>NC_143504.1:47827500-50327500 GCF_051622355.1 Phaseolus vulgaris | reverse complement strand
GTGATTTTTTTCATAAATCACTGAATACATACAAGGAAGGATAAATTATTTTTTATTTTTACACTTCTAAATCTAATATAATTAGTGAATACAAAATCGGTGTCATCTCATCCGGATAAATAGTATTCATCCGGATAAATGCCCATACGCAATGCTTTGTCTATTGATCTTTTAATAGAATTTTGAAGCAGTTTAGCTTTTAGTAAAATCAATATTAAAATTTTGATATTGGTATTCATACAATATATAATTTTTAATTGATATAATTATCTTATTCGTTCTTACCTCTAGAGAGTTACTATTCAATTTAGTATAGTGGTTTTAAAAAAATCAATTTAGTCCCTATGTTTTTTTAAAATGTATTTAAAATGGTCATTTCTATTAAGTTGCACCAAATTATGTCAAATGTTGTTTATGTGGCAGAGAGAAGTGAAATTGGATGTTGTGTGAGGTGTGAGGTGTCAAGTGACATGAATGGAGAGATTAGTTTAGTAAAAAATGAATTGGGGATTAGAAATTTTTAATTGGAAGCAGGGTTTAGGGTTTCTAAGGTGTGATCCCATGGTGCAATCCTGAGCCCATTATGAGGTGCGATACCGAGTCCGTGAAGTGCGATTGTGTGGGCCAGTGATTGTGAAACCCGAAAGCATTGTTGAACGTGGTGTAGTTTCATGCTCGGTCGTTTCTAAGATTAGGACTTTTTCACTTGCTTTGAGAGTGATTCTGTTTGTGATTAGTTTGAGAGAACATTTAAAGAGTAGTTTATGATGTAGGGTCCACCATGTGCAAGATTTTTCTGTGTGTGGTCCAACATTTGGTATCTGACATAACTAAATGAAGGATTGCTTTATAATTTGTTTGTTATCTGTGGTCATATGTAGGGGTGACAATGCGGGTTGACCCGCCCCACGTTAAGTGCAGACTCATTTTACTGGGTCGTCTCGTATAAGAAGTAACTCCCGGGCTTGCGGACCAGCCTGTATAATTTTTTTAAAAAAATAAAAATAAAATTTCATTAATGATAAAAAAACTTATTCCTACTACTGAAAAATTAAAATTTTATTTGTGTTTCAATTCATTTAACTATGATAAAAATTTAAATACAAGTATGAGGGTTGTTAGAAGGCTTGATTAAAAATAATTAAAATTTTGCTTTGCATCTATTTTTTCCTATATATGTGTGTAAATGTATACGTGTATTTTGCTACAAAATATTTTAATGAAGATGACTAATTTTTTAACTATCCTATTGAAATATGTTCATTATATTATTTTTTTATTAACAAATTTTAAATATAAGACTTTACTTGAAACTAAATCCACTGTCACTATTAATATTAACTCCTTCATATGATTAAAATAAAACATTCATATTTTTAGTACATTAAATTCAATTTTTTTAAAATAAAATAAAATGAATGTCACATTGCAATAATAGGTGAATGAGGTATGTTTTTTTTACAAAAAAAAAAACCATGTTTTTCTAAGCTACAAATCTTGTTTCTTTGTCTAGCAATAGTTCGATCTTTGTCATCCCCAATGTTTTCAATGCACCATCTGAAAAAATTGCATCTCATGCTTATGCCACTCCTACTTTGTATTAGGCAAAACGATAACCAAAACAATCAATACCAATGCATTTTTTTTTTCATAAACCACAGTTCAATACAACTCACCTTGTACTTTGGACACCCCCAAAATTGTCTCCCTTCATTTTTGACAGTGGTTGTTGTTCTCAGAATCGCAAAAAGTCCTCACAGTCGCAAATGGGAGCAACAAAAGTTGTCCTGCTCCCACCACCATGGCTAGAATTAGATAAATGTTGTTACACTTCCATTCGATTACAACTGCATGATAATACAAATGCACCACAAAAGAAGCTACGAACGAATCACAAATGCTATTTACTCCTCCCCCACCAACAAATCCACAACACCGGACTCTACTACAAACGACCATCGTATCTATCAACACCCTTGTATCTGTGAAGAAGTCACCATCCAAAAATGTTTACGCTAAAAGAAAAACCCTAACCAACACAATTTATTAATCTCTGCAAATTCAATCTCATGCCCCCAAACCCTAAACATCCAATCTGATGTATCTTTTAATTGACTATCTACATAACTCATTCTCTTTGCTACATAAGCAACACTTGACGCCTTCTGGTGCTTTTTTAAGAACTACGGTACTAAATTGAATATCATCCTTAAATGTAGGGACAAATAAGGTAATTATATTTTTTTTATATAGAACATGCTTTTTTTTAGAACATTATTAGTAATATAAGTATATTTTGATAAAGTTATTTCATTTTCCATTTAATAAATAATATTTTCCTAAAACAAAATCTCAAATAACCAAGTTCTTGTATTAAAAAAATGATTATAGAGTATGAACATGGAGATGAGTTTCCTGAAAGAAACAAAACAAATTTGAATAAACTTAAAAAATATATTTGGTAAACTTGGTGAGAAGTATTTGCATCCACTTGTAGTGTGTGGTAGTTGCAGTGCAGGTTCCAAGTAGCTTCGAAGTGCGTTTGGAAGGTATATGGGGAAATAATAATGGCTTCAACTTTACTCTTGTGTCCTATTGGATACCATAAAATGCCCCGCCAAACATGGGCCTTAATCGACCCAGCCCCTACGTCACGGACAAACTCTCTCACTTCACCTTCTCTACCCACCAAATATAATATTCACACTTTTATATTATTATTATTATTATTAGTTAGATAATTATTCACTTTTATTTCCTTCTCTCCTCTTAGTAAACCAAACAACAACAACATATTTTTTCATATAATATAGGGTATTCAAAATCAAATCAATAAAAAATAACCCAAAAAGTTTATATTAGATTAAAATCATTTTTTTTAATCGAGCTTAATTTTCGAGTGATTCAAATCCATTTGTATTGAGTATTTAACTTCTTATTTTTTTTTAATTTACTTTTATGACCACAGGTCACAGAAACCATGATCACTCGTAACTTTCTATCAAAATTGAAATACATCTTCTAACTAGAATTCAAACTTTTACTTGTCATTTTAACTTTTACTATCACATTTAAAGAAATTAGGTTTAAGATTTAGATTTATGATTTTAATTCATATTTAATAATCAAATAATATAAACTACCTTCAGATAAAATATCTTTTATTAATAGAAGATTTTCTAATAGATAAGAGATATCCTAATAAAAGAAGATTTTTCAAATAGATAAGAGATATATCCTAATAAAAGAATATTTTTCTAATAGATAAGAGATATCTCTCTAAGATAGTTAACAGACATATTGAACTTTATATTTATAAATATAAGTTTAGAGAGTCCTTCTAATTGAATTTATATTTTTATACTCACTTATTATTCTGAGACATTATACTCTTATTAACTTAAGCGTGGGAGAGTGTTTTTTTTTAATTGACTTTCTCTCAATTTTGATATTAAAGCTTCAATTCATCATCAAGGAAGAGATTGGACTTCACCCACAACTTTGATTCAACACTTTGAAACTTGGATTCAACACTTCCGAAAGATTCAAACACCCAATCTAGTAAGAACATTAACATTTAATGCTTTTCAATTTGTTTTGAAAAAAATAAACATTTAGCTACAATAATCATAAAGACTATATATGTTAATTTCAATTTGAAGAATTTTAATAATCGTTTATTTAATTTTATTATCAGTATAATTTATTATTTTCAACAAATTAAAACATCCTTCATTCTATCTATCTTTTATTTTTAAATTTGTATTTTAAATATAAATTTACCGGTGGAAAGCGCCATAAATTGGTGATTGTTACTGATAAACATTTTATTTTATGGTATTAAAAGAAATCTACGAGATGAAGCTTTTAAAATAAAAATCAATCAGTAAATTCTAAAAATGAATTATTTGCATAATATATATTTAATAGTTTTTTTTTTCAATATATTTTACCACACTTTAAATTTAAACATTTAACAGTAAATGAGCTAGTTTTCTTTAATTTAAGGTGGTATTTTGATATTTTAAATGGCAGTTGGTTATGTGCTTATGTGCAGCAGCAAATGAAGGAGCATAAGAACATCCTTAATTTTAGTTTGTGGTGGTGGTAAGAGTTTAAAACGGTAAATTTTGACGTATCTACTTGCACTTATTCAGTTAAAACATCTTCCTGATTTCGGATGGATATGCAACGTGTTAAATGCGTTTAGGGTACCATGTTTCTTTTCGTACGACAGATTCGGTGAAGGATTCCCAGCACTAAAGAATTCAGAAGAACAGAGTTAAGGAAAATTGAAACATTGTGTGTGTGTGGTGTGGTGTGGTGTGGTGGGTGGTTGCTGGCTGGTACTTAGCCAATTATTGCGAGGAAAGCAAATAACATATAACTAATGAGTGACTTTCCCTTCTCATCCTATATATAGCATTCCACCACTCTCAAATCACTTCCTATCTCCTTCTCTCCTCAACGTTATCTCAATCCCTTCTCCTCTTCAACCTCTCTCTTTTCCCTCTACACAGGTTTGTTCCTCAATTCCCCCATAATTTTCTTTTTATCTTTCAAAATTTACCATCCATGCTTAGGGTTTAAACTTCCAAGACTAATGGGTTTCTCATCTCACGCCTTTGCCGTGTCTTCTCTATCCACCAATTCCGTCATTCTCTGCTTATCATTCCTTTTTGTTTTACTGTCACCCATTATGCGTCTTCGTATGTATACCTATATATTTTCCCCCTTTTTATTGGGAAACCTGGGTAGCAGATTTTTTTAAACCTAAACACTTATATTTTTTAAAGTTTTATTTTTAGTAGTGCCAACTATAATGAGTTAAGTGTTTTCGTTATGCTTCTATTGATTAATTGCATTCTAGTACCCCTCATGTGACAGCATGTGTTGTATGTCGTTCTTTTCGCCCCGACACTCCGCCGTGTTTTTCAGCCTGGTTTGTTATTCCTTGAAAGGAGGAAATTTCATCAATTTCACTTCTCTTCTTCCTTGGTTCTCACATTACCCTTGCCTCACATAAACTGTTTTTGTTTATACTTATGTATTGGACTTAATTTTCTTAACCATTTTCTTTTTGCCCTCCAATCCATGTTGTGTTTGCAGAATGGGAAGTGCTGGAAAAACTGACTATGGTGAGTACACTTATGAGAATCTTGAGAGAGAGCCTTACTGGCCATCAGAGAAGCTTAAGATTTCCATCACTGGGGCTGGGGGTTTTATTGCATCACACATAGCTCGGCGCCTCAAGAGGGAGGGACATTACATTATTGCTTCTGACTGGAAGAAAAATGAGCACATGACTGAGGACATGTTCTGTGATGAATTCCATCTTGTTGATCTCCGGGTCATGGATAACTGCCTGAAGGTTACCAAGGGGGTTGATCATGTTTTCAATCTTGCTGCAGACATGGGTGGGATGGGCTTTATTCAGTCTAATCACTCTGTCATTATGTACAACAACACGATGATTAGCTTCAACATGATTGAGGCTGCCAGGATTAACGGCATTAAGAGGTCAGTTATCAAGCTTATTATTTCAGTTATATGTTTTCGGACCAAACATTTATGAAGTGGTGTTGGTTTTAATTATATGATGATGTGCTTTACGCGATCCAAAAAATATTGTCCAGGTTTTTTTATGCCTCTAGTGCTTGTATCTACCCAGAGTTTAAACAGTTGGAAACCAATGTGAGCTTGAAGGAGTCTGATGCATGGCCAGCTGAGGTTTGTTGGTTATTTTACAATTGTTCAATTTATGTTGGTTCTTGATTTTCACATTGGGACTGGGAGTAATGTGTTTAATTTACGAATTTTTTAGCCACAAGATGCATATGGGCTGGAGAAGCTTGCAACTGAGGAGTTATGCAAGCACTATAACAAGGATTTTGGAATTGAGTGCCGTATTGGGAGGTTCCATAACATTTATGGCCCTTTTGGAACTTGGAAAGGCATGTTTTTTCACTGAATTTAAAGCTTTTATAGTTTTTGTTTTTACCAAATGGGTAAATTGGTAGACAATTTTATATTTTGGTATCCTTTTGGATTTACTAAGTTTGTGTTGTGTTTTGTTGTTATATAATAGGTGGAAGGGAGAAGGCTCCTGCTGCTTTTTGTCGGAAGGTAATCACTTCCACTGATAGATTTGAGATGTGGGGAGATGGATTGCAAACACGATCATTTACCTTCATTGATGAGTGTGTTGAAGGTGTGCTAAGGTATGTCTTGGCTGATTCTTTTGACTTCTAGCTAAATTGTTGGTGTATGTTTTATATTAAAATTCTGAATTTTTTGTTTTCATGATTATGAAAACAGAGTCAGTAGAGTAACTTTTGTGAAGTTATTTTGAGGACTTGTATATTTGTTTCTGCATCTTTTGTGCTCCGTGATGTGTGTCCAATTGACACTATTCGAGCTTGCCAGTGCTTAATTTTTATGTTTTGACATGAATTTGAAAGCAACATGGATAACAGACACTGATCCAAACACACAATTAGTAGCTTTCTTTGCAAAATCCATTTATTTAAAATTGGGGCTTACTGAAAGAAAAATAATCATTAGCTCATTCAAAAATGTTGGATTAAATGGCCACAATATCAATTTCTGCTATACATGATTTAGGATTTGCCTTTTTTGGTTGAATAAAGGAAAGTCAATATAGTGTTTTTGAGTATATCAATAAATTGTGGAGATGTTTCATCTTTTTCTTCAGTTAGTTCATAATCTTTGATAAAATTTGAGTTTGGGTTTTATTATTGTGTCTAGATTGACAAAATCTGACTTCCGTGAGCCGGTAAATATTGGAAGTGATGAGATGGTTAGCATGAATGAGATGGCTCAGATTATTCTTGGCTTTGAGAGCAAGAATATACCTATTCATCACATTCCTGGTCCCGAGGGTGTTCGAGGTCGTAATTCAGAAAATACACTGATAAAAGAAAAACTTGGCTGGGCTCCAACTATGAAGTTGAAGGTATTAATATCTTGTTATTTCCATTCTATAATTTATTGCATGTTCATATCAAGTTATGTGCCTTGAGTCAATTCCACTGTGCTTAGTTTATTCCTTATTGATATTAAGTTCTTGTAAGCGAATGTATCCAATTTGACCTCTGTATCTTCATCAAGAAAGAATGATGGAATCTTTATGTTTTCTTAATGAAAATCTTCGTATTTCACATTATCCTTTCCTACTTTTTGATCGTTTTAAACAACCACATGATTCTATGTATACTTACAGTATCTCAATTCTGATATTGTAGGATGGGCTGAGGATCACATACTTCTGGATCAAGGAGCAGATTGAGAAGGAGAAGACTCAAGGTATTGATATATCAGTGTATGGGTCATCCAAAGTAGTGCAGACTCAGGCCCCAGTTCAACTAGGCTCACTTCGGGCAGCAGATGGCAAAGAATGAAGTGGTCAACACATGGCTGTAGTAATCACCTAAATGTTTCAAGTGAAGAGCTGAATTATATATAAGCACTTAATAGCACAGTATCTGGTTATGTTTAATTAGCGGCCAAGGATTTGTTATGTCTATGCATGTTGTTCACGTGTATTTTATGTAGTTCTCTTAAACGCACTTCCTGGTGCTTAAGGTGGTTTACTACACTAGAAGCTTTAAATTATTTGTTTCATGTCTAAATAATTGATTTATAAAGTAAATTAAATTAATATTCCTTATGTATTTGGTATCTCTGAATGTTCTATGTAGGATTGTACTGTGAGGTTAAGGTACTCTGAGCATGCATTTGACTTTATAACGGTTGAAAGGTAAATAGATGTGGGAGAATAGTTTCATTTTCAGCGAGTAGTTAGTTTTGTCAGTTGAATTGAGCAGATTTTTTATGGTAAAAGTTGATGCAATAAACGAAACATGTAAGATTCTTTCACCTTCTCTTTTTCTTGTGAACTATACGTAGCTATAGTATGTGAGTGGAGCAATTTTTGCAAAAATGGCTAAATTTGTGTGTAGTAAACTCACATCAGATATGAGTGGAGTCCATTCATAAAAAAACAAAAGAAGATCTGAATGGAGCCCATAACAATCGATTCCTTTTAGGGTTAATTTGTTTTTATCACGTGGGGCTATGTCGGTCTTTTTAATCCCTTTCTTTGTCATTTGGAGGCAATGATGTAACAAGGCTATGTTTGTGGTCATATCCTCGTACATGACAGCGTATTTCTGCTTTTAACCTGTTATGCAATTTCACGTGTGTATTTCGAATACATGTGTGTCCAAGAAGGAAAAGGGAACTATTCCTAACTTTTTTGTGACCACCCTCGTTGGAAAAGGGTAATGGGCTGAGCTGTGTAAAAGTTATCCTTTTCTCTTTGGGCAATTGCTTCCTGCACCCGATCAATTGTGACTGGCACCCGACACACTTTTAAAAATCCTAAAATGCCCTTGTCTTCTTCATTTACGGATAAAAATATCCAGAACTGCTCGTTGCTTACGGATAAAAATATCCGGAACTGATCGTTGCTTACGGATAAAAATATCCGGAAGCCACAGTTGTGCCTACGGATAAAAATATCCAGAAGCCAGCCACAGTTTTGCCTACGGATAAAAATATCCGGACCCAACTATATTCCGGATAAAAATATCCGTAAGTCAAAACAAACTTACGGATAAAAATATCCGGACCCCAAACTCCCTTACGGATAAAAATATCTGCACCTCTCAAAAGTCACTTGCGGATAAAAATATCCACAACTCTCACTCACTTATGGAAAAAAATATCCGGAAGCATGACGTACCTTCGAATCTGGTGCTCTGCCTGCGATAATGGAGGTCACGGGGGTGCAGAAGAATGGAGAAGAACGTCGCTCATGGTGGTTGGACAACAAGCTTGCTCACGGTGGCTGCACAACATGGTGGCTTACGGTGGCTCGATGGCTGCGGTGGCTGCGGCAGGCACAATGGAATGGAAGAACAGAAGAATAGGGTTGGTGCAGGTGATTGGGTGCATATCACAATTATAGTTTTCAGAATTTCATTAAGGGTATATTCGTCTTTTACTATTAAGTGATTGGGTGCCAATTAGAATGTGTTGGGTGCAGGGAGAATGTGCCTTCTCTTTGTACCCAATAAATATAAAATTACGATCATCTGTTTTCGGCTTTTGCTTCCTGCACCCCAATTTTGAACTTGCATCCCATCAAGGCACTGAAATAACAAAAATACCCTTCATAGTATATAATTAAAAACTACGCTTTTCAGTTTCTTCTTTCTCCCTAATGCGTTTTACTCTGTTCCGGTGGGTTGTGTTGTGTGATTCGATGTGTTTGCTGCATTTATAGGATCATTATTTTTAGTTGTTGATTTGCATTTATTTTTGTTTACATTTTGGTGGGTATTGACACCTCTTTGATATACAAATCGTCATTGATAGAATTGTTATTTGTTTTTTTAGAGAGATTGCATGTAAATATAAATTCATTTAATCTATTGGAGAATTGGCTATCACATTGAGTGATGTGTCAAATTTGTGACAACAATGTGAAATGTGATTGTCAATTCTCTAGTGTAATGGTCAATTTCGACAAGTCATTATCCAATGTGATGACTTAAAATGCAACCACCAATGTTATTTTAAGTCTCTTAATGACACACAAAGTTATTTTTATGTTTAGATACGAGTAACACAAATGCAACAAAAAAGGTCAATCCCCTTGAGGTATCATCAAGAGGCTCAAGTAAGAGCATCTTGTACTTGTTAGTTTGGTAGGTACTATCCACCATCAACACAATGTTAAACAAATTTAGTAGTTTCAATGAATGAATGTGTGTCGAAAATTTATTTTGCACCATATTCATATCCTCATTAAACCTACACCAATGAAGAAACATGTATCGCTTAAGTAACATTCTCAATTGTTACATTTCAATTTTGTGACTTCGTTTTGATCTTCGATACATAATCATGACATTATAAGTTTGCTTTACGGTGGTCACATTCTTATCATTATGCTCTTTAATTGTTAGAAAAATATCTCTAGACTTCATTGAAGTCTTTGTCATGTCAATGATAAGTGTCTAATTTCAGTAATATTTCATATTAAAATATAGGCACTTATGAGGATTTATTGCTAATTTACATATAAAATAATCCCTAATTTATGAATTTATACCTTTTTACATTTTTTATGATCTTTATTTGAATAAGAGTATTTTATTCCCATATTTGGTGTTAATTGCAGATTTCTAAGGAAGATTGGAGATTTGGATTAAAGATGAATGATTTGAGCTAAAAAGATAAAGATAGAAGGTCCCAGAAGGGAAAAGATGCAAAGAAAGATTGGGCCTTTTTTGTATGTTTTATCATTTAGCCCATTAGCGCGACACAATAAACAACCTAACCCTAGAAAACTAGGATAAATAGAGGGCTAGAGGCTCAAACTTAGGGTGCCAGATTGAGAGGAAAACACCATAGAGTGAATTGTAACCCAATTGGGAGAATGGAAGGTGATAGAAGTATGCGTGGCTAATTCTACCATTTGGGATTGGGAGTAATCTACTCAAACTCTTATGTATTGAGGTGATATCTTATATATTAATATTCAGTTTTTGATTGATTATTGGTATTGTTGTTTTACTTTTAATTTTCCGTGACAAATTGAGAATCTTAAATCTGACCGGGAGGTATTTTTAGGGTTCGGACCTAAACCACAATACTTAACATATTTGAGTGCTAGGAATAGACTTGAAATGTTAATTGCTATTAACGTCTGAGCTTCGTTCTAAGTTGTTCTTATAATTATGCGAGGGATCGATAGTTAGGGAACATTCTTAAGGATTTTATATGCGAGGAATCGATATAAATGATTTTTATACGGGCATCAATTTCAATTAAAGAACTTAATATTGACATGCTAATCAAAATACATGAGAGGGAGAGAGATGAAACCTAATCCCTATTTTTCCAATTGAAACAATTAATTCTTTGTCTGTTTTCTTATTGATCATCGCCAACACAACCACTTTCAATATACTTTTTATTGTTCTGTTGTTACATTTAGCGAATATTGTACTCGATAATTCACTGTTCTTTGTGGGATCGATATCCGTCTTTAGGGACAATTATTACTTCTGACAAACGCGGTGCACTTGCCGTAAAAAGTCATCAATCAACAAGCATGAATTTGTCATTAGTTGTTAACCTACCAACATATGAATAAACCACCAACGTATTTGCCAAGTCATGATTATGAGAGGTACAAAGTAATTTAACCATCAATCATTCAATACCCTTTACCAATTTTTCTTGCAATCTAAAATGACAGACATCTCCTCCTCCACTTTCTGTAACCTCTAAATTATTTTTCTATCCTTTGTATTTACCTTTTCTCTCACAACTTAATAATATATACTTCTTCCTTCCTCGTTGATCATTTGATATATTCGACCTTAATATAACAATAACAAACCTAAAATCATAAGAAACTTTTCTTGCCTACTTCAAGAGGTCCCCAAATAACAAATACTTACAAAAATTTATGACAACTTTAGATTTCATTTAATAAATACGCCTCATACATACACAATATGTAAATAGTTTTGAGATTGTGACATTTACCTCTTCAATCATAAACACGTCACTACACATATACCCTACATTTAATATCTAATGCATTATAAAATATTGACGGTTTCATATCAACATCTAACATCCTGTACATCAATCTCATCTTATATCTCTATAAAATTCTAGGATATACTCTTAATTATGTGGTCCCTTTCTATTAAGTTACTTTTCATGATATTTTTCTATGTTTTGGTAAAATAACAGTCTTAAAAAATATAAAATAATTAAAACACAAAGTACTTTTTAAATAAATACATCAAAATTAAAAATAATGTGTTAAAATATTTCATTATCTACCAAAGTATGTTTAAAATATTGCATTAACCAAAACTTGATACTCTCCATCTCAACAAGATAATTGTTGGTGAGTAGAGACCACGCTCTTGGAACATGGTAATGCCGTCATAAACATGTCCATTTACAAATCACACCATCTAAACACAGCTTCATATGGAATGTGAAAGATCACGTTACTCATTTTCAACTGAAAAAAGAAGACAAATTAATGTCACCTACTTGGTAAGATAAAATTAGAAAAAATGTTATATTAAGACCAAATAGACTATTAAATTAATTGAAAAGGACACAAATTAAGGTTAAAAAATTAACAGCAAAAGGAAGAGTTAGCTAAATATAGTGAAAATGCAGTTCTCGAAAGCTATATATTTTTCAAACCTTGTAACCCCAAAATCACATCCTACATATCTCACTCGTGGATCAAAAAACGTTGAAAAAGAAAAACTCCTAAAGAATTTTTTTTATATAAATTTTTAATTTTAACTTATATATAAATTAGTTTTAATTTACAAAAACACTCGTTTAAAGAATATTTGAATACTTGTAATTAATTACTTTGAAAAATTTGCATTTTTCTGACAGAACTTTCTTTCTACCTAAAACATTTTTTTTTTTTTTATATTTTGCAATAATTGTGTTAGCAATTACGAAATATGAATGTTATTATTGGAGTCATATTTTGTGGTGTGTACACGTAAGTGTTCCAAGGGGCCACTTTTGTTATTTTCCAAGGTTGTCACTGTATATTTTTCCTATTTCTTCCTCTGTACAGTATGATTTTATTTTCAAAAATTAGTTGGTGGGGCTTTTCCTTGGGCGGTTGGTGCATTCATATCTAAAGTTCACTTGGACGGTTGATAAATATGAATCAGGACTTTATCTTTATTTTGGTATTCCATTGCTCTATCTTTCTGTTTTTCATCTTCTTCTTTCCCTCTCTAAATTTTGTGCTTAGACGTGGATCTGTGCCAGTTCATCAACATGAAGGAAGTGCTAAGTGAAAATCTGATTGGCGATTTTCTAGAAGCCTTCTGTCTTTTTGACAGAGATGGAGATGGTGTGTATCCTTTCTGAACCTCTCTTTTCAGAACTTGATTAATTTGGTATTTCATACATAATTGGATTATAGTTTTCTGTGATTGTTTCTCGTCTCTGGTGTTTGCATGCTTTGTCCTTCAATTTGTTCTCCTTTTGAGTCTTTTCTTCTGATTTTTAATGTAATGTGTATTTCATTTGTAATATATACTACACAATGTAAATTGGAAAAAAAAGGCTGCATAACCATGGAAGAATTAGCTAGTGCAATTAGAGTACTGAATCAGAATAATCCTAGGAAGGAAGAACTGCAAGTCATGATGAGTGAAGTGGATATGAATGGCAACGGAATGATAGATTTTGGGCAGTTCTTGAATCTCATGGCCAGAAAAATGAAGGTGCGTGTAGATCAAGAAATTTAATTTAATTTGTTCATAAATGAGAGTAATGCTGAAAACGTACGCTAATTATGTACTATGCATGCATGTGTTGGATGGAGAAGCAAAGTGAAACAGAAGAGGAATTGAAAGAAGCTTTCAGACTGTTTGACCAGGATCAAGATGGTTACATATCACCCACAGAGGTTCACTTAACTCCTTAAGGAAGCATGCATATATCTCAATTGATTTGTTTCACCATATACGATCAAGTTATTTATAACCTTGTATAAATATGGTTGATATTTATGTACAGTTGTTATCTGTGATGAGAAATATTGGAGAGAAGATCACAGAAAAAGAGCTGGAGGAGATGATCAGAGTGGCTGATTTGGATGGTGATGGTCGACTTAATTATGAAGAATTCGTGAGGATGATGACTGTTTAATCCCTTGTTATATACTATATAGAACAAATGATAAATAACAGCAACGCTTTTAATTTATTTTTTTCCATGAAACAAATGCAAATGACATTCTGGTTTGTTATTTGCGAATTCAAAGGAAGCTTAAAGTGAAGCAAGTGAAATGAAATTTGATAATAAAAGTCAGATGCTATTATGATACAATTTTTTTTGTAAAACTTTTCTATCTTATTTTTTGTTTTTAACTTTTTTTTTATTTCGTTAACTAATTAGATATCATTGTAAAATTATTTATTAATAATAAAAATTATTTATATATTTTAAAACACCATTTAGATGTTATTCATATAAAAAAGAATATATTTAAAAATGTATTCCATATTTATGGACAACAAAGAGAAAATTAAAGACAATGAGAATGCACAATTGGACTTGGAAATGTATTGCCTGATGAAGGAGATATTCTTAAAACTCCTAATGAAAAAGGTATAAAACTTAAAACCAAATTTTGCTTATCAAATGAACAAAAGAATAATGTGTGAATGGATGAAGGAGTTGAAGATTAGTGATAATTATGCTTCCAATATTGCCAAATGTGTAAATACAAAATATGAAAGATTGTATGGGATGAAAAGTTACAATGATCACATTTTTTAGAAATATCTTCTCCCAATAGCTTTAAAAGCTCCTCTTAAACCCATATGAAAATCTTTAACTGAACTTAGTCAGTTCTTTAAAGATTTGTGGTCAACCATGCTACATGAAGATCATTTGTTGGAAATGAAATAAAACATTCGTACAATATTGTGTAAGTTGGAACATATATTTCCACCAATATTTTTTTATTCTATGGAGTACTTACCGATTCATTTGCGCTCTAAAATCTTCTAATAAGTGTACTCATCATTTAATATTTATGTAACCATATAAAAGGTGATAATCATTTATACCATTTATTTGGAATTTTTTGTACTCAGGTTTCTAAATAAGATTAAAAAAGATTGAATAATAAAATAAGTGTAGAAAGGTATATTTATGAAGCATATTTACTACAAAAGACGTCCTATTTTATTTCTCACTTTTTTGTGATAAAGAAAGGCCAGTTGCTCAATTGCATGTTCTCTTTGAATTGTAACGAGGTTAAACCATTTAATGAGTAAGTACCACTATATATATGTTAATTTTAATTCATTTAACAATGGTTATATATAATTTTAATATTATTTTTTGTAGAAACACATGTACATGAAGGATATCTATGAGAATCTCAACAATGATATCATTGACAAACAAATAGAAGCTGATTTCTCACGGTGGTTTCAAGAATATGTAAGCATTGATTTACACACAAACAAATTGATGCTACTTTTTTTTATATTATATCTTTCATTATAATAATTTTTATTTGAATAGGTCAAACAAAATTACCAACTTAGGTTACAAAATCCTAAACCTTTATGACTTGTGGCAAGGGGACCTTTCGACTAGCAAGTCATTGTCAATTTATTTTCTGAATGAATACAAATTTCATATGATAGGATATGAGGGGTAACGGCAAAACAACATAGTTGGGGCATGTGTTAGCAGAATTGGACATGGTGAAACTTATTACAGTGTTCATACAGAGATTCAAGAATTGGAATGACCAAGTGAATCAGAAGAAAAAAATAGTTTTCTTTTATTGCGATTGGTTTTATCCTTCAATTTAGGGGATGAAAACACATAAGCAATATAAGATTGTACAAGTTAGGAAAAAGGAGAAAATATGAAAATTTTAATCCTTTATGTTTCCAAAAATGGCAACTCAAGTTACTACTCATATTATATTTTGCAAAAAAAGGACAAGGTTGATTAGTTGGTAGTTATCAAGGCAAAGCTAAAAGGCATTGTTAATTATAGAAACATTTTGGAAGTTGCTTATCAAGACAAAGCCAAAAGGATATAATGCATGCAAATTATTTCATGGACAGTGAATACGAAGAGGAAGAAGAAGATTGCAAGCAAGAAGAAGCGAAAAATTAAGACATTTTTTTACAATTTAATATATATGTTTGTACCCGTTTTTTCATAAAGATCTTTAAAAGAAAAAAAAACTTTGTATAAATTAAAAATAATTTGTAATTTTTTACAATTTTCTAAATTGTTAAATTCTAAATTGTGCAAAAAAATGTTTTTTTAGTTAGGCTGAAACCTCAAGTAATAACAATCATTTGTCATCACATGAAAAAAATATTATTAAAAAATAAAAATACAAAAAATACAAAAATATATTATCTATGAATAAATCCTAAATTAGCCAACTTATCCGTAAATATGAGTAACCCTAAATCTGATTTTTCTACCGTAATTAAGACAAGTATTTCATCAATTACGAAACATCTAAGGAACATTTGTCCTAATAGTAAACGCAACACAAACCAAGACAGAGTCACATTCCAACCAGATATTAGTAAGTGCCAACTGTTGAGGTTCCTCCAAAGCATATATAACTTCATAAAATTCAGCAACAAAAACAGTTTGAATGTCAAGAAACGCATAGATAACTCCAATAAACTCTTTCATATTCTCACGGAAAATACTTTCACAAGTGGCAAGATCTGGATAACCCCTATTACTATTTTGTTACTATTTGATACATTCATTTTAATACACTTTTTATTACTACGCTAAAAGTTAAAAAAGATATAAATTAAGTTTGTTATATAAATAGTGAGAAATATAAATTTTTCTAATTTCTATTAGACTTTAGTAAATAATATAAGATGTGTTAAAGAATTAACATTTTGTCTTTAATACGTTTTCATATGTGTTGCTAAGAAGGATGGAGCTTGGTAGAAGCAATGGTTGAGTTAAGTGAAACCTCAATAATAGAAGCAAGCAAGGACGCATCATCTTTCTCCATGATACCGTATAAACAGGCTACAATATTCATAATTTAAGTATATACCTACACATAATACCTATTTATGATATTTTAAATAAAATTTTCATAATTTATTTTTCTAAGTATTAATATTAATAAAATATTTTTTTTTAAATAATATGATTTTTTTTATTTTCTTATTTAAATATTCTTGTGAATATTTAATAATATGATTAGAGCTCTGGTTGCTACATTTATCTATGAGTGAAGTTGTTGATCCCTCATAAGATCTTTGTTCACCTTCCCATGTTAGTTCATCAGATAATTCATCTTTGAATAGAGTTTACTCTCTCATTACACAACAGATAGACAAGTTTTTGGTGATCAATCCAAGGCAATGATTGCTACTAGCAAAGGAGGTTATAATAACAATGCTACGACCTATGACATGGGTGGTGGATATGGAAGAGGAAGCTATGAAGGAGGATATACTTCCAAAATTTGCAGTTATTGTGGAAAGACAGGGCATACCATTGATACATGCTATAAAAAGCGTGGTTTTCCACCTCATTTCAAATTTAAAAATCAGAACCATCATCAGAGTCATGCAGCCTTTCACAATACAAATTTTAACAATAATGAGCAGAATCATGAAGGTTCAAAGTCAGAAGTGGAGTCTTAACAAATTGGTTTTACTCATGAGCAGTATCAAACAAGTATCAAACGTTGTTAGCTCTTTTACAACAGGTCAAATCCCGTGACAATGTTTTTAGTCAAGTCTTTGTTATTCCTTCCAACATGACAACACAAACTGGTAATAACTTTATTTCTTCTTTTAGTTCCTAGATTATTGATAGTGGTGTTACTGATCACATTTGTTCATCCTTAACTTACTTCACTTCGTATCATCAAATTGATCCTATTTATGTCAAATTACCAAATGGAAATCAAGTCATTGCCAATTATTCTGGAAGTGTTTTTCTCAAACAAAATCATGTCATAAACCATGTTTTGTATATTCTTTGCTTCACTTTTAATCTTCTTTTAGTAACAAAATTGACTGATAGACTATCTTGTGTTCTTACCTTTGATTCTAATGGTTGTCACATTCAAGACAAAAACTCCTTGAAAGTAATTGTTTCTGCTAAGATGCAAGATAGAATTTATATACTCAGGATCCCATCTTACCAGAAATTTCAAATTAAACCCCTTGAATCTACACACATCATCAATTCAATACTGTTAATGTCAGTGCTAGTAATCTAGAAACCCTTTGGCATTTTCGATTAGGTCATATTTCAAATAAATATATTGATGTTATCAAGAATAAATTTCCTTATGTTAAATATAACAAATCTTTTGTTTGTGATGTTTGTCATTTTGCAAAGCAAAAAAGACTTTCTTTTCCTATTAGTACATCTATATCAAACAAATGTTTTGATTTGATTCATGTAGATATTTTGGGACCATACTCAATACCATCAATTCATGGTCATAAATATTTCTTGACCGTTGTTGATGACTATTCGAGGTACACATGAATTTTTCTTTTGAAACAAAAATCTGAAGTTGTTAAGGTTTTGGAACATTTTGTTATTTTTGTTCAAACACAGTTTGAGACAACAATAAAAATAATAAGAAGTGATAATGAAACTGAGTTTGTCATGACTAATGTTTTTGTCAGTAAAGGAATAATACATCAAACATCAAGGAAACATGATCATTTATTAGATGTAGCAAGAACTCTTATGATACAATCTCATTTACCCAAAATTTATTGGTCATATTCTATGATACATGTTGCTCATATTATAAACATGCTTCCCACACCTGTTTTAAACTATTCTTCTCCTCATGAAATGCTTTTCAAAACTGATGCAGATTTTAATGGATTAAAGGTATTAAAAGGATACGGATACCAGAGTTATAGAATTATCCTAATATTAATTACTGATTTTTTTCCTCTTTAGTTAAACCACTACTTATGTATTCAGACCATTTGTTTTGATTTCGATAACAAGAAAAGAGAGATATTTATTCGCATATCTTTTACCTTTCTTTTACTCTTTTGTTCATCTTTTGTTCTCTTTTATTCATCTCTGTTCTATTTCATAATATTCTTATTTAAATGTTCCTGTGAATTTTCTTGCAAAAATATTAGTATAAAACATACTTACAAACTCAATTCAATTTCATAAGAAAAAATAGTTTGGAATTTTCTTGCAAGAAATTACTGTGGATTTACAAATAGTATACAAATTGGTTATACAAATTGGTTACGAAATTTAAATTTACAGCAAAGTGTAGCTGCTGTTTCTAAATATATTTTTCGCAAGAAAAGTTTTAATTTTTTTTGCTAGAAATTTTATTGTGAATTTTTTTTTACAAGAAATTTTTGTGTGGATATTTTTCACAAGAAAATTTGCAGGAAGTTTCTTGCTTGCAAATTTTCCAATTCTATACAATAAATTGCTTACCAATCAAAATCTTTAAGAAAAATAGTAGAAAACTCTTTTCTTACAAATTTTTGTACCAAATCGGAAACTCACCAGAAAATATAAGAAATTCTAATAGTGTATATTTCTACACCCAGTACTTGTGAAGAACTATGTCCAAAACCTCAAGGTCATAACCCAAACAGAAGATATTATTTAAATACAACTTGCAGCCTGCCATACAAAATTACTGCCTACTGAATCATACACTCATTCACAAAAAATGCTCCCTAACTTTGCAGGACAAGCTGTCTAAGCCAAGGACCACTAGGTGAAGACAAAGGACATGCACAATCACTTAAAACCATGTAGAAATTGCAGATATTTTTAATGCTAAAGATAGAAGACAACAAAAATATTCACAATACAAGAAAGTGTGAAAGTAAAATTTTAACATTATGATGGAAAATTGGAAATTGGTGCTTCCCTAGGCATGCCTCAGTAGTCATACAACTACTAACCTAACATGAAGAGATGAAGTCAAGAAGGATAAAAAAGTGTTACACAAACTCTATTATCAATACATAATATCTTATATGTGCAAACTACATTTTAAAATAAACAAAACAAAAACCAATACATTTATCACATTAATGTTGTGAAGTCAAGAACTTTCTTACTTAGGGTTGTCATGGTTGCAGACTTTAATCAGCCCCAAACTTCATGTGTTTGCAACCTAACTCATTTTCAGCTCGCAATTCCAAATGGCGACTCCTAAACGCATTCAAAACATTAATCAATTTAAAAAAGCTGGTTAAAAAGTACAAAAAAAACTAAAACTTTTTAACTAGACAAGTATTTAATTACATCAGTATTGAGAAGAGTTGTCTTTCTAGAGTTCATCCATCAAAATTTAGGTAATGTACAATCTAATTTTTTCATTAGCATGATGAAATGATTATTATTTTTTCTCTCTTCCATATGCCAATTAACATGCATTAAAATTATTTTGGTCTAATATTTATATGAAAAGGTAACTTAACTAAAAATCAACAATAATTGCATTAAACATATCCTCTAACTAACAAAAACATTTTTTCCGTTTACATTTTAAATGATAAATTTTATTCTTTCCTTTAATTTTTCAAGACTCTTTTTACATCACTGTATAAAATAAAGGAATAGATAAGTACTCTTTAGTTGGTTTATTTTATAAGCATTATGATGGTAACATCACAGCTCTTGATTATATATATCTTCCACACTCTCATGTATAGCATCAATTATTTGAAGCCGTTGACTAAAGTTTCTACTTTTCTTTTACATCAACCTCGAAAGAGAGAATAACACAAACATATATATAAGACAAAACATTAAATAGCCCAATGTCAAGTTTCTATAAGCGTTCGTGAATGGATGTATCTGCATTATATATATATATATATATATATATATATATATATATTGCAACCCTAGAGTGAGAACTTTGAACTACCTAGGGCTTTTAAATTGACCCTTTGAAGGAAAAATAAAAAATTCTCCTCATACTACTTGTAAATAACTAATGTAGAGCATTGCCAAAAGGACAATGATATTTTTACACTCTATTAAGATTTTATAATTATTTTATATTTACTATTTTAACCTTTCATTTTTTTTAATTTTATTAACAACAAAAATATGACTTTTTTGATAATCACATAATGGTTAAAAGTAGGTTCTTGTATTATTTTTTAACTCTGCATCCTTATTAATTTACATTGATAATAATCTGCTAATCTAATTCACATTTAAACCAGTCCAATTTTTAACATATCAGACCCCTTCTTGTAAAACCTCTGGAAAATACAAATCAAATCACAAATTATAAAAGGAATTATTAATTAAAATGTAATTATTTGACATATTTTAAGTGTCCAAACAATTAAATTCAATTGCAACTAACATCTAAATGAAAAATAAAAAAATAAATTTAAATAAAAAAGTGCAATCAACACTTAATTATATAGCGATTTTTTTTTAAAAAAAAAACATCAAGTTGTTTTCATCAATAATGTTTGATCTTATTTTTATGAAGTTGACTAGTGTTTTTTCTTCTCCAACTACAACCTCATAATTAATGTGGAATAGTAATTATTGGACTAACATTATTATCCCTATAAATGTAAGATAATTGATTATTTAATAATCAAAATTAATAAATAAATACTTTATTATAAATCATACTATAATTAAATTTTATAATTTTTTTGAAGATATAAGCTTGCTTTTAAATTTACAATGAATACTTTATCACTACAAGAAAATCACTACATAAAAACTAATTTTAGAGATAAAAAAATTATAATGACTAAATTATATATCATTTTAGAAACTAAAAAAATATTGGTTTCTAAATTAGATGAATAGTTTCTAAATTAGTATCTAATTAGCAACCAAGGTTTTTGCTATCAAATTGAGAATCTAAATAATTAATAGTTAAAACCTTGATAGCTAATTAGATATCAATTTAGAAACTATCTATTAATATTAAAAACTAATTTAAAAACCAATAATTCTTTTAGTTTCTAAATCGGTCTCTAATTTAGTAACTATAATAACTAATTATTTTTTTTTCTTCTAAAATTGGTTTTTATTTAATAAGTTATATAGAGATATGCGGTTATATTATATTATATTATATTATATTATATTATATATATATATTATATTATGCATATAATAAATGTTACATGTAATATATAATGGATAGATATTGCGCATTAACCTAACGTATACTTTACAAGTATATTAAATTATGAACATTTTAATTATCTTGTTATTGTTCAATTTTAATAAAATTTGATATGAATATTCTTAAGATATAAAACTATAGTTTAATAGAAGATTCATAAAATTTACTTTTTATATAAATTTATTAACAATATAACATTTAGTAAATATGTACTGGTATAATTTGATACTTGTCATTATATATAATGTAATAAATTTTTTATAAAACGTTTTAATGTATAAATTCTGTTTTAGATTTATGATAAAACCTTATTTTAAAAATTAGTAAATTTCTCCTTTAACCTTGTCTGTTTTTCTATTTTTTTTTTCTATTTTTTTTCGTTTTATTATTATTTATTTTCCGTATATGGTCTATTTTATCAACTGTGACAGTAAAAAAATGTTGCAATTGATAAAATTGAAAATATAAGTTAAAAAAAATAGAATAAAATTTAAAATTTAGAAAACAAAAATATAAATTCAATTAAAAAATAAAATTACTATGTTTAGCTAAGGATTTTTATCTTGTTAATAAAATACATGAGAATGTATTATAAAAATTATAGTTAAATCAATTAAATCATGTAATTAATGACTATATATGATTACTCCTATTTTGTTCTCTTGTAATTTAACATTATCGCAAATATTTTTAATAATTTATATGAAAGGATCAAATTTCTCTAATCGATATAATAAAGTCTTGGCCCACCTCATCGGTGAGAGGAATGGGGATAATGAAAGCAAGATTTTTCCTTCACATGGAAGAAAATCAAGTCACCCAACAGGACCAAAGAAAGTATTTTGTTATACTTTTTTTTTCTTTGTAAAATCATCATATGTTCTCGCAATTTTGGTCCACATATGATTCATAAGATTCATATTTTTTATCAACACTATATATATAAAAGTATAATTACATGAAAGGTAAAGGGGTGATCAGAGAAATTTGAGCAAATATCTCAATATCAATTAAAGAAAGAAATAATAAATTAAACTTCTCATTAAAATTTAATTTAATTCTGTTTCTTAATTTTTCAGAAATTATTTCAACTGATTTTTCCATAAATAAATTTAATATAGTCAACATTTTAACTTTAAAAACTTTGAATAAGAGAGGAAAACTCTTTACGAATTAATCTAAAAAGCACGATTTGAAACTTGTCCTGCAAAAGCTGAAAGTACGTGCTCTTTGTTTTCAGCAATGAGAGTGTTTAGCAATCAAATTGACTTACATATCATGTATGCACATCTGAATATCCATATAGATAACCCGCATTTTGTGCAAGAATCTATGAAGTAAGGAAATTTCAAAGTGTTATGTCATAGATACAGATATATACTGATCTTCTTAGATATTCTCGTTGTGCCTTTTTATTTGACACTCTCAAGTACCCACTGAGTTTCTGTCAATTGTTGTTCACTTGTTGTTAATTAGCCTTCTTTTGAGAGAAAAAAAAATAACACACTGAGGTGAGAGACAATAGAGAGTGAAATAATTATGATTCATACATTTATTTAGTTTCCCAAAAAATCTTCACCCAGAAGGTTTTAGATGATTTTCATCAGATATTTTTACAGAGAAAAATATGTGAATGAAAAATATGAAGTGAAACTATATATAAGATACTAGCCCTCTCGATTAAGTGTTAGTTGGTCAAGTTCATTCCATTTATACATTACAAGATTGAATTTGCTTGATCTGTCAATAGAAAACACATGCAGTTTTCATCCCATTCTGCAGCATAATGGTTTTCACTATCTAATCAACTAGAGAGAAAAGCAACGCAATGAATTTAATTATCACCTTATTGACTGTGTAAGCACAAGCATCTATGGTTATGAAACAAGGATCTGAATTTATTGATGGACTGAAAGTGGGCAAGGTATAAGATGGTTTTATATTTGAGAGGGGGTTGGGGAAGAGAGAATCAAACAATTAATCCAATATCTAATTGTGCACATCTATATTCAGTTTTTGTAGATCTGGAAGTTGAGAACTCATATTTTAATCAAGCCAATATATATAGAACATAATACATACAGTTTAGAAGTAGTGATGAGTATATAAGATTAGCAGACAATCAAAACCAATGCATAATTGCATATGCAAGAGAAAAATGAAGAGAAAAACAGGTTTAAATAATTAAAATCAAAAGTATCCCCAACCCCAAGGAAAGGAAGGACGCAGGGAAACGCGTTACTGTCCCTTGAATCCTGAATGAACACATGCCACCATCCTCTCTTCTTTCTTTCTTTTGCAAGAATCAAGCCGATTCAAATACAATCTTCATAGATTTAGCCAACACAAGAATACAGCAATTCAGCCATCCAGAAAACATGCACATACACAAATATTTATGAAGAAGTAGAAGAGAGAGAAAGCATCAATGAAGTACATACATATATTATATATATATACTACATGCATATTAGTATAACTGTGTGCATAAATAATGATGCAAGGAAGGATGAATTGAAGAAACCTTTTCTAGGGTTGGATGGTAGAACCGGATGAAGATGTTGAGGAGGATGAGAAAGCGAATTAGGGTTTGTGTATGCTTCCATTCAACAGGTGAAGCAGCCACATGATCTGTTTTTACCATTATAGAAGGTAAACTCAGATCATGCTGGCAGCTTCAACTGCTGCAGGTGCACGATAAGAGGGTATACAAATATATAAACCTTCCGGGCCTCGATGGAGTGTAGGAGTTTATAGAATCTTCATCTATACTTATTCTGAGACTATGCATGTATATATATACACATCTTGTGTCGTTCTTCCTGGTCTCTCCAAGGTTGAGGATTGCGTACAGATAAGAGCGATGGGAAGATGGCAAACGTATAGCTAGCAAAAGCATAATAAAAGTATGTGGTTCCTTTTTAATTTTCTGTCTCCCTCTTTTGTACGCTTTTTATTAGGCTACATTTTGGACCATCTCTGGTTCTAAGTAGCTAGTTTTGCTGTTTCCAGTGTCATCTTTTTTGTCTCATATGACCAAGATAGATCACTGTCTTTCTTTCTTTTTTCTTAATTTGTATTTTTGTGTTAGTCTATGCATTTTCTCTTTTTCTTATTTGCGGGGCCTGGGATTTTATTTATTTAATGTATTACAGTATATATATATACTTGATGGAAACCCTATATTTTTGAAATTGTTGATACAGTTATAGTGGTTGAAAAAATGGGATGTAGAGAGCAGTGAGTAATTAAGAAAGAAGTTAGTTTGGTGGAGGAAGGGTCCATTAATCACGGAGTGTGGTGTGGTGATTGTGAATTGGCCATTTTGGTAACTTCACAGTTGAATTAAGGGAGGGGAAGCGAAACCAGAAAGCATTAGAAGATGATGAAAAGTAAAACAAGGAGAAAGATGTATGCATGTGGTCCTATCGTTGAAACGAATTTAATAATATCACGCTCACGCCACCACATGCAGACACTCTAGCGAGAGTTTCCATATGTCTCAACGGGCTTTTACAACTTTTATTGGATGACCCTTCCATGCTTTTTCTTTGCCTCTCTTTTTCTCCTATTGTCTGTGTTGTATGTAAGGTAGGCATCAGTTAGAATGAACCAAATAGAGTATGGGAACAATGAGTATATAGGGGACCATTTTTTGCAATTTGCACGGTTGCTATTCTTTCCTCTAACCTAAGCTTCACACCCCAACATTTTCATAACTTTTCTCTTTCCATCGGATAAAGTGCTATACATCATTAAACTAAATGTTTCTAATTCATAGCCTTTAGCTGCCTACTCCACACAATAATTTCTCTTCTTTTGTTTTCAAAAAACAACAACAACAGATAGAAATAAACAATGTACCAAAGTAATTCTTTAATTCATGTTTTGCAACCGACATCTACATAATTGCAACTTCCTTGCATTTCTATTGGTGCCTTTCTCTTCTTTACGAAAAAGGGACGTGCATAGCTTTTCCCTTAAACTTTCTACCTAAACTTCCACTCACCCATCATAATTCTCAACTTAATCTCTAAATTAAACATCATATATCAGAAATGATGATAAATTAGGTGAGCTAAAACATTTGGGCCTGTGTTTGACTTGGGAGGTTCTTATTTCCCTTTCCTTCGATTCTTTCTTCTTAGATTCATGTGGGCAGAGAATAATACTCTTGAGATGAAAGCAAGCTGATTCGATACACACGCGAACACACTTTTTCTTCTTTTTTTCTAACAACCAACTACATATATATATATAGGATGGAGGCAATCAGAAGGAGAAAGAGAAAGATTGGTGTAAAATTGTTGGGAAAGGGTTTTAGTGGGTTAGTAAAGTTGAGCACTTTGGGATGATGAATTGTGATGGTGTAGTGAGTTGAGGCAGGCTTAGGATATAGGAAAAAAGTGGTTGTTAATTTTGTGAACCCAAGAAAAGAAAAGGAGTTTGCAGAGTAGAATCCCGTTTTTACTTGTCCTAGATATATGATGAATTGGTCTCCATAAAGTGATAATTATCAGAGACTGAACCCAATGTTGAGCACATGGTGGTAGAATTATAAACAAGAGGTTTGGAGAAGGTGAAACGCTGGCATGATGAGAAGGGTGAGGTTTGGTTGTGATTAAACTATTTCCCCAAAACTAGTATTCGCCCCCAACACCAAATTGTCCCGCCAAGGAAGATTAAGCATTTTCAACTGAGACAAACAAACAGAGTAATGTGCTACCCAGTCCACTGCGACCACCCTAAGGCCTATGGTAGTTGCATTACATGTTTTTTAGTTTTTCAACTTTTCCATTACTTTTATTCTTCCTTTTCTACATCAAAATATTCACTACACTACGTAAACAATTTTTTATGTCTAATCAAAATATTCATCTACCTTCTTTTAATAATTATCTTCAAATTTACCACATTTTTAACCTCCCTTTCATAGTCTTTTGGCAATTCCTTATTTCTTACTTTAATATTCTTATGTTAACATATAATTTAAACAAACAAGACAAGTGTGAATACACACTTAGAATCTTAATCGTCATTTTAGTCCACAAATATTTATAATTAGATGAGGTTGTGGGTAAAAGTTATAAAGATTCTTTTCTTCTCATTTTGTACCTTGTTTGACTCCAACATGTTCTATAGTTATCAAATGAATAAAAGTCCCACATTAATGAAAATTATTTTTTTATTAATTTAAGTCTTACTTAAGATGATTTGTTTCTCTCCTTATTCAGGTTAGATTCTTCTTTATTTTAAGATATTTATAACTTGATTATCTTTTTTATGGTATTTGCTAACATTTTGTTTTATATTTAATATTTTGTTATATATGTTTAACATCTTTTTATTTATTTTTTATGTTTAACATCATTGTTTAATTTTTAGCATTTTTAATATGAAAATATGATTTACATATATTTTTAATATGTTTTTATTTTGGTTAAAGTAGATGATTGATAATTTGTATCTGATTTGATGTTTGAAGATAATTTACATAAAACTTAAATAACTTTTTTGGAGATTGGTACTATTTTTTTATATAAAATGTGGAGTTAAAGTATTCATATACTAATTATAGATGTATTCACGAACACAAATCATTTTATATAATTCTTATTTTATTATCCATTTGACAACAATTTCTAAAAGTAATTAGTCAAACACTTTAACAATAATTTAGTGTAGTGTACACTAAATAGTTATTTTTATATATACAAATAAAGTTTAATCATAAAATAAAACTCTTGAATAATTAAAACTTATTTTAACCATCCTTTTAATAAAATTGGCATAATAATTTATAACATCAATACATAGGCTACACACTATCTTCTTTCGTTGTATTTGAAAAAAATATCATGTATAGTGTCATACTATCTTATTCAACATAAGATATCCAACTTAAAACACTAAAAAAATATTATTAAAAAAGCACACATGAATATATATATTTTAAAATTATACATAATTTTACTTTTAACTGTGAATAAAAATATGCAGTGTCAATTTTAATCTAAAAGATTTATTTTGTTAATAATATTTTTATATTGATGAAAAGAGTAAAATAAATATTTTGAAAGTTTCATATAATACCTTCTTGTAATAAACTCCCATCCACAAATGCAGTTTGAAAACCATTTTATTTTCAAAGATTTTAATAAATTAAGGTTTCAAAGAGCATTAAAACAATGGGGGGAAAATTTATACAAGTTAGTCTGTGTATGCACTGAGAAATCTCTTGGCCTGAAATTATTGCAAGCCATTATGGTATTTGATCAAAGGGGGCCTTAAATTGCTGAACATCCGCTGACATAGCGTTTCCTCACTTACATTTTTCTACTTCTAACATTCTTGGTTGTTGCTTCAATTCAATAAAAGTTAATGCCTATTTATTAACTTAGACACCTATCAAAACTCACAATAAAATCATAACGTTCTCCTGAAAATACTACTTTTAAGTTACTAAGACAGAAATTTATATGATCTAGAGAAATTGGGAATAGAAACATATATAATTGAAAGATAAGTACAATAACAGAAGCAACCTCCAATCATGATTATGAGACTCTTTAATGTCTTCTTCTCCTTCATTGTCAACCAGCAGCATAGGAGAACAGTCTATAAAAGAGAAATAGAACTATAAGAAAATAATGACCCTCACAACAACTCATCATTCCACCTGTTCCAGGCATGTTTTATGGAAGATTGGCCACAATAATATGTACACACTTATTATTTCATAATTAGCAAATTTATACTACCAAATACTTTGGTACTTTTTATTTGATATGCTAAGAAGATGAAAACAATCAAAACATTAGTGGAATAATAATGATCTTTTCCCTTTATTGCATTTGTTTTTTCTTTACTCTGCAGTAGTATTTTTGATGTAGCAAACAGTCTCTCTGTTTAATTATGTATGTTTCACATAACTTGATTTTACGGGTTAAAATGATGACATTTCCTTTGCGAATACAAAACAACAGGTCAAGGATGAAGAAAGATAAAGAGAAGGAAAAGAAAACAGTTATAATTTCACCACACTTTCAATCAATTTTACTTCTCTGGCTTTGTCGCCTAATCAATTCTGTCTTTTTATCGTAAGAACTAAATTGCCTAATAGTTTATATGATATGAAAGAAGTAGTTCTAGGAATTGTAGAAACTGGAAGAACTAAACGTACTAGGGAATGTTGAAGAAAAAGAGATTTTCATTGATTCAGAGCAACAGGGAAGAGTGTTTACACAATTGAAAGAATATTATTCATACACACGTGACTCACAGCTCACAGCTCACCCATATCGTTATAATTTAAGACATATTTTCTCATTATTTCAATTTTAATAATCAATTTGACGAATTTTAAAAGCGAAATTGATTGGTAATTCACTTTTGTCACATTCATTAATTTTAAATTCAACTTAATGAGCACGCGGTGGGTGATGCTGTGGGAGTAATAAAAAAAAAAACTATAGATGAGCTAAGAGGGAATGATGGTTGAAGAGCAAAAATGGATATCCCTCGCGTGAAACTTGGAACCCAAGGCCTCCAGGTATGTTGGCATATGAAACATAGTTGTGATGTGAATATAATTTTGTGATCTTCAGTTGTTGATCCACATGTTTTTTATTTTGATTTTATTGTATGTTTCATAGGTTTCCAAGTTAGGATTTGGTTGTGCGGGGCTCAGCGGAGTGTTTGAAGGCCCTGTTCCTGACGAGGTTGTCATCTCTCTATTCAAGGAAGCATTCAGCAAGGGAATCACATTCTCTGATACATCTGATTTTTACGGTCCCCACACTAATGAAGTTTCGGTAGGAAAGGTATATGTTGTATTGTATTAGTGTTAGGGTGAGTATTGATGGGAAAGTGAATAATAAAGTATTGGTTGATTCTGAGGCACTGAAGGAGTAGTTGCCACGAGATGAAGTTCAGCTTGCAACAAAGTTTGGAGTTGTGAAAGTTGAGTCAAACAATGCCATAGTGAGAGGTGATCCTGAATATGTTAGGTCATGTTGTGAGGTAGCCTGCGCCGTCTTGGTGTGGAATATATTGATCTCTATTCATACATCAGTGCCTATTGAGGAAACTGTAAGTGGTACAATCACTCAAACATTGGTGACTATATACGTCGTTTTAAGGTTTTGTTTGGTGTTGAACGAGGTTGGTATTGGTTTGGTTTGGTTTGTGAGTGAATGAATAGATGGGAGAGCTTAAAAAGCTGGTTGAAGGGAAAAGTTAAATACATAGGACTGTCGGAAGCTAGTCCAGACACAATTAGGAGGGCACATGCTGTTCATCCAATTACTGCTCTGCAAATGGAGTGGTCCCTTTGGTCTCGAGAAATTGAAGATGAACTTCTTCCACTCTGCAGGCATGTGTTCTTTTCTTTACACTTTCCTTACAATTTCGATCTTTAACAACTTCTGCCAAATTAAAAGGTCAAGCTTATGAATTGAATCATGTAATATGCTGTGTGTATTTATTTATATTTTGAAAAAAGTATAACATATGGTTGGAGAGCTTATAAGAAGAGCAACCAAAAAGGTTTTACATTAATGATAACAACTAGTCAAATAAATGTACCCCTCTGTTATATATTCTTCATTAAAATCTTATATACTACTTGAATTTCCAAAACATATTAAAATGAAATTTTGACTAATATTTCATACGACGATATAGTATGGGTCACACTTTTGAAAATGCTGTGTTATTTTTAATGTTGCTGATAACTATATGGTTCACCAACACCTTTTTTTCATCAGACAGTCCAGCCAAGGTTTCAGGGGCAGAATTTCGACAAGAACAAGACCTTTTATTTCAGGATAGAAAAGTTGGCAGAGAAGCATGGTTGCACAACTGCTCAACTTCTCTTGCATGCTTCTTCATCAAGGGGACGATGTGGTTTCCATCCCTGGTGAATGTTTTTTCCATTTCATTATCTTCAAATAAATATATATATATATATATATGGAAAAAGATGATTCGGTACCAATGAGCCATATACATTTTATATAAGAAAGTCAAAATACCATTTCGAACCCAAAATCTAAAGTTATTGTGTATGAGTCTTATTTCTTATATATTACTCTTCAAACACCGATATTTTCAAAAGACACGAACATAAAAAAAAATATTGATAAAAAAAATTTAACTAATACAACCAAGAAAAAAAAATTAGAGACGTACAATTTCAGCAGCATAATCATCTTGAGGTTGCTATCCCACAAATAACATATACAAATACACAATGACAGTTGCTATCATGAGAATTACAGTTTTTATATGTAAAAAAAATGAAACAAAGCAAATGAATTGTGAATATAATAATGTTCATACATTAGATGTGTGATATAGCATCATGTTTTAAAGATTTCAAATTCTTTATTGTAAACCATATTGGTAGTTGACGTTATTTGTTGTCCATATTGATAAAAAAACACATTTTCAATTTTTTTTAGATTTCACTCGAGAAATAACAAGTGTGTATGTGAATTTAAATCAATAGTGTCTAAGTTATGATCTCTAAATCTCTTTTCCTCGTATACACTCTTTCAATTATTTACCTATACTAAAATAGCATCATTTCAAACACCTATATTTTCAAAGGGCACAAACATGAAAAAAAAAATTCATACCAAGAACAAAGTTTGACTATACTACCAAGAAAATAAATTAAAAATCTGCAAGCTCAGCAACATAATCATATTGAGCCTGTTGTTCCACAAATAACATATACTGGTACACAATCACATTTACTATAATGAGAGTCGCGTTTTTTTATATATAAAAAAAAATTGAAACAAATAAAATGAATTGAAAATATAATAATATACATACCACATATGTGTGATGCAAGATCATATTTTAAAGATTTTCAAATACTTCCTTGTAAACTACATTAGTAGTTGAGGTAGTTTGTTGTCCGTCTTTATCCAAAATTAAGATTTTCAAACCTTTTTTAGATTTTCCTCGAGAAACAACAACATATTACATATAACTCTCCATGTGTGAATACAAGTCTTGGAAGATAAAGTCTAACTTTGGAAAGTGTTTCACCTTGACTTTTATTTGTAGTCATTGCAAAGCACAAGGATATTGAAAATTGTCTTTATTGAAACTTGAAAGACAATCCTGAATCTGAAGGAATCAAGTCCATTCTAAGAATGAATATTTTATTACCAAATTTTTTATATGTAATCACTGTAGCACCAATAACATTATTCCCTAATTCGTTAACTTGTAATCGTGTGTCATTACATAGTCCATTAACTTGATCAATATTTTTTAAAAGTATTATTGGAACACCAGTTTTGAGTTTTAGGCAATGATTAGGATTCATCCTATAAGGCAAATAACTCGATTTTTATATAAGTATGACATTCCATAATTTAGGATTGGTATTCATTGTAAATTTTAAATAATTTAGGAATTTTATTTATTGTAAATTTTTATTTAAGTATGACATTCAATAATTTAGTATTTGTATTTATTTATAATTTTAAATAATTTAGGTATTTTATTTATTACAAATTTTTATTGAAGTATTACATTTAATAATTTAAGATTTTATTTGTTTAGAATTTTAAATAATTTAGGAAGTTTTTTATTGCAATTTTTTTATTTAATTATGACATTAAATAATTTAGGATTTGAATTTATTTAGAATTTAGAATAATTTAGGAATTTAATTTATTTAAAATTTTATTTGTGTAAAATATTAAATCATTTAGATTTTGTATTTATTTAGGATTTTAAAAAATTTAGAAATATTATTTAATTTAGAATATTAATTAAGTAGAAAATAAATTAATTTAAGATGTGTATTTATTTAGAACTTTGAAAAAACATAGAAATTTAATTAATTTAGAATTTTATTTAACAAGGACATTAAATAATTTAGGAATTTTATTTATTTTCAATTTTCATTTAAGAATGACATTAAATATTTTTGAACTTATATTTATTTAGGATTTTGAAAAAAAATTAAAATTACATTTATTTTAGGTTTTTATTTAAGTAGGAAATAAAATAATTTAAGATTTTGTATTTATTTAGGATTTTGAAAAACTTAGAAATTTTTTTATGTTAGATTTTTATTTAAGTATAACATAAAGTAAGTAAGGATTTGTGTTTATTTAGGATTTTGAATAATTTATAAATTTTATTTATTTCAAATTTTTATTTAAATAGAACATTAAATTAAATAGTTTAGAATTTGTAATTATAGAGATTTTGAATAATTTAAATTTTTTATTTAAAATTTAAGTGGGATATTAAGTAATTTAGGATTTATATTTGTTTAGAATTTTGAATAATTTAAAAATAATTTGAGTGCATTAAGTCGAACAATATCTTGAATAATTTGAGTTAAAAAAACATGGAATTATGAAAGCTTTATGTGTTATGAATAAATAAATATACATTTAAAAAAAAAAAAAAAAAACTAGATTGCCTTTGAATTATTTAGGCTTGGATAGAGAATTTCGAGTGGGGAATTCAACTTATGAGAGATTCCAAATTATCATGTATATCACAATGGTTTGATTTTATATCAAATTCAAATAATTTTAGAAATGAAGATTTTATACAAGATTCTTCTAAATAGTTCAAAATTTTGCTAAATACTTATTAACTTTTTATCGCTTCTTCTAAATACACTCTTCAATGAAATTATACAAAAATAAGTCTTGTTCTTTAAAAGAGACCAACGAATCTTCTTCTATATAATATATTACCTCTTTAAAATATAATTAAAATTAAAATATTGCTCTTCTAAATGTAATTAGCTTCAAAATATTGTTTTTTTGAAAAAAATATATCAAGTGTTTAGTACAACAGTAATGTGATCTCATAACTTACAAATTAAGTGAATTGTTCAGAGAATGCAAGTTTCCGGACATATATCTTTGCCTGATATTTTTTTAACAATCTACATAAATATATGACTTCACAATCCAAAATATTAATACTTTAGTTTTTTATTTCTTAAACCTAAAATGTTAGTACATATTATTAAGAAGTTTCGGATTAACGAACTAACTTTTAAATATTAAATTATGAAGGTTAGCAAAACACAGTTACAAGCAACACATTTTGTATTGAGATATATAAGCTTAGTGCAGTTTCTAAGCTATTTTGATTTTGTCAAGAACAGTGACAGCACAAATTTGGCGACAAGTTATAGAAAAAATACTGACTGAAAACTGATATTGCAAAATGAATCACATGCTAGGACAGTCATAAGTATTGATAATAGGCCATACAACCCAGCTACTGTTCATTACTCTTCCCTTATTTGAAGTGCTTTCGATATTATAGAATAATGGTGGTACAGGGGAAAACAGAAAACACAGACAAGATCCTGTTTGGTGCAGGAGAGGTGAAAATTTAAATGACTGATTTGGATACCACCTTCAACACTGTTTAGCCCCTTCCAGATCCAGTCGTTCAAGGCAATTCTAACCTCGACGAAGGTTACATCTTTCAAAGACATAACAAATAACCATGCAGCTTGAAATGTTGCTTCCAAATACAAATTGTCACAATCATAGAGATATAGTTTGCATCAGTTTTATTTTAAATGAGTTAGACATTTGAAGTCATAAACCATCATTCACGAAGTTACACAACATTTCGAATCAAAATTTCTAAGGGAGGATTGGGAGAAAAATTGAATCTCCTCTTCCGGGAGTTAATGATCCTCAATCTTCTTCAAACCCTTCATGTCGGTTGTTTCAACGCTGCATTGAAAGTAAAATATCAGAAATTAATGTATCAATACTTTTAAATAGCCAGAATACAAGCCCTTGAGATGTGGATAAGACTGCAAACTAGAAAATTAGCACAAATGAGCCTGTTTTATTGGTCGTTTTTCAACCACCAACAACCCATTTTTCCTTTTCCCGAGGAAAAATGGTATAATCCACATTCAAGTCAATTCAGTGTCGATTCCAAAATCACAAATGCTTCTAACACAGCATCACAAAAGTAATTTGTTAGATAAAAAACTTTCTACTAAAAGTAAATTAATATCTGGATCAAGTTGAGTTCTTATTGTTTCTTTTGCAAGAAACCACTTAATAATGAAGATGTAATATAAGAGATGGATGTAAAATGAATAAAAAGAGAAATCACAATCAAATTAGGGGAACAAGCAAATAAAACAATTAGTAAGGAATTTGGTAGTTATGTACTAATAACAGAGGAAACTAAAAGTTGTAGATGAGAAAGGATGGGGGTAATCGAACTTGATAGATGGTTTATAACTTACGTTGAACCATGCAGCACAATCTTCTGAACTTTTGTGATCTCTGAACCTGTTTGGTTGTCCTCGATAAAAATTGTCAAGCTGATCAAGAAATTAATATAAATTAGCAGGCTATTCCCGTCAATTAGATTATATTAAACAAGAGGCACCTCTCAAAACGAAGGAATCCAGGAAAATAGCATACCTACGAACATTTTGGAATTTGACGTACTTTAAAACTACTGGTTTCCCCTGTCAGAGAACAATGGAATAATCTTTATGTTAATTATCCATACACGTGAGGGAAAAGAAATCTTCAAATTGCTTCAGTGCAAACATCGTGAACTTAGAAAGAGTTGCAGAATAACTACCTTAAGGTTTTCTTCCGACAAATTTGCCACATCACTTGGTGGAAAATCATTGACATTACTGTCGTTAACAAATAATCAGCAACTAATTGAATCACATGACAAAAGTGCTATGACACAGAGATTTGCCAAAACTATACCTAAATCCCATATGCTCCTTGTTAGAAAATAGCTTCACTGTCTTGGGGCCTAAATGACGACAATGCAATCCAATTATAACCACGACAGCATTAAAAAAAAAGGCGCAGTAGCAAAATCAGTGAAAATCATATATAAAAGCTGAATAATCATCACGAGCATCTCTCAATTCAGAAAATAAACTAAAAGTTCCCAAACAGAAGGACAGATATACAAGAACGTCTTATTGTGCAACATTTAACATCTCAGCCAACATGAATTAACTAAATCTAATTCATCAAGCACCGGCGGAAAACATATTTCAGGGTCCTCATATTTGAGAAAAAGTTTTAGGGTCCAAGTCTTCCATTCAATGAATGACGTAGTTTAAGTTTATGAACGTGTTACCTTCATCTTCAGGACCCTTGATAACAAAGGAATAGAGTTTAATAACTTGTGTGAAAGGAATATAGAGCAAAAGCTGTTCATCTGCATCACTCTCCAGATGCAAACCCTCGTCTTCTCTGTAACCCTGTTTATTAACAAACACAGTAAGATAACACAGCTAACCCAAGAACCCTTCTTATCACTAACAAGTTCCCTTTTGAAAAAAGCACAAAACTTGCATATGAAAGACATGAAAAGAAATAAATTGAAAAGAATAAAGAATTGAGCAAGAGGTTTAGGGGGAGAAAGAGAAGAAAGGAAACCTAACGAACCTGTTTGATAGCATTGGAGACAGAGTGGGTGGAGCTTTGATTGAGACATTCAACCCCAGACCAGTCTATGAAGTCTAAGAGATCAACCTAATCAAGAAGAAAAAAAACGAAATGAAAAGATCAGAACGTGATTCCTCTGAACGAATCGAAAAGAATGGTGATAGAGTTTGAATCTTACTTGACCCTTTGGAATAGCGCTGGCTGATTCCCCAGACATTGCTGATACGGTTTTTGCGAGAGAAAGAAAGAGAAAGAGAAAGACGGAGAGAGAGAGAGACAGAGAGGAATCAAATATCAATGGCCATAAGCAAACCCAGCTCCGAATAAGGGTACACTGGAACCTCGCAGTTTGTAATGATAAATTAATTAATTAATTAACTAATAATCGTTTAATACAAGTGAAAGCACATAAAAAAAAAAGGGAAGAAAGAAATAAAAATTAAAAATTCTTCGTGAGTAATAAAAAATAAGAAGTAAAATTTTATTTTCTTCTCCAAAAAAAAATTAGACGTAACCGTCTCTAAAGAAAAAAAATTTAAAATCTTCTTCTCTAAATAAATATATTTTAATTAATAAAAATATAAAAATCCGTTAGGTAGGATTCCATCATTTTCTCATCAAATAACAAAAAAATAAAAAATAAATACGAGTTTTATGTTTTTTAAATTAAATTAAATTCATTTAGACACTTAAATAAGATATAAAAGGAAAATAAAAAGTGCGTGAGTACAGTGTATCTAAATTCCAGTAGTTTGGTCTATCTAAACTAAATAAAACGTATAACAAACAAACTACATTAGAATTAGTATTTCACTATTCATATTACTTAACAAATATAATTTGTGAGGGTCAATAAACGAATTTCAGATTTTAACTGTAAGAGAGACTACTTATATCTCTACCATTGCTGATGTGTTAATAGACTCTTGTTACTTCCTTCAAGTCTTTTTATTAGTGCTTGATCGGTGAATTTGAAAAAGATATTCTGACACTTAAGTAAGTGCTGATGTGCTGATAGACTCTTGTTACTTCCTTCAAGTCTTTTTATTAGTGCTCGATCGGTGAATTTGAAAAAGATATTCTGACACTTAAGTAAGTACTCTGTATAAAAAGTGTATATTGTAAAACTGATTAGAACGTACCTTACATATCTGTAAAAGTTTATTTATAATGTTTAGTCATAATTAACCAAATATCAATTGCTAATTGATTTATAGCATGATATCTGATTTATAGGAAGGTATATTGGTATATTAATATATTGCTAGACTAGTACTTTGGTATATTGATGTTGCCTGAATTTTTTAATTTGTTAGGATATAATAATAATTTGTAGAAAATTTTTACAATTATCATTGTTGTCCTTTATTGAGCGTCTTTAATATATATTAATGCGATCTGGATCGAGTGACATGATTTGTCCGATACCGACCGGTACAATAATGATTTAAACAAAAAATATAAAACAAAAAATTAGAAATCAGATTTCTGACTTATTTTATATTTTAAAAATTCATTTTATTTTGTTTAGTTTAATGTTTGTGTACTGTTAAATTTTAATTTTAACATAAGTTTAAGGTTTAAATTGCGAGACTAACGTAGTATTTTAAAGAAATTTTTAATGCTGTAAAAAAGGATTATTTTTAGTTTGAAATTCTATTGGTGAGGATCGCACGATCGATATAACATCTTGAACTTCAACGTTGGGCCGACCGAATGTAGTCGAGATACACGTCTATCAGCTGACTAATAGCTTAGGTCTAATTACGCTCAATCAATGTCAGCAAAGTTAATCCGTGATTAGGAGTTAGGTAATTCAACCCTAAGCACAGTCCAACCCCTTAATCTTACCCAATAAGGAAAGTCCACCACAGGTAATATAAATAGCGTATATTCCAAGAATCAGAGTGTCTTCTGCAGGTACTTCATTCGATGTTTGCGAGAAGACCAAGAACCGAAGGTATGAAGGAAAGGAACAAGTTAAGGAGGAAATTGAAGAGCAATACGACCGACAGGAAAAAAAAAAACAAATCTTCTCAATAGTTTTCTAAACCGTAACCCAAGAACAAAATTATAAAGTGTTTTATAGTTTTAGAGAGTTAAATAGTATTTTATTCCTGTAACAAATAAATAAATAAATTATTAGAATTTTTTTATCCGGATCCAAACGACGACATTTATTTCCTTACAGGATTTCTGATAAAAGCTCGGAAGAGAAATATTTCTTTAGCTTAATTTAAGTTTTAATTCCTATATGTTAGAAATTTTGCAATTTTAATGTCTAATTTTTTCCATAATTTGGTTATTTAATTTATAATTTTTTATAAACTTTTGTTAAAAATCATATATAATATATAACTGAATGTAAAATTTATTTTAAAACTGATTTTGTAAAATTGAGTTAAATAAAGTTCATCTAAATAAGTATATTAGTTGAAGAACGGTAATAATTTTATGTTTAAACTTTTGACATAATTATAAGATTTTATCAAATACGAAAGGGTTAATCAGGTTCAGCAGTGAGAAAAAGTAACCGAGGTTAGAAATGGTAGAGATATATTATTAATTTATGAAAACAAGAATATAGTAACACTACAGTGTACAATCTGTATAAAATCCAGTGACAGTGGAGATTAGGTAGTTTATAGAAGCTCTAAAGTTCAAATATCTTCACTCCATTTATTGTACAAAAAACAAATGTATCTCTATACAGTATAGCATAAAATAGTCATCACACTCCAATCACTGATGAACAACAATGAAATCAATTATTGTTTCAGTCTTAGCTCCACATAACCATACCCGTGGACATCAACACCATAATCATCCAATGGAACCTTCCTCTGAACACTGAGCTTGAGCTATCTGAGCCAAACATACCAAAACAAACATAACTTCAGAATTCACATTCATATCTTGAAACAAACTTCTCTCTTTTTTTCTTTTCAATTTTAAATACTAATAATACTGTTTCACCAAATAAACTCATGTGCTTATTGTTCTTCTTTACGACACCACTTGCAAATTCAACACTAATAACAAGATATCTGTAAGAATCTCACCTTGATTGCCACTACCAGAGGTTGAATCTGCAACTTTTATTCCGAGCTTTGAACAATCAGATCCAAGAGTACCTTGAAAATAGAAGCATAAAACAATATTTTTCTCCTTAATGAATACTTTTGTTTTTGCTAACATTCGTCATCATCGTACAAAATAAATGGTTTTGAATCCTTACATTCACTGTAACACGGAAAAACGGATATGTTGAGAAGATTATAGTAATTGGGGCTGCATTCACATGCGTGTGTATGTGTCCTGTTCTGCGTGCATTTGCCTTCCCCACAGTACGCCCAATAGCAAGCTATCATATATTTTTAGTTGCATAGAACATTAGCAGAGAAAGAGTACCATGTTATAATTCATTAATGGCATGAGTTTTTCTTACGATTAAAAGCTGATAAGTTGTGTGGAAAACTCTTCTCTGGAACTGGTGGTGGTGCTGGTTGACAACCATAGTTCAAGCTACCTGCACAAGATATATACAATCGATTTTCATTAAATTAGTTTTTAAGCGTTACCTTTGTAAATTACTTAGAGTGGAAGTAACAGAGAAAAGAATTACATTGGGGAATGACACATGGAAGAAAGCTAGTGGCATATTCATCATCCTCATCTTGGGTTCTCTTCCAGCCAGATTCACATTCACAAATGAAGTTTAATGGGTAACTTGTGTTTACTACGCACCTTCCTTTCCCACATTCCACTTCTTCACAAACCTTATCTGCAATATTTCATATCACAGTTAAAGTCAAAATACACTTATTTGCCACCACTTTGTAGACTTTCATTTTTCATGCATTAGACAAATAGATAAATAGATAAAATAGAATAAGATGTTGTAGAAGAGAGAGATGAGTTATGCACCAAAGAAAGTGGTGTTATTATCCCCTTTAGCAGACATGGGAAACAGCACAATGAGAAGCATGGCCATGATGCCCAATAACCCTGAGGAACCCATTTGTTTGGTATATAATATAAGCAATAACAGAGAGAAGAAGAATACAAGTTAGAAGGTGTATGATGGAAGGAGGAATTGGGTTTGGTTCTTATATATACAGTAAGAACTAAGAAGCCATATTTGTCACAGTAATGTATATTATATACTCATTGTCTTTCTTATGCGTAGAGACATTGACTTTTGGGGTAGAAAATTGTGGCAAATACCTATCTCACGTTCCATTCACGACGCAAAACAATATAGTAATAATTTTTTCGCCAAATTTCTTCTCCCACTACCCATATTTGAAGAAATTTTAAGTGTTTTTTTCCTCTAGAAGAGTGGAAAGTAAGCAAAGGAAACTTTGTTTCAACTAAAAAATGCTGCATGAGTCCTTGTACTTCTATATCTATTCTCTATAGTTTATATATGTAAGAAATATTCAATTCCAAAGTTTGGACAAGTGTCAAATCTTACCAAAAGAATTGTTCTTAGTCACAAAGGAATTTTAGAAAATTGTCATCATTCAATAATATATACAGTGTGTTTCCTTTTATACCACTTTTCTTATATAAATATGTTTCATTGAAAATAATAGTTTAGTTTTGAATATTATTTTAAAATAGTTGGTTTATTTTATCAATCCATATTTCAAATTTTGTTGTGTTAAATTCAATCTAATAGTTGTATTCCTGTTCACTTACCAATTTTAGAAAGCCTTCACCGTATAATTTATAGTGTATTTCCTTTTCATCACTCTTCCTATACAAATTTTCCTTTTGCATCTAACTTAACTCAACTTTACATTTTTAAATTGTAAGTATTAAATTTTTTTATTTACAATATAGTTGTAAAATAGTTTGATAGTTTGTCATTTGAGATTTCAAAATTACAAAACTATTTTAAGTTAACATGATTTAAATATTTTTTAAATTTTAAAACAATTGTTTTTATCAATTTTATAAACATTTTAAGTTAAATAAGAAATATTTGTTGTGATTCTATAAGAGTAACGAGGAATGGGAAGAAAGTCCAATCACATATTTAGTAATTAATTTTGATTCCATGTTCAACATTAAGTTCTAGATGTTGAGTTGAAGTTAAATACCAGGAATTGACCATTTATCCCTTATTTTTCTTCTAGAATGCCACATTAACTAAACAATTCCAAATAAGTTACGGTCACACCAGGGTATTGCCCTGTGGAATATATAGCCAAATATGCTAATACGTATCAAACTTTAGTAAAATATATATAACAAATACCTTATATTAAAATATGTATAACAAATAAGTGATTAATCGGTTTATTAAATATTAAATTAAAATTTTAAAAATTTATATAAAAAATTAAATATTTAAACTTTGATAGCCAACCAACAATCATAAAGTTAATATATTTTATGATCATTCACTTTCAAATACAATGCAACGGGAAATAAATCAAAAATTAAATACAACTATATATTAAAATGTACTAAAGAAAGAAATAAAATTACAATTTTACAAAAACTTCCAAATAATTATAGCAGTTTATACAACTACCTTAAAAAAATATGATTTTTAGTTCTTTATTTTAGACTAACATAATAATAATGATCCTTAAATTTTGTTAATCGATAACAGGTAATTCGAGTAACATAGTCTCCTTGATAACCAAATTCAAAAGATATTTAATTTTTAAAAATTTAATTTTTAAAAATGTATTGGAAATATTAAGATTACAATTATAATCATTTTAATACTCATGTAGTTTTTTTATTCTAGTACTCATTCAGACATTCAAAATTTTGTTTTCTCTCATGATTTTCAATGAGATTTCGGTCTATATGGAACAAACTTCTTTTGTAACTTCAATGTCTGATTCATAGTTTTTATTGTTATTGTTATTTTCAACATTATCACAAGGTGCAAGAATGACTTGTGATGACGGACTCAAAATAGGTTGATCTCTAGTAAACAAAGTTTGATTATAAATGTTAGGATTGTTAGTTTCATTGCTAGTATCTTGAATCCTTTGATATGGAAAAACATGTTCGTAGAAGACAACATCCCTAGGCACAAAAATTTATTTGTTTTGAATATTCAACAAAACACACTTTTGTCCCCCTTTTAAAACCAATAAAAATACATTTTGATGTTCTTGGATCAAATTTTCTTTTGTTTGTTGACAAAGTGCTAGCATAACACATAATTCAAACACCTTAATCCATTAAATCTGCTGTAATTTTGTAAAGCATTTCATGAGGAGAAGAATAATTTAAAACAGGTGTTGGAAGCATGTTTATAATATGTACATCACGTATCATAAAATATGATCAATAAATTTTGGGTACTATATCATGAGAGTTCTTGCTACATTTAATATATGACTATGTTTTCTTCAACTATTCTATTTTGTTATGGAGTATTGACATGTGATGTTTGATGCACTATTCTTTTGTTAACAAATAAATTTGTCATGAAAAATTTAGTCTCATTATCACCTATTGTTATTTTTATTGTTGTCTCAAATTGTGTTTGAACAAAAATAACAAAAATATTCAAAGTCTTGACAACTTTTAGATTTTTGTTTTAAAAGAAAAATGCATGTGTACCTCGAATAGTCAAGAAATATTTATGACCATGAATTGATGGTATTGAGTATGGTCTTCATACATCTACATGAATCAATTTAAAACATTTTTTTAGATTTAGATGTACTAATAGGAAAGGAAAGTCTTTTTTGTTTTACAAAATGACAAACATCACAAACAATAGATTTTCTATATTTAACAAAAGGAAACTTAGTCATGATAACATCAATACATTTGTTTGAAACATGCCCTAATTGAAAATGTCAAAGGGTTTCTAGATTTATTAGCACTGACATTAACAGTATTAATGGTACGTGCATATTTAATGGGTTTGATTTTGAAGTTTTTGATAGGATGGGATCATGAGCATATAAAGTATATCTTGCATCTTAGCTTAACCAATTATTTTAAAAGAGTTTTTGTCCTGAATGTGACAACCATTAGAGTCAAAGGTAAGAATACAAGATAAATTATCAATTAATTTTGCTACTGGAAGAAGATTAAACGTGAAACAAGGGTTATATAGAACATTGTCTATGGCATGATTTTGATTGAGAAAAACATTTTCAAAATAATTGGCAATTACTTGATTTTTATTTGGTAATTTGATATAAATAGGATTAATTTGATGATATGAAGTGAAATGAGTTAAGAATGAACAAATGAGATCAGTAGCATCACTATCAAGAATCCAAGAACGGAAGGAAGAAAAAAATTTATTACCAGTTTATATTGTCATGTTGAAAGGAATAACATAAACTTGATTCGAAACATTGTCACTAGATTTGGACTTTTGTATAAGAGCTAACAATGTTTGATATTGTTTAGGAGTAAAACCAATTTGTTGAGACTACACTTTTTCCTTTGAACCTTTATGATTTTGCTCATCATTATTAGAATCTTGTTTGAAAGAAGAAATAATTTCCTGACGATCAAAAATATGAATTATGTCTCGTGAGAATCTCTCCTTTAAATGATTCCATATTTCAAAGACATTGTCCATACAAATGATGCTTTGTATGGTGGGTGGAAAAACAGTCTTGAGCATCCAAGAAACAACCAACATATTGGCTCTCTGTCATGTTAGAAACAACAAGCTGGTATAAGTGGGGACTTCTATGGTTCCATCAATGAAACCTATCTTGTTCTTGAATTTAAACTCGTTTGAAATAAATGAGACCAATGATGATATTTTGGTCCCTCAAGAGTAATAGGGACAATGAGAAAGGAAGGATTATCAGATGAACTAACATGGTGAGGAGAATAAAAATTTTGTGAGGGATCAACAACTTCACCCATGGATAAATGTAGCAACCAAAACTCTTTAGAACTCTGATGCTACATTATAAAATAGAACAGAGATTAACATAAGAGTAAAATGAAGGCAAAAGATATAAGAAGAAATATTTTTTATATTTTATTTCTTTTACATAAATAAAAGCAAAGAGTGTGAATATATATATATATATATATATAAAGCAATACACTCATTCTAGGTTTAGTTAAAGAGACATAATGTAAAATAAAAAGGCACTAAGGCTAGAATAAGAAAAGACAAGATAAAGACTAAACATATATATATAAAGAGAAACAACTAAGAATTAAAAAAGACAAAATTAATATTAACTTTCTTCTATAAGTCTTGTATCCATATCTTTTGTTAATATTCTATTGGTTAAAAGTTATAAGCATTTTAGTTTTTTTTTTTTAATTTTGATAGTGTGATAATTTACTATAGAAAATTGCTTAGTCAAATAAATAAGTTATTTTCCATTATTCATGCAATGGATAAATATTAGAATAGGTGAAAGTAAAATTTTGGTTGGTTTCAATCATGGTTAGTATAATGTAAAATTAATTATCATGGTTAGTATAAAGTAAAATTAATTTTATTTTATTTTTCCACAATTTACATTGCCATCTTAAAGTTATTTGAAATGTTTAATACACCTTTTCCAAACGGTCATGTACACATATTTATTATATTTTTTTCCAAAGAGTAGGGGTGGCAAAGTGGGGCGGACCATGCGGGCCGGTCCGCGGTAAAAAACGCGGGGTGGGCTGACGTTTTCAACCCGCTGACCCGCATTAGCCCGCCCCGCATAACCCGCGGCCCGCGGGCCAACAGTGGGGCGAGGCGGGCTGGCCCGCTAGCCCGCAAAAAAAAAAATAAAAAAATAATTGACTTGACTTGTTAGAATATAACTTTCTCTATTCATCAATTCTTAAAATTTATTCTATAGTGGTTCATTACATTACAACACTAAGGATTCTAATTAAATCTAGTGTGATTAAACTATTTCTTACAAAATTTGAAGGTTCCTTTTAAGTGATCATCCCTTTATATTGAGACAATGATTTAACAAGAAATACAGTTAATTTTATATTTTGTGAGCGCATGAAACACGGGAATCAATCTTGTTAAAAAAAAACTTTCTCTATTAAGTAACTGGTATAGACATATACATAAATTTTATATCCTGAATCCTTTGTTGCGTTTGTTCTAAGCTTGGTTTCTTGAACATTGATTTCCAACCTCTAAGTAGGATTAGACAATAAACTTCTAAAAAGAATATAATAAATCATTAATTTTAATTTTTTTTCTTTTAGATGTTTCTGCAACACTCAATTGTTTTTTCTTCTACGCTAAAAAAAAAAAAAAGCGGGCCGGCCCGCAAGCCCACGGGCCAACCCGCATGCGGGGCGGGTCATGAAAACCAACCCGCATTTTGTATGCGGGACGGGCCAACCCGGCCCGCATTTTGCGGGCCTAAGCGGGGCGGGTTGGCCCGCTTTGCCACCCCTACCAAAGAGTCAAACTTATTTGTAATGCTTGCAAATATGAGGAACTTTTGATAAGTTCAAGAAACAGCTTCTCTTACCTGAAAGACTTTTTTTATTTAGTTTTTTGGGATTCAGTTGAAAAAGTTATTGTCCTGGTCCCTGATACAAGGAGTTGGAAGTTGGCTGATAGGTATGTCACAAGCACTATATAAAGCCTGGACAAAGGATTTCGTCCAGGGTAAGGAAGAAAAGCCTTAAGCGTAAGCACGATTAGAATTATTAGATCAAGACGACTCAATGGTATGGTGAAATTGGCCATGAATCACAAATTGATTCTTTCAGTTGGTTTCTTAACTTGTACAAACTGATAACAGAGTTGCATTGTTACGATTTTATGACCATTCTCGTACACTAGTCCCACATTAGGACATGGTTTGAACAGTGAATAAGCGCAAGGGATCAAGTTACAGACAACAGTGATAAGTCAACTTCTCAGATACATAATGAATAACAAGACACGTGAATTGATATCAATACCCACATGTCAGAAGCCGAAACTATAAAATTCAGACAAAATGGCATAAGCAGCAAATATCATCTGAAAACAGTCATTTCAACTTAAGTCTGTCCGGGCGACAAGTAAAACAAGAAAGAAAAAAATGTGGATGTTCAATGCTTGTATGCTAAAAAAAATAAAACATAATATCCTAGAAATGCGGCCCGTCTTCTAGTACCTGCACTAGATAGAGGCAATGTAACATCCCTAGTCCATAATATGGCCATTGCATGTATGAATTCGAGGTATGTCGGTCTCGATCTCAAATGCTGAAAGTGAAAAGAAAAAGTAGCCATATCATTAGTTTGTTTTCATAAAAGGGTGTGTGATTCGTCGATTTTCTACCAAATTCTTCTTTGCATTTACACAGGCAGTACAAATACAGAACACCCAGTACCACAACGAAACTAGTATGCTATAATGTTTTTGGTGTTGTTAACCAATTAGCCCCCCACCCCACAATGAAAACAAAATTTCGATGCCATTAAGACCAAAGATAAATTTCAAAACCTGGTACTGTTTTGCTCTATTTAACAGACGCATAGTTATTCTAGTAAAGAAAAATGACCGAACAAATACAAGAATAGAAAGGGTTTTGAGACACCAACCTTCGCTACCTTTCCTGGCAAAGAACAGGGATAAGGATCATGAAAATATCTATAATCTGCTTCATGGATCAGTTCGAAAATTTGAGTTATCATTATTCAGTGGAGTGAAACAGAAAAGGGTAAACGAAAAAATGTGATAAGCTAAAAAAATCAGCTGGCTAAATTCTCTCGTGAGAAAAAACACTGAACTCTAAAAATGACTACGGTAAACATTATAGCAGTTTACATGGATTCTTCTGGGTTGAAAGTATTCTCTTTGAAGCTCTTACTCAACCAGATAGCTGTTTCCCTTGGGGAAACCTTTCCAGGCCCAAATGGTTTCAATAAAACCCCAAGTTCATCATACCTTGCCTGCTGTAGCAATCTTGCACTAAATTCAAGCAACCCTTCTAAAGCTTCAGCCCTTTGTTGGAATGATGACGGGTCAAATTGTCGACGGCGCAAGTCAGAAGATGTGTGGCTTGAAGCACCTGCTGTTGCATTTTGATCAGAGGAACCACTTTTATCCTCATCAATTTCCTTTAACACGCTCTGCTTGATTCCCTGCCAAGAATCAGTACAGTCAGGTCTGTTTGAGGCTCTATCATGTACCTCTACCGTGCATTTGTCTATCACAGTCGAATGGTTGCCACTGGATGGGAGGCCTGAGGAACCTTGAGCAAAGGATGATGTTCTATTGATGGGGAACAAAGAATCCGCATATGAAGTTAACGGGAATTCAGCCATCTTATCAATTCGTGGAGAATTGACTGAGATATCAGGTGAAGACACGTGACTAATAATAGTGGCATTGAGCCCACAAGGAGGCTGCCGAATACCACCTCTTGTTGGCAATGGAAATGATGCTCTACGGTTAGTATTAGCAGATTTTGTGGTATTGTGTGAAAGGGGCATCTGCAATCAAACTTTAGCAAGTCAGCCATGTAATTTATTTTTTTGGTGACTTACCTTGAGGCTTGACCGCAATTATTTTTCTAGTAACTTTTGCTCTCATGTTCTTTTAATCAAATATAAATGGTACTACATTTACTTGACAGGGAAATTAGGTGTAAAACTAGTACCTAGATTAAACCTGTACCTTAGCTATATAAGTTAAAGATCTTATAAAATAAATAAAAGCTAATGACAAGAAGGGAGGTTTCTATACTGAGTAAATAAGATGAGTTTATCGTAATACTTCAAACTATGAGAAAGGTTATAGTCAATTGACTACTTGTTAGTGTAGTTCAATACAACCACCCCTTTCTTTAGAAAGATATCTATACAGACCCAGGAGTTGTCAACTGTGTAACTATATATTTAACAAAACCACAAACTTGACATGCTTGACTCTTTTTATGACTAAACCATGTGACAAACATCCTATAACCCCCAACCCAAAGAAAAAGAAGCCAAAATCATGAGAAAACATAATGAATTTACAACTTTCCTTACCGCCTTATGATTCTTTGAGGATTTCATAGTTTTCTTGCTGGTAGCAGAGACTTTTGAGGAAGTGAATCTCGGAGTCTTAGCAATGCTAGAAGTTCTGGAGACAGCAGGCTTCCGGATTGATTTCACTTCATGGCTATCTCCAATACGTAGTTCTGCTAATCTTTGATTCAAATGGTCAGGAGTACAATCTATTTCAAGAGTAGAGCACACAGAATCTTGATCAGCTCCGGATACACTAGGATTTAGAGTCCGATCATTTCTGAAAGAATGTCGCTTATCCCTATACATAGAAACAGGGTCATCTTCGGGCACCAAAAATCTAGTTTTCTTCAAGTAGTTCGATTCTGGCCAATGAACTGGCAATGTGCTTCGCCTGGGGCTATTGATTTTGAGATGGACCTTAAGAACGTAAGGTTGAAGATGTGGATGTCCAAGCAGCTCTGTAGCCTACCACAACACAACAAGTACAACTCAAATAAGAAAAAGGTCCATGTGACAGATTAGATTTGAATTTCAGATGGGTAGAGCACATAGAAGTATAGCTGCCCACGCAAGGCCACAACCACAGGTCATGGTGAATAGAAGCAGATACCAGACAAGGACATATATGGAGACAAAGCATTAATGACTTAGACAAGACCGTCATGCAAAATGAATAACATTGCCCACCACTAACAAGAATCATTACTGCCATGTAGGTGGCAGTCGCACCACCATCACCTAAATCATGGTTTCTAAAGGCAGAAATTTGAATTTTTAGCTTTTAATTTAAAATTTTCTTCACCTGTTTATAAAATTCTTGAAATAGGTGTTATTATTTTGTTGTACAGCTCTTATAGAAGTTGTTTATGGGTGTACCTAGCTTTAGGTTAAGGAACATAGGTTGTAGCCTTCCACTGAGATGAAACTCACTGATTTTTGGTGATCTCTAAATTCAAGTTAGTATCAGAATCTGTTCTAACAAGATTTGTTATGCCTATCACACTCAAAATGCCTAATCCTCACCGTGAGAGGTGCTAGAAATATAGCCAAATTATAATATATATATATATATATATATATATAATGAGTGCAAAACTCGTCTTGCAAGTCAGTTTTATAGAGTTTAATTAAGCATAAATCCATTTTCTAAGAAAAACAACAAAATCTAACTGATGGAGTTCTGGATTATAAGAAGGGTGCAGCCACACATTAATATCAAATTTCAATTTCATATCTTCAAAAAATCATATTGATTATAACAGTGTAGATATATTTATTTGCAAATTTTAGTATAATTTTTTCAGTTTCAAAAATATTTTCCTTCTCAACTCAATACTTTGCCTATCATATTCTTGTGCCTTTAATTGAGGCAATGTAGTACTACAAAGATTTCTCCAGTACCAAACAGGGTTTGTTCATATAAAAGAATGAAAGGCCAAAGTGAAAATCACATAAAAAATTTTAAGTAAAATCTATCATCAACCCAACTCATCTCCAACCAGGCAAGCCTAACCCAATCCTGACAATCCATTTAGAGTGGAAAAAACGCATTTTAATTGAAGGAAACTGGAATACCTATCATGGGCAATGACATCTCAAATCCAAAAATTTGAGAAATGTTCATTGAATCATAAGGGAAATAAAATACGGTGCTTGATGTAGCAACCATAAATTTCAATGAATTATTCTAGGTAAGATAATATTACATTGCAATATTTATTCGATCACAACAGAAATAAGATACGGTGCTAGATGTAGGAGCAAAAAAATTCATGAAATTATTCTAGGTCAGAGGATAATATTACATACACTGGGTCTAAGCTCTGGATTTTTCCGCAGCATACTTTTAACAAGGCCTCGACTGCCAAAACAACGACAAATATGACTAGATCAATCATCAATCATCAATCATATAGTCCATAATATTATAATTGATCACATAAATCAACCAAAAAAAACTTACTCTGAATTATCTTTAGGCTAAACTACACCTTATGTTTGGAAAACATTAGGCACTTGGTTTGTCAAGTGTTAAATTTTACAGCGTAAAACATGACAATGCATTTGCAAAATGGAAAGATTAATTAACTTTATGATGGAAGACAATAGGCTTACAATGAACTAGAATATTTTGTAGGCAGTGGAGCCACTATCGATTTATTAATCTTGTTAATCAATGCCTGTATATCCTGCTCAAAGAAATTGAAAGGTAATTTAAGAAAAGTTCACAGAAAAAATATGAAAACAGTAAATATACAGTGAGTCTGATTCTATAAACAGGTATTATGCAGCTAAATAAGTGCTGGTGATGATATATTGTAAAATTGAAGTTATAAAAAATAATATAACAGCGAGTTCAAAACATAATAAACTGGGATACAAAAATAATGTAAATTAACAAGATTTTAGTCTACTGGTCAGTCCAGGTAACACTAAATGTCCAAATATGGTAGTTTGATGATAGTCAAATTATTGACAGATATTTGTCAGATTGATGCTATACTGATATTTGATCATTGATGAATGTATTTCATACATGGCAAAAAGAAAAAATACAGAAATGAAATTTTTTAAGAAAAGAAACTTACAAATGCTTTGAATGCAGGCTTATGCGCTGTCATTTCATATATACAGCATCCTGGATTATCAATTTCAGAGATTATAGAATAAACCTATGACAGAAAAAGTACAAAGAATAAAACCATAACACTAGTACTTACCCAAGGACCAAATATCTGATTTAGAACCATAAGGTATATCAGCAAGGAGCTCGGGGCACATGTAGCTAGGAGTTCCCACAACCTATATTACAAGACAACCAATGGTTGATAATTACAAGTCGTGTTAAATTTATAATAACCAAAATCAATTCAAATTTGCATGTCTTACAGAGGAAGCGAGATCATCAGAAGTCAACATTTTGGCAAGTCCAAAATCACCTGCATCATCGTTGATAACTTGTGAACAAAATTTTAATCATCTAAGCCTTACTTAAAGGAACTGCAGAATAACTTACCAAGCCGTATGTCATGATCTTTTGTCAAGAAGATATTTGAACACTGATGGAATCATGTGATTTTCTCATTAGTGTATACCTCAGTATAAATTAGACGGAAATAAAAATATTACTAATTTACTGTTATGATAATATACTCTTATACACAAAGAAAAATCTGTCACTAACCTTCACATCACGGTGAAGAATGTGGTTCATGTGCAAGTATTCAAGAGCCATAAGAAGTTGAACGAGCCACTTACAAAGTTTCTGCAAACAAATGGTCGTTTTTAGATTTTAGATGCAAAAAATTTAAATGTCACCCTTATCCTAGTTCAAATGAAAGGAATATAAATTTCTGATAGGAGAAAAAAAACAACCTCCTCAGGAAACAGGACACCATTAGCTTTCTTTATAGCTTCCGCCCTGAATTACATCAATGGCATGTTTTGAAAAACATTCATGCTCCAGTTTACAAGAGTTGAGAGAAAATAGAACTATGAATTGTATGCTAGAAGTTGGAGAACGAGACTTACATATCTCCTCCCTCACAATAACCTATAATGATGCAGACATAGCAACCCTGAGAAGGAAGGAGCCAAAATAGATCAAAACTTAAAACAAAGTCGGAGTTTTATGATGCATATACCAAGAGATTTCCTAGCAATCCTACAATTCAAGCTTATTTTAGGCAAGCAGCAAGTAGAAGCCATTCTTCTAATTAACTGAAGAGAGGTAAAATTAAGAAGCAAAATACCTTTTCAACCCATGAATCTTTGTACTCCACAATGAATGGGTTTCTTAATTTAGAGATGAGCTCCATCTATACAGACCAGAAGCCACAAATGTTAGTTACGCGATTTGAACAATGCAATCCATTCACGTCAACATTTGAGAGTTGCTACTACTTTAACTGCCTAATATTCATATTGAGGCCTGAAACTTGTCTTAAGGCCCATTAGCAAATGACACTTCTCTAGAACTAGAAAACAAACAATGCAACATGCAAAGGGAAATATTTCAGAAAAAGTCACAAGATAAGTATTGTGTTCTATTTAAACTGATATTTGAAGCACCAACCTCCAGGTGTGCAGATCTGCGAGAGCGCTCGGTTTGACGAGCAAGGCGAATCTTCTTCAACACATATCTATATAATCAAAAGACATAAGTGCAAAAGCATTACCAAAAATGAGTTTATGGAATTGCAAACATTGTCGTTTAAACATTTAAGTACACAATTGAAAAGAAAAAGACGAGAAAAAATAAATAAATAGAGAGGTCAGGTAGGTTCGTTTCTCACTGTTTCTTTTCATGCTTATGTCTCACAAGAAGCGCAGAACCAAAAGCACCTTTTCCAATTTGCTCAAGTATTTCATACTGCTCCATGTCATCAATTAAGAGAATTCCCACCCCTGGGTACATTCCAAGTCAAACACATTGAATCCTTACAGAAAGGTTAGATGACAAAATAATGGAGGGCAGGTAAATAATTAAACCATATTTGAAAGTTACAGAGACAATCATTGTACTGTGTGACTAAGAAGGGAAACTACACAAGCAGCGAAGTTACTCAAGAATTGCATATGCTTACAAGTTAACCTTTTCTCTTTATCCCTTTGCAATGTAGAATAGGAAAAGTACAACGAAATACAACGGTGATTATTGCGCAAAAAAGAAACCAACAAATATAATCGATAATCGAAAGAAAACAAAAAAAGGAAATAAAGGTAGTCAAAAACTGGGTCCAGCAATGCTTGTTAAATACAGAATACAGAGCAAGAAGATCACGCGGTTAAAAAGAAATAAACAACCCTGGATCACGCTAAATTAAGTACCAAAGATGAACAATCAGGGAGTTAATTACTTGACAAATAGGTTTCACCGCAAAAATGATTCACGTAAAGAGTTAGTGTGTTTGTATTTACTGCGAGAAACCTAGAGAAATAGAAACTGCAAAAGATGAATAATCAGGGAGTTAATTACTTGACAGATAGGTTTCACCACAAAAATGATTCACGTAAATAGTTAGTGTGTTTCTATTCTCTGGCGAGAAACCTAGAGAAATAGAAACTGTGCACAATGTTTTGTTCATTCAACCAGCAGGAGGCGCAATCCATGCTCGGCTACTCGAAGCAGTAACAACTACAGAGATCACTACGCATAATTAATGATTTGCTCGTATACCTACATTTCATGAAAGTACAAGTCTCTAGAACAATTAAGCAGTAACAGAAACATTAAACCGAAAAGAACACGAATCAGAGCTAACGTAGTGAAATGCAGAAGGAAAAAATAGCATCGAAGTGAATGTGAACAGTGCAAGCGAAGAAAACGGAGAGAAATCTAGAGTGGAAGCAGGAAGGTAAAATAAGAAGGCGAGTGAAGAGAGAGAGCAGGGAGAAAAGTTAAATCAGGTGGAGAAATGAGAGGTAAAGGCATTATGCACCTGAGTTGAGTGAGTCGGTGGCTGCGAGAAGCAAGGTGAAGCTAAACGGATCGAAGGGATCGAAAATGCAGAAGAAAGAGGAGTCAGAATGCGAAGTGGAGCATTGGCAGAGGAGGTGGAAAACGACACCGTTGTTCAGGAAGAAGAAGCAGTAGACGAAGTTGCAGAAGAAGCTCTTTCGCCATTCCGGTTCAGCGAGAGAAAAGGACAAATCCAGAGAGAGATTGCATTGTAGTATATATTATTATTTATTAAACAACTTGGTTGAGAGAGAGAGAAAGAGAGAGAGATGAGGCTAAAACCAGTGTCTCGTGAAGGCGAGGGTGAGATTTTTACTTTGACAGATGCAGGAGAGAGAAGATAGTAATGGAAGTGAGTGAAGGAGGGAAGTGATAGGTGAAGTTAAAACTACACTCATATTATTTATTATTATTATTATTATTTCCCTGATAAACAAAATGAGTGTAATTATTAGGACGCTCTTGTTTCCCGTTTTGTGAAAAGAAGCAGAGACAGAGGGAAAAGTGAAGGACTGGAAGGTGGGTTGTCTGTTGTCTCACACCCTGCTCAATAGTAATCTCTTCACCACCGCTTTATTGGGTTTAGTTTCCCATAAATCTAACCAATATCTCAAATATAATCCCATTTAAACATAAAATAAATTATAAAACTCTTGGAATGTATAAGATATAATAAAATTATATAGTTGTCTCTTGAGAGGATTCGCCTCCTACCAACACTGATGCACGTTCTTAAAAAAAATACATGTTAGAGACAAATAAAAATTATAAACTATAATTAACAAACCAAGAAACTGTATTTGATCTCTGATTAAGATTAAAATATTTAATGATGAAAGAGTGGTGTCACACTAACACGTGATATTTTTTGTCCAAACTTTATTGCGTTATTTTTTTTTCTTCTTCTTACTTTTTAATTTCTCTTTCTATCGTATTAGTTTACTCCGACTTAGTTTTGTGGTTTTCAGAATATTACCCAATGGAATTTGATATGCTCACGAGATTGGTTAATGTGGCAGCGATTATACTTTTTATATGGCGTATTCAAGTGTATACTATGGTGTCAGATCGGTTATCTCAAGTCTTCTCTTCAGATTCTTTCCACAAAAACATTTTTCGGTGTTTTTAGATTGTTTTCCCTCGTAATTTTTAGGTTAACTAATCATTTTAAGTTAATCTTTTTTATTAAATTCAATTTTATCTTTTATCTTTTAAAATAATTTACTATTTTACACTTTGAATGAGCGATAAAGATTCATACGAGAATTTAAAATTAATTTTGTTACAAATTTTAACATTACACATATGAAAAGTCAGCATAAAATAATATATTTTTTAAAATTTATAATATTTTTGTTCATCACTAAAGAAATTCAAAAATAAAAGTTAAAAAAATATTATTTTTCTCATTTCTTTCATTTATCGGCTATTATAATTATATTATCGTCTATTCTATCATATTTGTTTGTCTTAATTTTTTTTCAAGTTCCAAAATTTGTTCTCTCAAATTTAAAGATAATTGTAAAGTCACTAATTTTCAAGTTGAGAATAAAACTTATCTTTTAAGTTAGTTTGGAACTTTATTTATAATTATAGACCTTGATCTCTTTTTTTAAACTCTAAATTCCTTAAAACTAAATACCATATTGCTTTTACTTATCATTCCTCTTCTATTTTAACATCAAGTCCTATTATTGATTTAGAGAGCACATTGAATTTTTAAGAATGATCTATGGTGTCCTATTAGGTGCTTTTCTATTTTTGCATGTGTTCATTTTGAAGAGAGGGTCAAAACTTGATGCTTTTGTGGCTTACGAGTGGAAGGGTAGTAAATTTACATATAAGGTATTGACATATATGGTATTGGTTGTATCATATTTTTCGAATTTATCTCACTTTTATCTCTAACTGGCTCTTTTTTATCAAGTTTGTTGGAAGTCCTTTGTTAAAACATATTAAGGTTTGTAGTTTTTACTTTCTCTATTTGGAACATATGAAGGATAGGAATTTTTAAAGGTTTCAACAAAGTATTTATATGAATTATGTCATTCACACTATTAAAAGCTTAATTAGATGTTTGGTAATGGTTCTCATAAATTATGTATAATAACATTGTTGACTTTTTTGTGATAAATTATTTTGATATTAACACTGTGCTGAGAAGTCTTCTAACCCCGTTTAAGTTCTTTGAGTTTTCCTCTTGCTGGATAGGCTAAGATTAACATCCTTCTCGTGATTGTCTTGGTCTTGCTACTTATGTTGGTAATTTTAGAGGGAATCATGGTGAATATATTCGCAATTTTTTTCTTTTATGGGTGTAAAGATTTGTATATATTGAGATCATGGGGGTTATTATGGCTATTGAGTGTGTTAATTTTGTTGGTTATAGAGGTGTTTAGCTATAAAGTGATTCTTCTTTACTTTGTCGTGTTTTTTCTTCCCTCCAAATTGTTTCTTATATCCTTAGAGGTTGTTGGAAAAAATGTTTAGAGATATATAGAAATATGGTTTAGGGTTTCAACTCCCGATGTTTCACTTAGTTTGAATTTTTCCCTCACTAGTATTTTGTATCATTTTCACATTGGTTTAATCCCCGTCCATATTTGTACTTGTCCTTTTATAGTATCTTTCATATGATGAGAGGTAATTATCAAATTTCAATATATTAGTCTAGTTAATATGTTGGATTTTAATATTGATGTCTAACTTGAGTTCTATAAAAAAAATTATACGAAGTTTTTTTAAATATAAAAGACTAAATTGAATATAATAAAAAATTAAAGACCTAAACTAATATTTTAGCTTATTTTTTACTTTATTAGGTATTCTGTTTTCAAACAAAATTTTCTCCAAATATAACTTTATTTAAGAATTTGTTAAATATAAACTTTCTAAACTTATTTAAAAATAAAATTATACAAATAAAAAAATTAAATTAAATATAATAATTTTTCATAATCTAAATATGTAAAAAATAGAAAAAAAAACTACTTTTAAAAAATTAAATAATTGTAATTGATTTGAAATAAGTAAATGAATAAAAATATGCAAAGAGTAATAAAGTAAATTTTACTATTTTACAAAATTATTTCTTCTTCTTTCTTTATTTCCATCAAATACATACGCATTATTTATCTTTTCATTTTCACTCAACCAAAACAATGCATTCATAGATTTAAGACCTAAAAAACTATTTTTTAAAAGGAAATTTTTTTCTTTAAGAGAAATAAAGGATGTTTAACTTAAAATATTATATGTTTGGATTTATTTAATTTTTAATAATTTTAAGTGTGTTATTTACCTTTTCAATTCAATCAGAATTCAAAAAACAAATTCTATCTAATTTTTCAAATTAAAAGAATATTAATTTTAGTTGAGCCAAGAATAATTATAGTGAGACTGAAATTATTCTATATTAGTTATAGAAGAAGGTATTACAATAAAATACGATAATATTGATCAAGTGCCCATTAACTATAATTTTTCCAAATGAACACTCCTTACAGATCACAAATGATATATTTGCTTCCATCTTAATAGAGTAAGAGGTGAGAACAATTATTTTAAGTTACGTAATATTTATTTATTTTTTGAAGTAGAAAGTATAATTTTATTATATGAACATTCATATTTTTATTGAGAAATGTGTAAGTAAATTTAATCTTTTGAAGTAAACAAGCTTTTGCTAGTTTATATAAATACTTTAAAAAATTTATTGCAAATTTATTGCAAGTGTAAGTGGCTTTGGATTGAAAATTATATCGAAATTTTACATATAAATTTGTTCATGATTCATATATGTCCAATTTTCTTGATGTCTCTCCTTAAAAGAATCCAAAAAGTGGTATCAAAGTTGTTAGTTTGTTTTGCTGACTCAGTTAATAAAGTACAATATGAAGTGAGTGATGAATCCTATAAATTTGTAAATTTCTTATATGGAACGTCTTCTTTAGAATGGTTTTAGCCAATCATGTTCCCTTATGATAAACAATAGTACAATTAAATATCATTATTGAACTACTCGTAATTAAGAAATGTTTCCACTCAAATGAAAGTGTACTAATATGAAAGGGACTCGCACTTGAGGAAGAGATTCTTAAATCCAAGTGTAAGTTAAAGTTTCATATTAAGTAGAAATAGGCAAGAAGAGCAACATATAAGTAAAGAAAAAAAATCTACATTTATTACCTCAAGGGTTTAAGTTGTAAATGAAATTTTGGTCTCTTATATAGGTTTGTTCATAAATCGTTGATATTGAATCTTCATGATGTCTCTCCTTAAAGAACTCAAGAGTTGAAATTTAACACTAATAAATATGAAATATGTATAACAAATAAGTGACTAATGGGTTCATTAAATATTAAATTAAAATTTTAAAAAATTATATAAAAAAATTAAATATTTAAACTTTGATAGACAACGAACAATCATAAAGTTAATATATTTTATGGTCATTCACTTTCAAATACAATGCAACGGGAAATAAATCAAAAACTAAATACAACTATATATTAAAATGTAAATAAAGAAATAAAATTACAATTTTACAAAAACTTCCAAATAATTATAGCAGTTTATACAACTACCTTAAAAAAATATGATTTTTAGTTCTTTATTTTGGACAAACATAACAATGATCTTAAATTTTTTTAATCGACAACAATTGATTTGAGTAACATATTCTTCTTGGTAACCGAATTCAAAGGATATTTAATTATTGAAAATGTATTAGAAACATTAAGATTACAATGATGATCCTTTAAATACTCAGGTGATTTTTTTATTCTAGTACTTATTCGAACATTCGGAATTTTATTTTTTGTCATGATTTTCACTGAAGTTTCGGTCTATATGGGAACAAACTTCTTCTGGAACTTCAATGTATTATTCATAGTTTTTATTGTTATTGTTATTTTCAAGATGATCACAAGGTGCAAGAATGACTTGTGATGACGAACTCAAGATACGTTGATCTCTAGTAAACCAAATTTGATTATGAATGTTAGGATTGTTAATTTCATTGCTAGTATCTTGAACCCTTTGATATGGAAAAACATGGTCATAGAAGACAACATCCCTAGACACAAAAATTTCTTTGGATTGAATATTCAACAAAACACATCCTTTTGTTTCCCTTTTAAAACCAATAAAAACACATTTTGATGCCCTTAGATCAAATTTTCTTCTATTTGTTGACAAAGTGCTAGCATAACACAAAGATCCAAACACGTTTAATCCATTAAAATCTGCTCCAGTTTTGTAAAGCATTTCATGAGAGAAAAATAATTTAAAACAGGTGTTGGAAGCATGTTTATAATATGCGCAACACGTATCACGGAATATGACCAATAAATTTTTGGTCGATGAGAGTTTTTGCTACATTTAATATATGACCATTTTGTTTTCAACTATGCTATTTTGTTGTGGAGTATTGGCATGTGATGTTTGATGCACTATTCTTTTGTTAACAAATAAATTAGTCATGAAAAATTCAGTTTCATTATCACCTCTTATTATTTTTATTGTTGTCTCAAATTGTGTTTGAACAAAAACAACAAAAATTTTCAAAGTCTTGACAACTTCAGATTTTTATTTTAAAAGAAAAAATCATGTGTATCTCAAATGACCATGAATTGATGGTATTGAGTATGGTCTCATACATTTGCATGAATCAATTCAAAACATTTTTAGATTTAGATGTACTAATAGAAAAGGAAAGTCTTTTTTGTTTTGCAAAATGACAAACATCACAAACAATAGATTTTTTATATTTAACAAAATGAAACTTAGTCATGATAACATTAATACATTTGTTTGAAACATGCCCTAATCGAAGTTGTTAGTTTGTTTTGGTGACTCAGTCAAGAAAGTAAAATATGAAGTGAGTGATGAATCCTATAGATTTGTAAATTTCTTATATCAAAAGTCTTCTTTAGAATGGTTTTAGCCAATCATGTTCCCTTATGATAAACAATAGTACAATTAAAGGTCATTAAATTATTGAACTACTCGTAATTAATAAATGTTTCCACTCAAATGAAAGTGTACTAATATGAAAGGGACTCACACTTGAGGAAGAGATTCTTAAATCCAAGTGTGAGTTAAAGTTCCATATTAAGTAGAAATAGGCAAGAAGAGCAACATATAAGTAAAGAAAAAAAATCTACATTTATTACCTTAAGGGTTTAAGTTGTAAATGGAATTTTGGTCTCTTATATAGGTTTGTTCATAAGTCGTTGATATTGAATCTTCATGATGTCTCTCCTTAAAGAACTCAAGAGTTGAAATTTGACACTAATAAATAATTGGTTACAAGGAAGAAGGACATGAAGAATATAAGAGAAATATATCTTATGAGATTTTTGAATTTTTTTTTCCAAACCTATATATCATTTGCTTCAAGTTAATTTCCCTTATAAAGTTTTTTATGTTAGAATTAATGTACCATTATAACCTATAATTAGGGATTTTGATCAAATCTTAAATAATTATTAATCTTTTTTAAAATTAAAAATCTCAATCAATTTTGACCTTTCAACCTCTTGTTTGTAAAAGAGACTAGTTGGATGAGCTAGTAATACATAAATCTCTAAGCTTTGAGCCTGGTTAGGCAAGAGACTTAAGTCAATATCTTTCCATTATGCTAAAAATGGGAACACATCTTATTATTGATGTAAAATCATCTCCATCACAAGAGTTATATAAGGTTTAAATTACTTTTTGTGAGTTTCACTTAAGATCTCCTTAAAACTTTTCTTTTAATTCAAGAATCTTATAATACTCGCACTTTAATTATTTTTTACTTAGTTATTGATAAAATAATACACTTTTAAGATAGGAAAATGTACTTTTATTCTTATGATCCAAAATCTAAATTTTATGTCATGTCAACAAATTTCAAAGGAAAAGTTTTATAAGACCCAAATATTTAAATTTATAACCATGGGTATTACCTCTATATAATGAAAATGTCCTAAACAATGTATTTGTAGCTAACTATGAAATAATGGTCAAACTATTTACTTCAGACAATATTTCCTCCTTATCGAGGTTGTAGGCATAAAATTTTGGATTATAAACTTGTACGGTACATATTTTTCTTAAGTGTTAAGATAAGAAAATATCTTATTATAGAATTGAATGTAATTTGGTTCTAGTAGTTTATTTCAAGGTAAACATCATATTGTTTAATCTTTTGAAAAAAAAATCACTTTTGTTAGCTTTAGCGAGCACTAATGAATGAATTTTTCACCAATTAGATGTCAACATTGTTTTTCTTCAAGGTAATCTTCATGAAAAAAAAATTATTAGAAATGATTGATCTAAAAATATTTAAGAAAAACTCCTTTGTTGTTTTTAGCCTAACAAGAATAAAATAGTTATCCCTAGAATTTGTGTATTCTATATTTTGTTTAGACATAGGATCAAATAAGGTAAATGTTTATTTAATCCCTTCACACCTTATTTATATAAAAAGAGCTCATGTACTTATTTTAATAATTTAAAAAAATAAGTGTTAGTTCTTATCTTAAGTAGGTCAAGTCACTCATTCTTTTACTTGTTTATACTCTTAGGAAGCATATTGAGTTCATCTTTTGATGGTTGGTGGATAATACAAACATTAATGCATAAGATTTTTTGTGGTTATTTTCTTTGGAGTAATTGCCTTCATTTAGCATTGGTGGCACAAGTCATTTGATGACTTTTTTTCCGTGAACAGTATGAATTTTTACAAAAATTCTTAAAGTGAAACACTTTGCATTTTATTTTCCAAACTAGAACCCTTTATTATTCATAAGTGAGAATTTGATTATTGGGAGGAGCCGAATTCTCACTAATTTTTTGGTTTTGGACACAAAGATATGTTTAGAATTTGGTTTCTAGGGGCATTTTGGGGGCAATTTTGAATTTTTATTGCAGGTGGTGTAGAACAATTGTGGGTTTTTCGGTGCGTTATTGAAATTTGGTTTTTGAATAGTCAAACTTTCACTTGTCTTTTGCGTTTTTGGGAAAAAAAATGTCTATAAGATTTGATTCAGAGGGACAACTTGTAAGAACTTAATTATTTTTTTTTACAATGTTGGAGCAGAGGTGACGTATGAGTATGGTGCTCATAATCTTGATATCCATTTTCCAATTTTAGTATCTAAAACTTCACCCAAAATGATTTTTTTGTGAACAGATTTTAGGAGGGGATTTGATGTTTTCTTGTTTCGCAGTGGGTGATAGTTAACAATAAAATAAATTTAAGGACTTTTTTTTTTCAATTTTGACTTGTAAAATCGAATTTGGAGAAGAGGTTTTCATTTATTTTTCTACAACGTTGGATTGACTGAGGAAAAATTAAATTAAATTAAAATTTAAAATAGGTAAAAAAAATGTTATGAAAAATTTAATTAAAAATAGGGAGAATTTTTTTAAAAATGATTTGTGAAAAGAAAAATATTAATAAATCATGTAATGTTGAATATAAGTTGGTTGTGTGAAGAATTAATATAATATTTATTGTTATTGATAAATTAATTTTTTATATGATTTTTAAATAAATATAGGTAGTTTAATTTATTAGTTTTTTATATGAAATTTTTTTCAAAAATTGCAGCAAAAACTTTATTCATTCTCCACCTACATTATTTTTTATTTTTCTTCCTCTCTTATACAAATTAAACCCAACACCTATATTTTTTTTTTAATATTTCTAACTGAATTTTTTAAAATCATTTCAAATTTTGATTATTTTTAACTTTCAGATTATATTTACTTATATTTTCAAGTTTTAAAATATTTTAATTCTCTACTCAACAAAATTATACTCAACCTTATATAATTAAATACTTATTTTTCTCATATTTAAAATTTATTCTCCCTATTTTTAATTAAATTTTTTAAAACATATTTTACCTACAAAATTATGAACACCATATTCATATGTTCAACTCAGCTCACTCTAACACCGGAAAGAAATAGAAAAATTCTACAAGTTACCCCATAACAAATTAAGGGGAAATTTGACTCCCTAGAGATCAAATTTTGATCATGCACCAAAAAATTCACATGTCTTCTTCATTACTGAAAATAAAAAATAAAAATTGAAAACTTCCCTTAAAATTCGCCCCCTGAAAACCAAATTTTGAATAGATTTTCGTGCCAGAATCAAAAAAATAGGTGAGAATTCGCTTCCTAAAAACCAAATTCCCACCTGTGATTAGTATAGGATTATAGTTTGAAAAATAAAATGGAAAGTGGTGAACTTGGGAAAATTTTGTGAAAATGGGTACTATTCACACCAAAAAGTCGTCATTTGATAGGTAAGTTGATGACATGAATCAATTGGTGAATACTAATGTGATGCTTGAATGAGAACTTTGGTGCATCTAAGAAACAAATTCTTGATATTAGAAGGAATTATCGAGATCAAGCAAGGGAGTTGACTGAACTTGATGCGGTGAAGATGCACATTTATTTTGTTTGATTAATCAATTAAAGTAAAAATATAATTAGCTGAAATGGTGTGGAATTTATTAAGAAGTGAGCAAGAATGAATCAATGAGTATGTTTTTGTATTAAACAACTATAATGTTTTTGGTGCATGAATTAAACGTAAATTATTTAATGAAGTTGTCACAATCGACACAACAAGCTTCGTGTTATGAATTGGAGATTTGATTTTAAGCTTTTTGTGAAGAGAAATGTGTGAATATTGTAATTTCAAGTGTTTTTTTTGTTGACTTTCATAAGCAGTTTGATGAGATTGAATTTTGGTGATTTTTTTTTATGTAATTCAAGAAGTCAAATAATAATGAATTTGTGAGATTTTTTTTGAGAAAGTTTTTAGGCAAGTAATTATACTAAAATTTTGTATTAATTTTTTAACAAGCGAATGATGATATTTTGATCCGAAAAGTAATTTTTGTTTATAGTTTATCAATAATATGTTGAAACAACTAGTTCTAGAAGGGATTTGAATAAAGTTTTAGACTCTTTTCTTATAAAACTAGACTAAACCGTTTAGTGAAAAAACAGACTAAGCAATACAACTTTTTTTATACTAATTCATTAAAACACACAATTACCACTAGTTGTTTCTTAAGCAAACGACTTAATAAGTTTTACTAAAAATCAATTGATTACCACCTAATTACAGAAAACACTCATGATTTAAATTAATCTTATTTCAATTGTAACATATATTTTCTCTTTCATTTAATATATTTTAGTGATATTTTTTTTAATTTTTTGAAATTATATTTAATTAACATAAATAATTTAATTAATTAACTAAATATTTAACTATTTTTTAGAAAAATTAATTTAAATATATTTGATTATATTAATATTTTAAATAATCCAAAATCCATTTAATTAGCATAATTTTCTAGGAGATGTTTTTTTTTACTATAGTTACTATTTGTGCGTCTCATAATATAATTACAAATGACATCGTAACATTTCAATAACAAGTATACTATAAAAAAAGCACATTGTAAAATACTTACATGAATAATGTTCTACTACACTACGAAAACTAAAAAAAATAAATTAATTTTATTAGGGGTTTATTAATGGAGGTTACTATAACCTTTAGTAAGACACAAATGTAGTAGAAGTTTTCTAAACTCTAATAAAACACATATTTACTAGAGATTTTCCAAACCTCTAATAAAATTAATAATTTTTTAATAAATAAAAATAAAATACTTTAATTTTTTTTTTCTTAACTTCTCTTTTTTTAACCTAAGATTAGTGTTGGAGATCCCACATCGACTAGAGATTAGAGTCTTTCATTGTATATAAGTGAGTGCAAACCTCAGCCCTATGAATCGATTTTATGGGATTGAGTTAGACTTAAAGTTCACTTTATAATAATTAGTAAAAATTATAAAACATATCTTCTCTAACCCTAAACGCTTCCCCATTCACACTCTCCTCTAATCCTAAACACTTCTTTAATCTATCTTTTCCATCAGCAAATTTGAACTTAATTTAGAATTCTCCTCATTCTTCGCTTCACAACTCATGGTTTGCCGTAATTCTGCGCTCCACAACTCATGGTTCGTCGTATTCGTGGCGAGGTTCATACACACCTTGGTGCTTCCATCTAGGTATTATTGTCTATTCTATTTGTTTTGATTATTCAATGCAATGCCTCTATTATCACCGTTATTTCAGTTGCGTGATAGTTTAAATAAATTTAATTATTTTTAAATTATTATAATTATTTAAATTATTAGTCATAACATCTATTTTAAAGTCGATTTTTAATTTAATAAATTGTAGTCTAATTTAATTCTAGTAGTCTTTTTTAAAAATAGTAAGTAATTAAGTTTTTAAAAGCTAAATTAATATAATTTTGCGGTAACATTTTTATTTGAAACAATTCCATCTTTTTTATATAATTCAATTCAATATTAATTTTGTTCAGTTAATTAAAAAAAGTGCTCATATTGATACAATGTCTTTTTATGCACCTTATACGTAGCTTTAAAATCATGATATAACATGCGTATTGACCTTCTAAGAATATTATTTGTCATATGAAGATAAAAATAGGGTGGACTATTGTAATGAGTAAATACTCACTTTGGCATCTAAAAAATGAAACATTGATGCTCTACAGTATGTAAATGGGTAGTTTAAAATTCTCCTCTCATACATCTTATAAGTATTTTTTTTAGTAAGATTCTCAATAAGCCTTTTCCATGTAAATATGTTCAAATTTTTCCTATCCTACATCTTACAAGTCCTGATATAAACTTAAATGCATACAAATAGATCTTTCAATAATTCATCATTTTGTTTCTAACTACTTTTTTTTATTTCTAAAATCTTTTTCAAAAAAAAATTGCTCGTGTAAATTCAAAGCACTCATCAATTTTTTTTTCTGTTTTTTTCCAACTCACTTGTACTTTAAAATTAAGTTTATAACAAAATAGAAGCAGAAATCATAAGAGTCGCATACAAGAAAAAATAGCTTTAATAATATAAATATTTATTATTAAATATTATAAATATGTTTGTGACAATAATTTTAAATGTCACTAAAACAATTAAATTGTATTGTAACAAAAATAATTATCACTAATAATTTTATGTATTAATTTCTATTTAATAAATTTTATATTAATTATATTCTTATTAAAAAAAATAATTTTATTATATATTTTTTAATAGTTATTTATGATATGTATTTTTAATTTTTTAATATTATTAGTGCGTGGGACTATATATCTTGGATGATCCGATAGGCCCAATAAATACTCGCTAGGATAAACTCAAAATGGCTCTGATATCATATTACGAAGTAGACTTTAAGTCTAACTCAACCCCATAAAACCGGCTTATAGGGTTGAGGTTTGCACCCACTTATATACAATGAAAGGCTCTAATCTCTAGTCGATGTGGGATCTCCAACATAATTATTCTGACATTTTTAGGTTTTCATTATTTTTTATAAATAATATTTATAACAACTAAAAATGATATAATTACAAATAATACATAAGTAATGATAAATTGTATATTTATTCTTAATTTTTTTGTAAAAGAATTAATATTTGTTGTAATATATGTGGAGATTGCAAAAAGAAAGTGTCAACTATTCAAAGTCAGTGATATATTTTTGTTAGTTATTGTAAATATTTTAGCGGTTGTTGCTCATCATGCACACGAACTCTATGAATTTGACGTTAACATTGTCATTGAAATCGACGAATTTGATCATATTGTGACATTTTTTTAACAAAGTAACTCATTACAAGGAGATGAGGTTTTTCTTCTCTTGGTCATGCAAGTTAAAGGTGTCGAAGCTTTATGTCACCGCCATTCGCGTTGTTAGAAGCAGAAGGCAACAAACTCGAAGAGGTTAATGCAAGTTATGACTCAAACAGTTTCATCGGGAAAAACTTTGAATGGTCTTAAATCCTTTTACATCTACCATTTGTTAATTATTAAGAATAATGGCAACTTATAACAATAAAATATAATCCAGGTATGATAATAATAAGTGACATTGATGATAAATATTTAAAGTAAAAAAAGTGATTAATTAATATATTAAGGAAATGAATGTTGGAAGTGGAATGGAAAAAATTGATAGGACATAGAAAGTTGAGATTTGGGCCGAAAGATAATTTGTAGCGGAGCGTGGTGGGCTTGGTCGATAGGCGTTGACTTTGACGAAGAGATTGAATGAAAGGTTTGAGAGTGAGGAGCAGGAGATGCACGTGCGAGGTGTTGTTGGTAGCGTGGACGTTAGCGGAGCGAATAAGACAAGAGAGAGCAGAAGCACATGTGAGGTGAGATGGGTGTGGGACCCACTCCCCAACACCAACCTTACACCATATGCATCCATCCCCTGTCCTGTCGCTGTATCATCATCATCTCATCTCCATTCCCTTCATATCAATTGCATTTACCTTCCCTCATCCACCTCATTTATTTTCCACCTTTTTATTCAATATCACCTTCAAAATAAATACTATATCTTATACTTCACATTAATCTAATTATTTTTATTTTTAAATAATTAGATTAATAGATAGAGTGAGCAACATGTGAAAACTAATACATGTTAAAGCCTTCTTCTCTCACACTCACCAGTTCAAGAATAATATTATGGTAACATTCAAACTCTTAAGCTTAAAATTTTAAGTATTATAAAAAAAATTCGTGAAAACGTACAATGTAGTATAACTGTAGTAAAATGTTTTAAATGTAATATATTTTTATTAGATAAACCTTTTGGTTATATAAATAAAAAAAGTTTAAAAATGTAAGTATTATAAAAGTTTGGTATTGAAATAAAATTTATAAAAAAGTTCGTATAAAGGATGTGACATAATAAAAAAAGACTCAGATTATTTATATGGCTTTCATTTTATATGTTCATTATATTATTTATCATATTTTTCTTATAATTTTTTATCTCTTGTTTTTCTGCCCATATATCTAAAAATGGGGAGTAGGAGAAAACACAACAAATACAAACAGAGTTTTAGGAACTGCATCCCTCATATTTTAATGTGGTTAAATATAGTTATTTTTTTTTATTTGATTCTTCATCCAATGGTCATAACTATTTCTCTTTGTCACTCTGTGACTAGTGAAAGCAATGAGATTGGGCCAATAATTAGGGATGTTCAACAATTTGTGGAAAAAGGAAGGGAAACAGGCTAAACAAAAAGATTTCTATTTAAACTATTTAAACATGAGAAATGATACTTTCATAATCATGAAATGAAATGAAAGTAGTATACAACTCTTTATCCTCATGTAATAAATTTAAATATAAATATATATAATAAAAATAATTTTATAATTAAATAATATAAAAAAATATTAAAATAACAGTTTTAAATAGTATTAGTATTAATGATTGTAATGTGATTATATAAACATATAGATTGTGAATATATTATTATCCTAAAGAAAAATATAGGGGAATTTCTTTGCATTTTCAAACCCTTTTTTTCTTGTTTCTTTAGGTACTTTAATTCAGAGTCATTCTAAAGCATAGAAAAAGGCTTACGTTCCAGAACTTCTTCTAACTTTAACATCATTACCAAGATTTCACCGTAACACTTGTTCTTGTACTCCAAGTTGAGGTATTGATTTTGAGGGTTGTCACAATTAAAATAAGGGGTTTCAAATAATGTGATGTTTGAAAATAATCTACAATTAAAGGTAAATAAAAATTATTCGGTTGATATGAAAATGGGACGAAGAAAATATATAATTAAACATATAAATAAAAGAGTGTATAGTTGATTTGGAAATATGTCTCCAATGAAATATAATTTTCTAGAACTTAAAATTCTTTAAACATTTTACACAATAGATAGACTCTCATTCTAACATGAAGATTTTTACTTAGAACAAGAAACAAAACATAGCTATGAAGCCCATAATATTAAAATACCTTTCTTTTCATTGCATCGATTTCTTATATTTCTTATATATATATAGCTATTCAATATAATCAAACTTTTATAACTAAAATATTATAATGTTCATTTGGTTATACTAACATTTCTAACTCATGGTTTATTATTTGGACAATAAAAAGGGAGCAACAATGTCACAGATTTTATATTGGACGTACCTAAAAAAAAGCTGACTTTTTAAAAATAAGAGGGTGCAGGAATGTCAAACTTTTTTTTATATACGAAAAAATTGATAAATAACTCAATTTTATGTATAAATAATAATTTATAGATAATTGAATTTTATTTTACAATTGATAGTTCGTTTGTAAAAACTGTAAGTAAGTAATAGTTTATCTACAGATCAAAATCCGTATGTAATTATTAGTAGACAACTTGAATTTTTTTTTGTAGTGTTACTACAATTATAATTGTGGTTCACATAAATATTTTAAGTGAAATGGAGTAAAATCATGTACTATGATGTTAGACAAAATTTTAATACATACAATAATTATTCTATACAACTTACTTAAAAGTAATTTTTGTTACTTATTTTTCATTTTAGTGTAATAGATAAGCTAATTTGTTCGAATGTAACTACTGCATTGTACTAGAAGAAAATTATCATTTAGGTGAGTATTACTAAGACCTGAACAAGAGGTAACACATTCGAACATCTAATTAAGTTTATTTTATTTTTTATGAGTACTTCATAATAATATGAATGAAATGTTTCAAATATTCTTTTCCAATAATCAATCTCCATTATGTCAGTCAACATGACATTCAACAATAAGGTAGACAACCATCATTCTCACAAGCATACTTAGTGTAATTTTATTTTCACACTTAGTGTAATTTTATTTTCTTGTTCACAAAATTTAGCTTAAATTAGACAGTTTTTTAAAATATTATTTTGAATACAAAATTTTCCTTATATTTTAAATTTTTTGTTTTAAGTCAAAACCAATTCAATTTAAAAAATTGTTCAAAATTATGTTGATGAACACACACCAACGGACATAAATTTTGAACAATCTTTTATGTCTTTTCTGATACGTTTTAACGTCTAATGCATATATGTTTTATGTAAATACAAAATGTTGAAGTTCGAGATAAATTTACGTCTATATATACATATCAAATCTCACATAATTAACCCTAAATATGTGAAGTAAATTTATGTTATTGAATTAAAAGCATACAATTATCTTTAGCATATATAGCCTATAGAATTCTTATGAGTTGAATGTGATATATATGAATATTGGAAGTCTCTAGTTGAGATACATGTTTGCAAAATTATTATTAGAAAATCAAAAGAAGAATACATTATGATGCTTAATATGGAGGAAGAAAAGAAAACTGATATAGACTCACCAAAAACAAAAAAGAAAGAAAAGAATAGCAGTGGTGGGCCTATAATGATATATTGCACCACTTCTTTGACTCTATCTTGTATGTTTTTCTCCCTATCTCTCTTCTCAGTTATATATAAAAGTTTTGAATGAGGATAGTTATCCGAACAAAAAAAGTTTATCGATGTTTTAGCAGTTCAAAATTGGCTACTCTCCTCTCAAGAACGTGTTTCTGCTATGAATAAAACAACAAAAGATTTGGAAGATTGTGAATCAAGCAGAAGTAATCAATCAATCAACAAAGAATAACGAAGATGATTTTGGCACGAAAATATATGCACCGTGTGCCACTGACAACTACCTATCGAAATGAATGGTGCCATTCATTAAGAACTATGATGCCATGTCATAACTCAGACTACTGTAGAGTCCAAACACTGATTCAGTATTGACCTAACTAACTCCTTTCAGTGCCCAATGTTTTACCCAATACTATCCCTACATACACATTTCAATCTTTAAAACAAAGGTACCAAAGTTGTTTCTTGAAAAATTATTAAATTTAATAGCTATTTATACAATTTTTATTTTCTGATAGATAAATACGTTAATATGGAGTCCATAATCATGTAAATTTAATTTTTAAATACGTTAACCATTTATAATAATCATATAGGTATTTCTACAATCAACACTCGTATTAGTTTAAAAAATGTACTAGATGTTAAGTTGAATTTATTTAATGAAATACCAGATACTTCTAAATTTGGCTTAAATCTTGTTTTGGTCCATAGTTTTACCAATGTGAGATTTTGGGTCTATGAAAATTCAATTACGTAAGTTTTTAGCATTAAACCCTTTTAGTGCATTGTTAGTATGTTTCCAACTTCAAATAGAAAATATTAACATGTCTAATTCCTTCCGGCAAGATATTAATAACCATGTTTAATAATAAATTTAACATATATCATTAAAAGTATATTAATAATTAAACGTGCTGTTAAATGTTTATAGTGAAGAAATTAAAGCTGAATTAAATATTTAAGATTTTATAATATTTTCTATAGATTTTGATTTATTTAATTAAATGGTTAAATTAATAAAATTAATTTGTACAAAAGAGTTATTAAATATACAAATATATACAAAGAAGAATGGGGTAAGTTAATGAGTAGTGAATAAGATAAATATACAAATAATTTGTATAATATATACTTTAATAGTAATTTCCTTTGCATTGCCAAATGTAATGTGATATTAATGAATTGATAGATAGAAAGTTGATAATTTTTCATGATCTGATGAAATTCTAAGGATGTGGCCCTATGAAGTTGAGTACAAGATTCATTATTACTTGGTGGGTGAGAAAGTTATCCATAATAGTAAAATTTTGAATGTTTGACATTAGAGATAAAATCTATGTTGGCGGGAGTACCTAAACTCGTTTTCCCAGTATACTTGGACGAAAAAGACCGATGGTTCCTTTAACATTTTGTTAGTTCCAGTGACTAGTTAGAAAAGTGAAGAATGTCCTAAAGAATGTTTTTCTTCCTCTCCCTTTAACTTTTTAACAGGGTCAATGTCTTCCCTATTAAAACAAATATCAAACATCAATTGATTCCCCTCACTAAGATAAAATAAAATACAACATAAATATCACACTTGCACAGGAATAGAAATATTAATTGTTCTCATTCCTCAAACTAGCTATAGGTGTCGGTGCTCGCCAAATTCTAAGTTTTTCGAATATACAATATCAATTTATATGCTGTAATGAAGAAAGCCAGCATCAACCAAAAAACAAAATACACAAGTTACAAAAGAGATGGTACTCATTATTATTATTATTATTATTATTATTATTATTATTTTGTGCCTGGACAAATCAATGAATTAAAACTGATCAAAATCCAAAGAGGGTACTTGCATCAAGGTTTTCTCACCTCCATGATCAACCTGCTGCTGCACACTGAAACCACCAGACCCCACTTGAGAAGAAGACTCGGCTTGTGTTTGATCTGGTTCCACTTGCTCCAGATTCTCAGGTGGATTATTCATGTGGCTTTCTGGCCTTTCGGATTGTAGAACAAGTTTTCCTTCATTATAGAGACTGCTCAATTGATGAAAGTAGGGACAAGTCCTTGAGTCAAGGGACCTCTTCTTATTAACATCCTTGGTTTTCCTGAAGTACTTGTTTATGTTTTCCCACTTCTCTTTGCACCTCTTTGCACTCCTCCTGTATCCTAACTCCGACATCCCTTGTGAGATTCTCTCCCACAGAGGCACCTTATTGTTCCCTTCCTTCTCCTCATTGGTGTTGCTGTTGCTCACACTAGTGCACCTCAGGTTTATCAGTGCTAACACTTCGTCCTTTGGCCACCTTCTCCCAACATCGTCTTTCTCAGCAACGTTTGATGACAAACTTTTATTCAAAACCGAATTTCTCTCTACCGGATTTATATTATTCTGGCTATTTAGAGAGGAAGAACTAGGGTTGGTTTGAGGAGCTTGAGCTGAAGTGGAAGAAGTAGAAGGATTTGTGATGACTTGTAACGTGTCTTGTGCAAGAGTTGAGGTAGGGTTTTGTGTTGTGGGTATAGGTGGGATGTTTTGTGAAGGATTAGGGTTTTGCGTAATGTGAGTTTTTAGGTTTGAACCATTAGTTACTACCTTGAGGGTCTTGTTTGAAGAAGAAGTGAGTGAGAATTTGTTGAGTATTTGAATAATGTTGGTTTGTCTGTCACCTGCAATGGCTTGCTCACGAGCCATCATCTCAAGCTCCTTGTTCATTTTCTCCATCTCTTGCTTCTTCCAAGCTTCCTCTCGAGTGAACTTCTCTTCATCTCTGGTCATCATGTCCTCGAGGAGCTTGTTGTGCATCTCCTCTTGCTGCGCCATCATCTTGTGCACAATGCTCTCACAAAAACCCTTGAACATTTCAAACCTACCGGGCCTTTTTCTCTTGCGCCCCTGACTCTTTGCCACTACTGCATCGTGGTTTTGTTTTGTCACCGATGACTCAACTTTTCCAGAATCCCCTTCTTCCAATGGATGGTGGTCCATCTTGTCTTGTTTCTGTAGTTGCTGAGTCTTTTGTCCGGTCCCAAGATGATCACCACCCCCTTGATGGTAAAGCTGTTCAAGCTCACTAAGAAACCGATAATTGTTATTATTCTTGCCGTAATTAATGTTGTTGTTGAAATATCTACTTTCTTCTTCAAACTTCTCCTTGCACTTCTCTGCACTCCTTTTATATCCAAGCTCTGCCAGCTTCCTGCGCCCACACCATAAATTATATAAATCCAAAACCCAACCATGGAATGAAGCATCTAACAGCATCTTTGTCTTCAACACGTATAATAATAGACAGATTTGCTTTCTTCCTTGCTCTCAGGCTGAGAGTGTATGGGTGTCAAGGTGTCAGTGTGTGAGCTAAAGTGTGGGTGCACGTGTGCGTTTGTCTACCACATGAAGGTTTTAGGTAGCAGACGATGCAGCTACACTGATCGAACGCAAAGTGCTGCTCATAATTAATTTTCTGTTGAAGAATTTATTGGGTTGATTTATTTGGAGAATTGTTGTTGAAAAAGAGGGTTAAGGACAGGCAATAACAGTAAAAAAGAAGGTACATAATTGTAAGAATAGTATTAAGTTAATTAATTGGTACCTTGAGACATGTTCCCAAGTGAGTTCTGGGAACCAACTCTCGGTGCTAGATCTGATCCTCAAGAGCGCAAGCACTTCGTCGTTAGTCCAGGGATCAATCAGCTGGGGTAGTTGCTGCCTTTGATCTCTCTGGATTTGGAAGTTCATTGGGATGGTGGTGTTTTCTGCCTTGGCTTCATCTTTGTGGGTAGAGGGTGGGTGGTGTAATGGGTGCAAGAGACTGTTGGGTTGGAGTGGCAGTTGATGGGAAGGGCTATAGGGATCAAAATTGGAAGAGAAGGTATTGGGGGTGCCAGAAGCATGGAGAGGGAAAGGTAAGTGAAGAGGTAGTGAGGTCCTTGGAGTTATGAATTGGTGGAACTGCTCAGGTACTCCATCGAACATGTTTCTGTTTCTCTTTTGTGTTGATACTTCTCTCTTTCTTTACCTCTTCTTTCCTGTGCTCACTGTAAATTCAAATCAGCAAAATGCTGCAAGCAACTTACAAACCACGCACCAACCTCTCTCTCTCTCTGTTTTCTGTCTTTCTCTCTCTCTCTCTCTCACATTTATCAAAGAATTTGTCCTTGCATGGAAGGGAAAAGATAGCCCACCACCACACCCTTTTAGAAGAAAGTGAACTCACACCCCTAGCTAGCGGACAATATTGCATATAATAATATAAAAAGAGTGTTATTATCAAGTGATTATGATATGAATCAACTTTTTAATTCAAAAAGAAAGAATTATATATAGATGTTTCATGGAGATTAATTAAACGACATATTTGAAGAATATGATATTTTTGAACAGAAATGAAAATGTGGTTTGCTTGAAGAAGTGAATCAAGGCACGTTAGAAATAAAAAAGGCATATCCAATGGGTTTTGAGGGTTTTTCCTATTTGCATATAAAATCCAAAGCGATCTTTATGATGCATTGGAGTTGGTTGTAGTGAAAAAAGTTAAGACAGGGAGAAGGATGTGAATGTGAGCGTGAGAAATGAGATGAGAAGAGAATGAAGAAGAGGTGAGGTGTGATATTATGATGGGATGCATGATTGGGGATTGGAGAGGACGCGCGTGGAGGGAGAGTGAGGTGGAGAATGGAAGTTGGAAAAAAGGGGAAAAAAGAAAAAATAGTTTTGGTTTGGTTGTGACTGGGGCACTCGAATCCTATGCAGTAGCTGATGCTCATGATGGTGTAATTAACGGCATCCGAATGGCAGGACACGTGAAAACATGCAGAGGATGGGACCAATTATTTAAGGATGGGAATCTTCACATGGTACAGAGGATACAGTGCTATAGTACAGCTTCACCCCTTCTTCTTCTTCTCTCTCTCTCTTGAAGACTTGAAAATATTTCGATTTTATTGATGGATATGTTGGGCCTACTATTAGATGTATAGTTTGGATCTAAGAACACCAACAATAAGAATATTTCCCCCACCTTCAACGATTTACTTTCCCCTTTCTGCGACTTTGCATTTTAAGCCTCTCTTTATACTATCACCGCCATCCCTCCCCTTTCCTTCCTTCATTTATATGTGAGATTTCCTCCAACACTTAGAATGAAATTAGGAACTTCATTGAAAATGGTGTGTTGAAACTAAGAATGAGAAAAAACAAAGTTTGGGACTTAAGAAAGAGGGGAAGGAGGTGGGGTAAGTGCTTAACCAGCTTGGAATGAGTTGTGGAAAGAGATATGTCATAACTAGTAACTTCTTCTCATTAGATTGCTTCAATCTCAACCCTTCGTACCTCCCACTTTTTCCCCCTACTTTTTCAGTTTTGACCTATTTCACTCAAAATCGAGGGGGGCATGCCTTGCTTTCGGGTGCATTTTTTTTTTTTTTTTATCTTCAAAAACTTTTCTCACTCCTTTGCATTATGCACCCACTCTTGCCTTCCAATACACTTTTGTCTTCTCTTTCAAACTTTCAATCTTATCTCAATTATTCAAACCTATTATAGGCCCAACTTACCCCAACACATACCCAAAACTAAAATAAATTACTTCCTGCACCCCATCATTCTTTGAAAAGACCATTTCACCCTTTTAAAAAACAACTTTTGGATTACTCTTTCCGAAATATTTAGGGAATATACTTTCCAGAACAGAATTTATAAATTCTGGATTCTCCATTCTGGAAATTAAAAAATTGTGTTTCAGAAAGGACATTCTGGAATTATTTTTTGCCTTTTGGATTTCTTATTTCAGAAATACATTTTGCTTACGGAACCTCTATTCCAGAAATACTTTTTACTTATGAAACCCTTATTCCAGAGTCATCCAAGATAATTTTGGTATTGCATAGAATATAGGGAGGCAGGAAGAAAAATGTAAGGGTGCAGGAAGAAACTGCCTTAAGTAAGTGGTAGTAAGTAAGTACACTGTTATGGGTTTTGGATCACCTTAGCCTGGCCCATAAATCACAACTTTATCTTGGTGCTGACCAGAGTAAATACACTCCAAACTTCTTTTCATATCCACTAACTCCACTCCCAAACAACAACAATTTCTTTTCACACACTGTTTTTGCTTATCTTATTTTAGATATTTTATTATTATTACTATTTTAAGTTTCTCTATTAAAAAAGAGACAACTTATATTAAAATAATTTTATTGTAATGGTACTTTTTTTAATTAGGAAAACAGTACTTAAATCCCAGATAAGCACTTTAAATTTTAATTAATCAATCCTTAAATTTAAATTTCAATAAATAAATATTTTAAATTTTATTTTTTTTAAATAAATCCTTTGAACTTTAATCACCATTTGTATCAGGGGTTTATGTCACTGAGAGTTTGGACAAATTTCTCATCTGACTCAATAAAAAAAAATGGATTGGTTGAGTCCTATTTCTATATTTTTTATTAGACCTAATCCTGCGATCAAAGGTAAGTGGACTTAAATTGAGTTATCAACTGGGTCATATGATTTCAATTTTTTTCATTAAAAATTTTAATTTCACCTTTTTTAGGATTTTTAAAAATAGACTGTTGTATTTAATATTTAAAGAATTGAATAAATTAATATATTTCAAAAATATATATTAAATGATAAAATAATAAAATAAATTAAAAATTTGTTATATTATTATTATTAGCTAATGTTTATATACAAATGAGATATAGTTTACATCCTCTCGTTAAATTTTGGAACTTCCATAAATAATAAGGTGTGCACTTTCTTTTTTAATACCATCTTAGAGGGAAAAAAAGGTATTATTGGGGTAGTTGAAGATAAATTTATTTACTACTAATAAATGTTTACTGAGGATAAAATAATAAATATATTTGTACTCTGCATTTCTAAAACATTTGTGATATTAAATGTTTAATTAAGGTTACGTGAAAAAACACCATTAAAGCATAATCTATGACGGATGAAACTAGAAAAGCAATTAAAATAAAACACTACCTTTTTATATCAAATATGAGCAAATAAAGGTTAGATATGACTTTTTCAAGTATTATTTATGTTATTTAATTAGTATTTGTATTTTATTTAAATAATATATATATATATATATATATAATATTTTAATTAAAATTTTATGTACAGATCATTAAAGCGAATGTTTACATTAGAAAAAGAAAAAGAATGTTTACATTAGAAAGTGTTATACTATTCATGAAGTGTGTAATAAAACAGATGATAAAAGAAAGGGATGTTATTGTTTATATTTAAATAATAAAAATAGTCGAATGAATTTGTTTATTAGCATTCGATTTAAATATATATTATACATTTATTTATACAATCAAATTCTATAACGTTACTAAATCATAAATCTTATTGAAAACTAATAATTATTTGTGGACTATTCCTATTGATTTGGTCGTCTTGTACTCGTTTTTCACAAGAGTTTCTCCCCTTTCGTGAATCACAAGGGCACTAAGGTAAACATTGCTCCCTTTTATTTTAAATTCTTCAAATTATTAATTAACAATATTTAGAATGTGACTATGGATAAAATTAGCATAGATTAATCGTTGGTTCCAACCATGTTTGTTAAGTGTTAATAGGAACTTTATTTTAAAAAGTGCTAATTGGAACTGACCTGGGATGGCAGAGAATTTATTAATTAAAAAGGCAACCAATTTGTTGATAGCTCCTTTTAATTTATCAATGTATTTAATTTTGTTTAATTAAAATTTATTTGTCAAGTTATTTTCCTTTATGAGAGAGTATAATTAGAATTTTTTTAACTTCTATCTATTACAATATTTATCTAAAATCTTGATTAAATACCAATTTAAAAATATTTTAAAAATTATTTATCAATTGTATCTTAATTAGAAATTAATTTTAGAAATTACAAATTATTAGTTTCTATATTAACTAAATTATATATTATTTTAAAAACTAAAAAAATTATTGGTATCTAAATTAGTTTTTATTATTGATAAATAGTTTCTAAATTGGAATCTAATTAACTACCAATTATTTAGATTTTAAATTTGATATATAATTAGATACTAATTTATAAATCATTTATCAATAATAAAAACTAATTTAGATACCATTTTTTTAATCTCTAAAATGGTATCTAATTTTGTCAATATAACAACTATTTTTTTTCTCTATTTAATAATTTTCTTGAAGTCTCCTTCTTACTAATATTTGCATAAGGTTTACAAATTTATGAATTTATAAATCATTTAACTTCTTTTAATTTGTTAAACACTTATTTTGAGGCATAATGTAAAAATGAGTTAAAGGATAATCTAATTTAAATGTGATTCAATATCTCTATCTTGCGAAAAGAAAATGAGTTGAGAACAATCTTCTTGATTTTGATATAATTAAATGTAGTAAAAACTAGTGAAGGAAAGTCTCTTTTCATTTGTATAAATTGTTTAAAAAGCTTTAACCCATTATAATTTGTAAAAGAGTTAACCCATAAAAATAAAAATAAAAAGTAACTAAAAAGTCATGAAAATAATTAGCTTTTAATAATTAATATGAACTATATTGTTTTTATGAGATAAATATGTCTATTTTCAATTATTATGTCACTATCCATCCTTAGATTGTGATTGGCATGTAGACTAAGATTTTATCTACCTAGTCAATCTAAAATTGATATTATCCAAAGTCTTAAAATAAAAACAACTAGAAGAACTAAAAACAATTCATAATGCTCCCCCAAAATACATTAATTCATATATAGTTTCACCTATATACACATTCTTAAAATAAATAAAAATGACACCAACAGCTACTTAAAATAATGTTTTTTAAATAATTTTCTTTGTAGTAGTTTTTTAAGTTAAAAATTTTCTTATATACTGAAAATTTTAAAAAATATTTATTTATAAATGAAATTTTTTATTCGAAAAGTTATAAATCTAAATAAGTTTTTTTTCATCAAAAGAGCTAGCTTCATAAATATTGAAATTATAAACAATTGGACATAATTTATTCGAGTGCCAAATTTATAGTCAAATTTAAAGGTAATATTTATCCAAAAGGATTAATCTTCGACATAACGATATCTTTTTGGTAATTTATACAATAATTCGTTGATGTTGTTCTGGTAAGGGGTTGAGATTGAGAGAATGATTATTTTCCTCCTTGGTCGGTCGGTCGGTCTCTCTCTAGCTCTTCTCCTTCCAGAATAACTTCACAACTCTGTTTTTGCTCTTCTCCTCGTCTTCGTAAACTCCAAGCTCGGATTGTACATGTAAAAGACACTCTAACGCTCAAGTGAGATCTTGGTTTTTGGTACTCGGTGCAGTTAATGTGGGGTGATGATGTACTTTTTTTCTCAAAATGTGTAACTATTTATATGATTATGGTCATTTGTTATTGGGTCAGATTAAGGTTTTGGTTCATAATTAAGAATGCATTAGCTAAAGCTCAATACTATTTGATCTTGTTAATCTCTTGTAAGACTTAATAAATTTGATTGTGTTGGTCGACTCTGACAGGATGGTGAGACTTTCGCTTGTTATCCGGTCTTGACCGGTATGATGTAAATATTAATAATAACATAATTGTAATTACAATAAATATATTTATGTTATTGATAAAAGATTTTTTCAATTATAAAGATGAAATCCAATAAAAATCACTTTAGATATTGGTTGGGTATAAGGTTTATAGTTAGAAAACTAAGTTAAAAAATATCCATTTATGCTATATATAAGGTAAACATAAAATGTACAATATAGATTTTATAAATAACTTGATTTAGTTTGTTCACTTCCTATATCTATTACAAGGTAAACTCTAAATCCTAAAATCTAAACCTTAAAACCTTAGACATTAAATTATAAATGTTTAAAATAATCGATATAAAAAGATTTTCTTCTTCTTTTAATAATGTGTCTATATACCTTCATCTTAGATGATTAATACTAAAGTATCCAAAATCAACCTAACGTATTAGAAGTTTTTTTAAGACAATTTCTTATTAAAAATACTTAACGAAAGATAAGAAGTATTTATGTCAACACAATACAATTACAACCAAAATAAAAGCATGTAGAGCATATTTTAAACTGTTAATGCTTAACAAAAGTCATCCCACAAAATAAAACCAAAATATTAAATTTCTTGAATAACACTAAAAAAAAAACTAAAAATGCAAAACTTAAAGAAGAAAAAGACATGTTATAAATTTGTACCAAGATGGCATGGAATAATCAATTCCATATAATCATTCTCACTATTATTCATCATAACATTTTTCAGCATATCTGAAAAATATTCTCTTTTTATCATTTATTTTTTTTATGGGTCGGAAATATTTTAATCTTTTCAAAAAAGTTTGATGTATTTATAAAAGATATTCAGTCATCGGTCTGTAAAAGATATTTTAATACTAAAGTTAACATTTGAAATATAATGATGGTAAATAATAAATATTGTTGAATACACTAACATGAAAATAATATTAATATGAAAAAAAATTCGTATTATAATTAATCATGTGGTATTAAAAATATCCATTTATTTCTCAATAGATAATTTCCACGATATCAGGCATGGTAGTGGTAATAGAGTAGAATTCCATTTAAACCATATTACCCAATTCTCATGCTTTGTTTGATAGTGACATCAAATCTTGATCTCACCTTTACTATGAAGACTTGATTGCACTTCTCAGTAATTCAAAATTGCATGCAAAAGTCGAGAAAAAGAAAACACACTTAAAAGAGTGATCATTTTATTTCCTTTTCACAACCTCTTCATACCTCATTCAACTATCACTTTTTCCATAAAAGAAGGAATCTTATCTTGCAACATTCCTAACACAATATTGTTATTCACTGTCCCATTTGATCACAATAAATCATATCTAAGTTTTACTAAATACACCCCTAAATAGAACTTCCAAATCCATGTAAAGGGGTGGAAAATTCTATAAATAATTGTAGCAAACCCCACACATATTTTATGAGAAGTCAATAATATTTATAAAGTATAAAATTAACAAAATAACTAATTTTACCTTATGTTGGTCACTAATAAAACTCATTATTTGAATACAAATTACCAATATCCTCTAATATCAAATTCAAAAATATCCTATGTATCCTTTATTCTATTTTAACCACAACAAAAGTCAAAAGCATGAATCATTTGAGTTTCTATCAACAATAATAAATAATAGGCTTCTAAACTTTGTTTTCAAATGAAATTCGTTAACACCAATGAGTGATCTACAAGTCTTTTTAAATGTATATTTATTATAACATTCTGAGCATATGTAAAAATTATAAAATCATAGTAATATTTCCAAGTTCCTTCTATTTAACCTAATCAAATAAAAATTTCATCTGAACAATTATTCGTTAAGAATCGAACTCGTAACCTTAATTCAAAATTAAAATTAGAAGTGTTTAATTGTTTTTTTATTTTTTTTAAAACTAATAAGATAATAAAAATGTGTACACAGAAAAAAAAATTATTAAAATCAATATATATATATATATATTATTTCTTTTTTCTTTAATAATGATGTACTAATTTACTGTAACAACAGTGTAATAAGTTAAAGAATTCAAATTAATCAGAGGAAATAAAAACAAAAAATAAAATACATCAAATGCAAAATAAATTAAAAGTAATTTTAAAAGAGAAATTTTATAAATAGTAAAAACATATTGAAGTTTATTTTGTGAAGAAAATTACCTAAATTAACAATTTTCAAATAAAATACACCTAATGATGTTTGAGTGTCCTTCTCTAGTTACTTTTTAATTATCAGTTTTATAGTAAAAAGTCATCCTTTTTTTGTCTGAGTTTTAAAATTTCAATATAACATAATTTTTATTCTAATTTTACCCTTAATTGAATTCACACGAAAAGTATTAAAACAAATATATATTAAAATAAGAAACTAGATATAATAAATAACTTGTTTCAAATTATATTAAAAAAAAATAATTTTTTTTGAATAAACTTTTTAAAGCAACTATTATAAAATAACATTATAAAACATCAGAGAAACAGAAAGTAAATTGTTAGTTTGGTGCTGTTTTTGAAAAAAAGAATAGTAGTGAGGTTTTTCATAATATTTGTATTAATTAAATACCAAGTGGTGTATTAAAAACAAGTTATAATTATAAAACCCTTTCATCTTCCTTAAACCCTACGCTGCGTAGACTTGGCTCCAATTTTCTTTCGTTCACAGACGGCGATGGCGGATTCTTCAAGCAACTCCAAGGATAAGAACAACACCCGCGTCTACCATCCCTACCAGGACCTTAACGTTCCAATCCAAAAGCTCTACAACCTCCCCACCGCGCCGGAGCACCTCTTCCCGGAAGAAGCCGCCAGGACCCACCGCTCCTGGGGCGAAAACCTCCAGTACTACACCGGCACCGCCTACCTCTCCGGTGCAGTCATCGGCGCCGCCACAGGCACCGTCCAGGGCCTCCGCGAGGCCGAGTCCGGCGACTCCCTCAAAATCCGACTCAACCGAGTCCTCAACTCGGGCGGCCACGCGGGTCGCAAATTCGGCAACTCGCTCGGCGTCCTGGGCCTCATCTTCGCCGGCCTCGAGAGTGGGATGATCCACGCCAGGGGCACCGATGACTTGGTCAACAGCGCCGTCGCTGGACTTGGCACCGGAGCGCTCTATAGGGGCGCCGCCGGACCCCGATCCGCCGCCATTGCCGGCGCCATCGGGGGAATCGCAGCCGCGGCGGCGGTTGGAGGGAAGCAAGCTTTGAAGAGATACGTTCCGATCTAGCGAAGGATTAGGTTAAGAGTGTAGAATGGTAGTACAAATTACACTTAATACTTTGGAATTATTTGTCTTTTTATTACTTTTATGTGTTGTTTTGCCATTAATTTCATATTGCAGTTTGCAATTTGTAAACTCTCCTCTCACCATAAATTCGTGTATTTAGTTAGACCACAACTGAAATATTCAGAAATCTCTGTTGCTGTAAAATTTATATTTTTAAAAATCCATTATAAAATATATTTTAATTACATTATTTCACTATTCATAAAATTAATATCAAATTATCGTATTAACAAATTAATTTGACATAAGTTTATCTCCTAGTAAGTTTTAATCGGATAGAGTTTAGATTTCGACAAATATTTCAATTAAAATTTCAGTTTAAGTAAATATAAAGTAGAACTTGTTTGAACTCCCATATTATCACAGCTTGATTTAAAATAAATTATTTCTTCCTAAATTAGTTTATGTATGAATTAATACATAAAAGTTATTTTCTGTTAATTTCTTCAAAATCTTGTTTTAAACTCATGTACAAATTAATTTTAATTGAAGAAATTAATTTCATTTTTCTTATTTATTTCTCCTAAAAGTACTTAGGGACAAATATTATCCATACCTGTCTCTCTACTTTTCATGGGCTATATGACAAGGGTATACATTCCAAATCTCGTGGGCCAAAAAGGAAGGGCCTTCTTAACTTTGTCAGTTGTTTAATTTTCTTTGAATCCAAATTTGCTAACACAAACTTATTAAAAGTAAAAGTGTACCTTAATAGAATTACCTTTCACCAATTGTCCAAAGAAAGTGACAATGTTAGAAAGCGTATATGATTAACCTTAAAAAAGTTCTGTAATGGTGAAAGAATAACAAACACTATTAACCGAAACAAAAAAAGGACAAAGTTAATCCATATATATCCTCTTCAAAGAATCAACATTAGTAACAAGAACACCTTATTGCTTGAGGTTGGTATAAACCTGAAAAGCAGTAAGGTGAGAGATCTATCTCCAAAAACATCATTAGTGGAAAGAATAGTCCTATTGTAAACTACGAATAAATAAAGATAAAGATACCTCCTACTTTTTTACATTTGTAGGAAAAACAGCCATTTTGCAAACAAGATCATTAGTCCTCAACATAATCAAAGAATATCCTACACTAGCCATATATTATATTATGTGCAATGATTTAGCTCATTCCACTGCAGTATTGGGGTTTGTTAACCTTTGAGCTGGACAAAGTTATATTTCAACATCAACCCGGGTTCTGATGGGCTTGAGCTTAATTCCTAAACTCTCTGGGGAGAGGAGTTCTGGTGCTATGCATGAATGCCTAGAGGGGCTTGCTGGGTTTGACCCATTGCTGGAAGAGGATGCAGCATGTATTTGTCTGTGGTAGCCATAACTCATTAAGAAACACTCCAGTGGTGTTATCATAGAACTTGGGTGCTCTTCTGTTACTAATGAACCACAAGCCTGAACCTGGACAAGAATTTTAAATTGATCATGTTATTTCTGTTGTCTTCCTCAACTAGAATATATGTTGACTTATATAAATGAATGGACTACCAACCTCAACAAGCGCACAGTTTCTGCTGTCCATTTTTGTGCTCATGTACACAGATTCAGCATGGAATGGACTGCTGTCTCCTGCAAATATAAGTGTCTTACATTGGAGATCCTTCAGACCCTCAGTGAGGTCATGCCTTCTGCAACCAGTTAACCATGGTAAGAAAATCACGGAAACAATAATTTTGCTAATATGCAGATTCAAATTCTAGTTGTGTAGAAAAGAATTTTCTAACAACTTACGTGAACTTCATAAACAAACCACCAAAATATAGTACTGAATCATCTGAAGAATGTTTAAAGTATCATCAATTCTAGTTGTATACAATGGCTCACATGAATTAAATACCTAAAGGGAGAAAATACAGGGGCAGCGAGAAAGAAAAAAACATGTTTGTCAAAAACATTATGACTTACGCATTAATTGCTTGGAGAAATCGCATAACATTCAAACTTTGTCTTTCATCTAGAAGCTGTAAGATCAGAAAAGACGATCACCAAGTAAGAGTTCTACACATACAAATTAAGCATGTACTCGAGGAAAATTACGTGTACTAATTGTTACTAAAATTGATGTGTTCATACCCTTCGGCATGTTAGTATAATGTCCGATTCTGGTCCCTGAACATTGCCCCTAAGTTCCTATAACAAATGCAGAGAAGTAATGTAACATACAGCAATCATTCCACCTTCACAGAGAGGGTTGAAGGGAAATGGGAAAAATACCTTACTGAAGTAACGCTGCAGAAGGCATTCCTTCAGTAAAGCGCACATACCATAAAAGTATAATAAATTCATCAACACCTGCATGAATGGTATAACAAATCTTAGGCAGACCTTATATTTACAAGGGTAATGAGTTTTTTTTTTCTTTTTATTGCTTTACAAGTTCCAAGCTTCTAAGGAATTGAGATATGATGACCAGTATGCTGTCATGGGACTTATTGCTATGTCAGACACACATAGTAGACTTAATGTTTTCGTAATGTTTTGTTGTATAGAAAAAAGGTGCGCATCCTAGTCAGTTAATGTTTTACTAAACGCCTTAATCCAGATACAGATGCTTCAGTAGATAGCATATCATAAAGGCCAAAGCTAACAGATATTAAACCTTGTTGTATAGCCATTCGGTCCATGAAGGAGCTTTACAAATAGGTGAAACAAGAATCAATCCAAGCACTCGTTCTTTGTATTTCATCTGCCGAATTAGAAAATAGCACGATGGTTAACTACACTGGATTGTTATGGCAGATGAAGTTATAATTCACAAATGTCAACTTACAGCAAATAGAGTGAGAACGTAAGCTCCAGCTGTTACACCCAAGCACAGAACCTCCCTTAGCCTGATTTAAGAGGGTTTTGGATAAGGGTTAAAATCCTAAACCAAGTAAGAATATCAAAGAGGCCTGTTTCAGTATTCTAAAAATATATTCAATAACAAATACTTAAGTTCCTGCACATAGACCTAATAATACACCCCAGTTTAAATTACCCATCGATGCTAAAAAAAATATCACATTCTTCCCATTAAAACAATTGGGGATAGTTTGAATATCCGATGTTCAACATACCCAAAGAAATCAAGGACTTCTGCAATCTGGTCAGCAAGGTCATCCACGCAAAGCAATGGTTCATCAGAAGAAATGACATCAGCTCCCAACTGCAATAACTCTTAAACAAATGAGAAGAGAGTCAAATAAGACACCAGGAGAGAACACCCCAGACATTCTACATCCAACTCAACTCTAAGCTATGTGGTAACTTTAACATGTTTAGATAATTTTTGAGTCACATAGAAAAGCCTATGTGCGCATACATAACTTGGAACTTGGAAGGAAGGGGGAGAATGCTAATACCGACCTCATGCCCAGGAGCATCAATGTGATAAATGCAGAAGTTATGAAGCAACAAAGAAGCTGCATCTGGGCAGAACAACAGACCCTGGAAACAAGACACATCTGCAAAAGGCCAAAATCAAGTTCTGAAAACAATAGACAGGAGTCTCGGAATGCATTTATATTCACATTCATATTGAAAATATCAGAAACAAAAAACAAGGAAATATAAACAAGAGATTACAATTGAGGGCCACGTCCGGGTAGGTTATAAGAGCGGGTTTTTCTTGATCTCCACATACAAGCACAGACAAAGAACCTTTACTTGTTTTCACCGTGCATTCCTGCAAAAGTATAATCCATGTTAAGTAGATGGTTATTTTACAAATTCCATAACACCATAACAAAAACTGAAGCTAAACTTGGACAAGAGTTAATGAAAATCATGGTTCTCTTGGCACTTATCACGTGTTGAAGTGCCATTACCTTTCCTCCCAAAGGTATCAAATCAATGTCAATGGACACAGAGTCGCTTGACTCGCCCATGACTCCGCTCTATACATGAAATGCTCACACACCTTAATAATACTGATATTCACCACCAACCTCTCTTCTCTTCCTATTCGTGGGTGTCAAATTACTGGCACAACCTCCTTATTTGAAGGGACCACACAAATGACCTTAGTAAATAGTCACAACTTATGAGAGTACGAGAATTTACGGTCCTTGTACTGTGTCGTGAGTCCCTCAGTCAGTGACCGTTGGAGTGGGTTAAAACACAATTACTTCAAAACTTATTTCTTTATTATTCATTTTTATTACCTCGGCGTATTCAGAAATTAGTTGAGTAAATTTATAGCTAAGAAGAAAATAACGTGTTCATTTGAAGCATTTTAATAAAACAATATCTTACCTTGTACCTAATAATTTCGAGTTTCTTATGGTTTTTGTTAAAACATGAATTTATGTTTGAGCTGGCATTGGCATGGGGATAACATTAGCGGCGCACATGTGAGGTATAAATAAAAATATATGAAATGGAAAATGGTGGGGTTTTTGGTAATTTAACAAAGGCAGATCATTATACAGCTGTAGGCCACCTGGAATTTTGTTCTGAGAGAAAGGTCTCCACTAACACATGATCAGACGCCAGCTCATTTATGTTTTTGGTACATCTATATTACTCCACCATTTAAATCCAATCAACATTCTCCAAACATTTAATACCAATTATGCTCTATTTTTATTAAATATTTTCCAATTTTTTCATTTTATTAATATATTTTTTAAACAAAGATCTTCTGAAAACCAAATGGAATAATCTCTCTTTATTCGTTTACATTTTTTATTTTCTGTCACCTTCCCACTAAGATTCTAACATCCTGTTGGTAGTTCGGAATATAAAATATTCGCTTTTATCAAGCCCCGCAATGCATATAATTTTTTTAAGTATCATTGTTATTTTCCACACAATTTCAAATCATTGTTTAGGTACACTTTTTGCAGAAATGTTTTAAGAATAATGATCTATTGCCAACAGAATATTCTCATAAAAAAAAGTAGAAGTTGCAGAATATATAATTGTAAAAGGGCCTCAGTATATAATTTTTTGGCCTATGAAGTTAAATATTGTTCATAATGTTAGTTGAATGTTGAATATGTTTAGGCAACAATCACTCCTGATTGGAAGGAGTAATATTGTGAGTGATGAAGTTCACTGGGAAATTGAAGTAACTAGTTAGGGCTAGGGCTAGGGCCATGCATGGTGATTGATTGGTCTGTGAAATTGAAAGGAACTGAACGCGGCTTTTTCTTTATCCCGGTGATCACGGTCTCGTGACTAACAACTTTCCATAAATATTCAAGCATATGGGTATGGAACCACAAACTCAAACACACACACTTTTCTTATATAAATCAAATCAAATAACCTTATTGCCATGTTGTGTAAGCATGTTGACTCTGCAATCCACATCATTAAATACTCCTTACACCATGCCACAAATATTATTCCTTTTTTTATATCATTCAGATGCCTTTCTCTGCCAATTTTCCTCGAGGAACTAACTCAATTTGCAAAGTCTAAATTGATGGAGCATCAACCAAAACATCTACCTTGTAGTATAGTTCTTAGTTAAGCAACAAGGGTTTTAATTAAGTAACATTATGTGAAAAATATGGCTAGAAATGTAAGTATACGTTAGCAGTTGTTGATGATGTCGAAAGTGTCGACGTACAAAATTGCAGGATGCAGCTTTCGTGGCAGCACGGACCAAGACCAGAAGCTGTTTGTGTTTGTTGGGTGCAGTGCAGACAGGGCTTTTTTTTAACCTAAAAAATATCATTCAATCATTTTTTTTACTATAAATCATATTGTAACTATTTTCTAACTCTAAATTACTAATTGTTTTGTATCACCATTTCATTTCGTTATTTATTGAACTGCTTGTAATAAGTTTTACTTAGGTGAAATTATTCTAACAGCTTTTTTTTCAGTTCACATAGATATATGTTTGAAATTTTAAATGAATATTTATTATAACTTTCATCTTTCAATTACACATTCATAATGGTATATTCTTTCTGAGTTTTAACGACAAGATATTTAGGTTCTCTCAAATATTTTCACGTACTAATTAGTTGAACTTTTTTTTTTATCTAACAGGCACTGATGTCTTACTATTATTTTTTCTGAAAGTGTTGTTTTTAGTTAGGTGGAAAAAATATGCACCCTTATACGCGCCCATTAAAAAAAGTTACTCTTGTTTGTCAGTTTCTCTTTTTGTGTACCATACCATCATTAAAAAAAAAAAGGAGGAGAAATTCTACTTTTATAAAAAAAATTTGTATGGTAAAAAAATAATGAGAAAAGAGAGAAGATGTGTGATTAAATTGGTGATATAATAAAAAGGAGAAACTCCAACTGTTTAGGAGAAACTACATGGGAAAAAATTAATTATAAAAATAGTATAACTCTTTAAAAAAATTCCAACAGTAAAGGAGAAACTCAAAACAGAAAGATAAAAAGGCTATTTTTATTTTAATCTGGAAAAGTTTTTTAAAAGTCTACATAAAGTATAATTGTTGAAGTTGAGAATACAGGCTTGGCCCTGAACTCGTCTTAGCCCAAGCAGTTTGATTTTTTATACCCTTTTTTTCCTACTAAAATGTTAAAGTAAAGAAAAATCTTAAATAATCAAAAACCATTTCAATTTTATATAAAAAATCATTTAAAAAAATTATTGAAAGGAACTTAAAGAAAAAAAACTTTCTCTTTCCTTAGTTTTTTTTCTCCTTCTCTCCTTCTCTCACTCTCTCACTCTCATCTTAATTTAAAAGGTAAAAAATCACTAAATAGTTTTATTTTAATTTTAAAGCTATTATTATTATTAATATATTGAGATTTAATTTTAAGCAAATAAAAAAGTGGATCAAATGGCTAGGGAGGAATATTACTGGAAATGATATGGGAAAAGGACGAGGTAAGGCTTTGTATTTCTTTAAATTGAAGGCTTCAACTTGATATCACAAGCACGCATATATAAAATAGAAAGCCCCGTTTTTCATACAGCTTAATTCTATTTTTTAAAAGTTCGGACATGTCTAACAAGTTTATTTAAAATCTTAGTTTATACAACATTTTTTTAAATAACTTAATGTGTAGAGACCGAGAAAAATAATCTTACAATAAAGGTGGTACAATTAAAATGACACATGAATAATTTATTATTAAAGTTAAAAGAGTATATAAATAGAAATTCAATTATTCGGGTTTTAAAAGAATCATCATCTTTCTAAAAAAACTCTTTTTTTTCTCTGTCTTCTCTCCGAAATGATCTCCTCGCTCATTAGTTTGACAATTAGAATCCGCCATCAGACTCTTGATAGTGAATACTACAAGACTGCTTGATCATAATCTTTAATAGAGTAAGTTCATTTTTGCTTTTCTCTTTGAGTCAAATTTTGAACTTGTTAGGTTTGTCTCTACACAGGCTTTGCATGTAACTCTTTTAGTTTTAGGGTTAATCTATGTTAGATCAGGGTCCTAGTGTTATAGTTAGATTTTTTATCAGGACTTTGTGGTGTAGGTTAAGCTACCCTTAAGTTTTTGGTAGGTTTGAAGCTCTTAGTAAGCATATGTTCAAGTTCAGGTAAGGGAAGCTAGTTTAAATTTTCAATAGAACCCTATGCTAGAAGATCTAGATGTGAGAGTGACGTGGTCACCACTTCCAAATTTTGTTTGCAATATTGATTGTTTATAAGTAATGCAGAATATTGTTTGAAATAAAATGTGAATATGTTGATTTTGATATGGATGATTTATGGTAGATGTTTTTGTTAGAATATGAAAAGTTGGTTGATTTGTATAGTTGATATAGTGTAAGTTACTTTTGAAGTGAAATGAGTTATTGAAATTGTTTTCTTTTGACTCTATGAATGATGAAATTAGGCATAATTATGCAAATTTCTCTGCATATCTTGCTCAAACGAGCTAATTCTCGCTCAAGAGATAAAGAATCTCGCTCAGGCGAAAATGAGATAAATTTTGGGTGCTATTGGGTTCAATCTCGCTCAAGCAAGAAAATTTTCACTTGGGCGAGACCCATTCTCGCTCAAGCGAGCAAATTTTTGCTCAAGCTAGACTCTTTGTAAAAAATAAAAAATAAAAAAAATAAAGAAACTTAAAATTTTTATTTTTGCTTTTGAAAGCCCAGTTTATTATTGCATATGGTTTTTAAGTGAAAATTTTAAATTTTATTTAAAAATACGATAAAAGGAACTTAGTTATGTGTTTAAGTGAATTTTGAGATATATTTGAATTGTTTAGAAAAGTTTAAAAATATGATGTGATTGAATGGTGTATTGATGTGTTACATGAGGTATGGAATGATGTGAAAATGTGATCAAGACATAGTATTTTCAGGAAATGAAATACCGTGTTGAGATTGTTGTTAGGCTGTATTGATTTTTTAGGCTCGTAATGAGACAATGCTGACTCTATTGGTATAATGGAATCATATATATGAAGTTATTTAGTTGGTAAGAGTCGAAGGAGGTTTATATGACTTTGTCTACGGTTTGAAATATAATATGGTCTTTTATGTCATATGAATTTACCTAGTCATATGAGATGATGAAATATTAAGATGTTTATGCGCATGGTTGTGTGGATTCACAACGAGTAGTATGACAGGTGCAGGTCTCATGATGATAATTTCATCAATACACGAGTCTTCCGGAAGTAGAGTCAAATGTCTATGTGTTGTGAGTCAGTAGAAGTAGAAAGATAACTTGTGAATTTAGATAGACACTTGATGGCTATGTGAAAATGCATAAAAATTGATGGCTTTATGTGAATATTTAAAGTTATATTTATATTTGAAGTTTTAAAAATAGCTAGTTTACCCTTTCCTTTGTTTTGTGGTTATTTTTTTTAATATGTGAAGATCGTGTATTTACACGGGAGCAAATAATGTTATACAAGTTATAGAACTCCTCAGTGAGAAGCTGGATGATGAAAATGTTTATTTTCTTTTGATTTTTTTAATTTTATATAAATACTTAAAGTCCTATGAAGAGGGATATGTTCTGAAACACTATAGGAAATAGTTGTAAACATATTTGTATTATGTTTATATATTTATTTAATATTTCATACTGGTTATTAGAATAAAAAGGGATGGTACATAATTAGTACAAACTTATATATAAAATCAATGAATGTAAATTTTAAACAAACTACTAAAAATATATAAGTATTCAAATGTTATACTAAATAATAATATAATAATAACAATATTATAGGTCTTACATTTATCTAAACAAATATATTTGCAAAACGTAAATAACTTAAAATATGAATTTTTAAATTAATTATGGTTTTTAGAAATCTTAATCAAACTTAACAAGTATTTGAGTTGACTTTGATGAGTGAGGATCCCCCTAATATTTAACCAAGTGGGTCAAGACATTAATCATTTTGGATGAATTTTTATGTTTAAATTTAGGCAGTGAGTAAGGTGGGTAGAAATATGTGAATTGGAAGGTATATATAAAGTAACGTGTAATAACAAAATTCGTCCAAAATCAGTTTTTTCATATTGAGATAATTTAGAAAGAGGCTTCTAGAAGATATCACATTAGGTAGAAAGAATACGGTGGAAATGAATAATGATATCTCATGTGCATTTTGTCTAGAAGAACAAAAACATGTTTATCATGTTAGATTCACTTGGTGTGGAAGCATTATAGATGCGTTGGTCTCAACATAACCAAACCATTCATAAAAGCATTTCCTTTTGCACATAAAACACTGGATCCGTGCACTGGCTCAGGGTATACATGGTATTAAATAAATATTATTTTCAAATATTTTATTTTGATAAAATAATTTAAATTTATTATATTTTATTTTCTTTAGACAAAGGATTCTAATTTCTACAAAATAAAACATCTCATATTTTTCATAAAAATAAATTATTCTCCTAAAATTCTTTATCCAAAACACAGTAAGCCAGTGTAGCAGTCACCAATTTATTCCTCCGACCAATGCAGGTAAACTTTGCCATATTGCTCCATCTTTATTACCTTGCAGCCGGATCCATAGCTAACATCAGTGTACACGAACAACATTAAATACATCAAAATTAAACTCCAAGATAAGACGTACAAGAAAAGGGTATCCTCTGATAGGAGCAAGAATTTAAAGCAGTAGAACCGTGGCCAAAATTGGTAATGACACAAGATAACCGTACAGTGATAAATATGAAACACACACTTACAAGTTAAAAGCATGAGTGCATGTGTATGAGTTTATTTTATGAGGGATCAAGGTAGTCACAACAATGGTATGCATAAAACATTAACAGTACTCGATGCACTATTGAAGAGCACAAATAATAGAGAAGTATGCGCAAAGTTTGCCTGAGTATTAACACAGGGCCATGGAGAAACACGAGAAGGAAAAGATATTGTATTACACAGATTAAACCAATAGAACACAGAATATAAAAGAAAACCAGAAACCATAAGAGACACTAGTTTTTGGTATAACAGATATGTCAGTTATACTAATTTAACAGTTAAAGCAGAGCAACATAAAATATCAGAAATATCCGAATACTTCAAATCTACAACGAGTTAAGTTAAGTGACTTTTAGAAGATTTCGAATCATCCGTTTGAAATATACACGCTCTATCACATCCCTCCTTTAAATTATTTCATGCCACCATTTATGAATAACTGAATATAGAACAAAGATGCAGAGATCAAAAAGATAAAAATGGATACATTGTCAAAAGAGATTTACTTCTTCCATTAAGGACAACACTATATACAATCTCCAAAGTGACAACACCACTATCTATCAAACTCACAGTGAGGGTTCTAAAAAGCAAACAATGGAACAAAGACGGCGTAGGAAAATAGGAATTGGGAACAAGTGAGCAGCTTCTCTTACACATCTCCTACACATGTATAATGTATTTCCTCCTTAACTTTACATAAGAGAGAAAAGTTCAACCAAGCGTTCATTAAAAATGTTCTTCCCATGTCAGCATCTACAGTCACGTTGGAAGATCAACACTGCTGAAAAGTTATTTTATGGAATATAGAGGAACATATGGCTGTAATGTAAGTAAAACAAAAACTGCAGATGATAGGGAATAAATAAATAACAGAAGTATAGTTTTCTTTAGATCGTGGAATATTTCTTACATATGAGATTGGCATCTGAAATTGCAGCCAAGAGTCTTACAAGAAATTATAACTGTCTTGTAACTAATAAATTTATTCCTGTTGCACAATTTGTATGACAGAATCACACAGCAGACAGGGTGCAGGATAAAAATAAATAAATTCCTGGATTTAGCTGTGAAGGAGAATAATAGGTATGCAGGTAAAATAGAACATCAGAGCTTAATATAGGGAGTCACGAATCAGAGGTTAATATGTCCTCAGGTTAATTAACAGATAGTTTGAGTAAAGACATCAATCACAAGCCATGATTCATCTTCATATGGTAAATAGAAAGATTCCTGGTTTCTCAGTACGAAAATGAATAATAAATAAATCAAATATGTACCAAGATAACTAGCCAGAATCTCATGCCCAGTTTGCTAATTATCAGACATCAGAGTAGGATATTCCACCGACAGAAGGATTAATTCCATATCCCCGATAATAGTCAGACTATCTTAGTTTCCTGAAATGTAGTAAAAGCTCTGTAGATTATTATAATACAAGAAGAAAAGTAAATCATCATTCATTCTGATTCATCGATCTCTTTCTCTCACATGCTACCGTCCTCTTCAACCTCAAATACCCCTGGATTGTTACTGTATCTTCTTAGCAGATAATGAGCATTAGTATTTTGCAGGTTTATATCTGAAATACGAAATTAAGAGAATATGTACTATAATAACACAGAAAAAACTATGGACAAAGTGTTTTTGTAATAAAGATATCATAAAATTAACACTTGAAGATAAATATACAGCCAATTGGAGAAAAAAAATGTCCATGATCTGTTCAAATGCACAGATATATTGACGTATGAATTTAAGGGTAGAAACGATACAACAAAAGTACTCATCTTTAATCAAGTGTAAAACACTCACATCCTTGATAACCCACAACTCACTAAATGATCTGTTAGTATGGTGGATTTTCACAACTCTAGTCGTTCTTCCACGCGTATAAAATATGGGAGAAGCCAAGACCTTGTGACTTGGTCTCAGAAAACCTCTGAGAGAACGACCACTGCACTACATTTGCATCAGAAAGGGGTTGACCAGCCCACAATTTTTCCTCGGAAATGGATGTTCTGAACATAAAGACAGCATTTCCAAGAGATGTGCCAAAGAGCCAATTATAAACATCCCAGAAAACTTCAACTGCAAGGCCATCCACCAAGATGGTATGGTTTCCCCTAAACTTCCACTTCAGCCTCTTCACCTGCATCACCGTTTTGCTATCTATGCGAATGATAAGGCACGGATCAGACACCCCTGAAGTGTCACATTCTATGACAAGATCATGAATCTGACCATTGTCACAAAACACGGCCTTATTACCAAACATCTTCTTGCCAAAAACATGTTCTTTTTTGGCAACAATCACTGCATTAGAGGGTAATGGGATGGCACTGGATTTCTTGAAAGCCTCTTTCCTCAAATCTCCAAGAAGGAGAACCATTTGCCGATCTACAACTACTCCTACATAAAACCCCTCCAAGGGTTCAGGACCAACACCAAATCTAGCAGAAGAAAGGTCCCAATACACGTCAATCTTACAAGAATAAGCCTCTAAGCTCTTACTACCCCTCCTTTTGGAAAACACCCAGGGTTTAATATCCACCTTACACAGACACTGATTTGAAGAATCATCGATCCCAACGCTAAGCCCTTGCCCCATCAAGCTCTTACTCCACGTGATGGTTATCAAGCAGCACTTACCTCTTATCCGGCATTGGTAAACGCAGATAACCAGATTCTGTGCAGTTTTGCTAGCGTTTGAAGATGAAGAATCTGCAACCTGAACTGCATTTTCACCAAAGCATGAAGGGAAGTCCTTCATTTTTCTTTCCTCAAACAGCAACCAACCACAACTGAGTTCAATTTCGAACCTTTTTGGCAAACAGAACAAAAGTAGACAACAAATGTTCTCTCTCTCTCTCGCACACACACATAAACACTCTCTCTCTATATATATCTGAGGATAAGGCAGAAGGTGCAGAGGGCTAAGAGAGAGTGTTACCTTGATGGATCAGAGATGCAGTACAAGGCATATCAGAGAGTGTTGAAGAGATGGGGTCTTAGATTGGAACCCATGACTATCTATCTGTTTTTGAGAGAAGAAGAGCGGAAGAGGCGCGTGCAAGGAGAAGACAAATTTGGAGGAATGTAGAGAGTGAAAGGGGGTCACAGAGAAGAAGACAAAAAGCAGACTTGTTTCACTGTCAATGCCACAAATCAATCTCCTAGAATTGAAATTTTTTCAAAAACAAAAACAAAAACAATAATAATAGTAGAGTGTGTATGACTCTATTCTGTGCCTACTATTATGGTTAAAGAATTAGCATAGAGAAAAAAAGAGATGGTGACAAGCCAAAGAAAAGAAGGGGACAATGTGGAAGAAAATGGTAACTGGGTGGAACTTGGAAGGCTGATTTGTGAGAGTTACTCTTCACTGATTAAAGTTAAGAGGGGAAAAGAAAGTTTTTTTTCCCTCTCCTATGGTGTGTGTAGTTGCTTTTACCCGACAAGCACACATGAACCAACAAGAGATTTCTCAATCAGAATAACAAAAATGAAATACTATAATTATGTTAAGACTGAATAGTCAATGAATGTAAATTCTCTTTATTTGGCATCTATGTATTCAAAGGGAAGGAGAGTGAGTGAATGGTTGAGGTTGAGAAGGAGTTCTTCCCAAATGGACCCCCCCCCGTCTCCTGTAAAAATGCCACCACCTTCTCTGCTCTTCTCGCAATTGTAATCATGGATATCACAAACATTATTTTTGTTGTTGCCGAATGTATATTTGGGTAATTATCTTGCATTTTCCCTTATTTAGAGCTATGTTTGACCAATTTATGTGAGTTGTAGGAAATTATAATTTAGGATTAACTAGTAATTTTGATACTCACCCAAGTCAAAACTAATAATTTTGATAGGTTTTCATTTCATTATTGTTGTAACCAACAAATGTAGATCGAGTCCTAGAAGTAATTTTTGGGTCAATTTTTTAATATTATCTCATAATAAGAAAAATTTCACTTGTTAACAAGATTTTGACGATTAAGTCAACGAAAACATAAAAGTTTGGGATTTTAAGCCCTTTTATAATACTCATAGATTCTCATGAGAAGTTAATAATCGTATAATCATAATAAGTTGAGATTTTGAAGCAATATGTTTCGACTGAATTGGTTTTATTAGATATTTAAGTCGTTTTATTTTTATTTTTAGCACATTTAATTTATTTGCTATCGGTAAGTAAACATTTTTCAAAACTATTGAATCTGCCTTTACTTAAACCAATTTCTATCTGTTGGATTCGAGTGAAGAAAATATATAGTTTAAGTGATCATGTGATAATTCCATAAACACCAAATGACAATTATATTTACTTTAACTTTTTGATATGTAAAGATTTTTAACACTTGTGATTGGTTAAAGTACTTTTAACTTTTAATAGGTTTCAATTGGAAGAGAAGTCTCTTCCAAAGAATTTGCATGTTGTGCAAACTGAACATAATCCTCCACCCATAAACTGTCATCATAGAATGTTTAACCTCCAATTCTCCACATTCTTGGGATCAGAGACCAATTCCTCCTTCTTATTTCTTCGTGTGCTACAACACCACATCATCATTGAAAGAAAATTCAGTTAGATGTTTTGAAACCTAGGTCATAACCATCAAATTATTTTTATCTCTAATTTGTTCATTTTATTTCTACATCTAGCAACTGTTTGTTGTATTTTTATTACGCTAAATTTAATATATAATTATAATAATTCAATATTTAGATTATGGTGAAAGTTTTGTTACATTGTATTCAAAATTTGCTATAAATACAAAAAAAATGACAACTTAAAATAATTTGAAAATAACACTTTCAATAATAAAGTTATATAATAAAAAATATATAAAGTAACTTTGATAATTACTTGTTTTATTAGCCCATCTTAAAGAATCATTGTTCTTACACAACTGACCTATCATTTATTAATAACTTCTATATAGAAGTATGAAAAATTATAAATAAATATAATTCATAAAATTTGGTTTGAAAAATTTATTTATGACTTTTAGATAGAGCTGTCAAAAAGTTAAACAAAATTTAAATCGAATTATTGCGGTATCCAAAATGCGTTACGTGCAAGTGACTCTTCGTTATGGGCGCACATAGATAATATATTCCAGAAATAATGACTCCACGTACTTTGAAACATCACTTCGTATACTTTCTGTTATCTTAAGTATACGGTTTAAGTATTGAATTTCTTACATAATTCCCCGTCACAATTTCTGTCCTTCACCCATTTGTGAAAAGTTCCAGCTCAAATTAGAACAACCAATGTCCTACAATTCTCATCCCCAGATTTCCATTTTGTGTAGCGTTCCAATATCTAATACTTCATTCGTTATTGGATGAATCATACTTCTATTAATATTAATGTTTGAATAAGGTTTAGAGAGTGTATATCGGCTTAATAATTTAATCTTCTCTGTTTATTGTACTTTTTTTCTTTCTTTTCTTTCTTTCTCGTGTTTAGATTTTAGTTATTAATTGGGAATATAATTTGACGGTCAAGTAAGTATTTAGTACTTAGATACGATTAATGTAAAATAAATATGATTAATGTAATTCTGTTTTGGTTTGTGCTTCGTTTATTATTAAAATTCATATTTTTCATAAAGGAAATGCGTGTATTGATAAGTTGATTAATTTAAAATTTATTTATAGAAAATTATTTCATTAGTATAATAGGTTTCCATTTTGTCTATTCTTAGAATTCTTTATGAATAGATATAGTATACCTATGTATCATTTTTGTTAATATATGAGTTTTGGTCTAATTCTCCATATTTTTGTATTTTTTTTTAAATAATAATATTTTTTCATGTTATCACATATGATTGTTATTACTTGAGGTGTCAACCTAAATGAGATGTCAAGTTGCTTACTGATGATTACCATGAAAACTTTTATATATAAAAAAAATAATAAAAATTTACCTTACTCTACTCTTAAATAACATGTTTATTTATGAAGTTTATAATGAATTCTATAATAAAGTTTAACAATAAATTGTAATAAAGTTTATTGTTACTGAAAATTACTGGTTTGTCCGATCCCAACCGGTATAATTTTAAAATTGTACCCTCTTCCGGGCCTAAGCATACGAGATTTAGATGAGATTTAGATGCTATTTGTGGAACCTTTAGATGCTTTTTCTTGCCTTCTCATTACTTTCTATTTTTCATTGTTTCCACACCTACTTATTTCATTCCCACCAGACAGTTTTTTCAGGAACGATCAGTAGGTGTGATGCTAGAAAGTTAGTTGTATCATTTCACTACAAAATGGGAATTTTTTTTATCAATAAATAACAAATACAATTAACTAAAAAATATCATTTCCCCCTCTTTACTTTCCAACCATATCAGATTTTATAATTTGTTTTCATTTCTTGTTTCTTTCTAATTTACTTTACTTGAACCAAACAATTTTTTTTGCTATTTTATTTTTGCTCTTAGCTTACAGTTGTCTGCCTTGACTTTCCTTTTATCATGGCATGGCATCGCCACAAAAGTTGCGATCTCATAAACTTATCTGCATACTCTGTGAGTGAGAAAGGAAAATAAAGTTAAAAAGGAGAATAAATTAGTACGTGACAACTGGGTTTGTCCCCATATGAATTGATTTAATATATATATTCTTGATGATGAAGGCACATTGATGAGTACCACAATCTACAACAACAACAACCATAGGCTTTCTTCCTTTTCCATTCTGTCTTCCTTCTTTTCAATCAAGGGACAACTACCACTTACGCTATTGCTAACATAACATAACACATCTTTCATCACAAAAAACACCAAATCACACCGATTTAACATAATCAAAAATTGACTTAGCTTAATGCTACAGGTTTTATCAATTTAAACCCAATTGGTTGGCAACACACACTGGACCACTTGTTTTTCTATCTACACAATTTGTACAGATTAATTCAATTAACTAACATGTGTCACTTTCTTTTTTATACAATGACAACAAAAGGTTATTTACGTGATTCAGCTAAGTTCAAACATGTCACCATAATAACGGAGATTCCTTTAAATTCAACTGAGTTTTGTCAGCTATAATAAAGGTGTAGGCATTGGTGAGAAGTGAAAAAATTGGACCACCCAACATAAATACTCTAGTTGTTTTATGTGTGCAGTGCATACAAACTGACACATTGTCGAAGGAATTTGCCACTTTCTTCAAGAGAAAAGAAGATACATGTCTAAAATATCAGTGAATCTGCAAAATAATGAATGTGTGTGGATTACAGGAGTCAAAGAGGAGAATTGATATGAAGTTTTGCAATTAAGTAATCAGTGTTTTATAGTTGCATTGATATAAAATAATACTGTGGTGGACAGTGAGTGATGACTGCCATCATTATTCTATCTGTTTCATATTGTGTATTGACAGATAGATGGGTTCAGCTGTGATATCATGTGCACTTCTACTTGTGTTCAGAGCAATAAACATTTGTTCTACACCGATCATGAATTTTAATTTATCCATGATGTCATTATTTCATGGCCTGATATGTTGTGATAATAATATGTTTTGATAGTTGAAGATTGCTTTCTTTTCCCTCTCCCTGAATCCACAAATTAAAAATCTTTGATAAAAAACCAGAAACTAAATTATTCGTGTCAAACTTATTTGTTTGATTGACATGAATTGCAATTCATGTGTTCTTATCATCAGGGTTTTATGTCGGCAACATCTTCATATAGACTCTTGAGGTAATTTATCCTTTTAAAATGTGGATATTTTTTACTGGTGGGGGTAGATAAGTGTAATTCAAATTAAAAGATATATATTGAACATTAAATCTAAATTCTCTATATAAGCCTGTAATAATGCAAAAGGCTCGTATAAGCAAGAATAAAGAACACTTTCTATAACTTTGACATCTTACTTCCAGAAAAGAACTATTTTCATGGGGAAATTTATATAATTGTATTTAAATCCGTGGATAATGTTTAATGGTATTTAATTTTCATTTTTTATTTATTTGATTTTATTTGCAGATATTTGCTGGTGTGCTTCACTTTTGTCATCCTTTTTCATTCATTATACAAAATTCAATTTCTCCGAAAGTAAGGAAAGTTGAAGACGAAGGATTAAAGGAATTTTGGGTGGAGGCTGAAGCAGAAATTTCATTATTAATCCTCTGGTATCACTCCTTCCACCTCTCGTTTTTTAGAGGCTTCTCTTCGCACTTTGATACAACGCTTTGCACAAATACTTTTTCTTTTTGTTTTCATATGATTTCCTTTTATTTAATCCTTCATTTAACGTTCTGCATTGAATTGTTCACACGTGGCTTGTGCAATTGTGTTTCTAAACATTTAATAAAGCACTAAATCATTTTAAATCGTCATCAAATTACTATATATATATATATAAATTTTTTTGTAAGTTGAAATTCGTATCACAAATAAATATCAATTTACAATATATAAATTTTCATCTTCCAAACTAGTTTTGTAAGGATAAATTATGTTTAAAGTCACTTCTTAATATGGTATCAGAGTTTAATCTAACGAGGTTTGATAGGGCAACCTATTGTATCACCAACTATGGAACTACTATCAGACTATCTACAAATATATAGACTCAAGCACAAGATTTATATATCTCGGCGTGAAAAAATGTGTTAGAGATTTCATATGAACAAAAGATAAGACCATGTAAGACAATGCAAAAATAAGGAAGAGAAAAGAGAATTGTATTATTTATCATTGTGTACAATACAAGCGTCTAGCAAAGATATATATATATATATATATATATATATATATATATATATATAGAGAGAGAGAGAGAGAGAGAGAGAGAGAGAGAGAGAGAGAGAGAGAGAGAGAGAGAGAGAGAGAGAGAGAGAGAGAGAGAGAGAGAGAGAGAGAGAGAGAGAGAGAGAGAGAGAAAGAGAGAGAGAGAGAGTGGATGATACAGAGTACAAAATAACTGCTTAACCCATAATTATACATTATTATCAACATCCTCCAATAAACTAATAGTTAGATTGACAACAACCATAAGTTTTTCATGATTCCTAATGAAAGGTTTAGTAAGTAAATTAGCAATATGAGAAACGAGCTGGAAGATGAACTAATCACACTTGTCTTTGTTGATCATTATCGCAAACAAGATGTAGATCATGTTCAAAATATTTTGATCTCAGGTGTAATACGGGATTAGCATAAAGAAAACAATACTCAGATTATCAAAGTAGATCTTTAGAACAGAGGATGAAACACAAATTTCATTGAGAAGCAAAGATAACCATTTCATTTCAACAAGAGTCACATCAATACTCCTATATTTCACCTCAATGTTATTGAGGGATACCACCTTATGCTTATGAGAAGACCAAGAGACAATATTTGACCCAAAGTAAATATAATACCAATAATGGATTTGCGATCATCAACATAAGAGCCCTAATCAACATCACCAAGCCCAAAGAATATGAAAATATTTACTTTAGCAAATGAAAAGACCATGATCCATGGTCCAACAAGATACCATAAAATGCATTTTAATGCTTTCCAATGATGATCCTGCAAATAATGCATATATTGACACACCTTATTGACAACATATGCAAGCTCTGGTCGCGTGATCAAAATGTATTGTAAAGCTCCTACGACAGAACGATAACAACACTAGACACATCATGAATAAGACGAAGGGATGAAATCATCGGACTTGATTGAGACTTCAAATCCAACACATTTGTGCGAGTTAAAAGGTCCTTGATATATCGAGATTGAGACAAGTGAATGTTGCCATCTTTTGTCCAAGAAACTTCAACACCAAGAAAGTAATGCAGAGTCCCTAAATCTTTCAAAGCAAAAAAATTGCATATCATTGATATAAGAAACTTGATAGTATTAGACGAGGTACTTCGATGAGTATTCATCAACACATTTTATTCATCCAAGATATTATCATCACATTACATCTCTCCTATACTTCATTAAAAAAAGTCATTTTATTTTAGAACCTTTATACTACCATCAACAAATTTGAACTTATATTTTAGAGTAAAAACACGTTTTATGGCTATACTACATCAACGATAGTTCAAACCACTAAGACACTAACTAACCAAAATCATTCTAGGAACAAAAAGACGAAAACGTAAAAGGAACAAAACTAGGGTAAATTCCCTATCTAGCACCATTTACACTTTTATTTCCCTATCTAGCACCCTTTTGTTTTTATTTCCTCATCTAGTACTATTTTGTTTTTATTTCCCTATCTAGCACCCTTTTATTTTTTATTTCCCTATCTAGCACCCTTTTATTTTTTATTTCCCTATCTAGCACCATTTCAAAAATAAATAATAAATTAATTTTTTTTGATAATTTTAATTTTGAATGCATTAAAAAATAAATATTTTTAATGTTTAAAATAGTTAGAAATATAATTAATGAATAAAGAAATGAGTTTTTACAAAATAAAAATAAAAAAAAGTAATAAATTTAAAATGTTTAGTTTAAAATTGTTTTTTTAAGAATGAAAAAAATAAAAAATTAAACCCTACAACAACATAAAAGTTGAATTTATAAACATAAATTAGTATTTATTTTTATTATTATTGATGATGTAATCATGTTAATTTCAAGTAAAAAATGGACTCACAAATAATATTGAAGTGTCTACCTTAAATGCAAAATCCTAAAAAAAAACTAATGCAAATGTTACACTTAATACTTAAAAATGAGAAGAAAAAAATGCAAAAATAAATAAGTCTAGAAAATAAAAACAGTAACAATAAAATAAAAACAAAAAGCAAAATAAATAAAGAATGGCAGAAAAAAATAACTAAAAACATAAAAGATATAAAATAAAGGCAAAACAAAATAAGATAAAGATAAAAGATATAAAAAAATTCAAATAAAATTAATATAAGAGATATAAGGGGATACTAAATAAATATATGTTGATCATAAAAAAGAAAATAAATGAAAGATGATTATTCATTTAATATTTTCTTCAATGATAAATTAAATAGTTTGTGCGAAATGAAACATAATTAATGATGAAAAGTGCCCAATCCAGTAATGTTGGGACAAATTCTTTATGTGTGTCCTGATGTTTGACAATATGAACATTTTTTGTTCGATCATGTTATTCTCTTGTGTCCATATCAGTCCTTATTCAACTTGATTTTTTTATAATTATGTCTTGTATTTTTTACTTGAAATTAACATGATTACATCAATAATAATAAAAATAAATACTAATTTATGTTTATAGATTCAACTTTTATGTTGTTGTAGGTTTAATTTTTTATTCTCTTCTTTTTTAAAAAAACAATTTTAAACTAAACATTTTAAATCTATTTATTTTGTAAAAACTCATTTCTTTATTCATTAATTATATTTTTAACTATTTTAAACATTAAAAATATTTATTTTTTAATGCATTCAAAATTAAAATTATCAATTTTTTTAAATTTATTATTTATTTATTTACTTTTGAAATGGTGCTAGATAGGGAAATAAAAACAAAAGGGTGCTAGATAAGGAAATAAAAACAAAAAAGTGCTAGATAGAAAAATAAAAGTGTAAATGAAGCTAAAGAATTTACCCACAAAACTAACGCTCATAAATAAATAAAAAAACGAACAGAACAAGATAAAACGCAACAATAGTCGTGTCAATCTCGTTAATCTTCTACGCAATTAGAAAAACTAAAAGAAGAAAGATCTTTCCTTCGATTTAATAAAGAAAAAAAATGGATGAAAAATGGATGTTTTTGTAATTTAAGCTACATATATGACATTAGTTTTAATGATTAGATATAATAATTTAATATATAAATTTTAAGGCATGGTCACATTTTAATAAAATAAAAATACTTTTAAATTTTGAGTTAATATTTTTTTCAAAAACAGATCAATTTAAAAAAATTGGTCACTTTCGCTTCAGTTCTTTTAACTTCATGAGTCCAACTAAAATAATCCAACTTAATTTAAATTACATTTTTAATAATTTAACTCAATTTCATCTACATATTATTTAGGTCAATCATTCACTTAAACCATTTTGACAGTTATATTGTACTTTTTTTTATCATCTCATTTATCTACATATGACTTTCCAACTTAGAATGTGATAAATGATATCTTGGTAATAAAATTCACTTTTAACACAATAAATTTTTAACGGGAAAAAAAGTCCGTTAATATTTCCACAATTAATAAAAATCGTCAACTCATTTAAATTTTATTTCATATTTTATAAAAACAACGAAATTTATAGCCTTTCCTTTCCAAATTGGTTTTGGTTAAAAAAATCATTTACATGTCACTATAAAAGTTTAAAGTAATTTCAATTACCCTTATCTCAGTATACTTTTTTTATAAAAAAGAACAATTGCAAACACGAAGGCAATATTAGTGGTACAAGGAGAAAGAAATTAAATTAAAGGAAAATGATTGTGAAGAAATAGAAATTACAATAATAAAACTGAGAAATTGTTGGTTTTTCACCATGATGAGATTATTATTATTATTTTTTTACTAAAATGGGATCCATTTAAAAAAAGATTATAAATTTAGGCAAGTCGTGTCAATTCAGCACGACTTCATATACACAAATCGTCTTAATTAGACACGATTCTGTCACCTCATATTGAAGTCGTGTCAACTTAGCACGACTTAAATAATTTACTTCTAGTTCAACTTTATATTTTTATTTTATATCTTGTAATGAATCTTACTAATTTGTTTAGTTCTAATTAATATCTTCTCATCATTACTTCTCAAGCTCTTTATTTCCACATTCAATAACAATTTTCTTCATTTTTTAATTAATCAAATAATCAAGTTATTGTACTACATTACCGTCAAACATGATTCATACACGATTATCCAATTTTTTGTTCCTTAAAACTAATGCTCTTAAAAAATTATGTATCAAATTAATTTTTAACATTACATAATTTACTACCTAATATATAAACAATAAATTTTTTTAAAAAAATTATGACGTGACAGAAGTCGTGCCAACTTGGCACGACTTCAGTATGATAGGACAAAAGTCGTGCCACTTCAGTATGATAAGGCAGAAGTCGTGTCAAGTTGACATGACTTCAATATGACATGACAGAGTTGTGTCTAATTGGGACGATTTATGCATATGAAGTCGTAACGAATTGGTACGACTTGCCTAAATTTGTAATTTTTTTAAAACGGACCCCATTTTAGTAAAAAGAAAAAAAAATAACTCCATAATGATAAAAAATCCGGACCCATTTTAGTAAAAAGAAAAAAAAAAAACTCCATAATGATAAAAAATCCAGAAATTGTTCTTGAACCTAAAGCTTTCAATTTACACGCAAAAATTAATAGTATCCAATTACATATAATGTGAAAAATTAAAGACAAAGTTCGAGATTACTTGACAATCATTTTGAAGAAAAAGACAGAAAAAAAAAAGTTATCGATATGATACTTGGAGTTCATGGGAGTTCAAAAATCACGAGAACGAAAAATGAAAAAAAAAATATTAGGAAAAAAGAAAAGATTAATTATAGTTGTTTATATGAAAAGTATGAATGAGAGGGTCTTAAATATTTGCAAAGCTGAATCAAACTTGATAAAGATCCACATATTCCTTCCTCAAACGCATGGCGTCCTCTGAAGTAAAAAGGAAGAGAAAAAAAGGAGAAATCCCACATTGTGTAGTGTGACCTAAAAAAAAAGGGTAATCAAGCATTGGAAACGTGAACTTAGGGCAACCATTGCTTTATATATTATATAAAGAAAGTGGCATAAGAGAAGAAGAACACACAACTATAGCCGCGCACTATTATCTTCCTCGTACCTCAAACGAACCAACGTTGGTGTTCGAAAATACATCATTAGAATGACCATAGCGGTAGTGAACAGCTTCACCATAATGGAGTTCGTAAACGCGAAGGCGAAGTTTGATAGTTTCGTGGACGAGTGGTTTGCGACGGTGGACGAGAAAGGCGATGGCAAGCTTTCGAGCGAGGCAATCCGTAGCAGGTTCGGGATGCTTCTGCCCTTTGGGTCTGAATCTCCGGTAGGGCAAGAGAGTGAAGAGATATTCAAGAGGTTTGATGAAGATGGGAATGGCGCACTGGATCGGAAGGAGTTCAAGTTGTTGATGACAGAGATTATGTTCGCTGTGGCTCGTGGCATTGGTGGCTCTCCCATCATTGTTCTTCTTGGAAAAGATAGCTTTCTCATGAAGGCTGTTCAGCATGAAATGACCACACTCCATCCTTCTTCCTGAATTTATTTATCTTCTCCTTCTTTTTCTTTTCTTACTTATTCATATTCTCTTTTTTTTTTATGCTTCTTTAACTTAGTTTTTTTTTTTTCTGATATTTTTATCATCACCCTATACACTCATAAACGATTGAATTGTTTGCTCCTTTTCTTGAGGGAGTTTTCTTGGTTTGGCTTTTACAAAGTTTTTTTTTGTTTGAGCTGAAATTATTATTAACTCAGATCTGGAGACTTTGTTCAAATATTATATTCCTAACGTACATTTGCCCAACTGCTGAAGAAAAGAAGGAACATATTTTGACACATAAAAAAGTAAAAGCATCCTTTTGAAAACCCACTATAATAATATAATTAGCAATTTAAATTAAAAAATAAATGGAATTAAAATGTTAATTTATTACTTTTTTGGAATGTAAATATATCAGCACAAAGAAGAAAACTATGCCTTTCGATTTTGGCCAACTTTGAAAAGGGTCAATGGGTTTTAAAATTTGAAGAATAATTTTGGCTGCAAATTTGTTTAGCCAGTAACCTATAAACTCCTATAATCCTATTTGAGATCTGAGTAGAATGTTGATGAATACAGTAAATATAAAATAATATAACTATATAAATTTTATTGTGTAAATGAAATTTATGTTTTTAAATAAAAATATATTATATTATGTGATTATAATTTTACATTTTTTAAAAGAATAAACTTTTATTAAATTTTTTAATATTTTAAAAAAATTGTATATGCTCTTCTGATTTTACAAGTTACTTTTATTTAAATGAGTTAATCTAATAAGTATTAATCAAATTTAATTATTATTATTTTTATAAATTTAATTTTTTTATTTCTTAATTTAAATTATTACATTGATTTTTTTTATCATTTTTATCGTTTAATCTTCACAATAACTTCAATTTTGCAAAGTTAATTTTTTTAATGAACTATATTAAAAATGAAATAATAATTAATAAATACTAAGAATGGTGTTATAATTAAGTATGCCTACAGAATTCAAATAAACAATCAGAGGTAAGATAGAATTGAGAATAATAAGGAAATGTATATAGAAGAATAATAATTAAAGAAAATTAAATAACTTAAATAAAGGATATTTCTTCCTGCATCCATCAAAGTTCTTCCTATATCTCACAATATCCGAAAAGACAATTTTACTATTTTTTTAATTGACTAGATTTTCCAAAATCTACTTGAACAGCCCTTTTCAGAATTTGTAAGTATATTCCAGAAAATATTTTCTGGAAATTTCATGAAATATTTGTCATTTTACCTATTTTATGGATTGCATGAAGAAGAGGAAGAAACACCCTAGCTTAAAAGTTAGAATTTAACTGAACTAACTTTGAAGTAACTTATGGCTTATAAGCTAAAACCCCCTAAATGATCTAGTGATTAGACTTGAAAAGGATATAAAATATCTTTAAAAAAAACTATAAAAATATTTTATGAATAAAACAAAGTCTCAAATTCAAAATGCTGTATGAGATATAGCCTATAAGTATATAACGTGTCACACGAGCAAACAAAAATTAATATAAAACATACTATCATCACTCTATTGATAGAATCTTTGAATAATTTATACGAGGTCTTAACTGGACATACTATTAAAAGAAAGAAAACAAAAAAATAATGAATATATATATATATATAGAGAGAGAGAGAGAGTTTGCAAGTAAAATTAGTTGTAGTCCAATGACGAATTTACACAAATATTATACACTATTGAACTATAAAGCCAGTATAGTTAGACAATTTTCTTTTACAAACCATGCATATTTTTTTCTCCAGAAACATGAAATCTGATCAAACTTATACACAACAAAACTTTTCTTCTAAATATCTAATCTAGAAGAATACATATCCAAAACTCAAAATAAATTTATTGGCCAAGAAAGAAAGTATAAATTATACACTCTATATGTCAGCTGTGACCTAATAGAAAGAAAAAAAATGGATAATGTGAAAAGTCAGTTATTCCTGTCGCCCCCTTTAACTCCGTGCGTAAACATAAGACACGATCATTTTATGTCCAATGCTTGTGATATTCAAAGTTCAAACATCATAAAAGGGATTTATGACATCTCATTTCATTTAAAGGAAACTGAGAAGGGAATGATTAAAAAGAAAACGGTCAAGGCATAAAATAGTTGTTAATTTTCTATCCCTTCTAATTTGAATGACTTGGAAAGTTGAAGAGCCAAGTGCAACCCAGCTCAGCAGCACACATACGAGGGACAGAAGGCTTTTAAGGTTTTTCAAAGGCGTAAATCAAGGAAGCCAACGAACTCTATGTGAAAGACTAGCACATAAAGCCTCGTCGTGCTCTCCCTCTTTTTCTTTTTAATATCAACCAAGACTTGCATTTTCATTATTGGTTCTACACTTTTGCCAACATCTCAAAACAACACAACCTTAAACATTCAACACAAGTCCAACAAAATTTCCCCCCAACACATAAAGCCAACAAACACACACTCACTCCTATACCGATAGTAAACCAAGCAAATCAAGCAACCAAACATTAACATTTGAGAAACACACACACGTCCAAGAAGGAAGAAACAACACAACATGATCCCAGCTTGTTTCAGCCAACCCAACACACCTCCCAGCTCAAGCACCACTCAAGTGCCCCAGAACCTAGTAACCTGCATATACCAAACTCAAATTTGCAACTCCCCCACGTACCTCACACTCACCTGGTTCAGAACACTTCTTTCTCACTCCTTAACCATTTATGCTCCTCACACCTTCTCCATCACCATCACTCTCAACCCTTCAACCTTCTCCTTCTTCCGAACTCGACCAGGATCCAAATCCATCTACCTCACACGCCCCCACAAACGTTCTCAGAAAATCAAACTTCACTGGGACTTCTCTGCAGCACTGTTCAGTACTCGAAACTCGGCTGAGCCTGAGTCATGCTTCTACCTTGCAATCTGCTGCAATGGCAGGGTTGAATTCTTTCTGGGTGACCTTTTTCTTATTCTTCCCCTGCAGCTTTCAACTCACCAAACAAGCGACCAAACTCTTATGTCCAGAAGGGAGCACGTGTTTGGAAGCACGAGTTACGTGTCAAGGGGCGAGTTCATGGGTTCCAAACGTGAAATAGAGATTGAATTATGCAGTGGAGAAGTGCTGAGGGTGAAAATGGATGGTCAGGTTTGCGTGGTGGTGAAAAGGCTGGCGTGGAAATTCAGAGGCAACGAGAAAATCTTCATTGATGGTGTTGAAGTAGAGTTCTACTGGGACGTGTTGAGTTGGGTGGTTGACAGTGAAAACGGCAATGGCTATGGTGTTTTTGTGTTTCAAGTAGGTGATGGTGGCGCAGTGTGGCCTGAAATGGTGGGGCCAGAGAAGAAGTTGATGAAGAAGAGGCTGATGGGACCCACTATGGCGTCTTCAATTGCAACACTGTCGCCGTCAAGCTCTGGTGTGTTGCAGTGGACGGAGGAGAGCAGTGATGGAGGGAGGAGCTCGTGCTCTTCATCAACTAGGTCGTGTGGGAGTAGTAACGGTGGTTTCTCTTTGTTGCTCTACGCTTGGCGGAGAGACTAAACTCTAAAATTTTGAAACAGGATTGGTTCATTGTTCTTTTGCATATTCATGATCTCACTTATGAAAATTGATTTTCAACTTGTGTTTCAATTAATGAAACTACTGTTTTCATGAGATTTCAACTTTGAATATTGCCCTGTATCCTCAACTTTCTGTATATCTTGTACAGTTATTTTATTCCTATTGGGAATTATTTATCTTAAGTTGTCTTCAAGTTGTGTGAACAAAATAGCTAAATGGTTATCCGTTTCTACTCCTCTACACCAAGTGGAACTATCAGAGGTTCATGGTAACACTTTAAGTTATAATGGAAAAAATGAGTTTTATAAAACATGCCGTGCAACAATCTTATATATATATTTTTAAAGATTAAGGCAGAGCAAAGTTGCAACCAGGTGCCCACGCACCACTATCGTTGCACATTGGATTCTCGGATTCAATACCATAGCAGTCTCATAGACCCCATTAGACATCATATGGTAGGCAAAATACAGATAGAAAGGTAACTATATCTTTCTTTAAAATATCGGCATGTTGGAGATTCTCTGCAACAGGACTTCGTTATTTACTACCACTTTCTAACATTAAATCTACCCCTGGGCTTCAGAACTAGTATGTAATGAATTTGGCATGTGAGAGAGGCCCAGAAGATTGTAAAACCTTTAGTAGGCTGGCCGTTGAAATAGTAAGCCACATTGTTAGAGATTGCAACTCCAAATTCGTATGTTTCATCCTACAATCTTCTATACTAAATGAATTAAAACGACCAACTTTCACATGACTTAGATCCTGGCCTTAACTCCTCCAAATCCACATTGCTGCATATGGAGTATTGTTTGGTCAAAAAGTAAGTACAAAAGCCTTCATAATTCTCAAATGCAACCAAAATATGGTTTAAGCAAATACTAATACCAAATCTACTAAAGATTGGGGATGGGCTATTAGCCTATTATGGATGAGGGTCAAACTGTAGGTAAAGAGAAATTTCATTTAAACTTTAAAGGTAGTAAAAGGTAATTTTGAACTTCATGGTTGTGCTGCAGTGGTCAGAGAGGAGGGAAAGAATAGCGGGGTGTCATAGAAAAAATTGTTCTGCTAACAGCACTATGACGCTGAACTTATGGTCTAGAGATGCTCTACACTAAACACTGATCTCACCCCATCATTATAGCAACAGACGCACGTCTTGTGGTGCAAATGATAAAGCTGATCCATCAAATGATGATTTAAATCACTCCATATTTCTTACAGGTACAGGCAAGTATGACCAATGCAACAAATTTAGAGTTTGTTCAGAAAAACTTCTCCGTAATTACCTTTAAAATAAGAGAATAAAATGGAAAAAATAAACAAACTTCCTCATAAAAGTAACATATTTTATTAAAATTCCCTAAAAAAAATTAAATTTGAATTTTAGCTTAAATATAAACTAATGTTAGTTTACCGGTAAAACTTATTTTATTTCTTATTTTCTTCTTTTATAAGTAATTATGAAGAATTTTTTTCAGACATACACTTTTTTCAAACATACAATTAATGGAAAAGGGAATCTTTTGCCTGCTCAGCTTAATTTAGTGCACTGTCAACAATAAGTCTGTTTGCTTTTCTTCTGTGGCAGCTATGTACTTCTTGGATGACTGCCCGATTTTGGGAAACAGTTCTCCTTTCAAGCAAAAAATATTAGAACTAGAAGTTCAAATCCCAAAATTCCTTTTGATTTTTCATGTTGCGTATATGTACTGACATTCTCAATCAACTAATACACCATTTATAAACATTTTTTTCTAGAATATAAATATTCTGCAATCATGAAACAAACTGATAGCTAGGCGTATATTGCATCTTTAACGACTACATAAATTAATAATCACAATGAAATATATATTTACCAAGTGACTCCGTCCAAAAGTGCCATCTCAACCACCTGAGTTTAAGGAGAAAATCTGAAAAACTGCTTCAACTGCAGAAACGTTCCAACTCTCAACATGTCTAACAATCTGTCAAACAAAAAAGTAGCAGACACTAGTTAACATGGATCTCAAATCACATCAGTAGGTGCAAAGGTATACGTCAGAAAGAATAGGATGCATTTTGACTGACTCTGTAATCTTCATTTAATTCATAAACTGTGCTTCCATCAATAGAAATCAGAGGCCTCCAAGGAAGCTTTAAGTTGGTCCTGCATATCAGACCCCCCAAATAAATTAACAAAGAAGTTCAGAATTTAAAGAGATGAAATCATGGAATGGAGACCAGGCATGTGAGTTCAGATATCTTCTTAGGCAATGGTTCCTATTTAATAGATACATGGATACTTTAAGACCGGTGGCCATCGTAGCACACCTGACAAACCTAAGGAATCAACTAAGACTATAAAATTGACAACATATATTGTACCTAATTTCATTATACTGCAGTGCTACAGGCAGCAACCCATTAGGAATCCTATTAGTACTAAACTATGTGTTTGTGCTAAAGGTGAAAGATTCCAAATACAGAATTTTACGTATATTCAGGAATATCACCAAATTATTTCTATAATGGAATTTCACCGTTTTTCTTTTAGAGGCATTTTATCATTCTTTCAACAATGCATACATAGAGGGAACCAAGATAGTCTTCATTGATTCAATACAGGTACATATATACAACATATGACCAGGTTGTACAACTGAGCTAGCATTATACACCACAAGATTCAAAATTAAGAAAAGACTTTATTCTACCTTTTTTAACAACCCATTTCAAGTTTTGGGTAACTCCTTAACTGAGGGAATACAAAATGTTTGAGAAAAGAAATATAGATGGTTCATTCGTGCACACAAGGAGGGGACAAGCACCTTAGTTTCCAAGATGCCAGCACAAAATTTCTGTCAGAATCAACATCCTGCATTATGAATTATACCATGAGCAAAATTTCAAGATGTATCTTTTGAGTAAGCAGTGTAGCCCGAGAGGATAATGTCCTTTTAGTTATAGTTAGATCGAGAGACTGATTGAAAGAAACATTCAGCAATAAGGTGTTGTTTTACAGAATAAGGGCAGATAACAAAATAGAGGGAATAAGATACTGAAAGAAGAAAATAAATGAATTGAAATAAAATATATTGGTATTATTCTACATCTCTGCTGCCAATTGCAATACATTTATAATACTTGCAGTAACAAAAAAACTGACTGAAATACTTTCTCCTAAAGTTTAGGAACAGTTACTTTGACTAGAAAGACTTGTTCAACAAACAACTGAAACAAAAAAATAAATAAAGATGCCACGTGCAGTCTAAAAAAAAAAACTAACATTCCTCCTTGATTTTGGAACTGGAAACTCCAATCTTCTGTCTTAAGAACTCAAACTTGCTGGCTGGAAATGGCTTGGTAAACAAATCTGCAACTTGGTTTTCGATTTTGCAATAAACTAGAACAGCTCCATTTTTCTGTACCTCCTTTAAGAAGAACAACTTAATGATAAAATGCTTGGTTTTCCATGAAAAGGATTATGGGAAATAGCTATTGCAGCTTGATTGTCAACAAAAACGTTCGTACTTTCCTTCTGCTCTATGTTAAGATCGATTAAAATTTTCTCCAACCACAAGACTTGGTTATCAAAAGCTGTAGCAACAACAAATTCAGGTTTGGTTTTTTTCGATCATTGACAACAACTTCTTCATTACAGCTATCCAATTTAGACTTTTCTTTGCTTCTTCAAAATTTGCAGGTTCACACACAGAAACATTGCATCTTTCATAAATTTCGGACAGCAATCTGGTACCTCTTACTGGAACATAATCCACTAACTCATTTTGACAGCGGAAGGATTTCATAATCCTCCTCCAAGTAAGACTCCATTTTGACAGCACAAAGATGGTAGTTTTCTCCATCAAAGACTGGAGGTGCAACTTGTGAGAAATTTGAATCAACATCCATTTTCACAGGTCCGTAAGAAAAAAGCTCATGATACCAATTGTTGTTTTACATAATAAAGGCACATAGCAAAATAGAGGGAACAAAATACTGAAAGAAGAAAATATATGAATTGAAATAAAATAGATCGTTATTATTCTCCATCTCTGCTGCCAATTGCAATACATTTATAACACTTGCAGTAACAAAAAAACTGACGGAAATACTTTCTCCTAAAGTTTATGAATAGTTACTTTGACTTCAAAGACTTATTCAACAACTGAAACAGAAAAACAAATAAAGATGCCACGTGCAGTCTAAAAACAAATATCTAACATAAGGTGTTTAGTCGTGAGAATTGTAGGCTTTCAATTTGCAGAGAAAGACAACATAGGAACTTAACAAAGAGAAAGATGAGCACATATAATCAAAAGAGAGAAACAGATCTTTTAAGGGTCTAAACCATAACTCAAATGGGTAAGAAATGGTTTATCTAGACCATAGATTCAAAATTAATGCATCTGAATTGAACTACTTCAACAAGTGGAACTGAATCAAAATTTCAACGGTCAAGGTTCTCTGACATTCAAAATTTCAGCTCCAATAATTGCCAGTACCAGCCTATTTAAATGGATAATTCTGTGTCGGGAAAAACCCACACGCAACAAGGGCAGATGATGGGAACACATAAAGACACAGAGATCAAAAACAGTGAAAGACACAATTTTTTGAAGAACACCATAAATCATTCCAAAAATTAATTTGATCACCCTCCCAACAATCCAGAAAGTATTATCTAAAACAGTATCACAATATTCATTGATGTCAGGCCAAATAGAAGAAGAATGATAAGAAAACTTCAAATACTTAGATTTTAGGAATCTGACACGTATAATAATAGACCAAGGCATAGTAGTGTATTCAAAATCCTAAGCTAACCGAAGGAGACAGACTTTGTTTTCCATTTAACAATAACTAAACCAGCCTTAATAACATCTCCAATCCAAACGAAATTTCTAATCCACCAATTAACCTCCTTTAAAAGAATAAGAGGCCATTTATAAATTTAAAAATTGTATGCCATAATACCAAAAATAACAAAGTCAACTAATTGGATCCTTCTCATCATGCTTAAACTTTTACCTTTCGAAAAGGCTAATTTATTCTTAGCCTTCTCAGCCAAAGGCTGAAAATAACAAGACTTAGGAGCACCAACAAAAATCAGAACACCAAGATAATTAAAAGAAATAGAACCCCTATTGCAGCCTAAAATAATTTTAATTATGCCATTGAAAGAAGGATATATCTAATAAAGATTACAAGTTTTTTATAAACTTGAAAACCCTCTCCAAGTAGTGCATCATTCTACAACTCTACATCTTTTACTCGAGCATTACAAGTAATGATAATCGCTTTATCTCTCATAAGAGACTATGTCACATCTCTTAGAATAGTGTATTCCTTCTGCTTGGTTGCATAACATAAATATTGGTGGGGTGGCGTGGCTCCATGCATGAACATGAAGTGGTAGATATTAAGTACCCCAGCATCCCAATATCCGGTTAAAAGTGAAATCCCCTTCATCTAAAGACTTCTCATAAGGCAAAGATTAGATTCCAGAACATAATACTTCAGAATGCATTGGAAAGAAATCTCCCACTTTGGTTAACGTTTATAAACTTATAATGATTTTCTCAAAAACATGGAAAGTCAAATTTGGTTTAAAATACAATTCTATTTACACCTCTAAAACTTGACCATTTTCTCAATATAACTATGGAATATCCAAACGCAAAAGGCCATCCTATGCCAATAGTCATGCCAAGTCCAATGTTGCCCACCCACTCCCCATTTGTACATTCTTCCAGGTGATGCTTGGATATTCTCTGGCTTAGCAACAAAGGAAAATAAAGTTTTCTGATCATGAACACATCACTCTTATTCACTCCCAGTTAATTTGAATCTTCTTAATGTGTAACCAAAACAAGTGTAAATGGTTTTAATGAGGAAGATTAATGCACTGCACTTTTTCTTTTCAACAAAAGAGTGCCTTTGGACAAGAATTCCAACAGGGAGACAACCTTTTATATGCATTTACAAGTTGTACGACTAGGAGTATAAAGTTTTAATTTACAGAGAATATCTACCTTCTCAATCTTTTGTAGTATAATGGATGCCTGGTCAAAGAATGGAACTAGCAATTTCAAGTTTCGTGCGTATAACTCCCTACCTGTATTACCATGCATCATATAGCTTCAGTTGATTGAACATTGTTCAAAGTGATGTTTTCTTTTTTTTCTGTAACAACAACTAGTAACTGATGAAAAGTAAGCAGAAGAAGAGAAGACATGCCAAGCCAAGCACAAGGGGAAGAGTAAAACACAAGTTACTATAGGTATAAGGCAAGAATTCTTACCACGAAATTTAATAGTTGGGTCTTCAAAGATACAGTTCTCAGCATAAATTGAAGAAGTGAAGTTCCCTAGTTGCCAAACAAAAGTGAGAAATGCGTCCATTAATTTAAGCCGTATAATTCATATCTGCAAGCACGATCCCGCTTGCAAAAATTTAGAGACAGATACCATACCAGGAAAATAAAACTGATGTCATCACCGCAACAATAAAATAAATGGAAGTAAAAAAAAATAGCCAGAAGATGCTAAACAGGGAAAGATAATATTAAGAATTTATAGACTATTTGAAAGCACAGTCAGAAGTCATTGTTAAAATAAACAGATATATCATACACGGTAATATTACCTTAAGACTACTTTATATTGAGAATGCATAAACTACTACAAAAGAAACTTGTAACAAAATGTTTGCTAAGAGGAGAATGAAAGAATGTTACCTGTTACGAAATAAGCGTTGTCGTAATCAGATTTGATGATACTTAGAACATCATCGACGGTTGAAATTGGGAATTGATCACTCTGTTTCTCAAAGCTGCATATAAATAAGTGGGAGTGAGTAATTAGAAGATATGTAGATTATGGTAAGTAAATAAGGTTGCAGATTGAGCAGGTATAGACACCTTGATTGATCAAAAGAAGGAGAGAAAAGCCTCAAGAGCTCTGTCACTCCGGTCACCACTATTTTCAATATCTGAGGGGTTTCACTTTCACTTTCTTTGTTCATACTAGCATAAGTGTTCATGCTTTTGAGCATGTTAGTGTTTGAGCACCTTTGGACTCCATGATTCCTTCGAAACTGCAATTGCAACGCCACAACAAAAATCAGATGAGTTAAATTAGATTTGTTATGATGTAGAAATAGTAGTACCTGGTTGCGAGAAGGTAGTAGAGGGGTTCCACTGAAGCACCATAGTTTTGCCATTTCCAAAAGCTTCTCTCACTCTCTACTACGGGATTTGGGTTCTCAATTGCTCACTACATCACCTGCTTATGTTTATTCTTTTAATTAAATTTATGTCCAAAAGAATTACCAATTTTCTTTAATTCAATATTTGTGTAAATATATTTTCTAGCGTCAGTGCATAAGAATTAAGTGTGAAAGTTTTTATCCTTAACCCGTTAGAAATTAAGGTAAGTATAATTTTTAAATTAGTTAACTTATGTACATACAAAAATTTAATTGAATAAAAGAATAAAATGTTTTATTGTTAGATGTTCTATTTTTGGGAAATTCTTCCTGCACCCCATGCTGCTTTTTTTTCCTCTATCTCATATTTCAAAAATATCCAAATTACCTTGTACATTTTTCATTTAATTTTTTTTATTCATAATGTGGAATCGGGAAACTTTTTGGATCATTGAATTCAAAAATTAAAATTTATGATTTTTTTATATTTCACATTCTATATTTTACTATACAAAATTTATATTTTAGAATCTACAAAATGTCTAGAATATAAATTTATAGTTTGAAATTTGTATTATGTATTGCATAATTTGAAATGAATTTTTTTAAAGTATGAAATACATGAAGAAATTATGAAATTAAATTTTTTCGCATATTAAATATTGTACTGTTTTCTACTCAAAACTACTTGATATTTGTTGTATGACGTTTCTTCTTGTAACTTTATAGCTTCTTAAAATATCAAAAAATATATTTTATTTTATTGACGTTTTTCATTTTGGAATAGATGATCTAGAAAACTTTCCATTATAGAATTCAAAATGTATTCTTCAATTACAAATATCTTCTGGATTTTATAATTTAGAATAAAATTTTAAAAAAAATTCAAATTCTGTAATTTAAAATATACTTTTAAAAAAAAATTGGATTGTAAAAGATATTTTGAAATTGGAAATATCTTCCAGATTAATCACAAAGTATAAAAAAAAAATCATTTTCAGGTTGAGGAATCTGGAATGTAGGATGAATTGATCTTTTCCGCTGATCTATGAGGTGTCAGGAGAAGCCTTGGAGGTGCAGAAAGAAAGAGTCATGTTGTACTTTAGGCCAGTAAAGAACAACTGAGCCGATACTATAATATCTCCCTCTTTTATTGGACAACTTCTTTCTCCACTCCATATTTTTCTCCTACACCCTTTAATTTTCTGAAAGTATTCATTTTGTCCTTTCTGATTTATTAGTCATTGGTGTTAAAATATTGCTTTGGATATTGAATTGGAAAATAGTATCATTTTGGACATGAAAATGTGTAAGTGTTGAAGTTAATTAATTTTTTTGAATATAAGTTTTTCAAAAACAATTCAAAGGGTTAAATAAGTATGGAAGTGACTCTGACTTTCATGTTATTTTCGGATTGAACAGTCTACAAGTTTTTAAGATAGTAACCTAGAATAATAATTTCATATTCAGCAAATTAGACATCAAATTATCCGAAAGGCAATTGTGGCGACCCAGATCATACATAGTTTATAATGAACTGATTTTCAAATTGCATTGTCTTAAAAGGGCATTCTACTAAAAGAATTTTGGATTCTGGAATTCATAGATTGTTACCAAAACATCTAATGAAAATATATAAATGTATTTTATATTGCATAATTCAAATTATAACTATGAGTTCTAGATTATGCAATCATGGAGTTACGGGAAGTAAGAGTCTCTTCATTGAGTTCTAAGGCCCATCAATACAGGTAATCCTATTATTATTGATTTAACAATGAGTGCATGCAACGCAATTGATAGACACCGGATATTAGAACGATGAACTTCACTTGCAAACAATTATTTCTGGAATTACTTTTCGATTGAATATACATTCTAAAATGTTGCATGGCAAAACAACAAACTTGCTTCACCTCAAATTTGAATACCCCAGAAGGAAATATCTCATACTAGGCTCAATTCATCTTTAGTATTCGTAAATTCTAGGTCGTCTTTCAACTCAGCATCAACCTCCTTCCGCAATGCCACTAATCCTTCCCCTGCGTTACAGATATAGGCCGAAGCTTGTCTGCCAGACAAAGTTGCACCTTCCATGCTGTCTATGTAGTCCTGAACAAACAAAAAATCAGAGGCATGTTCATGTAAGTAAATAAATAATAAAAGTGAGTGGTATCAAATTTGGAAGCATGGTGAAAGAACATACTGATCTCTATTGAAAAAGCATGTACACTGTAAATATTTATTGTTGTATACTCGTAAAATTTTCCACAGACCAATTTACTTAGGAGTGAAAGCTGTTTTTTTAATCAGCTAAAAGTATTTTGTATATAAGGAGTATTTGAGTGCTCTATTTTTGTGCAAGAGAAAGTAGGGAATGTCTATTGCCTTTACCACTTTCCACACGTCAATTGTCACTTCTATTCAAATGATTTTTATCTAAAATTCCTTTTTCTTTGTTTATCAAACTATTAATTGAACAAGAATGCCACTAAATTCATGAGTGGCAAAAGACACCAAGAATTTTTTTAATCCTGAATCCGGAAACTGAAATAGGGAGAAGAAAATACACAATTTCTAGATAGATGTTGGTATCACAACACAGTAATCCCATTCAAATAAATATAGCAGCAGAAATTTATTGTCAGTGTCATAAAAGCCACTTCACTTTCTAAATTGTTTTCAAAGGTTATACCAGAAGCCCAGGGGGGCTATATAAGTATTTGTAGGTAACTGACTGCTGTAGCATGACATGAAAAGACAAAAAGCATCTCGATACATGATTTTAAGGGTTATATATTATATTCGTAGAAGAAGCACAAATTATATGATAGTAAAGACAGTGTACCTGTTTTGTGTAAGAGCCAGCAAGAAAGAAATTCTTCACTGGTGTTATTTGATCTGGTCTAAATGGATCTTTGCCGGGTCCCTCACGGTACAGAGATTGGCCAATTTTAACAACAGAAGACCAAGTCACTTCCAAACCTTGAGCCGATGGAAACAGTGACAAAACCTAGTAAAAAAACTCAAAATCAATATAGTGACAAGAGAATTGAATATCTACTACCACTAACTTGAAATCACCTAAAATAAACCACAAAATGAAACATGTGACGTGGCTTATGATAGAAATAATAAAATGATATGTTGATGATTACCGAACAATCCAATCAGGCATCAAATTAGCAGCCTGAAAAAATATGCACCAAATGAACATGTACAAATTCAACCAGTAACATCTTTTGAGATACATTGAAAGAATTGTTTGTAATTATGTGTTGTGTCATCAATGCAAGACCTCTTGAGAGAGTTAGACAGTGTAGTAACCGTCTGAGAAGGGTAGCTCAGATCACAAGGTCGTGTCTATTGGGTCATTTGAAGGAGGATACACCTAGGAGATTCGACACCAATGAATCATAAGTCAACACATATAAGAGATTACGACACTACATTCAACCAAAAATCTTAAAGCAATGAGTTTGTGGGTCTTCTTCCTTATATGTTGTTCAACTTTCTCATTTTACTTAATGTGAAACTCAAACTCAGACTTGGATTCCTAACAATCTCTTCCTCAAGTGTGAGTCATTTTCACATTGGTACTCCTCGAGTAGAAACATTTTTAACCATTAATACCTCAGTGGTTACCCTTACTTATACTGTCATTCATCATAACAGGACATTGCCTGAAACATCCGTCAAGAAGAGACTTTCGATATAGGGAGCATTCTATATTGTACTCATCTTAGTCGGTCACTAAGATGAACCATCAACTCTAATTCCACTGTTGGGTCATCGAGGGGGCATACACTATGGAGATTCAGATTCAACACCAATAAACCATGAGTGAACCCATATAAGAGACTATGACAGCAACTCCAACAAAAAACTTAGACAATGGATTTGTGGGTTTTACTCCTTATATGTTGTTCAACTTTTTCATTTTTACTCAAACCCACACTTGGATTTCTAACAACGTCATAAATCAGCATGATAGCTGCTAGAGAGAAAAAAAAAATACTAAAAAGGTGTTGCAGCTACTGCAGACCAAAACATAAATGCTCGAAGAGCACGGCGGTTGCTGGGGAACAAAAGTACTCATAGGGTACAACGGTTGCTAGACAACAAGAATGCTTATAAAGGGTGTTGTCACTGCAGGAAAACAAAAGTGTTTGAAAGGTGCAGTGGCCGCCGAAGAGCAGAAAATGCTCTGAGAATGCAGCGGCTGCTAAAACAAAACATGCTTTGAGAGCACAGAGCTACCAGAGAACAAAAATGCTTGGAGAGGAGAAACTTTTGGGTAGCAGAAGTGTTCATAGGGTGGAGCGGCTGTCAGAGAGCAAGAAAATTCTCATGGGTGCAGTGGCTACGGAAGAGCATAAAATGTTGCAATGGTATTGTTTACCCCATACAGAAGGTCAAAGTGAGAAAGTTGGGGCTAGTGCTTCTAGTGAAAAAGTCCGGTCTAGCAACAGATTAGTAACAAAACAGGTCACCACTCTGATACCATAATCAAAGGATTGCTTGTAATTATGTTCTGTGTAATTGAAAGGTGACTGTAATCAAATCATATCTTTAACAATATCATTTGAAGTTGAATGCTTAATGATCAAAATAAATCAACACAGTAAACACACTCCATCATAAGCTTCAAACTTTTGATGCACGATTTTCATGTCACTAATAAATCAACGGTGAAAATATCCAAAACCAGAATAAGAGAAATATAATTTCTTTTTAACCAACCTGTTTTGCTACCCTTGCAATGATTTCATCATTTGGTAAGGGCATGTATGGATCTCCTGGCGTTAGAACACATCTGACAAAGATATTAGCGTTATATACTTAGAAGGTCAATACTAAATCAAATATTATATGTATGCTGATGATCAATTTTTAATACTATGACAAATTTACTCATTAGGCTTCATTAGTGGGTTTTGGTTTGGTCCCCCTCCTTTTGCATTTCTTTTTTCTTTTAATTGTATTAAGAATGTTGTATATGATCGGTACAGGTTGTAGTGCTAACCTGGTTTAATATTCCAAGTTGTATAGTGATGCAATAGCATTCTTTCTTTTGATTAAAAAAAGCTGATAATGTATTTATAGCCATGGAACCAAAAGCAATTTATGAAGCAATGGGAACCTTAAGATCTTAAAATATAGTCCAAATTTTCAATATTCCTGCAACTGTAAGTTGTTTTTATTGATCCACGTATAATAATGATTATGCTGACTGCAGAATACTCAAGCAAGTCACTTAAAATCTTTCTTAAAATATGTTCCAGTTAGTTAATGAACTGATGAGTGAAAGTGAAAATTTAGAACTCTGAAATTACAAACACTTACTGGAGCAATGATCCTTGTCCCTCAATGTAATAATCTTCTGGAGATGAAAGTGCCAGGTCTGCAAAGCAAGAAAAATCTGCATCGGGTGTATAGAGAAGATTATCCAACCCAATAGCTTTCCTCAGTTGCCTGCCGTGCATGAAGAAGTTCAACAATGATGATCAAAATTAAAACATTTCAATCTTTATTGTCAAACAAAAGTACCTCACTCTATAGTTTCTATATGGACCCTAAAATTCAGAGAATTACCTTGACTTTTCTAGATCCTGCAACTCTGTAACCCAACCATTGTATCTGAGTTGCACAGTAACTACAGGAACTCCAACTAGTTCATAGATGTTATTGAAAAACTTCTGTTCCCTCCATTCCGATGGAATTAATCTCTTAATTCCGGGAACATCACAAGCTGGCATCACGTAAATGACAGTAAGGCGTTATTGAAGATTATTGGCAAAATAAGGAATGAATACAAAATCCAAGGAAAAGTAATCTACTAACCAGCAACATAAGCATCAGCTTTCACAATTTTCTTGGCAGTAGCCTACGAAAATAAAAGTTAACAAGGTATTAACTATAAAGATTCTGAGGATGTAACTAGTATTCTAACCAAGCACGTAAAGAATTCAAACAAGAAAGCAGATATCACCTTTGACATGGAAAGTCCTGTAACATAAATACTCCCATCAGCAGTTTTGTCATAAAGTAGTTCTCTGCATCCCCATCTAAGATGGAACCTGTTCCAGCAGCTTATGAGGATATAAATACGGAAAAAATTGAATTGGAAAGTCATGGTGGAAATATTCTTCTATCTAGAACTATACCTGCCCCCTCTATCCGTGATGTACTTCCTGATGGGACCACTCAGATAAACGTCTGGTGAACCCTTCAGCATTCGCAAAAGGGAAGCCTCAGTCTTTGTGGCAAACAATGCAAATATGGTAAGCATGCAGCGGGCACTGATATTATCACAGTCAATAAACCCAAGCGCATAGGCAACTGGATCCCACATTTTCTGAATACTCATGCGTGTGCCACCTTTGGATAAAAACCAATCTGAAAAACTAATCTGTAACAAAATCACAAATTGGTTAAAAGAAAAAGTTTGGACACTGAGAAAGATGATAGACAAACACAATCAATACAAAGAGAAACAGTAAATTTAGATTCCAGGAAGTTAGTTTGAAATTTTTACTTTTTGGTATACACAGAACCTTCACACTTACTCCTATTGTATGTGTGTGCATGTATGACTATGCTATGCTGAGTGGAAGAGCATGTTTAAGAACACACAGAAACTGGGGGCACAGACAATCAGGAAGCATTATTCAGAAATAGAGCGAAAAATAATGAATCCTCTTACACTATCCAAATTCCTTATGTCCCTCAGTGCACCATCTGGATCAATAAGAGCTTTGACAACTGGACTCTGTGCAAGAGCCACGGCATTTCTAGCCTTGTCATAGGTCTGTTCATAAACAATATGTAAAGTTAGGTACAATGATAGTCCCACTGAGGAAAATCAAATGAACAAATATACGTTTTTGGAGATTCAAATATATTATTTTCTAGTTCTGCATAATACTGATGAGTGATGACCAAGTCGTGTAATTTAAACAAACATGATAATAGAATATATAATGTGATTACATTAAGCTGATTTGTGGTCAAAAATGCCCTTATCCCGTGTATTGGTGCTCCAACTGGGAAGCGAAAATCTAGTTCTGCGCACGAAAACTAAAGTTATTCACAATGCTGTGGTGGAAATTGTGGAGAAGCAAAATAATGACGAAAATGAAGCACAAACCATACCTCCAATTTGACCTCCTTTGTTAACAAAAGTGTGAGTGTGATCCTTTACAAGTAGATTGTTATGTGCACCCACCTAGTCACCCAAGCACTGAAGAAGTTACAAACAAACGGATGCCCCAAAATTGTACACAAAAAACAAAGTGAACAGTACATGTTTCACGGCTAAAAAAGAGGGAGGAAGAATCCAGGTTTTAGAGATGAAGAAGACTATGCACTGACTGCAAGTGAAAACAGCTTACCTTTTTCAACAATCGGAAAAGATTGTTGTAGCAACCAAAGAAAACATGCAAACCCATTTCAATGTGATTCCCACGTTTGTCAACAAAGGAACCAACTTTGCCACCAATAAAAGACCTTGACTCATATATATCGACCTGAATGATAGAATTTTGAAGAAAACGTATAAAAAAAATAGAAATACATCAGCTGTTATACCCCAATGCACTCAACACCTGAATTATAAAATCAAACAAACTGATCAACGATCAAGGAATCATTCCCTTTTACTTCAGAAGTAACTTTACAACGTAATAAACCACAACATCCAATCTCAAAACATGACGATTAAGAGAGAAAAAGAGGGAGAAGGAGCTAAACCTCGTGGCCTTGATCCAAGAGTTCCACTGCAGTTGACATGCCTGCAAGCCCAGCTCCAACAATAGCCACTTTCAGCTTGGGTCCTCGATAATGTTCAGGTTCCGGCGGAAACAACCCTTTCGGTGCTGCAAAGTCAAAACTACAGTTTAACAAAAATTATCTAAACTTTCTGACACATCCCACCCTTCAATTTCCCTCCCCTCCAGCACTCCCCAAAATGAAAAAAGATAAAAAAAAAAAAAAAAAAAAAAAAAAAAAAAAACAGCGCTAAGATAAGTGTAGCCTCGAAATTGAATTCGGATTCCACAAAATGAAGGGTAAAATACAAACCGTTAACGCTCATGTCGGAAACATTATCATCTAAGGAGCAACGAAGGCGAGACTTGTGGGTCTTGGAGAAACGGGCAGTGAAGGGGGAAAAGAAGCCAGTAGAGTCTCCTCCTCGAGTTGCGGAGAAGGAAGTAGCCGCCGAACATTGAATGAGAGACGCCATAGCCATGAGCGTAAACAGAACGACAACAACCGACTCTGTCGCAAAGGATGGAACTAACGAGGTTGTGTTGTGTTTTGTGTGTGAAGCGAATGGAGGGAATCTGGATACGTAGGCTGAAGGAGATGCCGGAATGGAAAAATTGTCTTGTAGTAGAATTGTGGGTGGTGATCACACGCAAATTAGAAGATGTATCGAGTTATTATTAATTTAAATAATAAATTACGATGAAGATAATAATAATAATAATAATAATAACAATAATTGCAATTGAATGAATATATTGTTGCCTTTGCCTACTCTACTGGAAATGGAAAATGGAAAATGGAAGTGGCATTGCCACTTTCCGTTGACGACAGATAACGGACCAATGCACCTTCTCTCTCGAACACTCTCTCGCTTTTTGACTCTTTTGGAACTTCACTTCTTCTCTTTTTTTTATTTATCTTTTCCCTCCTTATTTTCGTCTCTTACGTGTCACTTATTCGTGGCCTTAACATTTTTATCCACTCACCCTATTCTTTTCCCTCTCACTTTACATCCACCATTTTTCTACTAAACACACCCCTCTACTTTCGTTACCTGATCTATTTAGGGGAAATAATTTTTCATATTAAGAATAGACCATTATTTGTAAAAATATTTCGGTTTAAAGTTTACTTACGAAAATAATTTAACACAGGTTTCAGAGACCTTATTCTGTGTTTATCTCTTACCTTTTTTTTCTCCCGGTTTTTAAAGTAATTAATGAATTATTTAATGTATAATTATGTAATTAAGATAAACACATGTAATTGGTATGTAAGATTTAATTTTATTAAATGCTATATAATTATTAATCATTCTGAGAAATTGTTATTAATGTAGTTAAAGTAATTAATATAATTACTAAATAGACATAACTAAGGTTTTACCTACATTTATTATAATTTACTTTATTATTTCATTGAAAAATTACATTTCTAAAGGTAAGCTCAACCAAGTGCAATTATCTCAAACATAACAAGATAAGCTTCCTATAAAAAAAAATATTATTGTTGTTTCGGATTCAATAAAAATAAAAATATTTTACAAATATATAAAATTTAGTTATACTTATAAATTCATCTCAAATCATCCATTATCGAACCACTTAAAATATATAATTTTATTTACGGTCTCAACCCGTATTACACATTCCATATCAACTATTTATTACTATACCTATATTATTAAACCATAAATTTATCTATAAGTCTGTCTATATTTAAGAAAAACATAATATTTGAACATATATAACTTTTCTTTTAAATAAAATTATTATTCCTTTATTTATACGAGTTTTGAATGTTATCATGATCGTGCAATTTTACTTGTTTTTTATTAGGATATCACTTATACAACATCATATAATTTCATTTAATCATAACTTACAAAAGTGTATGAATGTTTATTATTCATACAATGAAATGGTTTTATATTATTATTACCAAATAATTATAACTTCTTCGTAGTTATATAATTATTTTACTAACAACATTGATATATTTATCACTTATCTCAACAAAGAACTAAGGATTACAATTTTTTTTTTCTTCATCAAAAGATTGAAAAAAATACATTTTACCCTAATAAAGGATTGAAAAAATATAATGTTTTCTTGAAATACGTATTACATAAATTCCACGAAAGACTTTTAATTCATACCGAGTTTTATTTTATTATCTAAAACAAATAAACCAAATCACATGGATAATGAATTCCACAATTTTAAAGAAACTATTGAATTATTTTTAATTCAAAATTATTTATTTTAAAATGTTATGTTTAAATACAACAATTAAATTTTTGTATGCAGATAAACTATTTCAAGCACTACTAAATAAAAAACTATTTTAATATTAAATTATTAAAATATATAAATTATTAATATTTTTAGTGATCAAAATATCTTTTCAATCAAAATCTTTTTTTTTTTTATTAATGTCTACTTGAGTTTTAAATCACTTGGCATCAATTAACATTATTTTTAACGATATTGATCACCACAAGTTTGGTTAATATTGATGATAATTAATTTTTTACGTTGTTGGGCGAAGTTATTTTATGAAGGAATTTTCTATTAATGTTAGTTGATTTTTTTTTTTATTTGCCATGCCATTACCCATTGAGTACCAACATACTTATACTCTGCCTCCAGTTTAATTGTGTATAAAAAAGATTAATAACTTTGTTTCTCTTCGAGTTGTTATCTTAGTGCAAGATTTTTAATATATTATATTGTCTTAGAAATAATTAAATTTTTCACTTTCACACTACTTTTCTATATCTTACAGATTATTAGACTTTTGATTACAGATCAGCTAATTTGAACTCTTGGGCTTGATTTTGTTTTTGACTATTAAATTTAGGTCAATTCTCAGTTTTTAGGTTTATGATCACTCTCGATTGAGTGTACCTGCAAGGTGTTTCAGTAATATTGTCAAAATCATTTTGTTTAATTATCAGTTAAAAAAACTTTACTTACCTATTAAACAGATCACTTATTTATAATGGTTGTTGTTGAATTTTAACTTGGTTGAATTTTTACTTTTCACACCTTACCGTTATTAAATATAATTTAGTATTTTAGACTTATTTATAAAAATTTGATAAAATATTATTTTATTCTATTAATTTTAATTTTAATATGCTAATTGTCTTTCAACCTCATATTCAAAAGATAAATTATTGAGCCAAATGATATTTTAATTTTGGTTAAACTCACGATGAATACCTGATTCATAATATCTCAATCTTGATTTATAATCATGACCAATACCCGATTCACAATATCTTAGACAATGAATCAGAAATACATTGTCGAAAGCTAAGTTGATAATGATCTAACTAAAGCTTAACAAAAAAAAATGAAGATAAAGGACATGCACGAGAAAAGGCGAGTAAATGTTTTTAAAATTCTCTTTTTAAGTGAAATACAGTTTGAAGATGAATAGTCTTAAAGGCCCAAACTAATCAGTGTCCAGCTGAAGGTTGAGGCCCAAATATTAATTGATGGAGGTCACCATAGCAAGAAGGCAATTGCTTCCTGCACCTAATCAATTTTGACTCGCACGCAACGAAAATTTTAAAACTCCATTTTGCCATTTTCACACATTTGCTTACGGATTTCAATATCCATAAGTCATTTTTATACATTCCGGATTTTAAAATCTGGACGGTCATTTTCATATTTCATTTAAGTTTTTGGAAGGTCATATCCAGAAGTGAGTTATGAGTTTCAGGTTTTCATATTCGAAATGGTGTGTTGCAAATGGTGTTGAAAATTGAGATCCATAACTCATTTATGTTTGTTTACGGATCTTGACATCTAGAAGTTCATTTTTGTTGTCCAAATAAGCTTTCAGATGGTGAAATCTAGAAGTGACATATTAGTTTCAGATTTGTATATCCGAAACTTTATAGTTTGACTTACGAATATGAATATCTAGAAGGCAAAAATTTAAAATCATTAAGAATAAAATGAACATTTTACTTGAGTGCATTGGATGCATATCTAAATTGATATGGTGCAGGGAGAATGATCTAAATTGATATGGTGCAGGGAGAATGATCTAAATTGATATGGTGCAGGGAGAATCAGCCAAGCAAGAATAGTATAGAAGTAGAACAAAAAAGACACACACGTGTGTGTATATATATAATATTAATATTATAAAGTAGTATTTGTTTTAGTGAAGGAAAAAATTCAATAAGGATTATCACCAAGGATCATATGCTCATCCAAGTGTGAACGTTTTGATTCAAAATTCACACTATTTTGAATTGTTTTTCCTTAGTAAGTCTAAATTCCCCCTTGAGATTCGTTGCACGTTTATAAAATGTTTCATGAACAAATTTACCAAGTTTTTTAACTTTTGAATTTTGAACCTTTTGATTCCTATTATTCTTTAATTATACAATATGTCGTGTGGGGAATCTTTTGAGATCGACACCACCACCACTCTCTACTTACTTTCTTTGCCCTTCTCTTTCTTTTATTTGCTTCTCCTTAGGATACAGTATATTCTCTTCTTATCATCTTTTACATATCTTTAGACAAAGGATTTCAAAACAACCTAACTATTCTTTTAAATTAACTAAAGTCAAGGAACAATAAATGCTGGTAAAGATTTTATATTCTTAAATGGAGTTGGAATAAAAAACAATTATTATTCTTCTTCTTGGTCGGTCTTTCTTTCTTCTTGAAACTGTCTTCGTGCTCTCTTATCACTCTTTCACTTCTTGTCCTCATGAACTTTAAGCTCAGATGTTATCTGCGAAAGACACTTCGATGCTCTAGTGAGTTTTCGGTATTCGACACTCGGTGCTCTTAGTACTAAATGATGGCGTAGCTGGTTCTTGAAATTTGTGCATATTTATATGATTATCATTGGCCATTTGTTATTGGGTCGGATTAAGATTTTGGATCATGATTAAAAGTGTATTACCTAATGTTTGATCACTGTTTAATCTTATTAATCTTCTGTTTAAATATAATGAATTTGGTTATGTCGGTCAACCTTGATCGAATGTCGAACTTTCAGCTGTCGTACCAATTCAACTGATACAATATACATCTTATTGCGTTGTTGATACAATATACATCTTATTGCGTTGTTGCTAGAAGTTTATTAATACTTATAAAATCATAGGTTAGAATGATTACATTAGAAGTAAAATTCATATATTTTTGTTAGCCTAAGTACTTCTTCATTAATAACCTATAGCGTGTTAAAGAACAAATAATCAACGCTCCTTTAATGGTAGTACTAATCAATAAAATGTTGGTTGATGTGGTGTGAAATGTAACTAAGCCTATTTTTAAAAATCTAATTCGAAAAGCCAGTGCATTGATTTTTTATTTATTTCTCATTGAATATAGCTAATCCTGATTAGAAATGGTATTTGCTTGGAAAATTTAGAAAGAAGGTTTCTACATCCAACTAATTAAGCCACTCGATGGAGAGAAAAATAGAAGCAATTTCGAAAAAGAAAGTCCTCATCCTCATCAATTGCAATAAATAAGACAACGAATTATAACAATAATTATAATGTATAGCTAGGGAGCCACTAGGCCAACCAAAACTTCATGGGAAGTCTTACGTGTTCATGTTCCATTAAAGACAACCTTAGCTGGGTGAGTTAACATGAGTGTCATTGTTGGCCACTAGTTGGTGCCAACCTAAGCTCTCTTGGGACCCAATTAATGCCACGGTTAAGTACATGTTCATCAAAACTCAAAGGTCCCACTTCTTCTGGATTAGAGAAAACTAAACGTACGTATATCTCGTACACAACAGGATAAATATGCAGACATGGTTTCTGGTGCATCATTTTTATTTTAAACAAACAAAAGAGTGAAATAAAAAAAAGTGCAATAAGAGGAGTGATAATATTATAAAAACACATTAGAAATGTTATGAGTGAGTTGGACATGAAAGTGTGTGGTGATACTAATCTCTCTACTGGGCGCTGGGACGCATTCGCTGACTCGTAAAGCATCTCATGTGCGCATGTTTCCCCTACTTTGATTTTTCATCATTTTTTTCAGGCCATCATCATCAACTTCATGTTTATTTGTTTGCAGAAACAAACCCAAAATTATACTACTGCAACTCTACAATTTGAAAATCACAATAAAAAAACAATGGGTGTGTTGGCTTCGCTTCTACTTCCAACACACTGAACCATAACCAATTCAATTGAATTCAACCAAATTTAGTCTAAGAAGTTGCAACAACTTGTAATTCTAATAACTATTATATGTTATGGCAAATCAATTTGTGTCAGAGGTTTGATAGATTCTGTATTTATTAACCAACTGTGTTGCACATGTTAAAGTAGCAAATGGTATATGTTTTTGAAACGTGGAATAATCTTACATCATTTACTAATTGAAGTTAATATTACGATATGCATGAAAATGAATATTTTTTTTTATCTAATGTGACGTATCAAATGAAGTGCACGTAATTGAGAAAATAAAGTTATGATAAATCTTAATTGTAAATGAAAAAAAGAGTGACTTAAACATAAAATAGAAAAAAAAACAAAGAAAAGAAAATAAAAAAAAGTTCTTAACTAAAAAAGTTGCATCAAACAAATAAAACTCAATAACTTAAAATAAAAAACTAAATAGATTAAGCGTATCATTCTCGGCGTGAGGGGTGTGTTGGAGATCCCACATCGACTAGAGATTAGAGCCTTTCATTGTATATAAGTGGGTGCAAACCTCAATCCTATGAGCCGGTTTTATGGGGTTGAGTTAGACCTAAAGTAAACGAAAAGCTCTAACAATAATAATATTTTATATTTTTTTCCTTAATTCATTGAGATTGTGTTTTAAAAATAAAACTGTGAGGAAGTTGTAGGTTTAAAAACGAATAATACTTTTAAATGTGATAATTGAGGATTGATTTAACTATATTATCTGAATGATTTTAAAGTTGAAATATATTATATTTGTTACATAAATTCATTTTATATAATCTTTTTCTTAGTTTACGTTTCAATCGAAAAGTCTAGAAATTTAAGAATTCTTTTGCTCTCATCTGATAGGTTTGAAGTAGCTATTGTTCGTTTTGATACATCTTGGTCGACGACCCATGGACAGAGGCAGCAGTGTGAATTGAAGAAGATGGAAATTAATAGAAACTGTATCTCAAAGCGATTGCACCTTGATTATGGAACCTTGCGTCATTGTTCTAGTGTTCTACGTTGCCTAGTGTCCCTTTGCGTGGCCTCTGCTATTCTGTTTAATTTGTTCTACTCTCCTTCCCTTTCCCTTGATCGTTACCCAACTTTAATAAGATGGCTTTGTTTGGATAATGTTTCTATGGTGTTCCATCAATCATTCAGATTTCAATACATCACTTGCTTTTCATCAGATTTCATAACACAACTTCACCAAACATGTTTTCCCGCCCTTTATTTTTTTTTCTTTTATTTCATATTTTACCCTCTTTTCCGTGGACATAAATTTAAGAATCAAAATTACATTTTTATAATTTATTTGTAAGAAAAATATATTGACAATACGGAGACTTTACTTTAGAATGTGTGTTCCATAGTTGAGAGGTTTGAAATACATTTTTTTTACCACAAACATAATAAGTTGATAGAAGAATGAGTATATAAACTGTTATTAACCACCACGACTTTTGAGCAATATAAAACTATATTGGACGTATCGAAACAATTACATATACATGTAGAATAGTCATGAATATTTTATAATATTAATACTTTAATTTTTTTAATCAACTAAATTATTTATTCTACATTTACTCAAAAAATGAAATCACAATTAAAATGTAATTTTTTACAATGATTATTTTAATAGTTTTCCCGTTATACTCACACACAAGAGTAAAAAAGAGAGAATAAAATGAAACAATATTTATATAGTAACGGAAGTTTTTTTAAAGAGAAAGAAAAACATTCACTAACTTAGTGAATGCTAACATATATACTATAATAGAGAATCCCAAAAGAGTCCAAGAGAGAGATAATTCCAAATGATTTCACACCCTTCTCCTACCTTTATTGTTCCTTAAAATCGTTTCACCACACGAAATCTTTAGGTCTGATTGGCCAACATTTTACGCTCACTTTTAGTTGACCATGTTTTACCTGTCCTCAAGCGTATGTGTCACATGCCTAAAGATTTCACTTTTTTTGTTTTGACCTCAACACTTTTTGTCCTTATCCATCATTTTATCAACTAACATTTTTATTCCCATAACACCATCCATAATAAAAAGGGCAACCATATCCATCTAGCATCCACAATAAAAAGGGAAACCATATCGATCTAGCATCCACCAACCATAAAAGGGCCAACCAAAAATAGCATATATCAAACAAACATCATGTTGTGTATTTCAACATTCATGATACCTTTAATCATTCCTTTATATAAAATACAATTAATATCATCACTTAAATGAACTCCTCTCGCTTGAGTGACCACCTTTAAGGTGTTAGCCATCTCGTCAGAGTGACACTCTCAGTACACCACTTTTTTACCTTAAACAACAATTAAAAAAATGTTGTCTAAAGTAGGAAAAAACGTTGCCTTAACTTTAGGCCATAGTTTGAAAATGTTTTTTCATGAGTAGAATATGCAAATGTGGACTTAGGTTTAGACAACGTTTTTCAAGACAACTTTTAGGCAATGCATTTTCAATGTTCCCTATTGTTTAGGCAAAATTTTGTAAAATGTTGTGAATCTTAAAGACAACACTTATTTATCTTTTTAGACAACACTTATTTACATGTTGTCTATTTATTTTAGACATATTTCTTTAGACAACACTTATTTACATGTTGTTTATCTTTTTAGACAATTTTATTTACATGTCTATATTTTTAGACAACAAGTTTTAAATGTGGAAAAATATGAAATACATTAGACAAAATTTTATATATTATTAACATACATCTTAATTTATAAAATTACGCATTAGAGAATATTTTAAAACTGGTTTAAAACGTAATTGCACATTTCAACAACATTTATAATTTTAAATTTTTGGTTATTCATTTATTCAATTCCGATAATAATTGTAAATTATGTTATACATTTATATTTCATAACATAACTTTAAAATATGACATTTTTAACTAAGAACAATGAATACAATATTAATATTTCAAAGTGCAAGTTAGATACTCCAATGTATATCAAAATAGTAAAACTTGTAATTCACTACAAGAAAAACATGAAATAGAAACCAATTTTAGAGACAAAAAATAATTAGTTGTTATAGTAACTAAATTAAAGATCATTTTAAAAACTAAAAAAAATTGGTTTCTAAATTAGTTTCTATTATTGTTAAATGATTTCTAAATTGGTATCTAATTAGCTACCAAGGTTTTAACTACCAATTATTTAGATTCTAAATTTGGTAGCAAAAACCTTGGTTGTTAATTAGATATCAATTTAGAAACCATTTAACAATAATAGAAACTAATTTAGAAACCATTTTTTTTTAGTTTCTAAAATGGTCTCTAATTTAGTCACTATAGCAACTAATTATTTTTTGTCTCTAAAATAGGTTTCTATTTCATGATTTTTTTGCAGTGATCATTACAACTAATTATAATTAGAAATTAATAAAGAAAATATCACAATATTTCTACATTTCTTCAATCAATCATCCATTTTCTATCCAGTATTAGTATTATCATGAGGTCCAACTTAAAACAATTAAATAAAATGTATTTTATCAAGTTTGTAAATAAAATAAAATAAATACCGTACCTAGTCTATAATGAAGAATGCAAATTATATGTTTATACTTGGTCCAGATAAGGAACATGAATGAAAGACGACGAACATGGAGCATCTACACTATTTTCTTTCCCTAAAACTCGTGACATCATATGTTTGATAAGTATCATATTTAACTAATATTTCATATTAAAATATGGGCACATATGGATATTAATTGATAAAATAACTATAATATAACCCTTAATTTATGAATTTAAACATTTTTACATATCTTGTGATTTTAATATGAATAAGAACAATATATTTCCAAATTGTGTTCATTTCAAGATTCTAGGGAAGAATGGAGATGAAAGGGCAAAATGAGAATAAACAAGATAAAAAGGGAAAGTTGAAACGCTCCAACACTTGCCCAAGCCAAAAGCCTCCCAAAAGATCTCACCCAAGCGAGCCTAATCTTGCCCAGACGAGATCACTCCAGAGACGTTGGGCTTGTTTTCGTTCAACTCACTCAGGCGAGCCCAATCACACCTAGGTGAGAAGTCACTTACCCCAAGTCCAACTAGGTTAAATATGAGGCGTGAGGCACAACCCTAAACACCAATGGGGGAGAATAGAAAGTGTTAGAAAATCCAAGAGGAGGTAGCCGTTAAGGAGAAACATCTTGGATCTTCTTTCCTTGTTTTCTATGCTTGTAATGGCCAACATGAGTGACTAATTCTGCCCTTTGGGATTGAGAGTAATTTATTTAAAATCTTATGTATTGAGGTGATATTTAAATATAATATTATGTTTTTGATTGATGATTGATATTGTCATTTTATTTGTAATGCTTGTTTACCATGATTAAAATCCTTATGTTTGACTGAAAAGTATCTCTAATTTTCCGACCTAAATGATAATGCTTAATATATTTGAATGCTAGGAATAAATTTGGAATGTTAATTGTTATCAACATCTAATCGTAATGCTAAAGAGTTTTATAAATATGTGAAAAATCAATATTTAGGAGACTCTCTTAATAATTTTATATACGAGGAATTAATATACATGACTTTTATATGGGCATCAACATCAATCAAAAGATAAAATATAACTATACTTTTCAAAATACAAAAGAGTAAGAATGATGAACCTCAATCCCAATTGAACCAACAAACTCTTTTACTTACTTTCTTTATAGTTCTTGCAATCATTAGAACAAACTCCTAACAAACTTTATTATTTTGTTTTCTATTTAGTAAGTGAATCTTATACTTGATAATTCAACTGTTTCTTGTGATTTCGATATTCGTCCTTAGGGACAAATTATTACTTTTGACGCACTTGTTGTAAAATAGTCATTAATGTTCTATATCCTCCTCATTCAAATATGAGTTTTGTTGCTTAAACATGAATTTCATCATTGCTTCTAAACCTTTTATCTTTTTGGCTATAAAATTCACTTCAATAACATACCATTTATGGAGAACGACAATTTCTTGATTCTTTTTTAATACTATTAGTGTCACATTCCTTCCATAACAACAAACTTGACAATGCCTTTCTTTTTCAAACATTGATTCAAATGTTTTTTTCCATAGTTTCACTTGCGGTAAAATAGTCATTAATGTTCTATATCCTCCTAATTCAAATATGAGTTTTGTTGCTTAAATATGAATTTCATCATTGCTTCTAAACCTTCTATTTTTTTGGCCAAACAATTCACTTCATACCATTTATGGTGAATGACAATTTCTTGATTCTTTTTTAATACTATTGGTGTAACATTCCTTCCATAACAACGAACTCGACCATGCCTTTCTTTTCCAAACATTGATTCAAATGTTTTTTCCATAGTTTCACTTGCTGTAAAATAGTCATTAATGTTCTATATTCTCCTAATTTAAATATGAGTTTTGTTGCTTAAACATGAATTTCATCATTGCTTCTAAACCTTCGATACTTTTGGCCAGACAATTCACTTCAATAGCAGACCATTTATGGAGAACGACAATTTCTTGATTATTTTTTAATACTATTGGTGTAACATTCTTTCCATAACAACGAACTCGACCATGCCTTTCTTTTCCAAACATTGATTCAAATGTTTTTTCCATAGTTTCACTTGATCCATTTTACATAGAACCTTCAAGCATGGATTAAAATATATGTACATATATTAAAGTTAATGATTAAAAAGAAGAATCACATAAACATATTTTGCAAATTAGAATAAACTTAAAATAGCATATAATGTTTCGTCATCCACTGTTTTTCCTTTTCGAGTAGGACGACCTTGATATGTTTTTATAAACATTGTAACTCTAATGACTTCTTCACCATCCTTTTTCCCAACAATCTATATGAATTTAAAATTAATAATGAATATTTGTAATTTTAAGCTGCAAGAAATAATGATATAAGTAGATTTATAAGACGAAGGGAAGAAATTAAAACGATATCAATTGAGCTCGAACTCTAGCAAAGTTTATTGGTCTCATTCAATGCATATACTTTTGATTTCTTCTATTCATTGCATTTTTTTCACTAATGCTCAGTATTTTAGGACAAGAAAAATCGGCAGTATATTAAACAAGAGTTTTAACCAATATGTAAATATATTATGAACTTAATCAACAAAATTACTTTGACTATATATAAACAAAACTAGGATTTTAAACAAAAAGAAGAAAAAGAAATAGAAATAGAAAACAAAAAATAGAAAATAGAAACAAATATACAAAATAGAAGCATGAACCGAAACAGAAATTAGTAAAAAAAACTGAACTTGAAACTAAAAATAGAGATAGAAACAAAACAAAAAAATTGGAACAATACCAAAAACTGAAAACATGAGCAGAAACAGAAACTGAAAACAAAACAAAAATTGAAACAGAGACTGAAATCAAAAACAAAAACAAAAGTTGAAAAAAAACAGAACCAAAAATAGAAATATAAATTGAAACTAAACAAATAGAAACAACATAAAACAGAATTAAAAATTTCAAAGACCAACAATGTCACACCACCTGGATAAAAATAATTTTCCAATATGCAATCAAATTCTTGAAATGATGGTCAGGAATAAGCAGTGGTCTATATTTAAGTCGTTCCTTTATAGTGGGATGTTTTAAAAAATATTGTCTCTTGTTAGGATATTTGTACCACCTCCATGCATCATTTATGCGACAAAATATAGTTTTCTCTTCATTCTTAGAAATAATAAGTTTTTACTGAAAATAAACAAATCATCAAAAATCGAAGAAAAAACATAACTGAACTATTACATTGGAAGAATAAACCACAAAAGAATTGTGACTAGCACTACAACCATGAGTATTAGTTGTAAATTGGAAGAATGAACCGCAAAAAAATCATGAGTAGCACTGCAACCATAAGTATCAATGGTAAATGGGAAGAACGGACTGTAGAAGAATCACGAGTAGGACTGGAACCACGAGTATTAGTGGGTATGCGCTTGTCTTATTGAATTTTTTGAATTTCAAAGAACGCGATTTGATTTCACGAGTATCAATGTGTTTTGTTTTTCGAATGACGGTATTTAGGAAATTTGGGAGTCCGATAGTTTTTCCAAGAAGTCTTTTCAGGTATTAGAAATAAGTTTTAAAGGTTTTTTAATGTGTTTAGGTTGGAATGTCTTGAAATCGGTGGAGTCAGGTGAAATTGACCACTTAGAATAGCTAAGTATATGAAATATTAAAGGTAACACTTAATAAATATGATCTTACTTGCCTAAAATTTAAGAAACATGGTCTAAAATATTATTTAAAGAACCTACAATTTTAAAAAAATTGTCTAAAGTACTTATAATATTTTAATGTTAGTTTACATTTTATAATTTGTTGCTTAAAACAAATAGGCAACATTTTTTCCAAATATTTTGTGTCAGAGGAAAATAAACCCTATTATGTGGATAAGAATAAAAAATTGTTGCTTATACCTACTTCAAACAACATTTTTTCACCCGCTGACATGTTAGCGTGACCTAAAGTGAAAAATTGTGTAGTGTCTTGCTTGAGTGAAACATAACCCGAGAGTAACATTCTTTGGGTCTCTCTCACTCCAACAACCAACTTGTCATTTTAGTGTTATAGGCAACACTTAACAACCACCTCTTTTTGGGGATAATCCAACAAATTCTAGAATCTTCCACTATCTTAGGATGCTTGAGGGAACATACAACGCTTGAATACCTATAACACCAAGACACATGTACACCATTTTTATGCCACACTTAAACGTTTAGGATCAATGCTTGAGTCACAAGTCATATCACTTAGCACTTTAGTGATATGCTTCTAGAGGAAAGAAATACTTCTTATTCTCTCTCTCCCTCAAACTACAAATCATTTGATTGAGCTATACACATAGCACTTGAACGATTAAGACATTGTGACTTAAGACAATTAGTACAATAAAGACACATTATTTAGACCTCGCCTAAATGACAACACATCTCTCAAACAATATTTAGTCTAAGAGCAACCCAAAACAACATTAACACAATATTTTTTATATTATTCCAACTTGGTTTCTCACTTTTTCACATTCATCAATAAAGTTGTTTCATGTTTTAATGGAAAATTACAACAAACACATCCAGAATCCCAATCCAAACTTTATATTTTTTTTTCATATTTTCAACTTTTATATTCATATTTTATACTATCATTCCAACACCATATTTAATAATCAATACATTGTATAAATGTATTATTAACTTCCTTGTATTGATGTGTGTATCTATTCAACAACCGTTTGAAAGTTCTTCGAAGCAACCTCACAATTTAGGTAAGCTCCCATAACAACAATCCTGGGAAAACATTACTCTTATCCAACCATTCAGAAGAAAAAAATGAACTTAAAATAGTAACATGATTGAATATACTTACAAAACCAAATTTTGATTGTTCTAACCTAATCTATTCTTCGCGTACAGCATAGAATCTCAATCGGACAAAGAGTTTATCGACCAAAAACTCATTTAGAGTTAAAAAGAATAAAAAAAATATTTCTAAAACTAAAAAAATTAGAATAAATGTTTTGGTTTATAAACTTTTTTCTATTTATTTATTTTAAAACCTTTTATTAAAATATTTTGCATTAAAAAATGTAATTATTATATTGATTATTAAAAAAATAAATCAACAATATAATAATTTGATATTATATTGATCTCATTAACAATAGATATAATATGTGTAAAAAATATAATTACTTCACCTATAACAACAATTTATGATTAACACAGTTCAGGCTACATTGTTTCATTTTCTTGTATGAGTGAATACTTTATACGAATTGACCTGTTTTTCCATACATGATTCAATATATTTACACATGATATATTTTTACAACTTTAATCATAGTTTAAATTTTAAAGATTTATACATATAATTTTTTGGGAGGAGAATGTATAAATTTATACATATAACGCATTTTATTACAAATTTATGTTTGTAATTCATAATATTAACATTGACTCATGGCATGGTATTTGAAGTATTTGTGTATCTAAAATATCATAAATAATACTTTTTGAGATAAAAGTATGAAATGGTAAATCCCTTAGTACAAATTTAGTTATGATTAAAAGAAAAAAATGAAAATTATATAGTAGTGAAAACACACTTGAAATCAATTTTGAGGCCAGTTAATGAGATCTTCTCCTCCAGCAATGAAGCCCCAAAATCCTCTACCAAATAAACAAAGGATAAAAAGATATTTTAGTGTGAGTGACTAAATATTTAATTAAATTAGTATAAAAATTAAAACATTGGGTGAAGAGGTGCATGGGATCCCACTAAGATGCGCATGTGCTGCTGTTTATAATAACTGCACCCTAACCTCCATACACAACACGTGTCATCTCACACTTCAGATCATTTCAACACATTCAAAGCCAATATCTTAAATATTAATTTATTATTTCGGTCCAAGTTTTTCTTTTCTATCTGTGTGATTACTTTGAAAGATGTTAATTCATACTAGGAATTTAGTTTTCTCTGTATACATTTTATTTGTATCTTTACATATATTCATTTCATTTATTATTTCATTACTTGATGTGAAACTTCATTCACCTATATAAACATAGTTATTTTTTTTTTAGTTTTAACACATAAAATAAGCTTTAGGTTATATGTCTATGATGAATTTATATATTTTTATACCAACTACTTCTAAGATCATTTCAATAGCCATTTTTTTACTCTTTAAAAAATTACACACTAAAAATTGTTCTTACAAAAAATAAATTCATTCCATACTTAGACATCCACACTCACCACATAATAATAATTTATTTCATTTTGTCTCTTTAAAAATGAAATATATTATTATTATAACTTTAACCTGATTCATCTGAATTGGATCGGTGGACAGCTAAGTTAACTCACCAATTTGTTATAAAAAATTAAAAAAAAATACATTGACATAATCTAACATAAATAAAAAAAAGACAAATATACATGATTTACAAGATTTTATTCTTTTTTCCAACTCTCATCATGTCTCTTACAAGTTATTCTCTCTCTAGGTTTTTTCCTCCTCACTTTTTTTTTAATCAGCAATAAAGATTTAATAAATAGAAGTATTAGGGGTACTCCAACCCATTTACACAATTCCTTATACTAAAGAAATGAGGTTTCCAGATAACATGCCTAAACATAGACATATTCTACACATATATCTGCTAATCTTAACCTCTTTAAAAACAACAAGATGTCAATACATAAATCAAAATTAGCTATCAAGGAATCCTGCAACTTAGTCCAATTCCAGACTATAAGCGTATCAGCTCAAAAGAAAGACTTTGTCTCCTTGCTATCTACTGCATTTTCCAAGCATCCATTATGATTATAGTTGTATCCCAAGGACATTCCTCTCATGCAAACCAAGAATCCAACCAAAAGCAAAGAAAGGACGTTAATCATCAATGTATTGATTTTAAACATTCATATACATTAATACACCAATCAGAATTAGAGAAATTTGACTTTGGAAATTTATAACTTACCCATGCCCACGCCTTTACTTGGGCCAAAGCAAAAATTTCAACAGGATCCACCACTGCATTATTGAAAATTATCCTATTCCTATGATTCCAAATTCTCCAAATAATAGAAATCCACATACATTTCCAAACACAATTTCCCAAGTAGTTTAGACCCGTAAAACCTATTTGTTCGAAATGTTGAATAGCATTATCACAATGTACAAAAGCTCTACAAGCCCAAGCATCAGACATACCCCTCACTTCTTGAAGTCATTTTATGTCATGATACTAATTTGATTTCAAGTTTATCTTATCCAACTTCTAATCTTTATTTCATGAAATTTGAGAAAATTGAATGTTTTTTTAGGAAAAATACAAGAACTATGATCTGATCATGAAATATCTGACTATGAAATATGTGACATTGAGTATGAGTAACAAGTTAATAAGTATTGAGATCATCATTATTGTAAGGGACTATTCTTATCTATGAAGGAAGTTTCAAGCAAATTTGACTCTTCTACATGTGAAAAAATATATATTTTAAAAGAGCAGATGTATAATATTTATTTGAAGAATATAAAATAAATTTAGAATTGTTAAATATTTCAATTTCTCAATTTATTTCTCCACTACAAGTTGCCTTTTCTAACAATGATGAGCAAGTCATGCATACATTGTAAATTTTTAATTCTCAAATCTTCCATTCCACACAGCTTACTTCATTTTATTTACATCTTATATCTTAATTATAAATGACATATTAACATTCTATCACCTCTTAGGAATATGTTGATTACTTGAATCAATTTATTTAGATTAAGGCTATGTTTGTTTCAATGCGTGGAAAGGCAAGTAAACACTGTTTACGGGGAAATGAAGATGAATCCACATAATAAAGACAAAAAAGCACGCAAATAAAAAAAAAACTTGCTTGCAAAACTTTCTTCGCAAATATGCGAAGAAAGTTGTATATTTAACTTTAATTTACTCTTTTACTCTTTTTATTTTAAACTTAAATTATTTTAATTTTTATTTAAAATGTATTAAAATTAAATATAAAAAATATAATTAAAATTATAAAAAAATAATTATTATAAAAACATAATTAATCATATTATATATAATAAATTATAAATATAAATAATAATAATAAAAAAAAAATATTTTTTAATAATTAAAAAATAAATTTATATAATAATTATATTAATTAAAAAAAGGAAAGATAAAAATAATGAAAAATAAATTTTTATCAAATATTTATAATTATAAATATTTAAATAATATTTTAATTAAAAATAATTATAATTTATAAATAAATATATCAAATTAATTTTTAACCATTTTTAAATATAAGGATAAATATGTAAACTTACATTTTTATCAATTAAAAAATATATAATTTCAGTGACATCTATCACAACATTCACAAACTTTTATAAACTTTCCCCACACTTTCCACTCTATTTACCTTAATCCAAACACCCTAACTTTCTTTACACTTTCCCTTCAAATCATCTCAAATCCACTCTCTCTTTTCCACTCCTAATCCAAACAAAGCATAAGGGAATTTTCCTCCCAAATATTTGTAATGAGTTGAATTGAATATGTTGAGTTATCAGAAGAATAGTTTCGACAACATTATCTAAACATGTCTAAGATGTTTTCTGATATGTTTAACATTTATTAATAAGTTTGTATTTAGGCATAGTTTTCATTTGTTACTAAGTTTGGTTCTCATTATTCCAGAGAATGTTGAAGCATTTATTTTAACTAAAAATAATTTGCACGATTTTGAAGTAATAGGTAACTATATGAAATTAATTTAATATCATTTATTGCTTAATCTTTCACTATATTAGTTAATATTTTATCATAAATATAAAGAAGGTTTTTTAAAAATTAATGTTTTAAATTTCTTCATTTAAGACTTTAACTTTATTTTATAAAATGACAAGGCTTCAATAAGTTTATTTCAAATAGTAATTTGCATTTTTATGATTTTGAATTATATTAGTAGTCTAAGATAATTTTGAATTATATTTTTTAAGATGAATATTTTGGATTGATTTTTGAGATTAACTCTTTATTTTTATAATTATTATAATATCCTACTGATACACAAATGAGTCCTTATATCTGTTTATATATATATATATATATATATATATATATATATTATTTTTGTAGATAGGTGTTTGGCACTTGGCGTTAAATTCTGCAGGCCTCACAATCAGAATCCTAAGTCATTTTTCATAATTAGGTTATGAAGATTCCAAGATTATATACATGTGTCTAAAGCAAGTATAAAACTCATCATATCAGTCTTTATCATCACTTAACAGACTTCATTTCCACCAACCATATTACTTTTATTTGTTTTGCTTTTCAATAATGTTATTCTTATATTTGACTAATATTTTGTTACAATGTAATCTCCTATCCGATTCCAACAATCCAATTCTTTATTTTTTTAAACACTTAGTTATTTATAAATTATTTTAAAATATATTTAAAACAGTTAAGAGGCAACCTCGTTTCTAAAATATTTTCTTATAAATAACTTGTTGGAATACTTTTTTTAAAATTATTGAAAACAACAACATTGAATGATGAAAATGCTGAAGTTAAACCTTATCGACCCTGTGAATTGACTCCGGTCTGTGTGCCCATGATTACGACCTATGATGAATAGTTTGTCGGTGAAAATGATGAGAAGAGATGTTGTCACAGCATAAGATATGTTCTTATCTTTGCTTCTTCATTCTTTGTGATTTTTCTGAGTTATCTATCTACCGATACAAAATAGTTTATTGAGATAAATTTAATCCTAAACGGTTAAATATTAGCTCTTAAATGTGCTTTAAGTTGATTTTAATAAGAAATGTATTGTACTAATAAGAAATACATGAACAAGACTCTATTCAAATTATTATCAAAATAGAAAAACAGCTATGTCAATTAGATATTAAATTCCGTCTATACTTGTATAAAAACTAATTTTACTACTAAATATAATTTTGAACCAAAAATGTATACAAAGACAAATTTGAAGATCGATATTTGCATAACAAAATAATCGAGGTGAATCCTTAAAAAACAGTACAGATTTTCAAAAATAAAAATCAAAACTCAATCTAACACTAACACAAATTTAAAAGAAATAGAGCCTTCAGTAATAAAAAAAGAATGGAGAAATAGTCTTTTGAAAATAGATTTATACCTGTTTGATTTGAAGTTGTGCAGGAAGACTCTTTTTTAATTATATGTTGAAGTTATACTTGTAACACAAGTTACTTATTTTTGTAAATCCATTTGAGTGTGGAGTGAATATGTTCCTTCATGACTACTGCATGCTTGTTATACATGGATATTCAAGATATTGATGTTCATTTAATGAGATTTGTGAGTAAACCTTTTCTACACAAAGAGTTTAAGGATACATTTATCTGTAAAACTAGTGTAGATGGAGTTTAATCACTGCACTGTGAAATTCAATGGTTCAATCTTGAGCAACAGCTAGTTGATAGAAGTTAGGGCAAGATGCAGTGTCACACATGTGCAATTCTTCATCATAGACACTTATTCCAATCTCCAACATGTAAGAGATGCAGTTCTAATACTGAAGATATTACTCACTGTCTTAGTGAATATCCAAACAAGAGTTTAATGTGGAAAAAAACCTGGGTTAACCAGGGAGTTTTTTTTTTAGTAATGACCAGAGAATGGATAAAAAGTAGTGGGATCATTTTATGTATATTTTATATATAGTGGCTATGGAAGGCTCAGAATCTTGTTTATTTCAAAGAGAAGGATATATATGTGCTGTGTTGTGTTATGAGAAACTGACAAAAGTGAGATGTTTTTACCAAAAATGGATAAATGCGTTTCCTACTACATCAATCCGTCACTGTTCTAGGAAAGTTGCATGGAAGCAGAATTTCTAGTCCTTTATGTCGTAAATGTGAATGGTAGCTTATTTGGGCTTTGTTCTTAAAAAATGAAAGATTCAGTTTAATTTTTTATAATAATAAGATCAAATTAAATAATAGAACTACAACAGTAATCAAGTCTTAATATAATTAGAATGCAATTAATTAAAATTTCACAATTACAAGAATGATATATTTTTGTCATGGTTGGTCTTTGTTTCACACAGCAGTGAGTCATGCCTCCTAAAAGTTTCACCTACACAGGCAACAAAGCAAACTTTGGGTGGGTCTTCAAAATTTTGTGGCATAAAGAAAAAAAGGTTACTAATTAATATTTTTTTGTGGCAGTTGCGTTTTGAGCATGAGTCTGGTAGGTGGTACGGAGCGCGGCGTTGTTTTTCACTTAACCTTTTTACTTTACAGGCCAGCTCTGTCCGTGCTGTGTTTGTCGTGTTGTCATGATTAATTAATGTTGTTTTTAAGAATAAAATCAGAGTTTGAAACAGTAATGCTAGAATGGATCGATAGGTTCAATTGGTGAAACTCATAGTTCTTATAATTTAAATGTTTAAAAAAATAGATGATTATGGTTTAGATTAAAAACATAGGTGATGACTGTGCACGTCTCTCTCCTTTGTCTATTTGTCACGTTCCCTCATGGGTTGGGTGACTCTGTATGTTTGTATTGTTTTCCATTCTCCTCAGAATTTGTGGCACACATACAGTTTTCCCTTCTCTTTATGGTTAACTTTCTCTCTCTCTGCCCCCTGTTTTTATTCTCTTTCTCGTGAGTTATTTCTATGTTTTTCTTTTGTTAAAAAAATCTCCTTGAAAGGTTGCGGAAAAAGTATTATTTTATAAAAAACATATATTATTCCTCCCTCTTCCTCCCTTTTGGGTTGTGTTCGTGTCATAACAAAAGAGGAAGGGCGTAGGAGAGAAATCTAATCATAGCATAGGAAAAGAGGCATCAAGTGCAGCAAATTCAGACGATGAATGGGGTCACACACCTTGAACCAGATGACTCTGAGTTTGTTGAAGTTGATCCAACTGGCAGATATGGCAGAGTATACTCTCTTTCTCCCCATTTTCTCTTATCCCTCCTATGCCTCACTTTCATGATGATTCTCCATGTTTCTTGCAGTACAATGAAATCCTTGGAAAAGGAGCTTCAAAGACAGTGTATGCTTACAAGCTCATCCTATTTCATTTACCATTATTTTTCTCAAAGTTGGATTTTTTCTTTCTTTCAAGTTTATTATATTCCTGGCCTAGTTCTGATTTCCTTGGAAATCGAACTTCTCTATTTTTTTGTTGAGTTTGTAGAGAAGGGCATCTGATAAATCTATTTTTTTTTCTTTGTTTGTGGTTCTGCTTCCTAATTGATGCAGATATAGGGCATTTGATGAGTATCAAGGGATTGAAGTTGCTTGGAACCAGGTCAAGCTGTATGATTTTCTGCAAAGTCCTGAAGATCTTGAGAGACTTTATTGTGAAATTCATCTCCTGAAAACGTTGAAACACAGGAACATTATGAAATTCTACACTTCTTGGGTTGATACTGCGAATAGGAATATCAACTTCGTCACCGAAATGTTCACCTCCGGTACACTTAGACAGTAAGTTCCTTAGTTGCCACTACTATCTCGGCAACTGCATTATTTCTGTTCATCATTCATCTTTGTGCATTCTAGATCTTGTATAGTGGGATCTTTTCTTCTTCTTTCTGACTTTCGCTTGTTTTAATTGTCAAATAGGTATAGGCTAAAGCACAAGAGAGTTAACATCAGAGCAGTGAAGCATTGGTGTAGACAGATCTTGAGTGGACTTCTCTATCTTCATAGTCACGATCCGCCTGTGATCCATAGAGATCTAAAATGTGATAACATTTTTGTCAATGGAAACCAAGGGGAAGTGAAGATTGGGGATCTTGGTTTGGCAGCAATTCTCCGGAAATCTCATGCAGCTCATTGTGTAGGTATGTTTATTTAATTTCAGCAATATGGTGTAGGTAGTTGTCAAGAATAGATGAGGCCAGCTCATAATCCAATGACAATTTTTTCACCTTAGTTGATGTCTTTTGAAAATGATTTGGTAATAACAAGAATAAGTGATTCTAGTTGGGGCTTCATCTGTGTCTCTTCTGTTTTCATAGGAACGCCCGAGTTCATGGCCCCTGAAGTATATGAAGAGGCATATAATGAGCTAGTGGACATTTATTCCTTTGGGATGTGCATACTAGAGATGGTCACATTCGAATATCCTTATAGTGAATGTACTCATCCGGCTCAAATCTATAAGAAAGTTGTTTCTGTAAGTATCTTCCCTTTCTCTATGCCTGTTTGATAAGGGAATTTTCATTGGTGGTTAAATTTCATTGGCATTTTCTACCTCCAGGGGAAAAAGCCAGATGCTTTGTATAGAGTGAAGGATCCGGAGGTGCGACAATTTGTTGAAAAATGCTTGGCCACGGCGTCTCTTAGGCTTTCTGCTAGGGAGCTTCTAGATGATTCATTTCTTCGAATTGATGATTATGAATATGATATGAGAACTGTAGAAAATGGTGAATTGGATGAATTTGGTCCTCTCATGAGACAGCCATTCTTTGATCTTCATCGAAGCTATAGTAACTTCAGTAATGAATACTCAAATGGCTTTGGGTATGAAGGAGACTGGTGTCCTCATCCGGCTGAGATTGAACCGAGTGGAATTGAACTTTTTGAGTACCATGATGAACCCTCTGAAGATGTTGACATAAGCATCAAGGGGAAGAGGAAAGATGATGGTGGCATCTTTTTGAGACTAAGAATTGCTGATAAAGAAGGTTGGCTAGCCGCTTTTACCGTGTCTTATTATTTGTATATTTCACCATAGAATTTAAGCCTAATAGTATGATTTGCTTGTCACAGGTCGCATCCGAAATATTTATTTCCCATTTGACATAGAGATGGACACAGCAATAAGTGTGGCAACTGAAATGGTTGCAGAGCTCGACATTACTGATCAGGATGTTACCAGAATAGCTGATATGATTGATGGGGAAATTGCTTCCTTGGTACCTGAATGGAGACCAGGACCAGGAATTGATGAAACTCCCCGTTTTGCAAATCAAGGTTTCTGTCACAACTGTGTGTCTAATCATACTTCTAGCGGCTCTTTTCTGGAGTTTCTCTCACACAATCCAGGTGACAAGAACCTGCAACTTGAGTGTTGTAGGCATGGATGTGCTTCAATGCATGGGCGGTTTGAGGAGATTACCTTCCAATCTGAAGAGTATGACAACCATGCTAGAGGGGATCTGAACATATCAAGCCAGTTAGACAGCTTGCAGTATCAGGAGTTATGGAATCAGCACGAAAGTCGTGAACTGAGCCCAGTAGAATCTGATCAAAGCCATTCTGACGAACAATACGAACAATTAGATAAATCACTTCCAGCTAAGGATAAAGAACATTGTGTTTGGGAAAGCAAGGTTTCACTCAATGCTGCAAATTCTCTTAGAAATTTATCAGGAAGTCATGACTTCTCTACCATCCGATCTGCGTATTGTGACCTAGAAGATGACTATGAGAAAGAGATCCAAAAGGAACTCAGATGGCTAAGAGCCAAGTACCAAATGGAATTAAGGGATCATAAGGACCGACAGTTTGAGCAATCTGCACACAGTACTAACAAAGAGCACAAAACAGAAAATGGCTTCTTGTCACCTTCACTGACAGAAACATTAAAAGAAGGCAACAATGGGACTCAGTTGAAACCCTTTACTAATAAGTGGCATTGTGGTTCCAGTAACCCTCATGTCCATGAAAGCAGCCCCAATTCTGACACCCCAAGGGACCAAAATTGTGAGGCGATGGAATCCCCTGGCAAAGGTATGGTTACTGCAAAGAGTTTTTATACTGGCTCATTGCTTCCACACTCTCTGCACAGGACAGTTTCCCTCCCAGTTGATGCTGTTGATATATAATTTTGTGAGGCAGTCATTGGATTCTTTTGTAGATTATATATAATATAAATCCCCCCATATAGAGGCTATCCTATTTCTACATCATTCCCACCTTTTTTTCATAGGAATCTCAATTTATGAACATGAAAATCAGTAACTACTAGCTAAAATCCTTTCCCCCCCCACAAAAGGCATCAGCATACTCTCGAGTGTTTATTTATCTAGGAAAAAGAAAAAACAGATTTTGGTTACAAATGTTAGTCATCCTGAATTTGGTATTTGAGGCATGTAAAATATGAAAACTGTAGAGTTTGTAAATCTGTCCAAGTTTATTGTATCTCCCAGGTAATGAAACAAGTATTGATAGACCTTCAAGTTGTGTTTGCTTTATTTTTCTTACCTGAGTAGATATGCAATAATTGAGTGTGACAACTAGGTCAAATTTACACTTAAACCATGTGTTTGCGGGACCCAAACAAAGCGTGTGGGATATTCTTCCATTTGGCACGGCTCCAAGAGATTACACCAAAGAGCATAGTCAACATTGATATACCCTAATACTCCTCCAACTCAGCTATTAATGGACAAAACAACTAAATAGGTTACATCATGATTCTGCATATTGTGTGGTGTTAAAGTATATTTATATGCATGAGCATGATAATTGAGTTGAGAAGGGATGGAGCTGAAGGTAAGTTGATAAGAAAATCAATTATTATTTGTTTTAGAGGATAAATTATTTGGCATGACAGTTCTGACTGTGGGGTGCTTTTCTGAACCTTTTGCTCTGCCTCAGTGAGGCCCTTTGCTTTTTACTCAATCATAGATGATGAGGTTGTTTTCTAAAAGCAATCAATTAATTGGATAGAAGAAGAAACCAAGAATAGGAGGAAGAAGGTCCACCACAAGAATCAAATTCCATGTTTATGTTAAGATAAATAATTGCATACTAATATTATTAATATAATAACCAATGATAGTGTCATCAATCCATCTACTCACCTCATTCCATCTGACTTCTCTCTGCAAATATTTTAATTTTTGTTTGTTTTCGAATTTTCTTCATCATGAAAACTCATATACTCAATTTATTAATCTCATATCTACAGAAATCCGAATTAACAGACGGATTAATTGTATAATAAATGTAACTTGTTAGGAGGAAAAAGAGGTAAATATTATAATAAGCTTAGAGATATGTTTGGATTCAGTAATAAACAAACAAAGAAAAAACTTAAAATCTCATTAATCATAGTACAAATCATTGATAAATTTGTCCTCATCACTATGTAAGAAAAAACACTAAGATGATAAACTAAATACATATTTTATTTTGATATAAAAAATGTCAAAGTCTCTACTTTTTCCTTTTCTTAACAATTAGACAGATTCACCTATAAAATTTTATATTTATTAATCAACTAAAAGTGTTATACCTAAAAGATTGAGTATAACTTTTTTAAACAATTAGAATTTGTCATAAATAATAATTTTGTTATCTTATACAATAATTAACTTAAAATTTTATATTAGCATAATTTTTATTTAATTAATAATATAATAATTTTTACTCTTGCCTGTGCATAAAAAATAATTTATTTTTTAAATAGTATTTAACTTACTATTTTTTAAGCTTCTTTTCATCTTGAATTATTTTTTTCAAATACTTCTATGGAAACATTTTTCAACAATTGTGTTCGGTTCAATCTTTTATAAGAATATTCTTATGTAGCATAATTGAAGAGCAACATATGGTTATTGGTGACTTGTGGAAGAGAGTAAATGAGTGCAACACTCCAAACATTGTATCAAGTTAGAGGTAAAATAGGTTAAGATGATCCATGTGAGTTTATGAACTAATATATATATATATATATATATATATATATAACTTTTAATTTAAACCAGACATGACCATGAAATATATCAGGTCAAGCCTTTGATTCAAGATATTCAATTAAAATTACCAAACTTTGACCTCCAATCAAAGCCTATTCAATTAAAAATACCAAACTTTGACCTTTAATTAAAGGATATTAAATTAAAAATACCAAACTTTAGCTTGGGATACAGATTTTAATAATTTTTAAGATACTAAAATATATATAATTTAAATTTGTATTATTTTAAGTTGATTATTTTTAAAATATTCTTTGTATAAAATAATTTGAATTTATTATATTTTAATTTTGTTTATAAAGTATTTCAATACCGTCAACTTAAAAATAATTTAAATATTAAATAGTTATTAAAAATTCAAAATATTAATCTATATTTATATATAAAGACAATTTTTCTTTAAAATCATTTTTGGTATATAATTTTTTTTTATTTTATTCTTATATTAACATATTATTTTATTTGAGTTGTTGTATATTTTATAATTGATAACATATTAGTTTTGAATTTTAAATTGTTAATATTGATTCTTTCTCTTTTCTCACCATTTTGTTATAACGTCTTTTCAAAAATATTTTACCTTCCTATTCTTTTTACTTGATGTTGATTGATATTATTTTTTATTCAAACTTAATCAATATTTTTTTCAATTAGTATTGATTTTTTTTTCTCAATTGATGATCAAAATAAGTACAGTTAGACAAACATTGACCGGAGTTATTTTTATGGCATTATTTGTTTTGGACACATAATTTATTTGGATAGCATATTTATTATTTAATATAAATAAGATACTTTTGTATGTTATTTTACTTTTCATTGAATAATCTTACTTTTAACATAATATTTTTTTTACAAATAATTATATTTTACTAAGAGGTTACAATTTATGTAATAGATCAACGTCATACATGATTTGACAAAGTTTAAATATCTTATTTAATAAAGGTTTACACAATCAAAATACATCAAAAGAATGTAAAATATTAAAACATATAGCAAGTCCTTTTAACTTGCCTAGCATTGCTACATTAACCTCCTATAACATTATATGCTAATGTATAACGTATGATAACAAGAAAGTTACATCGAAACCACATGGAACGTAAGTTAACATAAATCATAATACATATAACACATAAAGTTGCATAGTTTCAAACCAAAAATCAAACCTAGTATCTTTCATCTATTTTATGCATTGTTGAAGGGGCTCTCTTTGGTGGAAAGATTTGAAGGAGGTGTGGGATGCAGAGGGTTGGGGTAGAAGTTTTGAAGATGGGTTTAAGTGGAAAGTGGGGGATGGTAAGGAGATTTCTTTCTGGGAGGACAGTTGGTTGAGTTGTGGTACTTTGAAGGGAGTTTTTCCGAGACTTTTCTCTCTAAGCTTGGCTAAAAACGCAAAAATGGCTGAGCTTGGGTATTGGTATAATGGTGAATGGGTGTGAAATTTGGTCTGGTGTAGATCCTTTTTCGACTGGGAGAAGTCTTTGGTGGAACAGTTGTTTCAGAGTCTGCAAGAGGTGAAGTTGGTTTTTGGGGAGGCGGACAGTTGGGTCTGGAAGATTGGGAAGAGTCAAACTTTCTCAGTCAACTCTGCCTATGTTCAGGTAAGGCGGGTTAGGGGAGGGGAGTATTCTCCTGTGTATAGTAAGTTGTGGAGGTGCAAAGCCTTGCCATCTGCTTTGTTCACTGCTTGGAGGGTGTTGGAGAATAGGATTGCCTCTAGGGTTAACTTGGAAAGGCGCGGAGTGGCGGTAGAAAATCTCTTGTGTTGTTTGTGTGGGGAGGAGGAGGAGTCGTCTTGTCACTTGTTCTTTGTTTGCAGGTTCGCTTGGCGTGTCTGGTGTCTCTGCTTTAAGTGGCTTGGTGTGTCGTCTGTAATTCACAAGGAACCTAAGTCAAATTTTTCACAATTTAGGATGAGTCAGGCTTCAGTTTCAGTTAACGAAGTTTGGGGTACAATTTGGGTTGGCATTGTGAGCGAAATCTGAAAACATAGGAACTCGGTCATCTTCAATAGAGGTGTGGCAGATGTGTCTGAAGTGTTCGCTTCGGTGCAAGTAAAGGTATGGTCTTGGATTTATGCAAAATCTCGTTATGCTTATTTCCCTTATTCTAGTTGGGTTTTAAATCCTCTGGCTTGTATAAGGTTGATTCATTAATTGGTTAGTGTTGGTATGGTTATCCCTTTGCTAATTTGGTAGGCGTTCTAATAGGAGATTGGTGTCAAGTATTTCTGTATAAGAGTTGGACCACCCTTAAAGTGGTCCCTATTTATTTATTTATTTTATCGTTGATAAAAAAAAATGCATTGTTGATTTACAAATTCCAATTTCAATGATTTGAGAATAATATCACATCTTCCCATTGATTCATATTTAGTAATGCCCAAAGACTTACACCTTGCTAAATTTAAGTCTTTATGGTTTATAAACCTAAGTCAAGGAAATTTTATAGCACAAATAATATAAAAGTGTCACAATCTATAATCTATAATAATATATAAAAAATTACACCTTTAACATTTTTTTTATATTTTAAAAATAAACTATTCAAATACTAAAAACAACTGTTATAAATTATATGTAATCACCACTATTAATATTACTATTTTTCACAAAATGCCTTTTTTATTAGTATTATATAAAAAAAGGTATTACTTAACAAAATTACATATGTGAAAAAAAAATTAATTATCTTAATTTCAAATATTTTTGTTAACTTAATTACATTAATTAATTTTTTATATTTTTAATATTAAATTAACTATAATTTATTAGAAGGATAAACAAACGGTTTATAGGAAAACGACTTTTATTTTAAACCTATTTAAAGTTAAATTAATTTTCTAGTAGTTGTATAAAAATTACTACCGCGAGTTTATTACAATAAATTATTTCTTATAAAAATTCATAAGTATGTTTTGCCTAATTAAATTTAAAAATAATTATATATAAGTAAAAAAAATAAAAGAAATGAGTTGATAAACTATGAAATCTTGTTCCAAAGAGCTTAGCATAACTAAACAACACATGAATTGTTGTAAAACTATATATATTGCAAAGCAAAAAAAGAGTTCGATTTTGCAAAATTAAAAAATAAAGAATGTGGTTTTTGATTCATGAACCCTAATACAGTTTTGACTCACGAACCTAATGTGGTTTTGATTCACAAACCTGATTATCAGAATTCAGTTTTCTTGTTGCACGATTCGTGAAAACCCTCGTGCAAGGGTTCCGTTTATTTTCACTCACGATCTGTGCAAGGGCAAAGTGTGAGACTCGGACCTTCGAAGACTCCATTCTTCTCGGGAGGTTGTGCAGCTGGGACCTGGAATAGTGCCGCCAATGGCCGAAACATGGGTTATGACAGTTTTGAGACTGTTATTTTTTCTCCTATATAAACAAGGGTTTCCCTCTTCCAGAAACATACCTTCTTTGTCTCTCATCTTCTGCAATCCAACATGCAACCTTTCTTCTTCCTCCACCTTTTCACAATTTTCTCTTTCTCTCTCTTCATTCATTATTTTAATTTATTATATTTATTTTTCTGAGTACATTGGGTTCTTACTCTATTAATAGTAACTTGCTAGTTCTGATCCTCAGAAGTTATCGAGAAGTTTCTGTTTTGTTATATCCTGAAAGATTTGCACAATACACCGCGGATAAAATCTTACGAACAGTGATCATTCACACCTCGAACAATCAATATTGTTCGTTTTAAAACCTCATTCACTGCATAAATAACATTTTTAATGATAAATAACATTTTTAGTGATATTTATACAAATCACATAAGTGTAATATATATATATATAATTGCATAGTAGAAAAGGTGTCAAAACTATTTTTAGTAAGATCAATATTTTTTGAAATAATAAAATAAGATTTAATTCATTATCATAAACTAAAAACATATTTAATTCATAATATCATTAAGTCATCCTTTAAATCTGTAATCTAAATCATACATATTAAAGTATGAACAGAAGGAATAGTAATTTTTACAATACAATGTAAAATGTTCTCTCTGCACTTCCATTTATTTATTTCTGATGTATTCCTCATAAAGTAATTTTAAGCAAAGTCTTGATACTCGACTGTCTTAATAAGTTAATCAACTAGGTTGCAGAGGACAGACAAACATGTAGTGATGGAACAAACTTAATTAGTTGCTATCAGTGTGACAGTGTCCCATTTTTCACAGAAGAAGAATCTGCATCTTTTTTGTTGATATGTCACTCAATTTACTCAAATAATAGTGTCAAAGCTGCAGTGGACAAAGCCTTCGATAAGATGCAAGATTTTATGTTCCAAAACCTATAATTTGGTGGAACCCGCTGTTCTACTTCTCTTGGATTTGCTTCACTTCACATTCATATTCATTTCATTAATTACAGCAATCGTGTGCATCTATTACTGAAAATTATTCTCCAATAATGTTATATACGTACTCCAACAAATCTCTTCCACGTAAAATTTAGGTTTTCATGATCTCTTGCTTTCGAACGCTAACATTGACCCAACATGAAGGTTCAAGAAGGGTTCCATTTTTTGTGACCACTATACATCCTTCAAGCAATATGTCAGTTTCAACAATTTACCTAGTGTACTGGTAGGCATCGGACGAACGCACGTGGCCGACCGGCCGTGTACACAATAAATGTAAGGGCATTTATGTGACAAGCTAAGGTGGTTAAGATACACCTCCGAAGAATAAGGAATATGCGTTTAGAGAAGATATGTTCCCCGGGTATTCCGGAGCACGACTGACAAGACATATCCATAACCACCCTGAGCCCAAGGGATAGAAAGCCCATTAGGCAATCCTATAAATACTGTGCTCAAGCCAGAGAAAGGTACGTTTTCATTCACTTACGAAACTGCGCTTAGAATCTCATACTTACTTGAGCGTCGGAGTGCCTTCGCAGGTACCCTCCCCCGCCCGACCAAAGTTGATAGCACGAAGGGACGACCGACCAAAGGAGACAGCAAGAAAGGACAATCGACCAGAGGAGAAGAAGATCAACACGTCAGCAATTACACCACGTCAACCGACCGTGCCTGGGCCCCATCTCTCCACTCAGGTACAATTGGCGCCCACCGTGGGGCCGAGGCAAATCTTCAATTTTTGAAGCTATAATGGTTGCGACAAGAAACAACAACGACGCTATGGCAGAACAGATGACTATGATTCAAATCCTCCAAGCTCAGATGGAGGAACTGCGACAAAAGGGGATGGAAGACCATCGTCAACATGAAGAAGATAGACGCCTCCAAGAAGAAGATAGACGCCGCCAAGAAGAAGAAATCGCCTTATTAAGAGAGCAGAATGCACGACTCCAACAACAGGTCGATAATCCCGAACGAGAAGGCCAATCCCATATGGCCGACCGAACCGCCTCTCGCATACCTACACCTGCCAATACCAATCCTGCTTCCAGAGCTGAAACAGTCGAAAGAAAGTCAAGGAAAAGGGGTCATCCTTTTACAGACGAAATTATCACCACTCCACTTCCTGACAAATGGAGAGGCCTCGTCATTAAACTCTATGACGGCTCGACCGACCCGGACGAACACTTAAATGTCTACAAGACGCAAATGACTTTGTATACCACAGATAACAATGTGTGGTGTAAAGTATTTCCCACGTCGCTCCAGGGAGAACCTCTTACCTGGTTCACAGAGCTGCCTCCAAACTCCATTAACGATTTTGACACCCTAGCCGCAAAATTCTCCACTCAATATGCCACTAGCCGACCGCATCACATGTCCTCCATGTCTCTCCTAGCGGTACAACAAGAAAAAGGTGAATCTCTTAGAACCTTTCTAGATAGGTTCAACAAAGCATGCATGAACATCCGAGGGCTCAAACAAGAGGTTGCATTGCACCATTTGGTCTCGGCCATCCGGCCGAGCCGTTTTACTGAAAGTCTCATCAAGAAGCCGCCTCAAGACATGGAAGACCTTCGAACTCGAGCAACCAAATTCATGCAAATCGAGGAACACATTGATTACCACCAACGGTTCAAAACCGTCGGATCCGGAGTCCTCAAAGACCAAACCCCGAGCAAAGAAAGAGAAGTCGCGATCGAACGAACTGTCCGAACCACTCCATGGTCCGACCGGAATAGGGGAGGCCGAATCCCCAGGTTTAACAGTTACACCCCTTTAACTGTGCCGAGGGGACGAGCCCTAGATGAAGCACTACAAACGAACCTAATCCCGACATTGAAGCAGTATCAAACACCACCGAATGCAGATACTGCTAAGCGTTGTCAATACCATCAGAATTTCGGTCACACGACCGAAGGATGTCAAGCTTTGAAGGATAAAACTGAAGAACTCATCCAAGCTGGCCATTTACGGCAGTTCGTCAAGAGGACAAGGAGTTCAAGATCCCCACCACGGAATACTGACCGTCCTTCCCGTGGTGTCGACCGGTCGTACCGTAACGATTACAAACGCCACACTGACCGTAGCCAGACTTCGCGAAAACGCAGCGAAAGCCCCGTTCGGCGTACACGCCCCCGTAGCACAAGTCCCGACCGAAACGCCCGACCTCGCCAACGAGTCCGCGAAGTCATCAACATGATTGCTGGACCCGTTAACTTGGGCGAACCGAACCACGAAACAAATTATATAGCTGGAGGATTTGCCGGTGGCGGGTGCTCAAATTCCGCCCGAAAGAAACATCTTCGTGACATCCAGTCCGCTCATGCTACCACGAGGAGGCGTCCACATATACCTCCGATTACTTTCACTGACGAAGACTTTACAGCCATAGATCCAGCCCAGGACGACCCCATGGTCATCACTGTAGAAATTGACAAGTTCGCAATTGCCAAGACTTTGGTAGATCAGGGTAGCTCGGTCGACATACTGTATTGGGACATTTTCAAGAAAATGCGCATCCCAGAAGCACATATTCAGCCCTATAACGAACAAATTGTAGGGTTCTCAGGTGAACGGGTCGATACTAAGGGGTACATAGACTTGTACACAACCTTTGGTGAGGAAGACGGCCCCCATAAAACAATAAACGTACGATACCTCCTGGTTAACGCACAAACTTCCTACAACATCCTGCTCGGTCGTCCGTCCATTAACAGATTAAAAGCCATTGTGTCCACTCCACACTTAGCCATGAAATTCCCCTCGGCTAACAACGACATTGCAACCATCCATGTCGATCAAAAAACCGCTAGGGAATGCTATGTAGCAAGTTTGAAAAGTGAGCCAACTCGACGACTCTATACAACCAATACGGACGACCGAGTCCCGCAAAAACGAGGACGTTCCCCCACACGGCGTTCCGGACGACACATGTCCCGTCGTCAAATGATAGCCCTTGTTGACCTCGACCCTCGCATGGACGATCCCCGTATGGAAGCAGGAGAAGACTTGCATCCATTCCCGCTTCGCGATGATCGCCACACTACGCACATCGGTACTTCGCTGAAACCGGACGACCGAATGGCCGTCGGGACGACACTTGTTAAAAATTCCGATCTTTTCGCCTGGACAGCCGCTGATATGCCTGGCGTAGACCCACAGGTTATCACTCACCGATTATCACTGTATAGAGAAGCTAAACCAATAGCTCAAAAGAAAAGACATATAGGCGAGGAACGACGTCAAGCCGCACGTGAGGAAGCCGACAAATTGTTACAGGCTGGATTCATTCGGAAGGCCCATTACACCACATGGCTAGCCAACGTGGTTATGGTGAAGAAAGCGAACGGAAAATGGCGTATGTGTGTTGACTACACAGACCTCAATAAAGCTTGCCCAAAAGACTCGTATCCTCTGCCTACCATTGATCGTCTCGTCGACGGTGCAGCCGGGCATCACATCCTCAGCTTCCTTGATGCCTACTCTGGCTATAATCAAATCCAAATGCACCCGGCCGACCGGAAGAAGACGGCCTTCATGACTGATTCCGGCAATTTCTACTATGAAGTAATGCCCTTCGGACTCAAAAATGCCGGAGCCACTTATCAAAGACTAATGGACCACGTATTCCACGACATGATTGGTAGGAATGTTGAAGTCTATGTCGATGACATCGTCGTCAAGTCCGACTCATGCAAACAACATATTGCCGACCTAAAAGAAGTTTTTCAGGCCCTCCGCCAACACCAGATGCGACTCAATCCGGACAAGTGTGCGTTCGGCGTCGAAGGGGGGAAGTTCTTAGGTTTTATGCTAACTCATAGAGGCATAGAAGCTAACCCCGAGAAGTGCAAAGCTATCTCCGAAATGCGAAGTCCCAACTCCATTCAGGAAATTCAGAGACTTATCGGCCGACTCACCGCACTATCTAGATTTGTTCCTAAACTCGCCGAACGAACGAGGCCAATCGTCCGACTACTGAAAAAAGCATTCCGCTTCGAGTGGTCGACCGAATGTGAGGAAATTTTCCTCGATTTGAAAACTTTTTTATCAACCCCGTCGGTCATCCAGAAACCGGACGCACGAGAACCCATCATAGTCTACCTCGCCGTTTCACACGAAGCCGTCAGCTCAGTCTTAGTGCAAGAAATTAATTTTGAAGAACGGCCGGTTTACTTCGTCAGCCGCGCCCTTCATGGCGCCGAAATCCGATACCAGACGATCGAAAAGGTAGCCATGGCCCTCATCATTACCGCCCGACGAATGCGTATGTATTTTCAGAATCATCGGATTATTGTTCGGACAAATTACCCTATTGTAAAGATCCTCACTAAACCAGATTTAGCCGGACGAATGATCGATTGGACGATCGAACTATCCGAATTCCATATTCAGTACCAACCACGCGGAGCGATCAAGTCGCAAGCTCTCGCCGACTTCGCAGCTGAACTCACTACTTCTTCAGCCGAGACCGAACATTCATCATGGATCTTATATGTTGATGGCTCCTCGAACGAGAGGTCGTGCGGCGCTGGAGTTGTTTTGGAAGGCCCCGGCGAGATTGTCATCGAGCAAGCCCTCAAATTCGACTTCAAAGCTTCAAACAATCAGGCCGAATATGAAGCCATATTAGCCGGTCTACGTCTCGCTCAAGAATTAGAAATCACTAAGTTAATTTGCAAAAGTGATTCCCGGCTTGTCATCGGTCAGCTTAACGACGAATATGAAGTCCGAGAAAGCTTTTTACAGCGATACTATCACTTAGTCAAACAGTCGATGAGCACCTTTTCTGAAATTTCTATGCAGCACGTTCGACGCGATCACAATACCCGCGCGGACGCCTTGTCCCGGTTAGCAACCACGAAGTGTAAAGGAATGCATTGGTCGGTCATCCATGTTACGCTTGCACGCCCAAGCATCGACCTACAGGAATGCCTGACGACTGACACGGAATCTACTTGGATTACCCCAATCAAGCAATATTTACTCGACGGCACATGTAGTCCTCTCGGCGAAAAAACCATGAAGCTGCAGGCCGCTCGTTTTGTCTTAATCGGCGACGACCTTTATCGCCGAGGTTATACCCAACCACTCCTTAAATGCTTGACACCAGACCAAGCTTCCTATGTCATCCAAGAGTTGCACGAAGGAACTTGCGGAACTCACTCCGGCGCACGGACAATGGCTGCCAAAGTATTCCGGGCTGGATACTACTGGCCGACCGTCCAGGGTGACTGCACCAATTTCGTACAAAAATGTCTTAAATGCCAAGAGTTTGGCACTTTGTCCCATCAAAAGCCTGAGGAACTCCATTTTATGTTATCACCTTGGCCGTTCGTCCAATGGGGTATGGACATCATTGGTCCTTTCGCCCCCGGTAAAGGCCAGTGTAAATTCTTACTAGTCGGCATTGATTACTTCACCAAGTGGATCGAAGCCGAGCCCCTGACTGCAATCACCGCCCGCAATGTTCAAAATTTCGTATGGAAAAATATCGTTTGCCGCTTCGGGCTTCCACAAATCATCATCACCGATAACGGTCGGCAATTCACCGACCGAACGTTAGCTGAATTTTACGAGAAGCTCCACATCAAACACATCGCTAGTTCAGTCGAACATCCGCAAACAAACGGACAGGCAGAAGCTGGAAACAAAGTTATTTTGAACGAACTGAAGAAACGTCTCGGCCCAGCAAAGGGCAACTGGACTGAAGAACTCTTAGAAGTATTATGGGCATATCGCTGTACTCCTCAGACGACTACACAAGAAACGCCGTACAGCCTAACGTATGGCACCGAAGCTATGATCCCCGTCGAGATTGGCGAACCCTCTCTCCGCCGGCAAACCCTTGATCTTGATCTAAACAAGGAAAGCCTCTCGGTCGGTCTCGATCTCATCAACGAACTCCGGGACAAGTGTAGAATTAGAGAAGAAGCATGCAAAATTCGGGCGGCCAGACGATACAACTCCAAAGTTAAACCAAGATTGTTCCACAAAGGCGACTTAGTATGGCGAATGCGGAGCAGCGCACGGAAGGAAGGAGGCAAGTTCTCCAGCAATTGGGAAGGACCTTTCCGCATAGCTGATACGGCAGCCGGTGGAGCCTATTATTTAGAATATTTATCTGGGAAGGAAATACCGAGAACGTGGAATGCCACACATCTCAAATTTTATTACAGTTGAACTTTAATAATAAAAGTGCACTCTTTCCTCGCTCAGTCGGTTTTTCCCTAAGGAGGGTTTACGACCGGGAAGGTTTTAACGAGGCACTAAATTAAAATCCAAATCTCCTAGTCCTTTACTCAATTCATACCTCGTTCGGCATCTGAATTATTACCTCAACGTAATCAGAATTATTTATGCCACGTTCGGCATCAGAATTATTTACTCAATCTTATGCCTCGTTCGACATCTGAATTATTACCTTAACGTAATCAGAATTATTATGCCACGTTCGGCATCCGAATTATTTACTCAATCTTATGCCTCGTTCGGCATCTGAATTATTACCTTAACGTAATCAGACTTTTTTATGCCACGTTCGGCATCAGAATTATTCATTTATTTATGCCTCGTTCGGCATCAGAATTATTCACTTATTTATGCCTCGTTCGGCATCAGAATTATATTATTACCTCAACGTAATCAGAATTATTTATGCCACGTTCGGCATTAGAATTATTTACTCAATCTTATGCCTCGTTCGACATCTGAATTATTACCTTAACGTAATCAGAATTATTATGCCACGTTCGGCATCCGAATTATTTACTCAATCTTATGCCTCGTTCAGCATCTGAATTATTACCTTAACGTAATCAAACTTTTTTATGCCACGTTCGGCATCAGAATTATTCATTTATTTATGCCTCGTTCGGCATCAGAATTATTCACTTATTTATGCCTCGTTCGGCATCATAATTATATTATTACATCAACGTAATCATAATTATTTATGCCACGTTAGACATCAAAATTATTTACTCAATCTTATGCCTCGTTCGACATCTGAATTATTACCTTAACGTAATCAGAATTATTATGCCACGTTCGGCATCCGAATTACTTACTCAATCTTATGCCTCGTTCGGCATCTGAATTATTACCTTAACGTAATCAGACTTTTTTATGCCACGTTCGGCATCAGAATTATTCATTTATTTATGCCTCGTTCGGCATCCGAATTATTCACTTATTTATGCCTCGTTCGGCATCAGAATTATATTATTACCTCAACGTAATCATAATTATTTATGCCACGTTAGGCATCAGAATTATTTACTCAATCTTATGCCTCATTCGACATCTGAATTATTACCTTAACGTAGTCAGAATTATTATGCCACGTTCGGCATCCGAATTATTTACTCAATCTTATGCCTCGTTCGGCATCTGAATTATTACCTTAACGTAATCAGACTTTTTTATGCCACGTTCAGCATCAGAATTATTCATTTATTTATGCCTCGTTCGGCATCAGAATTAGTCACTTATTTATGCCTCGTTCGGCATCAGAATTATATTATTACCTTAATGTAATCAGAATTATTTATGCCTCGTTCGGCATCAGAATTATTTACTCAATCTTATGCCTCATTCGACATCTGAATTATTACCTTAACGTAATCAAAATTATTATGCCACGTTCGGCATCCGAATTATTTACTCAATCTTATGCCTCGTTCGACATCTGAATTATTACCTTAACGTAATCAGACCTTTTTATGCCACGTTCAGCATCAGAATTATTCATTTATTTATGCCTCGTTCGGCATCAGAATTAGTCACTTATTTATGCCTCGTTCGGCATCAGAATTATATTATTACCTTAATGTAATCAGAATTATTTATGCCTCGTTCGGCATCAGAATTAGTCACTTATTTATACCTCGTTCGGCATCAGAATTATCTTATTACTAATGTAATCAGAATTATTTATGCCTCGTCCGGCATCAGAATTATCTTATTACTTTAATGTAATCAGAATTATTTATGCAAGTGTGCATTGCCCACATGTCGGATCCAACAATTTTCTATGCCACATTGTTCATTAACTCTTCAAAAGAGGCGTCAGGCTGTGGGCCAGGGGTCTCCCCCTCGGCCTCCTCATTTAAATTATCATCGGGGTTGATCGGCACCAGCTTTCCATCAACTATTATTTTTTCTGTCGTACTGGTCGTCCTCCAGGGGTGCTCCATGCAGGCAGGCCGCTTGTCCGATGCCTAACCGAAAATATTCTTCGCTAATGCGAACGTCCCGCCATTCCGTTAAGTTTAATGTCTGACAACTCGAAAGGCACAACAATTATTACGACTCTTCGGCTTTTATTCACCTCGAGCCTGGGGGGCAAGTGTACTGGTAGGCACCGGACGAACGCACGTGGCCGACCGGCCTTATACACTAAATGGAAACGAACGCACGTGGCCGACCGGCCGTGTACACAATAAATGTAAGGGCATTTATGTGACAAGCTAAGGTGGTTAAGATACACCTCCGAAGAATAAGGAATATGCGTTTAGAGAAGATATGTTCCCCGGGTATTCCGGAGCACGACTGACAAGACATATCCATAACCACCCTGAGCCCAAGGGATAGAAAGCCCATTAGGCAATCCTATAAATACTGTGCTCAAGCCAGAGAAAGGTACGTTTTCATTCACTTACGAAACTGCGCTTAGAATCTCATACTTACTTGAGCGTCGGAGTGCCTTCGCAGGTACCCTCCCCCGCCCGACCGAAGTTGATAGCACGAAGGGACGACCGACCAAAGGAGACAGCAAGAAAGGACAATCGACCAGAGGAGAAGAAGATCAACACGTCAGCAATTACACCACGTCAACCGACCGTGCCTGGGCCCCATCTCTCCACTCAGGTACACCTAGTTACTAGCAAGGGAAATAATTTGGAGGACGAACCAAGGCCACCAGTTAGAACTTCATCCTTGATTAACATTCACCATCCACATAACTGCTGACAACCATCAATACAACGAACAAACATCAACACGTCGCCCACTCAATTTCCAACCTAATCCAAAGAACAAAAAATGGAATCCCCAAAACTCTTAACAATAGACCACGACAACACGTGTCATCTAACCCCCCTTGTCAAATAAAACCCTAACTTTTCCTCTTCTAGAGATTAATGCTTTGTTTGGATGAGGGATTGGAAATGAGGGAGTGAATTTGAGATGATTTGAAGGAAAAGTGTAAAGAAAGTTGGGGTGTTTGGATTAAGGTAAATAGAGTGGAAAGTGTAGGGAAAATTTATGAAAGTTTGTGAGTGATGTGATAGGTATGATTGAAATTATATATTTTTTAATTGATAAGAATGTAAGTTTACAAATTTACCCTTTATATCTAAAAATTGTTAAAAAATTAATTTTATTTATTTATTTATAAATTAGAATTATTTTCATTAAAATGTTATTTAAATATTAATAATTATAAATATTTTGATAAAAACTTATTTTTATATTAAATAATAATATTATTTTTATCTTTACTTTTTTGTAATTAATATAATTATTATATAAATTTATTTCTATATTATTAAAAAAAAAATTTTTATTCTTATTTATATTTATAATTTATTATATATAATATGATTAATTATGTTATTTTTTATAATTTTGATTATATTTTATATTTAAATTATAATTTTATTTTAAATAAAAAGAATAATAGTTTAAATGTAAAATGAAAAGGTTAAGAAAGTAAATTACAATTAAAAAATATGTATTATTTAGTGAATTGCAACTTTCTTCGCAATCCAGCGAATAAAGTTTTGAACAAATTTTTTATTTTTTTTTATTTTCATGTACTTTTGTCTTTATGTGTATTAATATTTGTGCTTTCTTCGAAAGCAGTAAATTCTTTCATTTCTTCGTCCCGAACCAAACACAGCCTAAGGAAAACGTCAAGTGTAACCCTTAAATAGATTCCCACCTCCACAACAATGCAACATCCAACCTTCGTCTATCATATCTCTCCCTCGACCTTTCACTCCTCTCCCTGGTACAACACAACATGTTAGACACAGAAATGAAACAATTGATAACAACTGTGTCGTACTGGGACTAGTTGGAATGTGGGAAGGTTCATGACTATCCATACGTACGAAAGAAATCCGTGTGAAAATGAAACTCGGATTTAACTCATTCCCGTGGACAAGATCAGATCGAAGAGATCATGGGAGATTCAATAGCTCAAACAGCTAAGTTTTGGTAAAATTCACTCAATCTCAACTATATTCGTAAAATAACAATCCACTAATACGGAGATTCTTGCTAAAATTTGTCACTAACTCTCGAATTATAGTCAATCTATTTGATTGTTACATAAATTTTCCATATTTCATTTAAGGCCTAAATCATCTATAAAATGCAATATCATTAAAAGTAAAAGGAATCGAATTTTATTTTGGGTTGGGTCAAGGGAAAAACAAATTAGCGTCCATAATGGGATCTCCCATTTACGAACTCAAGGTAACGATCATTCGGTTGTTTTCAGTTTCATGCTTTGGTTAACATGTTAACACACATGCATTATACTAATGTGGATTTATTGAATATTGATAATGATTTCTTAAGGAAGCACTTGATAAAAGAGCATATTGATGAGTCTTTTATACGACAAGTGTACTGAGTCACAAGTAATAATTTGTCTCTAAGATGGATATCAAACCCATAAGGAACATTTATTTAAAATCCTAATAGTAACATGTAAGAAGTATAAGAATATGTACAATAATTTGATTTGATTTGATATTTACAATGGTTTGCATGAAAACTAAATAAAAGCAAAGTAAAGAGTTGTTGATTTAATTGAGAAAATTGAGATTGAAGTTCATCTTTCTTACTCTTTTGTATTTTGAAAAACATAGTAATATTCTATCATTTGATTGATATTGATGCCCATATAAAATTCATTTATAGAGCATATTAATGAGTCTTTTATACGACAAGTGTATTAAGTAAGAAGTAATAATTTGTCTCTAAGATGGATATCAAACCCATAAGGAACATTTGTTTAAAATCCTAATAGTAACATTTCATAAGTATAAGAATATGTACAATAATTTGATATTTACAATGGTTTGCATGAAAATTAAATAAAATTAAAGTAAAGAGTTGTTGATTCAATTGAGAAAATTGGGATTGAAGTTCATCTTTCTTACTCTTTTGTATTTTGAAAAGCATAATAATATTCTATCATTTGATTGATATTGATGCCCATATAAAATTTATTTATATGAATTTCTCACATGTAAAATTATTAAAAGAGTATTGATTCCTCGCATATTTATAAAAACTCTTTATCATTACGATTAGATGTTGAAAGCAATTAACATTTTAAATTTATTCCTAGCATTCAAATATGTTAATCAATCTAAGGATCAAAATTCTGGTAAACTAGATTTATGAATAAAATGACAATACCAATCATAAATCGAAGAAAAAAAAATTATATTTAAATATCACCTAAATACATAAGAGTTTGAGCATATTACTCTCGATCCCAAAAGGTATAATTAGTCACTCATGTTAGCCATTACAAGCATGGAAAGCAAGAAAAGAAGATCTATGATGTTTCTCCATGACGACTTCCTCCTCTAAGGTTTTCTATCACCTCTTATTCTCCCAATGAATGACTAGGGTTGTGTCTCACGCCTCATATTTAACCTAGTTGGGCTTTGGCTAAGTGACTTCTCGTCTGGGCCGTGATTGGGCTCGCTTGGGTGAGTTGGACGAAAATAAACCCAACATCACTGGAATGATCGCGCCATGGTGAGATTGGGCTCTCTTAGGCGAGATCCCTTGGGAGGCTTCTGACTTAGGCGAGTTTGAGCGAGTGTTGGAGCGTTCCAACCTTTTCTTTTTATCTTGCATATTCTGTTTTTGTCCTTTCATCTCCATTTTTTCCTAGCGTCATGAAATTAACACAAATTTGAGAATAAATTGTTCTTATTCATATTATAATCACAAAATATATAAAAAAAAGTTTAAAATTATAAATTATGGGTTAAATTATAGTTATTTTATCAATAAATATCCATAAGTATCTATATTTTAATATGAAATTTCACTAAAATATGACACTTATCACGTAGCATATGATCTTCGTTACGTTATTCAAATTTGAATTAAATAGTAAGACTTTAGACCCCAAAAACTACATTATTTTGAAACCCTGCCCGAATTCCACCGCATCTACCCCATTTAGACCTAAGACCCGTAAAATGTAAGTTGCCCATCAAACGTCTTAAACCACCACCACTGAAACCTACCTTCAAACAACCCACATATGATTAGACAAATATATTCAATAAACAACGATTCATCAAGACATTAAGTGAGGTGGAAAGACTTACTGGAACAATGCCATGTCTTACCACTCAAACAAAGAGTTTGAGTATACCAAAGACAACGTCAGACCTTCCTTTTATGCTCAAGAAACTAACTTTGAAGTTGTCATAAGAATGTGATGAAACTAACACTAAATTTTTGCTCTTTGATGAAGACCTAATCCAACAATACATATCAAGTATCGCACTGTAGGTTCACATCACCTATTATGTTGATCTTCACAAAACTACCATGCACTACAAGAAAAGTTGGAATTAGTTACCAAAAAAGTAGCGGTGAAGTAAAGGACATTATTAGCATCCCCAAACCCTACACAATTGAGACACAAAAGTAAATATTAATTATAGTGTGAGCCAAAAAACGTTAACCCACACTAAAATCATAAAAATATATATTTATATAATGATAAGGTAGTATCCCTAGAAGGGACACAAACTATGTATTTATCAAAATAAAAAATAAATATTAAGTGTAGGTTTAGCATACACTACAATTTTTCAAAATTTAAGAATTAAATTAATAAATTATATTTTATTTGAATTAGTGTCCCCAAAACTTACACAATGTTGCAGTCCACATTTATGTCAGCTTAAGGGACACTATCCTATTTAATGTGATTTTTTTAAAAAAAAGACATTGTGCCAAATAAAACAAAATAAATAAAATTGTGTGCACGTTCTTCATTCTCTCCTTCTCCTGCGCGGTCTCCTAGTTCTCCTGTGCGCGTTCTTCATCTCTTATTCTCCTGTGTGCGGCTTCATCTCCTGTTCTCCTCTGCCTATAGTTCTTCATCTCCCGTTCTCCTACGCGTTAAATTTAGGGTTATTCTCTGCGTGCGTTCAATTTATGATTCTTCTCTCTATGTGTTTTTCTCCTGTGCACATTCTTCCATTCTAACTTGTAAGTATCTCGCATCCCTCCATTCTTCCATTATATTTAGTTATTTTCTTTAGTTTTTAACTTACATAGAAATTTTTTTAATATTTTTTTTAAGTATTTGGATTTTGGTTACATAATCTTATTATATCATTAAACCCATTAATTTTGTCTAACAATTGAATATGAGGCCTTGTATCAAATGAAACAAGATTATAATATGTGAAAGTGGAAATGAAAGGACAAATTTGAAATTTTCACAAGATTAAATGTGTTGGGTGCCATTTGAATCAAGTCCAACATCATGAAGGCAGAGAAAAATATTGTCACCAAGGTTTAAGTGTCACCTCTTAGTGGTGATTTGCTCTTAGTGCCACTTGCAGCTGAGTGCATGAGCCCAATGTGGGATGAGTTGGACAAAGAGCTAGTTTAAATGATTCACGCAACGTGTAACATGTGGTGTTGAGTGCCACTTTTTGTTGACATGACATCCTTAACTTATTTCTCTCTATTTCTTCTAAAGAAAAGGGGATTTTCAATTTTCTGAAGGAAGTAAGCAATTTTGAAGACTTAGGGGCTCTGTTAGGGTTTTCTTGGAGTCCTCATTTCCTCTCTTTGGTTATCCATCTCCCTCCATTGTTCATTTTTTTTTTGTTTCTTCATGACATTGAAGAGCTAAACCCCTTTTGTTGGGGTAGATGTAACCACTAAATTTATATATATATATATACATATATATATATATATATATGTGTGTGTGTCTTTCCATTCAATGTTAGTATTTTGCTTTTAGTCTTAATGCTTCTTGTTGTTTCATCATCCATAGCTTGATATTTGAGTCAGTAGGTGTAGGAAAATATTTTTGTAATCTAGAACCGAAGCAAAATACCTAATGAATCTTATATCTAGGAATGTGAGTTGAATTATTAGTTAACTTAAACTCTTTGTTGTAAAGTGTGTTTTCTTATTAAGTTCTCAAGAAATTGGAGAAACTTAAGTTCTTTCTACTAAGGATTAGGGTTTGATTATACTTGTTGGTTGACTTTAGCATTAAATTGGGAAGAAGTTGAGTGATTATATGTATAAGAGTGACGTTCGGGGAAGTCTAACCCTAACAATAACATACCATATAATTTCTAATATATTCTGCAATTTAAGTGTTAGATAAAATCTAAAAAGAGTTTTATTTTTTTGAACATCAAAACAATTAATGATATTCTTTTATCTAAATTAGTTATTAATTATGATTATTTCCATGTATTGTTCAAGTCATTTAGGAGAACGATAATTATTTACTACTTGTTATTGTGTGATTGGTACACCTACCATTGAACGAATCGTGCTAACAAATTCTCATACAATAATATGCTTCGGTTTGGCTTAATGAGAGTCAAGTTCCCTAAACCAAGTATCTAAAACACCCTACATATCACTCCTCTTTTGTTTAGTTTGACATACATGACTTTTATGATATTGTGTTGGAGAATACTTTTTGAATTGTGGGAAGGGATATCAAATTAATTTTTGGAATGATTTATGGTGTTCTCCAAACATGTATATCCTTGATTGTAGGGGTCCTTATCAAGATAAGATTCACTTTTCATTTAAAGTAGTAGATGGTTGGAATGGTTCTGCTTGGAACATTTATTTTGTTTTTTGTAGGTTGTCTAATATTTATCATATGAACAATCTTGTTCTCTCTGATATGTCTGATCTTCCTAACTAGATGTTGGATGATTGTGGGGTCTTTACTCATAAAGTAGCAAGATAAATTTCTCTTCTTCTTCTTTTTCTTCTTATTGTGGATGAGGGAAGTTAGTGCGGTCTTATTCCATCCCTCTTACTAAATCCTTAACCTTTGAAAAGTCTTGCATAATCGGCTTCCTACTGATAAGGATGTCCAAAAAGAGGGTGGTAGTGTTATGCTTTATGTGTTTTTTTGTGCAGGGAACAAAATGAGAGTATTTATAATTTGTTTATTAATTATTCTTTTGTGTGTGTTTTTTGACTTGACTCCAAAAAAATTTCTTTGATTTTACTGACATTTCTCGTTTTCGTCTTATTTCTTTTCTTAAGTCTATAAGAGTTTTTTTTGACCAGTATCACTTTCTCTTTATCAAGATTTCTTATATTTTTTGGGAGTACAATCATTGTAAATTAGTTAATCTTGAGATTAAAAATAAGTTAGAATTTAAATAATACTATTAATTTGAATTTTGTTTCCTATAGAAGACCCAATTCTCTATGTTTTGTTTCTATTCAAAGTGTGTGTTTTTACATAGATTTAGTGTGATCCTCATACTTTTGTATATTTTATTTTCCTTTTAATAATATGAATAATGTGATAGTATATAATTGGTAAATTTTAAAATATCAACTTAACGTGAAATTTTATGATAATGTTAAACATGAGTTTTATATATAAAAAAAGTTAGTATAAATCATTTAAAATGATTTTTTTTATCAATTATGAAGAGAGATTTAGACTAATTTACAATATTAAAGATTTACCTTAAACGACCTTAAAAACTACTTTTTTTTAGCAAAATTATAAATTATACTTTGTTTGCTTTGTTTTATACTCTGTTTTAAAAAAATTGTTAACTCTGTTTACTTCTTCCTCCTATGAAAATTATTTGCGACCATGTCAAACTTTATTAGCTTTGTTGCTTTGCAGTTTTCCTTCTCTGGTACGTCAACTTATTGGTTCGACTTGTCTTTTTTTTAAAAATATATTCAAATTCAAAGTTTTTATTATATATTTAAAAAACTTTATTGATCTTAAAAAAGCCAAAGTATACAATTATTATATAAAATTAATTTCTCTAAAAGTAATAAAAAATATATAAAAATTTGAAACTAAATTATTAAAATATTTTACATCTATTGACTAAATTTTCCTATTTAAATTAGTTTTCTAAATAATTTAATTTTTTAAACGGGTCAACTTAGGCGGACTCGTTTTTAACGGAAAAAGTCGTGATCTATTTCTCAGGTCCTCAAATTTGGACTACTATCACTATAATTTTGAATAAATAAAACAGAGGTATGTCACATATAAAAACGAAAAGTATTAATTTTGTACTTAAAATATTTTTTATATTTTTTTTGAAAATAAAATATTTAACCTCCTAAACTTTATATTTTTAAAACAGATATCCTAGACTTTAGTTTTTGTATTAATTATTATTTTATCTCCGTACTTTGAATTTTATTTTCTCTAATTTATCCTTAAATTTTATGTCTTTGTAAAAACACCTAAATTTTATTCTACTTAGTCTTTAAAATTTATTATTTTTATGAAATATTTTTTTTAACCAAAATAAGAAAAATTAATAATTTATTCACATTTAATGTAAATAATTTAATTCGAATATGTTAGAAATACTATTTATAAAGAAAATGAAAATTTCTACGTGTTAATTAAGATAATATAATTTTTGTAAGTATTTATTTATAAAAAAAGTAATGTTTTAGGATCAATTAAAATAAAAGTAAAATTCAATAGTATTTTTTGAAACAATATAAAATTTGATTATATTGGGATAAAATTAAAATTACAATCTTTATTTGCAGCAAAAAAGAGAAATAGAAGGGGGGGGTTAAATATTTGTTTTCGTTATATATTCATGGGCCTGTGGTCAGAATTGGACCCAAACATTGTGGACTAAAAATTAATCGCGGGAAAGAGGGGCTTAGATTGGACCAGCCCAAGCGAAAAGGATAACTGAACTAGGGTTTTTAAAAAGGCAGGGTTAAACATTATTCTCCTTCCCCTCCGTTGCAGTGTCGTCGAGCTGAGAATATCAGTTGCTCCAATAGCCGGCGCTCAACAAAAATGGCGGACAAAGCAGTGACCATCCGAACCAGAAAATTCATGACAAACAGGCTCCTCTCACGAAAACAATTCGTAAGTTTTTTTTTTTTCAGTTCAATTTTACATTTTTTCATTCTGAAAACAATTTTTTCAGTGGTGACCCGATTAGGTTTCTGTTTTCATCAGAATAATGTAAATTTAATTTAATCAAATAGGTAGATGAGTTGTGCCAATGTGAAATCTTCTAGTTGTGATATGTTTTGAACATCATGATCCCAAATGGCAGAGAATCCTACGGTCTTATCAGTATATTTTTGTCATGTGATTCAGGTTGTTGACGTCCTTCACCCAGGGAGGGCCAATGTTTCCAAGGTATTGTCTTTTAAGATGCTTATTTTTTCGTAAGTAGACGAATGTTACATTTTTAAACTGTTATTTGTTTGAATTTGTGTTAACTCGCGTTTTGATTTATTTAATTTGTTGTGCTTGCGTAAAGGCTGAGTTGAAGGAGAAATTGGCAAGAATGTATGATGTGAAGGACCCTAACACTGTATTTGTGTTCAAGTTCCGAACTCACTTTGGTGGTGGCAAGTCCACTGGATTTGGTTTGATCTATGATTCAGTTGACAATGCGAAGAAGTATGAGCCAAAGTACAGGCTTATCAGGGTCAGTTAACTGAACCTTTCTGCCTTGATTTTGTGCAAATGTTATTTTATTGGTTCATCTGTTTATAAATTAAGTGGCTACCCATATCTATTATCATTATTTATACTTTAACATTCCTTATTAGTTGTTTCATTATTTGTTTGGAGGGGGTGGGGGTGGGAGTCAGTTTAATTTAGGGAATATAATTTGAAAAAAGTTTAGTCCTGAAGAATCATAAAATGCTCTTTAGCTGGGTAAGACCGCTGTAAACTGAAATGATTTTATGGTTTGTTCAGATTGTATTGTGGGTGTTAATAGTTCCTTTATAGATATATATACATTATATTCTCCAACTATAAGTGTTTTGCTGTTCTGTATTTGCAAAATCAACTGCTCGTATGCTTTTATTAGCATCCTTTAATATTTTGTAAGGAATGCTTTTGTTCTGTCTGATATTTAACATTTTATCCTTTCACTCTGTTATTTATGCCTGGTTCTTTTTGTTTGAACAAAATCTCTTCTTTTGCAGAATGGACTAGATACTAAGATAGAGAAATCAAGGAAGCAAATGAAGGAGAGAAAGAATAGAGCTAAGAAGATTCGTGGTGTAAAGAAGGTAATACAATTGTGTGTTGTTGACCACTGTTTATCTGTTGTATCATTTTTGGTTTTATAAAAGAATAACCTCTGGTGTGTTTTTGTTTGCAGACGAAGGCTTCCGAAGCTGCCAAGGCTGGAAAAAAGAAATAAGTTTTCAAACATTCTGTGTTCTGATTTTAAGGTTGTATTGCTATTGATATTTTCTAATGGTTATTTTATTTTTCGTTTAGTTTCTTAGAATGAGATATTTTCCTGTTAGTGTTGATCCTACATTAATTGATGTTCAGTTACAATGGCATGATCAATTTTGAGAATTCAGTTGAACACATTGTTTTCAAATATTTAGTTCTGTGATAATGAATTCGATGTTGGTTGACTTGGGAATTGATACAAAAGGGGTTTAATTTCTTCAATGAAATCGTTGGTTGGTGTGACAGATAGTTGTCAACCTACAGAAAAATTTGAAAAATTGAACTGGTTTCGGAGAATAACTAAATTGAACTATTGAAGATCTTTTCATGTATTGTTAATTGACATCGAATGTGCTCTGCTGCATTCGCAATGTCCATAACGTTCTATAGATAGTGTATATTTGGTGAGATGTTGTGATTATAATTGTATGGTCGACGTCTGGTTCTAGTAGACAACAGATTTTTCGATTCATTTTAGAACAATTTTGGTGCTGTGATTTAAGATAATTTTGGATTTTGTTTCAGCCTTCTACTAAACCTAAACCAATGAAATTTTGATTCAGCTTTATATACCTAGTTACTCTGAGGCCATTTAATGAAAAATCCACTACAATCAAATTAGTAAAAATAGATAAGCTACATCGTTAGAGCTATTTCTTTCTGAAAATTGGGTTTGTATGGGTTGAATGATCTGATGGAAAGTGTAGAATTTAATTTGTTCATTTTGCTATTTTGAGATAAATGTAATTTATGAACTTAATTTATTTGATGCTCAATGTCAAATTTGTACTGAAAGCGAGGTATAACTCTTGTTCTTATAATACTTAGTATAAATTAAAGGATTTAATGTTTTAACTTTCTAAGTTGAAAATAAATATTTATCTGAATATCATCGTGGATGTATTTTTTAAAATTAACATCTAGAATTATGAAGTTATTATGATTTTGGTATGTAAGGTATTTTATTAGGTATTGTCTTATACTTCGTGCTGTTGGGCACCCATAAACGTAAAGAATGGTTTCAATTTAATATTTGGTTTACCTATAATATGAATTTTCTTAATATTTTTATGTATTACCTTTATATTTCAAATATTGTTTATTAGGCGTGTTAACTTTTAAAATAAATTCAAATATGGGAAGAATAATAATCTATAATAAGTAATTTGTTGGCGTTACGCAAGTATACTACATCTCTTTACAGATTGAAAACGAAGGCCTCTCTTTGTTTTTAGTTTTTCTGTTAGTTGTATCTGACACACAAAGTGTACGCTAAGATGAAAACACAAAATGTTTGCAGTTACAAACAAAGTAATAGAGAGTAACAAAAACCGTGAATAATAGGACAAAAGGACAACCTCCCAAACTAAGAAAAATAACGAATAATACTAAATTCCTTCCTGCTTTATTCATGTCAAGTTATGCTCACATTTATTGTATGCACGAAATCTGTTGAAATAGAATAGCAAAATTGGCAATGACAACAAATAGATAATTGAAAGCAATAACAATGCTTAACTCCTACAAATAACATAGTATATTCTCCCTATCAAATTGGTTTCAAACTTTTACAATGATTTAATTTACTTTTTATTACTTTTATTATTTTATTTTGTTTTTAAGATTTCTTCTAAGAATCTTATAAAATTTCATTTAATACTTATTTAATAATGTTATTTACACTTCAATCTAAAAAACTGTTATAAACATTTCTCTAAACCAAAAGTTATTTTTAATGTAAAAAATTATATATATTTTATTCTAATTAAAATACAAATATTAAAATAATTAATAAATAAATTTAATGTTGTGTTAATATATTTTTATATTAAAAATAATTAATTAAAATAATAAATAAATAAAATAAAAGAAATTTTAATATTGTATAAAGTAATATATTTTAATATATAATTATTTTAAAATATGATATTTTTATTTATTAAGATTTAATGATACTTTTTATTTTAGTTTAAATATATTTTAAGTGTAATTTATATTTTTAAATTATTTATATCTTAAACTATTTTAAAAATATTTTTTTAAATATACAAAAAAATATTTATTTCATCAATTACTTCTATTACAAACTTTTAATACATTCTATTTTCTTTCGACATAATGTAAACAACTCCACTCCCTATCATTTTTCTTTTATTTCTTTGCTTTTCATTTTTTAATTTCCTTATAATCTAAACAAAGCATTAAACTCAGCATCCCTACACATTTAAACAACGACTAAATACTTTAGACGCTTCAAATATTTAAATACACTATTTTTAATATATTAAGTTGTCGGTGGTGGAATATATATATATATATATATATATATATATATATATATATATATATATATATATATATATATATATATATATACACACACACACACACAATAGAAACAGGTCATTGATAACTCTGCATTTACAAGGGAAAATCTTGGTCTAGTTTCTCTGCGCTTCTCTTCTTCTTCCATCACTCTCAATTTTCCTTGTCCTCTTTTTCATCAGATCCTAACACCATGATGGAGGATGCTGCTACTGCTTCTAATGGTAAAATCATTCATAATTACAACTTCTTCTAGTTCTGTTTCCCTTGCGCTTAAGGATGAAGTAAAAAATTGTCCCTCTTCATATAATGTTAGTGTGTTCATAATGTTAAATCCTTCATAATTACAGATCGTGCTTTGACTATGCAGTAAATTTGTGCCATAATGTGTGATTTTATATCACTTTATTATCTAATTGGAGTTTCTTCTAATATCTCTGTTGCTTTGCTGCAGAGGATAGAGAAAACATGTTCCTAACAATAGCAGTTGAAGAAGCATATAAAGCGGTGGAAAGTGGCGATGGTTACCCTTTCGGCGCAGTTATTGTTCGAAATGATGAAATAGTTGCGAGCTGTCATAACATGGTTTCAAGAAACACTGATCCCACTGCCCATGCTAGATTACTGCTATAAGAGAGGTTTGATTAACAATTCTTATTTTTTCGGTCTTCAATTTCATTGTTAAAGAGGCGGCACGGATCCAAACACAAAAATACGTATAATTTTTAAAATGTAAAATACGGGAGATGATCTATATATTATATAATTTTGAATTATATAAATTAAAAATAAATATTTATGTGCAAAAGTATATTTCAGATTTTTTTAGTAACAGAAAAATATTTTTCATGACTGGTTCAAAAGAATTTGTTCTTATTTTTATAATTATAATAAAAATGTATACAATAAATTTGAGTTTTTAGAAAGTTATTGTATTTATAGCTTTTAAAATTGTGTTAGAACCCTGTTAAAATTTTAAAAAATCCAACAAATATTTTTTTGAATTAAACATTTCACCGATAAGTATCCTACGAGTGTCGTACGAGTATCGACACAAATACGTGTGTCTGATACAAATATGCCATTTAAGAAGAAGTGTCCGAGTCTCATAGGACATAGTACGTAAGACATGCATCAGTGTTTCATTTCTCTATCACAGTCCAAGTATCAACTAACAGGGATTGTGGCTAGCAGAAATTACAGAAAAATTCTAAATATCATTCCAAATGCCCTTCATCCTGATATATATTAGACATTAGTCTACATGTACAAGGGCTATGATTATTTCTACATTGGAAACTATATTAGTTTTTCCATTTAGAAACTTTAGTGATAGGTATAACATAATTCTAACATATTTAAGCAAATATTCATTTTTATTTGGGATTATGAAATATCCGATCGCTCAAGATTTATTAGGAAAAAAATAAAAATTGACTACTCTTATAAAAGACGTCACCATTTCTCTTAATTAGAACATTTAGTATTCAAGTGGGACATGTAAAATTAGTCACTTAACACTTAAGTTGCGAAGATAGTAGAGCACAATCAATGAAGAGCACAATCATTATTAATCATTATTAAGGATGGAGGAATTTTTAGAACAAGATATTTTCAAAATAGATCGATCTATATCAAATTAGAAAGGTGATTGGAAAAGCAACATATCACTTGGAGACATTGACATTGGATGAGAAACTCATTTTCAAGGAAGTAGAATGCAACAATTAAATTGTTGTTTTATTTAACTTTTAAGTTATTGTTTTATCTAGCGTTTTTAAATGACATTTTTTTAACAAGACAATAAATTTTATGGAATCTTTTGCATAACTATAATAATGAAAAAATCGAGGAAATGACGAATGACAGCTCCAAAGATCTTTTATCTTAGGAATTATCATATTCTCAACACACGAGAAAATGACGAACAATCAATCTTGGATCTTTATACTAGACATTAAATCTCAAACACATGAGGAAATGACGAACAACCGCTATAGGGATCTTTATCCTAGAGATTAAATCCCTAACATATGAGGAAATGCATGAACAATCCCTCCAAAGATTTTTATGCTAATGATTAAATCCCCAAGGAAAGGATGGACAATCATTGCAGGATTCTTTATCCAACACACGAGGAAATGATGAATTCTCGCTTTTGTGATCTTTATCACAATATCATCAAATCCCCTACATACAGAAAAAGGTGACAAAATCATAAATACATTCTCTTTCAGTGCCAAAGTTTATAATTTGTAAAGTTAAAAGCAAATTATGAAGGCCGCATTCTGATCTCCTAAACATAGAAAGAGAACGGATAAAATTTTATAATCTACAAGTGAAAAGTGGATGAAATAAGTCACATTCCAATCCCCTGCATACCACAAAAGGTAACAATATTTTAAATATATTATTTTATTCAGTATATATGAAATTATTTATAATCTCTAAGTCAAAAGAGAATATGTAGGATTTCGACTTATGTTAAGTAAGTCTTCATTTATATTTGGGAGACTGTGTAGTGATAGATTACATTTCGACACAAGTCTTAGCCTAAACTTAAAGGTTGTGTAATGATAAGAATACTCATAACCTAAGCGATCACTTAAAGTCACCATATCTCTTGGTTAAAACATAGATATAAAGTTTGCTTGCCAGAAAAAAGTAGAAGGGAGGGAGAGATCGGTTGAGTTTAAATGCTTAGTTAACAAAAACTAACATTTTGCCATTAAACAAAAAATTCTGCTTACTTTCTTGGATTATGATATCATGTGTAGGCTTGTCGAAAGCTGAATCAAGTTCAACTTGCTGACTGTGAAATTTACTTGTGAGCCTTGTCCAATGTGCCTTGGGGCAATTCTTTTTTCCAAAATTAAGGTGACCTCGCCACACTACTCAAATTTTCCCCTCACCACATGTTTCTCTAGTTGTATTAAATTGGTGACAATTCTCATTCATCTCACATTGGTACAGAGAGTGGTTTATGGAGCTAAAGCAGAAGTTGGTGTGGCTAGTGGATTTGGTAATAACATTGCTGATGCAGTGAAGGACACTGGCTCTTTTTACGAGAAGGTCAACTTGGAGATCAAAAAGGCTGAAGGTAGTGTTGCTGTAATTGCAGAACAAGTATTTGAGAAGACCAAAGACAAGTTTGTTGTGCCCTGAGTTGCTTAATCATCTCATTTGGTGTTACAGTTGTTCAAGAAAACTTCAGTTACAATATTCAAGTTCAAGTTACAAGGGTGAGTTAAAGGTCAAGAAAACTTCAATTTCTTACTATAAAGTTCCATCCAAACTTGCTGCTTAGGTTTTAGCGTGTTTAGAAAAATATGAGTACTGTATTTTGTAACTTTTTACAATTTTCTTTTACCCATGCATTTTAAAATAAATTATATATTAAATAGTATTTTATATTTCAATTAAGAATTTATATAAAAACAATAATTAATTAAAATAAAAGCGAATAACTATTTATGCTTTTAGTTATAATTTTATTATTCAATTATTAATATTATAATTTTAACTATTTGAATATTTAAAAAAATAACTACAAAAGTTACGTAAACTTTATATATACGAGGAGAAACATGAGATTGTCGCGTTTGTATTGTATGTCATTAAAAATTGATATAACTTATTATAATGAAAAGTAATAACCTAAATATAAAGAAAAGTATAATCAAAATATAAAAAATAATTTATTTTTTATTAATTGTTATAAGTATATAATAATAAATTTTCAAATTTTCATTAGTTAATTGTAAATTATGAAAACTAAAAAATTGGTTAACTAATATAAGAATTGGAAGAATAAAAAGGTAAAAACTAATCTCATTATTCTTACTAACATAAATAATTATTCGTATTTTTATTTTTATATTTAGATATATTTATGTTTAATATTAAAATTTGAATAATTATTTTGTAAAATATCTCTTATTTTTAGTTTTTTTCTTTTTGTGTTTTCTTCTCTATATTTTTTTTACTCCTCTTAGAAAAAAAAACAAAAAAAAACATCTAAATAAACTTAAATTTCTTTTCAAATGATTGTAAATCGTGGTTAAATTTATAGTTGTAGTTTCTTATGAAAAAATAGAAAAAAAATAAAAATAAGAATAGAGAAAAAAAATACTTTTTTTCTTAGGTGATAGAATTATAAAAATATAAATAAATACTAATAAATAAATGAAAGAAATATTTAAGATAATAATAAAATGACAAAAAATATTTTATTATATATTTCTAAAATAATAAAATAAGGAAGAAATGAAAAAATAAATACGTATATTACGAGGAAAATATTCTTTATATATAAATGTAGATTATTATTATTATATATAAAAAATTATAAAAAAAATATATAATTGATGGTCACGGATACGAGACAAAAAGTTATTTATATCTTAGTCTCTGTTTAAAAATATGAAACGATACAAATATTGTATCAATACTTTCTCAAAACAAATTCCATCTAATTAATGAAGGGTTTCTTTACAGAGATTTTTAATAAAAAAATATAAAAAAATATTTTAATTTTTTTATAAGTTAAAATTAATTCATATATAGATTCAAAAAAATAGAAAAAATCTTTAAACTTTTTATAAATTAATTTATGCATAATTTTCTTAATAGTATTTATGAAAAAAATTGGACCAAATATTAGCTCTGACTAATTCTGGTTGGTTTTGTTGGATGTGCTTAAAATTTTTGAAGAAGTGAAAACAAAGATATCAGTACTTTTTCTTTTGTTTGTATTCCTTCTTTATGCAAACTTGTTGCTTAGTTTTCCTAATATTTTGCTTTCACTGTTTTTTCTCCTTGTTTTTTACTTTCTATCGTTTGCGAAGACTCAATGCTATCTATTCAATAATAGTTGACTTTACACGGAGAACAAAATATTGTCCATTTTTATTATATAATAATAAAAGAAAAAAAAAACTGAGATATGAATATCAATCTAGCAGTGAAATTTAAGACGTTCCATCTACTATGTTTTTCATTTCCATCTATATTTTTTTTAAAATTTTAATTACAAATGTATCATCTTATTTATTTATTTTTAAATATTTTTAGAAAAAGTGGTAAAAGTAACTTCTTTTATTTAGTTTGTCCGTTTCTTATATGAATATTAAAAAAAAGTTTAATTATTTTTTTAAATCTCGATAAATTTAATTATTTTTAATTAAATTTTTATTTAAAAAATTTCTATTGAATTTTCCAAAAAAGTTATATTTCAATGGCGTTATTGTTGTTAATCTTACTGTTAAATGGGTGACGTGATCTTTATCTTACTTTGCTTAGTTGTCTTTGCATGTTATTTTGTGTTAATATAAAAGGACATAATTTTGTTGTTAACACATCATATTATTTTTAATGTTGGATGAGAATAAACTAAAACAAACAAGAAAGAAAAAAAGACCTAAATACTATTTTGGGAGTATGTGAAACAAACGTGAGATTGAATAAGAGAACAAAACAAGTGAAGTTGAAGTTGTGCATGAAAGATATCTAATAACAAGACTTATTGGTGGGACATCCAATAACATGTGATTCTTATTGTTTTGATCAAAACAACAATGAACAACTTGTTTAGACGAGATTGAAAAGGAAGTGAAACACAAACATATGTTGAATGAAGATAAACGAATACGAAATACAAATACGATGTTGATAGATAACGGAACAAGGATGAGATTGAGATTGCATATGAAGGTTGTGGAGGATAAAAACTTACAACCAATATGTTTAGTGACCATAATCTTTATTCCATCATAATCGTTTCATATTCTCCTAACATCATATTTGATTTTCTTTTTTTTTTCTTTTCGCTTATCTCCAATAATAAAAGTCATTTGTTAGGTTAACTAAGAGAATGCATCCTTTAATATTAACACAAAATATCAAGTGAAGACAACTAAGTAAGGTGATGGATCAAGATCACAATCAAATCACCCAATTAAAAAAAAATTAAACCATAATAACTCAATTGAAAAATATAAAAATTTTCAACATTAAAGAAATTATTTTTTTTAACAAAAATTTAACTAAAAAATCCAAATTTATTGCGCACTTAAAACTTAATTAAGTATTTTTTTTTCTAGAGAAACAAAATAATTGTAAGAAAAACTAAATTTATATGAAAAGGAAATGAAAAAAAAAAAACCAAAGAAAGAAACTAGGAAAAGTAGACAAAAAGGGGTTGGAGGTGAGCAATAATGGATCCATCTAGTGAAGCAAAATTTGATTGCGTGTAAGGTTTTTGTTCGGTGAGATGGGATGATAAAACTAACTGTTTAGTCTTTTCCTTTCTCTCTCTTGTCCTTTCTTCTTCACTTCTTCTCTTCCTCTTTTCTATATTCCCTCCTTTTCCTCAGATCCCAATACCATCATGGACGACGCTACTTCTGCTGCTACTGCCAATGGTAAGATTATTCATGGTTATGGCCTTTTGCTTCTACTTCTGTTTCCCTTATTATGCTTAATAATTAAACATACACCCAACACATCCTCCTTTCAGTGGGGATAAAGTAAAACCAGATTGGGTCTTTACATTAATCCGGGAAGCTGCTCTCTATAATCTAAAACCCAGGAAGGAACATGACTTAACCAATTTCAAACACAATCCAATTTTTCTAATCCAAATTGCAAACATGTTCAATTCAGTTAATAGGAGAGATGGGGTGCATGTATAAGCTGAAATATTCTTCAAAAAAAATTGACCCCTAGTGGGGTTGTTAATTTGTAATTTTTGAAGTATACTCAGATTTAGCTACTCAGGGGGAGTCACGGGCTTGTCACTTGTATGTAATGCTCTTTGTTGATTTTGCTTCTATAGCTGGAAGGATCTGACTGTTTGATACTGTTTTTTTTTATATTTAGTGTTGGAAGTCAAAGATGAAACTATTTCTGTTGCTTCGGCATTTCCTGGTCATCAAGAAGGTATGATCTTATCTGTTTCAGATGCTACTCCCCAGCTCCCTTCTGCGTTTTTTTTTCAAATATTATTTTCTCTTGGTATACCAGCTGTACAGGATAGAGACCACAAGTTCCTAACAAAGGCAGTTGAAGAAGCATATAAGGGGGTTGAATGTGGCGATGGAGGCCCTTTTGGTGCTGTTGTTGTTCGAAAGGATGAAATAGTTGTAAGCTGTCATAACATGGTTTTAAGAAACACTGATCCAACTGCCCATGCTGAGGTTACAGCTATAAGAGAGGTTTCTTATTCTTTCCATTTAAAACTTTCTAATTGATTTTTGAAACCTGAGGTCTATATCATGAATCAACAGTGGTGGATGAAACAAAGATCTAGGAATTGTAACTTTGTTATTCTACCATTTGGCTTCCAGTATGAGGACGGATTAAGTGAGGAGTTGATTGTACTATTCCTGAAGTTATTTAGTCAGATTGACTTTTTTCCTTGTCCATTCCTACGTTTATTAAGTGCGGCAAAAAACTGTTTAAACAGGCATCGTGTTATCTGGATCTGTATAACATGTGCTTGTTAAACAGATAAAGTTATGAGTGTTTTCCTTTTCTTTCCCAATAATAGTATCATAACAAATAACTTGTAGTTTGAGCATTCTTTAATCTTATATTGCAATATCTATCATTGGCTCTAGCTGTCTCAGACATACTTGGATCTCAAACTCTGGGAGTTTTAAAAATACACCATTTGATACCTTGAAGAGATTGTGTGTGAGTTCAAGTTGCTGAGAGTTTACATTGTTTGCTGTAACATTAAAAGCATGTCATTTGACTCCCTTCATCATGGTATATAAGAGGGTTCTGATTATTTTTATATCCAGTACAACTTTTAACTCCTTGATCAAGGGTCTGCATGGAAACATTTTTTTATGAACTCTTATGAGAGAGAAAAATGTGAAAGAAAATTATATCAACTTCTCCATAAGTGAAAAATAGTTTATGCATGTACTAATTTATAGGTTATTTTCTGTTAGCTTCTCCAAAATCTGATTTTTAACTTATACACAAGTAAATTTAGGTTGTAGTAAATTAATTCCATTTTTTGTCTCCTAAAAGTGTTCATTAAGAAGTTTCCTCCAAACAAACTCCGTATCTCACTTATCTACTTACTTTCTTAATATACATCATTTAGGACCTCGTGTTATAACTGGATATCATCTGTAGGCTTGTCAAAAGCTGAATCAAATTGAACTTGCTGACTGCGAAATCTATGCTTCTTGTGAGCCTTGTCCAATGTGCTTTGGTGCAATTCATCTTTCAAGAATCAAGGTGAGCCAGCTACATCATTAATATTTTCCTCTCACCACATGTTTCCGTAGTTTTTATTAAAATGATTGCATTGTTCATTCTGTTTGCATCGGACAGAGATTGGTTTACGGAGCTAAAGCAGAAGCTGCAATAGCAATTGGATTCGATGATTTCATTGCCGATGCGCTGAGGGGCACGGGTTTTTATCAGAAGGCCCAGTTAGAGATAAAAAAGGCTGATGGTAGCGGTGCTGTTATTGCAGAACAAGTATTTGAGAAGACAAAAGAGAAGTTTACTCTGTACTGATTTGCTTTTGTCTTCTAATTAAAAGTGAACACAAGATACAATTGTTCAGGAAAATTCAATTTCTTACTATAACTACATTCATAAATTCAAGAAATACAAAGTTTACATAACTTTATGAAGGCATTCATTAGTTCATACTGTTTGCTTAAAGGCATTGCAGATGGCCATTGATATGTTAAATTTCTGAATGATCTGTTTGCTTAAGGCACTGCAATTGACTCTATATATGTTAACTTTATGAATGACATGTTCGATTGTTGGAGAGTTGCGTAGGAGGAGGGCGACGAGGTAATTGGGCTTATAATGCACTGAATATACAAATGACAGCCCTATCATGCACAAGAATCTAAGCTTGTCATCCACATATTTCACAGATACATATAATTAAATTTCTTGTTTACCACAAAAACATTACAGAATTGCTAGAGCTATTACTATTCATTGAAGTTGTTGGTGTTGGATAAAGCACAAACTGTTTCTGCACATCTGGGAGAAGTTTTAGTTTATACGTCATCTTCATCTAGATCGCAATTCCTCCAATCTAGCCTTGATCTGATCCTGCAACAACTCCAACCGCTTCAAATACATCTCCAGTTCCAAAATCCCTCGTTTTGTCCATTGCGCATGGTCCACATCTTCAGGACATAGCGGCAATGGGATTGGCACCAACTCAGGAGGTGGCTGTTGGTGTGCTTCATCCAACACTTCCTTCAGCAACGGGGAGAAACAGGACCTCATGGTCTCCTCAATGAAGCCCTGTATGTTACCACCATTGTTCTGCTCATAATCTCTGTTCTCATCTTCTGCATCATGTAGCCGCAACCGCTTTGGCACTCTCTCGTCTATTTCATCACTGTTATCAAGTTGATCAATCTTCACCTTAACGTTGCCACCAAGGTAACGGCTTTCAGGAGTGCGTCCTGACGCACCATCAAAAGAATCTTGGTCTAACAGGTTATCGGTGTCATTGCCCCAGATCTTGTGTGAAATTTCAAAAATGGCCTGTTCCTGGAGGTTCCCTTTAGGAACCTCCTTGTCCTTGCCTTTGTCCAAAGCCAATTTGTGTTTCCTCTTTAGTCTACGCAGCTTCTCAACAAGCTGATTCCTGTTGAAATCGACGTTCAGTTTGGGCCTCACGTGATCATACAACGAGGCTACGTCGTTGTGGAGGGTGGTGGTTGCCCTCCCATGCTGCTTCATGTAATCAAGGTATCCCTTCAGCAGTTCCATCTCGTCCTGTTTCGTCCACAGCCTCTGATATTGTCTCACAACGCCCGAATACTTGTTGGAGCACTGCCCTTTGGAGCGTGTTACAAATGTGGTGGCAGTGGTGGTGGTGCCGGGGACCATGCTTCTTTCATCGTCGGCCGGGAAGGCCACCGTCACGGCCGGGGAGGCAGTGGGAACGGCGAGAGCAAGGGGAATGGTGTCATCCACATCGCATGAGCTAAGATATTGGTCGTTTTCGTGATCTTGTATATTGAAGTTTTGGTGATTTTCATGATGAGTGTTGATGTCAAGGTTTTGTTCTTCTTCGGAAGAGGAGGAGGAAGAGGAGGGGGACAAGAACCAAGAAACCAAAGGGGAAAGCATTTTTGAGGAGACACCACACTTCATTTTTCCGCATATTAGAGTATGAAGGTAGCCGTTGGTTGGTTCATGGCACCTGTGCATTTACTATCAATAGAATGCATATGTCTATAACCTCCACTCTAATAAGAGGACAAATATCTTCCTGTATATTCTCCTCCGTATAATCCGAATTCAGCTTAAAAAATAATACATTATCACATTTTCATGCTTCTTTTTTTTAAGCAAAAACAACTTGCTTGTTAACTAAAGCAGTCAAATATGTTATTTATTTCCTTTTCTAACAAAAATTCAATAAAACTTGTGTTATATGACCAATAGCGAAGAAAACTACACTTGGGGTAAGTTATATGACATTTTTCCACATTGTTTTTGCAAAATATGGTGAGAAGTGGAAAATGGAAAATGGAAAAGGGTATGCACAAAACTAACATGGGAGATTACTTCTCACGAGGCAAGTATTATTGTTGAAAAGATTGTAAGTTTATCTACATATTAAACTCAAAAATTATTTCAATAACTATATTCACACATGAGGTTTCCTTGTTCTTTTATCGTCATGGTTTCAATTGTGTTATAGCATTCTTTAGAGGAATAATACACATAAGGACTATTTGTTTCTTTTGGTCATAATTATATATTGGTAACTACCATAGAATAACCTCAAAGATACATTAAAATATGGTTCCCAGAATCAAGTAGAGATGCTTACCTTAATGCTTATTTATTTTAATAAGTCAATCACAATAATTATATATGTTTATATATTTTTTATTTAATTATTATCATGACCAAGTGTAAATTATATAAACATCAAGAAAAAAATAGTTAAAATGTACTTACATGGTTTAGAGCTATAATTAAGGTATCTTTAGCAATTATTTTCATTATTTTAGAATTTAAAGTTAATTATTTAAGGAGAAAGAGACTCCTAGTATGTGTGGTTTCTTGAAGCTCCAATCCATATAAAAAACAAAGAAATGAACATGAATAAACTTAAAAGATACAATAAAAAATAGTTTATAGAATCAAGGAAAAATGTTTAGATTGATACTTATTTGTTTTAATAAGTCAATTATAAGAAATAGGTTTTTATATTGTTATTGTATTCAACTACTATTGAAAAAGTTGTAAATTATACAAACATTATAAACAACTTCTAGTTTTTTGGTTCTAAGGACAATATCTTTTTTATTTATTTTGCCATCATAAACATAATAATGCATAAAACAATATAGTAAATGAGTGTGTATTTGTCATTTTTTAACTATATTTTCTAATTATTGACTTTCATTTACATTAATATTTTTCTATCTTTAATTAGTTTTTTCAAGGCATGTGATACATTGGATGGAAAATATGTAACTGAAAGTTACAACCCATAATGAATGAATACTCGACTTTAGTGTAATAAAAACCTGGTAATTATGAATATGACTAATATGTCATATATTGGAATTACTAACTTGTAAGCAACAATAGAAATTCTTAAAATTATGTAAGATAATTTTTATTATTACTTTAAGAGTTTATATGCATTATATTATATTAGAGTATATTCATAATTCATTTTATGTTGTAAGTATTTAGAACAAAAATTATTGTCTGTGAGGACAATAAAAAGAAGTATTAGAAATGTAATATTTTTAGAAAATTTTATCTTAGAATGGTATTACACTATTTAAAATGTTTCAAGCATATACAGTTTAAGTATTTATTTATATTTTACTTTACAAAAGTTTTTATATTACAAGTTGAAATGACTCAAAAAATAGATAACACATTATAAACAAATTATTTTCTATGTTGGTTATAACGATAATTAATGTAAAAAATTGACATTAAATTTGAGAAATAGGTACAACATATTTGATAATTAGCTATGTTAATAATTAATGTTGAATATACAAATGTTATATATATATATATATAATATAGAAAGTGTGTACTTTGAATATACGTTCATAATAATATTGAAACATTTAATATTTAACAGATTTTTTATATTAATTAAATTTAGAATCTCTATAAGAGCACATGTAGAATAATATTACTTATATTCTCATTTTTAGCAACTTTTTTTTTATTTGTTTCTCCTTTTATCCCACATAGCACATGTTGGAAAATGGTTTTGATTAGAAAAAAAAAATGATTACGTGAACGTAACATGTGAATGGGTTGTGAATAAGTGTAAAAGCAAGAGTTTGAATTTGGGGAAAGATTGAAGGTTTGAAGATTGAAGTTTTATCTAGGCGCCAGCTGGATTTAGATAGAGATAGAGATAGAGAAGCAACAATTTTAAAATCATGGAATTCGTAGGCTTCTTCTTCTATCCATCTTCACTTCACGTCACACTCAACTTCAAGGAACCATTTCTTTTCTAACCCAAATCCCCCAACAATTACTATTTAACCTTTTAGGATGCTTTTTTTTTTCTCTATAATAATTAAATCTTTTTAAATATATAATAAGTTTTTATATTACAATATAATGTTATCGGTTACAACAATATATTTCCAAAATATTTAAATTCAGTTTCGATATATGAATAAAATATTTTAAACTAAAAGAAATATATAGTTAGGAAAAATTAAATAGTACAAAGATAAAATAGAAAATAATATTTCTAGTTCAAAATATCAATTTTACTCTATATTTTATGGGTCACCATTCAATCAAATTATATAAAAAAAAGATTTATATTATAAATATAATGTATCCCATATATAATCATATTACCTCAAACAATTATTGTTAGAAACACGAAACTTTATTCTTAAGTGGGGAGAACAAATATTTTAGGAAAAATTACAAGAATAAAGATAACAAAAATATTTAGAAGATAAAAAATAGTTTTTTATTGTAAGAAATTCATCGTTGGATCATTAAGGTAAGTAATATAAAAGAACGATTCTAACGTATATAACAATGAATAATAATTCCATAAAATTAATAATTAAATGTTAAAAAATAGTAGAATTTGAGTGAAGAATTGGATAAAAAGTTGAGAAAAAATAGTATTAAATTAAGCAATGAAGAAAAAAATGTGGGGCAAGTTGGTTGGTACATTACCTAATAAACCAGCTCCGAGATTCTGATTGTAATTGTTATTGGCAGCGAGTGAGTGAAAAAACAGTGACAGCCTCTAAAGGAAACAACCAAATCCCGTGAAAGCAAGCAAGAACGAAACTCAACTCCAATGCCCATGGCATCCGATCTAAACGACGCCGTTTTCCCCGAAGAAGATCTTGATGATGACGATGAAACTCAAGAGGACGAAGAGGAGGATGACGAAGACGACGACGTTTTAGATGATGACGAACCCCCTCACTCCGTCCTCGCCGCCGTAAGCCTCGCCGCCCCCTGTTCCACCGTCTCCCAAACACTCGGCACCGCATCAACTGCGATCGTTGTCGCCGATTCCTCCCCGAAGAGGCCGCGCACGGAGCAAATCGAGGAGAAAAAAGCGCTGGACGATTCGCGGAGATTGTTCCAGCGTCTGTGGACGGACGAGGACGAAATTGGGCTCTTGCAGGGGTTTCTGGACTACACGGCGCAGCGAGGATCCTCTCACCACAACGACACCGCTTTGTTCTACGACCAGATCAAGTCGAAGCTTCAACTCGGATTCAACAAGAACCAGCTCGTCGAGAAGCTCCGGAGGCTGAAGAAGAAGTACCGCAACGTCGTCACCAAAATCAGCGACGGCAAGGAAGTCTCCTTCAAGAGCCCTCACGACAAAGCCACCTTCGAAATCTCGCGGAGGATCTGGAGCAACACCGCTCCAATCACCGGTCCCGTCGAAGACGACGACGAAATCAACCCTAACCCTAATTCTAATCCAAATCCCAACCCTATTTTCGGCCAATCGGCGAAGACGCCGCTGTCGCGGAAGCGGTCGCGGCCTCGATCGGAGAAGCGCGAGTTCAACGACGGTTCAGCGTTGAACAAGGATACTAATTGTATTGGCAACAGTAACAATAATAGTAATAAAGATAATGAAAATTGTAACCATAGGCATAACTTACAGGGTGTGATTGAAGAGACAGTGAGGAGTTGCGTGTCGCCGGTGTTGAAGGAGTTGGTGATTGGTGGCATGGGATTGGGAAGTGGTTTTGGTTTTGGGGGAAGAGGTTTTGGAGTTGGAGGAGGGTTTTCAATGAATCCCTTGCAAATGCCAATGACATTGAGTCCATTGAATTTGGGCATTGGGGAAATGGGGATGGATGAGAAGTGGAGGAAGCAACAGATTTTGGAGCTGGAAGTATATTCGAAGCGTTTGGAATTGGTGCAGAATGAGATCAAGGTTGCTCTGGAGGAGTTGCGATCAACTGGTGGAGGATGACTCAAAATAAATCAAAGCTTTTAGGTGTTTACTTGGTGAGGATAAGGGTTTCCACGCTAATTGTTGATCCACCCATCGTTTATAGGCTAGTTACACAGCTAGTAATTTATTTTTTCTTTTTTTAATAGTTTAGATTTTTATTACTGCATACACCAGTTGTTTAATAAAGTGTTCTTGTTTTTCTTCTGTCTTCTGTAAAATTTTCTTTTACGCTTATTAATAATTTACATGTACAGATAGAGTGAGGGAATTGGCGGAAGACGAGCTTCCTTGTACTTTGATCTGCTGTGAAATTGCGAGTCATTTTTTTCATGAATGAGTTACTATTTGATTCTGGGAAAGTTGCTCTACATTCTGCCTTTCGATTATTTGGATTCTTTGGTATTTGGAAAGAGGCTGCTGGGTTGAAAGACATTATTTATTGAAATTAATTCAATTATCGGATATCTCTCTTGGTTTCTGCGTCTGGTGCCATCGTAGAGGCACGCCACCAAAAACTCAAACAGAAAATCTATATTCGGTGAGAACTGTGCCTGTGTGTGAGAGAGAACCATTAATTTAGTTCTTGAATTGTTCCTATCTTATTTAAGAGTAATCCCTTAAGTATTAAAAAACGTTAAATAATCCTTAAAAAATATTGCATAACCTTTTAAATTTCTCCTTAAACGTTAAGTATAATATAAAACATTCAATATTGAAAGATTAGTTATACAGTTTTATTCAAAGGCTACTTGGAAATGAGAATTTTGGAAGACCATATAGTAAGACTCGAATTCATGGATCTATTCACTTTTACCTCTATTTGTTAACTAAAACTTCATTATTTGATTTTTAAACTGGATGCTTTAGGTGAAATGTCTATTAGAGACAACAGATTTTAACACAACTATATACCTAAGACTCGAATTCATAGATCTAACTTAGACTATAATATTAAATAAATAGTTATTTTTGTAGGATATTGTAATATAGACTTAATCATGTGATATTATCTTTACAACTTTTGTTAGATGATATCGAATTGTTAGATGATAATGTGGCTCAAAATATAAATAAAGAGTACTATACTGAATTTTTAAGATGGTGAACCCCGACAAATTGACATAATGTGGCCGAAAATAAAAAATAGTCACCAAACCAGGAACAGCACCGTTCCTGAATATTAGAATTAAATTATTGTATTTATGCCCCAATAATAAAAGAAGAAAAGATGCAGTCAGCATAATCCTTTAGGTAGGAGGAAAACATGCATAAGAGAAAAGTGCACCCCCTCCTACAGCCCCTTGGACCTTTCATCAAACAAAGCCGACCAGAATTGTCAGAAAGTCATTAGAGCAGCTTCCTCCATGCAACAGTTTCTATATCTCATACAACATACAGATGCTACTGGGCATGACAATCCCAGACAAATATCCTGCATTTCCCATTAAACTAATCAAATTCTATTCACATCAGGTATGTATGTACATACAGGTTAATTGCTACGCAAAGCTAGTAAGCCGTACATCATTTTACATACAGCACAATAACATAGTTCCATACTATGGAACAAAGCAACACTTGTGCTGATTCCTTGCCGCAAATTGTGTTTAACAACTCGCAATCAGTTCCACAACAACCACTATTGCTTCCCAGATTCTGGTGTATCTAGCTGACGTATTTTAACTTGGTAAACCTTCTTGGTCTGCTTATCATGAGTTGTTGGCCCCAATGCAGCTTCTTGATCCCTAGTAGGCATGCCATCCGTAGGTTGTGGTTTAGTCATCCATTTTGGAGATGGTATTGAAGGATCCATGTTCCGCACAAATCGGGGTTGTAAATTGGTTATCGGTCTTGAACTTGGAACCCTCAATGACCTAGGTCTCTCTCTTTCCTCCGTCGTTAAAGAAGAAAACTCAGTTTTCATATTGTGGAACTGTTCTTCACACTGTAACCTATCTCGTATCTTAAAATTCTGTCTGTCATTATGTCCACCATATTTTGGTGTAGTCATTACGCCATGGTGATTATATTGTCCATTATATCCACTTGCGTTCTCACCATAATATTTTCCATATCCAGGCGATCGAAGCCCGTTCATTGAATGATGGACTGGAGGTTGCTCCAGCAATCCATGGGATCTGTTATTTGATTTAATGTTGAGGGTGTTCTTAACAAGTCGATGAGCTGCTTCTCCCAGTTGAGATCCAGCTTTGGCTCCAGGTACTTGTGGCCTGTGTGGATGCATCATATACAGAATGGTCAGGCATGTCAAGTATCTCCAATAGAATAAATGACAGGTTTCATGCATCAAGAAAATTACATGCTCGGATTGAAAGTCACCGAGAACTTTTCAACTTCCACAACATTGATTTTTTCAAATATTCCACAAGTATACTACTTTAAGAAAACACTAATTAATAATTACTTCTCGAAATTTTGTAAATATAATTATACAAGACAATGAGCTGCAATTCCATACATCACTATTATGATTCAATGATTTGTTAACTTTTGTTCTCTTATCTTTCATTGATTTCTCATAAAAGCTGAAAATTTGGATATGCTTAAATGTTAAATGAAAAAGACCTGGAGGAGCACTATTGAATGCACACTATTTATCCATTGCTATGTTTTCATTCTTTTGAAATATGGACTTCACAGTCACACACTCACCCTATTTGGTAGCTATTCCATTGGCGGGCTCTGTTTCAGTTACATTTTTCACTCTATACGAACGTTATTTTGCTATATAAGGGCTCCGTTCTAACTATGCTAAAACATAAGCTTCATGCAATCAGTACGTATGTGTAGCTCTCATTGAAAAGAAGTTTATTTCCTTAGGTCTTAGGACAATCTATTGTTCCCAACAAAAGACTACAAATAAAATGTAATTCTTATCCAATGTCCACACCACATTATGGGATGCTGCTCTAAGGACGAAATACCATTTAGAAAAAACATGCAAACAATTATGTGTTACTGGTTTTTTATATATTGGCCTCTACATAGGTTGATAGTGAGACTCAATTGTTTTGTTTGACTTGTGGTTAACTAGTTTGGTAAATTATTTGTTTAAAAGTATTACATTCAGCACTATTGCATCCTTTATTGAATATGATACATTTCAAGCTATTTTTAATCATCTCTGAATGTTACAATTCAATAGGATCTTCAGTTTATGATTCAAAAATTAGTTAAAATTCAAGATTTGATAACCTTTGAAATATTAAACTAAACCATCAGTTTGGGCAGCGCTGCAATATTGTATGTTTACCCAGCCAACAAGAACATGAAATATATTGCACAAACCTGACATCCTCATGGAAACAGATTCTCACCTTTCTCTTGTTTGCAGTCGCTGACCAATATTGTCCTCATGCCACAGCACAGGAAAAGGTTTAACATCAGTGGCTTTTAACACCTGCAAACAGAAACAAAATGAAAGTGAGATCAATATAATTGAACCGAGAAGGAAACAGCAGGTATTGTTGAATTTACAGAGGAAGAGAGATAGAACAGAATATTTTAGACAGAATTTAGAGAATGAGAATGCTTTATTATTTAGTTAAATGTAGTAAACAGGTTATGTAAGATATGTATATAGCCTTATTGTGGAGACTATTCGCAAGGATACTCTCGAGGAAAATTCCTAGAAACCAACCAACGAACACTAAATGCAGTTAAACAAATGATAAATGAAGATGATATTTCCTAAGTACATTTACAGTTATTGTTTCAAACATGCGTCACCATCTAATTAAAAAGAACAAAAAACATAATAAGGTCAAAATATAGATAAGTCTGTCTGAACTAATTCCCCAAACCTAGTTAATAGTTTGACACGAGGAGTGGTTCTATGAGTATATAAATAAGAAACAGTTGTGATGTGAAGCTCCATCCATCAGATGAACTGATTAACTTTCCAAGTCAGATGCTAAGAGTAGTCAGTCACAACACAAACCTTGTTGGGTATTACTACACCATCTGGAAGTTTCGGGATATGATTGTGTCTTTGTGGGTTAAGAAATGTAATATTTCTGAAATACAAAAACACTAAACATGAGTTCCGTAGAGAAGATTAAATTATTCCATAGGTGTAGTCACAGAGGACAAAACTTACAAGACTTGGTTACAGTCAACATCTTGCAATCCTCTGATGGGACAAGATACAATAGAGCTGAAAACATTTCTTTCACAAAACCAAAGATATCCATTCATCCCACCACTACAAACAAGGATAACAAACAGGTATATGAGCCTATTAAATAGCTACCAGAATTCAAAACGATGAGTGATGACCACTAGCACATTCACCAACCTAGCATTTGTGTCAATTGGCCGAACAAATCTTTCATGTGGGGCTAATTGACTACAAACACGGGAATAAGATAAGATATCTGAAGCCAAATCATGTGCACAATTGACATATAGCAAATCAAGCATCACACTGTTCCGAAAGTGTTCTTCCTCCTGCATATAAGAAAACTGAAATTAAGCACTAAAGACACAATAATTAGAAGCTTTCATGAATTCTTTTGGTGTAAAACATGGACAATTCTGACGAAAAAATTGTCAAAAGTTATCTAGCTATTTGAAATATCTGTTAAAGTAAATATCTAAAAAAAATCCTCCAGCAATTGAGTAGCAAAAATAGAACAGAAGAAGATTATTAACACTCAACAAATTTATCTAGATAAAAATGGCTACAGTCAATCAACATTCGACAATTCCTACGTAAAAGAGTGGCAGCTGCATTTCCTACTGTGAGAATCCTGAACACATTTTATGCAACTCTTATCTTATTTTAAACATAAATTCACTTGGAACTATGCAAGAAGATAAAAAAATTATTTTATTGACATCACACCAATTACATTCTCATCGTCTCTATTTGTAATAAATAAATCTTTTAGAAAAGGAAATAAAGATATGCCGCAATGAATAAAAAGATTATAAAGATATTTTTTCCTGATTTCTATGGAAATATTGAGAATATTTTTTATCCTAATAATCCGCTAGTCACAACAAATTCCTAGTGGATTCAAGAAGAACCACAAGGTTTAATTTTACAGTTTAGTCTTTCATGCAACTCAACAACCAAAATTTTCATGAAACAAGTATTCTTAGTCAATAATTATAAATATACAACAATTCCTCCCCTTCCACATACACACATTCACTTAAAAGTTCCAAACCGTTAATGTATCTTCAATCTTTCTTGTGGCAGCAAGCAATTTCTTCTCATCAATAAATGGCAGCTTGGCCACACCCTGAAAAGCACCCACAGCAGTAGTTAAAAAACAACTTAACTCCCACTTCATTCTAAAGCATTCCTAATTTGTAAACATGCTATAATACCTGCCATGCAAATCGTTTTCCGTTCATATCAATCTCAAAGTCTGTCAAATAGGTATCCATGTAATATCAGATAAAGAAAATATGTCAGATTTAACAGAATTAATAATAAACAATTAATAGACAATTATCTCACCAGCAGGGTAAAAGTGAAAAATAGGAGATGAAGGATCAGTCATCAAATCTCTATATTTCTTAGGCAGTGCACTTGAACTGCAACAGAAAATAAATAAGTGAAACAGAAAGGATGGTAGAATAATTTAATTTAACCATAAGAGAAGGAAGAAACCTTGAAGCAGGTAGGGTACCCATGAGCTGATCAAATGGTTTAAATGGCTCTCCAAAGTGGAAAGTTATTTCCTGATCAGCTAGATCTTTAAAATCAGAAGCGAAGGGAGCATAATGATATGGGTAGTACCTGAAGAAATAATTAAAGTAAATAGTAAGAAGATTGAACATAGTCATGAATGATAATTCAACTCAAATGAAGGAACACTTCTGATGTTGACATCAAAGCCCAAGGCCATGATGAGAAGGATCATGACCAAGGCCCAACATTTTGAGGAGACTAGGCTGATTATATCTATAGCATTCTGGAGAGCTAAAATAAAATTATTGATATATTGCTTGCAGTTAGGATTTGAACAGAGAATCACAAGTTTAGTATGTGTGCACTTAACCAAGGGGTCAAATCAGCTTTACTGGCAAAACTCTAAAACTAAATTTGTATTAAAACATTTTGAAATTCAGAAAATGGATACGGATGATGTTGACAAACCAGTGAGAATATAGGGTTCTTCCTTGCATCTTGCAATCTTATCAACTATTCACCAATTGTGGCACTTATCCTTAGGCATATCAAACCTTATTTGTGGCACCTTCATTTATCTAGGTTTCTTTGTTTTGTTTTCAGTTACTAACTTTTAAATTGATTCCAATCTCTAACCCCTAAGTTCTCAAATTTTGTGTCAATTCTATTTGGAATCTTATCAACTTCTAGCAATTCAAGTCAATTCTATTAAGCAACTCAGCCTCATCAAGGCATCCAGTCTATATTATGTTAAGTTGTTTCTCAAACCACTATGGTAAAGTTGAGAACTGTAGCATTGAAGTTAACACATAAGGGAAAGATCTGCAACCTAGAAATTTTGCTCAAAGAAGAACAGATGTGGAGTGTGAACAGATACATTCATCAAGTTTCACTCAACTAATTCAATAAATCAAGAAAAAAAGTAAAGATACATTATTTAACAGTGTCATCATATCTGAAGTGCATACTTGTATCTTATAATATTCAGATCATCTTAATGCAAGCTCATTCATTACCCTAGGACTTCATTAAGCAAATAATAATAATAATGATAAAACCTCTAGACAGACAGCTTTCTAGCTTTACAAGTAGTTGCATTTGATTTTCTCAGAAACCAACAGTGGTGCTTTACACCAAAGTTGTGACTAACTGTTAGAAATATAAGAAATATAATATCTAAATTTTTTATCTTAGAATATTTGAAAGTATCTTAGATACTCTCTTAGGATTTATTCTTCTTTTATATTTTTATTTGTTTCCTTATTTAATTAAGATCTTTATAATTATAGGAATAACTTATTAATATCAGATCTATTGGAATGACTTATAGACAGATCATATCACGTATTTATTGTCATCAGTTTATATAAAATGAATTTATTGTGTAGTCCATACATACAGTTTTCATCATCTCTTTCATCTGTTTTCTCTCTTTCAATGCAGTACCATTCTTAATTACCTGTTTTGTGACTGTTATGCTACCGAGTTCCCCAAAACAAAACAAAAATGGAACTCTAATTAGTCAGTTTTTTTGTTGTATCTCTTATTTTTAATATGAATGTCCCTTTTCCACCGTGTCCTAATTTGGTTCCTTATTTAGTTAAGATATTTACAATTATAGGAATACCTTATTAGAATCAGATATATTATTATATTGATTTATAGACAAATCACATCATGTATTTTTGTCATCAGTTTATATAAAATGACTTTGTTGTGTAGTCCATACACACAGTTTTCATCATCTCTTTCATCTGTTTTCTCTCTTTCAACGTGGCCTGTGTTTGGCAAAACTAATTGAAAGCTATATTAGAGTGGTACCATCCTCCATGACATATTTTGTCACTATTCCTCTAGTGAGTTCCCCAAGGTAAAATATACAACTATAATTAGTCACTTCTTTCGTTGGATATTTTATTTCCAAGACTAATGTCACTTTTCCACCGTGTCCTAATTTGGTTTGCCACTAATACATAATTATTCTTAATTTGTGGCAAAGTGAAATACTTTTCATAACAAGCTAAAGTTTAATAAGCTTTAGTTTGCTTGAGGGGGAGTGTTAGAATAAAACAAATATATAAAGATGTTATCTTAGAATCTTTGATTTGTTTCCTTACTTAATCAGGATCTTTCCAGGAACATCTAATTAGAATTACATTTATTAAAATATGATTTATAAGCATATCATTTTATATATTTATTGTCATCAACTTGTATAATTTGGATACTTGTGTAGCCCATGCACACAGTTTTCAACATCTCTTCCATCTATTTTTCTCTCTTTCATGCATGTAAACACACCAACTTGCCAAGTGAATCACTGAAAAATGATAAACAAAAATAACTAAAACCTATAAATAAATAAAAAACCATCACTAACCACTTCCATGAGCTGACACCTTGATAATAATACCGGCAAATCCAACAAAGGCCTTCCACATATTTCAAGACCTAAAAGACAACTAAAACAATGAGCTGAATTCCAGTTCTAATATAAGAAATTAATGAGAATGAGAAGGATAATATTCACAAGAAAGCAAAATATTCAGAATCAATATATTGTCTATCCCTGTTACGAATGCACATGATGTCCACTTCTAGTTCATTAGATTTTGCAAAAATATTTATGAAATAAGAAGTTATTCTTCAGGGCACCATTGAATTTTGTTTAAACCAGTATCAGCAGATCTAAACCCATTTGAAGAACACATGCAGTTGGCGGGCATAAATAGACTACCTTTCCTCCTTTGGAACACAGGTAGGGAACAGTACCACAAAGTTCAAGAATCAAGACCCTATAAGTATAGCCACATCAAATAAAAAGGAAATGTAGAAATATGTTTGTATGCTTTCCCTTCTAAGTCAGAATGCATGTAAATGGACACAGTCAGCATTTATAAGATTAAATCACGTGTGGGCATTAGATTTGAATATTAGGGCATATCCAAGAACTGCAAAATCTTTTACAAGATTAGTCTTATGTCAGACATAGAACTTACAGTATCTTTCTTAATTTTATCAATCTGCTCAAGATTTGATACACCAAACTTTTCAGCATAATATCTTTCCTTGTATCCAGGATCCCCTAATTTAACCTGAAAAAATAAGAATCATTTAGTTCTAAAATTGATAAGCATTTATAAATTGCTCATTGGATTTGATGGGTCAAACATTGGTGTAGCCTCACTATCACAGACATGCTACCCTTAGTGTTTCTTTGGGAGCACTAGTAGAATTACTTTTGCAATCCTGAAAAGCAATTTTGGTGGTGTTCCAAAACATAAATACAGAAAATAAACTGGAAATATATCCTAATATTTAACCTTATCCACAAGTGAGGCTCGGGGTTCTCGAGGCATTTCTCCTCTTGCCCTAGCTCTAATCTCTTCATTATTTTCTGCAGCCTGTAAATACAATTACATGCCAGGAAGCAGTAACATATAAAAGCATATTAAAAGAACATATAGCTAAGGAATATCAGTTCATGAAATTTGTTAGAAAGCAGAATACCAGCCGAATGCAAACTCTTTTCTGAAAGATTTTATCTTCATGAATAGCAATGAACTGGATAAATCGTTCCACTCTATCTAAGAAAACCTGTGAGGTATAAACAATTTCACATTGCAATACTCGTTGAGAAAGAAGGAATTCCAGATTGGTAATTTAAGAGTTATATATACTAGAGAATGAAAATATAAGAAAGAAGCTTAAGAGATTAATGAAACTCCTAGTTGATTCATGTATTTATAAGAGTCCTTAGATAAGAGATACACTAAAAATATCTAAAAAGACTACACCAAGGTGACAGATAGGTATTACAAAAATTAAGTTAAACTATCATAACAAGTTAACTATTAAAACAAGTTAAATAATTCTAGCACATCCCCTTAAGTCTAAGCATACAAATTGTATGTACTAAACTTGGAACATATAAATTGAATTCAAGGTCTTCTCAAGGACCCAGTCAAAATATTTGTAAGCTGATCCTAAGAGCTGACAAATTCCGTGCAAATTTCCTTAGACAACAACTTTTCTCAAATGAAATAACAATCAATTTCTCCGGGTTTGGTTCTTTCAAGAAATTCAGGATTGGAAGTACTGTGAATGGTTGTTGGTTAACATGATACATTTTCATTTTTTGAACTTCACAAAATTTCAACGCTTAGAGGAATTATTTTATCCACACACAATTTCATAAGTGATTATATTTTGGCACTAGATTGAATATCCACATTCAGTTTCTAGCTTTCCAAGTAATAATATTGTTTCCAACAAGAACACAATATCCAATAATGAAATGCCTATCTATAGGAGATCCTGCCCAATCAACATCACAATGCCCATACATCTAACTATTTCTCTTGTCTTCGTATAGCAATATTAGTGCTAAAGCCTTTTTGAGGCATCTAAGGATGCAAATGATAACATTTTAGTGATTAAGACAAAAAAACTCGCCTAAACTGACTAACCACTCCAACTGCAAAAAAAAAAAGTTAGGTCTAGTAATACTGAGATAAATAAGTTTTCCAAAAAGTCTTCTATATCTTTCTAGCTTTGAGAAAGGTTCACTTTGCTCTTTTATTTAGATTAATAGGACTGTTCACACGTCTACAATCAATCACACCTATTTCCTTTAGAATATCTAATGCAAATTTTCTCTAAGAAATTACAATACCTTCCTTTGATTGAACTACTTCAATATCCATAAATGATTCTTTAGCTAAGAAATTTTAGTGGCATCATTATATGTAATGACTATGTCATCAAAATACACAAATGAGTACACAAGTTTCTTAGGACATACACGACATAAAAGACTGAATGATCTGTCAAACCAAGCATCTAGAGATAGTTTAAAATCATAGAGATTGGTGTATTTACCATCTAACACACACTCCTCCTGAGCAACAAAGCTAGGAGGTTGCTCCATGTAGATTTCCTCTTCTAGATAACCATGAAAGAAGACATTCTTGATCACCATGAAGGAAGACACTCTTGAATCAAGTATCTGTGAACTTTGACTTTGCATGGTTTTGGAAATCTAAGTTGTTGACAAACCAGATTGAGTGGGAGGTTGTGCTTGGCTGCTAGATTTTAGTCGTAGATATTTATGATATTTTTCATCATAAAACTTTGTTCAACCTTTTCAAATTTGGAGATATTGGTTGTCTTGTCAAGAAAGTCATGTAAAGAGAAGTTGTTCTCTTGAGTATGGACTACTATATTAAAATAAGAGCATTGAGGATACAATATGACCACTTCTTCCTCCTCGATTGTTACAACCTCCCTTTCCGTGAGTAGACAACATGGAAGATGATTCAACAGAATCATGAAAATTTCTACTGGTAAGGATGGGAACACAAACCAGTCGTGTTGTTAGACTTCCCATTGAGGAACCTCTTGAACATGTAGGATTTGAACATGATTAAATTTGGGATCAAGACACGAAGGATGACATTGACAACCATATAGAACTTATCCAACTTCTTAATTTTTTCCAACAAATCTACTTCTAAGTAGCTTATTAGGCTTTAGTAATAAAGGAAGTCATGTTGTGATTTGTATATTTAAGAGATGTCAACTTATGGGAAGAACTATAAAGACGTTGCATATGATTCGCAAAATTACTTTTAGCCTTTCCAAAAAAGGGTTACAAGTTTAAAAGATCCTAATATATTAGGTTCCACAAATTGCCACAACAAAGCACAAAGCTGAAAATTCATCTTCTTCCACTATTCAACTTTGTCTAATGGTATTTTACTATCACTTTCTTCCAAGTGGTCATAAAATCCTTGACCAAAAAACCAAAGCTCAAGAAATGTACACCGAGAGGTAACTCTTTCCATTAAGCTTCTCTAAATCAATTGTGAGAGTCCCCGAAAAAGAGGTGGGAGGTTCTGAAGACATTTTGAAGAAGAACGTAAAAAAAGGGATTTGAGGGGGACAAGTGGCTGCAACCTATGGGTTGAAACAATCAATGGTGGAAAACAAGAATTGAGGGTTGAAACATTGATAAGGGAGGCCAACAAACCCTATGGACCGTGCAGCATTTGGCTTTCCCACACCTAATTGGGTGCACAAAGATGGTGCATTTGAGGGAACATGGAGACAATCCAGCCTCCGTTATTGGTTGCATTCTCTATCACACAACGAAAGGAACCAAATCTAATACTCACCAGAGAAAATGGCAGTGGCCGAGTGGTGATGTACAGCGGAAGACAGTGGTGGACAGCAGAAGATGGTGGCAGATGTTAACTGTGAACAATGGATTCTCCGACACTTGATGAGACAAACATGACCAGGTGCTTGGTAGAGGATAAAAAAAGACAGTGGTCTGACAATGGTAAGTGGCGGTATTCTCACTTCAAGAACTGGACTTTAAACCTAACTTAATATAACCCAACTCGACAAGCAGATGACTAAGGACACCACAAAATCTTCACAGCTAGGTCAGTCATCTCAAAGACAAGGCCCCACCAAACCTCAGAAGAACCTTAACCGAGGGAGAACTGAACATGAACCAGAATACCAATTGTTCTTCTTTCTAGTCTTCTTACAAGACAGGTTAAGTAAATAAATTGGGCTCGCTTTGGACTTCAACTAGAACAATAAGTTAGAAGAGAGTGTACTTAGTATATTGGGCTTGTGTCAAACACACATAAAACCTAGCTTCTAGAAAGTCTCTCCCTGAACCACCCCTTAAGCTAGTCTATAGAAGGAGTAAGGCTTGTTTGGGAGGCACCTCACCTAGGCCTAACCCTAGCTGCCCCCTTCTCCTCTCTCCTCTCACTCTTGCCCACCAAGGCACCCTCTCTTATAAATAAGGTGTCTAGCCTCATGCATTTTCACCTTGAATTTAAATATAGAAAAGAAACTCTGCTTGAGTGTTTAGTGAGTTTTGTTCTCCTAAAAGTTCTTGGGTCTTATCTTGTGAGAGCGTACTCCAAGTGGCAACTCTTCACCACTCATCTTGGAAGCTCTCATTCTTCCAAGTGGCGTGACCCATCTTCCACTCCATAAGCTTTCTCTCATCTTTCTCTTTTGTTTTCTTCCATTACACCTTCCATAATTCCATTTCGTTTGTGTTGTTGTTTTCTTCTTTTATTTTTCGGTCATAATGCATATACATTGTTTCCTTTTTTATTTGTTCCATTCCGCAAACATCATCATCTTCACTCTATAATTGTGTTTTCTCTTTTGCTCTTTAGAAGAGAACCTTCACACTTGCTTAACCACTTGGTTAAGTTCGTGTCTAGTGACAATCTTCTTTGAGCTTATCACCATATTTGCTAATCCAAAAATCATAAACAAAAGTGCAACCTCTAAAAATGTGCAATCCTAAAATCAACTCACATCATAACTCAACCTTATAAAATCAGCTTGACACTCACTTACATACTATGAAATGTCCAGTCAATGTGAGATCTCCAACAAGACAATGATAGAGAGAGCAAAATTGACCCACTCTAATACCAACTTGAGAATAAAAATATGAGAAAGAATGCTCAAGAGATTAATGCATCTCTTAGCTTATTCATATATTTACAAGAGTCCTTACATTAGAGATACACAAAAAAGATCTGAAAAGACTACACCTAGGTGAGAGATTGGTATTACATAAATAAGTTAAACTATCCTAACAAGTTAACCTATTCAAACATGTTAAACAATTCTAACATATCCAAAGCACAAAACAAGCAACTGACGTGAAGAGATATTGCTAGAGAAGACTTGATCATGCTAAAGAACAAATTATAACCGAGTACCATACTACAAAACAGAAAGATTATATAAGTTAGTTTGATCACAGAAAATAAATTTACCTCGCCCACGTCAGTAAGATAACCACCTATGACAGAAAATTCCTTTCTGTATATATGCATCAATAAATTTATAGCCCCCTGAAATAGTACAAAGTTTATCAAAGATAATAACATTCTTAAATAGAAAGAGACAAATATTGAGAGGAACATAAGTCATAACCAAAGAATGTTTAGATCCCACACATCCCAAATATAGTCGTAATAAAATGTAAATGGCAATGTGATATTTTTTGTTTCCAGCCGTCACAGCTCAGTGTAACATGGTGCATTTTGGATGCTTACCTCCCTGATCTCTAATGTTGGCATATGTGGAAGGAAATCATTGCCAACAAAGAAGCATAGAAATACAAAATCGTCCACAACTCGTTCAAAGTCAATCTCAAATGGAGGGTTGGGTATCTCCAATTCAAATTGCAAATATTCACGCAGCACCCAGATGTTAAGAAACTGTAAATAATATGAATTAACTTAAAATTGAAAACAAACAGCATAGAAATATAAAAAATTCACATCAATTTGTCGGACTTTAATTCTCAAACCTGATATTTCTTCTTGTGAATTGGGCTATCATCAGGAGTATCAAAGTCCTCAACTTGACAATCAGCCGCAAAATGCCCAACTTGGCCACACGAAAAACACCTATCCTGTTGACCAGGTAAAGTAACCACCTGTTCATGCATTAAGCAATCATTTGAGACAATCCATAGAGATCAATGAGCTAATAATATCATAAAAAATCATGCATTGGAAACTAACCTCCCTCAATATTGAGAAGTGAACCTCATGCGTAGCTAAGGAGAGCATAATCAAATCAGCATCCTGGTTTAAGGATTGTATCATACAAATATCAAGGAAAGGATAAAGACACCAAATACACATAAAATGAAAATTCAAAAACAGCACAAAAACTCACCAATCCATACAAACAATGTCGAGTATTTGGATTGAAACCAGGAAGGTTGCGTTGTAACCGGATGTATTCCATTATTTTATGTTCTCCTTCACCGGGTGCATTTGAATCAGACAATATAACCTTCAAATAATTAATCACCCAATGCAGCCCCATAAATAAATATATAGAGACAAAGTATCCTGAAAACCAGATGTGTAAAGAAAAAAATATACGGGATTACTCCACAGAAAGGAATGATCCATCTTCAAGGTATCAAGAGACATAACATAAGGAATTAATTGGATAAGGTGTCAATTGCACCTTTGTATTCCGCCAGCTAGGATTGTAGTTCAGTCTAGTATGTATATAATACTGGAGAGCCACTGACAGGGTTGCCATAAATTGAGTTCCAGGGGTAATGACATTAGAGTCTGAAGTCTCACGCTTGTCTTTAGAAGACAAAATGTTTTGCTCACCCTCAAACTCTTTCCTCAGCCTTTCCTCTTCAGCTTCCTATAAGGTCACATAAGCACAGTAACTCAAACTTCACCACAAAAAACGTAGGAGTCTCTTGCATGCATATGAGCAATATTAACATTCTTACAGTCTCAGCAGTGTCTTTTGCAGCTCGGAAGCGCCTAGAACGTTGCTGATTCATTTTGGCTCTTGGTGCAACACCATCTGAAAATTACAAAGTAAGAAAACAAGATGCAAAAGCTGAAGCAGTAAGGAACAAATGAAATGATAACGTTGGTTCAAAGTAAAAACAGAAGCCAGGAACTATCAGTTTGAAAATTACAGACACACAGAAAGATTGTAAGCTTCAGGAAAATTGAATACACCAATGTAAGCTTTTGATTTCCCAATGTCAGTTTAAATGTGGATTACATTAAGGTAAACAAAGGTCTTGACCTTCGTCTTGCACATTTACTTATTTACATTCGAACTCTTTAGCCTTTTCCTATGTTAAATTATCCTATTCTAGCTTAGAATAGAAATAGCTTATTAGGACGTTCGGCTTTGTTGGGTCTATAGATATAGATAATCTTTCTACTATTACATTACATTGAGTTTTCTTTATTCATAAAATGTGAAAATGAGTCCAAGGAGCACTCCATCCTAGAGCAATACTCTAGGTTTAGCAGGGGAGTACTTGCCAAGAGGAGAACAGTTGTGTCATTTTGTGTCATGTGAGTCAAGTTCATTTTGCTAGAAAACGAAAATTACTAAGAAAGAAGAGAAGAGTACATCAGAAGGGATAAGACATCCTTGTAGAAACAAAGGTACTGGAAATCAACGAAAACGAGAAAAAAAAAAACCATAAATGTATTAACTCATACCAATTGCAAGGTAGAGAAGCTTCCTTGGACGAACCAACGAATAGAGATGGTCAATGTAATCAAATACAGATTTAAACACATCATCATAGGTAGCAGGTGCCGGCTGCATTCCAAGATTTAACGGAAGTTCAGCAAAACCAATTAGCAACTCAAACAGAAACATAACATCACATCAATCCACTATATAGTAGCTAATTGAATTAAGAAAATCAGCACCAGAGCTTCAAACGTGAAGTATAAGCCGAAATTCGGAACTTCATATTCCATCCAGGCTCGGAGTAAGGAGGAGGAAATAAGAAACGCTATGTACTAACCTTGCCATCGGGGTGAAAACAAGGGTGGATAATGCCGTTCATGTCCAAGTACAAGTTGTCGAATTCCATTCCGTTGGGGTTAGGTTTAGACGCGTCGATAGGCAACGGAACGCCGTCGTCGCCGACGGCGGGTTCATCCTCGATTACGTCGGCGATGCAGAGCGGGTAGCGGTCGGCGAGCCACCGGTAAAACGCTGGCACTCCCATGGTGACAGTAACAGCTGAGGTGGGTTGGTTGGTTCGCAAACGACGGAAAGAGAGAAGAAAAGTTTGGATCTGAGTCGTTCCCACTGCCTTTTCTGTTCATCCGATCAGAGACATCTATATTCGGGCAATTGCTTCCTGCACCCTATCAGTTATGACTGACACCGACACACTTTTAAAAATCCTAAAATGCCTTGTCTTCTTCATTTACGGATAAAAATATCCAGAACTGCTCGTTGCTTACGGATAAAAATATCCAGAACTGATCGTTGCTTACGGATAAAAATATCCGGAAGTCACAGTTGTGCCTATGGATAAAAATATCCGGAAGCCAGCCACAGTTTTGTCTACGGATAAAAATATCCGGACCCAACTATATTCCGGATAAGAATATTCGTAAGTCAAAACAAACTTACAGATAAAAATATCCGGACCCCAAACTCCCTTACGGATAAAAATATCTGCACCTCTCAAAAGTCACTTGCGGATAAAAATATCTGCAACTCTCACTCACTTATGGAAAAAAATATCCGGAAGCATGACGTACCTTCGAATCTGATGCTCTGCCTGCGATAATGGAGGTCACGGTGCTTGCGATAATGGAGGTCACGGTGGATCCAGAAGCATGACGTACCTTCGAATTTGCTTGAAAGAAACTTTAGGCTCATGTTTTGCCTGAAAGAAATGACTTCATATCTACGTTACAAAGAAAACATAAGGAAAAACAATAAATGTTGATTATCATATTCAGTTGCTTCCCCTGAGCTTGAGCTCTCAATGATCCATGCTTTCATGCCAACTTTTTATCTTTACTTCTATCCTCCTTTTTAACTAGCATCAAATGGGGTGGACCAATTTATCAATCAACATCCTCCATATCTTCATCGTCTAATGATAACAACATTGGAGCAAACGAGGTTGTTGGCAAGGGGGTTGAAAATTCAAACAAACTATCTAGTAAATTGTTTAACTTATCATCTAACCAAATGTCTAGTAGAAATGTTTTGGGAAAACCATCTAACAGATTGGTCTAACAAAACAACAAAACATGAGCAACAACAAGCGTAACAATAGGTCAAACACAATAATTTATCTTGGTTCACCCAAATTCGGTTTACATCCAGTTCCCTTAAGCATATGCTTAAGAGTTTCCAGTAATCAACACACTTCGTTTCAACGAGTATTTGAAACTTTTTCATGTAACAACAAGTACTTTCACCTCTCCAAGTTACACCTTTTTAACCTCCCTTAAGATTAAGAACTCTTAAGAAAACAAAGAACACTCTCAAAGAGAGCACACAAAAAGCTAACAAGGATATCACTTCATAGTGTGAAGAATTACAATGATTTAACACACAATCCAAAAGATTAAACACTTTAATAGCTTGATTAGACGCTTACTATAATTATTGTAATTTCAACAATATCACTTGAACATCTTGAATTGCTTGGCTTGCCCCCTCCTTCTATTTTTCATCTTCAATCCCTTTATTTAGCTTTTGGATAAGTTTGGATTGGTTAAGTTTAGATTTTGTAATATTTTCATGTCTTCATACTTTTGGTGATAAATGCTCAAAATAAAAACTTAAATTTGCAAACTTTCAAAGAAAAATTTGCTTCGAATTTGTTTAAGAAACTATTTTGAAAGTATTTGTAATATGGGTTACCAAAAACAAATTAATACATAATCAAAAAATCTTTTCATTTCAAATAATATGTGATGTAAAAATTAGAATACTTGCAACATTTAAAATAATTTTTAATTAAAAATGTGCTTAAAGTATCATAACATGTTGAAGGAGCTTGTTTGAGTTCATACAAAATTTTGTTCAATTTTAAAACTTGATATGGAAAAGTATAACTTTCAAGAAGTTGTTCTATATAGACTTATTTCTTGATGAAACTATTTAAGAAAACACTTTTAACATCCATCTGATATAACTTTATTTTACTGAATAGAACAAATAACAATAAGATTCATATAGCCTCTAGTTGAGCTACAAGAGAAAACAGTTTTAATATAGTCTATACCTTCCTATTGTAAGTGTCATTTGACTATTAGTCTAGCATTATTTCTTACGACCTTATCTTGTTCATCTAACTTGTTCTTTAACACACACTTAGCTCTCATGATAGCTTTGTTCTTAAGGGTTTTGACAAGTGTCTAGATTATTGTTGTCTAATCTTTTACCTTACATCTCGTAGAAACTCCTTCCTCATTATTTCCTATGTTAGCATCGACATGAATAGTAAAATTGAATTCCTGCTAGACAATTATCTTTCTTCTAGTAATGGACCACACAGATGGCCTCCTGTACTCATCTAAAATTTATTGTTTTACCAATTAATACAAGCCACTAGACTTTTCATTCACAATCTAACAATCATTTTAAATCAGTACAAATCAATCCTCCACACCTTACGTGACCAATACAAAATGTAATATTTAGGGTAGAATAGGAGCTTTGAATATCTTCATTTTTATTTTGAATGTTTTAGGCAAAAAAAAATGTATATTTATGGTATTTTGATTATGGGTAAGTGTTGAAAAAAAATATTCTTCTTTAAAGAGTTAAAGTGTTCGAAAATCCATATTTGTATCATTACTATTATGGGTAAGGATAATTTTGAAATTATTTGAAAAAGGGTGTGCAAAGTTTTTCTTGAGGAAGGAAAAAACTATCTAAGCCAGGAAAAAAACTACCTAGGGAGAAACTCCAGATGTGATGTGTAAAGTCTTTTTTTTCTGCATAATGTTGCAACTTTTGGATCTTAGCGAGAAGACGCCAACACACTGTATTATCATATTCCATTGATATAATAAAAGACAATGAATTGCTTGCCAAAATTTACACCAATCCAAGATATTTCAGTTCTCTGTCTTTTGTGAGTCTGAAACAGTGAACCATCCTTGTATTCAAAGTTTTGCTTCCTGTCACTGAAAACATAAAATTGAAGTTCTACTTGGTAATTTCAATCTCCATATTTTCGTGCTGCGAGTTTTTGGTTCTGATCTTGTACTCAATGATGGGTCAACTGTTATGGTGTTTTCTTTAGTTGGTGGTTCTTGTCTGTGAAAGATTTTCATTGGGTTGTTCATAACATAACTTGTTTAAGGAATCAATAGGCACAGGTTGTCATTGTTGGAGACTAATTATATGACAAGCTAAAATCTTTTCATTTTCTACATGTAATTAGCCTTCGTCTGGCTTGCAGGTGTTCTTGAGTTGATAGCATGGAGCCAAAGTGTGCGATTAAGAAGGATGTCACTGAAGTAGAGCTATTTCTCTGTCCTCCTTTTACTTTCAAACTGATTTATTCTACTCCACCATGTTTGTGGTATTTTCTTTTCCTTTTACATTTTGTTGAAAATTATGAAGTATTTTTTCTGTTCATTGTGCAGTTGATAGGGAATACCCCAATGGTGTATCTGAACAACATTGCGGAAGGATGTGTGGCCCGCATTGCTGCTAAACTGGAGTACATGCAAGCCTGCTGCAGTGTCAAAGATAGGCATGGAATCCCTTGATTTCACAAACTAGAGCTATTTGGATCTGTAAGGTTTTAAGATTTATCTTTGAGGTTTTGTGAATGATAATCTTCTTTTTCTCACTCAGGATTGCATTGAGCATGATTGAGGATGCTGAGAACAAAGGTCTTATTACCCCTGGAAAGGTTAGCTGTGTTAAAGTTCATTTACATATCTGGATTCTGGTGAGGAGATTCTTTGGACAAAACAGCCATGCACTTCTAAACATGGCTTTTATTTGGACAAAATTTTGTGTTGCCTCGGGCATGTGACAAAACAGACATGCACTTCTAAACATGGCTTTTATTTGGACAAAATTGTTTTTTCCAATCACTAAGGGCGTTTTTGATTTCCATTTTAAAAAATGGTTTAGTTTTCGAAGTCCTGCTACCAGAGAGTAGAATGTGGAATTGAGAGAGTTGAACAAGATGAAAATTGAAGATAAGAAAAAAAAGCAAAACATCTCTAGGCTGTTCCGTGTTTTGAAAATATTTCTTAAAACTTAAATAAGATTTGGGAAAGAAACTGATTGCTGAGTAGTGTATAATTGGTTTAGAAAACAGTTTTTAAAACCAAGAGTGAGAAAGGAATCAAACAAGTTCTAAATGTTCTTCTACTTTGGCCTGTAGTAATATTATTTTTGAGTTTTGGGCAACAATGTTTTTCAAATCATAGTAAGGAAACATGGTTTATTGAGATTGTCCAATATTGCTGGCTTATAATGCTGAAGAATTGGCCCTTTCCACACTCCTCAGACAGTTATTATGTTGTTTGTATTGTTGAAGATACTGAATTTAGTATTTTTTTACTGATGGTTGAAAAGACTGTCCTGATCGAGTATACAAGTGGTAACACGGGCATAGGATTGGCATTCATAGCAGCATTGCGGGGCTATAAACTTCAGGTGGCTATGCCATCTTATGTGAGTCTTGAGAGAAGAATTATACTGCGAGCCTTTGGAGCTGAGGTATATCTTACAGACCCAGACAAAGGAATTGCTGGGATTATTGAGAAGGCAGAAGAACTACTAGCCAAGGCGGCTGATGGTGGTTATATTTTCAAACAATTTGAAAATCCTGCCAATCCAAATGTATTCTCATTATTCACTACACATTTCTAGTTTGGTGGTTGCCTTGTATTAAGAAAAATTGCAACTGATTAATTTGCCATTGTTGTAGATTCATTATGAGACAACGGGCCCAGAGATCTGGAGAGACTCAGGAGAGAAAGTTGATGCTTTGGTTGCAGGGATAGGAACTGGTGGAACAATAGCAGGTGCTGGAAAATTCCTCAAGGAGAAAAACCCAGACATCAAGGTAGATTTTTTTATAGAGCATACTTTGCTGGCAGTGATCATGTGATGTGACAAGTTTTCTTATACTAACTTTATAAATTCTTCTTCGTTCCCCCCAGCTGTATGGTGTGGAACCGTCTGAAAGTGCAGTTTTGAATGGAGGAAAGCCAGGTGATTTTACCATCTTTCACCACTTTATTTGATCTGCCTATTCCAAACTGCTTTGGTGAGTCTGCTGTACTGCAGAAAGTCTGTCTCATCTAAAGTGATTTTGCTATAATTTAGCCTCACACTCACATCCAACAACTTCCTTTGTCCACCCTCTCTAATCTCTCTTATATATGTTATTTGGCCCTGCACTCTCACCCAACACCCTCCTTCACCTAACTTTTCTCCCTGGATACTAAATTGGACATCTTCGCCCACTCACAAATCCCTACTTCATCCTCCACACTGCTCCTCTCCTAAACCCTCCAAACACCTACACTAAAAAGATATGCTTGACAAGCACCAATCAAAATATGAGAAAGTGGCTTTAGGCGACTTATTGTTGATCCAAGTCTATGTTTTGAGTTGTGCCATCCCAAAATCTCATCACCATCCACCTTACCTTTCCTGATCACTACATCATTCCTTTGTTTGATTCCATATTGACCATACTGCAGCCACCAACATGCATTTCCATTCCAAATTACCCTTCTTGTACACCTATTAACAATGAGTATTGTTGCAAATGTTGTATCGGATAATCAGAATGTTGCAAATGTTCCTGTACACCTGTACCATTTAACGTAGTAGCATGTCCTTGTTCAACTCTATTTAGAGCAAGTCCCCAAACAAAAAGATGAGCTGCTAGTAACAACGCCTTAATCTTCCAGAACTTTTTTAAAAAACTCCATATTCTCATTTGTAAGATTATCCTGCGACATGATCTAAGCCAACTTTACCGAGAAAGATCTAGATTTCTCTCCCTTCCACCATCTCTCACTGGACTAATACCTAATAGCTCCTGTCTTAATTGCTCCACTCCAAATTCCATTCCTCCATCTTCCCATCTCCTGCACTAAGCCCTCTTTAAGGTTAGAATTCATAAACAACCTCAAATACTTTTTGTCATATGTCTCCTCCCCAGTTCACCTATCAGCTCAAAATTGTATATTTTTGCCACATCCAATCTTTCATGTCATATATCAACCAACTCATCTGATCAGTAGATCCAAACGTCTTCCTTAAATCCCTCAACCACCTAGATTTGTGCCTCATTTTGCATTCCTTTTTAAGACTTATCCAGTTCTTGTATTTAGATTCCAAGACTTGCTTCCACAACCCATTGCTCTCTGTAGCCATCTTCCATTTCCACTTTGCTAACAAAGCTTCATTAAACAATTTTATATCCTTGACTCCTAGGTCTTCTGTTTTCATATTTTATCCCAATGGACCCAGGCTATTCTCCTTCCTTCACTCCCCCAACCTCACATAAACTCTCTCTGGATACGTGTAATCTTTATTATAACCGATACTGACATTTTAAAGAAGGACAAGTAAAAGAGGTATTGAATATTTTAACCTATCAGCTGGACTCAGTTTTCCTATTTATCATTTAACTTTAATTGTAATCTAGATACTAAATGTTTTATTTGTTAAAATGTGTCTTTCCTTCACATGCGTAAATTCTTAAAAAGTTATCTTTAACTAGAGGCTTCTGTTTACTGACTGTTTTTTTTATAATTTGCACAAATTTCAAAGGTAAGCACCTGATCCAAGGACTTGGTGCTGGTATCATTCCCGCCGTTCTGGACGTTAATATCCTAGAGGAAGTTGTTCAGGTAGATCTCAACACTAACACATTGGCATTCAATTTTCAATTTTGGTCCAAAAACTGGCTACTTCCTTTTATATAGATCAATTTTGCTATGAATGCACTTGAATAATGCATGAATATCTATCTAACCATTGAATGACCAAACCATATAATTTGTTTAGTAATGGGTATTGATTGTATTTTTCAAATATTTCATAATGCACTCTACTTAATTGTTATATGCCAAATAATTTTTAAAGGACTAGTAACTTTTTAGTAATACACAGGTTGTTGTCTCCTTGAGAAAATATATTTCTGATCCTTGTTTGAAGAAGATGCTTAAAGTTTTTCAGATTAATTAATCAAACATGGGTAGAAAAACATATACAAGGAAAAAGAATGGATCTTAACTTATCATTTTGTTTCTCTGTATGATAACTGACCAGGAAAAACTCGTTGAGCCAAAGTAGCTCATGAGTTTAGAACGAACGAGCCATCTTAAGTCGAGAAAATAGACTTACTATCTTGTCGAATTAACATTGAGTCATGCACACTCCAAGCGTACTCAGCCTAAATTCAGACCTTCATTGTTTCACATTCTCATATTTGACACTCGAAGTAGTTTCTTGATTTTGCATGCTTGGATGTGTGTCAATTTTGGCAGTCAACATACTTGGCATGTACAAGGAATGCTACCAATATTCTCTCTTTCACTCTTTCTTTAATACTCTCTTTACCATTGACTGATATTTATTGAAATTACAACTTTTGGCGGGTCTTATTTCTAAATCAGAAGAAGATTATTAAATGAGATTGTTATAGATAGTTCTTTCAACATTTTTCTGACATATATTAGCTATTATATGCGATCTATCAATCTTCAATGACAGTGAAGCGTATTAATGCTAGATTTTTTATTCTTGAAACATGCTAAGATTTTAAGCAAATTACACAATGCTTCCTTTTCTAGCTACTTATATTAAGGGATGCTAAACAAGGTTTTATGAACTGCAGATTTCAAGTGAAGAGGCTATTGAAACTGCGAAGTTGCTTGCCTTGAAAGAAGGTTTGCTGGTATGGTAATTTGTGATAGAGCTGTTGCCTTTACTGTAATTTCCATACGGTTCTTCCTGATACATGTGAACCTGTACATTTGTAATTGCAAGTATGCAAATAATTATTTTTCATGTTGATTATATGAACAAATATTTTGCAGATGGGAATTTCATCGGGAGCTGCAGCAGCAGCAGCAATAAAGGTTGGGAAGAGGCCAGAAAATGCAGGAAAGCTCATTGTTGTAAGTTTGTAAATTTCTGAAAATTGCGTAATGTTTGCATTGAATGGAAGATTATTAGTTAATGTCAATGCTTAATCTTTGTCGTGCAGGTGATTTTCCCCAGTTTTGGAGAACGCTACTTATCTTCACCACTGTTTGAATCCATCAGGCAAGAAGCTGAACAAATGACATTTGACTAAGGTGCACAAAATAGCTGAAGTTAGTACTCATCGAGTACATGTTTAGCAAAGTTGTTGGTGTAAAATAAGTGGATGAACCCCTGGATTGAAAACAGAATCAAAATAAGCCCAACGACACTTATATGAGGTTTCAAAGGTTGTTTTGAGATCATCTAAGTACAATCAAAATAATCACAGGTTAACTTTTATGCATCAGTTTTAAAAAAATTGTACTCTCAACTCAACCAATCAGAAATCATAGTAAGTATAACAATGTAGAAATCTATTATTATACTATCAGTATATACACTATTTACTCTACTCAAATGCTTTTAAAAAGTAAGGCCAAATAAGTTAAAACCAAAAACCAAATTCTTTCTACCAGAGCTTTAATTAGAAAACCATAAACATTAGCAATGTTAGTTATTGTGAGTTTGGAATTTTAACCCAAGCAAAAACAGTTTACTAGTGGTTTACGTATGTTAGAAAAATCCAAGTGTGATCAGAGAAAGTTGAACAATATATAAGAAAAAAAACTTATATATTCATTAAATTAAGGTTTTTGATGGGATGTGTTGTTGATACCTCATGGAATTTTACTTGGATCTTATTCTTGTGGCATCTATAATGTCCTTGTTGATCAATCTGTGTCAAATTCCAAAACAAAGTCTTGGCTCTTCATATGGCTGACCACACAACATGCAAGTTGAGGTTTGATTTTATGTCCTTAGGGTATGAATAGGGTCATAGAAAAGGTAGCAATCTCAAACTTTACATCAAACTGCAGGATATTTTGCACAAACGAACTTCTTTTCCATCCATTAGCAGTTACTCAGCGTTTTTTTGTGTGTTTTTGGAAGAGCAAAAAGCTCTTGTATGGGCAACTATTTTCACGTCTATAAAATGTTTGGTCGACAATAAATTAGAAAAAAAATATCTTATTTTTTAAATTCAAAATAATTAAATGTTATGAAGAGGCTTACATTAGTGCATCTATCAAAATTCGTACACAAACTTAGAATTGAAATGACGGACAAATGAAATGTTATGTTCTTTTTTCCAAACAACTCTTTGAGATGGCTTGCGTAGATGAACACGAGTGTTATTGATTTCCTTATTTCTCATAAACTAGAACACCTTCCCAAGTCATGCTTGAATAAATAAACAAATAAAATGATAAAATAGAGTAAAATGAATTTTTCTTCATTTTGAAATTAAAAAACTTCAAAACTATTTGAATTTGTTCACTTATAGAACTTAGAAGACTATTCTACTCTTAAATGGTCTTCAAATCATCTTGATCAAATACTTCACGGGTTTTTTAGTATTCTGGAATGTTCTTAATAAAAGTGAAAAATATACATGCAAAAAAAATTCTACCATTTAAGTCATTGTTTTGTTCAAAGTAGTAAAACAATAGAAAAAAAAAAATTCATGAGATTATGTTTATATATTTATAGAATTTGTCAAGAGTATAGTGAACATGTATTATCTTATTTTTTTTAAATAATTATTGTTCACGTTAAAATTCGAGGTCGGAGAATTAAGGTGGTCTCCGAAATAATCTTCTGCAGTTGTAGTTATGAGTTGCTTTGAAATTATAATGGGATGAGGGGAGTTCCACTTATTAACAAAACTTCGACGATCAAGTTAGGAAAAATATAAATATTAGTGTAGTGTATCTATATAGCATAGAATCATGCTTAACTTAGTTGGAGATTCATTGTCATTTTCTAATGTTTTTCGATCCCTCTTTCTTTTGAAAAATTTTAACAAAACTTTCTCAACTACCTTTTAAATCCCTAACTATTCAAAGGTGGAGACATGTATTTAAAATGAACAAGTAAATAAAGAGACTTAAATATAATAAATAATATACGTTTTCACGAAAACATTAATTATTATATTCGATTCATATTAACTATCAGATTCTACTCATAATGATCGAATTTAATCCGATCTTAACTGAACAATATAATTACTGATCATGCAAATTGATTAAATTATTTAATTAACCTTCTTAATGTTAAGATTCATTATTATTTTCTCTAAAAGTATTAAGGACTAACTATGCTAGCCTATATTATACCTCTATTCGCCCATAACGTTTACTTCGAAAACTTTAAACGAAATGAACCACCATTAAAATTACTCAATACATACAATTAAAGTTAAATTTGTTTTATTATTTTTCTTGTGTTCTTTTATGATATAGCTCTCCTTTAGCAATTTTATCAAACCTTAATGATTATTCATTAAAAAAATATAATTTTAGTAAAGACGCCTTTTCTTTTAAAAAAGCATTCTAAAAAATGAAAATAAAAATCGTGGGTCCATTTTTCCCATATCCACAAAAAAAATGCTAAAAAATAGACCTCCACTATTCTTGTTAAAGAAAAGACATTTAAATGGAAATGGAAAAGACCCTTTCAGTTTTTATATTTTTCTATGTCCATTCAGAATTGGAGATATCATCCGAGAGAGTCCCCAAATCTATTTATTACAAGAATATGCCTCTTCACGTTGGTCGTCTAATTCAAACAAATAAGGTTTGGCTAACCATTATATATAATAATAATAATAATAATAATAATAATAATAATAATAATAATAATAATAATAAAAAAAAAAAAAAAAAAAAAAAATAATAATAGTAATAATAATAATAATAATAATAATAATAATATGATGTGTGTGTGTGTATGATGATGAGATATTTCCTTTTTAGATTGTTGAGAATTATGCAAATATTATTTTGGTCCACATGTTTTTCGTGGCGTTATTTGGATACGCATCACTTTCCTGCGCTAATGGTAATTAAGTGTGATTTTGGATAAATTTAAGTATGATTAGTAAGTTCTTTTGATAGAAAGTTTTATTGTATTTACACAAAATTTTAGGTCCAAAAAACATGAAATTTACCTCGGATAGGTGTACAATGAAGTTGATAATAGAATAATCACATTTAACATATGATTTGTTTGGAATCCAAAAGACAAAATTATATCGATATGCTAGTTTTTACTTAAAAATAAGAGTATGAATCATGTCTTTCTAGGGTGGTTATGATGAGAGAAGAAGAGAGGATAATACAGAAAAAATAAATTAAAAAGGCATACATAACTAAAAACAAAATGAAATATTTAGTAATTTAATGAAATACAAATATATAATTAAAAGGTGGAGAAAATATTTTAAAAATTATATAATTTGTTTAATTTCATAGAAAAAAATGAAAAAAAATAATAAAAATACTAAAAAATATTAGAACCATACTTTAAAACTATTTGTTTTTTATTCTTTCATCAAAAATGTATACATGTTATTAATCATTTTGTAAGGGTGATAACGCGAAACAGACTGACTTGCAACAAACTATAAAAAATGTGAAGTGAACTCATTATTTTAGCCTGTTAATATGTTTAGATTTCTTCTTGCACCCCATCAATTCTAGATTTTAAATTCCAAAAGTAAAAATAGTTGTTCTAGATACTGTAAGATAAAATATTTGTTCCAAGAAGGTTATTACGAAATATATATTTTTTTTCTCTCATAAATTTCCCTTTTTGGAGTTGACTTTTATGTTATTGAAATGAAATTCTGATATTGATGATGTGTAAGAAGAAATTTGATGCGTGAAGAAACACTCTAATAAAAAAATACAAAATTGATTCATCCAATTTTGTTTTCTATATATATTACAAACACATTAATATTTTTTTTAATAAAATTTTAGTATTTTATGTGGTGCAGATTATCCCTTATACGAAACTACTCAATAGATCAACTCATATTGCTTAAGTAAAACGGGTTAACTCGACTTATATTTTGTCAGAAAAATCAATAGATTTGATTACATTATTTAACCGGACGGACCAACTTAACTTACATTTTGTGATTGAATACACGGACGGGCAAACATGGAGCCGCATTGTCATTCCTATATTTTGCTCCCATCTTGGTTTGTGGGATTTACTAAATAGACTGCAATTAAATGGGCCACTAAAAGTTTGAAAGTCACATAATTAAAAAGCTAAACCAAACATCAAGTAAGAAAATCACATAATTAAAAAGCTAAACCAAACATCGAAGGGACGTAAGCCAAGTGGCAAGAAGGAGCCGTTATTAATGTTGTTGTCGTGTTGGTTTCCACAACGCAACGCAACTCCTGTGCTTGCAAGACAAAGAAAAGATTATCTTTCAAGTACATATTGGATTCTTCTTGTGCCAATGATATTTGTTTTAGAAAGGAAAGCTCCAAAGAACAATACAAAAACTACTTTTTGGTATCACGGTGGTGGTGCAATTATTGTGTGTATCACTAACATAAAACACCTCTTTATGATGTTACTCTCCTTCTGCAACTTGTTCAATTGTTGCTGCAATTTCTTGCTTTTCGGAATTTCTGCTTGGGTCATCTATCATCAGAACAACGCTTTTAATTAGGTTCAGATTAAGGACGTAACAATTGAATTGTGCCGTATGAAGCCAAAGCAAGAATGTTAAATTAGTTTTACAAAGCAGGTCCTATGCCACTCTTTCGAGGCTTTTTTGTAGCCACTAAAATAATCCTTATCCGAAACAACAACGTATGTAGCCATGTCCATGAGAACCAGTGTTCCTCCTATTAATAAAACCAAGATAAACTATTTTAATGAACAAGTTGTCCCACTCTGCCCAAACCCCGAAGAGATCGTTGCTTTTGTATTTTCTTGCATTGTGCAGTTGCTTTGTACGTACACAAACAATGAATTCTTTATTGTTTTCTTGAAAATGATTGGCTCATTATACCAAACCAATGTTCTCTGAGAACGCACTTTGACAGGGTTCTTCATAAATTGTAAAGCGAGCCAAACAAGCACAGATAATCATTCTTATTCAATTTTCCACACACCCCTTTGGTGAACAATCATATACGGTCATTAGAGGTCCTACTTAAATATCTCTTTGTCTTTTCATTTGTTCTCTTAACTAAAGCTCTTTAACTGGTTCAGCTTGCAGACCTTCTTGACATGGAGCCACAGTGTGCAATCAAGAAAGATGCCACGGAAGTAATATATTCTGTCAATCTTTTACAATCTTAGCTATTCTTTCATGCTTTAATTTGTAGTGTTTTTATGGAATCTTTCTTGTGCAGCTAATAGGTAATACCCCAATGGTATATCTGAACAACATAGTGGAGGGGTGTGTAGCTCGCATTGCTGCTAAGTTAGAGTCCATGCAACCCTGCTTCAGTATCAAAGATAGGCATGGCATGACACTATTTTACAAACTGCAATTGGAATTTCAGTTTCAGAAATTTTAATTATGATATTCTTTTATTGCACTCAGGACAGCATTTAGCATGATCAAAGATGCTGAGGAAAAAGGCCTCATTACCCCGGGAAAGGTGAGTGAGTCACTGATATATAGAGTTTAGGCATGAACTTGGATCCTCTCCTTCCAACTGCAACATCAACTCTTAATTCATCGGTTCTTGCTGGGGAGGATCCATGTTAAACCTATCTACATGTTTGTTTTTTTCCTTGGTGGTGGTGGGTGTTTAAAATTTAAGGAGAAGCTTTCATACACACCAAGTTTTTAAAACCAACCAAGTTGTTCTGACAGAAGTGATCGCAGTACAAGATATTCCTTGAGACAGTTTTTGTTTTTAGTTAAGATATATTAAAAATTACAAAACTATGACCTAACTAATAAATAATTTTTATAATATTTATAATTTTTAATAAAATTTAATCAATTACAAATATATATGTCCAAAGTGCAACATGTTAAATTGATAAAAAAAATATCAAATCGATGAACAATTTTTATCCTTATTTCTAACATTAAACTGAATCAAGTCGAAACCTCATAAAATCTAATAGTATTATTGACCCCTACCAAACTCTATTGGAGTGGTATTTTTTAACGTGTTTATAATGATGAAATGGAATATCAAGCTAAAGACGTTTTAGTTATGTTAAATTGTAAATTTATGACATCAACAATGTGGGACTAATTAACTACAAATGGTCTTATTTTACTATTTTTATTTTTAGAAGAAGTTTGTAACGCATTTACTACTTCAAACAATTAGTTAGAAAATTATATATATATATATATATATGTATATAGAAATAACCATGTGTATGATGTTGGTTGTGCATGTGACTCTAGATTCTTCAATGTGATTAAGTTACAGTTGTTTTACTGCTTATGATTAAATAAAAATTATTTTGTTAGGACTGCTTGAAACTCAGAACAGTTATTAAATATACAACATAATTTCAAAATATTTTTATTAGTTATGAAGTAAACACAATTTAAAATTTAAAAATCTAAATATTTTAAGAAGTTACTAAAACTAACTGTAATAACTAAAATATAAACAAATCCAAAAAACGCTAAATGGTCCTATATTATTAGAATGCCATCAATCTGTGTATTACAGATTAAATTCTTGTAAATAAAAAAATTAATATTACAAGGTGACTGAAGGAGATAAATGAGTACCTTCAATGAGAGGTGCGAGAGCCTCGTCTAGGGTCTGATATGGCCTTTACTTGGGCAATAATCTATTTCAAATTCGGTTCCATCATTCCATCATACGCTCTTCAAGTACTTATTTTGATGTTTTATTGCTGAGTTTTTGTTTTTTGTTTTCCTGATTGTGATGGTTGAAAACGAAGAGTGTTCTTGTGGAGGCTACAAGTGGGAACACGGGCATTGGAATGGCATTCGTAGCAACTTTGAAGGGCTACAAGGTAATAGTGGCAATGCCAGCTTCGGTGAGTCTGGAGAGAAAAATTGTGCTTCTGGCCTTCGGAGCAGAGGTGCATCTCACAGACCCTGCCAAAGGAACCGATGAAGTTCTTAGGAAGGCGGAGGAGATAATGAATACCACCCCCGGCAGTTACATGCTCCGCCAGATTGATAATCCTGCCAATCCAAAGGTACCATCTATTCCATATTCACACCTATATATATATATATATTTGATTTTAACCTAGTATCAGTATTGCGTATAGGAAACTGAAACTCGCATGATAATTTTGGTGAAATGTTGAATTCGAAAAATACTTTTTTCCTCTCACAATTCTTGTAGGAATCCAACACAATTTAAAACAAAAAAAAACTTCTAAAAACTCAAATTTATTGATTATACTTGTTTTTATTGTGTGTGCTACATTGATTGTGTATTAATGATTGTTCTGAATTATAGGTTCATTATGAGAGTACTGGGCCTGAGATATGGAGAGACTCGGGAGGGAAAGTTGATGCTTTGGTTGCAGGGGTAGGAACAGGGGGTACAATAACGGGTGCTGGCAGATTTCTCAAGGAGAGAAACCCCAATGTCAAGGTGGATTTGTTTACCATTTTACCCTACCCGCCATGCTTTCAATAAAATAGGTATTAAGGAACCAAATCTTCCTTTTATGCTAACTTCACGTTTGAATTGCTGTTTTGGTTTTGGTTGTTTTGGTCCAGTTGTACGGCGTAGAACCAGTTGAAAGTGCAGTTCTTAGTGGAGGACCGCCAGGTAATTTTACCACTATACATATGCTCTCATTCTTTTTTATCTTTTCATTCAGTCTGTGTTTATTCTACAAACAAAGCTAGTTAGGACATATAATTAAAAGATATGTGGATTTTATTATAATTCTAGGCATTATATTTTTCATTGATGGTCATAAAAAAACATAAATCATCCAAATATAATTGTAATAATCTATCAAGACAATGTGTAATATCAAACACATTTATGTTTCCTAAGATACAATTGATTCAACTCAATCCAATTTACACAAGCTTGAATTGGGTTCAATAGATTGGCAATCTACTACTGAGTTAGAAATTAGGCTTTATTACGCTGAATCATCAAAATTTGTTAAAAAAGTAAATAAAAAGGTTAAAAAACAAATTGGGTTAACCCACCAAATAAATAAAAATATAAAAAACAAAAAACTATATATACATTAAAAATAAAACAAACTAAAAAAATAATTGTGATAACATGATAAATTTTCTAATATCTCTATTTGAGAATTAAAAAATAGAAAAACAAAATTTCAATCTAATGAGTCAACTACAATTCGAAAGATTTGGTCTTGTCACTCAATCTAACACATTTTAGATGAGTCGACTTGTTTAACACATTGAATTCAACCTGTATTAACATTCATTCCTAAAATATTAAAACTAAAAAGCTAGTTCACTAACACCAATAAATCTAGCATTATATATAAGTCTTTGTGGGTTATAATAAATAGAAGATTTTTATTTATTTAAAGAAAAGAAAGTCCATACAATGAATTTTGACCTAAGTTGCCTTCATCTAGCTCAAAAGGCATGTTGGATTTGGTTGAACCCATTTTAAAACTCAATTAAAAAATTTAATCCACCCTTTTTAAGAATATTTAATGTATTATTTTTATCCTTATAAATCTTTAAATTATATTCTCGTTTCTCTTATTTTAAATACTGTTTTCCTTTCCACTCCTCTGCTCTCTGTTATGCCAGATACTCGGTATTCTGGAGGAAGAAAAAATTCTGTATGTGCTGCAAACACTGTTATTGTAGTATATAATTTAATATCATATATAAATATTTAAGCAGTATGGTTATTTACGGACCCTAACACACCATATTTGTGCAATGGAGACGTTGAACCCATAATTTAGCTTAAGGTGAATTGGATTATAAATTATACAATAGGGTAAAAAACAGTCCTTTGCTGTGCATACAAGGCTTCAAAAACGGACTATTTCGACTTCAATCTAATCTAGCTGCTAAATGTTTGTTATTAATTGACTTGTAAACATTTTCATTCAGATGCATATATCAACTCATAAATTGTTCTTTCAGCTCTAGTAAGACCTCAAACAACAATATGAGACCGTTTACTGACTTTTCTATAAATCTGTACACATTCAGGTGATCACCTAATCCAAGGGATTGGTAATGGTCTCATTCCGAATGTACTGGATGTTAATCTCTTAGATGAAGTCATCCAGGTAGATCACAACTCCTTTCATTTTGCTGCAATCTCTCGATCTATCTCTTAAGCCAGAGTGTAGCCACTATCTGTTATTTTTGTTTTTGCAGATAATCTAAATATTTTAAATTGACTTAAATCCCAGTAATTTTAAAACGGCTGGCATTATTTTTTAGGCTATAGTTTCTTTTCTACCGGGATATATGATCATGAATAGGAATAAAAAAAAAAGTTGTGTATATATATGAGGAAAAAATCAGAAAACGGTTTTTATTTTGTTACTTTTGTCTCGTAATCTTAACCCAAAAGGGCAAGATCCAAGTCAAAGCAATATGCACTTGTGGAGCCATTTTTAATCATTTTTCTTTTAATTTTTATACTTAATGCTCTTCAATATGCTAGTTATATAATGATTGTACTGAGCTTACTAGACTTCGTGCATACTATCCCAATCTCTCACCACTAATCTGGTCCTGGCCATTTCAAAGTGAGACATACTGATTCTGGAGCTATGATTCATAAAACATGTTTATATTTTATAAGAATATATGAATTGATATGCGTGAAAAAATAGGAGAATTACCACTGAATGGCTAGCAAAAAAATCCTCTCTGCCTTGTGCATTTACAAGCAAAAGAATCACAAAACAGAGCTTTAAAAGCAAACTTGGATCTGGCCTTTTTTATACAAATCTTGGGCTTGCTATACAAACTTTCCTAGTATAGACTAAGACACAATGATATACAATTAGTATAAGCACGTTACATGTGTAATGTTTGCTTAGCTAGCTGCTATTACAATGCATTCTGTCAAGACTAACAATAACAAGGTCTGTAAACTGCAGATATCAAGTGAAGAAGCAATAGAAACTGCTAAGCTGCTTGCATTAAAAGAAGGTTTGTTGGTATGACAATGATAATTTGTGGCTCTTATTGAATTCACAGTAGTTTCTATATGGATATTCCTGTAAAATGCGAACTCTATTCTTCTCTAATTCCAATTATTCAAATTGTTGGTTTTCATGCTGATGATATTATTACTTCTTTTGCAGATGGGAATTTCATCAGGTGCCGCAGCAGCCGCTGCAATAAAATTGGGGAAGAGACTAGAAAATGCCGGAAAACTCATCGTTGTGAGTTTTAATCTTTGACAAGTTGATTTATTTAACAGGAATTATGAGATTATTATACTCTAAAAAATTTCCTCTAAATACGGATCGGTAATGAAAGATGTCTGAAGAAACAAAATAGAAGAGAGGTGATGGGAGTGAGAGGGCACTTGACCATGAGGAAAGTATGTAAAGGAATTCGGTTGAGGTTTATGGGAATGTGCCAACTCTGAAGAACATTTGCACTTCTGATAATTAGGGATGAATCATGAATGAATTGATTTCATTGCATTAACACTGAAAATTTCAAATTTGTACGAGATATATATGGAAGAATATTTTTTAGAATTCGGAAGAAAGAATGTCCTAATCGATAATGATAAAGGAGGGTATTGTTAGTCGTCATGTAATCGTATACGAAGGAGTGAGAGGGAAAGGCTCCTCCTGTTGGGCAGATTTAGATTTTCTAGACAAATAAATTCGTTACATTCTCGAACATATCCAGTTGTCCTCCTCGAATTCCTCTCCTGAAAAACAACTATTGTTGTGAAAAACGAGATTACATGACAAATCTTGAGTAAGTTTCTGTATACAAAATTTGGTGGATAATTTTAGAACATGAAGAACTTTTTCAAGATTATTGATGGAATTAACTGAATACTTCTCTGAGCTGCTGCAGTTATAAAAATTCTATGTGTTATGTCAATTTTCTTATTGATGGGCTATAGGGTATAGGCGGAGAAGTTTTAGTTAAGGTTGTCATATTGTTAGTGACTCTAAAGTCTAGGATCCAATAATGTTAAGGGATGTTCTGATACATTTAATCCAGAAGAAAATGAAAGCTTAGTTGCGTATGGCACAGAATACATACACGTAGGTTTTCTAGTTTACTTAGGAAGACTCTAATATTTTTTCTACGAGTCTACTTCCTCTTAGTTGAGAAAGACAAATTTGTTCTCTTCCCCTGTTCTCACTCAACATGGAGGCTTTTCCATAAAGTCTGTACCACTTCTCCCTAGTATAGCAAGGCTTATTGCATTAGGTACTAGTACAACATGGACAACCACCCTTCTTCTCCACATTTGTCAATCTTCATGTCTTCTATTTCATGACCATGACCATAGTCTAATTTCCAGTGGTCAAAGACCATAACTAAGGTTTTCAGTTTTCAGTGTCGGAAAATCTAACATTTGACTCCTACTCTTCACTTAGTACAACAGCCACTGCTTCATTAAAGGTTTTTCGCTCTTGTTTTGCTAATATTTGGATCCTGACTTGATCAAATTTAGGATTCAAGCCAACTAGGTGTTCATGGACTCTGTGTAGCCTCCTAATAAAACTTCTTTATAACTGTTGCATCGTTAGAACATTTGATCTTTATTGGTCCAGTTCCATCCATACTTATATCGATAAGGCTAACTTAGAATATATATAAGTGAGAACAATCTCATCTTATATAAAGTTGGTTTTGTAAGAATGAATTAAGTTTAAACTTACTTTCTAATACAAACCGACTTAAGCTGTTAGTTTACTCGGTTCGTCCCTGCTTTGCTGCCAAAGTCTTTACGTTTACTTCATATGGAAGTGACACTGCTTTGTAGAATTCCAGGATTTTGCGGTCTGTATCATGATCATTGAGTCTTCCTCGTCCCATGTATTAAACTTAAGACCCTTTTATTAGGTTTTTCCTCTGTTTGGTGATTCAACTTTTCCTTTCTTTTCAGCACTGTGGCCCACTTCGGATAACTGTTTCCATTCAACTTATATGTTGAATGAATGTTATTGGCCAGGTTCTTGGGTCCAGTCACCTCTGTTTCAGGAGTGGGTTGGATTCACAAATTCTTCTCCCCTTTACATTATAGGGACAGAAAAGCAAGATAAACACAAGAAAACGGAGCTATGCAAACAAAGGACTGTTAATTAAAAGATAAACACTAGAAAAAAAAGACTCTTCAAACAGGTAGAGAAAAACCAGAATAGCAAAGAATTATGCAATTCAAGGTACAAAGCGATGTAGGCTGCTGCTATTCTAGGGCTACAATCTGGCAAATAGAACCTCCAAAATCGGGAAGCTCTGACACCTTCTGGAAAATAAAGGTTCAATGAATTGATTTCATTGCATTAACACTGAATAATCCCTTAGTTCATGAGATTTCCCTAATTCCTAGTCATGCAAATCTTTTCTTAAAATACCACACGATTTCCCACATGCACAGAATAGAAAGGGGAGGTCATGGTTTATAGCCTGTAGTTTGGACTATAATCAAGCTAATTTATTGAAACGATTGATCAAGATAAGGATGTGAAGATTAATCTTACGAAAATACTGTCACTGAATGTTTGAAACTGTGTGAATTTGTGATTATTCTTCCTTGTGGTAAAAGAGATTTTTGCTTATGCTAAATCATGTCTTTTCACATTTGCTCCCGTTTCTGTGCAGGTGGTATTTCCTAGTTATGGAGAGCGTTATTTATCATCACCATTGTTCGAATCCATTAGGCATGAAGCTGAACAAATGACATTCCATTAAGATAGTCCTATGTATTTCTGCTCTCTGAATTTTACGATATCAGAGTGTTTTTTTTTTGTCTAATGATCCCCTGTTCAGGAGGATCCACTTGTTTGACTTCAATAATGCATACGAATTTTGCATAGAAATCTCCGTGTTTAACTTAACACGCTTTTAAAAGGAATAAAAAAATTAACAAATGTTTAACGAGTTGAGATATTTTTAAAAAGGCTCGTTTTGAAAAATGAAGAGTCGTTTATAACATAAAATAAATTATTTATTTATAATATAAAGGGAAAAGAGTACCTATTCTTTTAAAAAAATTAAATACACACGTTAAATTTTATTTTTATCCTAATAATATGCATTTTTTAGAGAGTGATTTATACGCTTTAACTTCTTTACTAGGAAACATAAGAAACTTATTCTAATTGATTTTAAAATTTCACTTATTTTACAAATAAATCTTTATTTTTTTTATCTTAATTAATTCTTAAAATTTATCCAATTTATAAGTAGCTTTTTATACAAAATTGGAGTCAAACTATTATTAACTTATTTTAAACCATAGTTGTTTATAATTTTTGTTTTTATAAATCACTTCACAGTAAAAATTAGAACTAATTTTTTTATAAATTATATTAGTTTTATTTACCCCCCTTTATTTTGTTACTATCTTTTTTCTAAATTTATATCTTTATTGTATCTTAATATATAAGAAAAAAATTGTAACGAGAAAATTATAAAATATTAGTTAGTTAGTTATTGATATTTAAGAACAAATACTTACCTCTAACTCAATATAAATAACTATTTTTAATAAATAAATAAATATATATAATGCAATTAATTCAATATGACAATTTTAAAAACTAATAAAGTTTAAGAATTACTTAGAAATGTGTAACAAAAATAAGTAGAACAAAATTAAGTTTACGAATGAAATAAAATTCAAAGATAATCTGATTATACTTAAAAAATTGTGAAATTAACGTAGAACCCCTTATTTTCCAGAATAAATACATTAAAAATTACAAATACGTTAATCTCAAGATAAATTTATTTGTTAATTAATTTATTTTTTGAAAAAGATATAGGGTGTATATTCTCCAACATAATATATTTCATCTTTTCATAAATATATTTATAAAATATATTTTCAGATCATGCAATACAAATTACATTTCTAAAATATATTTTGCATAATTTATAATATATTTATAGATTATGCAATTCATAATGTATTTTCAAGTGCAAAATATAATACATTTTCGATTTGTAAAATGTAGAATGTTTCCAATCCATGGACAATTTGAACTTCTCTTGCACTTATGGAGATGTAAAAGGAAACTATAGGACGCTGAAAGAAAGAGCCCCATGTTTATTGATGGGTAACGAACTTCAAACTTGCATTATCTTAATGTTTTGGCAATTTCTTTTAACATTCCCATATTTTTGTTTCGCATCTTCATAGGTGTGGTTAAAAACATTTTTAATGGCATAATCTAGAAATTTACGGAAGTATATAATTAAGAATTCAAAATTATAGTATGGATTACATAATCTTAAAATATATTATGGATTACACAGTCTGAAAATGTATTTTAGATCCAAAAATATATTGTGAATTATACAATTTGAAATGCATTCTGAATTGTAAAATCTATAATGAAAATTTTAGAATGTATAATTGAAAATCAAGAATATTTTTTTTTATTTGGAAATGCATTTTCAACTATGTAATTTGAAATACATTTTCATATTGCATAATTTGGAATGTAATTTTATATTTAGAAATATATTCCAAATTGCATAATGTAGAACATGTTTATAAGTTTTGCAATTTAAAAATCTAAATTAGACTTTTTTTTAATGAAATTTTATGAAAAAATGACATTTTTTTTCACCCGTACTTTTCATGTACACCCCATGTGGTGGTTAAAAGATTAAATTACCCTATTGTTATTGCCATCTGTTTGCTATTGTTGCTACTATTATCCATGTGTTATGTCATGGATGAACTCAAGAAAGAAAACGTTTTGGATTGTATAATCTAAAAGTCATTTTTTACATACAAAACTTCAAATTGTATAATTCTGAAGACACTTATGGATTGTGCAATCTAAAAAAATTTTTTCATGTAAAAAATGACTTTTGTATTACATAATTCGGAGGTAAAAAAACTTTTATATTCATGCAAAAAAATGACTTCTGAGTGTGATCTGGAAGTAAAAAATGACATCCAAATTGTATGATCTAAAGTAAAAGAAAAATTTGTATTACACAACCTGAAAGTAAAAATTGCCTTATCAATTGCAAATTTGAGAAGTCATTTTTTCAAGGACAATGTAGAAATTTTCATATTTGTAAGAGTGCAGGAAAAAATATTGGGGTACAAAAAGAAACCCCAAGAAACCATGGGGGTGGATATAGAAATAGCCCAAAAGTTAATAATTCTTGCATCGATCCATGTCCTTCACACGTGTGAATTGCTGCGTAGCTGATCTATGCCTCCCTCCCGGGCTCAAGATCTACGAGCACCATTTCCTTTCCCGTATGGTGAAACTTCATAACAACAGATTACAGTGACGAGAGTCTTCACTCCATCGACGAACATCCGAGATGGCTTTCATGGCGGTCTTGGAGTCCGACCTCCGCGCTCTCTCCGCCGAAGCCCGCCGTCGTTATCCCGCCGTCAAAGACGGCGCAGAACACGCCATCCTCAAGGTTACTCTTCGCTGCTTATGTTTTCGTTTCGCATTAGTGATTTTGAATTACATTTGGTTTGAGCTCTTTGTGACCTCCGAAACTCTGCTGCATTGCGATTCGATTTTGCAAATAGGAAGGTTGTGCTGTGCTGTGGTGTTTCGTTGTTTTAGGAGCTGATTTTAAAGGAAGAAAATGTGACTGTATGGATTTCAATTTTAAGCTTCCATTTGTCAGCTAGTAGATCATCACAATTATTGAAATGGATTGACTGGATTGAATTGTTGGATTCTGTTTGAAGTAACCTCAATGTTTTTTTTATTTTTTATTTTTCATGATGCTAGAATCAATATTTAAGAAGCTTTAGCTGCGGAAAGTTCTTTGACAATGTTCCGAATTGACTCTGTTAGATGTAGAAGTGTAATAATACTGATAATAAGCAATTTCCGAAGGAGACCTGTATGGGCGTTTTGTTCAATTTATCTTCTAGATAAAAAAATGGCAATTATATGAAGTCTTTACATTTCTTATTATTCACTTGCAGCTTCGTACTTTGTCAAGTCCTAGTGAAATTGCACATAATGAGGATATATTACGCATATTTTTGATGGCGTGTGAGGTCCGAACAGTCAAGCTTAGCATCATTGGACTTTCGTGTCTTCAGAAACTGATATCCCATGATGCTGTTTCTCCATCCGCCCTGAGCGAGATTTTATCTACCCTGAAAGATGTAAGTTTATTTAGATAAGCAGGTGAATCATATGATGGTTTAAAAACATTCAGCTGGTCCTTACTTTTGACTCTACTCTTTGGAAATATTCGATTGTATCACAATGTCTGTTTTGCGTCGCCTTGCTATGTTTGGATACGGTGTTTTTCAAATCTTGTTATTTATTTAAATTTTATGTTTAGGTTTAATTTTGTAGATTTATGTCAGAGCTAGTACATTATACTTTAGTTCATTCTAGTGCAAAGGCTAAGTCATGCATCAATAACCTGCCTATAATTACTGGCCTGTGCAGCATGCTGAAATGGCGGATGAGGGTGTTCAGCTCAAGACCCTTCAAACAACATCAATAATATTTCAATCACGATTGCACCCTGAAAATGAGGTAAGTTTCAACTACATGAACTACTATATATAATATTATTTGCTGTATATAAACTGTATTATAGCTGGACCCCGAAATTGAATGGTAAGCTGACTGTACTCTGTTAAATATAATATACAATGTATTGATTTTATTCAACAAAAGATGTAATTGACCTAAATAAGGATTATATAGTGTGACATGGACTGTACCAGTTAATGCATTCACATTGGATGATTTCCTTGTTGGAGGTTTGAACCTTATCCTATATTTTAACTATTAAGAACATGTTGGGATTATGGAGTTAAAGCTGCTTAGCTACTAGTCTCATCAGAATATATAATAAGTTATAAGTCAATACAGCAACAACATTGCCTTGTTACACTAGGTTAGATTGGCTACATGGATCAATGAATGTTGTAGAGCAAGATATTTGTTTTAAATACCTGAATAAATAAAATGGAAGAAAAATAGTGTATTCAACCTACACCGTTGTGGTTTTTATTGATGCATATATAGGAGTTACAAAATAAGACAAGGCACTTACCTTAAACCCTAACCCATTAAGTTGGGTTACATACAAAAGAAATAATAATAAAATAACATTACATTTTAAAATCCCCCCTTAAGCTGGAGCATATAGGTCATATGTAGGTCATATGTACCAAACTTGGAATAGATAAATTGAATCCTAGGTCCATTTAGAGATTTAGTTAGAATGTCTACAAGTGGCTCATTAGAATTGGCAAACCTAGTAATAAAATCTTTGGACAAAAACTTTTCTCTAACAAAATGACAATCAATCTCCTTACGTTTAGTTCTCTCATGAAACATTGGATTGGAGGTAGTCTTCTCATTTCCACATAATTTCAACTCTTGAAGGAGTTGTTTAATCCACACAACTTCACATGTAGTTAGGGCCATTGATCTATATTCAACTTCTACACCAGATTGGTCAACAACACTTTGTTTCTTACTTTTTCGTGATAAAAGATTTCCTCCAAGGAATACATAGTATCCTGTGGTAGATCTCTTGTCAATGGAACAACGAGTCCAATTGACATCACAATACCCTAAGACTTGAGTATTTCCCTTGTTCTCATACAACAATCCTTGTCTTGGAGTCCCTTGTACATGTTTGAGAATGAAAGTCACAATGGTGAGGGTTCTACGTTAATTGACTCAACTCCCATTGGATAAGAAATATTAGGTCTTGTTATAGTGAGATAAATGAGTATTCTCACCAACCTCCTATATCTCTTTGGGTTTTCCGAAAAGTTCACCTTGGTCTCTCATTTAATTTCTGATTTGAGTCCATAGAACTATCAATGGGCTTGCAATATGTTAGGCCTATCTCCTCCAAAATATGAGACATTTTTTTTAGTGAAATGATGACACCTTCTTTTGATTGCGCCACTTTAGTACCAACCAAGTAATTTCATCTGAAAGTGGCTAAATAAATGCTCTTTTAATTGAGCAATTTTAGTGATATTATACCTTATAATAACAATATCGTCAGAATAGACCATAAGATAAACATACTTCCCAAGAGAAGTATAATGATAAAACACTAAATGATCTGCCTCCCTCTATTTCAATCCAATAATCTGCATAATATGACTAAATTTACCAAACCAAGTTTGGGGTGATTGCTTGAGGTTATAGAGACTGATGTAATTTACAAACTAAACCAGACTTCCCCTGAGCAACAAATCCAGGAGATTGCTCCATGTAAATCTCCTCCTCTAGATCACCATGAAGAAAGACATTTTAATGTTAAGTTGGTGAAGAGGCCAATAGCGAATGACAACCATAACAAGGAAAAGATGGACACTGTTGATCTTAGCCATAGGAGAAAAAAAGTATTATATAGTTGAAGCCATAAGTCTAAGTGTATCCCTTAGCTACTAGAAGAGCTTTGAGACTATCTACTTCACTAGTATGACCAACTTTAACTGCATAGACCCATTTCCAACCCACCGGCTTCTTACCAGGAGGAATAGGGACAAGCTCCCAAATATCACTATGTTCAGGTGCATACATTTCATTAATCATGGCTTGTCACCGTCCAAGGTGACCAAGAGCCTTATGAACATTGTCAGGAATATTAATGATGAACAAGGAGAAACAAAAGAGGAATATGAAGGAGACAAACGATAGTAACTTAAAATATTATAAATAAGATATGGATGACAAATATGTCGAATACCTTTTCTAAGGGCAATAGGCCAAGCATGATTAGAGTCAAGAGAAGGCGAGTAGGATGAAAAGTACATGGTATTTGAATCTAGTGGTGGAGGATCTCAGTCATGAGGATCTTCAAGCAAGGATGAAAGAGTTATTTGTGCACGAATGGTATATAAGGAAAGGTGGCAGAACAATGTCATCTGCACTGAGTTTGAGTTTGAGAGGAAGCAGGAGTAGTTATTAGAAAGCATGCAATTTCAATAAGATGTCTATTATTCCTTGTTGCTATACCATTTTGTTAAGGAGTGTGAGAACATGTGATTTTCAATGACATTAACTTCTTCTACTGCAGTCCTAACCTTTGCGATATGTGAGATCATATCATAGTTGGTTTGTTTGAGAGAAGTTACCCATTCATTTCCATCTAAGAGACGCTGAATATCATTAGTAAAAATGTTTTGTGCATTCTTCCTAAAAGAGAAACATGTTTCGAAAGATACGAGTATCTCTAAAACATCAGGCTCAACTAATTGCGATAAAACAACACATAGTTAGAAGTGAATCTTTTGCCACTAAGATTTGTTTGCATCAAGAATAGATCGAACTTCAGTTGCTAATGGTCATGATATCCTTGACCAAGGAACCTGTTGGGAAGTCCCACGTCACTTGCCTCAAGTCTTGGAGTGCAAATTATATGTTTGTTGGACAACTTTATTGAATGCTAATTGGTTTTAAGTGGAAATCTAATAGGGTATCAGAGAGCCTATAGCTCATCTTGGTAGTCTCTTGGTTTTCAAAGCTCATTTGGTTCAATATGCATTTGTGGAGTGGTAGTGTTGGGAAGTCCCACATCACCTGCCTCAAGTCTTGGAGTGCGACTTATATATTTGTTGCGTAGCTTTAATGCCAATTGGTTTTAAGTTAAAATCTAGTAGAACCATAACTCCATGGCAGCAGACCAAAACGATTAATTTTTCCAACTGAGTCTTGCACTTTTAATGGTAGGAGTAGTAAAAAATAAAGGAGAAAAAACTATTGAAGTCATCAAGAACAACAAGTAGACCTACGAAGAGAGAAGAGGAACCCTAAGACTGTGAGAGGGAGAACATGTCCAACACCAAAGTATGTTGGAATAATGAAATGAGGTCGGAAATGGAGACTGAAAAGGTCGACAATATAGACAAAGGTGTCGCTAAGTGATTTCGAAATGGGAAGGCAGTGTGTGGAGGACACATGTTGGAGATTTGGCGCATATAGATCGGCGTATGATGATGCATGGATGATCGGTTGGTCACACAACCATTTGGTTTGGGTGGCGCTTGTCGAGGCGTACCTAACCTTGACTTCTTCCAATAGAACAATGCATGACAACGGCGGATGGTGGCGGCAATGTCGTGAAAGGCCAATGATGATGGCGTACATTGCTGAAGACAATGAAGGAAAAGACAGAGCAGGATCATGCTTGCCTTGATACCAACTTGAATAAATAAGATGGAAGAAAAATAGTGTATTCATCCTACACTATTGTGCTTTTTATTGATGTATAGATAGGACTTATTAAATAAGTCAAGGCACCTTAAACCCTAATCCTAAAGTTGGGTACTTATAAAAGAAATAGGAATAAAATAACATTACATTTTAACATAAATATAAGTTATTGTTAAACTCTAGGGAAGAGAGAAAACATTGAGGTGAAACCGTGTGTTTCCGAGACAACACATGTGCCTTGTTTATATTGGGAAAAGGAATCAAAGCAATAACTAGATGAGATTTGATATTCTCTAATAACAAAGATATCATATTGGAATAAATTAAAGCGTTCCGAATAATACATATATAATTTAGATATTCCTGATTATAGAGGATCAACTTCTTATTTCCATAATTATAACAATATTCCTGATTATATAGGATGCGTTCCTTATTTCCATAATTATAACAGTTACAATTGTATCTTGTTAATTTCAGGATACCATGTCTCAAGCTCTTGGTATCTGTCTCAGGCTTCTTGAAAACACCCGATCTTCTGATAGTGTGCGGAAGTATGACCTCCCTCTCTCTATGTGTGTATTTATGTATATAGATAGATATTGATGTGTAATAAGTTGTGATTCTGTCGGAAATAGTAGTATTTATTGTTTATTATCTCTCCAAGTAATTCAGTTAATATTGGCATAGTTAAATGTACCTTAGGATGTTGTGATGTTTTAATTCTCTTGAAACTAGTAGTGGTTATTCATTATCTTTGTAATCATTCTTGTTATAAATCAATCAATCTGCTGAGTGGTAAAAGTACTAAAGCACATTCAGCAATTTCTTCTCACATTTTCTAACAGATTCATTTAACTTCTCTCTGTGGTAACCTTTTGTCCATATTAATATTATATCCATCATTAGTTGCTTATGCTTTTATGTGTTGTATATATTTATCCTTTTTATCTGTATGTGTTCTTGTGTATTTCTTTTGCAGTACTGCAGCAGCTACCTTCAGGCAAGCAGTGGCCCTGATTTTTGACCATGTAGTTTCAGCTGAGTCTCTTCCTGCAGGCAAATTTGGTTTTGGAGGTCAGCTCCCTAGGACAACATCGGTTACTGGTGATGTTAACCGTAGCATCAATTTGTCCAAGTATGTTCTCCCCCTTGTTATTAGAGACTTGCTTATTAATGGTGTTGTCTCAAGTATACCCATTATTCTCAGAATTTGAACTTATGGTTACGATCATTAGATCATGCTGTTATACAATTCCAGTGAGATCACTTGTTAATGGTGTTTATAATCCTACACAGCTCATTAGATTATGAAATTGTTTCTGGGAGTCCCCCTGTGATGAGGGAGAATTTATCTGAAACCGGAAAACTTGGGCTGCGCTTGCTTGAAGATCTGACTTCTCTTGCCGCAGGTGGATCTGTATGTGCTTATTTGGAACCATTTTTTCTCTTCATGTAGCATTAGATCCATTTTGTTGGAATTTTGTCTTAGTATCTAGAAACCTGTTAGGTGCTCTCGTTGTTTATTCACTATACTAATAGTGATTCTGATATTCATTAAATGCCATTTCTTCCTGGATGACATTAACCTCCATCTATTCTACAGGCAAATTGGTTACGTGTCAGTATTCTTCAGAGGACATTTGCACTTGATATTCTTGAGTAAGAAATATTTTTGCAATGTGTGGTTTACTGGTTAATGTCATTTTGCAGATTATTTGCAATCAGATATTTGATTGAGATGCCTGGAATTGATGATTTCTTCTGTTGTTATCTTACAGCTAAAATGCCATTTAAGTGAAGAACATTCACATACACACCCACACATATATTTATATTCTACAAATTATATCATGCTAATGCCTCAACAGTAATGTGAATTTAATTTAGTTGTTCTACTGAAACATGAGTTTGCAGTGCTTTTCAATCTTCACTATAATATTCCAAACATGTTTTACAGGTTCATTTTGTCCAATTATGTTGCTGTCTTCAGAACCTTGTTACCCTATGAACAGGTGATTCTGAATGCTGTTACTGCTATTTACTTGAATCCTACCATACTGACATATCTTTTGTTCTTTTATCTTAAATGTATTTGTTTGTAATTTTTCAGGCTTTACGACGACAGATTTGTTCACTTCTTATGACTTCACTTCGTACCAATGCTGAGGTAATTAGTTCCCTGAAACATTTAGTATAGTGATATTGTCTAACTATTGTGATTCTTTCTCCCTGTTTTTGAAGTGTTAATCATACTTTTCATAATTCTTTAATGTGTTAATTAGCTTGAAGGAGAAACTGGTGAACCTACGTTTCGTCGTTTGGTCTTGCGTTCGGTTGCTCATATTATAAGACTTTACAGTTCTTCCCTTATAACTGAATGTGAGGTTAGTTTCTTATTTCCTTTTCCATGTAGCCACTCAGCTCAAATCATTGAAGCTAAGTAAATGGATAGTGCAGATTTTCATTTCGGGTTGAGTGAGAGGGATAGATTTTGTAATTGTATGATGTAATGCACAATAAGCATAATGCTTGTGAAGAGTTTCTTCTCAACTGAGAGCTAATTCTTTGTTAGTAATCTAAGATACCAACCTTATATTTTGCTGTCCTTTGGTGTCAGTTCCTTTTATATATTTTGTCACATCTCAACAAAATTGACAGATGCTGACTTTTTCTTTTAATTATCAGGTTTTTCTCAGTATGTTGCTGAAGGTTACTTTTCTTGATTTGCCATTATGGCATCGCATTCTTGTTCTTGAGATTTTAAGGGTAATGTAGTTCTGTTGTATTATTCTTTTTAATTTTCTTTCGTAAGTTTTTTTTATCTAATCAGTAAGTCCTTAACCTAACAACCAGACATGGTGGTTTCTAGGGGTTTTGTGTTGAGGCACGGACATTGCGGATTCTTTTCCAAAATTTTGATTTGTAAGTTCAATTTTCTTTTATGAATTTAATGATATTGTGCATAATTCTAGGAGACATTGGTATATTGGTTTGCCTTGTAACTATTTCTATGTAAGTCAACTTTTTGTTTTCTCAATTTAATGATATTGTACTTAATAATTCTAGTTCTGTCCAACTAGTATGTGTGTCTTATGAGTAGGGCTGGGCAAAAAATCCACTTTTGTTATATTGCTCCATTTCTGCACTGCACTAATCCATTAAAAATCCATTTATTTAAATCCAGTTTTTAGTTTGATCCATATTTTATTATATTTTCAGAGCAGATATCCATTTTGTTTATAAGGATCTTCAAAATTAGAAAATTCAGATTTCCAATCCAAATTCTCTATTCTATCCAAACCATCTTTCTATACTTCCTCTCATTTGTGATTTTCTCTCTCTCTATTTCTCTCTCTCTCTCTTTCTCTCTCTCCTGCACCTCTTATTCACTTTTTAAAATTTTAGTTGCTCTCTCTCTTGGTTCCACCTCTCTCTCTCTCTCAATCTCCTGCACCTCTTGGTTCCACCTCTTATTCATTTTTTTAATTTTAGTTAGTGTCTCACACACACATTACATTATTATGCAATCAAGTTTTATACATTTTCTTTATAATTTTATTTGTTCCAATATTTTGTACATAATAAATGGATATAATATTTTCAAAGTTTAATTAAAGTATTATAGGTAGGTATATTTTAATGTTAAAAATGTATATATTATGTTATCTTTAATTTTTTTTAGTTTTATTAAATTATAACTTTATTATATTTTCTTAATATTTATATAATATTCTAACTTTTTTATATATATTATTATATTAATATTATGTTAATTTTTTAAGAAAACATGATTTTTGATTTAAAATATAATTTTTTTTTTATAAAAATATGGATTTTTACTTAAAATCCAATCCAAATATGTGGATTTGGATATCCTAATTGTTTTTATTAAAAATATGGATTTGGATTATAAATCTGATCCAAATATTTGGATTTGGATTGGATTACCCAAAATCCAATCCATGACCACCCTTACTTATGAGTATTGCCAATATAACTTATATTTTATTGCTTATTGGCCCCACCAGTAATTTTTTTTTTATAGAATTAGATGTATATAGAAGTGATGGGACATAGGGACTGATGTCAACTGCGAATCAGGCAAGATGGATGAAACGGAGGATTGCTTTGGGTGTGATATGCGATACAAAAGTAACCATTTTGAAAAATTTACTGTACATTATATAAAACGTGCTATGATATATGGGACAAAATTTTGGCTGTGCAACTATAAGATCTGCAATACTATATGGGACAAAAAAGTAAGCTTAATGTCAGAGAAATGAGAATGTTATGATGGGTATGGAATACTGTCATTAGACAAGACAGAGTACCATCTTACATGGTTCTGAGCATGTGTATAGAGGACATGTAGATATATTAATAAGGCGGGTTGATTAGATGATAGATAATCCTATGGTTAGAGGTGGAGGAAGATTGGAAAGAATATAACTGAACAGCAGACAATTATAGGTCAACATCAAAATTGAGAGATCAAGAGGTAAAAGTCTCTCTTTGCACTTGATATAGGATGAAAAATGAGGTACAATATGTTTTTGGTCCCGCAAAATATTTCATAAAGTTGGTTTTAGTCCCTTAAAAAATTCAATGTCTTTTATCCTTATGTTTACTTTAAGTAATGTGGTTTCATTAGGGACTAAAAATAAGAGTTTTGGACAAGTGTAGGGACTAAAAACATATTAAATTTATACTCATCCCTATAATAATTTCATATGAATTTAATTTAGAACCTAATTTAAATTCTAAAAAAATTAATCAATTTCCCAAAATTGAAAATAGGATAAAAATAAAGAATCATAACACTTAAAATATTGTCAAAGTAATCAATTGCTATTTTATTTTACGTTTAACTTTTTGGGGAAAATTGGGCCATGTTTGCGTTTAACTTCTATCTTGAATGATATGTAGTATTTATTTCTAATTTAGAAATTATATTTATTTTTTTCAATCATGGGAAACAGCATTAGAACTAATAAATGATAACAAAGGTGATGACCAAAGAAATTGTGCATTAAAAACTTGAAGTTATGCAGCAACAGAGAGAGAAAGCATTGTTTGAAAAGAAAACCATGAACTAAGACATGATTATGGTAAAACATGGCCCAAGTTCAATACTACATTTCAGTAGTAATCAATAGCATGGGCATCAATAAATATTAGTTGTGCTTTCTTAGATGAGTTGTCCTAGCCACTTGGTCCAATGCAAATATTTTAAAGTTTAGTACTATATCCAAACCCTTTTAAATATTAATTGGGCATTGATGAAGCCATGTTTACCACATTTATAATGACTGCATTTGACAAATTTTTGTGTAATAAATATACATGAATTACTAGAAAATGACCTAAGTTCAATATTATGTATTCGTTGTTGCCATCCATTGGCATCACAGGCACCCCAAGAATACAAATGTTGTGGAGGGAATGGTCAAAGCACTTGCTAGGGTTGTTTCAAATGTACAGGTTTGATTTTAACTGCATATGCTTTTATTTATTTCTGACTTTTGAGTAAGGTTTATGGTCATTGTATAACTGTATTGCTTTGGTATTGTCACCTTCAATTAACTTTAATTAATACATGTTTTCATCTAGCTCTTAAACTTTAATATATTTGGTTTGGTGTCTTGTTCTTTTTTCTATATTTGAAAATAAATTTTATGGTTAGAAGAAACTTTAAATGATTCTGTAGGTTCAAGAATCAAGTGAGGAGAGCTTGGCTGCTGTTGCTGGAATGTTTAGTAGCAAAGCCAAAGGTATTTTTTTATTGTATTTAGTTTTGAACAAGAATAATTGTCACTTTTATCTCTTTTTTGAAGTCAATATTTGTTTTGACGCCTTTATTTACCCAAGAGCTTCATATTGCACTCCAAGTAGTCTGATACTAATTCTGTAGATAGTTTTGTATTGTTCTATCTCTTTCAATTGATACTTTGTTAATATCATTTCCTGCTTCCATAAAATGCTTGTAAGATATTATGCCAACTCTTAGATTTTTCTGCTCCTAGGGTTTATTTTATTTTAGAGTGTGGTTTTTCTTATTGTTAACACGTCTTAGCTGATTGCTCTTATGTGCTAGTGTTGTATATGTTCTTTTTTTGTATATTTTGTTGATTGACATCTTCAAAGAGGCTGCTCTTTCCTCTATTTTGTATCCTCTTCTATTCCTTTGAATTCTTAATTTAATTTTAAACAAATTACTCAAACTTTTAACACCTATTTGACTTAATGATTATGACATCATATTTGATCAGCGAGTTTAATTTTCTAGAATGATTTTTGTGTAAATGAAAACTTTTTATAAAATAAGAAATATATTAATAGGAAAATTGTAAAGAGGGGAGGAGGATAAAAGTATCCTCCTAAACAAAAGAGTTGAATTTTTTTCTTCTCCCAAACCTCGTACGAGTGATTGGAGCCAAGCACACGAGAGAGAACGAATTTTGAAAGAGCAGACTGAAGCCAAACAAGTAATGTTTGGTCTTTAACTTCCTAAGCTTCATATTCAAGATTAAAATTGTAAGGAGTACGATAATTTTAAGTGAGATATCAAGGCGGAACAACCAAATTTACAACAAATCTTTGTAACTTTGTGATTTGATTATCGGCTCAATGTGTTGTTACTATTAAAGATAATTAGAGTTATCAAGTTTTTCAGCGATTGAGGTTGGAAACGACTGCAAAGCGGAAGCCATAGGAACAAAGATGTCGCAAAAGTGTAATTCAATAAATCGAAACCAGAGAGAACAATTTATGAATGCAAACCTTGAAGAACAATCCATGAAAATGAAGTGACGAAGAACAATACACGAAAACAAGAACAACGAATATGAAAGCAGGGTCATGAAGAAAGTGAGGAAAGATGAGCGCTAGAGATAAAGATGAATCATCGAACGAGCTCTAGTTTAGAAGATGGATTGTCGAAAAAAAATCTTCATTATCTCAAATCACAAAATTAGACTCATTTGACCTTGGTCCTCGACCATCGATGTGGTCTAATTTTGACCATCCCTTCAAAATTCTTTGAATGTACTATCTCCACTACAAATAATTTAGGACATCAAACCGGTTGGGATCCATCACATCTGGAAGATCATTAGGGCTTAAAGGGATGAATTTCACCTCAGACATTTGGTCTTATCAGTCGAAGGTTGCGAGTTCAAGCCTTTTTGGAACTAGACGCACAGGCTACACACATTGATACTATTGGTGGCTTGTAATGTGTGTGGTGACTCTATTGGCGACGTTGTGATTGTCGGTGTGGGGTGCATCATTCTTGCTTGATACTTACCTCAAGGGGTGACAGCGGTTGACAACGACAACTATTTACATGGCACTAGAAACAAAGCTCTCGAGACTGGGAACTCAAATATAAACTTGAACTATGCAAGGAAATAAAGATTTATTGTATTGATAACAATTGCACAAATTTCATTCTTATCACCTCTATTTGTAACAATTGAACTTACTGATACTAAAGGAAGGAAATTAAATATGCTACAATAAATAGGAAGATTCTAAAGATATTTTTCTCCTGGTTACTATAGAGAGATTGAAGATATTTTTACTAGAAGTCTTGTCTTTACATAACCCTTGTGGTTATTTAAGTGTAGTAGTGATGTGGGACAGAATTGTATTTGAATGGATTCTGGATAATTATGTTTTTACTCATGGGTGACATGTTTTTACTCTGGCAGGTATTGAATGGAGTCTAGATAATGATGCATCCAATGCTGCAGTTCTGGTTGCCAGTGAAGCACATGCGATAACTTTGGCAGTTGAAGGCCTGTTAGGGGTTGTCTTCACTGTTGCAACTTTAACAGACGAAGCCATAGATATTGGAGAGGTAATCTCTATAATTTTTGTTGTTTATGCATTTCCATCTTGTTTTTTTCTTTTGGGTATGCTACTTGATGACCTACTTCTTATATGTCCATCCAGCTTGAGTCTCCTAGATGTGATAATGATCCACCTGTGAAATGGTCTGGTAAAACTGCCGTTCTCTGCATCTCAATGGTTGACTCACTGTGGTTGACAATACTTGATGCATTATCCCTTATTTTATCAAGGTTTGTTTTTCTACGTACACAAAATTAAAAAAAAATACATTGGTGGTAAGGTCTTGCACCATTGATTAACCAAGTCATAGCATTTAACATTTATGTACAATTTGATTAAGTAATCATGTTGATCTTGCATGCAAAATTTTAGGACAGTTGGAAACGAATAAGCATGGTTGGTGTTATCTTAGTATTTAGTCATACAGATAAAATGCCTAAACTTCTCTCCGATTCATATGAAAATTTTATGTTTGAACAGCATGGTCAGATCTCAATAATCTGCTGGATTTTGAGTAATTTATCCTATAAAACATAGTTTAGTGTGCTAAGATTTTTTTATATCATCCTGTTTACAATTAATCTTAATTAACCATATATTGTTTGTTATGACATCAGTATATTCCTTAACATTTAACTTGGATTTTATGAGTAATTTATTCTATAAAACATAGTTTAGCGTTCTAAGATTTTTATACCATCCTGGTTACAATTATTCTTAATTAACTGTATATTGTTTGTTTTGATTTCAATATATTCCTTAACATTTGACTTGAGGTTATTTTGAAGGTCACTTGGAGAGGCCATTGTTTTGGAAATATTAAAGGGATACCAGGCATTTACTCAGGTAACTCAGTTTCTGCCTTTAACTCTTTTTTTTTAATTTTTTCTATTTTGCATAACATCTGAAATCATTTTTGAACTTAAAAGGATATTTGATTGAACAATTTAACAGGCTTGTGGGATTCTCCGAGCTGTTGAACCTTTAAACTCCTTTCTTGCATCCCTTTGCAAATTTACAATCAATTTTCCTGTTGAAACAGAAAGAAGGAGGTATAATGTTTTAAATCTGTTCTTAGTAGTTTTGGTTTTCTTTTATTAAGATTAGTAGTTTTTGTTTTCTTTTATTAGGGTGCTTTTGATGAATTCAAGCTTAGAGTACTGAGATTTTTGCTTAAATTTGAGATTTTAGCAGTGCTTTGCCGTCTCCTGTATCAAAACGGTCAGAACTATTGATTGATCAGAGGGATAATGTTGTGCTTACTCCTAAGAATGTGCAGGTGGTCCTTCTAGTTCTTTGAATAACAATGTGTACTTTCCCCCACTTGTCTGTAATTTGGTCTTTTAACTATTCATTTTCTCTGAATTTGTATATTATATTGTCATTGCCACTACTCATTTCATCCACACTGATCATGTGAACTAGGCCTTGAGAACTCTTTTCAACATTGCTCATCGACTGCATAATGTTCTCGGCCCATCCTGGGTTCTGGTATGTTCTATTTTTCTGCAGTTTTCTTTTATGTACATTTCTACCCCTCTCTGAGTGAATGGTCATCATGAATACTTGCAGGTGTTGGAAACTCTGGCAGCTTTAGATCGGGCAATTCATTCTCCACATGCCAGTACTCAGGTAATTTTTTCTGTTGTTCTATTACTCATGAATTGGGTTCAGATATAGGTCAAAACCATTTTGGGCCCTTCTCCATGAAGCTTTTTACATAATAATTGGTTCTTGAGTTTTTTTTGCTCAAGTGGTTATGAGTTTGATTTTCACTTCCCTCTTTTTTTTTATCAGCAATGAATTAATAGAATTTAAAAGAAACACTTAAGGGGTGTTCCAACCCTTATACATAAAAACTCCTAATTAAGCATTCAACAATTAGATCAAAGTTAAGTGCTACACCGTTTAACTCAAAACCTTAAACTAGTTAAAGATACTCAGTCCCAAAACCTGAATCTGCATAAAACCAGCACACAACAAAACCAAGCCTGGTGGCGAGGGAGAACTGCTAGAGAAAGCAGCATATGCCTCAAACCAAAGAAATAAAACCGAGTGCAGTGTTTTTATAGCAAAACCAGCATATCAACAATGCCAATACCTCCAAAGTTCATACAAGAGCTATTGCAAAATCACAAGCCATGATGACCTGGACCAGTATAGTAACCACCAGCTCAACCAAGCCAAGGGTAACCTGCCTGTCACCTATACCTTCACCCCTCCTTACAATGGCAGAACCGGGCTTTGATAAAACAAGCCTCTAAGCTTCCTCAACAACACCACCTTGAAAACGAACAAACTCCACACTCCATGCCTGTAACCGAGCAACTACCACAGATCCAGGGATTGCCTCTTGACAGCAGAGTGCTTCATCTATAACTCTTTACACATAGCTCAGGGTTTAAGATCCAATCTGAGAATGAGAAGTTAAAATTGTGTACTCTGTTTTTCAACCAAAGCCAAGAGTTGAGTTGTGCCCGGTGAAAGATCTCTTCCGCATCAGGCTTCCCCTGCTTGAAAATGATTAGGTTTCTTTGTTCCCATATTCCTCTCACAGCTGTCACCCACAAACCTTTCCACACAAGGTTTTGCTTTGTGTTCAAGTGTACCAGGTGAAAATTTTCAAAGTGAACCTTCAAGTCCTTATGTTGGACAAACAAAATCCCCATCCACCTTAGACACAAAAACCACACCTGTTGTGCTACTATGCATTCCAAAAAAAGGTGGTGAGAGGTTTCTACCGAGCCTTGGCATAACGCGCATCCCGTGGTTCCAACTAACACTCCTCTTCTACTCAAACTACTACGAGTTGGCATTTTGTCCAACAAGACCCTCCATGCAGTGGTCAGAGCATTGGGGAGTGCTTTGACCTGCCACAACTGTTTGAAAAAGCCCTCAGGCCAAATTGGCGCATGGTTTTCCAAGCATTTGTACGCAGACTTAACCATAAACTCACTAGAAGGATCCCCACCCCATTCAAGGACATCTTGTTCCTCCCTATTAAGAGAACTCATGGATATACTCCTAAGAAGTTCAAGTTCTTGTGTAGTTTCCCATTCAAACCTTTCCCTCCTCCACCTTAATCTCCAGCACCACACTGATTCTTCCCAACTTCCTACCTCACCCACCGTCAAGCCCTGATCCAGAGACAGCGAGAATAGTCTAGGATACTGGGATAAGAGATTATTCCTTCCAACCCACGTGTCCTCCCAAAATCTTGCTTTATTTCCAGATCCAACCTTCCAACACAGAGCTTTTTGGACCCATCCTGCTTCATCGTCTTCCCCACTCACCTTTGACAGATCTCTCCACCACTAGGACTGGAATTTCTGCTGGATCTGCCTTTCCCCAAAACCCACACCATATTTAGAAACTAGGATATCCCCCTATTGGCTACTGTTGGAGATCCCACGTAGATTAGAGATAAGGACATTTCATAGTATATAAGTGAGCGCAAATCTCACCTTATAAGCCAATTTCATAAGGTTGAGTTAGGTTTAAAGTCTACTTTTTAATATGGTATTAAAGCCATTTAGAGTCTATCGTAGCAAGATATTGTTGGGCTAATCAGGCCACCTGCTATTGTGCTGCTATCGGACCACCCATCATATAATCCCACGCACGAGTTGGCAGTCTTGGCGCGAGGGGGGGTGTTAGAGATCTCACATCGACCAAAGAAAAGGATATTTCATAATATATAAGTGAGTATAAACCTCACCTCATAAGCCGATTTTATAAGGCTGAGTTAGGCTTAAAGTCTACTTTTTAAGAGCTACCATTATTAACACTAAAATTTCCAATGCACACAAGCGAGTGCTGTTTTGTCCTTTCTTTGTTGCCCAAATATTAGTTCTAATGTTTTCTTCCATTCAATTGGTGACCAATATGGCTTTTGATGTTTCTTTTTGCTTTTCATGTTCTTTGTTTTGGAGGATATCTTATCCTTTTTCTAGTTGTACTTTAGCATTACATCTTTTCTTTCGTTCTAAATATAACTTAAAGTTGTACTTCTATGTTGCACAGTGTGGCTGTTTTATGGGTATCGTTCTCGGATTAGGGATTTATCCATCTCCACTCGAATCTCTATTTCCTTAGGAGTTTGTGTGATGACAATACCCAATAGTGAATCTCTGTTGAAATCTCTCTTGCTTTTGCTAGATGGCACCATTGTCCTAAATGAGGCACTTCCTGCAGCACTAGAATCTTTCTCATTTTGTTCTTTAACCTTAATAGAGTGGATTCTTGATAGTCCTGGTGAATATTCACGTAAATCATGTTCTCTAAATCCACCCCTCTAAAAAAGTGGAGCTTAATGCTTGTTTTGTAACCTTCCAAAATCTCAAAAAAATCATATTCTTATGATTTGCTGCAAGTTGGGAGAGCTACAGACAACAAAACTCAAATTCCAGTGAATAGTGGATTCACCAATAAAAATTGAACCCTAAACCCTAAACTCTAACATTATGCTCTAGATACCATATTAAAGGAAAAGAAAGAATAGGGTAAATCCCTTGTGTATATTGAACACATAGGGTTATGTTTATATAGGAAAAAGAAACATATGGGCTAAGCCCATTACATAAATATGAGATATCTAACAATATCTATAATATCTCATAATATCAAATAATATCTAATTATATCTAATAATATCTAACACTCCCCCTCAAGCTGGTGCATATAGATCATATGTACCCAGCTTGTTACAAATGTAATCAATCCTAGGTCCTCGTAAGGGTTTAGTAAAAATATCTGCTAATTGATTATTTGAATTAACAAACTCAGTCCTGATATAATCTTTTCTCGAATGAAATGACAATCAATCTCAATATGTTTTTTCCTTTCATGAAAAACTGGATTTGAGCTAATATGAAGAGCAGCCTGATTATCACATATCAGTGTCATTTGAGTAACCTCTCCAAATTGCAATTCTTTAAGTAACTGTTTAAGCCAAATAAGCTCACAAGTAGCCGAGGCCATAGCTCTATATTCTGCTTCTGCACTAGATCTTGCCACAACACTTTGTTTCTTGCTCTTCCAAGAGATCAAGTTATCACCAATGGAGACACAATAACCAGAAGTTGACCTTCTATCAGATGGAGATCCTGCCCAATCAGCATCTGAATAACAAACGACTTTAGTATGGTTATTATGACCATATAACAAACCTTTTCCAGGAGAGCCTTTAATGTACTTCACTATACGAATGACTGCATTCCAATGATCTTCACATGGAGAATTAAGAAATTGACTCACCACACTGACTGCAAAGGAAATATCAGGACGAGTAACAGTGAGATAGTTCAATCTTCCAACTAATCTCCTGTACTTCTCAGGATCTGAAAGAGGCTCCCCCTGATTGGGTAGAAGCTTGACGTTGGGATCCATGGGAGTATCAACAGATTTCGAATTCATCAACCCAATTTCCTCCAAAATATCTAATGCGTATTTTCTTTGAGAGATAACAATACCAGTATTGGATTGTGCTACCTCAATCCCCAAGAAATATCTGAGTTTGCCAAGATCTTTGGTCTGAAAGTGTTGACAAAGGTGTTGTTTTACTTGTGAGATGTCATGGTGATCACTGCTTGTAAGAACAATGTCATCAACATATACTACAAGATAGATACACCCAGCACTCGAGTGACGATAAAAAACTGAATGATCGCCTTCACTGCGAGTCATACCAAATTGTTGAACAACATTGCTAAATTTTCCAAACCAAGCCCTAGGAGACTGCTTGAGGCCATATAAGGATTTGCGAAGACGACATACCAATCCAGAAGACTCCCCCTGAGCAACAAAACCGGGAGGTTGCTCCATATAAATTTCTTCCTGCAAATCCCCATTAAGAAAAGCATTTTTAACATCCAGTTGATAAAGAGGCCATTGTTGAAGAGCAGCCATAGCTATGAATAAGCGAACAGAGGCCATCTTTGCTACTGGAGAAAAAGTATCACCATAGTCTAAACCAAAAATTTGGGTATAACCCTTAGCCACAAGACGAGCTTTGAGACGATCAATAGTACCATCAGGACCAACTTTGATAGCAAAAATCCACCTGCAACCAACAACAGATTTCCTAGATGGTAAAGGAACAAGTTCCCAAGTTCCATTATTCTGAAGCGCATTCATTTCATCAAGCATGGCCTGACGCCAACCAGGATGGGCTAAGGCATCACCTACAGATTTTGGAATGGATATAGAAGAAATAGACGAAAGGCAGGTATAAAAGGGTTGAGATAGTCTATGGTAACTCACTGCAGTATAATGTGGAGAGGGATTACGAGTAGAACGTATACCTTTACGGATAGCAATAGGAAGATCAGGTTCAACAGTCGGAGGTTCAACTATAGGAGCCGGAGGGGGATGAGGTGTTGGCACCAGAATAGAGTCTGCTGATGGACGATGAGACGGTTGACGACGACTATACACCTGAAGAGTTGGCAGCGGTGGTGAATTGTTAGGAGCACTAGGCACAACAAGAGGAATATTAACTTGATTAGATGAAGAAATTGAAGGAGAAGGACAAGACTTAAAGTAAAGGGAAGATTCACTGAAGGTGACATCTGCTGAAATAAAATAACGGTTTAAAGACGGTGAGAAACATTTATATCCTTTTTGTGATCTAGTGAACCCTAAAAAGACACATTTGTGTGACTTAGGAGATAATTTATCAAGACCAGGACTAAAATTATGAACAAAACATGTGGACCCAAAAACTTTGGGAGGTAAAGAGTGGAGAGGGTCATGTGGAAATAAAATAGAATGAGGAATTTTGTTATCTAAAACTGAAGATGGCATGCGATTAATGAGATAACATGCACTAAGAACAGCATCACCCCAAAAACGCTGAGGAACATCACCATGGATTAAAATAGTACGAGTTGTTTCAACAAGATGTCTATTCTTGCGCTCAGCTACCCCATTTTGTTGAGGTGTATAAGCACATGAAGTTTGATGAAGAATACCATGAGAAGCCATAAAATTTTTAAAAGAATGAGAAAGATACTCACGTCCATTATCACTGCGCAAAATTCGGATGGAAATTCCAAGTTGATTTTTAATTTCATTGTAAAATATTTGAAATATAGAAAACAACTCAGAACGGTTTTTCATTAAAAAAACCCAAGTACATCTTGAATAATCATCAATAAAAGTAACAAAATACTGAAATCCTAAATTAGACTTAATACGACTTGGTCCCCAAATGTCAGAGTGAACTAAGGCAAAAGGAGATGAAGCACGTTGTGAGACACTACGAGGAAAAGAACTACGAATGTGTTTCCCTAACTGACACGACTCACACGATAAAGTAGACACATTAGACAAACTTGAAACAAGCTGTTGCATCTTGGCAAGACTAGGATGACCCAACCGAGCATGAATGAGAGATGGAGAATCCATAATTGCGCCAACATGTGCAGAGATTTGTAGTTGATAAAGTCCATGAGGCTCACATCCGGTGCCAATCATCCGTCCCGAACTCCGGTCCTGTAAAGTAACAGAATCTTTGGTAAAAGAAATAACACAGTCAAGGGAACGAGTGAGACGACTAATGGATAATAAGTTAAATGGAGACCCAGGGACATAAAGAACATTATCAATAGATAAAGATGAAAAAAGATTAATAGTACCAACACCATGTGATGGTACCCTATATCCATTGGCCATGGTAACTGAAGGTAAATAACCCGTAGTATATAGGGAAGAGAAAAAAGATTTATTACCAGTAATGTGATCAGTGGCACCTGAATCTAGAACCCAAGGGCCATGGGAAGTGGAGTGAGTGAGGCCAACAAAAGATGTACCTGAATGTGCAACAGAAGCCGTGGAACTAGGGTTCTGACGATCCTCATACCATTTAAGAAATTCATTGAAAATAGCAGGCTGGCTTGGGGTATCAATTGAAGTATGGTCCATGGTAGAAGGTTGCACAGGGGCAATTTGAGCAACCGCAACAGATCTAGGAGGACGACCATGTAAGGCATAACATCTGTCAATTTTGTGGCCAAGTTTGCCACAATGGTCACACTTGTGACGCCCTTTGCCCGGCTTGTGAGGGCGAGTACGATCATTATGCTGAGATATTAAAGCAGAAGAGTCATCAACATGAGACGTTATATCAGCGGTGTGTTTACCTGGCACGCGCAAAAGGGTAGAACAAGTGGAAGTAAAATTGGGCACAATAGGAGATCCCAAAATTTGATCACGAACGTGAGAATAATCATCAGGAAGACCATGTAAACCCAATAACATGAAGAACTTGGATCTTTGTTCTAGTTCTTGAGAAGGAGTAGAGGCAGGAGGTAATAACTCATTAAAATCATGAAGAAGAGCATGAAGTTTACCTAGATATTCTGCCATTGTACCATCAAGACGTTTGGGAGCAACAATTGTGAGAAGATTTTGACACACACCATAAAGACGTTGAGTATCATTTGTGTATAATAATTTTGCTTGTTCCCAAACTTCTGAACATGTTTCATAGGTACGAAAAATTTGTTTTAAAGATGAGTGAATGGTCGATTTGATAACAATGCATAATTGAGCATCAATTTTCGACCAACGAACAACCTCATTTTCAGCAAGAGTAGGATGAGTAAGATGATCAACATAACCTTGACTCTTAAGCCATAATTTAATATCTGATGCCCAAGTGTCATAATTGGTTCCATCCAATTTGTCAATGGAAAGATGAACATTGACGTAATTAGTATAAATAGATGAATCCGGCATAATGACTGAAGAAGAAGCCATAGTGGCAGCGGAAGCAGAAGAAGCCATAAAAGATAAGGACAAATCCAGTCACTGGTTAATTGGCGGGAGCAACAAAGATGAAGGCTCCGACAGCGATTCCGACGAGATTCCGGTGGCGTCTCCGGCGAAGGTCCGGCGAAGTTCCGGTGAAGGTCCGGCGAAGGTCCGGAGGCGGGTACGGCGAGACAGTGGGGTGGTGGCTGGAAAATTCCAGTGAATAGTGGATTCACCAATAAAAATTGAACCCTAAACCCTAAACTCTAACCTTATGCTCTAGATACCATATTAAAGGAAAAGAAAGAATAGGGTAAATCCCTTGTGTATATTGAACACATAGGGTTATGTTTATATAGGAAAAAGAAACATATGGGCTAAGCCCATTACATAAATATGAGATATCTAACAATATCTATAATATCTCATAATATCAAATAATATCTAATTATATCTAATAATATCTAACATTCTTTAACCTTAATAGAGTGGATTCTTGATAGTCCTGGTGAATATTCACGTAAATCATGTTCTCTAAATCCACCCCTCTAAAAAAGTGGAGCTCAATGCTTGTTTTGTAACCTTCCAAAATCTCAAAAAAATCATATTCTTATGATTTGCTGCAAGTTGGGAGAGCTACAGACAACAAAACTCAAATTCCGGGGTTTTGTACAACAAATAATAGAATAGGTCCATATTAATATGTTGTTTAGGCTGTTTTGTGGAGTGTCAAAGAAGCTTTTCTTCTAACAAGTAATGATTCTTTTTAGGATGTGATTTTTCTTTGGCTTCTCTACTGTTGGTTTAAGGTCTCCCTAATGTGTTGTTTAGCAAATAATACATGAAGTGATTAGAGAGCTTTATTGTCTAACTTGTTTGTTTGATTTTTCTATTTCTTTTTTGTGCTTTTGTGTTCGAGATCCCATATCGACTAGAAATAAGATCAATTCATAGTATATAAATAAGTGTAAGCCTCACTTTACTAGCCGGTTTTGTAAGGTTACATTACGTAAAGTGCACTGCTTAAGACTCTGCAATGAGGATTTATTTTCTTCATGCACTCTCTTTATTCTTACTTCTAATATGACTTTTTATTTTCCCAAATGTTAATCAAATTAAATTTCATATGCTGCATAGTTTTGTTGGAAATTTCTTTTGGGTGTGTCTTATATAGAAATTTACAAAGTACGTGACCATTAAATCTGCAGGAGGTCTCCACCCCTGTCCCAAAGTTGACAAGGGAGTTGTCTATGCAATACAGTGACTTCAATATACTCTCGTCTTTGAACTCTCAGGTGAATAATCCTATTTTAGTTCTTTGGAAATCAACCTAAAAGATGACTTTCAACTGCTACACTCAATTTATGATGAGCTTGGATGTCACTATAATTGTCCTAATGATACTCCTTTTCAAAATATCTTTTCTTTTCGTTAAATCTTTTTTTTTTTTTTTAAATTCTTTTTCATGTTCAATGATGAGAATGCAAGCTTGATTTTATTGCTATCTAAGCTTTGATTCTGTTTTTATTAGTACCTAAGTGTTTATTTGGTTTCTTTCTACATTTTTCTGTGGGGAATGTACAAGCCAGTTGATCTGACCTGTTATTATTTTCTGTTTGGAAGCTCTTTGAGAGCTCTGCTCTGATGCATATATCTGCTGTAAAGTCTCTCCTTTGTGCATTGTGTCAACTTTCATATCAATGCATGTCCGGTACTTCAAGCAGTTTGGGACCAACAACTAGTCAAAAAATTGGAAGCATCAGCTTTTCAGTGGAAAGAATGATATCCATCCTTGTGAATAATGTTCACCGTATGTAGACAATAACTCTATACATGATAGTAAATCTTGTATTCTGGATGTTGTTTAATTGTTCATTCTCATGTCATATTTTTCCTAGGTAGATACTTCTAAGTTGTGATATTTAAGTTCCATTTACTAATTTGGATTTTATGAATATTTGTTCTTGATTTTTTGTTGAGTGAAGGTATTAAAATTTTATATTGTCCTTTTTAACCACAGGAGTCGAGCCATTTTGGGATCAAGTCACTTGTCACTTTCTTGAGGTTTCTTTTTTTTTCTTACTGTTTCTATGATGTGGCAATGGAAGTTTCATTTTCATCCGACTTGATATTTTGACATGCTTTTTCAGCTAGCTGATAATTCTAATCCACATTTGAAAAACATGGCACTTGATGCACTTGATCAGTCTATATCTGCAGTCTTAGGTTCTGATAGGTTCCAAGACTACAAACAATCCAAGTCTCTTGAAACATCACAGGAAGTGAGACCTTCTACCATTTTTATTGCCAGCTACCCATAGTTTATTAAAAGACGATTTAATGTTTGTCCACAATATGCAGATGGAAGTCAATATCGACAAGTTGAAGTCTCTTGAATGCTCAGTCATATCTCCACTAAAGGTTCTTTATTTTTCTACACAAAGTGTAGATGTTCGTGTTGGATCTTTGAAAATACTTTTGCATGTCTTGGAGGTAATGCTGTTGCTAGTTGGTCAAGTTTTGTTGTTATTTTTATTTCCTCATTGATTGTTTACATGATACTAATTTATACAAATTCTTTCAGAGGTATGGAGAGAAACTTTATTACAGCTGGCCTAATATACTTGAAATGTTGAGGTTGGCCTTCTTATGCCCATAATGTACCTCTCTATTGGTAATCCTTTGATTAATCAATGTACCATTGTCTTATTGTAAGGTATGTAGCAGATGTTTCGGAGAAGGATCTTGTTACTCTCGGCTTCCAGGTATACTGATTTAGTTTGCAGCATTTATTGCTCAACAGGGCTATTGGTATATTGAGTTGGTTATTAGTACTTCTCCTGTTACTTTGTGATCATGATTATGGAAAGTACTCGTTATTAAATCCTGAGAATACATAACTTAATGTTGCCTATACTGCTTGTCTTTCTGGGCTTTCTGGCTCCATTTAGTCTTGCAATTTCCTTCAAATTTTCCCTCTAAACTTGTGACCATTTTATTTATATTTTTTTTTTCTATTTAATTTTATTTATACCTTCCTTCAATTTATTTTCCTCTTTCTCTTTTCAATGAAAATAGATAAGCAAAAACATCACAGCATGGATTGGAATCCCTCTAGGATGACACCCCAATATGTGACAAAACATCACATCAGTTTTTGTTACTTTTTAATCTACAAAAAGCAGGAAGGATTTCAAATTATCATCTATTATGAATTTATTCCACACAACTATCATGTTGATTTAATCTTAGTCACGAATCCATGTCTTGAATCTCATTTTTTATACTTTATGCTTATTTTAAGTTTTCGGTAAGACAAGCTATAGCTTCACATCTGATCTAGTGATCATATACTCCATTTTTTAAAAAGGTTTTAGTATTATTCTTTCTCTCTAACATTATCATATGTACTAATTTTCCTGATTTTGTTTCTCTCTAGAACCTAAGAGTGATAATGAACGATGGACTGTCCACCTTACCTACGGACTGCCTTCAAGTGTGAGATCCCATGTTCCACCTTACCTACATGCATACTCCATGCATGTGTATATATGATTTCTTTTATTTTCAGATTTCATAGCAGGCTGCAATCCTTAGAAAAAATAAGATTTGGTGTTACTGAATGTTGTTGTCGAGATTTCACATTGACGATAGACATGACTAAATAAGAGCTTATAAAGGCTTTGAACAATCTTCGTCTCTTAATTTGGAATTGAGTTAGGCCTAGGCCAAATTGAATATGGTATCCTAGCTTATCATAGATATTGGCCACCCTTAGCTGTCCACAAATCTAATGGGCCCTATGGTTTTTCTAGTGCAAACCTCCACCATTCAGATGTTAAATCCTGGGTATGAGGAATGTGTGTTGAATTAAGCCTAGCTCAAATTCTAGAGCATTGATGTTACACATACTAGGATGCATGTATGTGCATACCTGTGCCCACAATACACGTATATTTGCTCCTAGTATGGCTCCTTCTGTTGTTCAATATGTATTATACATATATTACAGGTGTGTTGATGTGACTGGAGCATACAGTGCTCAGAAGACCGAGTTGAACATAAGCTTGACAGCAGTTGGACTTCTGTGGACTATGACTGATTTCATTGCAAAGGGCCTTCTCAATGGACCTTTTGAAGAAAAGGAAACAGGTTCATATTCTGTTGTCAAGCCTTCTGTTTTTAACCTGTCGATGTTCTGAAATTATACAAACTCTTCTATGATGGTTCTACCTTTCAGGTGTTAATTCTATAGTGAAGCAGGTAGACAATGAAAAGACGGAGGATCCTACACTTTTTTCTAATATTGTGAGAGATAGGACTTCTTCTATAGATGGTGTTGATTTCGAGAAGCTTCTATTCTCTGTTTTCTCCTTACTTCAAAACCTTGGGGCAGATGAGAGACCAGAGGTACAATTTATATATTTCTAATCTTGTTTTACTTTTAAATTTTCCACTTTTTTTTTGTTTCTACCTGTAGGACTTCATAAAACACATCTTATGTGCTAAGATGTTGCCAATTTTCTATTTAGCAATTAACAGAGTAACAGAGAAAAAGAGTAAAAACTTTTTTTTCTAAACTGAGTGGTCTCTGCCACATCAGCAAGTTAGTTAGCTGTTCTGTGATATATTCTGTTTTATTAGACAACTGGTTTTCTGCTTGTTAACTTAGTGGTCTCTTCTATATCAGGAAGTTAGTTAACCATTCTGTTGTGTATTCAGTTAGCACAGTTTATTAGACAACTGATTTTCTGTTAGCTGGTTAGTTAAGCCATCTTGTAAGTTTCAGTGGTATCTATAATCTGATTCTATTAGATTTGAGAAATACAAGAAATAAAAACACAAGCTACATTTTCAGAAAATGTATAATGCTTACTTCTTTAGATATATAATTCTTTTAGCAATTAAGTTTCATTGAGAGTACCACTTATGTGGATATGAATCTCTCCCACTCTCTTTTTCTTACTGGCCCATTTTAGAATCTTGGTTACTCTATATTAGTTTTTGATACACTTCGAAAGTGCTATTATAAAGCCAATTTCTTCCTTGCTCTAAGATGATATAAGTAGTATTGTGACAACATTGGCTGAAGGACAGTCATGAGCAATTTTTGAAGAGGACAGACTGAAGAGGTTCTTTCCCCCTGTTTAGTTTTTCAGATGATTTATTTTTTCTTTTATTCTAAGCCTAGCCTGCTCACCTGGTGGATGTTTCTTTGAAGATACCTATCATGGTCACACTATCCCAAAAGTTTAATTTGTTAGGGGAAATTGTGTGATAGGTTGTATGTCTAACATATCCTTACCGATCAGAACCATTTGGACTTAACGCAACCTTATGCTGAAATTTAACTTTTATTTACAATGATGTGCAACAAGGATCTAATACTATGTCCTGAATCAACTACCCCAAAATCTTAAGCTATTGAGTGAAAGCACATGAATGGTCACATCTAAATCCTAATGTTATCTTTCTTGTATGGAAGCATGCTTCGTCTAGGGCTTGGTACTTGGGATGTTTCTCTTCTTTGTTTGAAAAGGAACACGCAACATTTCTCTTAATCATTTGTGAAAAGTGATAGGAATGCAGAGGCCCACTCGTCCAGACCCATTAGGATGACCCGAAAACCCACTTACCTAAGTGACTATGTGTGAAGGAGAATTATGCTGAGTCATATACAATTCTGTTTTTCTGCTGAGTCATAGGGGTAGATATGCAATCCAATTCTGTTTTGCTGTTTCATTGTATTGCGGGTTGCCAATGATTGGCGTTAGATAATTTGTTTAAATACTACTATGATGAAAGGAATAAGAACAAGAAAAAGAATTATTTCCTATCTTCTCTCTTATCTGTTTTCTGGAGGTTTCTTCCCTTGACCTCGAATTCAAGGGAGTGACCCTAGCTCTATCAGATGAGACTTCATGTAGTTGCATAAATGTTGACATACATTTTTTCCCAGGTTGATAAAGCTATAGAAACTGACTTCTTTATTTTAAGTTTGGAACCACTCATTTATTGCTTCTAATTTTTTTTTATCTCAGTTGCTTAGAATGCTGCTACTGTTAGATGTGAAATTTAGATGTTGCATTTGTTGCCACGACCATGAATCATCAGAGTATCATCAATATTTATAAAAAAAATTAATCGCATGCAGTTATAGAAAGCTGAACAGAACTCTTTGGTTGGAAATGGGAAGGGTGGGAAATAAGAATTTAAGGTTTAGAGGGTCTGTGTGAGAGTACGGGAGATTTGCAGACATGAGGGTGAAATTAGGAGCAGTGAACATTCTCTAAGTGATTAATTTTCTGATTTTGATGGGTTTAACTTAAGGAAAGGAACAACTATTGTTGAATTTTTGCTGTAGTCTCCCATAAAAATTGCAAGTGTTGCAGAGAAAATTAAAGAAATCACAATAAAATAGTGGAAACCTATGCATTATTCCTAGTGTCTTGTGCTTCACAACTAGGTTTTCTTGCCTAACCAAGAACAGATCATTAATCATTGTCTATTCTTCTTCCTAAATAGTGTTAGAACTTACAACCATTTAAATAGATCTTCAAGCATCCATTGCTCTATACTAATACTATACCAATTAGGAAAATTTGGACAATAAAACAGAACTTGTTAATTGCTCTCTACTATTGCCAGATGTTAAAGCTTTCTGGAACTGAAAATTTTGTTTTTTAGGTTAGGAATTCTTCTGTTAGGACACTGTTCCAAACTTTAGGAACACACGGGCAAAAGCTTTCAAAGAGCTTGTGGGAAGATTGTCTTTGGAATTATGTATTTCCTACATTGGACCGTGCTTCTCATATGGTAAAGCTGAAACTACTGGAAGTTGAAATGAAAACTTATTTTCATCATAAGCTGATGTACTTTGAATATGATTTTTTATAAGTAGGCTGCTACATCTTCAAAGGATGAATGGCAAGGGAAAGAACTTGGAACTCGAGGGGGAAAAGCAATTCACATGCTCATACATCACAGGTATTTGACGTTCACACTATTACTCATTTTGTAGCCTCAACGATATATTTGTTTGAGAATGAACAGTGGGGAAAAAAGTAAGGGCAGACTAGACTTCACTGAAAATAGTCTGGAACAGTGTGCATAATGCTGATTCCTGAAGTCCCGATCTTTATACTAGTGATAATTTCATAATATGAATAAACTATGGCTCTTGAACCCATAGTTTGGACACACAAAGGACTTCCTATTTTCCTAATCCAACAACTCTTCTAAATTTCCCTATATTTAGTGACATTCTTCCTTGAGCAGGACCTTACATAAGCTTTCCACTTTTGAATAAAGTCAGTAAGCTAAACCTGTCAAATTGAAGACTTAAACTTTGCCAAAACAAGTTCTATCTACTTTTAGGAGCTTCAAGAACAATTAGCAATAAAGTAACAAACTCAACAAAGAACATGTCAAAATCAATAAATAACAACTTAACAAACTTGACAGGCCACAACTTTCATGAAATCAATGGATGATGGTGGCCCATGTGTTAAAGCACAAGAAAGTCAAGATATAATATGATTTTTTTATCCACAACTGAAACGGTGAATATTACACTGACATCTATGCCTTTCTTTATGCTTATACTATGATGACTGCTTACACCTTTTACTATAGTGCACTGTAATTACCTAACACTTTCCAAATCACTTGATATATGGGTGCATTCTAATGAATTTTTCAGTCGTAACACGGCTCAGAAGCAGTGGGATGAAACTCTTGTGCTTGTTTTTGGTGGAATAGCACGTATATTACGGATGTTCTTCCCCTTTTTCACAAGCTTAAGTAATTTTTGGTCTGGTGGGTTCACTATTGAAAGATGATGTATCTGGTATTTTCATTTGGTGTAATTTACAAGCAGTCCTGATTTAATTTTGTTTTATGTAGGCTGGGAATCATTGCTTCAATATGTTGACAATAGCATTTTAAATGGTAGTAAAGAGGTTGCACTTGCAGCAATAAATTGTTTGCAAACAACTGTTAATTCCCATTCATCTAAGGTAGGGCTAATGGTTTGAATTAGAGCTGATTTTCTTTTTGTGGATGAAGAATAGGTAGCTGAATTTATTCTCAACCATCTTTGACTCTAGCCATGTTGACTTTTAGAGTCTGTTTGAATATATTCCTCTAAAACCATTTCTACAAGACGAAAATATGTAGGAAAAATAAAAAGAATTTCTCCTAAAGCTACAATTGGCTTATGTAGGAGATAATTTGTAGAAATGATCTCATATTAGCTTTTTGAGAAGTTAATTTTTAACTTGTGCATAATCTGATTTTAGCTTATACAGATGTTTATTTCACTTTTCTTTCTTATTTTCTTTTTCCTATAAGTGTTTTTGGAGAAGTTTATCCAAATAAAATTTTAAACAATTATCAAATATAAAAAACAATAACGCTGAAGTAGTTGAAATATACTCATTTTAAGTACTGACAGAAGTTTGTGAATTAGGGAAATATGCCAATGCCTTACCTTATTTCAGTAATTAATGTTTACGAGCTTGTTCTGAGAAAGCCTTCTAGTTACCATGGCAGCGCTGCTGATAAGGTGACGCAGGAGATTTTGCATTGTCTTGGTAATATATTGATTTTCATTTAACTAAGATATTTTTTTTATCTACATTGCTTATGGATTAACAGTAATTCTTTTAGGTTTCTATTTGTACCATACACAGTCAAGTAGCTTTAGATAGTATTATTCATATAAGACTGATTTTACTTTATATTTTGATCATGTATCAGGAGAGCTTTATGTGCAGGCTCAAGGATTGTTCAATGATGTCGTATACACACAATTGATAGCAATCATAGATCTGGCCGTGAAGCAAGCCATGTTAACTAATGATAACTTTGAAATAGAATTTGTAAGTCCATTTTCTATTAACTTTATTAATATTTATTAATTGCTTTCTCTCATTCATTTGTAAGTTGGAACTTGGAACTGTTATTATTATCTTCATTTGTTTTTCTAACAAAACTGGGAAATACTAAACAAGCAAATATCCTATACATAACATGAATCATATATATATCCACTGCATGTTACAACTATCACATTTATGCTTTACAGAGTACATGTAACTTCAATGTTGAAAACTCAAACCTATTGTGTGCTTGGAAAAGTTAAATCAACAATGCAATTATATGCTATTGTCACTAAACTGTAACTGTTATGCACTTTAAATTTAACACATGGTTACCAATAAGTTGTGACCTTGACATATTTTGTATTTGTGATTGCTTTTTTTGTATATTTTCAAAATCTTCCTTTAATCTTATTTTCATCCTTAGTAATTCTTAACATAGCAGCATAGTTAGTTGTAAAAACGCTACAGGCATTCTTTGAAGTGGTAACTTGAGGTATTCCTGTGCATTGTCTACTTTTTTATTTTGTTCTTCACAGTGGAAGAAAAAGAAAAGTAATATATGGTTTTACCAACAAACAACCACATTAGAAGAAATAACACAAGTTTAATGAGTGTGTGCTTTCCTGATGAGTTTTAGAGGTAGAGAGAAAATCACAACTCAAACTTACTGAATATTAACTGATTCAGCAAGAATTGGTTTGACACAAAAGGAAGAGTCATCTATATATAGATGACACAACATGGCCAAGTAAGATGGCCCAAGGTCCTACAAAAACTACAATAGCAACTACAAGAATAATCTGAACAAGAAAAGAGAAGGTACATGTTATTATACAACTAATGCCAATAATCTAATATGTCCCATCCCAAGTGACTTCTTTGTAGTCTTTTTTTAGAAGGGCATTTGGTATCTCAAATCTTGTTTTGCTTTTACAGATAAAATTGTCATCAACCAACTACGCAAACAACATAAACTCGGTGGAAACATATATGAATGACTTTTCATCTAACTAGTATCTTGCATTGTTATTCAAAGAACATATTTAGTAGTTGTAATTGTAGTAGTTGAGAATAATGGATTAGGAGAAGAATAAAGCTTGAGATCTCTCTCTTAGTTGATCTATTAAATAGAGAAAACCATCTAACACTTAAATGCAAAGGTTGATAACAAAAACTACAGCCTATTCGAGGTCAAGACAACAACTTTACAAAGTATTCTAGAAGACAATAATAAATCATTTCTAACACGTCCACTCAAGTTGGAAAACATAGGTTACACATCAAGCTTGGAATATATGAACTCAATTCGAGGTCCCCTTAAGGACTTGGTCAAAACACCTAGAACTTCATTTATTTGGACAATAACTTCTCTTCAACAACATGACAATCAAATTTTGTTTTTGGTTATTTTGTGGAATACAAGATTGGAGGCAATGTGAAGTGTTGCCTTATTGTTAGAAAACTTCATTTGTTGAATCTCAAAATATTTCAACTCTTGGAGAACTTGTTTTTGATCTACACAAGTTCGCATGTGACTGATGAATTTGTTGCCTTGTACTTAGCTTTAGCACTAGATCAAGCAACTACATTCGTTTTTAGTAGGAACTTTCTTAATGTGATGTTTCATTTTTCTAGGGGAATGTCCCACCAGTGCTGCGAACTATACTGGAAATCTTGCCACTGTTACGTCCAACAAAGCACATTTGTTCTATGTGGTCTGTTCTTCTTCGAGAGTTTCTACAGTATCTTCCTAGGCAGGATTCTCATTTACATAGTGAGGATGGTAAAATAGATCAAGCTAGAGGTTCTGAGTTTATTTTAGTTATGGAAGTATCTGGTTGTTTCTATGCTAAAAAAATTAGTTTTTTACTAAGTGTAACATTTATGCTTGTGTTTGCAGATTATCAGGTTAAATATGATGTACCAAATGGTTCTACTCCAATATCTCACAATGAAGTAGCAGCATCTCCAGGTTCTGGATCTACAGTAGCCATAACGGGCCTTCCTAGTTACATATTTGCAGAAAAGCTAGTTCCCGTGCTGGTAGAGCTATTCTTGCAGGCACCTGCAGTTGAAAAACATATTATATACCCTGAAATTATTCAAAGTCTTGGAAGGTAGTAATTTCTCTTAATTAATGTCTATTGTATTTTATCTGCTCACTGTTATGGGGTAGAATGGGATAACTCACATAAGGGTCCTGAGATTTTTCTTAAAAAAATTATAGTTAGAGATATTTTCTCCGCTGCAACCAGGAAATGCTGAGATTCCATTTCCATGGAGAGTGGACTCAAGAATCTATAGGTAACAATTGCTAAATTGAAATTTTGAAAATATTAAATTGGAAACTGGGGAAAAGAAAAATGACTTTTAATGCAGCTTGAGGTGAATGCTACTCTTGTGTGCCCCTTGAAGTTCTTTTCACCGGTAGGAATTCTCCTCTTTTTATCTTATAAAATATAAGGAAAGGATTCTGAATATTTTTCAATGATTCCCAAAAGGTACAAGCACTAACAAGAATATATAACCTAATCCTAATAAATGACAATAAGGAAATATGGCAATACAATATATTCTAATAATTTTACATATAAATGAGGAAACTAATCCTAAAAGGTAACCTAAAATATTCTAAGATATAATTAAGATTGTTGAATGTAACGGGCTTAGCCCATAATTTATATTATTCTGTTATTATGCTATTGAGTCTGTTATTATTCTCATTTATAAATAAATACCCCTATGTGTGTATTTTACACAAGGGATATCAATCCTAAATACATTTTCTTCATTCTTAATATGTTATTATATAATGACCAACTAAAAGATATTTCCCTTACATGACTTTATCTGTGTCAAAGTGACAATCAATCTTCAACATAACTGCAGGAGCCATTCCTCAACAAAGGATATATAGAAAAATATCTTTATTAAGAATGAAGAAAATGCATTTAGGATTGATATCCCTTGTGTAAGATACACACATAGGGGTCCTTATTTATAGATGAGAATAATAACAAACTAATAACATAATAACAAAATAATATAAACTATGGGCTAAGCCCGTTACATTCAACACTCCCCTTCAAGCTTTGTTACAAATATAATCAATTCTAGGCCTCCGAAAAGATCTAGTGAAAATATTTGCTAATTGATCATTAGAATTAACAAGTTCGGTCTTGATGTCTCCAGACACAATCTTTTCTCGAATGAAATGACAATCAATCTCAATATGTTTGGTCCTTTCATGAAAGACGGGATTTCAGCTAATATGAAGAGCAGCCTGATTATCACAAATGAGTGTCATTTGAATGACTTTTCCAAATTGCAATTCTTTGAATAACTGTTTAAGCCAAACAAAGCTCACAAGTAACTGAAGCCATAGCTCTATATTCTGCTTCAGCACTAGATCTTGCCACAACATTTTGTTTCTTACTCTTCCAAGAAATTAAATTATCACCAATAGAAACACAATATCCAGAAGTAGATCTTCTATCAAACCGAGACCCTGCCCAATCAGCATTTGAATATGTCAAAACTGTTTAGGAAGTTTTATATTTTATCCTTATTATATTTTTATTTTGTATCACAGCTGTATCTTACTATTAATATTAGGATTATGTATTTAGAAACAATCCCACAATCATAGGGATTTGTTTCTCTAGAATTAGTTGTCCATATTTCCTAAAATAACTAGCAAACTCATGTATATATAGGTCTAATGACCTCATAATTTAAATAGAAGAAAATATTATTCCTTCTAAACTTGAGATGGTATCAGAGCTCCTGATCTTTAGGAGTCTCTGACCGTGCCTGAAAACCCTAAGTTGCAGCCATCATTGCTGCACAACATTGAGCCTTGCTGCAGCCTTCATTGCTGCACAACCTTGGCCTAATCGCAGCCTTCATTGCTGTGTAGCCTTCACCGCGGCTACTGTTCACCGCGGTTACTGTTCACCACGCCACTGTTCATCACGGTTACTGTTCACCGCCGCTACTGTTCATCACTGTGATGGCTGAGATCACTGAGATCGTGAATCCTATTGGGGACAGATCCCAAACTGCTGGAGAATTGCAGAATGTTCATTCTGCTTATAGATTAAATGAAAAAAATTATCTCAAATGGTCTCAACTCATTAGAACCATCTTGAAAGGAAAAGGAAAGGTCAGTCACCTAACTGATATTGCCCCTGATGAACAGGATGCCAAGTTCAAATCATGGGATGAAGAAGACTCCATGATCATGGCATGGCTGTGGAATTCAATGGTCCCAGAAATCAGTGATACCTGCATGTTCCTTAAATCAGCAAAGGAAATTTGGGAGGCAGTAGAACAAACCTATTCTAAGGCCAAGGATGCTGCTCAAATATATGATGTAAAAGTGAAAACTGTGGCTGCCAAGCAGGGAAACAAATCTGTTACAGAATATGCCAATCAACTCAAGTCCCTATGGATGGAATTGGATCACTACCGAGTTATAAAAGCAAAATGTTCAGAAGACTCAGCAATCCTTAAGGAGTATATTGAACAAGATAGAGTCTATGATTTCTTGGTAGGCCTGAATCCTGAATATGATCAGGTTCGAATCCAAATCTTGGGAAAAGAGAAAGTCCCAGGGCTTAATGAAGTGGTAGCCATTATTCGAAGTGAAGAAAGCAGGAGAGGACTGATGTTGGAGACCCCAACTACTGAAAGCTCAGCAATGAAAGCTGAAGGAGGAACAGCCATGATAACTAACCAGAAGAAAAGCGGGTTTTCCAATATAGAGAAAAAGGAGGAAGTCTGGTGTACCTACTGCAACAAGCCGCGCCACACAAGGGAAAAGTGCTGGAAATTACATGGAAAACCCCCAAGCAGAGAATGGGGCCAAAAAGGAGGCCCTCCAAAAAGGGAAGGACAAAGACAAGCACACATCCTTAATGGACAAGGAGAAGAATCTGTCCTGCTGAATCATGAAGAGATAGAAAGGGTAAGGTCCTTCCTTAGTAAATTGGAGAAGCCCTCAGGTATGTGCTCCTTAACATATTCTGGTAAGTTTCCATTTTCTTTTGGACTTACTGCTTCAGATACACCCTTTACCCATTTCTGGATACTAGATTCAGGTGCTACTGACCATATGACCCCTCTACCTAAATACTTCTCCACATATATCCCATGTCCTAGCAACAAGAAAATTTCCACAGCAGATGGAACATGTATAACTGCCGCAGGTCAAGGAGAAGTCCAAATAAGCCCATCTATAACATTAAAACATGTCCTTCATGTCCCTAAATTGTCCACCAATCTGATTTCTGTACAGAAACTCACAAAAGATCTCTCTTGTAACGTTGTTTTTCATAACAACTATTGTGTATTTCAGGACAAGAACTCAGGGAGGACGATTGGACATGCTAGAGAATGGAATGGCCTATACTACATGGAGGATCCTAATCTTGGTATCAATAGTCACTCTCTCATATCTGAATCCACCATGACCAGTAAAGAGAAAGCTCAACTATATCATTGTCGGCTAGGACACCCTTCATTTTAAGTTGTAAAAGTACTCTTCCCTTCCTTGTTTCAGAATTTAAATGTGGAGAGTCTCCATTGTGAGGTGTGTGAGCTTGCGAAACACAAGCGTGTACCTTTTCCCATTAGTAATAAAATGAGTCATTTCCCTTTTTTCCTTATCCATACTGATGTCTGGGGTCCTGCTAATATTCCTAATATCTCAGGTGCTAAGTGGTTTTTAACCTTCATAGATGATTGTACACGGGTGACTTGGGTTTTCCTATTGAAACATAAATCTGAGGTTAGCTCCATTTTTGTTCAGTTTGTGTCTATGATTAAAAATCAATTTGGAGTTAATATCAAGAGAATTAGGTCTGATAATGCCAAGGACTACTTTAACCTAGTGCTAAACTCTTTTTGCCAAAAGGAAGGGATAATTCATGAGTCTTCATGTGTTAACACACCCCAACAGAATGGGATTGTAGAAAGAAAAAATGGGCACTTATTAGACCAAACTAGAGCTCTACTTTTTCAAAATCATGTCCCTAAGAAATTTTGGGGGGAAGCCCTTCTTACTGCCACCTACCTAATCAATAGGTTACCCTCTAAAATCTTAGCATCAAAAAGCCCCATGGAAGTCCTATCCTCCTTCTACCCACACCTAGAATATTTGGGTGTGTATCCTTTGTGCATGTTCATAGTAATGAAAGGGGAAAGTTGGACCCTAGGGCTGTCAAATGTGTATTTTTAGGGTACTCAACCACACAAAAAGGATACAAGTGTTTTCACCCCCCGTCAAAGAGATTCTTTGTGTCAAGGGATGTCACATTCAACGAACAAGACCAGCCTCATCTTCTGGGGGAGAATGTAAGAGAGGAAGATGAGCCTCTCATGCTTCCAAATATGGCATTTGGACCTGAAATTGGGACAAATAGCATTGCTGTCCCTGAAACTGAGACAAGAACAAAACAAGCACCTGAACCAGCAGCAAGACCTGAATCAGCTCCTGAACAAGCACCTGAATCAGCAGTTGAATCTGCACCTAATGGTGGTGGGAAATTCGGAAAAAATCTGGTATATTCAAGAAGAGGAAAGGTCATTCCAGAATCTATCCATGTCCAAGAATCCAACCTACCATCTTTACATGAGGTAACAGTTTCTAATCCTAGAAATTCCAATAATTCTAATGAGTTTATTTTGGAAAATTCAGAAGCACAGGAGGATCAAAACCTGGATCTTCCTATTGCCCTTAGAAAGGGAACCAGAACCTGCACCCAACAGCCACTTACCCTCTATCAAATTTCCTATCCTTTGAAAAATTCTCTCCTACCCATAAAACCTTTCTCACAAACTTAAACTCTACACCCACACCTTCCTCTGTATCTGAAGCATTATCTGACAGGAAATGGAAACAAGCCATGGATGTGGAAATGGAGGCACTAAACAAGAACAAGACCTGGGAGCTTGTCACCTTACCAACTGGAAAAAAACCAGTAGGGTGTAAGTGGGTATGCGCTGTAAAGTATCGGGTTGATGGGACTATTGAGCGTTACAAGGCAAGGTTAGTAGCCAAAGGATTCACTCAAACCTATGGAGTGGATTACTTGGAGACATTTGCTCCGGTTGCTAAGATGAACACGGTCAGAGTAATATTGTCATTAGCAGCAAATCATGATTGGGATATGCAGCAGTTCGATGTGAAGAATGCATTCCTACATGGAGACCTTGAAGAAGAAATATACATGGAGTTGCCCCCTGGCTATGATGGACAGGTTGCTGCTGGAACCGTTTGTAAGCTAAAAAAGGCTCTATATGGGCTGAAACAATCCCCAAGAGCATGGTTTGGAAGATTCACCAAAGTTTTGACAAGTTTGGGCTACAAACAGAGCCAAGGAGATCACACTTTATTTATCAAACATTCAGTTTCAGGAGGAGTAACAATATTATTGGTGTATGTAGATGATATTATAATAACTGGAGATGACAAAGAGGAGCAGCAAACGTTAAGTCAACGTCTTGCCACGGAATTTGAAATTAAGACATTAGGGAGACTTAAATATTTTTTGGGAATTGAAGTGGCCCATTCCAAGAAAGGAATCTTCATATCTCAACAAAAATATATTACTGACTTGCTTAGAGAAACAGGAAAGACAGCCTGCAAACCAGCAAGTACTCCAGTTGATCCAAATATAAAGTTGGGAAGTGCGGAGGAGGATAATGCCGTGGACAAGGAAATGTACCAAAGACTCGTGGGCAGGCTTATTTACTTATCTCACACTAGGCCAGACATTGCTTTTGCTGTGAGTCTAGTCAGCCAATTTATGCACCAACCAAAGGAGGCACATTTGCAAGCTGCCCTTAGAATTGTGCAGTATTTAAAAGGGACTCTAGGAAGAGGGATTTTGTTCAAACGAAACAAAAGTGTTCGTCTTGAAGCATACACGGATGCAGATTATGCAGAGTCAGTTGTGGATAGGAGATCAACTACTGGATACTGCACCTTCCTTGGTGGAAATCTAGTGACTTGGAAGAGTAAAAAACAAAGTGTAGTAGCTAGATCAAGTGCTGAAGCAGAATTTCGAGCAATGGCCCAAGGAATATGTGAACTTCTATGGCTGAAGATTATATTGGAAGACTTGAAGATAAGGTGGGATGAACCTATGAGATTATATTGTGACAATAAATCTGCAATTAGCATAGCCCACAACCCAGTACAGCATGATAGAACTAAACATATCGAGGTGGATAGACATTTTATCAAGGAAAAGTTAGACAGTGGCTTGATTTGCACCCCATATGTGTCCACTCAGAGTCAACTTGCAGACATACTCACCAAAGGACTGAACTGCAGTAACTTTGAAAGAATTATATCCAAGCTGGGAATGGAGAACATCTATTCACCAGCTTGAGGGGGAGTGTCAAAACTGTTTAGGAAGTTTTATATTTTATCCTTATTATATTTTTATTTTGTATCACAGCTGTATCTTACTATTAATATTAGGATTATGTATTTAGAAACAATCCCACAATCATAGGGATTTGTTTCTCTAGAATTAGTTGTCCATATTTCCTAAAATAACTAGCAAACTCATGTATATATAGGTCTAATGACCTCATAATTTAAATAGAAGAAAATATTATTCCTTCTAAACTTGAGAGAATAATATACAATCTAGTATGATTATTGTAACCATATAACAAGCCTTTTTCCAGGAGAACCATTAATGTATTTCAATATATGAATGACTGCATTCCAATGATCAACACATGGTGAATTAAGGAATTGACTCACCACACTAACAACAAATGAAATATCTGGACGAGTGACCGTAAGATAGTTCAATTTTCCAACTAATCTTCTATACTTCTCAGGGTCTGAGAAAGGCTCCCCCTGACTAAGTAGGAGTTTGACATTAGGATCCATAGGGGTGTCTCAACAGATTTTGAATTCGTTAATCCAGTTTCTTCCAAAATATCCAATGCATACTTTCTCTGAGAAATAACAATACCATTGTTTGATTGTGCTACCTCAATCCCTAAGAAATATCTGAGTTTGCCAAGATCTTTGGTCTGAAAGTATTGACAAAGGTGTTGTTTTACCTGTAAGATGCCATGTTGATCACTGCCTGTAATAACAATGTCATCAACATATACTACAAGATAGATACACCCAACACTCGAGTGACGGTAAAACACCGAATGATCTGCTTCACTGCGAGTCATACAAAACTGTTGAACAACTTTGCTAAATTTTCCAAACCAAGCCCTGGGAGATTGCTTGAGACCATATAAGGATTTGTGGAGACAACATACTAATGCAGAAGACTCCCCCTGAGCAACAAAGCTAGGAAGTTGCTCCATATAAATTTCTTCCTGCAAATCCCCATTAAGAAAGGAATTTTTGACATCCAGTTGATAAAGAGGCCATTGTTGAAGAGCAGCCATGGCTTTGAATAAGCGAATTGAAACCATCTTTTCTACTGGAGAAAAAGTATCACCATAGTCTAAACAAAAAAAATTGGGTATAACCCTTAGCCACAAGACGAGCTTTGAGACGATCAATAGTACTTATATACTTTGTTATTATAAATGTAAACATTCAATTATTCAACTGGATGTTAGTTATCTGTTTTTCTACTATGATTAGTTTGTTAGTGTTGTAACCTCCTCTTGAGCCTATATATGCTCATCTTGTATCTTCTTTCTCATTCAGTTGAATAATAATCCATTCTCTTTCTGTTAATTTTTTCTGTGTTTTCTTTCATAAGTAAAACTCTGATATGGTATCGTGAGCTAGGGGTTGTTCCGCAAGGCCAATTCAAACTCTCTCCCTTCTGCTTCCCAATATTTTCCCAATTCTATAGCTAAAAAACTTGATGATTCCAATTATCTTCATTGGAATCAACAAGTTGAATAAATGAATATTTACATTTATATCTCTAATAGGCCCGCATGTTGTGTTGTGAGAGGATGTGATTAGGTATCATATCAACTAGAGATATTACCAATGTAGTGTTTCTAAGGTTTGGACAAACCTCATCTTACAAAATGATGTATAAGATCGAGTTTAGTATCAAACTCAAATTTTTAGAGTTACTATAATCTGCATGCCTTCAAAACTGAAAATATTTTTGGCATTTTTTATTCATGTAACTCTTCTATTTCCAGAGTTAAAGTGAGAAGGAAAGGAATGAGAAAACAGTAGAAGTTGATAATCTGAAATCAAATTATGTAAGATTTAGTTTTGTTAGAGTGAGAAAGAAAAGAGAAGTACATTCCAACTTACTCATGAACAACTTTTGAGGTTGCCCCTCCTAATATTTACTCTTGGAATTGACCAATGTAAACTCTTCACCATTTTGTCAGCTCATTTTTTATGCAATAAAATATGCAACCCTAATGGATTGAAGATATCCACCTCTTTATATACTTATATATTGCTCTTTTGTCTATAGAATCATAAGTATGCTGCTACAATAATATTATTTTAACTTTTCAGATGTATGACAACAAGAAGAGACAATCCAGATAGTGCACTTTGGAGGTTAGCTGTTGAAGCATTCAACCGTCTTCTTGTTGACTACATCACCAATTTAACCAATGGAGGTCCAGATTCAAGCATTAGTAAACCTGTCAGAACAAGAATATGGAAGGAGATTGCAGATGTTTATGAAATATTCCTAGTTGGATATTGTGGACGAGCTCTTCCTTCAAATTCCCTCTCAGCCGTGGTGCTAGAGGCTGATGAGTCCCTTGAGATGTCCATCTTAAATATTCTTGGTGATACAGTCCTTAAGTTGCCAGTTGACACACCTACGGATGTAAGTTCTCTACCAATGTGTAAGATACTTTAGTATTTAAATAGTTTGATATTTAACCACACATGGATCTATAAGCAAAAGTAATTGCACCGTTCATAGTTTTTTGCGCTACTGTTAGGAGTCATTAAGGTGTACATTGGGAAGGGTGACAAGGGGATCATGGAACCAACCCACCTAAGCATTGGTGGTAGCTTATAGGAAATTTAACTAGAGGAATAAAATGATGTCTACATAGAAGATAGAAAGGTTAGGAAAGGGAGTAAATATGAACTCAAGATTTTTGGGAGGTACCTAGATCCAGAACGAGTATTTGGTAGGAAGGTTATATATAGTATCGTTTATTTCTTCTGTTTTGATACAGAGGAATACAGTTTTAAGAGCTAATCGCATTGTTCCATAAGTCTGCATCAGTTTCTATTAGGTTCCCCGTCACTTACCCATATCCTCAAAGTAAATATAACTTATCTCCACAATGATAATATGATATACTTACAATTAAAAAGTTGTCGTGAAAGAATTACATTGCTAACTTTTTTGTGTCATAAAACATAAAGCTATAAAAAGATGTGTTGAAATAAAATTGATGCCGAAAATTCCTACCACAAATGAAAAATAAAAATAGTTAAAACTATTTATAAATTTCAATTATTTACTTTAGCAACCATATCACTGATCGATTATTCTTGACGTTGAAGACTAGACATCTGAAAATATAGGATTAGATATTTATAGGTGGTCTAGTTACAACCCAAAATATTTTCAATTTTTTATAAATTTATCAACAATTCATAGGATAGACTTTGATACTCTGAGTAGAAAGACTGAAAAAGGTTTTTTGTTTTTCAATCTATTTACTCTAATGGATACCATTTTAGAATTTGACTATTGACCTAATTCAACTTATACAAAATCAGCTTCTAAATTAAGGATTATCTTCCACATATTTAGAGTTCTTATAATTTGTTTATTGGAGCTAGCTCTATTATTTAGTCCCTTCCTATGTGACTTTTTTGGGTAATAATTAATTCGGTTATTGATAATTTATTTCTTGGTACTAAAGTTGCTTGCTTAGTTTTCTGCAAAAGTCACCGAATTGGACTTGTTTTAAGCTTTTCTTGCACGCCGGGATTATGTACTCTTGTTATTGTGGGACATTTAACTTCTCCTTTTTATAGGCTTGTGGGAGGGAAATGAGAAGAGATTTTAATATTTATACTAATAATAGGCTCTTAATCCTAATCAAATAAGAAACAAATTATGAAATATGAAGTAGGGAAACTGATCCAAAAGATAAACTTAGATACTCTAAAATATTCTAGATAACTAATATACTATTGGTTGCTTTTCATATGTTCTAACAACGTGTATGTTCTCAGATTCTGCTGCGGCTGGTCTCCACATTGGACCGATGTGCATCACGCACATGCTCATTACCTGTTGAGACTGTAGAGCTCATGCCTCCTCACTGCAGCAGATTTTCTTTGACTTGTTTACAGAAGTTGTTTTCTTTGAGCAGGTGCCAGCCTTTGAAAGCTTATTTATTTCGAATTAGAAATTTTTCAATAAATAATGTCCAAATTCTGAATGTGTAAGTTATCTTTTACTTGATGTCAGTTGTTCCTCTTCTGTGAGATGGTGTACTTGTCATGGATGCTTCTAGTAATCTACCTTTATCATGCAATTTTGTATACAGTTGCCTGCTTTCTCAGGACATTCTTTTCTAATGAATTCATGATTTATAGTCTTATCAGAAGAAAAATATTTTGAATTATTTGGGTGCCTGATTGCTAACTCCTGCTGTATCATTGTAATACAGACCTGAATAAAGGAATTATTCAATTCCTAAACTTTCTTTGATCTCAACTCCTTATTTTCTTTCTCTCTGCTTTTTAGTCTTTGCTAGATATATTATCTTGATATGTTGACCAATTTATATAATGTTTTGTTAGTTATTCTAATGAAGACAATTGGAATATGACAAGAACTGAAGTCAGCAAAATCTCAATTACAATGCTCATGACCAGATGTGAATACATTTTGGGCAGGTTTCTGACAGATGAAAACGGCTTAGGTGTGCTTTTTTTATGAAAGATAATCAACTTCCTATGGAATCTTCATTTCATCTACCACTTTTTGCCTACTTAACTATTTTCTTTTCCCTGCAGGTGACTGTCGATTACCAAAAGCAAGACTTGAAGAAATTATTTATGTTCTCCAAGAACTGGCACATCTTGTAATTCATCCAGATGCAGTATCTGTTCTCCCTTTACACCCCTTGTTGAGAACTGGCCTAGCAGAGGACAAGGAGAAGCATAACAACCGACCCCATTTGTTTGTGTTGTTATCTTCATTTTGTGAGCTTGTTACATCAAGGTAAAGTAACTATAAACTTGAGTTACCATCCCTTATATTTGGCATGCACACTTGTGGAATCTTTTTGCAATTGGATCTACGTGGGCTGGTTTGGGACTGGAAATGGAATTTCATAATATTCTTTGATGATTTTTTTACTTATCCCCTAATTTTTTTTCTCTCATCTTCGGAAAAAAGTAAGGAAAAAACGATTTACTAAAAGTATGTTGGAACGATATTCTCCAGCAGCACAAAATAGTAATCATCGTGCAAGAAAAAAATATATCAACTAGAAAAGTGCTAGACAATCTCTTTGACAAACAAATAAAGAAAACCCCAGAAGACGTCATTAGTTTTAACACATAAGGTGGTGAAGATACAAGCCTGTCTTCCAGAACCGATTAAACAGACTTCTTAAAAACTTTATATACACAATATAAACAAAAGGTGCACAGTTCTCTTTTTTTTTATCCTATCCATGCCTTTTACGAAATATTGATACTATACTGAATACTAAAAAGATCTTCTAAAGCGGTCGAACAATCCCAAAACGACCTTCAAAGAGCACAAGCTGGTTCAAAAGAGACTAGGCCACTTCATAATGGTAGAAAGCATACTTTGGCTTACGTGTCCAAAATATCTTTTTAAAATCTATCAAGTGTTTATTGCTAAACGACCTTTATTTCCGGTAGTGAGAAAATAGATTCTTTTTCCTCTTTTTCATCTGTTATTTCTTCTCTTGTGTCTAAATTTTGTTCTTTTGATGGACAGAGAATTAAGAATACGGGAGCTAGTGCAAGTACTCCTTCAGTTAATAACCAAGGAATTGTCTCTGGAAAAGCTCAGCTTACCGAGTGAAAAGAATACTTCCAGATAAGCCAATTTTATAAGTTTACATTGAAAATTAAGCTTATGAAAATACCAAGCTTTTCTCCTTTTACCCTCGTACTAGGATTGTATATTTTTTCTTTCTGTAGACTAGACTAGAACCACTTATAGGAGGTTTTCCCAGTCTTCTCTTCTTTTGCCTGCCATAAATTATCGTCATCCATACCCTTTCGGCTCTATCAGCTACGTACCCATGACCTACCTCAAGTTACGACAGATCAAAGTTTTCCGTACTCCATGTATTTATTTGGGTCTAAACTGTGAGAGTTATAAATCTGGGAAATCAATGGAGCAGAGCAGCTGAGAGAATTGTGTGTGGTTTATAGAATCAGATATTCTAAAGGAAGGAACAGCAAAGGAGGAGGAAGAAACTGTGAAAATGGTCCTAGTGAGAGGATCTATGTGCCCCTTGCCTTGCCAATTTTTGTTGTACAAAATCACAGTGAAAATGAGTCTGATGTTGTGCCCAATTTTTTAAACTCGGGCCCAGGCCTTAATTTTTTGTTTCTTAATGCTAATCTTTTTTGCACCTTTAAATGTTTAATGATATGTATAATATGTCCTTTATTGTGACTGATAAACAAACGGATACGGAATTCATGGATCGAGCATGTCTCCTCGAGAAGAAATAGTCTGAATTCTATCGACGTTCCTAAATGCTGTTGTTGAGAAAATTATTGTACTCTTGATGCTAGTGTCTTTAAACCAGTATATCATGTTTCTTAATAAAGAAGGCTTTGGTAAAAAAATATAGATTGCTAAAAAGAATTGAAGCCACTGGTGAAGAGAAAGAGGAAAAAGAGTTGGGGTTTCTAAAACATAAAGACTGAAAGCATCTCCAATAGGAGTTGCTCTCCCACTTTTATCACCATTATTTTAAATTGGCAACTTACGATCGGTGCATAGCTGCTCTCAAAAGTTTGGTCTCACTGGTATTTGAAATGTTTTCTAAAAGGAAATTATAGGGTCAACTTGTACATTTCTTGGGTTGGAGAAAGGTGATAAAGCTTTCTCAAGTTGCTTTATAAAAGTAATGCAATATTTTGATAAGTATAACAAATTATATATAGTAACTCTAATTAGTTGTTTCATGTAAATGCCCAGTGATTAATGTTTTTAAAAGTTATAGAATTTAAAAACAGTTGAGGTGTGCATAATGAGGATCAGTACACCAATTAAATCGAGCGAAACAATAAGTTGGCATTACATCTACCATAATAATAGCTAACATGCATAAAAAATAATAAATTTTTAACATGCGTTTTTATTTAATATTAGATAGCCATAAACAATGCACACATAGATTTCTTCATGTTAAACCCCGTCATGTGAAGTAACTGGGTATTAGGTTTACCTAAATCCGTGTATGATGAATCATACCTAGTCTAACAATTTCATAGATCGTAATAGTAAAAATATAATTTTATGTTTACAAAAAAAAATTATTTTAAATTAAAAAAATCATGCAATTTTTTTTTATTTTATATTTTACTAACCGCTTAATTTTCAACCAAGGCTTGTTTTATCGATCAAAACCATTTTTACTAACACTCTAATCGTATCCTTATGATAAGTTGTTGCTGGCATGTTCATTTTAATTAACTCAAAATTAAGTAAAATTTTGTCTGAATAAAAAAAACGCCATATTTTTTTTAAAAAAAAAGTAAAGGCGTATTTCTTATTTATTTTGTAAATTAGAATTTCATGAAGTTACATATTGGAAGCAGGATATAAAATGTGAACGCACTCCTTTGAAGAAAAGTAGGCACAGTTAGATAAAAGAATTGGGCGAGCTCTGAACATTTGGACAGACGATTTGTTGAGTCACATTTTTAGTTGTTCAGTCCTCCATGAAAGAAAGAAAGAAAAATGAATCACTTACAAAAAGGCAAAAGCGATAGTATATATACATATATGGTACGTGAGATGAAGGAACTAGTTATTGGTTTGGTTAATCCTAGCAGCAGCAGCGACGGATGCGGACACACCCCCAGGATGAGTAGTGAGGTTGGGATCATTTCTCATTTCTGCACCCGTCACTCCTTCAGCATCTCTCCGAGTCGCTGGTCTATCTGACGGTAACTTCGAAGTCGCATCCTGCAACAAAATAACTCTCACCACATTCATATTTGTTTTTCTTATGCTGTGCGCAATTAATGGACAACTGATTTAATTAAGTGCAGGTTACCGCCAGAATATCTGCCAGTTTCGTCTTGTCCTCTTCCTTTGTAACTCGAGCATTCAGGGTCGCGGCTGATTGCGCCGCCGCAGCAACGCCTCCGGGGACAATGTTCGTGCGGCCGGTGGCTCTCACTTCGGCAGCTTGAATCGCTGCCGCATCGCTCCACTCCACCGGCTTCTTTCCGGCCGTGAGAACCGTGGCCTCCAGTGCTTCACCTATGGTGATCCCACCGCTGCCGTCCCCCATGTCTTGAACAAGAGAAGGTGACGTCATCGAATTCACCGGCGCCTTTTTGCTAAATTGCTCCACCACCTGTAAGCAATTCATGCATTTCATGTTAGTGACATTTTAAACGTCAAAAACTTAGTTAACACATCAATTCATGCATTTCATACACACACACACTTTTATTCCTTATTAAAAGAGGCATTTTCCCTGTGCTTTAAAAAAAGAAAATGATAGTTTGATGCATTTAAATAAATATGTATAATAAATGAGTATTGGGAGTTATAATATGATTTAATAAGAAATTGGAGTTGTAAGTATTATTATCCGAATTTTTACCAGAATTATATTCATGTATTTACTTTCTTATTTTTCATTCCATTTTTTAAACTTTCTGTTAGGTTATTTATTACTATTCATCATCATTATTTCTTCCACTTACATTCATCTCAGGATTTACATTATTCACTTATCAGATTTTGAAGACTAATGACAAACATTCAACCCAATTTTTTTTATAATATGAAAGATGCTAATATGATGTAGAGAACAGAGAAATTAAAAGAGATGACAAAATAGAAGAGAAAATGAAAAAATGAATATATTTTATGTCTTCCTTCTCTTACTTTCAAGTCGATTACCAGAGAACAAGTTTTAAACCATCAATTGTTAGTAAAACACATAGGAAATTGTGTTGAAAGATTTAATTAATACCTCAACCAATTTATTAACTTTCTTCTCCTTTTCCTCTACTGATTTCTGACCAACCTACGGAACAAATTAATCAAAAATAAGAATTCAAAAGAAAACACCGTTCTTAAAATAATTCAAAGTTTCTTCACGTGTGTGCATAATATATAAAAATATATAAACCTGATCACCAACGGACTCCGACGTCACTTGCCTCCCCGGAGTACCAGTCTCCGTCACACTAGCACCACCGCCAGCGGCGGCGTTACTCATATCGTTGTGCCCCACCACCCCATCTCTCTCATTTTTCGCGGCCGCGGATTGCATCGCCGCGGCGGCGCCACCCTTCTCGGTCTTACCAAACATCTGACTCTCCGCCTTTTGCATTATCGCGGCGTCAACCGGTGCCACCGGTTTGCTTCTGAGATCTCCTTGCACATCCAACACGTCTCCGTATTTGATAGCCTCTTCTTGACGATCCTCCTTCCTTGGCTGTTCCTGACTCATATCTTTAATTCGACACCAATCTCAGTGAAACCTTTTTGTATTATTTTTTTGATTTAAAGAGGTGTGGATTGGTGAGATAAGAGGTACGATGAAGGCAAATTGTGCTCGCGGGCATGGGGCATGCAGTGATGAACGTGGCACATGGCAAAGGTTAGAGAGAAACACGGTAGGACTTGTTTTTTGTGGCTCAACTCAACCAACCATTGGTTTTTGACGTTCGTTTGAGAAACCAAAGACAAGTGTCGTCTGCACCGTCTCTGCCATGACCAAGTCCTCTCTTCCTTTATGACGCTTGAATTTGCTAGACCAAAACCAAATCCTTTCATTTTTCTTTTAAATTACCAAATATTCAATCACTTCTATATGAAAATATAACCACACATACTTCTAAACGCAAAATTTACATAAATGTTTGTAATTTTATACTAATTTTACACTAATGGACAAATTCCAACAAATATTACATGTTTAACGAAGTCCTCTTCAAGTTACAAGACTTTTTTGGTTCTGAATTCCTACTTTTCATAGAAAAAATCAGTTTGAATAAAAAAAAAATTAAGGTTGAATTCGTGTTACATAATAAAAATAAAATTTTGATTGAAAATTAAAACATAATTATATTTTTTTTTAAATGAAGTCATCACATATAATTACATGATTGTGGAGAGTTTTGTGTTATTTTTTACACTAGAGTAGAGTCGTGACGACTTAAGTTCAAGTGCTTTTTTTTAACATGAAATAATAAATATTTTTAAATAAATTTAGTTAAAAAATAGTTTATGAGATAAATTAAAAACATTTTAACCTATAAAGTGTTTTAAGAAATAAAAAATATATGAGTTGCTTTAAAAATTTTAAAATAAAGTGAGTAAAGTAGGATTTATAGAATTGTAAATAAATAAAAGTAGATTTATAAAATTTTTTTTTTTTTTAAAAGCACGATTTTAAAAATATAAATGTAGCAAAATATTTAACAAGAGCAAGCATTAACACCAATTTCATTCTAAGTTTATAATACAAAAAAAATACAAATGTTCTCATTCTAAGTTTATAATCTAAAAAAATAAATATAAACACAGTTGATCAAATATTTTAAATTTTTTAAAACACTTTATAAAACATTAAAATATCTTTTCAGTGTAGTTGGGGTTAAAGTTTGCTATTGTTAATTTTTTTGTTATATTTTTATTTTTTAATTAATCTATAAATCATATATTTTTAATTCTATAAACTCTATTTCATTTATTTACAATTTTATAAAACCTACTTCATTCACTTTATTTTAAAATTTTCAAAATAATTTAAATATTTTTTATTTTTTAAAGCATTTTATAAAACAATAAAATTAATTATTTTTTCTACTTTTTATTGTAATTTAAGTAAACTACTTATTATACTTTTTTTTATTTTTCTTATTTTAATATATTTTAATATATATTTATATATATATATATATATAAATAAAGATTTTGCTTATAAATTTTACAATTACTAAATTTATATCAAAATAAACATATGGATTAATACAAAATTCTCAAATTAAAATAAACTGTTATGTCATTTTTATTTAAAAAAACATAAGAATTTAGTTTTAAAATGATTAAAAAAAATTATACTACCAATTTTCTACAATCAAATTTATTATAATTAAATATAAAAGTTAAAGTCAATTTTAACTCCAATCACATCTCACATAAAATATATTGGTGTAAAACTCTACTTTGTGCTTGGCGTAATAAAAATGATAGATGAAGAGGAAAAAAGTAATAATGGAAAGTAAAAAAGTTGGCTTAGTTTAAATGAGAGTTGATATTCCTCTCAAATTAAATTGCCCATAAATAAAATATTATTGTAATTATAATATAAACTTCTTATATTTTAAAAAAGTTCCCAATGGAATAAAGTTATTAATTACATGAATAATTTTTCGTACTTTTATCAATAACTCTTTGATTTTAAGTAGTTTATGTGTATGAACTTACACTAAATTAATAAATAAGAATGTAAACATAGAATTAGCAGGAAATATAACATATAATTTAATTGCATAATTTCTTTTTTATCAAGATTTGAAACAAGGCTAATAGTGTGTTTGGATTGTGGAGGAGATTTGAGGGAGAGGATTTGATTTGAGAGGAAAGTGAAGTTGTTTGAATTGGGGTATATTAGAATAGAATTGTGAGAAAAGTTTATTGAAATTCGTAATTGATGTAATATTGTGAAAGATTTTTTTAATTTTTTAAAATGTATAAAATGTAAGTTTACAAATTTGATAAATAATAATTTTTTAAAAAACTATAAAAGAGTTTATTATAAAAAATTTTAAAATATATATTAGAATTAAAATAATTTAAAATAAAAAGTTAATATTAAATTAAATAAAAATACATATTAATAATTAAAATTAATATTTTATTTATTATTTATGTTATTATAATACGAAATTAATATTAATAATTAATAAAAAAATTATAAGTGTTATATATATATATATATTAAAATATAGTTTACTTACATAATCTTATATTTTTTTTTTAAATAATGCAAAATCTAATTTTAAAGAAAAAATTACATTGTTTTTCCTATTTTCATTCTTTTTTTTTTTCGTTTTCCAACTTTCTCTACACATCTTTCTTTACTATTTCTCACAATTCCTCGTCTGAACCAAACATTCCCTAAAAGAGATAGAAGTATTTAAAAATGGTAATACAAGTGGTCCATTGTCAGAAGCCATACCATATTGGGTTAAGTTAGGAACATGCATTTGAACGGAATCAAAGTAAACTCAATAAAGCTCTGAAAGTTAATAAAATCAAATTAAATTTTACATAGTTTCTCTTACAACCATAACTCCAACATGGTTAAAACTATATCTTGTCCTTATAAACTCTATAATGGTTTTTTTTATTCCAAAAGATATTCTATGATTTTTAATTCACTTTTTTTTATAGATTTTAATATGTTATATAATGTATGAAGATTATTATAAAAATTATTAAAAATTTTAAAATAAAAATATGTTATTTTATTTTTATAATTGAGTATAGTATTTTAGAGGTAGGTGGATATTGGGAGTAATAATTACTAATTTTCTGCCCTAATTGAATTGAAATGAGAAAAGAGTCTTCATTTTTATTTTGCAGTCTCTCTTCTCTCATGCTGTGTGAGTAAATGCTTTTCCTCTGTTCTAACCCAACACCTCTTCTCTCTTCTCATGGCTCCCAAAGGAAGGAAGGTAGTTTCACATTCCCCTTCTTCTCAAATTCTCCACCATCTCAACTCAATCCCTATTTTGTGTTTTTGTGATCGACAGAAAGGAGAGAAACGAATAGACGCAGCTCTCGACGCCATGCATCTCTACGGCTTCCCCAGAAAACTCGTCAGAACAACCGTTGATAGCCTCCTCAAAGTATCTAACTACTTTACCTTCAACCTAACTTCTTTCATTTCATTTTATTGTAACGTGAAAAATGCTTGTGTTTAGGTTTACGGTCGCCAGGATGGCTGGGTCTTCATCGAAGACTCCAGTTACACTCTCCTCATTGATACGCTTCTTGAGAACCAAGCAAATCCTTCACCCCAGGTAACTAACTCTCTTGTTCCTTATCCTCCATGCAACTATGTGATCTCTATTTTTCTTTTCTGTTTTTCATTTGCCGCTGTTGTTGTGTCGTCATGCTCTGCTTCGATCCTAAAAACCTTTCGTTTGTTATTTATCTGGATGTTTTAATGTTCTGCTGTGGACTTGCTCAGGGGATCATTCCCACGCAAAGCGGAAATTTAACCAAACTCTGACTCTTGGAAATTAAATTAATTTTTTTATTCTCTTTCTAGAAGAAAAATGAGCTTATCTAGCAGCCAGTTTTAATCATTGACTCGCTTTATTCGCTGTAAAAAATGGTATGAATACCTTAGGGTTTTGGTCGGAAAGTTAAATTTAATTTTTTGCTTTTCTAAGCTTCATTCTTTCTGTTTTTGGTTTTTGTAATAAGCCTTAATAGTTAAGTTGGTGGGTGGAAGGTTGTTTTTGGTTGATGTCATGGCTGCTTCACGGACCCTTATACCACATATGCTAGCTTGATATTTTAAGCACCAAGGTTATTGGCCTTTAAGTTTTTCAATCCTAAGATTTAGACAAGTTTACTTTCCACTAAGGATACTGAATTTTCTTACACAGGACTTGTGTACCAACTTCTCATGGTGAAATTAGTGGTCAAAATTCTGTGATAAAAGATCATTCACTGCCCCGGAATGGTAAATCATATTTTGAGAAGTCACTACTTTTAAACTTCGGTGTAAACAGATACACTGATAAATAAGGAGTTGATTTGAGTGCTTTCACCGTAGCTCAATAGTTTTTTTGGGTGTATCGGAGACTTGGATAGTTATGTGTTTTGAAAGGGGTTGCAATTTTCTCCTTGTAGAAAGTGCATGTTGAGTGTTCGTGGATATAGATAGGCCTTGAGGTGTTGAACCACGTTAAATTTGATTGGGTTTTATTTGTTCTTATTTGGGTATATTTTCACTAGAAGAGATTATTTTTTATTGTTTGTAACCCAACAACTAATGTTACAGGGTGCGTTAGTTGTCCTTTGGCATAGTGACGAATACATGCTCCAACAAGTGTGTTGGTCCTTCTAAGATTCCCATTAGAGGGACTTCTAACCAACTAGGAAATTTGCTGGTCTTGTTTGGCATTTCTCTGTTCGAAGGCACTCTCCAAATGAATACACAAGCTACAGTTTCACCTCCCTGATATTTTTCTGCTTGAATGTTTTTCTAATTCCTTTCATTGAACCGACTTAAAAGTTGGGAGTTTAAACTGAAGTTTTATTTAACGGAAAGAGAATAGAGGTGGTTGGCAGATCATGTTTCCCCAATTTTCAATAACTTAGGATGATGTTATGGGCAGCGATGAGTTGTTTTCAGCTCTGGTTAAGAACCATGTCTTCCCAAATTCAATATTATTTGAATTCCAATATTATATCATGGCCAGCAATGAGCTTTTGTGTCTTCAAAATCATATTACTTTCTGGATTTATTGAAACCTGAGACTCTCTAATTACTTTGTGATAGTTCTTTAAATTTTCCAGCTATTATTTGTTTCGTCTTCTTCCCAAGAGAAAAGTTTATGTTCTGCACACACATGTTTTTAAAGGCCATAGCTTGTAATTTGTTATTGTGTGTGTATATGTATTTAGATGATAAGTGCCGCTATTCAATTTCTGTGTATTAAATGTTGTATTTTTGTTAAATTTCTTCTAAGTCTTTATACTCTAACTAATGATTTTAAGACATTCATTATAGGATTACATATTGAAAAACCTCTGTTGTTCCTTCTTTATAATCCCAATGTTACTTGTAAATTAAAATCTTTCGTTTCTTTTAAAGTTCAATAGCCCCAAATGTGAATCATGGGCTAAATTTTGAGAGATTCATATAGAAATAGTTTAAAAATTTTGACATGCAATCTTCTCTTGTTATCCAATGAAAACTTTTTTTAGACTTTTGGCAAGCATGGCCTACAGTCCTATGAAAATCTTTTGGTGGATCTTCGGTCTAAATGGCCTATATATTCTTATGAAGTTAGTATTAACAATGACTAGTTCTATGGCCTTATATTGTTTTTGTGAAGGATGGTTTGATAGAAGCTAATCCAGGAGATGGTCCCAATGAGGTAACACCTGCTGGATGCTCGAACAGTGCCCTTCTAGCATGCTGTAAAGCACAAACTTCTGATGATACACCCTTAGCTGATCAGGTCATGGGCACTGTATCGGTAGCCAGTGAAACTGGTTCTCAACTTCCCATCAAGAGTGTGGATACTGTATCCACAACAAGTGGAATTGGTAGTGCGTTTTCTAAGTCTGTAGGTATTTCATCGGTGAACAGAGGATCTGCTAATGGACTTTTAGTCAAGGCTGAAAGTGAAACTCCCATCAAGGCTGTTACTATATCTGCAGAAATAAACTCTGGTTATCAACTTTCCATTTTTGTTATTCTTTTAATTGGCTCTGATGCAAAGGTTCAAAGCATATTAAACATATTTGTGATTAATTATCTTGTATATTCCCAGCAGAAAATTTGGCTTGGAGGGAAAATCAAGGACCAAAGTCCCCACAACTTGTGCCGAGACTTGATCACAAAAGGCGTAGACCTTGTTATGGCTGGATTTCTAGTGATGAGGAGGACGAAGAAAATATAATAGAGCTTATACCTTCACCTCGGATGTGAAATATTTCAGATATTGTAGAAAATGGTCAACAAGCGTAAAGATAAGATAAGATTGTTTAGCACAGGGGCAGGGTATTACGTATCTCTAGTACATGAGAACGGTACCATCTAATACAGGTAGGAGTATACCAGACCAAAATTTATTTTTATTTTGTAGCAAATACATTGAGTTATAAGATAAGATTTTCGTTTTGAAGCTATTAAGAATGAAGAAAATAAATATAGGATTGATATCTCTTATGTAAAATACACACATAAGAATGCTTATTTATAGATGAAAATAATAACATACTCAATAACATAATATAAACTATGAGTTAAGCTTGACATTCAACATTTCCCTTCAAGTTGATGATGTATATAAATCATATGCATAGTTTGTTACAAATATAATCAATTTTCGGTCTCCGTAAAGATTTAGTGAAAATATTTGTTAATTGACCATTCAAATTAACTAATTCAGTCTTGATGTTTCTAGACACAATCTTTTCTCAAATGAAATGATAATCAATCTCAATATATGTGATTCTTTCATGAAAGATGAGATTTGAGTTAATATGGAGAGCAGTATGATTATCACATATGAGTGTCATTTGACTGATTTCTTCAAATTGCAATTTTTTGAGTAGTTGTTTAAGCTAAATAAGCTCACAAGTAGTTGAAGTCATAATTCTATATTTTGCTTTAGCATTAGATCTTGTCACAACATTTTTGTTTCTTGTTCTTCAAAACACTTAAATTATCACCAATAGAAACACAATATTTGGAGGTGAATCTTCTATTGGAAGGATATCTTGCCAAATCACTATCTGAATAACATTACAACTCTAGTATGATTATTGTGACCATATAACAAGCTTTTTTCAGGAGAACCTTTATTGTATTTCAATATACGAATGACTGCATTCCAATGATCAATACATGGTGAATTAAGGAATTGAATTACCACAATAACAACAAATGAAATATTTGAATGAGTGACAATAAGATAGTTCAATTTTTCAACTAATCTTATGTACTTCTCAAGATCTGAGAGAAGCTCCCCCTGACTTGGTGGGACTTTGGCATTAGGATCCATAGTGTCTCAATAGATTTTGAATTCGTTAATCTAGTTTCCTCCAAAATATCCAATGCATATTTTCTTTGAGAAATAACAATATCATTGTTTGATTATGCTACCTCAATCCCCAAGAAATATATGAGTTTGTCAAGATCTTTGGTTTGAAAGTGTTGACAAAGTTGTTGTTTTACCTGTAAGATGTCATGATGATCACTTTTTTTAAGAACAATGTCATCAACATATACTACGGGATAGATACACCCAACACTCGAGTGACGATAAAGAACTAAATGATATGCTTCATTGCGAGTCATACCAAATTGTTGAACATTTTGCTAAATTTTCCAAACCAAGTCCAAGGAGACTTCTTGAAGCCATATAAGGATTTGCGGAGAGGACATACCAATCTAGAAGGCCCCCTGAGCAACAAAGTCGGGAGGTTGCTCCATATAAATTTCTTCCTACAAATCCCCATTAAGAAAGACCTTTTTGACATCTAGTTGATACAAAGGTTATTGTTAAAGAGCAACCATGACTAATAGTACCACCAGGACCAACTTTGATAGCAAAAACCCACCTGCAACCAACGACAGATTTCCCATACGGTAAAGGAATGATATTCTGAAGCGCACTCATTTCATCAAGCATGGCCTGACGCCAACTAGGATGAGCTAAGGCATCATCTACAAACTTTGGAATGGACACATAAGAAATAAACGAAAGACAGGTATAAAAAGGTTGAGATAGTCGATGATAGCTTAAAACATTATAATGTGGAGAGGGATTATGAGTAGAATGTATACTTTTACGGAGGAAAAAGGCAATATCAGGTTCAATTATTGGAGCCAAAAAGGATAGAGGATCTGACACTAGAATAGAGTCATCATGTGGACGATGGGAAGATTGACGACTCTAAACTTGAAGAGGTGGTGGAGGAGGAGAATCTTTAGATACACTATACATAACAGGAGAATCAAAGACAACTGAAATATGTACTTGTTCAGATGGAGACGCATGTGAAGAAGATAAAGACTTAAAATAAATAGAAGACTCATTGAAGGTGACATTTGCAAAGATGAAATAACGGTTAAGAGAAACTGAAAAACATTTATATCATTTTTTAGATCTAGTAACCCTAAAAAACACATTTGTGTGACCTAACATATAATTTATCTCTTATTTGATACAACTAGCTAGGAAGGAAGGAAATAATAGAGATGGACTTCAATTTCACATGTCTATCTAATTTTGATGGAAAATGAAGAAATATATTTTGCATTGTGAATACAGCATGTAGACCCAAAAACTCTAGGTGGTAAGGGATAAAGAGGTTTCATGGAAAAATAAAATAGAATGAGGAATTTTATTTTCTAAAATCGAAAATGACATACGATTAATTAGATAACATGCACTAAGAACAACATCACCACACAAACGTTGAGGAACATCACCATGAATTAATGGAATTTAGAATTTTGACGATCCTTATACCATTTAAGAATTTGCAGGTTGACCTTAGATATCAATATGAAGTGGGGTCTAGAGTAGAAGGTTGCATAGGAACAATTTGGACAACCGCAACATATTTAGGAGAACGACCATCTAAGATATAACACTGATTAGTTTTGTGACCAAGTTTGTCACAATGCTCACACTTATGACGCCCTTTCCTGGCTTGGAAGGGCGAGTGCGATCATAACCTCGAGAGATTAAAGTAGAAGAGTCATCAACTGGAAGAGGTATATCGATGATTTGTTTACCTGGCACACGCAATAAAACAAGTGGAAGTAAAACTGGGAACAACATGAGATCCCAAAATCTCATCACGGACATGAGAATAATAATTAGGAAGGCCATGTAAGCCTAATAACATGAAGATCTTGGATCATTGCTCTAGTTCTTGAAAGGAGTGGAAGCAGGAGAGAATAATTCATTAAAATAACGAAGAAGAGCATGTTTACCCAGATATTCAGCCATTGTACTATCAAGACATTTGGAAGCAACAATGGTAAGGAGTTTTTGACACACACCATAAAGACATTGAGTATCATTGGTGTATAATAATTTTGTTTGTTCCTACACTTTTGAACACGTCTCAAAAACATGAAAAATTTGTTTTTAAAGATAAGTGAATAATAGATTTAATAGCAATGCATAATTGAGCATCAATTTTCAACCAACAGAAAGCCTCATCTATAACAACATTACGAACACATTGGGTAAGATGATCAACATAATCTTGACTCTTAAGCCACAATTTAATATCTGAAGTCCAAGTGTCATAATTAGTTTCGTCCAATTTGTCAATATAGAGATGAACATTGACATAATTAGTATAGATAAATGGATTGAGCATAGTGGCAACTGAAGAAGCCATAGATCCAATCGTTGTCGACACAGTGGTAGAAGACAAATCCATAACTCTAGTAGTCGTCTAATTGGTGACAACAACGACAACAGTGGCTCCAACGAGACTTTGACCACCACTTCCGACAAGATTTCGACAACGATAATTCTGGCGAGATTCTGATGAAGACGACTTTGACGATGAGACTGGGTGGCAGGGGCAACGCCTGACACTGAATAGTGGGTTCATCAAAAAAATTTGAATCCTAACTCTAGACTATAAATACCATATTAAGAATGGAGAAAATAAATATATAATTAATATTCCTTATATAAAATACATACATAGGAATTTTTATTTGTAAATGAATAACAAACTCAATAACATAATAAATAAGGTCCTTGCATTCAACAAAAGCAAATAACAATCTTGATCGTAAAGTCTTTCATAGGATAAAGATTACCTATAGACTAGAGCTTCATTATGTTAAAAAGACATTTTAGTCCCTTTCGGCTCAAAATTATTTTCTGTTTTACACTCTCACGAAACTTAAAATTTGGAGTATGTCAATTATGTTTTAGGTACAATAAGATAAATTTTATTGCATATTTAAGTGTTGTTTTTCCTATCAATAAATACGCGTTTAATTAAGTTTACACATTAATTTGGGAGCATAGATTCGCAAAAGTATTGAAAATAACTACACAACAGTTTGGGAGCATCATACACAGATTATAGTCAAATAGACTCAATACCTAAAGGATAAGCTTGTCAACTTCTTATGCTGTTTTTGAAAATACAGATATTTAAAAGTTAGTTGGGTTGAATTTATATTTAATTAATGAGATTCAGATATGTTGTTTTTGAAAATACTAAAATTCAAAAGTTAGATGGATTTAGTTTAAATTTAATTAATGAGATATGATTTTGTAGCTTTTAAGATATGATTTTGTAGCAATTAATGAATTTTAACCAATAGTACAATTCATTATCAATTTTATTAATTTTTCTAATATATATATTTTTGTTCATTTTCGTTTATTATTTTCATACATGCATAAAGTATAATTTTTTGTTGGGATCACCATCATATAACAACACTCCAGAAAGAGAAAAAGGACAAGTCCACTTCGTATCATATGAATTGCAATTCCGAATGAGTTATTTTCTAAGTGTTCATTTATAGTACACAATTATGTAGTATTCTATTACTAACCATAACAAGTTTCTATAAAAAAACATAACAAGTGAACTTTCGATTAAATGAACTCTAACAGACAACCTCAATCATTTATTTGAGAGGGATTATGTTGATACGTGTGAGGTGAAATGTGTAATAAAATAAAACTTTGGTGATTATTGGATGATTTAGTCTTTTAATTTGATTAAGGTCTAAGATATTTTTACTTCTATAGTTTTTTTTGTGTGGAAAAGTTGGAATATTATAAAAATCAATAGACACTTCCAAAAAAAAAAATACAATTTGAAACAGTAGAGATACTGTATGTAATAAATGCTCACATGTATTTATGTTCAAAATAACCCATCCTAAATAAGGTATTTTCAGAAAAATAAAGTTATTTTAAAAAGTGATATATTTATTATTTTCTCAATTTATATAAAAAAAAAACTTAAGCTACCATAAGAAAACCTTAAACTACCATGAAACAGATAAATTACAATGATATAAAAAGATCATATGGATCAAAGTTTTTGAGAAATATATATAGAAGTTAAATTGATGAAAGAAAAAACAGGTTACATAAAATCTTCTCTTTGTAAATCAGGAATTAAAGAGGAGTCATCATAAAGAGAACAAAAAATTATGAAATCTAAGAGAAATTTATCTCTATAAATGAGATAATTGTTTTGAAAAGAGAAAATGAAGTAAAATTGAATCATTAAAGATGAAGTGAAGAAGAGGGAGATAAGAGAAGTTGAGAGCTCCACGTAGATTATTGAGGAGACACGTAGGTTCCCATGTCAACATCGAATGGACGCGTTCATTTAGCGCGGTGAATGTAGCGTATCCAAGTGTGCATGTCAGTTTCGTAATTGAGTGAAACTCCGAGGGCATTTGATTACCGGCCATTCCAACGCTTGTTGTAGTCGCCCAAGTTTTTCCCTCCTAACACTTTTGCCCTGAGTCTCTTGAGCGTCCAAGGCACACGGCACAGAAAAGAGGAAGAAAGTTGAAGAGAAGAGAAATCGGCGAGAAAAGGAACCGACGAGTGAACTGAAAATCAGGGAAAGAGATTTGGATTGGAATTTAGAATTGGAATTTCGTTCTGAGCTGCTTTGATGAGTGAGAGGGTGAAGAAGGAAAAGCCAACGGAGAAAAGAGAGAGGATGAAGAACATCTTCAAGAAGCTTCACATAGGTGGCAACCACGATGCTCAGCGATCCAATGAGAATTCGCCACCTGTGCCGTCGCCGTCATGCGCCGCCGATCAGTCTCAAAGCTCCGGCACCACTCCTGCGAGCCCCTCGTCGGCCTCGGCATCGGCCTCCGCCGCCGCGGTTACTCCCGGTGGCGCCGTGAGTCCTGTGGTGAATCGGCAGGACTTTTTCTCGTCGGAGGAGGAGTTTCAGGTGCAGCTAGCCCTAGCTATCAGCGCTTCCAATTCGGAGTTCCGCGACGATCCTGAGAAGGATCAGATCCACGCGGCGACGCTGTTGAGTTTAGGAGGTCTTCGAATCGATTCGACGAGGAACAAGGACGACGCGGCGGAGGCGCTGGCGAGGCAGTACTGGGTAAGGTCTTACCAGTTGTTGAAATCCACTTCTTGCAATGTTGCTCTTTCGTCGTGGTTAATTGAGGCGAAGTTGTGAACCGTAGAGGTTTATGCAGAGTGGGTTTCACTCTAGATTTTTATTTATTTGTTCTTGCAGTGAATTCAGTTGTGTATTGGAACTTAGATTCGGGGGCTTTTATATGTGTCTAGGGCTAGTTACTCCAGTGAAGTTCGAAATGCGTTTTTGTTCAGCGACTTAAAATTTGGTATCTGCATAAAGTAGACGGAATTTCGGTAGAATCTGATTGATTGGGCAAGCTGTGGTAAAACGATGTTGAATATTTGGGTGTTTTTTTTAAGGGCAATATACCCCTAGATATTAGAAATTTGGGATGATGTTTTTAGAATCACCGGGTGCTTATTTGTGTGCTTGATGTTGAAAAAACAAGAAGGAATTTTTGGGATTGAGTTGTTAAACTGGTGCATTGGCAAACATTTGTCAAGACAGTTTACATTTTTACAGTATGATACGATTTATTTTCGGCCATAATCAGCAGTTGATTGTTTTACAGCTGTTGTGTCTGTGTTTGACTTTCTGTGGTTATGGTTATAAATTGCATTGGTTTTCTACGGCATAGCATTTTTAAGAAAATTATACAAGTATATGCTTTATGGTTTCTTCATGTATACTCATTATTACACACTCACCCACTACATCACATGGTATTGGTTAACTCTGTCATTGTCTTGCACATTCTTATTTGTACTAAATGAACATGCACTCTTTAATTTATTGTTGTCTGTTCAGCACCAAGATGGAAATAATCAAATTATAAAATGTAGTTAAGGAACATGGAATGCTCACCACTTGTTTCACCTCCATTGATGCTTTTTCTCCTTTCCGTTTAGTGACCTTTTTTGAACTGCATCTGTTTTGTTTATCTTTCATTTCTATTTTGTTGACCAGGAATATAATGTGCTTGACTATGAGGAGAAAGTAGTAGATGGTTTTTATGATGTATATGGGCCCTATAATGATTCGGTGATGCAAGGAAAGATGCCATCTCAAACGGATCTTGAAGCAAATCCTGGAGGTTCGGAGGTGGTCATTGTTAATAGAACAATTGATCCTGCCCTAGAAGAATTGATACAAATTGCACAATGTATTGCTTTAGACTGCCCGGTTACTAGTTTGGCACAAAGGCTTGCTGAACTTGTTACAAGTCATATGGGTGGTCCTGTAAAGGATGCTAGTATTATGTTAGCAAGATGGACAGAAACAAGAGCAGAGTTAAGGACATCTCTTCACACAATTGTATTGCCTCTTGGGTCCTTAAATATTGGGCTCTCTAGGCATCGTGCTTTGCTTTTCAAGGTTCGTATTCTGGCTTTTATTGGTGATTACGTTTTTGTTAGCCGTTATGTAATTTTGTGGTCAGGTTACTGTAGTCATAATCTGCTCAAAAAATCAGACAAAACTACATTAAAAGAAAAAGAAAAGTGTAACATGATATTTGCTATAACTATTAAATAATTATATCACCTGAAAACATTCTTAAAGTGAAAACATTAATAAATTAATAAATGTAATTCAGACAGTATTTTGTAGAATTATTCATGCTGATAAAATGTTCCCTACTAATCTAGCCTGGGCTTGCATTACGACGTATATTTGCTCTAAGTATGCCTAGCTGAAAAAAATGAGAAATCATGCTCTGTTTGTCAAGGATGTCTTCAAATTTATGGCTTACTGTGCTCATGAATACGTCTAAAACTTCTGTAGGTTTTTAACCTTTGCATAGCTGTGGTGTTGTAGTTGCAAAGCTAGTTTTGAATATGAGATTTGAGAATAGATCTTCCAGTTAAATTTTAGTATTTTTTGTGCATATTAGAGGATCATATTATAGTTCATTATGAATTTTATCAAAATTTTCAAAGCTTTTCTTATGATCTATTGCTTGTGTAATTTACTTGTTTTTTTTCTGCATTCAGGTATTGGCTGACAACATTAATATGCCTTGTAGACTGGTTAAAGGCAGTCATTACACTGGTGTGGAGGATGATGCTGTCAACATTATAAAGTTGGAGGGTGAAAGGTTAAGGATCTTCGAATTTTCATGTATTTGTTAACTTACTAATTTGTGTGTCCATGTGCTTCGCATATGCATGCCTATGTATTATTGGCAATGGTTGATGCAATCATTAGATGTCTCTATAAGTTTACCCAGAAAGTTTGTGTTTCTTCAGGTCCTGTGGTACTGATATCTCCTACTCTGCTTTCAGGGAGTTTTTGGTTGATCTCATGGCTGCTCCAGGGACACTTATACCACTTATGCCAGCTGATATTTTAAGCACCAAGGATAGTGCCTTTAACAAGGCGTTTAATCCCAACAGTTTACCTTCCACCAAGGATACTGAATTTTCTTACTCAAGACCTATCCAACCATCTCATGGTGAAGGTAGTAGTCAAAGTTCTGTGATAAAAGATCATTCACTGCCTTGGAATGGAAAATCATATTTTGAGAAGTCAGAGCCTTCAAACATAGGTTTGAGAAGAGACACTGGTGTTGGTACTTCTAAAATTTCTAATAGAGGGACCCCTAATCAACTGGAGAATTTGCCAGCCTTGTCTGGTACTTCTCTGTACAAAGGGACCCTCGGAATGAATACAATTGGTGATGGGACGAGACTTAATGTCAATGTTGTACCATATACTCAAAACAGCCCCAATGACTCTCGAAACCTTTTTGCAGATCTTAATCCATTCCAAATAAAAGGAATGGGGAAGGCCTCTGTGCTTAACAAACCTGTGGAAAGTAAACTTCCTGAGAATAAAAGTACTAAAAACAGTACTGTTTCTGGTCGACCCCCATTGCTACTGACAAAGAAGAACCGTCATGCCCTCAATGAAGATCCCAGGAAAACTAATCATAACCCTAATGAATACAACCCTCCCTTGTTTGTTTCCAATGGTTCTTCTACATCTGAAAATATTGACCTTAGTAGTTCCAAACCATTATATAATTCAAATTTAAATAATGATGTAAATGTTCAAACTTTGGCACATGTTACTGGTTCAGTTTCACCATCTTCTGTACCTGAGCTGAACCAGATTGAGGATCTCAATGCTGGTTTTAACCAGGGGGGTCTGGAAAATTCTCAAAACTTCATGGTAGAGGCAGTTAGAGAACCTGAGAATGCCGAAATCAGACATCATGACCGGAGGATGTATACTTATGACAGATTCATGGGAAGCAATTTGAAACTGAAAGATTCAGAGAGTCCTAGCTCATCAATTGATTCCATCACAAACAGGGTGGATCAGATATTGGATGATGTAGACGTTGGTGAATGTGAGATTCCATGGGAGGATCTGTTTCTTGGTGAAAGAATTGGTATAGGTAATGTACATGATTTGCCTTCATTTTCTTGAAACATCATTAATATTTACTGAAAATTTGACATTGCTCTGATTTACTATTTAATTTAGCGGAGCTCCCAATTGATGCAAATGAATCAATAATCTAGCATAAATTTCCACCCTATTTTTCAATTGGTTATTTAATTTTTATTTCTGTTTGCGCTAGCATGGTCCCAAGGTTGTGTCAAGCTCATTTAACTTTTCAATATTTTATATTTTTACATGCACTATACCATTTTTACATGTGATAGTTTGGGAGGCTGGTTGTGTGTTTTAAGTATTGCACTTGTTTCTTGAGTTTTTTTTTAATATATATGTTCATACTTTCTTTCTAATAGGTTCATACGGTGAGGTATACCAAGCCGACATGAATGGCACAGTGAGTTCTTTAATTCCTATTCATACTTTCTGGAATATTATTGTTATAGATAGAATTGGAAAAATCTCTGTATTGTCATATTCTGACTGATGGTTCTGTACTTCTATCTGCATGGTTCAAACGTAAAAGTGATCTCAATAATGATAATATAAAGATATTCCCTGATCAGATCATTTAGATAACCTTCTTCGAGAATGGTTAGATGTTATGGATGTATTCATCGTAGTTCTATATGCCTAGTAACTCTTCATTCTAGTGAAGTGAGATGGATGCTTAATACAGTAAATGGATTAAAAAACGAAAATAGAAGTATTACATAGTTGGGATTGTGTTTTTAGTGTTACTAACTGTAATTGGTGATTTGGTAATGACTCAATTTAACTTCTGTTAAAACGGAAGCATAAGATCAACACCCAAGAATCTGTAACCTGTTGAAGGTCTTGAAGACCTTTTTATCTTGTGTAGCTATTATTGAACCCTTCTATATTACTGGATAGCTACCCTTGTTATGGGCCGATATGACATTATAATAGTTGATTCAATTTGTACCAATTCTACTAATTAAAGAGTTTGGGGAGTTTATATACTAGACCCTTGGTAAATTCCCTAAAAATCTGAAGGAAAGAAAAGGAAAAAGATGAAAAAGCTGATAATCTCTTTTAGGCTACTGAAGTCTCAAAGTCATAACTCAGTTTCTTAATTTCAGAGCTTTTAACCAAAATATAATGATTTCTTGTCTCTGATTTTCTTACTGATGATCCGCTGTTGAAATATCAGGAGGTTGCTGTAAAGAAATTTTTGGATCAGGATTTTTCAGGCGCTGCATTGTCTGAATTCAAAAGAGAAGTAAGTACTAATTTTGTTTTATGTTTTGCTTAGAATTATTATTCTTATTTTTATTTGTATAAGAGAAATTCAAAGAAATAGAGTAAACTTGTGAGTTTAAAGAAAATAAATTTTTTACTTTCAATTTAAAACTACATAGAAGATCTGAGCATAAATACCAATAGGGAAAAAGAACAAGTTAACTTGGCAGGCAGTGGTTTCATGGGAAAGGGTACACTATCAATACCTTTTTAAAGGCCAAAATTAATCTGTTTTCCATCCTTTTGATGCAAGGTACGGATAATGCGTAGGTTACGGCATCCAAATATTGTTCTGTTTATGGGTGCTGTTACTCGTCCTCCTAACCTCTCAATCATTTCAGAGTATCTACCGAGGTATATAGCCTTTATTTTTACGAAATAATAACTGTGTACCATATTATTTGTCCTTTGCAACCTTAGATGTTTTCCATGTTACTCTTCCATATTTACATGTCTTACTGGTGTTACTGATGTCCACTTTGCAGAGGAAGCTTGTACCGATTACTTCATCGCCCTTATTGTCAGATTGATGAGAAACGAAGAATAAAAATGGCTTTGGACGTGGTATGAAATAATTACACTTCTTCGTTTTCAACCATTATTTATATCAATAAGCTTTCACATTTTTAACACTCCAATTTACAGGCTAGGGGCATGAATTGCTTACACACCAGCACACCTATAATTGTTCACCGAGATTTAAAGTCTCCAAATCTTTTAGTTGATAAGAACTGGAATGTTAAGGTATATGATTGACAACTCATACTGTCCTTTTGCCTTGTTTGTCTTTTTTTTTCGTTTGTATAGGCTCCTGAATTCTTGGTTCATTAGTTTAGGGAAGTCAACAAGATTGGTTTGAAAAACATGGTGTTTGACTATAGTTGTCTGATTTTTTGTGCAACCTGCATGATTGTGTGGATTTCATCTCTGATCTTCATTTTACTTAAAATGCTTTTTATTTTTATGATATTTTGTAAGCCTGGTCTTGGTATATCAAACAAATGGTGATGTGTACATACACGTGCTTCTAAATACAATGTGTTGTTTCTGTCGACTATCACTTTCTGAATTTGGAGAGATACACATGCAGAAGTTGACATTCACCTAAATTGTCGATCGTGTCATGTTAAACTTGTGTTTGGTCAACTTAATAAATTGGTGAGTATATAAGCCTAGTTAGTTGTATGTAGGAGAGGTACCATTTATGGTAACTTGTAAATGAAACATCTGCATTTTATACAACATCTAATGGTATACATGAGCCCAGCAGGTTGGTATCAAAGCCAAACTCGAAGCCATGCTGATAAATTCCTCAAAGTGACCAATCCAGGAAATGATAATTTTGACTGGGCTGGGTTGGTTTTTCTGTTTTTACCTTTTTCACACGATCATTTTCTAAAAGAAAAGCAAAGTATCATGGTTACCTTTTCTAGTTCAATGCAGTAAGACGCATGAAGAAATCATGTGAACCGAATTTTGGATGATTTGTTTGCCTATAACAGTATATATTTATCAAGCTGGTTACAATATTTGCTTATTCTTTATCATTGCATAACATAATTAACTAGTGCCATTAAAACAGGAAAAATATAATAATAACAACAGCATGATGATGATAATGTCTTGTTGAAATTATGTAGTCTTATCTTACGAGTAAAAAACAGATTTTTGGGTTACAACAGTTTTTAAATTTATTAGTCTTAGCCAACTCAAACTGAAATTTAGATTTTGAATCAAACCAACCTGATACTGAAAACAAAACCAGACAAGTGTTTTAGTTGGGTTGCTTGGGTTTGGTCAGGCTTGCTTAGATTTTGAACAGTTGTAATCACATGGCAAATGCGTGTTTACAATGGAAGGATAATTTTGTGGGTATTATTTTTTTCCAAACATGTTCCGTGAATTATGTATACATCAATTTCTGAGTTATGTGTATTTTATATGATCCTCTTTGCTATGTTGTAAGTAAGCCATTTTTTTACAGGTATGCGATTTTGGGTTGTCAAGGTTGAAGCACAACACTTTTTTGTCATCCAAGTCAACTGCTGGAACGGTGAGCATTTGGGAAAATCTGCATTATGTGTAGCCCTCTTTTTAGACACATGCAGTGTGTCTTTTCTGCCTTGTACATTTCACTGACATTTTTTTCAATATATTAGCCGGAGTGGATGGCTCCTGAAGTTCTCCGCAATGAACCCTCAAATGAAAAGTGAGTTGTTATTAATTTGAGATGAAGGTTTCTTTTTTTATTCTTGATTTTCGTTGTCATTTCATATCGAATGTGTGTAATCAATGCTTGGCCATAGTTGCTTCACTCTACTGGGTCTGAGAGTCTCTAAAAATCTAAACAGTATTTGGCCGGTTATAGCATTTGACAACCTGGTTCTATTAAAACAACACTGTTAGCAATTTATACCTCACTAGTAAGATAGGTTCTGCTGGAGGTGTGTTCTTAGGTCGGTTTGGATTGGATTCGGGAGGAAATAAAGTCCAAACCAATCAATTTTCATTTTGGATTTTAAAAGAAAATTCAAAATTCAAACCAAACCAAGCTGATAAAGAATGAATTGGTTTGGTTTAGATCAATTGGATCCAATTATACACAAATATGCAAAATTTTATTTTTAGAAATAGGAAAAATACATAATTTTATGAAAAATTATCACAACTCTATCATTAAAAGAGATAAACGACATTTTTGTATTGTAATTGACTTACATCAGCAAAATAATAGCAAAAATTAAAAAAATATATATAATAAGAAACATATATAATTGGTTTGGTTCAGGTCTATTGGATTTGTGAATCATAAATCCAATACCTAAACTAATCAACATTGGATTTGATTGGTATGGTTCGGATTGAATTTGATTAAGAAAAAAATCTGAACTAGTTTAATTGGTTTGGTTTGGATTATCAGGTTGATCCAAACCAATGAACACCACACCCCTATCTGCTAGGCCCTATTTACATATTTTGGCTTGACGAAAAACATTTTTCTTAACCCCTATTTTGTTGTTGTGTTCAATTACTGAATTGTTTTCTCCAATAATAAAAAGCGTATTTTTACTTTTATCTGTAATTAAAAAATTAACGCCTGCTAGACATGGCTATAGCAGTTTTAGGAGCAAAAGTCCGGAAATCTATAGCAGTTTTAGCAATTTAACATTTTGAACATGTATTTAAATTCAAATATTTTCTTGCTTCTTTTTTTGCAACTATAGCTGTCTATTGAATGCATCTCTATTAATCATCATATCGAATACAGATGCGATGTTTATAGTTTTGGAGTCATCCTATGGGAGCTTGCCACTTTAAGGTTGCCGTGGACTGGAATGAATCCTATGCAAGTTGTTGGTGCTGTTGGTTTCCAAAATCGTAGACTTGAAATTCCTAAGGAAGTCGATCCTTTAGTTGGAAGAATAATCTGGGAGTGTTGGCAACAGTAAGCATGTTTAGCTTTAAATTTGATTTTTTTTTCTTTTCCTTCCACACACCATTAAATGATTTCAGGAAATTTTGCAGTTAGACTTATTTTTCAGTTTATGACATCTTTCCCTCTCCCTGTGTCAGGGATCCAAATTTGCGGCCCTCGTTTGCACAACTCACAGTGGCTCTTAAGCCTCTGCAGCGTCTGGTTATCCCATCTCATCAAGACCAGGTAGCTCCATATGTGCCGCAGGAGATTTCTGTAAATTCAACCCCATGAAAAGTCTCGCTTCAAGTGTGAATAAGTAGGCATTCTGCATAGTAATGTGCGTATAAAGGTAACAAGAATACAAAATAAAATGGAAAAAAAATATGGAAAGGCAAATGTTTGTGTTGAGGGAAATATCAACTGCAACTGCACTGCAGCCAAACAACTGCAGAGAGCCATTTTGTATTTTGTATTGTTATGATAGCTTGTCCGAGGAACTAAAACTCGGTAATCTGTAAATTACTGTACTTCACAAGCAGGAAATATCTATACTTTTGCAAAAGGTACGTTTTTCGGGAGTGTCTAGAATTTGACCAAGTATCAAGGTTAGGTTAGCATGAAAGAATTACGTATTTTCATGAGGAGTCATTTTGTTAGCAACTTAGAATAATTAATTATTCATATGCTTAACCTCACGTGTTTTCTTCTCTAAAGGATTCCACCCACCCCTTTCAATGACCTTAAGCTTCTAATTCTGCTATTTGTTTGCCGTTAAGTTTGGATATTAAAAAAATCCATATCATATCATGCGAGGGAAACTGTCCAATTTTTTTTGGTTGAATTATAATTTTGGTTTTCATCCATTTCAATTATTAAAATTTAATAGGTTTGTAATTTTGTCTAATTTTAATTTTATATGCGGCTACTTTTTAATGAGTACGTTAATGGATCAAAATAAAACTGCAAAATTATTCTAAAATAAGCTAAAATTATATATTTTTTAAAATGTAGGACTAGAATTGTAGAAATTATCGCAATCATGAACAATCAATTTACCAAAACTGTATTTTTAGTTTTTTTAGAGTTCATGCTTATATAAATATTAATTCTGTATGTATATATAAATTCATTATTCATAAACTTCAGTGTATTTTTGTATCAGTATGAATGTAGCTGCTAGAATATTTAAAAATACAATGTTTTCAAAGTATTTGCAGTATCCGTATTCATAATGAGCATTTCCAGCAATTTTTTTCTCTTAAATATGTTTTTATTCTTTTAAATTTGGAATACATTTATTGATGATTTTCTAAATTTAAAAATAATTAATTTCTGTAATTTGAAAATAATTAATTTGTGTAATTTGAAAATAATTAATATCTCTTAATTGCTTAAATGTTGTTCGAACAAATAAATATTTTAAAAGAAAAACGCGTATACATATAATACAGGTTTTGATACTAAAAATATAAAACCAAAATGAACTACACCCTGCAAGAAAAGTATCGTATGTAGACAGACTTAAAAAGAATTATAAGACTTAATTTTTAATTTAGAAGACTAAAATAAACTTATTTAAATTTAATCTTTATTTGGTAGAGTAGAGGAAGAAGGATAGAGAGGGAGGGGAAAATAATATAGTTTATTTGGTGGAAAGAGAAAATAGAAGAAATAAGTTTAAAAAATATGAGCTCCACTACGTATATTTTCTTCATCATAGCTTGGAATTATATGTTAAGACAATTTACGTACTTCTAAACTAATTGATTTAACTATTTTTTATTATTTCACACGTATTTCTATTTATTTTTCTCCGCATAACCTAAAAAGCTATTATACATTCTGCAATTCAAAATATATTTACAAATTTGGTAATTAAAAAATCTAAACTATAGGCAATTTAGAGTTATCTAACACCAATATTTTATATAAAGAAATCATCAGATAAATGAAGAAAGAACCCTTCTATTGACATGGCAAAGTGACGTCATTGACATACTTGATCACTGATTGTCAATTTTTTTACACTACAATTGTTGAGGTCCTATAATAATAACCAAAGCTACCATCAAGTTCCCTTAGACCACTCAAGAGCTTATGATACACACTAGCTAGGATTATTATAAAAAATCTAAAGCTGAAGGAAGCTTATAAAGACATCAGAATAAAAATAAACTACAAAGGATACCACCATTCTATCATAAACGTGCAAGTTGTCTAGAAGAAACAACAGAAATAGTAAAAAAATAGTGTCCCTAGCGAAGGCTAAAAACAAATGTATTCATGTTAAAGGTCATGATGTCAAACTTCAAAGTTAGTCCCAAATAGTTACACAATCACATAAGCAAAGGTCTAACACGACCCAACAAGCTCCAAAATAGAGAACGATCATGTTAATGAAGTAATTAACAGATCCCAACCCACAAAACACCAAGAAAACACACCTATAAAGTATACCACTATAAAGACAAATATACAAAAAGTTAAACACCCTCTGCAACTACATTTAACCCTTAGTTATCCTTCTTCTGTGAGACAGTGAATCTCATGAATTGCTTCGAAAAAGTTAAACATGAAATCCCTTAAAAAAATCTGCAACCATTATGCATTTAACCCTTAGATCAGATCAGACATCCTTCTTCTGTGAGACCCAGTGAAACTCTCAAGTTTTGGTCTGAAGATGTAACCATTGCTTCGAGGGGTTGTGACTTTTGATTCCAAATCATTGTTTAGGCCTTTCTGTGAGAACAGGGTCTGGAATTGGAACACTGTCTGCTTCGGCATGCCCAGATTTTCCGTTTGAACTTCGCAGTAATGCTTTGATGCGGATATCTGAATAACTCAACGATTGGGAATACGAAAAATGGATGGAACTTCTAGACTGTGTTGATCTATAGCTTTTGAATTTCACAGTGCCAATGTCTCGCTCTGCAGCACTTTTCCTTTGGCGACTTGCAACTGTCGAAGTCATGAATCGAGGCATTGAGTTGGAGAAATTTCTTTTAGTGGACTTCTTAGACGCTTTAGGGGTTTCAATCACCTCTTTCACATCATCTTTGGGAGGACTAATTGAGGCTCTCATGTCATCACTTTCCACAAGACTATCTGTGCTTGATAAGAGCTTTTTACTATCCTTTAACTTCAACTCAATCTTCTCTCTTTGTTCCCTTAAATTCTGGCTTTGTTTTTCAGCTTCCTTGATGTCTTCCTCTAGCTCCGTAATCTTCTTCTCCCTTTGCTTCTTCACTTCCTACAGTGTATGCATGCAGTCAGCAATCTTCAAACACTGTCTACTGAGGAACTTGCTTGAGAAAAAAATTAAGAAAATTACCACGGGCACTTCTTTATTGGACTCTATTGCTCTCGCTCTCTTTGCAAAGTTCAAGGAGCAAATCGTCTCACACACATCTTCTTCAGAAGGGCTTATATGCACCAGCATCAAGACCTTTGAGCCATACCCTTTGAGCATGTGATTATAAAGATTAGACCTTTTATATTTTAGATATAAAACAACAAAATAGTATATACGTAAATCATGAGCATCAATATCAAATAAACTATCAATTTCATCAATGAAGTAGTCCTGTTCTCCCTGAATGTATCTGTCTCCCTGTTCTTAATTTATATAGTCTAAATGAGCTAAAAACTAACAAAATGTAAATATTTCAAACTCTGAATTTATATTTGTGTACAAGTTTTCGTGCACAAAAGCTGGTAGTGTACAATTTAGTTTAGAAATCAATAGTATCATACCAAGAGAATCTTTCAGTAATTGAGTCAGCTTGCTATTCCTGCAAGCAAAGTAGCATGAATCAGTAACCATGTGTACTTTGATTGTCTAGAAAGAAACAATGATAGTATAAAAAACTAGCCCAGTAAAAAAGGACTCATCTCTGTAGTACTAGCAATGACAAAATCTAGCAGCTAGAACATAATTAAAAATGACAAAATCAACATCGGCATAGTACTTACCTATAAGGCACATGACACCTCTTCCTCTTCAAAGCTGCAACAACATCAGCTAAAGCTGAAAGAGAAAGATTAATGGCTCTGCCCTCATCCAGTGTCAGTCCTTTGGCTCCAGTTTTAAGCAACCGTTCGCTGCCTCCAAGATCAACCATCCACAGTTTACTTACTTCACTTTTAGCTTCCAAAGCATCCCCACGTCGAAATATGCCTATCCTCGTTAAGCTAGATATATGAAGCTAAACAGATAAAGTAACTATCAAGCTGAGAAAACCTTTAAAATACTTTTAAGTATCTAACTAGACCTATAACCCACCAGTGTGACCTGCTTGATGCTTCATTCACATTAGTCCACGAGGTGGATCTGAACCTTCTGCCCTTGTTGTACCACCATTTGGCTTTAGCATAATCACTTATTTGCACTTCAGAGAGACCCTCAATCTCAATCAACCCCTTTGGATCGGTCTGGATGTTGAGATTGCTATAAAAAGGGGTTAGTGAGCCAGAGTTTCATACATACTATCCAATGGAATTCAATCTTTGAAGTATTGAGTGAATAGAGAAAAGGAACAAAAATATGTTACCACTTCGTCACAGGTTGTTCATGTGGTCTACCAGACGGTCTTGGAGCTAGCAAATCCCTGAGATTGCCCATATAAACTTCCAACATGCTCATTGAAAAGGTGAAAGCAGATGAGCTATCCAAAGAGGCTTGATGAAAGAGCTCTTCAAGAGCACGCGGAATAATTCCAGGCTGCTCGTTTGTACCATCCTAAAAACAATTATTGCATGTCATCATCACACAATAGCAATGCTGCCCCATATACTAGGTAACAAACGTGTTTAGCACAACCACACAAATAATAGCAAGACAACGTTGAATTGACTAACCATGGTGAATGTCTTGCCTGTGCCTGTTTGACCGTAAGCAAACACACATATATTGTGCCCGTCCATTGCAGATCTCAGAATTGGCTCAACCTCAACAAAAACACTTTCTGCAGAGTTCAAACAAGGCATAATAACCCCCTCTTTAGTACAACTTGGAACTACAGTAAGATAATAAAAAATCGGAAGCACAGCGACACTTAATACTAGCCTTGGCTTGTTTCTTGAGTAAAAACTTTATCAAACTCAAAATCTTTCCTTGTTCCCCCCAACTTAACCCGAATTTTCTCTGGTCCAGCTGATACCGGTTCAGAAATTCTTCTCTTCTCCGTTACCAGATTTGGTCGAATTCTACAAAACACGCGAATGCTCCCTGGATATCAAAACACAATTCTTCAACACTTTGCAAACAATTAACAATAACCTTATTTAGTCAATATAGAATTACTCTATTACCTTTGATGTCCAATATCTTGCTCAGTGCTTCTCTCCGCTTTTTATCCAATTTCTTCTGCTTGACCCTCAACTCCTCAATTTCTCCTACACAAGCAATTGAGCCCGACCCAGAAAAATGAATCAGCAACATTTGTTTCACAAATTTAAACCCATAAGCCATAATACAAAGGAATAGAGACACGGAATGTGACTTCAATCATTCATACTTTCTAAATTGGATATCAAGTGCTCAAGCTCGTTCTTTTGGTGTTCTGGCACGACACCCACATCAGTGTAAAAGGTGGAAACAGGTGGGGACCCATCAACTGAATCTGAATCTGGGTTCAAATCCAACGAGGGTGACTTTGCAACCTCACTTGCATTTTCTGAAGCAGACAGAACCTGCTCTTCTCCGTTAGGAACAGGCATTATCACTACCCAAGAACATGAAATGAAACACGCCCCCCTAAATAAAGAACCCTATAGAAGACACGATTATGAAAGTAATAGAAATTATCACTGCTTCCTAGTACTACTCAAAGATCTGTTCTTTTCCTTTTTTCGCTCCTATTAGCTAAAAGTCAATTTAACTGACTCATGAGCAACAAGGATCAACGAAACGAAGCTTCTAGACAGCCACTATAGGCTGAACTTGAACTCCTTAACCTCGAAACACGCAATGGAGCAAGTGAAACACGCGTTATAATGAAACTGTAATATAGAAGAAACATTTCCCATGATTCATGTAACGTAAACCATAAACCCAAAAAGAAATTAAAAAAAAAAAATAGAAAGAGAGAACTGTTTGAAGAACTAGTAGGATAAAAATTCAAAAGCTCCAACAAAACTCGGATTTTCAACACACACAACAAAGTAAAAGAAGTAGAGAGGAAGTTGGTTATTTTCAATGATTGAACACTCTGGAGAATCCTGATTAGTGATTGGGAGTGAAAAAAGGTGTTTTTTTGTAGTACTGCAATAATAAGAAAAACAAACAATAATAATAATAATAATAACAGTGGTGGAGTAAGAATCTTTTTGGTTGGTCGAGATGAGATCTTGAAGTTGAATTATGAACTGTAACAAAGGTTGGGTTTGATGGGAGCGTGAGGAGCGGAGTGGCAGAGTTGAAATTAAAGCGAAAAAGATGTTCCTTTTGGTTACGAAACTCACTACTCAGTGTCAGTGCTTTTGAGTTAAACTTTGACCAGAAGCAAGCAATGGAGAACGTGGTTGGTTCATCCGTTCTGGCATTGTTTCAGACAAATTCTTAATTTCTGTAACGTATCAACATTCAATAAATTTATTGAAGACACACATTTTTCTATACTCTATTTATTGCATAATAATTACGTACCACTCCACGTAATATATTTGCTCCCTATATTAAGAAATAAAGAAAATCACTATTCAGGTGCTACATTTTATATTCTATTTATTCATCACATTTTAATTTCTATATGAAGATAATAAATAAATGGGGTTCAGATGCTGCTACATCTTATGAGATGTCATTGTGCTCTTTTATTTATTTTATGTCTACGCTACATTTTATGTACCAACCATCTGTTGTAATATGGTCCAGAATATTTTTAAAGTGACCACCACGTTTACTTCTCAAACATTTTGAAAAAATAATAATAAAACCTAACTTTTATTTAAATTTATTTAAGGTTTTTTTGTTTTTTAAAATGAGAAGGTACTCTGCTGAAGCTATTTTCAATTATATTTATTAAAAAATATAGTGAAGCTATAATAAGATTTAATGAATTAAAAATGTTTATTAAACGTTCTTTCCTTTCTGTTATGAAGTGTTGTTCCTCTGCACTACCCTTGTTGGAAACCTCATAAAAAGCAATAGATAAGGGTGAGAGAGATAAACATCCCGTGAGAAGACAGAGAGACAGACAGATTTTGGTTTCCACACCTTGGAACTTGTCCTTTTTATATTTTATATAATTTATTCTGCTACATCTCTATGTCTAGACACGTGTTTACAACTATTAATTCCTACATTAAAGTTTTATTTAGCCCTTCACATCACCTTCATTCAAAAAATATCACTAAATTAATATATTTTCTACTTTAAGAAATTTAAGTGGTTTTGGTCGGATAAACATTTGAATCACGTATACTCTTTTTTAAACATTAGACAATATTTGGACGAAATATAGCTATAGAGTGTATTTAGAATATTGAGGAGATTTTTTTTAAAAATAGTGAGAAAAATGAAATATTCCATTCGAAAACAGTTAAGCGTTTTATTAATACTCAGAAACATATACGGTTTATCCGTATTTTTATTATTATTATTATTATATTACTATATGTATATTTATATTTATATTTATTTGAATAAAATATAAGCTATATTCGTATTTTTAAATATTAAATTATATATATATATATATGTTTTAAAGAAAAAAATATTAAATTATTATTTAAAGTAAAGATTAAATAAAAATAAAGATTGATATTTAAAATATTTTTTTTTATTATTTAAAAGAAATAAAATTATTTCATTAATTAAATTATAACAATAATTAAATGATATCAAACATATCATTCATAATTTTTTTAATTTTATAAATTTACAACTTTTATTTATTATTTTTTATATGTATATTTTTATAAGATTAAAAAAAATGATTATTTATTTATTATGATTTATTTGATTTTCATAAGAAAAATAAAAATTAAATTACAACGTGAAATAAATAAAAAGTAACAAAAAGGCATAAAAGTGGAAGAAGAAAAAATAGAAAATTGTTTAGTGAGCCACACATTTTTAGTAAGAGAAACAGAAAAACTTAATAATTTATATAATTTTGATTTAGAAAAACAGCTTTCAAAACGAAACTACGAAACTAGACTGTAATATCATTCTTAAAATTTATTTAATAAAAGGAATCAATTTATATATGAGTATAATATATTTGTATTTATTAAAATAAATTATAAATTTACACTCTTAATATAAATATGTAAATAATAATATTTTATTTGATTTTAAATATTAGTTTACCTAATTTGACGTTTATTCAAATTATTGACAAATCATAAATATTATATAGGATTTAAATTTTCTAAATTTTGAAATAAAAATTGTGCAATTTAACTATTCATATCAATAAAACCAAATTTTAAATTTACTAATTTTATAAAAAAAATAAATTGCATTGATGAAATATTTATGAAATTTTATTTAAATCTCTACTATATGCAAATAATAAAATTATAATATATTGCATAATATTTAGTGAATTTAGTAATAGGAAACTAAATAATAAGAAGAGATAAAAGTTATAATTTTTAGGAGAAAGATATAAAAAAGAAATCTTTCACATAAGAACCAACAGTAAATAATTTTTTAAAAATTTAATATTAACTTTTCTTTAGTTTTAAATTTAAATAATTATAAAATAATAAAATAATCAAAATAAAATAATAAAATAAAATATTAATATAAAGATAAAGATAAAATAGAAAAAAAAAATTATGTACACTCAAAATCGATAAAAGAAACACTAAAAACACAGCTTTAGATTAAGTCACTTTTTATGACAACTTAATAAATATAAGTTATCGTATGCAGCTTCATTTCCATGGGTTAAAAAACTAGTTTTAAACAAAATAGAGTTTGCAAGTAGAATTGTAAAACTGAAGAACGTGGAACATTTAATAAAATGAAACGGTAATACGATAAATTAGGCAGAAATCTTGCCCAAAACATTTACCAAGTGAGAATCTTACTCTCAATTTTAAAAGGCATATACCCAGTCAAATAACCAATCTAACCCCAATTACTCTCAGACAAAACTCTCTAAACTTTACAACACCAAACAATGTGTAACACACATTTATAATTAATTACTGCCAGAGGTTTGATTTCCTATTTCTCCTTTTTGATTCCACTCTTCCATTTTATATTTCTTCCATTCTTGAAATGCATTCATAGTGTGAAAATTTATATGCACACCAAGTAGGATTTCTTAGCCTTGTGATCAGGTTATTAGTTAATCTGCGTAACGATCTAAAATTTGTTACTTTTGTTATTTGATTTTTATGTACACTACTCAGGACATATTTGGGGTTTTTTTTTTTCTATTGACTCCTTTTGTTTTCTATTGTATGGCTTTGTTTAGTTAATTTGTTACGTAACTGTGTGTTTGAGTTTTAATCTGCATTAGAGTTTTTTGAATTCAATAGGGAAGGTATGGTTTGACTGAAGAGTGCAGTTTAAGATTATCTAAGTAGGATTTCAAAGAATCCTACTTCAAGATATCAACATATCTTGTAATTTACTTGTTGATTTGCTATATGACTTATCATTTGTGCACTGACATAATTTTCAGCAATGCACCGCGTTGGTAGTGCGGGGAACGTAAACAATGCACCTAAACCTCGGAAGGAGAAGAGATTATCGTACGTGTTGAATGATGTCGATGACAAGGTGAACTCAATTTCTTTGTTCTGTTTTTTTTTTGTTCAGGAAAATGGGCAGGTTCCATGTTTGTTTATTGTAACTTGCATCTTTATCCATGCAGATTGTTTCTGTAACAGTTTCCTTAAACATGTCAATTGTATAAGTTAGTTTTGTTATTTTTAAAGTGAGTAAGGTGATATTGATATTGTTCTCTATCTTTGAACATAACATTTACCCATTATTTTACCTCGTAATCAATTAAAGCTTTATCAATAGTTTGTTGTACGCTATGCTGTCTCTATAACTGTGATCAGGTACTTGGATTTTTATTTCAATAGGTACATGTAATAGATACTATCTTCGCATCAATCGTGCATTTTTTTTAAAAAAAACTTCAAAAATTGAAAATATTCTTGGTTTATGAATTTGATATACTATCTTCAAAGTTGGTTCTTTTCCACAGCATTGTGCAGGCATAAATTGTCTGTCTGTGCTTAAGTCTGCGCCATCTGATGGGTTTGATTATCTCTTCACTGGAAGTCGTGATAGCAAGATAAATCGATGGGCATTGGTTGACGATAAGCCATCATACTCTGCTACCTTTGAATCTCATGCGGATTGGGTAATCTTTATCTATCTTTATGATTTTTTTTTCCTTTTGTTTTTAACTTTTTTGGATTTTGTATTATGTGTGTAATTTTCTTACTGAAACAAAGAACTTAGTGAAAACACCAAATTTTTAGTCTAAAAGGTTCATGTATAGGAAAGTTCTCAAGAATGTAGGACAAAATTTTATTTAGTTATATTTAGAGTGCTCCATTAAGCATCCTCATAACACAGGTACTTTTCAATTGTCTTTTTGTACCTCTTTTTTTGTGTTAAAGGGTCAATATTCATATAACCCATCGATTTATGAACTTCTCTCAGTTGTTTTATCATCTTTTTCTTCAAATTTGAAATGACAGCTTGCCCTTTTCTAGTTTGGTCTGATTCTAAGTTACTAAAAAATCCAATTAGTAGTTCTTGAGATCTAGCCCTTCCTTCATCATAATTTTCTTGAGCTTGGAATCATTGTTCAACTTTTGGTTTAATTCTAAGACCAATGAGTTTCACATGTTACACGAATTAGGAATAAAAACAATGAGCTCCAAATACCAGCCAAACACGATATGACACAATTTATAAGGCATGCATTACACCATAAGTTACCGTTAAATAAGTGTAAAGTGCTTTATTATTTTTGCAGGTTAATGATGTTGTTCTTGTCGGTGACAATGTTCTTGTTTCATGTTCTTCAGATACAACCATTAAGGTTTGCTGATTCTTAGTTGTTATTTGTTGTAATTTATCCTTGCTCTTCTCATATGATGACAATACATTAGTACTAATTTTTTCGCCCCACTTTTGTTTAACTTGGTTGTCGTATGTTTGTGCCAGACATGGAATGCTTTGTCCACTGGAACATGTACTAGAACACTCCGCAAACACGCAGATTATGTTACTTGCCTTGCTACAACCGAAAAAAATGTAATGTGCAATGAACTTTTCATGCTTCTTATGAATTGCAAACCAAGAAAAGGGCTATTCTTGGTTTTATGTGCTTAAATATGATATCTATAGTTTGATTTTGAATCTTATCAAATCCATTTTCTGATCTTTTAGTAGTATCATGAATTTTAGAACGCCGTGGTTGCCTCTGGTGGTCTTCGCGGAGAGGTTTTCATATGGGATATTGAAGTTGCACTAGCTTCAGCTGCAAAATGCAATGATACGATGGATGAAGATCATTCAAATGGTACTAATGCTTCTGGAAACTCATCACTATTGAAGACCGCCAAATCAAGCAACAATATACCCATGAATACAACTCAAATTGAAGGATACATTCCAATTGTTGCCAAAGGGCATAAGGAATCTGTTTATGCATTGGCAATGAATGAAGGAGGAACACTTCTTGTATCTGGTGGTACAGAAAAGGTAAAGCATGACATTCTTATTCACATTCTCACTTGTGACTTCTGCTTTTTACCTTTGGATATAAGAATGTTTACTTTATAGTATATTATAATTAATTTCATTAGCTAGATAGTGGGTTTTATCTCTACCTCGAGCATTACTTATTTATGCTTTTTTTTTCAGGTTGTGCGTGTTTGGGATGCGAGATCTGGATCAAAGACTTTAAAGCTAAAAGGACATACAGATAACATCAGGGCTTTACTTTTGGATAGTACTGGCAGGTTTGTTGATTGAACATGTTTTTCTACTCTTTTTTCCATCCTTCCGGTCGCAAAAATAATTCTTATGACATGTTTTAATTGCAATCACTCCTATTCCACCTTATGTTGTGGTATATTTGAGAGATGTTTTAACTGAAGTTTCAAGGGTGATAGTTTACTTTCATATCAAGGAAGATATGACTTGAATAAACCTCATAAAACTTGATAATCGTTATTTTATTAGTGGATTTTATATATTAAATTATATCTAAATTTTATCTTAAGGTGATATTATAACTTTTGCTAGATCTATTGTTGAGTCATGCTCTAGAAGTCCTCCATTTCGTGTAAGGTACAATATTGAAAAGTGGCTTAATTGAAATTATTCCTAAAAATTGTTTGAATTGTATCCTAAAGAGTGGTGGTTTAACTCATCAACTAAAAGAATGACTTAAACTAGGATTATAATGTTTTAAAAAATCTCACCTGAGTTGAGTTAGATCTTAAATTCAAATTGTAAGGCATTTCTTCTACTATGAATGTGTTACTGTTGACAAACTTAAGTATCACGCTTGATTTAGTTTAAATTTGGAGAAATAATGTGTTTGGATTTCTTTATTATTCCATATAGTCATGCAACTTACCATTGCATAAGTTGTTAGGTAAGATTAAGTAATATTTTCCCCTGTAAGAGTTGAGATTTTTTTATCATTTATTATTGCAGGTTTTGTTTATCAGGATCTTCAGACTCTATGATAAGGTAGTGGCTCTGTATGGTGTTATCATAATTTATTTTTATTATATGGTTGACTAAACTCATTATTCTTTGTTAATAGGCTTTGGGATCTTGGTCAGCAACGTTGTATTCATACTTATGCAGTTCATACAGATTCTGTTTGGGCTCTTGCCAGCACTTCAACATTTAGTCATGTTTATAGTGGTGGTAGAGATTTTTCAGTGAGTGCAGTTTTCCATTAAAAATTAGATGAATTTATGTAATGTCTTTTTATTGTGCTTAAATAGTGAAGCTCGTTTGTTGATTCCTAATTCTTTTATTTGTCTAGGTATACGTGACAGACTTGCAAACAAGAGAGAGTGCTTTGCTCTGCACTGAGGAAAATCCTGTCCTTCAATTGGCTTTGCATGATGATAACATATGGGTTGCATCAACGGACTCTTCAGTTCACAGATGGAATGCTGAAGGACGCAACCCTCAAAAGATTTTTGAAGGAGACAATTCTCTATTAACTGGAAATTTGTCATTTTCGAGAGCAAAGGTGTCATCAGAAGAATCTACCCTTGTATGTTATATTTGTTTCTTTCAAAAGTCCAACGTACTAAATTTAAAGGTTGTTGAATTGCTCTGGGAACACACTATGCTAGTTTCACACACATATATATAAAGGTGAAATATATTTTGTGTATGTATCCCTTTTTAGTATTTTATTTTTTGGGATATGAAGGAACTGTCATCCAAAGAAATTTCTATTCGCAAATAAATGTTCTCTTGGTTCTCTGTTTGGAGCACTAATAGTTTTCTTCTTGTGGCCAAAATTACAAAACATCAATAGGATCCTGTATATAAACAACCAACATTAACTATTCCTGGTATCCCTGCAATAGTGAAACTTGAAGTTTTGAATAACAGGAGGCATGTCCTGACAAAGGTAATCCACGTGTTTCCTGGTCTTGTTATGCAAAAAATGTTAATATTGTCATTTATTCTTCTAATCTTTTTGCCATCTTCTGATATGATAAATGGCTCTTTATAGGATACTTCTGGTTTAGTGAAGTTGTGGGAAATTACAAAAGGTGCTGTAGTTGAAGACTATGGAAAGGTAAAGAATCGGTTTTGCTTTCATTTGGTAATTTGTCTAGCAGCGTTGAGTAAGGAATGAGCATATTATAATTTTCGAAGTTCAACTATAGTTAATTGGGCTCATCGGTTAGTTCGAAATAACTCATGCTTTACATTTTAACTAACGCAGGTTTCAATGGAGAAAAAAATAAAGGAACTGTTCGAGAAGGTATTGATATTCATCATCGTCAATTTGACTCTAGTTATTACCTGTTCTAGTTATATTGGTTTTAGTTTGGCTAGTTTTTGATTTGTTTGTTTTTCCATACTGGTACAGGAGGACCTTCCTGTATGGTTCACGGTTGATATCAGACTTGGATGTTTGTCCATACATTTGGACTCTCCTCAATGCTTTGTTGTTGAGATGTCTTTTGCAGATCTTAACATTGCAGACAAGCCTAAAGATGATAAGGTAAATGAATTTATCCGAAAACTTTATCAAAGGTGTGCATATTTTTCCAGAAAATATAAGAATGAGTAGTTTTTAAAATTTGTATGCTAATAGATAAGTCATGATCTACAAGCACAACTTCATTATGAAGTCGTCTTTTGCAAATATGATTTTAAGTTGATATTTGAATTTGTTAAGTCCTAATTGAGAATCACAACTTTGGTGTTGTGTTTATTTAGTGGAAAGTTGTGCTTGCACGACTTTGATTTTAAACTTTTGTTAATCGTGGAAAACTATATATACGAAAAATTGGATTTTTTTTTAAACTTTAAACTACTAAAAGTTGTGTATAACACAATTTTTTTTTTTTTAAGTAGAACGAGTAACACAACTTCTTGTGCATGGATAGCACGAGTTTTTTTTTTTTAATAGAAGTGTGTCTCTAAATCAAGACTCTTTTTTTATTTGTTATAAGTGAGCGGGTGTGAAAATTTATTATCTCTTTTTAATTTGTATATAATTTTTGTTTGGTTTAAAGTTAGAATGAAAATTATTTAATAAGTTATTTGAAGATTAAATTTGTTTAAAGTTTTATGTATTTATATTTATATTTTATTATTTTGTAGGAGTGTTGAAAAAAATAAAATATATATAACTTTTTGCGATATAAAACAACAGTAGTAACGTTAAGAAATAAGAGTTTAAGATTAATTAAAAAAGGAAATGAATAACGTTGTTACATAAAGGAAAAAAAAGTTATTTATGAGAACTTGTGTGATTATGTGATTTTCTTCTTTGTCTTCTAGGTTTTCTTTAAGAGTCATATTCATTAAATGTCTAAGGAGACAAAACTCGTTATCATCATTATTGCGTTTTATGCAATTAAGGACCCTTGTGAACGCATTGTGAGTCAATAACAATACTGGATTATATGAGATTGGATGTAGATGGAAGTATCATTGTGAATGTTCTAAAGATAATTGATGAACCCAAAATAATATCTAGTTGAGAAAAAAATGTTGAAAACATAAGGAACTTGTTGGTATGGAGAGTGGGAAAACATGTTGTGGTGATGATTTATGTATTCAAAAATTAGAATTTGTTGAAGACTAGACAGACCAATAAAATGTTGTTAAAGTTGTTGAACATATGAAGAAGACCCAACATGTTGTTAAGGAGATTATGATTAGGGTTGCTCACTCTCATGTGGCGTGTCGTACTGTTGAAAAAATAATCATAAAGATGAATAAAAAATCTTGTAAATGTTGGAGATCCTACATCGACTAGAGATTAGAGCATTTCAAAGTATATAAGTGGGTGCAAACCTCACCTTATAATTATGTTTTATAAGGTTGAGTTAGGCTTAAAATTCACTTCTTAATATGGTATCAGAGTCATTTAAAATCATTGTCTCATTCATGCAAGACACCTTTGACTCCATTAAGGCCCTTGAGACCAAAATGGCAAGTTCATATCCTTATAGAGGAAGATGGTTTTGTGGGAGCCTCTACCCAAAATATTCAATCCTATAGTCAGTTTGAGATTAACATTCAATGTGACATTTCTGAACAAATGTGTTTTCAGACAAAAGAAGTTACATTGACTACCATTAAGTAATATCACATCGACCAAGGCTACAAATTCGTCTTAATTAATTTAAGACAGAGAAATATGTAATGTGTTGCATACATTATGGTAACCATTGTCAATGGTGAATGTGAGCATCTTTTATCCAAATCCAACATCAATGAGAGATAAAAAAAATTGAACCACCTCATACTTGTGTGTCAATCATTCTTTCTCAAGATCGTGTAAACTTAGACTCAATCCAAATTGCTTCAATTGTGATGAACACGATCAAGGCTAATCTTTGCATCCCATAAGAAGTTTAATTACTGAAATAAAAAGTTATTGTAGTTATTCAGTGACATATAAAAAAGCATGGATTGCTAAATAGAAGGTTCTTGCTATGGAATTCGGTGAATTGGAATAGTCATATAATGATCTTTTGGAAGTTGTGCAAGAAAGTGTTCCAGAAACAATTACACAATATATTGATTATCCTTATGTTATAGATGGTGTTCAACAAACCCCATGTAACATAGTATTTTGGTTTTTTCAAGCCTTGCATAGACATATTCAATTATTGCAAGCCTTTTTCCTAGTTGACGACACATTTTTAACAAAAAATATCATGACACCTTGTTGATTGCAATTGCTCAAGATGATAATCAGAACATATATTTTTAGCATTTGCAATTGTTAAAGGTGGGACAAATGAAGCTTTGATATGGTTCTCCCAACCAATTGTTATAACACTATGTCAAGCCTTAAAAATGAACGAACATATAGTTGGATGGGAAGTAGATGGTCTCCATTCAATGTATTGCACACATAATTTTGCCTCTAACTTCAACAAAATGTTCAAGAATTCAGTGTTGAAGAGACAATAGATTAACATGAGTACTGATATTGGTTAACTTTTGTTAAGAATGAAGAAATTGTATTTAGGATTGATATCCCTTGTGTAAAATACACACATAGGGGTCTTTATTTATATATGAGAATAATAACATAATCAATAACAGAATAATATAAACTATGGGTTAAATAGTAGTTGCGGCTCCGACGAGATTCTGATGGAAATTCTTGCAACGATCTTTCTGGTGACGACGACTCCAGCGAGATTCCAGTGACAATGCATCGACGAGATTCCGACGACGACGCTTCGACGAGTTTTCGGCGATGACGCTCTAGTGAGATTTCGACAGTGGTGGCTCCGGCGACGGGTGGCGGGTGATGGTGAAGAGTGGGTTCACCCAAAAAATTGAATCCTAACCTTAAGCTCTAGATACCATGTTAAAAATGAATAAAATGTATTTAGAATTGATATCCCTTGTGTAAAATACCCACATAAGAGTCTTTATTTATAAATGAGAATAATAACATACTCAATAACATAATAACATAATAATATAACCTAGGTATAATTACCTTATTCGTCACATTTTGGGGCAATAGTCAATTCAGTACATGATACATCATTCAACTCTTTTTTTTAGTTCCTATCATAATCATAAATATAATGGAAATGTGACGTATCATAAAAATATAAATATTTAAATAAAAATAAGTACAAAATTTAATAGGAAGATATGATGAATTTTTTTGTTTAAATTATACATCATAACATAGATAGGAGTCATAAATACATATATATTTAATAAATTATCCTAATTGACATATATAGGTAATCCATCTTTTTACCATTTTACATTTTATTTGTAATGATAAGTTTTTGCTCAAAACTAAAATGATATTTGATGTTACTATTGACATGAACATGAATATATACATTTAAATTAGAAGTTATGTAGTGGTCACCAAATTTGGCATTGACTATGATGAGATGTGTGTTATAGTTTGCGGGGCGTCTGCCTTTGTGTTTGCTTGGGAAGTGCTTCGGGTGCAACTCAGTCCTTCCTATGAGCACTGGAAGGAAGATAAGAAAGGTGAATGGAAGAAGAGTTCTTTCTTGAAAAAAGAAGAATTAATAGTTTATGTAAACCCTAAATGCAAGAATAAGGAAAAAGAAGTGCATGGGAAAGTGTAAAATGAATATTGTGCATATGTAATCTAACTTCCATTTTTACTGTGTATCATGTAGTTGTGTGCATATAATCTAAGTTTGTGTGGTTGCTTGTTTAGCAGTTTGTGACTTTTACTGAACAGGTTAACATGGCTCAAGAGACATTGAAAGGGCTATTTGCTAATTGGCTGAGAAAAAGAAAGCAAAGAAGGGGATCTGCAGCCTCTACTAATGGGGAGCTATTACCTGGAAAGGATATTGGTATCAGAAGTAATACAACTCCAATAATGGATGGAAGTTCTGAAAATAATGAGACTGATGCAGTAATTTATCCTCCATTTCAATTCTCAAATATTTTCCCTCCTTCATTGGTTACTGAGGGAAATCATGGAGGTCAATGGAAGAAAAAAATAACTAATTTAGATGGAACTGAAGATGAAAAAGACTTTCCCGGATGGTTTCTTGACTGCATATTGAATAATTTGTTACCTTCTGCCGAAAACACCAATACCAACGAAAATACCAACACCAATACCAATGCCAAGTAACGTTATGTGTCTTCCTGTTGTTTGGAACCAAGCTGCAAGAAGAAAACTATCGCAAATTATGCCAATTTGCTTTTATTCATGGTTAGAGCATGCAAATTTTTAACAATGTTGTAAACCTATAGCATTATTTGCTATTTGCTTCAATTAGGTGATTCCTAGGAGTGTGTTTTGATATTTGAAGTTGTTATTTCAACTTTTCAGAATAAGAAATTCAAAAAAACAAAATATGATGATGACCTATCAATATTTCTTTAACAATTGTGGAACTCTTTATAACGTCTATCTTGATATAGATGTGCTTTGCAGGTGCAGTTTGTTTGTACAGGTTAGTCTACCCATTCTCTCCCAATATAATAAGAATTCTTAAACACATATAGTTTAGAGCTCTTCATCTTAGTTTCATCCTATACTGAGTATTCTAAGTATACTTATGATTACTATTAGTTTCCTGCAATCTGAGTTTTGTCTACTTTGTCAGCTATTATTGATCACTGCAATTTTCTCCAATTTATAAGTAGCTACAACTCAATTAGCATGTGCTCAGGAGTGTTTTGTTGGAAAGGGGATTTGCATGTCAGCAACTAACTGTTTTTCTAATTTATTGCTTTGCTTTGATTGCTATAACTAAAATACACATTCACTCCCACACATAATACAACAAGAATGAAGGAGAGAAAGTTGTTACTTCAACATGAGGTTTTAAGCTTGGAAAATCCTTTCCCATACATATGTCATGACATATATGTTGAGAACTAGGGAATTTGAACACATATAATAGCTATATATTAGGAATTTGTTGTATATTTATAACTTGGAATTATTAGGTGTCAATATATTAGTACCTTGGATTTATTAGTTGAAGATTGCTTTGATATTGTTTTATCTAGTTAAACATATTCATCTTGATGAGTTTTGCTATAATTGTCTTTTAAAGATGGCAAAGTGGGACGGGGCAACATACGGCTTATTGAGAAAAATGTGGGTTGGGTGTTTATTCCAACTGACCCGCTTAGGCTGGCTCTGCATAATCTGTGGGTCAAGTGTGGTGCGAGTTGGCCTGCATAATCTGCATAACTTAAAAATCTAGATATTTTGTTTCTGCATCTCCATATTTTTTTCACGCAATATCATATTTTAAAATTTTTTAAAATTACTCCGTCTAAATTCTACAATCTAGTAGAATACAAATTTGCATTTTGGATTATGTAATATAGAATATTGTACCCTCCTTAACACAAACCTTTAACTTTCAAATTCTATAACCATATAAGCCTCTGAATTTCATATCCTGAAAATTTTATTCATCTATGCATATGTCATGAGAATAATATTGTTAGACAATTTACCTAATTCATATAAATAAATAAAAAAATAAATTTATTTACAATTTATATTTAAAAAAATATTTTTTATTAAAATTATGTTTTATGCAGGACAAACGCACCAGTCCAACTCGCATTTTGTGAGTCAAACGCCATATGAACCTATTCTGAGCTGCCAAACCCACGTTGTTATTCCTAATTTTCTTTGATTTAATATTGAATCATGTTAAAACATTAATTGCAATTATTCCACCAACTGAATTGTTATATTAAGGTATTGTATCCTATGTATTCTATATTTCTTGATACTAAATTTGCTTCCCATTTGTGAAGGCTTTTTTCTATTAAAAAAAAATCAGTTAATGATTGCAGGCTTAAATGTTATTAATATATAGTTCAACCTTTTCTTGCGATTGTGTAATTGACTTGCGTGCTTCCTCTGATAAGTGGCATTGTAAGAGGCTTCTAAGCTCATTGATCACCAAATTTTGTGGCATTGATGAAGGTTGCTTTCATTGTTTCACTTCATCATGGAGATGTTACTATAAATTTAGAGATACGACGACCACAACAACTTTGTACATTAAAATTGTGCAATATATAGATAGACTAATGAAGTTGTAGGTTACTTAGTAGTTTATTAAATATATGGCTACCATAAATTTGTTAACTAATTGAGAGAAGCCATCATTATGTCCACTAGGCAGAGCACAGTGAGGGACCTAGATTGAATTCAGTGTGAAGAATTAAACTCTTTCGTTTTTCAAATTTATAATATAATTATGTATTAATTTTTCGTAGCTCTTAAATTTATATATTCTCAGTGTGAATAATAGTTTTTGAAGTGTAGAGTTGCATAGATTCTTTTCTGAAAATGAAATCCATTCACATAGTTCTTTTTGTAGTGGTTTTTCCGCTTTACTTGATTCTCTTGATGTTGGAGTCCAACAAGAAGGAGCATGGTAGAAAAACAATGATAGTCACTAAAAAATGAGTGGAATTAATTCAACCCTCCATCCACTAGCTTATTGACGGAATAGGATTCTTGATGGATTTCACACACGGCATTTAAATATATGGTGAATGTAAGAACATGAATAAAATCTTAATTGCGACTAAAGTAGCATATGATTCTCTTATCTAATGCATCAAGATAACTTTGAATCTCCTGCATGCTATTTTAATAGGGGCCAGGCTTAGTTGAAACGCAAAGTTTCAGCATCTTTTTTTTCTTATATAAAAGGGGAAGTTGCAGGAGATTTAAGGTAAAAAGAAAAAGAGAGAGGCATGGCTCTGTATGGTTTCAGGTACCAAAGCGCTACCATATCCACCTACAATACTAGCAGTAATGGTGTGAGGAGTGAAACTGTTACAAAGCCATTTGCTCCTTTTGTCCCTAAATTTAACAGTGGTGATGATGAGTACGTAGAGAAGAAGAAACAGGTTCCAATTGGTAGGAGACCTTATGAGTACGAGAATGATGATGAATGGAAAAATGAACGTTCCCCACGTAAACCTCATCCTCCAACCTCCATTCCCGTTACTTCACCTCATTGGGGCCACTCCTACCAGCCCAAACCTTATGGTTACAACAATAAAGAAGGCTACAGGCCCAAGCCCACTGCTACTCCTGTTTATGATGATGGATATCATGCTGACCATGGGGACTACAAGCCCAAGCCCACTTCCATTCCGGTTTATAATGATGTATATGGTGCTGACTATGGAGACTACGTCAACAAAGAAAAGAATAAGCCCAAGCCCGCTTTCACCCCTGTTTATAACGATGAATATGGAGACTACAACAACAAAGAAGGGTACAAGCCCAGACCCAGTGGCTCTCCCGTTTATAATAATGGACATGGTGCTGACTATGGAGACTACAACAACAAAGAAGGTTACAAGCCCAGGCCCACTGGCTCTCCCGTTTATAAAGATGGATATGGTGCTGACTATGGAGACTATAAGCCCAAGCCCACTTCCACTCCGGTTTATAATGATGGATATGGTGCTGCCTATGGAGACTATAAGCCCAAGCCCACTACCACTCCGGTTTATAATGATGGATATGGTGCTGACTATGGAGACTATAACAACAAACAAGGGTACAAGCCCAAACCCAAGCCCAGCGGCTCTCCCGTTTATAATGATGGATATGGTGCTGACTATGGAGACTATAAGCCCAAGCCCAGTTTCACTCCGGTTTATAATGATGGACATGGTGCTGACTATGGAGACTACAGTAACAAACAAGGGTACAAGCCCAAGCCCAAGCCCAGTGGCTCTCCCGTTTATAGTGATGGTTATGGTGCTGACTATGGAGACCACAACAACAAACAGGGGTACAAGCCCACTGTGATCCCCGTTTATAATGATGGATTTGGTGCTGACTATGGTAACTACAACAACAAAGATGGGTACAAGCCCAAGCCCACTGGTAGTCCTGTTCGTAATAATGGATATGGTGATGACTATGGTACCTACAACAACAAAGAAGGGTACAAGCCCAATGATGGACATGGAGGTGACTACGGTAACTACAGCAATGATGGGCCGAAACCCAAGTCCATTGAGATCCCTGTTCATAACAATGGATATGGTATTGGAGGCGCAAGCCCAGCTCGACAGGATTATGGTGGCTATGGCAATTACCCGAACAACAAAGAAGGGAACAAGCTCGATGGGCCGAAAAACACTCCAGGTTGGAGCGAAACACCAAGAAAAGGGACTCCACTGAGTAAGTCCACGAATAATATTGACGAGGCCATAGAGATGCTGAAGAAAGAAGCTGCAATGCGGAATGGGCCCAAACAATATGACAGCAAGCCCTACTATGATGGGCCTGAGGAAAATGGGAATGGAGGGCCCAGAGCAGCAACAAGAAAAAATGAGAAGAACATGAATCTGGTTAATGAAAGTGAAAAGCTAAAAAAGATTGTGACCAAAGGGCCTCAGACTCCAACCGCTTCCTCTCTGCAAATGCAAATGAAGCCAAACTCCGATGGGAGGCGTCCTGATTATGGAGTCATCGATCATAAGGAGGCTGAGAAAAAGTTCAAAGGCATCACAATCTAATATTAATAATTACTAATATATGTATTCAGTGTGTCTTTTTTTTTTTTATATCTCTGTTTTTCTGTTGCTATACATATGTATCTGATTTTAGTGCCAAAAACATCCCAAACACACTATATATATTATATACGTAAGGATGTAAGAATTAAATAAAATATGTGGAGTGATATTTAAATAATCAAATTGTGTATCTTCTTCTATTACAAAAAACATTCTGTATTTTACCTTATAACAAAATTGTTATGAAATATATTTTTTAAGTTATTAACTTAAAAACGTTAAACTTAAACAATAATACAATGTTTAATGCTATAATTTAATGTCCAAGTTATCAAAAATTTTAAAAATATAATAACTAGCATTAATATAAATAATTAACTTGTTCATTTAATAAAATTAAATCCAATAAATTTAATTACATAGACTATTATGAAGTTAAAGTTTTTATCTAATATTTTTCTAATATTCATTTATCCTATATAAAATGCTATAAACACGTTATTTCTATATTTCTATGACGGTACCTTTCCTACTTCTATCCTTATAAATAGTGATACTGCTATATAAATAACATTTATTATTATTATTATAATATATATATATATATATATATATATATATATATATTACTATTGCAGCCCTGTGGTCCACATTAAATTTCCACTATCATCCCCTCATGATCTACAATCATTACAATTACAAAATAAACATCTAAGTTAGTAAAAAATAAATTAATGTACAAAATATCAATAAGAGTTATATAAAGTTTTACATAGACTTATTAGGAATTTATGTATGAGTTGAAAGTTTATAAAAAAAAAAGTTGAGTGAAAAAAAAAAATCAACCGATGTTTTTTTTAAGGTGATATTAAAATCTTTTATATTTTTATTCATGTCTAATTGGTATAAAATATTCTCAGTGCTTCCGTCATAGAAAAAAATTTCAACAAAACTATATTGTTTGTCTCACGGAATTATTAAAGTAATGTATTATATCAACATCATAATATCTTAAAATCATGTTTTACCACAATAACAAACAATCATGTTAAATTGGTGAAATCTTGAAATAGAATTTCCTTATCTAAATCAAAAGTAGTTTTAAATAAATTATTATAAATGTGATTTTTGGAATTATTTTATTTTGTGTGTGAAAGGAAATAGGTATAACAAAAAAGATGGTGATAGAAATGTGAAAAAATGACTTAAAAAAATATAACTTTTCGTCTTCTAGATTTTTTTTACTCAAGCAACAAAGTTTTTCTTAAACAACATCTTATCATTTAAGTAAAAAAACGATAATATACATTACCAGTTTTTCTTGGTTATATCACTATCACAAATGATTTTTTTTTTAAATATTCCCGTGTTTTATATGACATGTTTCATTGTTTAAAAATACTTTCAAATATTATTATTGTTATACGATATTTTTTTTCTTATTATTAAAACATTAAAGGTTATGTCCTAATAGATATTTTAGTATTTAAAAATAAATTGTATGATTGGTGAGAATGTTAGTTAGGTGATAAACTAACTTGGTTTGAATATAATTTAGTATCTAATAATTAACTATTCAAACTTTATTAGTAGTCTTGATTGTGTAGATAAATATATCAAGTGATTATAAACTACTGAATTTTTTTGCATAGTACTTTGTTGAATATGTGCAAGGAACTACTAATTGCATACGAATTTTGCATGATCGTTCATACTTGCGAGACTTCGGTCATGAATTATAGTTTATGGGAAAACTTGCTGGATACTTATCTTCCATGAATGATACGAATTGGAGGTTCCAAGACTTTAATAGATGAGATTTGAAGTTAAAATTCTTTGGGGAAATAATGATTAATGTTGTAAAAACTTGGTGAGACAATGTTAAGTGTGAATGGTTTATTGAATTTTTGCAAATTTTTTGTTAAGTTACCTTCTATACTATTTGTGTTTCCATTTTTTACGATAATCGTATTTTGATGAATGAGTAAATAATGATGTAGATACAATGCAACTGTGAAGATTAATTTAGATTTACATGTAATTGTTTTATAACTTCGAAAATGTTACTCCCATGTTTTTTTCAAAAAATATTATATATAATAATTGTTTTTGTAAAACTCATCTATATGAGTATTTTTTGTATACATTATTTATCTATTATATATATATATATATATATATATTTCAATTGTATTTTTTTAAATATGTAAATCTCTCTATAAATGAACTCAAACTCATTTAACCTAAACTTAAAGTAGGATGAGTTTACTTGGTTTTAACTTACATTTCATAATTCTTGAATGTTTCACTTATACTAAGTCAGTACAATTTAAATTTGTAACTTACCAATTTATAAGAAAGAACTAGTTTCATTATTTTCTTCTCTTAAAAAAAAGTCCATTCTCTCCAAAACAAAACAAAATTCCTGACTAGTGTTTCATTCCACCAAAGTAAAACATTAAATCGGTCCTAAAATTATAAGTACCATTATTTCAATTATTTTACTTTCAAAAAAGAAAATAACAAACACTAATCAGCACTTTATAACCTCAGAAACAAAAATAAGTCATTTAAAAAAGTAAAATTCTTACATAAATTTCAATATATAAAAAAACCAGTCCTCACTAAAAAATATATTGATTTAACAAAAAAAAAAACTATGTGCACGTATTTTTATTTTCTATTTTATTTTTTTCCCCTACCTACTTTTTTTCTATTTTGAATAAAATAAATAGATAAAATTTTAAAATGTTTTATTAACAAACGAAAATAAAATAAAATAAACCACTGTTTAACTATTTTTTTTTAATTTTGGTCTTGTCAAACAAATCAATTTAATTCCATCACTCCTTATTTTCATCACCTTCCTCCAACCAAACATGTTATATATCAGTTTGAACAGAATTCAAAATGAAAAAATAATAACAATAATTAGCAATCATTTGGGTCCTTGGTTTGTGAGTCTCTTTTTCCAGTGATTCCCTAATTTATTTGGGCACAAGAATGAAATTAAGAATAAGAGGCATGAATTTAGGAAGGTGGAAAGAGGAAAGAAGTAGAAAAGAAATGAAATGGGTGTTGTAAGAAAGAGATTTGTAGAGGTTTGACTTTATGAGAGTTGGAAGATCTCATCCTCTCTATATTCCTCGTCTCGTCTCGGAGAGAGCTACAAAAGGACCAAACAACATCACCAGACAAACAAACGCAGGTAACACAGTGCCCACACTTCTCAGACAAGACAACAACCTCTTTCTCTTTATTCAAATACAAACCCCAGTTCCAATTACTCTTTCTCTATCACGCTCTGCAACCGCCCTGCTCTTTTTTCTGTTTTTCTTCTTTGCCCTTTTTTTTTTCTCAACCCATCACGTGCTTCCTCTATCTGGGAAGCTATAAATGAAAATAAAAATTTGTACTTTTTCACTTTCCTTTTGTGTATGTAGATAGATCACTTTGACGGTCAACTGAATTCATAATTGGTCAGTGTGTATGTTTGTACTCCTGCACCTTTTGGGCCAGTGATCGTCCTAGACGGGAATAAGCTTTGCTTTTTATTCCAAATTCTTCTCATTCGTCACTTGATGCTTAAGTGTTTTTATTTCCCCGGATGATGTTACCGATTGTTGTAGGATGACCAGGTTGATCAAGGGTAAAATGTTTTTTACTCGTAATAGTTATAATCGTGATCATATAATCATGCTCGTGTTTTACCTTTTTTTTTATTGTTATTGGATTAGTGTGGTGATCCGAAACCCTTACAAGAGCGAGTCATGTCAAGGGAATGAAGCTTGGCTTCGAGGAGAGTTAATGGGGTGTGTGATTGGGAGAGAAGTGTCATCGGGAATAATCTCCGAGGCGAAGGAGGAGAAGAGTGTGAGTGTTGAATCCAACAAGAAAATTGATGATGTGTCCTCAAGCAGAGCTGAGGAGAACGTGGTAGAGGCTCTGAATGGTGAGAAGGAGAAGGAGAAAGAGAAGGGAAGGGAAGGGAGTGGTGGTGCCGATGAAGTCCGGGGGCCAAAAGGTGACAGAAGAAGATCAAAGCCAAATCCAAGGCTAAGTAATCCACCGAAGCATTTGCAGGGGGAGCAAGTAGCAGCTGGGTGGCCACCTTGGCTAACAGCAGTGTGTGGTGAAGCCCTTAGCGGGTGGATTCCGCGAAAGGCTGACACATTTGAGAAAATTGATAAGGTGGGTTTGTATTGATTGGCAAAAATTTTGAACTTCAATTTTATTTAGATGCTTGTGTTACTTTTAACTTAAATGGAAATGCATTTGATGAGTCTTGCCATATCAGGGACGTGTGGATGTGGTTTGAAGTCCAATTGAGTCTGCATATTGAGATCCAAATTCTGTTCTTCTCATTCTTGTTTTATTTTTCTTTAAATTTCCTTATTAGATTGGTCAAGGAACTTATAGTAATGTATACAAAGCTAAAGACACTTTGACGGGTAAGATTGTTGCACTGAAGAAGGTTCGATTTGACAATTTGGAACCTGAGAGTGTAAAATTCATGGCCAGAGAGATTCTTATTTTACGAAGATTGGATCATCCCAATGTTATAAAGCTAGAAGGTTTAGTTACATCCAGAATGTCCTTGAGTTTGTACCTGGTGTTTGATTACATGGTGCATGATTTAGCTGGACTTGCTGCAAGCCCTGACATAAAATTTACAGAGCCCCAGGTTAGACCAGGTTTGCCTTAATAATCTAAGAAATAGAAGATACCCTTTGGCTTCTTTTCAATTTGCTGTGTTTGATGTCTCCAAAATACTGTCTCCTACTGCAGGTTAAATGTTACACGCATCAACTGCTATCAGGACTTGAGCACTGTCATAGTCGAAACATACTTCACCGTGATATTAAAGGATCAAATCTTCTTATTAACAATGAAGGGATACTTAAAATTGCTGACTTCGGCCTTGCGTCTTTCTTTGATCCAAACTGCAGCCATCCCATGACTAATCGTGTAGTTACCCTTTGGTACCGCCCTCTTGAGTTACTTCTTGGTGCCACAGAATATGGTGTGGCCATCGATCTTTGGAGTGTTGGTTGCATTTTAGGAGAGTTATTGGCTGGGAAACCTATTCTTCCTGGACGTACAGAGGTGAGATCTTAAATTGTCTTATTTGGATTTATAGGAATTTTCATTTAAAATCTTTGCCTAACAGTTAGTGTGGTAATCCAACAAATTTTATGTTTTTGAAATAGTAAAAAGAAGCTATATATCCTAATGGAACATTCTTCTTTCTAAATATGCATGTATTAACCTTTTAATTTTTGCATTGCAACTCCTTCTGCCTCCCAACCATCAGGGTCAGCCTGTGTACTATGATCCAATCCTTATACACTGTACTTCCATTTGGAAGGCTGGCATTATGCATATCTGCAATGAATATGAAAACATGTAATCAATGAGAAATAAACTAAGAAACTGAAAAGTATGAGAAATAACCAATTGCTGAGTTACTGCATGATTTAATAAACCATTTGTTGAGAATATTTGCTTAACATCTTTTACTTAAATCAATATTTAAGAAATCTTTAAGTTTTTTTTAAAATATATTTTACATGAAGATAAAAATATTTATTTATTATTTAGATTTAGGATGCTTAGATTGGGATATTGTTAATATTTGATATTATGTTACATTTTATTCTATATAGAGTACATGGATAAAATAAATCACAAGCTCCTCCATATAACATATCTCTTATATTTCCAAAATCCCAATAGTGATATTAGAGCAATAGTTGTCACGAGACCTATGGAATGGAAGGAGAAAGAAATTTCTCATAAGTCGTATTCCATTTTTAGTGAAAGTTATGATCTATGAGCTATAAGTATGCAAACTTATCTAGAGGGGCTAGATTTATCGGAAGTTGTGTAAGAAGATTACATTGTTGATCCGCTATCCTATCATGGCTGAAATCAAGATGCAAAAGAAAAAAAAAAGGACAGAGAACGCTAAGGTGAAGTCATGTTTGTTTGTTGGTGTTTCACAAATGATTCTCACCAGAATCATGACCCTAAGGTCACCCAAATACATTAGAGATTTTTTAAAAGGAGAATATGAAGGAAACGTGAATATTTGAGGCATGAAAGTGCAAAATTTGATAAGGGAGTTTGAGCTGCAAAGGATGAAAGAATTTTAGACAATTAAGGAATACTCGAACAAATTGTTGGGTACTGCTAACAAGATAAAATTATTGGGTAAGGAGTTTCCGAATTCCATACTAGTTGAGAAAATTTAGGTAACCGGAGAGATACAAAACATCTATTATTTTGTTAGGAAACACAAAGGATCTTAACTTGACAGAAGTGATTCATGCCTTGCAAGTACAAGGGCAATGAAGGTTGATGAGAGAAGATTGTGATGGTGCTTTACTTCGAAGTCAAGAACTACAAAAGGAGCAAATACAACCAAAACAACAACACATGTTTTTCGATCTTGTCCCTATTGCAAGAAAAATAATCACTAACACAACAAGTATTGATGGATGTGAGATGCAAAATGTCACAAATGTGGTCAATTGGGACATGCAGAAAAGATATGCAAAACTCAAAACCCTCAAGAAGTTTTAAAGATTGTAGAGGACGAATCAGAAGAGGAACCAACATCATATTTTACAACCAACAAATTTACAAAAGGTTGGCTTATAGATACTAAACCATATGATGCGTGATCGATAACTTTTAAAAGAACTCAACAAATCTTATATTTCTAAACTAAGAATTAAGAATGGAGAACAACTTGTTGTGGAACACTTGATTAAAGAGGAGTTGAATACAAATGAAGAAGATATAAAAGAAAGATCAAAATTAAAAGAAGATAGATGTCTCTTGAAAAAGTTTGATGTCCAAGAGGAGAAAGTAGAGGAAGAACCATATTCTAACATCCATCAAAGGTTCAATGTTACTACATGGAATTCATAATAGACAAAAAGATGAGGTTGATAAAAGAAGAAATGCATGAAGAATGTCAAATTAAATGAAGATATGATCCCATTAAGAAGTGAACTATAAGCTTAACTCAACCTCATAAAATCGACTTATAAGGTGAGGTTTGCACCCAACTCTAATCTCCAGTCGATGTGGGATCTCCAACATACACCCCTCACACCTAGGCTACCAACTCGTGCGTGTGACTATATATTTATTGGTGGTTCGATAGCGATCCGATAGCGGGTGGCACGATAGGCCCAATAAACTCTCGCTAGGATAGACTTTAAATGACTCTGATACCATATTAAGAAGTGAACTTTAAGTCTAACTTAACTTTATAAAACCGGCCTATAGGTGAGGTTTGCACCCAACTTTAATATCTAGTCGAAGTGGGATCTCCAACTGATCTCATGAAAGAAAGAGAAAGATTAGAATTACAAGAAAAAAAAAGGAGGAAATCAAGCATTAAAAGAAGGAGAATCAAATATGAAATTCAAATAAACAAATATTAAGGCAAGGAGGAATGTTGAGAATATTTGCTTAATATTTTTTATTTAAATTAGTTTTTAGGAAATCTTTCATGAAACATGATGGGTGAAAGTGGAACAAATCAAATTATAGGGTAGATGATGTAAAATCTAGTGGAAGAGATTGTAACTAGCTACTTCCCGTCTGATGTAACCCTTGTACCTTTGGTTTTCATTTGTGCATGTGTACCTTTGCCTTTATATCCCTTGTTCAAGCTTCTTTAACATACACGTATTATTGAAAACAAAAACTGGTAAAAAGGAGATACAAATTTTAGAATACTATAAAGGAGCATGATTCTTATGAGTTGAATGTTGATCGATAAGATATTTACTTGAAACTTCTTCTAGGGAGGAATGAAGTGTTGGAGCATAACCAGATGTTTCTCAACAAGAGAATTGCACACACCGAAGCTGCATACCTGTTACCAATTCAAAATGTTATTACTAAAACATTTTTCTTGGTTGACTGGTTAAAATGTCAGTTTGTCCATTTTATTTGGCCGTGTGTTAATGGTGTACAAAGCAATGCTCCCTCAAAAGAAGAGAAAAAAATCAAGGCATGCATTTTTAAGGATTTAGCACTAGTTTTTTTTATCAGCAATGATAATGGTATATTAGTATAAGCTGGTACCAGTATTACCTGAAGAAAGCGATTTACAAATATGTTTTCCTCTTATGCATAACCAGTTGGTTGTATGACTTTTAATTGCCTATTGTACACATAAATGCAATGTAACCAGTTCCGTGGTCTGTTTACAAAATCCAAGTACCCATAACACTCTCTCCCAACAATCACAAGTACATACCCTGCCTCATAAATACATTGCCCCTAAGAACCTGAGAGGTAACCAGCAAGGAAATGCCAAGATTCTAATGTATCATCCAGAGCCCAACAAACATGTCACAGGATTAACTGACCACAACACAAGAGTATTGAAGTGAGTAATACAATTCTGATAGCTACGACCATGCTAGGACTAGTGTCTTGCAGCATTTTCTCTTCCAGCCAGACTTTCTCTTGCAGCACTACTAGTGATTATGATGATAGATATAATAATTTTGGTTCAGTTATCAAATTATGCAATGCAGACTAATAACTACGAAACATTATCTTTACAAGATTTCTGTTTGTTTAAATGCACCCCCTTGTCTGTTTTCCCAAATCACACTTTTTAAGTGATATACAAGATCTTATGTTTAGCTCTTCCATCTCTTATGTAGTTTGAAGGAGTTTGTATTGCAATTTGCATTAATAATATATTACTTGCACCATATTTGCTGGTTATTTGTAATCTTCATTGGATATTTTCTGACCCTTTCCTGATAACTTACCCAGGTGGAACAACTGCATAAGATATACAAACTTTGTGGATCACCTTCTGATGAGTACTGGAAGAAGTCAAAGATGCCTAATGCTACCTTGTTTAAACCTCGAGATCCATACAAGAGGTGTATAAAAGAGACATTTAAAGATTTTCCACCTTCAGCTCTGCCCCTTATTGAGACTCTTCTTGCAATTGATCCAGCAGAACGAAAGTGTGCCTCAGAAGCTCTAAGAAGTGAGGTGGGATTTTGAAAACTCGTTTTTTTATATTATTATTTCATGCTACTTAGACATCTATTGGATCCTGATCTGTTCTCAGTGTCCGTAGATTGCCTAAAGCACATATTCGGGACTATTTCATGAAACATAAAATAAGCCGTATGTTGAACTTCTTGAGCACCTTTGTGATGAATCACTAGTTTTATTATATGATCCTAAACTACAAGATTGACAGTGGGTTCTTCTATTATTAACAAAAAACTTTGGGGGCATGGTTCTTCAGCTTTTTGCCTCTGATATCTTATGCCAAAAAATGCGCATGATTGTTGTGAACTGCTGCTTTAGGAGACTGGTCCCTCAAATCTTGAATGTTGTCTGAGGAAAACATTGTAATTTTTGTATCATTTGGATGATATGCCTTTCTTGGAATAAGATCTACAAGTTTGATTTGATGTAAAATGGTGTTGTTTGGATGACCTTGGAAGTTAATTCAATGTGTCGTGTTTTCCTTGGAGTAACAAGTATATGAATATCCCAAATGATGGATTGGATGACATGTTTTAAACAATCACCATAAGGGATGTTATTCCAAAATTAATCTTAATAAATTGAAACTTCTCTTGAATCTTAAGTAGATGTTGTTTTTGTTGAATTTAGATATCTTTTCCATTTTTTTTAAATCAAACCCTTGGTATTTTGTTCAACCTTCCTATTATTTTGCAGTTCTTTACCACAGAACCTTATGCCTGTGATCCTCTTAGTCTTCCAAAATATCCCCCAACAAAGGAAATGGATGCTAAACGACGGGATGATGAAGCAAGGAGGTATCTTTTCTATGAAGTTTGCTTGATGCACGCACGTGTGAACATTTAAAAAAGATATATATTTAAAAAGCAGGGGGTTGGGACAAAAAGGTTGGAGGAGGTATTGACATTCAGGTTAAAAAATATAAGGTGTAGTTAATAATAATATTTAATTTTATCTGAATTATTCAACTACACTTATCATAAATACCTTTTATGACAAAAAGTGGAGACTGAAAAACTTTTTACATGTTCTCTTTATTTATATTAGCTAAATAGGTGCCAAACTATAGCTTTCCATGCTTTAATGTTATGACTGAACAACACTAGAGATGGTGAGCAGATTAACCACACTCTGCTTCAACTTACAGACCCCAACACACACAATGACATACATATGTAGTGACCAGCAGAGTGTTCCTTTGTTCATTTTGATTAACATCTGCTAGTTTTAATTTGGTGATCTTATTATATTTGACCGATATTCCCTGCAAATATGGATGACCAGATCAAGAGCTGCAGGCAAAGCTCATGTTGATGGTGCAAAGAAGCATCGGTTGCGTGATCGGTCTGCCAAAGGTGCTCCTGCTCTTGAAGCCAATGCTGAGCTTCAATCCAACGTTGATGTATGTTGAAGAAAATTACTACTATCTATTGATCATAGTAGATTATGTTTTGGTGCCTTATTATGCTGTTTTCCTTCTAATAATTTTCATTTTTAATAATTGGCAATTGAAAATCTGTACAATTATGACTGGAAGTATAAAAGTAACACTGATTATTGGCTGCTGTGATGTGTGCAACAGAGAAGGCGTTTAATCACTCATGCAAATGCTAAGAGCAAGAGTGAAAAGTTCCCTCCACCTCATGAAGATGGACAACTTGGCTTTCCTTTGGGATCTTCTAATCACATTGATCCAGATATTGTTCCTTCTGACATCTCTTTGGGTTCAACCTCCTACACCTTTTCAAAGGAACCATTCCAAGCTTGGTCAGGTCCCATTGGTAATCCTGCCAGCATTAGTAAGCGGAAGAAACAAACTGCAGGTGATGCATTGGATTTATCAAAACAATATAAGGGAACCCTCAAGGATAAAGTTAAAGGAAAGAAAATCACAGCCTAGATACTAAGTACATTCTTGTAGAGTCAAATTAAGAAAGAACTTGTCCCTGGTGCCTCATTTTTTGGTGTTGGAGTCCAACTGCTTAAATGTGTCATGCTACATGCTTTCTTCTTAAAGTTAATTCCTTCTTATCAAGGAGTATAACCATTTCCCCCCATTTTTAAGCCTCCATTTTTTCAAAGTTTTGATCTTTTAGATTTCATTTATATAGAGGTTTTTCTGGGGGACTTGTTAAGTCTGTTGGTATTACAGAGAATTACTGTGATGTACATGGTGATTTTTTTGTTTTCATACTCCTGTCAAAATCTGAATTATATTTCACACCTTTGTTGAGAATTCAAATAAATTTTTAGTTCTTTAAGTCCTTGCCTGTAGATCTAGGTGCTTGCCCCTCCTGTTGTACCAAATCCTAAGTTATAGTAACTAGATTGCTTTCGGGTATTCTGTATCTAATTTTGTTTTTGGTTTTTGGTATTGATTTTGAAGAGGAATTGAAGTCATTTCAACAGTAACTCATCCTAGTTGATATCACCACAATGAAATTATCATTATTCATCATATTAAATTGAGTAACATTTCATGTGCATTTTCTTTCTCTTTATATATATTGTTTTTCTCTTAAATTGACTTTCATATAGATACCTCACTCTCCAACAGAAACTATTAAAGATAAGTTTTTTTTTAATGTAGTGTTAGTGTAAAGATTTTTGCAATGGCAACCAATTGAAGAGCATCTTATATGTGATTTTTTTCACATAATTATTGTAAAAGTTAATATTTACCCCTTCCAAATCTTGAATATAAACCAAAATGGTGTGTTAATTAAAAAACTTAGTTAGTGCTATTTAGTTGTATTAATTTCATTTTAAAAAATAATCTTCTTTCTTAAACTATCATTTATTAAAACTTGACATTAACAATAAATAAGAGATGTTAAAAATTAAAACATCAATTAGATGAAGGATATTTTAAAACAGATTTTTTTTTTATATCAACAATGAATTAATGAAATAAAAGACGATATTTTAGGGGTGTTTCAACCCGTATACCGAAGACACTTCTAAATAATTTAATATCGTAACAAGCACTCTACAAAATTATGTGAAATTAGTTTATATGTCTTTATTTATATTTGAAATCAATAATTAGTTTATATGTCTTTATTTATATTTGAAATCAATAATTAGTTTATATGTCTTTATTTATATTTGAAATCAGCATTGATGTAGTTGTAATTTTTAATTTATATTTAAAATTGGGGATAGTATCATATAAGGCAACTTTCAATCAAATAAAAATATGGGTTAGATATAAAATAGTAATTACAGCTTGAATTAATAAACAAAAATAACTATGACATGGGAAGGCTTTGTTCTTATTCATTGAATAATAATAATATATGCAAGAGGGCACTACACAAATGGTTTAACAAACAAGGCAAGGTGTGAATATTTGACATAGCTACACATTAGGTCACATTCATTGTTAATGTAATGTAATCATTGTTTATAAATATCAGTCATCAATTTTAGTTAATGACAAATAATGTTTTAAAAAAATTATGTTAACTATTTTCAAATACTTTACATTGGTTTTTCTTTAATGAAATACACTTATATTTATCATTTATTTATAGCATGACTTTATGTATGGTTTATACATAAAATAAAAGAACAATATCTTAAACAAGAAAACGTGTTAAGACATAAGAATAAAATACACAAATGTAATTTTTCAAAGTTATAACAAATATAAGAATCAGCATAAACGGAGTTACTCAATTGTTTAACTTAGAAATAAAAAGAGTTTTCATTACACAATTTTTGTAATGGTTTTAAAAAATATATATCACAAGAAAAGCATTAAAATAATTTAATTAGATTTTTTTTTTCTTTTTCAAAAAGATCTCGCATAAAATTATATTTGATTCGAAAAATTAAAAAGTCAGACAAAATTAAATCTTCTTGTCATGCTCTATGACGAAAATGTTTTTTTTTTAAATAAGAAATTAAAGTCCTAATTGAACTTCACCTACCTTTTTATGAAAAAGAAATAATCTTTAGTTAGCGTGCCAAGCACAAACATTTACTAATTAATAGTACAAAGAAAAAATATTTTATTAATGTTTGTGTCAATCTCCATGCATTGAATCTAATAATAGTTATACATATACTATTTTTCTTCTTTGAGGGATAATCATATTTGTAAAAGGCAAAACAAGTAGCACAAAAATAAGGTAATTCCCAACCCGATGAATTATGACTGGTATTTGACGAATTTTTAAAACTCCTATTATGTTCTTCTTTTCTTCATTGTGAAAAATAGTGTATGGTGAGATAGAGGAAGTTCATTGTTATGATAAATCTTTGCTTTGAACTACAAAAGAACAAATGAAAAATTTCATAGAAGTCAAGTTCCTTCTCCAACTTTTGAAGCTGGTTTTGAAGTTGTACAGAAAAGTCAAATTCCTCCTCTACCCCATGTTTTCATCTTGCACCCCCAATGGAGTAAAAATACCTTTTTACCCTTAGTGAAAAAATAAATAATACCCTTTTCTTTTCTTTTCCACACTTCTTCATCTTAGCATTCTTCTCCATAGCAGCCGCAACCCCTCTTCTTTGCTTCTGGTTGCATTTTTATGTTGGAGAGCATTTCAAGATTCCTTATTGGAGATATGAATTACCAATAAACTCCACCACCAACCACCATAGATGTAACACTACAACTTTCACAACAAACTAACTACTACACAATACCTACATTAATTTTCAGAAGAATAATTTCAGTATTTTCAAAAGTATGGGTGCAGATTAATAAAAGGGTGCAGGAAGAATTTGCCTAAAGAAAACAATGCATAACCTAAATCTGATGAAGGTTGTTTCTTCATCCACATCCATAGCTTCTATGGCACCTCCATAGGTAAGATAAAAAGCATTACTTTTTTCTTAACAAAATATATTTCAGATTTTACAATCTCAAAATGTTTTTTTTTATTATTATTTACACCTCTTGAATTGTAGAATTCTATAATTTAGAATATTTTTTTCTTTAATAAAGTATACTCTGAATTACAAAATGTAAAATGTATTCTTGAATCCATAAGTATAATCTGGATTGCACATTTCATAACACCTCATTACTATAATATGTATTTCAAATTGTACAATTTGGAAGGTTAATTCATATCCAAATTTGTCTTTCAGATTCTACAATTCAAATTGTAAGTTCAAAATATGTTACAAATTGAACAATTTGGAAGACATTTTTTTATCCAGATTTACCTTCCAAATTGTACAATCCAGAATACATATTACACTAAGGAGTGTTATGGATTGTGCAATCTAGTATAAAAAAAATGAAAAAGATAAGCAAACAGAAAATGAACTAAAAAACAGTGCAAAATTTACCTCAACTACCAATATAAGATTGGATTTTTTTAAAAGAATGGAGGTGAAGGGAGAAATTGCATATACTGAATCATGTAAGTTTGAGTATATGAAACTGAAGGTTACATGCAAACCCATTAATGGAAATTGGGCCTACAGATAAATTCAGCCTGGTTGTCATTGAATTTGGTGAGTTCAAAACAACTCACTGTGGTTATCTATGTCCAATTACAATTTGTTACATGGGATATATTTGTTAATATTTCAACTATTAGTGTGTTTCCACATTTGTAATTATCCAAAAATATTACTTTAATTATCATTATTTTGTTTTATTTTCCTATATTATTTAGTATACTTCATTTACATGTTAATTTTTTTATTTGTTTCTTCTGTTTCACAAGCATAATTGATCTGTGGGAATATGAGAAGTTAAGATAGAGGCTTATCTACAATTCCCCAATCTCCAATAAAGAAAATGTGAGAGAAAACATGAACTATTCATGATATGACAAGGTCTAGTTACCAAGGAGCCTTATCTTCAAATTCCCTTCCTCCAATCAAAGTAGTTGTTTCACTATTCAATTTAGATATTTTCAATTAAATATTATTGAGTTGAGTATATTGTTAAGTTTAATTGAGTTAGAAACCTTGAATATTTTTTTTTCTAAAATTTAAACAAGTTATGTAATTTAAAGATAGTGAATAAATTTTATTATTGTATTCTCTTATATGATTTATTAAAAAAAGTTAAATATGTTATCACTTCCGTATTTTTATGTAAAATTGATTTTTATCTTTAGTCCAAATTTTATATCCTTAATATATTTATATTAAAAAAATTATTAAAATAAATATTTATCAAATTTATTTTTACGTGACAAATAAATTTTCAATACAAACTATAATACTATAATGTTAAAATATTTTACTAAAAATTAATTTTTCATGTAAAAAATTAATAATAATTTATTTTAATAGTTTTCTCACAAGCATGCAACTGGTCTTCCGTTTGAACTATGAATAAAAACTAATTTTGTATTATAATATAAGAAAAAAATATATTTTATTTTTAAAAAATATTATAATATATTTGTGATAATTTTGTTTGGATTTTAAATTTTTTTAATTCATTAAAATTTATTGTTTTAATTTAAAAATATATTTAATAATATAGCAATAAAATTAAAAAAACCAAATAAAAAATAAAAAACAACAACAATGAAAAAAAATAATTGAAAAAAGAAACACGACTTGAGTTAAAAGAAAAATAGAAATCGTCTCCACAAGCATGACTTCACTGCAAGGTTGAAAAGAAAAAAAAATTGTAAATCATCTTTTAGAGCACGACTTTTATACAAAATAAATTAAAAAATATTTTTCGATATACGACTTCTGATTTGAAATAAAAAATAATTTCATCGTTTCATGCATCTAATTAACACGATTTCTTAAGACTAAAATCGTTTACAACTTATCTATTTATGTAAATTTTTTAAAAATTTACCAATTTCTAAAAAACAAAGAAAAACACTATATTTATAAATTTTTAGAAGAAGGACTTTAACCACTGTCGTAATATATAAAAAATATTTTTGATGACCATTAGAATGAAATTTCCGTATGTATTTTAAAAATGACACAAATACATGCAAGATAATAAATTTTATGTCGATTAATAATGAACCAACATATAAAATTCACTTCCTATGAAAAAATCCATCATAAAAAACTTTACAAAGTTATTATATTATACTATTTTTCATTCGCTCCTTCTAACCTTAACCAACATATGAAGAGATTTTTTAATAATTTTTTTCTTATATACTAGTATTTTCTGCCTAATAAATGAAATTTACATGGACACATTTTCAAATAAAAACTTGATAGCATATTTGTACATCAAGATTAACTCATTGAAAATTTATAATGTAAATAATATATTAAAGTAAAAAAATGTGACACTCAGTCACATTTAATAGTTTCTAATATAATGGAGATGGATAATTGAATATCTTTATAATTAAACAGTTATTTAATAAACAAGTTAAAATTAATATTTATATACTTAATTATTTGAGTTAATTGATATATTTTTTTCACAAGTCAAGAATGCTTGGGATATGCACATCGTGGTTTATTATATAATAATAATATATATTAAATGCAAATGCAAATAATAATAGTAATATATTATATAATTTACCATAAAAATAACTTACGATAAATAAAACGTATTATAGTTTATTCTTAACAACTACCTCAAGTAAACTCTCATAACTATTTAAAAAACATATATTAATCATTAAATTTATTAATAAAAAACTTATAATATATTAAACTTATTATAATATATAGATTTAAACCGTCGTAACAAATCATGATTAAATATGTTCTTTCTACTGTTGAAGTAAAACATTTTATTTATGAAAAAAAATTACGTTTTTCCTCAAAAATTGAAAAAATATGGAAAGTGACAAAACTAATTATATAATAAATACTTTATTAGTATTTAATTATGTCATAAATATTTTATTAATATTTGTGTTTTTTATTATAATAAGGAATAAATAATAATCATCTCATTTTTTACTTACTTTTACTCTTTCATATAATTCATCCGATTTTACTTCCCCCTAATTTTCATTATCATTTTCTTTGTTTTCAGTCTATCATTTGATGTGAATTCTATTAAAGAAAGGCTGGGAGTGATCAAATGAATCATTACAAAGGCAAAAAAATGTTTTGTAACAATATTATAGGAAGTGTATAGTATATATATATATATATATATATATATATATATATATATATATATATATATATATATACACGCAAAAAGGGCGAGGAATCTTTGTTCAAGCTGATGACACAATCTTTACAGGTTGATTTCTCGGACTAGGCTTTCAGCTTCTCCTCTCACAGTTGGGTTTTCGGCTTTTCCTTTCACAGTTGGATGTATGTATCTACAAGGCACTCTGATGTCAAAGTCATAAATAATTTGTGTATTCATCATATAAAATTCACTCATACTTACCTCTTGGATAAATCATCTATTTATAAGACTCTCTTATTGAATTTATAACTTATTTTGATTTTTTTTCTGCACCATTTATTATTTTAAACACGCTCATTAATTTGGACTTTATTAAATTAGATTTTACTACCGTGATTATATATATTTCTCGATTTAATCTCTCAGTGTATTCTTTTGGATCATACCTTTCTATACTAACACTATAAATGTTAAATATGTTTTCTGTCAATCTATTATAATGTGAAAATGGTTTTTTTATTAGTCTAATATTTAGACTTCATAGATCTATAATAAGAAAATTATTAAAATATTTTTTTATTAATATTTTTTTATTAATATTTTTTTATAACACTTACGTCATTATGAGTCAGTCTAAAGTATTTTAATAAATTTATAAAAAAAAACAGTTAATGACACATTTCAAGTTTCTTTACTACATGTTCAAGAGATTTAATTTAGATGAGAAAAAAAATGTCGCTTTACAGCTCACAAATAAAAAATAAACTATTGGTAAACTCATGAATCATGATAATAATTTATTGTTAGCACCTGAGATGACACCTTACCACTGACACACAGCCACATGTTGGTTGCATTATTATACTATTTTTGTACCTATTTGTGTTGTTGAGAAAACGATCGAACGTGTGTAAGTGTGAAGGTCCAAACCATTTTCCGTTTCGTTGAATTCGTACTATGTTACCAAAATGAATAAAGAAATTGGTGTTATGTTTCGTGTATCATGGAATCTCAAAGGAATAATTGAGGAGGGAAGGAAAACGAGTTAAAAATTAAATAATTTATTTTATAGTTTAGAATTTTTTTCAATTGTGAAGGAGTGACAAATTAAAATTAGTCTCATAATAAAAATATATTCCCTCTTAGTTTTGTGGACGAACGAGAGCGATAAAAAGAAAAAAAATTTCTTAAAAGGCGAAAATACTTGTATAGTTATTCATTTTAAAATGCATTAAAAATGGTATTTATTTCTTAATTTTTTTAGATTTCATCTAAAATTTATCAAGAGTTTCATGATCTTATCAAACATTCATCGAATTGTTATCGAATCACTCATATAATCTTATGCATAAGGCGAAGAATCTCAACTTAAAAAAGTGTATTAAAATTTTTACCTCAACTAAAAATAACCTAAAATTAATGATATTTAAAAAATATATAAATAAATAAATACAAACACCACTTTATAAATTGATCTTATGAAACTAAATTAAAATTTAAATGAACAATAGATCATTATATCACCCAAGTCAATCAATTTAAGAATATTTTTATTTAACTACTAATACAAAGTTAAATAAAAACTTCACTTTATTGGAATATAATAGTCTTCCAATAAAATATGTTTGTGGTGTATAAAAAAATAATAGACTTATTGGTTGTAACTGGTGTGGCCAAGCTTGCTGGAAATGGATATGAAATGAGCTATTTATCTAAATTCGTCACGTTATATATACGGATTAAAAGCACATGTCGATTCGTTTTGTTTATTTTGTATTAACATTATTGTATATAATTATTTGTATTTTAAATATGATCAAATATTTTATTATTATTTCCTTAATATTTTATATTTATAAGTAAAATTTTAGATTTCATTTCATGAACTATTTTAATATTTTTTATAATATATTTTGTTATTCATTTATAATAAATAAATAATCTTTAAAATTTTTTATTTATTATAGTAAATTTTATTTTATAGAATATTCAAATTCTAAACTAAAAAATTATAAAAAAATTGTTGACCTTTTAATTTTTAAAAAATTTATATGCGTCAATTTGCCGACTCATAAACTTAGTTATATTTAACGGACTAGATATATTAATCTACAAATCTTATATTAATAATCTATATTGTCATCCTATTTTTTTATATTTTTTTATTTAAAAATTAATTGTTTTATTTCATTATATATATATATATATATATAATCTTTTATCCAACTAAATAAACGATTTTTAATTTCATATATTATTAAAAAAATAAAATCTCATTTTTACTTTTTCTTTCTTTCTTTTTACTTTTTTTATAAACCAAACAATTAGTTATTAATGGTTAAGAAAGTCGAAATGTTTTGCTGGGTGAAGGAATGAAGACTGCTATTAAAAATAATAAGTGGGAGAATGTATTCTACAAGGTGAGTTTGTAATAATAATTAGCTAATTCAAAATGAAAATGAGAAATCTTACATTTGAATTTGATAATTGTGGAGAAACCAACTTCATTTCACTCCAAATGTAAAGCATTTTGACCTATTATCTAAAGAAGAAGAAAATGTACATTAGGTTACTTTCCAACTAATTGGTTCATTAAAGTACCAATCAATACGAATACGACACAGAGAGATTGGACATACTAACTCGCTTATAAGGAAAAGGTTTCAATCAAGAAACCAAAAATACATGAATATTAATAGTATGGTATGCAGTGCATAGTTTTAAGAATTAGTTTGTTGAATTCATGGAATTCTACATTACAGCCAAAGAGCAGCACATAGTAGAGGGAGAGGAAAATTAGAGAATAACAAGTAAAGAAAAACAAATTGTTGTGCAATGTCAAAGTCATACAAATAAAGTGTATATATATATATATATATATAAATAATGAGAAAAAAAAACTAACCACCAAACAAGATAATTTAAGTTTGTCAACAAATTAGATTATTTAGTAAAAATGAATAGACTAGAGGTCTAGTATTGAATAAGACGGACTAGACAATCTAGTATTAAATAAGATAGTCTAGACAATCTCTCATTAGATTAGACAATCTCAATTCATCTTTGTTGATATTGTCCTACAACATCATTTGTTTCATGTAACATACAATGATCAAAGTTGATAAATAATACAATCATACAAAATAGGGTAACCTAAAGTTTAACTTTATGCTTTCTACTAAAATTTGAATATATTATCTCAAACTATTTACAATCAATTTATGATAGATGTAATATTCTAACAGCTATATTGATACACATGCCCACTTCAAAGCATTAAAAAATAATAGGGTTTTCTTTTCAATTCAACCAATACATAAATTCTAGGTGGATTCCTTCAATATCACAATCAATCAAAACAAACTAAAGATAAATATAATTCATATCATACTCAACCAAAGCAAACTTAAGATAAACTCCTTTAAAAAAAAGAATCAACCAATACATCAATTCTTGCAAAAATTTCAAAACAGTGTGACCATATCACCTTCATATCCAGATCGTCTAACCTAAGATACTATTTAAAACTACATGTTTAATTACCTTTTTGATCCCTACATTTAGAGACAATGTTCAATTTACTACATTGATTTCAAAAAAATTAATTTGGTCCCAAGGTTTGTTAAAAAGTATATAATTTGATCATTTTTGTTAAATTCACATAAACAGCGTTAACTGATGATGATTTGGCAAGTGTGAGTGGCACGATTATACACACATGTCTCCACATCAGAGCCTCGCCATCACCCTCAACCTTTTTTTCTCCCATCTTTCTCAACCCTAACCATTTTCCTCCGCAAGTGGCCACTTTCGCATGCTCTATCGTTTGATATTTGATGTTGTTAACTTTTGTAACACCTCTTGCTACCAGTATTTGCACTTAAATTGAAAGTATTCAACCTCAGTGGCTTAAACTATGGCACCACTTCCACCGGAGAAACCATCATTTGCAGCAAAGGCATGGTATTTGAGGATTGTGGTGGTGGTACAGGATAGGTTGGCTCGGTTACACAATTGGAGACCTTATAAGAGTCCACATTGGGGATTGACAGAGAAAGGGAAGTTGGAGGGTCATTGGAGGAGGAGAAAGTAGTTTCTACGGGAGTTAGAACTGCGACAGTCCTAGGCACGGGACAAAAACATGTGTGAAAGGGTTGATGCAGAGGTCGGTGGAGACGAGGATGGTCGTGTCGACATTGACAAACCTTTTAAATGGTGGAGGGTGGTCGTCCATCATGATTGAGGCGCACCCTTCAATGTGGAGTTCCAGTGATTCTTGATTGCATTGTCGGATTGCCATGGAGCAAGCGGACTATGGTGACCCATTTGTTGTTTGTTGTCGAGGGGAGAATAAGCCTTGGCTATGGATAAATGTTTTTGGTTGTGATGTAAGATATGATAAATGATGAAAAATAAGTCATTATTGCGAAAGTGACCTTCGGAGGAAGATGGTTAGGGTTGAGAGGTTTTAGGATTGAGGGTGATGACGAAGCTCTCATGTGGAGACATGTGTGCGTAAAAGTGAAACTCATACTCGTCACATCATCACCAGTTAACGTTGTTGGTGGAAATTTAACACAAAAGACCAATTTGCATATTTTTTTAAAACCTTAGGATCAAATTGTTTTTTTAAAAGCATTGTAGTAAATTGAATATTGACCATAAATGTAGGAACCAAAAAGGTAATTAAACCAAAACTAAACTAGTTTCTCTTGTCTATTTATTTGCTCAACACAAAACCAACGTTTCCAACTCCACAAAACTCATAGAAAGGTTAAACATGTGTACATAAAGTTTTGATTAATGATATGAACATACTTATGTGGTCCTGGACTAACAAATACCCATCTTATCTCTACAAACACCACTTGCAAAACTCTCATCCCCAAACATGCAAAATTTCTAAAAACTGGCCAAAAAAAATTGTAGAAAGAAACTTATTCTAAAACAAAAACTGGTTGAATATATTTGTTCTATTCTCCATTAGGATTTCCATGACAAATCTTCAAAAGGATAAACGAATTTTCTCCAAAAATTTATAGAAAAGTCAGAAAAAAAATATTTTAAAGAGATTATGATTATTTTGAAATGAAGTTTAAATAAATAAACTTTACTATTTATAAGATTTACACTTTGATAATAAAATATTCATACTTCATTTTAGTTATATTACTTATACTCTTAAGTTTTGTTTTTCCAAGTCCTTATATGGAAAAACCAAGTTTAATCAAGATATTCGATTACTATGTGATATAATTGATTATTTTTTAGATTTAGTGAATCTAAGATTAATTCAACATAGATAATCAATTATAATCAACTTAACATAATTGATAATTAATTATTATAATCATAAAAGTGGAAAATCAATTTTAAATATTAATTTGTTCAAAATTATCTTAAAAATTGATTAATACTTTATATTTCCTTCTAAATCAAATTGAATTTTGCAATTATCACTAAAATGTAGTTGTTATCATAAGAGTGTCAAAAATCTCATCAACATACTATAAGTGTCAAGGCTTAATCTACTAAAGATTTATGTATTAAGGTTTGCTCTTAGATGTGGTAACAAAATCTCTATGCAACCATAACATAAAAAGTAAATGTGGAATGTGCGGAAGAAAAAAAAAAACTTATTCAAATTGAACTTATGATTCATTAGAATGGTTTGTTTTTCCATTCTTCACTATCTCACTAACACACTTGAATCACAAAAGATTGAAAATCACTTTAAAAAAATTAAAAAAAATAGTAAGATTACATAAATTCTCTAAATGATAAAAAATCTAATCTATATGCTCATAAAATAAAATTTTAAGTTTTAGTTTTTTTAAGAATCAACTTTACTAAACTAATAAATGTTTCACAATCATAAATCAATCACAATTTTTCTAACACCGAAACGTTTAAATAATTGTCAAGAATTTGAGATAAACTTAAAAAAGTAATTTATTATAACTCTTAATTCGATGTGAAAAGAAAAATTATATAAATTATACTATGTTGGATAAAAAAATATAGTTATTTTGACCCACCATATATCCAAACACATCCTCCTAAGAAGTTTGGATTTTTCACTGTACGATCAACATTTTCTTTTATCAGCAATAAGAATTGAATAACATGAATCACTTAAGGGGTGATTCAACCCTTAAACATATCTATATAATAGGACCCAATTTCTCTATCTCCCAAATCATAAAAAATAATCTATCACTATAAATCCCGTAAAATCTCAAAACAAACTATAATCCATAGATTCACATGTTCTGCAGTTATCAGAAGTTTATCAGAAGTTTCTTTCAATTGTTGCCGGTGGTCACCCTCCTCCATCAACCATACATTAAGTAATGGGTGTCTTTTTCCTAAATTCTTTGTGTATAATTTCAAATTCAGAATTATCATTCTACCCATTACTTTATATTTATTTCAAAAATATATACCACTTCACACTATTTATTTTAGTTATCACAAAGTCACCCTTTGAATATATATTCATTATCATTTCATTACAGACTATTCATAATTTTTAAATGAATCTTTGTGTTTTCGTGAAGTAGTGTCTAATTTAAATTGAACTTATTATTTTTAAATTTCAAGTCCATGGTCTTCTTAAACCAATGCTCCATTTAATAAAGAGGAAAAAATAAGAGAAAAAATGAAGTAGAAAAACTATTTCATGGAAGAAAAATGAAGAAAATATTTTACTATAATACTATTTTATTTATTTACTATTTGTACCTCCGGTGTCGAGTTCCCTCAACATAAATATCTCGATCCCACAAGTCATTAATAAATTTTAATTCAATATTAATTAGAAAGAAGATTAGAAATAAGATTATAAAAAGTGTCAAAGAGATTAACTATAAAAATTGCGTTAATACACGTTACAAACAATACTCAACTCTTCTTTATAAATAAAATGACACACTATATAATCTTCCTACCATAAAACAAACCCTAAACATAATTGTACCGGTCGAACTCCGGAGACGGGAACGGACCATCCGAATCAAATAACATTTACAACATAATAAATGTGCAATGAAGAAGCAGTTACAAATAATATTGAAGGGGTCAAATGCACGCTGCGAAATATCCGAAAAATATGTTAATACAACGATTAGAAACAGATCAAACCGAAAGATACATTTCTACGATATCAGAAAGCCACTACGCATGTTTGTTATTAACTTACTATCCAGCTCACGCAGGTAAAGGACTATAAGTCAACACTATAAATAGAACTATGATAAAAAAGAATAAAATATGTTTTTCACATCCCACAAGGAGTCACCTAAATCATAACACTAACTTGATCGTCAGAGTGCAATCACAGGTACCCAAAAACATCTACAGCGAAAGAAGAAAACTTGAAAAAACTTGAAAACAACCGATACATTAAGAAATTGTGTACCCGCGAACACGGTCCTACTCCGTTCAGGTACAATAATTAATTATGCTGTAATTTTTAATAATTTTTATTCAGTCACTGTCACACAAAAAATCTAAAATAATCAAGATGTGAGGTTCACTTTTTATTTTTTTTCAACGAAATCAGTCTCCTACCTCAATCTTTATTTTTTTTTTTACTTTCTTCTTTCATGCTTTTCTATCAAAAGAAAACATTAAAAAAGTAATTTAAGATGGATCCCCCGTGATCTGAGAGGGAGGTGCATGGTTAGTTACTTCTATTAATTTTCATGAGATCTCCGTTAACCAAATGTCTTTTCATAAAAAGGAAAAAAAAAAACTTCTATATTTTGATTACTATACCCGTGTTATGCACACATGTTAAGTTTAGGTTTAACAACCTTTTTATATTAATATGCTTTTCAATTATTTTAATTTTATATAAGTATATAGTAGTATATATGTTTATAAATATTTTCAGATTTGAACTTTCTAAATAAAAAGTGTAATTAAGAAAGAAAATCTTAAAAAAGACAGTTAGTGAAAAATTTTAACGAAATTTTCAAAAAAATTATTTTTTTAATTCTACCAGAAAACAAAATCAACCAAATAATTTAATTGTTCGATTAAAATTAACTAATTGATTTAGTTCAACATGTTAAAGTTATCATATTTCTTGAGATATTATAAATAGCAAAATTAATTATCAACAAATTTATAAACACTTTCCTTTTAATACTTATTTTATTTATATATCTTTTTTTACCATTTATCGAAATAGACAAAAATTTTAAATTTCAAATTTTAAATTAGTTTGAAACTTAATCTAAATATCATGACTCATTTAATCTAGTATACTACTCCACGTGTAGAATAATATAATGTAAGCATACACATACTTTTATATATATTTTATATATAGAGAGAATAAAAAGGAAATAAAAATAATTCATTAAGAATCATCATCCACATCTATAACTTCGTTTACTTATATATAAATCACAATTATAACAATTTATACATGCATATATATACAAATATTAATTATATCATATTATCAACATGTTACACACAAAATAAATGTTACACACAAAATAAATTACAATTGAATTACTCTCGATTAAGATGGATGTCTAAATTTTCAATTAGAGTTTAATGAAACAATGTAATTTTTCATATATTTAATATCTTTCAAAATACTCGTATTAAATATACCTCAGTGTATGTTAACACTTGACTCATTGAAAATATCATTAGCAAAAATCAACCTTAGTTTCTTATGTCAGGATGGTTACTTGCATCTACAGTTAGAAGCAGTGATATATTATTTAACTTCTCATTGTTTATATGATTAGATCATTAGTGAAACATAAAATATTTCATTTTCTTAATGCATTTTATGCTTAATACTACTATTATTGAAACCCAATATCATTCTAAACAAGTTCACCATATACTCATTAAGGGTAACACACCCACATATATTACACACCTATAAATGGTCACACCAATAAAGAATCATACCCACCACCAATGATAACATGTTATACAAAAATACTAATGGATACATCTCATTTTAATACATTACCAACCATACATCACATATATTAATAATATGTTCATAAATATATACAATTAATTTAATATACAAGTCATCAACATCATCATCACTATTAATTAAGTGTCATTTAAGTGGTTTTCTCTCATTTGAGTGATCTTGCTTCCTATAATTGAGGAAGACTTTCTTGCTTAAGTGGTCTTATACCGCTTGAACGAGACAACTCCATAGAGAAGGTTTTGTCTTTCCTTTGCTTAGAGTTATCCCTCTGCGCTTGAGCGTCCATCACTTAAACAATGCATTTGTTATGTCACTGATAATAAGTTCCAAAAGTATATAAAATACACTACTTCACCAACTCTTAAACAATTGTGTTATTGCTTAGATGTCAACACATAGTTGAGCATCAATTGTTCTTGAGGAGAGAGAGTTATCATGGTCTCTCTCACTCAAGCTAATGAGTAATGCAACTAATCATGACTCACCGTTTGAGCGATATGTTACCACTTGAGAAATATCACGTAAGAGAACATAGTTCATTGACAAATTTAATATCAAATCATACAATCTTATGTTTTCACACCTTATGTTAACATTAACTCTTAATACTTCCAAATTGATAATGAAATCCAATAACATACACTCTTAATCACTACATTAACTTACATAACCAACACACACACAAAATATATTATATGCACTCATATTTGTATATAACATTAGCATATCTATATCATTTAGGATATCTTATATATATCTAATTAAATAAACTATTATTATTGTCAATAATAACTATCATCTGAGGTGAATGTCTGAGTTGTACAAGTTGATTGACCTCTTCCTTAAAAGGTGTCGAGCTTTGATAGTGAGAATCGAATGATAATTCACCTACAAAAGATTTTTCGAGATATACAAAAGATAGAGTGAGTAAAAATATATTTAGTCAAAATAAGTACTATTCAAGGTTATATTTATAGGCTTTTTAAATATGCATGAATGTAAAATCAAACCAATACATGACAACTTAAGTTAATTTTTTAAGATATTTTAGTTAATGTCCACTTAACCTTTTGTTAAGATTTCAAAATCAAATCCAAGATAAAAAAAAAAAAAAAAGTGATAAACATTTGATCCTCACCTTACTACTTTTTCAAAAAATATTTTAACAACATAATAATATATTATCTTTAAATTACATAATAGTATAAAACTGAATTGTTAATGTTTTATATTTATATTTAATGTAATGGTTTAATTAATATTAGGAATCTAGGCTTTACTTTCAAGTGAATAATAATATCATGATGACTCTCATTTAAAAAGAGAAAAAGAATATCAAAGCATCGTTGTGTAAGAATGAAAAAGTAAAAGATAAAAGAATTTTCTGATACCAAATTTTTTGTTGCTCCATAACTTTTATCATCTCTACCATATTTGGATATTTGAAAAGTCATCAAAATCATGTTAATAAGAAAGTGAAGGAAGCACTACACTACAAGAAAATTATGAAATAGAAACCAATTTTTAGAGATCAAAATAATTAGTTGTAATAGTAACTAAATTAGAGATCATTTTGGAAACTAAAACAAAAATTAGTTTTTAAATTAGTTTCTATTATTTTCTATTAATGTTAAATAGTTTCTAAATTGGTCTCTAATTAGCAACCAAGGTTTTAGAGACTAAATTTAGAAACTAAATAATTGGTAGATAAAACCTTGGTTGCTAATTAGATACCAATTTAGAAACTATTTAACCATAATAGAAAATAATAGAAACTAATTTAGAAACCAATTTTTGTTTTAGTTTCTAAAATGGTCTCTAATTTAGTTACTATTGCAACTAATTATTTTGGTTTCTAAAAATTGGTTTCTATTTGATGATTTTCTTGTAGTGCTATATGAGAGACTATTTAAAAGTTTTATGTTTAGATCAAGAATCAATTAAATAAATTGGAATCAATTGGATTTACATGAAAACAAAAACACTTAAGTAAATTATTCCTCTACTTCCATACCTTCTCCTTACCTTCATATTTTGAAAAATCAGTTTTAATTTTTTTAAATAGTCTTAAATAAAACATAACATCACCTTTTTTAATACATTAACGATACCCTCACACCTCGATATCTCTCTTCTAGTTAGAATACTTTCATTATCCTCTATCCGTAGTATTTGAAGGAACAATTTCATCATTTAAGCGTATGTGAGATGGTTGACGAGAATATTCATTATATTTGACATTTTTCAGTGCAAAGATATATTTTTTTTTTAGTTTTTGTATGCCATTTTAACACATTTTTTTGTGGCTTCCAAAAAAAAAATAAGCAAATGAAAACACAATCACTACCATTAAAAACACCACAAAACTTATCTCAAGCACAAACGTTAACCATCAACCACCACCTCTTAAAAATGAAGAAGAAATCACTATACTTTCTATCATACTCAAAAAGATATTGTTGGAATTAAAAAAAAAACATAGAAACATAGGGAAAAAAAATATGAAAGTAAATTGAAAAGATATGAAGGTGCAAATTTTTTTTTGCCAAAACACTTATTATCTCTAACCATTATTATATGGGTAGACTTTTATCCATAATGGAATATGAATAAAAATAACTTCATAAATGTGAATCAAGTAAATCTAAAAAAAATAATGTCACAATCTCAAATCTTATAAAACAAAAGTTTTGCCTTCTTTTTACCAAAACAAAATTTAAAAACAATAATGGGAATTAAGTGAGAAAGATCCATGTGGGACTTAGAATTCAACTAATGAAAGGTGTGATATGTGCTTTGTTTTCAAAGTCATAATGATGAATAAAGTCAATAGAAGAGAACAATTGTACTACGCTAACGATCAAATGATACATAGCCCCACTTATATAAGTTGATTGAGGTGTTTCATTTTGATGAAATGAATTTGAAGTTTCGTATTGAAAATGAAAACAAACACTAGGCTCCGTGGATAATTTTAATATAAGAACATATCTATAAGTCGTATTTTTAAAAAATTAATATATATTAAAATAATATTTCTAAAAAATGATTGAAACAAATTAACATTGTACTTTTTGTTAGTTTTATTATATAGATAGACGTTCATCCAAACATTATTCACAAAATAAAAATTAATAATAATTATACTTACCTTTTCAAAACTTTTATCCTCTTTGTTATCTTTTACAATATTCATTCAATTTAATATAATTTTAAAATTTATATTTAGCCGTTAAGTCTTCAAGTTATTTAAATATGAATTGTTTAGATTGTTAGTTTAATATAATAAATTGTTTAGATTTAATTCATATTAATTTATTTTTTCTAAAATAAAATTTTATTTTAGTTTTGAATAAATAAATTAATATATTATATTTTTAGTAAAAAGTTATGTGTTATTTAATAACTATTTTTCTAATAAATTATAATTTTATGTATTTTATTTTTAAATTTTAACAAAATTTGATCATATAAAATATAAAATTAAATATTTAGACATATATTTTGACTGAATTAATTTGTTAAGATATCAATCTATATATAGATAAAAAAATTTAAAATTAAGCTGAAACTCGACTTTTTTTTTATTTGTGTGAATCTAATTTTATTAAAAATTAACTTTTATAAAAAAATCCTAGTTATGTTTGGGCAAGAATAGTATTAGCATTAGTGACCTCATGAAAAATCCTCGTGTTTTACTTGTTAACTAACTGTAAATATATAATATTATACTTTAATGTAATAAATAGTTTAATTTGACTTGTATGTTTTATATGTGACTTTTGAAAAACTCCAATATTATTTAATATCTTTCAAACAAATAACGTAATAATAACATAAACAAAAATCTTATTTAAAAAAACACTATACATAATATTAGAAAATGGAAGAATTGGAACAAAACTACGAAAATTCAAATCTTTGTTGCAAGAAAAAAAATCAACTTGAAAAAAAAAGGAAAGTAAATAAATTGAATCTAGATTGACAACGAAAAAGAAGAGACATCTTATGAAAATAAAACCCTAACAGTGTGATTTAGTATTATAATCGTAGAGAGAAAAGAGAAAGAAGATGAAAAATATATATTTTTTTGACTTAGAATTAATAAATGTTGACAAGTTTGCGTATAATAGTAACATTAGTTTAAAAAAAATTAAAAATAATTTTATTTTGAAGTGATTATATGTGATAATCTGTTTTTCTCTTTTACAATAAATGAGAAAGTGCTTATTTTCATAATCTTAGAATTTAAAAGATAAAATAATAAAATAAGATATAATAATATTGATAAAATTGAACAAAAATTATAAACACCAAAAATATTTTTACAAAATTGTTTGAGAAGATATCCTTTTTATATATGATAAATATTACTAACTTTTTTATTATCAATGATAATGAATGTTACTTTATACTTTTTTTTCTTAATAAATCAGAATACCTTCTCATAGTACACTCATTAACTCACCCAAACAACTTTTAACAGATTTTTCCTCCATGTAGAAAATAAAAGACATTACATTTAACTACACTTCTATATCATACATTAGACAATTTTTAAACACAAAGTTACCGAAACAAATTTACAAGTTTAACAAAATAAAGATAATATAATAGTATTATAAGTATTGTTACAATTTATAATATTATTTGTTTTCTTATCATATTCATTGATAATAAAGTGTAAAAAACATAAAAGACAAACTAATTAAAAACAATATTTATCATATAATAAGAAGATGTATATGTCAATTTTATTGCATTGTTAATATACTATATACATCATAAATTACAATTAAATTATTTTCAATCAAAATATAGAAATCTTTAACTATATTATCGTCAAACAGTTTGATTATTATATTTTAAAGAAACTCGTACTAAACATGTTCTACTAGAAGCTAACCGTGATCTATCGTAAATTAATGTATGTCTCATAAAAATTCAGTAAAATAAATCCTTAACTTTCTTTTTCAAGACAAATCATGTATATACTTTGTAAACAACATGTACAAATTTTTTTTTCAGTTTCTCATCACTTATGTCTTAATCTACTTAATCAAACAATCGGTTGAGTATAGAACACATCCCATCTTTAACGAGTTTTGTGTTTAATATTACAATTTTTAGAATCACAATACTATTTTAAGGGTAACACACTTATGAGGGACATGAGTGTATACATATATCTTATAAACCAATTACATGCACTTGAGTAGCCTCACACTCTTTGATTACGAGAACTCCAAAGAGATATTTTTTTGTATATTCTTTATTCAAATGCAAACTCCACACATGAACATTCATTACTTAACATTTTTGTAATTGTTGAGTGATGAACTTCTCATGTCACGTACAACAAGTTCTAAAAGCATAAGATACAAGATACATTGTTTTACTAGTACTTGAGTAACCGTGTACATGAGTGCTGACATACAATAGCATGATTTCACATGTTCCATAATTTTATGTATTATTATCAAGACTCAACGCTTCAGCGACCTTAATAGGTAACAATTATTCCATAATGAGAGAAAATTGTCTACATCTCTCTTGCTCAAACTACAAGATTTCACTTGATATATATATATATATATATATATATATATATATATATATATATATACCTTAATGTTGGAGATCCCACATCGACTAGAGATGAAAGCCTTTCATTCTATATAAGTGGGTGCAACCCTATGAGCCGGTTTTATGGGGTTGAGTTAGACTTAAAGTCCACTTCGTAATACTTAACACTAAAGCGAGTATGATCGATAATGAATTGTGAATCTATAATCATTAAACATCATTTGGACATCACATGAGGTGATAAGCATCCACTTTACTCGTATTAACTTAGAGAACACAATTTATTTACCATTAACAATACATTCTTAAATTTAACACAAATTTTATGGTTAAAAATCATTTAAAGATAACCAATACATACTTAAGAATTTTACATTAACCACTAATATCATATATATTTTACATTATTTTCTTATTGATAAAAATACATATTTTACATTACTCCAATAATTATATTCAAAGCTATACATATCAACTTTCATATATTCCTCTCTCATCAATCCCTCCATCACAAGTAGCGTACCTATTAGTAAAATCTTTCATAAATTTTTAAAATTAACTTATGTACAAATTGAGAATAATTTTTTTAATATATATATATATATATATTTAAATTAAATCATGAATAAATTAGTTTTAACTTAATAAGAATTTGATATTTTTTTCTATAAGTTATTAGGTAAATAGTTATCCTAAAATTATACAGTAAGATTGGTATATATTTTTACATGGAAATTAGGAGAAAAGACACACATAAAATTTATTCTTGTTTTCAATTATTATAAATAAAATTTATAATTATAAAGGATAATATTTTCAAACACAACACTATAATAATAGAAATATTTTTTTAAATAAATTATTTATAGTATTTTAGATCCTTATGAATAATTTGTAAACAATATACCTTCAAAATATCTTAGTATGGTAAATTATTTCATATTTTATTTAAATGTAACATGTACAATTAAGTTTATTCTCTGATGTGATACTATCATATAGTATTAAATAGGATTCATGTGTTCCCACCAAACTAATAAAGGCGACACGTCTTTTCTCCTCCTTAGTCATATTAATCCTCTCACTAAGAATGTGCGCATAAATTTAAAAGGTTCTGCTTCCGAATTTAATTCCCAATTCAGGTACATAAAAAATATATATAATCTTAAAAAATTTGAAAAGTTATATGATTTTCTTTCAAATTATATATAATTAATTTTAATTTATTAAAAAATTATTATTTTAGTTTTTATTTCATATTTTTTTTTATAGAAAAGTTCATAATTCATTTTAGAGATTGAAACTTGCATCTTATTTGCTTCATGTGTCCTTTTAATTTATTGTTAAATTAAAAACAATTTTTTAATTTGACTAATTAATTTTTTTATAATGAACCATCAACATTACAACCTTGGATAAAGAAATAATAAGATATAATAAAACTAATTAGGTTAATAAACTAAAAATAAAAAAATTCAATGTAAATTATGTTAATTTTACTTGAAATCACAAGTAATTAGCTGAAAATAGACTTTTAATTTATATTTTAACAAATTACGGTTTTTATAAAAAAAAATATATAACTTTAACTCAACTACATAAAATTATATTTTATTTATATAACTACTTTTTATATTATAAAAGCATATATACGCGATTTTAAAATTATAATTTATATGATAAAAATATGTAAATAATAGTTATCTAATTTTAACAACTAATACAATTTACATCTACTTTGTATCAATAATTACAAATGTATTCAAAAGTTATACACAAATATATTGTATTTATACTATTATGCTTGTTATAATTATAAAAAAATTAAATAAGTTTTTTTAAATTATTATTATTATTATATTATACATACTAGCGGAAACACATAAACTCTTGCGCCTGTGTATCCGCATTTCCTCTTTTACTAAACTTCATGATGATAAAAATTTAACATACATGCAGAAATAATTTTAGATGAGTCAAAATGAAAAACAAAAAATAACATGTAAAAGAAAAATGATATATTGATTAAACAACTTTTTTTTTCTTCTTCGGTAGAGTCTCTCTTCTTCTTTTCTTTTTCAAGTTTTTTCTTTTCTTCCATGGGTAGTTTTGAAATTAGAGAATGTGATGATGTTCACGTTAGTTAGGATTAACTTGCTGGTAAATACAAAAGAATAATACTTTTACCAAAGAATATAGTTGCTTGAAATGAAATGAAGAGACTGATTGTAAAAGAATGTTATTTTATTTGATATGCAAGATTTGATACGTCTGAGAGTATGTTTTCTTTATTTTTTCTTGTTGTTCTCTTAAATAAAAAATTAAAAAAAGTGAAGAAGTCAGTTTGTCTTTAAAAATTGTACATTAATATTGAATTAAAAATAGTTTTATTTTTTAAATAATTTATATGAAATAATAAAATAAAATAAAAACAGATATAATGGAGAATTTTCTATATATAGATATATACTCTGAGAGTTGTTTTTTATTAAATAACAATTTGATAAAATAAGTTAAAAGATATCTATCATAATATATTATAATAATACTAACGGATTAACTAATGTTCTTTAACTTTATTAAGAAAAGTATTTTTAAATATACTTGATTGTAAGTTTAGTTTTCTGTTTTGAGAAATCAACAAGTTATTAACATGTTTGCATTCAACCTAAATTATTTTGAGTAAGTTTGAAATTCAAATTACTTAAATAATCTTGAGATAAGATATTTGAATTGAATTATATCAGGAACCCTTTGTTAAATATTTAATATCTACTGTGATTATAACTTTTCTTTGACATAATAATCTAATTGGAATTATGATAAAAAGGGGCATAGATTACATCAGAGATTAGGTTTACAGTATTAATTAATGCCCCTGGAACAAAAGTTTTGACACAGCACAATACAAAACACAGAAGTGCAAAAGAACAAGGTCACATGATTAAAAATCTCAAATCTGATTGTTACTCATAGCATCAACAGCTACAGCAGCAGCTCCCAGCAATCTTCTATTTAGCCCCACACACGTTAACAAATTATAAATCAAACTCATTATTCTGCTTCTCTTCTTTCTTTCTTGTCCCTGTCTCTCTCTCTCTCTCTCTCTCTCTCTCTCTCTCTCTCTCTCTCCACACTTCACACGCCTTCGATCGTGTGTAATTTCTAGAGCCTTCGCAATCCCCTCTTTTTTTGCGCACTTTGATTTCAATACCATAAAAATTCCTTCTTCGATTCTGCAACCACGTCCCTTCAACTTCGCTTATAATCTCCTACTTCTTCTGTAAGTTTATTCTTTATTCTGTTTTTTTTTTTGTTTAGTTTTAAGTTTTTAGTTTTCCTTTGGATTCTAACTTGATCGCCTCTTTAAGAGCTCTGAAACGTGTTTCAGTTACGCCAGAATTCGAACACGTGTTTCAGTTGCGCCGGAATTCGAACACGAGATTAGTTCGTGGCTTTCTCTGTTCGAGTTCTTTGGAAGTTGAATTCTTTCTCTGTTTGAGTTCTTTCGAAGTTGAATTCCTTGGTTTCGGCAACACTCACCAAATCGTGCCCTCTCCGCAATGCTGCAATCTTGCTTTCTGGTGAGCATTTTGCCGTGTTTACTTAGCTGCTAAGTGATTTTTTTTTTATAACTGGGTTTTATCTTCTGTTGTTGAAGACCGGGGAAAGAAGAAACGGGATGATCATTACTGCATGTTTCTATATTCCTTCTTGAATTGTGTACTTTAATTCTGTCATGGGAATCTTTTTTTTATGCTTTTGCTTTGGGATTAATGATTAATTTTGTTGCATTAATTTTCGCCCAATTTTTATTTTTTTTTGCTTTTTAAGTGTTTGCTTATGAAATAAAATCAGGTTAGGTGACGGGTGAGTTCTTTTTTTCTATTGTTGTGGAAAATCTTATAAGCGTGTTTGTTGCTGTATTGCAGTGATTTTTTCCATGGCGAGATCGTGAAGTTCTTAAAATGGGCACCTCGGAGAAATAGATTTGCACTGTAAATTGGGTGTGAACTTGGCGACTCAGCAGGAATCTGAATTTGTGTAAAATCTGCTTGTGCAATTATTTATTGTGGAGGGTGGACAAAATGGTGTTTGAAATCAGTTCTGTTGTTTCAAAATTGCAAATGTTATCCACTTCGGATCATTCCTCCGTTGTCTCCATGAACTTATTTGTTGCCCTTCTTTGTGGTTGTATTGTCCTTGGCCATCTTCTCGAGGAGAATCGGTGGATGAATGAGTCTATCACTGCCCTTTTGATTGTAAGTCTTCACTATCCTGGAGCTTATTTGCCCCCACGTTATTTAAAAGTATCTGTTAAATTTGTTAGTCCTATCATAAACATTGCTTTTCCTTTTAGTCCCTTTGTGGAAAATTATATATTTCGGTCTCTACGTGTAAAAATGTCTACAAAATGGTCTTTGTTGTTTGTGAATGTTACAACAACAATAGATTTAGTCTCTGTACTTATAATTTTTTTGCTTTTTTGTCTGCTTATGAAAAATATTTACATTTGGATTGGGTTCCAACGTGAGAATGGTCCATGCATCAAACACATTTTCTTATATTTGGTTCCTGTAGGGAAAATATTCTACCACCTTTATATTGTTAACAGATGCTAGGGAATAATTTGCTAAAATAAATTCATTCAGAGATCAATACGTAGGATTTTTTCATGTAGAAGCTTAACTGGAAAATAGTGTCAAAGTGTAAAGGATCATTTAATTTAACCTGAAGAGTCCAACTCCTCCAAATATTTTGCCATGCTTTAGGAGGCAATTATATCTGTGTATTGATGCTTAGTTTGAACAATGGTGTGTGCAGCTTTTCTTTTTCTTGTTTTTATTGGATAATGATTAAATTTCATATTGATTTTTCTCAGGGTGTTACCACTGGCGTAGTCATTTTGCTGTTTAGTGGTGGTAAAAGCTCACATATTCTTGTTTTCAGTGAAGATCTTTTCTTCATATACCTTCTGCCACCTATAATATTCAATGCTGGGTAATTTTCCGTCTTCAGCACCATTATCTTATTTAGCGAGAAATTGATGCTTGACTCTATTTATCATTCTTTTGTTAGAGAAAAAGGGAAGTTGTTTTGTTTTGCCCCTTTACAAATTAATATTTCCTTGCAGACATCGGAACTTCCCAATGTGATAATCTGAAAAGTATTCTGGTTGGTATACTTAAAAACTAGTCACATTAGCGTTATATAGTGGTGGATAACTTTTAGGAGCTTATTGAATCTCTAGAGTCTGGCTGTTTGAAATATACCTGATACTAGTACTCAGTTCACTTGCTTGTGCACTTGCACTTATACGAGGGACATATAGAACTGATTCCTAAGTTTATGTTTCCTATTTCATTCATTACATCAATTATTTGAAAATTATGACTTGAACAAGTTCTACTTGTAGACACTATTGATGGTTTTGTATGTGATAATTGCTTACATGATGATGTAGTTAAAAACATCAATTTTATGTATCCATGATATGATCATGAATTATATTAATGACATATGAAAAACTCCAGAATCATAGTGTTTTCCCCTCCTAAAATCCCTATTCCGTGTCCTGAAATCCATGTTTTATTTTTAACTTTGCGTGTATGATACATTGCCATTATTGTTTTCTTATGATTTTTTTCTCTGTAAATCATTTCAGGTTTCAGGTGAAAAAGAAACAGTTTTTTGTTAACTTCATGACCATCATGTTGTTTGGTGCTATTGGTACATTAATATCTTGTGCTGTCATAACTTTGGGTATGCATTATTGCTTTACATGTATTTATTAGATTGTTATTTAAGATTTGAAGCAGTAAGAAAATAAAGGTGCCTAGTTCCTCTAACTTAAATTTGAGACATTATTTCAGGTGCGACACAAATTTTTAAGAAGTTGGATATCGGTCCACTGGATTTAGGGGATTACCTAGGTATTTTACTTGTCAATATCATCTACTTGGCAACCTCTCATTTGGTTTTTGACTTACTAATTTATGATCATTTCCAGCAATTGGTGCAATATTTGCTGCGACAGATTCTGTTTGCACATTGCAGGTTTGAAGAATATATTCCTTACATTTTTCCTGCAACTTAGGTATCACTTATAGTTACTGAACTTATGAATGATTATGCAGGTGCTAAATCAGGATGAGACACCTTTGCTGTACAGTCTTGTATTTGGGGAGGGTGTTGTGAATGATGCTACATCAGTGGTGCTTTTCAATGCGATCCAAAGCTTTGACCTCAACCAAATAGACTCTTCAATAGCTTTGCACTTTTTAGGCAATTTCTTGTATTTATTTATTGCAAGCACAATGCTTGGAGTGTTGGTAATTTTTTCTCTCCCTCTAATTCTCTCATGCATGCATCACATTGAATCATAGACAAGATCTATATCAACACTGAACGTGCACATAAATATTGATGTGGACTTGTGGCTATGGTCTAATGTATCTTCATCACCTTGTAGACAGGTCTACTCAGTGCTTATATTATCAAAAAGCTGTATATTGGAAGGTATTTTCTTGACATTTTCCCATTTCCATTGTCTGTTCAGCAGTAACTCTGATGGTATTACATTGTTATATTGTATGTATGCAGTTAATTCATAGTGAAGTAAAGTTGCGGACAGTTCTATGATAATTAATGAATTTCCCGCTTCATCCAATCTAATTTTTTTTTTGTATTGTTTGTTAACTGAACAAAAGTTTACAGTTTAAGAAGACTACACTGAACTAATTTTGATTGTTTGAACTTTGAAGTAGCCATCTATGTTAACTGGTTCATTTGAGTTTTTTTTATTCTAAATGTTATGTTGCCCATTATAAGTTATTTCATACCACTAAAATAATAATAGAAATCAATAAAAATGTAAGACTTGTTGTTAGGCATTGATTTCTATTACAAGTTATAAAGCGTTGTGCATCCCTGAATTATTGTTTGGTGTGAATATATGTCATTTTAAATTGTGTTCATTTTTATTTTTTAGGAAAAAAATTCACATTAGTTCAGTTGACTGTCAGTAACTTGATATCTCTCAGTCTCTGTGCATCTGTTAGCTTGTTCTTTCTATCTTGAGTACAAGGTTTTAGACCCCTTTTTTGGTAACTATGAGACATGACACAGGATGGTTTGAAAAAGTTCTTTATTAATGTTGAACACATTTCTCCTTAATTTCAGGCACTCTACAGATCGTGAGGTTGCACTTGTGATGTTAATGGCGTACCTATCCTACATGCTAGCTGAAGTAAGTTTTAAAAAATTTTAGTAACATTTTATGGGTGCTGTCAACATTTTCCATTAACACGATGCTGATGTTTCTACATCTTCTGCAGTTATTCTATCTAAGTGGCATCCTCACTGTATTTTTTTGTGGAATTGTTATGTCTCATTATACCTGGCATAATGTGACTGAGAGTTCAAGAATCACTACCAAGTATGTCTTCTAAACATATTATTTCTTCATGTTTATATACACTGTTCAAGTCTATGCATTCTAAGACATATTTTTCATCTAACTCTTGCAGGCATTCTTTTGCAACCTTGTCATTTGTTGCTGAGATCTTTATCTTCCTTTATGTTGGTATGGATGCCTTGGACATTGAAAAATGGAAATTCGTCAGTGATAGGTATTTTTTAGACTCATTAATAATAATTTATTCATTAACCTTTTTTGTACTCATGAAAAATTGCTGAATGGCATTCTTTCATGTCCACAAATGGTCTGCTTCTTTACTGAAACAGTCCTTGTATTACTTGATGTGACTGGAGAGTTCTTTTATGGTGTTTTTATCTTTTATTTTTCTTTAGCGAATTTTTATTCTGCATTCATCAATCTTCTCTACACTTCCTTTTATTATATTAGAAAAACAGTTAATTTTCTATACTTGGTTCTTTCTGCAGCCCTGGAACATCTATAGCAGCTAGTTCAGTATTGTTGGGTCTAATTCTTCTTGGAAGAGCAGCTTTTGTTTTCCCCTTATCCTTCATATCCAACTTGGCTAAAAAATCACCAAATGAGAAAATTAGCTTCAGACAGCAAGTATGGCTAAATTTCTGTCACTGAGTGCTCTTTCCCAGATTTCTTGTGCTACTAAGTTTTGTTGACAAGTTTCTCCTTGTTTCTCAATTCTAGGTGATTATTTGGTGGGCTGGTCTTATGAGGGGTGCTGTTTCAATGGCACTTGCATATAATCAGGTAGGAGCAACAATGCTTATTATTAGTGGTTTTGTTTTGCTTTTGGAAAATTGAATTATTGGCCACTGATTCTGAAGATAGGATCTTATAACCTGATGCTTTCAAGTCTAATACTCTTAACAAATGCAGTTCACCATGTCGGGGCATACTTCACTGCAAAGCAATGCAATCATGATCACCAGCACCATCACTGTGGTACTCGTCAGCACAGTGGTAAGATATTTGTTTTGTAGTTGCTGACATCCAGAGCCAGTGTTATTGGTTTCTTTTTATTAGAGACTATTTTGCCTTTGCTGTATCACTGCTATTCATTCCATTAGATTAACCATTCGACTTGCTTTCTATGATAATAAAAAATTGATTTTTCCATTTGCCTGCTTTACCAGTCTGCATAGCTAACTGTACCTGTCCCTTGTAATGCTCATAATTAATCAAATTTGACATGGTTAAGTATTATATAAAATTTCTTTAAGATGGTATTGACACCAGTTAATTACAATTCTCAGGTGTTTGGTTTGATGACTAAGCCACTCATAAGGCTTTTACTGCCTCATACTCCACATCCTAAAGAATTAAACATCGTGATAGCCACCGATCCATCTACTCCAAAATCAGCCACTGTCCCACTTCTTGGGAGTGCCCAGGACTCAGAAGTCGATATTGATTCAATCCATCGTCCAAGCAGCATCCGCGCATTGCTTAGAACTCCAACACACACTGTTCATCGTTTGTGGCGTAAGTTCGATGATGCATTCATGCGTCCTGTTTTCGGTGGAAGGGGTTTTGTTCCTGTAGAACCTGGCTCTCCAACTGAACGTAATGGCCAACAATGGCGTTGAGGAAAAAGGCAAGAAATATGTAATTTGTGTTGTAAAACTACATAAATTTTTGTGGAGGTCAAGCAATGCGTGTATAAGAATCCCGTACTGAGATTTTGTTAGCTCTTTGGGTAGTGGAAGTGAGAAGTGAGAACTAAGAAGGCTATGCAGTGCAGGTGCAGGTGCAGCATATGTCATCTCAACTCATCTCAGTGTCTTCCGTAAAGTGTAATATTTGATTATTAGAATTCGTTGACCATTGTATCATTGTATTGTATTTAAAGTTTGAATAGCTAAATCTAAATATTTGTCAAGTTTTTTTATTGTTTGCAGCTTCTGCCTTTGAAAAACTATTTTTTAGTGCACCTGATTACCAACAAACCTTTCACATAATTTAGGTGTTTTACAGGACACATAATTTTATATTGCTTTGCAGAATAGGCTATTTTTTTTTCTGATTAAAGAGCTTCCAAAGGCTCCTATTTTTATTTTATTTTTTTAACCATTTTTCTCCCCGAGTCTCACCTGTATTATTATAGCAAAAATAAGGTTGAGTTTAGATTTTCTCCATAATACTATAAGAGAAAAAAATTATAAATTAAATTTAGCTTAGGACAAGTTAAAAAATAAGAATTTTACACAATTTAATTTTAATTAAAAAATACATTTGTTTATTATTTTATTTTTTATTTCTAAAAATACTAACGATTAAGCTTCTTTTGTTTGTTATATCTTTAATCCTTCGCTTGGATTACAGATGAATTTAAGAGAAAATAAAGAGAAAAAATGAAAAAAGGTAATGTTTAAAGGTAAATGCGTGGAAATTGATTGGAATATTTATTAAAATTTGTGAGCGATTTTGATTTGATAGATATAATAAATTTAAATTCTAAATTTAAATTCTAAATTTAAATTCTAAATTTAAATTCTGTTATAAACTAATATATATATTAATTAATTATTTTTATTATTTTTATAAATCTCGACAAAATAAATCATTTTGGGGCATAAAATAATATTTTCATGAAAGCGGAGAAGATTATTCCTATTTATGATCATTTAGCCAACGCCTAATGCAGGATAACTCAAAATCCTCTCAAATTGATTTTTAATAATTTTTTTATTTGATTCTTAATTTTTCTTCTTCTAAAATATTATCCTCTTAAATTTTCTTATGATATACATTTACTACTTAAATATTTTACTAGAGATAAATTTTAAAAGAATAAATAATAAAAAATTTATAAATAAGTTATAGGCATAAATTATTTATTTTAGTATAAGTTTTATCTCTTTAAACTCAATTATTTTTAAACTCTTTTTAAAATTAAGGGATAATTAGGTTTTTTTTTTTAAATAAAGAATTTAAATTTTTCTTCTTCTCTTTAAGTGTTTTGTTAAGAGAAAATGTTGTGAATATATAATTTAATTCTTGGATTAACAAATGAGATGATATATTATTTATTAAATATATTTTATGGGCTCATATCATATAGCTTAAGCCGTAGAATACTAAATAAAGTCCAAGCGGCAAATTATTATCATTTTATGCACTGTTAAATATTGTTAAAGTGTTAGTATGAAAGTCAAATGATAAATTAAAGTTTAAAAATTTATTAAAAAAATATATTTAAGTTATTATGATCATCACAAAATCAATTTAAAAAAAAGATATCTACACTTATATATTATAATTTAATTTTTTAGTTAATATATAACCTCTAACATACTATAATCATATTAAAACATTAATATCTTATATGTGCTACTATATATTTATAAATAATCTATAAATAATCTGATAATAATAAATGCAGTAAACCCAACAAATCTCACTTTTATAATAAATGTACGTATATAGTATTTATATCCATGTATAACCTGTTTAATTAATATGCTTCAATACACGTACCCACAATTAATCATGTGTTAAAAAAATAAAACATGTGCTACTAAAAAAATATCATATTACTGTTATTATTATGGACTAATCATTATTATTATTAGGAAAACAAAATTCACTTCTTGTCTCGGTATTTTAAAAAAATAGATAATAAATAATAATAATCGAGGTAAATAGTAAATAATAAATAGGGATAAACAATTACAGAAATTGGATCATCTTTAGGTATTTTTTTTATCAGTCGGAGCCACAATTCTCACGATACTGTTAGTGTTCTTCAATTCATCTCAAACTCTTCAACTCCAAAATACATATCCACTCTCCAAAATCCTCTTATCCCTTTCAGTTCTCAAAATTAGGTTTAGGGTTTTCATTCTTTCAGACGAAATATATAAATTAAAGAGTTTTGGGAGATATGGTAGACCAATCGTTGCTGACACTCGAGAAGCAAGGGCCAAATTCAGTGGTATCTGAAGGAATCCACGATTGGGTGTTTGAGTGCCATGGGTTTTTGCACAATGCGGTTTTGATCATCGCTTCCTTTCTCTTTGTCTTGTACTTAGCACTGCAAGCTAGACAAAGCTTCCTCAAACTCTCAAATGGCCGTTCTTATATCATTATATCCTATTACGCTTCTCTCTGGCTTGTCAGCATTCTCAATCTCGTGTGGTGCTTTTCCCAGGTCAACTTATGTTTTCCCGCAATTTCTTTAATCCAGCGAAGGAAAAAATAAACTTAGTAAATTTACAGTATGGTTCCCAAATGTTTTCAACTTGTGTAGTTTTGTACCTCGAATTGCTTACAGCTTGTTAAGTTAGTTGCGTTTGGATTTTTTGTTGGATGATTTAGAATATTCGAAGACAGGTTGAAATACTAGCTAGTTAGATTTTGAATGAATGTTATCGTGTTTGCTTTCTGCTTCAGCTTGAAGAATGAATTGATTCTAGGTACAAAATTGCTTTTGAGATGAAGTTAGGTTGTTTTTTTGCATTAATTTTATATCATATCGCTTTAAAATAAAAACATCTAAACATAAATCATACCACTTTAAGATCAATTTGAAACAAAATCAATTTGCAAATGTCTACTAAATCACATACTTAGTAGGATAGAATGTTAGTAATTTGTATACTCTAGAGATGTTGATTATGGGAACTAAACAGAGCCAGCAGTCACATTTTTTGATCAAATTGAATATTATTATTATTATTAAGTTAAGTAAACCTTATTTTTTGTAAATGGTGTTAATTATTTTTGTTATCTGCTGGCGATGGTGAATGTTTAATTCTTTGATTGATGCAGACGTGGGAGTGCTCTCCCGGGAAAGAGTTTGCGTGGAACTTGTTGTCCCTCTTTACTACTTCTGGAATGTTGTTTCTAGAAGTGAGTTTGCTTGCGTTTTTGTTTCAAGGAAATAGTACCAGTGGCTTAGAAGCGTTGACTCGAACTTTTGGTATATCGGGGATTATTGTCGGTTTTGATATCTTGTTGAAGGTAATTCTGTGGTTTTTTTTGCAAGCTTGCTGCTTGTCCTTGTATGGGTTTTAATGTATTAACTGTTGCAGTTTCACCTTTTCCTTTTTAGGCTATATATCTGTTTGCATTTGGGATTCCAATTTTCGTCAACAGTGGTTACCCTACTCCTCACGTGAAGTGGAACTTGTGGGTCATGCACAAGCTGTTGCTTACCCTTGTTTATGGTTTCATATTGGCCATTTATCATTCTAGGTGGAGAGAAAGGTTACCTGGTAAGTTACTTGCCTGGATTGTTATATTATGTCTTGAATTAGTTTTATGAAAGCATAATTTCTATTCTTCCTTTTGCAGCGAGGCCTGCATACTACAAGTATGTTACTATCATGTTCATCTTGAATGCAATTGCACTATTTGCTTGTGCCATTACTGGAAACGGTGCTTCTTTTGGTTTCTGGTTAGATTCTTCTATTATTCTGTAGCTTACTTGAAAGTGATTATTTTGAACTTTCTTCGTTTGGCTTATTTCTCTAAAGCTTTGTGTTTTACTTTTGCTCACATCACAGGTTATATCATTTCACGATTGTATGTTACCATGCCGTTTATCTTCCCCTTCTATACATAACCTTCCTGGCTGACTTTTTTCAGGTCATAGTGTCCTTAACTTAATGCCAGTAGTTCAATTTTTCCAGTTCAAACATTGGTATTCTTTGCATTTAGGAGTTAGGAATGTTCATTCTTTTGTTGATCTGACTGATTGTTGTTGTTGTGATGCTTACAGGAGGACGATTTGCATTTGGAAAACGTGTACTACTCGGAAATGAAAGATGCTGGTTTCTTCGAATCAGATTGGAACTGATGCGGTATTTGCTATATTTTTTAATTAATAAGGCCTCGATGTACTAATTACCAGGGCATCCGTTCACGAAATTTGTAAATAAAGTAAATATTTCAGTAGATAAACTTTTAAAAGAAATGTTAGTCACCTCAGGTTAATGATATATTAGAATGTTCTATGCGTGATTTAATATTGAATTTATGTTTTATGTTTGTCAATTTCGAAAAAAAATAAAATAATGAATACTAGAACAATCAATTACGCTTTAAGCATTTAACGTGCGCAGAGAAAAATATTCGGTTTTAAGTAAGTTCTTGCATTTTTGTTGCATAAATAAATTGCTTTGATTTAAATATTGGGAAAGGAGGTAAGAAGTTTGAAGATTGTCCCATCCTGATTTTTCTTCTCTGTATTGAGGATTTTGTAATGGCTATTGGAGGGGCATGACCCCAAACGAAAGCTTAATAGATATGAGGAGACCCAAGTAGGGTGGATAAATCTGTTGGTTTGTATTAGGATGATCTTATGATGTGTTCATTTAAGTTGTATGATTATTTATTTCGGGTGTTCTCTAGTTAGGAGAGTTTTGTATAAGCAAATATGACAGTAAGTCTAATAAGGGAGGTTATGGTTGAGTTCATGTATTAGGATTGAATCACGTCTAGAGTGGTTCATATTTATTTATTATTGTCGATAAAAAAAAAAGGTAGGGTTGTCGATAAAAAAAAAGGTAGGGTGTTATGAAAAGTTTAATATTTAGATTTGTATTTGAAGGAACTTTACGTTCATTTATCCAAATTTCTAGGGCCTGGTTTTAATGGTTTGTGTAGGACTGATAAAATTGATAAGAAAAAATAACATACTCATTATATACACACCACTAAATGATTAATTTATAATATTTATTTGTGAAAATATAATATATCGATTTAGATCGTTTATAGTAATTATAGTAATTTTGTTTAATGTTATTTATTCATGCTTCCAAATTGTAATGGAATATAATAATTATGAAAAGAAAAAAGGGTTAATTTCTATTATTGAAGTAATTTAGCATATGATTTTGTAGTTACTATGTAATACTGAGTTGAAATTTTACATTAGTTATTAGAACTATAATAAAAATAGCATTTACTATTTGTGAATATTATTTTGGAGTGCGTCAACATGCACAAAGTAAAAGCTAAGATTGCTTAAAACTGGAATGTGTCACAGGACCAAAGATTCAACAAGAATTTAGCACGAGGCACATTAGATAGCCCAAAAATGATAATTTACTTTTTCCTAATTCTTGTATGATAACCTCAAATGCATAAAGAAGATTGAAAAATACTGTGGACATTCAAATCAGGGATAAGCCAATGCAAGAAAATAGTGAAAATTATTGGGGTGTCTAGATGAGATAAAATGGAAGAAGAAAGAGGTGTGTGGGATTTTAAAGATTATTAAAGGATAATAAAGTATTTTCACATTTAATACGTACCAAAAAATGTAGGGAGGTGTAGGTAGATCACCCAGAGCCCATCAAAATCACTTACTAGTATAATATCATTGATTATGTCTTCTGTTACTAGAAAAAAAGGAATAAGTATATTTTTGGTCTTTGTATTATAATATAAAATTAATTTTTGTTTTTAGTCGAAACTTTAAAATACGTAAATATTTATAGTAAAAAAAATTATTAAAATAAATTATTTCTATCAAATGTCGTTAACTTTTTTTTAAAATAACAAATTAACTTCTAATATCGTAATATTATAATGTTTATGTCATAATGAGTCATTATTCACATTAGTAAAAAAAGTTAAGGAACTAAAAACTTTTTTTTATAACACTTTTTTATATATAAAAAAGGTTTAAAATATTTAAAAATTGGTTTTAGTTACTAAACTTTTTTACTAGCACAGATTCCTTACTGGCATAAACATTATAATATTATAATGTAGCATTATAACGCTGAAAATCTATTAAAACATAAACATATTCAATACCATAAAAAAATATTAAACAAGTATATCAAAATGGTAATATTAAATGATTTGATGGTCATGCACATTAACGTTGACCAAGACCTACTTGTGGGAGGTGATCTTGTTTGTATCCGCGTATGTGCAAGGAAAAATAATTGAATATTTGCTAGAGAAGAGATGTTGTGGTTACTTGCTATTGTGAAGAGAAAGACAAGGAAAATCACGTCAACATGCTTAAAGAGCCGAAATAACCTTAATTTATTTGCATGCAATTTGATGGTGCAGGAAGTAAATAATCATATATGGAATGGAATATAATTAATTAATTATAGAGTATGAGTAATGGATTATGTTAATTAAATCACATAATTAATTATGTTAAGCAGATAATTGATTATACTTATATTTTTTATAAATGATTAATTATATAAATACTATCCCATATTTTTTATCGTCATTGATTTAAAATATATATTTAAATATTAAATTAATTATAAAATATATTAACTTATTAATTATTATTGTTATTATTAATAATATTATTATATATAAAATCGATTATACGTTGAAAACTTAAGATATTATATATAATCCACTATATAATATAATGTAATAAAATAATATTAAATATTTATATAATAAAAAAATATAATTATTATAATGATAATAAAAAATTATATAGTAATAATATTAATTATAAAATAATAAATATAAAAATAATATTATTGTATAAATTTAATATAAAAATTATTTCTTAGTTAAATTTTTTATAATTATAAATATTTAAATATTATTTAATTTATTTAATACTTTTTCAAATATCAACAACATCAAATGGTTTATATTTTTTTTAACTGGGATATTTGACAATATAATTGTTATTATTTTTTGAACATTATTTTAGTATAATTTTTTTATTTATACTATACATTGGGGTGTATTTTGTTTAATATTAGTTATAAAAGTACTTTGTAGTTTAATTTCGCTTCAACTTATTTCAATTTACTATATTTTACAATTTTTTAACACATTGTTTATACTATGAATATTAAAATTTACTTTTTAATAAAAAATAAACAAAATTATGGTAATTTTTCATTTTCTAACAATTTTACATAATTTTTATTTTGTCCCAAGTCATAAATATACAAATTTATAAAGATAAACTTTTAGTCTTATTTATTTATTAATAAAAAAATTAAAATTTAATTCAAACGGATCACTCACAAATACTCATAAATTTTTCATTTATTTTCTTTATTTTTCACTTTCTTTCACTATTCTCGCCCAACAAACATAAAAAGTGTAAAACAAAATAGTCTTACAAGGCTTTCAATAAAAAAATCTTCTTTAAAATAAAACAAAAAACGACAAATTCTCCCATGAAAACTAATTTGTCTGTCATCTCTAGAATCTAAGATGTGTTCCATGTGTATCAAGCATTGGACATACTTTCTAGTCTCATCTCCACCAACTATAAAGGCTCATCAAATCCTTAAGAAGAGACTCCTGCTTCTAGAATATACTTTAATAATTGAATATTACAAATAATTTATAAGAGTAGAAATTTGGGCATATGAATGTGATGATTATTGATGAAGTTGTTGATGACAGGGCCTTTATGAATGTGAAAAGAAGGGTTTATGTTGGTTGAGGTGCTTGGTTGTGAAATCGGTGTGTCTTCATTATCACCATTTATTGTGACCGATAAACGTAAAGCTAGTTGCCTTGTCAACTATTTCTGTAGTTTGAACTTCGATATCGTTTTTCTTTTGGTGGGAGGTAGGTAGGTTTCAGGAAAGTGTTGTGGTAGCTTTAAAAATTAAAGAAGGTAAAAAGTGGTTTTCATTTTAGTCCATTCATTTTTTTTGCCATCTTAAGTCATTTTCAGGTTCAGGTAAATCATTCCTCTGCCTTCATTTTTCCCATTTTTAAATTAATGTCAAAAACAACTGCACTTATTGCATCTAGATTTGGATTTGGTGATTTGGATTGGGTAAGAACTACATCGCAATGATTTTACATTTTTATGATAAGGACTTTTTATTTGCATGCAATATTAGTTTGGTCGGATGTTGATTTCAAACATGGTATTGCTTTAATAAACAAATATCTCCATAAATAAGTTAAAGAGGAAGGTTCAATTAACTTTTTCCGAAAGGTAAATCCATTAATGTACTGTAATGATTTTAGAAGTTAAAAAAAAAAACTTTTATTTAACTTAAAGGTAAGAGTTTATTTTCACTCGTCACAAATTTTTTTATTTTTTTATTTATCAGTTCATTTTAGCCTGGGCATTTACATTTCTTGTTCCCGTAATTGTTCTTTTCTGAAATAATTGTTTGGAATATAGTTGGATATTGTTCTTTATAAAATAATTGTTTAAATTATAGATGAATATTGTAAGTGTACCATCATCACAAAACTATTAATTTACTATAAGTAGAGAGAGATTATTTATAAAATATTTAGCATTTCAAAACGTACCACTTAAAGAAATATAAAATGTATTTAAATATAATTTTTTACGAAGTTGTTCATGTATATGTATTTATATATGCTTGTATATTTATATTGAAAAAATTAGAATTAATTCTCCCTCTTTAGTTTAGATATAAAATGGATACTTGTAGAAGAAACAATAAGTAAATAATAAAAAATAAAGCAAATATAATAATGACACTGAGAATTTTTAACATGAAAAATCTCTTTAACTTGAGAAATAAAAACTCATGGAACTTAGTGCAGAAAATGTTTCCACCAAGGATGAAATATATCGTCTCTCTAGCCTTTCACTAGGATTTCTAATTTCACATTATGGTAGATATCAAGTCTCTCTTTTACTCTCTATGTTGCTCTTCTCTTCTCACTTACTTGTTTTTCTCTTCTTCACAAGTTCCCTTTATATAGAGAATGAGAGAAAAACTTATCATAAAGAGATATTAGATAATTAGTGTTCATCACATTTTTAAGAGAGAGTTATAACTCCAAGACTTTTGGAATGACAATCATTGAATATATTCAATAGATCAGTTATCAAGATTCATTGGTCATGGTCTCTATTAGAATAAAGAGGGATTCCCAACAAATCTCCCCTAACTTAATTAAGAGAATCAACAAACCAACTCCCCTACAACAGTTTGTTAACTTCTTAGCTGAAATTGCCTTGATGATCATGTCAAACCAGTTGTCATCTGTATGAACCTTCTCTACCTGCAACTCTTCATCCTCCAAAGCATTTCGTATCCAATGATAACGATAATCAATGTGCTTTGTCCGAGAATGAAATGTAGGATTTTTAGCTAGGTGGATTGCACTTTGGTTGTCAGAATGGAGAACATATCTTTCTTGAACATGACAATAGACTTTTCATATATTTTATCACTTTGTTAGTTTCAGATGCGACAATGTACTCAACTTCAATTGTTGATAAAGCAACACATCTTTGTAACTAGGATTGCTAAGATACAAACCCCCTCCAAAAGTAGTTAAATATCTCATATTTATGACCCAAAATTCATACAATTCTAATCATTCTAAAATATCCTTTACTTAAAGATAGGATTGAAAGCAAATGTTGAGTTTCAACTTCATTTTCGCTAAAATAGGTTTGAGAGTAAAATTTGGATCTTTGTTCTATTTTTGCTTAAGCAAAAATGTCATAAAATCAATCTCATGTAGCAAAACCAAAACTATTTTAAAAGGTTTATCAAATACAAATTTCAAACACATTCAAAATTATAAGTGCAATCCATAATTTGCATATTATGACCAAATCATTTGTCTTAAGATTTAAAAAAAAAACATAAATAACTTTTTTACATGTAATTTTATATTCCAAAGTAACTTCCAACTCCAAAAAGAGATTATTCAAAATTTAAAGACATAGAACAAAATATCCAAACATAACAAAAATTGATCCCACAAAGTTAAGAGAACCATCTCAATTAATCCCACAAAAATTATGACAAATTCAAAAGAATTATTTTTTTCAAAGTAAACAAAAACTTACTATTTTCTTTGAAAATCTAATAATTTAAAAATATTCCTAATTCCCTAACTAATGTAAGATGTAATCGAATTCCGAAACATATAAGGTTTAGAAAAATAAAACTAAATAAAAATAAATAAAAATGAATTTTTTGAAAGTGGAAAAGAAATGAAAAGTTGAAATAAAATATGATTTTACAAGTATCCTCTTAACAAACAAAATTGTCCTTAAAAAAATTATCTTACAAAAGTAAGATATGATGAAATACTCATAAATTAATTAGCGTAGACGCTACTCTCTAATTAATATATAAGTTTGAAATCTTATAAGTTGATTTATTCCACATTAAATTAAAATAAAAAGTAATATTTTTTAGATAGCAATGACTTCAGTAGTTTTAACTAACTGCAGTGATATTTTTGACTGGAGTTAAGAGTAACAACGTATTGGCTTTCACTCCATTAGAATACTTACATGCTTTTGACACAAAACTCACGCTAATTTACATTGACTTTTTTTTTCCATTTGCATCAATTTTTGACTGAACTTTTCTGGTAATACTCTAGTTAAGAGATCTAGATAACTTTAGCTAGAGTATTAAAAAAATATTTACTTTTTTTATGAAAATTCTATTTATTATTAATTATTTATCTATGAAATAGGTTTAAATCAGAGATTTTTAATACCTAATTTTCTTTATTGTTTGATATCTAAGTTATATTGATTTTAATTGTTATTATTATTATTATTAGTTAAAAAGAGTAATCTGGATAAAATCTTATTATCAATTTACCTGACCTCATTTAATAATAAATGGGTCTATTACCTCATTTAATCTTGTTACATAAGCGAAGATAAATGAAGACATCAAATATTATATTTACCAAACATTAGTCTTAGACATAAGCTAGAAGATTAATTAAAAGAGGAATTTTAACTAAGAATGGAAAAAATTATGAATCAGTGGATTAACTTCAAAAAATTATCATGAGATCTTAATTGATTAGTCAACTTCATAATTAAATTTAAAAGTGAAAGGGGAAAAGTGGAATGATTGTTGGCAGATTAAACTTGCATGGCATCCAAAGGTTTAAATAAAATAAAGTAGTAAAAGCCAATCATGGTTAATTAATATGATGTCTTCATTAATCACGTACAATAAAGATTCTTAACCTATAACAATTATTTATGACCATATTAATAAATAATTATAATTTGTTGTGTGTTACTTTTATAATATAGTAATCTCCAATTAATTAAATAAATATATAGACTTTTTATAATTACATTAAATAAAAATACTCTTAATTTATGCATTATTGTAAATATAAATAATATTGTATAAAAAAATGCTCAAATAATTATTAGAATATTTAAAAGAAATAATAGAGTATGAAGAATTTGAAAAACACTATACCCAAATAAAGGTAACAAAGTACTTTTTAATAATATTAAAGTTGTATAACTTTAAATAATGTTTAAAATCTTTAGTTCATGATAAAGATTGTTCACCAAAAAAAAAAGGTAACAAAGTACTTTTTTAGTAAAATGCTAAGAAAATATGAAATTTAAAATCATAAAATATTAACACTGTTTCTAACTCCAAATTTAAGATACTAGATTTATAAAAAGTTTTATTTTTTTTATATATGTTGTTTAATTTTTTTCATTTCTACTTAAGAGATTTAGATTTAGATTTAAATTTAAACTTGAATTAATTGTGAATAGAGAGATAAATTTTATAATTAAAAATTCTCGTGATTTTTTTCTTTTTAAATATAAAAATTTGTAATTCCAGACAGCTTGACCAGTTACAAAAAGCTTGTATATGCCTACAATGTTTTCTATCCCAATTATATGATTTTATAAAAAAATTATAATGTTCTTTTTCATTTTCGAATTGTATCCTTATTTTACTTTTTATAATCATATTTATGGTTTCTATAAGTTTTTCTATTCTCCATCCTTTGTCCTTTCTTAAGACTTTTTCTACTGTTTATAATTTCTACTTTATATATTCACATTAATTCTTCTTGGAACTCATTTTTGTTTATTTATTTATGATATTTTCATACTATTCTTATTAAAGCTGATAAAAAAAAATACTATTCATATTAAAACTTCTTTCTATAATTTTATATTCTCTTTGTACCTCATTTTATTTATTTATTTACGATATTTTCATACTATTCATATTAAAATTGATATAATATATATAATATAATATAATTTATGATGTTTTTATAATATGATATTAAATTAAACATAACAACTATCATGTTTAAGTCATAATACACTTTAAATTATAAAATTTATTTTCAAGTTATAATTTCTTCTATTACATTAATTTGTTTGGTCACCAGTTAATTAAAAAACTTTAAAAATATTTAATAGCTCAGTCTGTTCACCATATAAAAAATGTTATTTGATGAGTTTCGTAAAAAAAATATTATTTTCAAACTGAAAACAGTTTTCGAATGACATTATTTTAGCTGATAGATAACAGATTCTTAAAATACAACCATAAAAGCTTATTCTTAAACATGTTAAATATTATCTCTATTATGTGAAGGTCTCAAACTGTAACCCATTTTGAATGTACTTTATCTTATACATTTTAAAATTTGGTCAGAATTTTCATTTTGAAAAATATATATATAAAAAAAAATATGATTAAACTATATTGTCATTGTTTCTTATTTTGAAACTACACTATTATTTTCAGCAAGATTAATTTAAATTATATTATAAATTCCAAAAAAGTTAATGTTAATTGTTAAAGAATTATAATAGTATAGTCATCTAAATGACATTTAACCTTTTTTTTTAACTTTTAAAATTTAACATGTTATTAATAGATATATTTTACATTGTTACCAAAATCAACTTAATTTTTTTAATATAACTTTGACAAACTTAACAACCTTACTACAGATAACATGTATCATTGGTGAAAGGGAATACTGCTTTTAAATTGTTATTAAACTCTCGATATAATCTACAATTAATTCTAAACAATGTATTATTGATTTTAAAAATAAAAAAAATGATATTTTAGATTTTTTTATCGGCAAAATTGATATTTTAGATACTTACATTACCTATTTCGGAACTTTATTCACACAAAGAAAATATGTCCTAAAGAAAATAAGTAAAAAAATTGTAAAAAGTAAAAAAAAAAAAGACAATTTTTCATAACATTCTCTCTCTTATCATGTTAATGCATTTATTGTTGTCTCTTCTTATATTTTTCCGTTTTATAAAATATTTCAGATTTTTCTATAATACAAAGAGCATGATCGGAATCACATATTGTTATGTCTTCTTCAAGTGGAAAGCAAGCTGAGAAGAGATAGTTGGGGCTTTTGTGGAAGTGTCACGTGAAGGATTGTTTATGCACGTGATCGAATAAAAAAGAAAGATCATTAGCCAACAAGTTGATATTCTATTTAAAAATTTATATAAATAAAATACTATTTTGTTCTTTCTTATCTACTCACCTGTTGGTAAAGAAAGCAACAATTTTTATGGTGGGGTTCGCATTTAAGTGAAAGGTTGAAACAAAAGGGGTAATAAAGTTTCCCAATGTGAATTTTAGTTTATTTCAATAAATGCCATGGTAAATTTAGCAATTTCAATGTATTAAATATTAAATTTAACAATGCCTATTCTTAACCATTTCACATAGGGTGAGCAATATACAAAACGATATTTGGATGTTCATTATAATAAGCTAATAGGTGGGAGAGATAGAATTTTTGGAAGTTGCAACAGTGCTATATGAACCTTGACAACGGCACCACTTATGCACCGTCCTAGACGTTGATTGACCGAGAAAAAGAGATGAGAATCGGTTTTCATGCACAGAACTAGCTTAGCTGAAGGAGCAGACAACAATGTTTACTAACACATTATAAGTTAACTCAATCTTATTATAAAATTTATTTTATATATTATGAAAGATTTCATTTTAATCAATGTGGGATTCAATATTATATAAATAGAGAGGGGTGTGATCTCTTCGATTTTATAAGCCGGCTGCGCCGAGCCATGAGAAGGAAGCAGATAAATCAAAAGCAGGTCCGTGTCGGTAAAAGGTCAGTACAATCAACGTCTTCGGTGGAGGTCACTTTCTCTTGGGATGCTACGTGCTCCTCACTGCAAAAAAAAAAAAACAGTATAATTAATTTTAAATAAATAAAACAGAATTTATAATATTTCAACAAAAAGCCCTTTTCTTTTCCGCTTCCCCCATCTCACTCCACTTTGTTTTCTCTTCTGCAACTTAATAAGCTGCATTAATCTCTCTATCTGTCTACTCCACTTACAAGAAGAAGATCACGATTCACACGCTTATTCCCATCCAATGCACCCACTTCTGTTATCTCAACACAACCTTGCATGAAAGAAAAAGAAAAAGGGAAATTCCTACCACCATTTTCGGCTAGTTCCATTTTAACACATCTTTCACCTCTCTCTGCGTCAATTGTTTAAACGCTGCCGTTTCTTCGGCTTTTCCAGTTTTGAGAACCAACTCACTTGTGCTACTGGTATGTTCTTCTTCACTCTGAATTTTAGGACTTCGTGTGTGTGCATAAACAAAATTCAATGATTTCACCTTTTTCCCCATTTTCTGTTACGAGTTCAGTAGAGTTGACTCGTTGATCTGCCGCGACTTGACTCGTTCCCCACTTTTTCACTGCATTCTGCGTCGAATCGAACGGCTTCACTGAAACGCTGCCATTTTAGGTGTCGATCTCGGCTTCGGTTATCCCCTCGGGGACAATCATGAGTAAAGCTCCGATTATCGAATTCGAACCCAAGGAACTCAGATTTATATGTGAGTGCATTTTCTAATTCTTCTATTAGTTTGCGCGGCCATGCATGCTAAATCTATTATAACTTGTGTGTTTGTGTGGTTGGTTGAATAATATGCCGTGATTTTTGGCCTCTGTAGTTGAATTGAAGAAGCAAAGTTCTTGCTCGATTCGGTTGACTAATAACACCTTCGACTATGTTGCGTTCAAGGTCTTAACACCTTTCTTTTATCCCTGTTACTTGGGGTTAGGCACGGGGCTGGACGGGGAGATTAATCATTTTGGTATCATTGATGTTCGCAGGTCAAAACGACGTCGCCTAAGAAATATTCGGTGCGTCCAAATGTTGGAGTTCTCATGCCGAAAGCTACTTGTGAATTCATAGGTAAGCCTTCATCTTATGTGTGTTTGTTTGGTATTTTTCCCTTTTGAGACACTTGACTTGTCATTCTATACATTAGTTAATCTCTCTTGAGAATAAGTTTAGCCATTGTGGTGGATTATTTTGGGATAGAGGCCAAATGGCCTGAATTGGGCACGACATAGTTTTCTTTGACCACTTATGTTGCTTCTCAATTTTAAATTGCTGTAATTGCAACCAACAGTGTTTTGGTGAAATTTATTTTTTTAAGGGATACCAGTTTTCCCAAAACAACAAGTGAAGATGAATCCTCAAATATGAAATTAATTTTAGCATCGTAGTTTCTGTCCCCTTCCCCTCCCAAATTCAATTTTTATTGCTTGTATTTGTCATCAAACAGTTACAATGCAAGCCCAAAGGGAAGCACCTGAAGATATGGTGTGCAAGGACAAGTTCTTAATCCAGAGTACAGTAGTTCCTGCCGAAACAACTAGTGACGATGTTACTTCCAGCCTGGTATGGATATTTAATAGTGCGTGATTTCGTACTATGGTAGATTTTATATTGATTTCTATATTTTGACTTATTGTTTGGTAATGGCAGTTTGTTAAAGATGGAAGGAAGTATATAGAAGAGAATAAGCTGAAGGTGACCCTCATCAGCCCACCCAATTCACCTGATCTCTCTCCTATTAATGGCGACTTTGCGAATGGTCTTGATCATGGAAAGGTTCAGATATATAGTAAAGATGAAATCCAATCGCCCGAGCCAATGGTCAGAGTAAACTTCACCCATACTTGGCTCTAAATTATTGTCTTTTCTCTACTTCGTTTTCGAGATATTTCAAATCCCTGAAAAAAGATAATCGAATTTCTTAGCTACATAATTTAAGGGTTTTATTGGTTTTTATTTCTGGATTGTTATTTTCATAATTTGAAAGGTGCATTGTTAGAGTTGCAAATTTTTCATTTTTTTCTTGTGTCACTTTGGAAGCATTCTTTAAGCATGTTATAAAACCTGTTATTATTTTCCGAGAGCTGTTATCTCTGCTGTTTTTGGTAGTCTTGCATGTAAGGATGATCAATTTTACGATTTCAATTCATAAGTGTTGCATAGGTCATTCAAATGTTTTGTTCTGTTCCTTGTGTATGTCAGGTTCTAAAAAATCCAGACATGGTTCATGAGGTATTAAAGCTAGAAGAGGATATGGAGTTGAGGCCAGATTATTATATGGGGCTGGACACTATGAAGGATGCAGAGGAGCCAAATGAAGAAGCACGGTTAAAAGTGTCAAAAGATAAGGAGTTGAACATGGTAAAAGATGTAGAAGAACTAAAACCACAAAAAGGTTTAGAGGTAGAAGTGTCAAAAGATATGGATTTGAACAAAGTAAAGAATGAAGAGGAGCTGAAACCAGAGAAAGCAACTGAGTTGAAAGTGTCTGAAGTTATGGATTTTAACAAAGTAAAGAATGCAGAGGAGCTGAAACCAGAGAAAGCAACAGAGTTGAAAGTGTCTAAAGTTCTGGATTTGAACAAAGTAAAGAATGCAGAGGAGCTGAAACCAGAGAATGCAGCAGGGTTGAAAAAGTTAGAATTTCAGATTTTAAACCCAGTAAATTCTGTAAAGGAACTAAATCCAGAAACAGAGTTAAAAAATCTGGAGTTCAAAACAGTAAACAATATTGAGGAACTGAAGCCAGAAAAAGTTGAAGAGTTAAAAATGACAAAAGATATGGAGTTGAAAGCATTAAAGAATGTTGAGGAACTGAAGCTTGAAAAAGAAGCTGAGTTAAGAGTTTCAAAGAGTATAGAGGAGCTCAAATTAATGAAAGCTATTGAAGAGATGAAGTTAAAGCTTGATGGACTTGAGGCAAAACTAAATGAGGTTTGGCATGCCACCATTCTTTATTGTTGAAACTTTTTATCTGCTTGCATGTGTGACATGCTTCCTAGTAAGTTGCAAGTAGAAGCAAATTTGGTTTATAAATTTTTCTATGACCAGTTGAAGAATTTGATTATTTTTATGCCTTGTCAAGGCACATTTTGGGTTAGTTTTCATTCGAGAGGTTTGAAGCATAAAGTATTCTTTATACCCTTTTCAGTTTACTGAAATATTTATAAGCATACTTGTTTTAAATTATACAGCTTCACCGATTTTTGTGTGATTGTATGCTTGATTGTTATTTACATTACTTTTCCCTTCCTTTCATTTGATTGATCTGAGATCCACTACATTTTGTTTAACAAAATATAAGTTGGAATTAGAAAAACCAAAGGAGACAGCCAGGCTGCTCTTCTAGCGTCTTTTTTAATATACAGGGGTGCAATTTGTGGCATGATTAGGGTCACAAAATAGTACAACTGTATTAGCTGACTTTTACATTCTTCTATATACTTAATTCTTTGAAAATGTCTTTTTTTGTTGTTGCAAATAGCAATGAATCAATTGATCCTATGGGTTTCTTCATTAAAACGGGCCGGAAGTAATAGTGAGTCTTGAGATAACATTGTTTCTTATTGCTTGTTTCTTATTTACTATGCAGTCTGGACTAACAATATCAAAGTTAACAGAGGAGAGGAGACTCAGCAATTATGAGACAAAAATCTTGCAAGAAAAACTAGTAAGCTTGGGGGTTTCTTGAGAAAGTATCAATCAGTATTGTAAATTAGATATTGTCTGTTACTTTAGAATTATTGCCCATGTACATATGAAAATTTTCAATTTTATTCCGTTTCTTCTCTTAGGGTCAATAGATTTCATTTCTTATGGTGGGTTTATTCTTTTTGTAGGGAGATCTTATTAATAAAGGTCCAAGAAAAGTTCAAGTCGGATTCCCACTTCTATATGTCTGTATGGTGGCGCTTATCGGTGTCTTCTTGGGATACCGTTTGCACTCGTAATACTTGGCTGATTAACCGAATTTTTGAATAGCAGAAGTTTAGGCATAAATCCACCTTATAAATGTTACAGTAGGGGGTCTGTATACTTGACGGTCAGTGATATTCGATCTGATCTCTGTAGTCTATAGTCTATATAGTTTGTAATCATGTACGTCTCCCCATTTGTATATGCAAAGTTACCCAGGTGTACAAGTACAAATAATGAGATATGGCTGTCTGGTTTGGTAGATAGATGGATGACTTGTGTGGATAGTAGAAAACTGAGTGTTTCAGATTCTTCACCTCTTTCTTTATCTTCACGTTCATCCATGTTTTCTAGGCGGCTATGGCAATTGGCCTCAGTGAATACCAGCCGTGATAGAACATCCAGTTTCAATGTTCAAAAAATTATTAATAATGGCCTTATTTAGAGTGGAATGCTTTTAGTCCAAACAACATTGTTTATCCTCCCAATGTCATAACGTTTTTATTTCTGCACTTAAATCTATAATATTATAATTGAAATCTCGCAAGTCATACTGTTTTAAACCTACGAATAACTAAAAGAAAATAAAAAGGTTATAATCCCAATTATACACCCTCATTTTATCAGACTTTTCGGTTCCTTATCTCTAATTTTCTAAAGTAACAAACAGTTGCTTTATTTTAATTTTTCCATGATTTTTAAAGTAGATTCTTACTGCCCATCCAAACACGTTAGGTTTAAGTGATTTTCTCGTTAGTCTCGCTTCCATCCTTCAGTCCCACAATGAATCACGCAATACGAGCCTACGGTTTTTTTATGTTTAGCATGCCATACATTTTCTTTTTTATGCTTTGGCATACATTACTTTAAGGGCATTGCATTTTACGCTTCCATGAGACGATGAAATAACAAATCTATTCCTCAAAAAATGCATTTCGAATTATACATTTCAACATGTATTTATTGTACATTTTAATATGTATTTCTGATCCCAAAAATACCTTTAAGAATGTGCAATATATTCTGTACAATCTGATAGTATATTTTAGAACGTATTTTTGAATTTAAAATATAAGTTCTGAAATGTATTTTCAGATAAAAAATATATTTTAGAATAAATAATTTAGAATATATATTTTTTAAAGAATAAAATTGAAAATATAATTTTTATGAAATAGGGAGGAAAAAGTAGTAGTAGCTTATTCGAATAGCAATTTTCTCTATATATGGTTGGTACCCACGTGAAAATCATCTTGGGGTGGAACATGTGCACGAATATCTACGGTTCCCATCTGCCCATTTTCCTAAATAAGCCCGTTTTTCTTTCTGTTTTTTTCCTCAGCAGCATACCACACTCCGCCAACCTCTTTTCCTCGCCAAATGACTACCACCACCAGCGCCCCGGTAATTATTTTCTTTTGCTTCCTTTCTTTAAGCAAAAATAAAGCAATGTTGGACAAAACTGCCCCATACACATTCTCTCAAACAAAATGAAATCAATTTTTTTTATTTATAAATTAAATTTCTTAATGAATGAACTAATTTTGTACAATTTATTTCTTTTTAACACTTTCAAAATCCGCATTTAATATACTTATAAACTAATTTCACCTAATAAAAATGTCAATTTCATCTTTTTTCTCTTATAAAGGTAGTTGGAATAAGATTTACCATTTATCTCAAAATGTGAAAATTATATTCTAACATGGTGGCCAAATCCAGTTCCAGTGGGACAGAAGAAACTCAACACTGATATGTGGTTCAACAACAGCAGAGTCAGTGGAAGAAATGGTGTTTGAGATGGAGAAGGCAAAAGAACTGGGTGCTGACTTAGTAGAGGCTCGGTTGGATTTGTTGAAGGACTTCCACCCTACTCATCATCTTCCATTTCTGATCAAAAACCGTCATTTGCCCATTATAATCAGCTATAGGTTAATTATAACTTGAGCATTTTGATTTGATTAATGGTAGGTTATAACTGATGCATGGTTTGTTTCAGACCAATATGGGAAGGAGGAGAGTATAAGGGTGATGAAACCATGCGACAAGAAGCTCTACGTCTAGCCATTCATTTGGAATGTGAGTTCGTTGAAGTTGAGCTAAAGGTAATTTAATTAGCTACTGTACTCTTTACCTACCATGCAAAACACAATTAATTCAACAGCACTGTGAAAAATGATGCTACCTAAAAACAATTCTTCATTTAAGTTTCATTTATTTTACATCATACCACTATTTCAACGATATGCATTTTATTATTAAATACTATGTACTCATATAATTTTAGGGAGTTTATACAGTCTTCAAACTTCAAATTTGTAAATAAATAGCTCGCAACTTTAATATTTGATGGAAAAAACGCATGCGGAAGTAACACACATAATCACGAATCAACTGCAGAAAATAAACAACACAGAATTTAACTGCAACTTACACTAATTACAAGTACAATGATTTTTTAAATAAAAATTATAAAGAAAACACAATGATTAAGTCTATTCACTAAACATGATGTCTAGTTAGCTCAATTCAATTGATCTGGTTTCATACTCAACAATATTATTGTGGTGTACTTTTGTTTTTTACCATCGTCATTTCTTTTTTAATAATAAAAACACACTATTCTTTCACTAAATAAAGGAATGCAAGTAATATTAAGTTGAAGATAACTACATATACTTTTATTTGCATCTTTTTTTTATCTTCATCTTGCTAATAATTATAGAATTAAATTTGATGAAATATAAATGAGAATATAATTCGTCAAATAGTATTTTTTATATTTTTAATTAGTATTTATTAAAACAAATTATATTTAATTATCTGAGTTTCATACCAAAAAAAAAACGTTCTACATTAAATATCACTACTTTCTAATTTTTTTTATCATATTATATTATTTATTATTACGTTGAATAAAGTTTGTTGTTTACTGAACATTACTTTTATCATTGATTTAAAATTATTTTGGATTTATATTCAATTTTTTTAAAAATATGACTTTGAAATTGGTACCAAATTAATTTATAAACATCTAAATTATTATTTTTTTATAAAAAATATTGATTAAATTTCCAATCTGATTATTAGATTTAAGTAATTAAGAATTAAAATTAATTTAAAAAATATAAATTTGAATTTAGTTCCAGTACAAAGTGTTTGGATATATATATAATAGAGTTGAAAAGTTATGAATATTTTGTGATCCTTGGAAGGAGCTCTACATTTATTGTTTGTAGGTGTGTTTGTGTATTGAAGGTAGCAGATGAGTTCTACAATCGCATTGGATGGAAGAAAGCAGAGAGTGTGAAGATCATTGTCTCTTCACACAACTTGGAAAATACTCCATCAATGGAGGAAATTGGTAACCTTGCTGCTACAATTCAAGCTTCCGGCGCAGATATAGTGAAGATTTCTACAACTGCCTTAGACATCACGGATTCTGCACGTCTTCTCCAACTCCTTCTTCACTCTCAAGTAACCTTTCAATTTACCACTGCTCATATATTCACTTCTCATGGGTCTCTATCACAAGTATATCATATCAACATAGATCAAAATTATGATTAAATTTAACATTCACCATCTTCACTTTGACTCTTAACAAATCCAAGGTTATGAAGATAATCACCAATTATACCCTCTCAAGCCTTATTTAAAGATCATACAAGGCCTCCTCTAACTTGTAAACCTTGTCCCTTAACTTCAAATCTTTCTGTTTGTTTCACAAATGTATCCTCCTACAAATAATCATTTAAAAATGAAAATGTGACATCTACAAGATAAATTTTCCATCCTTTTTGCAACCAAAGTAAGCAACATTTTGAACATTCACAAATGTTTCCGAAAAATTTACCCCAAACACTTAAGTATATATTTTTATTACTAATCTCGCCTTGTATTTATTTATAGAACTATATAAGTTCATCTTACTGTTATGGAATATTTGTATCCAGGACTATCTACCATCTCCCATGTATAATATTGTAGGAAATTTTTTTATGAAATTGAAAGTTTTCATTGTTTTTTTGTTCTTTCACAACCATGGTATTCTAATTTGAGATACTTCCAAATGGCTTATTTGGAGACCTCATGTTAATAATTATTGTAAATATTACTTTTGACACTACAGGAAAAAAATTAACTTAAGTCTTTCTTGTTTTCATCTCTTTTTAAGTCTTCATCCGAACTAGGGGGGTTTTCTGATAGCCTAAAAAATATCACAATCATCTTCTATTACTTTCCATAGATCTAATGCTTCAAAAGTGGGTTCACTAATTGTGTGTAATATATCTTTTGTTCTTTCTCAACAATATCTCAAGATATCAGTTTAGAAGATACTAATTTCTAGTATTTTGTTTATTAAAACAGAGAAAATTATGAGGAACATAAACTAAGAAGTTATTAATAATTTATTGAAAGACTTTTATAAGCTAACACTCAAAATGTAAACAACTTAACGAATTTCCTATAAAATATGAAACAAAATATATGACTCCAATAGTTAAGTGTTCAACATTTATTTCAATTATAAGATTTACACGTATATGGATTTATTTGAAATTTCACACATATTTCAATATCTATCCTTAGGTTAAATTAACCATTAAATTATGAATTATTTGAGAATTTTTAAATAAGTTTCTTTACTTTTAAAAGTTATAGATGAAATTCAAAATATCTACAAACTTTAATAGAATTCTACATCAGGTATTCAATTACAAATGATTCAATATGTTTGAAAAAAAAAACTAAAGGTTGAGCAAAACGCATGAATGTATATCTGATATTTTGTTAATGACAAACCAAATATACACACTCGAAAGTTTAGAATTCTGATAGCAAGTTTTTTGAATGTGATAACAAGTTTTTTGAGTTGAGAAACTTTATGAGAAATTCATAAGCAGTTCAGGTGTTTGCTAGTTAATTTATTCATGAAAAAAAAAGTGTAAGATTTTCTGTTAAAAGTAAAAGAAAAAAGTGTATCATTTAATCTTATGACACTGTTTTGAATCTTTCTATTTAACATTCTTGATTCTATATTACTACTATTAGATAAAAAAAAATTTAGCTGAGTCTCAGATAATCCACAGTGTAGAGATTTCGCCTTAAGAATAAAAACATTACTGAAAAGTGAGTTCATCCTTTCTTTCTTTATACTACAGATCTGTAAATCACATGCTGAGTTTAATTACGTGAATAACTGCAGGTCCCAATGATTGGAATTGCAATTGGTGAGAAGGGGATTTTGTCACGGATACTCTGCGCAAAATTTGGAGGATTTCTCACGTTTGGTTCAATTGAGGATGGTGCTGTATCAGTTCCTGGGCAACCAACTATCAAAGAATTGTTGGATTTGTACAATTTTAGACACATTGGTGTTGACACCAAAGTACACGGTGTTATTGGAAATCCTACTAGTCATAGCAAAAGTCCTCATCTTTATAATGCAGCTTTCGAGTCTGTGGGATTTGATGGAGTTTACTTGCCTTTCTTGGTCGATAACGTCTCAGATTTTCTCAACACTTACTCATCCCTTGATTTTGTGGGATACAGGTATCATGATATCCTCCAAGATTCTTCTATTCTGTAACATATAGTTGAATAAAGGCATTCCCATTTTTCTATACTTTAGCCATTAGTGTTATTGACTTATAAGTTTATTCTTAATGTACTTTAGAACACAAGTAAATGATCTATACAAAGCTTATTTAATGGTGTCATGTGGTCACAAAAATTTAGCTGGACAGCACTTTTGTATGTGTGAAAAAGGGCCATGTAATGGTTATGTCAAAATTATGGTTTCAATATCACGATTGCTAGTAATTCTTAGTTCTTTAACAAAAACAGTTACACGATTCCTCACAAGGTGGATGGACTTAGATGTTGTGATGAGGTTGATCCTATTGCTAAGGTATTTACTCTTAGGCCTTAAAAAACTTCTGTCACATTTTTTCTATCATTTAAACTTAATCAAATCATTTTATCAGGCAATAGGAGCTATTAGCTGCATGATTAAGAGGCCAAGTGATGGGAAACTAATAGGTTATAATATTGATTATCTTGGGGCCATTGCAGCTATTGAGGAACGACTACATGGTTTCTACATATGTTTCTGTATTTTCTTTGCAGATATTGAGGAAGGACTATACAAGGCTTTGGTTTATTTATAGGCTTTTTGTTACAATTGTTTGCAGATTCAAACGGAAGATCCATGTCTGGTTCACCGTTATATGGTAAACTGTTTGTGGTTATAGGAGCTGGTGGGGCAGGAAAGGCACTAGCTTACGGTGGAAAACAAAAGGGTGCAAGAATAGTTGTTGCAAATCGTACATATGGTGAGAAAGTGTTGTTGGTTTAGTTTCATAGTTCATTCATTGTGATGAATGAAAATGAGGAGCATAATATATTTTTTTTCTCTTTGTTATCAGCCAAAGCCAAAGAGCTTGCCAGCAGAGTGGGAGGAAAGGCTATTACTTTGTCTGAATTAGAGAACTTCCACCCAGAACAAGGCATGATTCTGGCAAATGCTACATCTGTTGGAATGAAACCAAAAAATCACGAGTCACTCGTACCAAAGGTTTTGTGTTACTTTTGCATATTCTGATATTACTCTAAAAAGTTACACTAACGATAGTTTCTGAGAAGTTGGCTCTAAAAAGAACTGTGATTTTAAATTATAAACTTCATGCCACATGTTGTTTCAATGTTTTAACAGGAAGCCTTGAAACACTATTCCTTGGTATTTGATGCTGTTTACACACCAAAATTGACAAGGCTCCTTCAAGAAGCACGAGAAGTTGGTGCTGCCATCGTCTATGGTACAGAAATGTTCATCAATCAAGCATTCGTGCAGTTTGAAAGGTTCACAAAGTTGCCAGGTTAGACAAGAACGAAAAAATAGTACAGCAATAACTAATGATCCGTTTTTATATTCTTTTTTGTCCCACACCTCCACCTTTTACATGAATCCACTTTTTCTGTTACAGCACCAAAGCAACTCATGAGGGATGTGCTGGCAAGAAATACCTAATAAGATACATCAACATAAGGTATAATGAGGTATATGAGAGGACTATAATCAACATAAGGTATATTTTATTGGTATAATAGACTTTCATCTAATTTGTTTTTAGAATTCTTTATAAATAGGTATAATATACTTATGTATCGTTTTTGTTAACATATGGGTTTTGGTCTAATTCCCCCATATTTTTGTATTTTTTTTAATAATACTTTTTTCATGTGATGACAGATGATTGTTGTTACTTGAGGTGTCAATCTAGCTGAGATGTCAAGTTGCATAATGATACATAACATAAAAGTTTTTTTATAAAAAAAGGACTTATAATCTATTTTTAACCTTCATTCGCTTCTAATGTGGTGGAACTTTTGGTCATACGATAAAACTGTATAAATTTAAGCAATTTGATTGGTTTCCTTCAAATGTATTAATTTAGATTCTAATGTAATGCCAATAGCAAAAAAAATTACTAGTCTATTAAAATTTAGGTATAATTACCTTATTCGTCCCTACATTTAGGATCAATATTTAATTTAGTATGGTGATTTAAAAAAAAATCAATTTGGTCCCTATGGTCACTATGTTTTTAAAATGTATCCAAATTGGTCATTTTTGTTAAGTCGCACCTTACGGCATCAAGTGTTGCTTATGTGGTAGAGAGAAGTAGGATTAGGTGTTCTTTGGGAGTTAGGATTTTTTAATTGCTAGTTAGACAACATCACGCAAGCTTTGCTTGTTCCTTCCATACGCAGCCAAGACCCCCTTCTTCCAGTGGACAGAAAACTTAATCCCCCGCTACCAACTCTTTTCTGGATCACTGGGCAACTCATATATGTGATGAACATTTCCTTGAAATTGAAATGAAAGCATCTAAAATATGAGTAAGAAATAAATTACTGATTTTCCAAGTTAGATCCTTCAACAAGTCGGAGAGAGAGAATGCCTTCTACCCACTAGCTCTAATTCTTTCACAATTTAGAGAGAGATGCTACACCTGTCCTTGTATATGTTCGCACCCCCTATTTGAATAAGGCATTCGAGTAAGACTAGCGTCTCCTTCTTTCCCAATATATGCTCCACAATTGCTTGCTTCCTATCTTCCAAAATTTTAGCAACAACCATACTTTTTTTCAAGATTTATAGCAATTAGAGCCTCTATCATGCACAAATGTTCCTTCACTTTCATCATCATCAGCACCCAAATTCTGCAAATCATCTGTATAATTTGGTTCTAAACCTTTTATGGGATTACTGACATGTAATTCAAAAACTCACTGCTTGCAATTAAAAAAATCTTAACCCCCAATTGTAATTCCAATAATCCTAACCCCCAATTGATTTTTCACTAAAGTAATTTCTCAATCCACGCAACTTGAAACCTCACACCTCACAAAACACCAAATCCCATTTCTCTCTGCCACATAAGCAGCACTTGACACCGTAAGGTGCGACTGAACAAAAATGACCAATTTGGATACATTTTAATAAACATAGGGACCAAATTGATTTTTTTTAAAATTACAGTATTAAATTGAATATTGACCCTAAATGTAGGGACGAAATAAGGTAATTATACATAAAATTTAATACTTTCTTTTTTTCTAATCTTAAATATATTTATTATATGTGAAATGAGTTTGTCTATGCATGTCACCCATAGCAAACCATAACTCATTTTTTTAGTTAACTATAATTTAATCGTTCCTATCAAACTATCAGTATAAAAATTATAAAATATAATTATTAATTAATGATATTGTTCTTGTATAAATAGAGACAATCTCCTTACTTGCCTAATAATTTTTGTTTCTTATGTGATGTTCTCCTCACGTTGTTGACGGTCTCCTTCGATACAGAACACGACGATATTCTCCTTGCGATGTTGAACGGGGGTATGCATATGTGAAAGGTACTTCGAAGTTCAAGTCAATTCTCATGAATAGTTGAGAGTAATAAATGTTATTAAAAATATACTTCTACCTTATCATTACCAACCTATTTATAGAGCTATATTGGGCATTCGCATGGATGGGTATGGATTAGTACGGATGGGAGTTAACCTTGTATTAGTCTAACACTAAGTACGTTTTTAACTATGGATTAATCTTGTTCTTAATCAACAAGTTCTTGAGATATGTTCGACGGTATTTTTGAGATCGTTATGTAATCTTTTCAGCCTTTTATGGTGAAGATGATCTTATTTGTGTAAAGTACACTACCAACACAAACTCAAAAAACTTTGCTTGAGAGTCTTTTTTGCAAGAAAATTTTTACAAATGTTCTTTGGCGGGTGTTGAGATGGACTTAGTTGGGTCTTAGTTATCTCCCTAGCACCCCAAGCTCGAAGGGTATTCCTTGTAGAGTCTAAAAGGTTCTTAGTGCATGTTGGTTGGGGACTTGAAACGACATCTCTCGTGATCTATGTTTGAAATGGTTGTATCCATCATATGTGGATAGATCTGACGGTTGGTGAAAGGATGTGCCTTTTAGGCCACCTTCCTTTCCAACTTCTATAAATAGGGGTGAGTCCTTGTGTTGGAACGGTGCAATTCCATTGACAATGTATGTCATGGTCTAGAAGGGGTTCCGCACGAGTTCTTTTATATGTTCACATATCTTCACATTCGTTTCCTTTTGATGAGTTCACTATGGGTTTTCTTCGGGTCTTAAATGTTGCTCCTACCCAATTACATCCTAATTCACGAGCTTCATTGCAAGATTTTTACTTGTTGTTTGAGTTGGTTAAACTAAAGTCTTCCCTTTAGGTTTTTCTATATTATTATATGCCCGACCAACTGACCAAGTTGGTTGGTTGTCACTTATCAGCCAATCATGAATGTGTCTTTTTGCACTCTATATGTCTTCATATAAAATTTGAAGGGAGAATTTCTTAAATTCATAGTGGAGCCTTTAAGTCGACACTTTTTTTTATGATGGGATAAAATCAAAGTTCCCTTTTTATTGGAATTGGAATCCCATTCAGTATCGTAATTAGGCGAGGTTGATGATGACCTCCCTAAGACATTGAGGTTTTAAACTTGTTGCTGAGGAGATTACCCATGTGAAAGATCCTTGTCATTTATCTTTTCCCCCAATGATAGGTGGATTTTACTAGTATGTATAGTCTTTATTTGATTTATTTGCTTATACTATTGATGTTAATTTTACTTAATGCTTTTATGTATTTTAGGTGTTATGACTCACGTCACTCATAATTTCAAGCAAGTCTTAAAACAACTTCAATAGCAATGTGGCAAAGTTGGTGACAAGGTTTTGAAAAAGGGACTCACCTTCCCGATGATGGTTATCATTCCTTCAACGGGTTTGGCTGTCGACCAATTGCCTCTTCGCCGACAAGAAGAATCATAAGAGAGAGATAAACCCTTTGAGTCGCCATGGAAGTCTCTTAAAAATTTAGGCCATCGTCGTATGATGTCGGGACAAGTGTTGCCCCTAACTCCTCCGGAGAAACTTGCAAATTTCTAAAAGTGTTAATATTGCCCTAACCTCTATCGAGAAGGAAGTCATGACCACGACTTCAATGGAAAAACTGCTTGCAACTTGTCTGGAGATGCAAAGTAGAGCTTTTTTGCTTACAGAGTAAACGAGGTCGAGGCTTCCATGTCCTCTACTATCGAAGTAAAGAAACTGTAAGAGGTCGGCAAAGAAATGAAACTATTGACAAGAGATCAACAATGTCTTTTTCTCACGTGAAGCCTACATGGTCAGTGTACTACTTGAAATGCAAATAACTGGAAATGACAAACATCGCTTAAGAGTTGAGGTAAAAAACAATTTAAATACATTTTTCTTCTTTAGTCCTCTAAGATGTGTTTTAAGAATAAGACTATGATCAATTTATGAACTCCAAAATGAAGAGTACCTCAAAAACGATGATTGATCCTAATGATATTATATCAATATATATGAGATCAGAAGAAAATCATTCTTAAATAATTATTAGTCAATAAATAGATCAAATTGTGCTTCTTAAATAATTATTAGTCAATAAATAGATCAAATTGTGCTTATATAAATGAAAAAAACATTGAATTAAGTTGACTTTGTGGATTACTACTTCCAGTTTATTTAGATTATTATTTTTCTTATAAATGAGATATTATTTTTTTTATCAAATCATCATTGTTAATTTTCAATCATTATTATATTTAGATTGGATATGTTTATTATTACTAGTTTAAATATGATTAAGTTAGGACCATATCAAAGAATTAAAACTCGTATTTTTCATCATTTAAATAAGTAATTAACTTAAAAAATATCCCAATTGAATTTAAATAAGCATATTAAAACTGTTTTATTCTAAAAGGTGTTTTTATTGTGGGCTTAAATATATAAACAAAAGTTTAAGAAGAACACTAAACCAAATTCTTACAATAATCATATACCATTTAAAAAATCACTTCGGTTGCGTTTATTATTTGAATTTGATTTTATTTGAAACACATATTTAAACTTTTTTTTTACTCATTTTTTTTATTTAATATCTTTCTCATTTAAGTGTTTTCTAATATTGGGTATTCAGTAAATATTTTCTAAAAAGATAAAAATAAAGAACTTATAATTTTTGGTATTTACAAAAATTACAAGTCAAGTTTATATATTGTTTGAATACTTGAGATAACATGAGTCAATTGTTTTGAAAGTCTCAACTCTATTATAATTTTATCTTAAAAATTTAAAGGAGAAAAATATATTTAACTTATTAAGGTGAGAAGATGGAGAATACAAACATATATTATTTAAATTTAAATTTAAATTTATTCAGATAAAAGAAATATGTTGTTTGAATCATTAATAATCCTTAAAAATTTGTGCTTGTTTAAATTTTATAAAAAATATACCCCATTTATTAAATAAATAAATAAAATATTTTTTTGTTATGTTTCATCTCACGAGAATTCCCATCTTCCCTGTGTCTGATTTAGAGTTTTCACTTTCCCTCTGGTTTTGATTTCCACTCCCGCGTTAAAGTGCCCTTTCTTTACATCTGTCTGTCGTTTTGATATAGGGTTTTACATTTCCTTTTCCTTTGCCAACATGTCCATATCTGTTTATTGACTCGTTACAGAATCAACACCTTACAGAACGAAGCATTGTTATGCTCACCATTCACGCTTCCTCGATTTTGATTCATATTTAGTATTCGAAACCAGGTGCCATTTTTATTTAACTCTTATCTGCGCAGTTTTCTGTTTCATAATCGACATATTGCGTGCATATCTTGTTTAAACACTGTATGAAATGTGGGTAGATAGGTTTAACTTTACCGTGTTAGGGTTGTTTGTGTCAACCAGGCGAAAATCACTGTGCTTCTTGTGGATTGTGAATTGGTAAAATTACACACATTGTACTTTCTACTTACAGTGAGATTAGCAGAAATTTGGGTGGTTGGATTTTGATTTGAATTCTGCCATGGAGTGCAACAAGGATGAGGCTTTGAGGGCTAGAAAAATTGCTGAAGCTAGAATGCAAAGAGGTGAATTTCAAGAGGCTCTCAAGTTTGCTACCAAGGCCAAAAACCTTTATCCTGATGTGGGAAGCATTAGCCACGTTCTTGCGATTTGTGAGGTTCACAATGCTGCAAAGAGGAAACTCTCTCCCTCTGACATGGACTGGTATGCGATTCTTCAGATTGAGAGATTGGCGGATGAAACAGCCATAAAGAAACAGTACAGAAGGCTTGCACTCCTACTTCATCCTGATAAGAATAAGTTTTCTGGTGCAGAAACTGCTTTCAAATTGGTTGGGCAAGCCAATGGGGTTTTGAGTGACCAAGCAAAACGTTCTTTGTATGACAAGAAGTTTGCAGTCTCGGTGAGTTGCCCTGTGCCGAAATCCACCGATTCTAAGAAGAAACCTGGACAGAAGACATTCTGGACATGTTGCCAACATTGTAATACTAAGTACCAGTTCTGCATGCCATTTGTAAATGCAACCATACGCTGTAAGCAGTGTTTGAAATCCTTTAAAGCTTGTGCTATTCCTTTGGTAAATATCCAGAAGGAGTCTCCAACGCATGGTCCCCCAAAACCTGCCTCTGAAAGTACTGGTAGCAAACCCCCTGGTGGAGGAGAACATGCTAGTACGTTTATGAAAAAATGTTCTTCTGGCGTTGGTGGTCATTCTGAAGGTGCTCCTGCATCCACAGGTGCGGAGTCACAAACATCTAAAAATGTTGGAAGTAAAAGAGTTAGGCAGTCAGCACCAGATTCTGGAGAAAGTTTCAAAGCTGGTAAATGGTTATGAGATGAAAGATGCTTATGTTCGAGAAGATGATATTGATCCTTCAAGACTTGATGCAGGGAGTTCTTGTAGACAAAAGCAGCAGCATGTTTGATGCGTGGAAACTTCTGAAGGTGACGATTTTGAAGTCACTTCCAAGGGTAAAAGTTTTTTTATAATTGCCAGACAATTTTCATTGTTCTAAATTGGATACATCATTTGGTATTACAATTCACTAAGCAAAGAAAATAGTTTGGATAAACTTGTCTGACTTACCAATACTGTCTAACTTCTCTGATATATACTTCTTCAGTAAAGATCATCAAAATTAGTTAAATTTATGTATATATTGATTGAATGATTAGTGACAAATGAACCAAATTATCTTAGCCTTTTAGAGCATTAAGATTTATGAAGATATTTTGAGAGGAACTTAGTTGTGTTTGTTTCCATGTATTATTGTGTTTGTTTAAGTGGTTTTGATAGTATGAGGAGAGGGTGTGACCCTTTTTTTCATTTCTCACACAAATAAAAATATTTGTGTTGATTGCATGTAGGATTCCTTCATTTTATTCAAGTATTGTTGTGCATTCATTTTATTATTATAATATACAAGATGTAAAATTAAATATTACATAAATTTATTTAACAATTTTAAAAATATTTAATTATACTATTAATCACTTGATCCAAATAAATGTGACATCTTCTCATTTGTGTAAATCTTGCCACCTCCGGATCCAAACAAATGTGACAATCTCCTTTCCATATAGGGATGACAATGCGAGGTAGGCTCACTAGTATAGCCTGATTAGGCTTGCCTTCCAGTCTGCACGAGCTAATAGTGAGTCAGATTGATTCGTATAAATAAAAAAATAATTATATTATATTTTTTGCAAAAAAAAAAATCATATCACACTCATTTATTATTGCATTGTGATCTTTTTTTATTTTATCTTTTAAAAAATGAATTTAATGTACTACAAAATGTAGTGTTTTATTTTAATCATCTAAAGGAGTTAATATTAAGAGTGAGAATTGATCTAATTTTAAGTAAAGTCTTAAATTTATAAGTTGCTAATAAAAAAATAATATAAATAAGATTTTAATAAGATACTCTTTAAAAAATTAGTCATCTTTATTCAAATATTTTGTACCAAAACTTTGATAGGATATTTTTATACATTTACATATATATAAAGGGAAAATAAATGTAAAATAAAATTACTTTTAATCAAACATTCTAATAATTCTCATACTTGAATTCATATTTTATCTTAATTGAATGAACTGAAACATAAATAAAATTTTAAATTTTTAGCAGAAGAAATAAGTTTTTTTATAATTAATAAAATTTTATTTTTTTAAAAAAATATTTTTTTTATATGAACTACTTCTTATACGGGGTAGGACAGTAAAAGGAGTTTATATTTCTTACGCGAGTCAGGTCAACCCGACCTCTATTTTGTAAGTAAAATGTGAGGAAAAAACAATGCTAACATAACAAAAAAATTGAGTTTACATTGTGGATTATATTTTCAGTTTTTTTTTATTATCTTATTGAGTAGTAATTGTTTATCGTTATATATAATACTTATTATTGTTTATTCATGATATGATATTTTCAACGTTTTAATAACTAGCCAACTTTTATAAACAATTCATGTTAATTTAATTGAACTAAAAAGTGAAAGTAAATATGTTGAAAACAATATTGGATTGTGTGCTTATATTTAGAAAGAAACGTAAAAAAAAAGGCAAAACTGAAAATTTATTTGTGTTTGCTGGTTAGGATAACCTGCTAACTCACACAAAACATATTGGTTCAATTGTTGCGTTTTCTGGATCGAAATTAATTGAATTTGTTCAAACCTAATCACCATTGATTCAAGTAACAGATTCTTATTTTTAATATGCAAACATGGCGATTCAACTCATTTACATTATATTCTTTAAAAAACATTACTTATATGATTTGCACATATATTTTTTTACTTTGGGATTTTAATAAGTTATTCAAATTTGACTTTCTTTAACCATGGTAATCATAACTAGTTTCAAGTTATATAGAGAGAGAGACACGTATATACATATATATGTTTTTGAACTTAATTATTTTTTCTAAAGGAGTAAAAATGACAGAATGAATAGTAAACTGAACAATTCATAAGTATTTCAACCTATCCACCATTTCTTTTTAACAAAAAAAAAAAAAAAAATTGTTGGTAAATAATAGAAAATAAGTTGTAAATAAAATATAATTTTAGTTCCAATATTTAAAATAAGTATTAAGAATTATCCATGCTCATTAACATAAATGCTAATGATATATGTTAATGTTGATATACGTTAATGTTTCGATTTGAAGTTTATTGAGATAATATATCTATGATCAATTATGATATTTGATGTATTGTCCGTTTTTGAGTTTTGTCACAATTTTATTTTTAAAAGACATTTCGGTAGATTGAAGAAAGAAAAAGTATATAAATTGTCATTGATTTCACTCTAAATAGTGTGAGATTATATTAGCGGTACTGAAACAAAATTGCAAGTATTATTTTCAATAACTTAAATACAAAATATTTTGAAAACGTGTGATAGTCACCTTTCATATAGATTTCTAAAAATAGTCTAAAGAATATTTTTTTTATAACACGAACCAAACATGAGAAGATCATATTCTTATATACTCACGTTTCTAAAAATAATTTTATAAGATTTAAAACAAACACACAATATTCGTCAATTCCGCTTTAGAGTTTTTGAAAGATGTATTAAAAATAATACAATTAAAATTTTGAATTTCATGCAAAACATAATAATATTTGATTTTCTAATATATTATTTTGTCTCAAATTAATTACTCATTTATAAAATCCTGTTCTTAAATCTAACCAAAATCAAAATTTCACATTAATTAAAAACATTAGTTAATTTTTTAATTTATAAAAATAAAAATTAATACGTTTTAAAAACTATATTCGATCATATTTATATGGCGTTTTTTCATATTTAAATAAATATATTTTTAAATAATATCATTATAGTTAGAGTTTTGATAGTTGAAATTTACTTATGTTTATATTTAAGTTCACTGACAGTATTTTTTCTTATATTTGTGTTAAAGGGAGTATTAATTACGGATATTCTTAGGGGTAAAAAAAAGTAATGCATCTGTTTTACAATATAAAAATTAATTTATAGTTTTATTTAAATCCTCCGATAATTATTGCAATTGTAGTATTTTTTTTATTAAAAGAACTGGTGCTCTCAAATTTCAATAACAGAATATTTTTTATTCCTCAATTAATTAATCTAATTTTGATAAAAAAACACACACATATATATATATACATATATTATACACATATATATTCTTTTAAGGATGTTATTTAATAAAAATAATTCATTTTGATTTAAATATAAAATTACTTAATTTACAAATATTAGTTAAGAATAGTACTTTCAAACACATTTATTGAAATGGTATTCATATTTAAACAGAATGGTGTTTTGCTTTAAAGAATAATAAATAGGGTTCAATTAATTAGAATCTATACCAAACAGAGTGTTAAAAAATATTAATTATAGCATTAAAGCTAATAAAATAGAACACTGAAAAAGTAATAAATACTATTAATTGTCCCCTGTTCTATATTCTATAGGAAACTCTTGTTTTGAGTAAAATAAAAAGAAAATGTAAATGAAAAATGTGTTTGTTTATTTAAAGAGAAAATTACATTAAGACAAAATTAATTTCAAAAATAATAAATTAATTAATTAAACCAAAACTATCCTTATATTTATTATGAAAAAATACAACGATTTTTTTTTTTCATTTTTTTCTTTTTCCTAACTGTTTATAAATACAATTTTATAACTATAACTATATTTTCCTCTGTGGTGTACATAAATTATTACAATCTTATTTTAAGTTATAATTTTTAAACTAAAATAACTATTTATAATAAAAAAATTATCTACACAATAAATAAAAACTACTACAAATAATCTATAACATTAATAAATGAGATTTTTTTTATTAATAGAAATTCTTACAATTTTATCCTTTGAGTATTGTTTTTAAACTAAAATAACTACTTTTAATAAAAAAAATTCTACCTACACAAAAATTATAAACATGATTGGTAATATAAGTGTAGGATAATTACTACTTACCAATAGTTTTTATTAATATAATAATAATATTTTTTAAAATTTATATTTTTATTATATTAGTTAATGCAAAGCCCTATTTGTATATCCATTTATTTTTTAATATTTTTAAAATTTATTGTGTCTCCATCATTATATTTATTTAAGGTAAATTTACAAATTTTGTACACGTGACGGTGTATTACTATGAATATATAATTTTTTTTTAATGAGGTATATTATTTTATTTATTTACTAATATACAAAGAGGATAAATATATAAAGAAATATTACAACATTAAAAATATATAAATACAATATAGATGTATATTATACTGCATTTATTTATATTTATACACATATAGATGTAATTATATATATATATATATATATAAAGTAATATATATTATTATTATTAAAAACCTTGTAATTTATTTACTCAGGTATCAGATGTGTTTGTAAGTGATGTTAACTTGAAAACTTTTATTTAAAAAAAAAACTTTCTAATTTATTATATATTAGTTCAATAAAATAATAACTATCATAATTCTTTAGTGTAATATTTATAACAGTAGAAATATAATAATTTTTAGTGTATGCAATTCATGAGAATTTTACTTTTGTTAGTGTCTTTTAAAACTAAATTAGCTATCTATTAAAAAAACTAGTTATAATAAATATATAAAAAATATTTATTTTATAATTGTTTTCTATAAATATATATTTTTATTTTAATAATTATGATAATTTTTTTTTAAAAGTAGTTATTATGCAAAGGTTTGTTGGGTGAAATAATTGACGTTGTTACGAATTTAAACACAAGAAAATATCATTTTCCACTTATTAGCAACAAAATATATATTTTTCACTTTATTTTCTTTTCTTAACTGTTTATAAAAAATATATATATTAATTTATAAAGCTAATATAATCTATTGTGATTTAACTTTTCCATTCTATTTTATGTAAAGTTTTGTTGGGGAAATAATTGATGTTTTATGAATTTAATTTTCAAATACACCAAAATCACATGTTCCCTCTCACTCATTTAGCATTTTTGTCTTCCCTCCATTGACTTTAAATTTTTTTGTTCCACCTTGGCTCCCGCTTTCAAGCGCCATCTCTTTGTTTTTATCTCTCTATGTTTCGCAGTGATTCATTTCAATTCCATTTGGGATCTCTTCATTTTAGGGTTTCTCGTTTCTCTTGGAACCAACAACTAAGCTTCCGTTCCCCCAACTTCCACAAATTTAGATGCTTCTTCTCATTTGAATATTGTTTGTTTACTATTCCGAACCAGGTTGGTACCTTTTGTCTTAACTTTTAATTGTCGAATGCATAATTTAAATCCTTTTGTGCTCCTGCGTGTACATATACTATGTTTTGCTTAAGTGAAATGCTCGTAGTTAGGTTTAATTTCATCGCATTAGGTTTATTTTGTGTTGATCAGGTGAGAATATTGTGCTGCTTGGGTATTGGGAATAGGTATAATTACAGAAATTGGCGTTTCTACGATTTGGTTGGTGTGAGGTTTAGAGAAATAAGGGTGGTTGGATTTTGATTTGAATTCCTCCATGGAGTGCAACAAAGAAGAGGCTGTGAGGGCTAGGCAAATGGCCGAAGCTAGAATGCAAAGAGGTGAATTTGTGGAGGCTCTCAGGTTTGCTACTAAGGCTAAAAAACTGTATGCTGATGTTGAAAACATTACTCAGATTCTTACTGTCTGCGAGGTTCACAATGCTGCGCATAAAAAGGTGTCTGCCACTGACATGGACTGGTATGCGTTACTTCAGATTGAAAGATTGGCTGATGAAGCAGTCATTAAGAAACAGTACAGGAGGCTTGCACTGCTACTTCACCCTGATAAGAACAAGTATGCTGGTGCAGAAGCTGCTTTCAAGTTGATTGGGCAAGCCAATGGGGTCTTGAGTGACCAAGCAAAACGTTCTTCGTATGACAGCCAGTATGGAATCTCTGTGAGAGCAGCTGCGCCGAAATCCACTAGAAAACGTAATGCAAAAAAAGGTCAGAAGAATTCTGAATCACACCATAACTCAGATGGGAACGTGTTCACTGCAAAACATGATGAAAATGCAACAAATGTTCAGAATAATTCTTATCCGAACACCGCCGGTCCCAACAGCCAAGCTGGACCGATGACATTCTGGACATCTTGCCGACATTGTAACTTTACGTTCCAGTACTCCATGCAATATGTGAATGCAAACTTATTGTGTCTGCAGTGTTTGAAGCCATTTAAAGCTCGTGTTATAAATTTTGGTGTCCCATCTTCAACGTTTACTTCAGTAAATATGCAGAACGAGGGTCCAATTCCTGGTCCCCCAAAACCAGATTCAGCAAGCACTGGTCAGAAACACTTTGGTAGAGAACGTACTGCCAGGTTTGTGCCGTCAGATACTACATCTATGAAAAAATGTGATGCAAGAGTTGGTGCTCATAGTGAAAAGGGTAAAGATGGCTCTGTTCCTGCATCCAAAGTCATGGAGTCACAATCCTCTAAAAATGTTGGAAGTAAGAGAGTAAGGCAGTCAGCACCAGATTCGGGAGAAAGCTCCAAAGCTGGAAATAGTGATGAGATGAGAGATGCCAATGCTCCAGAACATGATCTTGACCATTCAAAAGTTGGTGCAAGGAGATCTACAAGGAAAAAACAGCATGTTTCATATACGGAAACCTCTGAAGATGACGATCTTAAAATTCCTTCCAAAGCGTCACAAACAAATGAACCACTTAATGCGGATGACGTTGAGAATAAGAATGTGCCCACAAGTAATGGATCGTCCAACAGCGACAATCCAGCTACTTCAGCTGCTGGTGTGGCTGATCAGAACACAGAGAAGGTATCCGAGTCAAAAGAGTATAACTGCTCTTCATTGAATTCAAATGTTCCTTCTAGTCCAAAGATCCTTCCTTGTTTTGACGCAGAATTCAATGATTTCGAAATGGATAAGGAGGAGGATCGCTTTGCTGCTAAACAAATTTGGGCAATATATGATACCGATGATGCGATGCCAAGATTTTATGCTATAGTCAGGAAAGTGATTTCCCCTTTCAAGTTGCACATTACTTGGTTGGAGGCTGATCCAGATGGCGAAGACGAGCTTGATTGGCAAGAAGCAAATTTGCCTATTGCCTGCGGTAAGTTCAGACTCGGTAATTCTCAGAAAACTACAGATCGTACTATGTTCTCTCATCAGGTGCGGTACATAAAAGAAACTGGCAAACGGTCTTATCTGGCATATCCCAATAAAGGAGAAACTTGGGCAATTTTCAGAGATTGGGATATCAAATGGAGTTCTAATCCAAAGAAACATTTGGAGTATGACTATGAATATGTGGAGATCGTATCAGATTTTTCTGAAAACGTGGGCATCGCTGTTGCTTCTCTGGACAAAGTGAAAGGATTTGCAAGCCTCTTTCAGAAAACTTGCGAGAATGGAGTGGACGTTTTTTACGTCCGGCCTAATGAGCTTTATAGGTTCTCGCATCAAATTCCTTCTTTTAAGATGTCTGGTAATGAGAGGGAGGGTGTTCCAAGAGGATCTTTTGAATTTGATCCTGCTTCCCTGCCTTCTAATCTTTTTGAAGTTGGTGATTCGGGTAAATTTAAAGATGAATAGCTGAAACACCAGAGCAGTGGTTGATGAGAGTAATGTTGCTTGAAAAGGTTCCCCTGTCCTTGTAAGTTCGTCAAGGGGACAATAAAAGGACGGATAATAATCAAGAAATGTAAAATGGTACCGCTGCATGTTAGGCTAACGAGGGCAGGGAAAACATCAGTGTCATGAAGAAATTGAAGGACAGATGATTTCTTCATTTTGTTTTTATTTAACCTAGAAATGTTTTCCCCTCTATCTGTTTGTTACTCAGCCTTTTCTGATTCTGCATGGCAATTTCTTCATTTGCCTTGTTACCATGGGTACCACCTAGGACCCAAGTTCATATTTTTCTCCGCTTATCTTTGGAATCAAATCAACTTTTAGCTATATTATTGACTAAAAGAGTTTTATTTTATGGTGGTTCTTAGATACATTTATTCATGTTTGCCCCCAAAATGTCATTGTTTTCAGTTAAAAAAATAATAATTTAAACACTTTGTTGAATTAATTAGATAAGCAATAATCAACAGTCTGCTTACTGTAATTGACACGTATGTTATGGAAATTCTGTTTGAATAAGACTGAAAAAGATAAAGTTTAAATTCAATTTTTCATTAATGTTGGTTTATAAAACAATGAACTGGATTGAACAAACAGCATGTATGGTAACCTAGCAATTGATTGAACGAAAGTTGAAGAAAGGGATAATTTAGTTTTTAGACCAAACTAATATTACCCTTAATGCATCTAATGTAGTTGGATCTATGTAGTTAACTAGTTGAGCATATATGTTTTTATATATATGGTTAAATTAATCATTAGTCTGTCACAATTATGTTAGATTTAATTGTATTTTTTTATTTCTAAAGGACGTCGCATAGGTGATTTTGGTTCCTTTAATTGTAACTGTTCTGATAAAAAAATTATACTTTTCTTTTCAAATTATTAAAATTGAATCCAACTATTAATAGCGTGAATTATATTGAGAGGATCATGAATTCAAATGACATGCCATTTCACAAAATGGATTGTCACGTTACAGGAGACTACTGTCATTGAAAATGTCATTCTTATTAGATTAGAAGATTCTTTTGGCAAGATAATTTTTATTAGTTAACTATATCAGTAACTAGAGAGAATATTAATGGTTAACGATCATACTTTTTATTAGCTAACTATATCACAATATTGACTACAGCATATAAAAATAACATCATTAATTCTTCATTTAAAATAATTTATTTTAAATTTATCTGATGACAGAATATTTCTATAAATAGTTTAAAATATTATGAAAATAACTTATAATATTATATCTATCTATCTGCTCTGTTTAGCTTATTCTAATAACATCTTCAAAACAACCTAAAGAATGCTTTCAACTCATAAAAATGATTTAATTCCTATTCTCTCTTCGACTAAAAACAATTATACATAAGTGTTTACGTAAGTGCTTATCAAATAAGACCACAAATGAGCCCTAAATTGTTTCTACCACAAATGAGCCCTAAATTGTTTCTATCCGTAAACGCTCTTTACCTAAGTACTTAACAAACAGTGGTTACTGATTATAGGATCAAAGGGTGTGACCCAAGCGGGTAAATCTTGGAAGATGTTCTAAATAATGTCAATGATGTCTATGTCGATCTTTCTCCCTTGAAGAGTAAGAAGAACCATGGTAATCCCGATCTGTAAAATTGAAATATGTTAAGAAGATTCAATGCTAAATGGAAGAAAATGCAAAACCCCATTAACACAGAACTATACCGTGTGAAGAATGGCGTTTTGACTTCTCGGAATGTCCTGCATCCACTACAAAAACTTAATTTAAGTCGAACACAAAAGAAAAAAAAAAAAGAAACACATGAAATCTGTAAGGACACCTGAATCCTTTGCTCTCTCCCTAGAACGGTGACCTCGATCCTTGAGCTTGTCCCTCTCAGCTTCCTCTCGTTCCCGTTCTTTGTCAGAATCCCTTCCTCGATCCCTATCTCTGGATTTTGTTCTGTCCCTGTCCCTATCTCTGTCTCTTTCCCTGTCCCTATCTCGGTCCCTGTCCCTGTCCCTGTCCCTGCGTGTCTCACCAATGACATCTGTTTTACGGTCAGACTTAGACTTCAGTATGTGTTCCTCTTTTGCCTCTCCGTCTGTACCCGTGCCTTTTGATTCATCATCAGACCTTTTAGAATCTTTCAGCTTATCAATGGCTACCTTCACCATAGCACCCTTGCCACCAATGGATTCAATGTTAGCTTCTCCTTGAGCACCCTTTGGCATAGAGGTGTCAGTATCAGCTAGTGGACTATATTGTGGAGCATCCTACAAATTGCCAGTGATTTATATATGTTATGATCACGACCGTATTATCAATGGTCAATAATACAGGTTTAGACATTTGTCTCAACAAACAACAGATGCTGATATAGAGATATTACACCACTACGGCAAATTACAGTGTTAATGTGGATGAAGTGGGTATTACCTTTGGTGTTGATTGAGACTTTGATTCCAATGATTTGTTGGAGAATGTAAAGTCCCCATCCTTGCAGACTGGTATATATTGTGCCTTTGGAAGGCTATAAAGGTGAGCCAGAACCCTGCAGACTTCATCAATCCCAGACTTCTCCCCATCAAATGCCTTCCACCATGGTGGGTTCTCAGGAAGGGGTACTTGGAACCTGCGAGCAGCAGCATATACAACTCCACAAGCCACCACCTCACTCTTAAATCGAACACACAATGTAGTTCTCAAACTGCATGAAAAAAGTGTAGGCGAAGCAAAGCAGAAAACATGAGACAGCAAACATAATGTTGTGGTAAAAGATGGTGAATAAAAGTCATCACCAAAAATATTAGGACTAGTGAATAATAAAGAAACATTTTACTCCACTCCAAATTATGCTTCGATTTTGAATCGAATGCTTGTCATACAACATTTTAAGTATCAAGTGTTTACTAATAGCTATGAGATCAACAGTTCCAAAAGCCAAAATAAGGTATTATACCCTTCAAAAGACCTGATCATGTGACAACGGATGCACTCTAATTCAGGAATCTTGTGGAAGATAAATAAATCATGGAGAATGTACGGACAAGCACAAAAACACACACGAAACAGAATAAAAATAATATCTGCAATTATGTACCTATCATTAGCCAGATTCCAAGCTTCTTGCCTCAATTCTGGAGGTGTTTCAAGGGTAGCAAGGTAATTTGAGATAAACTTATGAGGATGTTCAACATGACAAATGAACCCCATTTCTTTCAAAATATGTCTTTCTGTTCTGCTCAATTCCATTTTCAAATCAACATATTTCTGTTCATGAAGAAAGAAAACGGAAAACATTCAAAATATGAAATAACTAGAATTGCTGAAATGAGATTCATAGCATGTGTTTGGATCATCTTGAAGTAAGTGTGTTTGATGCTCAAATCACATCAAATTATCACAAAAAGTGGAATTCCACTGTTAAGCAAGTCCGAACTCTGAGAACTAGAGCAAATAGTATGTCTGCGTATTATAGGATAAGAAAAGTGAAAATTAGAAGCTTCTGACCTTGGAATACAAGTCTAAATGCTCCATGGGAAAGTTCTCCCTCCTGCACTCCATCCTGTGAAAAACAATAATTACTTGTCTGGCTTTTCTAGGGTTTTCCTCCAGTTTTGAAGCCAACCATACACAGCTTGCAGCCACTTTCTGCAAAGAGACGCTATGAGCATAGTAATTCATGAAGTACAGAAGACAATATATCACAGGATAATAATGACCTTGACATTGAACCGTGCAAACGACTTCTTGCAATAGAAACGTTGAAATAGAACCTGCCCAGTAGCCATGACTGCTTGAGGCCTGTCTAACAATTAAGGTAACAATTTGGAACAAGCATGGAAGTAAAATGAAAATGAACACAATCACAAGGATACAATCTGAGCAAAATGCCACTTTCTTGGACAAGATCACAGCCATAGATTCTAAGGGTGGTCTCAATGGCTTCATCTATGCCATCTTTTCTAGAAGGTGAGTTTGCTACCTGCTCGTCGGTGAGGTAGAACGTGTCAATTGCTGTGTAGATCATCCTTCTTTCTCTATCCTGAGATAAAAATAGGCACAATTTTGTTCATGAAACTTCAAAACTCTGCTGCCAAAACTTGAAAGTGAATCAAGAGGCTAACATGATGGGAGCATTACAGTATTACAGTAATGGTTTTTAAATTAGAATAGCCACTAGTCGAGTGCCCAGTTCATCCTAGCCAATCTGAGATAGAACTAGTATTTAGTTTTAAACAAGTAACATGCAATAATGAGAACATTATGAACTACTCATAAAAAATGTCCATAACTAACATAATATTCTGAAATCGTACCACAGCATCATACTTCCTCTATATATCCAATATTCTGAACTAGCTTGGTTTGTGATGGATATGTAATTGAAATGTTAACTTTGGACTGCCAGTCCAGTTCTGTTTAACTAGAGGAGAAATCTCATTAATAATTTCATCCCATGGTAACTAAAAGCTCAGATCGGGGTTGAAAAGAAAGTAAAAAATGCACTTGTATACAAAAAAAAAATAGAGCAAAAGAAGACATATTACATAATCGAAAAGCCAAAATTATGTTACAGACGAATATCCCCAAGCCACAAATAAGACCAAAAAGCAGATCAGTCTTTTCTCTTGAGCAGCTGAGTATCCATATGTCAAACCCTTAATACCTTGTTGCAGGGAGATCAAGTGTAAAATTCGAATAAATGAAACGAAGCAAGATTTTTCAACAACACGTAATTTCAATTGAATAATTGTTAATTGCAAATTCACACAGCACACAGGTTCCAATAGCAAGGTTACACGGGAAGGACATTCATGATTGTTTTGATCCTATGCAGAGTAGCATATAATATTTACAGAATTCTACTCAGTCATACCCAACAACACCACGTCCTAATTGAGCACGCTATGTTAATATTACTAACAAACAAAAAGGGGGAAAAGAAGAACAAGAAGAAATTTTAGGTGGACTGTAAGAAGAAAGAAGATTGTGCAGATGGTGCGAATGAAAGAATACGTAATGAAAGTAGAAGTAAGTAGAAGTAAATTAGTTTGGACTCAAACAAGCCCAACGCAAAACAGACAGTACACCCAGAATTAAAAAAGAAGAAAACCATACTCCAACTTAAGCAAAGATCATTACAGTCAACTTAAGCAACAATATGCAATTAATTAACACAGTAGTTTCAGTACTATACTATAAAATGTAACATGCCTGCAACAAAGATAGCATTATCTGATAGAGCAACACATACAATCAGTTGCATAGAAAGAAACTCAACCACCAACATACTCGTATTAGAACAAGAACATCCATGTAATCCGAAAAAATATGAAAAAAATCATATTATCAACTACAGCATATCCAATGCTACTAATTAGAGCCATTATTGTTCTTCAGTCTTCAAAACATATTGTCAACGTGCGCCCAATACAGAACAATCAGCAACACAAACCAAAATCCACAGCAAATCCCGACCAAGGATCCATCAAAAACAAAACCAAACCTAGACCAAATCCAAACACGTCCCCACAATTCCGATTCCAAAAATTCGAATAACCACCAAATGCGGAATGCAAATCGCGAAATTCCACAATTGCAAAAACAAAACAAAAATAAAACCTAAAACCTAAACAAATGAAACCAATTAATAGAGTTTAATACGCAAAATTTTATAATTATGGTTGACATTAAAAGCGAAAAAACTTCGGAGAGAATTGAGAAACAGATGGAGAAGAAGGAGAGGAAAAAAGCACCTGAGGATCGAGCTGTAGGACGGGAAAAACGTTGGGAACTTAGAGACAGAACGAGAGAGATAGGCTTTTCGATATTGAAAAGTGAAATTGGGGGAATTAGGGTTTTGATTCAATGAAAAAGTGAAGAATCCGAAATTTTAGCGAAAAGAGAAATGAAAAATTGTCCATGTCCAAATAACGAAGCATAATATAGTAGTGAGGTTCAGTTGCTTTTTCCTTTCTTTTATTAAGATAAAATGTGTCTATCTTCTCTCTCTTAAATCTTAAATAAAAATTATAATAAAATTTGATTTACTTTTAAATTTTTCATTTATTCTCTTAAGTCATTCTAAAACTTTTATATTATATATTATCAATTGCAAAGAAGTCATGGCATGTAAGATTAAATATTAGTCTAATTTAATTATTTCAGTCTAACACAAAATTTAACTTCAGTTTATTTTGAGATCAAATTTTACTTAATTTAAGTTTGTGAACACATGGTTAAGGTTGATAATTCGACGAAATTCAAAATTATAATTATCTTACATATTATTTATTATATAAGAATAAAAATTAATTATATAAATTTACTGTCTGATATATAATAATAATAATAATAATAATTTACTATTATTATTATCGAAAACACGTCATTTTATTAGATTGTAAAATATATAATTATTATGTTTTATAAATAAATAATTAAAAATATATAATATTATAAAAATATTAAAAAAATTATATAGCCATTATTTTACGAAAAAATAAGTTATTTAGTTATTTTAAAACAAAGAAAAAACATTCAACTATTTATTTGATTAAATAAATTATATTTTATTTATTAAAAGGTAACATTTTCCAATTAAAAGATACTAAAAGAATTTATCCATAACAAAGGATTCATTTTTTTTATACACATCTTGTTTCCAATTTTATCTTTCATAATATTAGAATATAGTAAATTTAACAATTATTTATTTTAAAAACATCAATTTCAATAACAACAATTAATATTCTTTTTAAAAACAGAAAAAAATGATATAATTTATAATTTAATCTATAACAATATATAAAGAGATTTTGTTTTACACATTTCATTTTTTTAATTTTATCCTTTATAATATTAAAATATAAAAAATTTAACAATTATTTATTTTAAATTTAAAAAAAATCCAATTTCTTACAATTTTATAGATAACAGCAATTAATATTCTTTAAAAAAACAGTAAAAAAATAATATAATTTATAACTTAATTTAAATAATATTAATAATAAAAAATATAAATAAATATGTACCTGAGTGGAGAGATGGGGCCCAGACACGGTCGGTTGGCGTGGTGTAATTGCTGACGTGTTGATCTTCTTCTCCTCTGGTCGATTGTCCTTTCTTGCTGTCTCCTTTGATCGATCGTCCCTTCGTGCTATCCACTTCGGTCGGGCGGGGGAGGGTACCTGCGAAGGCACTCCGACGCTCAAGTAAGTATGAGATTCTAAGCGCAGTTTCGTAAGTGAATGAAAACGTACCTTTCTCTGGCTTGAGCACAGTATTTATAGGATTGCCTAATGGGCTTTCTATCCCTTGGGCTCAGGGTGGTTATGGATATGTCTTGTTAGTCGTGCTCCGGAATACCCGGGGAACATATCTTCTCTAAACGCATATTCCTTATTCTTCGGAGGTGTATCTTAACCACCTTAGCTTGTCACATAAATGCTTTTACATTTATTGTGTATATGGCCGGTCGGAACGTGCGGTCGTTTCCATTTATTGTGTATAAGGCCGGTCGGCCACGTGCGTTCGTCCGGTGCCTACCAGTACACTTGCCCCCCAGGCTCGAGGTGAATAAAAGCCGAAGAGTCGTAATAATTGTTGTGCCTTTCGAGTTGTCAGACATTAAATTTAACGGAATGACGGGACGTTCGCATTAGCGAAGAATATTTTCGGTTAGGCATCGGACAAGCGGCCTGCCTGCATGGAGCACCCCTGGAGGACGACCAGTACGACAGAAAAAATAATAGTTGATGGAAAGCTGGTGCCGGTCAACCCCGATGATAATTTAAATGAGGAGGCCAAGGGGGAGACCCCTGGCCCACAGCCTGACGCCTCTTTTGAAGAGTTAATGAACAATGTGGCATAGAAAATTGCTGGACCCGACATGTGGGCAATGCACACTTGCATAAATAATTCTGATTACATTAAAGTAATAAGATAATTCTGATGCCGGACGAGGCATAAATAATTCTGATTACATTAAAGTAATAAGATAATTCTGATGCCGAACGAGGCATAAATAAGTGAATAATTCTGATGTCGAACGTGGCATAAAAAAGTCTGATTACGTTAAGGTAATAATTCAGATGCCGAACGAGGCATAAGATTGAGTAAATAATTCTGATGCCGAACGTGGCATAAATAATTCTGATTACGTTAAGGTAATAATTCAGATGCCGAACGAGGCATATATAATTCTGACTACGTTAAAAGTAATAATTCTGATGCCGAGCGAGGCATATATAAATCCGATAAATTCTGATGCCGAACGAGGCATAAATAATTATTATTACGTTAAAGTAATAATTCTGATGCCGAACGAGGCATATATAATTCTGACTACGTTAAAAGTAATAATTCTGATGCCGAGCGAGGCATATATAAATCCGATAAATTCTGATGCCGAACGAGGCATAAATAATTATTATTACGTTAAAGTAATAATTCTGATGCCGAACGAGGCATATATAATTCTGACTACGTTAAAAGTAATAATTCTGATGCCGAGCGAGGCATATATAAATCCGATAAATTCTGATTTCGAACGAGGCATAAATAATTATTATTACGTTAAAGTAATAATTCTGATGCCGAACGAGGCATATATAATTCTGACTACGTTAAAAGTAATAATTCTGATGCCGAGCGAGGCATATATAATTCTGACTACGTTAAAAGTAATAATTCTGATGCCGAGCGAGGCATATATAAATCCGATAAATTCTGATGCCGAACGAGGCATATATAATTCTGACTACGTTAAAAGTAATAATTCTGATGCCGAGCGAGGCATATATAAATCCGATAAATTCTGATGCCGAACGAGGCATAAATAATTATTATTACGTTAAAGTAATAATTCTGATGCCGAACGAGGCATATATAATTCTGACTACGTTAAAAGTAATAATTCTGATGCCGAGCGAGGCATATATAAATCCGATAAATTCTGATTTCGAACGAGGCATAAATAATTATTATTACGTTAAAGTAATAATTCTGATGCCGAACGAGGCATATATAATTCTGACTACGTTAAAAGTAATAATTCTGATGCCGAGCGAGGCATATATAATTCTGACTACGTTAAAAGTAATAATTCTGATGCCGAGCGAGGCATATATAAATCCGATAAATTCTGATGCCGAACGAGGCATAAATAATTATTATTACGTTAAAGTAATAATTCTGATGCCGAACGAGGCATATATAATTCTGACTACGTTAAAAGTATCGTCTGGTTTAACTTTGGAGTTGTATCGTCTGGCCGCCCGAATTTTGCATGCTTCTTCTCTAATTCTACACTTGTCCCGGAGTTCGTTGATGAGATCGAGACCGACCGAGAGGCTTTCCTTGTTTAGATCAAGATCAAGGGTTTGCCGGCGGAGAGAGGGTTCGCCAATCTCGACGGGGATCATAGCTTCGGTGCCATACGTTAGGTTGTACGGCATTTCTTGTGTAGTCGTCTGAGGAGTACAGCGATATGCCCATAATACTTCTAAGAGTTCTTCAGTCCAGTTGCCCTTTGCTGGGCCGAGACGTTTCTTCAGTTCGTTCAAAATAACTTTGTTTCCAGCTTTTGCCTGTCCGTTTGTTTGCGGATGTTCGACTGAACTAGCGATGTGTTTGATGTGGAGCTTCTCGTAAAATTCAGCTAACGTTCGGTCGGTGAATTGCCGACCGTTATCGGTGATGATGATTTGTGGAAGCCCGAAGCGGCAAACGATATTTTTCCATACGAAATTTTGAACATTGCGGGCGGTGATTGCAGTCAGGGGCTCGGCTTCGATCCACTTGGTGAAGTAATCAATGCCGACTAGTAAGAATTTACACTGGCCTTTACCGGGGGCGAAAGGACCAATGATGTCCATACCCCATTGGACGAACGACCAAGGTGATAACATAAAATGGAGTTCCTCAGGCTTTTGATGGGACAAAGTGCCAAACTCTTGGCATTTAAGACATTTTTGTACGAAATTGGTGCAGTCACCCTGGACGGTCGGCCAGTAGTATCCGGCCCGGAATACTTTGGCAGCCATTGTCCGTGCGCCGGAGTGAGTTCCGCAAATTCCTTCGTGCAACTCTTGGATGACATAGGAAGCTTGGTCTGGTGTCAAACATTTAAGGAGTGGTTGGGTATAACCTCGGCGATAAAGGTCGTCGCCGATTAAGACAAAATGGGCGGCCTGCAGCTTCATGGTTTTTTCGCCGAGAGGACTACATGTGCCGTCGAGTAAATATTGCTTGATTGGGGTAATCCAAGTAGATTCCGTGTCGGTCGTCAGGCATTCCTGTAGGTCGATGCTTGGGCGTGCAAGCGTAACATGGATGACCGACCGATGCATTCCTTTACACTTCGTGGTTGCTAACCGGGACAAGGCGTCCGCGCGGGTATTGTGATCGCGTCGAACGTGCTGCATAGAAATTTCAGAAAAGGTGCTCATCGACTGTTTGACTAAGTGATAGTATCGCTGTAAAAAGCTTTCTCGGACTTCATATTCGTCGTTAAGCTGACCGATGACAAGCCGGGAATCACTTTTGAAAATTAACTTAGTGATTTCTAATTCTTGAGCGAGACGTAGACCGGCTAATATGGCTTCATATTCGGCCTGATTGTTTGAAGCTTTGAAGTCGAATTTGAGGGCTTGCTCGATGACAATCTCGCCGGGGCCTTCCAAAACAACTCCAGCGCCGCACGACCTCTCGTTGGAGGAGCCATCAACATATAAGATCCATGATGAATGTTCGGTCTCGGCTGAAGAAGTAGTGAGTTCAGCTGCGAAGTCGGCGAGAGCTTGCGACTTGATCGCTCCGCGTGGTTGGTACTGAATATGGAATTCGGATAGTTCGATCGTCCAACCGATCATTCGTCCGGCTAAATCTGGCTTAGTGAGGATCTTTACAATAGGGTAATTTGTCCGAACAATAATCCGATGATTCTGAAAATACATACGCATTCGTCGGGCGGTAATGATGAGGGCCATGGCTACCTTTTCGATCGTCTGGTATCGGATTTCGGCGCCATGAAGGGCGCGGCTGACGAAGTAAACCGGCCGTTCTTCAAAATTAATTTCTTGCACTAAGACTGAGCTGACGGCTTCGTGTGAAACGGCGAGGTAGACTATGATGGGTTCTCGTGCGTCCGGTTTCTGGATGACCGGCGGGGTTGATAAAAAAGTTTTCAAATCGAGGAAAATTTCCTCACATTCGGTCGACCACTCGAAGCGGGATGCTTTTTTCAGTAGTCGGACGATGGGCCTCGTTCGTTCGGCGAGTTTAGGAACAAATCTGGATAGTGCGGTGAGTCGGCCGATAAGTCTCTGAATTTCCTGAATGGAGTTGGGACTTCGCATTTCGGAGATAGCTCTGCACTTCTCGGGGTTAGCTTCTATGCCTCTATGAGTTAGCATAAAACCTAAGAACTTCCCCCCCTCGACGCCGAACGCACACTTGTCCGGATTGAGTCGCATCTGGTGTTGGCGGAGGGCCTGAAAAACTTCTTTTAGGTCGGCAATATGTTGTTTGCATGAGTCGGACTTGACGACGATGTCATCGACATAGACTTCAACATTCCTACCAATCATGTCGTGGAATACGTGGTCCATTAGTCTTTGATAAGTGGCTCCGGCATTTTTGAGTCCGAAGGGCATCACTTCATAGTAGAAATTGCCGGAATCAGTCATGAAGGCCGTCTTCTTCCGGTCGGCATTTGGATTTGATTATAGCCAGAGTAGGCATCAAGGAAGCTGAGGATGTGATGCCCGGCTGCACCGTCGACGAGACGATCAATGGTAGGCAGAGGATACGAGTCTTTTGGGCAAGCTTTATTGAGGTCTGTGTAGTCAACACACATACGCCATTTTCCGTTCGCTTTCTTCACCATAACCACGTTGGCTAGCCATGTGGTGTAATGGGCCTTCCGAATGAATCCAGCCTGTAACAATTTGTCGGCTTCCTCACGTGCGGCTTGACGTCGTTCCTCGCCTATATGTCTTTTCTTTTGAGCTATTGGCTTAGCTTCTCTATACAGTGATAATCGGTGAGTGATAACCTGTGGGTCTACGCCAGGCATATCAGCGGCCGTCCAGGCGAAAAGATCGGAATTTTTAACAAGTGTCGTCCCGATGGCTATTCGGTCGTCCGTAGTGTGGCGATCATCGCGATTAGGTCGTCGGTAGTGTGGCGATCATCGCGAAGCGGGAATGGATGCAAGTCTTCTCCTGCTTCCATACGGGGATCGTCCATGCGAGGGTCGAGGTCAACAAGGGCTATCATTTGACGACGGGACATGTGTCGTCCGGAACGTCGTGTGGGAGAACGTCCTCGTTTTTGCGGGACTCGGTCGTCCGTATTGGTTGTATAGAGTCGTCGAGTTGGCTCACTTTTCAAACTTGCTACATAGCATTCCCTAGCGGTTTTTTGATCGACATGGATGGTTGCAATGTTGTTGTTAGCCGAGGGGAATTTCATGGCTAAGTGTGGAGTGGATACAATGGCTTTTAATCTGTTAATGGACGGACGACCGAGCAGGATGTTGTAGGAAGTTTGTGCGTTAACCAGGAGGTATCGTACGTTTATTGTTTTATGGAGGTCGTCTTCCTCACCAAAGGTTGTGTACAAGTCTATGTACCCCTTAGTATCGACCAGTTCACCTGAGAACCCTACAATTTGTTCGTTATAGGGCTGAATATGTGCTTCTGGGATGCGCATTTTCTTGAAAATGTCCCAATACAGTATGTCGACCGAGCTACCCTGATCTACCAAAGTCTTGGCAATTGCGAACTTGTCAATTTCTACAGTAATGACCATGGGGTCGTCCTGGGCTGGATCTATGGCTGTAAAGTCTTCGTCAGTGAAAGTAATCGGAGGTATATGTGGACGCCTCCTCGTGGTAGCATGAGCGGACTGGATGTCACGGAGATGTTTCTTTCGGGCGGAATTTGAGCACCCGCCACCGGCAAATCCTCCAGCTATATAATTTGTTTCGTGGTTCGGTTCGCCCAAGTTAACGGGTCCAGCAATCATGTTGATGACTTCGCGGACTCGTTGGCGAGGTCGGGCGTTTCGGTCGGGACTTGTGCTACGGGCGCGTGTACGCCGAACGGGGCTTTCGCTGCGTTTTCGCGAAGTCTGGCTACGATCAGTGTGGCGTTTGTAATCGTTACGGTATGACCGGTCGACACCACGGGAAGGACGGTCAGTATTCCGTGGTGGGGATCTTGAACTCCTTGTCCTCTTGACGAACTGCCGTAAATGGCCAGCTTGGATGAGTTCTTCAATTTTATCCTTCAAAGCTTGACATCCTTCGGTCGTGTGACCGAAATTCTGATGGTATTGACAACGCTTAGCAGTATCTGCATTCGGTGGTGTTTGATACTGTTTCAATGTCGGGATTAGGTCCGTTTGTAGTGCTTCATCTAGGGCTCGTCCCCTCGGCACAGTTAAAGGGGTGTAACTGTTAAACCTGGGGATTCGGCCTCCCCTATTCCGGTCGGACCTCAGAGTGGTTCGGACGGTTCGTTCGGTTTCGACTTCTCTTTCTTTACTTTGAGTTTGGTCTTTAAGGGCTCCGAATCCGACAGCTTTGAACCGTTGATGGTAATCAATGTGTTCTTCGATTTGCATGAATTTGGTTGCTCGAGTTCGAAGGTCCTCCATGTCTTGAGGTGGTTTCTTGATGAGACTTTCAGTGAAACGGCTCGGTCGGATGGCCGAGACCAAATGGTGCAATGCAACCTCTTGTTTGAGCCCTCGGATGTTCATGCATGCTTTGTTGAACCTATCTAGAAAGGTTCTAAGAGATTCACCTTTTTCTTGTTGTACCGCTAGGAGAGACATGGAGGACATGTTATGCGGTCGGCTAGTGGCATATTGAGTGGAGAATTTTGCGGCTAGGATGTCAAAATCGTTAATGGAGTTTGGAGGCAGCTCTGTGAACCAGGTAAGAGGTTCTCCCTGGAGCGACGTGGGAAATACTTTACACCACACATTGTTATCTGTGGTATACAAAGTCATTTGCGTCTTGTAGACATTTAAGTGTTCGTCCGGGTCGGTTGAGCCGTCATAGAGTTTAATGACGAGGCCTCTCCATTTGTCAGGAAGTGGAGTGGTGATAATTTCGTCTGTAAAAGGATGACCCCTTTTACTTGACTTTCTTTCGACTGTTTCAGCTCTGGAAGCAGGATTGGTATTGGCAGGTGTAGGTATGCGAGAGGCGGTTCGGTCGGCCATATGGGATTGGCCTTCTCGTTCGGGATTATCGACCTGTTGTTGGAGTCGTGCATTCTGCTCTCTTAATAAGGCGATTTCTTCTTCTTGGCGGCGTCTATCTTCTTCTTGGAGGCGTCTATCTTCTTCATGTTGACGATGGTCTTCCATCCCCTTTTGTCGCAGTTCCTCCATCTGAGCTTGGAGGATTTGAATCATAGTCATCTGTTCTGCCATAGCGTCGTTGTTGTTTCTTGTCGCAACCATTATAGCTTCAAAAATTGAAGATTTGCCTCGGCCCCACGGTGGGCACCAATTGTACCTGAGTGGAGAGATGGGGCCCAGGCACGGTCGGTTGACGTGGTGTAATTGCTGACGTGTTGATCTTCTTCTCCTCTGGTCGATTGTCCTTTCTTGCTGTCTCCTTTGATCGGTCGTCCCTTCGTGCTATCCACTTCGGTCGGGCGGGGGAGAGTACCTGCGAAGGCACTCCGACGCTCAAGTAAGTATGAGATTCTAAGCGCAGTTTCGTAAGTGAATGAAAACGTACCTTTCTCTGGCTTGAGCACAGTATTTATAGGATTGCCTAATGGGCTTTCTATCCCTTGGGCTCAGGGTGGTTATGGATATGTCTTGTCAGTCGTGCTCCGGAATACCCGGGGAACATATCTTCTCTAAACGCATATTCCTTATTCTTCGGAGGTGTATCTTAACCACCTTAGCTTGTCACATAAATGCCCTTACATTTATTGTGTATATGGCCGGTCGGAACGTGCGGTCGTTTCCATTTATTGTGTATAAGGCCGGTCGGCCACGTGCGTTCGTCCGGTGCCTACCAGTACAAAATACGTTTCTAACTAAATTTAAAAATTAAAGATGATAATATGTTCATAATAGCAAAATTATATGCATTCAACTATAAATTCTTCATATGTCTGCATTTTTTAGTTTTGATTATTATAACTATGTTGAAATAATAATTATTTTTAAAGTTTTAAAAAAGATTAAAATTAAGTAGACTTGATATATTAAATTTTTTGTTTTATTTAAATAAAAATAATTAAAACTAACAATAACATTATATAATTAAACATATTTTTTCTTATTCTATTGTATAAGTGGTTGGAACCAAAATAAAGAGAAATAAATAAAGTTGTTGATGTTGTATACTCAAATGGTTGTTTTCCTGATGAGTTAAAATTTATGATCAGAGGACTAAATGGACCAACTATCAAATTTTCAGTCTGTTTGAATCATAAACTTGATGTTTTCTTTTGTACCTCCAAATTTTATTTCTCTACCTCCATATTTTAATGAAAAAATTAATTAATTAATTTTTTAAATTTAGAATTCGGAAAGTATTTCATGTAAATTATAAAATTTAAAATAGATTCTAACTCTACAATTTGAAATTTAAAATTATATTTTAAATTGTAAAATTTAAAAGTTCTTGAATTACACAACTAGAAAATGAAAAAAAATAAAGTCAAGTCGAATTGTGGTTTTATAATTTAAAGAATTATGAAGATGCGTGAAGAAAATGCCCAGTCTAAACATAAATAAATTAGTAAAAGTTGAAAAATTAATTTTAGTTCACGCTGGATTAATTAAAAATGTTCTATTGAAAAAACAAAAAAATCTTAATATAGTATTATGTAAAAAAAATAACTAATTTTTTTTCTATTTAGATCTAAACTTATATTATTAAAACTTAGATCTAAATATTATATATTAAATATTTGATTCCTTTTATGTGTATTTGAATGTCAACCTTGTAAAAATATGTATGATTTTCAACTCTTAAAATTAGTAAGTTATGATATTATATTTTAATATTATTTTATATATTACTATTATTGTATCAATATCTGTTTATTTATAATTTTATTTATATATTTCGAATTAATTCAATTATTAATTCCATTCTTAAAATATTGATTAAAATATTTTTTGTTTTTATTCAAACTATCATTTTATCAGTATGAGTTGAACTCTCATCTTGAATAAAAAAAATAAGAAGGATAATATATAAGCAGAAAAAATTTACAAATTTATCATTAAGAAAGTTTTTTGATAATTTATGCGTTTCTTATATATATATATATATATATATATATATATATATATAAACTTATGCGTTTCTTATAGAAACAATCTGATGAAGTTTTATAAATAAAACTAAATAATTAAGATTTTAATACTTGTTTTATTTTAATTTATATATTCTTTCTAAAACTATTCATACTAAACATAAAAATCCGCATCTTATATTTTTTTTAAGAAATTATTAAACTTATATCATATTAAGAAAACTCAAATTTATTGTCAAAATATATTTCAAGATCTAATTCAACTTTTTTCTAATAATATATTTATTTTGAGATTTTAAATACTTTTTATAAATCACACAAATTCTTTACAATTATTTAATGAAAGAGAATTTAAAATAAATAAAAAATATTATAGATTAGAAAACCTCATTTTATATCAGATATATCAATTATTTCTCTATTATAAGATGTATAATAATAAATCATATATACAGCATCCGTGACAAATATACCTTTCAAATTCAACCTTATTTCCTAAAAAAAAAAATGTAAGAAAAGAAAAAAGTAATGCCCAAAGGTTTCATGTCCAAAATAACAAACCATAAAAAATAACGAGTTTTATATAGGCAAATTATCTCTCTATTTTAATAGTTTTTCTCCACCTTATACTACTTATGGTTAATTATGAAAAAGTCAATTTAAAAATTTGTAAAATTTTAAATAATTATAAATAAAATATAATTTATTTATTTTAAATAATTTTAGTTGCATCGCCATTTTTATATCTTCCTTCTATTCATTATTTTCCTTGTTCTAACCTTTAAGAGAACAATTATCATTTTAGTGTGTGAAAGGATTCACTATTCATTATATTCAGTATTTTCTAATGTAAGATATTATTTTTTAATTTTATATTTTACTTTTTTTTCTAATTTTTTATAGGTTTTGTGACTTTTAAAAAACTGAAAAAAGAGTTAACAATTATAAAATCATCATTAAAAATATAATAAATATTTTTTTCGATCATCAGTATTCACCATAAATTATTATAAATAATCACCACCATTTTAAAATAAAAATAAAAAACACCACATTCTTTATCATACTAAAAAAATATTGTTAAATTTTTAAAAAATATGAAAATGAATTTGAAAGGTACGGAAGTGTCAGAAAATTTGCCTTTATATATATGGTTGTGATAGTGCAGTTCCAGTGATTGTATGAGTAAGATTATGTGATATTATATTATATTTCTTTCAGATACGAAAGGTGAATTGAGTTTGATGAATATATAGAAATCACTAATCTTACAATACTTTTATGACTGAGATTGTTTTTACTACAATGTATCCTAAAGGATGAAGAATCACATTTACTACTGTTATATTATGAGTTAATTATTCGCAATCGAACTATATATAAGTTAAAGAATATTGAAGTAAGACAGTATTTTTTTTCTTCTGTTAGGTTGGGTTTCACTTTCATAACTCTATCACAATCTATTTTCCTCGTTCCGTATCATTATTCTGAAACAAAAAATCTCAGTAAATAAAATATTTACTCGAATCTTGCAATTTAACTCACTCGTTTAGTTAACTACATGATTTTTTTTTTCTACATACTATTTTGGTACTTGGTTACTAACGTGTATCACCATTTGTACCGGTCGGCACTGGACGACCCCAGGGTACTCATGGTAAAATTATCACAAAAACCCCTGCGTCTCATACGACTCTTCGTCCTTCCATGACCTCGAGCCTGGGGGGCAAGTGTACCGGTCGGCACCGGACGATCGCAGTATACTCATGGTAAAATCATCACAAAACCCTGCGTCTTATACGACTCTTCGTCCTTCCATGACCTCTAGCCGGACGACCGAATGGTTTATGTCGATTAAATCTAATTTAATCCAGAACGTGGTTACACGTGTAGAAAAGAGCAGTTATGACAACCATTGACGAAGTAAAAACACGTTCTCTAGACCACTCCCCTGGTTTTCAGGAAACCACCAGGCACGACCCAAAGACCACTAAGCATGTCTCTAACCATCAACTGATTGGCCCACATGGCCAAGGCCCAGGTCAACCTACTAAAGGGACTTCTGAAAAGGGAGAAAGGGTACGTTTTCCATACTATCAGAGAATTCACACTTGAGCACCATCGCTGACTTGAGCGTCGGAGTGCAATCGCAGGTACCCCCGCCGGCCGACCGAAGCACGCGAAGAGAAAGAAGACTTGAAGAATAGGACAACCAAGAGTGAAGAAGACACCTTGACGTGGATCAACATTACTCAGTCCCCAATATCCATACAGGTACACCATTAATTGGAGGTAAACAATAGTTTCAATTTTACATTCTCAATGTATATAAATATTACTGCTAAATTATCCATAACTTTTGTTTGTGTTAGTTTAAATGTTGTTGAGTTTTAGTGTGTCATTTTCCTTTGAACTTGGACCGAGGTGGTCATAGCATAAGTTAAGTTAGCTAATGTGTCATCATTTGAAGTTGGATTTGACCTGGTCATAACCTACCCAATGATTGAGTTAAAATTAAGTTTATAAATAATGTTAAGACAGTGTATATATAAGATATGGGTCTAAAGGAATTTCATGAATAGTTTGAAGTGTGGTGTGAGGGTAGGAAAATGGATTAATTTAATTAAAAAGACGAGAAAGAAGAAGAAAAAGGAATGAGTTGGTAAAGTAAAAAATTAGTGTGGGTGGAATCTTGATTAGTGGTAGAACAGTGGAGCAGTGCAGTGCAGCAATTGGTAGTTGACACTTGACAGAATTATTATGATGCCAAAATTGTGGAAGTGGAATTCCGAACGCAAACAAACGAGGATGTCTGTCTTCACGTGCCACGTCACGTTCCAGGAACTGATTCACTCTCTTTTTTGTCTCTCACCTTCTTTCCATTTTTATCACACATTTCAATTTCACGACCCAAAAGAAAAACCAGTAATTGGAGAAAGCGATTCGCCACTGGGCCCCACCCAATAGTTCTATTTGGGCCTTTCCTCCCTCCCATTGGCCCTTCCCCCTGTATCCCTGTGCCACTTTAGCATTTTCTACAGTGCGCACCGTTCCTTATCCTTCACCATCCTATTCCCATTCCCATTCCTATTCCTCTTTCTCTGCCACTCACCAACTTAACTCAACTCATCGCCCGCAATCCCACGCTTATCATAAATTAACAAACAAACAACCCTTTTCCTTCGATCTCACATAACGCGATTCTCCTGCTTTATGGATTTCCGTCGTCCACACCTTTTCTGATTCTCGCCTTCCCAAGCGCCTCGCGGATCTGTAATCGGAATACTGGATCGTTTCAATGGCTGGGACTAACGAACTCAACCCCAACGATTCTAAGGTACGCGCTTCTCTCTAACTTGTATTTTTGGATTTCAATATTTTTCTCATACAACAACTTCCAATTCTTTAATTAACCGTACCATGTTTGCTCATGCCAATCTTTCTTCTTTCGCCTCTGATTAATTCTCTATTTTTTTTCTTCTTTTGTTCTGTTTTTGTTATTCTCTATACTGTGTACTATGTATGCCTTTTATTTTTTGTATTCCTTTAGGTGTACAGTTTTAATAAAATGATAATCACTGTCGTGTCTGTGATTCTTCGTCATCGTTTTGGGTTTTTGAGTTTGAACATGTTTTGGTTTCGTGGAAGAGTAGGTTGTGCTTTGTTCTGTTTGTGTAATAGTTTCCGGTTTTGGTTGGATCAGTTCTTTGTTCCACCTAACGCGGTTTCACTGTTTAGGGTTTGTCATTCAATGTGCTGATTTGGGAAGTTAGATTCATCAGTTTCCCCAAAATTATTATTGGGTTTATTGAGTTTATTGCCCGTACCTAATTATCCTCAGTTTGATATTTTTTTTTTCTCTCTTCTTATTATCCTTTTTTTTTATTATTTTAAAATGAATATGAAACTGGTGTAGATGGTGGTTCCGTTGAATATGTGGGTTCTGATCTCAAATTTCAAGTTGGCGTACAACCTTCTTCGTCGTCCGGATGGTACTTTCAACCGGGACTTAGCAGAGTTTCTTGATCGGAAAGTTCCGGCAAATGCGAACCCCGTGGAGGGAGTGTTCTCTTTTGATGTCATTGTTGACCGTGAAACGAATCTCCTGACGCGAATCTACCGTCCTGCTGAGGGAGAAGAGCGTCCTGTGAACATTCTTGAGCTTGAGAAACCTGTGAGCTCTGAGGTTGTTCCTGTGATCATATTCTTCCATGGTGGAAGTTTTGCTCATTCTTCAGCCAATAGTGCCATATATGATACGCTGTGTCGTCGCCTGGTGGGTATCTGTAAGGCCGTTGTGGTGTCTGTGAACTACAGGCGTGCACCTGAGAATAGGTATCCTTGTGCATACGATGATGGGTGGACAGCTCTTAAGTGGGTTAGCTCTAGATCTTGGCTTCAGAGTAGGAAGGATAAGAAAGTTCATATCTACATGGCTGGGGATAGCTCGGGTGGGAACATTGTGCACCATGTTGCCCTCAAAGCTGTGGAGTCCGGAATTGAAGTGTTTGGGAATATACTGCTCAACCCATTGTTTGGCGGGCAGGAAAGAACCGAGTCTGAGAAGCGTTTAGATGGGAGGTATTTTGTAAGAGTGAAGGATCGAGACTGGTATTGGAGGGCTTTTCTTCCTGAAGGGGAAGATAGAGACCATCCTGCATGTAACCCGTTTGGGCCAAAGGGCGAAAGCCTTGAAGGGACTATATTTCCCAAGAGCCTTGTAGTGGTTGCTGGTTTAGACCTTGTTCAGGACTGGCAGCTGGGTTATGCCAGAGGGCTTGAGAAGGCTGGCCAAGAAGTGAAATTGCTATTCCTGGAGCAAGCAACCATTGGGTTTTACTTGCTGCCAAATAATGAGCACTTCTCTCCTGTTATGGACGAGATAAAATATTTTGTCAGCCCTGACTGTTGATAGGCTTAACTTTTGCTATAATACACTAGTGGACGTTAGAAGATTGTGTAGAAAATAGGTATGCTACTAAACTACTTTTTTTTTTTTTTTTACCTTTTGGGTTCTTTACTGTAGGACTTTGCTCCCGTGATTAGGTACTTGTATGCTACTAAATGTGTCGTGAGATGGGTGTAATCAGCATATAGCTGTGATGTTTTTCCGAAGCACATAATCAGGAAATTGGGTGCTGCGGATAGGTGAAAGGCTTTTAGGACAAGGGGAGCTCTGGCCATGTTTATGGGAACCACTAAAGTTGTGATTACCCACTCTGACTTCCAGCCAAAAAGGAGGGGAAGGCGTGTTATTCTATTTCTGGGCGTGACCTTGATGCCAATCGGTGGGGCTTGTCGTTGTCTGGCAAGTGTTATATATAACTAATTTTGGAACTCGGATAGGAAAATATGAATGATATGTTGGTGCTGTTAGGTTATTTTCATCTATGCTATCTTCATATGAGTGTTTGTTTTAAGACTGTTCACTTTTTCTCTATATAGCTAATTTTACATTTCTATGTCTTTGGGTTGTCCTTGTTTGACCATGGACACTCCTTGCAAATGTAAATGGATGTCTTTTCGACGCAATGTTAGGGCTTGTATTATGTTTGCTTCTGTATATATAGACATTTTTCAGTTTTTTTCTTATGCATTATGAGTCAAAAATTCTGCTTCCATGTGCTTTTGTCTCTGAATTTTCCTTTATTAACCATCATAGACTAATGTCCGTTTCATATGGTTTCTGCAACTAATTTTCCTTTGACCAGGCAGAATAAATGGTGTCGTGGCATGTTAGGCCCAGATTAATGTTGAAAATAATTATCTTCTGAAGGAAATAATGAAATTAAAGAATTATTTTTTAAAATAAACTGAATTTCCATGAGGAGTAATTTTGAAGCATTGAAGACAGAAGATATTATAATTGTCTCTTTTGGAAAGTTAAAGGCCCACAAAAACGTGTTACCACTCAAGCTTAGGTTCTCTTTTATTTTAGAGTACCCCACAGGCCCAGGTTTTCCTTTCGTGGCTTTATTATGTACAGAGCAGGCAGCGTTAGAATATCGCCCAAGAGGCACTCGTGCAGGCAGGGATTCAAAGTCCCAATAATTCTAATTTTCTATTTCTTTCGTCTTTCAAAATATCTTCTTTTAATATCTATATAGAGACAAAAAAATTAAAATATAGACTAACTGAAGTAAATAATAAGATAATGTTTTCTAAAGTGACTGAATAATAAGATCATGTTTTCTAAAGTGACTGAGTGCGAATTTTTGTTATTGCATGAACAGGATCTGTAACAAAATCTTGAATCCAAACAATAAATCTAAGTGGGAAATTTTTTTATAAAGGAGGAGAATTTGTATACATATAAGATAAAATTTGGATACAGATATTCTATTTTATACATTAATGCTATTTGATATATTAAATTTAGTATTATATAAGTCATCGCATATAAATAATTTGATTATTTTGAATAATTTAAAATCAGTATATAGTATTATAATATATATTATTCAAATAACACTGTATAACATATAACGATGTATAAGGAGATACCGTTTTTTTTTTGGGTAATTTTGTTAAAGATATATTTTTATCCTTAATTATTTTATGACTGTAGAAGTCTAGTAGTAAAATAAATAATTGTAGTCTCTTTAATTTAAAATTTAATAATTAGATTTTTAATAGTAGTTTTTTTATGTTTAAGAGAAAATACAAAGTAACAAGCGTTACTTTGTCTATTTTATATTTCTCTTATATTTCTCCATCTTGTCTTTTTTTTCTCTTTTCATGGTGTTTTTCACCGACTCAATATAACATTATTTACACTTTTAAGAAAATAAAAGTGTAAATAGTATTATATAATTGAGTCGTTTTTCTCCTATTTTAACTCAACAAAGTTTAAAGACTTACGGGAATTTTGACGTGTACACTTCATATCTTTTACTTGAAAGTATATTCAAAAAGACACAATTGAGTTTTTGTTTTCCACACCAGCTTCTGTAAATTACATTTGTAATTTGCATACTTCTATTTAGAAATTATTGGTAGATGATTGACGAGTGATTTTAGAACACGACAAACTAATATATAAAATTAATAATTATCAATATTATTTGCTCTGTTAATTTACTTTTTAATTTTGTTTTCGAAAATATTGTTTTAAATTATTTTATTTATTAAAACTTTTAAATGAAAATTCATAACTTTTCCACCTCAATCTAAAATAAAGAAATAAATAGAATTAATATATTATAATATATCAAATTTAACGTAATAGGAATATGTACACATGTCAGCATGTGTTTATGATAATAAAAAATAATTTGTTTACAAATTTAAATTCAACTAAGTAGTATTTTATTAATATTTCAAGTCTATGTACTATATTAGCAAGTTTATAGAAATAGTTATCTGATAATTTTTTTTATGTTTGATTTTAATTGAATTAAATTTTGGTATTTGTTATATGTACCAAGTATAAGATACCGTTTTTAAAAGCACAGCTTAATATAGATTAAATTAAAAATTATTTTAAATTTCAAATTCTTAGTTCAAATAGAGTAACTAATTTTTTTATATGCAAAAATATTTTTTTAAAATTAAAATTTTAATGAAAAATTTATGAAATAAAATATTTAATTATTATTATAATATATTTAATAATTTAAAATATAAATATTAATACATTAATATGTAGACTTTAAAGTGTAATCCAATTTTAGAAAATGGTATTGTAAAATTAAATTTACATCTACTTAAATATTATAAAATAATATTTTATCTCTAATCAATATTAGATCTTTAACAATGATAAAAAGAAAATAAAGAAATGAAGAAAGAAAGAAAAAAAGAAAAAAAGATGAAAAATAGAAATAGAAATGGACATTGCCAAGTAGATAGAGAATAAAGATAAAAAAAACAGAAAGATAGAAAGGTGAGAAAAAAAAAAGATAACATGAAAATTTTAAGCAATTGTATTTTTGTAAATTTTTTCAATTTTAATTTCATTATGAAGTATTCTAAATTTAAACAAAACATTTCATTATGAAGTATTTTAAATTTTAAAAAAAAATTATCCTCTAAAAGTTTATTATTAAAAAATGAAAATAAGCAAAAATCATAATTTTTAATACACTTAATTAATAATTACTCGTTTAAATTTTATAATTATAATTATTTTCCTTTCGTCATTCTATATCAATTTTCTTTTAAATTATAATATTGGTACCAATTATCGTGTTAAAATTTAAACCATGAATAACTTTTAAAAAATAACAATGGTTACTATTTGTACAATCAATCTTGTTCTTTATACGTGAATTTAACGCAAAGATATTATGCCTAGAATTAAAAGAAGAGAACAAAAATTATATGCATAAAAAATTGTCCATAAAGTAACCAAACTATTGCGAAAATTTAAAAATATAAAAACTTGAAGAAATAAAATTATGTAAATGGCAGATAAAACAAGTAATTAAATCGTTATTTTTTTGGAATATCTATAAAGTATAAAAAGAAAGATATTAAAATTGGACCTTGTGTTAGTTTGAGTTTATGAACACACATTTTTTGAAAAGTGAGAATAAGAACCCGTTCTAATGATCTTGCGCACCCGCTCTATTTTAAGATCATGATAATCAAATTTATATTTTTGTAAACAAATTTTGAATGATAATTGTTTTGATACAAATGAAGTAAGTACACAATATTTCCACATTATCCAACTGAATATCCATTTATTCCTAATACAAGTTATTTTAATTTTAAAGATTTTAAAACCTTTTTATTAGTTTTAGATTTAATCCTTCATTTTAAACTTTACTTTTTTTTTGTTTTTAATTGTTATTTTCGCAAAACAGAAACACTATGGTATAAGTTAGAGAGAATTGAGTACCAAAGGAAATGATTTAACAAGTCCACAAATAAAAATTCTGCTAAAGCATTTCATATTATAAAAACGTACATCTTGATCACGTTACAAAAGTAAGATATTGAAAACTAGTTATTCATCTAAGAAAAAAGGATCAAGATTCAGCGTCCTCTAGCAACATAAGCAGCTAAGGCAGCAGCAAAAATTGTAGTTGCAGAGGATATCACAGTCCACATGTTCTTACTTTTGTGTGCTCCCGCCACAGACTTGTTCAATGAAACCACTTTCTGCTTCATTTCATCCAACATCTCCTCTTTGCTTTCAAATGCCTTCTTTATTCTTTCCACTTCTCCAACAGCTATTTCTTCCATTTCTTCAACATTATTCTCACACCACACCACTTCCTCTTCTCTAACCTTCTGTTGAGACACCAGTGTAGCAGTATTCTTCAACAGTGTCAGGGCCTTGTTCCAATTATTGCACCAAACTTCAATCTTAGCACTCAAATCCTCAACCTCCTTTCTTGCCTCCACAAGCTTACTCTGCAATTCATCATTTTCCTTTCTCAAATCACTCACATTGCCCTCCAGCTTCTTTTCATTCTCAACCATCTTATCTCTATCACTTCTCACTTGTCCCAAATCAGCATCTCTTTTCTTACCCATTTCCTTCAATTCTGCAATAAGCAACTCTAACTTCTCCACTTTATTCTTCTCCTCATCAAACACTTTCTTCATGTTTTCCTTCTCGACCCTCCCTTCTTCCACAGCACTCTTATAACTCTTAACTTGAGAAAGCAACTGCTTATTTTCCTCTTCAAACTCCATGCAAGACTTTTTCAATTCATTGATTTTTCCTCTCAAGTCCACAATTTCACTTTCAAGATCAGCCTTCACCTTCTCTATTTCACCTTTAACTCTAACAGCTTCATCAATCTCGTGCTGCTTATCCTCCAACTCCTTCAAAGCCACATTCAAACTCTTACGAACACCGTCATTATCCTCAGTTAATCTCTCAACAATCTTTTCAGTGTCCTTCTTCTGCTCGAGCAAGGAACTGATCTCCCTCGCCATCTCCTCCACCCTCTGCGTCGCAAGACCAAGTTTAGCGTCCACATTGACAAACTCGACACGCATGCACTCCTCTTGAATCGTCCAAGACTCGTTGACTCGTGTCAGCTCCTGTTCAAGAGCACCAATTTTCTGCTCATGATTTTTGCATAGCTTTGCAAACTCATCCTTCTCCCTTGTCACCGCTTCAATATCCTTCTTCAACGATTCAATGGACGCAAGTGATAATCGAGAACTCTTCAGCGCTGAATCTAGCTCCGCTTTCAACTCCGCAGAACTCCTCAGCGCTGAATCTCGCTCCGTTTTCAACTGCGCAGAACTCTTCAGTGCTGAATCTCGCTCTGTTTTCAATTCCGCAGAACTCTTCAGCGCTGTATCTCGTTCCGTTTTCAACTGCGCAGAACTCTTCAGTGCTGAATCTCGCTCTGTTTTCAATTCCGCAGAATTCTTCAGCGCTGTATCTCGCTCCGTTTTCAACTGCGCAGAACTCTTCAGTGCTGAATCTCGCTCTGTTTTCAATTCCGCAGAACTCTTCAGCGCTGTATCTCGCTCCGTTTTCAACTGCGCAGAACTCTTCAGTGCCGAATCTCGCTCTGTTTTCAATTCCGCAGAACTCTTCAGCGCTGTATCTCGCGCCGTTTTCAAATCCGCAATGTCTCTCTCTTTCTGCAACAACAGCCTTTCACCATCCAACCTAATCTTCTCCGCTTCTCCTCGAAGCTTCCCCTCTCTGTCTACACTCTCCTTCAACCGTTTCGTCTCGTAAACGAGTCCGTCTCTCTCTTTCGCGAGAGCACCGGTCTCGTTCCGGAGACGCGCAGCGAGGCCTTTGAGTTCACGATTGAGACCTTCAACCTCGCCTTCCTTCTCTCCAAGGAGTGTGTCGAAGCAGATGTTCATCTCCTTGACCTGGCTGTCGACGAAAGCCGAAGTGACAGCGTTTTCAATGTGGAAGGCAGCGAGGTTGTCGTGATAGGTAACGGCGGAGCGGTGGAGCTCGGACTGGAGAGAGTCAATCTGGTGACGGCACTGAGCGGTCTCCTTGAGAAGGACGCCATTGAGGTTTTTGAGGTTCTGAATCTTCTGCAGAGAGGAATCATCAGTTACGGTAGCCATTGGCATGGTTTGTGTTTCGATTTGGGATTGTTTGGCTTCTTGAGAATGAGATGAAGACATTTTCTTTTTGGCCATATTGAAATGAAGAAAAGGGGTTATCTAGGGTTTTGTTTTGTTATCTTGTTACGGCAGAGTATGTGGAAGGGAAGGTGTGGTGCTAGAAGGATATATATATATATATAGTGTGGTTTCAAACAATACCACAGAACTGAGGTTGAAGGATAGATAGATTATGTCTGTTGCCTTTCCGAATTCAAATTTTGGGCCCAACCCTTCTCTCTATTTTTTCAAACTCCCAACGCTTCTAACCATTCGCTTCCCCACACTTTTTTTTTTCTTTCAAAAAATCTATATACAAAAAATTAAAATTAAAACTTTTTTTTTACTTTTATTATAATTTTTATTAGTCATCCTACAATATTAAAAATATTTATTATTTCAAAATATAAAATATATTTAATGTGAGAAGTTAGAGATGGTAAACGTGATGGATTTATTTTTATTAATCATTCAATCCCAACACCCTTCCACTGTTCCTTTTAACCATCAACTTTATTATGATTTTGATGTGAAAATGGAAAAAGATAAATAAAAAATTTATTGTATTTATTAATTTATATAAAAGATCCTTAATTATCATATGGAAAGGTCTTGGCTCATGCTATTTTTTTAGAAATAATTATTAATCTTTCCGTGCTTTGGTAAAATATTTATATTTTTATATTACAATATATGTAAACTTATCAAAATTAAGTGAATAGTAGGTATATAAATAATAAAAGAGTAATTAATATTATCATAAAAGTCCAACCGTTAGAAAGAGTAGTCTTAAAGCTTTTAAAATTGATTTAAAATCTCACTTATTCTATTAAATGTTGTTGAATAGAGAATTAAAAACAATTCTTTAATTCAGTTTATTGTAAAGAAATAAATTAAGTCTAAAACTGATATTTCACATTAAACTAAATATTTAATTTAAATAACAATAATAAAACAATTCATTCATCTACTTGTTTATTACATTAAATAAATAGAAAGTCATAGTAATATAAAAGTTAAAAGTGTTGAATTTTGTTATATATATATATATATATTTACATAATCTTATTTTGGTCAATTTTTTTATGAAAAAAGAAAGACAATTTTTTTTTCTGTTTTGTGGATTTGTTTTTGCAATATGCAATTCTAACTTTTTTCCACTTTCTTTTTCTCCAATTAAACACCTTTTTCGGGTTTTCATTCTTCACCATGCTTCGTCAAACATACTAATATAACTCGAAACAACTGTTTGTTTCCCTGTTTCAACTTTCTACAATATCTTCAACAAGGCCATCTTTTCTCGTAACTTAACAATTTCAAATTTTTTGTTGCACTCATCAAAAGAGTATCTGCATATGCTTTTGATGGAATATGCTAACTTTTGAATTTTCATTGTTTTAAAAAAATTATAAATAAAATATTTGAGTAGTATCAAAGGATTTTTTTTTTTAAATATGTTGATTAGCATTAAAGGTTTCTTCTTCTTCTAAATAATACAATATTAATGGAGATAGTAGATAAAAGAACTTATTTATTAGTTACACTTTTAACCCTCTACTCTACTATAAACCGAAAATATCATAGATCATGTACAAGATATTTATTATTTTAAAATAATTTAAACATAATAATATATATAAATACAAATTTTTACAAGAAGAAAGTTATATATATTACATCACACAAATAACACATACAAGAGAACACTATTGAAATAATTTTTAAATATGAGAAAAATGTATATAAAAGAAAACATTTTGAGTAACAACACAAAAAAAATTAATTTCATCCAACACAAGCCTAAAAAAAATCATATAAATCACACATAAATCTATACATAAAAAGATATTCAACAAATGAAATATCAATTGATATCTTCCAGAAAACTCATATTAAATATGTTCTATAAATTAACATTTGATTCAAATTAAGACTTAGATTAACAAACGAATCTAAGAGTGATGAATTAATATAAGTTTATTACAATCCAAATTGCACATTTACACATGTATGGTGTACATGAAATTTGAGTTTATATAAGTTAGACGATCAGGGAAGTAAGAGTGTGTATGTTATAACACAGGTATTTTTACTTAATACACAACTCAAACAATAGTTCACATATCATCTCACATATTTGAGACTCTAAATCCATACAATTATTATAATTTCCAATAATATTTTTCATACAAGATAATTCAATTAAATAAGAACACAAATTAATTAAATATATAATTTAATATTCTATTTACACTTATATTAAAAATTCTCATTTAATCCATTAAATAGGCAAAAAGAGAAAAAAGAAAAAATATAGCTTTAACATTTTGTTTGACAAAAAATATCATAAAATCAACCTCATATAGCATAAATAAACATGTGTTTCAAAAGTTTTACTTAAAAAATAATTAGAACTTTCAAACAAATTCAAAATGATCAATACAACCATAATTTGCTTAAATATAATCTTTCTCTCATTTTAATTCAACCTTAATCATTCAAACTCAATATATGTTTTCATTCACATCAAACTCATATTTGTTTAACCAAATTTAAGCTATCACTTTTCTCAACTAACTCCATCAAAATTGATATTAAATCTAAAAGAAAATTAAGAAAATGAAGAATCTTTATAGTAAACAATAACTTATTCTTATTTTAAAAATGATTAAAATAATCTTTGCTTCCCAACTATAAGGAGGTGTGATGAGATTATAAAAAAAATGAGATTTAGAGGAATAAAATTAGAGAAAAGTTAGAGGAATTATAAATTGAGAGAAACTAGAATTATTTTGAAGTAAAAAGTTGAAATGATATATATAACTCATTTAAAATATCTCAAGAAAATCGGATAAATTTCCTATCTAACACCATTTAGACTTTTATTTCCCTAACTAGCACTCTTTTGTTTTTATTTCCCTATCTAACACTCTTTTGTTTTTATTTCCTTATCTAGCACCCTTTTATTTTTTATTTCCCTATCTAGCACCATTTCAAAAATAAATTAAAAAATAATATTTTTTTTTTATAATTTTAATTTTGAATGCATTAAAAAATAAATATTTTAATATTTAAAATAGTTAAAAATATAATTAATGAATAAAGAAATGTATTTTTACAAAATAAAAAAGTAATAAATTTAAAATGTTTAGTTTAAAAATTATTTTTCTAAGAATGAATAAAATAAAAAATTAAACTCTACAACAACATAAAAGTTGAATATATAAACATAAATTAGTATTTATTTTTATTGTTATTGATGATGTAATTATGTTAATTTCAAGTAAAAAATGCAGGACATAATTATAAAAAAACAAAGTTAAATAAGAACTGATATGGACATAAAAGAACAACATGATCGGAAAAAAAAAATGTTCATATTGTCAAACACCAAGACGCACATAAAGAATATGTTCCAACATTACTGGATTGTGCACTTTTCGTCATTAATTATGTTTCATTTTGCACAAACTATTTAATGTACCATTGAAGAAAATATTAAATGAATTATCATCTTTCATTTATTTTGATTTTTATGATCAACATATACTTATTTAGTATCGCCTTATATATCTTATATTTATTTTATTTGGATTTATTTTTATATCTTTTATCTTTATCTTAATTTGTTTTGCCTTTATTTTATATCTTTTATGTTTTTAGTTATTATTTTTTTTCTACCATTCTTTTTTTTTTATTGTTGCTGTTTTTATTTTATAGACTCTTTTTTTTCATTTTTTGCTTCTCATTTTTAAGCATTAAGTGTAACATTTGCATTAATTTTTTTTTAGGATTTTGCATTTAGGATAGACACTTCAATATTACTTGTGTATCCACTATTAATTAATACTAATTGACTTTGTTTTTTTTGTAATTATGTCATGTATTTTTTACTTGAAATTAACATGATTACATAATCAATAATAATAAAAATAAATAGTAATTTATGTTTATAGATTCAACTTTTATGTGGTTGTAGGGTTTAATTTTTTATTTTCTTCATTCTTAAAAAAAATAATTTTAAACTAAAAATTTTAATTTATTTTAATTTATTTTATAAAAACTCTTTTATTTATTCATTAATTATATTTCTAACTATTTTAAACATTAAAAATATTTATTTTTTAATGCATTTAAAATTAAAATTATCAAAAGATAAATAAATTATTATTTATTTATTTATTTTTTAAATGGTGCTAGATAGGGAAATAAAAAATAAAAGAGTGCTAGATAGGGAAATAAAAACAAAAGGGTGCTAGATAGGTAAATAAAAACAAAATGGTACTAGTTAGGGAAATAAAAGTCTAAATAATGCTAGATAGGAAATTTATCCAAGAAAATCACGTTAATTCATTTAATCTTTAAATTTAGGTTTTGTTAATTTAGTTTATTTCATAAAAGCATTTAATTTGATGAATTAGGCCTGATATATGACAAATGGGATATTGGATTTTATGATACAGGTGCGTTTAGCATACCTAGAGCTTCAAAATAATTTTCGCTGCAAGATCTTTTTATAACTTTTTTTATTTTAATGAAAAGTTTTGTAAGATCTATGTTTTAATTAAATTTTTATTTAATTGTTGGGCAAAAGAAATAGTTATAAATTAGAAAAAAACATTTTTCTATTTGTATTACTAAGGATTTTATTTAAAATTTAGGATTTTAAACTTTATCTGATCTTAACATGTTTGAATGAGAATGTTTAATAAAATACAAATTTTAAATATAATTCCTACGATAAGAAATATCTAAAAAATAAGAATTGTTGAGGTAATAAGAAATAATTCATATTTTTTTCGTTGGTAGTTGAATATTGGGAAATTACTGACTAATACGAACACAAGCACGTGGATAAGCATCTGGATGTGGAACATATTTTCAGGACACTTTTCATAATGTTTATTGCACATAATCATAGACTAATTTGATTTGCATGGTTTACTCTTTCATGGAATAGGTTATAATTTACCTATTGGCTTATTGTTACTTTAAAAACCCTAATGTGATAAATAAAATAAGTATATTTATTTATTTATTTTTACCTTAATTATACATTGATTTTATTCATTTGTAGTTACATACTAATCCTATTTATTTATTTATTTATTTATTTCACTATTATTAAGTATCTATTAAGTAATTAATATTATTGTTACTCAATTATTCTATAAGTAAATACGTTTTTTTGAAATATTAAATTATTAAATAATATAATTTATTTTTTAAAAAAAGAAATTCTAAAAAAAAGCATAACAAGTGTTTGAAAATTACAAATTTCAAACAACTTTTAAAAACTGCAATCCAATTGATCTACCGAACAAAAGTAGATTGAATTGAATTGTTTTTAATGAAAAAAAATATAGAAACTCAATTCAATTCCACTTAATATTTTTTTTATTAAATTTCATTATGAGTTTATTTAACCTCACTCATCTTAATTAATAGATATTAGTATCCATCGTTTATAATCTTTGTTGAGTTAATATAAACATAAAGAGAATCATCCCTATTTGTACAAGTGATTCTCTTGAATCAATTATTTAAATTTGTTCATAATATATTGTATGTAATGGATACAAATTATTTTTTAAGACTTTTGGCGGAACTTTCTATCAAAACATTACTTTACTTAGATATTCTATACATTGTTACTTGCTATTCTATAAAGACTACAATTACCTCTCAAAGGGAGTTTTTCAGAAGATATCTGTGAAATGAGCATGTTAAATATATTTATACAAACTGAGTTTTCTTAAACAATCAACACAAAAAATAGATTTCTACAATTATACACTAGAATTTGGATGCTAAAGGTAACCATTTATAACAAAAGAGGAAAGTTGAAATTTTATAAAGTATTGATAAACATAAACCTCAGTTTTGGAGTAATGTTAAAATAATACTTGTCATAACCCTATACTCAGCACCACTTAAAATAGGTGATACTCTTAAATCACAGCTGAATCCATTTCTTAACATCCTACAAAAATCTCAATCAACACTTCAATAAAAAGGCTTGAGTGGTATTTTTTTCCTCACATCTACTAACCTAAAGATGACTAATTTTACATTGGAGATCTTTTTCTGTGTAAGATATTATTAAAGAAATAATGATTATCAAATTATATGCAATTATACGTAATTATACACAATTAATTTGATAACGATAGAATCCCATGATTATTGGATCGTCACATACTTAGCTTGTAATTTGGAGGGAAAATCTCCATACACTTGTATATTTTTTATACATGGAGTGATGTAAATACACACAAGAGAATAAGGCATTACCATTTTTCTTACCATCTCTTTATATACCATTTTCTTTTCTTACCATATTCTTATATATTATTTTCTTATATATTAAAAAAGGAACAAGAGACAATAAACTGAAAAGGAAAAGAGACAAAAAATAATGTAAAATGCTCAGTCATGTAGTACAAATTGTGTATCATATAATTGTATAATCATATGTGTTTTCATTATCCTTCTTGTGTTGTAGATTTGGTTAATAAATTTTATTTGGAACTGTCCGGCCTATAGGTCGGAAACGACCAACAGTATAGGTGACCACCCGACTTTTGAGCCAGACCGTTACTCTCCATTTAATGATCGAGACAGCCTAACCAATGAGCTTTAAATGGCGAGTGACTATTTATACATACAATGAATAGTTAAATGACCAACCCAAATGACTCGTAACCGTCCACTCAAAGAATATCACTGAATTAACCTATAACTATCCACTCTTGAGTAAGTACATCTCATCTTATCTCATACCTTTTAACTCTCATACCAGAACTTGTGTTCGTTGTGATCCTACTGACTGAAGCAATTGTTATCGTGGTGCTACTACTGACTTAAGCATTGGAAAGTCATTTTTAGGTGGACCTCCCATTTTGCATTTTAGACCAACTGAAGGTAGACACCTAAGAACAATCCAGTCGTCACTGAGTTACACTCCCGAACTCATTTCCAGTAAAAACAGGAACTAATCTTTTTATATAAGAATTGAAATACGTCTTAATTATTTATCTTAATTTTATTTATTCTTTGTAAAAAAAAAACATGTAGATTGTTATTTGTTAATGATTTAATAGACGTTCACGTTTAATCTTGTTGATAACACGTGCATGTTATAGTGGTAATTAGAATAAGAATAAGTATGTGATTGCGTGTGGGATGTTGCACTCTCCTTGTTCTTTTACATGCATGCACAACTTTATTAAATATTGTAATTAGTTAATTAGTTTAAGGCATTATGATGGTACATTAAGAATAAAGCAGAAGGCAAAAACTCCTTTAAATGTGATATGAAGAAAAAAGTAAAATATAGAGGAAATGACTTTAAACGGAATCTACCCAGCTGGAAACTATTAGTCAAATAAGTTTGGCAAACATTATTAAAGTAGATAAGAACTGAACTTCCATACCACCGTTTTGGATCTTTCCCATAACTTCTTAAAGAATTCACTCATGAGACAATTTTTAAATCTTATAGATTCCTTATCAGAACAGTACCAACTTCTGAACTATTATTATTTTTGTTCATGACAAGCTATTGTCATCATGCTGTGGAAATCTGACTAAGTACATGGAATTGTTAGGTCATGGGCTAGTGCTATTGACCTTCAAATAGCAAAGTTTGTGGATGTTAAATAAGTTGTTGTGTAAGAAATAGATGAACTAAAATCAATTCAAAAATACTTGTCTCCACCAAACATTCAATTATCCAAATGGATTGAGCTTAATTGTTGACAAGTAAAAACATATACATTTATTTGTCTCATCTCCTTTTTAACATCACACATATTGTATAACATCACACATATTGTAGACACATCCTTTTAATCAATTATCCAAACTTCTAATAGAGTTTTTCAGAAGAAAAAAAAACTAATATATAACCGCTCATCTCTATTGAAACAACATTATTCGAGTCAATCATCGCATTTTAGGTATCGTTCGTTATGGAATTTGAAACTTTGTCATAATTTTGTCCTTAGAAGATATATAAGAAAATTAAAGTAATTTTTTTTATATAAACTATCATTAATCTTGACTCTTTAACAATGTAAGATTATATTAAACGTACAAACCAACAAAAACGAGTATTTCATATCATGGTTTGTCTATGTTGAAAAAAAAAACTATTATCAAAATATCTATTTGTAAACAATTTTTATATTACAATGACTTTTTTTTTAGTTGAAAGTGGTTTTTAACTTCTCTGAGATTAAATATTTTTGAAGATTTTTTTTAAATTAAAAAAAACTCTTAATAATAAATCATATAAAAAAGAAAACATTTAGAATGTGATGTAACAACGACAAAAAAAGAAAATATGAATGAATGCAACAATAAAAGAAGACTAAGGTAAGATTCAATGTGCTAACTAATAAAAAAAATATAAACATAAATTAGATGGGAGGGAGACTAAGAAAAAAGTCTATAAAATCCTATGAAATTTAGAGAATAATTTTGTTTTTCACAAAAATCATACACCTATAAAAAAATCCCTTTCTTCTAGGGGATATGTTTTTTTTTATAAAGAAACAACTTCAAATGACTTCTAAAGAAAAGGAATTTTTTTTCTACTTATATTTGTTTAAGTAAGTTTACTTTTAAGATATTAAAAATCACAATAAGTGATTATGTAATTGAAAAAAATCACTTTTTCTTTCTGAAAATATTAAACAAAGACACTAGTCTAGTAGCAAGGCTGCTTCCGGGATTGCCTATATATAATTAGCACAAATTTAATAATACAATTAAAACCAAATTTATTGATTACCATGAACTGCATGAACATGTTTTAAAATTGTTTTAAATTAATCAATAATCTCGAAATTCGAATAAGATTAGTTTTATCACATAAGCTAAGTGTGGTGTAAAAAAAGTTTGATATTAATTAATACAATATGGTGTTCAGTAACTAAGGAGAAAAAAAAATGATGAGCTACTCTGTCATTAGTTATTATTACAGCTATATTAGCTTGGTTTTGGATCTTGTCTGCAAATAACGTGCTGACCAGGAGACATCTCACGTATCTGAAAGAAGTTGACCTTGTAAAATACACCAATGCATTGAATCTACCTCATTTCAGACCAAACAACATATCACTCCTAACTACAAATCTTCCCTCACAACACATCAACACTAACCACCATCTTCCATTTTTTTCTAAACACCAAATTCTTATCTAATCACGGCGGTTGGAGATCCCACATCGGTTAGAGATGAAAATATCATTCCATGAGTCAGTTTTATAGGATTGAGTTAGACTTAAAGTTCACTTCATAATATGGTATCATGGCCATTTCGAGCCTATCATAGCGAGTGTTTGTTGAACTTATCAGACCACTGTTATCAGGCCGTTATCGGACCACCGATAATATGTTATCCCACACACGAGATAAAAGTGGATGCAAACCTCACCCTATAAACTGATTTAATGGGATTGAGTTAGGCTTAAACAGCATTTCATAATACTCACAACACTCACTCATATTTAAAAAACCCTCAAAACTATTCAAACCGTTAGCATTGAAGATCTACTGTGATACTATAAGTGCATTTACTGACTTTGAGTATTAAGAAGGAAGAGAAAAAACACATTTCCCAGTCCATACTAGAACAATATTATTAGTTAATTCTCAATCATTCTGAATGTTACTCTCATATTACTCTGGGATTTCCCCGTTCTGCTTCTAAATGGGCATTTTTCATTGCTGACAAATTTGACTGTCCAAAAACATGCTTGCTACATAGATTGTAAAAGCAGGTGCATGGCCAGTGCTAGTGCGCAAATCAAAGTAATTTTGCAATGTTTATTTATTTGTAGGAGATCTCGCAGTGTACTTCACCGACTAGAGACAAGTTAAATTATAATATATAGACAGAATGAAAACATAGTCTTACAAATTTTACGAGGTTAAAGTTAAATAAAAACTTATTTGAAGGATTCACCGTATCAGAACTCATTTGCACCTGAATAAGGATGTGCATTATATGGACCAAGACTAGGCTTATAACGCTGACAAAAGTGATTAAGGTTAAGGTACCCTTAATTTGAAGCATTCAAGTTTGCCACCTTAAGAAAATAATAGCATCTATTGTTTAGCAATTTCAACAAGTATAGTTAATTCAAGAGCAAAATGGTTATTCAATCAAGCCCTATATTATAGATGACATTTCAAAAATCAAGATAATTACTATTCCAACAGCTAAGAGTTCCAGCGTCTATTTTTTCTTTCTTTAAACCATAGAAGCATGTGCTATTCGCGTTGCTTTTGGACTAAATATAGGTCAACTCTTGCTCAAATAGACCATGATCCACTTGACAAAATCATACACAAAGTGAAAAATACAACATAGAAGTGGGTCTGTTTCGTTTGCAGATCAGACATGATTTGTTCTGAGTGTTATTTCCAAATTCCAATTGCAGCAAAACATCTCTGCCTCCTATCACACTACCTACAAAACTATCCACCAGCAGCCAAAATCTGTTGCTCCATCTACAATCACACAAGTCGAAAGATAAAACTATACATTTTAACTCTTCTCGGGATTTTATAGAAAGCACTAGACTAGAATCTCATGCCCTTACCTTGAACAGAGCTTCAAGCCTGCTTTTCACCAAGTAGTACTCTTGTGTCACTTGTTGCAAGTTTTTAAGACACCTGAAACCAAGATTTTATTTCGCATTAGCATATGAAGATTATTCTTTTACCACAGAAAAAAGTATATCAAACCACACACAAACACCCCACATAAGTGAAGTGTATTTTGATATGGAATTGTGAAGAACCTTACCCTTCAACGTTTTGCTCCTCGCAAGAGTTTCGGAAGGAAATGCAGACTCTGTGAACTCTATGTGCTCCAATGCTGCATTTCCAATAACTTCATCAAATTTAAGATACTTTTATAAACACCAAGCAGTGAGGTACGACAAATGGAAGTGTATCATCCAGAATATAGGCTCTAACAAAGATGAGGGCCATGCCACTATGCTACATGTTCTTGGCAAAAATAATTCAACAGGGACTAAGAATGTAGTATTTCTAGTGACAGCAGGTGGATACAATACAACTTCCACCAACTTAAGAAATCAAGGCCAACATTACCAACATAGTTTGTTTTGAGAAAAAGTTCCCTGTGAACAAAATTACCTGGAGCTGCTACCCTTCAACTGGTGAACAAGAGCATCCAACTTTTTAAAATCAGTGCTGGGCTGGCCTCTGTTTGAGACGAATGAATCAACATTATTGAAGTGTGGAGTTGGGAAAGAGGTTCCCAAAGAGACATGATTACTTGGTCTAAAGATGTACAACAAAACAGGAAATTGCAGTGCCCTTACAGTGTTTTTGTGAGCTCATTAAGAAGCCTCTCCGCGTCTTCAAAAAAGAGAGTGACCACTTCAACCACAAAATCTGGGTTACTTTCATCTTGAAGTTGCTGAAGCTGGTTAAATTGTTCATCTAGAAAACCCTTTTTGAAGAAAAACAAAGACAGCACCACAGTGAGAAATAACAAGGAAAAACAGAAAGCAGATAACCCAATAAACATAGCTCATGAACCTTCCTTTTCTAGCTATATTTCCACTGTAATGTTAAGTGGCAATTGCATAGCATAGTTACTTACCTCATGAAATAGGGAAGCAGTGTAATCAACAAGTTGCTTCTGCAGCTGAACTAGACCGTCCATAGTTAGTCTCAAGTTCTAACCACTAACTCAATATTTTAGGTACTCATTTCTTCTGCTGCTGCCAAGTTTTTATATATAGTGTGGTTTTTATTTTATACTTGAGATGAGACAACTATCATTTGTGTTTCATATAATAATGTATATATTTTTAATGTGGTAACAGTTTTCAAAGGCAGTGACTTATAGTGTTCCTGTTCATTGCTTCCCCATGAACCTATCATTTATGGCCACCTTCACCTCAAATAGTTTAAATTAAAAGGATCAATAGATATAATCTAAAACTAACGCCACGTACCATTCATGTTTCTTTCTTTTTCATTTGGTAATTATTGCCTCCCTCTTTTTATTTTTTTAGTACATTGCTAGATATTACCTCCATCTTTATCTCTTCTTGCTGCATTATTTTCTTAAAAGCAATCTTATCATTTTCAATTCCACCCTCAACCCCAGTTGCTGACTTCCCTATATTGGGATCAAAGTCAAGACCCTAAGTTTCTCACTTCACTGTAAATTCTTGCTAAACTAAGCTTAACTTGCTAGTTTTTTAACTACAAAGCAATAAAACGAACCTAACCTAACCTAACTTCCTGATCATTATATACCCAAAGAGATAACATTTAATAAACTACTAAAAATCGACCCAACACAGCACAAAAGTTTTATTTTATGTTCGGCATATCATAAAAAGAAAAAAATTAGCCTGATATATATACAAGAAAAAACAACGTTTTTACTCTATTCAGCTTACATAGCAGCAGAGTGGTGTTATAAAAAGTAATTCTTTGATATAATTTTTCCAAGAAATTGCTAATTATATAATTATTGCGTGTTTTAAACTCTTAACAAGGTTAAATATGTTTTTTGTCCTTCACTTTCATTCAAAATTGATTTTCTTTCCTAGTTTAAACTTTAGACTTCCTAGATATCAGTTATGATATTGAAATAATAATTGAGAAGAACTCATTCTAATAATTTTTCTATTAGTATAGTCTCACATAACTTAGGAGTCGAGGTCAAGGGCAATTTAAATACACATTTCCCCCTTAACTCATCCATGCGCATTTTAAGGACAAAATCGTCACAACACCGACTTTCAAAGCGGACAATACCTCGTAAACTCTTTTCCTTAATCCTTGACTAGAGGGTTTGTTCTGATATCGCCAATATAATCTCACATTGCTTGGAAATCGAGATAAAAAACAGTTTAAATACATTTTCTTCCTTCCTTAAGACTACGAATGAAAATCAATTTATACCACAAAGTAGATGAAAAAACATATTTAACTCTTTTTAAAAATTCAAAGAATCGAATGAAGAGTAGGTGAAGTAAGGGTTTATTTTTTCTTTCTTGGCAACACAAGCTTGCTTCAGAGCTCGCTGTCATGAAGAGAGTGGAAGAGAAAGTTTGCAGAGGGCATCCAAAGATATTTTTGATGAACTTTATCTTTTCCAAATGAAAAATGAAATGGTGTAGGTAACATATATATAATTAAAAATTGAACTTACGTGTTAATTTGACATGAATTTGGTGTGATATAGGATTAGACTATAGTAGTTATTTCATAGCATATCTATTGTTATCCCTTCTAAGATTGTGAAGTATGGTAATAAGTGTGTGTAAACTTTTCCATTATGATATATCTAAAGTTGCTGATGCTGCAGCTCTCGCATTTGTTGTACTTTCTCTTGCTGTCGATGTTTCATTGGTGATGCTTCTCATGAACAACTGCTATTAATTATTTCCAAAAGCGACAATTTACCATAGAATATGGCATCTATGACCCACACTTCTCATTTTTCTATTTGTTATCAAGTATCAAAATGTTGCTCTCTTTAGTTTTTTAGTCATGACAGCTATATACAATTACAGTTTTTCATTTTTTCTTATATTTTACGTAAGGACCCACATACAAAAAAGTATCCTTTTATTTTATTTTTATGGAAGAGGTTTAAAAGTTGAATAGATTTTATTCAAAGAGATGAGATTTGATCAGTTTGAGTGAAACAGTTTTAATAAAAGATATATTTTGACTTGGATTATTTTGTTTGGGGGAATAATCATAGATATGACTCAAAGAGGTGATGATTTCATCTCCATCTATGGTATATGACAGTGCAAAAATTTTAAAGTGATATTTGCGAAAATTCTAACGCTTAATTCACCCAATGAAAAAAAAGAAAGAGAATAGTGAAGAATAATATTCATGTAGCACCCCCATAGACTATATGCTTAAATAAATATGTGTTTTGTTTGAAAAAGTTAATTAATAACTTGATTTACATAATAACAGCTTACCATCACATATCACATGATAATATGTTTGTCTTATTTGTACGAGTTAATTTCAACCAGAACATTTAACTCATTTATTTCCTTTAAAATATGATACTATATTAAATATTTATTAAAATAACATATTGTGTTAAATAATTATTTAAATAGTACCATTTAGTGTAATAATTCAGAATTCGATTTTATTCTTAACTTGATAAGAGTAAATGTACATTTGATCTTGTATATACTTATTGTTTGTGAAAGTTGAATGTATAAAACAATTTCAAACTTGTAAAAATATGAGAAAGTTAACGAGTGTATTAAGGAAAAGAAATTGACACATTACGTTCACTGAATAAGTTATGTGGTGGGTCGTGTATGTATGTAACCAAACACACAGTGAATAGGGTACCCCAATCACCTTTTTCTATTTTTGGTGTAAAGAGTATACCAATAGATACACATAAACTAATAAGATACAAACATTAGTTTATGATAATGTTTGGTCGAGGAAGGAATGGAAGGTGAAATAAAGAAATAGATTTAATTTGGTAAGTATGGTAGGAACGAAATATGAAAGATGAAATCCAAAAATAGGTGAGTCCCATCAATATTTTCTCACACTATTTTTTTTTTTTATATATATATATATGAGTTTTTTTAGCAAGTGAATACATCTCTCTTGACGAACACGAGAAATAATTGAATATGAAAGTGAAATGATTTTAGCATGGTCAAAATAAATGTATTTTTATTTTAAATGTAAAAAATAGATAAAAATTTACAAATTTTAGAAAGGAGTGACAAATTGGATCAGATCTTAGTATAGTCATTGACAATTATTTAAGTGAGACGAATTAACTTTTTCAACTCAATTAACATAATTCACCAACCCGTCGGAATACTAGTAGGATAGATCGGACAAGCCTATTCCTACCTTTTTTAATTTTTAGTACTTTTAAATATAAATGTCATGCTTTGTAAATAAAATTGGTGATTATCAATATTACATAAAAAAAAAACTTTATTTACATTAATTTTTTATTCATCATTTTATTAATAAATAAAATATTATTAATATTTACTTTATTTTATTCAACATTCTTTGAAAACTTAAAGAATCTAAAATGATATATTTATTTAGCAAGCCCTCCACTCAACGTTGTCTAATAACAATCTTGCACCATTTTGAAGGGCTATGGTCATTCAAAAAATGGTTGATTTGCATGGGATCCTTAATTGACGAGTTATTCATCAATATTAATAACCACAACTGGTTAACTTTCATTTTATTTTATAAAAATCAATCTTCGATATTGCCAATCCTTTTGTGGTGGGCCTTGGAGATGACACAATAACATAATTTTCTTACTAGATCAGTTAAACATATTGAAATTGTATTCAACAAACCATCTCAATATTGCACTGTTTAGGCTCTCGAAGGCTTATCCATGAACATGATCACAAGTCAAACTTGCAAATAATATTTAAACATATTTGATCAGCCATGCGTTAAATTTCGAGGAAAAAATAGTTTAAATTTAAGAAGATGATGAAAAGACATGTAAGATGCAGATGAAGTAAAGATAAAAGATAGTTCTTATTGAGAAAAAAAAAATGGAAAACAATGGAAGAACGACAGCTAAGTCCAAGGATAAAAACAATGTTTGAACACAAGTTTGAATGTATGGCGTGGTCCTAAAAGATAAGGAGGGTAGTGACCCATGAAACAGAAATCTGTGCAGTGATGAGTGTTGCAGTGAGTAGTAGGAAGAACAGAAAGGTTGAGGAGCAAATGGGGGGCCACAAAACAAAGCAATCAGAAGGCAGCATGCAGCTTCTTCACAATGAAATAGTGGAACGTGGGTTTGGTTTCACATCACAAACTGTGTATATGTTATAGTGAATAATTGGAGCTACGAAACTGATATGTGAAGGGACCACCCTCACCATCTCTCAGTTTTCGTATGCAGTATTATTTGCTACATAAATGCACTTAATGCACCTTTTCTTCCCACCACTGCAAGCCCCAAAGAGTACAAATATTTAGGAGTTTTAGGTATCCATTAAATAAATGCTTAAAAAGTATAATTGTAATATACTAAACCAGCATAAACTTCATCTTTTATACTGATTTTATAGGATTGGTTGAGTTAAGTTTAAAGTTTTTTTTTTCCTAGAACATGGCATGAGTTATTGGTATTGACAGTGTTTTACCTTTTTTTACTTTTGAGGTTTTGGTTTTGAAGCAAATGCAAGATGTTTTGGTTGATCTTAGAATAGAGTTTGAATAATTTTGTTGACAAACCATTTGATGCAGAAATATATGTGTGGCTGGGATGCTGGATTCTTCACTTCTTCGGTCTCTCGAAGGCTTATCCATTCATATTCATACCAACACCTCACACGTTGCTACACCAATTAGCCATGCATTGCATCAAGTTGTTACCAATCTTTATAGAAAATTATAATGGTGTTTATCAAAATGAAAAACAGTAATAAACACAAAAGTTACATTTTTTTAGTCATTTCGTGAAAACAGAAACGTATTATTGAACAGTATTTTCTTAGAAAATGTTATGGTTCTAGAGTGAGATTCTTCGAGAGAAAATGTTATGGTTTGCAAGAGAAAGGTATATGGTAGGTGGTGCGTTTGAAAATAAAATTGGAGGGGTTTATTGCACATTATTTAAGGGTTCTAGTGAGTTAAGTTTGGTGAATCATGGATGACTCTCTTTAGCAAGGCAAAAAGGTTAGGATACAAGTTATAATTCAAAGTCCGGTGGAATTACAAAATGGACACTTGCGGAAGCAATAAGAAAATAATAGAAAATAGAACAAATAAAATAATGACATCGAGAATTTTTAATGTGGAAAAATTTCCTCAACTTAGAAATATAAACCCACGGGACTTAGTCTAAAAAATGTTTCTACTATTAAAGTAGGATTACAATATTTGTTTATCTCACTATGTGAGGATAATACTCAATCTCACCCAGATGAAATTCAACATCTCTCTAACCTTTCACTAAGATTTCTAATAGATATCAACTTTCTCTTTTACTCTCTATGTTGCTCTTCTCACTTGCTTGTTTTTCTCTTTCTCACAAGTTCACTCCTTTATACAGAGAATGAGAGGAAGACTTATCACCCAATGGATAATTAAAGCTCATCACATTTTTAAGAGAGAGTTATAATTCAAAGACTTTTGGAATAACCATCATTGAATATATTCAATGGATCAATTATCAAGATTCATTGGTCATGATCCCCATTAGAATAAGGAGGGATTCATGACAATTTCTTGGAACAATTTCAAATAAATGAGGGTGAGGTGTTTGGTAGAGAGGTTCTTTCTATATTTTAGTGATTCAGGGCAAACTTTAGGTGGTGGTTAGAAAAAAATAAATAGAAGCTTACTATAAGAAAATTGTATGTAAGAAGATAGTAAGAAGAAAGAAAAAGTTTTTATTTGTATATTTACTTCACTTCATTTATAGGAAGTATATACCAGTGTATGGAGACTTTCTCTCTCCAAATTACAATCTAATTAGGTAGATCCACCAATCATGAGATTCTATCATTATTAAATTAATTGTATATAATTGGATACAATATCAATATCAATATCGTACAATATTACATACAATAATGATGTATAATTTGATAATTATTATTTCTTAATACTTATTAAGAACACATGATACAAGAAATATAATTAAAAAATAAGAAATGATAGAACAAGATATCAAAGGTAAATGAAAAAGAGATAACAAATACCTTATCAAATGTAGACAATCTTAAATTTGATTATGTCACTTATTGGATCTCTTTACACACTTCTTCAATACTTTAAGAAAGGAGAGATCCAACACTCATGAGAGTTCCACTAAGAAAATAACACTTTTACATATAACAAAAAATACAAAAAGGTTCTTGATACACTCAATTTGATTATTAAGGGTGGATTTTACAAGTTCAAGCGACCTCTTATTCATAAGGTTTTGGTCATATTTACAAATGTGGCACTCACTTAAAATGTTATTTTTCTTATTAGAAAATAATAAATTAATTCAAAGGAGATACTTTAGAAATGTCCCAATCCATATACAAATGACTCCAACCTCTCCATCTCTCTATCTATCTAATACTCACATAATCTCTATACACACCCAAAACATAAAAAAAAAAAAACACATTGCTCCCTACACAATAATTCAGCTTTCCAAAAACTTCGCAATAATGCAATGTGCAGCACCTAAAAACAGAAATAGTTATTGAACGCAATGCTCCTTGACCCTTGTATCATCAACACCAATGCTCCCTGATTGCTGCATAATTATGCAGCAACTACATAAGCACCTTTCACGCTTGTTTCTGCATCTTCTACATTAAATCAACCTTATTCCTGCTGCCAAATATGCTGTCATGAATCCCCTTCCAACGAGCAGCACCTAAAAATAAGAATAGTAATTTAACGCCAATGCTCCTTTACCCTTGTTGACCCTTGTAACATCAACTGCAATGCTCCCTGATTGCTGCATAATTATGCAGAACTATGCAGCTTCTACATAGGCACCTTACACACTTGGTTCTGCATCGTCTACCAAATATACCTCCTTATTTTTATTTTATCATAAAATAAGTTATTCTGTAAATTACTAGTCTATATAGTCTCTTTTTAAGCTATTTGTTTCATTTCTTCTAATTGTTTTACGTTATTATTTACTTTGTCTTGTCTTCTTGAGATATCTCGTTGAAGTTCTTCTTTAACTGAAAACTTTTTTTTTAATTCTACATCAAAACCCTATTTCATTCTTCAATTATTCTTCCTATCCTCCAAAGAACCAAATTTTCTTCTCAGTTTACCATGTCACCATTTTTGTAAGCTAACTACTAGGAGGGTGTGAAACTTTGCCATGAAGTGTCTGGCTGTAGTCCTTAGTTAGACTCAGGAGGATATATCAAATCTGAGAAAGATTTGTATCTATAACTTAACCAAGAATGGCAAGAACTAAAAGTAAAATAAAAAAAATAGAATGGACAAGATGAGAAAAATGGAAGAACACGTAACCTTTGAATGGCCACAGGATAAGTATGAGATTTCTCTCACTTGAAAAATCCCTTTAATATAAGAATATTTGCTAAAAGTACCAAACGTTTAGTACACTTGAAAGAAAAACTAATAGATTTATAATTTTCATTTACTTTAAAGTGTGTAAAGTAGTATATAAGATATGACCCTTTATTTATAGGTGAAAAAATAATTCAAGAAACATCTAAGGAAAACAAAATAAAATCAAAGTAACGTGTTCTTTCTCTTAACATAACGGCTTCATGTTAAGGATGAACAATATTCTAACTTTCTCATTAACAAAGTGATTAGATTCGTAAACTTAAATAACCACTTAATATATAATACAATTAACTCTTTTTATATTTTTTAATTTATGTCATCTCCTTGTTCTTACTTTATTTATAATAAGTGTGTGAAATATTTAAATATTAAATGAAGATAAAGATACTGTTAAAAAATAATAACTAATATTTTTAAAGAACAACAAAGATAACATTTTTAAAATAGTAATTAAATAGCGTCTATAATTTTTTATAAATAAAATACTTTTTGATGAAAATTACACGTGATAAAGAAAAGACCAAATATTATATCATGTACATCACCACTGTGTTTGCGTGTTGATTCAAAATTTCGATATCTATTAAAAAAATTCATGCACTAATCAAGGGTTTATTTTTTTATTGGGTTAATTACTATCCTTGATTACATTGCTTCCCCAGCAAAAATAATATTAATGACATTCTTTTATGAATTATACTCTTGATCTTTTTATCTAACATTTATTATATATACACTCATCGTTATGTAAAAAATAAGTTCTATAATTAATTAAAATTCAACGCATTTATGAAATTTTAGAACATTTCTCGCGTATTCAGTGCATTTAAGAATTATTTTGGGTTATAACCACTCTTCTGGTTAAGAAATAACACTACTTTTGTCCTAAACTTATGTTTTCCTCTGAAAATTATTCGTAACAATTCTAGCAACTGTTTATCGAACTTGGGGAAATTATTGATAAGGATACTTTTGTGAAAAAATAACTGATCCAGAAGATAATTAAGATTGTGTTAATTATAAAAAGATCCAACAAAACTTCTATTGGGCTTATACGAATAATAGGATACGAAAAGTAGTTCTAATATACTTATATGTCTGGTCTCATGTTCTATTAAGGAGAGAAGAATATAAACAGGATATTGAGGTATGTTGAAGTTGATACTCTTCAAGATCAAGAAACTATTTTGCAATGGACAAAATGAATCTCTTAAATTAAGCAAAGACTGACGAGAAATATAAATAACCCAGCATGAATGAAACATAAGAGAGCAGGGTAAAGCAATGAACTGTGAATAAAAAAAAATATAATACACACGTACAGAACCCACCCTGAACCCACACAAATAATTTGTAGTTTTGAATTTCAATATACATCATTTACATGAAATTAGAAGGTGAGAAGAATAATTGAACTGGGAAGGAATATTGAAAGGGAAGAACAACAAATTCCTTGAATTAATGGTCAGTAGCATTTAGCTTGTTGCAAGGAAATCACCTGCATTGGTCAATTAATTTCTCCTTTACAGTACCAATTTACAGCAGTTCAGAGGGAGGCAAACATAAAATTAGTAATCGTCAACCTGCAACACAAGCATTCTGTAGTTTTAAGAAAAATAAAAACCAAACCGACAAGAAGAATGAAAACATTTTCAATATCTTGTGTTCTTTTTATGCACATCATCAAGTGCCACACACACTACGTGCACAAACAGAGCAACTATGGATAAGCTGAATATCATTGAAATAAAAAAGGAACCTGCTTCAGATTCATACCTTCTTCAGAGAAGTCAAATACATCACCAAGCATGTCATCAATATCACCATCTTCATCAGATTTTTCCCTGCCACATGGACTGCTACAATCCACTTCAGTTATAACTTCTGTTGATTCATGACAGTCAACTGATGCTTTACAATAACCTTCTTGAAAAAATTGCTCAAAGTCTGGTGAGTCACGTATTGACTCCTCACAAATAACATTCATATTCAAATCACAGCCACTAGAACTTGAATTGAAACTGTCACTGGCTTTATCATGATTTGATGATTTAACTTTTGCAGTTATAGCATCCGCAAAACCTGAGGCACCTGTTGAAACATAATTTGTGTCAACAGTTGACTTTTGTGGCTTAAAAGAGGTAGAGAGATGATGCCAACACAACCACCTCTCTGTTCTTGAAATTAATCTTACTAATAGACAAGTTATTAGAAGAAAAAAATCTTGAGAAGTCTGAGATAATTACATAGTTCACTAAAAAATATAACCCGGAAGATTTCACATTGTATTGCTTATCTTACCAACGAATGTCTTTTCAGCTAGACCAGGTACCGTCAATTTTGAATTGAAAATTACAGCTTCTTCTGACAACTTCTCCTCGGCTCCATGTGAATCAGACGAAGAGCTAGAGCATCGTCCCATAACAATACCTCTGACAAAAATTGTGGAATTAGTTAGCATATGCATGGACGGTTGTGCAGATGTTTTCAAATTTCAGACAAAAAGTACAACAAAGATGAAAAAACCCTCCAAAATTAAATTCAAAACAAATGACAAGTAAACATCGGTCCCCAAAACATCACACTCAATATCATTGGCCAGTAAACAGAGAACCAAGTAAAAGTTAAAGTTTAAACCCCCACAATAAAACCATCCCTATATAGACTCCATATATAAACAATTTAAAAAAAAAGGGAAATAAATAGGAAAAATAACATAAATAGCAGCATGACACAAATGGGATGTTTCAAAGTCCCATTACTTCCTAATTATATTTTTAAATTTAAAGCATCTCCACGTAGAACTTTAAAATAAAAATTAAGCAAAGTGATAGGTACCCATTAGTTTTGTTAGTTGGTTAAATAAATAAAGTATGCAGCCAGAAAATAAGAGGGGAGGGAAGAGAGATCATCTTGTCATTTGTAAGAGGGTTAGGAGATGCAGACAACGGAGGTTCTGTAAGTCAGACAGTTTTCTTTATTTAATTCTGATTAAGTTTATTAATTAGTATGCGAGTTCTGATCTTTGACTTTTGTAGGAATTGTTCATGAAAATGATGCCAATATTTGATAGGAGGGAAGGTTATAGGTGGTGCTGAAACTAGATCTGTAGCTTAGAACCATTGGAGTAAGCAGGGAGGAGAAAATATTGTGGCATGCTGCATTTGCATTGAGAGGATAAGCTCTACAATGACGGTGTTCTTGAACAACCAAGAAAATAATCAAGAACAACAACAGAAGAACTGAAGAAAGAAAAAGAGGCGAGGGTGAAGTGAGGAAATTCCGGGGAACACACTACCATTGGAAGAAGCATTTCAGTCATGGTAAAGAGTAAGTTATGCACGCTGATCAGTAAAGAGTAAGTTACAATATAAGAACCACCGCAGAATTTATTAGAGGTAAATGATCCTTTGAATTGCAAGCACAAGAAGTATAAAAAAGAACGGCATGTGAAACAGAGGGTGGAGAGCCAGATTGGAATTACAGAATCCGGGTCAATCTTTTGACCTATGAGCCAAGTCCAAATCACTAAAAAAGAGTGGGTTTTAAAGAAAAGTATTGCATTTGACTCTTTGGCTAGCAATGAGCCAAGTCCAGCTGGTACATGGACAAAAGCATGCGGTTGCATAGACCTATAACCCGTGTCCACACTTTTGGGTGCCATTACAAACAGGGACCTTATCATCCAATCTATCAGAACCTTCATCACCTTCTGACTTTGCTGTTAATGATGTAAAAAGAGGATTTTGGTTATGTATAACGCAATGAAGCCCTGGTGGAGTTTTAATTTTTGCTACTACATTTTGTTCACATTTAGACAAGGTGAAACTTTAGAGGAGTACTGATTAAGGGTGGTAAGCCGGATGGATTGGATCAATTTTATTTTGGATTATATAAGAATCAGATAAAAAAATTCATTAATTTATTTTAGTCCATCAAAAATCTTTATTTATTTATTAAAAATCCAATCCAATCCAGAGCAGCAGAGAACAAAGCCGGGCGTTAATTGTAACTTAAAAATTAATCTTTGACAACTCAGAAAGAGGAGACTCAAATATATTCATAGTGCAGAAAATCTGAGAGCCTGATATTTAAATTGAATGCATCTAGAGTGGAACTTTTCTAAATGGATAGTTTCCGTAAGACATAATATCGAGTGGACCAACTGCGATAAGGCAGAAAAGTAATTTTACCTGTCACCCCAGGTAGACTGAATTCTGTGGAAATGGTCGAAGATGGGCAACAGATCTTTCTGTTTTATTTCAATCTCATTAGCGGGAATATTCTCTATTTCAATTTCTCCTCTTGTACTAAGTTCATATGAATCTGGCACTCCAGCTTCCAAAGGACTCATCACAAAGAGAGACACCTAAAAAATTGAGCAAGAAATAGTTTGTATGAAAGAATAAAGAATGTTGTACAATGTTCAGCACAGAAATCAAATGATTACCTGGGACTCCTGCCAAATTGGTATCCGTCCAGAGCTTATATGTACCTCTGCATTTGAGAAATGACATTGTTTATTAAGTTTTATAGAATTATTGCTCCCGATGCTATTAACTTCATAATCTGAATTATCCAAAATCATTTCTGCAGCTTCCAGTCCACCAACAGTATTCCCCGGTACACAAACCTCTTTTTCTGGCCAATCATATCTCCTACAGACATCCCACCACTGAACAGGTTCAACCTTCACACGCAAATCTTCCTCTTGTATCTGTGCTAATGGAACTGGGGCTGTTCTTAAAGTAGTTTCACTTGACTCTGCCGCCAATGGCGATAATAATTTATATTGAATTAAATGACCAGAAGGGGTATAAACTAGTAAGTGCTCCATAGCATGAATTTTTGAGTATGCATTCTGTGAAACGTGAGGAATGGAACTGTGAAAGACAGCAGAAACAGCACCAGATGGAATTGGAACTTTCCCTGCTGCAGAAGATGCCGCATTACTAACTGTATTGAGCCATCCGGCATTACTATTCTTTATTCTGCTAACCACCGAAAGAACAACCGGAGGTGGGGGTGTCATGCTCAACTGCTGGTGATTTACGGTGAAATGTGGAGTGAACCACCATGGTAGAGGAAAAATTGGTAAAAGAGCAGGCCCATCTGTGTCTTGATCGTTCATCTTAAGAACTGTCTCACCACCAAAAGGAGCAAGAACAAAAATATGACAAGTTCCCTTGGAGGAAATGATGGCAACCCAATGACTGTAATGGCTAAAACAAATATCTTGTATTACCTGTACAATATGCACAATTAAGTAAAGCCCTTCCCAAGCAAATACACATAAGAATTTAATTTTGATATCCTGTTATTTACACTGTCATCCAAACATATACTTCCAAATTAGTAATGAACTTCGTACCTCAAAAATGTAACTCTTTCAATAATGTGTCAACACATCATTAGATGATAGTATAAAAAGCTTCATACTAACAGTTTATCAAATTTGGGCTCTAAACATAAAAGGCGTTAAAGAAACAGTGAGAATAGAAGCATACCGCAGATGTCATGCCACGGTGGAGCTTGTAAAGGTGCACATGTGAACAGCTCCAATCACTGCTTTGAGAACCCGATCCATTCCTTGAGCAGGATGGCATAATTCGAAATATATTAATGTTGTTGCCATGAATTGAGGCTGTAACTAAAAGTGTCCCACTTGGGTCAAAACATAAAGCAGATATTGGACTAGTATGAGCCCTAAATTGTGCCACAACAGCTCTAGAAACAAAGTCCTTGACAACAACCTGCAATGGATGAGAAATACTAATCAAAAAGCATATAGAATGATTACTTTCCTGTTTCAACTGACATAAAACAATGATTAAAAGAAGATCAAGGAAAGAGAAAAGACTACAGCAAAATACTCAGGGCTATTAACTACCTTATAAAATTCTTCTTCTATGGCTAAGCTGAACCAATAGATGATCTCATGCAAATTGTAATACAGATGCCAATATTACTTTAAGAAAGAAAATATCTAGTCAGGGTCCAGCACATTGCAAAATAAAATCATACTATAACGTGTTAAGTTGTCACCAAATATAATACTCACCATTCCAGCTGTATCAGTTTCTGTAGAATTTGATGCAAATCGACTAACTTTCCAACTTGAGTTTGATGATACAGGAGAGCTAGATCCATCAGGTATTAGATCTTGATAGTATTTAGACAATGTTTTGTATCCCATATCACTAAGATTGATCAGCCCTGCAGCCAAATGCTTGCTAGATTCCATGGCATATCGAGCTACCAAGTTTCCACTGCTGGGTGATGTTGATGGGCTGCCTGCGGGAGGAGTAAGACTCTGAGGACTCAAGCGACCAGTGTTTGACAACAATGGGCTGTTTGAAGCATAAGCTAACCAACGGGGCCCTACAGCCATAGGACCGTAGCCAACATTAACCCCAATCATTCCTTGTCCTCCCAACTGAGGTACGGGGTAAGTAAGAACACTGAATTTATTCTCAAGAGTAAGAGCATCAAAACAATATATCTGCGAGGAAAGTATAAATGAAGAAAACAAAATTAGACAGATTTTACCAATGGCAATAGCAAGCTAGGTTGCTGTACTACAATGAAATTATAAATAGTATACATAATTGATCCATTACATGACAGGATAATCTATCATTAACCTGCAAAGTTGCAATATGTCCAAGGAAATTGATAAGACCTGCCCATAATCTCCCAAAACAATCATATGCTAAACTTCCTCAACAAAGTAACATGTATTTTTTTTCACAACTAACAATGTAAGTGCTACAAACAAATTGAAGAAGTACTCAAGTCAAAACAACTTACTTGTGTAGCTAGACCAACAGCCACTATTCGAGGACTGCATCTAACCATGTATACAGTTGAACGAAATCTCAGAGCATGAACATAGGTATGGGACCTTAATGAGTAAAACCGAACTGCTGTAGCTGAGCTAACAATATTTTCTGCTTGAGCTTCATTATGGCCATCTCTTACATTTAGCATTTTACCGGGGATCTTTGATTTGTCACATGCAACAACCAACAGTAAAGGGTGTGATGCTCCAAATCCTTCACAACCTTCTGATTTTGTAGGGACAGGCTGCATCTGTAAAAAAGAAACTGGATCATCACGTCTCGAGACAAGTTCCCTGACACTAGAGGCATCTTCCACGTCAAGAACTTGAAAGCCATTGGAATAACCAAGCAAGAGGACATGCTTGAAAGAAGACGGACTTAGTTCTAGCCTGTCAAAGCAAGCCCAAAGCACCTGTTTCACAAATAAAGAGGTAAATATTTCTGACTCCATTCATAAGTAATAAGGTTACAGCTGGAGAGCAATCGTGAAGTTCGCCACAGGGTAGTATTGATCAAACTACAATTCCAACACTACAATTGGGATCCGTAAATTACTCGGTAGTGCCAGACCACAGTGAGTGCTTCGAATAACCAACACATATAATGCCTATTCTATATCCTACGTTAACCCTATCCGCAATTACAAGGCCCGTTGAAAGTTGTTTAACTACTCCATTATCATCAAACAAACCAGTCTCAAATTAATCATGTTCTGCAATAATGAAAAAAATAAAACAAACAAAATAACATCTCTTCAATTTTTTGGAGTTAGAGAAATTGCTATTGTTAACCAGAATATTCAATGCCTCTTCATACGAAACCAAAGGACAGAAATAAACAAAAACTATCGGAATGGAATTGCATAGACATAGCCATATGGATTAAGCTCTTAGCTTCGGTCAATAATCCAGAATAAATCCAATTCCAATGTTAGAGACAAAACACATGAAATAGCGACAAACAGTTGAATCGCGAGATTGGAGACAGTGTCTAAACAAAAAAAAAATTATCTCCAGAAAGACATCCCAGCATAAGCAAATTTTTGCCGCACTAAATTTTCCTCAATGAACAAAGCTCAAAACTCACGCATGTTTGACTTGTCAGTTTTCAACAGCATTCACAAATCGCAATTTCAGGAGGCAACATCAACTGACAAGTTTCGAAGAGTAGCACTCACGCAAAAATGCTACCTGGTCTTTGCGGTCGTGTCCTTCGCCAGATATGGAGGCGGCGACGGAGGCCCCGGCGGAACGGACGCCGGAGGAGGCTGTCTTAATGCAAGACGATATGAACTTGAAGGAAGAAGGAACGAATCCATTGCTGCTCTTGCTGCCACCGTTGTCCTTGGTCTGATTCTTCATAATAAGGAATTAAACGATTTTCCACGGGCCACCGGTGAGTGACCGGGAATTCCGTCGACGAGAGTCGCGGAACGCAGGCGATCGAATATAGCATAAATTGAGAGGCGTCAGGATTCGCCGTGCGCGGCGGCGGAGGACTCCGGCGTTACGTGTTAGTTGGTGGTTGATGAAATTTGACCTTAACGAAGACGGTTCCTCTTCTCTCTCTTTCTTCCGTTTAGACTTTAGACTCAGCGCTACTCTGCTTCTGCTTGGTGCTAATCTCAACTCTTATTTCACTATTGCCACTTCGCTCCCATGACATTTTCCAAAATCCCCGTTACGTCCCTTTCTTCTGCTTTCAAACTTCAACTTCGCTCCAAATTACCATCCACCCCTTCATCTCTTCCTCTTCTTTTTCAACTCATAATCACACTTATAAAATAATAATAATAATATTAATATTATTATTATTATTTATATTGCAAAGCAAAATCAAAGGGGTTTGGTGAATGGAAAGGACGGTTTGGTTGGTAATTGAATGCTTGGAAGCAAATTATTGGTGGATGAGTGTGAGGGGCAAATTGGACATTACAATGCCGAGGTCGTGTGTATCGTGCGTGTGGTATTTTGATGGTATAAGATTGGGGCGTTATCGAGTTACGAGCAAGTTTAGGGGAGAATTCTGATACGCAAGTTTGTAGGGATACCTTCCGGAATTAAAAAAGAATTATATAATATTCTTATGAAAACAAATTGTATTTATTTATTTATTTGTCATATCGATTACTGTATCACATGTTTTTCTCTCTGCAGATTTTTTTCTAGTTTTTTATAAATTGATTATGAAGTATAATTTGTCGTAAAAAATAGAGTCCACACGGCATGTTGATTACCAAACGGACAAGGCGTGGGAATATCTTAAACTAGATGCGAACCTAATTAAAATAAATTTTATTGCTCTTCCAACATCAACTTGTTTACCAAGAAAGTGACAATAATAATTGAGTCGTAATTGTAGGTATAGTTAGAGTGGATGTAAATCCACCTCGGGAATCATTTTTTTTTTCAAACCAGATTATTTAGGGTTATGTATAGAATTGGCAATAGGGGGGGTACCCTAAGCCCACGCAAATCCCCAAATTCCTGCCTTATCTTTTCACCATCCTTCATGTCCATTATTTATGCCCCATTTCAATGTAAAACATTTTTGTAATCTATGATCTATAAGCTTACTTCATTAAACTAATTATACCATACACTTTTTTTTTAAAACTAAAATAGTTTTTTTATTTATTTATTTATACAAATTTATGCGTATATTACAATTTTTTTACGAACATCTCCTTCATTTAAAATGTGCATTTTCTTTGAAAATAAATACCAAAGAGGTCCTACGTTTATGGGTATTTTGCAAAGAAAATTATTAGGCGCGTGATTTTGTTATTGTTAATTAAAATTATTAATAATAAAATTTAATGTTTCTTAATCTGCCAAGATGTTACATTACTTACCACTCATCAATACAAACACATGCTTTCTGTAGCCTTTTCGACTTCTACTGTATCTATCTATCCATTTCTTTCTATCTATCTATCTATATATATATATATATATATATATATATATAACCATTAATAAAGAGAGATTTAAACAAAATTTATAACCATTAATACAAAATTGAAAGTTAAAATAGTCGTGGCATCTATCAATTATTATGTCAAAATAAATAAAAAATAGTGAAAAATAATTAGATATATAAATATTATAATGAAAAATATAGAAGATTATAACATGAATTGACAAACACAGAAGAACCAAGTGATACTAAGAAATTTATGATTCATGGATCGATAACTATCAATTTATGGACAACAAGTGCAGATTTAAAACTAATTGTTTGCAACTTTAAAACTGACCCTCCCCTTAAAAGTTTAAATTTGGTGTCAACCTTAGTTTTCGCCTACCCAGTACTCTATCCACCGAGCCATGTGCTCCCTCTCTATCAACTTTGTATTTATACAAAACTGGATGATAATTACAATGGGGAAGATACAATTGTGTTTAACATAGAGAGTGAAGGTACCCTTTGCACAATATTTTGCATGTAAACTCATGCTATAGAGTGGCTACGAAGAAAAATCAAAGATGTTGGGATTGTAATATGAGCAGTGATGTGAAGATGCTCAGTTCTTAATATATTATTAAAGGAAAGTTTTGGTTAAGAAAGATTTTGTATTTAAGTGTGTCCTTTGGTGATCACCTATCTTTCTTGAGAACTTGATTGGGTGAAAGATAGTTGTTCGTGTGTGAGTCATGTGTGTATATGGGTTGGGGAATGTACATCATATTCAAGCTAACTCACTTTCAACAATTTTATCTAATGAAATTAAACCAAAAAGGGAATATGATCTGGAGAAGAGTGTAGATAGCTATTATGTGATGTTTACAGAGTATATGTGTATAGATGAAGTGTGAAAATCCAAAAGTTAGTTTCTGATATTGATTGGTATATAATTAGAACATTGTTGTAAAAGCCTACTTTGTTAAGGAAAAACAGAATGGATGGAGACATCCGTCATAGTTAGAAGCAACCGAGAGGGCTAACTGCAACAACAAGTGAGGGTTGTGGGCTGGCTAACACTGTTTCAAAATATGGAGAGGCAATATGGGAATGCGCAGGTTGCAACAATAATCTGGATAGCATAACCATGAAAGCAACCGTGAGCATGGTAGTCAAATTAATTGCAACAGAGGGATGACATTAGTTGAAAGAGAGGGATGAGGCTAAAACAGTATAATCTTGTTGATATATAAACATGGATTCGATGATTCTGAAAAAGTAAACAAAATATCTGTCAACAATGCAGTGAGAGTTAAATAAAACTCAGACTTTCTAGTCCAAAAGTTGTTTTTATTTTTTGCAGGTATATGTGTAGCTGAGAATAACAAAGATTAAATAATCAATGGAACCAAGAATTGAAAGTTAGACATGAGCCAGAGGAAGGATGATTAATATTAATATTCAGCTGGCTAGAAGGGGAAATCATAATATGTTAGACAATGGACCAATGTAAAAACACTATTATATCCCATGAAGAAGCATTGCAGAGTTCTGGTTTTTTTGGTTGACTCATTGTGCAGTTTGTATGAACATGCATAATGTAGTATAGTAAGGCATGATAGTATATACATAAGCAATTTATTAGAGTGGTTTGTTTATGGTGATCAATGTTCGATTTCATAGCCACAAACATACACCAAGTCATGAATAAGAACATCAAAAGATTGGCGTTACTTATACATGTGTATACATCAAAGGTTGTCTTGGCAAAGTGCTGATATTATCACACGCATAACATTTATATATACAAGTTGGTCCATTGAAATCCAGGTAGCCTTTAATATTTTACAGATAAAACCATGGGAGCTAATTGTGCAAAGTTTATGAATGTATAATTTCCATGGTATGGACTTCATGGAAGTTTGCCTTGAGAATTTTATACATCTTTTGTAGTCCTAAAAACTAACAATGTCCTTAGCTCTCCATACCCAATGCAATTTCTTGATGCCGCTTGAGTTGTGTTAGATATTTTGTTGAGTTGTATTCGTGCGCATCTAACAGCTCTTCTGAGTATGTTCTTTCGAGAGGTCTATTTCCCCTTGCTCTTGGAAATTGCATAAGGTGCTTATCACCTCTTAGTAGTGTGACAATCTGCATATCCATCAAAGAAACGTATGATCAATCTTTTATGAATTTGTACAATTTTTGTTCTTTTCACCATTCTTTGTCCCTTTCTTAATTCTCACTGCATATCCAATCTCTAGTGTTATAAAACTAGAAGAGTTAAACATTGTAATGGTAATGTGATGTATACAACTTGCCTGCCTCATTCTGGGGCGTAAGAGAGGAGTTTGTTCAATACAAAGTGATGCAGTTATAACTAAACAACCCAACTGTCCTCGATCATAATCATCACCTAGAGAAGGATCAATAAGGTCCTTGATATGATTGCCGTTAAGCAAAGGTTTTGCCTGTCATACACATATCAAGAAAGTACAAAAAGCTAAGGCCTCTCACATGCATGCATGCAGTGCCAGAATAGATATCGCATTCTAGGAAAATGATTTACCCATATCACAATATTTTGCTGCAAATGATCCACGGCTGGTCTCCCCGTTATGATCTCCAAAAGTAGGACCCCAAATGAATAAACATCAGTTTTTTCATCTACTATTCCGTGCATGAAATATTCAGGGGCAAAATAACTGTCAAGTGATTCATCAGGGGAATTTATTAAATCATCATCAGAACCTAAACTCTGATCACTTTTTCTCTTTCTTTTTTAATTGAAAAAATTCCCTTGTTTAGTTTTGTTTTTAAATATTTGTATAGTACACAATGTAAACAAAAACTAGTTTAACAACACTTTTCACTGTTTCACAAAGACAAAGCTTTGAAAAACAGATTGAAAATACCGACTTAAAGAACTCTATGATTAGTAAAAAAAATTATTTACATACCCAAATGTGCCTTCAAATTTTGATACATTATAGTGAGTCCATTGTTCGGGTAACCACTTTGCAAGCCCAAAATCACATATCTGGAAAACAATTCAATTATTAAGGAAGTGATGTATAAAACACAACCGGGAATGTATACAACCTTATTAAGAGACTGTTGTTGATCTAGTTTAGTAGTATAACACAAAATGTATCAACAAGTCATCAAAGAAAACATTTAACAAATTAGCACAAACATGGAGCATGTTTCATGTGTCAAAGTTGCAACAAGTTCAAATGAAGTTTATTAGAAACCTGTGGCTCAAAATTCTCCGTGAGTAGAATATTCTCTGCCTTAATATCTCTGTGAATGATTCGTCTGTGACAACTCTCATGCAGATAGAGGAGACCATCAGCTATTCCCAGAGCAATTTTATACCTTTTACTCCAATCTAATTTGTTTTTATCTGAACCTGGAATACATAATGACAAAATAAACATGAAATAGATAATAACAACTTTCAGGTACGAGGATACTGCAATCAAACTAGGTACTAACCATGAAGAAGAGATCCTAAACTTCCTAGTGTAGATAGCTCAAAGACAAGTTGCATTTCTCCTTCTACACAACATCCAACTAGCTTGGCAGTATTACGGTGGTCAACATGAGCGATTACACCTAGCTCAGATAGAAAGCCCGCGGTTTTTTCCTCTGTGGTTCCTTTATTCAATTTCTTCACAGCTATTAACTGTCCATCTTGGAGACACCCCTTGTAAACATCAGCAAAACCACCTCTTCCAATTATATTTTCTACAAACCGATCACATAAGAGTAAAAAATGAGTATTAGAATCGAATTCTGACCTAGTTAGGGTGAGGTTTCATACCACTGTCAAAATTGTGGGTCGCTTTTCTGAGGTCAGAAGGGTTGAAAGTGACCCACGAAGAGTTGAAGTTGTATAGCTTACTTAAAACATGACTTTCTCTACTACTTCTGCTTTTCCACTTTGGTATCTTTGGAGAAATAAAATGGGTGAGGGACCCTAGCCGCTTAAAAGATTTCTTTTTCAGAAGTTTGAAAAAATTACTCCAGTTATTGTGTGCCCTTGTGCTTGAACAACTGGCTTCCCGTTTAGCTAATGGTGGAGAGTCAAAGTCAAAGTCATTCATGCATACTTCTAAGGTTCCTCTTGGTGATGCAATATTTTCTTTCTCTTTCTCCTCTTCTAAATGCCTCAAGTCTAGGAACATAAAAATGAAAATCATGAGCATAAAGCAAGAGAAGTCTTGAGTCTTCCCAATTGGGATGAAAGTTGAGGAATTGAAAAGAACCATGAGCAGAAGATGAGCAAGACAAATGTTCTTCTTTGGGTTTAAGATGTAAAGCTTCACCAAGTGAAACCCTTTTCGGTTTATTCAGATTGTCTTTTTCATCGTCCCTGTAAATGCATGTCACATAATATCTCATAATATAGAAATTGTAAACAAAAGTGGATATTAATTTTGCATGCTTTCAGGGCAACATTTAGGAAGAAGAAGAAGGGACGTGAATACCTTAAACACTGTTCTAGCGTGGGATTGGCCATGAAAGAGAAGAAAAGGCAAAAGAGAGCGGATACAACTTGATGATAGGGAAACTCAGAGGCCCTTTTGTTAAATAATAAGACGTATTTTATTTGTTTGTAGGCTTTAGAAAGTGCAGTGATGCAGATGAATGAAATTCATAATGGAAGTCAGAAAGAGAAGGATTAATTAGATTAGATTAGATTGCATTAGACATTGATGAGATGAGAGCATATTGTGTTGTGACAGGGACAAACAACAGAAACGAAAGGTTTGCACTTTGTGGCGATATGTGCTCTCAACCAACCACAAACGAGAACGTTACAGACAGAAAAAGCCAAGTGAACCACTTACTTACGACGAACAAAGGTTGGAGTAGAACCCACCATTAGTTTTATTAGGGTTACTTTTATTTATTTATTTTATATCTACTCAATCCTTTTGCATTAACAAACCAAATTAATCAAGTGTCTTATCAGTGATTTTAGATAAAATTAGAGGATATAAATTGCCTTTTTCCTCAATAATAATTAGTTAATTACTATAAATTTTGGTCTCACTTTAATTATTATCTTATAAACATATCAGATTTACATTTTATTTTGATTGAAAATTCTTAAGGATATTCTATCTTGGTATATCAAAAAACATGTATACATATTTATTCAGTTTTATACCTTAATTAACACATATATCAAAATTAAAACATTTAATGTTTAAAAAAAATATGAATACAAGACTTTCTATAAGAAAATTAATATTAATTTTGTCTTTTCTAATTCTTAGTTATTTTTTTTTTATATATGTTTAATCTTTATTTTGTCTTCTTTATTTTAATTTTTATTGATTTTTATTTTATATTATGTCTCTTTAATTAAACCTATGATGAGTATATTGTTCGTACATATTCAGACTTTATGCTTAAGTGAGGAAAAAAAATATTATTTTTGATATTTTTTGCTATGATCTATTTGAAAATTCTTTTATACTTGTTGTTTTGCTTTGGACACGAGTAATATTAAAAAAGGTTCAAATATTCAAAATAGATATTTGACAGCCATACATTCAATAATAAAATAAATCAAGAAAAATAATATGCAAAACATAACATTTTTTTTAAAGTTTTTCATGTTTAAGCCAATGCATTATTCATGAAAAATAAAGTGAGGATGAGAATGTAGTTTGAGAATGCGGAAGAAAAATAGCAATGTGCCATTATGGGAGTAATCATAGGGCTATCTGAGTGGGACTCGGCACAATTTGCTAATTGTTAACTTTGTTCTATCACTACAAGTCATGTTTTATATTCATATAACCATTTTGTTATCATCAATCTTCTCCTTTCCACTTTCTTCACCTCATTCTTACCATAACCATCTATCTGTGTGGAGGGTGAGAATATCATTGTAATATTCTCACCTTCCTTATCTTTAAGATTTACAGTCATAAAACACAATAACATATAGGTACATTTCTTGTACAAAAATTTATCTATATGTTTTGATATACATATGGTGATAATTTTCCTATTGTATTTTCCTATTCTTCTTTCATTTTCATTTTCTTTCCTTTTGCATGTGTTCAAAAAGCACATTCAACTCTTATCATTAGATCTTGTTACCATTTTTAACATTACTATGCGTGTTTTGAATTCTTCTTTATTGCCAAAATGGATTGGATTAAGTAAGGATATTGATAAAGATATTGAAAAATTGATAACTTGTACAAAAGATATTGATTTTCAAAGCATCGATATTAATGATGAAATTGATGTTGATAAAGAAATTATTAAAGATGAAGATGAAGATTACGATAAGTTGGTGGAGGATGGAGGAAACTTCCCTCCACCAATTTCATCACTAAATAAGCTTGGACAACCTACTTTTATTCTTGTACCAGTAAGAGAAAATGGAAGGATGCAACTTAACAAAGTGAGAATAAGGAGACCTGAAATTCTCTATGCTACAAGAGAAGATGGACGATTGAGATTGTTTCTCATTCCAGATTATTGTGTAGAAGACAATATAAAAGAAGAGGAGGAGGAGGAGCCTCAGGAGAAGGAAGAGGAGGAAGGACAAGAGCTAGTTGATGAAGATGGAAAAGAAGAAAAAAAAGAAGTTAGAGAAAAATTAATAAAGGAATATGAAAAGAATGATGAAGTGGTTCAAGAGATAAGTAGGCATAACCATACGAATATTGATATTGAAGGATTGAATTTTTCTAGTGATAGATTTATGAAGTATCATGAAGTTTTGAATCATATTGAACATCATCATCATGCTCATAGAAGTCATCACCATCTACATAAGTATGGATTTTGTATTGCATGACATTAAGTTGGAGGCTCGGACATGGTAGCCCTACTTTTTGTATTTATTGAGAATGTATATTTATGACTGTAAATTTTACTATGTATCCTTTCTTTTATTACTAAATTTCCCAATATAAAAATATGCATGATGGATGCTATAAATTGGAAATGTACATAAACATCATAAACATAAGTGAAATTATTTTTTTATTGGAGAAAAAACAGTGTTTATGTACATAAATATTCACTTAGTGATTTTAAAGGAATCAACTCGAAAATTTTGAAAAATTACATACATAATTTTGTGTGGTAGTATTTATCATAGTCCCATACAATCTAGAATTTTGTCTGAAAAAACAACAAGTTATGGAACTAATAAAACTTTGTAACCCTATTCTGAAAATTCAAATAATGAAAAATTGACGGGAGAATAAAAAAATGAGAGATATATATTGTTGAAGGATGTTTTGTAGTTACTCTAAATCTAACTATTAGGTATTGATATGTTTATTATTTTAAAAATATTAATATTGAAATTAATTTTAATTTTCCTTTTATTAAATTAAAAGTATATAAATAATTTCTTATTTCTTAATGTACATTTTGTTTGTTTGGTGATGGAATTATGAACAGGATGGGGGACAATAAAATATAATAAAATTAGTGAGAACTCTATGAAAATGAAACAGTTAACCATTATAATTATAATACAAACATTAGTGAAAATCGCAACAATAAATAAGATGGTTATTTTTAATAATAATAGTTAATAATTATAATGATAATAATATTATAAATGGATGACAAATCAAGTTCTTCTACATTCTTTCATTTTCTTTAATCATAACTTCAATTTCTTAGTAACTTCTCATTGAATAACTTCCTCTTTATTTATGTCATCATCAAATTCTAAACCTTGTGTTTTTCTTAATATAGTGTTTTCGTTCATGTTTGTGGGTAAGGGAATGTTAGGGATTTCAATTTGATATGTTTGATGAGTTGATTTTGAACATTGGGAATTTCAAGAAAAGATATTTTCTATTTATATCCTTCATTACTTATGTTGATTTTAAATTTCTAACAACCTTATTTAAAAAGAAAATAAAGTCAAAATTTAATATTTAAAATTTACACATTTAAATCTATATATAAAGGATATTTTGTATGTAGGTTAAATTTTTATTATCATAAAAATTGAGTAAAAGAGAAAAATGCAGATACACCTTACTTGTGTCTGTGTTTCCGTAGTTTATTATAAAGTTTTATAACTTGCCATTATGATAAGTGTGAAAAAAGACAAAAATTAAAATAAAGAGTTTTTTAAATACACGATTTAAAAAAATAAAATTTTAAAGACTAAGATTTAAGATGGTAATAGATTATCGTATTGAGCTAAAATTTAACGTTTAAGTATGTTCTTTATAAAAAAAATAAAGTATGAGTCAGATTTATTTATTTGTTATATTTATTTTTAATTATGTGATTTAAAAATAGTCTATTTTATTATAAAAGCTTTAAAAGACTAGTAAACTTATTATATTATTAGCTAAATAGTACAATGTAATATGTATTGGAGTAAAGTTAATTACTTATTAAAATCTAGTCTATAAAAAGGTCATTAAACAATGCATAGATTTTTGTTTTATTAATCTGATAAGTTTGACTACTTGTGTATTGCCATGCTTATTAATTAATAAAATTAAATAAACGATTTTAGTATATTATAAATAACTTAAAATCTTACTAAAAAATATTATTTACATTTACATAGATTGATATTAGGTCTGAAAATATTTTTAAATACTAAGATTTAACATTCTTAACCAAATAATTTTTTATTAAAACTTAGGTTTAATCAATTTTTTAAAAAAGTGTCAGGTGTGATTTTAGCTTAACGTAAGTCAATCACAGACTTTTATAATGAGAGTTTTTTTTATTCTTTTATCAAAGTAGTGCAATTTTAATGTGTTATTATGAAAATGAACATTTTTTTAAAAAAATTTACATGAATACGTAAATCATGTTAAAAATATGATTTTAAAATAAAAAAATCGTGTTTTCAAACACGATGTTCAATGCTGAAATTGTGTTTCATCTTATGTTTTTATTTTAAATATGTTTTGTTAAAATTATGCACAAAATTATTATTTTTTTTACCTGTATAGGCTAAGGGGTCAAATAGTACTTGTGACTGGATGTACAATTGCTAACATGTCGGTGATCTCCAAATTCTTTTAAGTCTCCTTTCTTCAATGTTGATGCTCAGTCGATTAGAGGTACCTGCGATTGTACTCCGACGCTCAAGTCAGTGTTATGATTTAGGTGTATTATAGTAGAATGTAAAAATATACATTGCTTCTTCACAGAAGGCTCTATTTATAGTGTTTGGTTTATGGACTTTGACCTTTATGGGTTGAATATCTGTTACGTAAGAGATATTTTTTCGTATATTCAACGCCATCATGCTTGTTGTTACTTACTACATTCATGTCCTTTGACTCGGGCGGTCGGTCACAGGGACCAAGACACTGGTTTGTTCGGTACACTTGTCCCCCAGGATCGAAGAAATTAATTTCTACAGAGCCGGAGATGATCGTTGGAGTTCCCGATGTAAGATATGATCGTTTTGGGAGCATTAAATGTCTGGTCGGGATGTGAAGTTTGCTTTTTAGGAGAAATTCGTTGTTTAACGTGCACTATTCAATCAGATATATCTAACAATTAGGATTTCATGTCGTTTCGTATGCCAGGTGATGGGAACCATTAGATGAGTATGGATCTAACGGCTCCGCACAGATGACATGTTAATCTCTTTCCTCCTTGTTTTTCTACAAATAGGGCAACATTTTAATGTAGGGTTTACGCATTGCTTCCAAAGAGTTTACTGAGTGCTTCGACTGTCAAGTCCCTCCACTTTCTTTCACTCTTCGTACCTCACTCAGGTTAGTGATGGTTTCTTCTATCGATTCCTCTGATAATGTTATTAATGTCGAGTCTTCTGAGGTTACTCGCAGTGCATCTGGTAGTGCGAGGGATGTAAGTAACCCAGACCGTTCAGTCAACTAGAGATCAGAAGGCCCGAGTAATGAGTGGGTCGATCCTCGTGTCCTAAATATCCCTACTTCCTTCCAGGATTCCAATAACTTGGATATCTTTTTATCTAAAATTGCTTTTTTAAAACCTGATTCACCTTCAGATACGTGAATGGCTGGCATTTGTGGGTACACTGACCGAGTTTGTCACAGTCGAGAAAATGTGCCTCACGATTTCTTTTTTTGTTTATAATACCTTTTTTCTTGGATTTACATGTTACCATTCCTTTTGATGACTTTACCATGGGGTCCTTTGGATTCTCAAAGTGGCACCGACCCAACTACACCCTAACTCGTTGGCGTTCCTCCAGGCGTTACGGGTTCTTTATGATATTTTTAAGCTTATTCCCACACCCCAACCATTTTTGTTTTATTACAATTCCTATCTGAGTACTCTTATGAGTTGGTTGTCCTTGTTGAGCCGACCAAGGAGTATTTGTTTTGCACCTTTTACCACCTCGTACAAAATTTTCAAAGAAAAATACTTCAAAATATTTGTGGAGCCGGACGCCCGAGATTATTTTTACGATACAAAGGGGCAAACAAAATTTCCTTTCCACTAGACCCAAAATCCGACCCAAATTGCCATCGGACTGAGATCGTCAATGTCAGCGTTGGACTAGTTAGATTTTGTTGTTTTTTATCAGCTTCCGTATAGGTTACCTACTCGGGAGTTGATAGCGTTATACAAGTCGTCCAAGAAGTAGGTGGATTTTACTGGTATGTAGATTTCTCATGCGTAAGGTTGTATTCATTATGTTGATGTTGTTTAATTCATTTGTGTCTTGCAACTATTGTAACTCGAATGGATCCAACTCTGGGAAACTTTATGACCATCTTGAGATGCTAGGCGACCAACAGAAAGATAGGCAGTTTCGAAGCGAGAGGGGTAACCTGATCGTTCCAGGTGATGTTGTCCCCTCGAGCACTAACGCCCCTCCGGTGAGTCAAAAGAGCGGTTGTCTGGCTAAGACAGTCCCACAAAACAAGGAGGCAGGACCGTCTTCTCAACAACCTTCAATGCTCAATCCCTTCATGTAAGTGGCGTCGAGGGTGCAAATTGCAATCACCTCGGAGGATGAAAGCGTTTTAGTTTCAACTAGCAACTTGATTGCAAAGTGGATGGAGTTATGGAGTCAGACGTTGTTGGTTGGCCGAACGCTTGGAGAAGAGTTACAAAGGACCACGACTTTGATGGTGCCCAAGTTGAAAACAGAGTTGGCCGAGTTTACTAGTTCTTTGAAAGCAACTTTGGATGCCATGGAAGCATTCAAAGAGAAAGGGCGCCAAGAGAATATTGCAGCTAAGGAAAAAGCGGAAGTTAAAGAAAGGGAGAAAACATATATGCGAAAATGGAGAAGTGTCAATCCTTTATGTTGGGTATAAGTGGGAAGTACTTCCGACAAGGCCTTCGTCAGACGGCATTTTTTCACGGTATACCTGTCGAAGATTCTCAATACGACATTGAAAAAGATGTCGTGGAAGGAAAGCTGGTGCCACTCGACAGAGCCACTGATGAGGAAATGAAAGAAACCAACGGTGGAGAGAACACAACGCCCTACAATGAGCCGAACGCATCCTTTGAGGAAATATTTGAACCAATTTAAACGGATATATCCTAGACCCGGGATGTGAGCATGAAACAATTTTACATTATAACTTGAAAATATTTTCATATGCTTGAATACTTTGCTTTCCGATGGACCGATCAACATAATATGTATATTATTTGTATTTTATCCTTAATTGCTCCTTTTCATTAAAGATCTGGCTGACTGAGCCTAAATTTCTTTCAACAATTAATGATTACAAATATCGTACTTTAAATCGATATACGAGACTAAAATAAGTATAATAATCCATATATGACCGTCGAGTAGATAGAAAAATAATTTGGCATTTAGTAATTTAACTAACGTAACTCGATCATTGACAAATAAAATCTGACCAATTGAACAATGGAGTATGATAAAACTTTAACACTTTTACTTTCTAATTAAAGAAAATATGGCTTGAACGAATATGAAGTAGGGATTTCCAGTGTTAAATTATTTTATTCCGATCACTCGACGCGATATTTATTTTATTTTGATCACTTGACGCAATATTTTATGTGGTTCAAATCGCATTTAGCGATAATTTTATTAAAATGCACGGGTCTAGAATGAACTCTCGATGAATGCGATTGAAGTTGTGACTCCTTAATTCTATTCAGACAATTATTTGTGGTTTTTAGTTACGCCGGTTGAGGGGTTATCCTCAATGGATTCAGTTGGAGTTGGTACTCCTTGTTATTTCTGGCCGATCGGTCGGGCTAATCATATGAAAAACAAGATAATTTTAAAGTACCTCGTTAAAACCTTCTCGATCGAAAACCCTCCTTAGGGATAAAACAACCAAGCCAGGAAATAGTACACTATTTTATTAAATTTCATCAACTATAATAAATTTTGAGATGTGTGACATTCCACATTCTCGGTACATTTTTACCTGACAAAAATTCTAAATAATAAGATCCACATGTCGTTGTGTCTATGCAGAACGGTCTTTCCCAGTTTGAGAACTTGTCGCCATCCTTTCGGGTGTCACTGCACATTCGTCAAACCAAGTTTCCCTTTTGAAAGTTTATTGGTTTTACCTTTGAATTATATCTTTTTGCCACCACACTTTGCACACTTCTTCTCTTATTCGGCTCTTGTCTCTGAGTTCGTTGATAAGGTCAAGGCTGACCAACAAACTTTCTTTATTCAAATCTAAATCCAGTGTTTGTCGTCGTAGAGAGGACTTTCCTACTTCGACAGGAATCACAACTTCCGTTCCATAGGTCAAACTGTATGGGGTTTAGGGTCGACCAGTAATAACCGACCGTAGTTCTTTAGTTGCCATTGTTCAAGCTCCTGAATGAGTACCACATATCTCTCGTGTATCTTCTGCATAACATAGGTGGCTTCCTCGGGGATAATACATTTTAAGAGTGGTTGAATGTAACCTCTTCGATTTATTATATGAAATTTTAATTTATTTTTTTTGTGAATTTTAATGTGCCATATAGTTTTAAAGATTTCTATAATTTTTATTCCAATACAAGGATTTTATACATATATTTTTATTAATATTTTATTTGCTTATTAATAAAAATATATATTTTCAAAATAAAAATATAATTTTTATTTTTATAATTAAAGATCTTATATGAGATTTGAAGTTTTATTTTTTTATATTATGTCAGAGTATTTCAATAAAAAATAATATCTTAATCCTGTGAATCTGAGCGTCCAATAATAGAAATTGTATTTCCCATAACACAATATTATTTGTTTTCTATATATTTTTAAATTATATCATTTTAATAAAAAAAAATGCGTAAACATCGTGTACGCTAATATGGTCAACATTCAAAATTAAAAGGAAAAAGTTATTAAAATTTTCAACAAAACGGTACCAAATAAACCTTTACGCTTTAAGCTGGTGGGCGTGACCAGAGGAACTCCTAAAATCAAATTAATTTAATTATTAATATAATAATAAGGTCATTTTGACTACTTTTTATTATAAAAACAGTTTTCTATTCATAATACAAATGTTTACATAGAGTTGTGTATATAACATAAATGTTGATATTTACGAGTAACAATATTTTATTTTCAAAATCAGTTGCAGAAAGAAAGGGTTGTTCAAATTCTGAAGTAGTTAGAAGATAGTAAATTTGAAATTGAGGGAGAAAAAAATATGAGGGAAAATATTGGAGAAGAAATGAAGGGAGGAGTGCTGCCGAGGAGAATAATTCTGATGAGGCATGGGGAGTCGCAAGGGAACCTAGACACGGCGGCGTACACCACCACTCCCGACCACGGCATTCATTTAACGGAGCAGGGCTTGGAGCAGGCGCGTGACGCCGGCGTCCGCCTCCGCCGCGCGATTGGCGCCTCTGGTTGCTCCCCGGACTGGCGAGTGCAGTTCTACGTGTCGCCGTACGACCGGACGCGATCGACGCTGCGCGAGGTAGGTCGGTGTTTCTCGAAGAAGAGGATTATTGGCGTGAGAGAAGAGTCACGGATTCGGGAGCAGGATTTCGGGAACTTTCAGGTGGAAGAGAGGATGAAGGTAATAAAGGAAACCCGCGAGAGATTCGGAAGGTTCTTCTATCGCTTTCCGGAGGGAGAGTCCGCCGCGGACGTTTTCGATCGCGTTTCCAGTAAGTTCTCTCTCTCTTCTTTATCATTGCTCTCCAAATGAATTTCTCGTTATCCTGCATTTTCAGTTGAAATTAACACGATTAGGACAAACTTTCACATCATAAATTAAAGTAGTTTTTTTATAAATTAAAATTAGTATGCAAAAATGTTTCACTTTTTTAATTTATGTATTATCTTATTTTAGATTATAATTTTTTTTACGAAAAGCTGAATCTTAGCTTTTTATGTTATGGGGATGTCTTTTAAAATCATTGTGTTGATTTTATGATCAGAATTGACATGTTTTACTAGATTTAATGAGTTTTAAATTTAGGTTTTAGGAACCAAATTATCATCTTGTTTTGTAATTTCAACGATGAAAACGCTCCCAAAATTTCAAAGCAATCTTGACCACAAAATTTGTCACATGGTTCATGTTATCCGAAATTTTCGTACTACTAGAATAAGAAAAATGTCGACTTAACTTCACCCATCATGTTTTAAAATTTAGCATATTTTATCTTTCCACCAAATATTTAATGTTTTCTGACATGATGTTGAAATGAAATTAATTTTTTAAAAAATAAGATTTTTTTTTCATTTAAACTTCATTACACATTTCACTATCGAGGTTTCACGCTTTTCCATATAATTTGTTTATAATTAAGTATATTTTGCTTTCTTGTTCTGTCACTCATCATAACATTAACATTTATCAGACCTGAAATTAAGAAATAAAATGTATTTATTTTTAAAATATTAGTGATGAAACTTATTGAATTGAAACTTAGATAATAAAAATTTCAATGGTAAAATTTGCAATTAGAGTCAAACTAAAACAAATTTTACATTTTTAAAATTTTTAGTCTAGTTTCAACTATTTCATAGTTCATGAATGTGTCACGTAGTCACTATTTTAATATTTGTCGAAGTTCTAAAGGAAAAAAGAGGTAATTTTTTCTTTAATTTTAAAACATGAATGATTACTGAATTGATTGGTTTGCAGGTTTCTTTGAATCTCTGTGGAGGGACATAGACATGAACAGGCTTCGTCACGATCCTTCCAATGATTTGAATTTCGTAATTGTTTCTCACGGGCTGACATCGCGTATTTTCCTTATGAAGTGGTTCAAGTGGACGGTTGACCAGTTTGAGCACCTAAACAATTTTGGGAACTGCGAGTTCCGTGTTATGCAGCTAGGAAGTGGTGGTGAATACAGCTTAGCTGTTCATCATACAGAAGAAGAAATGCTTGAATGGGGACTCTCTCCTGATATGATAGCTGACCAAAAATGGCGCGCCACGGCGAGCCGGGGTGAGTGGAATGATCAGTGTCCCTGGTACCTTGGTGATTTTTTTGATCATCTTCCTGACTCTGATGATGATGATGATGCTGTGGAAAATGAAGGGGAACTAATTCTTTAAGTGTATGTACATAGTGTGCTTCCCATATGGGTTTATGGATTGATTTTTAGTTTTAAATTATTTGAGAAGGGTCTTCAATAGAATGCAATTGGGAAAATTAAGGGGAAGAAAACTAGGAAAGTGGTAGTTGACACTAATAGCTGGCCTTTTGATTGTAGGTCGACTACTCAACTTTATACTGTTTGTAGGGCTTTGCATTATTGTATTAAAGCTTCTTTTGCTTCTTGTAGACTATTTGTTACGATGGCAAAGCCTGCGTTATCATTGTTTACAAAGATTGCGATGTTTTAATGAGTTCAGTAGTATGGTTTCTATAATGGTTATGATGAATCTAGGCACGCTCATTTTTATTAAATTTGTCTCATTCATTTTCAAATGTGGTTTAGTACTGTGTGCCCCAAGAATTCTAAATTGCCATTTAGATATAGTGTAGAAACAAACAGATTTTGCACATGACAAAGTTGGAGTATTTGCAAATATTTTATATCTATTCGTGAGAAACTCAGATGAGAGGACTTGTGGATTTTATCAGATAAATATTGTATTTCTTAGAATTTAAGAAGCAGAAGAGGACTTAGAAATATTAATAAGATTAAGAACAGGAATATGACTTGTCAGTGAGATCAGAAGCAAGTTTCAGAATTGGTCGCGGAGGAGGCATTGGTTCTTCCTCTTCATCCCGAGAACCTATTTTCTGGAAGGACTTGCTCCAGATCCTCTTAAGCTTGTTAGGTGGCCGAATCTCTTCCACATTCTCATTTATGCTTACGGTTTTCTTTATTGATCGCGTTGGTGCTAAAGTTGAAGTTGGCGTTGCCGATGTTAATACCTCATTCTTTCCTTCCTTCTTATCATCAATGTTCATGCATGAGTTATTCTTCTCTTCAGCTTGCTGTACATGAGAAGAAACAGAGTCACCTACAACACCTTCAGTTGGTGGAAGCTTCTTGCCATCATCAACTTCGCTTGGTGTCTCTGACTGAACCTCCTTTTTTTCTTTAGAGTCAGAACTGCTTAGCGCAGTCGAGCTTGAACTGTCATGTCTAGAACGCCCTAAAGTCACTGTCTTCGACGCTTGTAAAGTCAGAGCTCTTTTGAGAAAGTTGTAGAGCCTGCAACAAAAGGCCATAGGTTGAAGATTGAATTCTCTTAGGTTCATCCGCTAAAACTTACCCAGAGAATAAAAGATATGAAAAGGGTGGAAGAAGAGATTGATTAAACCCACCGTCAACTAACAATACAAGTTTATATCAGGAAGTAGATGTTGAAATATTTGGAAGATATTCTTTGCTTTTCTTAGAAAGTTGCCATTGAATCTGAAAGTAGAAAGCAAGAATATAAGAAGGCATTGCTTGATACTGCATCTCCCCTGCTCAGATTATGTTTACTGCATGGTATCAGCACATTTAAGCGAGGTAATTAATCATGACTTAAGACAGATGCAAAAATTTCTATGCTTTAGTTACTCTTTCTAAATTATTAGCAGGGTTGTCAAATTAATAGGGAGTTGATAATTTATTTTTCGTGGTGATACAAGGGGTTGGAGAAGAGAATCTATTTTGCCCATTCTTCCACGTTTACTATTTTATTAATATTTTATGTTGGCAAATTCCTTTCCCGCAACGAAAGAAACTGATAAGGGGACACGCGAAGAAATAAAGCATTTCCAAATGAATTTCATTCGAATTACAAAATTTGCATAGGTTTACACCTATACTTGATTTATATTCAGAGGACAAAGCTCCAGACAAAACAAATATAAGAATTCAGCTCAACAGTTACAAGATGCAACATAGGAACACCTAACTATCATAAATTTTAGGCTTTTGACGCTTTTGGTGTTATCCGTCCACATAGACGCCAGCTTGCGCCACGGTGAAACATAGACTTCTCAAATACCCATATATCACGGACAAGAACCTGGTAAACATAGGAAACCAGAAGTCAGGGCGAAAGAAGACCTTTTATATAAAATAAAGAGCAATGTACTGAACTTGAGTGAACAATTGATTTTGGAAGTCAAAAGGTTGAATCCTCAAAAGTTTGAAGTTCCCTTCGGAAAATTAATGAGTAACCAACTACTATATAATTCATGCTACAGAAAATTGATTCCAAACTGTTCCCTTCTATACCAACAATGAGCGAGAAAATAAAAGGTAATGAAGAAAGAACCAACTAACTTTTCCTTGATGGTTTAATGCTTTTTGATAAATTGGAAGAAAGAAAAAGGAAATGAATATTCAGGAATGCCACAGGGACAGAATGGAAACAAAGAAATCAAGAGCCCATTTGATTCTCTTATACTTTTTTGTTTTAAATAGTGTTTCCTAAAATAATATTGAATTCAAGTTCTATTAAGTTAAAAAAAACAAAAATAGTTAGGAGATGGTTTCTCATCCTCTTCTGTTCTCTTGAAAAAACTCTGCTTGATTGCTCCGTAGACAAACTTCTAAAAAGCATAAATATGTACATGGGATAATCACTTTTACATGTGACGAGAAACAAATTTGAAATGACAAAAAACTGTTTTTAAAAATAATAATTAGCAAGCATCATTATTACCTCCTTGCTTTTATCTCCAGCTACCACAGATCCTTTCGAGTCATATGCTTCAAATTTCTGAAATTAATTTAACATTCATTCAATGTTCTGAGTTGTTGAAATTCCCATTACTCATGAAACGCATAAGTTTTCAGGGATTGGACCAATTTTAATGTAAAGCATACCTGTTTAGCCAAAATCTCAAGAGTAAGCTGAATAAATGTTTTATCCAGGTCTTTCCGATCAACTCCAATCTGTAATTGAAAAGAAAGTCACCACTAAAAAAATATTGAAAAGCAAAATACTGATTTCAAAATATGTGCACTCTTGTGTAAGAGAGACTGATAGTACAATTCAGCATCATATATAATCTGCATATCTGCATAAAGTTAATAGATCAGAAGGACGTGTTTGGTTGACTAGCACTTCTAGATTTGTCAGCATACTTCAAGCAGAAAATACCAATTATATACAACTAAAATTTTGTTTAACTATTTAATCCCAGAAAAGCTTTATACAGCACAAACTAGTTAAAAACTTCGAAATTAAGTTTTTTGTGGTGCCTACAAGATATAACCAGTAACTCCAAGGAGATCTCCAGAGAAACTTAACAAAGATACCAAGAAACAAAAAGGGATTAACTCCAAAGTTTTCACTCGTAAAATTGTCAGAACATCTCCAGTAATGCATCCTAGCAAAGCTAATGATAGTTATACTATTACTTGATCCAGTGGGACCAGATTTTGATCAGTGATGCTTCAGTGTTAGCAAGTTCACATGTCAGCTCTTTGATGTGATCCAGTGCCGGTAAAGGCAGATGTTCTTTCTCTTGTTTCATATTTGTGCTACATTTCGAGTTACCTTGCCACATCATGACCAAAACTTAAACACAATGCAGAAGAATACTAACCAGACGTGCCCGCAAAGTTCGAATCGTAACAACAGGCTCAACCATTTCCCAATATACCTTGCTCCATGCAGATTCTCTTAGTTTAATTTCATTCTTAAGTGCCTTGGACAAGAGAATGAAACACAAGATCTCATAAATTAAACTATATTCTCTTTGGAAATTATTAATGCAAAAAATATACAAAATTGCACTATAGATCATATTCACTAATAAAACCACATAAAAGAACTGAAGCATACAGAAAACATCTTCTCGGTAACTGATTTCCGTAATGATCTTCTGTCACCATTAGCAATTAGCGTGTTTATCTGAAAAAAAAAATCAGCATTGGGGCAAACAAGATATCCCTACTGAAATCATAGAGGAAAAGAAAGTCAATAGAACAAAACACATCCTGCAACTGAAAGAAAGAAACTACCAAGAAATAGGGATTATAAAATGTCCTAGCTGGCAAAAATTCAAAGCATGAACAAAGATCAGACATAATGTCTTTTGTACTTAATTTCTTCAAGGCATTTTGTTTAAATTGACTCTCCTGAACACTATCTGTAGTGGCTGTATATCACTCCAAAATGGTCTCCCTTCAAATCTTTCCAACAATACATTCTCCTAATATATTAAATTATAGCAATCATACACCTACATTCTGTAAAAGAAACTGCATGCATCCAATTTTGGCATTCACAAGGTGTGGCATGTCTACAAAATAAGAGCGAATTTGTTTCTAAGAAGGCTTCAAATGCCATTTAGATATATGCTCTACCAGGCACACAATCTGTTCAATTAAATAAGGATTTGAAATCACCATAGGTAGTTAACCAAAACAGATTTCAAATTTAAATAAAGACTGCATGTTCTGAGCAACATAGTCATCATTCATAATTTTTACCAATTTAAACACTTGTATGAAATTAAATTAATTAACAATTGATTCCTCTAGTTTTCAACAAATTGGTGTAAAGTAGACCTATATCATATGACAATCTCGTTGGTTTGGAACTGATCCACATCATCTCCATGTCAGTAGAGAATCCAGAGATAGTGCAACACAGGCAAACATGAGCCCCGTAAGGAAAGATATTGGCATGCAAGTCAGTTTTACAAACGTGGCACAGTGGCACTATCTTTCTGACAATACAAACAATGAAACTCATGGAAGACTGAATTTATTTATTTATATCAATTTGGAATTTGAAAAATATGAATGATATTGTTAAAGTTGGAACTAGGGGGACCAAAAGTGTAATTAAAATACAATATTTTTTCCACTTCTTATTTTCTTTTAGTTCCTAAATTTCTTTTAGTTCTACTGTAGTGCTGCCTGAACTAACGGGCAATGGGTAAAAGATCGTTATCAAATGGCAGAATCAGTAGTAAGAGAAACAAAATCACATTGTTTGAATTATTTAGCAGACACCAGCACTTAATGGAGAAAGACTTTGTTGGTCAGTTGTTGTTTGATCTTGTCACCATGAATTAAAAAAAAAAACATAGTAAAGACTACAGACCACACCTCCTTGTACATATTGACAGCCTCATTGTAGAACTGCTTTTTTGAATATCCCTTTTTTCTTAACTTCGCAATAGCATAGGCACTTTTGAGCTGCAATAGAGTAAAACACAAGGCTTGATTAAGGTTATCGATAGCCTCCATTAGGGTCCAGGGTCAATATTTTCAGAGTAATTTTAATTTTCTCTTTCTTTGCCAATCTCTCATAAAAGAGAATATTTAGGAGAAAAAAGGGAAAAGTGAAATCAAAGAGAAGAAAATAATTCCTCATTAAAAGAAAGCAACAATCTTCTGTGATTCTACAAGATTGGGTGTAAAGAAAAGAGAGAATGGAGAGAAAAAAATGGATGAATTTTGGCTCTATTCTCGAAATTTGGGGGAATAATGCAAACCGAAATTAAAATAAGATATATATACATAATCACCTCAAGAATTATGTCATGTTTTGTTCTTCTCCAACCACTTCTAGTGAACCATCTGATGCATCAAATATCAGAGAAATTATACATAAGATCATGATAACTAATTATAATAGTTTATAAGGAAATACATGGAAGGCATATCAAATTGTTGAAAGAAAATAACTAGAAAAAGGCATAAACAATTCTAAATGTTAAAATAAAACCAAAAATGGCTATGCAAATTTTAAATATTGTTTATATATATATATATATATATATATATAACTAAATTCTGTTAGTGATGAAAAGCCCTGTATAAACCATAGAGATCTAAAACCACTGAGATCTAACCTCTTCCAAAATGGCATTTTTGCACGAGGTTCATAAGGTTCATAGATAAATCCAGGACTTGATATGGATATCTGTTGAGCCTGCATACATTAAATGACAGCAAAATATCAAAATTATTATCTGATCTGCAAATTAATGCCTTGTCTGACATCTGTTTCTGTTTTTAATTTTAAAAACATGTTCTTAAAACTGCTTTAAAATTTGTTTTTAGGATAACATTTTGAAAACTGAATGAATGAAAAACTTGTATGTCAGTGGTCTACTTCTCATCGATATGCAAATGATAAGATTGTATTTTTGTTAGTTAGAAAACTGCCTCTAGTGAATGTATATACTTACAGTTGTGCCATCATGTTTTTATGGAAACTGGTGAGGAAACATCTTTTAGCTGTTCCTGTCTTTTAGTATTCAAAATTGATCTTATAGGATAATTTTAACATCTAGTAAGAAAACACTATCAAACATGGTTTTATCTGTTCATTTATCTTTAAAAACTAAAAAACAGAAATCAAACAATCTCTATATAATCACAGAAAGCCATTATATATAAAATTCATTTACAATATCTTTTAAGCTGTAGATAAATGCTCAAATTCAAATAAGAGGGTAGCCTGAAATCCATCTAATCATCAACTCTCAAGGTGGCTGTTTTAGAGAACAAGACCCAACTGAAGCACATGTACTTACATCTAGCATATCCAAGTTTTAAAATGATGGAGGCTTTTCGGGTGGTCTGTTACTTGAAATGCTAATATGCTTTGAATCTTTTGACAATACTCAAAATTTATGAATGATCAAAATCTTTCTAATGCCTTAGCTTAACTTTAGCCATAAACTGCATCTCTTAGGTTCCGCACACCATCTCGTTGAAGAGTAGAAAAAACTCTTTTGAAGAACCCATTTACCTCAAATGGCAATTATTTTCATAGAAAGGAAACAAGATAATAAATCCAGTAATTGAATTCCAATATTCAAAGAAATGGATATATAATCCAGCATACAAGAAGTGCATAAATGAGAGAGAGATAGTAACAAGTCAATTCAAAACACCACAAAATCAACACTTTCATAACTAAAGACTGACGCCGAAAAGATATAGGAAACATCCATACAAAAAAAATCATCCCATAAATCTTTTCAATCCAATGCAATAAGTATATCTCGGATAAAACACATGTAGAATATACTATATACTATGAAAAATAGCAGAAAACACTTGAGTGTCATAAAACAAAGAAAAGAAAGGTAAGAGAGATACCACTTGTCGCGCTTGTGCTGGGGCTTTGGCCTGAGTAGTTATCATCCTCTTATCGTTCATGAAAATGGACAACTCAGCAGCCTAAGAGAAACATAAAAAGGACTGAAAGCTAGAAATTCAAATCCCAAAAACCACGGTCCTGATAAATTAAAACGTTCAAGAATATTTACCATTGTAGATCGAAGTGTCAAAGATTTTACACCAGCAAAGGGAAAACCATCTTGGCCCTTTAATAAATTAGGATAGAAGCTCCTGAAATTACCCTCAGAACCTGATCAGGCAAAAATGAACTTGAACGGTAAACAAATAGATGTTAAAGACCAGTTCCTAATCATTCAGATACATCTCTCTTATAAAACCCCTTTCGCATAGAAATGAAGCAACAAGAAAATATTAAAGTAGATTACCGTTTGATATAGCAGAGGAATAAGTCTTGGAGCTACCAAGTCTGAAAATTCAAACACAGCGAATTGATAGTAAGGAAATGAAAATTGCACCATGGCTTTCATTTCAAGGGGAAAACAATCGTTTGGGTTGATGAAGAAAATGCACTTTGTCAGATCGCAATGAAAGCAGTGTTGTTACTCACAGATACGACGAAGATTCTCCAATCTGAGATGAACGATAAAGTGTGCGAACTAAGTGAAAGCGTTTGAACGGCGTCATCATCTTCAACGTGATTCAGAAACATTAATGTTACAATTACAGCTTTGATAACAGATGAACGGTGAATGCAAGATTAACCACCACACAGGTTTCTGGTTTTTCAAGGGTTTAAGCCTTCTTCATTAGAAAAGGCAGAAGCTTGGAATATAGGGAACTTCTTTTTGCACCCCAAAAGGTTGTTTCTGCACCCCATAAATTTCAAAATGCCCACTTTACCATTCTTCAATTAAATGGCAACGGAGGTTGTTGTAGGCACATCCATTGTTAGTTTTTGCTTTTTGAGAGTTTACAAAAGGAGGAGCTGAGAGATAGATTTTGACACATCATTAAGTTAAAGTCAAATTGGGGGTAGTTATTTTAGTCTTAAATTTCAGGTTTTTTTTTATTTAAAGTAGTCTTGGGTTTCTAGTTTATAGTTTAGATTAATATTACTTTTGAATTATGACATTTAGAAAAAATTGTATTTAGAGTTTCATAATTTAAAAGTTAAAATTGACTTGTCAATTATGTTTCAGTTTTTTAAAATTCATAATATATAACTGATTTTTGAATTGTGTATTTGAGAACAAAAATTGTGTATATTTGATTATACAATCTAAAAGTTAAAATTAATAATATTATTTGATTATTTTTTTTCTTAGTTCATACTTAAGGTTGTTTAATTGCATAACAATAATTGCATAACAATATCAAAGTGTTATATTCTTTTGTTATCAGTTTTACCATTATTTTATCCGTGATTGTTTTTTTTATAGATCTGGAATTCAAATTTAGAGTAAAATATAAAATGAAGTTGAAGTTGTTCCAAATGGATGAAATGCTTGATATTATGAAATTTGAGACAACAAAAGATAAATTAGTTGAAAGTGATTGCGTTGAAGTTTGTACAAAAAGTAAAATTTATTATTTTTGTAAAAAATGTGACAAGAGATATATGTTTAGTTTGTGATATATTTGTGTAGTTATTGAAAACACGATATGACTTACTTAAACGCGTCTATTAGCTAATATTTAAACTTTGATTTATAATTGTGATATTGAGGTCTGATATAAAAAACAAAGAACGATGAAGAAAGACATATGTGTTGTTAGGATGTGACATAGAAAGTAAATATATAAGAGATACAAAAAGGAATTACAACTCATTATAACTAGTACACAAATATGTAACTGTCCATTTAAATTGCTAGGTAAACTAGTATGCAATGAAGATTGGTAGATTGTGAAGTTAATATGTGGGAGTCATAATCATGAGTTGATTGATACATTAGTAAGTCATTCATACGCTAACAAATTAAAACTTAACAAGTCTTTCATGATCGTTGACATGACTGAAAGTTTATTGGAACTTCGACTAACATCCTACTCACTTTGAAGGAGAACAATGTGACCACTATAAAGCAAATGTACAATGACAAGTATGCATGTAGGAAATCATAAAGAGAACCAAAAACTAAAATGCAATAGTTAAAAATATTATTGGAGTGTGACATGTATAATTACTAGAGTAGTTTTGATGAGTTTCCACAAGTTGTAATAGATGATTTTAAACACATCATGATTTAGTGAAATTAGTGAATGCATTTAATATTGTATTGTTGATGGACAACCAATAGATTTAGGCTGTCTTTACTTGAGATTAATGGTGTGACGTCCACAATATTGATTTTCTTTGTGACTTTTGTGTTATTAGCAAGTGAACGAGAAAAAAAACAACTAAAATATTTAGAGAGTTGTTTTTTAAAGTGGATGTGTTTTCTCGAGTAATTGTCAATAACAAAGGGAACAAAAATGATGAAACCAAACCTAATTCAACTCAAAGAGAACATTGTGACATTGAGTGACAAAGATTCTTTGCTTGTAGCGATAATGAAAGTTCCAATGACAATGAGGATGATACTGGCAACTAGGTCGTTTTGACTGTTGAGAAATTCAAGCAAAGTAGAGGCAATATGGAGAAGATGATGGAGTATTAGGTTATGTATATATATTATACTAAGAGTACTTTCGTATTTTACACACTCCCACGGGTGCAGAAGGAAAGCATAGGGTGCAAAAAGAAAAAGCCTGAAATTTACTTAGAATAGCATTTGATTGGACCAAGGGCTAATTCTTCATGTACCAGATCAATTGTAACATGCATTGAACATCTTTTTAAATTCCCAAACTGTCTTTGTCACTTTTATTTCAATTTTTTTTTTTTGCGAAGGAGTTGGTTTGCTGTGGTGGAGGCGCTTTGAGTGGAGGTGGTGGTGGTGTAGTCATTTGTGGTGGTGGAGGTCAAGACATTGTATTTAGGTGCAATGGAGTTGTGTTTTCAGGTAAGCATTTTTGTTTTCGTGTGGTGGATGCAGTGGCAATGGTGCAGGTCGTTTTCGTTTTAATTTTCATTTTCATTTTTTGGAAAGTGGCTTATGGATGTAGATATCCGAAAGCATTCAATGTAGATTGCGAATATTCGCATCCAGAATGTTAAGAAAGGCCTCCAGATCTTGACGTCTAGAAATCATTGTTGGGTATCTTGATAAGAAAGACTATGGATGGTGATATCTGAAAGTTACTTATCAGTTCCAGACAATCAGATCCGAAAATGCATTATTTGTGTTGCGGACATAAAATGTTATGGGTAAAATAGTCAATTACTATAAAAGTGTTGGGTACGGGTCAGAAGTTATATAGTATAGGGAGAATTAGTCTTAAACAAGTCCTCATCTTTGGGTTGGGCCCATCGAGTTAATCTTAAGAGAGACTATTTTCTCATAGACAATTTCTTCCTCCACCTCCATAGTCTTTTCCCGTATCTCCATATTTTTGCTGAAAAGTCAAATTTACCCTTAATTAATTAAAAATTAAGCTTAAGTCCTTCATCCTCCATCATCTTCGTTCTAGTGTAGAAAGTATTCTAAATTATAAAACTCAAGTTATAATGACTTCCAAATTCTAGAATTTAGAATATAAAGTTCACTTTCAAATTCTACAATTAGGTATATAATTTGGAAGAAACTTTGTATTCCAAATTTTACAATTCAAAAGTCATTTTTAACTTAGAAAATAATTTTTAAATTATAAAATTTAAAATACAAATTCCTAAGACATTTTTGAAATTACAATAGGAAGATGTAAGAAGAAATATGGAGATGCAGGAAGAACTTGTTCTTCCTCACAGTACATATGAATTTCTCCTACACACCCCAAGCGCTTTTTAAACTTACAAACCTTAAATATATCATTTCTAAAAAATAAATAAATATAACCATACCATTCGGAAAAATCTTTTCATATGCAATATTCATTTTTCCATGTTTTTTATTTTATTTTCTTGAAAAAGTAATAATTTAACTTATATGTACAGTTAAACTAAAATAATTTTTAATCACATGTTCGAATTAATTTCAACGTTTTAATTTTTTACAAAACATTATTACTGCATCCTTGTAAAAAGAAAAAAGCCACATTATATTTTACCAAAAAATAATGAATGATATTAAGAGTTTTAGTTTTATAAATGTTGGAGTATTATTTTGCTAATCATTATCCTAATGATGCCAATTAAGAAACATTAAATAGATCATCTTGTTAAACACTTTTACTTACTACTAAAGAAACGAGTCAGGTGACTTCTATATTTTCAATACAATGAATTTCTTTTTCAAAGAAACTTTTCTACTTTGGAACATGTACTCGTCAGATAATAGTGAACAAAACCATATTATATATTTATTATATGCAAAGGACATTTAGTTAGAATAGACCTTATACCATTATTTCAAAAAGTACATTTGAAATTTAACTAAATGTTGGTTCATTTGACTATATCTGTACCTAAAAATTATTTATTCTATGCTGATATTTTTAAGGGTAAAGTTATTTGTGTCCTCTAACATTGCCACAAAACAGTACTTATTGTTTTCTCTTCAAAAGAATCTAATAACAAGATCACCAATCCTGTTTCTGCTGCAGATTTGGCACATTATTGCTCACGGGTATGCTTCAAAAGAATCAAAATGTTCATTGCATGTAACACATACCGAGAACGCGTGTGATTTGTTAATGCTGATGATTTTCTGTCTTTTCACTCTCGTTGGATTGCATGCACACAGTTGTCATTGCAATGTGTAAAGGTTCACGGGAAGCAATAGAAGTTAAGACAATTAATTCATGCATTCCAATGCAAGATAAACCATCTCTTAACTTATGGAATAGTCTTTGAATAATGCAAAAGTCTAGTTTTCTTGAAAAGCATAATTAGTTTATAAGAACATGGTAATGCAAAGCAAAAGGAACGGTTTCCTTCTGGATTCAGTTGCTTTCTTACTATCATAAGCAAGCTTTTCCTTTGATGTTGGTGCAGTATTTTTGAGGTATTAGAAAAGGCAAAAGATTTGATTAAATTTATTTATTTCGAAATTATAGAATCTGATTTAATGACAGTTGGAATTTCACTTTGAAGCAAGTGCAATGCAAGGCACAAGCATGCATAAAATCTAGCTATAATTGGAATTCATTTTGTGTTATTGGTATTTGGCAGGCATAAAGTGAGAGTTGCCATGGATTCTAAGAATGTTGTTGCTTTTCGAGTTGTAACATTTTGCCTATGTTTGGCTGCTGCAAATTCGGTTGATTTCAGTTACCCTGCAGTTTTCAACTTTGGTGATTCAAACTCAGACACAGGTGAACTTGCTGCAGCCATGGGATTTCTAGTTTCCCCGCCTAATGGACAAAATTACTTCTTAACCCCATCTGGGAGGTTCTGTGATGGACGTCTCATTGTTGATTTCCTAAGTAAGTTTCTAATCTTTCATGAAATTGTCATACACTTACTGCAAACATTAATCAAGAATGTTGATGAGACTCTCAATACTCACAATCATTTCACCTTTCACTATTCCTTTCAAATTTAGGACCTTACCTCTAATATATTCACATGAGAGAGAACACTGAGAAGTCCTAAAGTTAGTTTGGAACTCAAGAAATCTCAGTACATCATCTCATAAGCATGAGTCACATCTCTATTTATTGAGTGTGTTTTCTAGAAATGACTATACTAGGTCTGAGGATCTGAAACTTAACTGTGTTTATCATATTTCATATGGTCCACAACACCTCAAACATCAAGCCTGAGTGATATGAGTGCATGCTCAATCAGAAGATGTAAATTCATTTTCTTGGAGAGGTCGTGTTACTGTCAATGGTTCTCATTGATTACTTTAAGATTAGAGGTTGGACTAACTTAATTATTGATAGAATACAACAATGGTTCACTTCCATAACAAGACTTACTAGACAAACCTTCTGATGTTACAAATGTGAGGTAACTAAGCATATATAACTCTGAAGGCTTGAATATTATCCATGCAATTGTGAACATATATAGCGATGTGAGCACCACCATATCCATGTGTTGTTGGTTGTTCATTGCAGTGGATGCGATGAAATTGCCATTCTTGAATGCCTACATGGATTCTGTGGGATTGCCAAATTTTCAGCGAGGATGCAATTTTGCACCAGCAGGTTCAACCATACTTCCAGCCACTGCAGCATCCATCAGCCCGTTCAGCTTTGGGGTTCAGGTATCTCAGTTTCTGAGATTCAGAGCTCTGTCTCTTCAATTGCTTCAAGGTATATGATAAATTAATGAACTGTGTTCTTACTCCTTTGGTTTCAAACTATAGTTTTCTGCTTATCCCGTTCATTTGAAGGAAAGTGATCTCAATAATGTTTCAGAAAAGAAATTTGATCAGTACGTCCCAACTGAAGACTCCTTTGAGAAGGGGTTATACATGTTTGACATAGGCCAGAACGATCTAGCTGGTGCGTTTTATTCAAAAACATTGGACCAAATACTCGCCTCAATTCCAGCAATTTTATTGGAATTTGAAACTGGAATAAAGGTTGATAACATACTTTTATTCTAAAAGTTTCATTTCATTACTTCCATAAAAATAGTTATACTGAACTTAACATTTGTTCTGTGTTTTGTGAGTTAGAAACTGTATGATCAAGGGGCAAGGAATTTCTGGATACATAACACGGGTCCACTCGGATGCTTGCCTCAGGTTGTTGCCAAATTTGGCACTAATCCTTCAACACTTGATGAACTAGGATGTGTTAGTTCACCCAACCAAGCTGCCAAAGCCTTTAATGTACAGCTTCAAGCCTTTTGTAGTAAATTGAAAGGACAGTATCCAGATGCAAATGTAACACATGTTGACATCTTTACCATAAAGTTAAACCTCATTGCAAACTATTCTAGATATGGTGAGTGTAAGTTAAGAAGTTTATTTGTTGCCTCATCTCAATTCCAATTACTATTGATTTCACCTTTTTCTGGGGTAATGATTATTTATTTCCAATAGTTATAGATGCTAGCTTATGTAAATCTTGAATTCGTCACATCATGAGTATAAAAGAGCAACTCACATATACACTGCATAACACTTTATGGGAATTCAGTGCATTACAATTGTGATTGCAGCAAAATATTCCAGTTATCTATTACATTCAAAATCGTTAAAATTCTAGAATTGTGTCTAAGTCTGATGAATTTAGGGATCAGGATAGGCCAATATGGCATTATTTCTTTTCTAACACATTAGTTGTTGGACCAAACAACTAAATTTCTGTGAATATATATCTGCAGGGTTTAAACAATCCCGTATGGCATGTTGTGGATATGGAGGTCCACCATTGAACTTTGACAGCAGAGTTTCTTGTGGGCTAACAAAGATATTGAATGGGACGGAAATAACAGCAAAAAGTTGCAAAGACAGCAGTGTGTATGTAAACTGGGACGGAACTCACTACACTGAGGCAGCAAATCAACATGTGGCATCACAAATTCTCACTGGAAACTACTCCAATACTCTTTTGGGAGACAAAACGCCCTTCCTTCTCTAGCTCAAGTTCTAAACCCTTTATCTATTTATTGTTTTAACAATTTTATTCTCTTGGTACTGTTGTAGTGAAACGAACAGCTGATTGTAACCTTGACTGAAAGTCATGATCTTACAAACTAATACGATTCAAGATCAAATAAACTGACTTTGTGATATGGTCAGTGAAAAGTTTCTATGGAGCTTACTTGGACGTATCATACAAGTAAAACTAAAAATTGATTAACTGAAGTTATGAAAGTTATTAAGAAGTGGACTACCCATTATTATATAGTCTCACGCATGAGTTTGCAGGGGCTTGTGTTGGAGATTATACATCGACTAGAGAGTAGGACATTTAATAGTATATAAGTGGATGCAAATTCCACTTTATAAATTATTAAATGTCTTACTCTCTAATGTTTTTTTATGTGAGATCTCCAATAAAAATGGTATAACATAGAAGACGAAAATAATATGGAGAGGCAAAAACTTTTCCTATAATTAAAATTAACTTGTGCACATGTTAAAATGTGGCTTTTAGAAGTATGAGAGGATCAAATTCTTTAGGAGGGGATTAAAGAATATGCAAGAATGCAATGTACAAAAGCTAGGAACCCTTGTCCTCCTTTAGTTTCATTGAAAAAGAAAAGGCACTTTGACAAGAGTAGTATTGGAAGAGAGGCGGAGAACTAGAACTCCTTCTAATAACAGTCATATGCATATATTCTGGAATTGCATTTACAAGAAAAAACTCTCATCTTATTCTTCAGCCTTCCCAAACTCAATTGTAAGATGAGCATGGTTACAACTGCACATTATACATCTGAATTTAAAGAGTAAGAATTTGAAAGACAGATCTACTTATATTATTTTATTTTTTGGATACATAAGCATAATATTGTGCCATAGGAACAACGAATGCAATGACCAACAAACCGCCAACAACCAGAGTGAATTGTCCACGCTTCTCTTCTGTCTCTTCCTTGGTCTTGAAGTTAGACTCACGTTTGTTGTCTTTGAATGTAGGCCCACCAGGATCTGGAAGGCCATCAATGGCAGCAACTAGACGTTTAGCAGTGGTAAAAATAGCTTCATTGTACTTCTCATCCGTAGCCAAAACTGCATATATAAACCACAAATAGGTAGTTTTGTACACCTCAAGAAAATTAAAATGATTATAGTTGTTCCTTAACGAGTAAAGTTAGTTTTACAAATAGAGTTTACTTAGAATGCATTCCCATTGTAAATGGTTCAACATATACTTCTTTAGTAGTTATATATTGCATGAATTCTCAATCACATCCCTAGAAAAAAAGCTATTAAATTGGTCTTTACACATGTAAACATAACCGATATGGTTCATGCCACTGCTATGATGGGAAAAACCACACGTGGAAGCAACACACATAATCATGACTCAACTGTAGAAAATAAACAACACAGGATTTAACATGGTTCGGTCGCCAATATGCAACCTACGTCCATGGACAACTAATTATGTTTTCACTCTGTTTGTTACAATTTTATTACAAGAACAAAGATTTCTTAAATAGAGATTATAGAGGGGACACAATAATTAAGACACTCACTAAAGCATGGTGTCTAGTCAATCCAACCCAATTGATTATGGCTTCACACTCAACATGCTAACCCCTTACGCATTATTAATTTATGTGTTCTTTATACATGTAATGTATTCTTAATTTGGTTCCTATACACACATTCTTTAAGAAGCTCACCGTAAAAGGCAATGGAAAACAAGTGTAATAATGAAATATCTCTGTATTGTATTATGGATATAGTAGTATATGGTTTTCTTACATTTGGGAATGAAGGCAAGCACTATTATCAGTGAAGCAGAATACAGAGAAGAAGAAGAAGAAGAAGATTAGAGATTTCCTCTAAGGGCCAGAGAGAGAACAGATCCTGAAAATATTCTCCCCTTTCATCCCATCTCTCTAATCCTTATAGAGTGACTTCATTCACCACACAAATTCCTTCAACGTTTGATTGAGCCTCCTCGTACGTTCACTCTATCTGTTAACCTTGCTTTCCTCACCCTTTTCTACATGTGTATTCTGCATAATGCTTTTCCCAAGTTCCTTACTAATCAAGTCATCATTTCCATGCGACTCTTTGTCCAATGACTATTCTACCCTCGTAGTGTCCTCCCAAGTATCTTGATTTGCATCGAAAACCATCCCATTGTAGCAAAACTTGGACAATATGCTGATCACCTCTTATGATAGTTTGAGAATCTAGAATTCTACTTGGTTGAACAATAGGGCCGAACTCATTGTTGAGTAAAGGAAGTAGATATGGCTCCTGATGATCACCTTTGCATCTCTTCAATAAGGACACATGGAAGACTAGATGAATTTTAGCTGAAGCAGGCAAGATTAACTCATATGCTACTGTACCAATTTTCTGGATTATTGGAAAATGACCAAAATATCTGAGTCCTAGTTTCTGATGCCTTCCAAGGACCATTGAATGTCGTCTGTATAACTGTAATTTGCCCAACACTAATCCACCTTTTCCTCAAACTCCAATGGAATACTATTTTTATCAATAAAATTTCTTCATTTGGTGTTAAGCCTTAAGCAAATGAGCTTTTAGCTGAGTAAAGGCTAAATCCATTGTTGCAACAACTCTTGTAGGGAGGGTGGATCATATTAATCCAATTGGTACTTGGTAGCGGTTGGGGGATCTCTGCTATAAACAACTCGAAAGGGACCTATGTCAATACTAGATCGGAAGGAACTATTGTACCAAAATTCTGCGCAAGGAACCATTCCCTTGGATGATTCACTATGAAGCATCTTAAGTACATCTCTAGACACCTATTGAGGCCTTTGATTGTCCATCACTTTGAGGGTGATATGATGGGCTCAGGGCAAGGGTAAGTGCTACTCAGTTTGAACAATTGTTGCCAAAAGTTGCTAGTGAATACCCTGTCTCAATCAGATACAATTTTTTTTCAAAGGTGATGCAATTTCACAATGTGCGTTCATTAATACTTTAGTAACTTGGTTGCTAGTTTAATTGGTTTTGCGTGTGTCGAAATGAGCATATTTAGATAATTGGTCTATAACCACCAAAATAACTATAATGCCACGAGAGGGAGGTAAACTAACTTTACAAAGTCCATGGCTGAGTCTTCCTTAATTTGGGAAGATGTAATAGTAGACCAATAGGTAGCATTTTATTCGTTTTAGTTTGTTGGCACATGAGACATTGTTGCACATGGTTCTTAATGTCATAGTATAGGCCTTGCCAAAAGAAATGGGCAAAAATTATAGCCATAGTATGTGCAATTCTGGCATGTCTTCCTACGGGAGAGTTGTGGAATTCTTGGAGAATTTGTTGAATCAAGGGATGCTTAGGAGGAATGACCAATCTTTGTTTCCATTAAAGCAACTGATGTAGAGCATGTAGGTTGAGAAATAGCCATGAAAAATGATCTAGAAAGTGCATCAACCATACATTATCTTTACCAGGTTTATATTCAATAGAGAATTCATAGCCAAGAAACTTATGAAGTCAAGCTTGTTGTTTTGGTATTTTGATAGTTTGATCCATGAGGCATTTTAAGCTTTCTTGATTAGTTCTAACAACGAATTTGTGGCCCAATAGGTAATGCTTGAGTTCGGAAATTGCTTTTGTGATAACATAGGACTCCCTTGTATACGTTGACTGTTTTTGCATCCTAAGAAATAATTTCTTAGAAAAGAATGCAATAGGGTGAGGGTCCTAGTATAGGATGGCACCAATACTAGTACCTAAAGCATCTGTCTCAAAGATGAAAGGTTTTGAAAAATCTATTTCTACTAGAACTTCCGCTCTTGTGATGGCCTCCTTTAATTGCTAAAACGTTGTTGTAGCATGAGAATTCCACTCAAAACATCCTTTTTTTAACAAATTAGTGAGAGGTGTAGCTATGGATGCATAACTTCTAATAAATTTTTTATAATATCCAGTTAAGCCCAAAACACCCCTTAGTTTCTTCAATGTAGATGGAATCTACCAGTTCAATATTGCCTGCACTTTGGACTGATCCATTGCCATACATACCACTTCTTGAAACAGCTTGACCCACTACCGGTTCTTCATACTTACAGAAAGAAGGCTAGCACTGTAATCAGGGAAGCAGAAAACAGAGAAGAAGAGAAATTTCCCTTGAGATAGAAATAGATTCCCAAAATATTCTCCCCTTTGATCCCTTCTCTCAAATCCTTACGTAGTAACCTCATGATTGGCCCTCCTTATTTTTTGTTAGCCTGGCTTTCCTCACCCTCTGTCACATGTATTCCGCATAATGGTTTTCCTCGGTTCCTTTCTAACCAATTCATCATTTCCATGTGATTCCTTGTCCAGTGACTTTTCTACACTCTTAACACTTTTTTAATTACATACATGAGACCAAATTAAGAATGTGTTATGTTTACAAGAACCAAACTAAGAGTGCTTAAAGGAATCAAATTAAGAATTTGCGACACATATAAGAATTAAATTGTGTTTAAACTTATAAATATTGTTAGTTTTTATAATAATATCTTTGAATGTCATATACAGGATGATTTCTAATTGTTTGATACTATAAAAATCTGTGTATGACAATTAAACTCTTATAAATAGTATTACAAACTTGCAAATACCTGGAAGGTTCTCTGAGACAGCGGCATCAAGGATAGTTTCTCCCACAGCTTGGACAAAAGCTGGACCACCAGTTACTGCTCCTTCTTTCTGACTGGTGACAAGAACCACAATACCCTTGTTGTTGCCTTCTTCTACAGAAGGATACCATCTCTCCAGGACTTGGTCAGCATACTCAAATGCGTCGGCTTTGCTCTGCAATTGGCCACATTCATACAATCAAAACATTTCATTTAGCATTTTCTTTAGTCCTTTCATTCTCCATTTAGTTGCACAAGAAGCCAAATGCTTCTTCACAGAACGTCATGCGGAAATAAGAAAGACAGTTTGGTTATTTAACCACATATTGTGTAACTAACCGTGAGTTTTCTAACAGTAATAAAATTGATGTGAAAGTTCTTCCTTGATTCTAAATCAGACAATAACCGCTTCAAATCAGACTTGGTCACCCTACTAAGCACTCCTGCATCATCAACCACATAAGAATCTTGGGGTGGACCCTCGCTAAGCACATCAAACTCAGATGCCAGTGCATTGCCACTGAGCAAAACTGGGCTAAAGTTGAGGGCCAAGGAGATAGCCAAAGCTGCTAGGCCCTGTTGAGCATGAGACAACCAGGTTGTGCATGATGGTTTGGGAGATGAAGTTTGGTTCTTTCTGAGGCTGGAAACAATGGGTTTGGAGCAAAAGAGAGAACTTGACTTGGGTTGGGGAAATGGAGCCAAGAGGATTCTTGAGGGTGAAGGTTTGATGTTGAGGACTGGAGAGAGGGAGTGAGGAGGAAAAATGGTTCCCATGATGAGGATCAGCAAGGATTCAATTGCAGAAGGCTCCTTCTCTTCCACATCATTCCTTGTTCTCTGATTTGGTTCAGATTTCGGGTGGTCTCCATTGGTTGGCAGTGTTTGAAAGTGGATAACGTCTATTAGCCATGTGGATCTTTTGGTCCACAGAACTACAAATGTTCATTTTTCTTTTCATTTTCCCCAAGTGAGCTTGCATCATTAAATAAATAAATAAGCCTATTTCAAATCTTTATATATTATTTTCCCTGATTCATAAATAAAGTTTACTACACTAAATAAATTAAGGTGGGTTTTCTCTGATTAACTAGTTATTTTGAGTTCTGAATTTTCAGAATTTGTTACCTATAATGTATTCTTGAAACAGTGTTTAAGCTTAAGCGGTAATTTTTGTCTGATCATGATTGTTCCTCTGTGAGGATAATGTTCTTGAAAAAAAAAAAGCTACTTTTTACAATGATTCATGTGCCCCTGAATTGGGTAAATTTCAAAATCAATTTATTTTGGCTGAAACTAATGATAACTGTCTCCATGCACTTTCTTTCATGGCCATTCTTTTATCAAATCTCTGCATCACCAACAACACCAAACCCTTCTTCTCTTTCACCTCAAAACCCATAATTTGTGAGGCCAAGAACCTCACTTCCAAACGGAACCTTATCCTTCAAACTTCTCTTGTCAGCATCGGCATTGGCCTAACTCCTCTTGTCTCAGTTGCGCAATCGTCACCTCAAGCGTTGCCGTCAAAATCGCTTCTTTCTGGCATTGAAAACACGGCATCTTGGTTTCAGTTCTACGGTGATGGGTTTTCCATTAGAGTCCCGCCAGAGTTTAAGGATATCATGGAACCTGAGGTTCACTCTTAACTACTTTTCTCTCTCAATTTTTAATTATAATTTCCTGAATTACTGAAAATCAAATTAATTCTTTATTTAGTCAATTTTTTTCCTTGTTCAACTTAGTATATTGTAATATAGAAATTTACAATTGAAAAATGATTGTGCAATGTGTAAATAGAAAGTTGAAGGTGTCTACAACTTTTAGTAATGAGAGGTTTGTTTAACTCAGCTGAATCCAGTTTTCAGTTAGTTGGAGTTTGATGTAATATTAGTTGAATTGAAATTGTACAGCTATATATAGCTGATTGATCAGCATAATGCTCCTCAATAGTATTCATTTTCAGAACTTGCATGTTAACAACAATATCATTGAAGGTTTTGAAACATTTGTGAAATTTAGTTGAGTGAGATAATATTCATTTACTTGTAGGATTTCAATGCTGGAGAGTCTCTTTATGGGGACAAGGCAAAAGCAAAAACATTTTCAGCACGGTTTTCATCTTCCGATGGGTAATTTTATATTGAATCCCTCACAATTCCACATTTTCTTGCAATGCACTTGTGTAACATGAGCATGTTCTCTGCGATTGAAACAGATCTGAGATTCTAAGTGTTGTTACTCGTCCAACCAATCAACTTAAAATCACCTTCTTACAGGTAATCAGGCTGTCAATGACATTTTATTATACACATGAACACTTATCCTCTAAATTATTTCAGTAAGACAAAATTCACCTCTTAATGTGTTTGTCCGAGGAGAACTGTACTGCATATCAGTCATCAAGTTTTTGTGCCTATGTTGTGACAAGCCACTGTAACTGAGATTATATCACTGTTTGCTATTCTTTATGAGAACTTCTCAAGGAACTTACGTATTATTCTCTGATTAGAGTAGGCTCAGAATATATCTGATTTAGGTTCCCTGAAGGAAGCAGCAAAAATATTTGTTCCAGGTACAATTTGTAGATTGTTGTATCCAACATTTAGTTATTCAAATTATATGACATGCTTCGTTGCTCCTTCTGTTTACTCATAGTTCTTGGTTTTAGTATTTCATTCTTCCCATATTCTGCATGCAGGAGGGTCCAAACTTTACTCTGCAAGATCAATAAAAATAAAAGAAGACGAGAGTTTTACGTAAGTTCATTTCAACTGACTCAAACTATATAGACCAAAACTTTTCTCCTTTTTGGGACAAATACAAAAAATAGTTTTTTTAAAAAAAATTCTTACTAAATAGAAAACAGAGGTTGTCTTAAGAACAGAATAGCTAAAAGTAAACAGCATTCATACCCCTTCCCCCAATGTTTGATTGAATACTAAAAATGCTAGTGTGGAAAATTCTGAGTGTGAATTAATTTTTTAAGCCATTGTTATTTCAACTGGAACCAACCCTGTTACTGTGTCTCTATAATATTGAGTGTTTCTATTGCATCAAATTCCAATGCAATATTGGCTTTTACATTTCCAGGACTTACTATTTCTATGAATTTGGTAAAGATGATCAGCACGTAGCAATGATGACAGGTGTCAGCAGTGGAACGGTTTGTTGCTTCATCCATTTACTGATACAATTAGCCTAGTGACTCTGGACCAGTGGGATAGTTTTTTTAATAAATAATAATTATTAATATCATGAAATATATTAATCTGCATATTTTAACATCAATATATAATATGTTTATCACTTGACAATAAGATCAATAAATAAATTTAAAAAGTGTAAAAAATAAAAAATTACCATATTTTATTATAAATTTAGAACATTAAGAGGATGAAACTTTGCACCCTCAATTCAGTGTAGATTCGCCACTGTCCATAAATCACTGCCAATTGGTCATCAACTTCTGCTAGAGGAAATTCTCATTTCTTTCTGTGGTGATACACATCGATCACCTTATATTTTCGCCAACATAAATTACAGAAAAAGTAAGATACCTGGTCCTTATGTTCTGTAGGCTTTTATTGCTGGAGCAACTTCACCACAGTCGAAGTGGGACAGCGATGGTGTAAAGCTTCGTTCTGCTGCAATATCATTAAAACTTTTGTAGCCATGTACTGAATTTTTTGTAGCTGGGTATGTCACTCATAGTTTCAACACTTAAGTGGTATGGTTTTTAATCTTTTAATCTAGTGTAATATTATATGCTATTTTAAGTCACAACTGGCGATGTAGGCCATTGATTTTGATAAATGTCTAATCAATATTCTATTGGCATGAACAATGATTCTTGTCAACCGACTCATTCTAGCTTCTATTCCATAATAATGTTTTTTTTTTTCTCTTTCTGATTTGAACCACTTCTCTACTTGTCGCCTGCATGACTGCATAAACCTTACCATCTTGGGTGCTTTCAGCTGCCAGTCAAAGCTGAAAAGAAGTTAATAAATGTTGTAAAGCAAATGCGTTTACTGATTACTGATTTTTTATCTAGTACCATTTGATGGGACAAAATGCATTTTTTTAGTTACTGAGGTTTGGAAGAGATGAATTGGAATTGGGTTGGTGTTAAAGGAGAGGGACAAATTCCAAATTTTGAAAGATTGTGTTATTGTTCCGTTAAAATAATTTTGGATTAATTTAAAAAAATAATTGATTTGTTTTTGGGCATCATATTTTAAAGATGAGATTAGAAGAATTTATTTTTGAGCCCCTTTACTAGCAAATTCCATTTCACTCGCAATGACCTTTTTTCTTTGAGAAAAACGTCTAAAATAGTGTGTTTTGAGAACCAAACTTCTTTTCGAGGTGTTAAAAAACATAATTTGACTCCTAGAGGTTCAATTAATTTTGTCCAAAATCAATCACAGGATTCATTGTGGAGATGAAAAAAAGTTATCAAAATTGTTTTTGTGGGTTCTGTTCTGATAATGGACTCAAAGAATAACCTGCACGGAATACATACTTATTTATGATCTCTTTCAACAAACGTCACTAGTGATGCTGTTTTTGCATCGCATGCATAATTAAGGAAAAGTACTAGATTAGCAAATAATATGTGTGATACTATTAACGTGAAATGAGAAAAGGAAATAGAAACAGCAGGTCAGTTTAGTGCATGAATGTTAGGTTTCTCTCAATATTCAGAAATAGTAAGGGAGAGAAAGACATGACTTGCAGTTTGTTGTCAGTTCTGAACGTTACTTCTAATATGTGCTATCCTTCACGTTCTGACAAAATAAATATCACTTGCCAAAACTCTCAGACGTGTAAAGAATCAAACCACGCAAACCAAATTTATATATAACTCACCTCAGTGATCTTCATCACCACTGACAGAAAGGACAACAAACTTATTAAGTACTTTAACCTGAATGCTCGCAATGGCTTTGTTACTGCCACCACTCCATCTTTCAACTCCCTATCTCAGCACCAGCACCATTGTGGCTCTCTGTGTATTCTTCACTCTCCTAGGCACTTGTGTCATCATTGGCCATCTTCTGGAAGAGAATCGGTGGGCTAATGAATCCATCATTGCCCTCCTTCTGGTACACAACACTACACATTCAACTCATTCTTCTACTCTCCACGTAGGTACACGCAATATAGTGGTTCTAGAGTTTCAATATTAATATACTATGGTACATTTGCTTGGCTTGCTTAAAAAACTTGCAGGGTTTGTGTTCTGGAACGGTGGTTTTGTTTGTGACTAACTTTCAAAGTGCCAAGATTTTAATATTCAGTGAAGACTTGTTCTTTCTTTACTTGCTTCCGCCGATCATTTTCAATGCCGGGTAAGTATGCTTATCAGTTGTTGCAATAACTGACTCTAAAATCATGATTGTCTTATAAAGAGTGCATGAGATCTTCTACTGGTTTGTCTGGTTAAACAATCTAGTAATAGTGTTAAGAAAGGAATGGTGGTCTAGTAGTGTTTAAGTGCATCTATGAACATGAGAGTGTTTGGTAATTGGATGCTTCTAATGGACACTAGTGAGACACGTCTAGTAGCCTTCTAGCTAGATCCTCTACTCTTGTTTATACGATGATGTAATGCATCTAGCGTCTTAACCGTTGTTCCGATCTTCTGTTACACTCAAGTCTATATATAGATGTTTACCACTCTACAAATAAGGTTCTGATTTCAATATTATGTGTTTGATCTTGTGTTTCTATCATCTCTCTTTCTTCTTGTTTTCTGTGTTATTGTTGTTAACCCAACAATTGTCATTTTTCTCCATCTGTCTATTATTTCTATATCAATTATTTTATTTATAATTTATTTGATTTTTTGTATAATTTCAAATGGCATGTTAGTTTCCAAGTCAAGAAGAAACAGTTCTTCAAGAATTTCACTATTATACTGCTCTTTGGAGTCATTGGAACAGTTATTTCATTCTGTCTGATATCTGTTGGTAAGATCTGCTTTATCTGGTAACCTTTTTCAGTTTCAAATCGTTTAATTTCAGACGTACTGAGCCTTATGGTGAATACCAATGATAAACAGTTGTATTGCTTTCATTGTCAATTACACAATCTATGTGGAATGAACACATTAAAGACTCTATAATTTCTCCTGCAACTTCTGTAGGTGCCCTTCTGCTCATTCAGTGGATTGGAATAGCTAACCTTGACATAAAAGATTATCTAGGTGAGAAATAGTTTTTCGTTTAGAGCAATCTCATCTCACTCACTATCCCTTAATCTAATCAGCACTTGTCCTTCTATTCTGATAACTGTTCGTGCACCGTGCATGTCAAGCCATCGGTGCCATATTGTCAGCAACGGACTCAGTTTGTACATTGCAGGTATATTCTAACATTGGTGGAGGTACAATTTATATAAAACAACATAGTTTACACTGTAAAAGGTTTTACTATTACTTAATCACAAGTAAACATTAAATTTAGGGTCTTTCACAATAACTACATTAAAAATCATACATACCCTGCTTTTTTATTTACAGTGACAGCCATTGAAATTAAAATCTTCATATATTATCATTTAAATGCCTTCCTTTTTCCATTTTTGTGGTGAAGGTTCTCAATCAAGATGAAACACCCTTGCTTTACAGCATTGTATTTGGGGAGGGAGTAGTAAATGATGCCACGTCTATTGTGCTTTTCAATTCGGTCCAATCCCTTGACTTCAGCAGCACCACTTCTATGACAGCCTTGAAATTGTTGGGGACCTTTCTTTTCCTCTTCTGCTCTAGTACTGCCCTTGGCATAGTAGTAAGTTTAACTTGAAAAGACTCTTTAGAGCAGACTTCAGGGAGGCAAAACTATGTCATACTGAGAAATTCTATATGTTAATGTAAGGCAGCATATTTGTGCTTCCTATGGTTGTATTTTCTCTTTCTGTAGTCACCTGTCTCATTATCTGCATTAACAATAAACAGCCTGAAGAAATATTTGCTCCATGAAAGCATTACATAAACATGATTCAACTGCCACATTTATGAGCAAACAAAATAGATACAGTTTCTTAGGTGAGCTACTATTGTTTTTCAAACAAGATTGAAGTTTCACCTCAGTAATTCATAGTTATTCTGATAGGAGAATAACACCATCAATACTTTAAAAAAATGGCATTCAAGTTTCGTCCAATTTTTGAATTACTAATTGTTGAGAGTGGTGAAGCAGATTTATTCTGAGTTGCTATAGATGATGGCTTTTTCAGGTTGGCCTTTTAAGTGCTTATATTATGAAAACACTCTACCTAGGAAGGTATGGTTTCCTTCCCTCTAGTTTACTGATTAATCTTTCAAATAGCTTCCTTTAGTTTAAAAGTTTGTAATTTATAATCAGAACCCAATTACAAACTTTTATGATAACCCAATTACTAGTTTTGAATTATATGAATCTATTTGAAAACTTAATGAAACTATAGATATGACTTGTACTATGTTTAACTGGTGGCTTTGTGCGATGTACCTCACATAGTTCCTTTCATTTGCAGGCATTCTACTGATCGTGAACTTGCACTTATGATGTTGTTGGCATATTTGTCATATATGATCGCTGAGGTACAAATCACCATCTACAAAATGCATATTTTATTTTATTTTATTTACTTTCTTCTTGAATCTTTAGGTTAAAAACATCCTCATTCCTCCGACTAAAAATTATTTAAAATGAAATTTAAGATTTAGGGTTTAATTGCAACTTTCCTCGATACAGACACACTAAAGTTTAGAATGCAAGTATAAGTAAGATCTCTTGCATTAGATAATAAGACGAAAAAAGAGTTAAGAATATATGCATAAAAACCTTTGAAATTAAATGTTTTAAAAAAATTAGGTTAAGTGTGGAGTTTATAATGGCTCGTGACCTATTAAAAAGAGATATTGTAAGTTGTAAGATTTAACATCTTTCTCACATCCAATATAATGTGACCCATGACACATTAAGTGCTTGATTAAAAATTTATATAATGTCATTACACTTATAAGGTGCTTGAATTAATATATATATATATATATATATACTGTTTAACTACATTTTAGACGCCAAAACTTAATTTTATTTTATTTTCAACTATTTAGAAAAATCAGTTTTAATATAATATAAAATATTAGAAACTTTTTTCACATGTAATTTTGCTTAGTAGGATTAGTATAGACGACGACAAAAAAAAAGGCAAGTATTTAACAGTTATATAATACTTAGACTGAAAACTATTGATTAAACTAAAAAATCTCGATATCAATTGATCCATGTACCCAAAAAGTTATAAAAAACTATTATAACAATAAAATATAGTAAAGATCAAACATTTATACATACTGAGAGTAAATTGAAAACTTTTGCATAAAGTAAAATTGAAAATGAGGGCCATACCAAAAGTATATATAGTTTTCATCAAATCCCCATTACCACTTACCAGCGACAAATACAGTGTCAAGAACAATATGTGTCATTCAAATAGTTAACATAGTTTTTCCAAGTTCCAACCCTTCCGGTTATTCAGGGCAATATTCCTTAGGAAGTGGATGAAAGTAATTAAATTATGACAGACAAGGTAAAAACAGTGGAATAAATTAGTATCAACAGTGGTTTCTACTACATGAGGGTCATAATTTTTTTGCAGAATGGCTAAAAATACTCACTAGTAAAGTGTATTATAAATGCAGTTATTTCACTTTAGAAATTCAATATATGTATATATATACACATATGATTGGCTTCTGCAGCTTTTGAATCTCAGTGGGATATTGACTATTTTCTTCTGTGGCATTGTTATGTCACACTACACTTGGCACAATGTTTCATTAAGCTCAAGGACAACAACCAAGTAAGGACATGATCTTTTAACTCTTTTTGAAAGAGAAAAATTAATATACATTAATGTTAGTCAACCCTGAGAAAGGCAATAATAATCACATAGTTATGAGATTTACGAAAACCATTTCATTCTACTGAACCATTGCTATTCAGCAATCTAAACTCTGTTTTGACGCTTCTTTTTCAAAGAAAGTTGACCATGGAAGCGTGTAAAATAAATAATTTTTAACCAAACAAATGAAACAAGTTAGAATCTAAATTTGAAAAACACTTTCACTATTTCAGGCACGCCTTTGCAACCCTCTCATTCATTGCTGAAACCTTTATATTTATATGTGTTGGCATGGATGCTCTAGACATTGACAAATGGAAATCCAGCGAAGCCAGGTAACTAAAAAAGTCTCTGTGTTGCACTGTATAGCTTGAGTTAAAAACCATTATTTTAGCCAGGATCTTCAGCACCACTGATGCAACCATATTTTTTCATCAAGGAACACATAGTATTCTATTTTTATCATTTGTCATTTTCTCAACACATTACCATGTTGTTGGAGCAGTACAGGAATTTCATTTGCTGTGAGTTCAACTTTGTTTGCATTAGTGTTGATTGGAAGAGCAGCTTTTGTGTTCCCTATTGCATATATTAAGAATCGCATCAATACTAGAGAGAGTACCAAAATTGAATTTCGTTCACAGGTGATAATTGTGGACCTCAAACATTGACTTTTCAATTGACCTCACTGAATTTCTGCTAAACTATTCAAAATGCAGTTTATCATATGGTGGGCTGGCCTGATGAGAGGTGCAGTGACTATTGCCCTATCTTATAACCAGGCAAGTGCATGATATAAGGTTTTATGTGTTTATATGTTAGTCCATGCAAATTTTGGTTCTAGTCTTTCATTACTTTTGTTTTAATTCTTATAAATTTTAAAAATAGTTTTTATAACGACATGTTGTGCATCTAGACATGGCTGATGCTATTTCAAAGTAGTTACTTGACATATCTAGTAGCAGTTATGTCATTACTAAATAATTATGCAAATCCTTTCAAAAGAAAATAATATTTGCAATGATCAAAATTATAAAAAAAAAAGTTTGACTGAATCCAGGAGACTAAATCATCCGTGATGCTTTGAAATGTAGTTTGCAGAAGCCAAGAGTACATCATCAACTCAAGACTCTGCATTAATGATCACTTCTTCTATAATTGTGGTCTTGTTCAGCACTGTGGTGGGTTTCATCTTCTATAGATATAAACAGTCTTAATATCACTCAATTACTATTTTGTGAATTTTATTACTCATTTCTCGCGTATTTTACTTTCATTGCAAACAATCAAAAAATGCAAACAGGTATTTGGCTCCATTACTAAGCCGCTGATAGAGGCTGTGCAACCAAGGCATCCAAAACCAACCAGTTTTGATTCTACTGATAACGTGGAAGATTTGAGATTACTATTGCTTGAAAACAATGGTCCCATTAACCAAAGCAACAATCAGCCATTTCAAAGGGAAAGTAGGATAAGTATGCTAATAAGCCATCCAAGCATAACTGTTCACTACTTTTGGAGAAAATTTGATGTCAAGTTTATGAGGCCTGTGTTTGGTGGAAGGGGTTTTGTGCCATTTGTTCCTGTCGAAGCAGCGGAGAATTTTTGAAACACACAATTTAGCAGCTTCTCTTCACTTTTTTCCTTCAATAATGTGGTGCACAAAGGTTACCTTATATGCACTGTATGTTTGATACATTTTCTCTCTAAACTGCCGTAAATTAAATGGCGGAAATCGGATTTGAGTGTGATCAAGAGATGTATCATATATTGTCATGTAATATTTGTGCTGTGATAATTTTTTGAAGAAAAAAAATTCATAAAGTTCACAAAGAATTCTGAATACAAAATTTTATATAAACAGCTAAGTCCCTCACTCCATTGTGAGTGTTGGATGATCCTTGTGCTCAATGAATTCTTGAACTGTGTTAAACGATTACTTGTTAGTTGTTAATTTTATTTTATTTTATTTTTGTTCAAAGAGTCATGGATATAGTGATTATGATTATATAGCACCAACTGCACAAGATTATATTTATCTAGCATTTTACTGTTAAGTTAACCTTTGCAATGTTCCAAGCGTAAATAAAGGTCGTCTCTTTGTCTTTAATCCTTTGAAGATGTTCACATGTCTATAAAAATTTAGCAGTATTGACTCTGTTCAATGATGTGATGAGCAAATTGACAGGGGACATTGACAGGCGTTGACATCAGTAGCTACTTTTTTAATAGCCTCATTGTAAACATGTGAACTACGACCCCTCAATTAAAGAATCAATGGAAATACACCGAATTCAAGTTTGAACCTTAAAATGTCTTGAGGAAGGATTTCGTTTCACCCAGTTTAATATATAAGTTAACTTCTTTTATTGAAACCAATTTGAAGAGATGGGGGAGGATGAATAGTTTCTCACGAGGTTCCCCACCATGGCTCATGATGTTGTTACACCTGAAAAGCAAAAATGACAAGATTCATCTACTAGAAATCCCCTCTTACATACTGCTTGTAAACCAATTTACCAGTATTGAGCGTTGACCAATGTCTATTACTAATGTTCTCAGTATCAGTAAGTTATTCCTTTTTAGCATATTGTTTCTGAGGTAGGGCTCTCCAGCCAATATCCCGACGGTAGAAGCCTCCAGGCCAATTAACATTCTCAACAGCTCGATAAGCTCGATCACATGCCTCTTCAAGATCATTACCCTTGGCAGTAACCCCAAGAACACGTCCCCCAGTTGCAATAAACCTTCCTTCAGAGTCAAATGCGGTTCCTGCATGAAATATCTTGATACCTGGAGCAACAACCTCAGCTTCTTCAAGGTTTTCAATCACTGTTCCCTTCTGGTATGATCCGGGATATCCATTACTTGCCATTACCACAACCATGGCAGACCCAGGAGACCACTTCAGTGATACCCCATTCAACTCTCCTCTGCATGCTGCAAGCAGAACTTGTACCAAATCCGACTCCAACCGAACCATTAAGACCTGCTCAAAATTTCAGAAGGAAAAATTATGCACATTATCCGTTAGCATAGCTTCCTTGTTACTAACATAAAACAGCGAAAATGTGATATGTTGTAAACATAGGTTGTACACTTTGTATTTTGGAAATCAACTTATGATTGTGTGTTTGTGCGCATGTGCTTGAGTTAAATGAGACGTATGATATCAAGGAACTAGAAAGATGAGATGACTAAAAATGCTTTGAAAGAGTTGGTCACCAATTTGTCAATTTGCAATTTGTAAACAAATATAATTGACCTCCCAAAACAAGGACAATCATCGCAAGAAATTTAGACATCAGTATCCCTTGACAGATTTTTCAAATTAACAAGTCGACAAAAGGATTATAATAAAATTGCAAGTCTTTCGAATTAAAATTTGCATATATCTAACCATGACAAAAGCTGAATTTCTAAAGCAGTTATTTTCAGTAATGCCTTCTGATTTCTAGCCTGTCGCATTTCAAGGGTTAACTACTTACATTAGAAAGTGAATTCATTCTAATAAGCATCTTATGACTTAACTGACCTGGCACTCTGGATCACCAAATCGCACATTATACTCAATTAACTTAGGCATGCCAGACTTCTTCTCAATCATAAGCCCAGCATACAAAACCCCAACAAACTTGGAACCTTCCGCTGACATTCCCTTTACTGTTGGGATGATTATAGAATCCATTACAATAGATTGAAGTTCCTTGGTTAATATAGGAGCCGGAGAATATGCACCCATACCACCAGTATTTGGCCCTGTGTCACCATCACCAACTCGCTTATGATCCTGAGCAGATTCTAGTGGAATTGCATTTTCTCCATCAACCAATGCAAAAAATGATGCTTCCTCTCCTTCTAGAAATTCCTCAACAATGACACGACAACCTGCAGAACCAAAATCACCCTGTACCAGCATTGAATCAACAGCTTTATAAGCCTCTTCCAGTGTCATGGCAACAGTAACTCCTTTTCCAGCAGCCAGTCCATCTGCTTTAATAACAATCGGTGCTCCTTGTTCTTGAATATATTTCTTTGCAGCAGATGGATCGGTAAATGTTTTATACTGCACTAGTAAACCACAGTTAGTAAAAACTAACAAAAAAAAATTCTTCAGAGTGAAATTGACATAAATAGGGTCAAATGAAAGTGGAGGCACACACATGATAACTTCACTAATATCATAAAAGTGACTTCTTAATATATTCTGACTTGATTAATAGAATAATCAAGAGCCAAATTGTTCATATTTAATATCAAAGAAACCCAATCAGGTTATCAAAAATTAATATCCAGAAATCAACATGATATAGTTTTATCTAATCTGCTTACTAATTAGTAATTAGTATGTTAAAAATTTTACAAAGAAGCTACTAATAAGATACAATACACGGAAACATGCACAAATATCATTCCAGCAGAATTAGGATTAAAAATGTATCTGGTTGATGAGATTCAAAATAAGACAGACCTTGGCGGTTGGAATATTGTACTTATCACACAAATTCTTCATGAAATTCTTAGAACCTTCCAAAGCAGCAGCCTCAGCAGATGGACCAAAAGCTGGGATTCCAGCTTTAACTAACTCATTTGTGAGACCTGCAACAAGTGGAGCCTCAGGTCCCACAACAACTAGTCCCACTCCCCTTTTCTGGCAAAATGAGATCACTGATGCTCCATCAGAAACATCAAGGTCTGAGATGCAAGTAGCATTTCCGGAGCTAGCAATCCCAGCATTGCCTGGGGCACAAAGCACTGTATCACAGGATGGTGATCGTTGCAAGGCATAGCAAAGTGCGTGTTCACGTCCTCCTCCACCAATAACCAGCACAGTCACTCTTTCTTTAAAGGAGGCACAAGGAAATTTGAAAGTAATAAGAAAAATATCGGTAAATGTAATAAAGTGAATAAATACTTATATAAGACATTGAATCTTCTTGACTCTGAAACTTTAACAGAAACAAAAGATTACATCAGCTGCAATTGTCAAGAAACTATCAATGCGCTTGTACACTTTATATGATGTGCACAGCATTCATATCGTTGGAAATCCACATCATGTCAAAAAGTGAAAAACAAAAGTCACCAATGGAAACTTATCACCTGTTCAATAAAGATATTAGTTCCTATTGTCAGGCAGCAGCTTACCAGCTACCCGAAACCTTTATTCCATTAATATACCAAGTGTTTACACTTCACTGGGAACAATAATTGGGGACTTAAGACATTAAATATGGTAAACTTATGCTACAATGACCTATACTTGGATGTTAATGAGAACTCAACCGGTATTAACCAAGAAAGGGCAACCTCGACAACTTTGAAATTTACTCCATAATACAGTGTCTCTTCGATGATTTTCAGAACCACAGAGAAAAACTACTGGTTACGTTAATGTGATTGACCAATAGCGGTGTTAGAGGACAAAGTCCCTAATAATATTGCAATACAAAGATGGGAAAGTGTAGATAGAATAACTGCAGTGCTTACCGGAATTGTTCTCTGTGTCAACGCCAACTGAAGGCGATTTTTCGGAATTCTGAGCAGCACATTTGAAAACACTATGGAATGCGCGTGAGGGTGTATTCCGTACAAAACTACGATCAGTGGAGCTCAAATTCAAGGTCTCGAAAAAGAGAGAAGAAAACTTGTGGAAAGTTGTGTGGTGTCGGAACCCAATTGACTTAGAAACTGCATTCTTATTGCATCCATGAAGATTCAAAGAAACTGCAACATTGAAGGTGGCGCAAGACATTGTACTCCCTGTTACAAAATTATCCAGCTTTAGTAAAAACAGTATATAAAAGTGTAATATTTCCAAGAGACACGCAGAGGGAAAGAAGAAAATTTTAAAATTCCAAAAGCAGCACTCTTAAACTGAAATAAAATCCGTTGAGTTAATTTATCAAACAGGTTGTGTACTTGAAGAAGAAAGATGAAGTGTAGGCAAAGTGAGAGGGAACAAGAAAAGAAAAAGTGGATTGATGCACCGAAAATGGTTTTAAAGGCAGAGACATATACAGTGGCACAAAGCAAGGTTAGAGATTAAGAATATTGAAGTGAGAGTTAGAGAGTAATGAAATGAATTTCACCTATGAATCACAATCCTCCTCTCACACACAACCAACCTTGTTCCTCAAATGTTTTCCGACAAAAACTATGTGCGCCTTGTTGTGTTTTTTCCCCTTACCCCTTCAAAAAAAACTACTGGTAGTATTATTAAATGTTAAAGAAGGTAACCATCACCACCTATTAAATAAATTTAAACTCTCTATCTCTCTTAAGCATCATTTAATATAAAATTTAACAGTATCATACACATACTGCTACCCCAAACCAATTAGAAATTTTAGAAGAATTCAAACCAAATATAAATTTAAAATTTAATGTGGGCACCAATTACATATAAGATGTGTAACTAAAATATATGTATTTATTAGTAATAAACATATTAATGATGTTTTAGTCGACAAAAATCGAACAGCAGTGATAATAATTTACTTTATAGCTCGATCCTAATTATTTATACCTTATTCTTAATTTGGTTTTTAACCGTTTAAGTACCCAAAATAATACATCCAGACTGTGATAATGTTTACAGTCTAATCCAAAAGTTTATACATATCATAATTTTTTTTTTAAAGTATATCTAATCTCTTGAACTCATTTATTCACTTATATTTTTACTAACAAAAGTATTAAAAAATATTTTACAAGTATCTCATCACTCGATAGAACAGTTTGATAGAACAGTTTGATGAACTTATATTACTCGCACAAACACTTCAAAGAAAGACAACTTATCATTCATAAAAACAAGGTGTACATATTTGATTTATGCTAAAAAAAATAATGTTTAAGTCCAACAATTTACAAGCAGTTTGAGTTTGATTTGACTGAATCTTGCACGACCTTTTTTTCAATAACTTAGCACGAGCTTCTTCTTTTTCAAGTTACGCCTAAATTGAGACATAGTTAATATGAGATGAAAGAGTCATGTTAGATTGGAATGATTATATAGAACAAATGGGTCATGAGATATAGTCGAAGGTGAAAGTTTAATATTAACTTCATAATAAGAATAGTGAAAATTATAAAGGTTTCAAGAAGTTTCAATGTCCAAATATTAGGATATTCATTGCAAACATAACACGCTAAAAGATGTTGCCTATATTTTAAACGGTAGAAGGGGTCAGTTCTCCTTTACACGTCACCATTCTTCACTCATCCATGTCTTTATGATTTTGGGTTAAGCAATCAAATTTTTAAACCTACAACAAAGAACAAAACGCCCACATATCAGTTTCAGCTCTCCTCACTCAACATGTTCAATAAAATAAAAATGTTATAAAAAATTAAATACAAATTCTTATCCATCTAAACTTTCTAAATACCTAATATATTTATCTTAATCTAAATAATATTTTAAAATTTGAAACATAAAAAAAAAAATCTTAAAAATTAGCATATTTAAGATTAAATTATAAATATTTAGATATATACATTGTCATCAAAATCATTAGCTAATAATATAACATAAATAATAAGAATAAAAAAAATGTAAAACACTTATTCGGGATTGAAGTAACCTAAATACAAATTAGTCGACAAAAAGGTAGAATCAATTGAACTTATTTTAAACACTAAAACACCTTTACAAATGGCTGAGAAACCAAACCCAACAATACAATCCAACACCAAAGATTTTTGTAGTTCAATATGACATGTAACAAGTTTTAATCCTAGAACACCAATAAAAAAATTTGTTGTTTAGATAATCCTAGACTAAAAATACAACCACGTTTCATCAATAAGTTCCTACAGCTTTATCTGTGGTTGATTGTATGGGTATGTAAGTGTTTGTGATAAGGTAGGTTATAAGTATATATATTTAAGATGAATATTGAAATTAAAATTTATTTTTATTGATATCATATTTTTAATGATAATTTTTCTATATATGATATGTTTTTTAAAATTATAGGTTGGGAAATGACACTCATTAAAAGATAAAAATACCACATCACAAAAATTTGAATCTCATGTGAACCAATATTGTATTAATAAATGGTCCAATGATCCACTTATTTCAACCACTACTAGTATTAATAGTTACACATATTTCCTTCCATTTGAAAATTTAGAATGCAAAGGGATAACTTATTTCCTTGTTTTGAGAATGGAAGCATGATGAGGGTAGAGAATTGAAAAGCCATTGAACAATGTCTCGTGCAGAGCAACATTAGGGTATGTTCTCTTTCACTTTGCTTCTTTTCCTTCAATTATTAGTATCTTCTTTCTATATCATTTCCTTTTCTTTCTTTCTTTCTTTCTTTTTTTACTTTCTTAGAGTGGTTGTCATCGATATCTTAGTCACTCTTTGTCTTCTTTGCTTGTTTATACTATTTCATCAAAGAAAGGAAGTGATCTTATCTAGTTTGCACACTATTTCTTTATTAAATTCAAGTGTGTGTTATGTGTTGCAATTCAAAATTATTCTCATTGAATCTCTTTTAATGTGCTTATTTCTTGGAACTGGTGATCCTCATGTCTTGGTATAAGTGGCACCTACCAAAACTTTTGCTTCAACCTCTTCTTTTTGTTAACAAACAAAATTTGAAATCATGAGAGAGTGTTGTGAGGGTTGGAGTCTATGAATGCCACACTCACTAGACAAGAAGACAAAAACAAAGGTGTTTGGAATTTTCTAAAATATTAGAGAGAGCTTCAACAACAGTTAATTAGGAGTATTATTATTATTAGCCTATTAATTCCTCAAGTACTTATTTTATCATTTTGATATTTTATTTTGTTTTAATTTTTATTTTTATAATCACTAAAAAAAATCATCAAATAGAAATCAATTTTAGAGACTAAAAATAATTAGTTATTGTAGCTAATTAGATATCAATTTAGAAACTAATTTAGAAACATTTTTTTTTAATTTTTAAAATAATCTCTAATTTAATTACTATATCAATTAATTATTTTTTTTCTCTAAAATTAATTTATATTTCATAATTTTTTTAATAGTTAATATAAAACTTTACCATTTTCATTGTTCTTACATTGGACCAAAACAATATAAGTTTATATAATATAGGATCAAAAGAGTAAACTTGTGGGGTAGATGCCAAAATAATAAAATTGATAAATTATAGAAATTATTTATATATTTAATATAAAAATATTTTTTACAAACTAATATATATTTACTATTTTTATGATTTTTTTAAAATATTTTGTCATTTAAAGACAAAATATATTAGAAATAAATATTTTTTAATTTATGTCTAATTTCATGTTGATTAATTAAGCATGTTACTATTAATTAAATTCATTTCATGTTTTAATTTCATAAAATAAAGAATTGCAATCACTAAAAAAATTATGAAATAGAAACTAATTTTAGAGACAAAAATAATTAATTGATATAATAACTAAATTAGATATCATTTTAAAAACTAATTTATTTTATTTTTAAATTAATTTTTATTATTATTAAATAATTTCTAAAAATAATCCCCTATTAATACACAATGTCTTTCGGAATTACTCAAAGCCTTTCTTGCTCTAATCAGCACTAACTCACGGAAAAGAGAGTATAAATTTAAATATAAGTTTTATTAGAATAATAAAATTAAATAAGCATGATATGGTTAAAAATTACTTATAAACATGATTTATTTTATTTAAGTCTAGAGCGTGTATATATACGTGTGTCTGTAAAAAAAATCAATTATATTAGTCTTATTTTAAATGATATCATTTAAAAATATTTTAATGTTTAAATTATTAAATTAATTTAACTAATACTAACCGTTTTAATTAATGTGAAATTAGGTATAAAATAAAAAAATTTAAATTAATTATTTTTTGAAGTTATTTTTGGATATAAATTACATAATATTTCAAGAATATCACAAAAATAATAAATTTTAAATTTTAAAAATATATATTAAATATGTAAATATTTTGTATAGTATATTCATTTATTATTTTAGCTCCTCTAATATAAAATTTAACTATTTTAATTTTAATGTAGAAATTTTATCTATAAGTGATGGATATTGTATTACTATGATATATGGTATTATATCTCATGATAAAAAAAATTAGAGTGATATTTCTTATTAATCTTTTTGAAAGGATTAAGTTTCTTCAAAGGAAAAAAAAAACTTTAAATAAAGAAGTAAGTAAACTTAGTTATTAAAAATAAAAGAAATGACCAATATATATATAACGTATGAATGCATAATAATTATGTAAGTGATAAAATATCAACTATTGATTCTTTCATCAATAATTGAGATTACTTATTTTAAATTTTGTAGGGTCAAATTTCTCTTAAAATAAAGAAAAAAAAGTCTATTGTAAATTATTATGAATAAAAGAAACCGAAAACTATTTAACCAATGTATAAAAAATTGAAATTTATAAGCCGTAGCTTTCAGAAGGCTTTTTAATTATCATAAATATATTCAAATTATTCTTAGTGTCCTTCAAAAAAATCTTCTAATCTCGACAAACATAACATTTGAAAATAATAAGTACTATTTTGACATATTAGTTCAATGATTATTGAGATCACATGTGATATAGCATATCCGTACAATATCACTACCAATTAATGATAAAATCATTTTAATTTCTTAAATTGCGTATAAAAAAATCGCCAACAAATTATTTAATACAAGTACCTATTGTTCTCCTAATTTAACTAGAACAACGGTTTAATCAGTTCAATAACTATGTTTTGTATCTATAAATTATAAATTTTACTCGCTGATTAATTGGAAAATTTATTGAAATGAGATGATTTAATTTCATAATTATATAAATGAGAAACTTTAAAAAAAATGTTGCGTTTCGAAAAACATTTTTAATATAAAAGTGTGGTGTTTCAAAATATAACTTTTGTTTTTTAAATTTTATTAACGAATAACCAAACACATTGTTTTTAATTTACACTCCCAAGTTTTGTAGTTAATTAACCTTTCACAACTTTTTTTTTAAATATTAATTTTTTTAATTACACGTGCCTAATTCGAATCTATGTTTATTTTAAAATGTAATTTACTTTTCCGTTAAACATATATTAATTTATAAATATATAATTACTTTTTTAGAAATTAATTATGCATAAAGAATAAAAAATATTATATGGTAGTTTAGATGCTTCAATATTGATAATTTGATAACCCATGTTTTTATACTTGAAAATTATTTAAGTATCACTTTTCTTGTGTTTTTTTTTATGGATTTTGAATTAGTTTTTCATATTTGTTTATATTTTTTTAATAATATTTTTTTTCTGTGATTAAAAATTATTGTTGAAATATGAGATATCAGTTTAATTAAAATGTCAAGTTTTATAATGATATTTAACATCATAGATTTTTTTATAAAAAAAATTCTCTAATTTGTATATATGATAAACAAAATGAGTTGAATTTATAAATGACAAAGAAAAATAAAATATAATACAAAAGAGAAAAAAAAAGTTGTAATATCCAAAATCCTCCACAATCATTCTCTCTCACATCATTCATTCATTCATTCAATTTAATAGTTGGAGTCATTGTTCCTCAATCTATTTGGAGATGTTTTAGTACTTGTACCTCAAATTCACATGTTCCCAATTTTACTTTGGTTTTCTTCTAGCACAATCTCTATATAATAAAGTTGTGATTTGAAACAAACATACTTATTTTGATAACTTTTTTGAAATATATATCTCATACATTCCCTCTACTGTACCCAAAAACAATAACTTAGCAAATTCCATCATCATAATGATGATGACTTTGTTTTAAAAACTAGTCCTATATTAGTATCTAGATAAATTTTAGACTAAAGGTAGCTTCCATTAAAGAGGAATAAGAGAGGGCAAATGAAGGACGTGAAGCTAAAAGTCAACGTTAAAATACGATCATATAGTTATTTCAACGGATAGTACATATATTTAATCATTAATAGTTTTATTTTGGTTAATTAAATCAATTAAACGTTGATTTTTTTATTTCACATATTAATTTAAACTTATTTAATGAATGCTTCATCTCTTTCTTTTGGTCATCCAGTTTTAAAAAAAAAATTATCTATTTATTTGTATGTTTAAAACTTTAATATAATATTAATTATTATCTTCTCCATGGATGTTTTTTAAAAATAATTACAAGTATTATATTTTTATAAATAAATTTTAGTTGAGTTATAAGATCATTGCTGAGGATATTTTTGAAATGTTTTTTAAAAATAATTACAAGTATTATATTTTTATAAATAAATTTTAGTTGAGTTATAAGATTATTGCTGAGGATATTTTTGAAATATTTAACATATTTGCATATCCCATTACAAGAAAATTATGAAATAGAAATTAGTTTTATAAAAAAAAATAATTAGTTTTATAGTGACTAAATTAGAAAACATTTTAGAGACTAAAAAAAATTGGTTTCTAAATTAATTTTTATTATTTTTAAATAGTTTCTAAATTGGCTACCAAAGTTTTAACTGCCAATTATTTAGATTCTAAATTTAGTAGAAAAAACCTTGGTAGCTAATTAGATACCAATTTAGAAACTATTTAACAATAATAAAAACTAATTTAGAAACCAATTTTTTTTTAGTTTTTGAAATGGTATCTAATTTAGTCATTAAGACAACTAATTTTTTTAGTTTTTAAAATTGATTTTTATTTCATGATTTTCTTGTAGTGTACAATAATACATTAAGTTACAAAAAAATTAATGATTTAAAATTAAAAATAAATATATTCTTAGTGAAATTGTTAACTATGTTATATTTATAATTACCTCAGATAAAATGCTTGTATTGTGAGATTATATAAAATAGTTAATAAATGTTCTATTTCCTCCTTACATTAGTATTCCCTTATAAATAATATTTAATGGTGGATTTGAAAAAAAAAAAAAAACATGTAAGGAATAGAATTAATATGTTTTGAACAAAACCGTCACGAAACACTAATACACTACTGCATTAGTGGTCAATATTTCAAATAAGATGATTGATTTTTAAAATGTTATCTCTGATATCGAAACATAATAAAATTAAAATAAATAAAAGATAATGTAAAAAAATTTGAATAAAATAATCAAAATAACTTGTATAAGGCTAGATTTATTAACTTAAAGGCTATCGAGGAGAGAATAATACTTGATCAATTAATACAGAACTGATACCTATACTGTGATTGCAGCCAGGGACACCATTAAGTATTATATATATATATATATATATATATATAGTAGAGGGTTTTCTGGTGCTTTAATTTGTTCACGTTGTAAGAATAATTAGCTGTGATGAGGAAAGGGTGAAAAAATTTAGTGGACTAACAGAGAAGGTTTTATGCTTGATGAGGACTTTTCTTTGTACAAGAAATTAGGAGTTACAGAATTTACTTTTCTGTAACTTTCTCAGCAAAACGGCAACTTTTGGCTAGCTTTGTTGGTTGGTGGTACTGATAGTTCAAAGGAAAAACATATTGAAAATGCTTACTCGTAAGATAGTTGAAGTAATTGAGGAAATCCTTATAAAACTGGAAAGTATTCCATGAATCTATGTTATTACTGTTTTGGATTTGACAGAAAGGAAAATTTTCACTCAAATGGGGAACAGAACAAGGTTTTAAATTTGAGAAAATATCACATATGAGATCACGGTTGTAGAATGGCCACTACTTAAAAAGTCACACAGTTCACTACTACTCCAGCAATCATCATGATAACTCAAACCTCCAATGCATACAAAAAGTTTGTGTACAAAATAAAGTGCATCAATGAAGGGAAAGCTTTTTCACTTAGACAATTTACTCTATTTGCTCTCAAATCACTCAACAACACACTCCTCCATTCAACATGTTAATCGCAGAAAAGGACTTTGGTTTTGGCACTAGTTAATTTTACATCTGTAACTTTATTCTTTTCATTCTGCTCTTGGAGATCCCACCACCACCCCCCCAAACCAACCTTCATTTTTTTATCTTTTATTTTACCTAGGGATTCGGCATTGAACATAGTACACCCTCATGGGGCCATTAATCATTTGCATTTTTTCTAAGTTATGAAATAATTATAGACACAGAAAGGGAAGTAAGAATCCGTGATATAATACATACACGTACACTCAGACACATGCATCATGGATTCAGTATAGCCATCTTGATGATGCTCATGATCATTATGATGATGATCATGATCATGATGAACCCTTTATTTATTGTTCTGCGTGTAACACAATGCACAGAGAAAGGTAAGCCCTTTTGAAGCTGTGTTCCGCAGCCTTCCCCTGCAATGCAACTCTACTTAGTACTTACTTGGTACAGACTACGGTGTAGGTGGGTCTCCTTTGACAGTTACGACCTTTTGCTACAAATCCGGAACAGAAAATAATGCCCAACTCTGATTACTATCTCATTTAATCAATTTTTACACACAAAAACTTCCATTGAAGTGCTTGATTGAGTCCAATCATCATTAGAACCTCTGATTATACGTATGTGTATGTTAGTTGTGATGATACTGCGAAACATAGAATCAGTTTGAAGTTGTGGAGGTTTAAGCCTCTTCAATTCCTTGCTTTGGTATCTGATGACATATACAAGGAATTGATGAGTATTGAGTATGCAGTTTTGGTAATTTAAAACAGACTTATTAAATTATGACAGACAAATAAAATAAACACAATATGTTGGCAATTGCCAAAAATCTTTGGCTCTCATTTTCATTCAATTTTATTTTCAGATGCTCCCAATTTCAGCTTGACAATTTGGCTTTGGCTTATAGTTGAGGTAGACAAGACCCACCAATTTCAAAGCAAGGTGGGCAAAATTGACCAAGCACTAGAATATGTCTCAAGAACAATATACCACCACAGAGCCTCCTCCACCCCCTACCTCAGAGAGAAAAAAGAGAAGAAAGAGAAAAAGAGAGAGATCAAAAAAAGTTGGGGAGCTACAAAGACATACACAAGAAGGAATAAACCAAAAAACTTCCTCCAAGGAGTCCACATCAGTAGATTAAAAAAAGGTGAAGTGAATAGAAGTTGCAATAATTAGGTACATCTTGAAAGAGAAAAATAGCAAGAGATAATGATCCACCATGAAGTAAGGTCTAGACATGAGGTTAAACACCAAGTGGAGCAAGGCAAATTTGGTGGTCAAGGTCTGATCTTAATTCAACACTGCCTCTTGCTGAATCCTATCCAGCGTCTGGTACACAGCTTCAGCTATATCATCAACGGATCCCAACTTGCAATCATCTTCTACCTGCAAAAGAAATTTCAAGGCATTTTCACTTTGCAGAAGAAAATAATTAACTAAAAATATCTAAAGTCTAAGGCACCAACAAAGCCAAACCTTAACACTTAGAGAGTAGAGTACAACTTCAGCAGTGGTAGTAACATTTAGGTGCAAGATTGTGAGGCGCATAGTATGCAAACCAGAGACCAACTTCAAGAGTTGCTTGGGGCGCTTCTTGGATCTTATTTTGAGATTTGCATGGCTTTCCACCATGGTCACTTCTATGTCAGCAATGCCATACTTAACTTCAGCCACGTCTTCACCTATGGTTGCAGAATTATCAGAGCCACCACCGCCACTTGTTGAATACTGCGGAAAGGCGAAGAACTCTGAAAAGGGCATGTTTGTTGCACCACCAGCATCAGATTTCCCCTCTCCTTCTTTCTGAGAACCAAGAAAATGCAGCCTCTGCTCAAGCTCCTTGACAAAGTTAATAGCACCTCCAATTATAGAAGCTTGATCACCCTTCAATCACCAACCACCAACCAGACCAAACAAACAAACAAGTGGACAAAACAAACAAAATTCAGCTAAACCTTTTTATTTTTGCAGCAAGCAAGGAAAGAAACAAAATAAGTAAGAACAAAATGAAGTGAAGTATACCCTTTGGATATAAGAGTCTGGCATGAGAGAGCGAAGAACAGAAAGATACTCATTCATCTGCTTTCTTCTATTGCGCTCCACAGCAATGTGAGTCATTCTTTGGTTCTCAATTTCTTCCTTGTTCTTTCTGCTTTTTGCTCTGCGCCTCTTTGGACGAGTGGTTAAGCTATCCAAGTTTTGAGTGCTGCTACTGGGGTCTGTGGTTTCTTGAAGTTCATTCAAGTGGGGTAAGATAGAGGAGGAGGAGCTGGTCCAATCTCCTCCATAAGGGTAATTGTTTGGTTGGTTGGTATTATTTTCGAGAAAAGTAGAGATGGAACCTTGTTCTTCTTCTTTGTCGATGTTGATGTTGATGTGTTCACAGTCCCCCCAGTTGGGTGAAGTAGCAGCCAAGAAGGTGCAGTTGTAAAAGTCCTTCACTGATCCAAAAGGGTCTTGTGATTGTGGAAACACCACTGCTTCCAGTGCCATGGCTCTCTCTCTGTCTCTCTCTCCCTCGGGCAAACACATAACAAACAACTTCAAATACCTTCAAGAGGAAGACGATGAAGGGAAAACACCACTAGTGTTGTGTTGGGTCCTCTTTGCAACCAGTTTTTGCCTTATAAAGCCCCCCAAAAATGCTCACTGCTTTGCACGTGAAATACAATTAATTCAATCTCAAATACACTAATTTCATAAATCCACTTAATAACACACTTTTTTATGACTTTAATCATTACCTATAATATACTTCTATACCTGTATTCAACTGCAAATTTTCGGTAATGTAAAGTTTAGTATTCTTATTATAAAATTAACAATGACTGATATTATAAAATTGTTTTCTTATAAATATAAGGTTTAATTAATTAATACATACAGAATCATCACAAAACAAAATTATTGTTTGTGGTACCTGGAAATTTTAAACTTTAAAATAAAAAACTAATTTCTTAAAATTCGTTTAAAATTAGATATCATTAACTGATGTTTTTAATATATAATAATTAATAAACAGTTATAGTTTATTTGGTCAAGTTGTGTGTGTGTGTATAATAGTTTTGATCTTTTCTTCTGTATGAAGACCTCGTCTATTATTCAATAACAACAAACAAAAAAATCCAAACAAAATTGAATTTGCTTTAGTTACTTTGTTTGGAGTTCATGTTATTGAGCATGAGTGTTACATCTCGAAGCTTTCTGAATAAAAAAAATCTTGAAACTTTTGGGATTACACAGTGACAAAGACATAAATTATCCTTCTTTTTTACTTTTTAATTAGTTAATCAGTGAGACATGACAAATTAGGAGAGATTAAGAAATAAAATAAACCAGTTTTCTTTTGACGGAAAATAAAACATAGTTACTTCCATACTATTTCAAAGATTAATAAGAAGATGGAAGAGGATTAATTCTAGATTACCTTAGAGAATTAATAAACTATAAAAGTAATGAAGCAAAATTTTATTAATATTTTCGTTTTCTTTAAAAAATAAAAACTTTTTTGCTCTTCTTAAGTCATCATCTCCCATACATAATTATATTTTACTTTGAAATTGTATCTCATAATAAATTTTCGTTAAAATATGTTTATATAGCGTCAAAAATCGTAAATTTAAGATTTTGCAACGTAGATTTTATAAAAAGAATTGTATTAAAATAAAATTTATAAAAAGGTGTTAAAAATATGTAATGTAATAAAATAACTTAAAATAAAATAGAACTTCATTACAGTTTGTGATAAATTATAGTCACATGTGGGAGAACATGCGTGGGAGAGGGAGACGTGTGTTGAGTGCATTTGTTTCTCATAAGAGAGGAAGAAAAGTTTTTTCTCGCAAAATTATATTATATTTTATTTTAATTTTTTTTTAAGACTCAAAAGATTACAAATAACTGTGACTTAAGTATTACCATTTCTATAACCGATGTATTAAAAATCGTAACTTCTTATAATTTTTAATTTTTAAGTCACATCTCTAAAATTGTGGTATTTATTATGTTTAGACAACAATAATTTTATACCTGTAGTGTATTTTAGTGTTGTGTAAACTTAAAACAATGTTATAATGTATTTTTGACATAATTACTTATCATTTTATAAAAAAATAATATGTTATGATATTTAATCTCTATTTTATTTAAATTTAAGATAAAAATCAATTCTTTATTTGAGATAGATAAAGATAGAGTGGACACCATTATTTCATAGTTATAAGATTTGGATCCAACTTATTAACATAATCAGGGTTAGTAGATCAAACTAAGTAATCCTCGATAATAAAAATAGATTTGATTTGGTTGGTCCATTATGTTTTTCAAATTTTTTTATAATGTATTGTTATTAGAAAAGTTATTTTGATGTTAGTTAATTTATCACTAATAATATTCAATCTCCTTATCCGTTCAAACACAAGATTACATAAAATAATAATACACTATAGTACGAAACTTCTTCAATTGCATTTTTCATTTTTTATATCTCTATATTTATTTAGTCTTCTTAGATTCTTCATTCTACTTTTGTTTGTAGGGAAGAACTTACATCAAATAAAGATAAGAATATTTCATAGTATATGAGTAGATGTAAATCTTACCTTATAAAGATTTTATAAGGTTGAGTTAAATTTAAAGTTCACTTTTTAATATATGAAAATTTGTTGGTTTATGAGATCACCATACACCACTCATAAATATATAGTATCACATACGAGTTTAACAGTCTCGACGTAAGGGAGGAGTGTATTGAAATCTCAAAGTACAAACCTCACTTTATAAAACAGTTTTATAAGATTGAATTAGACTTAAAATATATTTCTGTTCTTAATTCTTTTAATTAAGAAATGGAAATGGAAGAGTAAATAAAAGATTGAATTGTTTGAAGTAAAAAGAAAATTCACTTCTGGCTTAAAAAAAAGACTTCAAATATATATATAAAAGTGGATAGAATGATATGATAAGTGAAGGAATTGTGTGGTAGGTGTATATGAAGTGAAGTTGTAATGAAACAACATGCTTAATTAACGTGAAAGAAAAAAAAATAAAAGAAGACACCTACCACTTCTACAACAATTGCGGTGGTGTCTGTATTTGTATGAAAATGATATGTCGAAGAACATAATGAGTTAAGTTCCTCTATACACGGAAAAATGTTGGGATTAATCATTGACCTCTTATTCTGCTTGTAGCTACTTCCATTTTAGCAAACCCTTTTCATTTTTATTTTCTTAAATAATTCTTTCACAACTCTCAATTTTATATTTTTTTAATTCTCACACAATATTGTCGACATCTTATTTTACTAATTAGATATGTTGGTCACTTCATTATTTTTTTATTAAAATTTTATTTGAATTAAGTATAATTATAGCTTTTTTTTTTTAATAATTGTTGCTATATTGTGTTGCGATTGTCTAGTCACCACATATACAATACGAAAGAAATGATTAGTGATGAAAAATTAAAAGTTATATTGTCTTTAACATGTAGAGATTAATTTATCAGAAACAAAAAAAAAAAAAAAACATCCATAGATTCGTCACTGATTCTTTTCTTTAACACTTAGTGTCAATCATAAGTGGGGTTCCATGCTATGCTTAATAATATAAGCATTGAATGGATCTAAAAACGCTTCAATTTGTATAATAAACTGTAACAATAAATTATTCTATCCATTTATAAATTGTTACTAGGGTGTGCATAATCTATAAATAGATTTCAATAAGAAATAGATTAAGAAATTAAAAAATCTAATTTATAATACTCAGTACCAACAAATGGGCACTGACTCTTCAAAGTCATGCCTCGAAAGGACTAGGGAGCAATACATAAATTGCTTAATTTTAAAATTATTTTTCGGGAAGTGACTTGAATATGGAAGTATGAATCACCAATATCCTATAATAATATTTAGATTTACTTTTATTTCATTTTTATGTAAATTTATGTACTTTTAATTAAAATTTATTTTATTATTTTATTTAGTACTTCAATTTTTTATATTTTCAATTGAATATGTAGTTTTGTTATTGGATGACATGATTATTATTTTATTTCGTTATCTTAACTTATTTATTAATAAATGTGAGATCTTTTTTTTTTTGCTTAATGTAAAACAACATATAATTTTTATTGAAAACGTGCTTAAAAGAATAAGATATTATCGTCATAATTTACATTAATAGTGATTATGGCAATGACTTGTTGTGAAAATCAATAAAAAGCATGATGATAATTTTATTTAATATATTTTTAATAAAAATAATAAAAGTTATTTTATATTAACCATAAAACATCACATCTTTTCATTATAATTAAGTAAGATGATAAAATAAGTAAAAAAAGTAGTTAATTAGATATCAATTTAAAAATTATTTAATAATAGAAATTAATTTAGAAAGGAAAAAATATTTAGTTTTTAAAATAGTCTTTAATTTAGTCAATATAAAAATTAATTATTTTTTATTTTTAAAATTTTTTTCTATTTAATAATTTTCTTGTATTTTACACTAACAGGAAAATTAAATGGTAAGAATTCAGCTGTAAAATAATTTTTTAAAATACTTAATAAAACAATTTTTTTATAAAAACTCAATTAAAAAAGCTTAAATTTTTTTAAAAAAATAAAACTTAATTAAGTCTAATATTTATTAGTCATATTTTTTTAACATTGTATTCTCATAAGAATCTCAACTACTTTACCATATTAACACCATTTATGAAATTATTTAATTATATATTACTTAATACAAACATAATTAAATTAAAGTATGTAGTTTAAAAGCTCACATCTTAACATAAGTAAGTAAGATATAAAGCAAAATAATATTAATATCACATAGTTAATAGGAAAATTAAATAATTCAATTAGAAAATATAATTTAAGTATTCTATAAAAACAAAACAAAAATTGAATTAAAGACTTAATAAAAATATTTAAATTTACGGTAAACTTAAAACTTAATTAAGCTTAATATTTATTACTAACGTTCATTTTAATCATAATCAGCTCAACTTTACCAGATTATAACACCATTTATGAAATTAATTATATATTACTTAATACAAGCAAGGTTCCATAATTGATTAAAGTATATATAGCTCCAACGTATCCTTTTTTTTAATTTTTTATTGCAAATATAACAAATACTTTTTTATGTACGGATTATGTGTCTGCTAACATAAAAAAAAAAAAAATGTCTTTTACTCAAACTTGTCGATAACATTTTACTTTGGAGACATTTTCCGCACTTTTTGAGAAAACAAAAGGTTTCAACAATAACATATGTAAGATGTCAATAGAAATCAGACAAAAAGTTTTTCTTTTTTGAAAAAATGTTTTTCAATAATGTGTAATAGATTTATCCATATAATTATTTTTAACATTTTTCCTATGTAACACAGTCACTGACACAGACACTGACACGACACAGACACAGATACAGAGATACGTAAAATCTCTAAAATGTAGGACACGGGGACACGGATCTATATATTATATAATTATAAATTATATAAATTGACAATAAAGATTTATATGTTCAAGTATGTTCCATATTATTTTTGGAGCGGAAAGATGTTTTTCATGACTGGTTCATAATGATTTGTTTCTTAGTTTTATAATCATAATAACAATTTATACAATAAAGTTTGAATTTTGAAAAAAATTAATATATTTTTTATTTTTAAAATTGTGATAAAACCGTATTAGAATTGTAAAAAATTTGATAAATATTTTTTAAATTAGACACTTTACGGATACGTGTCCTACAGATATCATACGGGTATCAGTATCCGACACACCATTTAAGAGGAGTGTCCGAGCTTCATAATTTTTCCCTACCTAAAAGATTATCCTTCTCAACTTTTATTTCCAGGTTTATCCATATAACTTTTTATGATTTTACGTATAAAAAACTATTTTTTATCGTACTCAAACGAAACTATCTCAAACTCGTTTTTAACCCAAAAAAGTAATTATACATATCAATCAAAACAATAACCAATTATACGTATAATTAGCCAATAAAATAAATTAATTTTGCTAACATTACTAAACACATCACTAAGACAAAAATAGAATGCAGGAGCATGTGGATGAGCAACTAGGTTAAGCTTTTCTATAACCACTCTTCTTTGTTTCACGCTGACAGGGAAAAAGCCTAATACTGATGCAAGGTGCAAGTGATTAAATGCAATCACAAGAAATATTAAAATGAATGAGAGAAAAATGTTGAGCTTCGAATCCTTGGATGCATGCGACCATGCACTACTTTTATGGTGTGTGAGCACATGGACTTTCACCAACACTGTGGTTTGTGAGAGGAAACTACAATCTTCAATACATAAAGATAAATTGGCTTCGTCATTGATTTGGGAATAACGCGGTCAGAAGTAAGAGCAATGAAGAAGAAAAGAAACAGAAGATTTAAAGGAAAAAAAGATACGTATGCCACATTTTACTGATAGATTTATTCAAAACATAGAGTCCAAGGCTTACGAGAGAGAGAGAGAGAGAGAGAGAGAGAGAGAGAGAGTGCAGTACACTTCCATCGTCAGAATTTTGCAGATACCATGTGCTTCAAAGCAACCACAAAGCTTCCAAAAAATTCTAAAATAGGGAAAGGAAACCTAACTTTTAGCTTTTCTTTTTTTGGTCAAATACATCCGTAACCTATGAGGCTACAACTATTTAATCTAAGTTGAATTATGTAACACATAACTTGGTTGACAGATAGTGATGATGGTGCCGTTGAAGGTGCCATTCGGTTTCTTCTGGTTACACAATGCTCAGAAATTTCTTAGCCAAATTGCTGACAACAACTTAGAATCCACCCAGGTTAATTACCCCAAACTTACCAATAGAGGAATTAGTATATTTCGAAGTTACGAAAATTTGGCATTTCCCCAAAACCTATTGTTTAATCAGCAGCACTGTTAATATTGTCCAATTACAGAACCATTAAAGGAAATGTTAGACCCAACTGCTACTCGATTGAATGATTCAAAAGTGTTGTTACATAATAGATATATACGTTGAAAATGAAGAGTGCTATAATTAACAATTAACCCAATTTGTTTATTTTGTCTCATACGTATACAATAACGATTAATATATATATATATATATATATATATATATATATATTATAAGCATCTTGTCAGTTGTCACCACCACTGATACGTTGATCATGTGGTTAAGATGCTTCTAAGAAAGGGAACTGTAGCAGCAAGAAATTAGACGACCCCCTCATCTTCTTTTGTCATTAATTTTAGTGGGGGCCTCTCTAATTTAGTGTGGATTTAATAATTATTATTTTAGATTTTAATTAATAGCCATTAGTAGACAGTACAGTACGTTTATGGCTTCTTCTGGTTGTTTTCATGCATAAAAACAACAACAGGAGCATATGTATGTAATGTATACATTAATGTGACTGCTTCTGCATGTGTGAGGTGGAACAGTGAAGACGTATATCATCAGGAAAATAACAAAAATAAAAAAACACGACATGTCGAAATATCGACTCTACTTTTGACTACCGAGGTTATCCACACACACCCAGTGCAGTGGGTAGATACAAAGAACCCTTTTTTTTAAATTCATTTTCAGCTTTCTTTCGCCGCAAAATATGCATTTAACACCCAATCATAATTCAAATTATATATATATATATACGTGGTAAATCAGAAGAAACTAAATCATTTTTGGAAGACTCTGATATAGGTCTACCTTTGTAGCAGCTTTTTTTAATGTCTGTGTTAGTACATACTGTAATAAATAATCAATATAGAATCTATCTGTGGGGTTATATAATTTATATTTCAGTCCTCATATCACGTTTTCATTTAATTCGAGTAAAACATCGGAATAAATTAATAAGTTGATTAGTCTATAGCCAGTTTGAATTAGTTTTTTTTTTGTTTCCTCTGTACACAAAGCTATACTTGTCGTTTTGTACATGCTGATAAATACCTGCTTGAAACAAAACAAAGTGAATAGACAATAAAATGGTTTTGCTGGAGCCGTAAATATCAAAATTATTTTTAAGTATTTTGTCATTTGATGCCTTCAAAACCTCACTTCAATGTTGTTATTGAGTTGTGTATTATGCATGAAAATGGATGTTAATTACAAAGCGAAAATCAAGTATAAGTATATTACAGCGTAGAATAAAAGTAAATGACAACCCACATACTCTAGGAATCCCATATTCAATCTACTTTGGTTGGTTACATGCTACCCTGCTAGGGCAAAAAAGAATCTTGTATATATAAGATTAATTAGCTGTGCAAAGCAAGTACCGTCCATTAGAAATTCAACCCAGAGAACAAAGAAAATGAGATATTGATTAGGTAAATCCACACTAACCATTATTAATTAAAAGTGGATGTGGTTAGGGCTATGAATGATTATTTAGGCATTAGGCCGGTTTGATCCAGAAGCCGGAGACTTATTCACACAGGTCAATTCTTTGAATAAGGCATGGAAGCATCAAAGGGTACTGATTTATACACATATATCAATTTCATTGGACATATGTGTCTGTGTATATAAATTGATTTCCTTAATTTAAGGTTATTTTTGGAGACAAGTGAAAGTGCAAGCTAAACCAATTATGTTTTGCATATGAAGATATGCATATTTTGTCAAGCATGCTATTGGGCAGATACAACGCACATATATATATGTGTGTGTCTGTTTGTGTTTGTGCTGAAGTCTTGGTTTGGTTAACTCTAGGGTTCAATTTGTATACATGGATGGATAAGTTTTGAGCAAATGCATGCATGCCGCGTCAACGATGGAGTGGGTAAGATTATCAAAGTTGTTTTAGATCTTACTCTCACCTTTGCTTCACGATCACTCAGAGAGGGTTAATTCAAGACTAATTCAGAATCAACAAAAGGTTTGGAATTGGTTCATTGGTCGAATCTAGCTAAAGATACCAAAAAATTTGTCCCTAATGAGGTTTGATTTCAAGGATTCAGATTTTGTTGTTGCCGAAGAAGGACGAAACACACATGCCTGCTGGTCTACACTGCCCTTGTCCCTAATGAATGACATCCTATATGTATTAAAATTAACTAATCACATATTTAATCATCACCACTCCTATTTTTGTTATTGTAGCTAATATATTAATCTTTTGGCTTTTAGAAAAAAAACACACCATTCTCCTTTCTCCTAATGTATAACAGCTCATCCTTATGTCATTGCTTATGAGAGAAATCATATATATTAGTTAATGTTTTGATCTCTGTACATAAATACACATGTTAAGCTAACAACAAAACTGCGTGTATGTATTATATATATATTTGAGATCCAAAAAAGCTTTCTTTAGTCAATTACTTAAAGCAGACTGACCATTGTTCCAAGATTTGAGGATGTTGTCTGTACACCTTGTCTTTATGCAATTGGTGGCATTGCTCTGGTGCTAACATGTTATAAGCTTTCAATTTCATAGTGTGCACGTATATGTGAAAATAAATTGGAGCAGCCAGGGATGAGCAATTTCAAAGTGACATGGTTAATTAGAATGTGGAAGAAAGTGATGAGCGAAAAAGGCATATTTTGGGATAACTGTTTGAAAAGAAGGTTGAATTGATTTGTTTTCCAAAACACATACACGGGTATTCTGTTGTTGAACGTGAACATAGGTATATAGCAGAAGAAATTAATTGAGCAGGGGTGGGAGAGTGGAGAAGAGTGAATAACTTACTTGAACCCTTTTGTCTTATAGCTGGCTGTCAATATTAATGCATAGAATAAAGTGCAGAGAGGGTTCAAAATGACAAGTAATTGAGAGAAAAGTCTTTGCTTTATTCTCACTTCAGGAACTATAGCTAGCTATATACTGTGTCTGTGTGAGTGTGTGGAAGCAAAAACTTATTACCCCTTTAATCCTTTTTCATCACCCTTGTGGTGGGGTCCTCATAATCAATGCTTTATTCCCTCAAATCCAACTCACCCCTTTCCATATACACATTAATGTGCAGACACAGCACAAGTGAAGTGAGTATATTATTGAGTAAATTCATCCTCACAGTTTCACCCAAAAAGAAATTCAATGGATTCAATATGCCAATGAACCAAACCCACGTTGGTCAATTTCAGAAGCCAGTTCAGCATGGAAATCAATCGCAAAAGGTAAGCACTTTTCTTCCCCAAACGTATATCCTAACGTACAGGGCAAAATCAATTTCAATTGTAAGAAAAGGGCTTCACTCACAACCCCTACCTACCTTCTTTACGTCTCCATCCAAAATACCTTTGAATAATTATTGTGATTCTTTATAGTGAAAAGTTCATTCACATCCAATCAAATTCTTCTCAAGGCTTTTAGTGTCTCCAGGTGATAGGAAGCTTTCTCCAGTTTTCTAAAACATCATTATACACATAGTGGAATTGTCAATCTGTGTTATATGGCTATAATTAACCTCTTTGATTATGCACATCCTTCACACTGTCACCACACGTGCTACCTAGCAAAAACATGGTTGGTATCCTTGTTGGTTTTCACTACCTACCTAACATTATAAATTGTGTGTTATATAACTGGGAAACTATATATAAATATATATCCCTTGACACCTTATCAAAATTGAGTGTGAAGAGAACGACACTATATAAAACAACAAATTATGATGATTAACTCTTCATTAATGAACCCTCCCACTAATTATAAACAACACCTTTCTACTATACCTTCATTTCTTAGGTGTATGTATGTATGTATAGCCATATTGTTATATATGTGCCATGCATGCATGGTTTCTTGGAGAGAAGGTGTGCATATAGAATATAGATGAGCAAATGAACGAATGAGGAACCGGGTCCTATGCATGCATGGTTAAGGTTTTTGGAAGCAGACATAGATGTATATATCGATATATATAAGGTAGAGGTAGTGTTTGGCCCCCATGCAGACCAAACATATCTTTTGATTTGTTATTGCTCTTGGCTGTTTGATTGGACATAAAGGAATTTGTCATTATGAATTAGAATAGCACATGATGTAGGCATCTGGACCATACATTGCCCCAGTTGTGATGCAACTGCATCCTACAACATCACTGTACAGTTCCCTCGTGTCAAGGATCGAGCAAGGGAGGGACAAGAATCAAAACAACGGCTAGAGAGAAGAAAACCACCTTGCCAAAGCGGAAAGCGGTTTCGACCTTGGATCTGGATTCTGGAAACAAACAAGACAAACAAACACGTTCACTCCCCTTCTCTTTGAGTTTGACATTGACATTGATAAGGATGTTTCACAAACAGTTCATTAGATGTGCTGAATCTAATCACAAACTACAAAAGCTACTACCACTGCTAATGCCTCAACTGTCTATAGCTATGATCCTCATCATGTTTCATCAAATCTTAGATCTTAAAACAAATACTACTGCATCTCCAATTTTATATAGTAGAAGAAACTTCTTTTATACCACCATAAATATTTTTCATAGGTTTTATTAATAAAAAGTTGCAACGATCGATGTATAATTTTTTAGGCAAATATGATAGCTTCTTGCTAAAATATAGGGTGAGTTGAGTTGCTAATTTGTGTTTTTTATCCTGCAGGTATGCAGATGAATTAAAAATTAGCTGTTACTCGAAGCATGATTGCTAACCTTGTTGACCAGAAAGAGCTGATAGCGGACCTTAAAAAAATAAATAGAGAAAGTGAAAAGGGATGAAATATATTTGTACATGTACTACATCAAATTCACATGCTCAAAAATTTAGATTAAGGAACAAAAAGTAAAGTACATAAAAAGAAATATAGTTGAAAGTAAAGTTGATTGAATTAAGAAAAAAAATAAGTAATTTAATTGATATAATAAATTAAATATAAATATTCACTAAAAAATGTTTTTTAACAATTACCAAAATTGGTCCTAAATTGATTTTCCATTGAAAAAATTTATTCCAATCACAAAAAGGTTTAGTCGTCCAAATTCGCCCAAATTCTACGAGACTAATTTAGCAATAAAAAATAAAATATTTTTAATGATTAATTCGAGCTATTATTATAAATATTGTTGTTATTATTTAGTGTTATACTACTAGAATTTTTTGTGATCATAATATTATTATTATTATATTAGTATTATTATTATTATTATTATATTAGAATTATTATTATTACAATTAATGTTAATAGTAATCAAAATAATTATAATTAGGATAATAAAATAATTATAATTTAGTTGCTAATTAATAGTAAATTTAGTCATCAAAATTAGATTAGTCACTAATTTATAGTAATTTAACCACTAAAATTAAATTAATCACTAATTTTTAGTAATTTAGTGATCAAAACTAAATCGGTAACTAATTTACAACAATTTACTTTGTATTTAGTGACCGAAATCAAATTCATCACTAATTTGTAGTAATTTAACTATCAAAATTAAATAAATCACTAATTTTTAGTGATTTAACAATCAAAATTAAATTTATCTTTAATTTATAATAATTTATTTCTATTTAGTGATGGAAACTAAATTAATCATTATTTTATAGTAATTTAATAATCAAAATCAATTCAATTATCCATTAATCAATTGTCCATTTTAGTTGTAAGTTATGACCAAAATATTTTAATTTCTAAAATTGATCACTACATAATTCTTTTAGTAATTAGAATACTTTTTTTCTTATTTATAAAATAAATCTCATAACTAATAGGTTTGATTTATAATATAGTTGTAAATTTTTCATATCTGCTCACGTCATTATATTTTTTTTAATTAAAAAAAAGTTTAAATATAAATTGAAGAATCCAAATAAAATTTCACCATAAAAATTGAGCACAAATTAAAATATTGTTTATAAAAAAAAGTTGCACCACAAATTACCAAATTAATTTAAATAAATTATTTTTATTTTTAATAACTTTATATAATTTTGATGCTTTAAATAAAGAATGAAAATTCATGGTAATCAGCAACCATATTTAAATAAAGTACTGATATTAATTCACATATAGTGTGACAACCATTAATCCAGATTATAAAATTTTAAAAAAATAAAATTGTTTAATTTCCTGCTACAATGTAGGAAAACACAAAGTTTTAAATCACATCTAAAAGAGTTTTGTCCTCGTATGGTCCGTACGAATGAGACAACTTTTCAGTCCCATCAATGGATCGATCGATATTACGAATCCAATTACGTTTAAGCAGAATTAGTGAAGCTAACCAACAGTTAAGAGTTAGATAATGTATTTCTAAATGTGACCTAACTTCCTAATCTGATCCTGTAAGAAAGGTCCACTAAAATAATATAAATAGCACAAATTTCAAGAATCAAGTACGTCATTACACAGTACTCAGAATATCGAGTGTCGAATACTAAACCAGACTTGAGCGTCAAAGTGCCTTCTGCAGGTACCATCTGAGTCTGGATTTCGTGGAGGCCGGGGAGTGGAACGAGTAGAGGAGAGGAAGGAGCTTGCAGGGAGAGGAACTAAAGTGCAAACCGACCAACCGACCAAGGAATCAGAAGAGTAGTTTCAATCGCTCTCTGAGCCCCAACCCCGTTTGAGAACAATTGGCGCCCACCGTGGGGCTGAGAGAATTCATGTGAAGAAGAAAGTAAATGGTATCAACCCGAAGCATGGCTAGCGAAAGGATGTCCGAAGCTGTTCAGATGCCATTGTTGGTGTCTCTACAAAGAGAAATGGCTGAGATAAGGAGAAGAAGTAAGGAGGTCAGCCGGAAGAATGAGGATGAGATTCTAGCTCTCCGAAAGGAGAACGAAGAGATGAGAATGAAACTTGAGGAAGGGAGACCGTTGTTGGACCGACCAATCTTGTCGGTAGATACTTCACCACTCCTATCGACCCCAAGACAGTTGAGGAGGCAAAGGACAAATTTCACACACAGGAGGTTTTGACAACGAGTCATATCCGAACAAGTCGGCCCCTACGACCGATACCCGGCGCTCGATTCACCAACATTTACCGAAACCATAATCGGAGTACCATTGTCGGACAAGTGGAAAGACTTCATCAGAGATCGCTATGATGGCACGACAGATCCGAACGAACACATGGACGTGTATACCATGCACATGAGTCCTTGAGGAAGTTCATTGATAGGTTCAAAAAGGTAGCTATGAGCATCCAGAACCTAAGTACGGACGTGGTCATGCATACGTATGTAATTTTTGGCGCCATGGAGCGGGAATCAAAATCCGTATGTAAATATTAGCACCATAAAATAAAATTAGCAGTGAATGGGATTCGAAGCCAAGTTCCTTCAGCAATCCTTCAACAATCAAGTAAAATTTAACCACTACACCAAGCAAATTCTTTAGTTTTATTATGATTTTTATTATACTTATTATTATTAATAATACTAACAATATTAATAATATTAATAATATTAATAATATTAATAATATTAATAATATTAATAATATTAATAATATTAATAATATTAATAATATTAATAATATTAATAATATTAATAATATTAATAATATTAATAATATTAATAATATTAATAATATTAATAATATTAATAATATTAATAATATTAATAATATTAATAATACTAACAATACTAATAATATTAATAATACTAACAATACTAACAATATTAATAATACTAACAATACTAACAATATTAATAATACTAACAATATTAATAATACTAACAATACTAACAATATTAATAATACTAACAATACTAATAATATTAATAATACTAACAATATTAATAATACTAACAATAATAATAATACTAACAATATTAACATATGAATCACATTTAATTTATCTATAATCTACTTGAATCTAAACATAATTTATTATATTATCTATTAGTATGAATCAAATTTAATATATGTCATACTCATAGTCATCATATTACCTATTACATTAAAATCAACTATCATATTAATTATTATTTTACGATCATATTGACTTAATTAAGTTCATTATAGGTAGTTGGTTTTACTTGTGTGTTATAGTAAAGAATATTGTCAACAAACAATATTATCTTTTAACATAAAATGATGACTTTTACATTAACTATTAATTAAATCTCTAATACAGATTACTAGTTAGCATATCATTATAGTTTAAACTATATTAATTATTTCATAAATCTATGTAAAAGGTTGTTACTAAATAACCCTTTCTACTAATATATAATATAAATCATAATGACAAAGTGATTAAATAATTTATAATTTAAAATATTTTAAAAATTATACATTATATCAATTTTAATCTATGTAAGTAAATATTTGAAAATAAGATTTTTTTTATCGACAAAGAATAAAAAAAATTAAACAAAACATTTTAAGGATATTTCAATCCTTATACAAGAATCTCAAATCAGAAAAAAAGTGTAAGATACAAGCACCTATATAGCCATCTAACAAAAACTTCACAACTACCTATAATAACCTATATTTGAAAATAAGATATCAAATAATTTTATATTAATATATATATATATATAATATGAAAGTAAATTTAAATTTAACCATGAGTTTAAAAAAATTAATGATTAAATAAAGAAATATATTAATCAATATATATGTATTTATAGTATTAAAGTTATATTAATATTATATAATTTCTTCCTTTTTCTCTCTATCTATCTATATCCGGATAAAAGTAATATTGATAATATGAATATAATATTAATAATATGAATATTAATACTAATAATATTAATAATAATATTAATAAATATTAATAATAATTTGAATATTAATACTAATAATATTAATAATAATATTAATAATAATATTAATAATATTAATAATAATGTTAATAATAATATTAATAATAATGTTAATAATAATAATAATATTAATAATATGAATATAATGTTAATAATAATATTAATTATAACATTAATAAATATTAATAATATGAATAATATTAATAATAATATTAATAAATATTAATAATATTAATAATAATATTAATAAATATTAATAATATGAATATAATGTTAATAATAATATTAATTATAACATTAATAAATATTAATAATATTAATAAATATTAATAATATTAATAAATATTAATAAATATTAATAATATTAATAATATAAATATAATTTATTTTATTATTATTATTATTATTAATTATATTAATATGTATAAATTATATTAATATGTATAAGTATAATAAAAATGATAATATGATTAAAGAACTTGTCTGGTCTAGTGGTTACATCAGAGTAGTTTTTTTAATTATATAAGATGCTTAGAAATTCCTATAATGCTTCTAATAAATATTGATAAAGCAAATGGACTATACAATGGAACAAATTTACAAGTCAATGATCTAGAAAAAAAAATGTAGTGTGGTGATAAAATATTTATGTACTTTGCAATGACAATAAATAAAATTTAAGGTCAAACATTGTCTAAAGTTGAGTTTTATCTTCCATGTCCAGTATTCACACATTGTCAGTTGTATGTTGTTGTTTATAGAGTTAATTCTAAGAAATGGTTAAAAATACTGATTTTGGATGAAGATGAAAATGTAGCTCCTTCAATAACAAATGAAGTGTACGAGGAAACATTTGATTTTTTTTATTTGAAACATTATGTTACATCATAGATATGATGAATTAATATTATGTTACTTTAAAGTCATTTCATTTGTTGCTTCTTTATTTTTCATATATGAAGTTACAATCTCATTCCATACTCCTTCGTAATGACAAGTTTGTTTTTTTATACAGAAACTCTTATGCAAAAGTCATTTGTACCGGTATGTTTTTTTACTATGATTTTTACATTAAAGTTATTGGGATAATTTCCATAATGCACATTTACAATTTTTTGTTTTTACTAACTGTATTCGTTCTTATTATTGATTACTTCCAAGAATTACAATTTGATTTTTAAGCACCATTAAACATTGAGTCTAATTTTGTAATATATAAGGACCACTGAACTCTAATGAAAAAAATATTTGTGTTGTGTAATTTGATTTACTGTTGTTTACTATTTATGTTTTTTACTATTTATGTTTTTTAGATCGTTGTTTCATAACCAAAATTTTGGGTAGGTTATTTATTTTATTTGCAGGAAACACCAACTTATTACAATAATGGACCTCAATGAAATTGGTAGCTAAGAGCTAGACAATACTAATTATTCATTGTGTGCATTATAAGTTGATAATGTGCTTTTCATCTGCATTCTATTTTTGTTATATTTTTTTTCCATTCATTTTCTGGATTTTTGTAATATGTTGACATAATTTTATTTGGTCAACACTAAATACTTGACGGTACATAAAACCACATAAAAAACTTAGTCATCAAATATTTAAATTATCCATGTTTTTCATATACTTTCTGAATGTCTTCTAAAAGTATACATATCTTTGTATGTTGATAGTTTTAAATATGTTGTAATGTACTCATATCCATGATAATATTTTTTCTTTTTGTTTATATTAATTTCATGCCTTATTGATAAGGCATTGTCATTGCTTTTTTATATGCTAAACATGAAATACTCTTTTAGTTGTTTTGTTTAGATATTTGTATGAGTTGTTAGCACTTTCATATGGTTTGATATCGTTATGTTTTAAGCACCTTAATAGGACCGATATTTTTGTCATTTTATGTATTATTGTTGGAGTGTTGCATAAATTGATGTGCTTAACATCAAACACCTGTTTTGCTTTAGATACGCACATATATTTATCAATATTACATACTTGAATAACACTTATATTGAAATTATGACTTCAATAATTCAATAATTACTTTTATGCTTTCTAAATCGGTTGGGACTAGACAAATGAACCAATATCGGTATCGGAGGTCGTTTGACTGACCAGAATTAATACACCAAGGTAAAATAAAAAGATACGCGATAAATCAGGTAATTTCATTTAAGTTATGATACATATTAAATACGATTCGTTCATCAATTAAAGATGGCAAAGCGAGGTAGACTGTACAGGTTGGCCCACGGCCTGTTGAAAAAACCCAGGACGGGCTGCCTATTCCAACCCACATAACCCACAACCCATGTGGACTAAGCGCGGGGCGGGACAGGCTGGTCTATATGACCCACATAACTTAAAAATCTATAAATTTCTTTCTGCACCCTCATATTTTCTTCATGCAGTCTCATCTCTCATATTTTGAAAGTTTTACTCACATCTTATTATGCATGTGTCATGATAATAATATTGTGAGACCATTTATCTAATACATCTAAATAAATAAAAATTAAATTTATTCAAAATTTTCTATTTAAAAAATTATTTTTTATTTATTTTTAAAAAAATAAATCATGTGAGCTAGCCCGCAGGTCAATCCTTATGCAAAGCGGGTCAGCCTGCATTGCCATTCCTACCATCAATGATACAGTCCACTACAAACTCTATAAATAAGCATGTTATACAAAAAGAATAAGGTACATTTTGATCAATATATTAATTATACCTAAACATTGAATACTTATTTGATCACTGGAGAATCATTTACATATACACTCTCGATCGAAACCTAAAGAACTAACATGAGAAAAAAAAAAGGAAAACATAATCCTCAATGAAAACCATCTTCTCTTAATATTATATTTTTTTATTTTTTTTTTGTCAGTGTGAATCTTAACTTTATCTTCTATTTTATTATAATTTGTATTTGTATACTAATTTTATTATCATAATTTATACAATTTCCATTTTGAATTTAACTTTTTTTTCTAACTGTATCTATTTCTATTTTTTATTACTTACAATATGATATAGTGTTTTGCAATCATTATCTGTCAATGCACATGTAACATTGTAATAAATATAATATCGTTTACAAATATAATTCATTTTTTTTTCTTAATATTGCAATTTAGAATTTTTTTAAATAAATTCCGTGCACGGTTAAAGAACTAGTCTTATATTATACATAAAAACAAGTGTGATAGGAAGGTTTGTTTTGCTCTACTAGGTATAGATTATAGTGTGGTATAAATACAGAAGTTTGACACGCGTCTATTAGTTAATGTTCCTAAAGTAATTAGTGGTCTGATTTATATATATTTTTTATTACCAATAAAACAATAATTCAAACTTTACTAGAAACAAAATGGCAACTTTACTTTTTATTTAAATATTGTGTTAATATGATTAGTATTTTTTAATTGAATTAAAAAAATTATCTTAAACTTTAACTAATTTAAAAGTTATAATATTTTTTATTTTAATTAAATTTATCTCAACCTAATTTTTTAAATGAAATTTAAATGTACAGTAATTTGAGACAGAAAGTGTCGGCGACACTCAAGAATAAGCAGGTACGACAAGGACACCTGTCGAAACTCACTTCCAATAATGTTCTCCAAAGTTAAATTTATTTAAATTATAAATTTTGTGAACTATATTTTTATTAATAAATATCACTCATAATTTACAAATTTTAAGGAGTCTATTAATTATAAGCTAATTATAGTTAGACTCCACCTTAAAACTAAAACGTCATTTGTATCAGGTTGTATATCAATCCGCAAATAAATAATAAACATTTAATTAGAAATGATAAAATGACCTGATTCAGAATTTACAATTATTTGAAAAAGTTTGAAACTTTTCTTTATTGTATTTAAGTTTAATTTTAAAGATCTAAATTAAATTCAAAATTTTCTTCTTCTCTGTATTCTGTTTCTCACAGCAATCCATGTAGGTGTATTTTGAATTTTAACTAAAATACTAAAAATAATTTTCATTTTCTATTAAAATGTTTGACACTTATTTTATTTTATTTAAAAATAAATAGTACCTCAAATTTTAATTGACTTAAAACACTATATTTAATTGTTATTTTTCAACTCCATTTAAATCTAATTATAGTTTAACTTCGTAAGTGAAAACTATTCCTTCACTAATTTAGCATATTAAAACAACACGCTAAAGAAAAATGAAATGAAATGAAAGGTTAGTTAAGAAAAAGAGAAAACAAATTAAATAACACTTAAACAAATTCCTGTACCTATAAATTGTTATATATAAACACTGTTTGCATTTTATTAGTATTTATTTTATTGATGTTTATTAAAAAAATTAACTAGCTATCCTTTATTATTGTTCTCTCTTTTAATACCAACTTTTTTTTTCATTAGACATAGCACTTTTCTTAAAATATAAAATATCAGTTATTATTTAAATGAGATAATGTTAATGTTTTAATAATAACTTTTTACATCTTATATATAACTTAAATATAATTTCATTATTGGAAAATTATACGAGTATTTATTTTTGTTCTTATAAAAAAACTATCCTTGAAAATTTTAATTTTATTTAGTTTAACTATTAAAACATCTCTCATAAAGATGTTATAGTTAAAATCTTAAATTTAAAATTTGGTAAAAAATTTCTTGGAGGAAAATTTGATATGGCATGGAGAAATCTAAATTTTAACATCTTGCGTCTGAGATTTAAAAAAAAATAAATTATTTTTTTAAGTTGTGAAAAATTAAAATGATTTAAACTTTAAGATGTTAAATTTTATAAATAAAAAGTATTTTTCAATCTTAATATAATAATTAAATAACTTTTTTATATTATAAAAAATTAAAATGTTGATAAAAAAATGTAAATCTTATAATATTTTATATTGAAACAAAACATACAAAAAAATATTCAAAATAATGTGATAAATAGAATTTATTAAAATAAAATAAGACTTACGAAAAGATTTATGAGATTCTTCATTGAAAATATTTTTTTTATAAGTTTTCATGGCTAGACTGAACAATAATATGTAATCATATAAAAAACATAAAAAAAATTATTAAAAGAAAAAAAAATGGAAGACCAAAACTCCCATAATTTTCATGTGATGCATTAAAAATACTCTTTCTACATCTCATATTATGATACAAACCAGTATCCCTAAGTTAAAATAAAAATGAAAAACTAAAATAAGTATTATTTTTTTATCTTGAATAAAATTGAGAACAAAAGTCGTAATTTTAAATTTTTTTTAAAAAAAGATAGAAAGTACATATACAAAAACAAACCATTGTTTTATAAAAACTAAAAACAATATTTTAAAATTTAGAGATATTATAACTAAAGATTTAAAAAAAAAAATTAAAGACATATTTTGAACATAATTAAAAATATATTTGAACTTTGTTTAATCTTTACAAAAATTATCAATGAAAACTATTTTTACAAAAATTAAAGATATATTTAAACTTAAACATACATAACAAAATTCTTAAGTAATTTTAAAAATTATTTAAAATATGTTTTTTGAAATATATTACAGTATCTAGTGATTAAATTTTAATTATTTTCTATAAAAATGATAAAACAAAATAACTTTATGTGTATGATAAAAAAATAGTTACGTGTGAGAATAAAACATAGCCTGAGTCATGAGCCGAACAGTTTGAAACCTGGGAGCCCACACCAATTGGATTTGCCATATTCATGCTCTTTGTTTCCTCACTTTCATCAATATTTCCTATATTAGATATACATATTTTTTATTATTATTTTAAATATTATTTATTTGAGTGGGTACGATTATGAGTTGTAAAAAATCTAAATACTGAATATAACACTATTTTCAATTTTAATTTAAAATAATTATAATTAAATTCAAATAATTTCACTACCCAACAACAAATATGTAGCTAAATTGCTTCAATAATTTTGTTCAATCCATATCTTGTACTACATATAATGATATAATGATAACTTGTACGAGACACTCAAATTATTAGAGCTTACTTTTTTTTCCTATTTTATCAAAAGAAAAACATGGAATCCTCTAGTATTATCTAGAATTTAAAATTTTAATTTAACTCAAAAAATAATAATTTAACAAAATAAAGTTAGTTTCTTATATATTATAATTTTCTATATTTTTAAATAATATAGAATAAAGTTTTCAAAATAAACTATTTAACTCAGTTCATTTGTCAATTAAGGAAAAAGTTTGATCCATCCTACCACGGGTTAGTAGATTAAGCAAACCATCTCACTTAATTTTGAAAATTCAAAAATGTAGAATTTTAGTTTATTTTTTCTTCTTCAGTCTACTTTTTTTTTCTTGTATAAAAAATATAACCAAATTTAAATTTTTTAAAATAACCATGAAAAAAACATAATATTAATATGTATATAATAACCATAACATACGTTAATGTATACAAAATTACTTGTAATTAATTATTCTAAATATTATACTAACATGCATGCCAAAATGCAAATAATAAATTATAATTCTAAACAATCAATACAACATATTTATTTGAAAACATTTGATATTAATGTGACATTATAATACCTTAATAAAGTTTACACTCATATAAGCATGAAATAATAATCATTATTCTTAAATGATGAGGAAATCACAAGTAAAACTTGCAAGAACGTGATTAATTTTTATCATTGTCTCCATTAATCAAGTTTAAACTCGTTTCAAACTAAACATTTTCTTTAATTTGTAAATTGACTCAAGTTAAAAAGAAATCTTCTAATTAGAAGATTTTTGTTTGTTTTCTCTCCTCCTCGAAGGGTTTTGGTGCCACTAAGATTTGTGTAGGTGGTCATTCATTCTCCAACTTGGTGGTGGACGGTGGTGGCGCAGGGGTCGTGAGTGCTAGTTGGTGACGGTGCGACAGTTTACCGAGACGCTGGTAGTGGCTTTCCAAGGTTTGCATCCAAGGTGTATTATTTCCTTAAATTTCTTCTTGAAAATTCTATTGCACACAACCAAAGTTGCCACCTTTTTCATGTAGCCAGTTCTAATTTGTGGTAAAGTCACGATTTTTATTGAAATTTGTGGTAAAGTCACGAATTTTATCAACATTGGTGGTAAAGTCAAGATTTTTAGGTGGTGGGCTAGTGGGAAGGTGGCGGTTGGGGTGACCTGGTCGACAACTTGTTAGCTATTGGGAATGGTGGAGGGTTCTAAGGGTTTCCTTATCCCATGGAATTGTTTGATGGATCGAGAAGTATCTCCTGATAACAACGTATATGTTATTCCTAGTCAAAGAAAGACATATGCTCAGACTTTGGGAAATACATGTGACATTCATTTTTCCCAGCTACCTACTCCTTGTATTAAGGGAGACAAGATTGTTGTCTGGATTGACGAGACAAATTACTTTGCTAGTCTTGAGAATTGCAAGACCCATCTTCATGGTTGAGTTATTCTATCTAAGGGAGATAAACCTCTCACACTTGGATTTAACTAAAAAGTTGCAGCTGGTGTGGAAAGCTTTTGGACCGTGGAAAGTCATTCCTCTTGGGAAGGGTTTCTATGAGTTTGAGTTCTTCTTTAAAAGACATGCGATAGGTCCTCTGGATGGTTCCTCGAAGTTATCTCATGGTTTCTTGATATTGTTTGTCTGGACAAAAGGCTTTGTTCCAGCTACCATGAAAAGTACCAAAGACGATAAATTATGATAACATCAACATGAATAAATGATTGTTTCATTTCTTTTTAGTTTTCTTTTTATCTTTGTACGTGTAAGAAAAAAGTTAAAATAATGATGGAATATGTATGTATCATAAAAATATTCATGAATATTAGAAGAAAATAAAAAAAAGTATCAAGTTCAAAACACAAATTTAAATAAATTCCATCTTTTTAAAATATAAATAAATAATTAAAATTAAAAAGTTTTCAATTGACATTTCTCCTTCAACAATCTCAAATTGACCATCTATAATTTGAAAGTATCTAAAAAGAAAAACAAGGTCATAAAAAATGTATTATTAACACAAAATTTTAATTAAGAGATTAGTTTAATCACCTAAACATAAGAGTAGTTATTGATTTTTTTAGTAAAAACTACCATGATATTTCCCCTACCTACTTAGTACAATGATGAAGAAAAGCTCATGTATGTGAGGGGTTAGTTTAAAAAACTCATTAATATTTATTACATATTTTATCCACAGTTATCACATATATGAACATTTTTGTCACCCTTATTTTAGAATAAACTATTTAACAGAAGATAGGTGTGAATACTAACCCAACCTGTACTTATTATTGAGAAAAATTAAAACTTCACAATAACTATATATTATCATAATATATATATATATATGACTCATCCTCATTTTATAAATCACTTTTATGAGATTAATTAAATCTAAATCAATTTAAAATATAATTTAAATATAAAAATAATTATATTAAATAAATACATTTGTAGTATCGTTAATGTTTAATTATGACATACATGTAATGGTTAAAATTATGTTTGTTTGTAATATTATGTTTGAGTAATTAATTATAATGTTTAAATTTATTTTACTATTTGAATTTTAAATTAAGAAAACAACATATAATTACAAAACAATGATAATTATAAATAAATAATATTCGGTTTTTTACTTTTATGAACAACACGATATTTTGTTGAACGGGTGTTACTATATAAAAAATCAAATGTTTTTTTAGTTGTTTGTTATGTTTGGATAGTTTGATGTCATATTTAAGTAATGTAAGTTTGCCGACAAAAAAAAGTAATTTAAGTGTTATATTTTAAATTTTGTAAAGGTGATTTTTTTAATTAAAATAAGGTGTGAGGTGTAAATACAAGAGTCAATATTTGTATTAATAAAATTTAGCTTAATTGGTTGAATATGGTGTATATGTTAAAAAATATTCAAATCTGAAAAAAAATAGAAGAATTTAAGTGCTGAATTTAATTTAATTTTATCCCAATAAAATGAAATGAAATTGTGGGCCTAAGGCTGAGCTAGTGATCAATCATGAGTTTACTAATGGACTCTAAAGCCTTTTAACTTTTCAGGGCTTCATTAAATAGAGAGTTTAATGTTGGGAGATTTCTCTTTACACCCTATGCCTTCCTCCTACACCCTTTAAATGTTAAAATTCTTACTTTACCTTTATTAAAGGTTTTAGCAATCCATAATAATAGGCTTGCAAAATCTAGAATTCACTTAAAAATTGCACAATTTTCAAAAATTAATTTCAGATTGTATGATTGCATGATTCGAAAGTTATCTTTTACACAATTCACAATAGGCTTCTAAATCTAAATCACTTCCGAATTTTACATTTTAAAAGTTTTTTTAAAAATTATTTTAAATTCTATAATCTGCAAAGTTCTTCACTCATCATATAATCTTAAACATAACAGTTGAGACAAAGAGAATAAAGGGAAAAAATACAATTAGAAATGTTCAGAAATTTCATCTTTTACACAGTTCATGTAATGCCTAAAAAAACTGAAAAAGGAAATTCTTTTGCATGACTAAGTCCCATGTGATACACTAATGTAAATAAATAAATAAAATGGCCCATGTGGTGTTGTAGCATTTGGAAACTTTTGACAGTCACAAAAATCAAGAAGCAAAATAAGATTCATGACATCTTTTACAGAAAAAATATATCACGTTTAAATTATTGTATTTTTATTTTATTCTTGGAAGTGACTTAAAAGAGTTTGAGGAAAAAACATTTTTACTCCAAGGAAGAAAACCTGTCAGTCCTTTTTATTATGACTTGTTGGGTGAGTGACAGAATATAAGAGTTTGATAAAAAAAAAATGTGATGAATCAATTTTGCATTATAATTGAAAATGAGAATTCTTCATTCGAAGTTTGTTAATCTTCGTGTTAATGTCTTAAATCCGTTGAGATAACATTATTATATGGTTAATTACTGTATTTGAGATATTATCCGCTTTCAAACTCTGAGTTTTGTCAGAGTTTTATTTTTAAAAGGTGTATGGGTGAAATAAGGGAGGATAGTGTATTTAAATTATTCTTAACTTCGACTCCTAAATGATGTTCTGGTATGTTCAATAGTTTCATGTCACTTAAGAATCAAGATTAAAGCTAATTGAAATACATCTTCCTTCATTAATCTTTCAAGATGTCTTTTAATGACAAAATTATGATGGAGTTTCGAGTTTCAAAACAGACAACATCTCAGATGCGATGATTCACCTAACGATATTGTGAGGGATTTGTTATGAAAAAAAAAATCATGAAAAATTAAATAATAATTTGTAAATGAGTGTGATTTATTTGAAAAAAAAAATATTAAGAGGCTGTAGTTATTTTTAAAAAAATTATAATAATGTCTTCGAATTGATGTATAATAATAAAATAACTTCATGTTACTGTAACCATAGAGGGAATAGTAACTCTAACAGAAGGGGCAGTTGTCATGGTTCAGTGTTCTTTTGTTAATTTTATTTGCAATGTTCACATGATGAAGAAGTATATGAAACATTGTGACCCACAAAAATCATCTTTATAGTTTACCTTCATTCGAGGAAACCCAACAGAAATGTCTAAACTATATTTTATCCCTCTTTTTCCCTCACCCACATAACCAAACATAAGTTACATACTATTAAAAATGTCTTATATATTACATAATTAAAGTGAAAGACGTGTGATATAAGTCTATTTTTATAAATAAAAAGTTACTCCTCTTGTAGCATTTCACTTATCGATTTGGTATGGATAGTAACATGAAGACTTTAAATACATATATATTTCATTTAATATTTTCTTTATGTGATATCTGGCCTTATATATATATATAAAAAAATACCTTATTTGCTAAAACAGATAAGATACTTAAATCAGCCAACTTTAATTAACCATATTCTAAATTTAAATTTTACCCAATAAATATTCTTAAATGTAATTTTTTAAGTGATTATTACATATCATGAGCCATTATTTAAGGAAATCAAGCGTTAACCAATATTGTTTAAAGGAATTTTATTGAGATGATGAAAAAAAAAATGTGCTTTGATCTAGTTTCAATAAAAAAATATTTGTTTAAAAAAAAAACCCTTCTTTTTAAGGATTAGTTTTTTCGTCTAATGGTATTACGGTAATGAAAAAATTACATTTACATTCATGAAAAAATTGATAATGTATCATTAAGACCGAATGGTCTCAAAACGCGTCGATATTTGATATTGACCGAACAACATTTGAGCGTATTAATTAAAGTATGTGTTTACAGTAAAAGAGTTCATTAGATATTATAATTAGGCACAACAATTAAGATAAATGTACGTTATTATTATAACATTAATTGCATCCAAATATTAAATACTCACCTGAGCGTTAGAGAACCTTTTACATGTGCATTCTGACTAAGAGTCTAAACCCGAATATTAATAGAGAAAGAGAAAGGAAAGTGTAAGTGTAACTGAAGGAAAGAAATTAATTGTTCAGTTGGTAGTAGTTACTATCAACAGATCACTTTGTCTTATTTATAAATTTTCAATAAATCAATTATTTAAAGTGATCTATATTTCATTATTATAATCAGGAAAACATATTTTCATACACATAAAAAGGAAGAAAAAAAAAAATACTATTATAGGATTTATACATTAATATAACATTACCAATTTTATAATGGTGGTGTTCTTTATATTGGATATCACTTTTGAGTGTGTGTGATTGTGAATGAGGTTAATTGAAATATGAAAGATAACTGCTTCTTTATTTGTTGAGAGACACAAGTCAAACCAAAATGGGGACCAAACCTAACTAGGATTCAAATTATTCATCACATAATAAGCCTACACCTAAATGTATTAATATAAAAACACCATTTTGGCAACCAACCACAAATTATGGATAAGAGAGTTATTACATTTGATTTTTCTCTTACTCTCGTTTTTTTTCTTTTCTTTTTATTCAATTATGTAAATTAAATATAATCTTCCATTATTTAAAAGTCGATATCAATTACAATTTATATATATATATATATATATTTTTAATCTTTCAAAATGCTTTCTAAAAAATATTATGATAGAATTTTAAGTTTAAAAAGAAAACAATACCTAACTAACAATTGGAATAATCCTTGTTATTTATGATATGATCTCACCAATTTAAGCCACCTAACATAGCATATTTGTTTCTTTGTCGGATTCAAATTTTGTCAATTTAAGTGTGAATAGATTAGGTTATAAAAAAGCAGAGCCATTAATAGCAAACCAGGTCCATAAAAACACGTCTAATTAATTTGTCGATGCTAGTTACAAACAAAAAGAATAATAATGGTTTGGTGTTGATGAAGAACAATGTGCTGCACTTTAACTACTTCATGGTCTCTTTCATATATTTATCTTCATATCTATAAAAAAAAATGAGCAAGAAGAACTTTTAAATTGAATTTTCAGTTATTGATGGTTTTTAGATTCTAAAAGTTAATAAATTTATCTGAGTTTTTCATTGATTTAGTTTTGTGTTTTATTTTACATAAATATAATTGTTATAGCATAGAGTTTAGAAAATCACTTAAACAATTCCATTCAGTTTAGTGTCTTGTTATTTTTTAAGTCTTAAACTCTTATTTATATAATTTATTATAAAAAAAATTCAAGGTTTAGAATTAGACATTGAGAATAATAATCCTTAATTTCTCTGTTTTCGTTTAATGGAGTGGTTTCTTTCATTATTATATTAATTTCATGGTATTTAAATAATTTTTACAAAGTTTCCGTAATAGTTCATATACATTCTTTAATTATTATTGAATAATAAATAAATTCCTGTTTAACTGTAAATTATATACAGAGATACTTTTTCTGATTTTCGTCTAAATTATTATATCCATAAACTATAAAATACTCACTAAATATTTAATGTGTTTAAATAAAAATTTGAAATATATAAAAATTTTAAAATCTTAAATAAATACAAATTTTAAATTATTTAATGTTCTATTTAAATAAAAATTTAAAAAATATAAAATTCTTAAAATATTCAAATTTTTAAATAAATACAATTCTAAATTATTTAATGTCCTATTTAAATAAAAAATTTAAAATATATAAAATTCCTAAAATATTCAAAATTTTAAATAAATAAAAATCTTAAATTATTTAATATTGTATTTAAATAAAAAACTAAAATTTCTAAAATATTCAAATTTTTAAATAAATAACAATTTTCAATTATTTAATGTTCTATTTAAATAAAAAACTAAAATATATAAAATTTCTAAAATATTCAAAATCTTAAATAAATACCAATCTTAAATTATTTAACGTCATATTTAAATAAAAATTTTAAATATATAAAATTTGTAAAAGATTCAAAATCTTAATTAAATACAAATTTTAAATTATTTAACGTCATATTTAAATAAAAATCTAAAATATATAATTTTTTTAAAAGATTCAAAATCTTAAATAAATATAAATTATAAATATTTAATTTCATATTTAAATAAAAAACTGAAATATATAAAATTTAAAACTTAAATATATAAGATTTCTAAAATAACTTTAAATTATCATAAAATTTGATTATGGTTGTGGTGAACATCAATTTTTTCAAAAAATTATATCAACATCGATTATGATCCACCAAATAAGTAAAGACAAAATCGATTATGACAAACACAACATTATCCAGCGTGTTTTTTCTTGAATATTTACCTACAAAAATCACAAAATAACATCAAATCACCACGATTGAACATTTAACATCAAAACACATTTATATGAATTTTCATCTTTCCATACTCATCATTATATTTAAATAACTAACTACAAATAAATACAATTTTCTTAAAATCTGTGTGGCGGAATAGTAATCATCCGGAATGCAAACTAAAACTCTAAGATGATCATAGCTCATTTCCTATGAGAGAGAATACTATCAAGGTGGTAAACATGTGATGTGAGCTTTTCCATTTTGTTTTCTAACGAGGCTATTTTTTTCAATAAAGTATATTAAAAAGAAAATAGTTTATCTGATTCTAATATCTAATTAAGTTCATATGCATGGTAGCAGGTTTAATAATAGAACCAAGTATATGTCTCATACGGCTCGCTGAGAGAGTAAATTTTATAACTATCTTTGTTTATGCATCCTGAAATCTTTAATTTTTTTTCATCGTGATTCATGGTTACTTTTTCTTATTTGAAACGTGATCTTTTCATAATAATCATATACATATTTTTTGTAATTATCTACAAATATTAGAAAACCACGTTTGCTGAGATTTATACAAAAATTAAAAGCGATAATAAACATGTCATTTTTTGAAAAAATATTACTAAAATAATGATATTTTTCAACAAGGTCATTACTTTTACTGAGATAACAAAAAAATAGTTTAAGACAAGTTAACAATAAAAATGTATTATTTATCAAATTTTGATAACATCAGTCAACTTTAATTTGAAAAAAAAAGTAAAACTGAGGAGTAACTATGACTCAAATGAAAGTAATTAATATAAAGGATTGAGCAGTTTGATGAATCACAAAAATTTGAGTTGATTTTTTTTTTATATTTAAAGCCCTAGATGGTACTAATGACATACGCATGTTTTGATGTATTAAAGAAAAGTAGAGGATAAGATTTAAAAGGAAGAGTTAGGCGTATAGTGTGAAGCTTACAACACTTTATTTTTTACTAGCCACCAAAGTCCAATCTACGTTTCTAGAATTTGACCAGTGTGTAGCTTAGCTTTCAAAATCAAATTCAATGCATGACCAAGAAAATCGCCAGCGAAGAAACTTAAAATTAATAAATAAATAAAAAAGGTCAAACGAAGAGAGGGAATACACAAGTCCACATAATGAAATCATGCTAATTCTAGAAAGGAATTGTTAACATATTTATTTTTCCATTTTAAATTATTGGGCTTTGTTTGTTTGGTCCAACCTTCCTTTTCTGTTTCAGCTAGGTCTTAATATTTCTCTTATATATACACCATGTATTTTACTCTATAATACACAAGTGAATAAAAATTTATTTTATATTTAGTTTTCTTTACAATTAGGGTTTATCAAAACCTTTTTTTTTCTCCATTACGACTACGTGCGATTACGTTCGTTATATTAAAGCATCACATCAGGCAAGGAATATTCATCTTCATTTACTGTAATATGGTATCAGAGCTCTTCGAATGAAGAGCTCTGCTGCGCTTCTCTCTGATTTTTATTTCCCTCTTTGTTGTTCTTGGTTATTGTAGGCGATGGCTGATGAAATCCCCACACCGGCTTCCTCTTCAAATGGAAACCCTACACCGACTTCATCTTCAAATGGAAACCCTACACCGATGACCCTTTTGGAACAGCCGATGAACAACTTTCTATACTTACACCCAAGCGAGAACCCCGCAACCTCGTTGGTGTCACCTGTTCTTGATTCAACAAACTACCATTCGTGGAGTCGGTCCTTCATCATTGCTCTTAGTGCCAAGAACAAAGTGGAATTCATACTTGGCTCACACCCATGCCCACAAAGGAATGATCCCACTTTCTCGTCTTGGACACGCTGTAACAACATGGTTGTCTCTTGGTTAGTACACTCTGTTTCAATCCCTATTAGGCAAAGCATTGTTTGGATGGACATAGCCTTTGACATCTGGAATGATTTAAAAGTTAGATATTCACAAGGGGATTTATCTCGCATTTCTGATTTGCAATTTGAGGCTATTTCTTTAAACCAGGGGGATATGTCTGTCACAGAGTATTTTACAAAATTGCGTATTATTTGGGATGAATTAGAGAATTTTAGACCTAATCCTATGTGCACATGCCCAGTAAAATGTTCTTGTTCGGTCATTTCTATTATAAATCAAAGAAAGTGTGAGGATCGTGCTATGCAATTTTTAAGAGGATTAAATGATCAGTATAAAAATATTTGTTCTCATGTTTTGCTCATGGATCCCATTCCTGCCATATCCAAAAAATTTTCCTTGGTTGTTCAACAAGAGAGACAATTATCCACTGTTGTTCCTGCCCCTAGTCTTCATAGTCTTAACAGTAGTCACACTACTACATGCAATTTTTGTGGTAAGTACGGTCATACTGAAGCTGTTTGTTTTCGAAAGGTGGGTTTTCCTTCTAGTGATGTTAAAACCTCAAAGTTTTCTTCTACTAGAAAAATTTGCACTTTTTGTAACCGTCTTGGCCACACTGTCGACACCTGTTATAAAAAACATGGGTTTCCTCCTGGCTACAAATCCATCAATAGGACATCCCAAGCCAACAATATGTTTACTACTAACCCTTCTTTTGAGTCTTTTTCTAAAGAACAGGATGTAAAGGGGATTCAACTTACACCACAGCAGTGTCAATTCCTGACCAACATTTTGCGTCAGCAAAACCTTGAGGATCCTGCCCCTCACGCTCAAATTAATCAAGTCGGAACCTTCTCGGCAGATAAAATCACCAATACCGAGCAATCTTCAACGGGTAAGTTTTTCTCTTCATTATCTGCTATAAAAGAATCTTGGCTTGTTGATTCTGGTGCCACTGATCATGTTTGCCACAATTTGAGCGCTTTTACTACTTGGACTAAAATCAAACCTGTCTTAATTAGTCTCCCAAATGGTCAAACTGTTTATGCCACATATTCTGGTTTAGTACATTTTTCGGCCAAGTTTTATTTGTTCGATGTGTTATATGTGCCTCATTTTCAATTAAACTTAATATCTGTTTCTAAACTCACACACCAACTTAAATGCACTTTAACTTTCACTTTAACTCACTGCATTATACAGGACAATCTCACCCAAGAGAGGATTGGTACAGTTGAAGCCACTGGTGGCTTGTACCCTGTCACTACCTTGCCTGCTTCTAATCGCTCTAAACCACATAATTTTGCTCCTCTTATTAATTGTAATATCACGGACAAAACATTGTGGCACTATAGACTGGGGCACCCTTCACATGAAAGATTACATGTCTTACGCAAACAATACCCTTTTATTACTATTGATACTCATCATGTATGTGACACTTGTAGTCGTGCAAAACAGAAGAAACTTCCTTTCACTTTAAGTACTACTGCTACCTCTGCTATTTTTGATATTGTACACTTTGATATTTGGGGACCCTGTTCCATAACTTCTATGCAAGGTTTTCGTTATTTCTTAACTATTGTTGATGATTACTCGCGCTATACTTGGGTTATTTTGTTGCATAATAAATCTGAAGTGCGTCCGCACATCATTAACTTCACTCTTTTTGTTCAAAATCATTTTCAAACTAATATCAAAACGATTCGTACTGACAATGGTGTTGAGTTTGCTATGTCAAGTTTTTATGCTTCAAAGGGAATTATACATCAAACATCTTGTGTTGAAACACCACAACAAAATGGCATTGTGGAACGTAAACATCAACACATACTAAATGTAACCAGGGCCTTACTTTTTCAAGCAAATCTTCCTCCTATCTTTTGGGAATTTGCTGTAAATCATGCTGTTTTCTTAATAAATTCTATTCCTACTCCATTCCTTAATAACATCACTCCTCATGAACAATTGTTTGGAAAACCGTATGACATTTCTTTTTTAAAAGTGTTTGGTTGCCTATGCTATGCTAGTACCATTACTGCACATAGGAAGAAATTAGATGATAGATCTATCAAAGGTATTTTTCTTGGTTTCCCGCAAAATACAAAAGGTTATATTGTCTTAAATTTAAAGTTTCATCGCATAGAGATATCAAGACATGTAATCTTTCATGAAACCCATTTTCCATATAAATTGGATAGTGGCTTGCCTAGGGACCCCAACACTTTATCTCTCCCTATTTCTAACGCATATAATTTTGCTCTTGATTTTTTTTCTGATACTGCACCTCCTGCCGAGCCGTGTGCCTCTACTCCTGCACCTTCTGCCGAGCCGTGTGCCTCTACTCCTGCACCCAATACTGCCCCTCCACCAGCCTTATTATCCTCTGATTTTCCGGCAAATAATGTCTCTGCTCCTGCATCCAACACTGCACCTCCACCAGCATCATCACCTCCTGCACCTCCAGGAAGCACCTCACCCCAATTTCCAAGAAGATCAACTCGTCCTCACCGACAACCTGCCTATCTTGCCGATTTCCACACAGCAACCAACACTGTAAGTAGTCGATATCCTATTCATAATTACTTGTCTTACAATTCCTTATCTTCTAATTTTAGAAATATTATTTCCTCTATCAACTCTCATCCTGAACCTCGCACCTATACCGAAGCCTCCAAACATGCTTCTTGGCAATCTGCCATGCAAGCTGAGCTTCAAGCTCTTGCTGCTAACAATACTTGGCAACTTACCCCTCTCCCTCCAGGAAAGAAAACTATTGGTTGTAAATGGGTATATAAAATTAAATATCATTCTGATGGCACTGTTGAGCGCCACAAAGCTAGAGTTGTTGCCAAAGGATTCACCCAACTTGAAGGACTTGATTTCTTAGACACTTTTGCACCTGTTGCTAAACTCACTACCGTCCGCCTTCTCCTTGCTGTTGCCACTACCAAAAATTGGGTTTTAAAACAACTTGATGTCAATAATGCCTTTCTTCACGGTGATCTCCATGAAGAGGTATACATGACTCCCCACCTGGTCTCTCTCTTCCTTCTCCCCAGCATGTCTGCAAGCTTCAACGGTCTTTGTATGGTCTTCGTCAAGCTGGTCGTCAATGGTACGCAAAACTTTCTACTTTTCTTTTATCAAATAATTACTCTATCTCTGTTGCTGACCACTCTCTTTTTCTTAAATATAATAATGATAAACTCACTGTTATTCTTGTTTATGTTGATGACTTGCTCTTAACTGGTGATGACACGGAGGAAATCAATACAATTACTGCATCCCTTCACCATCACTTCAAGATAAAAAATTTAGGTAATCTCACCTACTTTTTGGGACTGGAAATTGCTCGCAATAGTACTGGTCTTCATTTAAGTCAACGCAACTATACTCTTGATCTCCTTCAAGAAACTGGCATGCTTGACTCTGCACCTGTGGCCACTCCTATGACTCACACCTCCCGTCTCTCTCCGGACCAAGGCTCACCTCTCGATGCTGATGCCACTTCCCAATACAGAAGACTCCTTGGACGTCTCATTTACTTAACCAACACGCGACCAGACATTGCCTTCGCTGTTCACAATTTAAGCCAATTCATATCTGCACCCACAACTCATCATCAGCAAGCTGTCTCCCGTCTTTTGCGTTACCTCAAGGGCACCCCTGGTGAAGGACTATATTTTTCTCACACTAGTTCACTTCACCTTTGTGGTTTTAGTGACTCTGACTGGGCAACATGCCCTACCACACGCAAATCTGTCACTGGATATTCCATCTACTTAGGCGACTCCCTAATATCATGGAAATCAAAAAAGCAGCCAACTATCTCCCGCAGCTCCTCTGAAGCCGAGTATAGAGCACTTGCCACCATCACATGTGAGCTACAATGGTTGTCCTACCTCCTTCAGGATTTACATCTTCCTCTCTCCCAGCCTGCAAACCTATATTGTGACAACAAATCTGCCCTTCAAATAGCTTCCAATCAAGTTTTTCATGAACGAACCAAGCACATCGAAATTGATTGTCACCTAGTTCGTGAAAAACTTAACTCTGGTCTCCTCAAATTGCTGCCCATTACTTCTGCAATGCAAGTTGCTGACATATTCACCAAGCCCCTTGCTTCCGCACAGTTCTCTACTCTCAAATCCAAGCTGGGCCTGACAAATATCTACTCCCCAGCTTGAGGGGGTGTTAACATATTTATTTTTCCATTTTAAATTATTGGGCTTTGTTTGTTTGGCCCAACCTTCCTTTTCTGTTTCAGCTAGGTCTTAATCTTTCTCTTATATATACACCATGTATTTTACTCTATAATACACAAGTGAATAAAAGTTTATTTTATATTTAGTTTTCTTTACAATTAGGGTTTATCAAAACCTTTTTTTTTCTCCATTACGACTACGTGCGATTACGTTCGTTATATTAAAGCATCACATCAGGCAAGGAATATTCATCTTCATTTACTGTAATAGGAATCAAAATATCAAATACATTTCATATTGTTATCTATTCACTTATTAAGATATTTACAATGTTATTCCTAATCGCCAACCAAGACTTCAATCCACTTATATTCATTTAATATTTATCTTGATTTGTTCTTCATATTGATGATAGTTATATTTATTTGGTTTTGGTGTTTTTTATTGATGAAAATAAAAAATAGTTAGGAATCTAAGTGTTTAGATATAAAAAATTGAACAACATATAAGAAAAAAGACTTACAAATTTTTGATCTAAAAGTTTTAAGTTGAAGATGGTGTCATGATTTCTTATATGAATTGACTCATGACTCGTTGATATCAAATCTCTTTTATTTATCCTCTCAAAGGACCCAACAAAATTATGGATGGATAATTGAGTTACTTTACATTGATATATATGATACTAAAAGACTTCAGAGACCTAGAGTTAAAAATTTCAATGTCAATTAATGTATATTTTTATAATTTTTACTACAAGAAAATCATGAAATAGAAACCAAACTTTCTTGTAGTGTTTGATTTGCCTTAGGTTACATGATGATTATGTATTTGTGCCTTTTTAACAAGCTAGCTTATAAGTAAAAATATCATATTTATTATAAACACTTAACCATGGCATGGATGGTATACACATACACATAGCTAAATAATTGAAGAGGGTGGAATTCGAAGTGAAGTCCATTGAGTGACCAAAGAAGCTTTAACCACTACACCATTTATTATCATTGTTATTATTAATATATTTAGTTATTTTTTAATTATATTTAAAATAAGTTATATACGGATTTTATCTGTATGTAATACTATTTTTTAAAATTAAATTTGAAATAAGTTACATAGTTTTTTTAATTATATTTTATTACATACAGATATAATTTGTATGTAACACTTTTTACTATTTTTTAATTAAATTTGAAATAAATTACATACGGATATTCTATTTTTTGAATTAAATTTTAAATATATTACATATGGATTAGAATCCATATGTAAATATCTATATGTAACATTTACATACTCTTTTCTATGTTTGATAGTTTTGTTCCCCTAATGGATTAGCTTGCCTTCTACCAATCTTGCTTCCATCAATTCTGTCTCTTTCTGATTTCTTAGTATGTTTTCTCCCAAAAAGAGTTGTTACTTATTAGTTTCAATAGAATGGTCCAACTTATGGGGGAGACTATGCCCAAAGATCATCGAATGGTTAATAATTTTTTCCAAGCTAAGAAGTCAGTGGAAAAATTGGGTTTGGGTTGTACGAAAATTGATTGTTGTCCAAAAGGATGCATGTTGTATTATAGGGAACATTGTCATAAAAGTATAACTAATTGCTTTATTTGTGGAATGGAGCGATATAAGACAGTCAATAAGAGGGGAATTGAAAAGAAAATTGCTATTAAGAAAATGTGGTACTTTCTCTTCATTCCTAGACTTAGAAGGTTATACTCTTCAATGGCAATTGCACCTCACATGAGATGGCATAGTGAGAATCAAAGGGACCCGTCTATTTTGTCTCATCCATCTGATGGAGAAGCTTGGAAGCATTTTGATAGAATGCATCCAGATTTTATTCAAGACCCAAGAAATGTCAGATTAGGTTTATGTGCAACTGGGTTTAATCCTTTTGGTCAATATGGAAAAAGTTATTCTTGTTGGCCAGTTATCCTAACCCCATACAACCTTCCGCCTTCCATGTGCATGAAGAGAGAGTTTATGTTTTTGACAATCTTAGTTCCAGGTCCTTCAAATCCAAAGCATAAGATTGATGTGTTCTTACAACCACTTATAGATGACTTATGCACCTTGTGGACTGAAGGGATATTGACTTATGGCGTGTCACTAAGGCAAAATTTTATGGTGAAAGCTGCTTTGATGTGGACAATTAATGACTTTCCAGCTTACGGCATGTTATCGGGTTGGATGACTTCTGGTAGACTTTCTTGCCCTATATGCATGGAAAGAACAAAGGCTTTTTATCTTAGTCATAGCCACAAGATATCCTTTTTTGACTGTCATCGTCAATTTCTTTCACCTGATCATCAATTTAGGAAGAATAAAAAGGCATTCAAGAAGAAGTTTGTTGAGACTGATCCCCCTCCTCCACGTTTGTCTAGTCTTGACATTTGGAATAGGGTTGCACACTTACCAGTTTGCACTGAATTACAAGAACAACCAAATATTCCTGAATATGGTATTAAACATAATTGGAAGAAACAAAGTATATTTTGGAGGTTGCCATATTGGAAAACTCAACTTTTACGTCACAATATTGATGTTATGCACACAGAGAGAAATGTGTTCATGAATGTGTTTGACATTGTGATGGATATCAAAGGAAAAACTAAGGACACAAACAAGGCTCGATTGGATGTAGCACAAATATGCAATCGAAAAGAGCTATAGTTGAAAGACATTGGTGGTGGCAAACTTATCAAACCAAAAGCAGCATATACATTTACGAAATCCCAAAGAGTCTTTATTTGTAAATGGGTTAAAGAACTGAAGCTTCCAGATGGATATGCTTCCAATTTGGGTAGATGTGTTGACCTTAATCAAGGCAAGTTACATGGCATGAAAAGTCATGATTGTCATGTGTTCATGCAACGTTTGCTTCCAATTGCATTTGACGCATTACCAAAATCAATCTGGAAAGTTCTTATTGAACTTAGTCTTGTCTTCAGAGAATTAAGTTCGACAACACTAAATGTTGAACACCTAAGAGTTATGGAAGAAAATATTCATGTGTTATTGTGTAAATTGGAATAAATATTTCCACCAAGCTTCTTTGATTCCATGGAACATCTTCCAATTCATCTACCTTACGAGGCAAAAGTTGGTGGTCCAGTCCAATATCGTTGGATGTATCCATTTGAGAGGTATAAAATTACTAATCACTATTACAATATTTGTTGTTTATTTATTTAATATTTAAAATTATGTACATCCATATTCTTTTTTAGGTTCTTACACTCCCTAAAAAAAAAGTAAAAAATAAAGCGAGGGTGGAAGGCTCTATTTGTGAAGCTTACTTGATGGAGGAAACATCTACATTTGCCTCATTTTATTATCCTGATCATGTTGAAACAAGAAGGACTAGGATCCCTCGTAATCTTGAAGTAGGCGAGGGTTCTTCACGTGCTCCTCCTATTTCAATTTTCAATTATCCAGGAAGAGAAATCAGAAAATGCATGACATATTATCTAAATCAAAAAAACTTTGATGCTGCCCAATTGTATGTTCTTCAAAACTGTGAAGAGGTTTAACCATACTTTGAGTAAGACAATGTTCACTCATTTGAAAAGAAAGTGAATTATGTTGCATGAGGTTTGAATAATCAATTTCTTTGTTGCAGTATTTATGTTGAATATTTAAGAGAGATTAGTCCTACTGCTTCAGAAGCTCAAATTGGCCAATACATTTCATCCTATTTTGCTACATGGTTCAAACAATATGTATGTTTTTAATTTGCCTTTTATACAAATTTTACTTTTAGATAGACATTGTGTAATTTATAATCTTTTGTTTAGGTTCTAAATCCAGAAAATAATATTGAAGATCCATTATTGGTTAACTTAGCATGGGGTCCTAAGAGAAAAGTTCAATCATGGTCTATCTATGTTATCAATGGATACAAATTTCACACTGTTCTTTGGAGTGAAGGCATGAATTCCACTAACTATGGTGTTTATGTACGAGGAACCAATGGTTAATCAGAGTCAGATTTTTATGGAATATTGTCTAATATTATTCAATTGGAGTATACTGGCTTTCCAATAATGAATGTAGTTCTCTTCCAGTGTGAATGGTTTAATAATACTCCTAATATAGGAACCAAAGTAGATAAGAACTATGGGATCGTTCAAGTAAAAGAATCACGGAGATATAATAAAGCATATGATCCATTCATATTTGCCCAACAGGCAGAGCAAGTTTATTACACCAAATATCCAGAGGGACACCAAGGTTGGTTGGGAGTAATTAAAACAAAAGCTCGTATTAGAATCATTGATAACACAGTAAGTGAGGTTGAGCATGACACTCCATACCAAGATGATGAGCTTCTACAACTTGAAGTAGTGCTACATGTTGATCCAGAATTCATTCATGATTCTCTTGCTGATGTTGATGGGGGGGGGGGGGGGGAGAGAGAAGAAGTAGATATACAATTACTAAATGAAACAAACTTAGATGAACAATACGAGGAGGAATACATTTCAAGTGAGGATAACATTGAGAGTGATTTCAGTGACACAGATACCTCTTCGATAATTCATGCATTAAAATTGATTGTATACCTTGTCCAAATTATGTTTAACATTAATTTTATTGTGGTTTCCCATAATTGTAGTGAATAACAGGGAAGATGACTGACATATTTGGTTGTAGAAAACACAATCAGGTTTGAGTCTTTTTATCATGATTACTTTATTTGTTTATTCAAAATTGATTGATCCACTTTGATTATTATATTAATTACATCTTATATATGTAATATTTTTTACTTGCAGATGACACCAAGGGGTAGAGGTGGTGGTCGTAGACCACCTAATCGTGGTGGTCGAGGTGTTCGTGTTGATGATATATCTTTACCCAATATCAACATTCCCCCTTCGTTTGTTCTTCCAACAACTATGGAGTCTACACATCCTATTTATGAAGGAGCCGCCCCACTTCCTACACTTCACGGACAAGATATTGAACATCATGTAGGAGAATCAAATCCTACTACCTTTTCTACAGGCCAACTATGAATCAACCTTCACCGATACAAGACTCTCTTACACCTGACAATGAGTCTGGCAATGTAGTTGATCAAAGACCCTGGCTTCATGCAGAAAGAGGAGAGTAAGTATATTTTAATCTAATTGTAATTCGTAAATATGATCTAATTTTCATATATCATTTTGACAATATATTTTGAACATAGTTTTTCACCTGCAAATGGACCTTCCAATGTAATCTCACGAATCATCAAGCAAAAATATGATGAACCCAGTCCCACTTGGAAGAAGGTTCGTCTTGAGCTTAGAGATAGATGGTTTGGACAGTTCAAGGTAATTTGAGTTATGATTACATTTAAAATGATATTTTATTTTTCTACAATGTTTTTTTTCTAATTTATTTTACATGCAGAAAGAGTATAGGTGGGATATGGAACAAGACCAACTCATTAGATCCATTTTTGATACAAAAGTCTCCCGTATCTTTAAAAATGCTATGAGTAAAGTTAGGCATGGTCAAGATAAGGGTACCTGGATTCCACAACTTGTTCGAGCAACCTTGGACCAGCATTGGAGTTCTACAGAATTCCAGAACAAGAGTGTTATTGCCAAGGCGAATCGGGTTGTTGAGAAGGGAGCCTCAGCCTACTGTGGTGGTTCCATATCTACCGCAGCTCACTTTGAGAAAATGGTAATATTATTATATTTCTTCTCTTTCTATATTTAATTTAAATACAATCTATGATATCTTTTTATTGAATTTATGTAGACTAAAGAGCTTGAACGACAACCAACTGCTTGGGAGGTTGTAGAAAGAACAAAGAAATTGAAGACTGGACAATGGGTCAATGACAAGACTCGCGACCTTGCGGTATGTTTAAAATTTGTTATAGTTTAATTTTTACTATATGTTTTCTTCGCAATAATCAATTTGAATTCATTTTCAGGAGAAATATAAGAAACGTCGAGAAGAAGCCCAACAACAGCAAATGCTTGAAAGCGCATCTTCGCAAAACTCTCATGTTGTCTCTATTGATGACAATGAAATATACATCGATGTTGTTGGAAGTGGAAATAAAAAAGGGAATGTCTATGATCTTGGTGTATTGAGCAAAAGGTTTAATAGTTCAACAAGTGCTCACTCTGCTGCAAGTCAAGTTCCTGTAGTCCATCAAATAGAAGAAATGCGTGAGATTATTCAAAAGCTAAATGATGAACTTATGACAAAACGTGTCAAGGAGCGGACACTTGAAGAAAAGATGGAGCTATTGATGAAAACTCATGAAGAGCAAAGTGAACGCATGCGCAAACAAGATGAGAAGATGCAACTCATCCTACAACACATTCAAATGAATAATCCTGCATCAGGCTCTTCAGATCCTACTACCAGTGGACATCATAAAGGAGACCAGAGTAGAGATGACAGTTCAGAAGAAGATTAGTTATATGTTGAATTATATCATAGATTTGACTCTTTTAACTAGTTTTCAACAGTTTTAGTTGTGTAGTATGATTTACCTTTAATTTGAGCACACTTCTTCTTAAACTATGTATTTGAAGTTCATTACAATTTAGTTTGATTGAATTTTGAGTATCTCTATATGGAAGTCTGAATTTTTTTATAAAATGGTCAAAATACCATTTTAAATAGGTATTAATAATACAAATAAAAATAGCCACCGAAAATTGATTTGGTGGCTATTTAGCCACCGAAATCAAATCTGTCGCTGTAGAAGTCTCCATTTAGCCACCAAAATAGTCACCAAAAGATTTCTTTTTAGCGACCGAAAATGGTGGTCGCTATCACCTTCTAATTCAGCCACCGATTTAGCCACCGAAATTTGGGTAGCTAATTTGGGTTTTGAATTTCTGTGACCAAATTTTTTGCGACTGATTTAGTCACCGAAATTTCGGTTGTTAATTTGGTTTTCAAATTTTGGTGACTAAATTTATCTGCGACAAATTTGGCAACCGAATTTTTGGTTGCTAATTTAGTTTCTAAATTTTGGTGACCAAATTTCCTGCGACCGATTTAGCCACCAAAATGTCGGTTGCAAATTAGCGACCACTTTATAATTCGGTCGCTAACGGCTTTGCGACCAGGGTTTTCGCTTCCATCTTTATTTGGTGACTGTTTCGGTCGCAGATATGATTAGCGACCGATTATAGTGATTTTAGCGACCGAATTTGGTGGTCGCTAAAAGTGATTATTTTTGTAGTGTATGTTTATGATGATGATATAATGTTTAAAATGTGAGATTGAGTATATATGCTTAGGGATGTTGAGATGAATGATATGATGTATGCATTTTACATCCTTTTTTGGTGACTCTTTCTTGGTGATGGATCCTTTTGGATCACTTCTGAACATGTATATGAATTTGGTATTTATGTATACAAGGGTTAATCATCGATGAGTGACCTCGATTGGTTATAAGTGATGTAGGGATATACCTAGAGTGATATTGAGCCTTGAGTGGTGATGATAAATTAGGAACTCACGATAAGAAGTATCTCAACTTCACTATTTTCTAGTTTTGTAGATATGACTTTAAATGATGAGAAACTGAGAGAGACTTACACTCTAACATTGAAAACATGAGTTAACTAAGGTCTGATAACTAAGGTCTGATGAGTGCATAATGTGTAAAATGTTAATCTTTAACTTATTTATCATGATTTTTAGAAATATTTAAAAAATATTCATATTTAATTATGACATGTGTGAGTAAATATAAATTTATTTGTGTATCTCAATTATATGCAAGTAGAATCATATTTGAGTGTATGATAAGATGTTTGTGTTATATATATTAGTTCATCTGAACATAATGGTTATATATTATATTATATTCTAATAAACACATGTAAGTTATATTTATTAATTATTATGTGTAATATTAATATTGTCCATTCAATATTAAATATATGTGTAAAAGACATGATAGTGTAAATGTTTTTATGGTTTCTATTTAGATATTTTTATTTGTATATTTTTATAAAAGACAGCCATTTTGATATTGATACACAAAATATGATAGACACATTATTTTTATATAACAAAATGTTGGGAACTCTAGAGGTCTCGTTTGATTATATTTTCCTTCATAACATTTGGTTTACTTCACAATCTAACTCAGAAAAATAGCCAGCCACAAGTACAATAAAGTAAACAGTTTCGTAAAAGTCGAAATGAGAGAAATCCTTTATAAGTTTTTCTCACTTTCCCTTTTCTCTTTTATGACAACATTACCATGTGTGGAGTTCAGCGTGGTTGTGCTACAAACGTGACAAAATCAATTTCATTTATTTATTTTGCATGGTCAGGGACGTGCTTCTTCATGCAAAAAACAAATATTATTTTTCAGTTTTGATTAATGAGCTAAATATGCATTTACATGAGTGTAATAAGATAGTGTACGTGACGTTATGGTTGGGTTTTTAATAAACTGAAAATAATCTCTCGTTTTTTTTTGTCGTTTAACATTTTTGTGTAGATTTCAAAATTATAATTAATACTCCATTTATGAAAAATTAATGTTTATTTTTCAAAAAAATGGTAATATTTTTTGGTGGAGTTTACGTGTATTATTAACATTGGAAAATTAAATTGATAAAACTATATATTTAAGAGTCTCATTGAATACATAGACTAAAATAATTTGATATGAGTGAAGGTTCGTGGTGAAGAGTTGAATAGATGCGAAATTAAAAATGAAAAAAATATTAGTTTTGGTTGAATAGTTATAGAAGATACGTAATAGATTATGTAACGAGGAAAAAAAGAGAGACGCGTGTGTAAGATGGAATTAAATAGTTGACTAAGTAAATTAAATTTAGGAAAAAAGAAGAAAAAAGAGGCAGTTAGAAAATGATATGATTTAGTTTGGAAGTTTGTGAAGGGTAATTTACATAAATTATATTGATCCCAGTGGTACACCGTCTCTGACCAGAATCTGACGTAACTTCAGCCAAAGACTTCATACTTTATGAAGCTTCTCCTCCCCTTCATCACTAACAACAAAACCAACCATTTATAAGCGCTTCCTCTTTTCCTTCACTTTATGAAATCTTCTCTCTCTCTCTCTCAAAAGCTTCACCACCTTCCTCTAGAATGAGCCAAATGAAGAACACAAATGGCTCTAATAAAAATGGAGGAATTTACTTTTTTCTCCTCCTCCTCCTCATTGTTCCTCTTGCGGCTGCACAATCTTCTGACAATAACCAGAACACATCGTATTACAACCGCTTCAGCCCTTCCATGGCCATCATAATCGTCATCCTCATCGCTGCGGTCTTCCTCATGGGCTTCTTCTCCATCTACATCCGCCACTGCGCCGACTCCCCCTCCGCCAGCATCCGCAACCTCACCGGAGCCGCCGCCCGCCCGGGCCGCGGCCTCGACCAGGCGGTCATCGACGCCTTCCCCACGCTGGAGTACTCCGTGGTGAAGATCCACAAGCTCGGAAAGGGAACGCTGGAATGCGCGGTGTGCTTAAACGAGTTCGAGGACACCGAAACGTTGCGTTTGATCCCCAAGTGCGATCACGTGTTCCACCCTGAGTGCATCGACGAGTGGCTCGCCTCCCACACCACCTGCCCCGTCTGCCGGGCCAACCTCGTCCCTGAGCCCGGAGACTCCGTCAGAGGAATTCCAGTTCTCGACGCTCCTCATGACATCGAGGCCCAATCCGAAGCCCAGCCCGAGGCCCACAACGACGCCGTCGGGCCTTTTCCCGAACAAGAGCGAGAGCCTAAGCTTCCAATCTCCTCCGAACCCCCTCAAGTAGTCAGCCTAAACCAGACGCTCAACCGGAACCGCACGAGAGGCTCTCGCTCGGGCCGCCCCCGCCGCTTCCCGCGCTCTCACTCGACCGGTCATTCGCTGGTCCAGCCCGGCGAGGACACTGAACGGTTCACCTTGAGGCTCCCCGAGGAAGTTAGAAAACAGATACTTCTCAACCCGGAACTGCATCGAGCGAGAAGCTTGGTTATGCTGCCCAGGCAAGGTAGTTCGCGGCGTGGATATCGAACCGGCGAGGGAAGTAGCAGAGGGAGGTCTTCGAGGCGGTTGGACCGGGGGTTTAAGTCCGACCGCTGGGTTTTCACTATGGCGCCGCCATTCTTAGTGAGGGCCTCTTCTGTTAGGTCGCCAAGGGTGGCCAACAATGGCGGCGCAGGAACATCTGCTTCTACTCCCTTTCCGCCGCCGGCTGCTGTGGAATCTGTTTGACTTCCCCCTTTGTTCAATATTTTATTGAATTAATCGATTTTTTTTTCTGCCACGATTTATTTTTTGGTCTGAAATTGGAAAGATGTGTATAATATTTGGCACACTTGTTTTGCGTTGAAGAAAAATAGCTGGAATTGTGAATGGTTATGGTTTGGAAAGAAGGGAATGGCAGAAAGTTGAAAGCAATGGGAGCGACGAGAACAGAAAGGTTTATGATCTGCAGGGAAAATGGTATGCACAATAGGTGTACATACTATACACTATGACAACCCAGACATAAATAAGATGAAGAAATTAAATGTATTTGATTTATAATTTTTGTCATTCTAGTTTTAAAAAGAAAGTATTTTTTTTATATAATCACTTGTGTGATTAATAACATTTTAAGAATTATGTCTTATCTTAAAAAACAAGGAATACGGGTCAGGGATTATTTTATAAAGAAAATATAATTTCTTTTTTTCGTTCAAAAGATATTAGATGAGTAATGCATTAGCTAGTTTTTTTTACTGGGACCTAATTTATTGGTTTACAGTCACTTCACAATTATATTTAAAAATTTAAAGATAAAATTAATGACTTATGCTTTTGATTTTTATTTATTTTGTCTCTTCACAATTTTAAATCTTTAATTTTAATTTAGATTATTTATTTTAGGATAAATAAATAAATAACATTTCTTTTATTTAATATATTAACAGTTATTTTATGTCATATGATATTATGAGAAACAGTAGAGGCCTTAAATTTTAGAAAATAAAAAATATTTTCTTATGTAAATCAAAATATAAAATTAACTCATTTTACAAGAATAATAACGTACTCATGTCCATCTTCTGAACAAAATTATTTCACCTAAAAATCATATCATTTAAATGATTATAGTATTATAAAAATATCTCATTTTCATAAGAATTTTTAACATATAAATATATATGCTAAAACAAAATATTTAAAGAAAAAAAATAAACTTTATCTACTTACTCTCGAGTTCTAAGTTCTAGGAACGTAGTACATGGTCAATAGTCCAATTTGGTAAGAAAAACTAATTTTACTTTTTAATAGTACTATAAACTGATGCAAAGGTGATATGGTTATAAATTCTAATTTTTTCTTGCAAAGATTGTATTGATGCGTTATATAAGTGTTATACTTATTTTATGTGTTTTTTGAATTAAATAGATGTTTGGAGTAAATTGAGTTTGATTTGGTTTATTTTATGTGAAAGTTTGTGTTGAATTGAATCAATATAAAAAAAACTAAGAATTTTGTTGATTAAAATGTAGTTTGTTATGATATTTGGTTAAATGATTTGAAAATATAATTTATTTTGAACTAAGTGTAAATTACTTGAGTAATTTTAGAGTTCTAAAACTCTGAATAAGATTAAATGACTCAAGTTGGAGGTGGTAATTTTCAAAACTAGTAATAAAGGATTTGGAAAACCAAATTTAAGACACTTGAACCAATTTCATAATTACGCAAGTGAGTCATATGCTCGCTGGGTGAAATTCAGAAATTAGAGAACTCGAGAGCATTGGATGTTGGGCAAGCCACTCTCATTGGATGAATTTGGTTCCAATAATTTGGTCATTGGGCTAGCAATGTTTGCACTCGCAAAATTTATGAATTAAAAATCCAAGAGCATTGGTCACTAGGCGAACAACTCTAGCTAGGATAAATTGGTCCTAGTGATTTGGTCACTAGATGAGCCTCACATTTACTAAGCGAATTTAGTCAGAACTTGGTAGTTGGACGATCCCGAGACTCGTTGGGCGAGAATGCATGTTCTGCACATGTGAATTATGAATGTGAGATGTTCTATTATGTTTTAAAAGTTAAATTTATATATTATTGTATGGTATATTGAGGTGTTGAATAAATTATGAACCATGTGGAAGTGTGATTGAGTCATGGTATTTTTAGAAAATAAAATAACGTGTTGAGATTGTTTAGGATAATCATTGAATTAGATATTTATCTATAAATAAATATTTTAACTCTATTGGTATATCAAAATTATATTAATGAAATTTATTAGGTGATGAGAGTCAGTGGATGTTCATATTAGTAAGTTTGTAGTTTGAAAGATAATTGGTCTAGCAGGTTATACGGGTTTATCATATCATATAAGAGGATAATTCTTATGTTCATGTAGTTGTGTGGAGAACACAATGAAGATAGTAATACATATACATATATCTTAATCAAATTCAACATGTGTATCTTTTGGAAGTAGAGTCAAGTGATTATATACGCATGTAAGTGGATCTCTAACATGAGTGATATAAAATATGAAATATGTGTAAACACTTGATTGTTGTAAGGAATGAGATATGAGTCAAATTCAACACATGTATTTTTTTAAAGTAGAGTCAAATGTCTATGCATGTTAATGAATTTCTAGCATGAGTAATATTGAATATGAGATATTTGTAAACATTTGTAAGAGATAAAATATGAAAGCTTGAGATGTTTTGTAAGTTGTTTGAATGTCTTCTAAAAATCTCTAGTTTGTATTATTTATTGTTGTGTTTGTTTAAAATATGTGATGATCGTATCTTTCAAGAGAAGAGAAGAGAAGAGAAGAAAATGTTGCAAGTAATAGAATTTCACAATGAGTAAATGAAGTTTTTTATTTTTTTTTGGTGTTTTGTTTTGATACATGTATATATTTAAAAATTTATATGAAAAAGAGTATTATTTGATAATGACGTGAATGTTACATTATTGATCAACCAAGCATATAAGTTATATGGTTTCATGAAAATTTGAATTATATTCGATTTCATGTAACTACAGCTGATCTTGTCACTATTACACGTATCTCCGTATAATTTGGATACGAGTAGGTATAAAACTAATTTTATTTTATTAAAATTGTGATATTTTTTAATTTAAAACTTTGTGACATATTTTGACCTCTTCAATTAACTAGAGTTTTGTGGCAGCCAGGGTTATAGTGAGGGAGTAGGCATGGAAAAATGACTTAAATTAGAATGATGGTTTATTTGACTTGGCCTTCCAAGAGACCTTAAGTTACCCAAAACACATTTCACTACGTTTGCAATAAAATATCCAGTTATAATTCAATGCTTTTAATATGACAATTCCTCACTTCATATATTAAAATCACTTTAGACCCTTGAATGATTTTGGTAATCACGAAGACATTAAGCCATTAAGGAATAAAAGTCCCCCAAAACATAAAGAAATATTTAAAGGAAAGTCTCCCAAACTTTTATATATTATTTTAATAATGATATTTGTAGTTTGTTTTCTCTCTTCTTTTTTCTCAGAAAGTTTGTTTTCTTTGAAAAACAGTTTGAAAGCTTAATTTTGAAATGTCCGCAGATAGCTTAATGTTTTTCTTTTCCTGGTTCACATTAATTATTTGTCTCTGATCTATATTTTTTATGTGTAGGTGGTACACGACATTTCACCCGAACTGAATTGTCCGGTCTTTGAATCCACAATGTTGGGAAACATTAGAATGTTTAGACATTTGGAAGACAATGCTGTGTGTTTTTTTTTACACACATGGATATGGTGTTAAAGAACTCTGCCTCACTTTATTCTTCTTTACTACACAACTTTAATGTATCTTTATTCATTAAACTTTTTATAAAGTTCTGTATTAGTCCTAAATATTTTTTAATATTTAATGCTTTATTTTTTTTTATCTATTAATAATTAATTTATGATATATTCAACGTTATCTCTGAACATAAGAGAGTAAGAATAATTGACTAAGTACTTTCCATTAATTATCATTTATTTATAGTTCTTTTGGAATTTAGATGATTAAAAAATATTAAATAATTATTATGATATATAAATAAATTTTATACTACTAATATATAATTTTTAATTATAATATAATTTATGTGTGTTAAATATTATATTAAATAAGTAATTATTTACGTACATAAAGGAACTCAGTTTGAAGTCTCTAACAATGCCTACTGTTGCATGTTTGTTGCTACCAAGAGAATTATAAGTTTGAAATAAATTAACTTTGTTCTACACATTTTCCATATTTACATCAATTTCTTTTATGTAACATAATTGAAGGTTAAAAACTAAGAAAAAAACCTATTTTATATTAGTGTTAAGAAAATAAATATAATAATTAACTAGAAAAGACTTTTATATTTTGTTTGAATTTGAAGATAGATTTGAGAAGATTTTAGGTGAAAGTAAGTGAAAAGTGAGATTATTTAGATTAAAGGAAAGATGATAAGAAATAAAGAGAAAGTTTGGGAAACTTAGTGAATGATGTGATTGATAAAATATTATTTTTAGATAAATAAAAGTGTAAGATTACAAATTTATCTTTGTAGTTAAAATTAAATTAAAATAAAATATGATTAAATTTTTTTACGTTAAAAAAAAATAAAATTTATGTAAAAATATTTTACATTTTTTTAAATATATATTCTGTACAAATAAAATTCCTAAATTATTAAAAAAATTAATAAATATAAATCCTAAATTATTTAATATAAATAAACAAAATTATTAAATTATTAAAAATTCTAAATAAATACAAATTAAAATTATTTAATATCAGTATTCAAATAAAATATAAAACAAATAAAATTCTTAAAGTATTTAAAATCCTATATAAATACAAATCTAAATTATTTATTATCAGTATTTAAATAAAATATAAAGTAAATAAAGAATACACCGTGTGTGTATTGCTTTAAGAAGAATTTTTAAACTTTTCACAAGGGAAAAAATATAATATCTTTTAGTTTATGTGGATTTCTTTCACAATCACTATAAAGGTACAAGGAAAGTTTTTTCTATTTCTTTCCTAATCTTCACTCTCTATTCCTCTCCAATGAGTAGATACAAACACATATTTTCTTTACTATTCCAACAACATGAACAGTATTCATACGGAAGAAAAGAGGCACTTAATGCATAGTGATAGATGAATGACCCATTTTTAAGATCGTACTGAATTAAGTATGTATTTGCACACTCAAACTTATCTTTAAAACATTTTAAAAGTTGAGAATGGTAATCTAATTACATTTTTTTACATTTTAAATGCTTTAAAAATCTGGCCAAATTATTAGAAGTTGGACAAAAGAATTTGAGTAAGGTTTTGTGACATAATAATAGTTTGGTAGAATTTGAGAATTGAGAGCAGAATTTATTAACGGTCATACAACAGGTGATTATAAGACAATTATTTAGCCCTCTAATTTGATTAACCCTTTCCTAGACTCTGTTGAAAGCATAGTCTTATTACTCGTTGTTGGCCACTAATACGATTTCATTGAATGCATATTTGATTGCATGAACAGAGATACATGTGTTATGTGTTGTATAGTAACTGTCAGTGTCTGTAGCAACGAAACGTTCAAAAAATGTTGTTGTTAATTAATAATATAGGTGCCAAGTAAGAGAAACATTGTATGAAGTTCAAAGACTCTGAATTATGGTTGGTAGATATTGGCGAGGGAGCAATTGTAAGAAACAGTTGAAGAAGTGGTTAAAGTAGATATTAATTAGACGGAGTGGGGACGTTGCGTGACTCACTTTTCTTAATACTACCACTTCTTTATTAACCAATTTAATTTGTCTTTTCATACTTTCCAACTACTTTCTACGTACCCTTTTCAGCTATAAATCCTTCCTACACCTCTTTCAACACTCCCTAATACTCACCCACCAGCCCACTAGTCGGGAAAACATCAACATCTCCACCAAACTTTTATCTTTCTATGTAATTACAAACATTTACTTTAAAAACCTATAATATATATATATATATATATATATATATATTTTAAAAATTCTTTATAAATTACATAAAATCTGGAAAGTATTATTAGATCCTTTTTATTGTATAATATGTAACACATATTTACTATAATATGTATTTCGTATTTTCAAAATATACATTATAGTAAGAAGGTGTTACATATTTTACAATCCGATATATACGAAAAAAATAAAATAAAAATAAACAAAAGGTAAAAATATAACTAAACTTATTTTAACCATTGACATTTAGAATCAACTACAACTATTATTGATCACCACAAGCAACCAAGACCAGCTGAAAATAAGAAGAGATCACCATACTCTTCACCAAAATGAAAACCCTAATATATTCTCAAAAGAGTATAGTTGAAATTAAAAGAAATATGCAGGTGTAGGAAAAAGATATTAAGGTGTAGGAAGAATTTGACAAATTCTCTCTTATACTCTTCTAAGTAGGGCATGCTCTTTATTTGTACAAGTCCCAAAAGATTATTGCTTTTTAGAAAGCCCAAACCTTGACTCTTTCTTTCACCACCCCTAAACTTTCTTTCTTCACTCTCATAAGCTTTAGGTTGTGGATAAAGTGATAATGTTATTAAGTTCAAACACTTTTTTAAGAATAAAATGAAACTCGAAGCTTAAAACTGGATAATACTTCGATTACAGTAATTAACCATCTTAATAAACTTGAAATCGGAATATTATAACTACTTAATTGTATTCTGTAATATCAAATTTAGTTTATGAATTAAGAATTCCGTTTCTAAATCTGGAATTCAATAGATTAGAGAATCTGTAATCTTATTTTAGATTATAATATTCAAAATATATTTTTAAATCTAAAAAATATATTATAAATTATACAATTTAAAATATATTTTTAAATTTCAAAATATTAAAATCTTCCCATGCGCAATTTTAAATTTTTCCAACACCTTTGATGACGGAAGAATGAACCCGAAATTTGCAGTGAAACTTTAACAAGCCCAAGCCCAAGCCCACTTGACTGACCCGCCTCACTTGCTAAGAGGACCGTGAAAAGCAAGAGCGAGGAAGTTCGCGCGAATTGAAGTAGCAAGCGGAGAAAGTAGGAAGATGCAGAAGCAGAATGAGGAAGAAGAGAAAAACATTGATGGAAAGCAGAAGAAGAGTTCCGTGGTGATAAGAATACCTTCTTATCAGGAAGTGGTTGAGAGTTCGCAGGCGAAATCGACTCCACCGTCTCTCTTCCTTCCCTCCCAATCGTTTTCCCAAGCTTTCGCCTCCGTCAAATCCTCCGAGTTCTACGCTCCTCCTCCTCCTCCTCCACAATCCAGGTATACACGCTTGTTAATTCTTTACTCATTATCACTATCACCGTTATTATTTTATCTGCTCCTTCTGTTAATTCTTTTCTTTATTAGGGAAACTGCTCAATCGGACGCTCCATCTTCAACTTCGACACCATCTCCCGCTGCTGCTGCATCTTCAACAAAATTACCCGCCTCTCAGGTCTCTCAGGCCTCTCAAAATCGTAATTCAATTCTTGTCAGCCACAGACAGGTCCAGTGCCTTTTAAAATTGTTATCGTAAAAAGTACGACAATCGATATGATTTCAGCGCATTCTAATTAAATTCTCATTATTTTTTCTCGTGTATAATCTTAAGAGATTATTTTTTCAACGTGTTTTTCATATATTATTAGCGTCTTGAAGTGAATTTTCTTTTCCGTTATGTAGAAGGGAAACCCCTTGCTCAAGCACATAAGGAACGTTAGATGGGCGTTTGCCGATATTGTTTGTGACTACATGCTTGGCCAAAGCTCCTGTGCTCTCTATCTCAGGTTATTTTGTCTCTTATAGTTTCTCCGCTGAATTTAGAGGTTTTACTGCACTGGAAGTTCTAGAGTTTGTTTGTTGCGGACTTGCTGTCCTCAGTGTCAATGCCAATAAAACAGTGATTCTTATAAGTTTCTTGAGTTGCTGGAAAAAATTCGCTGTTGAAAATCCATGTCAAACTGTCAATCAACACTGGATATCCTGATGTGATGCATGCTCTATCAGGCGGCGTTTCGTGGGATAATATTTATGATTCAATGTAGTGGATTGGCTATGTTATATAGTTTATCATTGTGCTTGCGGAGTTGCTTTTATTCTGGATTCCTTGTTGTGCATGGTCACTTCAAAGTCTTACAAGTTGTTATTCTTCTACTAGTTGGGTTCATTATAGTTCTATATTTTGGCATCAACTTAACTTAGTTGGATGGTTCAATGCAGTCTTCGGTATCATCTTCTGCATCCAGACTACTTATATTACAGAATTAGGGAGTTGCAGAAGAATTTCAAGCTTCGGGTGGTTTTATGCCATGTTGATGTGGTGAGGCTCTCATTCGAACTTCTATAGCATCTATTTTAGCTTATGTTTTCCAATGATCTATAGAAATTTTTAATTAACTATACCTGTTCTGGTATCTATACGGAGGAAGTGAAATTTCTGTGTTTTCTTGTCGATTGCAGGAAGATGTAATAAAGCCTCTACTTGAAGTCACAAAAACAGCTTTGCTTCACGACTGCACGCTCCTATGTGCATGGAGGTACAATTGATTTTACTTTTAACTGCTTGTGAAGTATGCATACTGAAAATATCATTTTTTTTCTTTACTCTCTCGAGGATGAGTGTGCTGCTATTATCTACTACAGTCTTGTGAACTTCTTATCAAACTGAGTAGAAAATTTAACATGCGATCAAAATTTCTTGTTAAGGATAAAATTGTGGTTGCAACTTCATGAAGCATGTTAATGTGACTATCTATTTTCCAACTGTTTTTTTGGGACACAGTTATAATATACACCTTGGAAGGAGAAATGCTTATCGGAGTTTCTTTAGGAGACTTTGGTCTGGAAGAGTTTCTTCCATTTAAAGGAGCTTGAGATTAATGTAGCATCAACATACATGTGAATTTCAATATCAGTAGTAGTATCTAGCAAGATTTCTCTCACATGTCTAATTGCTTTTATGTGATTCCTTTGTACTGTTGTTATAGTCTGGAGGAATGTGGCCGTTACTTGGAAACCATAAAAGTCTATGAAAACAAGCCTGCAGACATTATTCAAGGCCAAATGGATTCAGATTATCTATCACGGGTATGATTATGTTTCTTCTTTTCTGTTCGTTAATTTTTCTGGGTTTTATTCAATAATTTTAAAAGCAAATGATAAAGGATGCAGTTCGTAAATTGATCAAATTCTAAGCATGGCCACCAATTGTGCTGAAGCTATTTTATTTTCAACTGTAGCTAACACATGCCCTTACAACAGTACGACATGTTAACAAGACTGATGTTGTCACCCTTGGCACAACATTTGGGGTACGTCAACTGCTTTTTAGTACACGCAGATACATATTGATTGATTTAATTCACAAAAGCATTTTCATCAAGCTATATTCTTGTCTTTTCAGTCTCTTTCTAACATTATGGGTGCATCTATGGAAGATCTAGCTCGTTGCCCTGGCATAGGAGAGCGCAAGGTATATTAATGTTACCAATGGTGTAACTGGACTGCAATGGGACTATGATTTGAACTTGCACCTTTTTGTCGCATTGGTTGAATGATCTTGAGCCACTGCTCACTTATATTAACCAAAAAAAATCTGAACCTTCCTGGTGACAGGTCAAGCGCTTGTTTGACACTTTTCATGAACCTTTCAAACGGGTGGACTCAAGCCGGCAGGCCACTCTAGATACTTCTGTTCAGAACAAGCCAGCTAGCCCAGGGTCATCAATCCGGAACAATACTGAATCTTCCTCCTTGATTGAAGACAAGCAAGAGAATGTAGACGATGTAAGCAAACGTAAGAAGAAAGAACCCGAAGTTACTGTCAAGTCTGCCCTTTCTGCAGCTTTTACCAAATACTCCGATAGAGTTGGAAAGCGGAAAAGAACTTCACAAGTGGAGGAAAAAGGAGAATAAGATGTTTTCAAAGAATCAGAAGCTGAAATATAAAATTACCATGAAGTTTTTCACTGGTTGTTTAATAATTTACCCTCGAGCAATCTTATGATATTTAGAGGCTTCGGTTATTATGTCTATGCAAGTAAAGCCATGGAAACTCTATTGGGACTGTAAAGGGGAAACATTTGTAACAAGTGAAGAAGTGGTACTTATAATATGATAGCTGAACTGGAAGGAGGTTAGGAGGCTTTGATCAAAGTGGGAAGTAAGAGAAAAAACTGGTGGGGGCGCATTTAGGGTATAACAATTAATGTAGGGAAGATTGGATTTTCGGTTGAGATAAGTTTTCCCTGTTTAAGAGATATTCTCATTTTTGTACATTGTCTACCTTTTGTTGATTCTCAAACCATATTGGGATTTTTTTGGTCCAATGTTTGTACAAGATGTAGCCTATTTCTGAAACCCCGTAAGGGTATAATAACAAATAGAGCGGAGATTGGGTTTTCGGTTGTTGAGATAAGTTTTCCCCATTTATTATGAGGTACTTTATACATTATATCTAACTCCTTTTCTTGATTCTGAAACAGCATTGAGGTTTTTTTTGTCGATTTTTCAATCAGTTCTAACCTATTTTCTGAATCAGTGTATATCAAACTCCTCTTCTCTCTATTGCATTATTTATTTTTGGATCTTGCCCTGCTACCATTTTTGGGTAGTGTTGGGCTGTACAGGTTTTTCAACTTCACTACCGGATGCAATAATATCATAATGACTACATAACTTTTACTTAGAAAATAATCTATTAAAAAATGAGTTATAACCCCACTTAGGAACCTATGATCTACCTCCTGGGTAATTTCTGCTCGTTTGGGATATCGTATTTTTCGAAGTGGTCAATATGGCGCTAGAAAAGTGAATTTAATATTTAATGGAGAACGAAGGAATATCCGACAGATGGCTATAATTGACTTTTAGTTCTCAAGTCTGGGTTACAAATACTCATAATCTACGTAATAATTTGCCATCATCCAGAGTTTTTGGTTCATCCCTGGTTGTTCGGATGGGTAACATTAATATTTCTCCATTCTGATGGGCTGTTGCCTGTTGCAATCATTTTAGTGATCTTTTTAATCATGAAATGTCCATTGAGATATGACAAGCGGGGTTTCGTCTTGTGCTACATGCTTTGTTGGGAATCCTTGCTTTCAGCCAGACACCAGTCATGCAAGTCAAAACAGGTCAGCATTATCCCATTATATCTGTCACGTCTGCATGGTGGTTTTCTCCTTATAGTAAAAGGGAATCAGCTTTTAATAATAGAGTTTGTCTCCTATTGCACCTTATGCTAACATTCAGCTCTTTCCAATTGCCAGATAGAAAGAAGATTCCATCGATCTCCTTGTTATTCTCTAAGAGGCGGGTGGGGGGGGGAGCTCTATATTTAAGCTCGTTGGTCAAAAGTGATTCAGTCAGATTTGAGGTATGTCAGTAAGTTTGTTTTCACGCGGTGAGTTACGGGATTTAAGAATTTACAGGAAACGAAACTCTTGAATATTAAGTTTCATCATATGGCAGAAGAAATGTTCTGTTCATATTAGCGACATAATTATTAGAAAGTTCATATTCCTCTTATTCTCTACCTTGTATCTTTGCAAATTTCTCATGACAAAGGCATTCTAAAAAAATACAGATATTAAAATGATAAGAGCAAAATCTAGAACTAAAAGTTCCATGAGCCCTTATAGTCTTTCTGTTTACATTTTCTTCCCTCCTCTCTTCTCCGCTATTGAAGACAGTAGGGATGAGGGAATTCCATTGGTCTTTGCCAATTCGATGGTGCCCCCATTAAGTGTGATATTGCACGTGTCTTGGGGCCTAATATTTGTCCAGACTATTTTAGTCTAAGACGAATACTACTTTATTTCTAGACTGCTTCTGCTCTTCTCAGATCAGACAGAATGTCGAAGAAACATAATGCACATCTAATGACTTGGACTTGGCGTTTGTTTCTGAAATCGTAGGGAGATAGAGCTAAGGGAGGATGGGTTCCTAACAAGCGGTATCAGTGATTGTACAACATCTGTCATGAGCGGCCTGTAATCAGCTTCTGGCTGTATGCACATTGCTGCAATGGCAGCTATCTGCAAAATCCCATAGAAGCAGAAAGCAAATGTTACTTGAAAGGAAAAATATGGCAAGTCCACGACATTAAGTGACAGTGATTAGAATGAGAGAATAACTATGACTAAAGGAAACTAAAGTTGACCTGAATTAAATCCTTCTTCGAGTACTGTCCGCGTAGAGCTGGGTCAACCATTTCAATCACCTTTTCTCTGTTTGTCAACCTTGGAAGAGCCTGCGGAATACATAATATCATATGCAACAAAATTAACTAGAAACTTAATTCTCAATTTTTTTTTCTCCTCTGATTTTCTTTAAATAAAAGTTACATTATCAATTTTGTTCTATTCAAAATTGCAGGGTGGTATTCACTAACCCAAGAGACAAGGACGTGTTCTCCCGGGGCCCGCTTGATATCAACAGGTACACGTCCCGTGAGGAGTTCGAGAAGAACCACACCATAGCTGTAAACATCTGACTTTGTGGTAAGCTTACCCGTGGCGTACCTACACATGCCCAAATTCAAGGGACAAATTAAATTTATGCAATAAGTTATGAAAGAAGCTGTAAATATATGATGAATGGTGTGCAGTATGGAGTTTATATATGTGATGTATCATAAAATTGAAAATCACAGCCTGCTTGATAAGGACTTGGCTGTGACCATGTGCATGGTTCTTTTTTTTAAACGTTGTAAGTTATGTACTGGGATTGGGTGGAGAATGAAGATAAGGCAAGGCACTTCCAAATGACAGATGAATTAGGGCACTCGTAATACTCACTCTGGTGCCAAATATCCAGTGGTCCCCAACACACGGGTGGAAACCTGACCGTTCCTCTTCTCTGATCCCATCTTAGCCAATCCAAAATCAGACACCTTGGCACGGAAATTTTGATCCAGTAGAACGTTGTTACTCTTGAAGTCTCTGTGGATCACAGGAGAGACTGCATGTTCATGAAGGAATTCCAGTGCCCTGGCACAATCAAGGGCTATCCTCATCCGGGCCCACCAATCCAACGGTTGAGTTTGATCGTTGGGGGAGTGAAGATGGTGGTGAAGTGTACCATTGGGCATGTATTCGAAAATCAATAACCTGTGGTGTTGGTCAGCGCAATAGCCAAGTAACTCCACCAAATATGGAGAGTGCAAGCGACTAAGGAGATCGACCTGCAATAAATGTCATTTAGTCTTCATACCCATGTGCTGGATTTGAATAAAGCTCACAATATGAGTTGGCAAGTGGATGGAGTGATTCAAAGGTAAAGGGATGTTCATTCCCATTTTCATGGTCCCAAATGTGGTTGCAAAACGCCAGATTTTTTTTTAAAAGAATGATAATCGGTGGCAGAAAATGTCTTACTGCCTGTATTTTAATGACCTATGAACAAGTTTTATTAATATTTTGATTCATTAGTGGTGCATAATTCAAATGACTTAAACCTTAATATCTTATTTTAGTTTCATGAATGATTGTTTTTATCTTTGACATGTTTTCACAGTTTACAGAATCTTCTAGGTTAGCAGATGCAGAAAAGTTAAAAATTGAAGATATTAGATATAGAAAATCTAAGAATAATTTATATCCCTAATTGCTAGAGTCAAGTGTCAAGGCATGAAGAGGGCATAAATAACATGCTACAGTAGGATATTAAGGTTGTCACGTGATAGTTTGTAAAATTCCTTTGACATTAATGTAAACATGACTTATAAATTTTGTAAGTTTGGCTTAACAAAAGACAAAAACAAAGTCTCTGAACAAACTGGATCTAATACAAGGAAAGGAGACAGTGCAAGTAACAACAAGAAATAATTAAATGTCTGCGTGCTGAAAAGAAGAGGATATATGAAATCATTAAATGAAGCACACTGACTCACCTCTATTCTGAAGGCACGCTCCCCTTGCTTACCCTCACTGCGAAGCGACTTAATTGCTGCCAAAGTGCCATCACTTAGAACTCCTCTAAACATCAAACCAAGCCCTCCAATACTACCAATCACATTTCTTTCACTGAATCCACCTGTAGCATTTTCTAATTCCCTATATGTGAACACTTGGACTCCTCGAAATGCAGCTGCTGGGGTCCTGCTCAAATTTCCCCCGTGAAGACAACCACTCTTCATTTCTACAATAAATGTCTCCAAGCATTTATGGATTAGCTTCTGAATCTCAAAGACTATTTGAATTAATGTTAAGAACAATTAATGACACACTAGAGACAAATTTATATGATCATCTGCAGCCTGGAAAGTTACACAGTTGTAAGTCCTAGCAAGTTAATCCTTCTAAGTTTGCATATAGTTATGGTATTTGCTTCACTGATTAGTAGTTGAGATACTGTTTGCAATTCATTGATAGCATGTGATGGGCAACTAGTTAGTTACCTGGACTAGAATTCAACGTGGATGAAGTAATGAGCCTGCTGCTTGTGTCATGAAGCTCTCTGCTGTCTTCTTTGCAAGTTCCATTCTTGGTGGAAGATTTTTGGCGACGCATCAAGAATAGGACCAAAAAAATGACAAATAGGAGCGTGACTAAGGTAACCAATGAGATGATTATGAGAATGGTTTTGGAGGGGAAATGGCCGTGGCTATGGCTATGTCTTTCTGAATGTAAGCGGTGATGAGTGAAAGAATGGTACTTAGTTGGTGGCCCTGCAGGTAGAGTGGTTGTAGTAGTAGTAGTATTAACTTCCATGACTGAGAACAGGGAGAAAAAAGAGAGAAAAAAGTAAAAGGGTTGTGTGTTTGGGGTGAGAAAGAAGGAAGTGAAAGAAGATGTGGGAGAGTGGGGAATGCAGAAATGGATTTTGTTTATAGTATTTTGCTAGTTGTAAGGCTACTTTCCTAGGAGGGGAAGCCAGCCTCTCGTGAATATTTAATTAAGTGGTTTTGGTGTACTTCCTTCGTCTCTTCTATTGTTACTTTCTAAAGAATTGTCTTTTTCTTTGTATAAGAAAATCTTGGAAGCTTTTGCACAATCTTTCACTCACGCTCTCTAATAATTCCCCAATTATAGATCATACCCATTCTGTTTTACTAAAACCATAATGTATTTGTAGCGCATCTTTTTCTCACTCTTCTTTGGAAATAGAAAACAAACAAGATAATTATGCTTTGGGCTGGCTAATGACTCATATTATATCTGCTATTGCTGCAGAGAGTGGTCACCGGTCAACCAGTTCCACCACTGTTAAGAGTGGAGCAAGGATGAGTTTGTTAGGTGACTTTCCCATTCTCACCACTCACTGCCAATAACAACAGTCCAATACCTGAATTCAATAACAACCAGTTCCATCATGCATCATAATTAGTGTTATGAGTGTGTGAGTGTTTGTCTGCAATGCTTAGGCAGAAGAGTGGTAATTACTTATCAAGTCCCACATCGCTGAGTGCTACGGAAGATTGGCAATGACGTGTTTGTGTGGTGGAAAAAGTGAAGTGGTGAAACATTCTCTAGAATCTCACCAAATAACATTTGCTACAAACCCAATTATCCAATTGGGTATTCTTCACCTACCACTTTACATTATATAACTAATCAACACCTTTCCTCTTACCACAACATTACAATTATCTACCCTTACAGTAAAAACACACTATTAACATACAAATAAAATAATATTTTCATTTTAATTTTTAATTAAAAATATTATAATATTATTATAAAAGGTTGTTGAATAGTGTTATTTACTGTGTGGAGTGTTAACAAAACTTTCTCCTTTAATTTATGGAGAATCTATTTTTTTCTTTCTCATTTTTAATTTTCTCTAAAAATCTTTCTAAGTGAGTTAATTTAAATAGGTTCATATTCTCACCTGCATAGTATTGGTGATTTATTTTTTCTAAATTAGATGGATAAAGAAAAACTTTAATCTTGAATAGGTAAAGGGATTTTAAAATATAGCCGTAAATAGTAGCTGACCTAATGATTTTAATTTACAGTATTCTAACAACTAACATAAAAATCTAAGAGATCCTTCAAGTTAAAATACATAATATAAATATGTCATTTTTTCTTAATGTTTTTATAAGGTTGCAATTATGTTTCTTGAGATACATAACTCTTAATTTTTTTATTATTTAATTGATTTATTTCTTTTATTTGATCGCGTCTAAAAAGTAATAATATCTGAGGGATGAAGATAAATAAAAAGTGAACTAATGAGGTTGATAAAAAAATGTACTGTGTAGAGTCTCTTAATTTTAAAGCGAAGTAAACTCTGAAATGCTCTAAAGTGTATATATTTTAGAATAAGTAGTTGTTGTGAACTTGAATTTAATAGTAAAGCCAGGTTGGCAAGTGTACTTTGTGGAGAATGTGAATAGGGAAAATTCTTCATGCACTTCCTTCAATACTCCATCCGTTAGAAAATATAAAAAATTATCATTTTTTATTGATTTTTTTTTTTAATTTCAGAATATTGAATTTGGAGATTTATTGGATAACATAATCTAGAAGTTAACATTTATGATTTTATATAAAATTTTTATTTTAAAATGCATAATTTGAAATAAAAACTTTATATTTTGAATTATACTGTAAATTTGTATTTCAGATTTTACAATCCAAAATATAAAATTGGTATTCTGGATAGGGTAGTGTTGTACGAGTACTTTTAGTATAAGTATTTGGAAAATGTTTATAAGGTTATTGTTGTAAAGGATTTGTGTATTTTTATTGAAGTAAAACATATGGTATAATGGAAATTGGAGTCTAAAGATTGAGAATCGTCTAACAGAAAAATAGGTGAGTTTCTAACACCAAACTAACGAGCGTTTAGTGCAATTAAGCAATGGAGGAATAAGGAGATGAAATAATTTAGGTACAGAGAAGCACGCAGATACATAAAGGGAATCCAAACAATATCCTCATCGGATCAAGGAAGAAAGTTTACAAAGAATATTTGAATACATGTTTTCTCTCTTAACTATACAAAGAAAATAACCTTGTTTTCTAAAGCAAGTTGATTCTTAACTCTTAACTACACAGCCTAGTCAATTTCACTAGGGTTAACAAAATTCTTTAACATCTTTAAAAGATTTACTCAAAGAGTTGTTGTGTGTAAAGAATGATGAGTCACATAATATACCAAAATGGTTCCTTACATACTCATTGAATGGTCTTCTTACAAACATGTTGGACGGTCTCCTTATAAACTTCCCTAGACGATTTTTGTATGTATATATTTTGTTCTTATCCTTTGGATTTTCAAATATTTTTTCTTAAAATAATACATTTCTTCTCTTGCATTTTCTATTCTATGTTTCTCTCTTCATCCCACACCGAATAATTATGATGTTCAATGGCTTGTTGTTCAAAATGGTTGAACATTTTTGTGTTGATTTTACAAGAAGGTTTGGTTATAGTGATGAAGAGAGGTTGAGAAAGTTACGGGAGGGAGCTAAGGGTTGTGGCTGAAAAGACGAAGAAGACGAAGAATGTAAGGGTTGTGGCTGAAAAGACGAAGAAGACGAAGAATGTGTGTTGTAAGGTTTATTTATTAAAGATAAAATGAAAATTTCACCATCCCATAGAGGTGTAGGATGAATTTTCCTGTTTATAGAAACCAGATAAATGGTTCCATAATCTCTAGTCCAATTGAGAAACCAATTGGGTGCCTTGTTTTTATTTGGTCTATTACTTCCTGTATCTCCCCATTTTTGAACCTGCATAAAATGACAATTGCTCTCCATCTGCTTCTCTCTTATTGAAACCCACCATTGTTGTTGCTGCTACTGCACCATAATCATCGTGATAGAAGAATAACTAGAGGAAGAGAACGATGCAGTCAGAAGAGTAAAAAAAATCTTGTTCAATAAAGCTCTTTCTCCAACACATGAAATGTGTTTAAAAAACTTGTTTAGGAAAACTCATTCTAGAAAACACATTATAGAAGATATTATATATGTTCAGAAGTTTGTTCTCGAATCCTATTCTAGAAAACTTATTTCATGTATTTTGAAAATCTTATTCCAAAAATCTTTTTTTTAAATCTTATTTTGTTGTGTTAAGCTTGTCTTGAAATATATTTCATAAATTCCGAAAGTGTATTTCAGAAAAAAATTCTATAATGATAATCTAGAAGTTAATTTAGAAAATTGTAAAATAGTAATTTTAAAAATTATGGAGTGTAGGTTAAAATATGGGGGTGCAGTTTAAAAAATCGGGGTGCATAAAGTAAAATCATTTTATTTGTGTTCTTCAAATTTGAATTGTTGTGTGGGCCAGATAAGCTGAACGTTCTTATCTGATGAGAGTATGACCTAAAGTTCAGAGAAAGTTAAAGTTTCACTTTAAAATTACACGCAGAACATAAACAGGAGAAGTATATAAAATAAATATAATTATTAAATAACTAAGTTAAAATGTAAACTATTCGACATTAGAAATTAACTAATTTGAAATAAATTAAAAGTAAAATAGTGAAAAATTCAAATTTAATAAATATGATTTACGTGAATATTTTGTATTGATCTGGATACCCCATTGTTTGAAGAGTCATGATGATGTCCTCAAGAAGAAAAAAAAATATTTACAGTGAAATGGATTTAACTCTTCTAGGTAATTTATTATAAAGTATTTCCACAATTTTCTATATTCATTTGGAAAATCTAGGAATGCTTGAATAGCATCACACTTAGAAAAGAAGATAATTTATATTTCTACCTGATCTGCTATACTTTAATTCAGAGTTTAAGGGTAAATACAATACAAGTGTTTTGTTTCTCTAAATTCAATAGGTAAAGTTTGATAATTCTTCATTAAACCTTCGTTTATATGTACAATTAATTTAAAGGTTTAACCTAAATATAGTGTCTCAAATATTCAATTATTCAATGAATCAATTAATTTATCCTGTAATTAATGTCTCACTCAGTAGAAACAATGAGGTATATTTCAACTACATTCTTCTACTGAGTAAATATATAGGCTTACTTAATTATTATAGGCTAATTAAGTATAGAAATTACATTAGGACACTATCAAAGTTTATGCACTATTAATTTATTAAGCACTTGTGACTTATTTATATTTAAAATTTGAAGTATTTTTGCAAACACATTCACCTCTAATGAAGGAAACAGACATTTTGACTCAATAAAAGAAGACATTAAAAAAAACAAAGAGGTCTCAATGCATATGGAATACCCTCATTAGAGTCTTGTGAATGTTAGTTAGGTCTTGTAAGAACTTCTTGAAGGAGCTTTAAAATGTGAATCTAGTTGAAATGTTAAAATTTGATTGTGATGTTTACCATGATTTTGTAAGAAAATCAAGAGTAATTATCCCCTCTTTTAATCATCATAACCAACCATAAACTATGAAGAATTAATGTGTTGCCACTTCTCAGTTTGAGATATTTGTAGTAAAATGTTACTAAGTTCATCACCTGCTAGACGTTGTTGGCAGCTTGTGATAATGTTCTTTGGCAGTCACTTATACCTTGCTCTCTAAACACATGCACTCTGCTACATTGAGCCAAAGATTTTGTGAGGAAGTTTTGTTGTAAAGGAAAAGGACATGAAATATGATTGTCGTGACAGCTAACAGTTGTGAATTGGAGGGTACATAGCGAGAGACAAGGTTGAAAATAGATTACTGTTTTATAAGTGAGATGCATGCAAAAGAGACAAGATGCAAAGTGCAGACATGCTCATAATTGATCACAAGTTGCCAACAGAATCTCAGCAAAGATGGTCTACAATGCCACCAAAACACAACCCTAAAATATGGACACCAAATAGGCCAATCAACCTATTCTCCTAATTAGTTAATAATAAGGATGTTAGTTATTAGGTTACAAGTAAAATAACAACGTTTTTAATTCTATACTTTAGAATAATGTTTCAAACTAGACAAGTTTTATCACCAATTTTCTCAATACACACAAGTATAAAGAAAGAAAAAGACCACATAAATTTAACATGCAAAACCTTATCTGATATAAAGAGTAAGTTTTTTAGCTACCATTTTATAAAAATAAAGTATCTACTAGTTACTGTTAAAGAATCTGACATCATTAATAAATTCAACCATAAAATTCTAATTCAATACTTTACTCTTAAAAGGTTGCAAGAGAGCTACAACAATATTTACTATACTCCCTTCATCCAACACTTTTGAACATCCACCCAACATAATTTCAAAATTTTTGAAAATGCTCTTTATTTTGGAAATGAAAATATGGAATTGAAAATAATGCATTCTGAAAAAAAAATAAAAATCTGGAAGAGATTTTTGTGTTTTGGATATAAAAATTCAGAGAAAAAAAAATCAAAATCCCATTCTGAATAAAAAGATCTGGAACTGAAAATAATACATTATGAAAAAATTTATCTGAAAGAAATTATTGTGTTCCGGAAAAGGAGGTTTGGAATGTAATTTTATATGTATCCCTTTTTTTAAGGGTATTTTTGGTTTTTTCCTTGTGATTGGGTGTATATGGTGCAGGAAGCAATTGCCTTACTATATTATGTACAACATTTACTCAAAAAAAGTCCATGGGCTGCAGTCACGGGCCTATGGCACAAGACGGCAAATTCTTTCTGTACTCCATGGTTTCATCCAATACTCCCATGGGGTGGTAAAAGTACCGTTTTACCCTTAATAGAAAAAAATCCAGTGTTGGAGAGTACTTCTGCACCTATTTGCTTGAGATCATATTCACATTCACACTGTGTTGCTTGTACCGGCTCTAGAGTTTGGTAAAACATATTTCTTTTTTGTATTGCTTCAAATTGAATAATTTAGAACATATTATATTTTTCAAATACACTTTGGATTACACTGAGATGTATATTTAAATTCGGATTATATTTAAATTCAAAAGTACTAATTATATTATTTTTTATTCAAAAATAGTGTTTTAGATTATTCAATCTGTTTTATTTTATATTGTATAATTCAAAGATTACACGTATTCTAGATATTACAATTCAAAAAAATAAAAAATGTTAACTATTAACTTTAGATTATTTAATGAGAATTTTTTTAAAAAATAAAAAAGATAATTTTGATATTTTATGAAGTGTAGGGGTAGAGGAGGAAAAGATGAGTTGCGGGAACCAAGACCTCCCAACCAGCAGACGCTCCAAAGATTCATTATCCAAAATATTTGCTCACCGAATTGATCTCAGCACGAGTTTTTAGGCCTGACCAAATATTTTACCAACTCTATAAAGACAAATTGGTTTTTAAAATTTATAGTGAGTCCTTTACTTTAGTATAAACAATAACTATAAATTATAATAATAGATGCAACAATGTACTGTCTGAAAGCAGTGTTAAATGAGCCACAACTGGAAGCTCTTCCAAAATTTTGTTATATTTTCTCTTTTCTCTTTAAAACATATATTAAAGCAACCATTATAGACCACAAACTTATTGTTCCCAATGTGACATAAATGGTTTAACTAGATTCTATACATCTAAAAGAACTAGTGGAAAATAACACTAATGAGACAGAAGTGTGTTCTTGAAACTCCCTTGGTGGGAGCACATGACCCAAGATCCATTTGAATAATGAGAAGGTGGGTACATTTTTTTTTCTTGGAATTCTCTATTCCCACAAAAGCAAGAACAAGTCCTCCAGTGAATCATCAAGGCTTGTGTCGTTTATTGGTGTATTTAGTTTGGTTAAATTTGAAATTTCTAAATACTTTCTAATCACACTAAAAAAACTACCCTAAATTTTAAACTCTAACTAATCAAGATAGATTTTAACAAATCTAGAATTACAATTTGGGCATGGTTGAAATAAGGAGTCGTGATCAGGTTCGGACAAATTTAACATAATCTTAGTAACTAGCAGCTAAAATTGTGTGCGGTTACAATGACGTTAAGAGGATAATATCATTATACTAACCATTTGACTTGGACTTGGCATCAATCTAGTAAAGTAAATTTTGTATTTTGAATAATAGTATACCAAGTGTTATGAAATTTTTAATAGTGGATGTAGAGAGTTTGTATGTAGATCAGAGAACAATATGGTGTTCTTTTTCCTTTATCTTTCTCTTTTCTCTTTTTACTTCTTTGTTTTCTAATGGTTTTATGTTTTGTCTTGTTAATCATTACAGACACCACTCTTTTTGTTTATTTCTTGTTTCCAATCCCTTTGACAAAGAATCAATTTGGTTGTTGATAAGAGATTATTTTATATCTTTGTAATATTTCAGTATTAGTCAATATATACTCAACATGTTTCATTTCTTCACCCCTCTATCCATAGCCAACATTCTCATCCCCTCTCAATAGCTGAGAATCCAATCAGTCTATAGTAGTAACATTGTGTCTATCTTTTCAGATGACAATTGTATTGGTAAGGTGGAGTTGGTGGTGAATGTGTGAAGAAGATGCTGATTCTGTGTTTTTGAGTCATTCTTTTTTAACTTTTTTACTAATCCCTGAATGATATAGATGCAGTTGAATCATCTTTAAAGTTGGCATTGTTAGCATTTGATGTGGACTGTGTTGATGTTGAGCCTGCAATGGTAAGTCCCTATACATGTTAGTTGAGTTGAGGGTAAGGACTAAAATTATTGTATATTCTACCCTTGATTTCTGATTATTACAATTAATTGAAGACCTGTCTGTTGTGTGTGGAACTACCTTGTAGGTAAAATCTGAGAAAGGTGTGTTTCTTATCTTGGCTTAAGACTTTTGCATCAAAGTTGATGTCATGAATTAATCCCTAGGAGCTACTCTATTATGCTTTCTCATTTACATGTGATTTGTACAACTATATTTTTGTAATGTTCTTGAAATGTGAACCTTATTTGTCCCCTATCAGAATGTAAATAATGGTTGAGACAAGAGACTGAAACACCATTCACAGCAAATTACAATGATATAGTAAAATATCTATTTAGTCTCTCTTTTAGTAAAATAATTAAATTTATATATTTTTACATTTGACTGAAAATATTGATTAAAAATATATTTTTCTCTTCCAATACTTTAATATAATCAGAACCAATTTACTTTTTGGCATGATGTATCACAGAGGAGCTTGTAGTAAGAAAGTAAACAATGAAAATCACAATATAATAGAACATACATAACAATACTAGTTCAGATATAATTAAAAAGAACTAATCATTTCAATTCCTGTATATTAGAATTTCTTGCAGCTTATGAGAAGACAATTAACACTAGTGATAAGTAATATACACTGGTATTGATATTTGCTTCAACTGAAGCAAGTGAAATGAATGCATAACTGTTAGCCTGGTAAGTTATGATCTTTGATAAGTTTCTTTGGTCAAAGTTGCCAAATTGGGAATGAGATTATTATCTCTTTGGCACAGGTTTGCACTGTTCCATCCATTTGTCACCACATCTTCTAGTCTGACTTCTAACAGAATATCAAGATACAATAAATAAGAATATATATAAATATCAATATTTTTTTCTTGCTCATTTGTTGTTTATCCCAGTCTATCTTTAATACAAAATAAAAATGTTTTTGTGCATACTTGTTTACTCCAGTGAATAAGGTGAATATCTTGAATATGGGTTCAATTTGCTGAAAGGAATTACACATACATAGCATGTAAACTATAGTACTAGATATTGATAATTTTTTCTGAAGTAACTTGAACTATTGTGGTTTATAACAATCTTTTCAATGTGCTCAAAGAGAGTGGAGTCTGAGATTTATTGTGAACTTTGCACAATGGTGAATAATATCGGACAAGTTCAATTTTACCTTTATTAGAAAGTGGGGGCATTTATGGTGATGTATCTGTCCACTTTTATCTTGTTTAAAGAAAAATTGTATGGTACAGTGAGAGAAGAATGAGGGAGATTGAAGTAGGAGGTGAGTTACTTAGCAGAGGCAGAGAAGGATAATTTCAAAGCTGTCAATCATGTTATGTTACATTGCATCGTTGTTCGAGAAAGTGAGGTAAAGAACACATCAGTCAAAATGGTCTGTGAGGGAGCATAGCATTAATGTCATGTATTTTCTTTTTCTCTTCTTTCCTTGTGTTTGTGTGTGTGTTGGTTGCTTGGAAGTATATCACAGATGAAGTAAACTCTGTAGTAAGTGTCCCCTGCACACGGTCCCAAGAGAATAAAAAGGCAGAACAAAAGTGGGAATATAGAATATCAACCGCGACAAGCAAGCGTAAAACCACAGTATCTTTGGCATCTTAGTATTATTATCTACATTAAAGTTGAATTTGGATCCAACCCTCTCAGAGTTTCGAATATTGAGGTCAAATAAAGCACACTCCACTCTGTGCTCTCAAATCTCAATGTCTGAAACTCTTAATTCCTGTCTTAAAGCAAAGCCAACCACAACAGACACTAACCATCCTATTCTATCCTTTCTTTCTCCTCAAGGATTTTCACCTTCTGGGGATTGCTGCTTCCTCTTCCATCAATTTCAATGTATTAATTAACTCTGCTTTTATATAATTGATACTACTGTATGTACACTATAATAAATTAGTAATAGTATAATTTGTCTTTGGTCTTTGTATTACTGCATTGCAGGATCAAACTTTCTGACTTGAAATTTCACTGAAACCTGACATCATGGTCAACTGTCATAATTAGCAAACTAGAATGTCATGAGTTCAGCTTCAGCATGCGTACTGTCTTATGGGTCGGGTACGGGTCTCCAAGGAACCATGCTACTCCGATTGATCCTTTATTAGGTTAGGATGTGTAGCATCTGGGTTCCACTCCCACAGCCACACATGGTGTCAGTGTCAACACCACCTTACCCGTTTACAGAACCAATAATTCAGTTCAGTTTCAAACCAAACAGTGTTGAATCTAGTAGAAATTTAATATTTCACCATATGAAAAACAAGATTTCAGTTTAGCATTTTTTGTTATGTTTTAAAGTGTTTTTCTCAGTCTGTTAGAAATTTAGCATTTCACAATAAAACATGTTTTTGAACATAATTGTTTTTGGAAAATGAATAAGAAATTGAATTGAGGTTAGGTTTTGGTTTTGATTCCTCCAATCTCATAAAAGCACTTATGACTCTGAAGTGATTACCCAACAACTCCACTGTACCAACCTGGGCCTTCTGTTTGGGGTCCCGAGCTCTTAATTTATCTGTCAAGTTCATAAACTAGTCCCTGCCTCCCTGGGGCACATGTCCCTCCATGAAAGGTAGCCTATTTTCTTCTGATAAGGACCTCACTTCAGTTCTCATTGCCACCACCCAACACCCATCACTATCCTTCTTTAGGATTAAATTAACCCCCGTAAGTGGTGTAGGATGTCTTTTGTTATGTCAATCTCACACTCTAATACAAAATCATCACAAAATAAAAAAATATGAAAAGTTAAACAACCCCTAATCAAATCCTGTGTGAACATGATCAAGCACGTCTTAATCTGCTGTAGAAGTGCTCAAGTTGGGTCAAGAGGGTTAATTGCACAATAGTAATCTTTATCTTTCAAAAGTTTGGCAATATAAATAGTACTTTTGCCATGTAGTGATACAATCTAGCAATTGAACAACTTTATACATTTTGCGTGAGTTATTTGACTACAATCTTGGGATTAGAAGTCAGTTTTTTTCTTTATTCCACTTTCCAAAGTTATGTTATATCAATTCTGTATGTGACCATCACCAGGTAACCAACCAAACAAATATCTACCATTGAATTCACACATAAGATTTTAAGAGAAACCATCCCACTAAGATTTTCCCTTTTTCCTTTAAGCAAGTGTCACTTTTTAATTATTGATTTCCTTGTTTACTATGACGAGGGACTCAATACCCTCATGCCGTAATAATAATAGTTGAATAAAGAAAAATAAAACATTTCAAAATAATATTCATAATATCAAATGACTTTTACTGTTAAATAAATTATTGGATTGCGACGTCTTGCTGATTTTATAACATATCTTCAATAATTTTCAGGAGTTTGATATGTTAGATTCCATGGTTTCATAATTTGGCAGATACATGTGTTGTTGTATAACAATGGAGGAGGTGAAACATCAATTCAAAATGGGCATTAAGTTTAATTGGGTCACTTTCCAGACAGAAAGGATTAATATAAATTGGCTGCTTTAGACAGAAATTTGAATCCCATGAATTATTTTTGTTTGGAATGAAACATCTATATGCTAAATTCTAGCTGATTATTTACAGTAGTTAAGTTTTCCATCCATGTGATGGACTTCCCCATCCCTTTCCTCATTGTGATTTCACATTTCTGCCCATTTTGCTTGTTATTTCTTGGTAACACTACCAGCAAAGTTTGGATTTTAAGTCAACCTGAAAAAGACCATTTCATAAGTTTTAAAGCATTACAGTAAGTTAAATATTCCAAGAATATGTATTTCCTCTCCAATTAAAATTCTATGCTCAAAGGCAAAGCTCTTAAACTTGGATTGCTCTTTCTCAAAATAAAAATTACCCACTTTTATAATATTTTTAAACTAACCCCATAAGGTAAAAAAAGAATGAAAATATCAATTGTTAAAATTTAGACACGAGAAGAGTGTAATCCAATAAATGAGACATTAAATAGCACATGTTGTGATAAAATATATGCTTCAAACACTCTTGTCAAATAGGTATATATTTATGTCAATTGGGTCAGTGGATCTGTAAACCAAAGACTGGTATCTCAGTAATGGGGGTGATGAGTAAGTTGACAGCCAGGTATTTATCAAGCTATTCCTATCTGCATGTACAATCAATAATGGAACAAATTGGTAAATTCTTTACCTCAAACATTGCATGCTTAGTTATTGGAATAAATTAGAGACTTTAAATATCAAACCAGAAGTTATTTTAATAATTTTGAAATTGCAGAAACGATGCTTTATTTTATGTTGGATCATGTGTAATGTAATTAAGATGTGAGTAAACTCAAAAAAGAGCAGGCAGTTGTGTTGTGTGTGTCCTTGTCAGTGGCACCGCCCCTGATTAAAGGGTCAAATAATGATGAATAAGAAAAATCTGAAGTGGAAAGCTTGTGAGAAACGAATCTTCTATTCCTTTCATAACACAAGATGTTCAACTCAATAACGGGAAGGAGTTGTCCATTAGCTATTAGACCATGAAAAGAAAACAAGTACAGTTCATATAATATAATTGTACAGCACTACAAAAACAAAGATTGATTAGCATATACACTATTTTTTTTATCCATTTAGTATACACACTAGTTGAATAGCAAGTAGTAGCAAACTATAAAAAAGGAAAGGAGACAGAAAAGAAAAGATAAATGGAAAGTGGTGGAAATGATCTGAAACTAAATCAACCCCACAGCCTACAAAAACAAAAGTATTTTGATAAACTTTGGATTTTTTGGGAAGGTGTTTCCCATGGTGGTGGTGGGGTGGTTCTTTTGTAGATTACTGAAATCTTTTAAGGCATTTTTTTAAAAATTTGAAAGGATAACAATAAAGAAAAGATGACATGGGGACAGCAAATTTGCAGCAGGTTGGACTTTTAATGAAGACAAACAATGATTTTGGTTGCAAAAGCAGGGTCCTAACTCGCAGAAGATCAATGTTCAGTGTTCTCCAACTTTAAAAAATTATGCATTATTTGAGTGTAGTGATTGGCTGTATTATATGTCAGTACCATTGGGATGGGTTTTGAGAGGTCCCTGTGTTGGTTGCTTTTACACACAAACCCAAATCCCATCTTTAAATTTCCGAATCACTATTTCTACCTTCACTGACACCTCTTTGCTCTTTGCTGTCTTCCTTCCTTTGTGAAAGTCCAAAACCATCTTCTTATTTCTCAGTTTCACAACGGAACATTAATCCATAAGCACTATAAAGTTAGAAAAACTAATTCTTTTACACAAACACAAACAAACCATTCTTCACTAAAATTCCAAAATCAATGTCCCATGTAAACAAGTTTCCCACGACACCAAGAAATAGATTCCAATTACAAATTATAAGGTGACTTGACTAGAGTGTAGTGCAGAGGATTGTAACGTAATATGCAGCCCAAATTATCCCTTTGAAGAATTGAACTTCTCAAGTATTTCATTGACAATTTTTTAAGTAAGCCAGCTAAGGAAGTTGATAGGGAGAGTTGTACTCTACTTTCACGCAAGCTCACATGCTGCATAAGTTTTGACTAGTTATTTAAAATATGCATGTTCACAGGCCCAAATGAACAGGGCCGGCCCAGAAGTTAACGGGCCGAATAGGTTAAAAGAGGGGGTCAAAGTAAGTCAACAAGAGATATTAAAAAGATAGTTTGGTCCTAATTATTTAGGTGGAGCAATGGCAGTATTAAGCTGTCAGGGAGACCAGTTTGAAAGGTTCACGAGTTTCTTATTTATATATGTATAATATTATAAAGCATAAAACATAAAGCCAACTCATAGTCATAGGAGCTATCTACCCTGGTTCCAAATTCACCTTCTCTCTTCTTTTATCTCCTCTCTTTCTCTCTAAAATGTGACTTTGCTGTTCTTGTACGTGTGTGTTTGTGTGTGAGCCTAAACAGTACGGATACTTGAGGAAAGGAACAAATATAGAAGTGTCCAATGCCTAACAACAACACCCTTTCCTCTCTCTAAAAAACAATTCTCATAACACTACTCTCACTGTCTGTTCTCTACTTCTTCACTCACATCTCTGCGCTGTGTGTGTGAATCACCAGCTACCCAGCCAGGATGAGCAAACAAGACATGCTCAAAGTTCAGGTGCTCACTTGTTACCACTTTCACTCTTCTTTTCATAGCTTAATTAAACTAGTTCAAAAGACAAATCTGTTTCCGTCCTTTCTTTGTTATTCTGTTGAATGCGTACAGTTCCCAACTTATGCTAACTGATCTGTGTTGTGTTTATATTCCCCCCTGTAGAATTGCCTTCTCAAGGTGAATATCCACTGCGATGGCTGTGAACAGAAAGTAAAGAAAATCCTCCAGAAAATTGATGGTACATCTCCAGCACCCACCCTTTTGCCTTTTCTTTTTTCAAATTTTCATGTCATGCTAATTCGCTTCATTACTCGACTTTATTGTGCCACTTAATTTATCCCACTTATTTTGGTGTTTATTATTCTATAATATATTTCAAGCTTCCAACTTTACTCTTTTTTTCTTGGTACGCACGCTACCCAGTTTGCATTTTTTTTTCTTGGTACATAGCTTAGAACTTTACTTTATTGGGTAGCACGGTTTCGGTAGCACGGTTTCTGTATTTGCAAGCAAAGATAATTAGATATCAGATTTGACAGTTTACTTTTGTAGAGTGTTATTTAGTTTTGTCGTTAAGCATGGTGAGTTATTGTTGTGCAGGAGTGTATTCTGTGAACATAGATGCGGAGCGGGGGAAGGTAATGGTGTCAGGGCACATAGATCCAGCTAAGCTGATAAAAAAGCTGAAGAGGTCAGGGAAGCATGCCGAAGTTTGGGGCGGGCAGAGAGGCATGATGTACAACCAAAACTACCCCACCTACCCTCAGTTCAAGAACTTGCACATAGATAACACCAAAGGGGGCAAGGACAACAAGCCTCAGAATCACAAGGGTGGTGCTCCTCAGAAAGGTGGAGGTGGTGGTCAACTAGCACACTTCCAAAATACCAAGGAAGGCTCAAAAGTACCCCCTAAGAATCAGAAATCTGTCCACTTCAACTTATCAGAGGATGAACTTGATGAGAGTGATGAAGATTTTGGTGAATTTGATGATGATTATGACGAGTTTGAAGATGATTATGATGATTTTGATGAAGAGGATGAGGAGGAGGAAGAGTATGGACATGGCCGGGGGCAGGGGCAGGGGCAGGGGCAGGGGCATCCAATGCAACACAACAAGATGATGGGCCAGATGGGGAACGGGCGTGGGCCTCATGGGCCTGGCGGAATGATGAATGGGTCTGGCATGAACAGCCATAAAGGGGGTGGGAATTACGGGAGTGTGAAGAAGGGTGAGGTCATTGATCTACCCATACAAATGAAGGGCAAAGGTGGAAACTTCAACGAGGGTAAAAATGGAAATGGAGGAAAAAAAGGCAATGGAGATGACGGTCAAAAGAACAAAGGTGGAAAGCAAAAGGGTGGTGGCGGTGGGGGAAATAACACTCACAACAGTGAGAACAAGAAAAAGAACTCCAAAGCCAAAAATGGCGGTGGCTTCCTGGTTCGGTTCCTAGGCCTTGGGAAAAAGAACAAGAAGGGAGGAGGTTCAGCCGACACAACAACAAACAAGAATAAAGACAACAGAGGTGGAAACAACAACAACAAAGGAAAGAAAAACGGAGGAGCAGGAGGAGGTAAATTAGACAAACTTGAGTTTGACTTCCAGGATTTTGATATCTCTCCCAAAGGTAAAAATGGCAAGGGTAGCAATAATGGTAAAAACAATAATGGCAAGGGTCACGGTGGCAATAATGGCAATGTGGGGCCCATGGGTCCAATGAGCCATCAGGTGGGCCCCATGGGTCAGAGAGGCCCAATGAATCAGATGAGTCAAATGGAGCATATGAGGAACATGAACATGAATATCCCGGCGGTGCAAGGATTACCGGCGGCGGCAGCAGCTGCGGCGGCGATGAATGGCGGCTACTACCAAGGGATGCAAGGGATGCACATGCAACAACCAAACCTTTACAACATCCAACAACAGCAGCAACAACAGCAATTGATGGCCATGATGATGAACCAACAACACCAACAGCAGCAGCAGCAACACCAACAACAGCAGCAACAGCAAGCAAACATGAGCATGTACCCACCGCATATGCTGTATGGAAGGCAAGCCTCCATGAACTACTTTCCGCCGCCACCAATGCCGTCACACCCGATGGCGGATCCTATCACACATGTTTTCAGTGACGAGAACACTGAGAGCTGCAGCGTGATGTAAATTATTAGTATGGTGAGTAGTTGGTGTTTAATTAGGTTTGTTTGTATTTGTTTGTAGTATTTTGTTTTGGGGGGTTCATTAAATTTTGTCCTAGTACAACATTTTAGGGGTACTAGAATGCTTCAAAACAGCCCCATGGATGATGAGTAGGCCAATTGCAAGGCCATCACAGACTCTCACATGTTCTTTTAATTTCCCCAACTTAAATGGAGCCATATCATATGAATCTATCAAATTCTGCTGGCTAAATATCTTCTCACAATATTCTACATATTTTGTGCTCAAACCCATAAGTTGCTGTTTATCATGCTACTTTCTTACCTAAATAATTAGTTCAACTATACACATCTTTTCTTTTCCTCTTTATCTGGGGCCTTACCAACACACACACCAACAACACTTCTTCAACTAAAATATTCCTTCTTCTCAACTCTAAAACCCAAGCCTTATGTGGTGGGACCGCACCCTTCTTTATATTCAAAACTCTCTTTCTTCTTAAATGCTTCTTTCAAATAATATACTCATCAAATAATATTTCTAGGTGTGATGATCACCAAATTTATAATCAATTTTTTTGCATGATTGCAACATTATCAAAAAGCTAAAAAAAATCACCTTAATTCAGCCCGAAATTATAATACCAATACTTATGAGATGCCAAGGAATAAACAATTGTAATACATTATATTTCTCTTTTAAGTTCAAATCAAAATTGTGTGGAATATGAATGATACTTGGTACGTAAAGTATTCACTTTCTCGTGAATCCAAGAAACAGAAAGCAAAAGAAAAAAGAAAAGAGAATGAAAGAGATCCATGAAAGGGGATCAAAGAGAATGTAGAGACCTCGCATACTCATATCCTAATAATAACTTGGAGAATGATAAATATATAAATATTTTTTTTAACATTTGGCTATTAATAAATAGATATTGCTATTGTCGGAGTAAGTGGGCTTTCTTTCTGAAGTGCTGCCTTTGAGTGGGCTCCAAATTCTATTGGCCCATATAAAGATGTAAAGTGTTAAATTAGGTTTTGGTCTTCGTCAAGTATTGGTTTGTTAAAGATGTAAAGTGATAAAGTAGGTTTTGGTCGTAGTCAAATATTGGTTTGGTTAGTTCGTTTCTGTTTTTAACTTGTTTCTCATTCCACTTGGGACAGGCTGAACGATTTGCCAATATTTTAATTAAAAAAACATACAACAAATATTTTTTTATTATATATAAATATGTAGATAATAATTATTTTAATTTTTCTGATTCAATACATTAATTGTTCAATTACAGACTTAAAAAAATCTATATGATTAAATATGTTTTTAATTAATATATATAACATTTTTTTTAAAAAATATTAAAATTATGTTAAGTAGATAAATAAGATGTTGTTAATTAATTTGTTTCATTTTTATTTATTTTACAACATCCTTTTATAAAATATGGTAAGAATATTCCTTCATTGATTTATTTACTTCGCTTAATATTATAAAAAAGTTATTTTTCAGGTTTGAAGAATAAGAGAAGACAGACTATGAAGTTAAACAAACCTAGTTTGAAAAACAATAAAATAAACTCATTTTAGAAAATGTATGTTTCGATTAAGTTAACTGTTGTGATATAATTTCTTAGATTAAAAAGTTCCAAACAATTGCTTAACAAATTCCATCATCTCATCTCATCTCAAGCATCAAGTAACTACAATCATAATGTAAAATCTCAAAACAAAAAAATCAACATTTTCACATTACACAAATCTAACTGTTATGAAGAAGTATTTTTCTCTGTATGTACTAGTTTTTTAACCCGCAGGGAAAATGCATGCAGGACTATTAATTATTTATTAAGTATTATTTTTTTAATTTTAACTAACATATTTATATATTAATTAATCATTTTTATAAAAGATAAATAAATACTTAAATTAATTAATTGGACTATGTAGATGTTTAGGAATTTCATTATCATATGAATATTAATTATAAAGAAGTAAACAAACAATTTATATAACTAAATATAAAAAAGAATATATATAAATAAAAATAAATTTAAATGTAAATAGAAAATGAATACAAAATTTGCATATATAATTAAATAAAAAAACTAAACCATATAAAATTAGTATAAACAATTCATAAAAATAAATAGTACACGTATATAACGAAATTGTTTAAGTATAACAAAAATTATACAAATTTGAAGGGGAGAAAGTAACAATAAACGGTAAAAAAAGGATTCAAATACAAATGTAATATGTTATTGATTATAAAAGGGTAATTCTTAATTGAGGAATAATTTGTGGTGATAAATGTGATGTTAGAAATTTAAACAATTAATTTGTTTGTTGCAACCAAAAATTCAATTTAATGTATTTTCAAAGGGTGAACTGTTTCAAGAGTTGGAATGTTTCAAATTATTTCTTTTCAATAGTAACCTTTCTAGAAATTTTATGTGAGTAAATGAGCAATTAATTAAAATGCTATTAATGTTAGACAAAACCGTATAACATATATTTTTTAATAAATAAATTTCATTTGATATTTTCATTATGACTGCATATTGAAATCTTGAACGAATACCATTTCAAAATCTTGTGCTTACCAAAAAAATAAGATTATATGACTGCATATAGAAACAAATAATTATTTTTGCTTGTGGATTGTGTTTTTTTGTTAGAAAAGAATAACATTTATTATGTTTATCATTTTAAGTATATGAATGAAGACTTATACAGGTTCTTAATTTTATATATAAAATGTGCAGTATTGATAAATTTGTCATTTTAAGTACATTTACGTAGAATTTTTAATGCAGGTTGTTAATATAAATATATTAATGTTTATAGCAATGTAATGGTTTATAATTTTCGATAATGAATTTTTAATTTTCATTCTATGTATGAATTTAGAATTATATTCTTGGTTTTATTCACTTAATGATCATTATAATGGTTATTAAAATTGGTTAGAAGACTATAAATGAGACTTTGTTAACTTTAAATATTATTATTAAAATTATAAACACGAATTTCTAAACAATATTAAATTGGAAAGTTTGAATTAGAATTTGTACAACACAAAGTTACATTCTATGTATACAATTTGTATAGAAATAAAATTATACAACCAATACAATATAAAATAATGACGAAGTATTTCTTTTGCCTTCCAACTGCAGTACATCATACTCTTCCCTATACACAAGTTTCTTCCCTGGATACAGGTTTGAAATTATTGAATCAGGTTCATGTCTTAAAAGAAAATAGAAATATTAAAAGATTAAAAGAAATTATTATGTGGGTTTCTCATTCGAACAAGTATTTTGTGTTGAACATATAAAATTATATCCAACACGTAAGCAATAACACAGTGGCAAAAATATAATCATCATCAGATGTTAAAAGAATAAGTAGAAAATAAACAATAATAACGTGGTAATAAGGACAAAATAAACAATATTAAAGTGATAAAAAAATTCTACAATTATGTGGATGCTACACTAAACATGCAACTCGTTAAAAAAAACTATCAACATGGTTTTATGTTATTAGCATATGAATAAATAAAGCAATAATAATATAAAATAAATTAAATAATATAATATAATATAAATTAAATTAAATAGGAAGAATTATATGAAACAATAATAAGTTTTGATATATTGGCCACTCACTATAAAGTGTTGAGCACATCTAATTATGTAAGACAAGACATTAATTTGTAGCGAGATAATGCAATATGAACAAAATACAAAACACATAGTAAGAAAACTAGTCAGTTAGTGTTCAAACAACGAGAACTACTATTCAAGTGGTTTTGGTTTGATGCTATTATTGAAATAACTTTTGGGTTTTCTTGCGGATTATATGGGTGTGAAAGAGGGTCGGCCACTCCGCTTAGGCTCGCAAAATGTGGGATGGGTTGGCTTGCTTCACATGCAAAATGCAGGCTGATTTTCATGACCCGCCTCGCAAGTGGATTGGTCCGTGGGTTAGCCCATTTTTTTTTTTGAATGTAGAGGAGGGGTGGAGGCAGCAGTGGTGTGTAGCAGCAGAACGACAGTAGCGCACGACAATTGCAGGCGAAGCCATGCAAAATCGCAAGGTGAGCGAGCGACAACACTGCAAAGGAGAGTGTGTCGTGTGTGTTTTTTGGAACAGCAGAACTGCGTTGTATTTGGAGTGAAAACCTAATTTTCTTTCACTCAAAGTTATCACTCCTCAATTGGACCATTATTGTCAAATCAATTAATTTTTTTATTTTTTATTTTTTATATTTTTTGCGGGCTAGCAGGTCAGTTCGCCCCGCCCCGCTGCTGGCCCACGCGGACCATGGGTTATGCAGGGCAGGCTAATGCGGGTTAGCAGGTTGAAAACATCAACCCGCCCTGCGTTTTTTTACCTCAGCCGGTGGGAGGAGATGTCGCCGCCGCTATGGTCACTTACACCTTAATCTCATCTTTTCTCTGTCACATTTATTATATAAACAATATTTTACGCTATAAAGTGTCACTTAATGAAAATAAAGAATTTAAATATATTTTTTTTTTAAATCACCATACAAAATTGAATATTAATCATAAATATAAATTATAAAGATGAATAAGATAATTATAAAAGAAAATTATCCTTTAAACCTTTAAAACAAAACTACAAGTACAAATGTGTTATATGACAGAATTAGTATTAGATGATTCTCACTATGTTTAAATTAGAATATCTATACTGAAGATAAAAAAAAAAAATTAAACTCTTCTATCCCAGATATTTTTAATTTTTTTCTTAACTTCTATTTTTTATCTGTTATTTATAAATTATAAAGATGAATAAGATAATTATAAAAGAAAATTATCCTTTAAACCTTTAAAACAAAACTACAAGTACAAATGTGTTATATGACAGAATTAGTATTAGATGATTCTCACTATGTTTAAATTAGAATATCTATACTGAAGATAAAAAAAAAAATTAAACTCTTCTATCCCAGATATTTTTAATTTTTTTCTTAACTTCTATTTTTTATCTGTTATTTTTTTTCTTTGCTTTCAAATTAAATTATCATAATGATACATGATACTATCATGCAGATTTTGATATAGTATTTGATATAATATGATAAAAAAATATAGAAAAATAATGTAGATGGAATATTTGAATGCCACATACATATATAATTAGCACAAAGTTGTAACTTCTGTCAATAAACTCTATCAAAAATTTCATACAACACAAAGAAATATTGATTTCATCTAGTACAATAATTAACCAAATTGATATTATTTATTTTATGTGAAAAATGGTTATATTATAAAGAGGAATAATAGTAATAGTTATAGGAATAAAATATATATCAAAACAATGCATCATTTATATATAATTATAATTATTATATATAAACAACAACTAAAAACCCTTTTCTTTTATAAATATATAGTTATTATATATAAACAACAAAATAAGTTTGTTGGTTTCACTAAAGAAAGAAAACAGAGTTAGCTATTACTATTAAAATGAAAATCAGAATAGATCACACTCTCTTTTATGGTTCTTGCCCTCCTAGTTTCGTTGGTCGAAGAAAACATCATTAATAGTTATAAAGCTCTGTCTTTTCATATGAATCCCTGAAAAAGGATTTGGATCTTTGGGCCTGCGGGAAAACATTCCACAATGTGTTTTTGGTGCACTAAAACTCTGGGGGTAACAGATCTGTGAAATGATAGAGAATTTCTGATGATTTTGCCTTTCTCCTCTCCTTTTCATTTTCATTTGTAATCCCTTACAGATTCTTAATATTTGCAGAACAAAGCACCACCTGTCATAACGAAGGTAGTAACTCTAGTCATAGGAATACACACATCTACTATAATTTTTGTTCATGCATTTAGGTGTAGTGAAACCCTGTGTCATTCCCTATCTTGTTGTCAATCCAAACCCGAAATTTGGATGAGTACTTGTAACATGTATAGCCTTATCTATCTACCAAAACCATGAAACATGTGTATATATATAGCATTTTTCTTATGATGGATGCGGCTGGTAACAGATTTGCTTCTGAATATGTAATTGAGTGAAGATCAAGATCTGGGAATGAATTTATATAGTTTTGCTTAATGCATACAGAGAGAAGGGCGTGCCTTGTTTTCTCCCTCCAATTCTAGTATTCCCTGTATAAAGAATCTGGTTCTATATGTTTTATGATTCCACCTTTTGTTGCATGTACAACATAATGCTTATTTGAATAAAGGTTGTTAGCGTACTTTCAAGTGATGAATGTAGTTTTAGAGAATGATATTTTTGTAGCTTTTATTCTGGATGTACATTTAGAAGGAATATAATGGTAATCCAGAGATGCAATTGTTTGCATTTGCATACATTGTTTTGGTAGCATGTAAAGTGTAGACATTGATTTGTTTGATTTTACATGAAGCAGGATGGATCATCAAGGGCATGGGCATGGTCAGAACCCATCTCTGGGAGTTGTTGGAAGTGGACCTCAACTCACCTATGGTTCTAATCCATACCAGGCCAGCCACATAACAGCCTCACCTGGGATGGTTGTTGCATCACCTGGGACCATTCAATCCACTGGTCAACCAGCTGCAACTCAACTAGGACAGCATCAACTTGCTTATCAGCACATGCATCAGCAACAACAGCAGCAGCTGCAGCAAAGACTTCAAGCCTTCTGGACAAATCAATATCAAGAAATTGAGAAGGTGACTGATTTCAAGAACCACAGCCTTCCCTTGGCAAGGATAAAAAAGATTATGAAGGCCGATGAGGATGTCAGAATGATATCAGCTGAGGCACCTGTCATATTTGCAAGGGCATGTGAAATGTTCATATTGGAGCTAACCTTGCGTTCTTGGAACCATACTGAAGAGAACAAAAGGAAAACACTTCAAAAGAATGATATTGCAGCAGCCATCACAAGAACTGATATCTTTGATTTCTTGGTTGACATTGTGCCTAGGGAGGACTATAAAGATGAAGTGCTTGCATCAATGCCAAGAGGAACTGTACCAGTTACAGGGGCCCCTGAGGCACTTCCTTACTGTTATATGCCACCTCAACATGCACAAGTTGGAACTGCTGCTGTCATGATGGGTAATAACCCTGTGATGGATCCTTATGCTCAACAGTCTCATCAATACAGCATGGCACCGCAAATGTGGCCACAGCCACCAGAGCAACAACAATCATCTCCAGACCAGTAGCTGCTTATTATGAAAGGATCTTCCTCTATTTCTCTCTTGTTAATTAGTGTTTGAAGGACTTAAATTTTAACCTTTTTGTTGGACTGTTCATTTCAGTACATTCTACTAAAAAAAAATATGCAGTTTTTTGAGTTTTACTTTCCCTCTTTTTCTTTATTGAATTCCTATTCCCTGTCATAGAGATTCTTAATATGTATTATGACAAATATACAAAATTAATTAATGGCCCACAATGTCTATGATTTATCAGTTTTGTCTATGATGTTGGTTTCAAAACTGCATTATGGTTTGGCTAGTTATTTCAACCTGACTTTGCATTGGTTAAAGCATCTGGCTTTTGAATGTTATTAATAATAATAACTATCCTGTCTTGTATTGAACATGAAGTGGATGTTGTGATTGAACATTTGAATGTTCTTTTACTCCCGCCCAAGTTTAAATAGTCCTTCACCATTGCCTTCCCAATCTTTTACATATTAAAGTACTGAGTGTTTCAATACTCAAATCTATAAATAAAATAATACTTCAATAAAATATATAAAAACAACTTAATAATATACATTCTAAATTTCAAAAAATTTAACACTGATTATTTATTTTTCTGCTAAATACACATTGCAAGTTACTGTTATTTTCTTCTGAGAATAGGCATATACTTTGTTTAAGTTCCACATAGGTTAATCCATTGTGAATGTTGTTAATGATATATATAAAGTATATAAATAATATTTTTTATTATTGTTTAACAGTAAAAAATTATTATAAAATAAAGCATTTGTATAATTTTTATTTGAAGATGTATAGGATACAATTAATGTGATATTGATTTTTTGCAAAATGGCAATAAACACATTTTTTTAAAAATTCAACACTGAAAAAAAGAGGAGAACAAACAGAAAGAAGTACATTTGTGCGTGAACAAGAATTATCTTAAAGTAATTTTAATCACAGTTATCATGGATTTTTATTTTCAGGTGTAAATATTTGAAATGAAATTATTTTAAAAAATAATAATCTTATTTGTTGAATTATACTAGTACATCATATTATTTAACCACGCCAATTGTGATTCGATTAGACACTAAATCAGTTATTTGGTTATTTCATTCTACTTTCCAATGTGAATACTGTCACAGAGACATAAACTATATTTATGATATATACATCCTAAAAAAATTAAAACATAATTTTAAAAATTATGAGGTAATACGATTATAATACCATGTATAAAACTCGGAATATATATTTATTTATCAGATTAGATAGACACAAATTGTTGTATTTATTTACTTTGAAAAAAGAAGATTGATTTACAGTTACCACAGGAGTGGAGACCAAAATGAGATATAAAATTAACAGCATAAAACACAAATATCAAATGAATCTTATCTTAATGATGAAAACCATTACTTAAAAAATGTCAACTCAACCCATCTAATTATGATTGTATTGGTATATAAAGTTTCAAAACACTATATTTATAAGATGTGGTTGAAGTATTATACAGAAATACTACTATCTTTAGTCCTTTTTACCAAAAAAATAAATTATAATATTTTTATAATATATATTTTCTTATCAAAAAGGACCAAAGACAATGTTTTAAGATGTCCATTGAAAACATTAGGATATTAAATAAAAAGAACAACTTGCATATTCAACCACAAATAAATGTATGCTGACAGATTTAAATAGTTCATACAAGAAGGTGTACAAAAATATGTATAGGAATCAAGTAGTAAAATGAATGTAAGACTGGAAATTTCTAATCACTCAAATCATTGACATTTCAGTTTCTACATGTTTTTCCAACCAAATTGAGAATGTTATTTAGGGATCAGGATGGAATTGTGTGTCAGCTATAAAGAATGGAGTTAAATAATACTAACATGGAACAATACAAATTTTGCAAATATCAAGAATCGAGACCCTCAAGAACAACACAAAGCTAATCAATCACCCAGTACCTTCAGTTCAGTATGAAAAAAGTAGGAAAATACCAGAAATCAATTCTGAAACCATAAAAATAAGGAAGAACTCAACTTTTAATGTGATCAAATCACCTGAGAAATCTTAGTTATTACTACCATGTGCAGTGGCTGATGGCCAAGTCCAAGTTCTATAGAACAGTATAGTTACATATAGAACTACAAAATGGAGAGGAATTGTGTGTTTAAGTTGCAGGGTAGTCAGCACAAAATTAAATCACTCTTTCATATGTGGATGAAATGGATTAATTAATCATCTGACAATTGGATATTCAACATGAAGATATTGTCTCTACCATACTGAATATTGTCACTAATTCCAGCTCCTATTTGACACATTGTTTCAATTCATAGTAACATTTGTTGGTGCCTAATGAAATAAAAGAGATGATTCTAACCAAACAACTTTTCATAGTAATTTTTGTTGGTGCCTAGTGAAATAAAAGAGATGATTCTAACCAAACAACTTTTTCATCCTCATTTCGCTTTCATAACAATTCCTTCAAGAACTCCATCAGTGCCAAAATTACCTGAAAATTGATGCGGATCAACAGGCCCAGGCAGCTGGAAGGACATGCCAAATTTACCTGGTGGACAAAGGTTTTGAGTTTGCATTTCAAACGCCTTAGAGTACCTGTATACTACCCTCTCTCCTGTTATAGTTACTCCAGATATCAATATTTTCCCATCAAGCTCAACATCACAAAAGAATTCCTCTGCAGTTATAAATTCCAGCCATGTTAGTTAACAGTACTTAGATCTGAAACACAACTGTAAAAACAACTATCACACAAATTACTATTTAACAACAAACTATACATTCTTCATGGCCAATTTAGAAATTTGACATACATAAGCATTACTTAGCACATTTAAAAGCATTGACCATATCCAAGAAAACAAATAACAAAAAATTAGATAAAATAAGCATCCAAAAGTGTAGATTCCTACTAGAATAGCGAGTGGATCCCTTTATATACTAAGATCCATCTCAGCTAGCATGGAATTTAAAACAAATTCATTTCATCAATCAAAATCAGACACAAAAGAGACATTCCCACAACTCAGGTACATACAGCATAAAAGCTCAGAATTAAAAGAATAACACACTAAATATTTCAAGGCAATGGGTAAACAGTACCCAAATCTGGTCAAAGAATTAAAATATGTTAAGATGTGTTCTCTTGAATTTAATATGCAATCTCATATAATTTTTATGAAAAAAAAAATTGGGTTAACAAAACCATTATACAAATATATTTACCAAGATACTTACTTTCATCCCTCTTGACTCCTGGAAGAGAGACACGAAACAGATAGGAGTCTTCTGACTCTCCAATGTCCACAAGTCCTATGCTGGGACCAAATTGAGTCTTGGCCACAGTTCCAGTTAAAGCAAATCCATTCTTTGTAGCAGCCACAATGTCATACAATTCCTCCCTAGAAGGACGCGAAGGAAGGACCAACATAGCTGGCCCAACTTTTTCCTCTTCATCACTCTCCTCATCTTCAATACCACCAACATGATAACGATGACTTGTAGCATCACTCACACGTCCAACACCATGAACATTGTCCCTAAACTTATAAAAACCACCACAGGACTCATTCTCAAAATTCCTCATGGGCATGTTAGAGTTGCTGAGAACACAATTGTCGTAAGAAGAAGCACCCAGTTGCAATCCGGCAGCCTCTATGTCCACATGCAACTCTTCCACCCCACTCAGTCTCTTGAACCTCTCAACATCCTCTGGCTTTATGTAACTGCTATCAGGGTTGTCAATAAACACAATGTTGTGAATGATTTTATAGCGGTTTTTGAAGCGGGATTGAGGGTGCAAGTGGGGCGGGAACAAATCGAGAAAGTGGGGGTAATTGCTGTTTCCACCCTGGCCTTGAAAGAATCGACGCAGGAAGGTCAATTTAAGGATCATTGATTTATCACTTTTCCTGAGGATATAGTAATAGACACGCTCCAATTCGACAACTTTGATGAAGGAATTGGTCAATTGGTTCAATGTGTATGGAGGAAACCCTTCTGCTACTCTCTGCAAAATTGATTTTTTGGTGGCTGATTCGGTTTTGATGTCAGGACCAAAGTAGGTTCCCACGATGAAATACATTAAAAAGCACTGATCATCATTAGGGGTCACATTTTTTAGATCAGCCTCGGAAACCATCACGCACGACCCTTGTTGGTTTGTCACAGTGAGAAACAGAGCAGCAGACACAATGCATAGCACAGCATAGAGTGGAGAGAAGGAGAGAGAAGAAGAAGAGTCAATGCAATTGGAACTTAATATTATCATTCATCCTAATTATTTTTCTTTGGGATTTCGATGTGGGCCTGGGTTACTGCAAACGATTATCCAACCAATAACCAAACTTGCGCCGCAAGCTTACCCACTATCTAAGCTTTCACCTTATTTTTATTATTTTCCTTTATTAAAAAATTTACATTGTATGCACAATTTATTTTATTCTTAAACAATAAGTTAATAAATTGGTTTGTATGACTGGATAAAAAAAATAATAATAATAATTAATTGATGGATGACTAATTAGAAGAAAATAAAATAAAATTAATAAGATGTGTAATTTTTATGTTTTTTTTATTCTGTTCAACTTCGTCTTCAATTTTGTATTTATTAATTTTTTACTCTGTTTACATTTAGTAAGAACATATTTGGTTACAATTACAAGTCCTGATTCACTTAAAAAGTGATATTTAGTTATACCAAAATTTAAGATTATAAAATCATATTTTCTATATTTAATTTACATTTTAAAATGTAATATTTTTAAAGATTTTTGGTTAAATTTTTCAGGAACAAAATTGTCAGGCAAGAATCCAAGAGTGAACAAGAATTCTTTAAAAAATTCTGTAAAATCACTTTTATAATATTAGCATTATATTTGATGATGGTTCCTATGAGGCGAGAATGTTTCTAGCATATAGTTTTTTTTAATAGAAAGGAATTTCAAAACATTTTAAGAAACTCACATTTTTTATTTTTATTTTAAAGGTTTCAAATAGATTTTACTTACATCATTTTTAAGAAACATTAGTTCAACAGTAAAAAAATATTAAGAAACTCGTTTTTTTTAATTTTTTTAATTTAATTATGTTTTAAATAATCTTTACTTTATTATTAGTTTAGTTTTATTTAAAAAATCATATTTCTAAGATAATTTTTTTTTAATTTAAAGAAAATATACCAAGTGAGATTTATCTAATAATTGATTTTTTTTTTAAGATTTGGTTGATTTAAGTGACGGAATTCATAAAAATCTATCATTGTGTTACTCTTCAAAGAATTAACATATTATTAGTTTTTATTTTGAATATGAATTTTTCTTATATTTGATTTTTTTAACTTAAAAAAACCATAAAAACCAAAAATTTATTTATTTTATTTCTTTATTATTTTTCCGTATATATTGTTCTGCATATGAAAGTTGTAAAATATGTGTTATTTAAGGAACTCTGAGTAACTCTGAATTAGTATAAAATGTAATATATTTTTTTTTTCTTATCTCATTTATATTATATTATTTTATCATCTATACTAATCCAAAATGAGGTTTACTATGAGAGTACTTGTGATTTCTTAAAAATGTTTTTAAAACTAAGTATTTAAACTAGTGATTAATTTGTTTAGAACTATAATTTAATCACTTTTATGTAATAATAAAAATTGTGTCAATCAAGTGATTCAACTAGGATACAAAAGTTTTTATCTAATGTAATTCCTTAAACAAATGAGTTGAGTTTAAAAAAAATAAAATATTTTATCTGACCAAATATGTTATTATTGGTTAATGTTGAATTGTCAATATTTCACTAGACACAATGTATTAAAAATCATTTATAAAAATTTCTCAATTCTTTTCATCATATCAGTCTACTACTATAAAGTTAAACACTTATCATATATCATATGACATATTATAAGTTTATAAAATTAAACACTTATCATATGACATATTAACTGAAAGTTTAGCCTGAAGTCTAATATTTAGATCATGCTTACAAAAAGTTTTTATAAATTAGTTTAATCATAATTCAACTTTTTTTAAAAATTTGTCTGTTTTTCACATATATAATCTAGAAATAGGTGTACTTTAACTTCAATATTGATCCTTGAATGAATATTGTTCCACAATGTTATTCAATTTTATTTCAATAAAACAGAATTTTAAGAAATTTCAAGATTTTTTTTCTTTTACTTAATCATATTTTACATAAATCCAAATTACTACTTTATTTAATTTTATTAAAAATCTTATATTTATACAATAAAATTGACTGAAGATGACAAAAGAGAAATATCAAATAAAACGACTTCAATAAAATATTTATTTAAGATTTGATTTTCTTAGCATAGTAATCATTCAGAAACCAATTATTTATATTATATGTATGCTGAAAATATGTGGACTTTGAGTGTATAGATATAAATTTTGTATTTATATTTTCTATATTTTGTATTTTTTAGGTATACCTAAGTTTCAAGATTGATTTGTATGTCTATTACTTTTTTTGTTTTCATAATAGGCAAAACAGAAATACATTTTATTGATTATTACATACCCATTAATTTCATTAGCAACATGCAAGAACCAGTGAGCAAGATTTTGAACAAAAGAACAGAGATTTTTACAGAGACTGATGAAACTACATGCCTATGTCACGCCCTCATTTGAATATTCTCCAATTTCTGTTTCTCCTTCTCTTCCTCATTACAATTTCACTAACAGGAGAAAACACCAGTTTCTGAACCCAAAATTTCATGTCTTCTTTCTTCAATTTGAAACTTAAAATCAGAAAAATCCCAAATAAAAACCCTAAAAACCATTCTTTAACAGCTTTCTTTTCAAACCGCCGAACCAATGTAATAGCTGCTACACAAAACGACAAAACCCTCAAAAACAGGGAAAATTCTTGAATCCTCCACGACCACAAACCGCCTGCAATGCAAATCAAAACTAATGCAAACCACACCGACTTCTTCTTCCTTGCCCTCCATTTTCCGGCTATTCTCCCTCTCCGACCACCTACAAGGCGAGTCAGAGTATTAGAATCAGTCCGCGCGATTTCACCGGCGATGGAATTGAAAGGCTCCGGTAAGATCTTGAGATTGAAGGCGAGTGTGGAAGCCAATTGAAGAATTGTTTGATTGGATGATTGAGAGGAATCACGCCTTTTAGCGCATGCGATTGTGAGAGCTGGATGAGATTGCGAGAGGCGAAACGAAATAGGATTGAGAATGTGAGAATTGAGATGGAGTAGGGAAATTGGAAATGGAGGAGGCTGATCTGAAATTGAGAAGGAACTGCAAATGTAGGGTTTCACTTTCACCATTGTCTCCTTTGATGACTCTTATCTCACAAAAAGAGTACTAGAAGAAAGAAGAAATGCATATGCTTCTTAAACCCCAAATTCAGTTTTTGAATTATTTTCAAATTTAATCACAAATTCTCCTGGATAAATAGGTCTTTTTCTTTTAAAAATATATTTTATTTACTTATTTATTTTAAGTTATGAACGTTTAATTTAAGTTATGAGCATGAAATATGTTAAAATATTTGTAAAAGTGTTTATTATGTTCATGAGTGATACAGTGATTTTGAGAGGAATTTTTTAATTTTTTTTAAATGTTTAAAATGTAAAATTAGTTTTTTTTCTTCTTCTACCATTCCCAATGCATTTCAAATTAAAAATAGATCTAAATTAAAAAGAATATTATACATAGCATAAAGTTGACATAATTTTATTTTAAATATCTATATATTTAAATTAAATTAAAATAATAAAATAGTGTATATATACATGGGATAAATGCACCGGTTTTGAAAACAAACACATGGAAATTTAATTTTATTATAATTATTTTTTAAATCTTACTAATTTTTCATAAATAGTATTGATCATCGTGTTTAAGTTAAATAATTTATATTAAATGCTAATAATCATTAATCTTTTTCTCTCACAATAAGTTCCTTATATTGAAGTACAATGAAACACATGAATTTTTGCACTCTTTCTCTCAAAAGTTTATATGGTGCAGCTTCATCTCTTGAAAATGCATTAACATGTAGTTGAAAAAAAGAAACATGTTCATCCGACATAGTAAATAACTGAGAAAAGTTTTTTATGCAGTTAAGAGTAAAACACATACATTTAAAAGTGATTATAATAATATTTTTAATTAAAAATTAAAATTTATATTAATTTATTAAAGTGTGAATGTATATTATAGATTAATCTTTCAACATTCTAAATAATTTATAGGATGTTTTGATCATTTTTAAAATTATATATAATTTTTAATGTGATGAATTTAAAAATAAATAAATTTATAATTAAATAATATTAAAATAGTAATATTAAAAATTGTAATGTAATTGTATAAAAATATACAATTTTTTTGATGTAATGATGAATTTAAAAATAAATACATAATAAAAATAAATTTATAATTAAATAATATATAAAAAATATTAAAATAATAATATTAGAAGTTTTAATTTGATTGTATAAAAAATATAGATAGATAATGTATCATTATCCAATTTATACAATCTCATTAGTCCTTTTCCATTTTTAAAAATACTTAATAAATTCATTAAATTTGTATACTTATGAGTTGATAGAAGTAGCTATACATCATACTTTCTCTCATTGATTTCAACATCATCCCTTCTCAAATTGATCAATGACCACATAACAGGAATGCCATATTCAGGTGCCATCTATACATGATCAAAATATTAAATACTTAAAAGACCAATAATGGAAAGGTCCTATAAATTTTTTACATAGATGTTATTTTATTTTAAAAGTGTCTCACTGCTTTTTTAACAATTCACATTATATTTTCAAAAAATATTAGGAAACTCATTTTTTTAATTTTATTTTATTTTTACCTTCAATCTTAACTTAAAAATATTGAGACAAGTTTTTAAATTTAGGGCTCTACTATGTTATATAAGTTCATTTTAACAATTTTTTTTATAAATTCTGAACCTTGCACCTAAAACATTTCTTTAAACTTCCTCAATGTTTTGAAAAATCTACCATCTCTTAAACAAGGACACTGCTTGATAAGTTGACACTGTATCAACACATTCTCATTTAACAACCAGTAATTTTTTAAGTTTATATGACATTTATTAAATTACCTTTAATCACATCAGGGACAGTGTTCAACTCAGAATTTTTCAAAGATGAGTGTTAAAAGAAACGTTATCCACAAATTGCAGTAGCATTGTGTTGACAATGAAGAAAAAGTGCATCCCAATGAAAAAAAGCCTTCCATATTTTTTTTCTGGTCATGGTTATCTTTTGAAAAGTAAAAGAAGAAAAAAAAGAAAATGTAGGTGAGAAGCTTGAACAAGTTTCCTGACCACACAATGATGAGGCTGGAATCGGTTCAGGGTGTCTTATTAATTTGGTACAACCTGCAGGAAACAGCTTCTTAACTGGTGAAGGTGACACCATGAACAAGTGTAGTTTTGTATTTATCAATAAGTGGATGAGATTCTCCAATTGCTATAATGTTTCTATATTGTCTGCAAAATAACTTTCAACCAATTGAATTTGCATACATAACATCATCATTCATCATATTAATGAGGGAACAATGACACCTTCTACTCTTATTCTAAAACCATGAGACTTTTTCTCTATATATTCTATACAATCCATGCTGCACCTTTTCATATAATTTCCACCACTTAAGTTCTTGAGGAAAGATGAAGAATGGGTTTGAGTTTGCAGTGCTTGATAGAGGCACAATGGAAAGTCCTTTGGGAGAGAAGTGTCACCCATGTAACCTTCTACCACCTATTGTTCCTATTCTTGCTCATTCCTTAAAACGCACTCAACGAAACAGGTAAACTATTCTCTCCAATCTCAGGCAAACAAAGTCAAATGTTTTCTTAAATGTTTGTAAATTTATCTTTTTACAAGTATTTAATTACTATCATTCACTTGATGCAGGGTTGCTAGTTCAAATTACCCCACTGATCTAATTATACAAATTGGTGATTCTAGCTTCCACTTGCACAAGGTGGGCCAATCACACCTTTCACTATATGGAATTTGCATGTTTTCTTGTCCAATAATTAACTAACACCACTTTATAAAATGCATTGATAATCTATAAATATAATGAAAAGAAGATTATTTTTAATAGTAGCTTACATAGTTTAGAATTTGAGAATGAACATAAGTTGTAAACTCTGAGAGAATTTTCTCCTAGTACTTTACAGTTAAACTTTAAACGGAGTAAGTTCCTTCTAGCATCAATACTAATCCCATATAAAAATCCAATGTTGGCTTATGAACTCTATATATCCACCATAAAGTTACAATCTGTATGAAAGAAAACACTTAGCTGCTGCAGATTCATACTCCATTGGATTGTGTATCTGCATAACAACATCCTCCCAACCACAAAATCTTATTTTTCATCTCTTTAAACACATGTCAAAGCAATTTTTCATCTCTTTAAGATCATGTACACCCTAGTATGAATAAGCTAACCAAATCTTTATTAAATAAAGTTTATTCTTAAAAGTTGCCCAATAAAAGATGTTCCATTAATATTCTTAAAATTTTAACTGTCTATGATGTGGTTGGTTTTCAGCTTGTCATGGCCTCAAGAAGCGAATATTTGAAACGGCTTGTATTTGAGAGGGGAAGCAACAGAGAAAGTGCTGGTGATAGCCTCATCATCCAAATTAAAAACCTTCCAGGTGGTAAAAAGTCTTTTGAATCCATAGTCAATTTTTGTTATGGAAGGAAATTTGATATAACTGCATCCAACATTGCCCCATTGTATTGTGCTGCACATTTCTTGGAAATGAGTGAAGAGCTCCAAGAAGGAAATCTCATATCCAAGACAGAAGCATTTCTCACTTTTCTCATATTATCTTCTTGGAAAGACACATTTCGAATACTTAAAGCCACTGAATCTATTTCCTATTGGGCCAAGGACTTGCAAATAGTCAAACGTTGTTCACAGGCAATAGCTTTGAAAGTATGTGCAAATCCAAATGCATCTGGTTTTACTTGTCAAAGTGAAAGACCCTCAAGTAAAACTAATAATAGTGTTCATGATTGGTGGTTTGAAGATGTGTCATTTCTACGTATAGACCATTTCATTGAAGTGATTCAATCAATCAGAAGATGTGGAATCAAACCTGAGCTTGTAGGTTCTTGTATAGAACGTTGGACAAGAAAATGGTTTTCTCAAGTCACACTTGGACTTGACAAGGAGACTCCTAAATCCTTAACTCTACACAGAATTTCCATTGAGTGTTTGATTAACATACTTCCTACAGAAGAAAATTCAGTAACATGCAATTTTTTGCTTCATCTCCTAAAGGCAGGGGTGATGCTGAAAATAAATTCTGAGTTGTTGTGTGTCCTAGAAAGAAGGGTAGCTTTAATGTTGGAGAAATGTGGTGTTCCTGATCTCTTGGTTAAAAATCAAGAAGAAAAATGTTCTTTGTACGATGTAACTGTTGTACTCAGGGTGTTACGGTTTTATGTTTGTGGTATGTCAAGTAATCATTCAGCAAAACCAAAACCAAACAGTGTTGGAAGGTTAGTTGATGGGTATCTCATACAAGTTGCAAGGGATGAGAATCTCACAATGGAAAGTTTCAAATCACTTGTTGAAGCATTGCCACAAAATGCTAGACACTGTGATGACAACCTCTATAGAGCCGTTGACATGTACCTCAAGGTAACAGTGATAATATTTACATCATTTCATATTCTAAATCTCTAGCTAAAGATCTATCTTTGTTGAATGTAGATCACTGAGATTCATTCAATTCACTTAATTTTGCAGGCACATCCAAATTTAACAGAAGAAGATCGAACAGATATTTGTAGAAACTTGGAATACCATAGATTGTCACAAGAAGCACGTAAGCATGTGATGCAGAATGAAAGGCTGCCCTTGAAATTAACTACGGAATTTGTGCTTTTAGAGCAAGTGAATATGACAACATCAATGACAAGTAATGGATCAAGTTACCGTAGGACAAATGCTCAGACAATCATGAGAGTGAACAAAGATTTGAAAAGAAGGGAAATAACAAATGCCCAGGAGATAAACATGATGAGAAAAGACGTTGAAATCATAAAATCACAACTCTTGAAAGTGTATAGCTGCAAATTAAAGCTCCAAAACCAACTAAAGGGATGCATTCGTTGAAAGAGAGTTAGTTCTTTATGTAAAAACACTTCTATGAACCTTCTTCATAGATTAATAAAATGATGTACAGTGCAAATAATGACCATGATGTCAAATATAAATCTCAATTAATTGTCTTCTTTCACTGTATTCCAACCCCATTCCTGAAACCATTTACATGACTAATATTTGTTAATCATAAAATAAGTTTAAATTACAATTCTCACGTCTTAAGAGGTGATAAAATAAAACTCTCTGAATATAATCTCACATCAATATTATTTAAACATTACATTTAAAATAAGTAAAAAAATAGTTAAATATAATCTAATAATCTTAAAATCTGAAATTTTGCATATAATAATAAAAAATATATTTAACTATAATATATAATTTATCATATCTATCCTTTTGTCTAATAGTACTTATGAGTAAAGCGTGTGCATTGGAAAGGAAAAGTAGGGTTGGAAACGATGGAAGATGACGCAGCGATTGGGGTGAGCGACCATGTCTCGTCGGAGTCGAACAAGGAGGATTCAAGTTGCTGTTGTCCAATCTGCTTGGGGCCATTCCTTCAACTTTCGTACCTCGATAGATGTTTTCGTATGCCCTCAAACTATTCCCTCTTACTCTGTTTCTTGATAATCATCTCTTCTCTACCTTCTTTTTGCAAGATGATGTCTTTTTAATCCCAAAGTTTATAAATTTGTTGCATGTGGTATAGACCCTTTATTGGGTTTGACTGATTGATTGATGATTAGGGAACCCTTTTGTTCGAAAATCACCCTCGCAAATTTTATATCTAGAAACAGCTTTATTTTATCAGGATCATTACTTGAGAGTTGAGATTCAAGAAGCAAAAGAGGCAAATGTACCATATAGCATTCTTACTGCTATTATAATGAGCTTATTCTTGTGGCAGATAAGTTTTGCTTCAATTGCATTTTACGCTGGACCAAGGTGGCTGCTGGCAATCCCCGTTCTCTTCCTTCTTCTGTAAAATGCCCCCTCTGCAAGGTTTGGTTAAATACCTTCATTTTTTAACTTGAACACCATATGTTTTTCTGCATTATTGTTGTTGTTGTTTTTGTTTTGCCATATGGACTTTTGATGAAGTATAAATTACTCCCTCCATTTTACTCCCTTTAAAAGGAATTTCAATTCAGGACTTTTAAGTGCTCGCAAATTACTGCTCCCTGAATGCTTCTTATGGATGTCGAAATTTGCGAAACATTAAGGATGATGATTTGTGATAATCAAGTGGGTGAATGATAGTAGAAGTTAGTATCAAGTTGGATCAAGTGTGCTGCTGACTTCTTAGTTTGTGCTTAATCTGCAGACAGACAATATTTCTATCGTGTATGGAGTGGAAGGAGGTTGCTTTCAGCGGCACTATGTGAATAAGGATTTTGAGGATAGGTTTGTCTAGTTTCAGTCCAAGTTTTATTTTTTTGGTAGAGTTATCCTTTTATACTTTGCTCCTCTGTCTGTGTGTGCAGTTTTATCTCATCAAGAGCGCACAGATATAGATTACAATGCTATTACACTGACCAAGGTGTTCGTCCTACTGCCTTCCGTTTAACAAATTTCTATGAGATAATGGTGTCTGTCTGTCCTGTGGTTTGTGTCAAATGTTCGTTATTGATATTTGTGTTACTTTTTTATGAACTCGGTGTGAGCAGGTTTGTTAGATGAAGTATTCAATATATCACAATATTGGAGATCTCGAATGTACCTTCGCCCAAACTGCTGGCTTGAAAGTTGGTTAAGAAGAGAAATTCAAGCTCTTATTCAGGTTATTCTCTCTCAGGCCTTGACACTGGAAAATATCCAGTAACAGTGTGATTTGTGTGTTACACATTTTTTCTTTTGTGTATATATGTGCTTAATCATAGATGAAATTTCTGATTCTTTCATATCCTGTCCTCTCTGTCTTTTAATCAGTTTTTGCTTGGGTAAGGAGGAAAAAGGGGGAGGGGGTTGCTATAGTAATTGCATTGCTGTGTTAATTCTTGACTTAAACCTTCTTGTGCTGAATCTAAAGGAGGAGGATGTTGACATCATTGTGCAACATATAATTGGCGTGATCAAAGCAGTATTATGTACAAGGTAAGTTTCTTTGTGCATTTTAAGTCATTAGTGTGGAAAACATGGATCGTGACTAGTAATAACTCTTGAATTACAGGAGAGAGCAGACGCCACACTGGACTGCACCCGAAAAGAAACAGGAAGAGTTCAAGAAGTCAGTCTATGAAGCTGCAATACGATTTCTAGGGGCAAGAGCGGACAGATTTGTATATGAGATTCAACTATTTCTTGCTTCAGGAATGAATATTGAAGCTTATGATGCTGTGTACGTACAACGGTTAGGTTGGAGCTCACCCGGGATAAACACTGAGGTTTCCAACAGTGCATTAGTTGATCGCACAACTGCGATTCCATACCTGTACATATTTGATGGTGACTCTAATGAAAATGAGTAGATTATTTGTTCTGTTCTTCTCATGTATTTGCTGTAATTGCTTCCTGGATAGCATAGGAGAACCTTTTCACGCTTCCATGAGTGGTAGTGGTATTGATCCTCTTCAGCTACCGCAGAAGGTGGAATTCTCTACCCAAGAGTGTAAAGTTGTTTGACACATGCTTGTTATTGATATAACAATTTTCATTATCTAATTTCATGCAGTTATAACAAAACAGAGTCTCCTTTTCCAGCATGTTAAAAGCTCGATTCTTTAAGCAATTACTAGCTCATTTTCAAAAATAAATAAATAAACGAAGCATGTAATCATCTCCAATATGCGACAGAAGAAAAGCTGACTGCTGGAAACACTTAAAAAAGCATTATAAATAGGAATGCATAAATGAATCAACACGAATGAATGGTGCGAGAAATTTAACATGAAGTGAATAAGGTGCGTAGGTTGAAGAAAAGTCTCACTGTTGGGAAAACTATACAAATTTAGACGTATGTATTAATGGTACTTAAATTGCATGGAAATTAGGTAATGTGATCAATAACATTTACAAATGCCTTCTCGAAGATCTAGAGTTGAATTTTAAACAATCGAAGAAAGGAGAACGAAAAGACGAAAGAAGTAAATTCAATTATTCAATTGGTGGATACTTATGTCTCCGTCCCTTTTATTATAACAAATGAATGAATGATGCCAAAAATGAAAAATAAAATGTTTTTAAACATAGAAGTAGCAAAAGTGGAAAGGAGTACAAGAAAATGAATGAATGGAGTGGAAAATAAAATATATTAAATGGTTGGTTAGTAGAAAACAAAAGGTGTGTGACTGATATTTGGATTGGCCAATCAAAGTTTAACCTTATCTTGACAAGTATCATAGAGTAAGATAAAATGCTGTGAAATTTATACTGACCTGAGACTCTCTTCAATCGTTGCCATTAGTTGTTTGTAAACGTGAGAGAGGAACTTTACAACAGGTATGGAGACAGCTTCAGGTGACTACGGAGCATTCATGGAGAAATTCACTTTACCACCAAAATCTGCACAGGATCTTCCCCTCAATTCACTCACCTTTGCTATCAAAGAGATGTATGTATTTTCCTTTCGCGCCACAATATTCTGTTGTCAAAATTCTACTTTGCTGATGCCTAAGTCAGCTAGACTTTGATCCATGCTTCTGCATGTTGAACTTGAAGGAGGTGTTTGTATGAACAGATTTGACGTGGAAGGATATGTGACCGGCATGGGAAATCCTGACTGGGCAAGGACTCATCCGGTTGCCACTTCTACTGCTCCAACAGTTTTGGCTCTTCTTGGAGCAGGTGCCACTTGTGTTGGTAAAACTGTCATGGATGAAATGGCTTACAGGTTGGGCTTTCTTTGCTCATATTTTGGCTCATTCCAAAACCCATAGGGTTCTAAACAATATTGAATGATGTGCCTACTTAGTGGAATTTGAATGCTTAATGAAAACCTTACAAGAGTGTTTACAAATATGAGAAACTTTTTAACAAGAATTTGAAAGAAATTTGAAGGCGAGGACAGTCAAAATTCAATCTCTTAAAAAGAGATTTTGAGAATGAAAGAAATAAAGAAAATGAATGTTTGAATGAATACTTCAATACATTGTCTAAATTGGTGAATCAAATAAAGTTCCACCGAACAATTTGATCATATAGTAGTTGTTATATAAGAAACTAAGGACTTGTCAACATAACTGCTTAAGATGATGTGATCACTTAGCTATGAGAAAAAGTTGTTATGGCAGATTGAGTAGTGAGTATTCTGTAGGTGATGATGAATTTGTAGAAGCATAAAGTTTTTGTTTACATAGATTATTCGTTTGCCTGAAAATTTAAATTAGGCAATGAAAAATATGTTGGCATAAAAGACTAAGAAAGCACTGGAGTTACAACCAAGTAGGAGGTAAGGTGATTCATAATATTCTTTTATGTACCAAAATTAGATAAAAATTGGTTGAGCACTAGGCAACTTTTGGGACATGATTATTCTCTTCGATTTTAGAATCAGAAGAGCGAATTTTTTTATTCAAACAAAAAGAATTGTCGCCATGGTTAAAATATCAAATAACTGAGTGACTATTATCTATCATTTTCGTGTAAACTGTGATTTGTTAGGATAAATCTTAGAGTTGGAAGTAATATAAATTTCTTAGCTTTCACTCACTATTTAGATCATATGGAAAGGACAAGCTTCCCCAATAATTAAGATGTCTCTAAAGTATGCAAGTAAGGTTGCACTTCATTTAAATGGATACTTGCTCACTTCTGCTCATTTTGATTGAGCTTTCTCCTCATCGAAAGTATTTCTGATTATTTTTATTTTTTGTCTCAGATATGTACATATTTCTGCTACTCACATGACTGAGTACTCTTATGTGGCAGTATAAACGGGGAGAATATACATTATGGCACGCCTAGAAATCCTTGTGCACCAGACCGGGTTCCTGGAGGATCTTCTAGTGGCTCTGCTGTTGCAGTTGGTGCAAAGCTTGTTGATTTCTCACTAGGTGATTTATTCTTCCTTTCCATTAGTTATTTTTGGCAACATTTTGTTAATAATTTCAAGTGCTGTTACGTTTTCCTCAGCAGTGAGCTATTCTTTTTTTCCCGTTGAGTTTCATTTTGACATCACTTGATTAATAATTTGAAGTGCTTTTTTAAATCATAGGAACTGATACCGGAGGGAGTGTAAGAGTGCCTGCATCATACTGTGGGATTTTTGGTTTTCGTCCTTCTCATGGAGCTATCTCAGTATCAGGAGTTATCCCTATGGCACAAAGTTTTGACACTGTGGGTAATAATCCATTAACTTGATGACTATGTTAAATCTCTACTTTTCATAATATTTATTATAAAGCATAAACGTATCATAGTGACATTGTGATTAGATAGTTTCTAGGGGAGTTAGTTATAAGTTTCTCTTAAACTTTACAATGAATAAGTTTCTGTCTTCAATCGAGTGCTTTGAAATTTACATAACCATCTATGTAAAACATTTACCTTCATGGTTCTAATACTTGTTTTTCTCTAGTTATCTGGTTAAAAGGTATTCAAGATCTTTAGCAATACAACGTTAGCTATGAATTTTTTCCTCCAAATTTTATGTTTGAATTTTCCCTTTTGTACATTCCATCTCCAAGTGATATGGTGTACAAGAAGTGGTGTTGAAATTATAGCTTCACTAGCTGTTGACCGTTTCTTCTCGGTACTCACTTCCTTGTTCCTCATCTTTATATCTAGGATGGTTTGCCAGGGATCCAATGATTTTGAGCAAAGTAGGTGGTATAATTGTACAATTGCCAGATATAGCCCCAGTTAGACCTTCTTGCTTCATCATTGCAGAGGACTGTTTCCAGCTTTCAGTCATTCCTTATGATGTAGTTACACAACCTGTCGTCAAAGCAGTAGAGAAGTTATATGGAGGTGAATAATCGGATAGATCCATTGCTGTCAATTCAATGTTATTAATCATAAAACTAAAGATTTCAAGATATAAGTTCTAAATTAATAGGAATTCTTGTTCTACCCCATGTAATTTAATTATAAATCTATTTGTGGTTTCATCCACTAATGATGTATGATATGTATTTTGGAACAAGTTTATTTTACTAGGTGAGAAGGTTTTTTGTTCTATCCACTATTGCAGGGGATGTGTTAAAGCAGGAAATCCTTGGAGACTATGTGAAGACCAATGTTCCAAGTTTGAAACATTTCATGAGTAAAGAGACTACAGACCAAATATATAACATTCCATCACTGTCTGCACTTTCAAGTGCCATGAGGTTGCTTCAAAGGTATAGCTCACCATTAATCCCTGGTTTTCAGTACATATAATTGTAATTTTCTAGCGGATTGTGGATTGCCTTAGATTGTAACTTGATTCTAGCTTTATTTTTCACTTGTAATGTAGGTATGAATTCAAGAATAACCATGGTGAATGGATCACAGCAGTCAAACCAGATTTTGGTCCTGGAATCTCAGAACGTGTATTAGATGCCTTAAGGACAACAGGGGAGAACATTGATACCTGTTATTCGGTAAAAAGAGAACTTCACGATGCCCTTGCTGCTCTTCTTGGGGTATTCCTTCTCTTTGACTCACGAGGCATGCACACAGACCATAGTACGATATTTGGAATCACCATAATTTACTGATAAACAGCATATTTCAACGTATGAACATGAGTTATATATATATATATATATATATATATGCATAAGCCATTCCGCCTGACATAGATTCTCTCTTTAAGTCTTCACAATCCTTTATTTATTTTTTCAGGGAGAAATAATTTCAAACATGTTTGTTATTGATCAAACATAGATCAAGTTTGCTTTTGAAAATACCATTTTGAGACCCTTCTAAACATTTTTCAGCAAACCTTTCATTTGTCAGAAGTAACAATTACTCTGTACTTTTGTTTTTTATCATCTAGTTTGACTGTGCTTGTTTTCGAAACAACTAATTCCATAATGAAGATTATAGATTCTCCCTCTGAATCTTTTTTTAAAAGTAAAGGAAACTAATTCCATAATGAAGATTATAGATTCTCCCTCTGAATTTTTTTGTAAAAGTAAAGGAGTGTAGTCATTAAGCAACACATTTGTTTTTGTAAGCTTGACTTTTGTACAAGTTACTATAATACCGTGTTTGAAAATTTCAGGATTTTGGTGTTCTCATGATCCCCACAGTTCCAGGGCCTCCCCCAAAACTACAAACAAATTCGTCTGAATTAGAAATTTTTCGTGCAAGGGCATTTAGTCTGCTGTCCATTGCTGGAGTATCTGGATTTTGTCAGGTTGTCCCTTCCTCTGAGTTTATGAAGTACTTGGACTCCTATATTTTCCTTAATCAATTAAACTTCATCTCAATGTGGTATTTCCTGACATTATGTAGGTAAGCATACCACTAGGGATGTATAATAATCTTCCCCTATCAATTTCTCTGGTGGCCAGACATGGTGCAGATAGATTTTTGCTTCACCTTGTTGAGAGTCTTTATGCTAGTATCAAAGAACAGAAAGCAGCATAGCTGAGAGCATCAGTTACTGATATAGATGTAAGTTCAATATTTTTACAAAACCGGAAAAAAAATTATGGAAGCTTTGAGATCTCTGTGCTATGAAAGAGATAAACTAGATGCTTGCTTTCTGTTTTTTTTTTTCTGTACATTCTTATGTTTATGCGCAATAATATGTTTTCCATCTTTTGCTTTGGGAGAGAAGCACAACCTATGCGTAATAATATGTTCCCATCTTTTCAGATGCTTTGGGAGAGAAGCACAACCTGAACTATGGACATAAATCACAAGAGGGAATTGGAAATTGTATAGAGGAAATTGTTGCTTATCTGAATTTTCTTTCAGATGTTATAAAGTTCAAATATTCGTTAAGTCATACCATTCTTCTTATGCTTGCTTGCTTATGAAAAGTAGTACTACATCATGTTAACAAGTTATCAGTTGTTGACGCATTTGATATTCAGCTGTGTCAGCTACAGAGAAATAAGTTTTATGGTAACCTCACACACCAACAGACTTCTCTTGAATTTGGCTGGCATGTCATCAAATGTGAAGTTTAATTGGAACTTTACCACATACACTTCATCCATACATGATCTTAGGTACTAGAAAGGCACTATCCACTTGGAATCTAGTATAAGCAAAGTAAAAATGAATAGTTTTTGGAGTGTTGATAGTTATTAGACCGAGAAGCTTGATGGCATGAACTAAATAAAACTTGACATCATTATTAATTTAACTAATTTCATTTTTTTTTAAATATATTCATTGAAAATGAATAGAAAGTTATTAAAAATGTAGCCATCATTAAATATTTAATATTTAGAAAAAAAATATTAGACTAAAACGAAATAATATCCTGAAGTACATTTTCTTTTTCATTCGGAGAGAGAGAACTAGCAGTGGTTTTTTATGTTAACTGAATATTGCAGCTCAATCCACTGATAAGACAGAATATGTAACCAATCCATTTGTTTAACGAAAATTTAATTTTATTTGGGAATGTAACAGTTGGAAGGCGCAGAAATTTTGTGATTAATCAAATTGTGGTATACTGATCTTTAAGTTGTTGGTATACTGAAGAAACTTATTTTATTAGGGTAGCTTCTAGATTCAAAAGTGGATAACATCCCCAACTCGAAAACAGTGGAGAGAGAAGCTGTTTCAGACAAAAGGTACCACCATACTACATTAGAGTATCACTGATGCACTTTAACCATTGACAATTGTTCCACCTGAAAATTCACATGCAATGTTAATTAGTAAGTCAACTAGAGTGGAGTACTATATAATTAGATATGTTGGAGGTGAAATTTAAGCAGTGTTACCATTGGGGTGAAGGACTTGTCCAGTTATGTAAGAGGAGCAGGAGTTGGAAGCAAGAAAAACAAAAGATGGTGCAACCTCAATAGGATGACCAGCTCTCTTCATTGGCACATGACCTCCAAATTCTGCAGTTTCCTCCTCCTTGAAAGATGCTGGTATCAATGGAGTCCAAATGGGCCCTGGAGCCACCCCATTGACACGAATTCCCTTACTAACCAGCTGAAGGGAAAGTCCCCTCGTAAAGGCCACAATTGCTCCCTTGGTGGAAGTGTAATCCAGTAGTTTTGCATGTCCCTTGTAAGCATTCACTGATGTTGTGTTGATTATGTTGCTTCCCTCCTTCATGTGCTTCAAAGCGTGCCTATATATAACAAAAACACATCATTTTTCTATCACATCATTTATCATTCATAATTTATTATTTATTATTTTACCTGGCCATGAAGAAATACGCAAAGATATTGGTTCGAAAGACCCTCTCGAGCCTAGGCTCATCTATGTCCTCCACAGTTCCACACTCGTATTGCTCAGCTGCGTTGTTGATCAGAATGTCAATACGACCAAAAGCACTCACCACCTCTTCAACCACCTTCTTGCAATTCTCATCATAACCCAAATCAGTTGGTATGGCCATTGGATCCTTGGCCTCCGCAGTCTTGGCCCTCTTTATGATTTCCAGGGTCTCCTTGGCATCCTTCTCCTCGCTCCCCTTCACAAATGTGAAGGCCACAGTAGCACCTTCCAAGGAAAACAAGTTAGACACTGCTCGTCCAATCCCAGAATCACCACCAGTGATTAATGCTATCTTTCCCTGAAAAAGGAAATCCAATTTTCTATACAGAATCAATAGCAGTTCACCAAACAAACAAAACGTCCATGCACACCATCTTATTCTAAACAAAATATAATAGAAAACAAGGTTATAGATGTAAGTGCCTACTTGGAGTTTATTTGAAGGTTTGTAGTCAGGGCTAGTGAATTGGGGTGGTGGAGTCATCAGATGTTCTTTGCCAGGTTGTGTTTTCTGTTGCTGAGGGGGAAATTTTTGTTCAGCAGAAGCCATTGTTGGAAAGAAGGTTTTGGAAGGAGGTTGATGATAGAAAAGAGTGAAAGATGCATGCATATATAAAGGATTGTATTTGAAGGTGGGAAGAGGTGAGGGTGATGTGTTGATGAAAAGGGATTTGAAGATGCAACGTGGTGAAGAGTGGCATAAGGAGGTCTTCACGTGTCCTTCCACTCGCATGCACTGGACTCGTCTGAGGAAACGGACATTCTCGACCGACAAAAGCTTCTGCTTCTCTCTACATCTTCCTTTTATGTTTTTAGTCCACCACTTTCTTTTTTTATTTACTCTATGTTTCTTAAACATTTATTATAACTTTTCATATTTTCTTTGTGACATTTTTACTAAAACAAATTTTATTTTGAAAGGTGCTCGCTCTAAAAAAAAGTTGCTTTAAAATGTTAATAGATTTCATCATATCATAAATATATTTCAATCATGATATATTAACACCTTCTTACACCGACACATTTTTAACGCTGAACTAACACAATTAACGCTGCAACGTGATAATGACGTAGTAGAGTGAGATTGCTATATTACATCGATTATTAGTAACAATCGATATAATATATTTTTTTATTAGAATAACACATTACATCGGTTCTTAGTAAAAATTAATGTAATATATTTTTTTACTCAAAATAACACATTATAATATTCAGAAGACGTGGAAGGTTGTTTCGATTGATGGTGATGTTGGATCGGAGTGTTTCGCCTTCGATCCTCGCGACGAAGGGTCTTATACTGGCCTTTCCGACAGTGTTCTGAGAGTCATGTGGATCGGTTTTCACGCCGACCAGTTCCGCGCCATCATCCATAACAGTGACCGCATGCGGTCCTTGTTGTTAGCGCCAGATTTGTTTCCGGTGCGCTGTCACGTCGAACGTGACAATAACAATTTCGATGAGACACTGGAGGTTCTTAACGGCGTCAAGGTCGAGAACGACAACGTTGGTGATCTGGGAGGAACTTATCGCCTTGACAACTTCTCACACTATTTTCAAACCTACGTTCTTCCCCTTTCTATCTTCTAAAACCACATCACCATTATGACATTTAAAATAATACCCTTACCATCCACGTTTGGAGCGTCAAAAGTGTGTATACATTATTCTATTATTTTACTATCACACCAATTTAGGATTTATTCGCGTTGTCGTTATCCACAAAAAAATACATTGATTGCGACACAAACTTATTTCACATACTTTGAGAAGTGTAATAAAACAAATACACTTGACAGTGATTTGGTAGAAGGAAAAAATAATTATAACTATAACTCATAAATTCCCAAAGAATTATTATTTCTAGTGACTGAATCTAGGTATATTTGTATCTTCCTAGAGATATTTTGATTGCGCGTGTTATTTATTACATATGAATATGTTAAAATTATGTGATTATATGTCTACTAATTAAGCATGATATTTTCCTTTGAGTTGTTAATTTTGAATCATTATTTTATTTTTAAGTTTATTGATTGTTTGACTAGTTGTGATTGTTTCATATTGTTCGTGAGTAAATGTTTTGATAGGTAAGAGATATGTTTTTAATTCAAAGAATAAACTAGCACTACAAGAAAAAGTGTTTTTAGAAACTAAATTATTGGTTTCTAAAATGATAAAATTAGTCATTAACTTAATTAGAGACTAATTTAGAAACTAATAGTCTTAAGTGGCTAAAATCATGGTCGCTAATTTTAGATACCAATTTAGATTCTAATTTAGAAACCAATTTAGTTACCATTAAATAAAAACCAATTTAGTGACCAAATATATAGAAACTAATTTAGTAACCAATTATATAGAAACCAAATTAACAACCAATTTCATTGAAACTAATTTAGTAACCAAAATATATAGAAACTTATTTAGTGACCAAATATATAAATACCAAAAAATGGTCACTATATTGGTCTCTAAATAATATAATTTATTATAAAATATTATTTTATTTACCTACTTACTCTTTAATATTTATTTATTTATTTATATATTTAACTTCACTAATTTTAAAATAAATTTATAAAATTCATCATCTCAAGTCATATTTTATATTTATTTATAACCTTATGCTTAGTGGCATCAACTACTACTTCTTTTTATTAAAAATGGAAATATATAATAAGAAGTGTTATTGAAAAAAATTAATATTCTTCATTTTCTTTATATCTATTCATAACTTATGCATTCTCTTCACTGTAGCTATTACTGCTTAAATAGAATAAAAAATAGCCTAGATGTATACCGAGATGAACAATATCTATTCATAACTTATGCATTCTCTTCACTGTAGTTATTACTGCTTAAATAGAATAAAAAATAGCCTAGATGTATACCGAGATGAATAAAAGAATATCACAAATTAATATCAGGTGGACAAAAAATAGAAAATAGAAAAATTTTATACTTTTTTTCTTCTTTATACTGTTAACATCAATAGAATATTCATGGCAATAGAATATTATCATCATGTTTTAACATGATAATTAATGAATCGGGCTACTTGGATCCGTGAGCTAAACTAAAAAAAAAGCAAAGAGTTTAACTCGGATTATCCAAGCATGCATGCAGAGTATTAATTTATTCCCTTTTTTTTGTTTTTCAATCTCTCCATTTTCTTCTGTTCTCAATCTGCTTTTCATGCTACAAAAAAGAAATAGGGAAGAAAAAAATATATATAAGTACAAGTCTCAAAAGACAAAGCCTCGATCAAAGAACAAATAACAGAAATCACCATACACACGCATTATTATTTCATGAATGATTGTTTCTCATTACTATTATTATACCATGATGATGAATAATTCATATTCTTGCACAATTGTTATTGAGTGAATCTCTTATAATCTCTAGTACTAACAACTAAACAATCTAGTACTATCAAGCAACAAAGGGATGATGATGAACTAAGTGGAGATTGTACAAATTTACTCACAACTAATAATTAATTAATTTCCCTAGAAGTGGGGAGGGTAATAACAAGAACTGTTTGTAGGTGGTCTAAAAAGACAAAAGACAGCCCTTTGGATGAAACCCCAAAAACAGCAACACATAGCAGTGCTCCATCTATCCTCTTTATGAGGAAGACCAATGAATGCCCCATCATGATAATTTTGGCATTTTTTGGCATGTTAACCAGTGATATACTTTTGTCCCAGTTTTTCTCAGTGCTTTTCTACTCTGATTCCACAAGCATTGATTAGTGGAATGGTACAATAAAACCATTTACAATTCAAGAATATACTACATCATTTTTTATGCAATTAACGCTAAATTTTTACAAGTTTGTTCTGATGTGACATTTTATTAGAACTCCCTAGTTATAATATTTTATCTGCATTTCAATTTCTTATAAAGATTGTTGTTGATATTGAAATATTGTCTTTTATTGTTAAAAGCCAGAGTTCTTAATTTTAAGACCTCCAATTATATTATATAAACTTGTTTCAATAATGTTTTTATAATATTTTAGTTTTAAACTTAAGATACTTCATAAGATCTCTATATTAGAGATGTTCTAAGCGTAAAAATGAAATAGAAATCCTATTGTCCTTTGTGTACAACCCAAAATGAAGTAAGTTCTTTTGTGTTTTAGCTTCACATTAGACAGACTAAGTTCTTTGAAATACCATTTGAGATTTAGATGACTGAGTTTAGGTTTTTCTCTCTAAGGTTTCTCTCATATTAAGTACATTTAGTAAATCACATATAAATTTAAAGTATGAATTACTTCTAGAATAAAGATGAATCAACCGGGAATTGTCTATATTTTGCAATTGCTATTGCTAGGAAATAATTTCATCATGATTTTTTATGCCAGTTCTATTTTGCAGTGACCACATACTCAGTGACTAAAAAATCTATCGAGTTATACTAAACACTCCAAATCTATGAGAGTAAAACCTTCATTGCAGAAAATTAATATAGATAAAGAATTTTGAACCACAAGAAACTTACATGCTACTGTTTAATTCATTGTGTCAATAATTTAACATAAAAACAAATATTTAGTTTCATTATAAAAATTGTGTACATTACATGATTCTGGAATCATGAAAATTGGTTGAAAATTATCCAGTAGAAAAATTGCATAGTCAAATCATTTAACAAAGAAAGAATTAGAATCTCACAGTCTTTGGAGAAGTTGCCTGCTCTGTATGAAACTAGGTATTGTTCTAGTAAATTGTTATCATTTATTCTACTGCAGTGTGATAATGAATTGTATGCATGAGATGCAGTATATGAGTTAAGTAGTTGGGTTATAATTAAGAAGAAGGTCAAATATCAAAGCTCACAAGTCAGTCAAATGTTGTAGTCCAGTAGTGTAAGTGGTAAGTTCCCAGTCAATTGATTCGATGACAGAACCCTTCAGTGTTAAAATTGCAGAAAAAAATCATAGGAAAACATGATATCTTAAGAGAAAGTAAAAATAATAATAATATTAAAAATGAAAGAATTGGTGTCTTACAATGTCTCCAAGTTAATTAGTTTCCCAAGCTCCGGTGGAACAGCACCAGAAAATTGGTTTGCTTCAAGCATCCTAATTGGAGACAAGACAAATGAAGAGGTTAGTAAGGATGATAAACCACATACTACCACAATAACACTTTCAAAGTATACCTCATTCTTGAGGATTTCTATAAACATGATAATATCTAGGACATAGGAAGGAATTGAATTAAAGCTTGGAACATACAGGTATCTAAGAGAGGTAAAATTTCCTAGATGCTTTGGAATTTTCCAGATAAGGGATTCACAAGAAGAGAACTGCACATAGTTTTACGTAATATATAACTAATATAAAATAAGAATTGTAGAACGAAAAGTTTGCAGTAGTTGGAAAAGACTCAGACTCACATTGAAGCTAATTTCATTGAAGCCCATTCCTCTTGAATCGGTGAAGCAATTGTAAGCAAAATCTCTGTCCACAGAATAAATTTAGGGTTGAAGATGGGGAAGATACACTGTAAGTAAACTTACGCGGAGCTTCGAAGCAAAAAAATAAAAACAAAGAGAGAGAATGAACACGAATCGAATCTGACACTTGAAGAGGTTCTTCGGAGCAGAGAAACTCCATTGTTGTAGAGTGCGAGAGTGCGTTGCCGTCACCGTGCAGAGTGCATTGTCGTTGCCGTGCAGAGTGCGTTGTCGTCGCCATTGCTGCAGGGTGTGTTGCCGTCGTCGTTGCCGTCTCTGTTGCAGAGTATTGCAGAGCCGCAAGGTGCCTTGTCGTTGCGGTTGCCGTCGCAGAGTGTGTTTGTGAGTTAGTGTATTTGCTGAGTGAAAGATGAGTAGAAAGGGTTAAAGAAAGATAAATTTAGAAATACAATTTAAAAAAATTAAATAAGTTTTTAGAAAGTATGGATATCTATTTAAATTAATTTATAATTTTTTTAATTTAAATAATATTTTGAATTTATTATTAATTTATGTTTATGTTTAAGTAAAATTAAAAAGTTAAAATACTATTTTAATTGTAATTGTTAAATTGTTATTAATTATTTTAATATTATACTAAAATTAATAAATTAGTAAATTTATTCATATTAATTTAAAATATTTTATAAATTAATAATTAGTTTTATAAAATTTAATCACTCTAAAATTAGTATCTAAATTTAAATAATAATGACTAAAAATTAAGTATAGATTAGAAACTAAAAAATTAGTTTCTAATTTAATTATTTTTATAAACCAAAAATTAGTCACTAAAATAAATTAAAAGTAACTTAAAAAATATTTCCAATTATACTTAATAAGAGACTAAAAAAATGTCTCTAAAAATAATTTTATTTTTATTTTTATTATTAGCAACAAAAATATAGTATCTAATTAATTATAACTTTTTACTAATAATAGATACCATTTTAGTATCCAATAATTTTTAGTTTATAAAATGATATCTAAATTAGTTACTATAGAAACTAATTTTGTTTGGTTTCTAAATTAGTTATTATTAGACAATTTTTTGTAGAAAATAGGGTAGTATTGTAATACACACATATTTTATATGCATATTATATTATATATATATATATATATATATATATCATGTAGATTCTTATCAGTCAATGTAGGTTATGATTGTGTATTGCGTATGATCATAGTATAATTTTGAAAGCTCTGACATAGTGATAAAAGGTACAAGGTGAAACGAGGTAACTAAAGTTGTGTGTGAGAAAAACTTAATGATAAGGAGGATCATTGCAAATGTATGGTAAAAGAGAGAAAATAAAGAATGCATGTATATAGTGAGGAATTTCTTCCTCCACCTCTACGTTCATATATTTCTATTCGTTCTACACTAGAAATATGAAAATTTTCATTTTATCCTTTTTGAATTGTGTAATTTATAAGTTATTTTTTATAATTTAAAAATAATTTTTTGGATTATATAATTTAGAAATTATTTTTTATAATTCAAAAATGATTTTTAACTACAAAATAACTTCTTAGTTGTGTAATGCATTTTATAATACTTTTTGAAAGAAAAGAAAATAACTTTTAGATAATGAAAAAATAATTTTCAAATTATACATTTTTAAAATTATTTTAAATTGTACAATTTAAAAATATTTTTAAATTGTAAATTTTTAAAAAAAAATCCTTAATTTTTAGATTATATAATCGAGAATAATAATTAATTTTTAGATTATACAAACCAGAATAATAATTAATTTTTAGATTATACATACGAGAATAACAAAATGAAAATTTACATATTTATGTTATGGGATGAAGGATAAAAATATAGAGGTGAAGAAAGAAATGTCCATTACAATCGTAAAAACAATATATATATATATAAATAAATAAAAACACTTAAAATGAAGCAGATACCAAAACATTAAATAGATCACATATTTTCACCTGCTCACAAGTAATATGAAGTTTTAAGACAACTTTTCTTTGCCAAAAGTCTTGTGTTTGGGATTCTTGTAACCTTTTCATTAAAAACATTATATATTTTTAAAATAGATGATTAATTATAAATGTTGTCCTAAATATGTTGACATGCTATACAAATTAAAACTAGCACTGGATTGAGCTACCCAAATAAAGCAATTACTTACAAGTTTTTATAACTATTTTTTCCTTTAATATATAATGTCAACAAGATTAATTTCCTTTACTCTTGATTTGTGGGATTTTACCTACTTAAAATATGAAACACTCAAATCATATTTTATATATAGCCATGATATTATATATATTGGTTATTATTAATAAATTAGTTCTATAACGATAAAGAGATAAAATATAACAACTTAACTATCTCTAATTATATCTTAATTATACTCTACTAAGTTAAAAAAAACATCAAATAACTTAATTCGATAAAAAAAACATATAATTTGATTAGAAGAGAGTATCGTATAAACATATGTAATAACGTGCCCACACTTCAACTCTATATCAATACTCATATTTACTTTTTTTTTCATCTTTATTTTCTTATTCTCTCACTAATTTGATAATGTGATAAGGCATGCCCACAAGCTACATTGAGTATTGTATTCTATCAGAGTCACACACTTCTCTTAAATGACATGTATACACGTATCGAACACCGACACTCGTACGACATGTATTGATAAAGTGTCCAATTAAAAAAAAATATTGGATTTATGACAATTCTAACACAATTTTAAAAATGAGAAATACATTAATTTTTATTATCAATTTATACAATTCATAATTATATAATATATATATTCGTGTTCCCATGTCCTACATTTTAGAAATGATACGTATCTCCATGTTCGTATCCGTGTCATATCAATGTCTGTGTCGGTGTCTGTACTACATAGATTGTATTCAACCTTGTTACTATTCACATCTCAACTCAAGCTCAAAAATATCAAATAATCTTCAAATGTGAAGTGTGAGAAAAGAAATAAAGGTAAAAGATTAGGAAAAAAAATTGGAGATTAAAAGCAAAGAGGGAGTTCTAGTTTCGGAATTTAATTAGAATGAAAAAAACAAGAAGTTTTCCAAATCATGGGTGCCTATCTCGTTGATACTAGTTTTCCTTGAAGCAAAAAGAATAATAGGGTAGAAGCACCCAACACCACAAGCAAGGTAGCCCAAAAGTAAGGAGAATTTCCCTATCTGTTAATAAAGCATAAGGAATTATCCAATCTGGACACACTCCTTTACTCATTCTATTTCTCTTAAATGTCTCTCCATGCTTAAAACTTTACAACTAGCTTTAAATTTAAAAAAACTTCTTTGATACATTGACAACCAAATAATAAATTATTTTAGATTATGGTTCAAAGTAAAAAGAGAAATAGTTTTCTACTAATATGTAAATCGATATGAAAGATGGAGAAATTTTGACTAAAAGTAGAAAAACAAATAATCTTCTTCTACTAAAATGTGTACTCATGTGAAGTAAATTTATTTGATAACATCTTTTAACCTAATCATTGAAGTATTGTGTCATTGAATCTTTTCATTCATATTCCATTCTCTTTTTAATTCTAATTCATCCCTCTTTGGGGACTTGTTTATTTATTACAGCCTATATCATAATGACATGAACACACAGTGAGTTACAATTCTCTTGAGAGCATTCTCCATAAGAAGTTCTGTTTTTGCCTCTTGTCACACTCCATTAACTCAATCATGCTCTCTTTCAAGATTGGTCTCCACCTTCTGATTGCCTCTCTCGTTGCCTTCCACCTGCTTCCTAGTCCAGTAGCCTGTGATGGTGAGTCTCTTTCATTGTCTCTCTGTTGGAAATTGTATATAGGTGAGTGCAAACCTCAACCCTTTGAGCCGGTTTTATAGGGTTGAGTTAGGCTTAAAGTCCACTTTGTAACATGGTATCAGAGCCATTTTTGAGTCTATCCTAGCGAGTATTTGTTGGGTTTATCAAGCCACCATCTATAATATGTTATCCCCACGCACGAGTTGTTATCACTCTCGGCGTGAGGAAGTGTGTTGGAGATCTCATTGTATATAAGTGGGTGAAAACCTCAACCCTATGAGCCGGTTTTATGAGATTGAGTTAGGCTTAATCGAAACCACAAATGTATGTTCAGACATTCTTTCTCATGTTACTGATGATGTCCTTCTGCTTTGGTTTGTGTGGTTTCCATTGCAGACGAGGGGAAGAATCTGCTTCATGACGTCAACATTTACAGAAAAGTTATGAACCTTCCTGTTCTGGATGAGAGTGCCAAGGCTTCTTGCTTAGCTGAGGAGATCGCAGAAGATCTAGCAGACATGCACTGTGAAACCTTTCGTGACTACTACCCCACGCCTGGTAACAACTCCAAAATTCCCAACTTCCAGAAGAACTTAGCCAAATGCAGCATCGAAATCAACACCACCACAGATGGGGTCATCATGCCTCTCTGTGTCCCCAAGTTGAACCACGATGTTCTCTTTTCCAACTACACCAAATCTAATCGCTTCACAAAGTACCTCAATAACTCCAAGTACAACATTGCAGGGGTTGGCACAGAAGATGATTGGATGGTTTTTATTGTTGGCACCAACTCTTCTTCTGCAAATTTCTCCTCTTCATCTTCTCGGCTTGCTCATCTTTCCAAACCCCACTTGCTCATGCTCGCATTCTTCTTCACCACGCTTCTTCTCTTCTTCAACTAAATCGATTCTTTCCTTTCTTTCTCCTTTGCTTCATTCATTTCGTGGATTTTTCTTTCCCCTTTCTTCTTTTCTTTTTCTTGGTTGTTTGGAACAATTATTTTACTGTGATTTTGTGTATACGGGACTGTACTTTGTCACAAGTTCTTCATAAGCATGTGACCTTGCACTTCCTTGTAATTGTAACATGTATATTGGGATTTGACATGTTCCAAAAATAAAGTTTAAACTATGCATTTCATAAACATCTTTAATTTTGCAGTCTTAAATATACTAACCGAAGTAAAAGGACAAAGAAGAAGAACAAGGATGAATTTGATTGGCGTTTTTACAATGTGATGTTGAATGTAACTTTGAACAAGTTGTTGAAGTAGGAGTGTCACAACTTATAAGACTAGTTGTGGTTTGGAAGTGTTGAGGTTTGGTTTGAGAACATTGAAAAACTTGCACCTTTCATTTCACCATGTAAACCATCAAAAGTTGTTTAAATTCCCAATTTTAAAAACCCCTTTTTATATTTGAGTTATGAGGCTATAGAGAAGCGCCACATATCCACATCACACGATAGGTGCAGTAGTGCCACTGGCATTACATAATTCACACGTCATACTTAACCGCACCATTTTTCTTTTTGCAACACAAACGCGAAAACGTTATTAACATCCAACGCAAGAAACGGAATTGATAGCGAGTTTGTGAGCTATGGCGGAGGAGGACGACGACGACGAGAGCTTTGGCGACTTCACCTTCGCGTCGTTTCCGAGTCAAACCTTCCCATCCACCGCAAACGACAATAATCGCGTCCTCGTCGACAACGATTGGGGCGACTTCGTTAACCATTCCAGCCAGATCAACAACGACCTGTTAAAACCCTTCCCGGATCCCACGACCAAACACGTAAATGAGAATAACGGCGTCGCCGTTCAAGACGAGGCGGCGAAAAAGCCCAAGGGAGCTATTCCGCTCTCGATCTTTGGCGAGGAGGAGGAAGAGGAGGAGGAGCGCACTTCTGCTAATGATTTCCCCAACGGCGGGGTTGTCAAAAGGGGATCTGGTTCCAACGGGTCCGTTGGAATCAGTGATTTGATTTCCAGTTTGTATAATCACCAGCTTCCTCAGATGGATTCTCACAACGGATCGGTTTCGGTGTCCAATGTTGCTGCTCCCAATCCCTCGAACTCCAAGGGAAGCAAATTGAATTCCAATGAGGATGAGGAGGATGAGGAGGATGAGGATGGGTGGGAATTCAAGTCTGCGGAATGGGAAACTGGAATCAAGAGCCAGGATGTTAAGGTAATTGAGCGAATTTATTTAAGGTAGGGGATTATTGAAATTGAAGCTGAAGAGAATGCTGGAATTCATAAGTATGATTGAATTTTCTTTCCTTAGTCTCAGAACTATCGGTGGATATTTTCTATTGCTTGTACTGTGGAAACGAGGTTTACGATACGAAAGCTATAGTACCATGTAGATCTTGTGATTGCTTTTTATTTTTGCTAGTGATATGTGATTATTTTTTGTAGTTTCCATGTGAGAAGCAAGAGTTGATTCCCTAGATGAGGACAAAACAGGGTTGGAAAATAGTGCTAGTGGGTATCGATGAATTGTTATGTATGCTTAAATTTTGTGTTTTGGGTCGTTTTTTCAATTGCCGGTCAGCATCTATGATTTAAAGTGCATTAAGGGGCTATTTTCTTGGGCTAGAGATTGATTACATCACAGAAATACATACTTGCTCATTCATGTAATGAATTTTGTTTCCCTGATAATTTGTATTATATTTTAAAGGCTGAAGTGCAAAAGCATGATAATGGTGCTCTTGATGTTGGTACTGTGTTTGATTCGTCCAATGGGATTTCGGACAAAGCTGGCGGGTGGCACCTGGACTTTGAATTGAGTCCACAATTTTCTTCGCAAAATCATATTAACCCACAACCAGGTCTGAATAGTGAATCAAAAGATGTTGGAACTGGTTTTGCCATGCTCAGCCAAAGTTTTGGGGAGTTGAATTCAGGGTCAGGATCAAATCAAAATTTGGTCAGTTGTTTTCACATAATTTCCTCATTTTGTGTTACATTGTTCATTCATATTATTGAGGAATGTCCATTAACACCATCTGATTGTGGTTTTGTGGTATTAGAAAGCATCGGAGAAGGCTGACATTTATCCCACTAATATGGAATTACTCAATGACGGTACAATTGGTTCATCTCTTGCGTCAGTATCTCATCAATCTGATGAATGGAACTTCGGATTTAATTTCAATTCTAGTTTTGTGGGTGAAGACAATCAGAGTTCAGAGTCACACTTCAAAAGAATCGAAACCAAAAATAATCAGGCTGATAACAGCATAAACAATGCTTCCCCAACTAATATAAATGTTGATTCAGATGTCAATTTTTGTGAATCAGATGATGCTGTTACAAAACATGAGGTACTGAATCGGTATGATGTCATATTTTATATATCATGTGGCATTGTATAGGGTTTAATTTCTTGAAGGATTTTCAATCTTGATTTTTGAGTTACTTTGGTTTTATGAAAAAATTTCACGAGTTTGTCTTATGACTCATTCTTTTGTTTATTATTCATTTAAGTGTTCATACATTTTAAACATAATGTTATTGTTACTATTCTTTCTATTTGCAGAAGCCCCTAACAGGCTCAGAGAATCGTAGGGAAGCCTTGCCTCTGTCAATTTTTGGTGATGAGACACCAGATACTGATGAACAATCTGAGCCTCAAGATCTGTCTCACTATACACCAACATCCCCAATAAAGAACAACTGTAATAGCCATGTATCCAACTTATCTATCAATGACTTATGGAATTTGTATAATCAATCTCAAAGCGTAACTTCTCCAAATGTGACTCCAAAAGCAAGTGGAAATCAGATTCTTGCCTCGCCTGAAGTATCAGGCTCCAGTTTGGTTACTGGTAATGATGGTTTAGATGATGACTTCTGGGACTTTAAGGATGCTTCAACTGGATCAGGATTTACCCATGAATCTTCACAGCAAACTTCTTTTAGTCACGCATCACAAGTCAATGAGAATGGGTTGCATTCTTCCCCAACAGTTCTAAATTCTGCTTTGGCCAACGGCGATGATGATTTTGTGGATGATTCATGGGAATTTAAGGATGCCGTCTCTGAAACAAAAAGTCAAGATCACGCATCTACTCTAGATCACACAGATTTACCGCCAACCCAGTTATCAACGAAGTTAGAGCAGATTGACTATGCAGAGTTTTATGGCAAATTGAAGGATGAATTGTGCAATTATGTTCTGTCACATCTTCAGAATCTCAAGGTAGCTAATCTTCTGTGGTCTTTCTTTGTATATAATACTAAAATTTACTGACACTGAAATTACTCAAATTAATGTTCTTAGAAAACTCTAAATGTTGTTGCTCTTTCGGGTGAAGATGCTAAAGCAAAAGCTCTTCAGGAACAAATTCAGGTCAGTATATGAACTATTTTGTTATCTATTTCCTGTCTAATGTTTTGTACTTTTTGCTTATTTTTCCCTTACTATAGTAAATGTAAAAACTCTGGGAAAGGGATAGGTGAGTGGGTTTCTCTCCATGGGGGAAATGGGAGAATCCGGAGGTAGGTCTGGAAGGATTTGGCACAAAGCTAGCGGAACCCCAGACCTAATGCCTTTGCTTGTGACTGTGTACATTGGGTCAAAGGCCCCCCATCAAACATTATCGAGTTGAGCTATTAGCATTTTGTTATTGTGAATTTGGTTTTCTTCTGCTTTTGAATTTGTGTATGGATATTTTTTTCTTTGTTAGTCAAATGCACAAGCTATTAATAGATTCAGCACCGTTTCTACTCTCTTTTCTTCTTTTATAGGAATTATCCGAGATACTGCATCAGGATAATATGGGTGTCCCTACTGAATATCTCTCTGAGGATTATTGCCCAACAAATGTCTGCTTTAATGAACTTCTTGAAGTTTTGAAGGAACCTAAGTTCCAACCTTTGGAGTCCGAATACCAACTAGCATCAAGGTTGTTGAAGGTATGTCTATTTCTTGAAAATATTTTGTTGTATTTTTAAAGTTTGTTCTGTTGCATGTGCAAATAGTACTGACACTGTATCTGCTGAATGATTTTGATAGTTTCAAACAGAATATATGATTGAATGTCTGATTTAGCCATTTCTGTCAGTAGTGATGCACTGATATTTGTCTCAATTTTCCTTGAGATTAATTTAATGGATAAATAGTTAATATTTTCTTATTTTATTTATTGATAACATTCTTTCTTACCAGACCATTCAGCTTAACAACACTTGTACATTTGTATTTTAATAGGCTGAGAAGGATATAAAATCTGCTATTGAACTTTTGAAAGATACAGTATCCACAATAAGGCTTCTCAAGTTGGGATCAAGAGAAGAACAGTCTAATTATCTTACCATATGGTCCAAAATAGCTCTTGTTTGTTCTCAAGAGCTGAAGCATGGTGCTTATGTTTGGAAGCAAGCTGTTCTACAGAATGTCCATGACCAAATATTATCGAACCGAAAAGGTAAGCTACATGATTATGTCAAGCCTAATATATATGCTTCTGATGTAGATGAACTTAAGGAGTCTGGAATAACCTTTGTTTTCTGGGGTGGTGGGTTCACATAGGTGTTCAGTATATCATTGCACTCGGGGAAATATATAGAGTTGCAGAAATTATTGGAGCTTCAATCAAACTTCACCAACCTTGGATGTTATCACGTTCCATAGATCATAAAAATTTATGTTTCCTTTTGAACGAGTGTTATAGCATATGGTTGGCTTCAGGACTTCAAGAAGCTCTTTTGAATATATCAAATCAGAATAATTTTGAGCCAGATGAGATTTCAAGGGAATTAGTTGAATCCATTAAGTATATTCACGAGCTTGATGAACATGCACTTCGTAGCTATGTTATCACTGGAGAACAAACTACTTGCCAGTTGTCAGCCTTGCCAGCTGATTGCATACCAGGTATACGCACTATAATCTTGACTTTCTTTGAATGTAAGTGATTAAAATTGATTTAAAATGAATTTGGATCCTGTCCTGTTCATGCTTAATAGGAGAAGTCCTGTTAATAAATTTTAACCATTTATTGTGTTTATCACTTAATATATACGGTTAAAATAAAAACTAACCAATTATCTCACTAAAAGTAAACACTCACGTTCCCCATTCTTTTATAGTTTTAGTTGGCTTTTATTTCAACTGTTAAATTTTGAAATAAATATAATTAATGGTTAGGATTTTATTAGACAATATCTCCTGTTAACGCCAGACATGAGAGGATCGAAATCCATTTAAAATTACTTTTGGATAGAATCTTTTCCTTGCTGTTTGTTACGGTGCATAAAGGTGTCCAAATGCCCATTATTTATGATTAGGAAAAATATAGTGTGAAAATTTCTTAGCTCCTTTGGCATTTGCCGCATGGAGCTCCTTCAGCGAAATCTTGTTAGCTATAAACAATGATAGCAATTGAGCAGTTGAACTTATTCTCCGTTGATATTATCATGGAGTGAACCTGCAGAACTAAAGTACTGAAAAAAAACACTTCACATACCCAAAAAGAAGTGAAAATAAGGTGCACGTGCTGCAGGATCAATGTTGGAAAGAGTCTTTCTGTATTATGTTCGAATAGTTTATATCTTTTTAACACCAATTTTACATTTGCATTTAGTATCTGTTATGATCAATAGATAAAATGTGTGGAAATAACAACTACCTACCACTTTGGCCTTGTAATTTATTGTGGATCAGGGTTGAATTTGGTGACATGGAACGGGAAGCCTTACATAGTCAAGCTTGCAAACTTGTGGGTCAACCTAATAAGTTCAGATTCACCCCAGAAGTGACATCTGCCAATTCAAATACGTCTCTTCACAACGTGTGGACTATTTTACTTTTTCAGTGGTTGTTTTGAGTTTTGAGTTGCAATGAGTGAGATTGTGGCGGGATCCATTGTTTTGTTAGTGGGGGTGAGACCTTTGGTGCACTGACCGCAGCTGTAGTGAAGGGAGATTATGTATGGGATGAAAATCATCATTCTATGGAGTCGGACCAGGCAAAGTTACCAATTAAGTTCATTCTTTCTTCAGTAGGTTACCATTCTTTCCGGGAAAGCTTTAGAACAATAGCCGGATTTGTTACAGGTGTAAGATGTATTACTAGAGATAACAAAGAATTATATACTACGACAGAGTATAATTTTGGATACAATCCAGTTATGCAGATGGAATGATATTGCATAGTTATCAAATGATTCTGGTGTTGAAAAGTAACTGGGATTCTTCCCTTCACAATTTTACACAATAGTTTTTGGCATGATTTAAATTATGATTAGTTTTATTTAAATTTGAAAACCAAGTGTAATAATTGTCTCTTGTCCACACCTGCACTTACCGAATCAGCTCAATTGGAAAGGCAACCGCAGCAAATAATACGCTGTGTAACTGCTCTTCATCAAGGGCCACAATACTAAGTCGGTGGCAAAGAAAGTTAAAGTTGAAGATGGAACCAATCATTTGGGGATCAATTGACACATAGCTTGGATGGATGTATGTCCAAAATAATTTTTCAAACGTTGAACTTCAAATGCCATGTAGAACTGGTCAAAAACAGTACATGGTGGTTGTAATGAAAAAAGTAACATAACAAACTAAATGCAAAATGTTGTTACGCAAAGGAGGAATTCTAGTTTAGATTTTTTGTTTTAAATTCAAAATTCTTATTATTATTTGTTATTAGAATCTTAGAGAGAATATTTGGTGAAAGTTTACTCGGAAATGATATATTGTGAAGAATTTTTTAAAATATTTTAAATATTATTTTAAAAATTTATCTTTATTTTAAAATTATTTAGATAATAAAATATGAGATGTTTTTGTATGTTAATTAAAAATTTATAAATTATTTACGATACTCTTATATTAAAAATAATTAAAAATATATATTTTATTATTTATGTATTTTAGTAGTTTATAATTAAAATATTATCCCTGATACTATGAAATAGTAGACTTCATAGAAAATACAAAATATGAAAGATTGTACAAATAGTAGACTACATAGAAAATACAAAAATATGAAAAATTGTCAAAAAAAAGTGTGTAATATCAGTTTAAAAAATACAAATTGTTAGATAAAATAAATAATCTTTAAATATTTATAATTATAAAAAAATTAATAATTTTTTATATTAAATTTAAATAATAATAGCTTTTATAGTTATTTTTTATACTAATATTATTATATAAATTTATTTATTTTATAGAAAATTGTATTTATTTTTATTATACATTATTATTTTTATTATTAATTATTATTGTTTTTTATAAAATATGATTACAAAATTGTAGCCTAATTAATTCAGAACTTGCATGAAATAAAATAATGAAACAATTTCCATGAAATATAATAAAGAAATAATTTCCAGAACAAATATAGGGTCATATTCGTAATATATTCCTATGTTAGCTGGTTTTTCCACTTCTTTCTTCTCACAACTTCCAAGAACTCCAATCCAATACCCCTTTCTCTACAAATCCTCTTCTTCATTTCTTCACAAATCAACAAATACAAACAACTCACTCATTCTCTTTTCTATCGTACTTACAGAGAAACAAACACAAGCTTAGAGTTAAAGTGGACACACGTAAATGTAGAATAATGGGAATATAACTAAAGAGTTGGCCAAGGTTCCAACCAGAAGAGGTGCAACAAATGCAAGTGCTCATGTTGCCACTAATCTCTCTTTCTCTCTTCACTTAACTTAAACCTAAGACTCAACCCTAACCTAATATTAGGTGGTTGCCACTAAACAATATGTTTTTATTAACAAGATAGTAAATGTTAATATACTTTTGGGTAAAATATTTTTAAATGAAGTGAATATTTGTTTGTAAATTTTATATTTTAATGTCAAAATTCATCATAATAAAGAATCATAGAAATCTAATCTATACGTGATAGTAAAACAAGTTTAAATAATAAGAAAAAAAAAGGAGAGAATTGAAAAAAAAAATGATAAGTTGAAAATATAACCCCCCAATACTTAATATAAAACACTTTTAAAATAATCATACATATAATAAAATAATCAATGTTTTATTTTCAAAAATAATAGTATCAAATAAAACGCAAATATTCATATTTAATATCATCGTTATTAATCACTTAAGAAAGTTCTTTCTCATTGTTGATTAATAAAACACAAATATTCATATTTAATATCATCAAATAGAGAAAAAAATGTTTAATAGAAACTATATAATGCCTTATGATGGGTATTTTGGTAAATCTTATGAATCACTTACTTGTAGGAGTGACAATGTAGGGCGGGTTAAGCAGAACAATCTGCAAGCTGTTATGAAAAACGTGAGGCAGATCCATTATTTTGGCTTGCTCACTTGTTTAGACCCGTCTCGCATAATCTATAATCTTTGTGGGTCAAATATGAAACCGGGTGAGCCAACTCGCCTACCCACATAATAATAAAAATGATGTTTTTTCTTGGATCCCCTCAAATTTCTTCATGCACCCCATCAATTCCAAAAATTGAATTTCGAACACCAAAATATCTCTTATAGATTAAGGAAGGTAGAATGGTTGTTATGGAAAGGTTATTTCATAAAATTTTTTTTCTAAATTTTCATTTCTAGAATTGACTTTTATGTTATTGAAATTAAATTCCAAAATTGATTAGTGCAGGAAGTAATTTTATGGGGTGCAAGAAGAAACACCTTAATAAAAAATACAAAATTGTCTCCTCTAGTTTTTTTTGTTCTATATATATTACAAGTGCATTAATACTTTTTTTAATAAAAAACTATTTTTCTTATGCATACTAGTCCGAAGGCCTCTGAGTTATTCTTCATGTAGACTAGCCCGCAAGTTTGTGAGTCATCCTTTATGCGGGGCAGATGACCCACATTTTGTGAACTAATGCTGGCGGGCTAGTCCGTATTGTCACCCCTACTTACTTAACCTGCAACAAGTGTGATACCTTGGAAAGAACCCACACTTATACGTATTTTTAGGTAAATTTTTTGAATACATATATTTGTATATATTAAGGAATATATCAGTTATATGATATTACTAGTTATTAAAGAAATTATATATCAGTTATCATATGATATAATTAGTTATTATGTGATATAATTAGTTGATTAAATAGACATAATTAAGTTTTATATTCCTTTTCGGTAGTTACAATTTGTTTGTATATATATATATATTACAACATTTAATAATAATTCATCCAATTTGAAACCAATTTCTTTATTCTTGACAATATACCTAACCTACGTTTTATTTGTGGTTACCTATAACTCATGTCGTAAAACTCAGTCCAACTCAAAAATATAATATATCTTACTTCTCTTAGTTCATGTGAGTTACTTCATCTAGTTTGTAGGTTTTGTAAGAAGGATGTGATTTATAGAAATTAAAACTTATTTAAAATATAAACTATACATTTTTTAGTGTAGATTTATGAAGGTTAGAAATTAAGATAGATTTATGAAGGTTAGAAATTAAGATAGACAGGTCCATTCACATACCTTATTTTACTTAAAATTAAAAATATATTTGTAGTGTATGGTCGAGATCACGATTAGGCTTAGAATGACCTTATTACATGATTGAACATTTTTCCGATGTACTAAAAATACATCTATATAATCACAAAGTTTAACATAATTAACAACATGTTAGACTAATACTATAGTTTAACAATGATATATGTGTTAATAAGGTCCAATAATTCACAAATACAACTCCCATCTATAAATAAGTTGACTATATGTAAATCAATATATGTATTTAATAACATTTAACACCTAACCATCAAATACTGAATATTAACTTAAATGTCCAAAAATATTTTATAAATACTCCTTTTACTCCCATCAAAATATAAACGTAAAAAAAACTATTAAAAATTGATAATAAGAAGTCCAACAAATAAAGAGTCTAATAAATATAAAAAAAAAACATTCTCACTTGTTCATATAAAAGAGCATTATCTTATATTAAAAATTAGATAAAATAATTGATTATGTGTCTTAATTCCAATCCTAATATTTTTATTATTAACAATACTATTTTGTTAATAATAAAATGATTGCATCTTAAACCGAACACATGAATATAATCAATTACATTAATTTCTTTATAATTTGTTTTTCTATGATAATAATAAATATGATTACTAGACAGTAAAAAAATACTTGAGTTAATTTGATAGCTTTTTATTTCATAAAATTTAAATAGTGTAACTTCTTAAAAACTAAATTTCTATCTAAATACACACTGTATTATCAAATAAAATTCGTGCTACTCCTAATTACTTTAATGGTGTGCAGTTTACCGAATTAAAAATAATAATATTTACGAAATTGTTTTTATTACCAACCATACATCTATTGGAGTTTTATAACAGAGTTAATTATTCTACGAATTGGAAATAAAAATAATTTACATTGCCATAAAAAAAAGTGTTATGATAACTTTTTCTGGAGTGAAGAAATTAGAATAGAAAAACCCTCTTTGTTGAAGTCGTGAAACCCTTCTTCTCATTTCTTACATTCGGTGGTGGCGGCGTGAGAAAGAGTCATGTTGGACATCAACCTATTCAGGGAGGAGAAGGGCCATAACCCTGAACTCATCCGCGAATCGCAACGCCGTCGTTTCGCCTCCGTCGAAGCCGTCGACGAGGTCATCGATCTCGACAAAGAATGGCGAAAACGTACTCTCTCTCTTCACAGTAGCAATGTAACTAATCGATTCTCGCACCAATGTTATCTCTTATGTGCGCTTTTTTCAGGTCAATTCGAGTTCGAGAATCTCCGCAAGGAATTTAACAAGATCAATAAGGAAGTCTCCAAACTCAAGCGTGTATGTATCTTATTTTCCACTTTTCTATAATTTTCGTTTAATTAGGATTCTGATTCTGAATAGTTTCATTTCAATGCTGTTCTGCGTGTCAGGCTGGTGAGGATGCTTCTAAGTTCATTGCTGAATCGGAGGAGACCAAGAAACTGATAGCGGAGAAAGAGGTTGAAGTTCGGGAAACTCTAAATCTCTTGAATTCCAAGTTGGAAACTATTGGAAATCTCGTCCACGATTCGGTTCCAATAAGCAACGATGAGGTTTGTTTATTTTTTTCTTTTGTAATACTTGTTGTTAGTATTATTTTTCTTCTGTTTGTGTTTATTGGTCATATTAAAATTCCGGAGTCTTTTATGTTTAGGCCAACAATGCTGTGGTTAGATCCTGGGGGGAGAAAAGAGTGGAGCCTAAACTAAAGAATCACGTGGATCTAGTTGAGCTTCTCGGGATAGCAGATACAAAGAAAGGTGTGAATTTATTCTTATAGTGGTCAAGTGATGAGTTCTTTCTTTATTTTACTTATTTTGATGGGGCAACAAGCATTTTGGTTTTACTTTTTGAAGTAATGTTTTTTCACCCTACACTTTTTCTCCTCTTAGTAATCTACTTTCTGAACTATAGCTGTTCGTATGATTGGTTTAGCTATTGGACTAGTTCATGTTTTGTGTCTTGCTGACACGTTCTTGATTGCGAAAGTTAGGAGTATTTTGGTCTGTAACACAGTTTTGCATGTGGCAAAAAAATCTAATACTGCAGAATACGAACACTGTTAGATTTCAACTGTGGTAGCCAATGTTTTCCCTAGTTTGTGCATTCTGCTCCTGTTGTTCACATGCGTCCTAATCTTTTATATCAATTTGCTTGATACATAACAGGAGCTGATGTAGCTGGAGGTAGAGGTTTCTATCTCAAAGGAGATGGTGTTCGTCTTAATCAAGCTCTTATCAACTTTGGGCTTGATTTTTTGGATAAAAGGGAGTATACTTTATTGCAGACTCCTTTCTTCATGAGAAAAGATATAATGTCAAAGTGTGCTCAGTTAGCCCAATTTGATGAAGAACTGTACAAGGTAAAACTTGGTGAATTTCGACATCTGCCTATATCCACATGCAATTTGTGATTTTTAAGACCTCGAAAAATACTTTTGTATATAATTCTTTATATGTTGTGACAAATAAATATGTGCCTATTTGCTTTGTTGAATAATATCCATAATCTTTTAATGCCAAACTGCCAATATCCTTTTTGTACTGTATCGTTTAAAGTTTTAATGCTTACATGATGTTTGGTTTGGTCTGTTTTCTCCTTTCCATTTCAGTTGAAATGTTTTCATTTATAATCACAAAATGCGACCTTGTTTTTATTATATTTTCATTTGAAGAAAAATGGAAAAACAAGACCATTTTCTCCTTAAAACGTTTAGATCAGGCAGCAGAGTAAAAGAAACACAGTGTTTTTGTAGTTGTTATTAAGGTAGATAATAATAGATATAAAAAACAAATACCACCTTAACTGTTTTTTGAGTTTATCTAAAAATTTATAATGTTAGGTAACTGGTGAAGGAGATGACAAATATCTGATTGCTACAGCAGAACAGCCACTCTGTGCGTATCACTTAGATGATTGGATCCATCCATCCCAGCTACCGTTAAGGTAATATGATTTTTTTGCCACATGTTAACATTGGAACCTAGAAGACTATGTTACCTTTAACTCTGAAAATATGCTTTCTGCAGATATGGTGGATATTCATCCTGCTTTCGCAAAGAAGCTGGATCTCATGGTCGAGACACTTTAGGAATATTCCGAGTTCACCAATTTGAGAAAGTGGAGCAATTTTGCCTCACTAGCCCAAATGACAATGACTCGTGGAACATGCATGAGGAAATGCTGAAGAACTCCGAGGAATTCTACAAAGCGGTATGATACAGCTATAGTGCTCATCATTAAGCAAATAATGTTTTAAGTCAATTCTGTGAATGAGTTCAAATTTCAAATAAATATGTAATTCAATTTGGAAACAGAAACTGAATCCCAGGGTACCATTAATTAATGGGAATATATGCCGTTTGTCCGTGCTAAATATATCTAACCATGGGAAAGTTTAGTGCATCCCTTTATTTCTTTCTAAATTTTTTATATCTACAACTTCATTGTACATGGATGATTGTTTTCCTTCTGTATTGGCCAAGTGATGACTTAATTTTTCCACGTTCTACTTTTTGTGGATATCATTGCATGTAGATTGATGTATTGGTTGGTCTGACTATAATTGACTTTTTACTTTCCTCAAGTTATTTTTGTTTCTCATGTGATTAAATTTTATTTACTGCAGTTAAACCTTCCATATCAAGTTGTTTCCATTGTATCTGGTGCTTTGAATGATGCTGCAGCAAAGAAGTATGATCTAGAAGCATGGTTTCCTTCCTCTCAAGTTTATAGAGAGCTAGTGTCCTGTTCAAACTGTACAGATTATCAGGCCAGAAGATTAGAAATTCGATATGGTCAGAAAAAGGTTAGTAATGCTTAAATCAACATTTTAATGGATTCAGTAAGCATTATTCATTAACATCACGAAAATTTTCATTTCCATTTTAAAAACGGGACCTTGCTTTTTGTAAAAATCTTGCAATCTGCTTTTCTTTTGGATGATCATTTGGTTCCCTATTGGTCATTAGCATGTCAGCTGACCAGGCTTAAGGGCTGTGTGTTTGTAAGGAGAAACAACAGGGGGTAGGAGAGAGTGTTGACGTGGCAGAGAGAGGGAATGACATAATTTGGGTGAGGGGGTTTCTATTACATTGGTATGGTGTAAGGAGAAAGAGTTTCTTTTGAGGATAATCAAATTAGTTATGGACAGAGAGCATTAGCCCTCTGTAGGAGCTCAGCTCTGGGGCTGTAGGAATTCATTCCACTGTAGCCCTTCTTTGTTATTATTCAGAAATAAATCATTAGTGACTTGCTCCTTTCACCGATTTGTTCATTACTTTTCCTTCTTTTTCTGTAGTTGGTTCTGGTTTTCTAATATTTATGAAATCCATTCTGTGTTGAAATCTCTAATTTCTTACTTTTCTCGCAAGTTCATTGAAATTTATTTGGTAGGCAAGTAAAAATTTATATTTTTGAGAATAATCATGAGCAATGATGATGCTTCTTTGTGTTAAGAGTCCATGAGCAATTAAACTTTTAATTGATCATAGTGTGATGCTGAAAATTTTCTGTGAGTAATGTTTTATTTTAGCTTTAACTGATTCCAATCCCCCCCCTATACATGAATATACTTTAACAAGTTTAACTATTGGACTTTGCATCGGTTTATCTGTTTCAGAGCAATGAGCAGATGAAGCAATATGTTCACTTGTTGAACTCTACTCTCACGGCTACTGAGAGGACCATTTGCTGCATTCTAGAGAACTACCAGAAGGAAGATGGGGTAGAGATACCAGAAGTTCTCAGGCCATTCATGGGGGGAAAGACTTTCCTGCCTTTCAAGAACCAACCGTCTAATGAAGCCAAAGGGAAGAAATCGAAGGCCTAATTGCATTTTAAGTCAGTGATATTTTTGAAGAGTTTGTTCAGAGTTGTAGGTTATGATGACCCTTTTATTATCCACCACACACTGTTTACAACTACCTTTTCTCTCCCTTATCTTATATGACTCAATAGTAAATTGATTTTTAGGAGCACGCACAAATTTTTGGTCGTAAGTTAAACAGCATGATACACTCTGTAATTCATACTCTAAAATATTTGTGCATTTTTAATTGCATTTTGGGTGTTTCTATTCATTTTGCGAAATGGTTAAAAAATATAGATCCTGATGCCTCTGGTTTTACTTGAAACACGTCAGAATGTGTTTATTTTCGTTGCTTGCTAAACTTTGGTTATTTTGAGAAGAGGTTATTATTTGATTCGACATAAATCTTTTTCTCCCATAGGGGTTACGGGAATAATTTGATCACCATAGCAGAATCATGTGAAATATGAATATCAAGCTCAATTTGAGTGCTGTGCTGTACAAGTGCGAGGAAAATTATGGGTGATGGGATTAGAATTCTGAAGTCTGCATTGGTTTGTCTTGCAGGGTTTTGAAACACGTTCAATTTAATCGAGCTGCTCATATACTAAATCCAATTACAAATTTCGTGGGAAAGAGGAATGCGATCTGGAAAATGGGGGCTAGAGTGTTTAACCTAGTCTTGTAATTGGGGGAGGGTGGACTTGTGGGTTTTGCCGGGCAACCAATCTTCTGGTTTCTTCTTTACTATGGCCCTTGACGTTTATAGGTTTTACGCTCTGGACTGATTTTGCATGTTTCTCAATCTCTTGCTCAAAGCTATCATTTTAATAAATAAAAAATTCAGAACCTCCTACGTTTCCTTTTTATTCGTGTGTTCTGGCATGGATTTCCCAGTGGTATGAGAATAAAGAGACACCCCAATTCTACAAAAAATTGCAAAACAGAAAAATAATTATAATTAGAGGAAAATTGCTATATATATATATATTCCATTGTCTATTATATTTATATGTAATAGATTAAATATATTAATTATTTATAAGAAATTATTATTACATCTTCATTCTTATTCAATTTTTTTCATTTCTATTTTTTTTGTCTTTAATTTTCTTTGATCAATGTCTATTTTTATTATATTTTTCACCTATTTTTATTGTTTTCTTTTTTGTCACCACACATTTTTTTCTCTTTACGCCTTGAAATTATTCCTCTTATTACCAATTTTAACATCATTTTCAGGCAAGCTAGGGATCTAAATATTTTTTGAAGTTTATAAACTCAATTAAAATTCCTAAAAAGTTCAAAAATACTATAATTTATCTATAACTATTCTATCCAATTTTGACGAACAATTTTAATGGGGTATTTTTATTTTAGAATATGTAACCACTGCAAAGTTCATTTATCATCCCATTTTTTCTATTTTACATCTTTTTTTTCTTTTTAATTTTAAAAATAGTATTTTAGGATAATATTATATTAAAATATCAACTACATTGCTTCACTTGTTTTTTAATCCATCTCTTCCTCTCCCATTAGTGATTGTAAGTTTGTCATCTTCTATACTTTAATATAAAATAGAATAATTTTCCTTGGTAGAAAAATAGAACAGGGTTATACAGCAAGAAGTTACTTTATCAGAAGCTGCAAAACAAAACCTACTAGTTCACCATCAGAGTATGCCATTTTTATTCTATTTAATTCTTATTCTAGTAATTGGCAGAACCTCTGGTGTAAATAATGGGGCGATTTCTTGTTATTCCTTCACTTTTTAAAAATCAGTGGAATTTAGATACAATTCATTACATAATACTCCGCCACTATTTTGGTATTGAATTTTTTCCTCAGGTATTTTGGCACAAGATTGGTGAGCTTGTATCCACATTTCAAGACTAAATAGGGTTCTTGCTTGAGAGACATGTTATATATGTAGTACACTGAAGCAATTGCTTGTAGTTATTCAACATTCAAATCATATTTCTGAAAATTAAAAACAACAAAAATTCTCTTCATTATTTACACTTCATTGATGCTGATAGATAATGACACTACTTTCCTTTCATACTGTTATTTTGAAGAGGTAGACCTTTAGTGCAACAGATAAAGCCAACTGTAATAGAAAAATGCCAGCAACAATCAAAAGCCATCGTTCTCCAGCTGACAGAATATGTGCCCGAAGGTTAAGTGCTACAAAAGTTGCTGACATGAACCCAGCCACCCCAGCAATCACCCATCTGAATATCTCCCATGGCACAACAGACAAACACTGCACCAAACAAAGGGATTGGAAGGTGCAAAGAAAAATCTCAAATTTCATATTTTCTTGAATAGCAGTCACTTACCAGTGCTGGAATAAAGATAAACAGGGAATATCCATAAAGACAAAGTAGTTGGACAAGACCCGATGGTACAGAGAAGTATTTGAGGATTAAATACAAACCAAGAGGAACAAAGGTGACATAACCATAAAACAAGCCAGCAGACCAAGTCACCAGATTTATGTCATAGTTCCATTCCTGATGCTTCAATTTGTGAGATATGTATGTCACAAATGTACCAATAGAAGCCGCTACAAATATTAAGGTAGTGCAAATCCAGAATGGTCCGTACCTGTTGCACATTTATAGTGAAATTCAAATTGTGTGCTTCCTCGTATATAAATACCTTCTATGGCAAAATAAAGTGCTTGTTCTCCAAAGTTCTAAAATAGTAGTTTTCCTATGATCCTCTATATCAAACCTTGGTAATTAGGTAATAAGAAACTCAAGAACAGAAAAAAAACTACAGTGAAATAACATGAGAAATGAAGCAAAACTAACCCAATTAAGTGGAAGAACAACCAAACTATAATTATTGTGGAAGGATACTGGATCCCAAAACTGGGGAGATATGCTTCAATAAACTTAAAAAACCAAAATGAGATATTCTTCAACATACTCACACAGGTAACCACAATAACAGACTTGATATCATGTTCTAAAAACTTAAGGTTATGTTTGAATTGATGAAAAGGGTGAAATGAAATGATAATATGAGTTTGAACTTTGCACTGTTAAAAATGTAAAGAAATGGAATGGAATTGAATGCATTTCATTTCATCTAATAACTATATATCTTCTTCCCCTCCAGTTTGGAGAACATGAAATGGATTCACACTTTCTTATCCTATTTCAATATAAAAAAATAGTAGATTTTTCAAACAATGGAAACGTAACTTCTTTCTACCCCATTTCATTAGCCATTCCATTTGTTGCATTTTTTATCTATCAATATCGATTTATTACTTGGATTTTCCTAACTTTTAGAGGAATTCTGGAGTTCCTAGTTTATACCAAATAGAATAAGAACCAATAACATGAATCTAATAATAGTTGAACTTGAGAACTAAAAGTTCTTATTTCAAGTTAGAGGTTATTATCTTCTTCAGATAACCTAGCTTTATGGATCAAGTACCTTTATACTTCACAATCGAATGACTGACTGATGCTAATGTTAATCTTAACTTCACTCCTCCCTGTTATACAAAGTGTTCTCTTTCAAACATGAAACTTAAGAATTATTAAAGGATGAAACAACATCACATTATTTAACCTCTGTCATCCTTAAGAAAAGAGTCATCAATGAAGAACTGTAGAGTTGGTGGTGTAGTGTTAATAGCCAGTGATCTGTAATTTGTTAACTAAAGAAACAATCAGAGAGAATAAAGTAAGCTTACAAATCAGGATTGGAAGCAGTTTTTTCGTTAAAAGCTCCATTGAATGGATAGAGTGAATCTTTAATTCGTTCCAGAACATCTATAGTGTCAATATCAAAGTATGGTTTGTAAGTAGCGAGTGAAAAAGCCTGAAACCAACCACTCTGCTGGGATTCATCAGAACCAGATACTGGTTTTGAAAATGTATCTGTATAATGCAAATAAAACAATTACACATTCTTGTTCCAATGCAAGTAATAAATTGCAACATAGTTATACAGAAAATGAAAATACCATCACCATCACGTGGAGGCCCTGAGCCACCAGTGCCACCACCAATCTTTCCTTGTGTTCCAGAAGGAGGAAATGTTTGAAGATTTGAATCTACATCCATCAATACAAAAATACTTTACAAACTAAAAACAATAAAATTAATGCATGACACACTAAAAAAACGTAAGTTTCTATGATTGAAAGATTCATGCAAGGTAATTTAATGATTTTATTTATTCAATGGCAAGGAAAACATGAATGAACCTGAGAATTTGAAGGGTGGTGGATCTGGAACGGCCTGCATGAAATGAAAAATGAATAAAAAATGGAACATGAATTGAATTACAAGAAGATTTGATGATGATGATTGTAACTCACAGGTACAGATCCTGAAACCTTTTGATTTTCAATGGAGGTGTAATGTCCAGACATCATTTTTACAATACTTTTCTTTCACTCCAAAGTTTCTTTCTTTCAATGGAGGTGTAATGTACAGATACTGTTCATGTTCATTCTTTCTTATGTTCTTGTTGTGTATTTGTGAATCTGATTGTGCAACTGGGCCCACCTGCACAATTGGATTGGGTCATGATAACTCATCAATAAAATCTACTCTTTTGTTTCTGATTTAAAATTTTACTATTGTGTTCTTTTTATCCATTGATTACAGGTCCAAAGAAAGTATATAGTAAAATGAGTGATGATATTCTAATGCTTATTTATTTCTTCTACTACCATTGTCCTTCATTTTAAATATAATTTTGGTACTCTTAATGTTAATTTTTAGTAATGAGAAGATAATAAAAAAACGAAAATAATTTACAGCATCAAGATAATTTCAAATTATCAGCTTTACTTTCTAAATTTTGTTTGGAGCTTGTAACTTTACATTTTAGCATTCTAGTTTTAGAATAAGGTCGTGTTCTGGTTGTGTTTCTTTTTTAAGCATTAGCCGCATTTTTATAGATTTTTGGGAGTATTAGTATAATCTCATAATTTCTTTAAAAAGTAATTATTCTTTTAACTGGTCATCATATTATTTACAAAACATAAATAAATTTGTACCTTTTTATGTTAAATATATTGGATTTTATCTATGGATATCTTTACTTAAAAATTCATAGGTTTGACAATTGAAATTATGATGGGATGATTTTTTTTAGAAAAGATAGAGGGAGCCACCATTGTTTACGGAGAATTACGGAGAACTGTAAAAATAAAAAATATAGCTTCAAAAAATTTGAGTTCAAGAGTTGTGATTTATCTTTATTTAAATTGTAAAATTAATATCATTTTAAAATATTTATTTTTTCCTTAATAAAGATATGTATAAAAAATATTTTTACTTTTTAGAAGTTAGAAAATAATTTAAAAAAATATTTATGAGAGTTTGTATTTTAGTTTTTAAAGTTTTAATATTTAATGTTTTTATTGTTCACATTGATTTATATTAAACATATTTCTATGGATAACATACCTGTCTTCATTATATCAATTTGTTATTTTCATTAAGTACAGGGCTTGTAAGAGATGTGGTGTATTTGATGAATCAACGTGTTTGAAGATTGAATTTGATCATGAAGAGTTAGATGTGTTTCTAGAGTGTATTGTGTTGATTGGGATAATTGTTGTTTGAAATCTTTTTGTAATACTTTAGAACTTTTGGTGATAAGATATTTTTTAATGGATTAAATATGTTTTTAACCTGTTAAAATATTCTTATGAGTCTGCAATATCTAAAAAAAACATTTTAATCAATTAGATTATTGTTTTAATTTATTGTAATCACTTAAAATCATGAACAATTTTAAGGATTTTTGTTTTAATATGTTAAAAATATATTTTTAATAAATTAAATTCTCTTAAGCTATTGTGAGATTTTGAACTCTTATGTTTTAATCTATTAAAATAATAATTTAATCAATTAATTTCACAAAATTGCAAACAAATATTTTAATCAATTATATTATTATTCTAATTTATTATAATTACTTAGAACATATGAAGCTTAAACACTCCTCTTAAATGACGTGTCTGTGTCGGACACTATCGGACACCAACACTCGTATGACACTCATAGGACACGTATCGGTGAAGTGTCAAATTCAAAAAATATTTGTTGAATTTCTGACAATAATCGATGTAATATGTCTCCTTTTACACAGTTTAAAATTTTAATCGATGTATTATGTCCCTTATTACATCGGTTCCTCAACCAAAACCGTTGTAATAGGTACTTTCATGGTGGAAATTACGTCTTTTTGTGCTATTTAATCTGTTTTTTTTTTAATTTGATTAATGTTATTTGTGGTGATCAACTACCAACCTTCTGCATAACAAAGTAATTTTAGAAATTTTGAGCTTTGTTTTTTTCTTGCACTAGCGCATAAATGCTAATCAAATTCGGTTATTTTACATTTACAAATGCGGCTATAGAGCCGCATTTGATAAGCATGCATTCATAAATCAGAGAGATACAAATGCGGTTATAGAGCCGCATTTGTAAATGCGATTTACGTATGCGGTTATTTCAAATAACCGCATTTGTATATTCTTCTGAATGAGCTGGGGGTTTTAGGGGTTTAAGATTTACGAATGCAGCTCTGGTAATAGCCACATTCGTAAATCACATTTACAAATGCGACTTTGGTAAATAACCGCATTTGTAAATAGTGTTTTTTTTTAAATGCAATTTGTATTGTTCCTAAACCATATAAATTAACTTGCATAATGATTAAACTCAACCAGACAAATACAAAAATATAGAGATAAATTGAGAGAATCAAAATGTACATTTACAAGTAATCAAATTACATAATAAAACCTACACTATTGATTAACTATGCTAGAGTTATAAAAAATTATGAAATATGTGGACCAAGAATCTCTGACATATGAAATGCCTTCCGAATTCATTGGTGTTTCTTTCGTGAATAACTGCATTGCAAAATATAGTTGACATAATTTAGTTTATATATATATATATATTCAAGAATTATAAAAATAATTTAACATATCATGTTATTACCTCTTTCCAACCAGTTTTAACAGCTAGTTTTATAATGGTAATCATTCATTGCATAATGTAATAGCCACTCTCATAGCTTTATGATTGTTTATTACACTATAATTCAATAAACTAATATGTTAGTATATTGATAAACAATGATAATAGAGAAAGAAAAAAATCACTAACCTTTATTCTTATGTAGTTTAAATTATTTGAACTGGATCGACCTTTTAGGATGTTATAATCACACCATGAACTGGTTAATACAAAAAACCTCGTTAGTAGATGGTTAATTAGTAACATACAAAGTTAAGTTTATACTGTACTTACGTATAAATGATATCCTTAAATTTTTGTGGAAATCTTCTTGTGTAGGGAACAGAACCACACATCAGTCTTATCAACCATTGATAAGACAAGTAACTGCCAATTATGCTTATATCATCCATGAAAAGAGTTAGTAAATATTTAAAACATAAAATAGTAATAATTGATGACATATAATTAAACTTACTCATTAATATAAGGACATAAATAAATTTGTTTTCTCTCTTTTTCCAGGGTGTTAGTGATGTATGCTTGAGTCTCAAATGACCTTGGTCCAACGGGATTAGTATACGAATGTCACGCGTTGTTTACGAATGTGTTTAAGCGCAGAGCTGCATTAAATAAAGAACGTTTTTTTCTTCTTTTTGCACTAGTGTTGAGTTCGGCAGTGCAGTGCATGAGATGTGTGTAAAGTCACTCTAGTGGAAGACACGATGGTCAAGTTCTCTAATGTCAATGTTAATGTAGTTAGTCACAATCACATTAAGTGGTGATTGTGATCTGCTAAAGGATCCACACAACAACATAATTTCCTTTAAAGCTCAATCGAACAACCTGAAAAAAAATATAAGGTGTTCCTTAAGTTTGTTGTTAAGAATTATCAAACTCCTTAAACTTTTGTTGCAATGACTGACTATTGAATTTGATCACATTTTTTTCTTCAAACTACATCTCCATCTTATGTAAGACCTCTTGATTGTAAGAGACAACACTTTTCCATGATGGTGGACCAAAGGAATCACGAAGTCTATAAGAACCACTATTGCCACACACGTTGTAGGTGGTATATTCGATACATAGTCATCGTTAAAATATCATCTCAAGCACGAGAAATAAATGACCTCTGAATAGTCTGCTCAACTATTAAATATTGCAACATATGAACAATAATTAAATATAAATCTAACTACTCGAAATGTGAATGTTAAAGAAATGAGAATGAAACTATGTATAATTGTATTTACGATTTTATCAACAATAATTTGTGTTAACTATGAAATTACCTCCCTATCAATTTCGTCCAAGTAACCTTAGACTAAAGTGTTTTCTCTTTTTCATAAGTTAAGTTATGTTATTACAAATTTATATTTTCATTAAATAATAATAATTTTTTTTTATAAAAGATAAAATAGTTTAATTGAAAAATTATTTGCGTGCGAACATGTGCACTCACATTTTTATTACATTAAATATATATTTATTATTTTTATGAGTAATTAATTAAAAATTAAAGACAATACAATTTAAAAATATATAATTTTATAAAAGTAGTATTAAAAAATTACATAACTGTTATTTTTAAAAGAAAAAAATCATTTTGTTATTTTAAAATAAAAATAAGTTATTCAGTTATTTATTTTATTAAATAAATAAATTGTTTTTACTTATTAAAGGATAAATTTTTCTAATTAAAAAATGATATTAGAAGAATATTTCCTTATACAATGGTATAAATAATTTATATAAAACTATATGTTTATGATTATATAATAAATGATATAAAATTATTTTACATAAACATGTGATAAATTTTACAAACTGATAGAACTATAATAAATTTGATAAAAACTACATAAAATTGTAATAAAATGATTTAAATAAATTACATAACTGCATTATTTCAGTGTATTATAAATTTATATAACACAATCTATAATAAATGTTATGAATTTATTATGTGAAAAAATAAAAAGATATATTTGTTTTTGGTGATGATTTTGTGTATAAAGATGATATGATTAATTTGGGGGTAGAAAAGTATACAATTTATATGTAATAGAAATAAAATAACAAGTTAATTAAAAAGTTATACAAAAGAATACATTTGGAAGGTGTGTTGAGAGGAAGAGATAGCGTAGAAAGGTGTTTATGGAAAAAGCCAATTTCCGTTGGTAGTGTGGTACAGTAGTCTGAGGTGCAAGAGAAGTAAAGGTGTTACAAATATTAACGGCTGAAGAAGTGAAGGGCCCAGACGGCCACCTACAAGCACCGTCTACTCTAGGGCACACCACCATACTTTCCTTTGTTAGGGTTTTTTCTCACTCTTTGGTTGTTCTCGACTTTTGCTGCTCCCATCACCCATGGCAAAACCCTCTTCTGGAACCGTCAATCCTCACAGTCGCACCGGAGTTCGTATTGTCGTAGCGGGAGACCAAGGCACGGGAAAATCCAGCCTCATCATCACGGCAGCCGCCGATAACTTTCCAGTGAATGTGCCACCGGTATTGCCTCCCACACGTTTGCCTGAAGATCTTTATCCGGATCGCGTACCTATCACCATCATCGACACCTCCTCCCGGTACGACTTGATTTTCGTTAAGTAAAGTGATGACGCGGTTCTTGATTGGAATAACCTATGTGTGATTCGTTTGATTCTTTCTCTAGTTTTAGAGCCCAAGACCGTGTAAAGATGATTGAAGTGATGCTTTTCTCTTTTTAATTTAAGATTCGTAGGCCTTATAACAGGTGATTCAAGTGCTAGGTTTTGTTGTTATTGTTGTAATTGGCTGTTAAATCTCTTAACGTTTTGGTAGTATTGTGTTGCATTTTCTTCCTTGAACCCTAAGAGCCATGTTGTAATGATCCAAATAAATGTACTCTTATGCTTATAGATTTGACTTGGGTTCAGTTTATTTCAAAATGTTGTTTTTTCTCTCTTTTATTTTGGCCAGAGAGATAAAAAGGGCTATTATATCTCAAAAAGTAGTTTCCAGCTAAACATGCACAAATTATTTATTGTTGTGTAGATGTCTACCCTAAATCTGAATGTCTCCATTGGTTCATTCTATTGTTTGTTTTTGGTATTGTTGCTATTGCAGTGCTGAGGATAGTGATAAAGTTGCTGAAGAATTGCAGCGGGCTGACACAGTAGTCCTTACATATGCATGTGATCGACCCGAGACACTTGAAAATCTGAGCATATTTTGGCTTCCACATCTACGCAAGTTAGAGGTTCTGATCTTATTTTAATTTTTTCATCTCAAAGATATACAACCGGAGCTCCTTTTTATATTTCTTTAGGAATTAAGAGGAAAAAGGGAGGCAAGAAGTAAAATATTCATAAAGTACGGATGGGGAATGACCCAAACAAATTATTGCAAATTGTTAGAACCAGATATGTTCTTTTCTCTTATGAAAAGAACTTAACTTGCACATGCTTGCATACATCTGTTCATTTCACAGCTTAATCAGATTCGCATAATATATTGTCTCTTCAGTTTTGGTGTATGTATGCCTGGATGTTGATATTTGAATTTAATGAACAGGTAAAAGTCCCAGTTATAGTAGTTGGTTGTAGGCTTGATTTGAGGGATGAAAATCAACAGGTGAGCCTAGAACAGGTGATGTCGCCAATAATGCAACAGTTTCGAGAGATTGAAACTTGCATTGAGTGTTCAGCATGTAGGCATATTCAGGTATATTTTGTACCAACCATTGGCTTGACATATCTTAATATTAAGGTGCTGATCAATCGTATTTGGATTTTATTTCATGCATTGCCTATTAAATTTCCTTATTGAAGGTCCCCGAAGTTTTCTACTATGCACAAAAGGCTGTTCTTCATCCAACAGCTCCATTATTTGATCAAGAGTCGCAAACTCTAAAGCCTAGATGTGTGCGAGCCTTGAAGCGGATTTTTATCCTTTGTGACCATGACAGAGATGGTGCCCTTAGTGATGCTGAGCTGAATGATTTTCAGGTTGCATTTCCCTTTTAATATGACAATTTTAAGCACCAAAATTGAGTCATTTATTATCAAGTACTATAGTCTGCCACCTTAGAGTTTGATTATAAGCATTTTTCTATTATGTTTATGACAAGATAGCTAATATATATGAATTATGGAGAAGCTAACAAATCATTCAACAGGTTAAATGTTTCAACGCTCCTTTGCAACCATCTGAAATTGTGGGTGTAAAGAAGGTTGTACAAGAAAAAATGTCTGAAGGGGTGAATGAACGTGGGCTTACTTTGACTGGATTCCTATTTCTTCATGCCCTTTTTATTGAAAAGGGGCGTCTTGAGACAACATGGACTGTGCTAAGGAAGTTTGGATATAATGATGATATCAAACTTGCTGATGATCTAATTCCACCTGTAAAACGTGCTCCTGATCAGGTATTTCTTTGGATGAATTGTGATTTAACATGTATGTGTATTGGGCGTGACACAGGTTTATTTGTTATACCTGTCTGAAATCAATTTGTGGATGACTGGGTATATTTGTCTTGTTTTGATTAAGATTGACTTTAATGTCTGCAGAGTGTGGAGCTGACAAATGATGCACTTGATTTTTTAAAGGCAATTTTTGATGCATTTGATGGTGATAGGGTATGTTAATTCTTCTTTTCAATTATTTTATGAGATGATTCTATTATGATGTAAGTTGCAAATGGTAACTTGCCTAACTCTTTTTGATTTTGGGCAATATTATTTTGTTCCCCTAGGATGGGATGTTACGACCTCGGGAACTTGAAGAATTGTTTTCTACTGCCCCTGAAAGGTAGATTGCTTTTTGTTGTATTATTGTCTACCATTCCATTATAGATTACTCTGCATTAGTTTTTTCTTGAATTGGTAATGGGGCACTATGATCTGTTTTTCAAAACTTAAGATGTAGAACTGATCACAAGTGGGGTAAATTGTATCCCGAGGTAAATTCAACAACCTGAAACTGTAATATGCTTCAGCAATCTCAAGTACTGAGAAGTTTGAGTCTTCTTAGGGTTGAATTAGCATGATATATTTAATATTTATAGTATTCTGAATCTTAGGATATATTTATACAATATAATCAAGAAACAAAATTTCTGAAACATAACATTTTAGTTGAACCAATGTTATACAAGAGCTTTCAAGTATTTTCAAATTATATTAGGAATAAGAAAATCAGATCAGCATATCCTTTGTATCTTCAAAGAGTAAAGGTTAGAAGATAAATACTTATAAGATTTTAATACCGAGTCTCCCTTGTCCACTTGAGCTATGTTCAACCCCCACCTACCTGATGGGGTTTTTCCTTGGACCTTGACTGGTGCGCTGACTACAGTTCACTTAGCCTGGCCATACTTTAGAGTAATGTTATATCAAGACAAATAAAAAAACAAGCTAGGAGAGCTACTGAAAATTTGGTAAGAGTCTACTTTGTAATCAGGACAATCCATATACTGATTCACCTGTGAAACCTATATATATATATATATACACACACACACACACATATATATATATATATCCATATCCAATTCAAATCTGATGAAATAGATTGAATTTGAAATCTAGATTCATTTAGTTGGATCAAGTTAATTTGTTTTTTTAATCTAGTTTGAATTTAGATTTAAATTAGATTCAATCAATATCCATTTTGTTTGGATAAAATTGAGACTATGATTTCTGTTAAATTCAAATTAAGTTTATTTGAGTTAGTTTAGTTATATTTTTCAATAAATACTTAATATATTTCTCAAGATTAAATTTTAAACTTTGAGAAATATTGGGGACTCCAAAAGCCCATTATGAAATTATAATGAAATCCATAATGGGTTTTTGGTGGAAGCATTGCGGTCAAAAGAAATATAATATGTATATATAGATAATTTTAAAAAAAGTAATATAATTGTAATGCAAAAGTAATGAAAGAGACAACCATAATTAAATTCACATAACAATAACATAAAATCAAAACACCACAAATTTCAAGTTCAAAACTTAATATAACAACAAAACATAAAATAAATGTCTTAAATTTCTATTTATCTGACTCTTCTTCAATCCCAACATAAGTGATGAACATTGTCCCTACAAGGGAGCTCACCAAAATGTTTAATCAAACATTGTTGCTTTTGGTTAGTCCATGCATCTGACATGATGGAATAACCGTGTTTGCTCCACTACAATTTATGATCTTTCAACAACTTTTTAGTGTATTCAACCTCCTTGTTGAGAAGTGAAACTCTAATTTCATGACAAGTAGAAGCTTGAAAATGAGGTCCATAAGAACCTATAGCACCAATCATATCTTGAAAAGTCTTCAATCTTACAAGGTTGCATGACAAGACTGCGTGGTACCAAAATTAAACAATATATGGATGAACTAATGCCTTTAAATTTTTGTGACATGCTTCTTTAATATTACCTCGCCTTAGCTTTTCTTTTTTTCTCATCTCTATTAGTAGCTAGATTTCTATAAAACATATTCGCTGGTGCTTTTTTTCCACCACTATTTCTCCCCTTATCATTACTAGCTGTGGAAATTTCAACTTCATTTTCCCTCATTATTATCATAAGTTGTAGCTAGCTAAACATAGGATTGATGGAGGGGTGGCTGTTTTTTCTTTAAATAATTCCAAAGCTCTTCCCTCACATTTTTTGGAGTCTCAGTGCAAGTAGCATCATTGCCCTTCTTTGCCATAATATGTTCTTCGGCTCTAGTAATTCCTCTTTTCATAACTTTTCCACAATAATTACAAACAATTGTATTTAAGTTTGATCAGATGACAATGTTTCCAACCCAGGTCATTTCTATTGGATGTTCTTGAAGCGTTCTGTTCATTGGCCATTATTGTTGATGAAAAATAGGTATATTTTTCAGAAAATAATTATAGTGGAAGTGGAAAAGAACAAAATTTTTGGAACAAGGCTGGCGCTGAACAAGAATAATTTTGAAAAAAGAAAAAGACTTGCAATTGGAGGCGGCAGCGATGGTGGTGTTAGCGATAGTGTCAATGGCAGCAGTAGTGCGATCTTCAGCGGCGCCAAAAGGCAGCATTTGGTTAAATTATAAGGTTTGCATTGGGCCGGGTATGGCCCAAAACCTTTTAACAAATTGAATAATTTGGTTGATAACCCAACAGAATAATAAGAAAATATTAGGGTTGAACAAGACAACAAACAGATTGAATAAGAGATTAGGGTTTCTCATGCGTTGCCGCACTCCGTTGTTTTTGCCTCTCTGCCTTTTTCACAATCTATGTGCCACACCTGCATTTCGTGATACAAAAAGTTGCTGCCATGAGAAACCTGCATTGCCATTGCCATGTGGCGGCAAGCTGCAAATCCGCCATGGTGCCGCCATAACAAATTTTCGATAACACTGGATCATATACAGTGTCAAGTGGCAGTTTTCTGAGCTGCCATTCTCAAACAGTACGGGATCGACCTGCCTTGAGACTAATTTGGGAATGAAAATATGAGGCAATGATGTTTAAGAGAAAATGATCTCAGCTTATTTGTGTGTGTATATACAAGTTCTTACATTATTAGAGATACAATGGAAGATATAGAGTTGGACAGAAAATAAGTTAACCTATTCTGGCAAGTTAAACTATTCTAACATAAACATTGTGCAACCGTCAAAGAAAATGAAATATTTGTGTTTTTGTGAATTATGTTCAAGATTATATGTGATGACTATCAAGAGATTATGAGGCTTATATAAATGCTATGAATTTTAAGTTGTTATTATGCTGTTTCTAGATATATTTTTCATTTTTTTTCTTTTGGTTTATATATATATATATATATATATATATATATATATATATATATATATATATATATATATATGTGTGTGTGTGTGTGTGTGTGTGTGTGTGTGTTAGAAAAATTGCCATGACTTCTGCCATAGGTAGTTATCCACTATTGATTTTCAAGTGCCTAGACCTTCTATAGTTTGAAGCTGCATATTCTTTTCAGTGATGGATTGTCATTATTTTGGCTTCTTCGGCATTGGTTTGTTATTCATTTGAGCTTGTACTTCCGTCTAGCTTGTGTCTTTATATTTTTGAAGATTATTCAGTCACCTTGCTTCAAGTGTCTTTTTAACTTGGGGCCCAAGTTTTTTTGAGTTTCTCTTGATTTCGTTCAGAACTTCTGAATTGTTCATAGTATTATTTTGTTTTAAATTTTTTATCTTCTCTACACTGATCCCTCTTTGGAGTCTACTTGATGCTCTGTCTATTTCTGTTGTCCTAATGGTTAGTGTTTTATCCAAATTTTCTTGGTTTAGTTCAGAACTTTTGAAGACTTCTGAATTGTTCATAGTATTATTTTGTTTAAAATTTCTTATCTTCTCAACACTGAACCCTCTAATGGTTAGAGTTTGATCTAAATTTTCCTCATTAAATGTTCTTCCTGTGAATTTGATCTCTAAACCTGGTATTTTACCTTATAACACTCAACAATCAGGTTAACTTAACATTGATAAAAATGCCGTTCAAAATAGCTTTGTTATTCAGTTAAACCAGGTCAGGAGTCATGAGAGAAATTGGAGTTGAAGTATTGCAGTGTTATATGATATTTTATTGTTTTAAATTGCAGTCCTTGGATTGGAATTCCATATGAGGATGCTGCAGAAAAAAATGCATTTGGAGGACTATCGCTAGATGCATTTTTATCAGAGGTGAGCAAGTCTTTTATCTTTATCTGTGTACCCTGCATTTTGTTGAATGTTAGTTTTAAAAAATTGTTGGCTGCTGTTGGGAGTTTTATCAATTCAATGAATTTGTATGCATTGAGAATCAAGGTTGCTTAGTTTTACTTGTTCCATTATTGATACATATTCCCTTAATTTATATAATTTAAACATGTATTCTACGACTATATATCTGGTGTGTGTGCCTTACTATTGCTGATAGCATTTTATTTGCGTTGACATTGAATTTTTTTAACAAAATATTTACTTTTTCTGGACAGTGGGCACTTATGACACTTCTAAACCCAAATTTTAGTGTGGAGAATCTGATTTACATTGGTTATCCTGGTGATCCATCATCTGCTATCCGTGTGACCAGGAGGAGGCGTTTAGATCGCAAGAAGCAACATTCAGACAGAAATGTTTTGCAGTGCTTTGTTTTTGGGCCTAGGAAGGCCGGGAAATCTGCATTATTGAATTCTTTTATTGGAAGGTTTTTCCTTTTTTTGTGTTACCTTGAAGCTTATTGATGTTATAGTTTCCAAAACCTTATACCTTATTGTTGTTGAATCAATAATGCAGGCCATATTCTGAAAGTTACAATCCAACCAATGAAGATCGTTATGGTGTAAATGTTGTTGATATTTCGATGGTAAGATACTTGGTTGACATCTTTCGATAGCTACTACTTACAGGGCAAAAAAATTGTCTTTCTCACCTGTTGCAGTACCTGCTACCTGCTCCTATTTTATTCATTTTATATATCTGAACCTTTGTTTTGTCTCTTGTAAATCTTATCTTTTGCAGGAAAACAAAAAATATGTTGTGCTGAGAGAGATTCCTGGAGATGGAGTTAGGAGGCTCCTGTCCAATAAGGAGTCTTTGGCCTCATGTGACATTGCAGTTTTTGTTCATGACAGGTGACACTGATATTAGAGATTAAAGTTATGGATTATCTTTGTTTACTTTTGTGAAGGTCCATTAATCCACATATCTATTTCCTGTTCTCTGTTAGTATATGCACCAGTAGAGGATAAATTTCACTGTTAAATAACTTATTTAGAAGAGGTCTTATAAAGTTTTCCAGGCATTACAACATGTTTCTGATATTTTTAGTTTATATGCTATTTTTAGCATCGTAAGCGCTTGGAATAATCTGCTATGCATTTGGATGAGCTTCGTAAAAAGAGATTATAAGCTGAAAAGGAAATAATTTCTGGTTAGCCATTAACATTTGTGACTTTCAAACATAAGTTTTAAAACAGCTTAGAAGTAAGATTCTCAAGATTTGCATGTTATGCATTAATCTCTGATTAAAATGGAAACTCGTAAACTGTATTTTAAATTAACTTTCATTTCGTGATCATGTTGTGTAGACAACTCATTAAATGCTTGCAAAATATGTGTATATAGCTGACAAGATATTCATTTCAGGTCTGATGAATCCTCATGGAGAACATCTTCTGAACTCCTGGTTGAAATTGCTAGTCATGGAGAAGATACTGGCTTTGAGGTGCCCTGCCTGATAGTTGCAGCTAAAGATGATCTGGATTCATTTCCAATGGCTATCCAGGAGTCAACTAGGGTATTTATATTCACTTGTTCATTTGCGTTGTTGTGTGTTTATAAACTTTATACTGTACATAATTATTGGATAAGGAACTTTTGAAGTGAATATGACAATTTTTCAAATTATGATTTCAATTAACCTCTAAAAAGCAACATAAGTGCGATATAGTCTTTTGTATATGTATCCTTTATCATCAATAATTGAAGTGCATAACTTTTCTCTTTATGGGCAACAATTGTATATGTAATGGATGGATAATCATAGTCATGAGCATGGTTATCAAACTTGCAAGTTAACTTAACTTGTTCGAGTTTGCGTTTTTACTCACCCTTTCCAAGAAGCAAACTTGGTGAACTCGGTTGAACTCGCGAGTTAGCAACCGAGTTGGCGAGTCAAAAGGGTATTATTTTTAACCCAAAATGACCTTGTTTTAGGCTTCAGAAAACTCACTTCGTGTTTGGGTTCACATTGAGGTAAAGTTTGATGTCTCCTCCGTTTGTGGTCGCCTCGCCTCTCTCGTCGCTGGTCTCAATTCTAATTGTTTGCACTGCCGGCAGTGCTGCTGAGTGGTGCACGCCCATATTCGTGTTCTGTGTTCTCTTCTCTCTGGTTTCAGTGGGTTTTGAGTTGCATTTTGTGAGTGAAATAAAACAAATCTCTACAGTTAGGTTTTCTTTTAATTGAAAATGAATGGGAATTTGGAAGATTAGAAAATTGTGAGGGAAGGGCACAACACATCTGCTGCATTTTTAGAAATTTTTTCTTTTCAATTGATTTTTTTTTAATTTCATTCTTTTTATAAATTCATGTTTTCTTAAAAGTATGTGTGGGAGTGGATCAAATTCAAGTGAGGGCAATCCTATAATATTTTGTAATATTTGTATGAACTTTGAATTTATATTATTCTTATTCACTATTAAATATAATTATTTTATTAGTATTTTGATATTTTGTTTTAAATACTTTGATTAATTTATTGTTGAAATATTTTTTTCATACAAAGTAAACTCTTATGAGTTTACGGGTCGAGTCTACTGTGCTCCCATGAGTCTGACAACCTTGGTCATGAGTGTTTGAACATATTATCAAGTAAATTTTGTATTCTCTTTATCTTAGCTTATGTAATTGTGATAATAAGCAATTTCAATCAATAGATTTATCAACTGCAATGGAACTTTTGACATGTCCATGTGTTTTGTAGGTTAGTCAAGATATGGGAGTAGAGGCTCCTATACCAATCAGTGTCAAGTTAGGAGATTTCAACGGTCTGTTCCGGAAAATTGTAACTGCTGCTGAGCATCCTCATTTAAGCATTCCAGAAACTGAAGCTGGAAGAAGCCGCAAGCAGTATCACAGGCTTATTAATCGATCTCTAATGGCTGTTTCAGGTATGCCAGTTTTAGGTTGACTAGCTCATTCCGAACATTATGTCTCAAGGTTGTTTGAGTTTCAGTCTTGTTTGCTAACTAACAAAAGTCTAAGTGAGGGTGGTCCAAAAGAATATAATTAGAATATTATTTGATTTTATTTTAATGTCCTAAAATTAGATTAGGACACTTCTAAGGTCATTATTCACTTATTGACATTTTAGGTAATGAAAGAACGAAGGATTTAAGTGTTTACCTTTTGAGTATATTTGGCTAAGCATTTTATCATTTTAGGTTATGTTGGTCCGGGTGTTGTGTAGTTGTTCACTTTAATTTCCATATGTTCTCTCATAATTTCAGTGGTTTTATGTTAAGCTTGTATTGTATCTGAACTGTTTTTTTTTATTTAATTATTATTATTTCCTTTTTTCTATCATTTTTCACTTGAGTTGATCTTACTTTGTGTCTCTTGTTGGTTGGGTGTTTGCTTGGAATTAATTTTCCAATGAATTATTGTCATTGAACAGAATGAAATGGTAGCGACTGTGACAATAGTAGTTTTCCATTATCATTATTATTCATTTTTTCATCTCGGGTGGTTTCTTCTCGGGTAGATTTTGCTTGGAATTTAGGGATGGATTAGCTGATGGATCATCAAAATCAATGGTGGTGAGAAGGAGTCGCTGAATCCATACATAACAAGCTCCTGTCTTCGGAGCTCCTTTTCGTGTTTTTGTAATTCTGGTTTCAGCATGTTTCGACCATTTTCGTTTGAGTTCTGAAGTTGTTTCTCATTGAGGCACATAAAGAAGTAGAGTAGACTTTATTTAGAGCTTTGATGTGATAAGCAAGCAATCATCTTTCGATTATATGCTTCCTCCATTTGTTTCAACATTTAATGATTTTTCATACTCATCATATTGCAGTTGGAGCTGCAGTGGTCGTAGTTGGCCTGGCAGCTTACAGGGTATATTCTGCAAGGAAGAACGCATCTGGTTGAAAGACACCTTTGTCAATGCAGCCTGCTCCTGGTTAGATATGTCAAGTTCAACATTCAGTTGGCTTTTTTATGCCACCTGTTGTAGAGTTTGCTATTTCTATTTTACTTCTTATAAAATCACTATCTTTAATTTTTGCTTGCCAAGGAGGAATTTAGCATTTTTTTTCTTCAAATTACGGTATGTTTCTTTTTTATTTGTTAGGGGCCTCATGGTAGTAGTAAAATACACAAATAATGAGATATCCTTTCAGGTCCAGTTAATCACTGGAAACTTGGAAAAAATGAAAGCATTGAAGATTGCAATTGAGATCCTTTTACCTCGTGCGGTATGGATTACAAATTATTTCTTTCCGTCTTGCAGGTTGTCAGATATTCTCAAAATCATGGTTATATTCAGTGTAATTATCGTTCACAGTATATACATTTAGTGTAAAAAATATTACAATAAAAAGTAGGAGAAAAAGTTAATATAGAAATGGTTTTAGTTTTTTTAATAATCATTCAGACGGGAAAAAATGAATTAAGGAGGTGAAATAAATTTACTATTAAAGGTGAATTTGGTTTATGCCTTTCAAATTGAATAAACGTGAATAGATTTTTAGAATAAGTGTAAAATTATAAGTGAAGTTTGAGTTGTATTTTAAATGTGTTATTAAAATCCGCAGGTTTTGTCAATTTATTTCGTTAAAGCTGTAATGTATAAACGTCAAATTGAAGAATCATATGTTCCGTGTTTTAGATGATGCATAATATATAAATCTAGTGCAAAGATGAATTGGTTGTAACGAGTGGGTAAATGTTTTAAATTGAGCTGAGGTTTTTCTTCTGTTTGTTTCTTCATAAAAATAAAATAATTAGTTTAGATAAACTTGCTAATAAATACTTGTAGAAAAAATGGAAATAATTAGAAGAGCCACGTAAATTAAGTTGATTTTTTTAATTTATCTTTTTTAAATTAATTAATAAATTTCTAACTATGAAAATTGCTTTCAAGGATTTAAATTATAGACAAACAATTTAACTTTTCTGTTGTGTTTTTAACAAGTTGTTTTTATGATGTTTTACTTTATTAGTTTTGTAATGTTAAATTATTAGATTTTAGGTTTACAATTTTTTAAACTTTTAAAGGTATTTTTTTTTCTAAACAAACTTTATGATATAACGTTTTATTTTACTTGATCTTACTGTTTTCCTTTTATTATAATTTTTAATAAAGATATGTATTGAAAATCAAACTTAAATATTTGTATTTATTTATTTATACTTTAACTTTGTAAATTAAAGAATATTTTTTTATTTTTGTGATTCATAATCTTATTTAAAAGAATCCTAAATTTTGTGTTACACAAGTATATTTAAATAGAAATATCTTGTTAGACTCATTTAAAAGTTTATAAGAATGACTTTTGGTTTATAAACGTCCTAATACAAAGATAAAGTTTTTCTACTACAAAAACGAATCCTATTAACAATTTTGAAGAAATCAATTTTTCATATTTAAAAATCTGTTGGTTACTCTTGTAATAAAACTATAACAAACTTTCATTAAACAAGTTGTGTTCAATATGTAATATACTTATTAAAATATTTATTCAAAAGTTTGTTCAAATTGCCATGTCATACATAATATTCAACATTTGTAGTTGGATTTCTGAAGCGAAATTGGGTTGTTGGGTCAAGACAGTAATTTCGAATTAAATGTCAGAATTGTTCTTTAAAAATGTATTTTAGATTATATTTTAGAATATACAATTTAGAATACAAAATAAATAATATTTTTTAGAATATACATTTCAGATACAAAATATATTATTAATGGTATAATCTAAAATACAAATTTTAAAAAGATAAAATTGGAATTTAAATTTATATGAGAGTGCAGTTTAAATTTATGCGGGTGCATAATGCAGAGCCCACACATAAGATGCATACAAATTTTGCAACTGATTGGTTATCCGGTCGTATCAGCAACTTATAAATACAAACTATTCAAGCTTGACTCAAATTATTCCTAGAAATGGATGAAGGGTAGGGATGGTCTCCAATTTTTTTTAAATATATTTATTTTTTAATCTACCACAACTATTAATAAAGAGGATCTTTCTTTATATTGTATAATTTTTATTTCTTTTATTCTTATCAATATAACTCATTTATTAAATTTCTTATTCATAAAAATTATCTATAATAAATAATAAGTATTCTAAAATATTATATACTTATAACATTATAAAATTAAAGAAAAAAAATTATTTTGTAATTCTTTTCATAATAATTTTTATTTCAATAAATATTTTTATTTTTAATTTATAAAAAAATATTTTTTTTAATTATTTTTATAGTATACGTAAATCTTACTAAAAATAGGTAACTATTCTTTTAATCTCAATTAACTACACATAATGAAAAAAACTATTTATTTTGTAGTTATATTTTATGAACATTTTTTTCTTAATTTTACTACTTTTTTATTTTAATAATTACTATAAGATTTTTTATTTATTTTTTGTTGTCGTAAGAAAAAGTGAATACAGATAAACGTGGACAAACATGTTTTTACTAATTATTTATAATATTTTTTTATTTAAAATTATTTTTTAATATTAGATACGAACTAAAAATATACAGGGTTTATATGTTATAGAAGCTAAAAAGAGTTATGTAAAAGGCTTAATATGAAATACAAAAAATAAAATTAAAAAATTTGAATCCTTTTAAGGAATGGAATTAAATATAATTATATTTCAGAAAGAAAAACATATTTAAATCTAAAATTTATAATATAGAAATATTTAATAGTTGGTACGTAAAGAAGGAAATCTGAACGAACCCGACCCATATACCACAAAAGTGAAGACTGATCCGAGTTTAGTTATGTTGACCCGACCCGAGTATTTTTTTTCTTCGAACTCGCATTATTTAAACGCAAAAAAAAAAATCACAAATTTAGCCCTAAACCCTGAACTAAAACCCTTCAACTTCGCGTTTGGGCAGTTTCGCCGCCGTCGCAATCGCCCTCCCTCACAGCATCGGTAGGTTGGTTTTCGCTTTCTGATTCTGCTTTCGCTTTGCATACCTCACTTTTTCTTTCGATGTTCTGCGTTGGATTGGATGTGTTGTTCTTTTTTATTTTCAACTTATTTATGTTTTCTCTGATTATTACTAAATAGTGGCGTTGATGGAGTGGATTTCCCCAATCTTCTTGCCTATTTTTTTTCTGTTTAAATGATCAAAAGGGCAATCCTATGTGTATTTCCTGTTCTAAACAAAAGATTAAGGTTTGTTTAATTCTGTTTTTTTTTTTTTTTTTTTTTTTTATATTAGCCTTTGTCATTCTAGACTAAAGTTTAGGTCTTGGGGGAGAAGGGAAAAAGAAGTACTCTTCTTCCCTCTCTTTTGAGAAGACAGGGCTTGCGGTTGCTGAATTTTATTTTTGGAACTTTGAAGGAAGCTCATCGGTTCTTCTGCTCTCTAGATTAACTTTTTAATGAAGTTTTGTTCTGAATGCTTGATTGAGATTTTACTGTTGAAAATCTTGGACTTTACTCCATTTGGGTTCTTTACTAAAATTTAATTCATCCCTCCTGCACACAACGGCCCTCTGTACAACTATTGCACTGTTCATGAACTAAGCCATTATATGCTAGTGACTAGTGTTTCTTTCATGCCCTTGCGCTTTGTGATACCATGTTTATTCTTATATTTCTATTTATTTTGTAAAACGTTGTTGTGAAGTAGTTCAGTAGTTGTGTTGTGAGATGCCAGTGACAGCAGATTAATGTTAAGTCAACAGGGCATTTAGGTGCTAGGTTCCAGTACCATGTAAAATTTTGAAACATCTTTTGCTACCTATTTTTTACTGAATGAACACTGGGCTTTTTTCTATTAAAATAAAAGGAGATTTATTTTCCTTTCTTGATCCAATGTCTGCTATTATTTGTTTGTCATTAGGCATACAATTATATCAAGTTATTTGAATTGAAATAAGAATTTTTTTTGTTATGGTTGATATGGTATTATGCGTGTTATTTATTTGTTATCATTTATGTAATTATGTTGATTTTGGTTAGGGTCTGCTTATAGCAATATTTCCGAATTATGGTTTATTTCGCCCATTGATTCTAGGGTTTTGTGTCAATTTGAGTTTAGTGCCTCCTCTCCATCTATTGGTTGTGAAAGCTTTGTCCCTTATATCTTAAATGACATTCTGTTTTGGTTATAAATGCTATACAATACGACACTTTGTTGGTTTAATTTGAACTTTCTTTTCCTTTTTCAATGCTTGTATAGGTTTAATGGTGATGCCGTCGGAAAATGATGATACAATGATTGAGAATGAAATTGAAGATATGGGTGAGGAAATGTCTTCTGAATCAGAACAGGAAGAGGATGTGAAATTAGCTGAACCATCTAAAAATGCTGTATATAACAGAGATGCTCTATTAGATAAACTTGGAGATATCAGTTGGCCTGAGAATGTGAATTGGATACACAAACTAACCATTGATGTTGATCAAGAGCAAGAAGTAGATGTCAATGATGATTTGGCACGAGAACTTGCATTTTACACACAGGCATTGGAGGGAACTAGGCAGGCCTTTGAGAAACTTCAATCAATGGGTCTACCTTTTCTGAGACCTGCAGACTATTATGCTGAAATGGTAAAGACAGATGTCCACATGGAAAAGGTGAAAGGTAGGCTATTAGCAGAGAAACGAAAGATGGAAGAGGCTGATGAGAGAAGAAAGGCCAGGGAGACCAAGAAATTGGCTAAAGCGATTCAGGCTCAGAAACTAAAAGAAAGGGCTAAGCAGAAAAAGCAAGATATAGAATCTGTAAAGAAATGGAGGAAGCAGAGGCAAAAAAGTGGGTTTGCTGACAATGGCAATGATGCAGATACGGCTTTTGACTTTGAGGATGGAAAAGTATTTGAGAGGTCAAATAAGAAAAGGCCAGGAGTGGCTCCGGGGGATCGATCAGGAGGTAAGGCAAAGCAAGCCTTTGGTAAAGGAAACAAACAAAAGAAAAGAGATGGTAAGAACTCCAAATTTGGTTTTGGAGGCAAAAAGGGGTTGAAAAAGCAGAATACAGCTGACACCACCAATGATTATGGTAAATTCAATAAGAGTGCTGCTCCTGGAAACAAGAAGAGAAAGAGGTAAAATGCAATCTTTTTTTGTTTTATTGAGGAAGTGATGTCTCGGTAGAGCCAATGACCGATTCCTAGGAAATTTCATCTGCTTTTTTAATTTTACATTTTGGATGGATTTATGTTAACTTGATATCGACAACCAGCGATTCTTAAATGTTTACTTCAATCTTTGACGTTTTGCTAAATGATTTGTTTCTTTATGTTGTAGTTACTGAGTGAAGCAATTTGATAAATGATTTGTTTCTTTATCTTGTGTACTGTTTTGTTTATCTATTTATTTTATTTCATATACTCATTCCTTGGTGGATGTCAGAAACTAAGGATATTCTACCATATGGATTCCATACCTAATGACTTCATCCATTGAACAAGGTTAAAAGTGAGTTAGGATGTTGTTTCGGCTATTGCGAGTTTAATCGAGTATTTAACAGTTGTTATACAATAAGTGTTGCTATGGCTGTATATGGGAGAGAATCCCTCTTGATGTCTTGGAGTGATGTATGCTAGAGTTTTCAGGTCGTTTAATCCTTTGATCTTAATCTGGCTCTTGTGGGCAAATTTATATGAAAAAAATCAGTGCCAATGCGATAAGAAGAGGCGCATTGGTATTGGATAAGGATTTGAAGCATGCTTTTACTATTCCTTGTTTCTATTCGTAATTGATAAAGCAATTTTTTTTGGCATTTAGCATGGTCCCAACGCTGCCTCTGATGCGTAGGTACTCCCTCTGATGCTTGGCCTGATGAGAGAGTACGAAGGGTCAACAACTGAATTAAAAAATTTAACTTTTTTTTACAAATCTTTTATAATTACAGACTCTTTAAAGATTAGTTTTTATTTTTTTAATTACTTTATTGGATGAACCTTGTTAGTGAGTAAACTTTTAAGTTTTAGTCTATGGTATAAATTATTACTTTTGGTGAAAGAAATTCTCAGTATTTTAGTTTAATTTTGATTCCAATATTTTTTTTTTTTTTATGAATCTTCAATCAAAATCAAGTGATTTCTTCCTAATTTGTAATTGTTATGAATGTTTTTGGTGTTTTTCGTAATTCTAAAATAGAAACAGATAAGAAAAAACCATAGTTGCATTCCAAATTGATCCATATTTTATCACAAACAGAATTACAATTAGAATTTGCATATTTCTCTATTTTATCTCTCAAAATATATATATAAAATACAATTTTTCTTATTTTTAGTTATATTTTAAAATTAAAAAAGTAAGGGTGAATTGTTTAAATACGTACTATTTACTATTTTTTCTTTAAATATTATTATTAATTTTATTTTTTTAAATATAAAGACACATCTCTTTCCTGTTCCTATAAATAATGATAATTTGTTAGTACAGGAGTCTGAATAATTTTTTTTACGTATGTATTTAAAAAAATATTGAATTCATAAAAGCTAATTCACATGCAAGGAGGCAGTAAAATTCTAAGAATAAAAACCATAGTAAAATAAAATAAAAAAACCAAACCTCCCTATTACAATTACGATAAAAAAAGTTGCAGTTTATTAAATCAAATACACTTTCTGCATAAAAATTAAAAAAAAAGCTAGAAAAATACATGTTCACATTTTCATTATATTAAAATAATACAATTTTAAAAATAATACATAATTTTGTAAGAATGATGTTTAAAAACATTAAAAGGATTCAAAATTTAAAAAAATAAAAAAAGTACATATATATATATATATTTGTAAGACTGATATTCAAAAAATGTATACAATAGTTGTTTTGAAGTGAAAAAATTATTTAATTAGTTTAAAGGAGAGAGTATTTTTTAATTACTTATTTCAGTAAATAAAAAATATTTTTTATTCATTAAAACATAAAATTACCTAGTTAAAAAATAATATGAAAATAAATTATAAAAAGAGGTATTGGTTAGTATAATGGTAAAGATAAAAATAACTCAATATTTCAGAATTTAATTTAAATAACTCACTCCAACTAAAAATTGGAATTTGAAGAGAAATAAATAAATGAATCAATTATGATAATATTACTTATTTTAGAAACTCTCTAATAAGAGTGGTTAGCATTAACTTCTTATTAATAAAATTAAGATTTTATTATGAGTCTTACAAATATTTGTTTTTAAAATTGGAACCAAAATAATAGAAGTAACCTTTTTGTGTTTGGTTACGTGGAAGATGAGGCAATGAGACGTGAAGAAAGTTAACTAAAGTAACGTAGTTGAAGAGCAGAATAACTGACACGTCTAATGTGTTTAGATTATTTTACATTGGAGTGAATGTATGATTTTTTTTTTTTAAGGTATAAAATTTAAATTTACAAATTTACTTTTTGTTTTTTTTGAATAATAAAATATGCATTTTTTTTAATTTTGAGTTAATTAAAATTTTGTAATTATTTTCAATATCATTGAATATATTTTTTTAAAATACGAATATCTTATCATTAAACATGAATTTTTTTCATAAAAATAATAAATTTGTGAGGGATTGAAATTTTATATTTTTAAGTTAATAAAAGATTAAGATTCTAATTAATTAATTTATATATTTATTTTTTATATAAATAATTATATTCATTTTTATATTATAATTATATTTTATTTTTATTATTAACAATAAATAATAATATTAAATATTTGATATAAGTAGAATAAAATAAAATTATTTATTAATAATAATATCATTATTTAATAATTTTATTTTATTTATATTTATTATCATTATTTGAAAAAATTATTTTATTAATAATATCATTAAATATTTGTAATAGTTAAATTTATGTAATAATTATTATTTATATTTAGATAAATTTAATATTATTTTATTTGTATTATGTTAAATATATTATTATACAATAAAAAAAAGTAATCTTTTACTTTCATGTAAAATGTAAAATAAAAAATGAGGTAAATGAGAAAAATACAACTGCTTGCGTAATTTGAGGAGAAGAATGAAAAATACTATTCACACTCCTCTTTCTTTCACTTTTCCGTGAATCCAAACGAAGAATATCACTGCATTTCCATCCACCTAAACTGTAAATCTCTTAAAATAAACAAACCTTAAGAATAGTCCGTATATAAGTGAAGAAAAAAGAAAATAACATATAATTAATTATTTTTAAAACATAATTGATTATACGTTATTTTTATGTAATTTAGTATATTATATAACATGTTTATAACTTATATATTAGTTATTAGTATATATTTTTTATATTATAATAAAATGAATAAAATTAAAATTATTAAATCATAAAATTATAATTTATTATTTAATTTAAATTAATTTATACTGACAAAGATTAATATTTTTTAAATATATTACTTATAATTTTTTTAAATTTATTTTATCGGTCAAACCATTCATAAATTTTAACAAAATTCCTTAATGTATGTTGTAATAAGTCTCTTATAATACATACTCATTTGCATGAGTCATGTCAAAACTTGTAAATTTTTATATATTAACCACATTTTGTGAGTGAGAAGTTTAAGACTCTAATAAATAATATTGAAAAATACTTTATTCTTATTTTATCATCATCCTCATCCACATATATTTAGTACTTATTACTACACATGATTTAAATACATCACACATTTATGGAAAAAATGATATTTTAATAATTATATTATCATTCCACAATTTATACTTAAGATTATTAAAAAGATAAATTTTTATGATAATTGTTTTTAATGGAGTGCTAAGATTAAGTCTGTATCATTATTTGTAATTTTTGATGAAATCATGATATATTGACACACTGGTAACACACATTTGATGTTGCAGACGTGACAATGACGTGATAGAGTGAGATTGCACTCGAATAAGCAGTGTCAGTGCGAGCTTCAAAATATGGTAAAAAAGAATATATTACATCGGTTCTTAATAACAACCGATGTAATATATATATTTTTTAATTCATATTATACTTGTTTAAACTTCTAACCGGTGTAATATATGACCCATATTAAAAAAAATTGATTTTTTTTCATAAAGAGTGGGTGGGTCATAAACGTCACATAGGTACCCACTTACAGATACACGGGTAACCAACGTGTGTCACATTGTCACATAAGTAACCACTTACAAACACACGAGTAACCAATTTTGCGTGTGTCAGTATATGTGGAGGAACCTGTGGCTGGGTAACCAGTTCTAGTAGGGTTATTACATCGGTTAAGACATTTAACCAATGTAATATATGGTTCTTATTAAAAAAATCATTTTTTTTCATGAAGAGTGGGTGACCATAAACATCACATAAGTAACCACTTATAGACACATGAGTAACCAATTTTGTGTGTGCTACGAGTCATATATTATAATATAGAGTCAGTGTCATATTCTCACCAAATATCACATCTACGCCGTCAATTAATGCCACATAAACAATGTGAAGTCAGTGTTAGTAGCTAAGAGTGTTAATGAAACTTATTTCTCCATGTCAATTTCTGATAATTTTCGGTATTGTATTCTTCTTTATCAAAAGTATATTCTTGATCAAGAGTGATAATACTGACAAAAGGTTATTTGACATTTTGAATGTCAGTACTAATTTATTAGTAAAAAATAATAAATATTTTAATTTCACATTAATCAATCTATCTATAAAAATAAATGGTATATTAGTCGTACATCACACTTAATTACCATATTAATATTAGTATGACATCAAATAATATGACATCAAATATGACATTAATATGACATCAAATAAAAACGATAATAACGCATTCACAATTTTTTACACAATTACATTATAATTTTAATATTTTTTATATATTAATTTTAAATTTATATTTTTATTATATATATTTATTTTTAGACTCATCACATCAAAAATTATATTAATGTTGTAAAAGTATCATTTTCCAAAACAAAATTATGTGTAAAATTCATTCGCATCTCGAGCATATGCGGTACAATGATAATAATAGAAAGAAAAAAAAAAATAATGGATATGACTTTTGTGTGTGAAACCGTTTTTACCATATTTATTACAAGTGATGGTGGATAAGAGAGAAGTGAATTTGTGTTGATATTTGTTTGTTTTTCCATTCCAAGTTTTGCTGGTAACAATGGCGAAGGTCACCCTTCATTCGGGATGGCTTGCAGCCAGGTCCACTGAGGTTCATTTCACAGGCACTCAACTCACCACCACGCACCCTCCCTCTGCTTCCGCCCAACCGTGGATGGAAGCCGTTGTCCCTGGAACGTAATCTCCCTCTCTCTCTCTCTCTCTCTCTGGATGCAATGCAATGCATGCACACTGTGCTTTCTTGGTGATACTGATTCTTAACTTGAAATGATGTTTAATGATTGGCAGTGTTCTGGCAACCTTAGTGAAAAACAAAGTGGTGCCTGATCCTTTTTATGGACTAGGAAATGAGGCAATCATAGATATTGCTGACTCTGGAAGAGAGTACTACACCTTCTGGTTCTTCACAACCTTTCAGTGTAAGCTGGTAAGGATTATTCTGCTCTCTCTTATAACGCAATTTTATATCTGAAATTTCGAAAGTGCTTTCATATTTATTTCAATTTTTATGGGCTGCTACTTGAGTGAGCTTAATTCAAATATGATGCTTTCTGGTTTGATTATTCATTTTTTTTTGAGTTTGACGGACATTGCCTTTACAGTCAGGTAATCAGCACTGTGATCTGAATTTCCGAGGAATCAATTACTCTGCTGATGTTTATTTAAATGGGCACAAGATGGTACTCCCCAAAGGAATGTTTCGGAGACATTCTCTTGATGTCACTAATGTTATTCATTCTGATGGTACTAACCTGCTTGCGGTTCTTGTTCACCCTCCGGATCATCCTGGGAGAATTCCTCCTCAGGGAGGACAAGGTGGTGATCACGAGGTCAGAAACTAAATTTATAAATCATATTAGTTAATTTTGTCCTTTTCGATTATTTAATTTCCTGTTATATGACAGTGTGTCAATTGTAGATTCTAGTGGTCGATAACTTCTAAAGTTTATTGAATTTTAAGAAGTAAGACTAGGAAAGAAGAGTGAATGATGATGCATGCGGAATATACAATTTATCTTTTATTTTGTTCTTTTTGTGTAGATAGGAAAGGATGTGGCCACACAATATGTTCAAGGTTGGGATTGGATGGCTCCTATAAGGTGAAATTGTTACTACTTGAATGGGAAACCACCGGAGTTCTTTTCGGTTAGCTAGGTTACGGTAACAAACTAGCAATATCCTTGTCATTATAATCAATGAAATTGATATTTTTTATGTGATTGAAAAATCAGAATGTTCATTTTTTTAACAAAATGGAGACACTTTTACTTTGTCACTAAGCTGTATTCGCAGTTAAAGTTTGTATAGAAGAGAATTTAGACTGAAAAGGCAAAATAAGGCATCAATGTATAACATGTTTATCTAATATGACACTGGAATTTCCTTTGGATATGTTGTTTGTATTTTCCTTTTATGACTTTATGATGTCCTTCCATGCACTGAAAAGGAAAAGAAAGTGAAACAAAATATAGAGGAGTTTGGCATTGCTTGTCGACTGAAGATGCAATATAAAGCAAACTGTATATCAATAACTAATGCAAGTGTTAAATATGATTGCAGAGATAGGAATACCGGAATATGGGATGAGGTTTCCATTTCTATTACTGGGGTGAGTTGTATGTATTAATTGCTTTGGATCCTTTCATAAACGTATTTTTTTCCCCATGCACTTAAAATTTACCAACTATCAAATTTCTTTCATCTTCGTCATTTTTCTATTTTTTTTCTATGTACTGTCTTTTTCCTTTGCTCTTAACTCCAAAAGAAAAAGAGTTTTGGTTTTCATATATTCTTCAATTCATGATTAAATACCTCTGAACTCCTGTAGATCCAATCGAATAAATGATTAGATACATTTTTGGGAAGTCACTGAGATGTCTGGGAAACAAAAACTAGAATAACAATACAGAGTAATGAGCTAAAGACATCATAAGAATTGCTTTATTAGTTTTTGCATTTTATGCATTCTAAACATTTTGTTCATCAGAGCAAGCTTTATTTAGAGTCGATTTATAGTTGACTGTACTTCCAGCAGTTCTTTGGTAGGATGATTCCTGTGTCTGTTTGCTGCAGCCGGTAAAAATAATCGATCCCCACTTGGTGTCATCATTCTTTGACAACTATAAGAGAGTATATCTACATGCCACAACTGAGTTGGAAAACAGGAGCTCCTGGACTGCTGAGTGTTCTTTGAGTATCCATGTGACAACAGAACTCGAGGGGAGCATTCACTCAGTAGAGCAGCTTCAAACTCAAAATCTTTCAATTCCTCCGACATCACGAGTGCAATATACATTTCCTGAGGTCAGTCTTAGACAGTTTAGTCCACTGTCCTAATGAGCCTGTCTCCATGGAGTTACACGTGAAGAACTTAATCATTAATTAACGATATACTTCTAGAAAAAAAAGAGTATATATTGTCTTGTTATTAGTATCCCTGGGCTGCTTTTGTGCAAACTTGTTTGTATGACTTATAAGGTCTATCTGAATGAATTTCTTTATGAACATTTCCTGGAGAAAAAAACAGAAATTTCTTTTTCCGTTCGAAGTTGAGGAAATTTGCAATCCTGGATTGATAATATTTTGTAGCGTCATTTTCTATTGACCCTGTTAAACTCCCGTAATATGGGGTTTAAGCTTTATCTCTTCTTTTAAAGGGCTAATGATTTACTTATGCAGCTCTTCTTCTACAAGCCCAATTTATGGTGGCCAAATGGAATGGGTAAGCAATCTTTGTACAATGTTATTATTAACATTGATGTTAAAGGATATGGTGAATCTGATTCATGGAGCAATCACTTTGGATTCCGCAAAATTGAAAGCAATATTGATGGTGCTACTGGTGGAAGGTATTATGGTGTTCCTTCAATGTTATAATATTTTACTTTTTCCTCAGTGGGATTAATTCACACTTTAAACTTCTTTTGCATATGTTTTGCTTCTTGTTTTTCATAGATTGTTCAAAGTTAACGGAGAACCAATTTTTATACGAGGGGGGAACTGGATATTGTCTGATGGGCTACTGCGACTTTCGGAAAAGCGATACAAAACAGATATCAAGTTTCATGCAGATATGAATTTCAACATGATTCGTTGCTGGGGTGGTGGCCTCACTGAAAGGCCAGAGTTTTATCATTACTGTGATTATTATGGTCTTCTGGTAAGATATATTAGACATTCATTCTTGTTTATATGTGCTTCTTAATATTCTTGTATACTTTTTATGCGCTTACTGCGTTACTGCTCCTTTGCTGTGTGCCTATGTAGATTATTAGTGTTTCTTTCCTTTTGAGTACGTGTGTATCGATATAGAAGTTTGCATTAGATTGAATGACTCCATCATCATAATTAAAGCAGGTTGGATTTATGATATCAGATTATTACAATATTGGGATATCCAGAGCCTCTGTTCAAATCTTATCATGCCCTTTTATTTTCAAATAAAATATGTTGTGAGTGTTGCTGCAACAAGACCAAATAATCATTCTAAAATTTACTGGTTTAAACATCTTCACCAGATAGGTTGAGTCGCGACAAGCTTTAGTAGGCCAGGGCCTGAATTGACTTTCATTAAAAACATAAAGCCCGAGTTTGGCACATTTACTTGTCATATATATCTTTTAATGGTCTGACCTGACTTGCACGAAGACCTACCCTAGTCTACAAACCTATTTAAAAGTTTGTTCTATTATAAAACTTTTAAAGTACTCAAAACTTGTTGTTCTAAATAGGTCAATTAATAGTTACAGTTTTCTTATATGATCATCTAATATATGCATTGTGTGTGGGTGTATATATGTGTTATATATATAACACTGTATATGCAATATAACAAAATAAATTACTAATTTAAAAACATTTTGTAATAAGATCCTTGAACACGGTATAGCATTATCATTCAATAATATTATAAATTTGATTTTTTTGTAGATCAATATGTTTAATAATTAATAAAGACAGATTAACGCGAGTTTAATATATTTATATTTACCTACATAGTGTTAGGCCTTAAAGTCTTATTTTTTTAACCAAATAGGCTTTAAGACTAGGCTTGGTATACTTCTTAAAAAAGTCTGGCCTGATGTATGCAGAGTTACAGTCTCTATCACTATGTTACGTTCTATAAAACTTGGCTTACATAAGTGCAGTTTTAGTTTTGATAATTGATCATATTGCTGGTAAATGTTGTAGGTATGGCAAGAATTCTGGATTACCGGGGATGTGGATGGACGTGGTATCCCTGTATCAAATCTAAATGGTCCCCTGGACCATGACCTTTTCTTGTTTTGTGCAAGAGACACGGTCAAGCTTCTTAGAAATCATCCTAGTCTTGCCCTCTGGGTGGGTGGAAATGAACAAACTCCACCACATGATATAAATATGGCGCTGAAAAATGATCTGAAACTTCATCCTTATTTCAGACATGCAGAAGAAAAGGAAAAACCTGTAGGTGGCTTGTCCGAAGGGTTGGGGGATCCTAGCCAATATCTTGATGGCACGCGAATTTACATACAAGGATCATTATGGGATGGGTTTGCAGATGGGGAAGGGAACTTCACTGATGGACCTTATGAAATTCAAAATCCTGAAGATTTCTTTAAGGATGACTTTTACAAGTATGGATTCAACCCTGAGGTTGGTTCTGTAGGAATGCCAGTTGCTGCTACCATAAGAGCAACAATGCCTTCAGAAGGATGGAAAATACCACTGTTTAAGAAACTTTCCAGTGGTTATGTAGAAGAAGTTCCAAATCCCTTCTGGAAATATCATAAATACATTCCATATTCAAACCCAACCAAGAAGGTTAATGATCAAATTCAGCTTTATGGTGATGTGAAAGATCTTGATGATTTTTGCTTGAAGGTATGAAAACTTTATCCAGCTGGATCATTCATTATACATTTTCAATCCTCTTATCTTTGTTGTTCTGTTGTTAACTCTATTTTTTATACTATAATCTTTCCAGGCTCAACTAGTTAACTACATACAATATAGAGCTCTTCTGGAGGGATGGACTTCTCACATGTGGAAAAAATATACAGGAGTCTTAATTTGGAAGACACAAAATCCTTGGACTGGTTTGAGAGGTCAATTTTATGATCATCTTCTTGACCAAACTGCAGGTTTTTATGGTTGTCGATGCGCTGCAGAGCCAATTCATGTACAGCTTAATCTGGCTACATATTTTATAGAGGTAAGCATCGACATTGAACTTCTATTTTTTTGAATTTGGAATAAAAATAGAAATATCATTGAACAATGCAAAATTCTTTTCTCGCAATATAAATTGAAAATAAAATTGACACTAAAAAAAATACTCCCACTTCATAACTTATTATATTATTATTTTAATCATATTTTAATATATATTATTATATTATTAAAATAAGTTGGAAAGTGAAAGTGTTTTGTTTTATATGGTGTCAAAGAATCATTTTTTAATTTATATTGGCAGTCCAAATTAGCAAGTTAAAGGGATTATAAGAGTACTGAACAGGTAAAACTTGGAATAATCAAAATTTCCTTTGCAAGTTATTTGATGATCCAATGACGAATACTTTCTTAAAGGTTTTATAGCATTTTATTTTTCTTCTTTAAACAGTTAGTGAATACTACATCAGAAGAATTGTCTAATGTAGCTATGGAAGTTTCGGTGTGGGACCTTGAAGGCACATGTCCACACTACAAAGTTCATGAAAATCTCACTGCACTGCCAAAAAATGTAACACCTATTGTTGAGATGAAGTATCCTAAGTCAAAAAATCCTAAGCCAGTCTACTTTCTTCTTCTCAAACTCTACAACATGTCAGATAATAAAATTTTATCTAGAAACTTTTATTGGTTGCATCTTCCTGGTGGAGATTATAAACTACTAGAGCCGTATAGGGAGAAGAAAATACCACTCAAGATAACATCCGAGGTTTTCATTCAAGGATCTACCTACAAACTTCAAATGCGTGTGCAAAACACATCTAAGAAACCAGACTCAAACAGTTTGACATTGGAGCACGGTTCAACAGGTAGACAAAAACTGGAAACCGTAAACAGTGTGCGAGGAAAAGAGCAAGTTGGTTGGCTTACGAGGATACACGAATGCTTTGCCAGGAAAAGTGAGGGTTTGAAGGTTTCTGAAATTAATGGGCAAGATATAGGTGTTGCATTCTTTCTTCATTTTTCTGTTCATGCTTCGAATAAAGACCACAAGGAGGGGGAAGACACACGAATTCTCCCTGTTCATTACTCAGATAACTATTTTTCACTTGTGCCAGGAGAGACCATGACTATTAAAATTTCTTTTGAGGTCCCTCCAGGTGTCACTCCTCGAGTTTCTCTGCACGGCTGGAATTTTGAAGACAAGCCATCCTTGAAGGTCTTCAGTGATGTCACAGGCAACCTTGTGAATTGATCAATCCGAGTACTTCAAATGCATGAGAGCTTCATAAGTTTATTACTTTTCTTCCTTTAACCTGCAAAAGTTAGCATTCTGATACAACATTCGGGAATTCATATTTCCAAACTTATGTTGCTAAGACCAATATTTCTAGTACTTTGTTTTTCAAATTGTGCAATAAAAAAGCAAAGGGGAGAATAATCTTTTGAAAGGTAAGGCCCCTGGGAATGGAGTGAAGGTTAGGCTCCGATCATTTTATGGCTTGTAATTTGATAACATTCAATTTTTGCAAATGTCTTATGCTTCTAGCCAATCGTGTTAAAGAACTGGGAAAAAAGCATTTCTTATATACAGAGTAGGGATAAACACTTCACCTACAAAAGTGTCTCGCGCAAATTAGAATACATCACAACATGTAAACTTGCATCATAGTATACGATAATGAAAGTTGTAAGGTTTCTAAAATTAAGTTTAAAGGATCAAACATGTAATTGACATGAATGGGTGTGGGATGCGCTATGAAGAGAACTAGTATGAAAGATCAATCATCATATAGACTTCATCATCCTGCTAATTGAAGAGAATATGCCCGCCGCTTTGTCTAGCAAACCTTGCCCTTGCTCTGATTTCTGTTCTTCATCGTCAAATAGAATCTGCAACATGAAGGAAAAGTTACCTGAGAGATTAATCTATTGTAATATTGATTATAACTAGGAGTTATTCCCCAAACAAATCTGCTCTCTTTCCTTTCTCTAATGCTATTTTCATTATATTCAATTTCTTCTTTTCTAAGAAAATGGTTAGATAAGGCAAGGTAGTTTAGAATTGAAGCTAGTAACCTCAATGTCTTCAGCATCGGGACGGCTCTCGTATTCCTTGGCAAGCAAATATCTATTTGGCCTGTCCTTGTCATCACTGAACACTTTCCACTGTCTGAGTACATCAACAGAACAGGAAGAAAACAAAAAATCATAAATAATTTCAGCTTTGCAATTAACAGTGTATGATTTCATCAATTTTATCTCCATGGAAACAGAATATAAAAATAAGACCAGATTGCATGTTCAAAAATCAAGTGAACCAGATAATCCACTTACGAACTCAAAAGTTATTTTTTTATAAGTCGAGATAGGATGTCAATAAGATCCATATTTATATAACAATAACCTTATGAGATGGAATGGAAGACTTACCCTGGATAACACCTGAAGATTGCTCCAAATGGCATAGGTCGCATGAAATAGACAGTTGTAAAAGTGCTGTACAATAAAAAAATCAGAATTTTGTAGTCTAGTGGGATCAGAAAAACCAATTTTACAAAATAAACTGCATTAAGAATGAAAAGAACACAAAAATGAAAAGCACTCAAGGAACTTAACACATATAATAGCAGAAAAAACCAAGCACACAAAAATCCAACCCCAGTTGATGTAAATACCACTTACAGTCACTTGAAACTTAAGTAGTAAACCATGTAATGGCTCAGAAATTGTACCTTAGAAAGAAGCGCCTTAATTTCCGGACATTAAACCCAACTCCGACATCCTCACTAATCAGGCGTGGATTCCACATGATGAGGGGTTTAGGCTGCCATTGTATGTATAGTTTGAGAGAAAATTGTAAATAATACAAACATACATGGCATTGGCAATTTCTAAACTAAATGAAAGGTTGCTGAAATGGCAGAGAGGTGGCTATCTATCTCGCAGTTTATGACAGCTCTCTGGAACGAAAAATATGAGAAGTACCAACCCCTTGTCATATAAGCAGCTTTCACAAATTGTTTTACCTCATGATGAGGAATGTTTAGCACATTTTTCAGTAGACGGATGTTTAAATTTCAAGAGATCGCGAAAGTCAAGGGATTTACTGGATCATTTGAAAGATTGGATGCAATTTTCTCCACATATTCTAACATCTGATAGTCTGGAACAATCATAACCACAATCTCATCATCACCTTCCACAGGCTTCCGGTCACTCAAGCTGGATAAATAGCAAAAGAACTGAAATGTTATGGACAGCAACAGCATAGCCAACAAGTACTTTAGTAGCTAAGTGCAGTGCAAACGTCAGAATCAAATATATGATAGTACACCCCACGACTACTTTTCCGGCAGAACAAAACATACAGTGTTAATCTGAGCGCTGGAAGTTACCTTGCAAATCTAAATATAGCATCTTTCCACCGATACTGCAGAAGGGCTGCTGCACCAGCATCTGGAAATATGGCTTTAACTCTCTAACAATCAAATTCATGAAACTTAGCAACCTAGTTTACAACTTCCAAAATAAAACTACACATATCATAAAACATTAGCGAATTCAAAAGCACAATAGTTAATGAAGATAATACTCAGGAAGCATCTAGTTTGTGGATACTTATATCACAAGGAGAAAAGTTGGTGATCATAGCACAACCATCCCTTTTGTGTACTAGGTTACAACGGAGACCAATGCATTGGAGTGGAAATAGGACGCTATAGATGGCATAAATATTTTTGTGCATCCAATATTACAGAAACCGCATGGATGAGTTATGATAGTGACTCACTAGAAAGAAACCTATTCTATTTAAATGACGTGAACATATTAATACCACATGCAATCACATTATGAAGAATGTATGTAGAGGTAAGAAAGGTCTTAAACTTTAGGTTTGAACCAAATTCAATCTTACAAAAACAGACTTTTCCAAAAAGGATTGCATCCACTTAAATACTCTATTTTAACATACTGCAATTAAGGCAGCTTTCCAACAATAGAGAATAGAAAAACATTTCAAATTCAAATATTCCTTCATAATTTCATGTGCTGTAAGTTTATAACTACCGGAATACATCCCACTAACCTGGAATTTTGTTTTCTCAATGAGTGTATCCAAAAAGATCCTTGACAATTCCCAGAGTTCAACCTGCGCACCTTCGTCATCTAAAAATTGCAGTTGGGGGATTAAAAGTTCAACCTGTAAGACAGTTAAAAATAGTTTTAGGACAAGATGCATTTGGCGCTAAGCAACTGAAAGAAAACAATTATTAACTTTGATTGACAGACCAATCCCTCAGTAAACTGCATTCTCCATAGCAACATTTTTAAGCTGCCTCGGCTTAAACATTTAGTTACATAATATAAAATAATGAAAAAAATAATTTTGCTCTTACTTCTTCTCACCTTTAACATGCTAAATTTATAAAGTTATTGATCTTAACCAGGTTAAGTTGACTAAGCTCGTTAGAAGGATTGCCATGCCAAAGAAGATGCTCAGCACAACATTTTAGTGAAAAATCTTCATCCTCCAAAAAAAAATATAAAAGAAACATATTTTTAATTGGAACTGTTCCTAAACCAGCAGTGCAGAACTTGGAACAAATGACAATTTTGTGTGAAATAAAGAAAAGAAGGAAAAACATTTCTTCTACATACTGTGGCTCTCATCCCTCCTGAAGATACAAATAAGCCTGCGGCCTCGCTAGATTGCCTCACTGCACCCTCCAAGTCTGAAGGCAAGCAACTGCAATAGAAAGCAAGAAAGTGAACAACTTTTTTATACCCATTGGAATGTATATCTAACTTCATCAATCTACCTTTTTCCTATCCCCATATGACTTCAAAATATGGTGACTCAAAATTGACAGACACGCTTAAATTGCCTAAGAATGCGAGACATTGAGTTTCTAGAACACAATCCAGAACAAAACAAAACATCCTTCACAGAGATAAGAGTCCAATGTATGGAAAATAGTAACAGGATCCACCCACTGTTGCCTGAGACTTACAAAAATAATAATCTCCAAATTGTAAAGTAGTAATACCTGTCATCTTCCTCATCACCATCCTTAACAGAAGTAACAATATTTTCTTCTAAGGAGAATGGTGGATCAGGCTCTGGGGATTCGGTTTGGAACTTCTCAAACTTGGCAAAAACTCTGAAGGTGGAGTTCGAAGGGTGAAGGGAAAGGCCATTGTAGGCGCAAAGTAGAGGGTGTGAAAAAGATAAGGAAAAAGGTGTGGCTGAGGTTGGAAGGGGTATTGAAGGATGGTAGTTACAGTGGAAGTTGCAGGCTATGGTTGAAGAAGCCATTTATGTGTTGTATGTTAAGTGTTAATTTGTTCATTGCCCAAAGGCCATGGATAATAATTCACCAATATTGCAATTTGCTTCCAACTTCCTCCTTTCAAACCATGCCTTCTACTTCAATACCCTCATCCTTATAACTCCAATATAAAAACCAGATTGGTGTTTAAATAAAATATATTATATTCACACAAAAATGTTGGAAAAATCAAATTTTATTCTTCTTAAAAATCTTTAATTATTCAAAAATATTAATTAAGGCTTTAATGTTAAAATATATTAATATTAAGTCATACTTGACAGATATTAACTTATATGACATCAATTTTATAATGTAGAATTAATTTATAAAAAAAATAACAACAAATATGAAAATTATCAAATAAAAATCAATATTTAGAAACCAAAATAATTAGTTGTAATAGTAACTAAATTAGAGACCGTTTTAGAAACTAAAAAAAATTGATTTTTAAATTAATTTCTATTATTGTGAAATAATTTTTAAATTAGTATCTAATTAGTAATCAATGTTTTAATTATTAATTATTTAGATTTTAAATTTGGTAGAAAAACTTTGATAGTTAATTTGATACCAATTTAGAAATCATTTAACAATAGAAACTAATTTAGAAACCAAAAATTTAAACTAATTTAGAAACCAAAAATTTATTTACTCTCTAAGAAGATCTTTAATTTAGTCACTAATACTTGATTATTTATTGTTTATAAAATTGGTTAGTGTATATAATATATAATCTGAATTTACAACTAATTCAAACCATTTAAAAGACTTTACACCATTTTTTTTTTTTTATGTTTCACTTGTTTAAAGTAAAAGTTTGACACGTAAATGTGGAATTTTTTTATAGGAGAAAAAGTTGTAGATAAATTGACACGCTTAAAGAAGATTCTGTAACCGTAAATTTAAAAGGCAAGAAAATATTTCGGAATTATTGTAATGATTTATGACTTGGATATTTTAATAATTTATATTTTATACGTTATTTTTTTTATCATAGAGTTATACTGTTTTTAGTTCAGAATTATTATATGATAAAATATATTAATATTAAGTCATTTCTGACAAACATTTTTTAAGGAGCACATCATAAACTTTATCAATTTTCAAATTATGAGTTTAATCGAGTTATATAACGTCTTGCAACTTTCACTAAAACGAGTGTGACCTTAGCCACCACTTACCAATTTTGGATTGCACAATTATTTTTTGTTTCCAAAAAATGACTTTTTAAATTATGCAATCTAGAAGAAAAAATAATTTACAAATTAGGTAATTCATAAGTTTTTTTTGAAAAAAAAAATGAATTATAAATTTTGTAATCCAGAATTCAAATTAGATAATCTAAAAGACATTTTTGACTTTTAAATTATACAATTAAAAAAAGATTAGATGAGAATTTTCATATTTATAGATGCATTAAAAAATGTATGGAGGTACAGGAAGCAATGAACTTAATGAAAACAACATAGCCCATTCCCACAAAAAGGTTGGGCTTTCGAAGTTTGGGTTGCCTATACCAAGGCCCAAAACAGGTGCGGACGCTCCTGAGAATTTGATATTGTCAAACGGCCGTTGTAGTTTCAAACTTTGAAATCTGAAAAAGAAAACAACGGTACAATATTGCTCTATTGCTCTCTTGCTCCCTATTGCTCTCTTGCTCCCTATTGCTCTCTTGCTCTCTATTGCTCAGGAAGTTGGATCTTGGAATCGTGTGTCACCATTCTCTCAGAGAACCATGAACGGTACTCTCACTTTCTCTCTACTCACTGATTGAATTAATCACCTATTCTTTGACGCAAATCGCCGATTCTTGCAGATCAATCCATTCAAATCCAAATGCTCGCTGAAAAATTCCACCGCTTCGTTCTTGACTGCGAACTCAAACAACCGTTGATCACTCCTGAATCAGGTTCCCTCTCTTTTCTCTATTCAACTTCCCATTTCCATTTGGAACGAACAAAAAGAAAATCAATTACCTTAATCTCAGCCAAATTACGTTGTTAATTCTGATGCTGGGTCGTTTGTCGATTTGTGGAAATTCGTCAGAGGATGTATCGAAGCAAGTGAACGAGAACTCAGACTCCATGGATGAAAACAGTGTGTCACATGGAACCCATGAAGCTTCTCCGGATAAGGGTCACACACTTCCCATATTGAAGAAAATACTTGATGTCGGCACCAAAATTCAGGTAAATCTTTAGTCTTATTTTAAACCCACGTTGAATCATGTCTCTTTCTTTTCCTTAGATTTCTGGATTCTCTGTTCGCATTCTGTTTATCTTTCGTAAACTTTATTTTACCGTATGGTTCATGCTTTAGGATTTGAAGAAGGATCATATAGCATTGTCTGATGAAGTGAAGCTCACTGTTGAATCTTTTCCGGGCACTGATGTTTTGAAGTCCGTGCAGCTTCTCGGTATGCTTCTAGTAGAAAACTACAAAAATACATGAAAAGTTGAATACTCTCTCTCTATATATATATGGTTAATTTTTTAACTATAATTTTAATAGCTTTTGGGATTTTCTTCTGGTATTAGGTGCTGAATATGAACTCTTAAAAAGAAAGTACCTGGATGAGTCCTCTGAGCGTAGGCGGCTTTACAATGAAGTAATTGAACTCAAGGGGAATATCAGAGTTTTCTGCAGATGCAGACCATTAAATGAGAGTGAAATTGCTAATGGGTCTGCATCTGTTGTCAATTTTGAGTCGTCTTCAGATAATGAACTTCAAGTCATTTGTGCAGAATCTTCTAAAAAGCAATTTAAATTTGATCATGTATTTGGGCCAGAAGATAACCAAGGTAACGAAAAAGTTGCATCTTTTATTGGTTTTGCAATGAAGAATTTTTTTTATGGAAAATTATGGAGACTGAACGCATTTTGTGTTATGCAGATGCTGTTTTTCAACAGACCAAACCCATTGTTACATCAGTATTGGATGGGTACAATGTCTGCATTTTTGCCTATGGGCAAACTGGAACTGGGAAAACATTCACTATGGAAGGAACACCAGAACACAGGGGAGTTAACTACCGAACCCTGGAAGAATTATTTCGGATAACTGAAGAGAGACATGGCGCAATGAAGTATGAATTGTCTGTGAGCATGCTGGAGGTTTACAATGAGAAGATAAGAGATCTGTTGGTGGAAAATTCAACTCAACCAACAAAAAAGTGAGTGCTTAGATCTCCCGAGTAATTAGCATTGTCGTTTGTAGCTCTTTTGTTCTAGAATTTAGCTGCCAATTAGTATATGATGTTAATGTGCTAATAAAAACAAGATCTGAGAATTCTTTTGACATATTGCTGTGCTGGATAAAGAATCTGAAAAGGATAGAAACATGACACTATAGTTTCGTGGTTCTAAACAAGGCACTCTTTTGAGATGCATAGTTGTATAACCATCTCTACATGTCAACTAATCTGCAACCAGCTAATAAACGAATTAATGTAGTTTTCAGTTTTCCTTCGCTCCTACCCAACTGGATGCATGGAATTTTGATGTATAAAATGTTTGGTATCACTCACTGATGAAGAAAACAAATTTCTAAACTTTAGATTGGAGATAAAGCAAGCTGCCGAAGGAACCCAAGATGTCCCTGGACTTATTGAAGCTCGTGTTTACGGAACAGAAGATGTGTGGGAAATGCTTAAGACTGGAAATCTAGTCAGATCAGTTGGATCCACCTGTGCAAATGAGCTTAGCAGCCGTTCTCACTGGTACAGCTAGATTCTTACAGAGTGACTCATTTTGACTCATTTTTTGCTTGTACTTTATTTTTACTTCTAAACTTATATGTATTGTATACCTTTGAAGATCTTAATTCTTAAATATTTTAATCATATTAAATTAAATAGTAGTTTTTTCCTTTAATAGATCATGTTTTAAGCCGAGGCAGTTACTTTCTTTAGGGCCAGTAGATGTAATATCTTTATCTCAATGACACTCACAGTTTTGGCAGAAGTGTTATTAATAATTATAGATAAATGATCAAGAGGTGCTTTTACATGCAGCTTGTTACGGGTAACTGTAATGGGAGAAAATTTAATTAATGGCCAGAGAACAAAGAGTCACCTTTGGCTAGTAGACTTAGCTGGCAGTGAGCGAGTGGGAAAAACTGAAGCTGAAGGAGAAAGACTGAAGGAATCTCAATTCATAAATAAGTCTCTTTCAGCGCTTGGTGATGTTATTTCTGCCCTAGCTTCTAAATCAGCTCACATTCCTTACAGGCAAGTCTCTTTTCCTCTCTTAAATACACTCGAACTGTGAATGGTCCTTATTCTAATTATTATTTGTGTCCTCTGGTTTTGACAGGAACTCAAAACTCACTCATATGCTGCAAAGTTCTTTAGGTGAGATTCCACTTCAACATTATGAATTTATGATCCTTTGGAAATGACTGTGTTTTGATTTCACGCCTGCAGTTTTATAACTGTTAGTGTTTGATATGTGGTCGAAATGCAGGTGGAGACTGCAAAACGTTAATGTTTGTGCAGGTAAGTCCAAGCTCAGCAGACTTGGGAGAGACACTTTGCTCACTGAATTTCGCCACCCGCGTCCGTGGAATCGAGGGTGGCCCAGCTCGCAAGCAAGTAGACCACACTGAGCTGTTTAAGTACAAGCAAATGGTAAGCTAGTGTGAAATTGTTCTAATAAACATAACCATGGTTTTTCAATTCCTGAAGCTCAGAAATTTTGTATAATTAAAGGCAGAAAAGCTCAAACAGGACGAGAAGGAAACAAAGAAATTACAGGATAACTTGCAAATTGCGCAACTCAGGCTTGCTGCAAGAGAACACCATTGTAAAACCCTTCAGGAAAAGGTATATTCTTCAGAACATGCAGTGGAAGTTACTCAGACAATATGATGTTTATCTTTTCTATTCAAAGTGATTCATAATTTCATATACTCCGTGACAGGTTCGGGACCTGGAGAACCAGATAGCTGAAGAAAGAAAGCACAGACTAAAGCAAGAAAGTAGAGCACTTGCTGCTGTTTCAGCTCAACCGTCATTATCATCGCAACACACAAAAGCTCAGACAACAGTGACAGACAAGAAGCCACCACTGAATCCATCCAAACTCAGACAACCACTGAGAAAAATAACCAACTCCTTGCCTCCACAGTGTCCTCTAAGATCAAAGAGTTACACCACATTCATGAATGAAAAGGAAAACAATGTGAGAAGGGCTTCAATGGTCACCAATTCCGTGAGGCCATCTGCGCCATCAACAACAGGGCAGTTCTTTCAGGCAAGGAGGCGGGTGTCCGTTGCCGTGAGACCACCTTCAACATCAACAACGCAGGTCATTCAGCCAAGGAGGAGGGTTTCCATTGCCACACTACCTTCTCACACAACTTCTGGCATGTCAACTCCACTCCGTGCCTCAGCAGCATTCCGAGTTACCAGTGGAAGCAGTCAGCAATCACGGATAAGATGCCAAAGGAAAGATAGGTATTCAAGTTTGTTTGTTCCATTGCCAGAGTTGAGAGAATCAATGATGACAACACCATTGTCTGTAAGGAGCAGCAGCAAGTTTATGATGAACAGTCCAACACAGGCAGATTCCAGGATGATGGGGCCCCCTAGGAATCAACCTGTTCTTGCTCTACAACGTAAACCTGTGGTCTGGAGTCCTCTGAAGCTAAGAACTATGAACAGAAAGTCATCACTCCTGCCATATCGCCCAACCCAAATGCAGTAAACATTGTTTTCTCAAACAATGTAAGATAGTGGAGCTTTTTTTTCTATAATGCCAACGTGTATAAATTAGTGTGCTGTGTTTGGTTTATGAATCAACCCAGATTCAATTAAATTTTTCTCAAAACATGTCATGGCAAATACTCGTGTATGTTCGATCAAATTTCTGATCTCACATTTAAGTTTTCAATTCTTGCTTTTACTCATTTGCGTTTTGAATAAATAAGTGTATTATGTGATCTTACATTTCAAAGGCAAGACCGTATCATTCATTCAATTATATTAATTAATAGTAACTAATAAAATTTAAAGATCACTAGCTATCACCAAATTACCACTCCGAAGTGCTTCTGCCAAATTACAAACATGCATCCAATGAATTTTGCCAAATTCAATCCAATAAAGCAATGACTCATTCCCGCACTAACCATTGCTAATCATGTCACAGATAACAAATGCACCACGGCATCATGTTCACAGTCATTAAGCACCTCAACGACTCCTACAAATGCACCACAGCATCATGCTCATAGACTCATTGAGCACCTCAACGACTCCTATAGGAGGTGAATTTTAAATTCACTTGAAGTTGTGTAGGTGAAACACGTTTTCTTGAGATCGGGAGTTGTCTCATGATTCACGACTTCAATTAATTAACTTCTAAACTTAACAAAGCTGTGAAGATATCCCAAGATGTTAAAATAATAATTAAAGTTATCATTTTCTATAATAACTTTAATCTCGTAGATTTGGAGTTATGTAGGTTTGAAACAATTTCACTAAATAAGTTTTTCTCTACCCCACAACTTATTCATAATAACAAAAATGAATTTCACTCTTAACATAAACTTCCTTTGAATTAACTACCATCAATGTCCAAAGGATGCATTATTAACTTGTTGTGCGGATAAGCTGTCTAACTTATGATTTATTCATATAGACTCATTTCATTGGTATAATAGTCTTTCACCTAGTCTATTCTTAGAATTTTAAGAATAGGTATAGTCTACCTATGTTTCGTTTTTGTTAACATATGGGTTTTGGTCTAATTCTCCCATAGTTTTTTGTATTTTCTTTCTTTTTCTTTTTTCTTTTAATAATACTTTTTTTCATGTGATGGTAGATGATTGTTGTTACTTGGGGTGTCAACCTAGTTGAAATGTCAAGTTTCATAATGATGCCTTCTTTTTACGACAAGTGCACTGCATTGTCAGAAGTAATAATTTGTCCCTAAGAACGAATATCAACCCTGCAAGTAACAGTTGAATTATCAAGTACAATGTTCGCTTAATATAAAACATAACAATTAAAAGTGTGTTGAAAGTGTTGTGTTGACGATGATTAATAAGAAAACAAACAAAGAATTGGTTGCTTCAAGTTGGAAAAATAGGGATTAGGTTTCATCTTTCTCACTCTCATGTATTTTTATTAGTTTGTTTACATTATGTTCTTTGATTGAAATTGGTGCCTGTATAAAATTTATTTATATCGAATCCTCGCATATTTATACAAACAACTTAGAATCAAGCTCAAACGTTAATAACAATCAACATTTCAAGTTTATTCTTAGAACTCAAATATGTTAAGTATTGTTTATTGTTGTTTAGATCAGAACCCTAAAAATACTTTTTTAGATTTAAGATTCTAGATCAAAAGTTAGAAGCAAAAAAACAACACTAATAATCAATCAAGAACAAAATATTATATTATATTTAAATATCACATCAATACATAAGAGTTCGAACATATTACTCTAAATCTCAAAGAGTAGAATCAGTCACTCGTAATGACTAGTACACGCAAGGATGACATGAAAAGAAGATCCAGGATGTTTCTCTTTGACAATTTCCTCCTCTAATGTTTCCTGCTCCTCCTATTCTTCCAATTAGATAACAATTCACTCAATGGTGTTTTCCTATCAATTTGACACACTAAGGTTTAGCCTATAGCCCCCTATTTAACCTAATTTACTAGGGGTAGCTAACTTCCTACATTGCGGTGATGAGCTAAGTGACAAAAACATAAAATTGTCCAATTTCTCTGACAGAGTGGTCTTTAAGCCTAACTCAACCCCATAAAACCGGCTCATGAGGTTGAGGTTTGCACCCACTTATATACAATGAAATCTCCAACACACCCCCTCACGCCGAGACTGTCAACTTGTGCGTGGGACTATATATTATGGGTGGTCCGATAGCGGCCCGATAGCGGGTGGCCTAATAAGCCCAACAAATACTCACTAGGATAGGCTCGAAATGGCTCTGATACCATCGTTGCTGAGTAGAACTTTTTTGCTCTTTTTGTGCGTTCCGGGCCTTACAACTTTCTCCTTTTAACTTATTTTATTCTCTTTAACACAGTTATCTTCATTCTTCCCTAAAAACCTGAAATTAACACAAAATTTGGGAATAAAATTCTTATTCAAATAAAGATCATAAAAAATGTATAAATTCATAAATTAGAGATTATTTTATATGTAATTTAGCAATTAAGACTCATAAGTGTCTATATTTTAATATGAAATATTACTGAAATTAGACACGTATTACTCTTCCCAACTTAGAATCTTGTTTGTCCTCGAACAAAGTAAATGAATATAATTGAATTTAAATATCAAACAACTTAATTCACTAAACAACAAATCAAATTAGAAACTTATGACGTTCCAAATTCAAATATAGAAAAATATAAAAACAATCAACTTCTAGGATAAAATCAAAACAATATAATGACAATTCATTAAGAAATTACTTCTCATATGCTCACAGGTAAGTGTTTCTCTCTATTTTCACTGAATCATAATAAATCATAGTTGCTTTTCATTTCATCTTCCTATCATAAACATATTAGAAACAAGAATCTTGATGTCTTTTCCAAGGTTGTAATGAGGTTAGGCTTCCAAAAAGTATTGGTTTTTCAGTTAACAAAATGCACATCTTAAAGAAGAAAAACATACCTACAATCCAATTATGGAGAACATATATGTTATCTATTCACAATTTTTTTTTAGTTCACACTTTTCCTCATTTTTTTTCTACCTTTTCATGATTTCCAACACGATTTTTTTTCTTTTTTTCAATAGGAATATATTCTTCCTATTTTCAACTTTCAACAATCAGAACCAACCATTCCCTTCTCTATATGTACTGCATCTATGTTCTCCTTCCTTAGACAAGTCAAAGGGTAGGGAAATATATATCAAAGGTTAGGGTGCTATAATAACAAAAATTCTTGGCCCAAAGGGGATATAAAAAAATGGAATTCTAATAAGATAAAGGTTGGCTATTTGGCCTTGGGTTCCTAATTAACACAAATGTCTCAATCATCTTCATGCTCTTTTATGATGTAACACAAAATAAAAATTAAGCAACTACAATTGTCAATTCATCAGTAAAACTCTCAAAACTGTATAAGGTTCTCACACTCACTTGGTTTAATTGGCCTCATTCCTTTATGTTTTGTCATTCTCTGTTCTAATCAACGATCCTGTTAAATTTTCATGTATCACAATTTCAACTACATTTGAATAGAAATTCAATCATATTTTCCTTTCTAACCTGTGTCTAATTCATCTCACTATTTAATATTTAAACACAAATTCCTTTTTTCCACATATTAACATTCCAATTCTTTTTTATTTAAGAAAAATAAACTAGAAAACGAATTAAATTAAAACTTAAATTTATTCAAGAAAAATAATTCAAGACATAAAAATAACCAAAAAAAAGCAGCTAACAGAAAACTAAAGCAAAAAGTAAATAAAACAAACTAAACAAATAAGCAAATAATCAGAAAACAAAACAACCGCAAAATAAATAATATTAAAAAAAATAACTGAAAAGAAAAGAAAATTAGAAAGATAAAACTATGTTTTTGCTTAATCCTCTTTTCCTAAGAAGTCCTTCATCTCTGTTTTAAAATCTTCATCTATTGTTCTATATGGCCTTGCTTCATTTGCTGGATCTACCCCCTGAATAATAGAACCTGTCCTCAGGCCAAAATACTTAAGTTCAAACTGATCGGGAGACATATAAGGATTGGGTTGCCTTTGAGATTATTTTTTTTGCAAAAAAAAAACAATTGCTTGAGCGAGATTCCCTGGGAGAAACTTAATTTTTCCGACATAAAACTTACTTTAGCTAGAATTTGCTCGCTTGAGTGATAATTTCGTTGTCAATCTCGCTCAAGCGAGATTCTCGCTTGAGCGAGATAACTCCCGAGAACACCCCACTTTTCGTCATTTAACTTGCCTGAGCGAGATTTGACTCACTTGGGCAAGAATCCCTGCAAGAAAACATGTCAAAACAAAGATAACAACACTACATAAAACTAAAATGTGGACTGAGTTGTCTCCTAGTAAGCGCTCGTTTAACGTCATATAGCTTGACGCTTGTGTCTTTAAGGGTCATAAAAAAGGATTACCGTAGTGAGTTTTTCCTGTTCATTACCCAAGTAAGGTTTTACCCTTTGACCATTTACAACCCAGCTTATGTGTGATTTTGGTTCTTCTAACTCTATTGCTCCATAAGGCTTGACCTCTTTCACAACATAAGGACCTGACCATTTAGATTTTAATTTCCCAGGAAAAAGTCTCAATCTAGAATTGAATAAAGGCACAAACTGACCGGGGTGAAAATTTCTTTCCACAATCTTCTTGTCGTGATATTTCTTTGTGCATTTTTTTATAAAGCTTTGAAGAACTATATGCCTTTAATCTCATCTCTTCAAGTTCTTGGATTTGCAATTTTCTCTTTCCCCAGCTCCTTTAACATCTAAATTTAGTGTCTTTAATGTCCAATATGCTTTCTATTCCAATTCCATCGGAAGATGGCAAGCTTTTCCATAAATTAGCTGAAATGGGGAAAGGAAAGTAGGAGTTTTAAATGTAGTCTTATACGCCCACAAATTTTCATCAAGTTTGATCGACCTATCTTTCCTTGATGCAACAACCGTTTTCTCTAATATTTTCTTAATTTCTTTATTAGAAACTTATGCTTGCCCATTTGTTTGTGGGTGGTAAGCTGATGCCACCTTATGATTAACCCCATAATGCTCTAACACTTTTTTCAACTGGGTATTACAAAAATGAGACCCACCGTCACTTATCAATACTCTTGGATAGTGCCAAATATGCAAAAAATATTTCTTTTAAGAAATTTAATGATTGTCTTAGAATCTGTATGTCGTGCTGGAATTGCTTTCACCCATTTAGAAACATACTCAATTGCTACTAATATATATTCATTTGAAAAGAAGATGGCAAGGGCCCTATAAAATCAATGCCCTAACAATCAAAAACCTCAATTTCTTGAATATTTTGTAATGGCATTTCATGTCTTCTATAAACGCTTTCTGTCCTTTAGCACCTGCCACATCTCTGTACTAACGCATGTGTATCTTTAAACAACGAGGGAAAAAAAATCCGATTGAAGAATATCTTTTATTATCTAATCACCTTCATTTACTTTTAACCAATTGTGATAAAATTAATCATATTTAGTTACATATATACTTTTACATGTGTAGTGGGTGGGTATTGGGAGGAGAATTGTTAACTATATGTGAATCTTTATCCTTTATGTTTTTGTGTTGTTTTAAAGTTACTATGATAACCAAAGTTCAATCATCGCATATTTTTCTTCAATTTTTTCTTATTATTACATGGATTGGGTGAAAAAAAAAATATGAAATTAAACTAGTTTGAATATATCGTTGTCAAAACTGAAAATGGGGGAAATATTGAAAAGTCCTCATCAAATTTAAAAAAAAAAAAAATCTTTACGGTGGAACATAGAAGTCAAATAAGTTAATGGCCAAGTAAAGTTCTTACTTCGAATTTAATTGAAATACACTTCGAGTCAGATTTAGATTTATTTATTTTTATTAATTACAACAAATTATTACATAAGAAATATTATTATTTATAATAATAATAATAATAATTTTCTACCAACGACATATCCAATTTAAAACTCCTTTTAACTTTTAAGAAAATGAAAAACTGATTCAACTTTGGAACATGAGATTTTAACGTTTATTTCATAGTTAATGGCATGATGTACATTATTTATAAAATATTTGAATATATATTGCTTAATTTATATAGAAAGGAAATTAACTTTAAACTTTTTGTAGAGTCAGCTTTATAACGTTTTATTACAAAGCTTTGTTGACAAATGGAAGCAGGCCCACGTAATCATCTGTGGGCCCAACCAAAATAGGGACAAAAAGAAATAGTTGCATATAGCCGTTGGCGTTGATTTAGCTTGCTTAGGATAGAGTGATAGACATACATAGATTTAGTCGACCGTTGGAAAACAAACGTTACACAGAGTTTGTGTTTGTTGGATGTCAACACCACTTAGGAGCCAAACTCTGCAACCAAAAGCAAAAGGGTTTGGTAAAGTGTCTTCCTATTAGAGAGAGAGAGTGAGAGTGTGTGAGAGAGAGAGATTCAGATCCAATCTTTGGTTGGGTGGGCACTAGGTACAAGTTGGAGAGATTGTTTCTGAGAAAAATTCTGGAGACCCACCTTGTGTGTGCTTGATTTCATTCCTCGGATATTCCGAAGATGGTTGCAAGAACCCCACAAAAGCAGAAGAAACTTTTGGCGGCTCTCAATCCTGTTCTGATTAAAGAAACTCTAAACAAGGTAATACATGCTAATGCCAGTGATTTTTCCTCATGAGACCAGATAAATTTTGAACCTTGTGAGTGAATTATTGTGGGTGGTTGAAGGTGGATCAATGCGTCGCTCGGCTGCAGGAACTTCAGTACACTGTGACTGGTGGAACCAAGGTGGTGTCGGGGGTGAATCTCAGCCCTCGCAGCACAAGAGGTTATCTCAGAACAAGTCTCAGGTGCAAGCAAGAGTCACTCAGGTCTGCTTTCGATTTTGCTTCAATTTCAGTTCATAGCAAGAGTCACTCATCATGAGTCTGATCGCCATATTGTAGCTTTGAACTTTGATTTTCATTTCTATGTACCAATCAATCAGAAATCATCTTTGGTAGTTACTACTATGGACGGTGTTAAGAGACTTCACATGTGTGATACTTTGTAGATGAATGACATGTATTACCATTCTTAAACTTTATGCCATTTGTTGTTGCAAATTGTAATTTTTTATGTATTCTTGCTGTGATGAAGGATCAAGAATGGTGCATCAAGGAGATCTCCAGTGGGAAAGTTTCCATCAAACACAGGTTTTGTTCGTTCTCTCTACTCACTAGCAAAGAGAAATCTTATCTTTACTTGGTCTTGGACATGATTAAGGAGAACATGGGTTAATTGGCTTTCCCTTTTATTATTGTGATCGTTGTTGTGAACCCTTATGCAGGTGAATGGAAGAGAATGTCACTGCCTGCAATGCTTGTAGGCGAAACTGTTGGAGAAATTTTGCAGGCAAGTCAGTTTGCCAGGGAAATAGTCTCAGCAGTTGGAAAGAAAACTGCCCCAGATGACCCAAAAACTCCGATGTCTCAACGGAGCAAGAAGAAAGCAGAACTTGAAAACACACAACTGAGGGCCAGAAGGAAGAAAGAGAAGCAAACCAGAGTTCAGAATGATGGTTCTCCATCACTTCAAAGAGCTCGCTCCAGAATTAACTTTAAGGTTTCTCCTCCTAAGGTCAGAGAATTTGATAAAGAAAGCAACAGGTATATGGCAAATAGGGTGTCTCCCAGGAATAGGCCATGGGCTAGAAAAACTGTACTATTCCCCAACCCTTTGTTCCTTTCCACTCACTCTTCTTCACAGTCACAACAGCAACAGTTTTGCAAGACAAGGTCACCTATCATTTCAAGAAACAGAGGAACAACATCACACAAATTTGTTATCAAGTCTCCATCTTCACCACCACGGCAGCAACAGAACAAGTCCCCTGTCGCATTAAGAAATAGGAGTGGAACACCTCACAAGTTTTTGATCAAGTCTCCACCGTCTGCTTCCAAATTTCATTCCAAATTTCAAGTCCCGATCAAATGCCCACCAACTGTTTCCATTTCACCCACAAGACCTGTAAGGTTGAGCAGGAGTCCTCCCAAGAGATCATCATCCACTGCATCTAAATTCCGTCGATCTTTCTCTCCTTCAAGAATTGCATCCAGATTGGTTTCACTTTCACCCTTAAGGAGCAGGAAAAGTGTACAGAAAAATGATGGGTTTGTAAGTGGACTCAAACAGCGCCCACCATCAGTGCAATTCCCTGTTAGAGGAATCTAAGAACTCGCCATAACTGCATAGCACTCTCGCTATTTTCTTGTACTTTTGTCACCATGTCGATTCTTATGTCTATAATTCTGCTCTAATGGTTTTTCCTCTTTGGTGGGTTTCAGATGATGCCATGATTTTTTCTTTGATGTCCATAGTATTTTTTTCCTATTCATTTCAATTCAATGCAAGATATTCCTTTTCCCTTCAGCAAGAATTTGTCACTGTCAGAGGTTCTTTTTAGTCTTTAGTATAGTACCCAAAACACATGCACCTAAGCCAATTTATGCAGAAGTATGTTAACTTTTGTTTTCTTCATAATAATAAAAAGTTAAATATTATTATTAAAATAAAAAGTTATTAAATTATAAAATAATTCATAAGAATAAATTATTTTATAATTTTATTATAGATTATTTATTGATGATATACATAATACTTTCTTCATCCTTGATCTAATATTATTAAATTTGTCAATAGCTTATATTATTCTTCTAAAATAGCTTATATATTTTTTTCTACATAAACTTATAATATGTTTAAATTAATCATCCTTATCTTTCTACTTAAATCGCAATTTGCCACTGGATATTCTGCAAATCTAACAAGAGAATGAAAAAAATTGGAATGCAATGTTTGTTTTGTTACTTTTAGTTATAATTAATTAAGGATATTTATGAAAATAATAATCAAGAAGACATACCATTAGAGAGGGGTCCTATGAAAAGGAAAAAGATTTTTATGAAATAGAATTGACATGTTTTTCAAATAATAATAATAATGTGATATAAAAATTGTAGGTTCGTTATTTTCTTTATGGCAGTGAGATAAGACGTGCCCTTTTCTCCCCCTACACACACACGCCATTCATTGTATCTCAATTTCACTCCCCGATGGGTTGTTGTTGCGACGAAGACGACGGCGACATTTTCCGGCAACTCATCAATTCCAATTTCTCCTCCTCATCCTCCTCCACCGCCAACGCCACTGTGATCTCCCCCATGAATTCCCATTTCTCGGCACTCTCCTCCACCGACATCCTCCGCCTCATCTTCCAGAACCTTCCGATCTCCGATCTCGCTCGTGCCAGCTGCGTCTGCCGTCTCTGGAACTCCGTCGCCTCCCAGAGGGAGATGCTCACCAGAGCCTTCGTCGCCCCTTGGAAATTGAACGATATTATCGGCGACCCACTCTCTGGAAGCTTCTGGAGAGACAATTCCCTCGCCAAATTCGCCATCTCCCACCTCATTTCGCGCGGCGACACCGTGGCTAGCCTCGCCGTCAAGTACTCCGTTCAGGTCCGTGCCACCTGTATACAAGGGTTTACCATTTTTCCGGATTAAGTAAATAATATTGAGTAGTTTCCACATTACTAAATGCACCCATACTATGTTGTAATCCTAGGTTGCTAGGTTTTCATTTATTAACTGAATTACGGAACTTACAGTTACTGTTTGGAGCATTTTTGAATGCTATTGACTTAATGTAAACAATTATTCCCTTGATTCTTTCATCAAGGTTTATATAAACATGTTAAAACACAGCTCCAAGCAACCCACCACAGCACGTTACAGCAACAAGTACATGATAACACATCTCCAAGCAAAACAACAGTCACCCATTTAAACAAACTAGCCATAGTCAAAGAAAAATACAAGAAAGAATCTAACACAACCCACCACACCAGACCCCAAAACCCCCATTCAATAACTAGGACAATTCCCTCAAACAGAGCAGAGATTGTACATGCCATTAATAAAAAGAAAAAGGAACCTCTTTGAAACATAGCCTTTACATTGATAACATTGGATGATATTTTTATGTTTTGATAGGTAATGAACATAAAGCGCCTGAACAACATGATAAGCGACCATGGCATATACTCAAGGGAAAGGTTATTGATCCCTATTAGTAGTTCTGATATTCTGATTAACAGAACATGCTTTATTGAGCTGGATGTCTATGCAAAACGAGAAGTGGCTGTGCTGTATCCTAATGATGTACCGGACACGAGGACTTCCTATGTGTCAAACAGAGTTTCCTCGGAAGAAAGCAACAAAAAGGTGGTTGATTCCTTGAAGAGAAGCATGCATGTTGATAATGAAACAGCTCAATATTACTGGTCTGTTTCAAATGGTGATCCACGAGCGGCACTTGCCGAGTTTTCTGCAGACCTTAAGTGGGATAGGCAAGCAGGCCATTCATAGTCTCTCTTAAGGTTACCTTGTTATTTGAGAGGTTGGTGGCAAGTGGAAAAATTATTTAAGAGGTTGCTTGGCAGTCAAATGGATAAATAATTAAGAGGCTGTGTTGCAGGCAAGTGTATGCTTCAGTAGGTTGCCTCTTAAAAAATCTGTTCATTCCCCTCTGATTGAATACTGCCTGAGTTGTTAATAGATTGTCATATTTGCTTGTGAAACTAAAGTCATATAGTGTTGCCGTGTGTAAAAGATTTCAGCCACTCATGTGGTAAGGTGTGTTCAGAATTTGTGCAAAATTTAGTATAACTTTTTTATAAAAGAAATTGATGGTCATTATATGCTTGGCGCGGAAAGGTTTGATTTTATTCACACTTGTAAGCATTCACATTTACCACTTCGGATCAGAATTTATGCCAAGAATAGGCTGTTCGAACAAAAAGTGGATAGGAGGATCGCCTGTTTTCCCTTTTCCTTCCAGTACTTGTGAAATATGATAGTCAGGGAGAGATTGGACAGACTTTGAGCCTTTCAGAAGCTAAATTAATACCATCCAATGACTTTATAGATAAGGGTGTGTGAGGAATCAGAATCTATTTGTGAAGCGAATGTTTGATATTCTATTCTCATCCTGTCTTTTTGTAACAGCTTATGTCTTTATATGAATTACTGTCTTTTCTAAGTTTGTGCTGTTGCTAGAACCTTTGAATGGAGAATGTTGAATCGGTGGTACTATTAACTTGATTGATTTTTGATGTTTGATTGATTTCAAGTCAGCCATATGCCATTATAGTACGACAGGTCTCCTCTCCTCTTTATCCTTGAAAGGAGTTGCTTCTTTTATATTAGCAATTGATTATTTTCTATTACCTGTTGGTTTATGTTCACTACTGCAAGAAAAAGAAGCGAAGAGAAGGTGAGGGCGGCCTCCACTCTGTATCAACACAATTCGTGGATGTGGAACTACACCTACAATGCTTGGGTGATAATATGACATTGTTTCATTTCTTATCAAAATAAGAAGTGAAATTTATTTATTTGGAATAAAGGTTTTGCAGAAGTTTTTCACTACGAAGAATGGATGTGAATGCTTATATTTATGAGATAAAATACTTTAGGGTTAAATAGAATGAGATAATTATTGTTTTCCTAGGCCTAAATTAAGGTGCTGAAAACATTGATTCCAAATGTTGAGGTACAATGTCGTTATATGCATGGAAGGGGAGGACTTGAGAAAAATTTGAAAACAACAATTGAAGCAAAATACAGAAGGGAAAGTGATACCAAAACACGCACAAGACAATTATCCAAAATGATAAAGATCAAATATTAAGAATAATAAGTATCCAGAATGATAAATATCTAATATTAAGAATAATAAGTATCCAAAATGATAAAGATCTTAATAATCACAACACAAAAAAAATCACACTATGTAAAAAAAATACATTAAGTTTTCAAGTTGTTAAGCTGATTAATTCTTGAACATAAAATCTCTCTACAGTTATTCATACCATTAATAAGCTAATTCATACTTCACACTTAAGTGTGATAATGAAGTTAACTAATTAAATAATCTACATTTGTTCATACCATTAATAAACAAATTCGTACTTTACACTTATGTGTGATGATGAAGTTAACCAATTTAATATATTATTTATCCTCGACGAACTCATTTATGTATATTCATATGTAGACTACCATAGCCTTAAAATTCACCAAAGCGCTGTATGTCTCCTTTTGGTATACCAATACACTCAAAGTAGGTGAATTGTGAAGGTTTAAAGTGGAAAGTGAGGTTATATCTCATCCAACATTATTCAATGAGACTTCACAAACAAATTTACTGGCATGGTAAACTTGCACTGTGGAATTCATCTCCATAAAACTCTACTAAAAACATTACTCTCTCTCACCAAAATTTCGATCTTCAATTTATCCTTCCTAGATTTCGGTTAGAGTTGGAATACCTGCAAAAGGTACTATGATATTCAAGTTTATACTCGATTATGTATAATTTGAATAATAAATATTATTAGAATACATATATTTACTATCTTTCAACATATAATGTACTTTCAACATGAATCTTTACTATTGAATCTGATTTACCAAGTTAATATTAATATTAGAGTATTATACATGTATCACACATATAATATTTATGCTAAACATATTATTCGATAATACTTTTTAATTTTCCAAAATATACTATATTATAGAGGATTCGATCGTATCATAAGAGTATCCAATGTATACAAACAATAAAAAATTCCAACGAAGATGACCGTTCATATTTCAACCTCACTAGAAATTTCGGAAGAATCATTTGAAGTATTGCATAATTAATGCTAAATAGACCTATTAAATAAACTTACCAAAAAAAGCAAAAATAATCCATTTATCGAAATTTCCTTCAAAATTATGCTCACTCTTTTGGGTGCTAATGTTTCTGCCAGTTACCATCTTGTGGTGAAGCAGAGAAGAAAATATGAGAAGAAGCAAAGTAACGCGTTATTAAGAGCCAGGCTTGAGCACGAAATTTACAAATCTTAAGCTCCAATATTTAGAAAGAGTGAGAATTTAATTCCAGCATTAATTCCATTGTGAAAAGAACATTGCTAAAGAGCCTGGAACATTGTAAAGTGCGAAGATCACTATAACAAAAAATAAAAAGCATCACATGAGAATATTGTAAAGTCCAACACCAATTCTTGAAAGATTAACGATTAAAGAGTAAAAACAAAGATTAAAGAGTTCCAAAAAAAAGTAGCATTTGAGAATATTGTAAAGGAGAGCCAAGCCTCGGATATCGCAAAGTGGGAACATCAAAGCTTATAAAGATACACAAGAACCAAACACAATTTTTAATTCTACAAAACTTACACCACAAGTTATATTTTCATATTTAAATATTATTAGTGGAATATATATATATATATATATATATATATATATATAAATCAGATTTACTTTAATAGAAAATACTCTTTTAACTAAACATGTTTATGAATATGAGTAATATTTTATTTTTAAATTAGATACATGGATGCGTGGTACATATTTGTTTGGTGTATATTTATATACTAACTTTATTTTAAATTAGTTTATTAGATAATTTAAAAGATTATTTTCATTATTCTCTCCCATTGATTGTGTTTTATTTGATTTTTTTTTTCATTTGCATCATTCTTTTATTTTTCTCAGAATGTTTCAATTCATTCCGTATCTACTCCAACTAATTCACTCAAGTTTTCACACTACTTTTCATTTTATTACAACATCAATTACACATTTTTATTTCTTTATATGGCTCTGTTCAAATAATATATTATATTTTAAAAAAATATAAAAGTGAATTTCATGTCATTTTTAAGACATGTATTTAATTATTTCTATTCTGTTTTAATATTTTTTATTCATTATACTTAAGAATGTATGATTTTCAATTTCGAGTGTGTTATAGCATAAACCTTTTTTAGTTTGTTAGGTAACATTAAAACTTATATTTTATTTTAGTTTTTATTGTTAGTTTTATTTCAATTAAAAAGCTATTGTTTTGTTATACAATTTTTTTTCACTCTCAATGATCCTCAATGTACTTTCTCTTTCAACATTTACAAAATAGAAGTTATCCTTGCACTACAATTTCAATTACGTTTATTTTTTTTATAATTATTTAATATTTTTGTAATTATTATTTGATATTTTATTTTAAAATTTATACTAATTTCTTTTTTTATATGTCACATCAGAAATAATATATTATTTTAACATTTAATTCTTAATGGTTTTATGTTCTTTATTTATTTTTAAATATATTTAATTAATATTTGAGACAATGCAATAAATAAAATAGAGATAAGAATGAAAAAAATCATATAAAATTTTTATTCATTTACATAGACATATATATATATAATTTAGAATATGGTTAAATAATATATTAATCAATTATTAATTTCACATATTATAAAAATTATTCATAGATATATATAATAAAAAAATATCACCAGTAACATAAACTTGTAAACTTGAATTTTCTTTTTTATCGGCTCGTAAACTTGAAAGTTATGCTTTAAAACTATATTAAATAAAATAAATTGTCTTATTTCTCTTTGTAATAACATCTAAAACACTTAAATGTAAAAGCACCAGAATTTGACAAATAATATCCAAAAACACAAAGAAGAGAAAAGAAATAAAAATAGTCACATTTTATAAACTTATCAATCCTTTATATGGATATAAACTTACTCTATTAAAGAAAGTCAATACATAGTTTTTAACTTTTAAATTATCAAATGAATATAAAGAGAATATTAATAAAGTCATTATTACTTTCAAATAAAAATACTACTTAATATCGAAATTATATATATTATAAAAAAAATTCAGAGCAGCCCTTCAAATTTTCTCATAACTTTTCTAGGTGGCTATAACTTTTATGAGTTCCGGAAAAAACACGAAAAACTGGAAAAACTATATACTACGTTTCTTAAATTTATACTTTATTTACTCCCTATTCGTTAACTTTTCTGGAAAATGTCCTCAAAAGTAATGCTATTTGTTTCTTTACAATTAAACACGGTTCATTTTCGCAACTTAATGACATGGGGCCGAGACTATCAAAGTAATTAACGTACCTAAACCTTACCTATCTCCTTAATAACAACACTAAAAATGGATTAAAAATAAAATAGTATTTCATAATATTAATCATGTTAATACAAGTATGTGGATACAATTTATCTTTATAAATAAATTGATGAACATCATATAATTATGCATTTAAGAATATGGAAACTGTATGATAGTGAGTGAAAGAATAGATTAACAAATTCTTATTATAATAGATTTTAAATAATTTTGATATCATGTTAAGAATTAAATTTTAAGTCTAACTCAATCTTATAAAATCATCAATTGTAATATGATATATAAAACATTCAAATTTATATAATAACAACGTCATAATAGTGTGAATATATATTTTTTCTAAATGTTATATTTTAGGGTTTAGGGTTTAGCCTTTATAATAACAACATTTTAAAGATCTTAATGTCAGGTTAAAGCTTTAAAGTGATTAAATCAATATATTTTTGTAACAAAATATTGTTTTTTTAGCAAGGCTACTTAATGCTATAATCATATCTTAAATAATAAACTTGAAGTTAAAACTTTAACATAAGCAAGTGATTAAATTAGTTTTACCAGTATCTCTATGCATGCATGCTAATTAACTGTATATAAATTCATCTAATAATGCATAGTAAATAATTTATAATAATATTTAAGAAATATACAACAGGGACTTTTAATTGATTCACAAAATAGAAACTTTAGGGTAAAATTGCAGGAAACAACTTATTCATAAATATATTTGACAAAATAAAGCAGTGAGTTACTGAGTCAAAAAAGTTAACCTGTGAAATGAACATGTTCTTTGACAACAGACACTGTGGGTTAATTTTGTTCTCACTGTGTCTATAAAAGGCAAACAACATATATTGCTCAGTCACAAAAACATCTACCTCCAAGGTTACTGTTTCTTTGTGTTGGTTTTGGAGTTCGATTCGCATAATGTTTCAGAACATCGTGAACGTCTTCACCGGCGAAGACAAGCTCCGGCACCGGGTGAAAGGAACGGTGGTGCTGATGAAGAAGAATGTGTTGGACTTCAACGATTTCAGTGCCTCCTTTCTCGATCGCCTTCACGAGTTTGTGGGTAAACGAGTTTCTCTTCAGCTCGTGAGTGCCGTCAACGTTGACTCTGGTCAGTTCACTTCCTCTCTCATGCTTCCACCTCTCTGCTGAACTTGGATCTCTTCATTTCCCTCATCTCTAACTTCAAATCTTACTCTTAATATGTTCAAAACAACTTGTGTAGCTTCTTTCTTTTCAAAATCATTTAATCACAAGCTTCAATGAACCACCACACACTTCTCTTACCAGCTCTACTTTCTAGTGATGACAAAGTTTCTGACATAGTACTGTTTTTTAAACAGGTTTTTTGTTTAAAACTGAAATTGTGAGTGAAACTTAGGTTTCATTGTGTTTTTATGTTCTTCAAATATTTCATAAAAGAATTTGGAAGATGACCTGGTGTGGTGGTATGATGCATGCAAGTTTACAAGTGAAAGAAATTTAGAGGAAGGAAGAGGAAACTCGAACTATTCTGGATTTTTATTTTAAGAACTGAAAAAGATATAATCTTTTACTTTTCTTTTTTCGACTTCAGTGACATCAAATATCTGCATAAAAAAATTAGGTTTTTCTACATTTGCTTTTTTAAAATGAACTAAACTAGTATTTACCAATAAGAAGAAGAAAAAAGGTCGCATTAGATCAGATCCATATCGTGTATGCACAGGGTTTCAATGATTATATATGATTACTTTTTTTTATACTTTTTTCTTTCATTTTTATTTTCTCTGAAATTATTAGATACCAAAACAAGCATGTTTATGTGAAAATAATAATTTAAAATATGCTATTTTTTCTAATATAATTCCTGAGTATATAATAATATAATTCCTTACCACAAACTGTTTGTTATGAATGGGATTTAGGATTTCTGACACCTTGGGGACTCTGGAATAAAGAATGATTCGTAGTGCTGGTCAACTTGCATAGTCTTCAGCAAGACTATATATAACAGTTTATCTTATGCTTAATAATATTATTATAAATATACCACACATATTTCAACTCGTATGAAACCAAGAAATAATTGCTTGCTAATAATTGTTATCTTGGAGGCGAAAAAAGAAAAGACAAAACATACAAAATCAATTTTAAATTTGAATAAAATATTGTTCTGAAATACTTGTTTAGAAACTTTGTATACTGCTGTCAACGACAAGTTGGAAACAGATGCTTCCAAATTTATATGTTTGTCGGTGTATGGGGGAAAATTTATGTAAACATGTGTCTATGATCTCATCGGCTTTTGCAAATTACTCTTTTTTTTATCCGCAAGCAAATCAACGTAATGAGAAAAAGCCAAAACAGTGGATTTGTGAATTGTGACGTAGACCGAACGAAAATTACTTTCAGAATAGTGCCACTGAGTTGATAAAAAAAACGCAAAAAACAAGACTACTGCTGCAGTGTTTCTGTTCTCTGTTATCTATCTTTTTTATATAAACTTTACATTAATTTGTTCTATCATTTTCTACTGGTTTTCCCGAGTCTACACTCTTTTGTCACGCATATTTAATTTGTCGGTTAACTTTTGTTTTCTTCTTTTTTAAGTTCTATAGCATGAAATCTCTAGGGTTATTTGTCAGACCCGGGCCATGGAAAATGACTTCCTACTTCCCACCTACTACTACTAAAGCGAATTATTTAAACATTGTCTTTCTTAGATCAAGCAACCTGATAGGATATTATCTTGTATTGTTTAATCAGTTTACATCTTCTACACCATAAAAAGTAAAACTTTTCTATCATTGCTAATGTAGTCTTTACAAATAAGATAGTATTCTTTTTAGTCCATCATAGTATTCTTAAGGATTCATTGTCCTATAGTCTAAAATCATATTTAACTCCTATCATTTATTACAAATTTATATCAAAGTTGAAGTGTTATTTGTGAATATTTGTAGGGGATAGCAATGGCTTGAAGGGGAAACTTGGGAAGCCTGCTCATCTAGAAGACTGGATTACAACAATCGCACCTTTGACTGTGGGAGAAACAGCCTTCAAGGTTACGTTTGAGTGGGATGAGGAGATACGAACACCAGGAGCCTTTATTATAAGGAACAATCATCATAGTGAGTTCTACCTCAAAAGCCTGACACTTGAAGATGTTCCTGGCCAAGGTGTCATTCGCTTTATCTGCAACTCTTGGGTATACCCTGCTGATAAATATGAAAAGGATCGCATTTTCTTCTCCAACAAGGTACACTTACAAACACAGTATCATGCATGTACTCGCTAAATAGAATGTCACATTTTTATTCGTAATTATTGTAGTTCATTCTGGGACTTCTTGTTGCAAGTTACATATTTTGTACTAATTGCAGACATATCTTCCGAGTGAGACACCAATGCCACTACTTAAGTACAGAGAGGAAGAGCTGGAGAATTTAAGAGGTAATGGGAAGGGCCAGCTCCAAGAATGGGACAGGGTCTATGATTATGATCTTTATAATGATTTGGGAAATCCAGATAAGGGTCCACAACATGCTCGTCCTATTCTAGGAGGGTCTAAGGAATACCCCTACCCTCGGAGGGGAAGAACTGGTAGACCACCAACAAAATCAGGTAAGGCTTTATTTTTGTTGTTTTTTTATTCATTGGAGTCTGTTATTGAATATTTAGGAAAATAACATGAAGATGTAGCTGGGATCTTGGTGGAACTTAAATGTGGCATTGTATAATGACTAGAACTCAAGAATTTGGTAGAGGACGGAAATTGCATATATAGCTTGTGTTTCCATTGCCGAGTTATATTGTAAACTGCTCTTTATGATTGAGCTTATGTGATGTTAGTAACTTAGTAGTTATACTCGAATCATATAAGTTAGGCCCCTTTCATGTCTAGTGAATCACATTTGTTATATATACTGAAGTTAACTCAATTAACAGATTTATTATTATACCTCCCACAGCCCTTATTTATAGAACATAATATAATTTTATGAGATAGGTATAGTTACGTTTGACCACTGCCATATCTTGAGGGACTCATTTGTTGTAACTTTCAAATATTGTATATAGAGATGTCAATTTATTTTGTTGTTTTCTTGGCAGATCCTAAATGTGAGACTAGGCTGAATATTGCCTCGAGCTTAGACATCTATGTTCCAAGGGATGAAAGATTTGGTCACTTGAAAATGGCAGATTTTCTTGCCTATGCACTGAAATCCATTGTTCAAGTTCTAAAACCGGAGTTGGAATCTCTATTTGACAACACCCCTAATGAGTTTGACAGTTTTGAAGATGTATTCAAACTCTATGAAGGTGGGATTGAGGTGCCCGAGGGTATACTTACTGAAGTTAGGGATAACATCCCGGCAGAGATGCTTAAGGAAATTTTCCGATCTGATGGGCAAAGGCTCCTCAAATTTCCTGTGCCTCAAGTGATTGCAGGTGTAGTAGAAATGGATGACTAATATAGCATGTCCTTTGCAAGCAAAAACAAACCAAATCATGCATTTTGTAAAACAATACTATTTAAAAGTGATGTTCTTAATGATTTGGATTTTGGAACAGTGGATAAATCTGCATGGCAAACAGATGAAGAATTTGCTAGAGAAATGCTGGCTGGTATAAATCCTGTCATAATTCGTGGTCTCCAAGTAAGCCCATGTGTTTTTAATTGATTGTTAATGACTGGATTAAAGTAAAGAATTGTAGGATCTCTGTCATGATTGTCAAATCTACCATTCCTAATATATTTTAGAATCAATATCTAATGAAGAATTGTCTATGATTTTTTTCTCCTCACTGACATCCTAAATAACTGCAGGAGTTCCCACCTGGAAGCAAGCTAGATCCTAAAATCTATGGTAATCAAACCAGTACAATAACAAAAGAACACATCGAAAGTAACCTGGAAGGGCTCACTGTAGATGAGGTCATTTTGAAGATTGATAGGATGCTGTGTTTTTCAGTTTTCACATTAAGATGTTCTTAAACCATAGTTGTCACTGTCAAGTTTTTACTCTTAGCCAATGTTGAGATGCATACTAATTATTTGCATTTGGTTGAATAGGCAATTAGAGAAAGGAGATTGTTCATTTTAGATCTCCATGAGGCAGTGATACCATACATTAGAAGGATTAACTCTACTTCTACAAAGACATATGCCAGCAGGACAATTCTGTTCTTGCAAAAAAAGGGAACTCTAAAGCCCCTAGCCATTGAGTTGAGTTTGCCTCATCCTAATGGAGATGAACATGGTGCAATTAGTAAAGTTTACACTCCTGTGGAACAAGGCGTTGAAAAATCGTTCTGGCAACTGGCCAAAGCTTATGTAGTGGTAGTGGACTCAGGCTATCATCAACTTGTCAGCCACTGGTATAACTCAATCAGAAAAACTAAATACAATCTTAGTTTGTCTACTGTTGAAATTAACTCTAGATATCATACCTGTGTCTCAGGTTGCATACTCATGCAGTGATTGAACCATTCATTCTAGCTACAAATAGGCAGCTTAGTGTGCTTCACCCTATTCATAAACTATTGCATCCTCACTTTCGGGACACCATGAATATAAATGCACTCGGACGACAGATTCTCATCAATGCTGGTGGTGCTCTAGAGTCAACGGTTTGTCCATCTAGGTACTCTATGGAGTTTTCATCTGTGCTTTACAAGGACTGGGTTTTCCCTGAGCAGGCACTGCCTGAAGATCTTGTCAAGAGGTAAGTAAACCATTCAAGCAAAAGACCCTTGCCAATTATCAATTGTTTTCATCTTCTTGTCTAGTATAACTGGGATAACTTGGAATGTATCAAATTAATACATTTGAAAAAGAATGTTGTTGATCAGCTTATGAATATTTGGTTCTTTCAGAGGAGTGGCTGTCAAGGACCCAACTTCCCCATATGGTCTTCGATTATTGATTGAGGATTACCCTTTTGCTGTTGATGGGTTGGAGATTTGGTTTGCTATCAAGACATGGGTTCAGGACTACTGCTCCTTTTACTACAAGGAGGGTGACACAGTGAAGAAAGATACCGAGCTTCAATCTTGGTGGAAGGAAATAAGGGAGGTGGGTCACGGAGACAAGAAAAATGAACCTTGGTGGCCAAAGATGGAGACAAGTGAAGATCTGATTCAGACCTGCACTATTCTTATATGGATTGCCTCAGCTCTCCATGCTGCAATCAACTTTGGACAATATCCATTTGGAGGTTTCCCACCAAGTCGTCCAGCTATAAGCCGGCGATTCATGCCAGAAGAAGGAACTCCAGAATATGATGAACTGGTGGCAGATCCTGCAAAGGCTTATCTGAAAACAATTAGTTCACAGTTTCAGGCTGTTCTTGGCATTTCACTTGTGGAAATCTTGTCCAAACATTCTAGTGATGAGGTTTACCTTGGGCAGAGAGATACTCCAGATTGGACATCTGATGCAGAGCCATTGCAAGCCTTTGAGAAGTTTGGCAAAACACTTGCAAGCATTGAGGAAAGGATCTTGAGGATGAACAGTGATGAGAAACTGAGAAACCGGTTTGGTCCAGTTAAGATGCCATACACCTTGCTTTATCCAACAAGCAAAGGTGGACTAACTGGCATGGGGGTTCCTAATAGTATCTCAATTTGAAAGGTCTTCACTTTAGTTGTAATAAATAATAATAATAATAATGACCTTAGGGTTTTGGTTAATTTGCATTATGATTTATAATGTAGATTGTTTGGCCTTTTGCTTTGCCTTCATGAGATTTCTCTACGCTGAATCTCCTTATTCCTTGGAATCTCAATCACATTCAAATCCCATTATTCATCTCCCTTAACCCTCTGTATCATACATTACACTGAATTTCACAATGTCATGTTAATTCAAATATATTAAAAAAATTCTTATTCATTTTTCAAAATACTGAGGTCATGTCTTTCAAATGAGAAGAAATATGAATCTTAGGCAGAAAATATTATGAATAATTTTAAAATGAAATTTAAAATTCTTCTTCCAAAAACACGTTTTATCATAATATTAAAATCTTCATAAAAATATATTTTTTCTAAATTTAGATTGGGTAAATTGGTTGCCGTAGATTTGAAATGAAAATTCACTTGTATCCTCATCTCATCTTTGTTCATTATAAAAATTGTACTTCATCTTCATTAGTATTGGGTACGTGCCCATATTCGTATAGCCTAAATATTAATTAAATATTTTTTTATAAAAAAATTACAACATAAAACATGTTATTATTAAGATTTTAATGTAAAAGTGACTATTTTTTTTCAGAACTCAGAGAAAAAATTATATTAGAATAAAGTGTTAAATATTTTTTGTAAAAATGTCAACTAATTATATAAAAGAATAAATAACTACGCATAATTTAATTTTTTTACTACTAGAACATTTATTATTTTTGCTTGAAAAAGAAAGTATGTTGAAAATCTGAGTTAATTTTATGGATATTAAAGTGAGTTCAACAGTTGAGAAAAAATAATGAAAAATCATGTAACTAAGTTTTTCTAATAATACAAAACCAAGAATCAAGGAGTTATATTTTGGTTACCTAGTAAATTAAGGGTTTACTTTAAATTTATACATTATCGAAAAAAAATATATATACAATAAATAAAAAATAAAGCAAAAGTATAATTTGTGTAACATAAAACAATTTAATTCAATAAATAAAGCTTTATATTTCCTTAAATGCAACAATTGTTTGAACCAGGCACACTACACAAAGGAATAATGTATAATTGAAGTTCTCATAAAATGGAAAGTACTAGTGACACTATGACACTAGTGAACTTGATTGATGGATATTAAATGAACTTAGAGATAGAAAATGAAAAATTATATACTAAAAGAAGATCATTAAATCAAGTGAAACAAAAGATTAAAGATAATAATGAGAATAATTTTTTTTTATATTATCTAATAAACTAAGCATATTTTAGTAGTATAAAATAGATAATACGAGAGATGTGTACATGCTATCATACCTAAATTAAATATATCATATATTATGTATATTCTTATTTAAATTAATATTTTTTTCATCTTAACCTGTGTTATACAAACTGAAATGAAATTGATAACTTATCTCATCCATATTATAAATTGACGTGTTTGTAGGCTGTAGTCATTAGTATAACACAATAAAAATATAATAAACAAAAATAAAATTGAATTAAAATTTAATATTTTAATTAAATAATATTTAATATCTAACAAAATAAATATTAATAATACTTTAATAAATTAAATAATATATAATTTTTTTAAAATATATAAAATTTATATATAAAATATTAAGAACCATAATTTTAACTCCAAAAATAATAATATCACTTTTTAAAAAACATCATAAATAAAACAAACGACTTTGTCGGGTTGACTGGACAAGTGGTGAATTCAAAATGTAAACCAATTATGTTAAATGATGGCATGTTGGGTCTTAACTACCCATACATCCACTCTCATTCTCCCCAGTTACGTATATCCTTGTTTGTAATTAGCTTATACATTTACAACTAGGTGCATTTACTACTTTGGAGTGAAGTGAAACTAAATAGAAACAATGTATATAAATTTTCAACAGCCACTTGAAAAATAAATGAAGCTAGTAGCTGTTTGCACAAGTCCACAACCAGTCAAAGATTGGTATATATATATATATATATATATATATATATATATTAAACAAAAAGTTTGAAAAATAATTTTGGAGATAACTTTATCATTGAATATAAATAAAATAGTTTGTAAAAATGAGATAAAAACTGAACATATGATAAAATATTAATATTTATGAGGGGTAAAACAGGGAGGATATATACAATGTTAATAAAACATTAAGTAAGATCAATGCAATAAATTAATATTAACTAACTTTTCTTAACTCAGACAATTAATTTTGTTTATATTTAAATTCAGAGAAAAAATTGTTTGTAAAATAATATGAGAGTTTTTTTAACTACTGTTCTTGAAGGGAATTAATTTTTTTAGCTAGAGGTGTTTCTAGTTCCAATATTTTTTCTTCAAATTATGATTTTTATGCTGGCTTTTAAAACATTGATTTTATTTTCTACATTTTTTTATTACCCAAATTTTTTCATGCAGGGAAAATACTATTTTTTGGAACTAACTTTTGCGTATTTTAAAAGTATTAGAATTAAAGTTATCGACAAAAAATAAAATATAAATTTCTTTAGAAACTAAAAATTTTCAGTTAAAAATTTACTATTGATTCTTAATTATAAATTATATTAATACTCGTCAAAATTTTCAAATTTATCTTATTTTTTTCGATTCACACAATAACCTTTTAGTTGTTTTAAAAAATATCACATTCTTATGTTATTTTAATATTTTTAATTTTTAAAAAAGGTTTCATTATATATTTGCAACAAGTTGCTGTTATTAACATTAAAAAGCAAACACAATCTGTGAGCGTTAGTATAATTTACTCATCCCTTAATCAGTATTATTTATTTGTTAATATTCTTTAATGAACATGATAACGAATAATAAGATAAAATAGGATAAATTATTGTTATTATAAATAACAATGAATGGTAAGATGAAATATATTTTTTTACACCAACCATAAATTAAAACTCAATTCAAATTCACGGAAAATGACGGGGAAACATGTGCAATATTCTCTTCCAAAATTTCAAATATAATCAGGTACTGCATCCCCAGTGAGACGCATAATGTGGGCCGTTGATGGGAAGTAACTACTGACGTGTAGGGTGATGGATATGATAACACGAATCCGTATTCTCCCTCCTCGACCGTGCTGGTGGGTGATGCGGAGAGCGAAAAATCTCATTGGTTAATGCCCTCGTTTTATTCAAGTTTCGCGGCAATGCGTTACTCTTTATCTCTCTCTGCGTAAACCCTGCCACTCTCGTTTTCCTCTTCTTCTCTCGTGCTTCAGCGGGACTCGGAACCCTACGAGAGCGGTAAGTGTCACGGAACCATTTCTGCTTTCCGATCTGTAATCTAGGGTTTGAATTCGGAAAGGAAAATACAATTTGCCTCATCTTTTTGTTAATCAGAAGGAATTTGTCCGCTTATGCTCGCTCTTGGCCGTTTTTTCGTAACACGTTATTGTTTTACCGTTGCTTTGTTTTTTTTTTTTTCCGAAGAAGCAAGCTGGTTGGAGCCGGTTGTCTGATTATTGAATTTGTTTCTTTCGAAAATTTGAATCGGTGTTCCATTTTGTTTATTTTAAAAATATTTGAGGTGGTCTGCGGTGAAGGTTTTGCGTTTTATCGGGACGATTTGAATGTTGTGAAGCGCGTTGTTAATTGCTAAATTCGACGTGATCGTGAGTTCAGCTTGGAAGATGCGGATCTTTGTTGCTAAGTAGTTGTGTTTAGCTTGCAACGATTTCAATTTGCTGTCTGCCCTGAGAGTTTGAAAATGTTTCAGGTGCATTGTGAATTTGCCGCTTATACCGTTAGTTTGTTGCTGGTTAAGATTGAACTGATGCTCGGTTCTCTTGGGGTGGGCGGGGTAAATAACTGTGGTTTCCTTATCTGGTTTGGACTTTGCTGTCTTAAGTAAAAAGAGTAGCAATATGATCTAAGTGTCTGCTTTATTTTTACTTTTTTTTCCTGAAAAATCTGAATGCCTGGTGTGAAGCAATTGAACTTTTGGGCCCTAATTGTTTTAATTCACGAGAAAGGCAGGGAAATTTATGTTCATTATTTCACTATATAACTTGGGGGAAGGGGAATAATGGAGGCCAAAAGAACTTGCACTGATCTACGCTTCCATATTTATTAAATATTCCATAAGTGAAATTCTTGTTGTTTCTATTGCATTATTGATTAATTCATTAGTGGAGTTTGAACTGGACTAACATTGTTGATTGTGGCTTTGTTTTTGGGTTCAGACATAAGGGCTCAATGGCACCAACAAGGAAATCTAGAAGTGTTAGTAAGCGGATTTCAAATTCAAGTGATGTTTCTCCTGAGAAAGATGGTGTTAATTCAAATAAAAACAAGCATCGGGTATGTCATGATCAGATGGTTTTTATTCTGAAACTAGAAGCAGTAGGACACATAAATTAAAATACATAAATACAATACTGCATCCTGCTTGGTATTATGTTTTTAGAATAGTTTTACAAAGAGGCTAAAGTGGCACTTCTTGGATTTCAGAATATTGGTGTTAGTATTTGTACATTTCACTTGAAAAGTTGTAAACTATGTTGCACAGGTACCAATATACAAGTATCTGGTAAGACTTGATACACATATATAATTATTTTTTGAAAATTATGACATGAGATGGCTATATATATTATATGAAATAGAAATTTATTTATGTTAGTTTGCTGTATTGTGTGAAATTTTTAAGAAAAAATACTACAAGATTCAGATTATGCTTTGAAGTACGGAATTAGAGAGAGAATGACTTGAATCTGTATCTTTTACTTTTTGAATCACTTGTTTTGATGATAGTGTGGGTATCCACAAAACATACACACACAGAAAATAGGGATATGCCAAAAATACATATGCAAAACATGTGTGTAAGTATTTGAAATCGGATATTGATATATAACCAAATTTTGAGTATCCATCTATCATACATAGTTGTTCCTGTCTTCCAAAGTATGTGAACAGAAAACAATATTTCTTCTATTGTTTTAGCCTCAAAATTTTGAATCCTTGTTAATGTGTGCCCTTTGCACAGAAGAAAAAGTTGACTGATAAATTGGGATCTCAGTGGAGCAAGGAGGAACTAGAAGGATTTTATGAAGCATATAGAATGTATGGGAAAGACTGGAAGAAGGTGCTCTTTTGTTGTGGTCTTTTTTTTCTTTCGCCATCCTGCTTGTTCATTAGGATATTCGAGGACAATTGGGCTTGTTCTCTCCTTTTCCCCTATCATTATCATGCCAATTGTTGGTAGAATTTTTGTTACAGTTCTCTGTTCTTATTTATTTGGATTTCCAGGTGGCTGGTGTTGTACGAAATAGAACCACTGAAATGGTAGAAGCTCTTTACAATATGAATCGGGTAAATCAATATTACTGAGGCATACTCTATAGTCGTATTTCATTTTTGTTATGTACATTCTAACTTTTGTTTAAAAATTTATTTTGTGTGCATGCATTTTTAGTGTAACTGAGTTGACTAAAAATTTAGATGACAATATATGTTCAATTTCTACCTATGGAACCTAAGACTTTTGCCTCTACTTACTCTACCCTTATTTTCTTCTTCGCCATTTTTAACTGGGACGTTATTTGATATCAAGCTATGACTGTCCGTTCACCAAATTGTAATGGTTATGCCCGCATAACATGTTTAGGTCCTTGCTTCTAGTTATCGTGAATTGACTTACTAGTGTTGTGTAGATCTTGTTTTAAGTGTCATTGAATCTACAACTTGTAATCTACAGGCATATCTCTCTCTGCCAGAGGGCACGGCTTCTGTTGTTGGCCTCATAGCAATGATGACTGATCACTACAATGTGCTGGTAAGGTCAAAGTTGTTTATTTTAGTAGATTTTTTTCCTAGAAAGAAGGTGGAAACTATTCTATTGAAAACTAAATCAAAACCCCGGTCTCATTATTTGCCATGGTATCCCTTGTTATATTATAATCTTTCAATTTCTTTTTCCATCATGGCATTACAATTGATGTAATTCATGCGTACTTTTGGATTTGTATTTGTCTTGATATTTATTGAAATATATTAATATTTGTGAAAGCTGTGTTCTTCTATGTCTAGTTTCACCTTTTTTCCTTGCTCCCTCATGGTATGTTATATTGTGTTGACTATGCATCTATAAATTGTCATTTTCTGGACTTGAATTTGTCAGGAAGAGAGTGACAGTGAAAGGGAGAGCAGTGATGCACTAGGACCTCGGAAATTTATAAAACGAAAGCGGGAAAAAGTTCAGCTTAGTGTCTCTAAAGACCAGTCTCATTCAATTGCTTCCAGTGAAGGTTGCCTCTCTTTATTGAAGAAGAGACGCTTAGATGGTAAAATACCTATTGTGGGGCCACTCCCTCTGTTCTTTCCTCTTCCAGAGAACCATTTTTGGTTTGCCTTTCTATAAATTGCTTTTATTCCACCCAGGTGACAGAAGTTACTGTGGTTTTAATCCTTGCACCCGGAAAGCAGTAGACTAGTAGTTATGTATGTAACAAATGGAAACTGGCAAAGTTCTCCCATATTATACAAAAACTCCAATAAAGATTCTTATGAAAGATTTAATTTAGGTTTTGGACTTTGTTTTTATGCTGGTAGAAGGTCAGATGCTAGATATTAAATTCATTAAATAGTTTTTTTTACCTAATAGCTTAATTTTTTAGGAGAGTTGATCATGTTATTCAAAGCCTTTTGCAACCAAGTGACCAAGTGTTCAATCCTTGCTGCTTTCATTCATCTAAATAATTGAATTTTAAATAATGCTTTAAACCCTTCTTGAACTGCCCCTCCTTTTCCATCTCATTTCTAATGGTACAAAATGTGCAGGTAGAATATTATCATAGATTTCAACTTCTTTAAACCCAGATATCCTATATGGTAACATTATTGATTATTCTGACTTGTTAATCTTGCCCACGTTCCTTGTAATCATATTATGCAAAATATTCTGCACTGGATTGCAATATTAATGATTATTCAATTAATCAGGTATCGTGCCTCATGCTGTTGGTAAAAGGACTCCTCGTGTCCCAGTTTCTTATTCTTATAAGAAAGATTACACAGAAAATTATGTTTCGCCTTATAGAAGAAGCCTGAAGTCAACTACTGATGCCAATGATGATGAAGTTGCACATGTTGTAGCTTTGGCCTTAACTGAGGCTGCACAAAGAGGAGGCTCTCCCCAAGTTTCTCAATCACCACGTAGAAGAGTAGAGCAAAAACCCTCACCTGTACAGCGCTGGGAAAAGAAGGTATTAAATGTTCACTGCCTTTTTCTTCCATTATCTTGTATTTGTTGGCTGTATTATTACTTCAAGCTGTGCACGTTCAAATAGAATGGAATGGTAATCTTTGGGAGTGATATGCTTGTGTTTGATGCATTCTATTTTAAAAATGTAATTATTTTACAATTTGTCAACTAGCATCAAGTGTCAGAGACAACTCGTGCCAAGTTACACAATCTTTCAGTGGATGAAGAGTTATTAGATGGTAGTATAGAAAGCAGGGGAGCTGACAATAGAGAATATGCAAGAGATAATAGTTCATTGATGGATATGGAAGGCACAGGCACAGTTGAAGTTCTTCAGAAGGGGGGGAAATTTTACAGAAAGAGAGAGAGAGTGAAAAATGTTGGAAACCATCAGCTTGATGATGGTGGGGAAGCATGTAGCGGTACTGAAGAAGGGCTCTGTTTTAGTTCACTAAAGGAGATGGTTGATAGTGAGGTTACTAATGAAAAGCTTGAAAAAATCTCTCCAAAAGGCGGGGGGAAACGAAACAAGAAACTCTTCTTTGGAGGTAATTCTGTCACTAGACATGTATGCAAATTGTTTGTTCGACTTTTAGTTGCTTTCCCCCCTTAGCCTTGGGTCAAGGTGACGTTAGACTTCTGTGAAATTGACTTTTCTTCTTCATCTCTGAATTTGCAACTTTTAATTACTTACTTTATTTGACAGATGAAACCCCTGCCTTGAATGCGTTGCAAACTTTAGCAGATCTGTCTCTAATGATGCCAATATCTACAATAGATTCTGGTAAGTATAAAGTGATATATTTATCCTCAATAAAATGTAATTGTAAGAGGCTTTTTCATGTACGTGCCACAGAGCAATATCTAAACCAGAAAAAAGAATCCAAAATCAGTTTTTTCACATTCAACACTAATGCACAGTTGTTGAACAATATATATATATATATATATATATTTGTTTAGATCAGTTATAACTGTCACAACACAATTGTCACCTCATGTAGATATAGTTTTCTGCTAGACACTTTAAATATACTTTAGAAACAGAAGCTTAGTGACCTTTTTTGCAATCATTCTAAAATTCAGAAATTCTATCACAGTTTTTCTTTCTCTCTCTCTATATTCAGTACCAGTTGAAATTGATTTGCCTTATTTTGGTCCATCTTCCTTGAATGTTATGGACTGTACTTTTAAGTTTAACTCCTTATTTCATACTTCCTCTGTTTTACTTTGACTGTTGAATTTTTGAAAGACCCTTTGTTTATATTTTACTGTCATTTTTCAAAGTTGAAGATCACATTAATAACTCTTTGTCATTTACACCTTTACTTTTCACCTAATCTTGTATTAGATTGTATATATGTATTTATTGTGATATAGAAATGAAAGTGGTAAAATAAAAAATCTTATAAATATTGTACTAAGATGAAGAAAATTTATTACATTTATTGGTTTTTCCAAAGGAACCTTAAACAACACTTAAAAAAGAAATGCAAAAAGTATTATTTGAGCTTCATTTTTCACTTATTTAACTCAAATGCTCAGACTGGAATCTACTTTTTGTTTCTGCAGTCGATCATGATTGCTGTTGTAGTCAATAGTGAGATTTAACAAAAAAATCATTGTTTATCAGACAAATCTAAAGCCTTTTTCATTTACCTTTCAATGTTTCACCCTTGCCCATCTAGAATCATCCATCCAATTGAAGGGAGACAGAATTTCTGCTGATAAAGATAGTAAGTCTGCTTTACCTGAAGCAACATCAACAAGCCATAAGAGACATAAACTTAAACGCAGTGTAGTGCCTGAAATTGAGGTTTCAACCTCCAAAAAGTCCAAGCTTGGAAAGGAATCGGCAAAGGATACCAATGTGCTCTCTGAATCAAAAGAACAACTTCCTTTTGTTGATGCAACATGGAAAAGGAAGCGGAAGTCTATGGTTCCAAAGGTAAATACATTTTTTGTATGCTTTATTGAACAGATATTATACAGAGTCTGTTCTGGTTTTGCTTATTTTCTTTTTCTTTTCAAATCAGTTTTCTAGTTGAGAAAATATTTTCTCTTGTAACAACTTGGTTTAATAAAAAAAATGTCGTTACATAAACTTGAGAGCTTTTTTAATAATTTCAACTTCTAGCCATGAAACAAACAGTATCATTATATAACCCTGCAGGGATCTTGGCACAGTGGCAGGGATCGTTCATCTTGCTAGGTGTCAACAAGCATTTTAGACAATTCTAGCAAAAAATTGTAGTGCTCTAGCTCTTTGACAAAAATATTCCTGAAAGTGATTGTTTAAAATTATTTTAGAAGTTTTGGAAATAAATGCAATTGTACCCTCAATAAAACATAATGTGTTAATAATTCCTTAAATACTCATCCTTGTTTATACCAATTATATCCCAATAAAATAAAAAGCAGTTCACAAAGTATTAGAAAACATAAAATAACAACTACGATGAAAACCTTATTCTACTAAGGGAGATTTATTATAAGGATCACACTATACCGATGGACTTGATTAAATACCAAATCCTCAGATATTTTATTCACAACAAAATTCCTCTTCGCAGCTTCCTCCAATGGCCTACTTGATCTTTCTCTTCCTTTTCATAAAACTAAAAAGACACATTATTTCTACTCTCCTCGCTGGTGCTGGTAGTAGCTTACCTTACATGTGCAGACCACCTTAGTTTTTTTTTATTATCTTTTCCTCAATTGGTGTTAGACCAATATATGATTATATACATCTTTTTGTATCTTATTCTTTCATTTATGTCCACCTTAACATTCTCATTTATGCTACTCCTACCTTTTAATCTTGTTCCTTTAAAGTTCAACATTCACTAACAGAGAGTATAACTGGATTTATATCACTACAATAAACTTTCCTTTGTGCTTGGTAGGTACTTTGCAATCACAAATAATTCTTGTTTCCTTTATTCTCCATTTTAACCCTCTAGTTTGTTTCTTATGTTACATCCTACATAATTTTCCCTTCAGTTTGAAATTTGATCTTAGATATTAAACTTTTAAAAACTTGTGGTATGGCATTGTATGGAAAGGATTGAATATAAAAGAAAGTATAGGAGAAATAACAGGTCTTTATTTTATTCACTTTGGAAAAAAATATCCCTACTGCAGTACGAAGATTGAAGAATGTGTTTTACAGGAATTCGGGAGCCTAATCTCTCCCTTACAACCAGATAATACCTCTGTCTCAAACCCTCATATCTCCTCCTTCTTACTGTATACTACTGACTTTACTAATCCCTGGACATTGGGCTTTTTGGGCCCAATCCCTTGCTACCTCTTCTTGCATTAACTACTAATGCGAGGCCTGTTACTAGCAACATTTTCTCCCATTTTTAAAACTGAGTCATTTTTTTCTTGTTTCTCATTAAAATTGCAATACATATACTGTTACTCTTAGAAAAAAAACCCTTCGATTTGAAAGTCTGTCTCCAAAGCTCAATTTTAGAGTTAATTGCTTCTGTTGATTCCACAATCAAAACTATATCATGTGTAAAATAAGGCTGTACTTTCTAAAATATGTGGAAATGAAGAAATAATCCTTTGATGACTTTAATATAATATTGACATTAGAGATATTTCAACTCTTCCACTTAAGCTAAAGCTAACTAAGGTTGAAGATTGCTATAAGCATGTGTATGGTGTCTGATAGTCTTGCTGTGATGATATTTTTGCTGATTAGACCATTTCTCCTACATGGACAATCAAGTGTATCGTACACGAGTAATAGTTGCCATGATGTTTTTGATAGTGTTATTGCCATGTGGTATAATGTATTCTGGCCATCATAATTGTTTCTCTGTACATTCACAATTTTTTTTCCGATCCAATGAACTCTGGTCTGTTTGTCTCTGTTGAGTCTTAAAATTGTCAATTTATTAACATTTGAAACAGCTCAATTAGTGAGGGAAGGTTTGTTTGGCTGTAGGTTGCAAATGCAAAGCTTGATACTTTTCCAAGTGGTCCCTTGAAAGATGAGGTATGCAAGTCTTTTTTTATTTTTTCTGGATTATATATGTAAATCTCTGCAGTTTTGAAGCAAGTTTTATTGTTATTAAAAGTTTTATCCGTTCAAGCGATAGAAGAGTAGCTTGAATATTAATATAGTATGGATAACCTTGTCGATTTTAAAAAAGTAGTTTCAGGAATTGTGTATTCTATCTGCTTAAGGATAGCAAATGTTCAAAACTATAGTTTGGTGTAGTTCTGGTCTGTTTTAACTTCACATCAAAATATGGTTACTAGATACTGGATCAAAAACTCTGAACTGGGGTAATTTTGCTTTATATTTCTTCTATTAAGTCTGGTACCAATAGATGGCAGTACCAGAACAACAGAATTACATGGAGTGTTTGGGTGCATTTGGATTGAGGTTTAATTGTTGGCTATCTTCAACCATATTTTTCTCCGTTTATATGCCTATAGTTTTCAGTCTGTTAAGGCGCATTAAGTTTGGTGTCCATTTCGCCGTTTGTGTAATTCATTGATGCATAGGCACAAATAGTTATTTTAAGAAATTCATTGATGGATAGCCACACTATGTTTGGTATCACTAGGTATGTTCACCCTGTTTATATTGATATAGATACAAATAAGTATCAGAAGAAAACATGACACATGTGAAGCTAAAAAATCCAGTTTTTATATTTTCTTTTTTGAATATGTAATAATGTGTCCAATTGTTGTTGAAGTTATTTTATTTCCTCCTATCTTTGAATATGCTTGGAACAAATTATATTCTACTCATCAAAGTTATGTGTGCCTGTAGGCTTTAGATGATGAGAAAAAACCAGTGGCTAAAGGAAAACATGGTGATCAGGTTTTTATCCTACCAAAGCAATTGAAGACAGTTAAATCATCAGAGAGTTCCTTGTTTAGTGATCAGAAAGATTTGACAGCATCAATGGCAGAAACTCCACTTTTGAACGAAGTTAGTTTACCAACTAAACGAAGTAGACGGAAGATGAATTTACCGAGAACTTCCTTTGCTAAAGAGAAGTCTTCTGATTACATATTGAAAAGTCAACCTAACAAGCACTCTGCGGTGAAGGTACACATTTTTTCTTAGTTTAAAATGATTGTGTGCTTTAATTCTTTGAGGACTTCAATATTTTTTGTTTAAATAATATATTTTTTATAATTTGCAGGAGAAGCTTTCTAGTTGCTTGTCATCTGATATAGTTCGCAGATGGTTTATTTTTGAATGGTTTTATAGTGCAATTGATTATCCATGGTTTGCCAAAAGGGAATTGATGGAATACTTAAATCATGTTGGACTAGGGAATATCCCAAGGTTAACTCGCGTTGAGTGGAGTGTTGTAAGAGGGTATGTAATTCAGTTAAGGTTATTATGTTCTTCTGCTAAACCTTGTGAACAGTAAATGATTTATTTGAAATTGCCATACCATACTTGTTTTTTGCAGTTCCCTTGGCAAACCCCGGCGGCTTTCTGAACATTTTCTTCACGATGAAAGGCAAAAACTTGCAGAGTATCGGGAATCAGTGAGAAAGCATTATGCTGAACTGCGGACTGGTATTAGGGATGGACTTCCAACTGATTTAGCTAGACCATTATGTGTTGGACAGAGAGTAATTGCTGTTCATCCAAAAACAAGAGAGATTCATGATGGTAGTGTGCTTACCGTTGATTATGACAAGTGCAGGATTCAGTTTGACCGTCCTGAGTTAGGTGTTGAGTTTGTAATGGTAATGTGATTTCTTATTATCATGCTGTTTTTTAAATGTAATGGCCATTTTTCAATAAGTATGTGGGCACATTTGTTTCAGTTTAATTGTGGGGAAAATTTGCTTTACTTTTCTTTTTCAGAAATGGTTGATCCAAAGGAGTGATTGATTCCATAAAATAAGTTGAACCATGTGTGTCACACGTTGTTATATTGTAATAAACAATAAAAAAAGCTACCTTGTGCTGTAAAGCTCCTGCAATGCAGAGTGTCTAGGGAAAGGTTGGACCCACTATGTGTGTATTGAAGGCAGCCTTGCATTTGCAATAGGTTGATTTCAAGACAGCCTATCTTCTACATGTCACATTTTGGCAACTCCAATGAAGGAAATTGGTTTAGTATTTATTAAATATATATATATGGTCTTCGTATACCACTTGCTGTAAATAAAAAAGGAAAGGCATAATTAAAAGATTTTTCTTCCTGTTGAATAAATTAGCTTGATATTTTGAAGCATGAACTTGGTTCACTTTTTTTCTGCTTTTGATGAGTGGATTTTTGGTTCAGGACATTGATTGTATGCCTTTCAATCCATTAGATAATATGCCAGAAGCTCTGAGGAGGCATATTGATGACAGAAAAGGCTCGCCTATAGAGCCACATGTTAATGGAACTTCAAATTTTGGCGGCTGCGAAAATCATTCCTCACCGGTTAAGGTACATACTTCCTCAAGTGCTTTAGTAATGCATGGAAAGGTTAGATGGCTAACACCTATCAATGTATTGGTATTATGCCTCAATTTGGTGCTTACTCTTTTTATTTTATACATTCATATACTGACATTATAATTTAGATTTAATTTTCTTCAACTATCTCATGTATTTTCACTTATTCAAGGAGTTTAACTATAATAATTGCTACTTGAAAAGTTCAACATTTAATGATCTGTTAACAGATGATTTTGTTAGTGTTAAAAATATTTGTTGACAGTAGATCAAAATTAAGCACTTAATTTTTTCATTGAAATATAAATATTTTTCTATCCTTTTATCCTGACATAAAAAGCAGTTAATGGTAGAGCTTCATAGTTTTTACTTTTAATGATTGAGAAATGTCTCACTATATCTTTTGAGTAGTGGACAAACATTCACTTATATTCCTGTTGTTTTGCACTGCAATGGTTAGCTGGGTGAATTTACCTGCCCAATACTTTTCTCAAGTTAAAAATATTTGGCTGAAGGAATTCAGAATAAAGGTGTTGTAATGGTTGTTGAATTTTGCATCCGTTTTGCTTGGATTGGCAATCCAGATTTCACTACTAATTGTGAAACATTGATGCTTGAAACATTTGAACAATTTGTAAAAGAATTTATTTTTTGTGAAACATTTTAACGGTTGTTAATTATGGATTTTGCCCAGGCTATGGTTGCTACTGTCGATAACTTCTGTGCACAAGCAGGTTGTGTTCAACCATGTAAAGTTACACACCATCAAGCTAAGGAAGCTGATATACATGCACTTTCTGAACTAAAGCGTGCTCTAGATCGAAAGGTTTATACTTTTTGATGCAGACAAATTAATATTAATGTGTTGTTTTCTAAATATTAATTGCACTGGTCTATCTCTATACGTAAATTTACATTGCTATGGTGAACTTGCATCCACTTTTCCGGTTGGCTGCTCTTACAGGAGACATTGTTGATGGAGCTTCGAAGTTCAAATAGCGACATATTGGAAAACCAGAATGGCATAGAATGCGTAAACGATTCTGAGGTTTTCAAGAAACATTACGCCATGGTACTGGTAGAGCTAAAGGAAGCCAGTGGGCAGGCATGTGGCTTCCAATGGATTATTTCTTTGATTACAACGTTCTGCATTAATCTTGAAGCAAATTTTGATTGGTTGTAACTTACAGGTTTCTGATGCTATGTTACAACTGAGGCAGCGCAATACCTACAGAGGAAACTCTCTGCCACCATGGATGAAGCCGCAAACAAGTTTCAATGTTCATGACGATCTTCCCAATATGTTGGATAGCTCTCTTACACAAGAGTTAGGGTCAACTGTTGTTCAAATTATTAAAGGATCCAGATCAAGGTCACATGCAATGGTAGATGCAGCATTTAAGGTATGTACTGACTATGGATCTTCTACTGCCTCCCCCTCTTGATATTTTTGCATTTATTATTATGAACTTTACATTGAATGGTTTTTGTGCATGTTTTCTCCCCACTATTATTCATCCAGCATTGCATCACTAGTTACAAATTTACAAACGATGATTTGTTGTTTGACTTAGCCACATATCTTTAAAAGCCATGTTGGACAAAAGTCAGATGTAATGGTAGGTCTAGACTGTAGTGAAACATGTTATACAATAGAGCATCGTTCAATTATTTTCTCAAGCTCTAATTTTTGTGAGAACTTTTGGCCCTTTTCGATATAATTCAGGCATTGTCTTTGACAAAGGAAGGTGAAGATGCTTTCGTGAAAATTGGGCAAGCATTGGATTCTATCAATCATCAACAGTTGGCCTCGAAGTCTAGGTTACCTCTGGTTAGGTCTCAAGAGCAAGTGACTGCAAATGGCAGTTTTTATAATCATAATCATTCAACTTGCAGTGTATCAGAGTCTATACTTAATGATCCATCTGGTGCAAAACTGCATAATTATTCGGACAAATTTGATACTGAACTTCCGTCGGATCTTATCACTTCATGTGTTGCTACATTAATCATGATTCAGGTAATTTCCCCTGGGTTATTGTAAATGTAATGAGTTCCTTGTTATACCAAGTACTGGCGGCAAATTCAGAATTGCACATCTAGCATTTTTGTGTGCACCTTGCCTTTCAACTGACTAATAAATGTTTATAGTCCCGTTTTTGTTCCCCTTCACCACATTGAGAAGGCAACCTACATTGGTTCTCTACATTTGTCTAAAGATTTCAAGTTTATTGAACAAATCTTGCTAACCAAAAAGAAATGTTTTTTTTCACTTGCAGACATGTACTGAACGGCAATACCCTCCAGCTGATGTGGCTCAGATATTAGATTCTGCCGTTAGCAGCCTGCATCCATGCTGTCCTCAAAACCTTCCTATTTATAGAGAAATTCAAATGTGCATGGGAAGAATCAAAACACAGATTTTAGCACTCATCCCTACTTGATTTGTATCGTATGTAGCTGCTGTACATATGATCTGAAGTATAGTTCAGATCACATACGGGCCCCTTGCCCACTTTGTCATGTCTTTTTATTGAGCTACAATAATTTCTTTTACTCCACACCAAGAGTCAAACCGTGGTAGTAGAAATCATGTTGTTCACTGCCCTATCTTTTTAATCTTCGGTGTCAAGTGGTGCTCCTTAATAAAAAATATTCAATAAAAATTATTTATTATTTTGAAATTTCTAAATCTTTTATATACTCTTTTATATATTAACCAAAAAGTAATTAATAAAAAACACTAAATGTTTCCTATCTGTTTTTGGGGAATATCTTAATCCAGAGATAGAAAAGCTAATAAAAGCTTCGGTTAGACGATAATTGGGACTTTTAAACATTTTGATATAGTTTATTTTATAACAGCGAATCCATTTCTTTGCAGTGTCAAAGTAGACCTTGGGGTTTGGGGTGGGTGGGGGTATATATATTATAGGCAATTGCTTCCAGCACCATATCACTGTATCCGATTCCCTCGGAAAAGACGAAACTATTCTTAAATTTTTTTTTCAAAATATGTGTTCTGGATTTTTTTTTCTGGAACGAAATTTTATATTACAGATTTTTTTATCTAGAATGAGTTTTTTATTTTTGTTTCTGAATTTTCATTTCCGAAACACAATAATCTCTTTTTTGGATTTTTCTTTCTGGAATGTATTATTTTTTAATTCTGGATTTTTTTTCCGGAATAGAATTTTAAATTTTGTTTTCGGATTTTTATTTCCGAAACTCAATAATCACTTCTGGATATATTTTTCCAGAATATATTATTTTCAATTCTGAATTTTTATTTCCAGAATAAATGGCAATTTTGGAAATTAAAAAAATATGTTGGGGCAGGTTAAAAATGATAAATGATTGGGTGTATACACGCGTATTCAAAAAATCATATTGCTTTATGTTTGTTGGTTTACCACAAAAAATAAAAAAACCAGAAAGAAAATGTTATTATATGAAAAAATAATATTAGATCATATAGACTATATTACGTATTAAAAATGTACATAACAAAACTTTATATATTATTCAAATACAATAGAAAGTTTTTAGGATGTAATATTTAATGTCCACATATCATGTTAAAGGTGGTGTCTTGATATGGTATATGAATTTGTTCATATTTCATTGGTGTTGAAATAGATCTCTTTTAAAAAGATTTAATTAAATGCATTAATTATCCTTTATCAATTGAATTTGTGACCTTAATTATGATATAAATTGTTAGGGTTTTCAAGGCGATCTATGTAGAGATCTAATAAAAATAAGCTATAAGAGATTACAACATCACTTATGTGTTTTTCTATTTCTTTTTATACGTTGCTCAATTTTTTTATTTATTCAAATATGAGATTCAAACTCATTTAAGTTCTTAATATATCATTACATAGTTTAGTTTAAAACATTACTATATAGTTTAAATGACAAAAATAGTATATAATTTAATGAGCAAAAATACTAAATGACAAAATTAATATATAATTTAATGAGCAAAAATACTAAGTAGTTTAATAGATGATTTTTTCTTAGTTTATCTTCAAGTGGTTTGATTTAGAATTACTTTTACAATTATTTATCTTGGATTCTAAATTATTCATTGAAGATTTTTTCTCCATCACCATTCTTTATTTAAAAAAGAAACAATAAGTAAAATTTGAATTCAGGAAAAGACTTTGTAAACATGTTAACAAACTTATTATTCAAAACTAATTTTGCAATCCTAACCTTCTCTAACATTCATTTGTGTTTAGTCTTTTCATGGTACATATGATATTTTGGCTATCGCACTAAATAGTCATAAAATTTGTTACAATACTCATCTTCTTCAACCATAGAGTTTCATTTACCTTTTTTAAAATCACTAGAACTTGTAAATTTTTTCTTCCAACAAATCATAGTTCCAAACAACATTAGTACATACTAAGAAAGTGACATTCTCACATCCACATTAACTACTTAATCTTCATCTATAATTCCTTTAAATAGTTTCTATGCCATGAGTAGATTGTCTATACATTAGACAATATAATATCATTTTGTTCAAATAACTCAAAACCAAAAAATTGGATAATAGAGAGTTTCATGTGACTCGATGGTTTAGAATGATCCATCATAAACTCTCAACCACCTTCTTCAAATAGTCTTGTTGAATTAAACATAATTTTTCTATCGTTTGATTAGTCTGTATATTCATTATGATTATTTGTTTGACCAAGATCTTTTACTGAATTGAAAGCTTAATTTTTTCTTTTAAGTCTTCTAATTTCATCTTGATATTAGTTGATCATAAAAATATAATCTACATACAAGATCAAGAACAACACACATATTTATTCTCTTTTCAAAACATACACTCAATTATCATAGTTGCACCTAAGAAATCATGTCCATTGTTAAACTTCTTGTACCATTGGCACAAACTTTGTTTTGATTCATGAAGTGATTCTTTCTAGAGATAAAATATTTATTATTATGAACAAAATCTCCAAATTTTTGCAAGTAAATAGTCTCTTCTAGGTCTTCATGTAAGAACATTGTTTTGACATTTAATTGTTCTAACTTTGAATTATATTAATTAACAACTTACATCAAAGTTCTTAATATATTATAACCAACCCCCTCCACTTATGTAAAACTTTTCGTTGTAATCTTACCTTGAATATTTTCTTCTCCACATTTGATATTCCTTCATTTACATCTCACCACCTTTTAAGTTTTAGGTAGTTCCAGATGCGTTGGTGATATTATTCTTAAAGATACACATTCTTCTTTCATGACACATTGTCATTGTTGACCTTCTATACCCTCTGGGTGTCTTCGAAGTTTCTTGGTTTTGAATTGTCTATCTTGCCAATTACACTAAAAATATAACAAATAAGATCAATATACACATACCTCTGTGTAGGTATAATTGTTCTCATCACCTATAATGTGAGTTGTTAACATAACAATCCAAGTTGACACGTTCTAGCTTTTTAGGGTGAGAAGTTGATGATTTGTACTTGTTTTCTAATGCACCTTTTAACCTCTCTAAATGATTGATGACTTTTTACGACAAGTGCATCGCGTTTGTCAGAAGAAATAATTGTCCTAAGGACGGATATCGATCCCACAAGGAACAATCAATTATCAAGTACAATATTCGCTAAATATAACAACATAAGTTTAGAAGTGATTGGGTTGGCACTGATCAATAAGAAAACAAACAAAGAATTAGTTGCTTCAATTAGAAAAATAGGGATTAAGTTTCATCTCTCCCATTCTCATTTTTTTTATTAGCATGTTAATATTGAGTTCTTTGATTGAAATTGATCCCCGTAGAAAATTCATTTATATCGATCTCTCGCATATAAAATCCTTAAGAATGTTTTCTAAATATCGATCTCTCACATAATTTATAAAAACAACTTAGAATCGATTAACATTTCAAGTCTACCCTAGCACTCAAATATGCTAAGTATTGATGTTTAGGTCCAAACCCTAAATACCTCTCGGTCAGATTTAAGATTATCAATTTGTCACCAAAAGTTAAAAGTAAAACAACAATACCAATAATCAATCAAGAACTGAATATTAATATATAAGATATCACCTCAATACATAAGAGTTTGAGTAGATTACTCTCAATCTCAAAGGGTAGAGTTAGCTACGCATACTTCTAGCACACTATGGTGTTTTCCTCTCAATCTGGCACACTAGGGTTGAGCCTCTAGCCCTCTATTTATCCTAGTTTTCTAGGGTTAGGTAGCTTCCTGTGTCGTGCTAATGGGCTAAATAATAAAACATAAAAAAGGTCCAATCTTTCTTTGCATTTTTTTCCAGTCTGAGACCTTCTATCTTTATCTTTTTTGCTCAAATCATTCATCTTTAATCCAAATCTCCCATCTTCCTTAGAAATCTGCAATTAACACCAAATTTGGGAATAAAATACTCTTATTCAAATAAAGATCATAAAAAAAGTATAAATTCATAAATTAGGGATTATTTTATATGTAAATTAGCAATAAATCCTCATAAGTGCCTATATTTTAATATGAAATATTACTGAAATTAGACATATAATTCAAACTCACAAGACTCCATCTTGTAAGTTTTCTCCTTATTCTATCCACATTCTTATACATCATCTTCATATGTGTCTCATCGAATGTAACATTTTTGCTTCTGAAACATCTATCTTCTCTAGTTCTAGTCGCTACAACTAATATCCATTCATTCCTTTAGTGTATATAATGAATATACACTTTTATGTCCATGCTTCCAACTTATTCTTCTTATCATGTACAAATATCAATATGCCAAACACCCTTAGATTAACACAATTTATTGGTCCGCCACTTAACATGGGATCATAAAAATCAAGATAGACAATGGACACATTCTTCTAGTATAGATTACATTATTTGTAATTTCATCGAAAAGATTTTAAGCAAATAAGTTTCTAATAGCATACATGTCACTCTTTCAAGCAAGAGAAATTCGTGAATGTGTAGTTGTAATTGTCTTGTGCCTATTTATGCTTTCATTAGTGCAAAACTTGATAAATTGATTTGCAACAAATTTCAATTTATTGTTAGTACTTTCCACTTTAGGTTTGGTTACTTTTTTGTTTTCAAACAATGTGTACCACTTCTTGAACCATTGAAAAAAGTTTAATTTTAGTTTTGACGATGTAAAGTCACACCTTTCTATAAAATTGTTAAGTTAGTAAGAAGATAAGATTCTCTTCCATTAGTCTGAATTTGTGTTCAAAGAATATCTGTTTGATATTGAAACTTTATTGAATAGTATTTACCAATCTCAAACTTCAATCTATAAAGCTTTCTTAATGTGCACTAATTACAAAAGTCTAACTTCTATAAATGTATTGGTATGGGCGAGACCGAGATTCGGTCTTCCTGACCGAGATCAGGGATTCTTGATCGAGACCAGAGAAACCTGGCCGAGACGAGGGAAACCACCACAGACGGTCCGGTCGACCGACACATATAACCATTAACGCTCAAACCAAGGTTAGTGAAGCTAAACTATCATTAAGAATTAGGTAATGCAATCCTAAGTGTGATTCATTCCACTAATAAAGCCCAATAAGGTAAGCCCATTAAAATAATATAAATAACACACATTCAAAAGAGAAAGGTACGTCATTTATTATTGTGCCCTACCTGAGTGCCGATCACCCGCTTTACTGACTTGAGCGTCAGAGTGTCTTCTGCAGGTACCCATTCAATATTCACCCGAGATCGAGAGCCAAAGAAGAGACACGAAGACGAGAAGGATCTCAGTCAAACACCTAGCAATATGCCTGACCGAAAAAGGAAGACGAAGACTTCAATAGTTCTATAGGTCTTATGTCCCTAGCAAGAACAATAAATTACCACTATCGAACAAGTTTCCAACTCTACCAAACCTCTTACTCACATCCCCCAATTATTTCCACAAATGACACCCGTTGTTGAATTTAAAATAATAAAATAAAAAAAGAAAATAAAAATAAAATATTAGATCACATGGGAAGATAATAGTGTTATTACATTGAATAATAATATTAGATCATACTAGATTTATAAAAGATAAATGTAGGGTATCAATAAGACTTTCTCTCTCTCGAGGTAGGAGTATTCCTTGTCCAGGATGCCCCTTTAAATATCGAACAACACGAAGAGCAGCTTGCCAATGCTCGGAGCGTGGATTTTGCATAAATTGAGATAAAGCTTGGACACTGTAGGCAAGGTCAGGTCGAGTGAAACACAGATAAATTAACCTCCCAACAAGTCTACGATAAGTAGCCGGGTCAGAAAGAAAAGAACCAGTAGCGGAGCTCAATTTGTGATTTTCTTCACATGGTGTAGTGGCGGGCTTCGCACCCAACAATTCGACTTCAGTAATGATATCTAAGGCATATTTCCTCTGACAAAGGAAGATTCCGTTGGGGGAGCGAGCAACTTCAACCCCCAGGAAGTACTTGAGGCGGCCTAAATCTTTCATATGAAAGCATTGATTTAAGTAGCCTTTAAAACATTGGATGGCAGTACCATTATTCCCTGCAATCACAAGATCATCAACGTAGACTAGCACAACCAACTGTATGTCATTATTATTAAGAGTAAACAGGGAATGATCCTTCGGGGATTGTTGGAAGCCGTAACGAGTGAGAGAAGAAGATAGTTTAGCAAACCAACACCTGGGGGCCTGTCGGAGGCCATATAGAGACTTTTGAAGCTTGCACACTGCCCCTGGTCGAGATTCTTGGAAGCCAGGAGGGAGTTTCATATAAACCTCATCATCAAGATCACCATGGAGAAACGCATTGTGAACGTCCATCTGATGAAGCTCCCAATCTTTTGCGGCTGCTACTGCTAGAGTTGTGCGAATGGTTACCGTCTTTACGACAGGAGGAAACGTCTCGTTGTAATCCAAACCCTCCACTTAATGATTGCCAAGAATTACCAATCGAGCCTTGAATCTTTCAATTGTTCCATCCGAGTTGTATTTGATTTTGTAGATCCATTTATACCCAAGTGCCTTCTTTCCAGGAGGGAGAGCGGTGAGTTTCCAGGTGTCATTGAGTTCGAGAGCATGAATCTCCTGTGCCATAGCATCACGCCACCGGGGTTCTCGGACCGCTTGAGAAAAGAACAGGGGTTCCTGCTCGGTGTGTAAAGAGGCAAGAAAACTTTGATGATGTTTAGAAAAGGAATCACAATTCACAAAATCATGTATAGGATACGAAACACCTGAGGATTCTGTTGAAGGAGGTGCCGGAACAGAGGGGCTTGACGGTATCGTGGTGGCTGCGACAAAATCGCGTAACCGTACGGAAGGCAGCTTCACGCGATGCCCTCGCCCAAGGGGAACCGCGGCCGTCAGCGGTGGTGAAGAAACCGACGGTGCCGTCTCCGTCGGACGCGGCGGTGGATCCGCGGGTAGCGTCGAGGCTTCTATGCACGGATCAGAGTCGTTGATAGTGTGGTCGAAGTCATCTGTGAGGGTAGCATCCTCCTTGGCTGGGATGGGAGATGCAATGGGTTGGTTGACGATGCATTCATCTAGGTTTGAGGAGGCAACTTCATGAAGAAAATGTGGGTCCGTTCCAGTTTCTAAAGAGTTGACAATAATTGGGTTTTGCAATGGTGGTGCAGTGTCCATCTTTTTGGCTTCAAAATATGGAAATTTATTTTCGAGAAAATGTACATCACGAGAGACAAAGAAAGTTTCTGTTTCCAAATCAAATAATTTCCATCCTTTTTGGCCATATGGATACCCGACAAACACACATTTTCGGCTACGACTATCAAATTTATCCCGCTGTCTATTTTGATTATGAGCATAACATAATGAACCAAATACTCGTAAGTGCGCGTAACTGGGTACACATCCATGGATCACTTCATAAGGGGTTTTTCCTTTTAGAATGGAGGATGGTGTGAGATTGATTAAGTAGCCTGCAGTCAAAACGCATTCCCCCCAAAATTTAATGGGAAGATTGCCTTGAAACCGTAATGACCGAGCAACATTCAGAATATGCCGATGCTTGCGTTCGACGCGTCCATTTTATTGCGGGGTCCCGACACAGGAAGTTTGGTGAAGGATACCTTGTTGAATGAAATATTGTTTTAGACACATGAATTCGGTTCCATTGTCAGAGCGAACCATTTTAACACATTTGTTGTATTGCCTCTCAACGAGTGTGAAAAAAAGTTTCAAAGTCACTGATACCTCTGTTTTTTCTTTTAACAAATAGATCCAAACTGCCCGTGAACAATCATCCACAATTGTCAAAAAATATGAAGCACCACAGGATGAAGGAGTTTTATAAGGACCCCATAAGTCACAATGAATTAAATCAAAAATATTCAAAGCTTGATGCGCACTTAAGAAAAACTTATCTCTCGTTTGTTTCGATTTTTCACAAACTTCACAAACTTTATTCAACTCATCACGAGTACATTTCCCACTTATATCAGGAAGCATTTGCACAATCTTAAATGACGGATGTCCTAATCTTTGGTGCCAAAGTGCTAGTTGATTTTCCATCTTGACATGACATGCTTGAGTCTTCCGTACCCCACGATACCAATAAAGCCCATCTTTCCGTTCACCTGCTCCAATCAGCGTCCTCGAAGTGCGGTCCTGTATAATACACAATTTATCAGTGAATGTTACAACACAATTTTCTTCATCTGTCAATTGAGGTACTGAAAGTAAATTGCATTTTAATTTGGGAACATAAAGGACATTTTTCAATTCAAGTCCTTCTTCAAGAGTCACTGTTCCCTATTCGCAAGCTAGAACACGTTCACCATCGGGTAACCCCACGGGGCACCCTTGTATAGTTTCCTTTTCACTCAAATTTTCCAGTGACCCGGTCATATGGTTTGATGCCCCACTGTCAATAATCCACAAATCCCAAATGCTCTTACCAGTCATTTTCTCTGATTCATTTGATTTTTGTTTGCTGATCATATCAACCAGTACCTTCCATTGTTCATTGGTCAGACCTGCCATCTCAAGTTTCTTGTCGTCATTGTTGGCTTGACTGTTGCTTCCACTAGCGTGTGCCACATTTGCATGTGTCGGGTTACCTTTGTTTCGCATCCCTTGGCGTCCCCTGCCGTTCCATTTGCCTTCACTTTTTGGTCTGTCACCCCACCATTCGGGATATCCGATCAATTGGAAGCATCCCTTCATGTCGTGACCATTTTTACCGCAATGACTGCACGTCATTAATTTTTCTACCATATCTCCACGCCCTTTTTCTTTGTAGTTGGCCTGCATCGCGAGACCCACGACCAACCCCCTTTCTTCCGTTGATTTGGCCATCATTCTCACTCTTTCTTCTTGTACCAACATAGCATATACGCGGTTCAGAGATGGCAATGGGTCTGAGGCCAGAATGTTTGATCTTACTGTCCCGTAGCTTGCGTCATCCAACCCCATAAGGAGTTGATGAACCTTCTCCTCCTCCCTTCGTTTTTCCAACTGAGCACCAATCCCACACTTGCATCCACCACACGTACAAGATGAAATTTTGTCACTGTTAGCAAGCTCATCCAAAGGACCTTCAATTTTCCAAAGTAAGTTGCCACCACCATTCCCTCCTGCTTGCATCTTGACAAGTCTGACCTTAGTTCTTGAATTCTAGGTCCATTCACGACCGAGAATCTTTCTTTAATGTCTTCCCACAAGTTATGTGCAGTCTCAGCATATGCTACTGTGGATCGTAAGCTTGGTTCAATGGTGTTTAGAATCCAAGAGACAATCATGGATGGACTGCACGGTCCACCAATCTTCAAGGTCGGGTGCCTCATCCTCTGGTTGGATATGTGTTCCATCAATGAAGTCCCATTTTCTCCGGGCACGAAGCGAGATCTTTACTGCTCTTGCCCATTCGTCGTAATTTTCTCCGCGCAATTGGACTTGCGTGATTATGTTTCCGGGATTGTCACTCGCGTTGAGATCGAGTAGGTCTTCTTAGCACCTCCTCCTTCATGCTCTGCTTTGTTGGCATTATTCTTTTCTGGTGCAGCTGTCATGGTTGTGCACCGTTGCCTTTGCTTTGTGTTTGTCGGGTATCAGAGTTTTGTGCTCTGATACCATGAAAGAATATTTATGTTTTATTCAATCTGTCTTTCATCTATAGCAATGATACATATATATAACCATAGCATTAGAACCGTACAGATTCTTTTTCTAACATAACATCTGTAATTAAGTCTAATGATGATTTTGTCCAGTAATACAATCCAATAAACAAAAGTTATAATATTGTTAACTAGACAAGACAATATGATTTTAAATCATCTTTACAATTAGAATTTTTTTTTACAATTTTTTTCACACTATGTTTCTTCTTACAATATTATATTAGTTTCTAAACAATCTTTTGAATTTGGGCCAACTTCTCTTTTTGTTCAGAATTGGACAAGAATAAAACAAATAAATATTTCATACATATATATATATATATATAATATTTTTATAAATAAATAAAAGTATAAGCTACTATAAATAATTTATTAATAATTATAATCTCTCTTTATGTCTTTTTTTTTTTTATCGCATACTACTTTCAGCTTACATTTATCTTTATCTCCGTGACACGTTTATCAGAAGATATGGAATTAAAGTGGTGTATTTGGTGAAGACGATCAACAGAGAAGAAAACATTTTAAAATTTTGCGAAATTAATTATATTATTTATAATGTACTTTTACTTATTTTTTATCTTTCACCCCATTTTATTTTTATTTTTTAACCAAACACCTTTAATCGGTTTTATTTTTATTTAATTTGTTTCTGTTTTCTTTTCCAAATAGATTACAAGTGTTAACAAATATAATAATTTTTTCGGGTACAAGTCAAGTACCATTGACCAAACTCAACTCACATTTTGTAGTTTGAGTTTGTTTATCCATTGAGTTTTTTAGTTTTATCTGATTAAAATATCTACTCAATTAAAATTTGATTTGAAAACAAGCTCACAATTTTTAAATTTTACATAATATAGTTCCATAATAGATATATAACATAATACTTTTATTATAAAAAAAATATTTTTATAACCATCATATGAATAATGTTAAAAATTATTTTATATTGTAGATGTTATTACAAGTAGTTATCAAAGCTTTAACAAAACATCATGTTTAACTTTTTCTCTCGGGATCTCATTCACTAAGTTATAAATTATAATAATTATTTAAACTTAATTTGAACATCAATGATTGTGTGTATATGTAATGTCTTTATAGTATAAATCAGTTTATTTTCTAATATTAACACGGTTTATATTTAGCTATTTTATGTTATCATTTCCATAACACCTTATAAGGTTTATCTTTAGAGAATGGGTGGAAGAAACAATGGGTTACATGAATCAAATTCAAGCAGGTCCAATGCAAATCTGTGACACACAAACCAAACATACCATACTTGATTTCCTAGTTTCTGCTATTTCGTCTTCCTTCTTCTCTTGTATGATATCTCTCTCGTTCCTTAGGGCGTTGTTAAAAAATTTAAATATTAATTCCAGATTATATATTATACAACTTATTTCAAATTCTTCTTTTTAAATCAGTTTGTGTGAAATGCTTTTGAAAATTTTCATTTATAAACTTTTTACTATATTTCAGACAGTTTTCTGTGAAAAAATGTAAGAAATTTGAAAAATTAGAAGGAATTTGTGAAAAAGCAATTGGTTAGTTTCAATGACCAACTAAAAAATGGCACCAAAGGAGAAGGCATAGTGTAAGCTTAATATTACAGATAAAGAGTAATTCAACTTTGAATCCGAATCTACCACTGTTAGAATGAGCTCGAGAATTTCTTTCAAGATAACGACTTCAGAGAAAAAAACATGAATGAGAAACAACAAAAATTAAGATAGAACTATATTTTATCAGATAGAGTGATATATTTAAAACTCCTAACAGAAAAACTAGATATTTACTTAATAAAAGTATCTAGTGGATTAAGTTTTTCAAGAAGTATCAACGTATCATAAGTAGATTAACAATTTGTTTCTTTTAACTATCATTACGGTCCTATCCATTTTACCAGGCAAGTTGCATGAAGGAAAAGACAAATTCATTAAAATGCAAGCATAGCAACTTGAAGCCATGAACTCAGCAGTCATCATAAAATTCTGGAATGACAATACCTATGACTTACGACCAGCCAACGATGTGCCGCACGCGGCTAAATATTTAGCTTATTACAGATCTTTTATTTTTTTTCCTCCTTGATTTCTGTTAGCACAGGACACAAATTAAGCATCTGTGCCAGCACAAAGGAGAAAATCATAACATCGTCAAGTTGTTTAAAGGATAAATAACTAATATTCCCTCAAATTACAGACTCTTCTCCAAAATAAAGCAAATGACTGCAGATTAAATAAATAGTTCTGATAAAACAAGTCCTTTCCTGGGCTAGCACTGCAATTCCCTTTATGCAAAATGATAGCCATATCTCTCCAATTAGCAGCTTAACAAGAATCTGAAGATGTCACCTATAGAAATGATACCTTCCACACGCCTGGTACTCGCCTCCACAACCACGAGTCTTCTAACACCTGTAAAGAGAAGAAAATTGGTGAACGAATAATATACTATTGGTTTTTTCTTTTTCTGGCCCACCCCTCATCATGAAGAAAGGGGGAGAGGATTGTTAGTGTAGAAGAAATACCAGGGTTTGCCAAGCGCTCCATCACTTTGTGTAATGAATCAGATCTCAAACAAATATTATAACTCGGCCCATTGCGAAGCGCGGAAGGAAAACCTGCATCTCGTGCCAAAAACAATGCCTGCAACAGAAAGTGCAATTTATAGGAGTTGATGATACGACTATTTAGTAAGCATTTGTTACGTGGACTCATTTGAAAAGGAAAATACTTATAGAAACTAAATTGAAAACGAGCGAAACGATAGGGAATAAAAAAAAATTAACCTAAACGAACATAACATGCTCCCCAGACCACTATGTGGTCAAATTTTTCATTAATAAAAGCCTGCATGAGTAACAAACAAAAAACACCGCATCTATGCTAGACAAGCACATCCTGCAGTGAAGGTATAATTACAGGCCTCAATCTATTAGCATGCAATACTTGCATACTATTCTCTCGTGCACTGTGGAATTACCAGAAAGAGGGGGTTGAAGTAATGAGCTATATATGGCTTTCATGTGTATAAACATATGGATGAGTGAGTTCAATGTTTATACTATGGGATGTATGCTTGGTAGAAGTGAAGATGGGAGGAAGGAAACAAGAGTGGAAATTTATGAAGGGCGTTTACAAAATATACGAAACCTTTTCTTTTGCGCATTTTCAAGCACACTCTAAAATACCAAAGCTAGAGTTCACTCTGTCCAAGATGAGCCTAAACCTCAAGTATATTTTCAATATAAAAATGCTCAACTAACCAATATTCATGCTGACTCAGACTCAGGCTCAACTATAAGTGGCATATTGCTATTATATGGTTCAGGTTCGAATACCACAAAACACGTGTGCAACTAGTGATTAGGAGGAAAGAAAAACAAAATAAGAGATACATTTCATTGATATATGATCATTGCTAGGGGTTAGGAATGATTGACTTTTAGTTGTAGAGGACTAAAGACTGCGGTGACATTTGTACGTAATAAGTTGAGTCATCAAAACAAAACAAACTACACTATTAATGAAGGGTAATGATACCTTCAGAATACCAATTTTTTATATAACTACATTACGACTCTCAATACTATTATTTTAATATTTTTTAATATCATTTAATTATAAATTTACTTTTTATTATATATATTTATTTTTAAACACATCATATAAACAATAGTATATAACTCCATGAATTGTCAAACTATCATTTTCCATTAATTAAGCTTTCATTACAAAATAAATACAATATTTCAAGATACAAAAATGTTTTTTTGACACCCATGTTCCACCCTACACCTCAATAAATATTAATATTTTAATTTTTTATAATTTTTTTAATTTTAAAAATTATTTTAACATTTTACATTTTACTTATATTTTCTTTAAAAAGTTTTTTTTTTAATTTTTTTATTAAAAATATTAATATTTTGTTGTGAAAGTAAAATGGAGCAAAATGTCAAAATATCATCAGCGTTCAGGAAAAGTTACCAATACAGTCACACGAACTCAGAGAGAGAGAGAGATTACCTGATGGACACTAAACACATCCAGATTTATCCTTGCATACATTTTATCTTTAACCAACGCAATAATATCTCTGAGAAGAAAATATCAATACACATCAGAGACACATATTCTTAAGGAACATCTCCTTTTAAGTATAAAAATGAGAATTACACATGTGGACAAAGGAGAAAATGAGAGTTTCTACCTTCTTGAATATATATCAAGTAATGAATAATTAACATCCACAATTGGTATTGAGCTAATTCCAGCTGCAAAGAACAGCAAACATAAGATACCACAAGATATAGAATAATTATTATAAATGTATTTTGCTATATAATAAATCAAGAATTATGAAGTTCTTAGCTTCCATTGCAAGGGGAAAATTATTCACGTACCAAAGAATGAAAAACTCCAAATTTGAAAATACCAAGGTAGAAGTGGTATATCTTTTTCTTTGTAAGATGGATTAACAAAAACATACAATTGATATGATATTTTCGGATTTGAGTCCCATCATGCAGTTTTGACCCACTCAGATGTATCTATCCAAAAGATCTATCTTTTAATTTTCTGTTCCCTTCCTTTAGTGATATACACTTTTTAAATATAAGACTTTGAAAAATTCCTTTTGTTGAGGAGGAAAAACAACTGCAACTTACGGAAACAAAATTAATGACCATTCAACATCTAGCTAGAACAAAAGACTTGACCCGCTTTGAAAGAGAAGAATGGTCACCTTGAATCAACAGAGACAGAGCTTCGCCAAGAGAAGCATGTGGCCATAACATAGCAAGTGGCTGTTTATTGGATTCCTCCGATTTTGATACCCATGTACCTATAGGTATCGAACTAATTGGTAACTGAAGAATAGGCAAGGAATCCGAAGAGTGCTTAAAATGCCTGCATATACCTGAAAAGTAAGTCCATACATTAGTTCCAAACCGTTTATGCATAGCCAATAAATCTAGAAGCTTACATTTTAGTATTTCTGAGAGGGAAGCAAGGTGTAGCAGCTGAGGAAATGAATCATCCTCTGAAGGGGAATGGATAATAGGAACTGTTGCCACCTTGTTTTGCAAAATTTTTAAAGCAACATCTTTTAGACACTCAAGGGGCCCAGCCTACAGAATAAGTATAAACATAGCATGAAATACTATACAATCATAAAAGACAACAAGAATTCACAATTAGCAGGACGTACAAGGCTAACAGGCAACCTCTTCAAAGTTATAATGTTGAAATAAAATTTAACTATCTATGTATCCATCGATCAATAAATATAATTGTAACAATCATGTTGTAGAATCCCTGATTAATTCCCTATTCCCAGAGCATAGAACCTTTTGAACTTGCCTAATAAGTTAACAATATCACAAATATATGAAATGGGAAAATTAATTTGATATGTGGAATATTTGTCGCAACTGCTCAGGAGCATGTAGCAGTTGCACTTACATGAACTAAATGTTGAGGGTATGTTCTCCCATTACTATCAGTTACGCATTTTTGTTCCTTTGCCTCTCTCCATGCTGCTATAGTATGTGAATCAAGTTGTTCTTCAGTCATGTTTGATCCATGAATCCTCAACTGAAATTAAGCATGTTAGATGAGCCACAGAATTTACAGAAACGTGCTGTGTATTTCTCCATAAGAGTGCTCTATAAATCAAAGATATTGAATAAGAGCGTATTTTAGAGAAAATTTTATGTATGGGCTGCATATCTCTTATTAACTGCTTGATCACAATCAATCGATGGATTCACGTCTCCTAGGTTACGCATTGACTTAGAAAAATCTAATGTATGTACCAACTCAACAAGATAAAAAATTATTGCTTCAACAAGGATACAACAAGGAGAGGGGGAAATAAATTGGAAGTTCCAGAGAACAAAGCATCAAGGGGATCCCTCCTTGAAAAAAATCAATAAAATTTTATGTGAAGCCAAAATGATAGGTAATTGGACCAAAATAATGTTTTACACCATTAATGTATGCCATGAATAAACCAAGAGAATAGATCAAGTATTATCATATTCCTTGTGATTTCTTTCAACTGCACAATAGTATAAGCATCGTTGAAGATATACATTTGGAAATTTCAATTTTTGTGGTTATTTACAATTTGGCAAGTCTTCATTTTTCATTACTTATACTGGAACCTGAGACGTGATATTTTTTATTAAGTATGTTATTCCTCACTAACCTCTTTTAGTACTAGAATGAAGTCCATAGCACTAAGCATTCCAACAAACTGGCTCTTGCTAGAATCCCACACAGCAGCTATAGATATTCCCTGTAAGCAGATAAACATACATAACGAGTCTGGGTGTATTCTCTAATGTGAAAAAAAAGAAAAAGATAAACACTTGTTCATTATTAGTGTAATTAGGGGAAGAAAAAACATACTTCTTGATAAAGAGCATGGAATGCTTGCTTAACTGGTAAAGTTTCATCCAAGGCAACAACCTAAAATTGCAAATCAAATCTAAAGCAGATGAGTTTCACATAAGAACAAGTAAGCTATTATTGAACGGCCAGTTGGACACATTAAAAGATTAAGAGAGAAGAAGTATTATTACCTTGCCTGACTCGGGAAGCAACTCATAAGCAGTTTGTGAAGACAAGAAAGTAGATATACGATGTCGTGAGACCTGCAGATCGGACTCTGAGATCCTCTGTTTAGCTTCCTGAAAAAGTTTTAAAGTCAAGGTAGATTTTTTTTTTGTGTAACATAATTTTGAGACCAAAAAGAATTATGGAAACAAACTAATTATACCACCCTTTTAAGAAAAAGATATAGAATACGAAGATTTTCTTTCTTTCTTTTGAAGCAAACATAGCTTAAAGGATTCAAGAATTTCCGGCATCATTTTTGTATTTATGAGTAAAAGAAGAAATATTACTGGAGGAAAGAAAGAAAGTACATATACACACCAGAGAGAACAAGTTAACAACATCTTACATAAGAAAGAAACAAGCAAAAGAAACAAAGCTATCAATAGAATGAGGTTCTTCAACCCTTTTGTACATATGTTATAAAGACTCAGTTAAATAGATTATAGGTTATACCCAAAAGAGATGCTAGAAAAATGACAGTCCCATTGTTAGATCTAGAGGCTGAGAAGAGAGTTCTTTAGCATACAACATATCTCTCCTCCAGCCAAACATGCCATAAAACAGCATAGACAGTGCATCAATATAGAGACTTCTCATGTTTGGAAGAAGAATTTCTCTATTATTCAGTTTCATTACTTACATCTTATATATATACATACATTTTTTACTCTTCCAAGTTACACGGTTTCCACTAAGGAAGGTACAATGTCAAGTAGTTGACCTTCTATCCACAACTGAACCTACATAATTAGCATCAGTATATGCCTCTAAACTAGCACTCTTGTTTCTTTTGAATAAAATTCCTCTTCCCAGTATTCCTTTCAAATACTGAACAATTCTAAGAGAAACTTGTAAATGTGTTTCCTTTGGTTGATGCATAAATTGGCTAATTAGACTCATACAAAAGCAATATTTGGTCTAGTGAGATAGATAAATAAGTCTTCCTACAAGTCTCTGATACATTTCTATATCTACAACAACATCATCATCTGCACTTCCCAACTTTGAATTTGGATCAATAGGTGTGCTTGTTGGTTTGCAGGCTGTTTTACCTGTTTCCAGTAACAGATCAGTAATGTATCTTTGTCGAGATATGAACATCGCTTTCTTGGAATGGGCTACTACTTCAATTCCCAGAAAATATTTCAACTTTCCTAAAGTCTTGATTTTAAATTCTTTGGCAAGACATTGGTTCAACCTTGGTTGCTCCTTTCATCATTTGCAATAACAATGATATCATCCACATAAACCAATAGAACTGCTACTCCCCCTGAATCAGAATGCTTGATAAACAGAGTGTGATCCCTTTGACTCTGTTTATATTTAAGGCTCATCATGATTTTGGTGAATTTCCCAAACCATGCTCTAGGTGACTCTTTCAACCCATATAGTGTTTTTCTCAACTTGTAAAATGTGTGGGCCTTGATTTGTCCTGTATACCCAGATGGTACTTCCATGTATATTTATTCTTCAAGATCCCCATGTAGAATTGCATTTTTCACATCAAATTGATGCAAGTTCCAATCATGGTTTGCTACCAAAGACAAAGTTACTCTGACCATGTTCATTTTTGCAACTGGTGCAAAGGTCTCCACGTAATCCACTCCATAAGTTTGAGTGAAATCCTTTAGCCGCCAGTCGGACCTTATAGCTCTCAATAGCCCAATCAGCCTTGTATTTGACTGTGTAAACCCACTTGCATCCAACAGGTTTTTTCCAAGTGGTAGGATGACTAGTTTCTAAGTATTGTTATTTTCCAATGCCTCCATTGCCAAATCCATGGCTTGTTTCCATTTTTTTGTCAATGCCTTACATGCAAAAAAAATGTATGATTGTGGTATTTAGGTTTGTGAGAAAGGTTTTATGGGTAAGTGAGAACTTTTCAAAGGATAGATAATTTGCTAAAGAGTAAGGTGGCTTAGTAGAGCAATTGGGAGATCTAAATTATGGTCTACATGTGCAATAGGTTCTACAGAAAGGAGTTCATTACTAGTAAGATCATCACAATTAGTAGAATTAAGATTTATAATGTCAAACACGTTTATCTCATGTAAATGATATAGGGTTGAAATCTTGAACAGAAGTAGATCATGGATGGCCTCTCCTCTTCGGGTATACACCAAATTTTTTCCAAACTTTGTATCATCATATGGTTTGATAACTGGTTTTACAAATTCATAATTTTGACCTGCAGATCCAAGATTTTGTACCACCTCCACTCCCTCCCTCTCTACTTCAGTTTCAATGGGATTACTCTTTTGACCCTCATTTTCTATACAAAAAACAGATTTTAGAATATAAAAGGCTTATAATTTTCTTCTCTTAAACTTCCCCCCTGAAGATGAGGATGATTAAAACAGCTTACTTGCTCATTGAAGGTAACATCCCTTGACACAAATATTTGGAAGGAGGATGAAGGCATTTATACCTTTTTTTGTGTGACAAAATATCCTAAGAAAACACATTTAGTAGCACTTGGGTCAAGTTTTCCCCTTTGCTATTTGTGAACATGTAAAAATGACACACCCAAGTAATCTAGGTGAAAACTTAAGTGTATGTGTTATGTGTGGATAGAATGGGTGTAGAACTTCCATTGAAGTTTTTAAAGACAAAATGGTAGAAGGCAATTTGTTAATTAAATAAGTGGCAGTAAGTATAGATGTAGAAATCACATTACTTGAGAGATCTTTGGTAAGTTTTTGTACAAATATCAGGTTTGTGGACAATGTAGAAACATGTAGCACATTTTCAGAATTATGGTTGGGTTTATTTGAACATCTCCTTGGCCAGCTGCCATTATCATGTTTCCATCAGTCGTGGAAATTTTTTGTTACTAGGGGAATATGTGGAAAAGAATTTAGGAAGAGGTGTCATACGTCAGTGGCTCCAGAGTCTAAAATCTAGTAGTGGGTGAAGGTGTATTTGAGACATTAAATCCAACAGAAAATGGTAACTTGCTAGAATATGTTAATGAACACATACATGTGGGTTTTTCTAGTTTACTAAGGAAGGACCTTACTCTCTTTAACTCCTCATAATTGAGGTGAATAAAGATCCTCCTTGATTTTTCAGGAACAGCAGCAACATGAACTGCTTGAATTCCTCTCTTTGGAGGACCCCATTTGTATCCCCAATCTTTGTTCTACGGTTTAGCATGCAACTTCCAACATTTGTCCCTAGTGTGGCGTGGCTTGTTGCAATAAGTACGCCATACTCCTTCATTTTTCTTTTCCATCTTTGTAAGTTAGCCTCCTTTACTTTCGTCTGTAACCATGGTTGTTATTCCTTCAGCAACCATTGCTGAACTTTCTGAAATAGGAGTCTCTAGCATTAGACTCCTCCTATTTTCTTCACTCCAAATAATTTCCATGACTTCATTGAGTCGTGGAACTTTCTCCCTTCCCAATATTTGAATTCTGACTTGATCATATTCTTGGTTTAGATCTACCAAGAAATCATACACCCGATCCTGTTTAATATACTCTCCTAGAATTGTTGAATCCTCGGAACACTTGGCCTTAATGACGCTGTAGTGATCCATCCAATTACATCCACAAAGCTTTAAGTTGATTAGCATACTTAGTAACAATCTTACATCTTATATATATGCATAGATACATTAGTTGTTGGATAAATTTGGAAACAAGCATTGTCTAGAAACAAATCCTTCAGATTGTGAGATTGATATGTTAGTAATATAAACATGATACAACCGATATACAGAATTAAAAAACAATAGCAATAAAATCTGAAACTTCCTAAAATATCTCGAAGAGACTTTCCCTCCTTAGTTCTACCAAAGCCTTTGAAGCTAAACGGAAGAAATTGTTCCACAAAATGGGCAAGGGAATGTCCACAAAAAAATATCTCTCACCGAGAAAAGGAAAATCCTTAAAGGAATCAGGTAAACACATTTGACCTTGAAAATTAGTAAAATAATCCTTTAAGAATAAGTTTCTTCTAGTGATTTCCTTTTGCTATGTCACTGTGGTAAGAGGAACAAGGCTGTTTAAATATTAATTGTTCCAATAAACTTAAGCTATTAAGTGAATGCTTAAGATTGGGTGCAGAACAAGACTCATTACCTAGATTTCATTATTCTTAATTTGTTTTATAATTTTTTACTGCTGCACACTCCCTTTCACAAGTGCCCTTTGAGCTTGACATGCATTAGTCTACTATACTCTTTGCTGACATTGAACTTTTTATTTTGAAAAGTGAGGGTGTGATGGATTGAAATCCCAACCACTTGGCCATAACTCATAAGAGGCTTTGATACCATGTCAAATACCAATTATCCCAAAAGCTTGTGAAAGATGAAGGCTAAAGATTGGTTTTACATCATCATAAAAGGAAAATAAGTCACCTTAAAAGTAAATAAATCTTCATTATTTCTTCTAACCAATAGATAATTGTCATCTTAAATTCTAACTACGGTAATTTAATGAGATGGGATTTACTATTGCCATGACCCTGTTAGCAACAAATTTACTATCACATATATGGTTGTTACAAGTAAGCTCAAAATTCCTATCCTCTTGCAAGCAAAGAAGGATCTTGCACTTTTTTTGGATGGATTCGGGAAAGGTGAGGAATAGTCATGAATTGATAATTTAAAATCTCAAGTTACATCACATCAGCATCTTCTTGCCTTTCATCAAAGTCAGAAACGTCTCCTACATAGGCAGTTTCAGACATGATAAAAATGTCCAAGTAGGACTAAAATGCATGCATGCTGCATTATGCTAACAGAAGAAAATATACTTTAAGCATGAAGATAATTATAACTGTCATCCACGAGTAATAGTCTATATTCTTTATAATACTATCCAAGCATAATCATATATGAAACAGTACAAGGCGATAAAGATCGTAAGGGAGAAAAAACTCACCACATGCTCAACGACATCAGTGTCAACCTCCATGTGGGATCGACCAGTTGTTTCAGCACTTAAGATAGGAGGTAAAATAACTGGTTGTCTCACTAAATAAAAATTCACTATCCCAAAGTTCCCATATACAAATGGCTGATGCTCATCATGCCGCCACTCACCATCTACATTGAATTTGTACTGCACAGAAGAGGAAACAATGTCATAACCGTAATAATAAAAGAAATATGCTTCCATATTATAGTCTTTCCTTAAATATCAGATACTTTGCAAGACACCTGTATTATATTAAACAAAAATAGAAACAAATTAGGGATTATTACAAGCCAGAATGTAAAAAGCGTCAAAGAAAAAGCAAAAACAAAGCTACAAGTTATGTCATCATATAGAACAAACATCAAAATTTAACATAACGGTTGATCGAAAAAATTTAACATAACGAAATGTATTCATGCCAAATATGCTATGAGTTAAATTTTTAATCCTGTTCAAATTATAAGAACCAAATCTACTAAATGTCCTTGTTGAAAATATAGGGCTTAAGGTATTGTTGGAGGGAAGTAAGAGAATGGTGATCTTGAATCAAATTCTCAATTTTTTTGTGTTCAATATTTTTACAGAGCACAAAGCGCTGACCCTTCTTTATACGAATACTATATCATAGCTAAAACTAAATAAAGAAAATGGAAACTAATCCAAACACATGATTTAAGATACTCTTATTCTTCCAAGATAAATTAAGATACTGTTGATATTCTTCACATGTTCTATTACTCACTCTCCAGTTAAAGCTTATTAAGGTTAATAATCTAAAGCTTATTGGATATGTTCATATATTCTTACACTCTTACTCAAGTTTAAGCTTATGGTTGTTTCAAATAAACCCTTTCAATATAATATGGACTCTACCGAACATAGCTGGAATGATTGCCGTCCTAGAGAGTTAGCTGGAATGTTGCATGACCAGGTGCATGACTTATCGGTCAGATTGGAGAAATCACCATTAGAATGATTCAGTAGGAGGCTGGTAGAATCAGCCCGTTTGTCAATAATCCGTTGGTACATGACTCACTGGTAAAACTAAGTTACCCAAATAATCAGCTGTGAAAATAAAACATTATGACGAACATCAGATGGTTTTGGATAGAGACAAAGTGAGATTACTTGGGACTGAAGAGCAAGAGCTTCAGGGACGGAGACTAGCAAGGCCAGACCATGTCCAAGACAAAAACGGGGGTGAGAGATCACATCTGGTACAAAAACTGACCATGGCCAAACCATGACAAGGACTAAGAATGAGGCTATAGTGCATCTATGACAAAAAATTGGGGGCCACAGGAAAATTTGCCAGCAGTGGCAAAAGGGAGTAATCAGATTTTAAGGAAACTACACAGCAGAATAATGACATGACCAGTCAAGGAGCATGTTGCCACTCTAATATCATATTGAAATTATGTTTTTAATTATTGAAGGAGGAAGTTGACAGAATACAAAGTTTGAATAAATTCTGGTGTATTTTAACGTGTTACAAGATGATATAAAATACAAGGCACACTTATACTAATACAGTAATACTATATCATAATGTTAATTATATCAGGAAACAAATCATGATGTAACAGGGAAATATGAAACTAATCTTGAAAGGTAATCAAAGATGCTCTAAATTATGCTAAGATACAATCAATACACTATTACATATTCTTTTTAAATTCTAACAGTCCATAAATGTAACTATAAAAATGTTTTCACCTACAATAAAGAAATTGATTCCCAAGGAAAGAACGAATACAAATAGAAAGATCATAATAAAGTTATATATTACTGAAAAAATTCATAACTGATCAAGAGTGTATTACCCGTGTCAATTCATAGAATAGCTCATAAAGCTGAACCCCTACACTCTTTTTTTTTTTGCTTTTCAAGGGATTGAATAAAAGTTCTACCCAAATCACTGTTTGTCCTTGGCATTTGAGCTAGGCCAAAGCATCAGCCAAACAAAATTTTAGAAAAATCAATAACGTCAGAAATTGCTCCTTCAAATGAATCAAATTTAATAAAAAAAAAAGGGTTTAGTTCTCGGTGAAGTTATATCTCATCTGCTCCAATCTATTGATTGGAGGAGGATGTAATGAAGCAGCAAGAGGTTCAATCCTCCAATAGGCCACGTAAGCACTTGCACCTTCAATGTATCTTTGAAAAGGGCATGATTATATATGTCAGTTCTTCTTTTTATGGGATGACAAACAGTAAGAATAAAAGTTAATACAGGCTTTCAATTTTTAGATTTGGAAAATTGATGTGAATCAACATGACATAATAAAATATTTTGTAAATGGGTAGCTTGAGCAGCAATGCGTCATTCTCAAGAGTCATATTATCAAAGTTGTAGATAGAAGGTAGTCTAATCTTCCATTTGGAAGACACAGAACTTAAAGCATTAGATTAGATGGTAACATCAACAACACCTTTTAATCTAACCTACAATCTAGACGCCCATGTTGTCTGTGAAAAAATTGCTTATATGACTTTCTTGAATGATGCAAATTACCAAAAAGTTCTCGATTTTAAAATTCATCCATTGACATTTAATTTTAAAATCGTATTTACTGCATAAAAAGAAGACAAGACAACTATTATAACTCATATGAGGGCCATGCCACTTTTTAACCCATAAATATGGTTATAAGTTATAAAAACTCCTTAAGAAAGATAAATATCATCATGAAGTTATTTACTTGTTTCTTTGACTATTCTACCGCATTAAAATCTAATTATTTAAAGGAATTAATTCACATGCAAGCTCCTTCTTTATCCTTTCTCTGTCAGTGACAGTGATCTCATTATCCCCTACTCTGATCAACGGAAAGAGGTGCATTCTGACCTACATGCCGTTGACCATATAAGGGAACAAGACGTAATTTTTTTTATTATAAGTTAATTCCTGAGGTTTGCAAAATTCAAAGAGGCCACGCCAAACAACCTGATGATATCCAGGCATTAAGCCGCAAATAACTTCAAATACACTCGGACATCCTTGCATGGGTGACATGGGTACTGTTGTCCATCTGTGTACAAAAAAGTGAACATATTTAAATTAATTATATTGTGCAATTAAAAAAAACAAACACCAAAAAGTTAGAAAACAGCCAAAAAAAGCAATCAAAGTGGCAGTGAGTGACACACTTACACCGTCACACGGTCACACTTCCCATGTTCATTAATGCACACACGCGTATCTAAGAACGAAACGGCCACAACAGAACCACCGTGGCAATAAACAATTCAAGAATACAAGTTCTTACCTCGTGAAAGACCCCGTTAGAAACACCATTCTTCCTCCGTGAGGCCAGACAAAACGCTTCGGGATCAAAACGGGCCCCACAGGCCCACCGCTCATGTGCCTTCTACTCGACCCGAACATTTCCACGCCTAAACTCATAGCTCTCTCCAGCACCAAAACCTGCAAACTCAACCAACACTAACAATCGGAACAATCTATCATAGCAGAGCAGAGGTGACCTCAATACTAACGCCAGCAGTGCTGCATGCATACCTTCTCCGCGACGAAAAGTCACAAAACTCGAAACTCGAAAACTCCGAACTGTGAACCGAGCTTCTGGATCGAGAATTCAGTACCTGGAATGAACAAAACTCAGTAGCTCCATCAAAGAAGCAATAGAAAGACGAAAGTAGAAACAGAGAGTTCAGTTTGACACAAAAAAAAAAAAAGAAACGAAGAGAAATTGGATTACGAGTAAAAAAGAGTGGAAGGAATTGTTCAAAGAATAATGCAGCAATGAAGCAAGTAAAGCATGTTGAATTTAGTTTAGGTTATGAGGTGTTGGTATATATAGGATGGTGGTGCATTGTGGAGTGTGTTGGTTGAAGAGTGAAATGGAGGAAGAAAGAGAGAGATGAAATGAAATTGAAGAAGAAAAGAATAGAAATAGGGAGAGAATAAAGGAAGAGAGAGAGGGAAACAAAGAGAAAAAAAAAAAAACAGAGTCCGCAGTAAAATTGCGTGCCCCTGCCAGCCCACCGTTCTAAAACGGGAAAACAACAACACAAACGTCAAAACAAAAACGCCTAACCGTCATTGGATTCATGCTATTCCTGTTGCTATTACCATCTAGAGAGAGAGAGAGAAGAGAGAGAGAGAAGAGAGAGAGAGAAGAGAGAGAGACTAATCTAATGCTATTCATGCTAATAACTTTCTAATCATTGTTGTTTTTCTTCAACCAGTTTTCTTAATGAACTTTTGCGACTCATCAAGCTATTTACTAACTTAATGATCTCTAACACATACATTGTGGAAGATGAGAGCTCCCAATAAATGGTCTTAAATAACTCTAATAGTATCTAAAAAGGGAATATTTTAAGTTTAACTCATTTTGTAAAATCTGCTTTATAAGTGAGGTTTGTAATAACATATAATATTATGAAATGTTTTAATTTCTAATGATATTAAAAAAAATTGTATTTAACCTTGTGACTTTAATTTTTTTATAAAAAAATCTCAAAAAGAATTTAAACTTAAAGCCATGATCCAAATTATGACTTTAAATAAAATAAAACCTAAAGTTATCTTTAGTCTCACAATTTTAATAAATTTGATATTATTTTTATATAAATCATATATTTTAACACGACTTTAATTATATATATATATATATATAATTTCTACATTTTAAAGTCATATTTCTAAATATGACTTACCAATTTTCATATGAAAAAATAAAAAATTATCCATTTCAATAAATATCATAAAAAAATACATTATTTTGATAAAAAAAAAAAAAACTTTGTTCAACACTGTTAATTTGAATTTAATTATGTGTTGATTTTCATTTCTTCATATTATTTTTTAATTCATATATACGAGTTTTGTTTCTTCAAACTATGAAAATGTTTTCCATTTTGTAATCTGACCAACATTACAGCTTGGAGTCCCTCCCCCCACAGGCTCTGCTCCTGCTTTTTTTTTTCTCGTGACCCCTTGTGACCACAATGGGGATTCCTTCAATGGCACAATTTTTAGTTTCGTTTTTTATTTGACTCAATTAGGAGAATTTTAGTTTTGTAGCTTGGTTTTTGTCTTTGTCAACAAAACATAACAATACTATATCTTCTCACCTCAATTCAATTCCGTTGAGAAGACTCTCTATACTATAATGTTTAATGTCACAGAAGTTCAAAAAAATGAAAGGTTTTATAATTTAAAAGTTATATAAGTTTATGTAAATCTTAACTCCCAGTTTTATAGAATTGAGTTAAGTTTAAAGTTCATTTTAGTTGTCGGACTATCCATAATATATAATTTTACGTACGAGTTGGTAGTTTAGTAGAAAATTTATTAGAGATCTCAAATCAATTAGAGACTTAAGTTCATTTCTTAATATATACTAATATACTCTTTACGTCATGAAAAAAAATCATAAACAAGTTATCATATCATTAATTACAATATCATTAATAAGGATCTAAATCCAAATCTTAATGGTCCAATGGTCATAATTACAAATAACTTGCTTCTCATCATCAGTGACCAGACTTATTTCTCTTTGAACCTTTTGTAAATCCAATGGACCCTAGGTTAAAAATCCTAATTATAATCTTAGTCTACATTAGGTTAACTCATAAAGTTATTAAAATGATATGATAGGTAATGTAGATAAAAACCAAAGAGCCCATATTCTAATATCGTCACTTGCCGGCAGCAAAAGATGACACACCTTAATATATATAAAAAAAAAAGAGAAGAAAGGACTGTAAAAAAGAATAGGGCTAAAGAAACAACAAAATTAGGATTTCCGATTTACCAAAAATCACAAGTTTTTTCTAATCTGTAAAGATATATAAAAACAGAAACACATAGTTCAAAATTTATCATTGAAAAAAGCACTAAATGATCAGAATTGCATCAGAATTGGCACGCAAAACACAATAAAATTGGCCAATAATACAAATAAAAGCATTAAAAATATGGCCCCGCATGCATAACTAAAACCAAAAAAGTACAGGAAATATTACTTTCACAACGAATATTTAATATGAGCTACTTGATAATTGTAAACTCAGTTTGTAAAATTTGAAAGTCTTGAAATCTGAAATGTTCAGCTCCTTTATTAGTTTTGTTTAGAGAGAAAGAGGTAAAAAATGTACACAACATGCAACAAAGTGTTTGGAAACATTGAAGATGAAAAGGATCATGACCATACTCCAATGATAAAGTGTTTGGAAACCTTTTCAAGGAAAGAACACACCACAAACTGAGACACCTACATATAATAAACTGGAAAAAAGCTGCTGGAATCAAATTTCCAAATGTAAAAACTATTTTAACACTCATCTGTTTAAGAACTAAGTATGATAATAAAATATGAAATTAATTTATTTAATTAAGATATAAAGTATAAAGAATTAATAAAAGTAGTTAATTAAGAATGTAAAATTTGAAAAGTGTAAAACTATATTCTCTATACATTCACTTACGTACAAAAACACATGCAGTAAAATACAATTTTACCCATTATTTGAGATACCGTAGCAGAAGTGAAGTCCTTATATAAAACAAGTTTGATGAATGTGATTGGAACATGAATAACCACCCGACAAATGCAAATAGCTAACCCTACATGCGTGTGAAACGGTTAAGGGAGCAATACGAATAACTAGAATATGCAGGTGTCACAGGTGAAAAAAAAAACCACAAAACGATAATATAAACAAAAGAACCGAAGTGCATCGTTCCCGAAACAAACTCAGATGAAACATAACGACAAAGTAAAACTGCAACCCTGCCACATTCCAAAACCGAGAATAATTGCAGTGACTTGAGACAGCATCACACACGAATATAATAGGGAAATTTACAAGTTTGGGTAACTTTCTCTCCGGCTAAATTTTAAAAAATTATAAAATTGTGTTGTGCATTCAAAAACTACTTCTAATATTTTTTTTTTATTTTTTTTAACTGAAGTCTGAGTTTGAAATCATAATTTTTAGTTTTTTTTAATCAAAATAATGTTTTGAAGCATTTTCTATATATACTTTTTATTTTTCAATATTTTTAAGTTTTCTAATCTTTTTGGCTTTTCAATTTTATTAATTTATTATTAAATATTTGTTTAATTACAATGATAAATTAATTAATAACATAAAATAATCAAATATTTATTTAAATTATATAAATTGTATTCAATTAAAAATAAAATTTAATTAATTATTTAAACTTACTAAATATTTATTTAAATTATAATAATTCAATTTCGTTAAGAACACTGTCTCTACTACAGTAATTTCACAGAAGTTCGAAAAAAATGAAAGGTTATGTAATTTAATGTCAAACAAACTATACTCTTAAGTCATGAAAAAATAAATCATAAGTTATCATATAGAAGATCATTAATCATTAATGAGAATCTAACTCCAAATCCTAATGGTTCAATAGTTATAATTACTAAATAACTTGAGAATACATTTTTTCCACTTCTTAATAGTATATATATGTAATAGTGTTAAATGACTACTCACACATTTCAAGTAAAAGACAAGTTTTCAAATCCTTATGCACGCTTTTCACATAATCAATGACCAGACTAGGATTTCTCTTTTATCCTTTATCCTTTGTAATCTTGATGGAACTCTAATTAGGTTAAAAATCCTAATTATAATCCTAGTCTACATTATTTCAAATACAAGCTCAAAAATCTAGTATACCTTATTTAAATACATTGCACAATTTTTATGTTACTTAATCCAATACATGATATTCTATACAATTATTCAAACTAAAGTCTGATTCAAAAAAATGATGACTTGTCCTTGTAGAAGTCTGCTAGAATTCAGTATTTTTATATTCTTCTAACTCAAAACTCTGGTTGTTGTTCCGTAGTGTGGATGTCTTATATGAGATATTATGTATATTTTTTTCATCCTAGAGTTGTCTTCTATACTAGACCCACGAAAGATAGACAAAATTTCAAATAGGCTCATTTGTGCTATTAAGTTCTCAAATCAAAATTATAGGTCTTCAACCTCCTTATTATGTGAATGTTGTGGTTGAATGATTTTTCATCAACCCCTCCATTTTGGGAAGAATCTGCCATCAGATCTATAATTCTTCATGACAACAACCTTGTTAAATAATCTTATTTTAAAGATATATTTATCCTAACTTATAAATAAGATAAAAATATAAAGATTCGTTTATAAAATAAAGGAAATGAAGGTAGAAAAAAAGGATAAATAATTGTTTCACAATCTCATAATTTCCTTATACAACTTTGTTACTTTCTTTTTCTAATCTAGACTCAGTATCACCTTCTTGTGAAATAACAAATTGAATTTCATTGTAATTCTCCTATTGAATTTCAGACTCAGAAAAAGTATATCATGCCTCACAAAAAACTACATCTATAGTAGTAAACATTTGTTTGGTTTGTGGATTGTAGCATTGATATCTTTTTTGTTGAGGAGCATAGCCAAGGAACACACACCTTTTAGCTAGGAGACAATTTACTTCTCTGATGTTTGTGTAAGTGAGCATAAGCCACACAACCAAAAACTTTGTGTTAATTCAACAATTCTAAGACTTAGTATTGCATATATAAGGAATTGAAGGTGCATTTCATACTTAATAAACCTAGAAAGTGTTTGTTGACAATGTATATTGAATATATGAGAGTCTCTATTCTCAATATATTGTTGTCATGTGAGCTCTAATATGTGCACCTCATACCACCTTCAATGGATGACAATTCTTTCATTCTTCCACCTCATTTTGTTATTGAGTGTTTGGACAAGATCTTTGTAAACAAATCCTTTGGCTACTAAAAATCGTCGAAGTTACATAATTGCATGTATTCTTTTCTATGATCACCACACAATACCTAAACTTTTGTTTGCACTGAGTGTCAATCATTTTTTTTAAATAGTCCTCCAACTTCACTTTTAGACTTCATCAAAACGTTACAAATCACATTGATTCACTCAATGTTGTAACCTCATATGAATACTATACATCTGATAAATGATCATAAAAGAAAAAGAATGTTTATTTGAAATGAAAGGAAAATGAGTTGTGACTCTTTGCAAGCTCACAAACACCAATACAAAGTTCAAGTGTCTATTTGATACATTTGGAAATAATTTCTTTATGTAACCAAAACACATGTCCTAGACGCTTTTGCCATATTTTTTTTTTTTATCAGCAATAAGACGCTTTTGCCATAATCAAATATCCTCGCATTTTTTCACGTCGTTTAGAGTTTAAAATAGTGTAAATAACTATACTTAATATCCCTACAAATCATACAATAAGCGAAGATAATATAAACTATACATCGATATTATAGACAATTGTGTTATATGAAAATATATTTTTAATTTTCACTAGAACAAGATACTAAATATAAAATTATATATATAACCACATAAATACTCAAATAATTACTTTTTTTATATTTATAAGATGGTAATACGGTTATAAAAATATTTATTAGTGTCAAAGATTGGAATTAGTGTCAAAGATTTTATTTAAAAAAATATATAGTACATGTAACGGTATAGTTAAGTTTTATTTATATAAATAGAATTACATTAGCATATAACTCATAAAGTTATTAAAATGATATAATAGGTAATGAAAATAAAAATCAAAGATATAATTTATACCTATATATAAAAATGTTTTCCTTTTTAAGTGCTCTCAATTTTTTTTTTATATTTTGTCTTTATATTAATATTTAATTTATTATTGTATTATGGGCATTGAGTCAATTACTATTGGAAGCAATTTTTTTAATTTAATTTTCTAAAATATATCTTCATTCCTTCAATTTTCATGAACTTTTGTTGCTTTCAAATTTGAATTTTTGGATTTTATCACCCTTTTTCTCTCTCTTTGCTCTTCACTTTATCTCTCTTCTTTCTCAAAATTTTTGAAATTAAATAACATGACTATCATGCTCTCTATAGTGTGTCTCTAGTACATAATACACATAAATCTATATTTCATTTAAATAAATATAAATATACATATAATAATAATAATAAATAAATAAATAAAAAATGCAAAAAAAAAAACAAAACTACCAATGATTTAAATTCTATTATCTTCACTTTTCTAACTAAAGATAACACACCTTAATATAAAAAAAAAGGGACAGTAAAAAAAATGGAACTAATGAAACAACAACAAAAATTCAAATTTATCCAAAATCACAATTGCCTGTTGAATAAATATATTATACAAATAGAAACACAAAATTCAAAATTTATCATTGAAAATAGCACTAAAGGATCATAATTGCATCAGAATTGGCACGCAAAACACAATAAAATTGACCAATAATACAATTAAATTAAAAGCATTAAAACATGACCAGCATGTATAACTAAAACCAAAAAAGTACAGGAAATATTACTTTCACAATGCATAATAATAATATGAGCTACTTGATCATTGTAAAATTTGAAATCTGAAATGTTCAGCTCCTTTATTAGCTTTTTTTTTAGAGAGGAAGAGGTAAAAATGGGATACACAACATGCAGTATGAAAGAAATCGTGAATCATTAAAGATGAAAAGGATCATGAGCATCGTCCAATGATAACAATGTACAAAATATGAAGAGATATATTCTCTATACATCCACTTACGTCCAAAAAGACATGCACCAAAATACAATTTCACCCATTGTTTGAGACACCAGCAGAACTGAAGTCCTCAACCTAGACAAAAGACAATCTTATATATATAACAAGTTTCATAAATGTGATTGGAGCATGAATAACCACCCGACAAATGGAAATAGCTAACCCTACATGCGTGTGAATGGTTAAGGGAGCAACACGAATAACCAGAATATGCAGCTGTCACAAGTCCCACAGGTAAAAAAAAAATGCAAAAAACTAATATAAGCAAAAGAACCGAAGTGCATCATCCCATGAAAGATGAAGCATAACAACAAAGGAAAACTGCAACCTTGTCACATTCCAAAACGGAGAATAATTACAATGACTTGAGACAGCATCACACACGAATATATCAGGGAAATTTACAACAAGTTTGAGTAACTTTTTTTTGGGCTAAATTTTAAAAAAATTATAAACATAATTAATTCTTACATAAACAACTTTCAAATTTTATTTCTAACTTGTGCATAATTTTTTTTTTTAACTGTTTGGAAGCATTTTTTACATATTTTTTATTTTTCAATGTGTCATTGTTTTTCAATGTATTTTGGTTTTTTATTTTTATTATTTTTTAATTTTATTATTAATATTTGTTTATATTTTTAATTAATAACTTAAACTAATTAAATATTTACATTATCTGAATTATAATCAATTAAAAATAATTAAATACACAATTTTAAAAATTAATTAATTATTTAAAATTTCTAAACATTTATTTAAATTATAATAATAAACTATCTAAATTCTAATTATACATAATTAAATATACAATTTTAAAAATAAATAACATAAAAAATAAGATGCATTTGCTTTTATAAGTTTAATATGAGGTGTGAAGAATGTGTGCATGGAGGTGCAAGAAGAAGCAGCCTACTTGGTGCTCTCTTTCCACCCAATCCAGAAGATAATATTATTCTTAACCTGTTAATCTATGAATGGATTATATATAATGCTTAATCTAGACCACACTAAGTGAATTATAATTAAATAATTTTTATAATTAGTGTCACTTTGTCATAATAAATAAAAGGATATAAATTTCAGATAATTAAAATCACATTATAAATAAAGTTATTTACAAAAAAATAAAAGAAGTTGTTACTAAGACTAAGAGGGCTACATTTAATTATTACCAGTGGATACATAATCACTGTCATAGTTATGAAGTTAGTAAAATAACATTGTAAAAATTTATGAAAGTTAAATATAGTCAATAGTTTGTGATGTACTTTTCAATGATCCCATGGATTTAACAAAGATAATTTATCACACAAATAGAGTGAAAAAAGAAAAAAAATACAATTATGAGAAAAATAAATAAAAGTTCACACTAAAGATTACATAGTTAACATATGTTACATAAAATGTATATATATTAAGATATTGTATACTTTTTATACATAGTTATTTTTTTTAAATACACATTGATGCCTGTGTTTTTGCTGGTTAAAGAATAAGCCAAATACAAAAAAACATAATCATCCTCTATTTGCGTCCCTTCTCCCAAATCTTTCCCACCACCACTGGTATTGCACCCTTTCTTCTTCGCTGTTCGTCTGCCCCTGTAAATCACTTTTCTTCTCACTTCAGTTATCTTACTTTTTTTAATCTTTATAATTCAAATCTTTCTGCTAGTCTTCTGTTGATTTTGTTATATTGCCTGTTACTCTCCAATTTTTGGACTACTGCGGCTTTGTCACTATTTTCGCACTTGCCCCTTTTCGTTTTCTCTTTTCAATGTTAGGGCTCGAATGCATATATGAATTCTTAGAGCTATTTTCATTGATTTGGTATCTTCTACCCTGATCCAAAGTCTGCTATGACATTGCTTCAACAGTAGGGTTTACAGAAATAAAATCGTAAAAGATGATTTATTGTCTCTTTCTTTGCCAATAGTTTGCATATATGTATAGATTTTTATAACTATCCATCCAGATATCTTATCCTTAAATTCAAGAAGATTGTCTAATATTCATGTGTTATTGTTATTCACTCTGACACTGGAATACTAGTTAACGGAGAGTAATGTATAATTCGCAATTGCTGAATTATTTTGTATTTTCCTACACACTTGATGCTTTGTGGGAGGCCGGAACAACTGTATTTTTTAGTGCATTTTAATACAAAATCCTGTAATAGTGACCTAAATTCCTCATCATCTTGTTTAGTTTTATAACTTTATACCTTTGTCTTAACTTACCCCTAATACCTTTGTTTTAACTTACCCCTTATATGGTTAAAAATCTCAGAATCAGTTGAAAACCTTTCTTTTAATACTTTAATGGCCATAGAGTCCTTCATTGTAGTTGTAATATGTCATTCTAAAAGAAAAACATATATGGTTATTTCTTTTATTAGTTTTAGTTTTGGTTTTAGGTATTCAACAATACTTACCGATTAAATTTCCTATGTTTGATAATGTTGATTTCTAAAGGTTCCTCATCACGGACATTGCTATCTGACGACCTCAGCTTGGAGAACCTCGGCCTTAATCTGTGCTTGTCCTTTTTCATTTGTGAATCAAACAGTAAAAGCAGTTCAGTTAGGGCTCTCATTCTCCATGGCTGATTTTATGACCTCTACTCATCGAGTGAAGTGGATTTTCTCCCCTCAACAGCTGGTAATTTTCTTCGCTTCTGCCTTTGCTATTCATTTAAAATCAAGATTCATAATCACTTTTGCTACCTCAAATGAGGCTGACATAATTTTTCTGTGCAAGAGGGAGTTTTAGGGGAGGGGAAATAGAAAATCTATTTTATGTTATATTATTTGTACAGTTTACTGTTTCATTTTTCTTATATCTATTTTGATTTTAGGTTGAGAAATATAAAGCAGCTAATCAGAGAGCCAAACAAATTCTAGAGAAGGTATACAGACTTTTCCCTTGCCTTATAATTATCTTCATAAACTAATGCAAGTTTTAACCAGCAAGCTTTAGGACCATACAACCTTATAGTATTTGTTGTTGCATATTTTTGTGAACAATGTGACCTTTTGGGTGCTGTTTTCTCCTTATAACTTGTAGACAGAAATTGGGTTGGTGGGTTTGGGTGCACAACTTGATTTATTTAAGAAGCTCTTGTCACATTAGAACATATGCCATAAATTTGACGATAAACTGCTGGAATAAGTTATTTGAAGGGTTTATTTTGATATGGTACACCAAGAAATTTCTGGACAACCTAAAAAGAGCCTGTGGGAGTCATAAATTTAAATAAGCTCCATATAAACGACTGTATAATATTTTATAAAAGTTTGTTATTTGGCTGCTGATGACTATTAATCTCTTAAACAAGTATGGTGCAACTCTAATGGAAGTAGATGTTGATGGTTCATTGTCATATCCTGAACCCCAGATGACTGCAAAAGACACTGGTAATGTCTTTTCCACAAATTTGATTCACTTTTATCTCAATATGTAGACAATAATGTGTCTTTTAATAATTGTTTTCAAAGTGTTTCATTATGTTTTGGTTCCCCCTGATTGTCTGTGAGTTTCTATTTTCTACTGTTCACATGGGTAGTATTTCTCGTTAGGTGAGAAGCATTCTCGGACAAAACCTCTTAGTATTGAAGAAGAACAATGCATACGGGTATTTTATGAAAACAAGCTACAAGAAGTATGTAACAATTTTCGCTTCCCTCATAAAATCCAGGTATGCAAGCCATCCTCCAGATATTTTAAATGTAATTGTGATTTGTAAAGCAGTCTGTGATGAGTTGATTAGGGCAACACTGTTTTCTATTATCATTTTTTTTAATTAGTTTGGAATATACAGGCAACAGCCCTCATCTATTTTAAAAGATTCTATCTACAATGGTCGGTGATGGAACATCAACCAAAACATATTATGTAAGATTTGCTTTCAGTCAGTCTTATGAGAACCTCTAGTCTAAAGATGAAGATCACACTTGTACTTTTGACAATATTATGATGGAATTTAAATTCATAATTATAGGGACTTTGTTACTTTATTTATTTTTAGATGTTGATATTGGTTGGATGATTGCACCTGGTGCGCCACATACTTTCTGTGGATTGATCATTAGTTTTTCTTTTGGTTAATATTTTTATCCTTTTGATCTAATTCCTTATTTTGTATGGTTTGGTTTGAGTGATCACCTGTTTAGCTGTCATAAGTTTGATGGATTGTATGGTTATTTATATATATTTTTTCAATCTTTCTGTTTTACTTGTTAGTTTTCAGTGTATCAGACTGAATTTTTCTCAGGTTGACCTGCATATATGCTGCTTGTAAGATAGAAGAAAATCATGTGTCAGCTGAGGAGCTTGGTAAGGGGATCTCACAGGATCATCAAATGATTCTCAATAATGAGATGATAGTTTATCAGGCATGGATAGGCCCCAAATAAGAAAATGATCTATTTCTCATTTTTTGTTTTTGTTCATCTTTGACATGAAATCCTTGTTTTGCCGAGTTTGGAATTTGATCTAATTGTTTACGCACCATATCGCTCAGTTGAAGGTTTTATAAATGATATGGAGGTTTGTCTGGTTGGCCTGAGTGGATTTTTTTTAAAATGTTAAATTTATTAAATTATTTTTGCATCTCAGAAAGTTAATAAATATCACAGTTACTCTTTTTCTGGATTAGTAATTTCATGACTTGGCTGATATAAACTGTGTTTTTTTAGTGATTTTATTTTATGCTAAAAATAATATCTATCGGCATAGACAGGAATTTTGCAATGCTGGTGATGATCAGCTTCAAATGCTCAAGGTACTTACTTATATTCCTATTGTCCAACGAAATTGATTGATATCTTGCTGAGCACATTGTTGTGACTGTGAGTAGATGGAACTCTTTTTGCTTTTTATTTATTTGTAGACTGTCTTGTAACATTCGCTCCCACCCCCCATTTCTGTGACAATTGGTGGTAATTGGGGCTGTTTGCTACTTGCTCTTTTCATAAAAGTAACTATTTTCAAATAAATCACTACTAAGATTTTCATGCATGTGCTTCAACTTTTCAAAATAGTAAGAAGCTGAAAAGAATCTAAAATTTGATTGAAAATTAGTTAGTAGGCATTTTTAATAGTTTTGTAGTAATAATTGTCTATTTTTAGAACTGTCTTTTATGATTGTAAACAAGCATAATTTTGCTTTCTTTTCTCAAATATCTCTAAAATTTAAGCACTAGAATATTTTTTTAATATACCCAGTCATTCGTTTTCTATAACTAAAATTTATTCTAAAACATAATGAATTTAAATAATTTATGTTTGGGAACTGCATAGCTTGCAGTTAAATGGTCTCCATCCATCATTGTTCTACTTGAAATGTAAATATATTTCTTTATTTTTAATTGGCATTTAGCAAAATATTGAGTATAAAGGACCATAAAAACAAAAGTTATTGGGGCAATTTCTTTCTATACACTCGGAACATATGAAATGAAAGGTGTGAAGAGGTCAACGTGGGCCATTCTCACATCTGATTCTTTCATGATGAACTTCCAATATGTGTGTATTGATGGGCTCCTATATTCCCTTCTCTTCCGGAGCAATGTTTTTTGTATATGTTTAACCGATGTACTTCCCTAGGTATAAAAACTTCATGCATCTTTTTTATTTGGGCATGTTCACTGGCATTTGATAATTTTTTGTTGATGTTATATAGACTTTGCAAGAGACAGCAAGGTTGGAAGTTGATAAAATGATGCTTACAGATGCACCACTTTTATTTCCTCCTGGGCAGGTATTCTAAAAATAATCTCCCTATCTATATATATAGACAAATAGAGAGAGAGAGAGAGTCCCTTTAGCAGTGTTTTTGTTACTGACAGCAGCCACAACACAAGTTTTCCTTGTTCTCTTTTGCCTTTAGGAAGGATTTCAAATAAAAAAATTGCATGTTTTGTAATTAATTTAGGTCAGTGTACTATCCAAAATCAAGTAATCATGTCACAAATCACAACCCAGGCTAGTGAAAATTAATGAACTAAATTTAAGAAAGATTAGTCACCCATTAATCACTTCACATATATATTGATTCACCGTTATCATTATTCTTTAATATCAGTTGATTGTTTCAAAATTAGAAATATGCTTGCCAGGTTTTCCATATCATCAGCAAAACAAAAAACCTAAGCTATACCTCTCAATTACTGATTTGCAACTAAACATTTTCTAGTCAATCTAGATCAATATTCTACTTCAGCTTTGTTTTAAACCATTTTACATCAAAATCTAACCCTACCTGTTTGGTTCTTCTGATGCAGTTGGCCTTGGCTGCTCTGGGTAACTCAAATGCACTGCACAAAGTCGTTGACTTCGATAGGTACAAATAATTGCTTCACATGTTTATTTCCGATAATTTATTCTGAACCTTCCCCCTGTTCTTTTCCCTTTTATTATCTGTTACAAAGTCGTGTAACAAAATGGCCTGCCTGAGATGTGTTATTGTGGTATATATTCACTCTTTATGTCTTTATGCCGACACTTAATTGCAGTTATCTTGGGAGCATTCTTTCCCGTCAGAATTCCATGCATACAATGGCCGAGCTTGATGAATCACTGCATGCAATTGATTCTTGTGTAATTGTTTCTTATTCTGATATTTGTGATTAAACTGAACTACTGATGTGAAATTCCGAATAAACATTTTGTATTAGGCAGCAATTGTGGTTTTTCTTCTGTTTTACATGTGGACCATTGTGGCATTGGATATGTATGCAGGTTAAAAAATACAAAATTCCGTCTGAGAAGGAATTGAAGCATATCAACCGAAAACTGAAGTCTTGTTGGGGTCATAGCTCTCACGACGAGTACTTCCTTCAACCTTATATTGAATTACATGCCGGCCTACAAATCCACCAAAAAGAAAAAACCTTTTGTTCTGTATTAATAACTTTGGCTTTGTTTACAGGGGCAAGAAGCGGGAAAAGAAATCAAAGCACAAGTCCAAACGGAGCTCAAGTGAAGCACAAAATATGCCATCTCTTGTCTAGCGTTATATTCATTTCAAATGGATTGGAATTTTTCAGTTTCTTTTTGTCTAACGTTACCTGATCCTACATGCAAGAGCGTTTGAGGGCAAGGAGCCTTTTGAAAACTCCTGCCTGCTTACTAGTGAGTCTAATTTTGTTGCTTCACTTTATGCCCCTCAATTGACATTCATATTTTGTGCTTGACATTTTACTCAACAGTATGGCTGTGGAAGTACACATATTTTCCCCTCGCCTATGTTCTTTTGTCTTTCTTCCCTGATGAACCCCACCCCCAACTTCTCTATTTCTTAAGTGTTTGTGAATCAATAATTTGTTAACAATTGGTTTATTTCATCAAAACTGACATTTTTTAATTGATTAATTGCTTTACTTTACACCTTCTATGCAATTCCTACAATTTTGAAAACCCTTGTCTATCTATTCTCTTGTCTTTAATTTTGTTTTATTTATGTAAAACTGTCCATTAGATCTGACAAAATTACATGAATGTTTCTTATTTTCAAATGAAATACTCATTTTTATATTGAATTTGTCTAGCATTAGTTCACCTTTTTAATGTACCAATAGAACAGTTTCAGTGACTCTATCTGTGTGCTTTCAAATTGAAGAAAGTAGTTTTCCAATTTGCAAAAACTCCCATCCCAAAGTTTTTACAGTTTCACAATTTGTTTTTGGAATTATTTGATACATTACAATATATAAAACATTTATTTAAATTCAAAATAATGTTTTTAAATTTAATCCCGTAAGGAATATTGTTGAAAAAAAGGAAAAATGCAGAAGCGGGATAAAAAGAGAAAAAAAGGAAATTGAGAAGAAAATAACCTACCCTAACCATGCTATTTTATAATAGGGCATTTTCTTTCGACACTTCGATACTTCTTGAATGATTCATGGAATATATTTAAAATTGTATAATTTAAACATATTTTGAATTGAATAATTTATAATGCATATCTAATTTGAAATAAATTTTTGGGATACATAATCTGGATATATTCAAAATATATTTTAGATTATATAAAAAAATGTGGAATGCATTTCTGATTTCGGAAATGTTACAACCTATATATTTTTGGATTACGAAATAGAATTTTAAATTTGTAAGCATATTTTAAATTATACGTATATTTTCAATTAGAAATCTGAATCACGTAGAATTTAGATTTTTCTAATCTAAGATGGATGTGCTAGAAGAAAACATGATATAGAGGAAGACATCGAATTATTATAGAGGGAGACATTGAATTATAATAGGGGAGTTGCGTTTTGGACCCCCCATAGTCTAAAATGCCACTTTCATATATTCTGAAAATTCATTTTTACCGTTTTAAAATTATATAATGAGATGTAAAATCCAGAATAAAAAAATGTATTTAATAATGCACAGTTCATAATATTTTCTGAATTGTGTATTTTGGAATATATCTTTTGTATTTCAGATTATACATTATGGATTACATTACTTTTAGATTTTTTTAAAATAATTTGATATTTTTAGATTTTTTACATAGGCTAACTACAATGATTTGCTGGTTTTGTATCATGTTAGAGTACTTTTTGTCATATGTCCACAGTCGATTATGCGTGCATGATCCTGTTGAATATATCTTGCATTAACTGAAATTATATTAGACATCTGAAAACTAAAAAAGAAACTACAGTAACGTAGTAATGAAAATAACTTATTGGACAAACATATTCCTACTGGAACGACGATACAATACTTATAATCAATCTTTGTTTGCCCAAGAAAGTATATATGAGTGTGACACTAATCTGAACCAGTGCATGTATTTGGCTGCACATGCTGAGGGATGTGAAATAGTATCACACTAGTAACAAGATGGTCGACAAAGTGCAACATTCGATCATCAATGACAATAACCACCTCCTTCAAAAGGTAGGGGAGGTTGAGGAATTGTCTACTCATGCCAAATTGACGCATAACACACTTTGGCAAATGACGTTGTGAACACATCCCAAACTAGATATATCTTGAGAAAATGACCATGTCTTAAATGTCTGACTAGGATGAAAGCATCACAACATGGGTAAAATCATTGATCTAGACCCTCACAATGACAACTGTACATATGTGGCGTCTGATGACATAATGGCACGCCCAAGGGAGGAGAAGCTCTTGATATGTGAGAGCGATATACCGATTCCCATTTCTAGGTAGTGTTCATATTTCTACACTTGATCCAAATGAACCGAATATTATTTATATATTTAATTGAAAATAAATCTAAATTGTTCAATTTATGTATATTATTTACCTTAACAACATGACATGACCTTTTAATTGCTTTGTCAAGCATCACCAAGTTGGTCATACATATGACTGAGTGTGTAAACTCCACATGCGTACCTGCCACATATCCTCAAATTCATAAATAGGGACAAGTACAACATGTTAAACAATGTAAGACTTTTATTAGTAAAAATTGTGCACGTAACTAGATGCAACAAATAAGCGTGAGTGACGAACTCCTATATGTGGTGTACGATGCAATCTTCGTACACCTCGTGCCACCAACTTAATCAGATGTGAGCACCACGAAACTACCTCAACTCTATTGCGACATTATCAAAATCTACTCCAAGCAGCTAAACCAACAACGATGACATTAATGTGAAATGTAACGTCAAATACGAACAAAACTGTCCCACAATTGGGAGATGCAACAGTGCAGGCACATCATCTAGAGTAATGGTCATCTCATCAATATGGGAGGTGGAAATTGTTGGTGTGATAATGCCATCTTTCAACAAAGGTTGGTATGAAATTTATCAACGATCTCATAACCAACATTGCACAATTACAACAACCTGGTATTAAGCATCGTAGCCTCAATTTGAGAATGAGAGATTCCAAACTTACTTAACTTACGTCCATAGGAGACCAACTTTAGTTCCTCTTCATCCTCATCCTCCCACATTCTACAAGCCATGTGGTCAATATAAACTTGTTCTATATCCCTTCTATTGACCGACACTAACTTGCGCTTATGATGATGATCCAACTCTGGTCCTGGCCATATCTCAACCAATAATAATAATAAACAATGAATACTTCTTTTCAAATTAATAATTATATTATGGATCCAAAAATACATTATGGAATGCACAATGCAGAGTATATATACATTTTTTATTATATATTCTGTAATGTGCTCTAAATATGAAAATACACTTTGAAATGTACAATCCATAGCATATATACACACTATATACACACATTTTGGATTGTGCATTCAAGAATATATTTTTGTCAGAAAATGATATAACACAAAACCAACAAAAATAAACCCATAAACACTTACCTCTTTAACAAGTGCAATGGTGCACTGTAGTCGTTAGCGATGGTGACCAATGCAGTTCAAATAGGACTCTCACCCACCCACGAACGAAGGAGGACAAAAATTAAAGAGTAGTGGAAGGGAGGTGGAGCGAAGACGAAAGAAGAAGAGATGGGGAAAAGAAAAAAAATTGTAGGCTAAATATAAATATAAAAGAGGGGTAGTTTGGTATTTTCACATACACTATGGGTTGCAATCGCATAGTCCTAAATTGGAGGGCAAATTCTGCCTTCACCTCTATACCTTCCCCTCACCTCCATATTAATGGTGAAAAGTCAATTTTAACCTTTTTAAATTTTTAAATAATCCTAAATGAGGGTTTTTGACATCATGGGGCTATTTTTTTGTTTTTTACTAAAATGGGGTCCGTTTAAAAAAAATTACAAATTTGGGGCAAGTCATGCAAATTTGGCACGACTTCATATGCATAACTCGTCCCAATTTGACACGATTCTGCCATGTCATACTGAAGTCGTGCCAACTTGACACGACTTCTGCCACGTCATATTTTTATTTTATTTTTTAAAATTTTATTGTTTATATATTGGGTAGTAAGTTATGTAATGTTAAAAATTAATTTGATATATTGATCATCACCCTCCACGAAAACCTCGACGACAAATACGAAGACCACATTGTAGCACGTCTTCCCATAAATAATTTACTTCTAGATCAACTTTATATTTTTATTTTATATCTTGTAATGAATCTTACTAATTTGTTTAATTCTAATTAATCTTTTCTCATTATTACGTGTTATGTAAAATCATTCATTCTCAAGCTATTTATTTTGCAAATTCAAAACAATAATTTTTTATTTATTTTTCAAATACAATAAATTTTCATTTATGTATTTATTTCCAAATTCAATAACAATTTTCTTCATTTTTTAATTAATCAAATAATCAAGTTATTGTATTACATTACCGTCAAACATAATCCATACACGATTATCCAATTTTTTGTTCCTTAAAACTAACACTCTTAGAAAATTATGCATCAAATTAATTTTTAACATTACTTGACTTACTACCCAATATATAAACAATAAAATTTAAAAAAAATAAAAAAAATTATGACGTGGCAGAAGTCGTGTCAAGTTGACACGACTTCAGTATGACATGACACTTCAATATGACATGGCAGAGTCGTGTCAAATTGGGACGAGTTGTGCATATGAAGTCGTGCTAAATTGGCACGACTTGCCCAAATTTGTAATTTTTTTTAAACGGACCCATTTTGGTAAAAAGCAAAAAAAATATACCCCATGATGGTAAAAAAACCCCTAAATGAAGTATAATCTCACATTTTTAGATAACCTCAATTGCACTCTCATACCTCCAATTCCAGTCACAATACTTGCATTCTTCTCTAGCCGCAACACTTTCAATCTTCTCCAACCACAATGTTTGAGAGAGCAGTTCCATAATTTGAGCGTGTGTGAGAAGGTTGACAAGAAGATTTGTTGTATCCGACATTCCTCAATGCAAAGATAATTGTTTTTTAGAGTTTGGTACTCCATTTTTGCACCTTGGTAGTTTTTTTTTTTTGGTTTTGTGACTTCTAAAAGAATAAAAAAAAATAGCTGAAAGAAAATACAACCATAAAAACACCACAAAATTTATCTCAATCACTACAAACAATTAACATCACTTAAAAATGAAGAAAAAAATATTATATTTTTCATCCTACTCAGAAGAATATTGTTGGATTTAAAAAAAAGTATGGAAATCAAGAATGAATATGAAGGGAGAATTTGGCTAATAGGAGTGGGCAATTGCTTCCTGCACCATATCACTGCACCCGATTCCAGCGGAAAAGACAAAACTATCCTTAAAAAAAATTTCCGAAATATGTGTTCCGAATTTTTTTTCCGGAACGAAATTTTATATTACGGATTTTTTTATCCGGAATGAGTTTCTCATTTTTGTTTCCAGATTTTTATTTCCGAAACACAATAATCTCTTTTCCAGATTTTTTTTCCAGAATGTATTATTTATCAATTCTGGATTTTTTTGTCCGGAATAGAATTTTAAATTTTGTTTCCGGATTTTTATTTCCGAAACTCAATAACCACTTCCAGATATATTTTTCCGGAATATATTATTTTTAATTCCGGATTTTTATTTCCGGAATAAAGGGCATTTTTGGAATTTTTAAAATTGTGTTGGGTGCAGGTTAAAATGTGTTGGGTGCAGGGAGCATTTGCCATAGGAGTGTTATCTATCAGGCCAAGCCCACAATGAAAAGAAAGATTGGGCTGTCCTAATGAGAATGGATTGTTCTCTCCTGAGCGAATGGTAGTTGGCGAATGTTCCCGCAGGGTCCGAAGTGGAAGCCTTCAAAATCAAAATCGCGTGCTTAGCCTCCTCCACCTTCACCCTTCCTTTGCGCGCTTCACCACTCAACAAGGCAATTCTTCACCTTTTCGTCTAACCCTAGCTTTCTCAATTTTCGTTAAAGTATCTTTTGCGCAAAACCCATTTTCGTTCCACAATGTACCAAACCACACACTGTCGTTCGTTTCTTCTACAACTGAATTTTATCTTACTTTTTTCTCATTCTTTTCCTTTTCTTTTCCGTCTACTGACGCTAATTAAATCTCAAAATGGATGAACAGTTCAATTTATAATTCTGTATGATATTGTGCATAAACTTGACAATTTTACTTGCCTGACAACTCTATGCCGCGCAACTTGCTTTGTCTCTGTGATGCTGTTTTTTCTAATTAGATGCTGGAACTAAGTTTCTCTTCTCTCTTTGTATATTCACGCTGAATGAAATGTCGTTACTTTTGATTACTTACTATCAGGGTGTGCATCGACATCAATTAAATTTTGCTCTGGATACACTTTTAAGCAAAGCAACAATTCCTGCAGGTTTTTCTTTTCAACCTCTCGCTTAATAACCGTGTGCTTTTCCGTTAGTAGCTTGATCGATCGACAGAACTGTTCACTATATTTTACTTTACAATGTTTGATAACTTTGGTAGTTTGATTTGAATTTCTTTACACACCAGAGTTTGGCGATGGGGTCTTCCTGTCTTCGCTGTATAACTCCATCTTTCTCATGGTCGCTTAGTGGTTATTTATTACCTTAAACTCACTGCCAGGATCTTTCAGTTTTTGCTGTAGTAATTGGCCGAATGTTAAATTGGAAGGTTGCATAATTAGTTATTTAATATGTCTGCTTTGAACTTGCAAACTGTGTAATCCTTTTGTTGAGTCATGCTGGCTTAGTGGGAGTGAGATATTCGCTTTTTGGGTGGAATTACTACAGCCATTTTATGGTTAGATTGGATTAGAGTTTTGAATCTGCATCTTAGTCGCATACTTTTAGATGTGAACTGAAAAGAAATGTCTGGAAGGTATTATAAATTTCCAGTTTGTGGAGGTGGATCATCTGTGGGGAAGAAGATTTATAAAATAAGAGGGTAAAAAATATGCCAAGTTTTGTGAATTAAAAGGTGACCTATCTGATTCTGACATTCTTCCTCACTCTTAAAAGACGAAGTAAAGGACAAACAGACATATTGGATTTTTAAACCTGCGTATTGTATATACATGGTTTAGCTGTAGTTAGATTCTGTGAAATATACAATATTGAAGTTTGATAAGCAGCATTCTGGTACATAATTTTGTCTATTTTTTTTTGTTGTAGAATTTTAATTGTGTAGTAATATTGCTCATGTCTTGGCTTCCTTGGACAGGAATTTATTTCAGATTTCATAATTATGAGTCCAGTCTTTGCGGTGTTAATTTACTCTTATAGGTCAATGTAATCCTCTGCCTGCCACCCCCATCCGCTAGGATTTTATATGTTTATCAGAAACGTCCATGGCGAGATGCTGTGATGAATATGAGAAATTAGAATGGGAAATTGGAATCTGAATAATTTTATCATATTGGGTAAATGTTAGCCACAACACATACACCCACATGACCATTTGTGTCTATCATACATACCTGTGATAGCTTCAACTTCAACTTAAAACAAAAATAGCCAACTTTTGAAAGTTATATGATAATTTCTTTTGGGAGTGTTTTTGAATAATTTTATTATGTTTGTGTACTCAAATATTCATTTTAATATGACAGTGTATACTATATTTGCAGCTCAAAAAATTATTGGATCTAGCAGTTCAAATAAAAACGCACTATCCTTGAAAGGAAGCTGTCATCGCTGCTTGATGTCATGCACAAGATTTCTGCATACGTACTTTTTTTACCCAAGCTATTTCCTCTCCATGTAAATCACAATAAAATGGCTATAATAAGAATTTAAATAAGAGATAAATTTATCATCATTAAATAAACTAATAAAAATTGTTTATTTTAAGGTGGGCATGCTTAAATAGTGATATTATTTTAATACATTATAGTAAATGCATTGAAGAAAGCTTGTCTCGGTTGTGAAGACCTAAACAAAAGGCAGTTGCAGGTGTGCTAAACTCAAACCACCGACATTCAAAGATTGGCATCGTTGTGGCACCGTATTCTTAACCATTGTTACATTCAAACTTCCAACGGTAGCCGACTCGTGATGGCGGAAACCAAGTTGAAAGAAAGCATTGGCGAAGAAGAAGAGAAAAAAGAAGCAGAGGACCAAAGCTTCGAAGAGCTCGGCGTAGACGCTCGTCTCCTTCGCGCCTTACACAAGAAAGGGATTGCGAAACCCACTCCAATTCAGGGCGTCGCCATTCCACTCATTCTGGTTACACTTTTTTCAAACTTCACTTTCGCAATTCACCATTCAACTTCACTTCAACCTAAACTTGTTCACTCTCTGTTTCCAGGAAGGTAAGGACGTGGTTGCACGCGCCAAAACAGGTTCTGGAAAGACCTTAGCATATCTTCTCCCGTTGCTTCAGAAACTTTTTACCGTTAGGGCTGATCGGAAGAAGTTGGCGCCCAATGCTTTTGTTCTTGTCCCTACTCGCGAACTCAGTCAACAGGTGTGTTAGCTTGTTTCTATTTTTGTCATACTTTTTTTTAAAAGAATTGTATAACTTAATTTCATGTTATTTCTTTCCGTCCATAAATTCAGGTGTATGCGGAAGTGTTGTCGCTGGTTGAGCTATGCAGAGTTAAACTAAAAGTTGTGCAGCTGAATAGCAACATGCTTGCCAATGACTTGGTTGGTTATGGCTTCTAGAATTTTGTTTGTTGTTATCGATTAGGGAGGAAGTTAGTTTTGTTCATCTGCTACACGTGTGGATGTTCTATTTATGTTTACAATTGGTTTAAAATGTGCTTTGTTGTAATTGTCTCTGAATTGGGTTTGCAGCGGGCAGCATTGGCTGGACCTCCTGATATTTTGATCTCCACTCCTACTTGCGTAGCGAAGTGTTTGTCCGGTGGCATACTTAAGGCCGAATCCATTAGTGAATCGCTTGAAACTCTTGTTCTTGATGAGGTGAAACCAGATGCAGTGAATTGTTTGTTTAGAATCTTTGTTTATTGGCTGCTGTCTATTTCTGAAACAACTAGCATTTTTTTAAAGTTGAATTATATTCACAGAGCATTTGCAAATGTGTGGAGTTTTCACGCTTTGGTCTATGGTCTAAGTTATTAATAACAACTCAAGTAGCTGATGAACAATCTTTGGTTAGTATTTTCTGACATGATTAATGTTCAAAATAATGTTTTCAGGCAGATCTTCTACTGTCATATGGGTATGAAAAGGATATAAAAGCTTTTACACCTCATGTTCCCAGAAGTTGCCAGTGTCTTCTTATGTCTGCAACATCAAGGTGTGTTATTTATGATGTTTCTTCCACTTATGATATTTGTCACGTTTCCTGTCATTTTCAAATCTCTCTCTTTATATATGTGTGCCTATATCACGTGTAATTAGTTCTCAATAATGAGTTTCACTCACTTTCACACTATCAATAGCTTTACATAAAATGCTATTTTCATTGACCTGGTCATTGAATTATATCATCATATTAGTTCACACCCATGAGTTACACTTACTTTTACACCAACAATAGATTTACATAAACTATTTTGAATTGATCTGGCCATTGGATTATAGCATTTTATTACCTACATTATTTATGTCAAATTATCTAAATTTGCACAACGATATGAGTTCTTTAGATTCATATATATATATATATATATATATATTAAAATACTTATTACATTATTTTCTGTGTATAAATGAGATATGAAATACATTTGGATTAATCTGAATTTTTTGCACATATTCATATATTAGGGATAAAATTAGCTAGTAAAAATTTATTCAATAGTGTGAGTGAGTGTAGCTTGCACTAGTGTGATCAGCTTCATTTTTGTCCCCTATGTAAGGATGTGCTTGTTTGTTGTATCTTCATCATATGAAACTGAGAGCAAGCATGGTGATTTTTCTTGCACATTTGTAGATCATATTGTATGTTAGTTACACATTAAATAAAATATTATTTATGTGAAGTTTCACTGGTAAAGCGTTTTCCTGTGTATTCTCATTGATCATTTCATGACATTATTTTAGGGAATCTATTGCCTTTTAATTCTAATTTACTGTTTGCAGTGCGGATGTTGACAAACTAAAGAAGTTGATTCTGCACAACCCATTTATTTTGACTTTGCCTGAAGTGGGAAATAACAAGGAAGAGATCATTCCTAAAAATGTTCAGCAGTTCTGGGTAATATATTTCTACCTGTCTTTTTTGCCATTATGAACTTAATTGCAGTTTAGTTAATTCATCGTTTTGTCTTCGAAAATATTGCCTAATTTCTTTGTATAGAGAAGGGCGGTTTACTGGTTTTCTCTGTTTGGGATCTCTCTTCTTCATTGCTATTAGAAGGAAATGAACCATTATAGGAAGGAAAATTTTGATTTGGAGTGAGAAGGATTTTAACACTTTAAAAATAAAAAATGTCATTTGGTTCAGTGATCCTAAGAATATTTCAAGGTTGTTTTATGAATTTAATGTCTGATGTTATGTTTCTTCCTAGAGCATGTTTGAAAGCAATCAACTCTTTCATTTATGGCTGTATCTTTCTGATTTTTCTATGGAATTGATCAGGTTTTAACTGTTTTCATTAAATATTTGTGTCAGATTTCATGTTCTGCCAGTGCTAAGTTACTATACATCCTTGCTGTGTTGAAGTTGGGGTTGGTCCAAAAGAAAGTTCTGATATTCACTAATACCATAGACATGAGTTTCAGATTGAAACTATTCTTGGAAAAGGTATGTGTTTGATGTATAACTATTCATAAACATTCACTTGATTGGTGTTCAACTTTAGGTACATGTTAATGTGTATGACATTTCTTGTGGTCTGATGCATTGTCATCACATCAAGCCCATAGGACTTTTGCCTAAAGTTTTGTGGTAGAAGTAAAACCATTCATGATACTTCATTTTATAGCTTAAGCTTCTTCTTTTTGGATAGTTTCTTGATAGAGTGCATATTTTTTTATGAGAGAACTCCTGGACAAACCTGCCAAGCCCAGGAACAATCTACTTGGCAATATGAGAGAATATGAGGAAAAGGAGAAAGGAAATGTGAGTCATGGAGTCTTATTAAGAGCTTAGAAAACAAAGTAGTCAGAACAGATAAACAAACATTGCATGAGTGTTCAAATTCAAATATGAATTTATGGTAACAAAAGGAGAAAGAAATATCAGATACAAGATAAATCACCATATAAAGCCAATGCTTCCTCTTGAGAACTCATTCAAAAATATAAATATAACTTCCAAACTAAGGTTAACATTTTTCTATAAAACTCATTGTGAATAACTGCACTGGTAAATGAGGAAACAATACCAACCCATTGTGTCATATATCATGGTTATCACTCATTAGGGCCCAGGTCTAATTTGATATCTAATAGGCCACATTATCTCGTGGCAAATGGCATACCATAGTGTATATTATGGGAACTAGTCTCTTCATTATCACAAACTTTTTCAATAGAACAAAGCACATTTATCTCTTAGCATGCATTTCTCTTTGTTACAGCAAACAATGACCCAAAATGAAAACGCAATAAAATATACCATGAGAAGTAAAATTACACCAATCTATCAAGACTATACTATCTCAAGACTTTCATCATTCAAGTCAATACTTGCTTAAGTTGTACACATAGTCGTCACCACTACTGTTTTGAAATATAGAATCTCATTATATAAGAGGAAATTAAATGAAAGATTTATTAAAATATGGAAATCAGCATAAAAATTAATAAACACTTTTAATAGAATTCTTTAGCTTGGCATACTCATTAAAGTTGCTGAGTAGTTTAGCTGCTATGAAGGACTAGTCTGGTCTCTATCAGTGCATTTTGTAGGAGCTACTGGAGTAATTTCCTCTGAATCTGAGCATCAACAAATTAATTTCGAGATGGCTGAAATCTATTCCAAAACCCATAATAATGGGTAATATAGATTTACCAAACCTCCAATGTACAGGCCTGGTGTTTTAAAGGAACCCATATAAAGCCTAGGATTTAACTTTGTACTACTCAATAATACCACACTTGTTACCCATTCATGCCATAAAAACGAATTCCCAAAAAACAAATGAGTTGTAGGTTTATCTCAAAGAATTTCATATAGGCGAGTTCTTTGGAGTGGGTATTTCTCCCAGTTTCAACTCAAAACAACTATTGTTAACCTTTACTTCTTGTGGATGCAAACAATTTGAGGTTGGAATGTAAGAAAGTGAAGGAAAATGTGATGAAAGAAGATGCAAACTCAAAGTTGATTGCTTCCTCACTTTCTCCTCCAAGTACATTGCTACCACTGATTGGATGTGTGTATTTGTCCTCCATGTCTCCTTATTCCTGTAAAAAGAAGCTCCCTCCTTTTTCTTTGCTTTTTTTTCAATAGATAGTTCCCCAAGTTAAACGTGTGAAATTCCTATTTTTATTTGTGTCGATTTTCATACTGTAACAATTTAATGGATGATGATTATTTAATAAATACGTATGTGCTTTGAATTCCCTCTTCCCCCTTTAAATATATCTTTTTGAAAAGTTTGGATTAAGTTTTGAATCAACTTTGGGTTTAAAACATTTGTAGTTGCAGTGTGATTATTTTGTTGTCATTATTCCTTGCTCTCTCACATTTCCCTTTTTTCCTTGTAGTTTGGGATAAGATCTGCTGTTTTAAATCCTGAGTTGCCTCAGAATTCCCGTCTCCATATTCTGGAGGTAGGCAATGTTATTCAATTCCTTCTTTTTTTGGTGCAACAGCTGTTAAGAGTTTTCTACTTAACCTGGTGCAACAGCTTGAGGAGTTTATGTTTTCTTTGAAAAGTTACTTTATTATCAATTCATTATGATTTTCGATCTTTATTTTCTCACACAATTTTGACAAACCTGTTTTTTTTATCAGGAATTCAATGCGGGCCTGTTTGATTATCTAATTGCAACAGATCTTAGTCAGTCAAAGGAAAAAGATGAACTGTCTAAGGAAAGTAATGCTGTATCACGGAAGTCTAGAAAACGTGCTAAATTAGATTCTGAATTCGGAGTTGTAAGGGGAATTGACTTTAAAAATGTATTCACGGTATGCAAGTTCTCTCTAGTATCTCTGGTGTAATGTTGACTTGTTTGAAATTGTTCTGCATATCCTATTATTAGTAAGTGTTGTGTACTATGTTAATTGGTAAATTGCATCTTCTAGTTTATATCCTTGTTTCATGGTGACAAAGCTCTGTTCTCTAAAATCCATTAGTAATGCTTTCTCTTGTTAATGGACAGGTTATAAACTTTGAAATGCCTCATAGTGTTGAGGGATATGTACATCGAATTGGACGTACAGGTAGAGTGTACAATTCTGGTGCTTCTGTCTCTCTGGTGAGTCTCTGGGACAAAACGAATCCACTTTTTTTTCTATTACCTAAATTCTAAAAATGTATTCTTAGTTGCATTTCTCTCTCTCCTGTCCATTGGGTATTCCATGGAGATCCTAAATGGCACCAATCTGCATAATAGTGTCATTAGATATTGCTTTGTTTTATCTCAGGTTTCTCCAGATGAGATGTATACTTTAGAAGAAATAAGATCTTTTGTTGGGGATGATGAAAACAAAGGCACAAGTTCTATTGCTGAGTTTCCCCTCCTCACCAAGAACGCAGTTGAATCTTTACGGTATAGGGCAGAGGTGATTTATTATTTCCTTTACTCTTGACTAGCGGAAACATAAACGTGCTTGTGTGCATGTACTTTCATCATGTTATCTTATTTTATTGAGTTAAAATTTTAATGTTTATATTAATTTTAGTTTTATATCATAAATAGGGATGCATTGGTGGTTGATTTGCTTGTGGGTAACAACTAAAATGAATAGACATACATGCGTGGGTGAGTGATTTGTTTGTGGGTAGCAGTTGAAATATTGAGTTTTGTTTTTGAATAATATCCCAGACTGTTTTATAGATTACTGAAAGTTAACAAATATAATTTGATTGGAGACAATTTTGTTGTTAGTGGGAGCTTTCGTCTGAGAAAAAAAGAGTCATCCCTTAAGGGTAATTTTGAAAAAAAAATTGTATACACAAAATGGGATATTTGTCATTGTTCATTATTATAGATGGAAAGCTAACATAGGATTCTGTTGATCCATCAAACCCAAGAGAGCTCTTTTGCTTGACTTGTATTCTGCTTGATCAAACATTTATCTTATGTTTGTCAATATTTTAAAAGTTTTTGACCACCAAAACGTCAGACATTTGTTTTGGGATTATCTTGTTATTCATGTCTTAGTTATAATTGAGAGTAATGGACCTGCATGATGCACATACTCTCGTGTATGTTTTGAATGAATAGCGTATGGAATATATCTTGCTTTGCACCTTTTTTTTTACCTGATATTGAATGGATATACTATGATTGACTTTCTCTTGCAGGATGTTGCCAAAAGTGTAACTAGAATTGCCGTCCGAGAGTCACGAGCCCAAGATTTGAGGAATGAAATTTTGAACTCTGAAAAGTGAGTACTGGGTATTTGGTGTATTATTGAGATCTTTAACTATGATCTTAATTTTATTCCCGTTCTAATTATTGCTGCATACCTGTGTTTTTTTGAAGGTTGAAAGCCCATTTTGAGACTAATCCAAGAGACCTAGGTAATGTAATTGCCAATTGGTAGATATTATTGTTAAATATGTCATTGACATTTATTGTGCTTGTTGATTGGATAAGGCTTTGTTGCTGTTAATATTGAAGTTGAATTTAAAGGATCGAAATCATATTTGAGCAGATCTACTGAAGCATGACAAAATTTTGAGCAAGAATGAGCCACCTCCGCACCTACGTGATGTGCCTGACTACCTATTAGACAAACCAACGAAAGAGGCAAGGGAAATGGTTAAACTTGCAAGGGATGCAATGGGAAATAATAATAATCGCCGCAAAGGACCCAAGAGAAAATTAAGGAAAGATGGAGACCCTTTGAAGGCTTTGGTATGATTAACCTTATATCATCAATTTTACCTTACTTTTTTGCCAATTTTGAATCCTTAATGGGGAAGGGTAATAGAAAAGGCGACTTTTGGAGAGGAGGGAAACTAAAGATGGACAAAAACACTTGTGGATGCATATAAAATATAAATTAAATGTTGCACTGATCTAAAGATAATGCTGAATATGTCGTTAGTTGTTACTTTCTTTTAGATTATTCTGTATTCTGACTTTTATACATTTTGGTCAGGCATCAAAAAGACCGCACAAAGTTAGGAAGACTGGTGGAAGCGATGGCAACAATAGCAGTGATAGACAAAATCGCAAAAAGAATTAGGGTATTTAATTGATTTACCCTTTTCCCACAAAGCCTTATAAGAGGCTCAATTTTGTTGTAATTTAGTTCCAAATATCTTAACTCAAAAATAGTAAAAGTATTAGAATTGTTATTCCCTTTCAACCGTGTAGGACCTAAAGTTAGTATTTTTCATTACAAAATCAAATTTGACTTATTGAAATTATCATTTCGTATTCCTTCAAAGTCTCTTGTTTTTGTAAGTCCCAATAGTATTTTATTGATTGAGTTAGTCTTTTTGGAAAAAAGGACATGATCTAAAAGTGAATATCTATATATATTAAAAGATGAAAACAAAAAAGAGAGTATTTTGCAATGATTAAAATAAAATATGAGAACAAAATAATTTTATTCGATGACTTGAATTTCCTTAAGGATCAAAACGAAAATATATTACAGGATTAAATCATTGAAAAAGGTGCTTTAATAATTGTAATATATGTTCTTAGAAACTTTTACAATTAAGTTTTTTTTAATGTAAAACAGTTTATCTTCATTGATGGTATTATTAAAATAAAAAATTTATGAATAATGATTTGTTATTAGATGATAATGTTCTTTTTTACTTATTAGTCCTTGGTAGACTTTTACTTTTTAAAAGATTCTTAAACTGTTACGAAAGGAATATTTTTTTTATTAAGTTAATGTGTATGGTTGTACTTTTGGGGTATGAATGTTTAAAATATCATTTTAGCTTTAAATTTATATAATGGATAGTTTATTTGTAAAGATTTGCATGATACACTTGTTACTCTTTTTTCTTTTCAAGTTCTCTCTTAGTCACTTTTTTTTTATCTCAAAAATCCTCATTTTGTATCTTTCTGTCTTTTTAAAAAACCTTGAATGCAAAAAGATGCATTATTTGAAGACAAATTCTTCTTAGAACTCCATACCTACCCCCGAACATCTTCCTATTTTTTTAATTTTAAAGATACCCTTTTGAGTATGATGAAGAGTGTGGTGTGTTCTCCTTCTTTTCCAAATGGTGGTGGTTTTTTGTGGTGAACGTTGATGATTGAAGTAAATTTAAATTTTATGATATTTTTATTTGTGGTGACCGTGTTTTTATTCGTTTATTGTATAATTCAAAAGCCACAAAACCTAGAACAAAATAAACGAGGTGAAAAAATAGAATATAAAACTAAAAAATAATATTTTCACATTGTAAAATAAACTTTTGGTTTTGAAGATTCACAATTTATAATAATAGTCCACTTCATGAAACCATTACAAGTAGTTATTTTCTTGATAGAATTTATGCTATGTTTGGAAAAAACTTCTAATTACAAGAGACCTAAGCATTCAGGTAAATGTGAATTTACTTTATGAAGTAAATTAAAACATATTAAATGATGAAACTGTTTCTCAAATGTCATGGTTGAAAAATAATAGAGATGTTGTGAATGAAAGAGAGATATATGACTTTAAGGAAGGTATGAAAGTATGAGATACAATATGATATTATTTTAAAATGTGAGATTATGATTCATTTAGATTATTTAAACATTTTAAAAAAATTAAAATTGATTTTTTACAAATAATATAAAAGTTTAGAGTTTACCATTATGGATAAATAATTTACCTTATTTAAAACCGCAATGTACTGATGATAGTGCATAAAAAATATCTATTACATGTGTAAAAAAGAATGAGACTAAAGAAAAAAAAAACTCAAATTTATCCAAAATCACAATTACCTGTTGTATAAAAATAAAAACACATAGTTCAAAATTTATCATTGAAAAAAGCACTAAAGGATCAGAATTGCATCAGAATTGGCACGCAAAACACAATAAAATTGACCAATAATACAATTAAACTAAAAGCATTAAAATATGAGCAGCATGTATAACTAAAACCAAAAAAGTACAGGAAATATTACTTTCACAATGCATAATAATAATATGAGCTACTTGATAAATGTAAAATTTGAAATGTGAAATGTTCAGCTCCTTTATTAGCTTTTCTAGAGAGGAAGAAGAGGTAAAAATGGTACACAACATGCAGTATGAAAGAAATAGTGAATCATGATGAAAAGGATCATGACCATCGTCCAATGATAACATAGTAAAAAATATGAAGAGATATATTCTCTATACATCCACTTACGTCCAAAAAGACATGCACCAAAATACAATTTCACCCATTGTTTGAGATACCAGTAGAACTGAAGTCCTCAACCTAGACAAAAGACAATCTTGTATATAAAACAAGTTTCATAAATGTGATTGGAGCATGAATAACCACCCCACAAATGCAAATACCTAAGTTTACATGCGTGGAAATGTTTAAGGGAGCAACACGAATAACCAGAATATGCAGCTGTCACAAGTCCAACAGGTAAAAAAAAAATGCAAAAAACTAATATAAGCAAAAGAACCGAAGTGCATCATCCCATGAAAGATGAAGCATAACGACAAAGGAAAACTGCAACCTTACCACATTCCAAAATGGAAAATAATTACAATGACTTGAGACAGCATCACACACGAATATATATTAGGGAAATTTACAAGTTTGAGTAACTTTTTTTGGGCTAAATTATAAAAAAATATAAAAATAATTAATTGTTACATAAACAACTTTCAATATTTTTTTTTCTAACTTGTGCATACTTTTTGTTTTATTTTTTTAACTGTTTGGAAGCACTTTTTACATATATTTTTAATTTTTCAATGTGTCTTTGTTTTTCAATATATTTTGGTTTTTTTGTTTTTTAATTTTATTATTAATATTTGTTTATATTTTTAATTAATAACTTAAACTAATTAAATATTTTCATTATCTGAATTATAATCAATTATAAATAATTAAATACACAATTTTAAAAAATAAATAAATAATTATTTAAAATTACTAAACATTTATTTAAATTATAATAATAAACTATCTAAATTATATCTAATTATACATAATTAAAAATAAATAACATAAAAAATAAGATGCATTTGCTTTTATAAGTTTAATATGAGGTGTGAAGAATGTGTGCATGGAGGTGCAAGAAGAAGCAGCCTACTTGGTGCTCTCTTTCCACCCAATTCAGAAGATAATATTATTCTTAACCTGTGAATCTATGAATGGATTATAATGCTTAATCTAGACCACACTAAGTGAATTATAATTAAATAATTTTTATAATTAGTGTCACTTTGTTATAATAAATAAAAGGATACAAATTAGTGATGTCCTTTTCAATGATCCATGGATTCACTTTTAGCTGAAGTTGTATAGTGATGCCTAATACGAAAATTTTATAAAAATAAAAATAAAAATATTAATGATTTTCTGACAAAGAATTAAGTGCATTCATTACTTAATTAATCTCAATAGTGAATTTAAAATAAATTGAAAAACAGGCTAAGGTGGATCCTTACAATTTTTTTATCTCACAATTTTTTTAATATATTTTATTACTATTGTTTAATAAATAATTAAATTCACTCTATATACACATGTAAACCACATATATTTCTTGAACTAAGAAAATAAGTTTTCTGAACATATTATATTACATAGGTGAACCACATAATTACAATAATAAAACCTAAAAAAAAATTAAAAAAATCTTGTAAGTTACACACGTTCTTCACATTCATGACATGTGTTTCTTGAGTTACTCTTTATTCCTAATTCATGACTTGTTTTTCTCGAGTTACTCTTCATTCCTACTTTATGCTCATTTCTCACTCTCACATGTTATGTTATGTTTGTGAATAAAGGAAGGAAGTAAAACATAAATATATTATATACATAATCAAAACAAAATAGGAAGACTTTTAATTTTTTATAACACATGTCATTTAATTTTAATAAATAATAAAACATAAAATAAAATAAAATTAAATAATTAAAAAATTATTATTTTTATCTTGTGATTTCTCACTTTCACATGTTGTGCTATGTTTTTAATAAAAATAAATAAAACAAAAATATATTATTTCTACTCATTTCTCCTATTGTGTTGTATTTATGAAAAATAATAATAACTCTTTATTGTACTACTTGACTTTGACTTGATACTAAAATATTTTTTTTTTAATTTTTATATTAAACATTATTATACAATTTTTACATCTCAATAAAAACAATCATAAAAAAATATTATTAAGAAAAACATTAAAATATTAGTTTCATAATATAATATTTTTGATTTCATAAACTTTTAGTATAATATTTTTTTATAAACAGTTTTTAATTTTGACTTATTTATCATAGTTTTTTTTTTAATTACGTCTCTCAATATCTAATTAGATTCGATTCTTATAGTTTATTTTTAGACTTTAACTTTATTTGATATTCCTGATTTTAATTCTACTTGTCATGACCGTTATTAACAACAAATAGATCATGTAACACGTTTGAACATCATTCCAGAGTGAATATATTTTTTTGTTACAATGGATAACTAGCTGCGAGAATTAAATAACAGGTTTCATGAGAAAACAATGGAACTTTTAACTATAAACAATGCTTTATTTCCTAAGATGCTTATAAGCTTTTAACATTGAGGATATATATGCACTATTGCCAACAAATTTTATGCTTTGGATTTTAATGAAGACAAGATTAGTTTGAAATTTCAGCTTCATCATTTTATTATTATTTTATTATTGATGCTCCTAAATATTCAAATTTATAGATTTTATCATTCATGCTTAAATTGTATTAATCTTTAGCACGAACATGAAAATCAAGTACATTTTACTTGGTTGAAAGCTTAATTTGTGTTATTTTAACTTATTTTTACAACTACAAGAGAAAATTAATTTTCTACTTAAAATAAGATTGCAAAATAAAATTATTACGAAAATGAACTTTAAGCCTAACTCAACTCCATAAAACCGACTCATAAGGTTGAGGGTGGTCATGGATTAGATCAAATCCAATCCAAATCCAAATATTTGGAATAGATTTTAAATCCATATCTATATTTTTTATAAAACTAATCTGGATTTTTACATGATCCATATCCAAATATTTGGATTGGATTTTAAATCCAAATCCATATTTTTTTATAAAACCAATTTGGATTTTTATAAAACCAATTTGGATTTTTATAAATCCAAATCCATATTTTTATAAAAAAAATTATTTGAATTTTAAAACTAAATTTATATTTTCTAAAAAAACTAGCAATATTAATATAAAAATATGTAAACAAATTAATATCATATAAATATTAAGAAAATATAATAAAATAATAATTTAATAATACTAAAAATTAAAATTACAGAATCAATATTGAGTGATACAGAACAAGTAATTATATAGAATTACAAACTATACATAAAATTGGTGATTTTTTTTTTATGTTATGGCTAAAGTAATGAGTGTAAAAAATCAACCATTGAATTTATATTTTACTTAAAATATCCTTTAAATGTAAATATATTTTTTGATAAAAAATTTTGGTATATTACTGTTTGCATATGGTGTTCTCAAGTGGCTGAAGACAACTGAAAATCTATACAGTATTTAAGTGAAGAAAAAAAAATTATTTGTGAAAAAAAAGTAAAAAATCCAAATATTTGAATCAGATTTATAATCCAAATCCATTATTTTTATTAAAACAACCAAATTAGATTTTATATCCAAATCCATATTTTTATAAAAAAATAAGGCAAATTGTATTTTAAATCAAAATCCATGTATTTTTTTTAAATTAAGATAATATTAATATATTAATATAATAACATGTAAAAGAGTTAAACATTATAAATATTAAGAAAATATAATAAAATTATGATTTAATAATACTAAAAAACTTAAACATAACGTAATATATACATTCTTAACATTAAAATACATCTGCCTATAATACTTTAATTAAAATCTGAAAATATTATATTAATTTATTATGTATAAAATATTGGAGCAAATAAAATTAAAAAAAAATGTATAAGACTTGCTTCATGAGTGTGTATAAGAGAGCAAATAAAATTCCAGAAAGTGGATAAGAGGTGCCGCTGGAGAGAGGTGCAGGAGAGAGAAGGAAAAAAAAAATGAGAAAAAGTATAAAAAAGTGATTTGGGTGAGGCACACGGATTTTTAATGGATTAGAGAAGTATAAAAGTGGAATATGTTAAGAAGTGGGCTTTAAGCCTAACTCAATCATAAAACCAGCTCAATAAAGTGAGGTTTGCACCCACTTATATACTATGAAAGACTCTAATCTCTAGTCGATGTGGGATTTCCAACAGAGTAGTTTGACAAAACTAGATTTTTTCCCCAACCTTAGCACCCACTTATATACAATGAAAGACTCTAATCTCTAGTCGATGTGAGATCTCCATAGAAGATGAATTTATTGCCCACAATATAGTTATTTACATATTACAAAAAAAAAGCTAAAAATTCTAATTATGATTTAACTTGTTGAGTTCAAGAATTTGAATGAAGGAATGACAATTTTTTAAATATGTGTTTAAAAGATTGTTATCTTATTGTTAATTATTTTGAATTATCAATTTGAAATTGAATAAAAGACTTAGATTAACAGTAATTATTTTAGTTATATATGTAAATAATTATTCTGATTAATGCAATTCACTATAATTGTAGCAATAGAACGTGTACAAAATATGATTTCGTGTCTGTATAAGAGTTACCAAAAGACAATATCATCTAAAACTATTTATTTCCTCTTTACATTTGTCCTTCCTTCTTCGAGCAACACTAATTTTCATTGAGAAATCTAAGAAATGAGGCTCCAGCTCAAATGAAAATCCATATAAAAAAATTTATTTCCATCCAAATGTACCAATACAAATCAAAAGGTCAAATTGCCACTCATATTTTGAAAAGAAAAACTATAACTACTAAAAACTATGACTACCAAATATGTTTTTATCCACCTTCTAGGATTCATGATGAGTTAATGAATATACAAGAGAAAAAAAGTAAGAAAATCACAAGAATCATGATAAAAACATATTGTTACTAAAATATAGTTTATATTTTCTTCATTTAAATTTATTGGAATTGTAGGTCTGAAAAATAAAAGGCCAACAACAATTGAAGTTCAAATTTTGATAAATAGATTCTTCATCAAGTAAGGAAGAGATGTTGGAAGCATGAGAAACATTTCTCTAATTTTTATGGGAGAGTTTTTTCTTATTTAATTTTTTAATTTTAAATTTTAAATCTTTTTTTTTCTTTTCAAATTCACAAGGAAAATTGAATTCTAGATTTTCATTTGTAAGTAATTAGAGACATATTTAGGTATCACTTGGTTGAGAGTGTGGTACAAGTTATATACAAATTTGAGTTTGTGAGCAAAATACATATGTAAAAGATTGTCTATTTTTGGATGTTATATGTAGGACTCTTTGAGAAATTCACTGAGAAACTTGTTAAAATTCTTATTCTTATATTTCATATTTAAGAAATTAAATCAAATTTAATAACCATAACCTTTTCCGGCTAAACTATGCGTAGATCTTTATCCGTTCACACCAGATACATTACTCACTCTTGTTCTTATTTAAAAATTACTTCATTTTCTTGAACTCAGATAGATGAAAGCGTTGTTAACAAACATAGTTCATGTCATTGGGATATCCTTCTCATAATCTCTTTTTCATCTAAGTAGTTAATAAATAGTCATTTAAATGTTCTTTATAAAATAAAAGATTGCAATAGATACATAATTTAAAAAGAATCTTTCCAAAAAAAGAAAACAAACTATTTCGATAAACCTTATGTGTTGAATGCACAATGAAGCCCAATAAAACATCCCAACACAGAATATATGATGCACAACAGTTGTTAAAAACGAAGGGCATTGGAGAATATAATGTTGTGTGCGCCATTTATTTCAAGATATAATATTGTATTTTGAAGAATAACATTCTCAATAATACTATAATATTAACAAAAAATGTTCCATATGGTCCAAAACTTGCCAGTTGAGAGAGTCGAAAACAAAATATGATGCTCCAATGACTCTTTCTTTCTACACCTCCATACCTTCTCCATACCTTCTTCATACCTTCTTGTGTCATTCCATACTAAATATGAAAATATCATTTTATCCTTTTTTTTCCACCCCTTGGATTTGAAATAATAAATCTATGGATTATGTAATCCGGATACATAATCTGAAAGTCAATTTCATATTTAGAAAAGACTTCCAGATTATGTAATCCGGAAACTAATAACACATCTGAAAAAAAGCTTCCAAATTATATAATTCAGAAGCTAATCTTATGTATAGAAAAGACTTTCGGATTATGTAATCCAGAAGCTAAATCACAAAAGACTTCCGGATTACATAGAAGCTAATTCTGAATCTAGAAAAAGACTTCTGGATTATGTAATCTGAAATATTGAAAAGGGTATTTTTGGAATACAAAAAATTTATGGAGGTGGCACAAGAAGGTATGGAGGTGCAGGAAGAAGCAGCCTGCTCCAATGTTATGACATCTTTCTTAACTTGTAAATATAGTTCAACTTATATTATCCAACAACTCAATTCAACAACTAAACAACTTAGGTACATAATTAAGGTTATTGAGATCTGAACACATTTTAAAACAGATTACAAGTAACAAAGAACACTAAGAACAACATATGTCAGCCTATCAGACAGAGTAATTCTAAGAAGATTTAAAGCATCATTGAGATGCTGCTACATAAACATGATATCAGGGTAAAGTTTTGGATAGGGCCGCTTCAAGCTTTTCTTTCAACTGAATGGCAGCAGCCTCCCCTCCCTCAGTTCTTATAGAGAATGTATGAATGATTTTATCATCTGTAGTAGAAACATTGGTGTCTTGAGCCACAATTTGATGCTCCCTGAAAGTTTTAACAACATCAGAAACAGGGTGAGCATCTAAAGGGCATCTCACTGTCACAACTGTGTCATCCTCTCTTTCCTGAAAATCCATATCTGGCAAGGATAACCTCTGGTCCTTGTTGTTAAACATGTTCTTCTCAGCTTCCAACACTTTGATCTTCATCTGGAGATCGGTGATGAAGGTAATGGCATCACCAAGCAAAGATGCCTTGTCCATTTTAGATATATTGGGGACAACAGCTCTTAAGGCATAAAACCTCTGGTTAAGCTTCTCACGTCTTTGTCTCTCTGCTTCAACATGATTCAGAGGTTCCTCTCTCCCATTGGCAGGTTTTCTACCTCTTTTTCTGGGCTTCCGCTCATCTGCATGAATTGAGGACGTGTCTTCATTACCGAGATCTAGACAAGGAACCCTTGCTTGAGCATTAAAATTCCCACCCATCATTTGATTCAATTGAGGGAACATTTTCCCTTCACTACTGTCCCCTAAAGTCCCATTGGAAGAATTTCCGTAAGTATGGTTCACCCCCAGTGCTTGAACTTCAAAGGAGTCTGAAGTAAAACCAGGATCATCTTCCACTTTCGGGGAGAAACTAATAGTTATAGACTGAGATTTTGTATCCCCCAGGCTTAACTCGTGCCCAAAAATCTTCGGAAATACCTTAGCCTGTCCGGGACTGGATTCCCCAAATGCTGTCTTGATCATCTCCACAAAACCCTGTTCTTCAGACACCACTTCATTCGAACCAAGCTCCACCACCCCAGATTTCAGAGGAACAAAAACAACAGTTTGAAGACCAGCTACTTTCCCTAGAAATGATCTAGATTCTAATTGATTTAAACAACCAGCAGCATCAGATGTCCAAATCAATTTAGCAGATTTGAATGAACTCCCAGGGCCACATGGTGAATCATAACCGAATATATAACACATCGAGGATAAGTAAAACATGAGCAAATCAGACAACCTATCCAATCTTGCATAGTTAGCCTCTTTCGACACCCACCCACCAAAGCAGGCATCAAGCTTCTGCAGCACCATCTTTCTCACCTCCTGCTCATCCTCCTTCCCAACTCCACTCCTCTTCCCTTTGGGATCACTGCAATGCCCATCACCCCAAATCAACGCAGAACCACCAGATTTCAAGCCAGCAACTTGCCAAAACACTGCATAGTTCCACTTGGAACCCTCAACAAGCTGGCACAACCTCTGACGGAGGGACGAGTCAGCACCGGCCGAAGGAGTAACAACGCTGGAAAAGACATTATTGGAAAGTGCTGAAATGAAAAACGCAACAGCCTCTGCGCCCAACACAGACTCCAACACACCCTTGTCTTCTTCGTTCAGACAAAACTTCTCACCCATCATCTTTCTTCCTCACTCCTTCCACGGTCAGTACCTCATATATCTCAAGATCAAAACTTTTTCCTCAAAAACGTTTCACTGGGATCTCAATCAAGCCTAAATTTCCAAAACCCCAAAATTTGCGTAAAAAACCCTAAAATCAAACCCTAGAGAATATCCAATCAAAACCCACAAACTTCTGAAATTCATAACATGTGTGTTCCTAATTACATATAATGGATTATTATCACTAGCAATCTAACTTAGTCTTGAGCTCCAGCTTAGTGGGTCACAACCCCAATGAAAAATGTTTACAGGGAACAAACAAATTCATCTTAAAAAAAACTGAATTACCTGAAGGGTATTGATTTGGCTTGGTGTATGAAGAATATGGAGACAAAGAAAACTGTGAACAGATATAAGATTTACAAAACCTGAGAAAGAGGTTCCGTCTGAGATCTGGAATGTTAACGTTATCAAAGATATTTATTCTTCTTTCCTTTTCTTTTCCTATTAAAGTTAGTATTTCATGTTCATATATATTCGTGGCAGTAGTATACCCTCTCAAGTCTGACTAGAACACTGAACCACAAATATTCCTAGACTCAATATTTCATATATTTTTCAAATTTTGTAAAGAGACATAATTATTTTAATATTTTATTAATCTAAAGAGTATTTATTTTAGTTAAGTAAAATTTGTATCATATATTTATGAAGCAGTTAATATAAAACTTAATAATTTTTAATTAAATAATGATGTAAAATTCTTGCAGATGTTAATTTGTTTGAATTATTCTTTTTAATAATATAAAAATTGACGTTAGTCGTTAAAAATTATTGTTAATCGTGTTAAATTTAAATATGCCATACAGCAATTCCTTATGGAAAGAAAAGTCATTTCCATTCATGGCAATTGACTGCATTATGAATCAAGAATTAAATTTCTGGGACATTAATTATAATGGGGAAAAAACACAATTGCTGTTAAAAATTTGATTGTCAATAATGAGTATGAAAAACAACTTAATAGAAAAGGTAATATTCATTTTCATGATTTTTACACAACGAATGTATCATTGTCTTATTATTAGTTGAGATATATACATGATGGAAAAAACAATAAATAATAATAATAATAATTAAATTAATAAAAAATAACAATATATTTTTCTTTATATTTAGAATATGCATGCTATACATGTTGGATTTTTAAGTAAATATATTAGGAAGAGTTATACATAATCTAAAAAATATGAAGAGTCTCACTCGTAAGTCAAATTATATTGAAGAGACTTGATATCACTTTCAATCCAAAACTTTAAGATAATGAATTTATAGGACTTTTTTTCTTGTATATTAATCTCACTCATTTTTGCTCAATGTGGAACTTCTAACTTCATAATTGAATTCCTCACAATCTTCCCTTTAAGTGGAGTCTACTCCACACATTGCAAACTCCCCTTCCAACTAAAAAATGTTCTAGTCACAAGTCTTTACTCATATAATACTTCCCGTAAACACTAGCAAATTTTGGTTTTACAACCATTACAAGTAAGTAAAAACACAAGAACAAGATTGAAAAAAAAGAACACTTTTATTAACATTTAAAGGTTTTATTTATAGAGAGTCTCACAAGATAAGTGTACGTCTATAAACACAAAATAGGTTATACGGTTTAACTAGACTTCGTATTGCTAAATTATGTCCAACAAATAGTCTTCTCTCCCCTTCCATCAGACAATGTCATCATCTGACTGAGCTCTCCAACCAATTGTCTACTGAACATGATTTAGAGTCAATCATCACAATTCTCCACCTTGACTCCAAATCAGGGAAGAGTTCCCAACATCATCTTCCTTTATCCTCAAATGAAAAATTAATTCACTCTAAATATCGTTTAAACATCAATCTTGCCAGGGACTTTGTAAAAATAATGGTTGGATTCTCCTTTGATGCTATCTTCTCGATTCTTACCTCTCTTGACTCATCAACGTCTCTAATAAGTGTCAAATTTCACATAGGCCCTTATGAGTATTAATTGATAAAATAAGTATAAAATAACCCCAATTTATGAAATTATACATTTTTACATATTTTATAATTTTAATTTAAATAAGAACGATTTATTCTCAAATTTATCTTAATTTTAGGTTTCTAGGGAAGAATGGAGATAATTGGACAAAAGAAAAATATACAAAGTTAAAAAGAGAAAAATGGAATGCATAAACATTCACCAAATCTGCCCAAACTCACAAAAAGTCAAGATGCCGTCAGTGGATCTCGCTCAAGCGATCTCACTTGAGCGAGATAGTGTCAGGAACGTTGGGCTTTTTTACATTTTACTCGCCCAAGTGAGCCCATTAGCGCCCAAGCGAAAAGCCAGTTAAGCCCAAGCAAATTAGGTTAAATAGGAGGCTTAAGGCACAACCCCTACTGTGCAAGATTGAGAGGAAAACACCATTGAGTAACTTGTAACCTAATTAGGAGAATAAGAGGTATAATAAACATTAGAGGATGCAGTCGTCAAGGAGAAACATCCTAGATCTTCTTTTCATGCTCTCCCTACTTGTAATAGTCATCATGTGTGGCTAATTCTACCATTTGGGATTATGAGTGATTTGTTCAAACTTTTATGTATTAAGGTGATATCTAAACACGTTATTTTGTTCTTGATTGATGATTAGTACTATTGTTTTGTTTGTAATACTTGGTTTACCATGATCTGGAATTTTAGATTTGACTGGAAAGTATTTCTAATGTTCTGACCTAAACGATAATGCTTAACATATTTGAATGCTAGGAATAGATTTGAAATGTTAATTGCTATCAACTTTTGATCTTAAGGATAAGTTTTTTTTATAAATATGCGAATAATCAATATTTAGGAAGCATCTTAATAATTTTATGTGCGAGGATATCATATAAATGATTTTTATACGGGCATCAATATCAATCAAAGAGCACAATATTGTCATGTTAATCAAAATACAAATAAGTGAGAAAGATGAAACTCAATCCCTATTTTTCCAATTGAAGCAACAACTCTTTGACTTGTGTTCTTGTTAATCATTGTCATCATAACAACTCTAAACAAACTCTTATTATTTTGTTTTATATTTAGTGAATATTTCACTTGATTATTCAAGTGTTGCTTGTGGGTTCGATATCCATTCTTAGAGACACATTATTACTTCTGACAACAGTCTCTCATGAAGTGAAGTTTAACGTCTATGTGTTTGACACTCTTGTAGTATATTTGATGATCAACTAGATGAATAATAATTTGACTTCGACATTGAATAATCATACAATCTTGTACAATACCAAACTCTCCTATCATCCCCTTCAATCACTGTGCCTCCTTCACTCCCTCTACAAGCGAACTATATATTATCTGTCTAAGTAATAAACAAGGCCTTAACAAATTGCAATTTGGCCTTTCAACTAACTGTAGTTCCAAACAATGTAAATACATACCTAGAATTTTTTTTTTTGATATCAACATTACTTGTATAGTGTCTACAAACCCATTTTTATCAACTCCACTATGTGAAGACCATTTATACATTAGACCAGATGATATTCTTCAATTCATATATCTCAATACCCACTTCAAAGTCTCTCAATAATCATGTCGTAGATATCATGAACCTGTTAATCACACTAACAAGGTCTTCTACAAACTATTCCATACATGATGCACCCTACTCCATTAGCATATGGAGTAACCTTCATCTCCCTCATTGCTTCCTCATAACTAAAAACTTGGGTAATTGGGGATTTATGTGGTGTTCCCATAGGTTTAGATTCACGATTTCTAAACCTCTCAACTACCTTTAGCAAGTATCCCTGTTGAGATAAATGCAATATCCCAACCTTCTAATCTATATGTATGTCCATCACCATTATTCACCTTGTGAGACTAAGATCCTTCATTTCAAACTCTAAGCTTAATTTTTCTTTTAGCTCCTTCAATTCATTTTTATACTGGTTAGCTATAAGGATATCATCTACACATAAGAGTAAAAATAATACATATCGTTCTTATCTTTTCAGGATGTACATGCAACTATCATAATTGCATCTCTCAAACCTTGCCTATCTTAGGAAATCATCAAATCTCGTGTAAATGTCTCAAACTTCGTTTCAAGCCATACAATGATTTTCTCTAAGTTTCCATGCAGAAAAGTTGTCTTCACACCCAATTGTTCTAACACCAGATTATACTTGATCCGGTCGGTCATCGGTAGTCGATGACGTCAGCAACAGATAACCACGTGGACCACTCACAGGGTGACACGTGGATTAGGTGGCAGAGAAATTAGGGAGGAGATCACCCAGAACGGTGATCGGTGGGTAGTAACCGAGTGGCCACCGACAGATCAGTTCCAAGATAAACACCTGGGGGGAGAACGCGAGAAGTAATAGAGCACCGATCAGTCATCGGGTGCATGGTCATCGGGGTTTCGTGTTACACGCAGTTAAACTGGGACTGGGATTCCCAGCGAGAGCGTTACGCATGGACCTCGCATGATCATATCTCAGAGAAAGAGGAGCTGCTCGCCGGTAGAATCGTGCACGAGAGTGGCCTGAGGGAGTTAGTAAACCGATCAGTGATTGGTAACTCTCTTAACCCATTACGTGCATGACATCGTGAAGGGGAAATCGTTTATGCAGAGAGCAATGCTTGGTGAGTGTGCCTAGTCCAGCCACACCTGGCGTTCTCCTGGGAGTGTGCGATTCACCCAGATGGAAGAAACGCGCTAAGTTACTCCGCAAGGGAATAACTTAGGCGCACAAAGAGATGCATTAGAGCCCTTCAGGTAGTGGCACGTGTACAGTTAGATGTGAGTTGCATGCCTCCACGTGTCACCATCTGAGAGAGGCACGGCCAAGATAAAAGTGCACTCTGCGTCGTGAAAGGTACACACCCACGTTTTTACTCATTTTGGTACGTTTTCGCACAATAGCGTAACAGAATTCTGACACACGCAGAGGATAGCGTAACAGAATTCTGTTAGGCACAGACACAGAGAGAGAGAAAAAAGAGAATCAGAGAGAGATTCAGTGACATTTTTGTTGGTGGTTCTGTGACCTAACTTGAGCGTCGGAGTGCAAACGGCCGCTAGAGGCGTCGTCTGTGTGTTTTGCAGGTTGCGTTTGAAGTTCCCGGAGAAGGTTCTAAGAGCATTCTTGCGGGTAGCACAATTGCATAGGCGGGATAAGGAAGCGACAAAGCAATTCCTCCACGCTTGAGTTGACGACAGGATCATTTGGCGCCCACCGTGGGGCCATGTGAATCGTGGTCCCATCCACACCAAAGTTTCTGAAGTTTCTCAAAGTTTTTGCTGAGTTTTTTGCTGAGAAAATGAGGAGAACCAGACAAACATCACCTGCGCCATCTGCTGAGGAAGGAGCTGTGACAATGGCGTAGGTCCTGGAGATGATGCATGCGCTGCAGGACAATGTCGCAGCGTCGAGAGCTGAACAAGAGAAGATGCAGGCGGAGTTGGCTGCATCGCAGAGCAGGAATGATGAGCTGAATCGCGTTAATGAGGAGCTGAGAAGGACGTTACAGGCGCAGAAGGAACGCGCAGTTGAAGAAAGGATGTCGATGCCACCATCGCCTCCGAGAGCGTTCCCTATGCCATTCTCCCCTGAAATCATGAAAACTGTGGTGCCTCCCAACCTAGTGGGAGTGAAGGCGTCGTTCACGAGGGTAGAAGATCCAGAAGCGCATCTGACGGCGTTCCACACTCAGATGATGCTGTCTGGGGGCTTAGATGCCGTGTACTGCAAGATGTTCATGAGTACACTGAGTGGAATCGCCATGGAATGGTTCGTGAGTCTGCCAGAGGGTCATATCTTGTCCTTCCATCAGTTTTCGAAGCTTTTCACTGAGCAGTACATCGTTAACAGAGCACCTTCAGTGGTGTCGTACGATCTGTTCGATGTACACCAATATCAAGGTGAGTCGCTGAAAGACTACCTCAACCGCTTCGGAGCACAAGTGGTTAGATTGCCCAGCAAGGACGAGGATATGCTGGTGCATGCATTTAAGAAGGGAGTGGTGCCTGGTCCCTTCAGTGAGTCGCTCATCAGGAGCCATCCCAGCACCTTTGCGGAGATCCGGCGACGCGCGGTGACGCACATAGTGGCAGAGACAGAGGTTTCTGAGAAAAGAGGAAGTGCTGCACCACCGAAGCCGCGTGGAGGACAGGGGAAGCAACAACAGCAAGCGAGGGTGCATGAGGCAAAGGAGGGAAAGAAGGTGCAGGGGAAACCTCGTCCTTATGCACCCAGAAAGGACCAGGGCAGGGGGCGTGCAAGGGAGAATAATGCACCCCCAAGATACGATTTCATGATAGAGTTGGCGGATCTGATCGTCCTCTCTGCCATAGCTGCAAGACTCCGAGTACCAGAGAAGACAGATAAGGTACTTGGGAGGAAGAAGAACGAGTGGTGTGAGTTTCACCAAGCCTTTGGCCACACACTCCACTCCTGCTTGGCGTTGGGACACCAGCTGGCGGAGTTGGTAAAGTCTGGGTTCCTGGCAGATTACCTGCGGGAGGCGCAGGGTGATCGCGCATCGGAGGCCCAGGCAGGAGAACAGCAGCATGAAATCCCTGTGCACGGGGAGGTGCGAACGATTGCGGGAGGCTTCTCCGGTGGGGGGTACACCGCATCACAAAGAAGAAGGTATGCTCGATCGGTTATGGTCGTGGACTCGGTAGACGAGGGCCATTTCCCCGAGGTAGACATCACTTTCAAGAAAGCTGATCTACAGGACGTTGTACCGCACGACAACGATCCTGTGGTCATCTCCCTCATCACAGCAGGAAGGCGAGTGCACAGAGTGCTCGTAGACCAAGGGAGCTCGGCAGACGTCATGTTCTGGCCGACGTTCAACAAGTTGCAGCTGTCCCCCGATCAACTAAGGCCGTATACCGGGTGTCTTTACGGCTTTGCAGGGGATCAGGTAGAGGTGCGGGGGTACATTGAGCGACGTTCACCGATGGAACAACAGCCCGCACCGAAAAGATAAAGTACTTGGTGGTGAACGCCCCTTCTGCGTACAACATCTTGCTGGGAAGGCCAACACTCAATAGGTTGGGTGCAGTGCCATCGACGAGGCACATGAAGCTGAAGCTGCCGTCGATGGAGGGGACCGTAATAACCATCAAGTCAGATCAGGCTGAGGCTAGACGCTGTTATGAGAACAGCCTCAGGCAGAAGAGGAGCATATGCCATGTCACCTCAACACCATCACCAGGTGTGCTCGAAGAGCGATCGGTGGTTAGGGGAACGCATGGCGATCAGGAGATGGAGGATGCTACGCTGGGGGGCTCCCAGGTAGCTCAGGTGGAAGCGGGGGAGGAGGGCATGATCACTCCTCGCGAGTCAGGGATCGCGAGGGCGGTCATCGCCAGCGAGAGAAGACCCCACCCAGCTGAGGGGTGGGTAGAAGTAGATATAAGGGAGAAAAGGTTCAAGTTGGGAGGATCGCTCGGCGAAGAAGAACGAAGGCTGATCGAGAAGCACATGGGCGCGTTCGCATGGTCAGCATCTGACATGCCAAGAATCAACCCTGACTTCCTTTGCCATCGCCTGTCGATGGATCCTAAAGTTCGACCTGTGCGTCAGAGGCGAAGGAAATTCAACGAAGAAATGAGGAAAGTGATCCACGACGAAGCGCAAAAGCTCCTTGCCGCAGGGCACATCAGGGAGATCCAGTACCCTGAGTGGCTAGCGAACGTGGTACTGGTGCAGAAGCCAAACGGCAAGTGGAGGATGTGCGTGGACTTCACTGACCTCAACAAGGCATGCCCCAAAGATTCTTACCCTCTACCCAGTATAGACGCTCTAGTGGATAACGCATCAGGGGGGAAGCTACTTAGCTTCTTGGATGCATTCTCAGGATACAACCAGATCAGAATGCACCCCAGGGATGAATGCAAGACCGCATTCATGACTGAACGGTCTTGCTATTGCTACAAGGTAATGCCGTTCAGGCTGAAGAATGCGGGGGCTACCTACCAGCGACTTATGGATAGGGTGCTCTCGCCCATGCTTGGAATGAACGTGCATGCATATGTAGATGACATGGTGGTCACATCCCGAGAGAAGGAGCATCATGTGGCCGATCTGGAGGAATTATTCACCACCATCGCCAAGTACAGGTTGAAGCTCAACCCTGAGAAATGTATTTTTGGCGTGGAGGCTGGGAAGTTCTTGGGTTTCCTCCTGACAGAGCGTGGAATCGAAGCTAATCCAGAGAAGTGCGCAACAATCGTGGCGATGAGGAGTCCAACGAAGGTGAAGGAGGTGCAGCAACTCACCGGTCGGTTGGCAGCATTATCCCGGTTTATGTCCGCTGGAGGGGAGAAAGGTCATCCGTACTTCCAGTGTCTTAAGCGCAACAGCAGATTCCTTTGGACACAGGAGTGCGAGGAGGCCTTCATCAAGTTGAAGGAGTACCTGGCAAGCCCACCGGTCTTGCGTAAACCACAAGTGGGCACCCCTCTTCGTCTATACTTTGCTGTGACGGAGAGAGCAGTCAGTTCAGTCCTGGTGCAAGAGCAAGATCATGTTCAGAAGCTTGTGTACTTTGTGAGTAAGGTACTGCAAGGACCTGAAACAAGGTACCAAGCCCTCAAGAAGGCTGCCCTGGCGGTAGTATTTTCAGCGAGAAGACTCAGACATTATTTCCACAGCTTCACAGTAGTGGTAATGACAGATTTGCCCATCCAAAAGGTGCTAAAGAAACCAGACGTAGCGGAAAGGATGGTCAAGTGGGCGGTGGAATTGTCAGAGTTCGACATTCAGTACGAGCCCCGAAGACCTATAAAGGGGTAGGTGTTCGCCGACTTTGTGGTCGAGCTGTCGTCGGTCGCGACACCTTCAGAAGGTTTAGACTTCCGATGGGTATTATCAATGGATGGCTCCTCCAATCAGCAGGGGAGCGGCGCTGGGGTCATTTTGGAAGGCCCGAACGGAGTGCTGATCGAGTAGTCCCTCCGCTTTGCCTTCAAGGCTAGCAACAATCAGGCGGAGTATGAAGCCCTGATCGCAGGAATGTTGCTAGCAAGAGAAATGGGAGCAAGAAGTCTGGTTGCTAAGAGTGACTCTTTGCTAGTAACCGGGCAAGTTATAGGGGAGTTCCAGGCGAAAGATCCCCAGATGGCAGCTTACCTGGAATACGTACAGCTGCTGAAGACATCCTTCACCGAGTTTGAACTAGTTCATGTGTCGAGAGAGCAAAATGCCAGAGCAGACCTGCTTGCCAAGCTAGCCAGCTCAGGCAAGGGGGGAAAACAAATGACCGTCATTCAGGAGACCTTGAAGGTACCGCGAGCGTTCGTGTCAAACAACCAGGTACTTCAAGTGTACAAATCGATGGAGCGTCTGACGATCGGTCATCGTTCACTGACTCAAGAGTCGTTGAAAGCGCCAAGGGTTAGAGCGCGACCGGCAAAGACCGATGAGGCGATGGAAGTCTGCGCTGTTAGGGAGCCCGACACGTGGATAACACCGTACCAGTTGTACTTAGAAGATGGTGTACTCCCACTTGACCCGACAGAGGCAAAAAGAATAAAGAGGAGCTCGAGTAAGTTTACTTTGATTGATGAGAACCTGTTTAGATTTGGGTTTTCTCATCCTGTGCAGATCTGCGTGTATGGCGATCAATGCACTAGACTTATGTCAGAGCTACACGAGGGGGTATGCGGAAGTCATGTAGGCGGTCGCGCTTTGGCAAGTAGGATCCTTCGCGCGGGGTACTACTGGCCAACGCTGAAGGAAGACTGCGTGAGGTATGCTCAGCGTTGCAAACAATGTCAACTTCACGCAGACTGGCATAAGGCACCTCCCGAGGAGTTGAAATCCATCCATAGCCCGTGGCCATTTCACACATGGGGAATCGACATCCTAGGACCTTTTCCCCTAGCGATAAGGCAGATGAAGTTCCTCATCGTGGCCATCGAGTATTTCACCAAGTGGGTGGAGGCAGAACCAGTCGCACACATCACCGCACAGAAAGTCGAGCACTTTGTCTGGAAGAACATTGTCTGTCGTTTCGGAGTACCCAAGAGGCTGGTCTCCGACAATGGCACCTAGTTCACAAGTCATCAGCTAAGGAAGATGTGCGAGGAGTTAAAGATACAACAGGTTTTCGCCTCGGTGGAACACCCACAAACCAATGGGCAGGTGGAGTCAGCCAACCGAGTACTGCTCAGGGGGCTAAAGCGAAGACTAGAGAAAGCTAAAGGAAACTGGGCAGAGGAGGTCCCCAGAATCGTATGGTCCTACCATACCACTCCACAGTCCAGCACCCATGAGACACCCTTTAGCCTTGTCTACGGGACAGATGCCATGATTCTCGTGGAGATACAGGAGAGTTCCCCCAGGTTTTTGAATTTCATTGCCGAAGAATCCAACGAAGAACGAAAGGAGAATCTCGACCTACTGGACGAAGTGCGAGAAGAAGCCAGAGTTAGTGCTGAAGCCGTCAAGAGAAGAGTAGAACGGAGGCACAACTCCAAGGTGAGGCTCAGGCGTTTCCAGGAAGGTGATCTGGTGATGAGAAAGGCGCATCAAAATGAGATGGAAAACAAGTTGTCTCCAAAGTGGACAGGTCCATACAGAGTGGTTGAGGCATCGGAGAATGGAGCTTATCGGCTGGAAACTCTGGATGGAGAAGCAATCCCCAGAACGTGGAACGCCACCCACTTGAAATTGTATTTCAGTTAAGTTGTAAAGTAGTTGCGTTCTCGCGCTAAAGACACACTCGGTGTATATACTGAAAACAGTTGAACAGATAAGGGGGCACTCTTTTCCCTAAGGAGGGTTTTTAAAGAGGCCATCCAATGAAAAGATTATCAGCATATCAAGTGTGCGAGAGTTTTCAAGTTAAAATCCTCCTCGCCCCAGGTGCGAGTGCAGGTGATCGGTTAGGCCTTATTCGCCCTAGGCGCGAGTATGGGCGCTAATCTAAGTCCTCCTCACCCCAGGCGTGAGTGCAGAGGACTAGGGTTTGAAAAGCCAGGGGTGCTAGTAAGACCAAGAGAGGGAAAGGAAGGATCTCGACAAACGTCCTTACCCACTTGGCATATACCAATGTTGGCCCAGTAAAGCTCTTAGTTTAAACCCTTCTCACCCCAGGAGTGAGGCAGGGAAAGAACGACCCAATCCGCCCAAGGTTGATGACCTTGGGGAAGGTAAGAGGGGCTATCGAGAAACACTCTTCTTCCCCCAAAACAAGGCATCACCTCTGACGATTGATGTCAAAGTCCTCTATGCACTTAGCGCTAGAGCGACAGAGAAGCAAGGTGAAGACCGAAGAACGATGACTGATGAGTTGTTGGTGGATATGCTAGTGGGTAGTGCCTTGTCGGAGGAAGCTTTTCCAAACAAGTTCTTACACAACAAGCCGAAGCAGACAGACTATGCCTAGTCAGTCATCTAGTACGAAGATGTGCATAAGAACTGTTAAAGACAAAGCTAAGGGAGTTGTTAGTCGTGATCAAGGTAGAGGCCAAGATCAAAGAGTACAGATTGCGCTAAACCTAAGCTAGTTAACAGTTAGTTGTGTGCAAAAAGAAAGATGAAGCTTAAGAAGATACAAGAGAAGAAACATATAGCTGAAGCAAGTATATATTCACACCAAGGTCTATACAAGTTTCAAGTACAAGAATTGTGCAGAAATATGAAATTACGAGAAGAAAACTCAAGAAGGAGGAATGAGCTTGCCATCTACCACTTTGTTGTAGATGCTGAATTGCGTAAGGTCTAAATCTGGAAGAACGCAACGAATCTGCTCGAATGCCAGCTCGAACCCATCAGCAAGGGCGTCAGCACCCACGTTCATAAGTTCGGCGTTCTCAGCTTCGAGTTCTTGCTTTGAAGTCTCCAAGGCGTTCTTCTCAGTGGCGAGGGAAGCAATGGAAGAGGCAGCTTCTTCCAATTTGCCCTTTGCTTCGGCAAGCTCGACCTTCACTGCAGAAAGCTCGCTCACTGCCTTCTCAAGTTTCTTCCCCCCATCAGTGGCCTCCTCCTTGGTAGACTTGAGATCCCCCGCTAGTTGTGAGTTCAATTGGCGTAGGGAGGAAGTTTCAGCCTCCAGGTTGATTATCTTGCTCCTCAGCTCCACCACTTCGCTGTCCAGAGTATTGACAACTTGCCCCATCAAGATCTCAGTCTTAATGGTCTCCTGGACCTGCGATAGGTACTCTTTCCTGGATTTTTCCACCGTATCCCTCATCAGGGCTATGGACCCTTGGGTAGCCTCAAAGTCACTCTGCAGTGACTCCTTGTCGTGCTCAAGCTCCTTGACCCTCTTCTCCAGGACCAGTTGCTTGCGGTGTTGGGTGGAAAACTCTAGGGAAAGCACTATCTGCTTGGCCTAGTGCATGTCCACCTCTTGCCCACTCCATTCGAGAAGCTCCCGGCTGCGTATGAAACGTCGAACCAAGGCAATGACTCGACTGAAGTTTTCATTGCTAGCACCAGAGCTGCTTGGCTGCGAGCTGGCCTCACCACCTTCAGCAGTAGCAGCAAAGGTTGGCGGTGGTGGTGATGCAGGAAATCTTGGGAAACCCCCCGAGTGGGCAGAATCACTCCCAGCAGGTAGAGTGGGTTGACCAATAGCTTGGCCCGCTGGGGGTGGGGGTGGAAGTGATGCTGGAGACGGAAGTTGGGGCGTTGGAGATGGTAGGCGCTGAGGGGAGGGGGAGGAAGTTGGTGCTGGGGCAGGTTGAGTAGGAAGAGGTGGGGGTGAACCCTCCTCAATCTGCACCACTTCGATTTCCCCAGGCCTAAGGGATGAAGCCCCCCCAACCTCTTGGTGTTTCCTCTGGCGATGTATAAGAGGAGAGCCAGAACTCTCCTCCTCGGTTGAGGGGGTAGGAGCAGCAGCGGCCGCAACAGTTGCGGGAAAGGCCTTTGCTAGCCTTCTTCTCTTCTTCTCTGGCTCGGGGCCTTCAGCTGGCGCGACCGAGAGAGGTGGAGCCGCGATGGGCTCGGTGGTAGAGGAGGAAGAACCAGTCTCCTTGGCACCCCTGGTCCGGGCAAGCTCCAGTAGTGCCCTCCTCCTATCTTTCCCTGAAGTCATGTCTACATCAAGGGTAAAAAGAAGAGTTAGATGGCATAATTATGCAAGTGGATAAAATGTTATGCAAGTATGCATGAGAGTGTGCAAGTATTCTAAGAGGTGCAAGAAGAAGAGCCTACCTATGTACTTTTTCAGAGACACCACATCAAACTCGTGTTTGATGAGAAGGGCCGAGTTATATTTTGCCCCTAGGAGCAACCTACACAGCTTGCGCTCGTAGGGAGCCATGGCTTCAAGGCCCCGGGGCTTCTTAAACTCGACTCCAAGAACCCAATAAAGGGGAAACCCCTCGAGCAGCGTTGGGCTTTGCTGGGTAGCAGATATCATGTAGAACCTGCCCTTCCAATCTTTAAATGATTGCTGGTACAGGCCCAAGATCACTCGTCCAACAACTCCATTCAGGCCGACCCAAGACCTATCCCCAGGGTTCTTCGCCTCGAAGAAATGTAAGAAGACGTCTACAGAGGCGTTATGCCCAAAGTAGTTGCAAAGGATCTCGAATGCCCGTATGAAAGCCCAGGCATTCGGATGGAGTTGGCAAGGGGCGACGTTCAACTCCATCATCAGCTCCTTCTCAAAGAAGGTGAAGGGCAAACGCAGCTTCAACCTTTTGAAGATGGCGGAGTATATGAAGGTGAAGGGCACCCCATTGGTAGCCCTATCGTCCGTGCAGATTGGCATCCCTCGAGGAGGAATGCGTATACGAACGTTGAAATCATTCTCCCTGTCGATGGCGCAGGAGGGCTCATCAGGGTCGTTGCTCAGAAGGGTTTTGAGGTGGCCTTTCGATAGTTGAGTGGAAGTTTCGGCCAGAAATGCCAGGGGAGCCCAGTCATGGACCCTGGCGTTGTCCTGATAGGAAGTTGCATCAGGTGGAGGTGACGCTGGTGCACTTGCTGAAGGCTGTGCACCAGAGGATGAGGCGACGATGCGAGCAATTTGCTTCAAGCGAGCCATTGCGAGATAACTGCAATGGAGGAAAGCAAAAAGTCAGATGAACGGAAGAAGAGGGAATGATGAATGGTTCGGTGAAAAACAAAGGAAGGGAAGAAGAAAGAAAGGTCCAGGCGAAGAAGAGGAAGAGGGAGAAGTAGAGAGCGAAGTGAGAACCGCAAAAAACCCTAACGCGGGTTGAGAAGAAGAAAAACAGAGAAGATGAATGCATGGTAGTGAAAAGGGTGAATGCAATCGGTGAAAAGAACCTAAATGGATCAAGGAAGAAGAAAAGTCATACCTTTAGATGATCGCGGAAGGTCTTGAGGTAGAAAGCTTGAAGAAAGTTGGGCGCGCAGAGAGGAGATTTGAAGTAAGTCTGAGAGTTGGAGTATTGAAGAAGATAATGAAACAGTGAAGGCGCGCGCCTATTTGAATAAGGGAAGCATTAGCGACACTCCACGCTGGCCGTTGATGCGTCCACGTGTCGCGAGACTAAGGGAGAAAATCATAACGTTAAAAGGCAACACGTGAGGTGGCACGTGATGTGGCCGCACTTGCCACGTGGACCGAGGGCGCGACCACTTAGTCTCTTTGCTGAGAACGAGTTCACAGCTCGAGACTGGGGGCTTGTGATTCGGTCGGTCATCGGTAGTCGATGACGTCAGCAGCAGATAACCACGTGGACCACTCACAGGGTGACACGTGGATCAGGTGGCAGAGAAATCAGGGAGGAGATCACCCAGAACGGTGATCGGTGGGTAGTAACCAAGTGGCCACCGACAGATCAGTTCCAAGATAAACACCTGGGGGGAGAACGCGAGAAGTAATAGAGCACCGATCAGTCATCGGGTGCATGGTCATCGGGGTTTCGTGTTACACGCAGTTAAACTGGGACTGGGATTCCCAGCGAGAGCGTTACGCATGGACCTCGCATGATCATATCTCAGAGAAAGAGGAGCTGCTCGCCGATAGAATCGTGCACGAGAGTGGCCTGAGGGAGTTAGTAAACCGGTCAGTGATTGGTGACTCTCTTAACCCATTACGTGCATGACATCGTGAAGGGGAAATCGTTTATGCAGAGAGCAATGCTTGGTGAGTGTGCCTAGTCCAGCCACACCTGGCGTTCTCCTGGGAGTGTGCGATTCACCCAGATGGAAGAAACACGCTAAGTTACTCCGCAAGGGAATAACTTAGGCGCACAAAGAGATGCGCTAGAGCCCTTCAGGTAGTGGCACGTGTACGGTTAGATGTGAGTTGCATGCCTCCACGTGTCACCATCTGAGAGAGGCGCGACCAAGATAAAAGTGCACTCCGCGTCGTGAAAGGTACACACCCACGTTTTTACTCATTTTGGTACGTTTTCGCACAATAGCGTAACAGAATTCTGACACACGCAGAGGATAGCGTAACAGAATTCTGTTAGGCACAGACACAGAGAGAGAGAAAAAAGAGAATCAGAGAGAGATTCAGTGACATTTTTGTTGGTGGTTCTGTGACCTAACTTGAGCGTCGGAGTGCAAACGGCCGCTAGAGGCGCCGTCTGTGTGTTTTGCAGGTTGCGTTTGAAGTTCCCGGAGAAGGTTCTAAGAGCATTCTTGCGGGTAACACAGTTGCATAGGCGGGGTAAGGAAGCGACAAAGCAATTCCTCCACGCTTGAGTTGACGACATGATCAATACTCATTATTGAACAATGTTTTATCATAAATGAGAAAATCTCATTATAGACTACCCTTCCACTTGTATGAAACTTTTTGCTATCAATCTTACCCTAAACATATGTTCCTCCACACCCAGCATTGCCTACTTCTTCTTGAATGCACACTTGTATCCTACCATATTTTGGTTTTTTGGTAGATCAACAAGTGTTCACGTGTATTCAAGCTCATCCTTTATAGCAATCTACCACTACTGAACTTCTACACCTTCTATATCCTTCTAAAAGGTTTTTGGCTTTGAAACTTTTATCTCTCCAATTGATGTCAAAGCATAGTTGATAAGGTCAACATATCCAAACCTCTGTGTAGGTTTGAAGTTAACTTCTTCATGTCTTGACCTTCTAAAGTAAGAGGTAGAAGGTTGGTTTACATCGTCTAACGCCTTAATGTTTGACACCTCGAGATGGTTTGATCCATCACCAAAAGGCTCGATCTCAATGTGTACTTTCCTCTTACCTTTCTTTAGATCTCTGCATATTATAGTCATTTGAGTCTCATCAAATACGAAGTCCCTACTAACAAAGCATTTAGTCTTTTCAGGATCCAACCTCCAAAGCTTATACCCTTTCAAAACCTTCTACATATCCAATGAAGATACATCTCTCACCTTTGCTTCTAGTTTATTCTTCTTGACATGTGCAAATGGCAAGGCCTCAAACACCCTCAAATTCTTATAATTTGTTTGCCTTCCATTCCATACTTCCATAGGAGTCATGCAGTTTATAGTAGACACTAGACTCTTGTTTATTAGGTAGATAACAATGTTTGCAATTTCTCTCTAGAAGGACTTAAGCCATTTTTTTTATGTTGTACCTACAACTGTCTTATGTCTCTTTACATATTTTACAATGTAAAACTCAATAAACTCCATTAATACAAACTCCAACTCATTGTTTGTACTGAACACTCTAAGTTTGTTCCCCTACTTATTACTCATCATGGTGTATCACTCCTTAAACCTTTGAAAAGTCTCAATCTTACTTTTAAAGATATAGGTCCACACCCTTATTGACTAATATCGTTTCTGATAATGAGAAAATAAGACCATCCACCATGAGCTTGAGCTTGAGTTGGAATCCACAAGTCTATGTAAGCATACTCAAAAGGTCTATTGGACATATACTTATCAGTCTTAAACATTGATTCATGAGACTTTCCTGGTACACGATGATAAATAAACTCTAGTTCCTCTATCACCTCCTAATAAGTTCTACCTCTCCAACTCCACCAAATCCAATTAATGACTTCTTTCATACAAAATAATTTAAGAGAAAAGATTTTTACTTACTCAAATTTTAGAAAATAAATAAAATATTCAATATAATTAATACCATGCGATACAAATTTAAGACATAAAGCAAAATGTTAGATTTTATGAATAATTTCATTTATTTACTTAGGAAAACCTATAAAATTCTTTTTATTTACTTGGGAGTGTTGGTTGGTGGCAACCTGAAAAAATACAAGATGTGAAATATGGTTTGGGGAAAGATACTAAAAAGATTGTTAAGAATAAATAAGTTCTCCTTTTTACTTGTAGAATATGTCTAATTAAATATACCTTAAATGTGTCTTTCTTTAACTTATCTATTTTTAAGCTCCCTAATTTAGTGGGAAAAAAGATAGAGAAAAACAAAAGAGAATTCCTATAAGGATGGGGTATTGAAGGGAGGAAGATTGCATGAGTAAAATGATATGCATTGAGCAAGTCAAAAGAAGAGGAGAGTGTAGGGATTAAGGATATACAATTATTTAACATGCATTTTTAGTCAAATGGAAATAGAGACTAGCAACATGAAAACAAAGATTGGGAAGTAAGTATTTGAGGTTAAATACGAACCCTAGTGAAATTTAAGTGATAAAAGAGTATCTAAGTATGATTCTTGGTGATGGACAAATCTTAAAATTGTGTGTATGCATGAGAATTGGTTACAAATGTTGAAGGGAAGGTTAGAAGGGGCATGAAATATTAAGTTATGAGAAAATAAGTGAATAGGAGAGGAAACACTAAGTAAAAGGCTCCCTAGAATATGTGGTCATTTCTTATTAAAGGAGGAAAGAATAGAGAAGTCAGATAAATGAAATATTGATTCTTGGAAATGGAGACTAAGGTGGAGGAGGAAATGGTTCGAGTAGGAACTATCCTCAATGGTGCATGATGGATCAAATATCAATAAAAGTATTAAATTAATTAAAATATATACTAAATTAAGATATTTAATTAAAACATATAATAAATTATTAATAAAAATAGTTATAGGATCTTGTTCTCGAACGGGTTTGGGATCTAGAGAACGATTGCTTTTGTCCCTGCCTTCGGTCGGCCTACCACTCTCCAAACTCCTCGATACGCTCAAGCTCTCCAATGTACCTCGCTCCTCTCGGTCGTGCTGCTCCACAGGCGGGGGTGGTACCTGCAGAAGACACTCCAACGCTCAAGTCAGTGGGGGGGGGGGGGTCGGTGCTTAGGTGTCAAAGTACTGTCGATAATGACGTACCTTTCTCCTTGAAATGCGTGCTATTTATATTACCTTAATGAGCCTTCACTGTTGGGCCAGATTAATGAGTTGGTTTATGTTTAGGGTTGCGTTAAGCCACACTTAACCATAGATTAGCCTTGCTAACCTGGTCAACCTTTGGCTTGAATGTTATGGGCCGGTCGACCACGTGTAGTGACGTGGCCGTCTCTTTATGGCTTAAGTGGCGGCATGAGCCGAGTCATCCGATCGTACTAGTATAGATCTGGTTGTATATAATATTGTGATTGTCAACATAGTTACCTTTAATTAAGTTGCAATAGAGAAAAATAATTAGTTGATTGCTATTTCTTTGCATAAGATATAAAATGGTATTAATTTTTGCAATTTCACTTTAAAATCTGAAGTAATTTTATATAAGTTTTACAATATTTTTTAATAATTAATAATGGTTTAAAAATACATTTGTTTTTATATTTTAGGAATCTTAAGAAATCTCTTCTTTTAATAGAAAAAATCTGATTTCTTATTGTTAATTTGTTGAAGATATGTGATGTAAATGATCTTCAAGTCCACTCCATTAGTTATTTTGATATCAAATTTTCCCTACAAATACAATTGCTTGCTTGGTTAAAGCAAAAGTTAATATTAATGCAGTATTAAACTTTTAAGTTAATTCTTAATCAGGAAACCAAGGGGCATTAACCTAATGTTCCTGGTGAGAGAGATGTCCAAATGTTGGCCAGCATAATAAGTAAGCACCAAATATTTGCATTCTCAAAATCCAAAATTATAGAAGGGACAAGTGATTATCTTACTTACAATCATTCTCAAACATATAATAAAACAGTATATCTTACATATCTAACAGCATATACAACCCTAAACATAACTATGTAAAAACTGTTTTTTGCATTCCCCTCTTTGATAGTCAGAAGATGTAGATTCAATGGTTAAGACAAGTACCAGGAGGATCCAAGTGCATACATATAGGGCATATAGTATTGTGTTTTGAATCATTATATGTTCACGCTAGTTTTTTTTTTTTTTTTTTTATGAAACTAAGATAATTTGATAGGTTGATTATAAAATTTTAAAAAAATTATTAACATAAAAAAGTGTTAAGTGACACAATTCTAACTTCTGATTTAATCATTTCGATAATTCTTTAAATTTTACTCTTTTTTTTGTTTATTAACATATCAAATTGCAATAGTTTAGTGAAAAAAACCGTTTTTGTTGGTGTCAAAACATTTATTTTCCTTGTGTTTTATTTGTCCCTTAAACACAGCATGTTTACCAAACATAATTTTAAGTGGAGGCATTTGGTTCTAATTACGATTCTGAATCGTGACGGGGAAGCCACCCACCATGAAAGAAGTGAAGTAGCCACCGTACTCGGGTTCCGCCACGTTGGAAACCACCTTAAAGCGTCTCAAAATCCCGGCCACCATTCTTTTCATTTGCAAGAACGACATTTCCTTACCCAAACAGACCCTTTGGCCAGCCTGAAACACGGGATAGGTAAAAGCATCCACGGCCTGAAACCTCCACCTCCCTTCCGCCTCCTCCCAACTCAGCCACCTCTCCGGCCGAAACTCCGCCCAATCCGGCCCCCAAATCTTCTCCGACCTCCCCATGGCGTAAATATGATACGTCACCCTCCACCCTCTCTTCACCAAAGTTCCGTTCGGTAAAACATCATCGCCCATAGCCTCTTTGGAGTTCATCGGAACGGGTGGGTAAAGCCTCAGGCTCTCGCACAACGCCGCATGCGTGTAAACCATGTCTTTCATTTCCTCACACGCGTGTGTGTACACCGTATCTTTCTGCGTTACCTCCTTGAGAATCTCCTCCTCCACGTGCGGGTGTTTAGAAAGGAGCCAGAAGAACCAGGTGAGTGCTATTGAGGTTGTGTCCCTCCCAGCCACGATAAAGCTGATGATTATATCTATAACGAACTCTTCGTCCGAGTGGCCTGAGCATAAAAACCGTGACAACAGATCCATGGAATCTAGGGTTTCCTTTTCCCGAAGCTCCTTTTTCTTCTCTCTCATTATTCTCCTTGCCAAATCCTTCACTTCGGAGATCGCTTCCTTCAGCCGCTTCTCCGACCCTAGGTTAAGGAGTTTTTTGGTTTTCCAAATCAGAGGGAAGGCGCCGTTGAGTCTCTTACTGCAGATTATTGTGGCGTCGGTGAGGGCGGTGGTGAAGGGGGCTTCCCGGAGGATGCACTCGGGGTCGAAGCCGAAAGCGATTTTGCAGATGTTGTCCAAGGTGAAGCGTTGGAGAATGTTTTGGAAGTCTGGGATGATGGTTTTGTTCCGGGATGCGTCGTCGAGGAGGGGCAGAAGGCGGTCCGAGAGCTCCACATCGACGACGGTTTCGATGAACTTGCGGAGAGTGTGATTGCTGAATTCGTGGCTGGAGATTTGGCGTTGAAGCTTCCAGGTGGGGCCATCTGTGTTGAAAATGCCCTGGCCTAGGAAATCATTAAGGGCGCATTTCATGGTTGGGCCCTTGTGGTAGAGTGGGAAGTTAGTCTTGAGAATGTGGTGGACTACAGTAGGGTTTGCTGTGAAGAGTTGGCGGGAGCCGAAGCCACGGTGGAGGACGAAGGTTGAGGAGGGAGAGGCATGGAGTATGTCGGAGAGCCACTGAATGCGGTGATGCTTGTTTGCTATGATGGACAACACGGAACCGATGATAGGATAGACTTTGGGAACGGTGGTGGTGGTGGTGGAAGAAGGAGGAGAGGGTGGTGGTTTGGATTTAATTAGTTTTGTGGCTAAGAAGCAAAGGGGAGTTGCAAAGAGAAGAAGTAACCAAACCAAAATTTCATATTCCATATTTTGCAAGTTAGTGTACTCAATCACCTATTCCTTTCTCTTTCTCTTTGCTTTACCTTCCAGCTTTACCTTACAGATTCAATATCTTCACACATTCACAACATCTTTATACTAACCGAGTGCTTCCTGTTTCCAATATGCACGTCATTTTGAAATTTTTAATTTTTAATAAAGATGGATAAGACATATTTATATATATTACCACTTTGTGTTTACAAACATGTTTCATTATTTTAATTAAAGTTGTTAGTCACATTTATGACCCTTTTTTAATAAAATTTTGCCTATTTAACTACTTTTTTATTTTATGGAATTCGTGCTTCCCATGATTTTTTTTAGTTTTATGTCTCACATCCTTCTTCTTGTCTGATGTTTTTTGTATTCATTGTCTGTTTTGGTCCCAGGTTAAGCAGCTTCTCTATGCTGGATTAAAGGGCGTTGGCTGAAAAAAAAATGGAAAACTAAAGTTGGATGGATCATGCTTTTTATCCGCATACTTTGACAACTATTAAGAGTTGGATAAAAAATTTAATGGATTGATTTAAATATAAATATATATAATTACAAATTAAATAATATGTAAAATATTAAAATAATAATATTGAAAATTGTAAAGATGTTGTATAAAAAAATATATTTATCCATAGCTTTTGATATAAAAAGTGATTGGAAAAAACGCACGCGGAAGCAACACACAATCACGAATCAACTGCAGAAAAATAAACAACACAAGATTTAACGTGGTTCGGTCGTCAACTGCAACCTACCTCCACACGGGCAACTATTAGGTTTTAATTATGTCTTGTTGCAATGATATCTTTAAATAGAGATAATAAAGAGACACAATGACTAAACTCACTCACTAAAACATGGTGTCTACTCAGCCCAACCCAATTGGTATTGGCTTCATACCCAACAATCTCCCACTTGAAGTCACAGAACAATGTTCACCTGCGCTTCAACTGTGTACAATGATTAAACTCACTCACTAAACATGGTGTCTAGTCAGCCCAACCCAATTGATCTTGACTTCATACCCAACAAAAAGTTCATCAGTAGTAAGGTTGTTTATTTTCTTCCTCGTTGCTCTCACTATTGTCCCTGAATACCCCAAGTTAGGCCTATGCCTTTGCTTTCACAATACCAACTTCTAACAACAAGAAAAACATGAAATAAAAACCAATTTTAGATACCAAAAATAATTAGTTGTTATAATCAAATTAGATATCATTTTAGAAACTAAAGGAAAATTTGGTTTCTAAATTAGTTTCTATTATTGTTAAATGATTTCTAAATTGGTATCTAATTAGCTACCAAGGTTTTAACTACCAATTATTTAGTTTTAAAATTTGGTAGCAAAAACATTGGTTGCTAATTAGATACCAATTTAGAAACCATTTAACAATAATAGAAACTAATTTAGAAACCAACAAAATTTGTAGTCTCTAAAATGGTCTCTAATTTAGTCACTATAACAACTAATTATTTTTTTCTCTAAAAATTGATTTCTATTTCATGATTTTCTTGTACTGTAAGGATCTTAACAATTAGTGTTTTTGGACGCATAATTTTAACATATAAAAATGTTTTATGCATAACCATTTTTTCTCTGGGTTGTAAGGTTTGTGATACTCTTCAATAGTTTAAGATTTTTGAATTAAGTAGTGTTTCACTAATCTTAATAGTATTGATGTTTCCTTAAACTTGGAGCGACCTATATATAAGGATTGAGACATTCTTAAAGTATCTCTTTTTATTTTATTAATTTATTGCTGAAAAAAAAATATAAAAATATTTTATTTTTAGTACACTAATGGAATTTTTAATATTTTTAAATTTATATTCTTTTTTCTTTTATATTTTCTCTTTAACTAAATATTAAGATTAGATATTGTCAAAATAACTATTTGGTGTTGATGAAGGTTCTTTTATTGATGTTATTGGAATTATTGTATGATTTAAACGGTTAGAATTTTTTTAAGATCATTGTTATTTTTTATTGGATATTAGTTAGGATTTTTTTACCAATGTCGGAAAGACATTTTTTTTTTCAAGTGTGAATTGGTTTTTTTAATTAATATTTGTGGTGATTATTTTTTATTTAAATATAGACTGATTTATAATACGAAGGCTCTAGCTAGTACCTTGGCCTCCTTAATTCCAATAACTTCTCCAAGCACATCATTGCGGATGAGTTTGGAGACACTGTTCAAGCATGTTGGAAATCAATAAATTTGAATTCTCGATTATTTTGTGTGTGCTGTTCATCTATTCTAACTTTAAAATACATTAAATTTGACATTTTAAAGTATATTAAACAAAATTAATATATCAGAATTAGTATATTTTAAAAATAAAATAGAGGGACAATATAAAAACTGACGAAAAAAAATCTGGACTTAGACATCAATAGCAAAAAAAATCTACTAATGTTAGTGTGGTGGGTCTCAATAGCTGGGAAACCGATATATTCACGCTTCGGTTGATTATGATTCTGAATTAAATGTTATTAGTGTTCCACTTTCTCCACATTCCTCCATACCCAAAACGGTTTTTCACGTCAATTTAGCAATTTAGATAATTTATAATAGATATGGGTAAAAGAATTATTATTATTATTATATAAAAAAATTTAAAAATTTGGAGTTTTTTTTTTATCAGCAAAGAATTAAAATGAATTAAAGAGATACTTCAGAATTATCTCAACCCGTATTCAAAGCTAAAAAAGATTAGAACATAAAAACTATCCTAAAACCCCTAAAAAAAACAGGATCACTTAGAAAGTAACCTCTGCTTCATAAAGAACTTTCCCAAAACTACCCCTGCACTCTTAAAGAGAGAAGACTACCTTTATAAGATCATTAGCCATTACAGATAAGTACATTATTTTAAAAATTTGGAGTTGATAGAAAAATGTTAAAGATTGAAGTTGAGAAGTGAGTTGTTACGACATGAATTCATTATTTTGATATATTATGTGAAATCTTTAAATTATGTAGTGTTAATGAGATTTTAATGGCTAAATGGAAGTGGCGTCTTTAGTCGGAAGAAAAAGGGAAGTGAAAAGAAATTTTGTTATCAAAATATGTTTTAGTGCAACCTTGTTGGGTAAATGAATTTTGAGAATGATAATTGAACCGAAAGGAAAGTGGAAAGAGATTTAGGAATCAAAATATGGAGGGTGGAGAGCTCTAGTGAAGAAGAAGGATGGTAAGGAATCGAGATGGTGGTGTGATATTAAAAACATAACTTCTAAAACTTTGGAGAAATGGTTCTTTGACAATGTTTTATGGAGAGCGGGGAAAGGAGAGTCTATTCAATTTTGGTCAAATAGGTGGTTAAGGACCAGGCCTTGGCTGAAAAGTGGCCTAGAATTTACTCTAATACAAAAATAAAATCTTTGAATTTGTGCGATCTTGGTATATGGGTAGGAGATAAATGGGAGTGGAAGTTGGAATGAAGAAGACAATGGTTTGAGTGGGAAATGTGATGGTTGGTTAATTTTTAGATCCGTTAAAATTTGAACAACTAAAGAAAGATGGGTTAGATGTTTGGAAGTGGGTTAATTATGGAAATCTCATTTATGTTGTACAATATGCATATAACATCTTACATGAGGAGGTTAATGGTGTTTGTGAATAAGCTTTCTCTAAGTTGTGGCTTATTAAAAATTTGCCCTCCGCAAAAACCTTTGCTTGGAAATTTTTTAAACAAAGAGTAACTACAAAAGATCTCTTAGCAAATAGAGGGGTTAGTCGATCTAATGTTATGTGTCCTATGTGTGACGAAGATATGAAATCTTCATATCACTTCTTTTTTCTCTGTAGGGTAGCTTAAAAAGTATGGTATATGTGTGAAAAATGGGTAGCCATATCTTATGTGATGCATAATAACCCCATTTTGTAATTTCAATCAGTTTTATCTTGTTTGTTTGAGTACAAAATGTAATCTTGTATGGAAAGGGATGTGGGTGAGGTTGGTATGGTCTATTTGGAAACAAAGAAACCAAATTTTGTATAATTGTGCTTGTCCAGATGTCCAAGAATTTTTTTGTACAACTCAAAGAAATGTGCGAGCGTGGGTAAGGGCTAATTATCCAAATTCATCATTCTCTTATTTAGACGGGTACTTTAATCATATCCTATGTTTAAATCTTATTCTATCTTAATGTTGAATGACAAATTTTGTAAAGGTTTGAGTCAGATAATTATCTGTCACAACCTTGGAAGTAGTTATATGTTTTGATGCAGGGTAAATTTGTACTAAGTTAAGTCTGGAAGGTTTCAAAGAGTGAGCAGAGGAGGTATGGACCTGTAGTGTGGACTAGGTAAGCAGGGGCTGCCTCACATGCGGGGAAAGGTGCAGGAAAAGGGAGATGCCTTTTTTGGCAGGATTGTGTTAGTAGAAGTAGTAGAACCAATTTTGTTGTTAAAAGCTTTAACGAGTGAAGGAGCTCACAAGGGCAGTTGTAAAGGAAGCAAATGCAACAACAGTAAGGGGCAAGCATGCTCAATGACAAGGGTTTTGGAACCACTTCAGCAGTTAGGGCTGCTACAGTTTTGGTATTCTGCAATGATCTTTGAAATGTATTTTGCAAATGGTGTTATGCAATATTTGTTAGAATGTATGGCTTTAAACTAGAGGGGTGAATGGTTTAAAGAGGCTTTTCGCAAACTTTTTAGTCTAGAATGAAATTCCTTTGAGAAAACTTGATTCAGAACTCAGTTTGCCAAAAACACAAAGCAATTAAGCACAACACCAGAAAAACAATCGGTTGTTTCGCAGAAATAATTGGTTGTTTATACCAGTTAAAATATACAAACTGAAATTAAAGAGTTTAAGGGATAGAGAGATTGCACACACTGTTTATACTGGTTCACTCTTAAACCAAGTGCTACATCAAGTCTTCCCAGAAACCACTGAGGAAATCCACTAAGCAATCAAACCTAGATTACTTACACACACCACCAAAGAAGTGACCTTGATCCCCTCAAGACACACACTTCCTTTGGCTCAGCACATACACCACCAAGAATGTTGATCTTGACAACCTCAAGAGCACACAACACTTCTCGGCCTCACACACCAGAGTTTACACAAAGTACAAAAGGATTACACTTGTTACAGAATGATCTGAAATTAATACAAGATGAAAATCCTATTCCACTCTCTCTTAATCAAAGCAATCTCTAACTCTTGAAAAGCAAAATCAGTGAAAAACTCAAATTTGTTTTTCTATGATTAAATCTCAGTTCTTATTTGTTACAAAAGCTGAACAAACTCTTTATAGCTTTCAAAGACTGGTCAAAGCATTTAAAACAGAAGCGCATTCAGTTATAAAAACATTTAAAGCTTAGTCAAAGCACAAAACAGTTTTTTGTTATGGTTTGAAAACAAACAATCGATTGAATGCTCGAATCAATCGGTTGTTTTGGTTTGACAGCAAGTCAATCACCAAAAATAGTTTTCAACCTTTCTCAAAACACCTAAGTATAAAACAATTGGTTGTTTCGACAAAACAACAGGTTGTTTTTCACTTAGTTTGAAAAACACTTTCAATTCAAAAGGTTTGAGAATACTTAAGCTTTGGATTCAATCAAGAGTGGATTTACACAGATCATCTACCCCAAATCCTATTCTAAAACACCTCAGCAACAACAAGCACATCCAGCCTTCCATCAAACTCAAAGGATTTAGATTCTTCAAAGCTTGAACACACTTGATTCAACAGTATTGTGTGCCTTTTTTTTGTTTGATGGAAGCAAAAACTGAAGGCTTAGAGGCAGCGATACATCAAGATAGATTTATAAAATGTCTACCTACTGCCATGGAATCCCTGCTAAAGATTCACAATTTTGGAGAGGTGTTTGTAGCATTGGTATTAGCAAAGTAAGGTCTGTGATTTATTTTGTACTATAGGTTCTTTTAGTTATTTTTAATAGATTATATCCTTGACCATTTTTTTGGTATGTGTTTGTCAGTCTTGCATTTCATGTTTCTTGAGTGGCTGATTATCTTGGTCATTAGGTATGTTTTGGCCTTAGCAGTTAGACATCACAGTTGGTTTATCTTTGATTTTGTACTAAATCATGGTTTGTTGATGTTCTTTGTTATCAAGTCAGTTTTGTATAAGGGTTGAGACATCTTTAAAATATTCATTTTTATTCATTTTATTCTTTTTCAATAAAAAAATCTTATGTTAAATATGAAATTTAAAAAATCTTTTTTATCTTAAAAAATTATCGTTACAAAAATGTTAACAATGTATGTGAGAGAGAATTGATTTTTCAATTTTAACTTAAAGCTAAATAGTGTTATTGAATAAAATATTTTATTAAATTTAACATTTAAATTAGTTGACCTATAGGTAATATTAATTTAATATATTTTTAATATTTAGTTAAGTTAGTGTTCATTTTTATTTTTAATATTTATTAAGACATTAATTTTAGTTATTTTTAATATTTATATTTTATTTTATTTAATATTTATTAAATCAATGTTAATTTTATTTATTTAAATTAATTTAAACTTAATAAATACAAATATGATTTTTTTTAATATTTATTTAAGTTATTGTTACAAACAATAAATTTATTTATGTACTTTGGTGTCTTATAATAAATACTATAAATAAGTCTTAATTCACATATTTTTATATTTCAATATGATAAAATGTTGCAACACGTGAATCTAATTTATATGAATGAAAATTAATTTTTTTTTCTCTTTTACTTTTCTATATATATAAATAATACGATAAAAAAAAGTCTTTCTTCTAAAAAAAGAAATTCTTCTCTCTCAAACATATTAAATTACTCTTTTAATTCAATTTTTTTTAACTTAGTTTATTTAATTTTATATTTTTTGTGTGAAGATGAAGAAATAGGTTGTTAGAAGACTATATATTCAAAATTATGAATTTTTTTTTAAATATTACAGTCCCTAGTGTTAATTAAGCTGACATTAAACCACTCAAGTTAGTCCATTTAAAATTTAATGACAGAATAATGTTGTTTTTAACCTACTCTAATTTTTGTTTACTTTCAAATTAAGCATAGTAAATTAACTATGAACAGTTCATGTTAATACCATGGTTATGAAATAAATAAATAAAAATGACCTTTATATTAAATTTAATATTACATTTGATAATATGTTTCTGTGGGACGTGTGCTCCACTCTGGTGCAATTTTGGGCCCAGAGGTAGAGAGTGGTGTGAATTAACAACAGTGTTTATAGATTCCTTACTCCTCTTTATTTAGTCACTATCGATTACACAAGTGCTATACACCCTGGATCATTGTAACACAAGAGACATATACAATTGGAAAATAATAGTTTGAAAACTTTTAAAAATTATATATAACTTTTAATGTAATAGATTCAGAAATAAATATATATAATAAAACATAAATTTAAAATTAAATAATATAAAATATATATTAAAATAATAATATTAAAAATTATAATGTGATTGTATAAAAAAATATGGGTTGTAAATGCACTACAAGAAAATCATGAAATAGAAATCAATTTTTAAAGATAAAAAATACTTAATTACTATAGTGACTAAATTAGAGATCATTTTAGATACTAAACAAATTTTGATTTTTAAATTAATTTATATTATTGTTAAATGATTTTTAAATTGATGTCTAATTAGCAATCAGAGTTTTTGCTACCAAATTTAGAATCTAAATAATTGGTAGCAAAAACTTTGGTTGTTAATTAGACACTAATTTAGAAACTATTTAACAATAATATAAGTTAATTTAGAAATCAAAATTCTTTTAGTCTCCAAAATTGTCTCTAATTTAGTTACTATAACAACTAATTATCTTTTATATCTACAAATTAGTTTCTATTTTATGATTCTCTTTTTAATGATTTATATTTTTTTATGAAATTTTTAATTTAGAAATTCGTACTGTACACTGAAAAAGTCAGTTTACAACTTATAATATATTGAAAGGTGTGAGTTTACAACTTATAATACAATAAAATTTTAATTATATTTAATTTACTTTTTAATTTAAAATATTATTATATTATTATAAGAGTTTGATGTATATGTATCTTACTTTTGGTGTCCGTCTGTAAGTTTTGCAACTTGTAATAGAGTAAAAGACGTTAGCTTACAATTATGATGTAATAATTAATTTTATCTTTTAATATATGATTCACATTTTAACAATAAAGTTATTTTTATTTCCAGAAAACTTGTAGTTGTTGAAGCCTATGTTCACACCTGTAGCAGCATCATGAAAACAGAGCAAGTTGCTTTGTCTGTTATGTTGGAGGCAGTGAGTGACAGACAAAGGAGAGTGGCATCACCATTACAAACGCCGCCAGATTCACGTGCAGTTTCTCTCTTCTTCTTTCTATTTTTCTTTTCACGCTCTTCATTATCGACAAGCGCTGGAAGAATTCAATTCTCTATAGCATGCAAAGCTTATGTTTGTATTGAGAAATATTAAGTGCAGACTTAGACGAAATCTGTTCAGAAGAGAATCTAAAGAGTATGTTTATTCTCAAGACAACAATTTTTTTGTTCTTTTTCATTTTGTATATCCAAATTATAAATTAGAAATACAAATATATTTCTCTCATTCTTTTTAAACATAGTGTATTTTGATATACATGCATCTTGTTATCAAACTGAATAGCCTTTTCCATGTGGCCAAACTATTGCCACATGAGGCATATATAGTAATAAGTTAGGTATATAAGATTAGTGCAAGAAGATATTATTCCACGTTTATGACAAAATAAAAGTACTTTTTTCACACACGTGTATATATATTGGTTTCAAAATGGAATGAATTCTCATTGAAGAAGTGATATATATATAAAATTGTAACTATTGGTCAAACGAATATAAAATCTAACTATATTTATTCAATCAACTAAATATGTGACATAATAATTAATTATATCATATGACATTTGTGATGATACCATAAAAAAATAATTATATCATATGATAACTGATATATAATTTCCTTAATAACTAATTAAGTCATATAATGATTAATACTATCATATGATAACTGATATATTTCTTAATACTCCCCTCAAGTTGGAGAGTGCAAATTAAAAACTCCCAACTTACTGCATAAAAATTCAAATTGTTCTCTGCCAAGCGCTTGTGTAAAAATGTCTATCAACTGCATCTTTGTAGAAACATAACATGGATGAATCTCACCTGCTTAAAGTTTTTTCCGAACTATGTGACAATTAATCTCAATGTGTTTTGTACGTTCGTGAAAAACTGGATTAGTTGCAATATGTAAAGTTGTTTGATTATCACAAAATAACGAAGCCGGTTTGTGTAATTCAACCTTCAAATTTTAAAGTATATATCTCAACCAAGCCAATTCCAAACAAGTATTTGCCCTTGCTCAGTATTCTGCTTCTGCCAACGAATGTGATACATTCGTTTGTTTCTTTGATTTCCAAGAGATAAGTGATGGTCCGAGAAAAACACAGTAACCAGAAATAAAACGCCTTGTAGTACGACATCCTCCCCAATCTGAATCACAATATGCATTAAGAGTTAAATTATTTTCATATGGTAGAAAAAGACCTTGACCTGGCGTCCCTTTAATATATCTAAGAACCCGCAACGTTGCTTCCCAGTGTAGCTTTCGGGATGTGTTCATGAATTGACTAAGGGTACGTACTAAACATACTATGTCAGGTTTGGTAACTGTCAAGTATATTAATCTTCCAACCAATCTCAAATACTTGTTCAGATCATGAAGTATTTCATCATCTTCATTTGTCAATTTCAAGTTTTGCCCCATTGGAAATTTTTTTAGCTTCACACCTGATAATCTTGTGTCTTGTAAAATATCCAATGCATATTTTCTTTGAGACATAAAGATCCCCCTTTTGGAACGAGAGAATTCTATCCCCATAAAATATTTCAATTCACCAAGGTCTTTAATAAGAAAATGTTTGAGCATATGACTTTTGAGCAGTTTGATTTCATGTAAATCATTACCAATCAACAAGATGTCATCAACGTAAATGAGAATAGCAATAAACTTTTTACCTTGAGATTTGGTAAAAAGTGAATAATTCGCCTTTGATTGTATGTAACCAGCAGATTTAACAATAGTTGCAAAAGTTGAGAACCAATTTCGCGATGCTTTTTTTAAACCATAAATAGATTTGTGAAACTGACATACCAGATTCTCCCCTTGCCAACAAAGACCAGGAGGTGGAGTCATATACACCTCTTCTTGTAATGTCCCATGAAGTTATGCATTGTGCACATCAAGTTTATGGGTATACTAGTTACGGGAAGTAGGAATAGTTAATGAACAACGAAGAGTGGTGAGCTTGGCAGTAGGAGAAAACGTTTCCTTATAGTTTATACCTTCAACCTGGGTGAAGCCCTTGGTGACTAAACAGGTTTTATATCTTTGAATGGTCCCATCAGAATTATATTTGATTTTTATATACCCAACGACAACCGATTGGTTTATGCCCTGGTAGAAGAGAAACCATTTGTCATGTGTTGTTGCGTTCTAGAGCTTGAAGTTCAGTAGACATGGTTTGGCGCCAAAGTGGATCACGGTCAACTTGCTCGAAGGAATATGGTTCTTTTTGTGCTGTTAAGAGGGCTAAAAAGGCACAGTGATGAGGAGAAAAACGAAAAAAATAGACAAATGAGAAGAAAGGGGATACCTTGTATCTTTACGAGAACTTGATTGCATCGAAGAATGAATAATGTTGGAAGACATGTCGTAGTCTTTTTTCCATGCAGGAGGTTAAATATGACGAGTGGAACGACGGAGAAGAGGTTCATCGAGGGTCGAAATTGGTGACGGATTGGAGGGTTCTGACGTCGCGGAAGGTGAGGAAGAAGATGGAGTAGGCAATGGAGAATGAAATGAGGATGAGGATGGTATGATTGTTTCTGGGGATGAGGATTCCCGAATAACAACATCAGAGGAAGGTGTAGGTGATTCGGGATTATGATCAAGTAAGGGAAGCATGGAATTGGGAGAAAAATCAGGATAGGATATCGGTTGAATCGATGTATCAAAGGAAATGTTATGAGGTAGAGGAAAATATGGTAATGAATTTTGAGGAAACTGAAAAGATTTGGAATGAAATACCTTTTTTGGCCATGTGGATACCCCATGAAGACACAAATAGATGCACGAGGGTCAAATTTTTGTTTAGGGTGAACATTGGTCGCGTAACATTCACAACCAAAGACCCGTAAATGTGCAAGAGAAAGAGGGTGGTTATATAAGACCTCAAATGAAGATTTGTTGGATAACAATGGTGTTGGAATTCGATTTATGTGGTAAACTGCAGTTAAGACACATTCCCCCCATAATTCAAGTGGGACATTTGATTGAAACATGAGAGAACGAATAACATTCAAAATGTATCGATGTTTTCATTCATCAACTCTATTTTGTTGTGGAGTGTGAATGCAAGAACTTTGGAGCTCGATTCCTTTATTTTGAAGAAAATTGCAAAGAGGAATAAATTGTGTGCCATTATCCTCTCTTATCGTTTAAACATTTGTTTGAAATTGAGTTTTGACTAATTGTATGAAATTAGTCAATAAAAATTATGTCTTTGATTTATTATGCATAAGAAAAATCCATGTGCAATGAGAAAAATCGTCAAAAATTGTAAGAAAGTAACAAAAACTAGTGTTTGTAGAAATTTTATGAGGACCCCAGACATCATAATGTAAAAGTGAAAAAGGAAATTTTGTGGTTATTAAGCTTTTGGGAAAAGGCAGGCGTGTCTGCTTAGTCTTTGGAAAAATTGTACAATTATTTCCTAGTTCTTTAGGATGATCAGGGAGTAAATGTGACATTAATTTAAAACGAGAAAAAGAGGGATGACCCAAGCGTAAATGCCATAAGTCAGACGGCTGAGAGACATGGAAAATGGTTGATTTATTCTTTGATGGATGCATGTAGTATAGACCACCACACTGTCTACCCAAGCCAATCATCTTCCCTAAAACCAAGTCCTACAAAATACAAAATTTAGGAAAGAATAGAATGCAACAATGTAGGTCTTTTGTAATTTTACGGACTGAAATCAAGTTCAAGTTAAAAGATGGGACACATAGGACATTTTTAAGTGTAAGTTTGGGATTAAAAATAATGGTGCCAGCGTGTGTGACTTGTGTCGTAGCACCATTCGGTAAATTGACACTTGTAATATTGGAAGATTTGGGTTCAATTAAAAGAGACATGTGGGAAACAATGTAATATGTGTTGGAGATCCCACATCGACTAGAGATGAGAGCCTTTCATAGTATATAAGTGGGTGCAAACCTCACCCCATTGAGCCGGTTTTATGGGGTTGAGTTAGGCTTAAAGTCCACTTCGTAACATGGTATCAGAGCCATTTTCGAGCCTATCCTAGCGAGTATTTGTTGGGCTTATCAGGCCACCCGCTATCGGGCCGCTATCGGACCACCCATAATATATAGTCCCACGCACGAGCTTCTATCTATCACTCTCGGCGTGAGGGGGGTGTGTTGGAGATCCCACATCGACTAGAGATGATAGCCTTTCATAGTATATAAGTGGGTGCAAACCTCACCCCATTGAGCCGGTTTTATGGGGTTGAATTAGGCTTAAAGTCCACTTCGTAACAATATGTGGTGTCGGTATCCAACATCAAGAACTTGCGCTACTAGAATTAACAGACACAAGAGTTGAATCCTTGTACTGCACTAGAAGAAGTTGAATCAGATACTTCCTGGGATTATGTCATGTTTGTTGTGGGTTGATAGTTGATGCCATTTGATTTTATAGGAACCAAGACATGGCCTGGTTGATCTGAATAATGAATATAGAACGGGTGTGAGGGATCACTGGTTTTGATATCTGATCCATAACCCTTCGAATTATTTGCCATGACAATATGGGTGTTTTTAGAAAGTATGAAAATTTTGATAATCAAGAACACCAAGATCGTGCTCTGATAACATGTCAAGAATAAAGAGAGATTAATTTCAAAATGGAATACATTCTCATTGAAGAAGTGAAGTATATATATACAAACAAAATTGTAAATACGGAATAGAAATATAAAACCTAATTATATATATTCAATCAACTAATTATGTCACATAATAATTAATTATATCATACAATAACTGATATATAATAATTTGTTTAATAACTAATTAAATCATACAATAACTAATAATATTATATGATATGATAACTGATATATTCCTTAATAATTACTCCTCTCATATATGTAAATATTGTTAAAAAATATTTTTATTTATTTTTGTAATTTTTTATATTTTTGTAATCTTCTATTTAGGTTAGTTAATTTTTTTTAGTTAATTTTATATGTAATGGTCTTATTAGCATAATAGTCTTGAATCATCCGATATTCTTGTATATAATTTACTCTTTTAATAGAATAGAATATAATCTTAGAACAATTTTCTTCGTGATATTATGACATTAAAGAACTTTTCATATCTTCCCTTTTCTAATTATTTTTTATCTTCTCTTTAGTCATTTTCCTTGTGTCAGACTCAAACAGCTTCTTCCATTCAATTTTATAGTAGTCTACAATCTCAAGAACTAAATCTTCATTGTTATTAGAATGGAAAACACTCAATTACAATAAAAGAAGAAGAAATGACTTTTAGTAACTACTAAAATTCGTGGCTAAATTTATTTGTGACAAAAATAATGATAAAATATAAGTGATAGTGAAAAGTCTAATAGCAAACCACTTAACGACTACAATCAACAAAAAAATTTATCGCTAAATTAAATGAAAAAGTGGCCTCTTTTTTCAATTCCTAATAGAATTAAATCATTAATTAAAATAAAAAAATTAATAGTTATTAATAATTATTATTATATTAATCTGACATAGGGATTTGAATCCAGATCTTGTGGATAAGTATAGAACCTATAATCACTACACTAGATAATCATATTAATGATATTATTATTACTATTAAAATTAATAAAAATAAAAATAAAAGAATAAAAAATATTATTATTATTGATAATATTATTACTATTAATAATGTTATTATTATTAATATTAATATTAATAATATTGGCAGTAATACTAATAATGTTAATAAATAATATTAAATTAATAATATTGATAATAAAATAATTATAATCATAGTAATAATTTTAATAATAATAATAATAACAATGATAATAATAATAACTATTATTATAATTATAGTTATATTATAATTATAATAATAATATATTATTAGTACTAGTAAGAATAATATTAATGATGATATGATTTGAAAACTCATTTGTAATGGTTTGATAGTGTCTTCATACTTTATCATGCTTTTAGATTTCATTTCATGTTTATTTATAGATAGAGAAGCATGATTTAATGTAAACCTGCTCTAACACCAGTAGCCATTAGAGCCAAGCTTAGTCTATCTTTAAGTTATCCATATGAGGATTTAATTTGTTATTATACATTAAAAAATATATTAAATAATAACTAATTTAGAAATAAAAATAATTAGTCATTTTGACTAACTTCATACTATTTTATAAAAAAAATATAAAATAATATTGATATATGTTGTTTATATTATTAATAAAAAATTATAAAGTGATTTCTAAATTGATATATAATATTAACTACGAATGTTTTAAATACTAGTTACTTTAGATTATAACTTAATCAATATAATTACTTTTTTTTTGTCTAAATTTGTTGTTATTAGTGATAGTTTAGTAGTATCTTACGTTTACAAGACCTAATATATCATATGCTGCAACATGTATATTTAGAGTTTTGCATTATATACATGACACCCTTTGGAAGACTACTGCTTTACCCTCAGCACAGGTTACCGCTTGGAGGGTGTTGATTAATTCGATCGCCACAAAAGCTAACTTGAAAGGCGTGGGGTTTTGGTTGATATCAATCTATGTAGTTTTTGCAGGATGGCAGTGAAGTCGACAAAACACATGTTTTTTTATTGCAGGAGTGCTTGGTTAGTCTGGAATAAGTGTTATGCATGGTTAGGGATTGCGTCAGTTGATCATGTTGATCCAACTGCTCACTTCCTGCATTTTAATTTGCTAAATGCTCTTGCCCAGGTAAATGTTGTTTGGAATTGTGTTTGGATTGCTGTAGTTAGTGAATTATGGAAGCACAAGAATAAACATATTTTTCAAGGAGGGGTGATTGACTTTTCAGAAGTATTCACTTTGGCACAATTAAAGGCTTGGTCTTAAGTAACATCTAAAACTGTTTCTGCTAGTTTTACTTACTCTGAGTGGTGCATTTATCATGTGGCTTGTATGTTTTCAACTAAGTGAGCTTTTATAAGAGGTACCTCTTCGGTTGGGTTGTTTGTTGTTCTTTGTTTTAAAAGGTTAGGTTGTTTAGAAGGGATGAGGGGACTTATATATTGTGCTCTGTATATGGGTTGGATCACCCCTAAAGTGGTTCATATTTATTTATTTGTTTCTTGCTGATAAAAAAAAATGTTGCTTAGGGAGAATATCCTTGTATTAGATGGTTCACTTCTAGTTATTGTGCTTTTCTCATAGGTAATCATATCTCCTGCTCCTTTAACCACAACCAACTTTGTCTCAATTAAGTGTTCAAGTAAAATATAACATGGTAGCAATATAATTTGAGTCTTTTTGGATTTGTAATATGTTACTAGAACTTCATTATCCAATTCATAAGGCTACATTAGTGTATAGTATGAAAATGTGAGTGCAAGGTATCTCTCTAGTAACTTTATATAACATGACCGCATAAAAAATATTGAAATACATTTTGTACGTGCGAAAATTGCTCATGGATAAGTTTATATCCTCCATGTTTCCTCTCGCTATCAAATTTCTAAACATTTTCATTAAATGGTTTCATGCATACTCTTTTACGATTTTTTACGATTTTTCAAGTCCGTCTCTATAGGAACTAATTGAAGGAAATAACAGGAGACAAAAGGTTGTAGCAACTGATTGAATGTAATTGCATAAAATTGCAAAACTGTTGAACTGATTCATACTAACATTCCTGTAAACTGATCATTAATGCAATAATAACAGTAAAATAGTTTAGGGGTAATAAAATCAGAATTAATAATAAAATTTGAATTTATAACCAACATCCTCCCTTAATTTTCTGATTTGGAACAACCTTCCTGAACAACAAATCTCTTAACTTGATGAAAGCATTGATTTCAATGGCTTATTGAAAATATCTGCAATCTGATCTTCTGATTTGCGATATTTTAATTTGATCATGTTCTTCCCAACTTGGTCTCGTAGGAAGTGATATCGAATATCAATGTGTTTACTTTGATGAAAAACTGGATTCTCTGCAAGATTAATTGCAGAGACATTGTCAACATAAATCTTAATTGAAATATCTAGATTAAAACCAATTTGAGTCATGATATTGTTTTTCTCAATGGCCATCAATTCTTCATTCATAGCCTTTTGCCATTTGGGGTGTTGAATGACATCTGCAAGTCTCACAGGTTTTGAATCTGCAAGAAAAGCAAAGTGAATCAAATCTCCATTGTCATCAACATCATAATCAAGATTTACTTCGCAATCTTGAAGGTGTACAGGTTGTCGTTGTTGCCTTCTTGGTCGTTCCATCATAGTTGCAATTGGAGTTGCAACTTCAGGTTGAATTACAACTTCAGGTTGAACTATAGCTTCAGATTGAACTGCAGGTGCTTCAAGAGTGACTCTATCTTCCACATCATCGTTCAAAATGTAAATATATCATTTTTTCGAATCCATAACAGTTACTGCATTCCATTGTCATTCCTCATCTTTGGCAAATGTAACATCTCAACTGATAATCACCTTCTTTGTCATTGGATTGTACGATTTGTATCATCCATGCTTATATCCAATGAAAATGGTCTTCACTGCCTTATCATCCAACTTCGATATTTTCATGTCAGCCTCAACTTATGAGAAGCTCTTATTCTGACCACAAGTATGATGAAATATGTAAATATTCTTGTAAATATTTGTAATATTCTTTGTAATATTTTATATTAGGTTAGTTAATATCTTTAATTAATTAACATGATTGGCTTACCAATTTTATAGTTTTGAATTAGACTTGTACTCTTATATATAATTAACCATTTGAATATAATACAATTACATAAAGATTTCCTTTATAGGCATATTTTGGATAAATATGATAGAATGAAAATAAAATAAAAATTAATTAATATTGTTTCTTACTTTACTGTAAAGGTGTAATATTAATAGTTTGTTCTACAAGTAGTAATTAAGAAAAAATAAAAAAAAATGGCGACATTTACAATAGTGTTAATTATTATAACAAGTCCTGAGAAAATGTATATAAAAATCATGACATGACTTTTAACCAAAAACATGAGTTTTCTTCTTCTTTTAAAATACTTTTCATGTTCATTTCTATCTAATATAGGACTTTAACTAACACTTAATCCAATAACTAAAATATTTTTAAAAAAAATAGCAACTATAATGGAAGTGAGAATGAATGTTGTAAGGTCGTGATAATGATAGTAGTTTAGGGTCTATGATAATGATAAGAATGGATATTAAATGATAAAAACAATAATAATCAACTCACGTGGGAGAATATTTGTAAAAGATTGTGTAATGCTCAAGTTAGTGTTTGATATTTGGTGATTGTGAATAATAAATATCATTAAATTTGTATCTTAACCTAAATATGGTCAACTTATTTATAGAGTTAAGTTGAGTTTGCGTGATGTTAAACTCGATTAACATGAATATCATTGTTAAGTTTTTACATTAGTCTGACATATAGTAATTAAGTGTGTTAAACTCAATGATTAGGTGAAAGACACTTTCAAGAACTAGAGATGTGTTTGACCATGTGAATAAGACGTCTTAAACTTGGGATGTTAGAGTATATCTCAACTATGTAGTACAACAAACAAATTTAACTTTGTTACATTGTTATGAATGCACTTGTTAGTTGTTACGAATTTTCCCAGACTTGGTAGTAATGGTGTGTTTTGTGCAGGTTTCATCGGGTACTCCTATCTGGCAAGGTTAGATTGAGGTGTGTGGCTTTGGGTTGCGCTTGGATGGTGTCTGTGGTGTGTGCAAGTCTATCTGGCTATAACTGCTTCTTGCAGATCTGGAATATGTATTGGTTTGTTGGTATTGGCACTTGGGTATTTGGTGTTCTTTAGCCTGCTGCAAAGACATTGTTTGTTGTTGGGTGTTGTGTCTTGTACTAAGGGTGTGATCTCTTTGGTGGATTTCTTTTTGGCGTACATGTTCCTCTTGTAGGATCGGTGTGTCAAGTTTTGTCACTTGTTTGGCACCTCCACCTGCTGGCAAAGATCCTGTTTAGTTGTGGGGTACTTGTTCTATATTGAGAGTGTGATCTCTTGGTGGGTTGATGTAACTGTATTTGTTGGGTTCCTATATCTTGAACTGGTTTTGTATTGTTGGTTTGTAGTGTATTGTTTGTTGGATCCTGTGTTGGTAGGGTGTTAGGACACTTGTTTTGGGTGTTTTGTATAAAAGTTGGGACATCCCTGAAGTGTCTCATTTTAATTTATTTATTCTTTGCTGATAAAAAAAAGTTATTACTCGTCTTTGTTGGAATTATTAAAATTTAATACATTTATATTTTATTCTAATTCATTAACCGATAAAAAATTAAATAAACAAATTATTTAACTATTAATAGTTTGCATAATAATGAAAAGAATAAATATTTAATTATAGTTTAATAAAAAAATAAAACTATTTATTATAATATAATATTAAATCATTGTATTATATAAGATAAAAAAAATTATACAATAAAAATGTAAAATTAATCTAAACTAAAGTATAAAAATTAATTTAAAACTTTTTGTATATCAAAGTCCAATCATATATATTTTTATGTAATATGTATTTGTAAATAAAAATCGGATCAAACCACACTCGAGCACTAGAAGAACTAAAGTAGGGTTGCAAACAAAAGAAAAAGGCACCATGAAAGGGTTTCAAGTTCCATTTGGAGGTTGGTTTAATCACTCAATCATGTGGTTCCTATTGGAGACAAAAAAGATATTTAAGACAAGATTTGACTCTGTATAGACTTATAAGAGACTCTCCACTCTCAGAATATGCATGCACTCATAGCATTGCATTCCACTTTGATTAAGGAACTATTCACTCTTCTTCAACCTTATGATGATTAGCATATAAATAAGATATTTTATAATGGATAGTCAATTATAGAGATGATAAAATGGATACTCCATTTCAAAACATTGTTTAGTCTGATCTGATTCATATTTTAAATGAACAATTTTTTCTGTCAAGTCTTATTTATGTAATAATTTGATATATAAATATATATTTTAATAAAATATATAATATATTTTTTATTTTAAAAAACTATAATTATTGTTTTTAAAAACATATTGACCTATAAACCTATATATTGATTTGTTCTAAACTCATTTAGGAAGCATACTAAAATGACTTTATCAAAATTGACCCCTTCTAATTTAAACCATTATTTTATTAGCTTTACCAATTCATTTTATGCACTAGACACATTAGTCTTAACCTATTTTTCAAGCTCTATCCAATCAGTTTATGATATTCATTATTACACTTTTTATACATGATAAACTACAAAAAGAATTCACTATGGAGGCATGTTTAATGAAAAATATTATAAATGAAGAAATGAGTCAAGAATATCTTTTATTGATTATACTACATTTTCAATGGTCATTGCTATATTAATTTCTTTTTTGCTTTAAGAAAGTTATTAAACTTGAGCTAAAAAAAATTGAGTCCATAATTTTTGTCAAAAATATTCTGATTTAAAAAATAAAGCTTTGTAGTGTACAAATGATACTCAGTAACATATTATATAGCATATGCTCAAGTTATTCATGCAAAATGATGCACGAGCAAAATAACATGTATACAAAAGGACAAGTTAATCTGCTAACACATTAAGGAATTTGGACTTGAAAACTTGACAATCACAAGATCCAATTGAAGGACCTAACAGAACTGAGAGATCAAAACCCAAAAAAGCAGAACTGAGGACTCAACAGTTGCAACCCTCTACAAATTACATTGGACATTACAAAACTTAATCTTGTCATTAGAATTTAAATCAAGACCAACATTTGAAGCAGAGTTTAACATGTGAGAGTTACAAAGTTGTAAAATCTATTCATAAACATCCATAATCATTGAGCAACCCCACGCCTGGCCAACAAGCATGTCCAGCATTGGTTACATGTTTTGAAAGAGCACAGGCATATAATTGTCAAAGCAAATTCAGAAAATTCTGGGAGGATTCATATCGTCTCCATTGGTACGAGTGTAAACAATGTTTTATACTAAATGCTGTATGAAAGTTTATTTGTGCCTAAAAATAAAGGAAGAGCTAAAAACACTTATGTTTGACTGCTTACCGTCTTCATCTTATTCAAATTTTCCGTAGCTCATGCAGTCGATGAGCTATGTCTTGGATAAATAGTTTTCCATCATTGCTATTAAGAGAATTTGTTAGGTGTTCAAGAAGTTCATGATTAAGTTCAAGTGCTTCTAACCGGTCATTAAGGTCTGATATTTCATTTTCTAGAACAACCAACTCAAGTTCTCTTCTAGGTGTGGAGACTGTTGGCTTGTTTTCTACACTAAGAGAACAATCATCTGAAGCAGCTGATCCATCCTTATCAATATGATTTCCATTCAACATATTAATGTTTTTCTGTGTGGACAAGTCGGTCTCTTCATGACCATCTAATTGATGCTCTTCACCATTAGAAGCTCCTTGTTGATTTGATTTACTACTGGCTTCAAGTTTCTCAGGTCTGTCATTAGGCGCATGCAAATAAATTTCATGAACTTTCTGTTCCAAGTTTTTCAAACATTGAGAAATGTATTCCTTTTCCTCTTCAAACTCTAAAATGAAGGTTCCACCAGTCATAGCTTCATCGCCAACTCTGGATACTTCAACATTCTTTGAACTGGAAAATTTTCTGATGATGTTAGGCACACCAGTATTTTGTGTTGTTGTCTTTTCTCCTTTCAAATCCTGACTTTCCTTATGCATATCGTGGACCATATCCTCAACACCCGGCATATTCGATCTATAAAATTCCAGCTCGGCTTCTAAATCTTGTACCTCCTTTTCCTTTTCAGTGAGCATATCACCAACCTTCTCCAATTCATCATTATCATATTCTGCTTGCTCTTCCATCATTCTTAAATATTGAAGAGCCTCCATCTGCAGTGCTGCCTTCTCCTCCTGTAACCGTGTAATCATAGACATTGCCTCATTTGTAGCAACAGCAGAAGCGTTTCTTTCTTCCTCCAGTTCCTTAAGTAAAGAATCCAAGCATTTCCTGTAATAATCAATGTGTCGCCTCAATTTATCAGCATAACACTCTCCTTCAATTTCAGCAATATTGCTATCATCCAGAGATTCAAGACCAGATTCCACCGAGGGTGACTTTTGGAGTACCTGAACTCCATTTGGACTAGAAGCCTCAGTATGTGTCTCAGGCGAGTCAACGTGATCAACAGGAAAAGTTGATGATAAGTTAGATCCATTAGGAGAAGAATTATCTAATGGTGATTGCTCCACTTCCTCCTTGATGGTATCAACTTCCTCAGTGGTTGGTTGTTTTGTGACAAAATCAGTTTCTTCTCTTTCCTTAGTGACGACCGAGAACTTATTCATGTTACTTGAGTTCTCTTGACTAGGATTTGTAGGAGCAGCATCACATACCACCGGACCAGTCTCAGTAGATATTTTTTCCTCTGTACCAATCTTCTCTAAAACTTCCCCATTCTTTTCAGATACCATTCCGGTATCACTTGCTTGCGCAACATCCGCAGCTGGAAATATTTCAGAAAGCAGATGTTAAACAACTATTTTGAATAATAAAATTTGAAATACAGGGAAAGGGAAATCTTACATTTTTTTGATGATGCTCCAGCATGTGCATTTCTGCCGTTCAAAGTCATAAGCTCAGATAGGGGAGCAGGAAGAGAATCCTGAGAAGGAAAAGTAATCTTACTGTCTTCTGGTTCTGATTCTCTGTTAGGAACATTCAAAACAATAGGTGATGATGAAACCTCATCTAGTGAAATGAGCTCAGCCAGTTCAGAACTGAATGACTCCTGATTTGTTTGCTGCAAGTTGATTTCTACTGCAGAATTGGCATTCACGTCTTGATGTTTGCTGACATTAGGCTCCACACATTGAGCTGAGGACAAGGGCATGGGTTTGGCAGAACTACCACTTAAATTTTCCGGATTCGAATTACTCGGAATGCATTTTGTGGGAGGTGGTAATGTAATTTGAGACATGGGATCATTGCTAGCTTCAATGTTCTCCTGAAACACACTACTGGTGCTAAAATCATCGTCATCGGAAAATGGAAATTCATTCTCAGAATCTGAAGTCAGTCTCAGCTCGCAATACCCAACATGAGATAATGGCTGAAAACTGTTTTTTCCCTCTAATCCACAAAACTTATCCCTCATTTTCCTCATGTTATCCCTGTGATTTAAACGGCTTTGCCTTGGTGCACATGGCAAAGGAATATATGGCTTAAGAGCAGTTCTACCAGGTGATTTTAGTTGGATAGATCTTGGGGAGTTCTGATCTGACTTCCAAAGCTTACCACAACAAGTACACTGTATTGTACATAATCTTGCACCCTTAGAGCCAGCAAACAAATCTCTACTTAGTGATGGACTTTTGAAACCAGCATCACCAAGAACCAGCCCAAATTTACCCACCAACAATCTGTGAGATTTGCTCTTGGTCTTTGCAGTGACTGACAGAAGACAATCATCACACATCTTATGCCCATTTGCTAGCTTACCATGAACATGACACAAAATGAGAGATGATATTTCCGATTTGTGATTGCTGCAAAACAGGTTCTCATATAACTCTGGGCTTTCACAGCCTAAGATGTGATCAAGCCTAGAACACAACAAGCAGGGCAGTTGTAGTCGGCAATAGCTTGCAAATTTGGTGAGCATATATGACAGCAAGGCATCTAGTAGCAGCAGAAATAACAAAAACCACTCACTAGCTGCAGATGAAAGATGGGAAATGAACCCCTTCATCCTCTTTGCTTTGACAAATGAAGTTCCCTTACCACTTGATGCCATCTCCACCACAGTCGCTCTACAAACCCACAAGACTCAGACAAGACAGGGAAACTCATCAATCAAATCACAGCCACCCAACTCAAAGCCCAAAATTGCCTCACCAAGATTGATGATGAGCTAAGGCTAGAAGGCTACAAAAATGGCAACAAAACAACAACCATTAGACTCAAAAAAATTAAAATTGAAACTCAAATTAAATGCATTGCATTCAATATTTTTACTTTTATGAACACATGTATCTTCCTCCATAAACAACCATACTCGAATCCAAGAAGACAATGGTAAATATGAAAGAAAATCCTTTTCCAATATTTAACATGGTTACATATTCAGGATTCAAACTCAAGCCTAATGATTAAATCAGAACAACCATGAATGGTGGATTGCATTTAGTTGACGCGCCATTTTAACAAAGAAAAATTCCATACATCATCCACAATCATCGACGGCACAACCACAACAACAACCAACATCAAACAAATTGAGCAAAGCCATAAATAAATCCTCAACTCCTTAGACAACGACAAAAAACAAACAATTAAATAAATAAATAGGAACAGATTTTCATTTTAATAGAGTAATTGATTGATGAAAACGAAATATACACTTCCCTCATCGAACAACCTATACTAATAAATTATGAAGTAACCATAAACATAAACAGAAAGTGAATTGAAACCAACCCAACCGTAACGCATTACGCCTTAGATTACCAACTACCAACTGCAATTTTAGTTATCAGCATTAAATCAAATAAATTCAAAAGGACACAAATTTCAGAAATAAATAAATTAAAAAATGGGTGGATAATTCACAAATATTTCCTGATTTATTATATTTTGCTCACATTTTTTGGTGCTGGAAAATGCAGGTACCTGTTCTGTTCTGCAGCCTGCGAAGAGAAACAGAGAGGATGAGGTACAGAGGCCATTTCTGATCAAAGATGGCATAGAATTTCTCTTTTCTTTCCTTCCAAAATAAGGAATAAACAAAATCATCAATAAATAATTAAAAACAAAATGCTAAAGAAAGTGAAGATTGAAGACAAATTAGGCGCGAAATTACGAGTCGGTCCCTCCCTCTCCTCTTCCTCTTGATCAGTGACAGTTGAAACCAACGGTCTGATTTGTCACCATGCAAATGCAGCTGAAAATTAATTTTAATTTCTCAAAATATTTTTGTTTGGTAATTCATGTGTTGTGTTGTATTGTTAAATGATGAAACAAAAAATGTATCAAAATATACAGATTAAATTTAAATATTAATAAATAGAATTGATTATGAATACATAAGAATATATGCACTTTGGGTTCATGCTTATGCCAAGTGCTCATCACGTTGCTATTTTACAGCTGCAACAATGGATGACTTTGCTATCAATCATTTTCAATGAAATATTATTCCCTTAATGGATATTCAGTATTTTAATACTTCAAACACTTTATAAAAATATAAATAAATTATAACGTATAAATAGAATATAAATCTTATTTTATAAGTAAATTCTATACAATTTTCTTTAATTGTTTTCTAAGTTAAAAAAAGAAAAAAGAAGGATAGTGTTGAAGGGAACAAGTTCATGCTTGGAAAGTAACTATTGTATACATGAAGGGATGCATGTTCATTGCTTTATTGAATTTAGTGATTATTATTTTCTGGTTGGTGGACTTTGATATTCAAATCTTACAACTCAACTTCAAGTTTCATAATTAGTTTGAATCATTTTGGGTAAAACTCAATTAATCTTACCAATTACTATTTTGGGTTTCAAAAATATTGTATTTATCCTAGTTATTTTCAATGTGACACTTGTAATAACTCTCACTTCAAGTTTTTTTCCCTCCATTTTGATGATTTTATCCAGTAATCTATAAATAACTTGCTTTTGGCTCTTGATTTCTGGTATTTTAATCCCATTAAAAATTTAAAAATTGGTGTTTTCAAAGTAGGATTAAGAAAATCCTTTTAAATTTGATTAACTACAAACAAGCTTAACACAAATTTAGGGAATTAAACTATCTCCTAAAAAATTTAAAACTTTTTTAAAATTTTGAGAATTTATTTGAACTGTTGATTTTTAAGAGAAAGATTATTTAAATGAATAAATAATTTCTGGAAAGATAAAAAAAATAGAGTATAATATTATGTTAAAACAATGACTCACACATGTTTTCATCTACTTTATCTAAAATTTTGAGTAGTCTATACTTTGTTGCTATATTTTATATTGCGCTATTTTTATACAAGTTTTTATTACTTATTCTATATTACTAATTTGATTCCATAAAAAACTATTGTATAAAGTTTAGAGTATTTTGATGAAAATTTTAACTTTTAATATTGGTTATCCTAATCATAGCTAACTCACATAAGAATCCATAGATTATATTTTTCGGCTCAAATCTAAAAAGAAAAATTCTCTCAACGAAATACTCAAAGTATATAACATAAATTTTTAAATTAAAATATTTTTTAATAAAAACTTATGAAATTTGATATATCATCGAGGCTATCCAAAAATCACCAATCATATGTCCTTGCATGAAAATAACATAAGAAAACAAAAGAAATTATATAAAAAATATGAGAATATTACACCAAACTTGTACAAGAAAGACAATGACAATTATAAAAAAAAAAAAAAAAAAAAAGCAACTGAAACTTGTAATGAAAAAAAGTCCAAACTAATAAAGGAAACAAGACAAAATGTCAAGAAAAATTTAACCTATTATCAACTTCAAAGTTAATAAACTTATATGCACAAAGATTACCTTCACAAAAAATATTAAAGACTTTGAAATTCATCTTGACACAAAATTGTATATCCCTTCGTCACATGTATCTAAGAAACCAAGAAATCATCACAACCGAAGAAAAAACTTGACAAAGAAAAAAAAAAATCAAACATATTCAAAAACATGTTCAATAGAAAGGATAACATCAATAATCTTATAATAAGAATCAATTTCATGATAAAATTCCGATTCAATCATAAATTTAAAAATACATTCCAATACAATTCAACTTATACATCTACCATAAAATTTGTCAAAAGCAAAATTACATTATCACCATATCTGATTAAATTGTTTATCACATCTTATGTTAATTAATTATACTATAAATTTTCTAAAATCCTAATAACAGCGTTTCTACTCCAATTATGAAATTCATATTAATTTTATTTAATAACATTAGTTAAAAAATAATGTAATTACTACAATATTTTGAAAATTTGACCTGGTTAACAATATTTGATATACTAACACTGCATTATAAATTATAGTTAAAATATAAATTAATTAAATAAATAAACTCGCCTTCATTTTTAATCCGTGGAGATTATGAAATAGACCTAAGTAAATCATCTTACTAAAATTTCCTCTTTATATTTTTTATAATGGGTTAGTGTACCAACTCATATACTTTATACAAAGATTCATACTTATAACTTAATTCAATATCAAGTATTTTTTAAACTATATTAATAATACTTCATTTTTAACTTTACAGTTTATAAGGTGGAGATTACCTAAAGATCACACATTTTTTTTTGTTAATTTTATTGTTTGAGAACTCTTCGGTTTACGATTGTTTCTTATTATTGGAGGGTCTTAAATCTCACTTTCGGAGTCTTATCCCATAAAAGGGAGTATAAGCAAAAAATACTCTGTTTCTAAGATATGTAACATTTTCAATAATAAGTGTGCAATGTTGTCCCCACACACAGACACACACACACACACACACATATATATATATATATATCAGGGGTTGTCATATTTATATTATTTTGTGGTGGATTTTTTATTTGTAGACCTAGTGCAAGTTCATTTTTGGCTAGTCTAATCTCTAATAGGCAATCTAATAGTTGCTAATACGTAACTTTGATTAATGGTTTGATTTTTCATAACTAAAGGGTTATTAGTTGTTTTAGTGATGTGTTTTGAATTAGGTAAAAAATAGGGTTTGGCCTACTATATGTCTGAGGTGTTATCGATCGCGTAAGTGAACGAATATACCTCAATCACTTTGAGCGAGCTTTGGTGGTTGGGTGGTTAGCATACATTATGAATTTGTTGAGTGGTCGAGAGATCAAATTTATATCGTACACTAGCTTCCCAGACTTGAGTGGATGAAAAGTCGTAAAGAGTCTTGAAAGAAAAATTCATTTCTTTGTCGACCTGACCGGGATCCATACCTCTCCTGCCCTCCCAAGCTTGAGTGGACGAAGACTCGTGAAAGTTCTGAAAGAAAAGTTCATTTCTATACCAATGAGTATCCAAACCGGGATCCATACCACTCCTGGCCTCACAGGCTTGAGTAAATAAAGGCTCACGAAAATTCACATCTTTCTTGGACAACGTGAATGATTGATTGAAGTTGTTAGGTGGTACAAATTCGATACGAAACATCATGTTTTTGGGATCGTTAGATCTGAGATGATATAATAATTGAGGATTTTTTACTCTTGGTTATCCTTCTTTGTGTTATGCCAATAAATACCATGTGGTTTTGTTGTTAGGGCCACCTATTTGTCCAATTTTGTCTGAGGTTGAATATCTAAGTATTTTGTAGTGTCAACGAGGTTTCTACATCTTGAAGAGGTAACAATGTCTTCTTCCTCTAGCATTTCAATTTCCAGTTATGAGGAGTTTTTGGGGTATTCGAGCAGGGTGGTTGATGTTATAGGAACAAGGTTGATGATCCCTCGCAAGGGTGTTTCACTATTCCTCTTAATGATGCCATTTTTTTGAGTTGGTGGTTCTCTCCATTCTTCTCTATTGTCACCTCGGATCAACTGGTACCCCTCTCATGATTCTTTCATACAAAATGACACAAATATCTAACTTGTACTAACTTCTCTATCTTAAATCTAAGGGTGATACACTTTTTGATATTTTGATCATAATTGTGATGGTAACAATATTGCTTACTCTAGTGTGGGAACTTTTTCTTCCTTCCAGCTTTTTATTCTTGTGAGTGTTTTTGGCTCTTAAGATGTTCATCTCCTTTGTGTTTTTTTTCTTTAGAGTTTCCTATTTCTTTTAGAGTTTTATTCACAACTTTGACTTGATTTTCATGGTCCTCTTGTGTCTCCTCAAGTGTGGGTCTTTTGTTGCTTGTCATCCTTTGTGTGGTAACCATGTGATCTTTTACTAAAGTCTTTCTTAATCCCAAAATGGAGTCAAATTGTTGTTACAAATTCGAGATAACTTTATAAGACTTCATGTTTCCTCTGATTAATCTTCTTGTTTGAAAGTTTTCGATTCATAGTCACGATTTAACCTATTATATGTCTAAAGTATTATAACTATGTAAATAAATAAATATATCTTAATTCTTTCTTATTGAACTTTAATAATTAGGTGACCAAAATTAATAGAAATTAGGTGAACAAAGTTAATAGAAATTTATCAAAGTCACCTACAGGTCGATATATGTTAAAAGTATTTTATAAATTACATTTTAATATTATTTGTACGTTTATTTAATTCTCTAATCTAATAATATATAATATATAATGTTATGATTAATATTGTGTATGTTTTTGTTTCATCTTAATCAAATTCGATAATTCACAAAATCAACTATATTAAAATCTTACGTAAAATTGGAACACAAATAACTTTATCCCACACACCACACCTATTAAAATTACACTTGCTAATATGGAATTAAGGTGATTGATATAATGCATTTTAGAAAATATTTCATAATTTTTATTTTTGAGAGACTAATTTAACCGTATCTTATATAAAATGATGAAATAACCGTATCTTATATAAAATGATGAAATATATTATTGAGTCGTTAAATATTAGGCTTACAAAATTTTGAAAACTAAATTGAAACCTTTCCTAAACTGAGAGTGCCACGTGACAGTGCTATTAAAAACAAAAGGGGTAAAAGTGTAAAACAAAATATGGCAGTAATAAATTAAAATTACCGAGCTGAAAAACCTAATTTTTTTTGGAATCAAACAAATTTAAAACCTAAATAACTGAACTCAGTCTCAATTGTTTTTTTCAAATTACACAAAAAAGATCCGTAGAGAAAGGAACATGTCTTGATAACTGAAAGCAAGTGACAGAAGAGGAATATTGATGACAAGGGCCTTATTGGAGAATCAAACAATCTTGTTTCTTAGGGTTTATAGCGCGGTGTCAGTTCACTGAAACAGCGTTGCGTGCATTGTGTTCGCGGGTAGCATCGATTGATGAGGGTGAGGGATCTGAACACTGTTTAAGTGTTGAATTGGCCATTTGTTAATCTATCTGAATGTTTTGGGTTGTATTGTGTTGTTGTGCTCAGAGTCTGGGAAGTATTCGGAGCTATGCAAAGCATCTTCGCTTAGATGGGGTGAAGGATACTATAGCCATTGCCTCTGGCAAAGGTGGTGTGGGAAAGTCAACTACTGCTGGTAAAACCCTTTTATCCTTCTTTCTCTTTCATGTTTGACAATTTTGTTGTTGTGTTGATTTGAATGAGTGAAGTTCTGATTGAACTTTGAATTGAATTTACAGTTAATTTGGCAGTTGCACTTGCGAGAAAGTGTCAGCTCAAGGTTGGTTTGCTTGATGTCGATGTGTATGGACCCAGCATTCCCACAATGATGAACATCAATACAAAGCCTGAAGTCACTCAGGGTATGTCTTTTCTTTCAGAATAATTTATATTGGATAATTTCATCATTGTGTTAAGATTCAATTGCAACGTACGAGACTTGAGTCTCACATTGCAAGACCATGGGCTCTCTAACTACAATAGGTAGCTTTTGTGGTATGTTTCTCGCAAGGTTCTTTATCAATTGGTATTAGAGTCTTCCACTGTGGCTAGTTGCAAACGAGCAGAATGGGTGTTAATGCTGTATTTGCCGAAGACTAGTTAATGGGCTAGTTCACAACCGGCTTGCATGGGTGCCAGTGCTATAAAGCATGGTGGGTTGTTATCCAATTGCAAGACAGGTCTTGAGTTTCATAATGGAAGGCCTTGGCCTCTAACTACAATAGCTAGTTTTTTTGGTGTGGTTCTCCCTAGGTTCTTATCAGTATGTCGCTATCAATACAAATCAAAGTTTGGTTTCTAGTTTCCACATTCCACCGAAGGTGGTGATAATGTTGAAGCAATATAGCAATATATTACGCTTAATTTTGTGGCCAATGCGCTTCCAGTTTCCATTACAGTTAATTCTAATATCTTGCTGTTCATTTATTTTCAGATAAGAAAATGATTCCAATTGAAAATTATGGGATCAAATGTATGTCAATAGGGTTCCTTGTGGATAAGGATGCCCCAATTGTCTGGAGAGGTCCCATGGTATATAAATGTTTCTTCTTATTTGCTTTTATTTTCCCTTTCATTTACTATTTCTTGCTGTAACTGTCTTCTGCAACTTAAGTTTTTTGTTGGGATATACTGTGAAGGATTTCTTATTGGATGCACATTCTCGCGAAAGTTATCTTCTGATGTTTTATTTCTAAACTTCTATTGTTGCATTATTGTAGGTTTCAAATGCTCTTGAGAAAATGACAAGGGGAGTTGACTGGGGAAACCTTGACATTCTAGTGATGGATATGCCTCCTGGCACTGGTGATGTCCAGATAGCTATGTCTCAAAATCTGCAGTTATCAGGTAGTTAATTCTGCATGATTCCTTCCGTGGGGCTTGTTTATAAAGTCTATTATGTGTTTATAATACTTGAGCTATAACAATAGAAACAAATATAATTTTCATGAAGCCTTACATGTTTTCATGCTAATTAATAACTATCTATTGGAAGGGATAAATCTTTTAAGTAAATCTCTACCTTGAGAGTGAGGATACCGTGAGTTCACTACCCCAAAAATATATCAATTTATAGTTATAGTCAGAGACTCTTGGGTTAACCCTTTTAAAAGCAACTTTGGCAAACAGCTTGAACCTTCACTAAGTCTGACTTTAAGCACTGGTCTTTTTGGTTCTCATGTGCCTGGTATAGGCAACTAGCCTTACATGAAGATCGTGACTAGACCTGTTTACCATGCTCCATTAATTCAGAATTGAATCATTTTTCGATTGAGTACTAATTGAATTATAAGCATTAAAACAAAACATTTTTAAGTTTAAATAGATGAAATTGAACAAAGTATCATGATATTTTGATATTTCATACTATAGCAGTATTAGTAATATTCCTTCATATTGACTTTTTTTTCTAACTAGTTTCCATACAGTTAGCTTTCTTTGGTTATTCATTGTCAAGGCTGCTTGTATGGTAGGTGCACTGATTGTTTCAACTCCTCAAGATGTTGCATTAATGGATGCCAGGAGGGGAGTAAAAATGTTCAATAAAGTTGATGTTCCGGTATGATAATTCGCTTTGTGTAATGTGCACTAGCTTTCTTGCGCATTTACAATATTTTGTGAATCAGAACATATGTGTGTGCATTCCTGTTTATGTTTTCAACACTTCTAATATTTGCAGTGTGCATATAGTAAGATGGCATTGTGCCATCATTTGCATGATTTTTGAGCTAGTGGCTAATAGCAAGCCCAATGTTGAGGCAGACAGGCCCAAACGTAGCGTCAAAAAGTACTCTTGGCTAAAGAAGGCCTTCCTCCAGTAGTATTAATTCAGGCTTGTATAGGTGTTGGGCACAAATGAAACGCCTGTTAGGTGTCTCTTATTATAAGAAACGTACAACATCTGTATTGAGGACCTGAATGAAATACAATTTTAGCCACTTCTTAAGCTTACCTTAGTTTGCCCTAGTTTATATATCAGAGGCACATAAGCACTTGGTCCTTATTGAGCTGTCTGAATCCGAATTTGTTGAATCAGTATGCATTTGATTACAATCAGTGTTTAGGTGAGAGTGAGGGCTATACTTCTAGAATCCTATTGGCTTATTTCGGGAAATTATTTATGATGCTAAAATTAGAGTGAATGTAGACGATAGGAATATCTTGTATCTAATGTTTGGTGGAAGAATATACATTTATGTTTATGTGGTCTTTTTTCAGTTTTTTTTTTCCTTTTAATTTCTGAGCACTTATGTGTGCCAATCAACGTGCTGAGAATGAAATCCATGATGCACCATTGATATATGAACCATGCTATTTTATGATATGGTGTTCGCGGATTATATAAAAGCTGTGACTGGATCCCACAATTGATGTCCATTCATAAGAGAATTCCAACTTTTCTTACAGATTTTGGGAATTGTGGAAAACATGAGCTGCTTTAAGTGTCCACACTGTGGCGAACCTTCATACATATTTGGTAAAGGAGGGGTTCATGGGACAGCCTCCGAAATGGGATTAGAATTTTTAGGCGAGGTAAGTTGATTATCTATATGCAGATTGTACTTTATAAATTATAATTTTGTTGATATTTAATGGGGACTTCATTGAATGAAGCAATTGAACAGACTTCTTTGGGTTAAAAGAGAAAAATATGAAGAAAAAAATAAAATTAATTTCTCCATAAATTAATATTAGTTTATGCACAAGTTGAAAATAAAAATTTGGATAAACTATATGAGAGTTTCTACTAATGAACTTGTGCATATGTTAGACTAACTTATGAAAAAGTCAATTTCACTTTTTCTTATTTTCTTTCTTAGAAGTCTCTATAGAGAAATTAGTCAGAACAGAGCCTTTAGTTACTTAAGTGATAGGTCTCTTTAGACTTGATTATCTTTTTCTCTATTATTTACTTATTTTGTTCAGTTTGGTTTCTCTATTAATAAAGTTGTTATACTGGCTGCTCTGGATCCCTTTCCCACCTTTTTAAAAATTGAGGGATTTTATTGAACCTTTTATTAATAATGAGACTAAAAGATAATTAAGACATCCTTTTATAACAATTATGAAATAAGTAACTAATCACTTTTGACTTGTCTTTGTTGCCATAAAATTTCTCTTCGGGCATGAGGAATGAGTATTTAACTAATCTAGTTTGTAAAGTAAATCCACAAACTTACGGTTTCTGATAAACCAAAATGAATTTATTTATTGGGTATTTCTGACATGTTTTTTTGAATTTAATAACTATTCCAGATACCACTAGAAGTGGATGTCAGAGAAGCTTGTGATCAGGGGCACCCTATAGTGTTAGCTGCACCTGATTCAGTAGTTTCAAGAGCGTATGGCGGGATAGCTGAAAAAGTTGCTCAGAAACTCAAGGAACAACAGTTCCAACCAGAGATAATACTGTGAAATGCATTTATTTAGTTAATATAAAAAAATACCGAACTCATTGCCCTCATGCTTTTAATACGGGTTTTTGACTTCTAAATTTTGTCAAAATTGTGGTATAAATCATAGGCCCGGCACCAGATTAAATTTAGAACTGTTGGAGAATTATAGCATAGCTACATCAACATTTTGCAAAGAGAATGCATCGAGAATCAGCAATCCTGACCAAGCATTTGTGGTAGTTTTTACGCAAGGTATGCTGGAAGCTTCTGAGCATCTCACATGGTTTGACTAGGGGAATATACTGTTGAATGTTGAAAAGAACATAAAGAGTTTTTTGGGTTCAAAATTGTGGTGAATTCGGTATGCATCTTTACAACGATCCCTCACAGTGGTCACCTGTATTTTTATAATAAGATTAGTTCAAATGATGATGCTTAGCCATTTGACTAGGATTCTTTGGCAGTGTCTACGTTTAAGTTGAACATTTGTCACGAGACTGGTTTGGAGACTGGTTTGGCGATTTCTTCGTACATACGTGGAAAGCATATCTTTTTCTTACTTAAAAAAATGAAAGATAAAAGGGTCGTTATATTCACCTCTAATGTTGTGCTTCTGTTTATGTTTACATTTTCTGGAGTGGTACAATGTATTTGCTTATAATAATATATTTTGGAGTTTATGAAAGTGATATATGACCTTTCCACAATTGTTTTTTGTTTATTTTTACTTTCATAAAGCATGTAAAAGTATTTAATTTATTTAAATAAGCTCCATAATTAAAATTATGGATAAACTCTTATTGAGGTGTTTATGGTACATATTCTCTCCTTGCTAGTTTATAATGTGGATAATGACTAATAATCAATATGTATTGTGTACGCTATTATCACCCCAGATAATATTTTCACTCATTTTGGTTTATAAATTGCATAAATAAATGTTTATTCCTAAGTTTAATATAAACAAATATTTTTGAACTTTTTAATATATAAAATTTATTTTTTATTTACAATGAACAAAATAATTTGCTGTGTGATATCAGTTTTAGTTGAACTATATATTGCACATGATTGTCTACAAAATCAATACATTTAAAATATTTAAATATGTTTTTCCCTGCAGTTTACGAAGTGATGATGTAAGATACTATCGTTAACTAACTGTTAACAACTTTCCAACATTTTCAGCGGAGTTTCTTATGTGGCAAATACAATTCTTCAAGAAGACGGAGGAGCAAGGAGGTTTTAGATCCTCACACTCACGCTCCCAACCGCGAAGCGGCTGAAAGCGCTCTTCCATGAAATTCCATTGGTCGTCTTAACAAGAATGTACGAAACAAAATTATTAAAAATAATTCAAAGAGGAAAAATCATATTTAATCATGTAAATTATATATACTAAAAATAATTTAAAAAGTGAGCTTCGTATTCTAAATAATATATTCTAATTTATATTATAAAAATAGGTTTTAATTTTCTGACTCTTATTTATCATTTGAATACTTTTCCAATAATTCTAAGCTTCAACTCTATCAACTCTACCTTTATTTTCGATATAATTGGTTACCACTTGAAAAAAAATGAATAATAAGAGGATGGAATAAATAAAAATAGAGTAAATTTTGTAGACACTTTCCAGAATTAATACTTAATAAAAATGTATAAGATAATAATATGATAAATGTTTTAAAATAGTTAAAAATTAGTGTGAGAAAAGCAGAATGAGAGAGAAGTTGAGTATATAAGCAAGAAGAAATATTGGTGGGGTGGAGAAAAGTGAGATTCCATTTCATTGCATTAGGTTTCTGTTATCTAAACAATCTATGCTTTGTTTTGTCTGTTGTTGAATCCGAAGTTTGTTAGAGCGCAGTGTGAGTATTGTTGGTTGGGTGGCTGAAACGTGGGTGAATGCCTTTCTCAGTGACTCCCGAAACCCTCGCTTCCCCAATCTCCCATGGACCTTCCTCTTTCCTCTCCATTTCCAAACCTCCATGCTTCACCCTTCGCCCTATCAATCGCGCATTCGCCTGCAAAAGCCTCGAAATCGCCGTGCCCAGCCTCTCCCTCCATTCCAACGTTCCACCAAATTCCAAACACGTCGATGTCGCCACTCTCAGCAACCTCTGCGTGGACATCGTCCTCAATGTCCCGCAGCTTCCCCCTCCCTCGCCCGTTCAGCGCAAGGCCTTCATGGACAGTTTGGCCCAGTCTCCCCCTGACAAGGTTCTCTCTCTCTCGCTATTCCGTTTCTTTATTTAGGGTTTGGGAAAAGCCTAAGTTCGGCTCCGTGCTGTCATGGTTTGTTGATTTTGATTTAAACCCAGTTTGTGGGGTGTGGAATATCCTCCTGCAACCAGTTCAGTTCTGGGAATGGAACTGTACAAGTTTAGTTGTCGTTAGGTTTGATGGTCTTATTTTCTGCTACTATTGTTAGTTCGCATTCTCCACTCATACGGTTGCCAACTCCTTATCGTAATTTTGGTTTTCAATCTTCTATACCCTTCTGACAACATTGCGCTTTGGCTTTTGTCTGGAAGAGCTAGTTTAGACTTGTCTTGTGGTGTAAGTACTTGCTTAAGGAATTCCTTAAGCGTATTTTCTGGGGTTTGATTCGTGAATGGAGAAGACTTTGGTGGAGATTAAAATCCACTTCTTTAAAAAATAATTAGTCTCTTAATATTGGCTGGGGATATTCTTTTAGCGAACAAATGAAAGTATTTGTGTGAAAGTCTGTTTGGATAACTTTTCCATATAACACTTATGGCATAAGAAAATAAGCAAGAAAATGAATGAGGTTTCTCTATAAATAAACTAATATGTGAATTACAAGTTAGTTTATGTATAAGCTAATTTTCTTATTTTAGCTTATAGAGAAACTTTTTTTTTAATCAGCAATTAGTAAATAAATATAAAAGAAACATAAAGGAGTGTTCCAACCCTTATGCATAGAAGAATCCGAACAACTATTTTAAGCACCCTAAAAGCAAACCTCTCAAACCGCACGAAGATCAAAGTTTGCTTTTTAACCAATCCCACGACTGTACTTGAACCAGAGAGAAGATTTCACTTGCATCCATATTTGCTTGATTAAACACTATCTCATTCCTATGTTTCCAAATGCACCAGATGATGGAAACCACACACCTTTCCACAACTTATTTGTTAAACCAAATACTTGGAATTGTTTAAAGTGTTCCTTCAAAGCAAAATGATTTGCAGAACTGACCCCGATCCTATAGAAACTTATTTCATTTTTTCTTCTTATTTTCTTATCCTATAACTGTTTTTAGTGAAATTTATAGAAACATTTAAGTGTTTTGGAGAATTTTTAGATTAACATTTTATATGTTTATATAAGTAGTTTTCAGCTTATTTCAAGAACTTATGAAAATAGTTTGGAGAATTGTTTAAAGTGTTCCTTCAAAGCAAAATGATTTGCAGAACTGACCCCGATCCTATAGAAACTTATTTCATTTTTTCTTCTTATTTTCTTATCCTATAACTGTTTTTAGTGAAATTTATAGAAACATTTAAGTGTTTTGGAGAATTTTTAGATTAACATTTTATATGTTTATATAAGTAGTTTTCAGCTTATTTCAAGAACTTATGAAAATAGTTTACAACTTATATGAAATAATTTAGCACTTATTTCCTATTCAATTATAGAAACAGCTTATACATCAGTACTTACATGATAAATACTTATTCAATACACATTTAATTGAGTTACAGATCCTTAATAATGGAAATTTCAGTTTTCATTCCTACAATTTCCTTCCCTTTTTGAGCTGTTCATTTTTGTACTTATTTTCTGCAAATGATTGTATTTCCTTATTTCACCTATGGCTTTTGGTGTAGAAATATTGGGAAGCAGGTGGGAACTGCAATATGGCTATAGCAGCTGCAAGGCTAGGACTCAACTGCATATCTATTGGTCATGTGGGTAATGAAATCTATGGGAAGTTTCTGTCAGACGTGCTTCATGATGAGGGCATTGGTTTGGTTGGGATACTTACTAATGAAAATAGTAACAATATCATCGACAGCTCTAGTAGTGGCAGTGCTTCTTATGATACTCTTCTATGTTGGGTTCTTGTTGATCCTCTGCAAAGACATGGGTTTTGCAGGTAAAAGTCATCTGTCCTCTAATCTGTGTTGCAGATATTGGGGTGGGTATGATTTGTTTTCATATTTTTTTTTGTTTACAATGACCTAACCATGCATGGTTTCTCTATTAGTCGGGCTGATTTTAGCAAGGAGCCTGCATTTCATTGGATGAGTAAATTGTCCAGTGAAGTTAAAATAGCTATTGAAAATTCAAAGGTCTTGTTCTGTAATGGTTATGGCTTTGACGAGCTCTCTCCTGGTGCGATACTCTCAGCAATGGAATATGCTGTTGAAGTTGGAACATCAATCTTCTTTGATCCTGGACCACGTGGAAAGGAACTCTCCACTGGGAGCCCTGATGAACAAAGAGCTCTTAACCAGTTACTGAGAATGAGTGACGTTCTTCTTCTGACCTCTGATGAGGTTTCTTTTAAATCTCACCTCATATTGCATTTATCCTTGATAGTTATGATTGCCTATAGTTTCTGCTTCTAGGTTAAGCTGTACTATTTCTGATATGATATGATGCCATGTAGTTGCTCTTTTCTTTGCTTTATAATCTATCAAATTTGCCTTCTGTGTGCGTATATGTATGTATGTATTTATTTCATTGTTCTATATATCACTGTTTTGCACTTTGCATTTAGATGTGGGCAGCAAGTACTCCATGTTTATCTGTCTCCGTTTCTCAGTTTCTTGTTTTCGTATTAAGGACTTCATAAAAATATTCTGTGTTTTTTAGCACCTTTGGAACCTTATGCAGTGTTTCCACCATCCTCAATATGGACATATTTTGTCCAACCCTTTTTGTATGCTGTATATATTTCTGCTTGCATATTTATGGACTCTTTCACCTTAACAAAGAGTATTTTGTCCACAAAACTGTATCTATCTAGAACCTTTAAAAGTGTTGTTTAGTTTTGTAACTTTCAGTTTGCTTCATTTGTTCTTTCAACCTTGGTAGCAAAAATCATAGGAAGCATTTGGAAGTATGAAGAGAAGCATAATCTTTAATTAAAAGTAATCCTGAAAATTCATTTTCTTCTGTCAGTCGATTGTTCAGATTTCAGACTCTTTTGGACCGTGTTTATCATCTGTATTTCTCAGAATAAAATTGAGCCTATTGCATAATGATTAACATCTTTTTACAGTCCAAACCATACCTACTGATCAATGATAACACATCTTTCCTGCTTGTCCACCAGACCCTCCACCATCCTCTGTTGCCACTCCCTTTTTCCCTACTGTACACCTTGGTTTTGTTAAGGTGCCTTTCACATTATTATTTAGTGGCTTTGTTTCACTCGAACCACATTTAGAATTCAATGTGTTTGATAAGTTAGGCTTGATGTACAAGCTCAAACTGTTTTTTCCTTTGTTTCTGATTCAGTGATTGTCAACTATTTACATGCTAACTTTTCCTATCTCTACAAATTTATTCTACTTTCTTTGATGGATGAAGACTCAACACCAGCAGCTTCTGGACCAATCTATTGACAACCACAGACTTTAAGGATAGCCCATTAAACAGATAAGAAAAGTATTGGTTCAGGTTGAGAAAAGTAAACCATGCAGCCCTAACTACCCTTTGTTTTGTTTGCATACATATTGCAACACTCACTGCCCTCCTCAGTCACATGGGTACCTTGTTCTTACAGCTTTCCATGGAATTTGTTTTTTCTCCAATTTTTTTAAGTTTAATTACTTACATAAACCTTATAATAGTAAAAACTTTACCTTTTCATTCCTATAGATAAAAACATCCCATTTTAGTCCTACATATATCATTTTTTTTATTTCTTTTAGTCCCTACACATCTTTTTTAGTCTTTTTAATCACTACGGTAAGAACTAAAAGGGATTAAAATGGCATGTGTAGGGACTAAAAGGTAAAGATTGTGTTCTTATGAGGACCAAATGAGTAAATTATACACACATACACACACATAAGGATGACTCTAAACCTTCATCCCAGCTTAGTTCTCATCTGCACTTCTGTTTTCTTATAAATCTCTCTGCCTCCAGAATCTTTATCTACCATAGAAAGGCAACGCAGATGGCAGATTGCTTAATTTTTCCATTAGGTGGTATCTAAGTTTATTTTTTAAGCATGGATGACAGTTCTGCAGATTGTTCACAATCTATGTTTCCAAATTGCGTTAGGTCTGCCATTTCAAAGTCTCATTTTAGTAAACTTTGAATTTGTGGTGCCCTGTCCTGACTCCAAAAAGTCTCGTTTCTATCTTTGTTAATCAGAACGTGATGCAAATTAAATTTGCTTTTGTTTCTGCTATTTGTAGGCAGTTTAGCCAACTATCTAATTTATTGACATCTTTGATTTTGTTGTTTTGCATGACAGGCTGAGTCATTAGCGGGCATAGAAGATCCAATATTGGCAGGCCAGGAGTTTCTCAAAAGAGGGATCCGCACAAAATGGGTGATTGTAAAAATGGGTTCTAAGGGTTCAATTCTAATAACGGCATCAAATATAGCTTGTGCACCTGGATTCAAGGCATTAGCTTCTCATTCTAATCTTCTTCATTGCCTCTTAAATTCTTGCAAATTTTGAACATATTTTTTTTCCACTTTATACTGCCATTCTGCTTAATAGTGCTATGACCCACTTTGGTATTCATAGTTTCATAGGTATTATCAGCTTAAAGGTGCAATCTTGTTAACAACAAATTAATCAAAAGGTTTAAAACTAAGGCTATAACCACATTTTATGAATATTGTTTGTGGTTTCTTCAACTGGAAGATTTTTTTCCCTTGATGAGTCAAACGTGCGTTTCTAATGTCCTAACATTGAAGGAATCATGTATATGTTGTTATTTCTTCTTTGATTGTTCAAAAATGCTTGTCTCGTAATAGTATTTAATAAACTGTGTCTGACAACTTTTTTTTTCTTTGACAACCTTTAACTTTTTGTTTTAACTAATTTGAATTCTAAACTTTTATCAGGTGAATGTTATTGATACTGTTGGGTGTGGAGACAGCTTTGTAGCTGCTATTGCCTATGGTTTTATACATAACATGCCACTGGTTAATACATTGGCAATTGCAAATGCAGTGGGTGCTGCAACAGCCATGGGCTGTGGTGCTGGTAGGAATGTAGCAAAACTGGAGAAGGTAGTAGAGATATTAAGATCATCAAACCTCAGCGAAGATGATGAATTTTGGTTTGACATACTTGAAAAGAATGTGGTATCTCAGGAAATAACATATCTGTCAAATGTTATGAACGGAAACAGAAACCATCTCAACCTTGTCTCATTTGACAATGTTGCCTCTGAACTCTTGCCCAGGCTTGAACTTCCATCAACAGTGGGGAATGTGTCAACTTGATAGATTGTGGAAAAATGGTTGCAACCACTCTGATATCCATTCATGTGAAAGAACTCTTCTGATTCTCTGGTTCTCTTCATTCTGTAAAAGTTAAGGCTTAAACATTTAGATAATAGAGTTACATAAATTACTTTGAGCAAATACATGAAAGGTAGCTAGCTTCTCATCAAGCATTTTAAGGGATTTTGGGCATTTCAGTCTCTACAGTATTCCTTTGATTTTGATTTCAAAGGTATTTTTACTCCACGAACCAGTGAAGCAGAGCTGTTATCCCGAGATCCCAATTTTTTGCTTCATTTTTGCGTGAATGCTTTTCAAACAGTGATATATGTAATAGTCTCCTTATTTACATAGTTGATTTTTGACACGAAAAGGTTGTTGGTTTGCACTTCAAGATATTACTTTGCAATATCTTGTTTACATTTCTCCCTTTAGAATTTTTTCCCTCCAAATTTAGTAGATTCAAGTACGTGACATGTTTTATGTTTATGACCAGCCAAAACAATGGTATTTTGCACGCTGTAGTGTGTTTTACCTAAATAGAAGACCAGACCATCGACACCTCTCTCCATTGGACTCTGGCCATATTGATTCATATGTACTACAAGATTTTCAGTTTAATAAACAAAATGGCATCGGAATGGTTATAGGTGCATTCATTTGAGATTTGGAGAAGGGAGATATTGTGGTAATTAAGTATTTGTACTAAATGATTTTATTTATCTACTTTAAACTAATTTGTCTTTTCTCTCCCTTCTACGAAGACAAAATGGTTTGTCTTTTATCTTTAGATTTAAATAACACTTTGGCTCTTCACTAATTTGTGAATTGTCTGTGGTTTAAACTAATAAGTCTATTCTTTTATAATTTTAATTTTATTCCTGTCATTGTCACTTATTGACATCCTTTAAGTGATCAATTATGTGTTAAGAGACCACAATAGTGGTTGAATAGTGACACATGAATTTTTTTTAAGAGAAGTGATTGATCAATATGATGAAAATAATGTCATTTTTCTTTAATTATACTTTGTAGCTTTGTTTCTTTTAATCATTCTCATCCAACAATGAAATCTAATGAGCATGGAAATCGATATGTAAACGTTTTTTTTTTCTCGATTCTTCATTTTTTTAAGTTTCACCGTCAAAATAAAAAAAAAAAAGTATCCAGGCATTTTATTGTCTACTCGGATATAATTATCATTATCTAGTACATTCACCATGTTAATATGTTTGAAGAATGTAATCATATATTGTTTCTAGTAGTCAAACTTTTTACCTTTAAAGAAAGGTGATATGTTGATGACTTGACATTTAATATTAAGTTGTTTAGTTGGATTCTTCATCTAATCCTAATTTTTTACCATTGAAAAAATGATGTTTTTAAGAATGTTCACCGAGTATTAGGCGCAAGGATTTGAACAAGCCTTTTGAAAAATAAGAGTTGTTAACATTTTCTCCCAAGGTTCTTGTCAAGGAGAATGCTACAGAGAAAAAAGGAATAAAGGATAATGATATTATAAATATGACTAAAGAGGTCAAATGTAAATTTACAAAAGAGAGTTCAGTGAAGCTCCAAAAGCACTAGATATGGTGAATAAGATGCAAGCAGAATCAAAGGTTGAACTAGTTGATGTTGAAACTAGCATCTTATAAGGTTATGATGAAGGTTGTAAGAAAGTGACGCGTCAAATCGCCTTCTTTAACCCCAAGATCAACATGAGTCTCCTTCATTTTAATAAAAATGTAATTTTAAAATAACATGTTGATGAGTTGTCTTTGTATAAATGTATGAACAATTATGTTTTGAATATTTCTATGTGTGAACTTGATCGGGTAAATTCCCAAGTAGATATAGAAACCATAATTGACTAAATATAGTAAAACACCTTTTAATAAAAAAAACATTTCATCTTACTATATAATATTTAACAATCTATCTGGAATAATTTATCTGACTCAATAACTAAGTATTTTAGTCATAAAATTGTCGTTTAACAACTTGTTAACTTCTTCTAATGCTTACTAATGTTTCTCTCTAAACTTTTTTTTATCGAGCTTCGGTGATATAGGAAATAGAAGCTACTCATGATCATTATGATTTATCTCTTACATCAATCATTTGAGAGTTGTTTGGTGTGTTCAATCGTGTGCTTCTAAGTGTTGACTTCATCTCAAACGTGTAATGGCATTTTTCACAATTTAGTGACATTCTTTGTGTCGTGAATTTTAAATTTTGTCAATAGTTTTTTACGTGGGATGGTTATTGTCTGTCACAAACTATTTGTCACATGAGCTATGCAACTAGATGTGATGTTGTTAGAGATCAGCCTAATGTTGATGCACAAGATCTAGGTATTTTTGGCTAGTCGAATTCAAATATTCTCATCATTTTCTATTACATAATTATCATCATATTCTATATTATTTTACTATTCTTTTGGAGTAGGTGCCTCATATGTGTTTTAAGATTGATTACTATTGTTGAATTATTCATCTTCTTCTTGGATAAAAAAAAATGGAATTATAACTTCTTATGAGTAGTAGAGAGTGGTAAGACGAGTTGTCAAAAGAATTCCTTATTTAATTGTGAATATGAAAATGAGCTTTAATAGTGATCTATGAATACTCAATAAAAATCAAATTCACTAGATTTAGCAAGAATATTGAACAATAATATAAAAATAATTAATATTTTTTTTAACTAATATATATTTATAAGTCTTTGGATTTTTATTAATTAAGTTAAATAAAATAAGTTATTTATTGTTTATTGATTACACCTTTTATATATCGCTTAATTAATCAGGTGAGTATATAAGGATAAGATGCAATTTAATATTATAATAATCAGTTTTTCTCTATAAAAATGTTAAGGAGTAATTAGACAAAAACTTCAGTTTAACATAATCAATCAATAAACAATCTTAATAAAATAATGTTAATATTTCAAAATGTTGGACATATAAACTCAACTTTTTTTTTTCTCAAGTTAATTCGAATTTTTTTTTCAAGTGCAAACATGTGACACTTATATTTTTTTAAGTTTAATTACTTTTTGGTCCTATATTTAAGGTTGTATTTAATTTACTATAATGATTTTTGAAAAAATGAATTTTGTCTAAATTTTTTTAAAGAATATGAAATTTGATCTCATCTGTTAAATTTTCACAAACGACATTAACTGTTGATGATTTGGTACGCACAATGTCACTGGTATGCAAACATAGACTATGCAGTTAAGACACATTGTATGTCCATGTAAGCACCCACGTTTAGGGTTTTATTTTCTTCGCAGCTATGGTGGTGGAATGGGATGGATATGTGGCAATAGTAGCAGTTGCAATTTTAGAATTTTATCTTCTTCCCATTTCACATTCACATCTCAAATCAACCATGGAACTCTTCTTCAATTTAACCCTTTTGTGCAAGTAAGCTTGTTGGGTATTTTTTGAAAAGGGTTGTGTTTTCAAATGGTCAGTGTCAATTCCTTTGATTTGTTGGGTTTAATTACCTTTGAGTTGCTGATAAAAAAAAATTACCTTTAACTGCATAGTCTAGCATAGATTTGCTCCAAATCTACCACTTTGACAATATCTAGCAATTAAACACTTCATGAGAAATCATTAGGTTCACATATGGTCTCAAAAGCTTGATGTGCGACATCAAATCTTGCATATTTAATATAAATGTCTATATTAGATTTTTAATTGCGTTGTTGATTTTGCCCAACAAACGGATTATGGTGTTCCATTTGTTACCGAAACGAGAATGTGATCGTGAGAGGAAGATAGTTAAGGTTGGGAGATAGAAAGAAGAGAAAATGGATTTAGGGTTGAGATTGAAGACGAGACTTTAACGTGGAGACATATATGCATAATAATACCATTCACATTTGACACATCATTGACAGTTAAACATTTTTGGGGAAAATTTAATAAAAGAAGTCAAATTTCATATTTTTTTAAAAAAAAGTAAGACTAAATTGATTTTTTTAAAATTAATATAATAAATTAAAATCCTAAATGTAGAAAAAATATTTTTTTTAGTTGTTCTTGTACTTCTACTTTCGTTGTGTAGTCCTAATAAAAGTATAACGATATTGTGTAATGATAACTAGAAAAAAAAATTTAAGGTTGAAATTTGACTTTTATAAGGATTTAAATAGAATAAAAAATCACATTTTCTAGAGACTTACCAAAATTTAAAAATCTTCTAAGCACTGTATTCTTAAAAGGACAGATAACACTTAGCACATGAAACCTTTATATGTAACAGCCTCATGGCATCTCCAATATACAACACGGATGCCACTTCGCACAGGTGTGTAACTCCAGGTAACACATCAGCATTTAAATATCATAATATAGTTTTAAAACTAAATTTATTTACAGATAATAAGCAATGAACTAAAAGTAAACAAAATTACCCAAATTTAGAAATTTTAAAGCTACTAAACTTTCTTCAACCTAAGCTGTACTATTTTATACTCTATTTTCTTTTTTTACTTCACATTAAGACTTCTATATAATGATATCCACTAGAAATTGAAAACCAATTTAACTTTTTAAAATAAAAATTAAATAAAAATCTAGCTTTGTATCAAAATTTGCTATTTTATAAATACGGCATGATGATAAAAACATTGATATGAAAAGATTTAGATAAAGATCAAAACGGGGAAACAAAAAAGGCTACTTCATAAAGGATTAAAAAGCAAGTTAAGGCCATAAAAAGAACTAGCACATTATCATATCATCCTCTAAATCCTATCAGTCATTATACGAACTGTAATACAGCGAGAATATATGCCTGCAATGTTTACAAATCGTATGGCTCCTCATCTAAATTAAATGTAATGTTCTCAATAGCCATAATTGGTGCCATAAACGGGTCCATAATCTGCGGAAGGTACATGGCCTGCATGGCCAGCAGCGCCTGAGGGCGGAGATGCGTAGACAGGAGCATTGGTAGGATAGGAATTGTAACCTTGGTTCATTGATCCCCCCATATGATCCTGAGTTGCACTAGCAGCTTCAGCCATGAAATTCTGCATCGGACACATCAAGACAATTCAGAATAAATCAACCATAGTGATGACAACAACAAACACGCTCGTAACAACAATGTTTAAAATAATTGTCACTTCATTCTGCACCTTTCTTCTTGAGATGAACAATCTGTTCTATCCCATGCAACATTAACAGTATTTAAGCCTAGCTTCAACCGTTGTCATTCAAACCTCATGACAAAAATACTAGAAATAAAAAAATACGTGTACGTCAACTGCATTCCCTCTGCTTATGCGACGCTTACTTTTTTATATCATTCACTTCTAATTATATGTAAAAGAATGAATATTGAAAAGACATATTATTTGTATTTGAAACTAATATACCAACACGAATTAACTAGTTTGGAAGCTAGTAATGCATTCAAGAAAAGACATACTACACATAGATTCAACTATTGCCAATTCCAATTGACAAGAAAAAACCCAGCTAGTAACGCATTCAAGAAAAGGCATACTACACATAGATTCAACTATTGCCAATTCCAATTGACAAGAAAAACCCAGCTAGTCAATCAAACAATGACGAAAACCCTTTAAAACAAAATACCTGCACTAGCTGTTGGGCAGCCTGTATTTGTGAAGCAGTGCCACTTATCTCAACAGTCATCTCTCCTGGCACACCCCTGGTCTCCTGAATGGTAATACTTGCTCCACTGGCACGACGGATGTAGCTGATGTTTGTCCCTGATGCTCCAATAACAGCATCTGCATAGGACAGAGGAATTTGCATGTGCTGCGTGACCTACATAGTTCAAAAGAAATCACATTAAGCCACAAAAAATAAACAAAATCTTTTAAATCAATTGTTCCTCTCTGCAAAAGTCAAGCTAGGCAAAAAGGATACCTTAGTCACAACAGAATGTTGCGGTTGCCCACTGGATGAATGAATTCCGATGGAAGCATCTCTTCCATAGGCAGGTGCAGGACCCTGATGAAGGTGCTTGTCCATGGGAGGCAGGTCAGCCGGAGGGTAGTAATTATCATAGTTATGTGAAGGGGGCATATACTGAGGATTGGGTGGGAAAGCAGGTCCACCACCACTACCAGGTCCGGGAGCTGGAAAACCTTGAGGAGGGCCCCAAGGTTGGTGTGGTGGTGGGCCATGTGGCACATTCTGGTTTGCTCGAACATCTGGCCTTTGCATCTAAAGTTTCGAAGGAAGAAAAAAAATAATTATCCATAAAATGAATGGTAATAGAATTGATCCATAAACGTCAAAAAATAAATAAGCTCAAAGTTCACTTCAATCCAAGCATGTGAAAATAAAGTGATGACACTCGGAAAACATTGAAACCCCTTCTCAAACTACACAAGCAATGAATGATAAAAAAACAGGAAATACAACACATATACAATTTATAGGAAACCTAGCTAACCAATGATGTTAAAATCACGATTAAAATCGCAAACTCGCATGATTCAACAAGAGGGAGTCAAGCTGACGCGCCACAGGCACAGATTGGAGCAAGTATGTAGTGTTGCTCACTTAATCCTCCTCATCTTTTGATGGTGGGGTTTGAAGGCCCATTATTGCTTTTAAAAAAAACCTACCCAACCTAGAATAAGGCCCAATACTACTTGCTTACATTCTATTTGCTAGGGTTGCATCGCAAATCAGAAGCCATGAGCCACACAATACATGCAAAGCTTCACGAGTCACAATCATCGTTCATCACCTTCGTAGTCATCACCGCTTGCCGCCCTCGCTTCTTCTGTTATTGTTCTTGCTTCTTTTTTAATGCTTTGTTCCTTTTGTTGTTGAGCTTGCCGCTGCTCAACTTTTTATAGATTTTGAAGGGAAAAAATGGCATCAAATAGTTTAGGTGACGCTACTAAAAAAGGAAGTGGAATTGGACCAAAGATTGATCTTGTATGGAGTCATTATGTTTTAATTGATGGGGAAGCAAGAAATGTGAAATGTAAATATTGTGAGAAAGTATTAATAGGTGGGATTTATCAATTGAAGCATCGTTTGGCAGGGACTTCAAAGAGGATGTCGAATCATGTCTGGCAGTTCCTAAAGATGTTGAAAATTTAATGTTGGATGTGATTTTTGTGTTGTAGCAAAATTTGATTGAAGAAATCAATATCTAGATAAGGCTTATGGGAGAGTAGTATTTGTGTTTCAAAAAATCTAGAAAAAGACTAAGTCAAGAAGAGGGTGAGGAGTCATCAAGTATTTTCAATAAAAGAGGCACTCAAACTACTACCCATGCCCTTTTAAAGAAAAGTGAGAGGGAGGATGCATGTCAAGAAGTTTCTCTATTTTTCTAAAACAACGCTAGCAAAGAGTGAAGAGTTCAAGAGGATGCTTGGGTTCATGGCGCCAAATTTAAACCACCATCATACCATGAAATTAGGGTGAAATATTTGAAGCAAGATGTTGAAAAGACCAATGTGATTTTGGGAGAACATAAACTATTTTTGAAGTAAAATGGATGCACAATAATGACAAATGAATAGACTGGTAGGAGAACTGTACCTAATTATTTGGTAAATAGTCCAAAGTGGAGGTCTATTGATGCTTCTAACATATGCAAGACAGCTGAAAAAAAATTCAGGATGATGGATGTTGTTGTTGAGGAGGTTAGAGAAGAGAATCTCATCCAAATTGTAGTTGATAATGCAACAAACTACAAGGCAGGTATTGTTAATGCAAAAGAGACGAGTTATATTGGACAATTTGTGCAACCCATTGCATTGATTTAATGTTGAAACTAAAGGTGATGTGCATGCACAAAACCAATCATGGGATATATTTATGAAGAAATGGATATTGCTAAAGAGAAGACACAAATGGATTTAGTAAGAGGTAATAATAATAACTTTTTATTTTACTTAGCTCCAGCCCCCTTTGGGGAATCATTGATCAAATGCATAGGCCATTGCATGATGCCGGCTATTACTTTAATCCCAAGTTACACAATGATGTTGAGTTTAAACCTGATTATGGGGTGAAATGTGGAATGTATGATTGTTTGGATAGGTTGTTGGGAGATATTGATGATTAATGGTCAAGGCGAGAGTATGGATTCTTTTGGTAGTTCGAGCATGCACTCAACACTAAAACTCCATCAAAATTCGAAATTACAAAGATTTGCAATTATAGTATTGAGTTTGACTTGTAGCTCATGCGGTTGTGAGCATAATTGGAGTGTTTTTGAGAGGGTAAGAATTTAAATTTATGAAGTTGATTTATAACTATTTTTGAGAGGCTAGTATTATGTGTTAATCAGTTTTATAAAATTATATTTAGGTGCATAACAAGAAAAGAAATCTTTTACAACAAGAGACCATGAATGATGTGGTGTTTGTGAAGGCCTAATTCAAGATTGAAGACAAGGATGCTAGGAAAACAAAAGACTATAACATTGATGATCTTGCTTCTGATGATGATGATGATGAAGGGCAGTGGAGGATAAGAAAGCAAATTCAAGTTTAGATGCTTTAGATGAAGACATCTTAGTTGAAGTTGGAGAAGATGAAGATGCTAGTAGAGGTGGTGTTGCTGCACCTATGGATAATTTGGAGGTTCCTCCAATTGCCGAAAATGATGAAGGTCATAGAGATGACATTAATGAAGATGAAGATCATGTGGAGGAGGGCAATGATTATCCTACATTTAATATGACTAACCAATCACAAAACCATCAACTATAACCCAAGCTTGAAAACAACATTCTGTATATAGCTTAGAGTATTCAAATCAGACTTGATGACTTGTCATGACATTATTACACTCACGAGATAAATTCTCTATATACATTTTAATTTCGCCATTGGCACCTTTCAATTTTGAATAAATAACTGAAAGTAAATGAACTCACCTGTGTTTCAAATACACCAACTATGCTGCGGTCAACCAAGAATTTACGTAGATGAACTGCAACATGTTCAACAGCCTTGTGAACCCCTGAAGATTCTCCTTGTATTTCAACAACACTATCGTCTCGCAGAGCAAAAACTGGGAGGTGTTCTGTTGTATATAATATATCATTCAGGTACCGCAAAAGCTAACTTGTGCTTTTCAAATATATATTTACTAAATATTAGCTCATTACTTGACAACACAACCAACTTTTCAAATACATAATCAGAACATCAGAACAAAACTATAGTACACCACTGAGGGTAGATCTAGTGGTACTAATAACACATGTAGCATCAAAGACTCACTACAACTTGGGAAAATATTGAAAAGGGAAATGTGTTCATTGACAAACAAAAGCAACATTTCCTAATAAATTTACAGAGCTTGAAGGCGCACCTGAACCAAGAACACGTATATTGCAACCTGTGGAATCTTGAAAGGATTTTATAGTGGCTCCCTGCTTCCCGATCAAGCTCCCTGCTTGAGTATCTGCCACTAGAAGTCTTGTAACAACGGTGCGTGCTCCACCTGATGCACCATCAGCAGGTTGAGGCTCTACATTGACAACCTGTTTATGAACCCTTAACAAACCATCCACAGCGGGCGGTATGGTGCGATCTGGCTCTTCTTTTGCAGAAACCATTACCTTTTAAAAGCATAAAAAGAGAATTGAGAAAGAAACACAACATAAGTAGCTAAATTTCAAATTTTAAAGCAAGCTAATTTTATATACTTGACCCAAGGCTGATTCATCACCATGTTGCAAAAACCATATCACTATTGCATCACTAGCAAAAACAAAAACAAATCTTTTCTAGCTTTTAACCTTATTTTCATTCCAACAATCAATGTGTCTTTGGCAACAAATTAATAGCTCTCTTAAACTAAATTTTCTTTAACATTATTTTTATTCCTTAGGAAGAATGCATCATCCCTTAATCCAAAAATGAATATAAATACTTTATTTAATAATTGTAAATCTTGAGAGGAATTTGATAATTATATGAAGTAATTAAATGTACCAAGATATATTTCAGTTTTATTAATTAGATATATTCAGATTTACAATTTTTTCCATATAGTTTCAGATCTACACATTAGATATATTTCAAATTTCATAAGCTTATTTAATTCTTATTTTAGTAACTTAAGAGTGTTCCGAGGAAAGTGTTTCAGGGAGTGTGGCAAGACACCAACCGACCAAGTTCTGAAGTTACCAGGAAGTGAACGCTTCTTTCCACCAAAATCTGCACAGACTATTTGATTCTTAAGTCAAAAACAACGTTTCAGCAGTTGTAAATGCTCATTGTTGTTTCCTGCAACTTGAACTTTGGCTCTTCAATTTGAAGCCACTTTAATCATTCATATTAGCTGACAACCTGCACACACCCATTTGGTCATCGTGACAAAAGACATCTCTTTTTATATATTAATTTGTTGATTATTTATTACTTCTTGGGTTCAACTAGATTATTTTTATTTTATGCTTCTACTCCCTTAATAATTTTTTGTTTTATTTTGAATAATATTCATGTGTTATCATGAATGAAACATTATGTTTCATCTCAAATTTATTATGTAACTTTGTTTTATCAAATATATGTTTTCTACATCAAGGTACTAATCAGATACTAAAAAATATAGGACTAAGCATGATGTATGTTTGATTTATCAAATAGATGTTCCCTTTATTATGTTTTCATGACTTTGATTCATAATGATCGAGCAAAGAATCCATAGGTACCAACAGCAGCACTATAACACTGCAGCAGAGCATCACAGCAGCTGGTGGCCACAAGAAACTCATAGTACAGCATTTTTGCATCGAAAAATAGCAGCCAGATTGCATATGATAGCCGGATTCACCCTTTTTTGCACAATCAACCCCTTTTCCAGCCAAGCCCATTCATTTTCTTGCAAAGTTCATCTCCAATCTCTGTTTTGCAATTCAAAAAACACTTAACTGCTGCAACTTAACTACGACATATATTAACATTTTGCACAATCAACCCCTTTTCCTGCCAAGCCCATTCAATTTCTTGCCAAGTTCACCTCCAATCTCTGTTTTGCAATTCAAAAAACACTTAACAGCTGCAACTTAGCTAAGACATATATGACTACCACTGTTTATTTGTATAGTGTGTTATTCATAGTTCATCAAATTCCACTGTCTTTCTTGTCATGACCCTCTGTTTTTCTATAAATTCCATCATCTTCCTAATTTTCTTTTAATTTCGTGTAATTTCATTTCTCACAATGTTATAGCTCAAATTAATGGTCAATGTGCGTTAGACTATAACTTTTTGCTTAAGAATTAATAATATATTATTACTTTAGATAATACTTTACGTTTAAGCATTTCTATGTATTTTATACTATAAATTATGCATTAGTTATCTTGAATCTATAATTCAGCAAAGTAACCAATCCCCTACCCACTATAGGAACTTTGAGGTAGGTCATGTAAGGCCACAGCTTGGTATTCTTAACTATGCATATACATATTCAATAAGAGAATGGATCAATGAAGGAAAAGGAAGATCATAAGAGCCTAACTGTGAGTAGGGTGGTGCAGGACAAGCACAAAAATAAATTCATTCAAATAATTCTAATAAGCCTATAGATAGATAGGAAAAATGCATAATGTGCTTGAAACAGTTAATATCCAACATTATCAATCACTGCATGGACGACAAGAAACTGAAAAATATATACTCACAGCTCTTTCTGCAGTTCCAGGGGGACCATCAAGAATTTTTATACGAGCCTTACTCTCTTCAGTAATTTTCCTAATAAACTCGCCTTTACGACCAATAATACTGCCAACCTTTTGGACAGGAACCAACATCCTGAAAACATTCTCCCCAGGCCACCCTGGCCATTTTTTTACTTCACCTCCTTTCAACTCCTCCTGAGATCCCTGTTTTTCCTCAGAGTCAAAATTCTCAGTCGTGTCTCCTTCACCATGTTGTTCCTCAGCATGTTCTTGCAGAGGAAAATCAGGGTTTTCAGGCAAACCTTCTCCATCATTCTCATCAAAATTGTTTTCAGGAACATCAGCATCCTCGGCCAAATTGGCCTCGTCATGTTCATCGGGCTGCAGTTGCGGAAACCCTGAGTCATCAATCACATTTCCTCCATCGTGTTCCTCAGAATGATTTTGCGGAAACTCAGGGTTCTCAGGCACATAGCCAGCATCTTGTCCATCATAAACTTCTCCAGACATCCCAGCAACTAGGAAACCAAACACAGGAAACAACAACTCATCAGTATCCTTTTCAACAGAACACAAAAATCAAATTAATTAAATAACACAAATTAAAGAGGGGATAAAGAATTCAACAATTGTCCCATCTACATACACACTCATTAAGAAGAGGACTAGTTAACAATATGAATCACCGTTCGAAATCTACAAAACCCAAAAATCAAACTCCGCAACTTCCAATGCCCTAAAATAAAACCCTGCACCAGTTGAATAAAGAAATCCCAAACCGACACAAAAATATCAAATCCACGTTCAACCATTCAAGAAAAGAGTGCAGAAGAACTTAACCGAACAAGACGAAGAGCACAAGCTCAGATGCGAAAACAAAGAAAGAGAATGCAATTATTCAACTCTAACGAACAGTGAAAACGCTAGAACTCGCATTTGAATATTCTTTGCGAACGAAAAAACAAATTGAAAAGTGAAAACAAAGGATAATGTGGAAACCCTAACGCGAGCAGAAGAGAGTTAGAGAACTTACTGTGATTCTCGAAGCTTCGGAGAACGGAGAGAAAAGAAGAACGGTGGCGTTTTGGATGTGAGGAGAACGTTGCAGTGCAGAATTTAGGTTTTCGTAAAGGATGAGAGAGGGAGACACCTCCACATTTTATTTTATTTGCTTTCCACGCCTTTAACCTACTCCTCTTCACAACTTTGGCGGTTCTTTTATTTTTTATTTTTTATTATTATTGATTTTTGAATATTGAATTTTTAAAAAACAATACGACTAAATTAAAAGTGTGAATAAATAATATGCTTTAAACCCTTATTTATTTAAGTAATTGTTGATAAGAAAATAAAAATTAATACTCTAATGCATGCATGATTTATACATGTATTACTTTATCTTCTAAAATAAGTCCTTCACTTTAGAAAACACAATTCCACACTTTCAAAACCAATTTTTAATTTAGTGGTTGAAATAACTGAAAATTATCTAAAATTTATAAGAGTTTAACTATTTGAACTTTAAACCATTACTCACTCTTTTAAATGAAACGACACAAATTATTTAAGCAGTTATAAGTTTATTGAAAATCGAACTAAATACTCTTTTTAAGTATAAAAAAATTAGGAAATAATATAGAGGTCATTATATATATATATATATATATATAAGTAAAATCTTGTCTATGGATGGAAATAGAAAATGTGAGATCAAGTTTTGGTATATATACATATATTAGTTTTAATTAAAAATAATTGTGTATAACCCTTTTTAACTATCACACAACATGTTTGTAAGAAAATATTTTAAAATATTATATTGTAATAAGATTTTAAATAAAATATAAAATTATCTTTCAATAATTTATTTGTCTTTGAAAAAAGGTTATTTTTCATATTTTTAAATAACAAAATTACACCCCTTCCTTTTCTTCCACACCCACTCTCAAAAATTTAAAAGTGCAAAGAATTATTGAAAATCTATTAAGTTTTAAAGTAATTGCATTTCAAATTTTAATTTTATAAGTTTTCAATAAATTGCTAATTATACATTTTATTTTTAAATTTATGAAGAGAGAGTGTTGGGTAGGAAATTTAGGAATAAAAGTAGCAATAGAATGAACTTGTTTTAATAATATTTCAAGATTGTTATCTTTTGTATCTCTGCATCTTTTAATTAATATTTTGATTCAAAGTTGAAATGACATCCAACTCTACTATTATTTAATTTTTAAATTTTTTTCTATAAATCTTAACTAATATTATTTAATTCTTAAAATTCTTCTTAACTAAAATACCAAAAAAAATATAGTGTTATTTATTATTTTTTTCTTCTAAATTTTAATTAATATTATTTACTTGTTAAAATTATCTGATTTTAAGTACCACAACAAGATATTTTTTATTTTTTTATAAGATGCTAAGTTTTTTAATGAATCACTCCATTAATAAGTTCTATAACAAACTCTTATATTTTATTTTAATAAGAGATAATGGTACATAGTCTCTTACCTCCATTCGAGTAGATAAGACGAAGATGATTAATAATTAATAAACTTTATCTATAATTGACTTTAGACAAGTTATCTTCTATATTAATAGGAGATCATATTTTTTAGTAGAGGATATTATTGGATAAGTTTTTATAGATGTTGAAGTTAAGTAGTTTCTTTAAAAACTATTTGGTATTTTTTTTAATAGAGATTGAAGTTTTTATAATCTCTTAATTTTAATTAAAAAGTTAAAATTTTGTATTATAAATTATAAAATCTAAAATATAAATTTCAAGTTTTAAATCGCTCATTTGATAGTATACCTCACAATTTAAAACACATTGATTAGAAGATCAATAATATTATCATAAATTATATAATTCAAAACATCAACCAATCTAAAAATACTTTTGAACAATCACAAAAACACAAAACCAAGAAAAAAGATTAACAAACTTATGAAATGTAATGATGTGCAATGGATTTATGCAAAGAAAAAAAGGTACATTAAAATTTATATATCAAGTGGTACTTTGTCTTTTAACACACCTTAGAGGTGAAAAAAAAAAAGAAACTATAATTTCTTTCAGATTTATATATTATTGGGTTTTAGTTACTAAACATTAATGTTTTAGGCATTTACTATTTACACCTCAATTTATTAAATAGACCAATTTCTAATTAATATACAAAATTTAACTACCTTTTTCTTTTGTTTCTTTTTATTTCAAATAATCCGTGTCTCGTTAAACCCATTCCATATTATTAGTTTCAAATCTCTCTTTTAATATGCAAGTGATGTGTAACATTTTTAGTTAATCATTTAATATTTTTTTCATCGAATATTACTTGTTTATCATGTCATCTAAATCTTTATTATATATTTTGTTATCTAATACAACATAAATACTAATCATTTTCATACTATACTATGAATTTTGTCAATTTTTTATTGATCATAATATAATATAATATGGGTACAATAAAATAAATATCCATTGTATCTAAATTGATTCGGCATCTAATAGCTTTATGCTAAACTAATATTAGAGGAGGTAGTAAGAGAACTTTGAAAATTACTCTTCTACTTACGCTAATTATTATTTTTATTTATCTATCAATTATCATATGTTAATATATTTGGATTAAATGTATTATTTTTTTTGATTAATTATGAATGTTGTTTGGTGTTATTTTTTATTTGATGCTGGTAACTTCAATTTGTTTGTTAATGTTTGAATCACATAGATAAATCCATAATTCTTGATTTCAAATACTAAAGAAAACATAGGAATTGATCTTTACAATTAGTTTTGATTAAATTGGCCTCGATTAAATTTCTAAGAATATATTTTAATATATTGATTTGTTTTATTTGTAATAACTGATTTATGAAAGGAGTTCATGATCACAAATTTAAATTATAAGGAAAGATTGAAAAGTGATTCCTGTTATTAAAATCCCTCAATATATATGTCAAAATACTAAATTGTTTAACACAAAAAGATTTATGAAATATTTGAGAAATTATTGTTGATAAATATTATTATATTTTATAAATAAGAACTTGTTAGAAGAAAACTTTATATGTTATAAGATAGACTAGATAAACTTATAGATAATTAATATTAATTTAATAATTAATATTAATTTATTTTTAATTACATATGTGGGTTTATGACTCACATTTACCGTTATCTTGACATAAATGGGAGGTTAATTGCCATAATCAACTGCAATAAATGGGAGGTTAATTGTCACAATCAATTGCAATCAATGAAAGGTTAATTATCACAATCAATTGCAATCAATGGGAGGTTAATTGTCACAATCAATTGCAATCAATGGAAGGTTAATTACCATTAATTGTATTTATTATTGTCTCCTATAACCACTATATATAGTGGCTTCCTTCCAGCCATGTAACACACATTTGCTTCCTCTCTCTTTTCATATACTCTCTATTTCTGTTCTTGGGTGTAAGTGTTTAACCCATATAGAGAGAATTTGTTTTAAGGCTATTTATCTATTAGTCTGAGAGGAATTTATTGTAGGTTTTTTACCTTTATTTAAAGGGGTTTTCCACCTAAAAATTCTGGTATCATTTTCACTTTACTTGTTACTTTAATTTCTCATAATCTTTGGTTGAAATTATCACGCTTCCGCACACGATATCCCTACAACATACTTATAAATTATTTATTTATTTTATTATTTATTGTCTTAGATATTATTTACAAACATACAATTGTTAAATTATAAATTTACAATTAATAAAAATTGACCAAAAACTTTTCATGGATATGATACTCTTATCAACTCATCAAAAACTCCATTAGAAAATTAATGCGGTTGTCAAGTAAAATGAATATTTATCTTAATGTGTTATCATATTCTACAAATGGTTTGTCCTTCTTGTTGAAGAATGAGAGAAAATATTTTAATGATGTAATTAAGAATTTTATAAGAAAAATCTAAGTTCTAATGGTTTCATATGCTTCTTGAAGGCTTTTAAGAACGAAAATTACACATTTGAGTTATATTTCTCATCTAATTACATTCTTTGCAACATAAGTTCAAAATATGGAGTAGCTTTTATACCCTCTAATTCCTCCAAACTAATTTTCAAGTCACTATAATTTTGTGAAAGTAACATTTTTCCTAGTTTGATAAAATGAGCCTCATGTAATAAATTTGAGATTTGAAAATGATTTTTCACATACAATCTTCCCATCTAAGTCATCCCCTAAGACCTTTTGCAATTTATGGTGCAACTATTCTAGTAATCCATGAAGCAATCATACCATTACACTATTCTTATAGTTCATACAAATCATAATTTCCATCTAGTTCTTGAATATTTTCATTAATGAACTTCAATTTGTTCTTTGTCATTAAAGCTACTTTTATGATTCTATTTCATGAATGATACTTTTAGTTGTGAAGCAAAAGTTGTGCTTGGACTTTCTCGAAGATGTAGATAATAGGTAGAGGAAGGATTCTTGATGTAAACTCTCAAAGGGTTTATCTTGATTGGAAAAAAATATTGAATGATGTGATCTTGATTTTGAGGAAAATATTACATGCTAATATATTCAAGAAATGTCAAGAATTGTAAAACACCTTGCACAACTCAAACTTCATGAGATAACAAGATGTCGATTTTTCACTTATAACCTAACTCACAAGATAAAATTCAATAATGATAGAAATTGAAAATAACATTGCGATCGTTCAACCCCATGAAATAATAAAGTATGGAGAAACATTACTTATGACCCATCTCACAAGATAAGAAATCCTAATAGATAACACTCTCTACTTCTCGAATTTGAAATCACACTAAAGTACCAAAAATGATAAGTTAAAAAGCACCACAAAAAATAAACTAAAGAGCACCACCAAGAATAATTTTTTTTATATAAATTCACATTATGAACCAAGTTAAGTTAGATGAATACATAAGCTCTCCTTATATAGAGAGTATAGTAGGAAGTGATTGGCCAAACAATTTCCTTCCTAAATATTGTATCTAAACAAAACATAAAGATAAAACTAAGATAAATTAACTTATTCCTACTAAGTTTAAAACAAAAAACTGAATATATGTTAATTTTGTTTTAGAATACACAGTTTTATGAATTAACAAGATATCATCTTAATAAATGAGTTTATACTTAACTCAACTTCACATAATTAACTTCTAATATGAGTTTTGTAGACTTTTTCAGTGAATAGTATGATTGTTTTACAAAAATCCCCTAAGTAGTCCACTTTGCATTTTATTTGTCAAACTAAAACCCTTTACTATTCGCAGGTGAAAATTTGGTTTATGGGAAACTGAATTCTCACCTTTTTTTGGTTTCCAACACGAAAATTTGTTTAGAATTTAGTTTTCGGGAGGTCAAATTCTAGGGGTAATTTTGAATTTTTATTTTTGGTGGTGAAGAAGAGATGTGGGTTTTTTGGTTCGTGATCGAAATTTGGTCTTTAGGGAGCCAAATTTTTACTTGTCTTTTGAGTTTTTAGGGAAAGAATAGTCATGGAATTCACTTATGAAGGACAACTTGTAGGAACTCTTTTTTTTTTTCAACGTTGAAGCGGAGCTGAGCCTATGAGTGTATTGCTCATAATCTCGATATCTATTTTTTCGACTGACATGTAAAATTTCACTTAGAATAAATTTTGATGGACGAATTTAAAAATATTTTCCCCAATTTTAATGTGTAAAACTTTATTGAAATTAAAATCCCCATGATGGGATCCATATAGGAGATTTTCATTTATTTTTATGCAATGTTGGGGTGAGTGAGGAAAAAATAAATTAAACTAAATTTTAAAATAGGTAAAAATTAATTAAAAATAGAGAATAAATTTTAAATGATTTGGGAAAGGGGAAATTATTAAATTATGTAACATTGAATATAATTTGATTGTGTGGAGAATTAAAATATTTTTAAATTTTGAAAATAAAAAAAAATGTTAAACTTTTGTGGATATTTATTGTTATTGGTAAATTATTATTTTTATATGATTTTAAAAAGTGAAGTTGAAAATGTAAAATAAAAATATAGGTAGTTTAATTTATTAATTTTTATATGAAAAATTAAAAAAAATTGCAGTAAAAACTTTATCAATTCTCCACCTACATTATATTTTTTCCCTCTCTTATACAAATTAAATCCAACACCTATATTTTTTTTTAATATTTCTAACTGCATTTTTAACTTCTGATTATATTTACTTCTATTTTTAAATTTAAAAATATTTAAATTCTCTACTCAACAAAACTATATTTAATCTTACATAATTAAATAATTATTTTTCTCACATTTAAAATTTATTCTCTCCATTTTTAATTAAATTTTTAAAACATATTTAAACTACAAAATTATGAGCACCACACTCATACACTCACCTCAGCTCAGCTCCAACATCGAAAATACAAAAATTTAAGTTTCTAAAGTTGCTCCCCATAACCTAATTTTGGGATTTTTTTTTTCGGAAACGCAAAAACAACCCCAGAATTCGGTCTCCAAAAACCAAATTCTGAACAAATTTTCGTGCTGGAAAAAAAAAATAGATAAACATTCGGCTCCCCCAAAAACCAAATTCTTACATTGAATAATAAATGATTTAGTTTGGGAAATAAGATGCAAAATGGTCCAGAAGAATTTATTTTAAAATTTGTACTATTCACATAAAAAACTCAAAATATGTACCTTACATATATTATAATTGTACCTTATTTGCAACACTTTGTAACATTGAAGTTAGATAAGATAATAAATGCCCAAAATGAATAATATTGTATATCTTCCCCAATTTATATTATTTTAATTAGATTATGTATGAGTTTTCATCAAATGTTCAATACTAGCTTATGTGATTAAGAAACAATCACCTAATTAATTAGTTCTTTAACAATGTTATCACTTATATAAGATCAAAATGTTTGCATTTGAGTTGTAGTACTGTATATTTGCCTCCACTTCGAAAGTGCAAAAAAATTAATATAATAAAAGGCCATTTCACAACTTCCAGTTCCTAACTATATAGGAACAAGTTTTGACAAGAAAGAAAAGCACATGAAGTGAACACACACGAGGTTGGTTATTCCTACTGTCAGAAAAGAATGAGCTAATGATTCTGATATGACTCTGCCATTGAAGAAACTGAATTTGCAAATGTAATGATGGCGCTAAACATTGTTGACCAGGTGGAAAATTTACGACAACATTGATAACCCTATAATATAATCACCGAAGCTTAAACAACTGTATAATCATGTGTTTACTTTTTACGGTAAAAGGTTTAAGATAAAGCAGCACAAAACTAAAGGAAAAAGCAATGGAAAATAGAAGATTTAACATCTTGAAGTGATTGATGATACAGATTTCTATAGGTAGAAGGTCAATGTGATAACGTAAGCCGCCACACAGTAGGATAGTCTAAAACAAAGAGGAAAAATATATCCCTATAGGGTTTTTCAACCAGTTAAATTTCTCTTGGAGGAGTGTCTCAATTATTGTCCCCTCTGGCAGAATTTTAAAATCTGAGACCTTTTTCTGGTTGAAGAAACTTGAAAATGTGGAATGAAGAGACATTTTGACTCGCAGGTCATTTAAGGAATGATTTCTTTATAATTTTGCATATAAGTAATGATTTCATCCACCTTTTTCTGTTGGGCTTGTTTGGTGTTAGATTTATCTATTAGCTCTCGGAAGTTATATCAAGCAAACTTTATTCTGCCAGCATTTTCGGACATTTGCAGGCCCCCCAAAAGCTCATTTTGACTTAAAATACAGACAAAATTCAAGTGTTAATTAATATCTTCAGTAATTAATTACATGAACATCATAACAATATACACATTCTCTGTTTTTCTATATCCCTTGCATCATAATATCCACTAATGTATCTATACTTTATTTTTTTGAGTATGTGATCACAAGTTCGATTCTGAGATCTATAAACATGAAAGGATATTGAATTTAAGTGTTGTCTTAATTTAAAAAGTTCCCCAGTTAAAACTTTATCTATGTGTGTTTTTTTTCCTTCACATTATGGAGATTTCTGGGCCAGACATTGTTTTGATCGTATTAGAAAAACGTCCTTAGCATATTCAGTGACCTTTGTTTTGATAATGAACTTGATGGGGGAAAAATCCATCGGGGAGGCTCGTGTCCACAGGAATAAGGTGTACTAACTTCTCTTAGCTGGATCACACTTGTTTCCAACTTAGCCAAATTCTCTCTTATCTACAATTTCTCATTTGTATCTGTGATGTGTCCAAGGCTTCTCTACCTAAAAGTCTAAGTAAAAGTATTTTAAACATGCAAGTTTGGATTTATCTCAGTTTCATTTTAAATTTAAATCGCGTAAGGAGACATAAAAATGGAGATTGCTGAGTTTGAAGCTTGAACACTGGCTTCTATATACGAAAGGAACAGTCATGTGTGTAGTGTTTAACATTTGAAGAAAATATCCTGAATGAAAATTTGTAAATATGTCAGATTTGGACTGATCTCAGGTGACTGTTGACAGTAAAAATTTGAGGCCATTGTTTGAAAAACTAGTACAATATGTTTATGTCTACTTTATTGGAACTAGGAACTCCCTTTTTGTTTGCTTATGCATATTAACATTAATAATGATAGTATATAATATTATATAAACACACTAAATGTCGCATTTATGAATGATTATCTATTGCCACATATTGGTAGACTATTACATTCTAAGAAGGCACAATACTTGAGGGTCTGATGCAATGTCACAAAGTAGTTGAACAAAAGGCAACATTAATACAAATCTTTGCGACTTTTATGTTCCTCTTTTCTTTGGTACTAAATCTACTCTCTCTCTCTCATGTCTTTGTACATATATGCTTATATTATACCTTTAAACAACTTTTCTTGTTAAACTTGCTAGTCAAGTTTGGCATATTGCTGCAGTATGACGGATCCCCATCGAAGTGCATCACTATCTTCTCTTTACCCTAGTGGCAAGCAAAAGGGAAATCCTTTACTTGAGAGCGGAGTATAAACTCAAGGTCAAAACCTTCAAAAGAATCAAAACTGATCAGAATATCAAAACTTTGATTATAACACCAATAAGGGTATAATGTGCCTCCAATTTCAGTACTACTTTTGTTAGACTCAGGTAGCTAGCTAAGTAGGTGAAAAGGGAGTCGTTTACTTTAACTATGGTTTGATGGTCAAGTTTTTAGCCTAACATCAGACACAATTTTAATTAGGCTTCATTTGATAATGCAAATTCCAAAGTAGATTGATTAATCCCATGCAAGGACAGATGACATAAATCATAATCAAACAACGTTCTGACAAAATGTTAGCTTGTCAAACAAAAAAACCATATTTTATATGAATGAAGGATTCATGATGGAAACAGCTCTTATTATTAAACGAAAATCCTACGTGTGAAAAGCAAGTTAGGGGTAGTGTAGAAAGTGGACTCCAAATCATGTGAACAAAGAAAGAATCTCCTCAACGGCCAAATGAGAGAAGAAGAAACAAGAATCTGTTCTGAAACTTACGTATATAATAAGGACCCCATGAAAAAAATAATGCATGGCCATATCAAAAACTTTAGTCATCTTTCTCTCATCATATTCTCTTTTTTCTTCCCTACCTCTCACCCTTCCCCTGTCTGCCATATATACATAAAAAGTTGAGGGGAATGTCGTCTGGTTCGAGATCATTCATAAGAAGTCTCACACAAAACTCTTCTGAATGATTTCGGACCAGGCTTCATTCCCCTCAGCATCAGCATCCAAGCAGACACTATTTTCTTCCTTAGTACATACATAAACAAACTTCTTTTCCTTTTATCAATCTTCTCGTGATGTCGTGCTCTTGAGCAAGTTCTAAGGCAATTGAAGACCAAAGAATGATTGCATAAAACGGGTATGTAGTAGGACTAATTGGTTATTGTCTATGCTTTCAGGTGGTTATAACTCATAATTTCAAGTCCCTACACTTCATCTATAGCTTATTTTGTTCATATGAGTAGATGTGTTGGTTTGTTGATAAACTCCAGTTTGTTTGTTTGTTGTCTTTGGGTCCTAAGCAGCATAATAAGTTTTTTCTTGTTTGTGTTCTGTTGGGGAACAATCTCTTCATTATTCTCCAGAATCATATTATTTGTTCAGGACAAACTATTTTTACCAGGTGTTTAAGTTACCCTTCGCGATTCCAGAAAACTAAAACTACAGAATCAGAAAAGAAGTATGTGAGAAGAAAGGCAAGTGAATTTGATTTATTTAAAGCTCCTCAACTGATGTAATGAGAAGACTATCACTAGATTCCTCATAACTTTTTGTTGTTATTTCACAATAATCACATGGAAAAGCACACGCCACAAGACACAAGACAGGCTTTGTTGAGATCACAATCATGAATTGTTTCCAGCATAAAGCTTAATCTCACCAAGTTTCAATCTAATTCATCTTTAGGTAATACTGATATATTAAATATATTATTTGCCGAATGATTGGATGGAACACTGTTACTCATCCAATCATTTGCGTCTGAATCTCATTGAGAGTCTCCTTTTACAGTTGCACTCTAGTATGAGTACAGAGAAATGGTAGTCCAAGCTAAGAAATAACTAGCTGCAACTTAACTTTTTTTTTGGGGTAAACATTGTAAATATCCTCCACTAGAAACAATTTTATTCGAGTTGAGTAGGACAAATGTGAAGGATGAAGTTTTTTCTTTTTGAGTATTTTTACGTAGTTGAATATTTAGAAGGACACTGCGATTATTGGTTAAACTGAAATAATCCTACTGATTAAACTGAAACAATAATGTAACAATTGATCCATGTGTTCAGTAGTAAAGTATTTATAGTTTACAACCCATAAAAATGGCTGTCACAGAATATGTAACAGTTTTTATATAGCTAGTACTGTTGGTCTAGTAGTTCAGCCTGTGTGATTCAATCTTGACATCATCCTTTGCAGGGAAACTGCAGTTACAGGTTACAGGAACATGAAGATGGTAGAGTATGGATCGGGAAGTATCTCTTGTCCGTTCAATTGCACAAAAGGAGAAAAGAACAGTATAATTATTCTGGAGTGTTTCACCTGTGATGGAAAGAAAACCTCAAGCAGGTATATATACCTTTATGACTTTATAAATTTGTAAAGCTGGTTGAAAACTAGGTAAGAACAAACTCTAGATGAATATGACTCTAAAAATAATGAGCAGCCAAAGAATGTGGCACCCTTCATACAAAGAACAGATAAAAAAAGGTGGTTAAATAAAAATATTTGAAACTTTGCACTATATCTCAAAATTTAAGTAGTGTGTGTACCTATGTGTAATATGGTTAAAAACATGACCAAATATTATGTTTGCAAAAAATGCATTAATAATTATAACAGAATTAAATGACTTTAAAAAAATTCTTTTATCTGGTGCATTGAAAGAAGCAGACTGCAGACTTGAATCAAACATGTGAAAATTGACATTTTAACTAAAAATCATCAAACTGATCCTTAGAACTACATTCTGAGCAGAATAGTTCTTAAAATATTGTGCAATATTAGCATCATCAGAACATATTTCTTGACCCCACACGCTTGGTGTAATCAAATGCTTGTTACTTTCATCTGAGTCATCATTTTGATTTTGGTACAGATGAAATAAAAAGAACAGTTAGAGACAGCCTTAAAAAAGAGTTGGTAGGGTCATCCCAATTCCCAAAGCAGACTGCAGTGTTGGTTCATTCCATGATTGATTAATTACGGGGCAGAGGCTCCATAGAATCAGATTCCAGATCACTTACCTAAGCCACCAAGCAAGTTCCACCTAAAAGAGACTGCAGAAAGCACAGATAACAAACTACATGTTTCTTTGGCAGCTGCAAAGCTGGCATGCACATGCCACTGAACCACCAATTACACCACCAACACCATAACCTAAACCTGCCTTTTTTGGCTATTTCCCAACAACCAAACATTAACTTCCATTCTATTATCATAACTCAATAGAGCAGCTAACAGCAGACAAACCTCTCTTTCATGCTACAACTGCAAGATATATTATTACATGATCCAAGTTCATGTAATCCGACCAATCATTATGTGACACATTCTTTCTACAAACTACAAAATAAAATTACATGTCACATAAAGATTAGTCATCAGATTAAACAATTCTGGTCTATAAAATAATTTCTCTACAATTGCACTGTGGTCCAAGTGTAGCTCTCTGTAGTCCCTTGTTGTAGTCATGTAGGCTTTTATAAATTTTCTTATTCACATTTCTGCAAAGCTATTGCACCTCACTCAAAAGTCAAAACCTCATTGTTGCATTCCTCCCTAATATCTTTATCCATCATGTAATGACTCATGACAGAAAACCATCATGTGAAGTGTTAGTGTATAACAATTTTCTTTCAAAAGTTCAAACAAAAGTGCTCATCTCCACTACATTTTCAGAGTATACTTCAAAATTCACACTTTTAACAAATTCTCTAAACCACTCTCTGTTATTAGATAAAATTTATTGAAAAAAATACAAATTTAGTTTGTCCCACTTATTTATTTTCGACTTTGCTATTTTTTTTTAGTTTTTAATAAAATGTTAAATAATATTGAATCATTTCTTAAAAGAGATATGTTTAAGAAAGTGTTAGTACTCCTCTTCTTACAAAATCTATAATATTGCACCAGATCTTTTTCAGGGGAGATTTTTAAAAAAAAAAATGTTAGATCTTCGACAAATTTTTATTTAATGATTCCTTAACCATGTTCTATTGACAATTTTTAGCAAGACCTGAAAACGAAATTAACAGCCAAACAATTCAAGTTTTCTTCTTTATTGTTGCAACGACCTAATTATTTTCTTTTCACTTTCCATCAGTTAATTTATCTATATGTATCTTAAAGTATCTAGTTCAATTAGTTGAGTAATTTTTTAAGTTGCCACTAATATTCTGAGGAAATTTTTGGTACATAAAAAACAGAGGAGACAATGGACCATGGTAGGGGAGACATGAACACAATAATTAGTCAACTATAAAAGGTTAGCAAAACATGCATCCTAAGACGTAGCAAGTGTTTTGCTGTAGGGATTCTGTGCACATTGATGTAGGAACATTAATGGACAATATGTTTTGTGATCAATTTATTTTTGATAAATAAAGCTTTTAGTTGGAGTAAATGAAAATAACAACTTTGAATCTAAAACTTTTTTTTTAAGTTCTTAACACCATATAATACATTACCTTATAAGACTAGTAAAATTGAATGTCATTTTAAGAATCCAATATAACTTATAGCTATTATATTATAGGTATTATTTTATTCCTCTATAGATAAGACTAATTCTTAATATATAAATAAAAATAAATCTTAATTTTTAAATTAGTTTTATAAAAATAAATCAAACTTAAATTTATTCTTTAATATGATATCAAAATTATTAAGAATATATTCTAATCAAGATTTAATATATGATATCATACACTATAAAAATTTTCGATAAAAAGATTTTAATTATCATATTAATTTTTAAATTCACACATTTGTGTTCTAATTAATAATACATTAGAAATAATAGGTTTTATTTTGAATCAGTCTTATAAATATGGATGTGATATTAAGAAATCTACAAGTATAAATTAATTCTATATATGCAAGTAAACACAACAGAAAATTGATAAATGATTTGATTTTTTTTAAATCTCTATCATCTTTGTCTTTGTGAAACTTTTGACATAATTGTTGATATGAAGTTGATGTTATTAGGAATTAAAAATAAAAATGATATTCTTAGAAATTAAAGACAAAATAATTATAAAAACTCAAAGTAAAGAGTGACACATATTTAAAAGAAATAATAACAGAAACTAAAAGTATAAAGTGAAATATTTACATGGAAAAATATTTAAATTAAACTAATTTAAAATAAAGACATAAATATTAATATATCTTTCCGTTACTATTTTTCTGTCTTTCTTTCCCTCCATTTTCAAAGCTTTATCTCTTTTAATTGGCTCAAAGTGTGACAATAGATAGTCCTAATTCTAAATTATCAAATTCGGCTACTTGAAATGCTATGAACAACAATTAAAATCAATCTCTTATTTTTTTTTAATTCACTTTTTCTTATTAAAATGTTGGACAAAACTTAAAAAGAGTTTATGTTGTTTTTCAATCATATTATAATTTTATTTTGGTTATCAACATAATAACTTATTTCGACAAATATCAAAACTACCATTAAGGTGAAATTCCTTTTCTTTTTTTTTAAAAAACAAGACAAAACATTATCCATTATATTGCATTAAGTTTAGTCTAATATTGGAGTACCGTGTGTTACTTTTAAACCTGATGCTTTTTTCCCCTATGTTAAATGGGGTTGATTCAAACAAAATAATGGAGATTTGTGTTGGTGAACTTATTAACAAGAGGAACATCTCCTCACCCAAAATAACATGTTAAAATAGCAAGATTTTTTTGACTTAAATGCTTTGTGTTCAAATATGTTAAAATAGCAAGTTTTTTTATTTATTTATTTCTTATCCACACTCTTTGCGTTGAAAAGTGTTTTGAAATTATTTATAGTAACATTTGAGGTGTCTTTCATATCTTATTTAATGCTAATTAGAAATATTTTGTAACATGATTATATCTCATTCACTTGGATTTACTTTGTTTTTTCTTAAAGTTAAATTTTTTACAATGTTTAAGATGTTATGGATTGGTTCTAGTGAAACACTATATTTCACATGTTTTTCGTGATGTTTTACAACATAAAAGTATATTATCTCAACATTCTTATCCCTACATATGCATAAATCGACACTTGATTTCTCTTAAATTTTGAGTTAAAGTTCTATAAAACAATTATTTCTTTTCTAGTCAATCATCTTCTTTCTCATGGTCTTGGGTTTGATTTTCTTTCCTTTTGCCTCTTTCATGTACATCCACGTCTTCATTATACTTATATTTATCATTTGGTTGTTAGTAACTAAAATTTTAGTAATTACTTAAATATCAGTTTAGAAATTATTTATTAACAATACAAAATTATTTTAGATACTAATAATTTTTCTAGTATCTAAAATAATATTTAATTTATTTAATATAATGACAAATTATTTTTGGTTTATAAAATTAGTGTCTATCAAATTATTTTCTTGGAATGTTTATTATATTGAATCAGGTGAGTAACCTAAACTACTATTAACAATCTCTAGCAAGTGAGTCAATTCATGCAAATTCCTCGTCATCTTCATTTGGTTGTTTTCATCACATCATTCATTACCTTAAAGACACCTATAATTACACCTATAATTGAGGCCTATTGTTTCATGTTGGGCAATCTCTTAATGTGGTTAGTTATAATGATGAAAAATGAGCTAGTTGTCCTGATATATAGAAATCACTCACTAGTTGGTTCATGTTCTCTTGGTCCATTCTTCTTGCAAGAGTAAAAAGTAGTATTGTGTCTCTAAATTCTCAATTGAATCTAAGTATATAAAGTTATGTAAATGACTTGCTCTAATATAATTTGGCTTTGTGGTCTTTTGGCTTAGTTTAACTTCTGTGAAACCATTTTCACACCACTCTATGCTAACAGTGCAAGTTTCATTCAGATTGTTAAAAACTTGATTTCGATTAGCTCACTAAGCACATTGAGGTGAAATATCATTCTATGAGGGAAGCATTGCATGATTATGTTATATCTTTCACATATTACATCACAACTTCTTCTACTTGCAAATATCTTCACCAAGGCTAAGGCTAATCCTTGACCAAACAGATCAATTTGAGGGACATGTCAATAAGAATTTTGTGTTTAATATTTTTTATTAAATATTGATTATAATTTGTTTTTGTTTAAAATTAGATTTTTTTTGTATTTATTATATTATCTATATATAGAAATTAAAATAATAGTGTCATCATTATTATTATTCATTATCATTATTATTATTAATGTCCATAAATATATTACTATAACTTTATAGTTTTTCACATTTTCTTAGTTTTATATTCTTGAAATTCATATTTTCTTTGATTTTTCATCTTTCCGCATCTAGAAACAAAGAGACCCTTACGATGAAAAGTATATTAATGTTTTTTTTCTAACATGTTACTTCTGTTTTTAATCCCTATATATTTTTCTTTGTTTTTATTTCTTGCAAACATATTATTTTCATTTTTTGTCCATGATAACTCGACATTTATTATAGTGATTCTTGATGACATCAACATGACAGCTAGATGAACTTATAGAAAAATAATTTTAGAATAAATAATAAAATACTTTTTAGAACTTATAGAAAAAAAAGTAAGTAAAAATAAATCATTACGATTACAATACTAAAATCATATGTAATTTTTAGAGATAATATGTAAAATAAATGAGTAGTTTTGAGTAATTTTTTTCATGTTAGTATGATTTAAAAAAAATACATATTAATATTAATGGAAAGCAATATCGATTTATATAATCGTTATAAGAATACTATATGGTAGTGTTATAATTGGTAATTCAAATTACCATCTAAAATTTAATTATTTTACTACTTATTATTTACAAAGTCGTTTTTTTCCATGAACATGATTTACCAGTATCTTAAGACTTTATCTCAACTAATATGAATCAACCAAAAGTAAGTAAAATTCAATTAGAAATTATTTCTTTCAATGGTTGATATTGAATTTATTAATATTTTTTTTGACCATATAGAAAATTCTAATACATAAAAAATGGCATATACTCTGCCTAGTTTTGCAATTTCTTATGGCTACAACTTTCTTTTGACTTGCTTCAAACATGAACATGTAAATTTTTTTAGTATGATATGATCTACTTACAAAGAAAAAGACACAATTTACATCAAATTTAATAAGTGAGTTCGACAGCCAAACATGATAGTTCTTTGTTCGATGAAAAAGTTTCTTTTTCAAACATAATCATATCATGTATTCATGAAGAATGCGAATTCAAGAAAAAGGGATTGAAGAAACTGAGGTAGAATGATAAGAAACAAAACTTGGTAATATTAGACAGGAAGTGGTTGAGTGCTAGCTTTCAGTTTGGATTCTACATACTAAAGAATAAGCAAAAAGTAATAGTTTTAAATTCTACGTTGGAGCAGTTAATAAGCACAAACTGTTCTTCCTACGTCAATGCAAGCAACACATGAATCGTATGTTGATGCCCTTCTCAGAAAATCTTTTAGAAAGCTAAATATGTGTGAGCAACAAAAGGGTTCCAACCGTAGTTAAACTTACCCCACATTACTGCATCATGACAGTTCCATGGAATGCTAGAACTCAACTTTTTCTTGGCAACATGTTCTTTGCACTTACTCTACATATATATGAGGTCTCATCAAAGACTGTTACTGAAGTATTTTTGTTCCTCCAAGCTGTGTTCTAGACAAGTTTGATCATGACAGACATATTTGAAAACCATCCATCACCTGATTCTTCAAATTATGCATCAAGCAGTGGCTTCTCTGTGGACGATAAGGACATTGGATATAGAGCTGCAACATCAACACATACATATCTTTTGGACAACAAATCTGTCCTCCACTTTTTTTCCATCAAAATTGACCTGAATTATGCTCGCATGGTAAGAGTATTAAGAACCTATCTGATTATATTTAGGCATTGTTTAAGTAAATTTCTTCCTAAATCCTTACAGAAAAAACAAGAGAGTACAATGAATTAAGCTTATGAGAGAAAGTTAATTTATTTGTCTTCTGGTATATTTACAAAGAAGTTCATTGAAGCATAATTTTAGAACACAACCGTCCCTTGATTATTTTGTCAAGAGTTTTCTGATTGGATTTTAGAAAACATCTAAACAAAGCAAGCAATTCATAATTTACTGAACATCGCAAGGAGTGAATAGCATTGTATGGAATGTGAGGTAGCACTTTTGACTATTACTAATGAGAGAAGGGTAAGTGTTAATACTATCAACATGTTAGGTGAAAATCCTGTTGAAGCTGTAAAAGAATCTAAACATGATGATCAAAACAGAAACCAAATAGTGTGCCTATTATTTTGCCTAGAAACAAAGTATAAAGTTTTGTAAAATGAAAAGTACAATTTTTTTGCTGTGTAGGCAATGGCAGAGATGGTGGGTACTTTTATTTTGATGTTCTGTGTATGTGGAATCAGTGCAAGCACACAATTCCAAAAGGGTGCTGTGGGGCTTCCGGAATATGCAGCTACAGCAGGGTTAACAGTGGTGGTGATAATTTTCTCTATAGGGCCAATATCTTGTGCGCACGTTAACCCAGCTGTCACAATAGCCTTTGCAACAATGGGTCAATTTCCATGGTTCAAGGTGATAATAATAATAGAACAAGAGCTAGCATAGCATAGCAAGGCATAGATAGCCCTTGTTAAAATTTCTGGTGGTATAATTGATTAGTTTATGACTACGTACCATTATTTTGTTGAACAGGTTCCAGTTTACATAATAGCACAGATAGTAGGTTCTATGTCGGCAACATACATAGGTTGCCTTGTATACGGCATAAAATCAGATGCTATCATGACCATGCCACTCCAAGGGTGCACCTCTGCCTTCTGGGTGGAGCTTATTGCAACTTTCATCATCATGTTCCTTGTTGCAGCTTTGACATCTGAATCTCAATCAGTAAGGACTAAGCAACAAGGTTACATACCTAAGTTTCTTAAATATGCAACTACCTAATTAAAACTTGGAACACTGTGCAGGTGGGCCATTTATCTGGCTTTGTTGCTGGTATAGCAATTGGCCTTGCTGTGCTGATCACAGGGTACCTACTTTACATACTTTTTTTCTTTCAAAAGTGCTTGGTTAAATTAGTTTTGTTTGTTTTAACTTACTTTTAGATATTGCAAAATTAAGATGGTAATGTGATCAACAAGGACATGATATAAACTTATGTGATCCTTGTAGTTAGCTTCGATTCAAAGGATAACCTGGTTGTTAAACTTATTTAAGATAATTAACCTGGTTTCAAACAATGATTTGTGGTTGTTATGTAATGACATTTTTGCTCTTGTTGAGAAAACAATTATTTCTCTGTTACAAAACATGTTGTTAGTCTTATTTTGCAATATCAAAGTCATTGGTTATTTGTTGCAGGCCAGTCTCAGGTGGATCAATGAATCCTGCAAGATCATTAGGTCCAGCAATTCTCTCATGGAAGTTTAAGAACATATGGATATATATGGTGGCTCCCAGTGGTGGAGCAGTGGCAGGAGCGGCAATGTTTCGTTTCTTACGCCTTCGAGACCAACATTCTACTACTTTGTCCTCCCCAAACATCAGTGCTGCTGCTGGTCGTCCCATACCCTTTTGCTCAAGTTAGTGCACCAACATGAATCACTGCTTTTAGACCAAACTGCAGAATCAGTAGTAATCATTGCATATCAGATAGCTTTAGCAGCTGAATTCTTAGTTGTTCCTTTTTTTTTTCTCTAGGGAGAAGTGGGCCCATGATTTTGCTGGTAGAGAAAAATCGGAGTTTGTTCTCTGAAAGAGTAGAAATGTTCAGACAAAGATATGTCTTAGGAACAAAAATATCAGATGGTGTCTGTCGTAAATTGCCACTGTAGTTATGGGAAAGTTTGTGTGTGGTTACAAAATATTTGGTCCACACTGAGAATTGGTTTGAGGATAATGTATCTGTTTGGATTTTTTTTCTTGGCACATGGTTCGAATTCTCTTGAAATGTAACAGAGAAGAATAGTACTTTTTTTCGGATTTTTTTTTTCTAGTTCATTTTGCTAAAATTTAATCTCAACTATAACACTGTGGTGGCGAGAAGTTTTCTCACAGAAATAATTCAATTTTTTTTTTCTTTAGAGACCTTGAACAGACATAATATAATTATTTTGTAATATAATTTATTCATAACTAAATTAGTATTACAAATATTCAAATCCTAAAGCACTTCATTACACAAATTAATATTAGTCGACTCATTTGTATTTGGTAGTATCTTGTTCATATAAAGAAATCTGGAAAAAATATCTTTTCTAGAATATAATTTCCTAATTTTTTTCCATAAATTTACGAAAAGATACTTTAGTGTTATAGATATTAGGATGTAAGAAGTCATATTAATTGTTCAAATTTAATTGTGATTTTTGGTTATTGGAATGTAAAATAATTATTTTAAATATTAATATATTTATCGATCTTACCTCATAGTTGACATAATCACCTTATAGATAGTTTATCTTTTAAAAAGTCACTAAACAATATAAAACACATAAATGCAATTTTTAGAATTAACAAAAAAATTATTAAATACTGAAAACAAAATTTACAATTTTTTATAAAGTTATTTAAACAATCTTACTCAAGTGTTCATAGATTACTTGATGACCATTTATTACTTACCAATTTCAATATTGAACAAAATCAAAACAGAAATAAAATTTATGAAAAGCTAAAAAAAATTAAAATCTAAACATTTATTAAAGACTAAAAATTATTTATTTTTATATTTATTAATAAACTAAAAATTATTTAATCATATATTTATAAGTTTCGTTGTGTTTATAAGTTGTCCAAATGAACTTTCTATTAGCACAAGCCATTATGTTGTATCTTACACAAAATTGTGTGTTAATTGTGGGAGATAAAAGCTTTTGTTTGATAACTATCTAATGTTGTCATTTTCTCGTAGTACTAGAGAGTTTTGACAAAAGATAAGTTCAAACATTATTTTTTTATGAACATGTTTGACATGAATTTTATTCAAATGTGCAAGCATGTCAACCAGGTGATGGTAATGTTTCATTAACAAAAATGTTTTATCTAAAACTCCAATGTCAAATGCTCCATTGTAAATTGAGAACCACTTTGGTATATAAGAGTTTTGTTACAGTAATATCCTTCGCCAAAAGTAGATTGACAATGAGTTTTGCATACCTAACCTAGTTATTGGACATTTGAAAATCAAAACAAAAGGATCATTCTATTAACATTTCCTAGTCTTTTGAGTATTATGTTAGTGTCACTCTATTTCTTATTTGAGATCCATCCACATAGAATATCCACAATTTCTTTTTAATAGCAATTCCTTGTCATAATTTGTTGATAAATTCAATTACGCCGTGTGCCTTTATTGACCCTCTTGGTTCATATTTGATGTTACATTCTAAAAATTCAACGGACCAAGTGATGATCTGACATACAAGGTCAATTTTGTTAGAACTTTGAAAATTGGGCAATGTTTCATTAATAAGGGGTCTTTGACCTAAAACTTCCATGTCAAATGCCCAACTATCAATTGGGAACCACTTCAACATATAAGAGTTTTGTTACGTTGATCATCCTTCATCAAAATTAAGTCAACAATGAATTCTTCATACTCAACTTGATTATTGGACATTTGGAATTAAAATATAAGGATTGTTCGACTAACAAATTCCCTAGTCCTTCGAGTATTATGTTGGTGTCACTCTCTTTCTCATTTGTTGATCCATCCACATGGAGCATTCACAATTTCATTTCAAATAGCCATTTTTTTTTCCATAACTTGTTGATAAACTCAATTAGGCATTGTGTCTTTATTGCTCCTTTTGATTCATATTTTTATGCTAAATTTCAAAATTCAACGGATCAAGTTATGATCTAACCTATAAGGTTAATTTTTGTAGAACTCTAGAAGTTGGGTAATGTTTCATTAATAAGGCATCTCTAACCTAAAACTCCATGTCAAATTTCTAACTATCAATTAAAAACCACTCCGACATAGTTTGAAGTCATGTGATATAGTGGATTTTGCGAATAAATTCTCATCCAACATGTTCCTCTTACAAATTTGTTGGTGTTATTTCTTCTCCAAACTTTCTTTTCCTATAAGACATTAATTTCACTTCTTTGTGTACTGAAAGTGTGACATATGGCACTAGGATTTATGTCTGACATGATACATTCATCCATGAAAAAATGTTCTAATTGTTAAGTAATACTTCGGTAAGAGGTATTTGTCACTATCAAACAACAAGGTGTCGAGTTGGTGTTTTGGCCTATTGCTCCTAATTGTAGATGGGTAGCTTTTTCTCGGTATACCACATTTATATTATTGTCTATACTAAATATAAGTTTATCATTATGAAAATTTTAGTGTCACTCGTCCCTTGTGGACACTATAAAGCTTCTAATGATGATGTTGTAATTCTTAAAGTAGTTGAAGAACATTTCCTTGCTATTTATTTTTATCAACATACACAATTATTATGTTATCTCCTATCGAAGGGAACTTCATGGCAATGAGCGGAATGAAGACTATTGCCCCATGGACATTTAGTGCAAGTTTTATCAAGTAATATTATGTAGAATGTGTTTACATTGACGATGAGATATCGAATTTTGATCATACAATATTTTGTGCTTCCCACACTAAATTTCATGTACAAATCAATTTATTCATGGGTGTCATACGATTATACATTCCTTTTTGACTACTTATCCTAGTTTCTTATCATCATACGATTGTATATCACTTTTCAACAATTCTAAGCACTTGAAAATCTCCAAAAGATTATGTCTACCAAATTTCCTTATTTAATTATTGTTTTGTGATTGCGGAGTTTGTGATATGACCATAGGATTGTCCTACTAAGGATCTATTGCCTTGAAGTTAACATTAATGAATGTTATTGGGGCTTCCTCTTTGGTTTGAACAATGGTATTAACAAATTGTGTGACAATTAGCTATAAGGGTGTCAAAATAATTTACAGAGAAAATGGACAACCTCGTGAACCAACTCAGTGTTGTTTCTTTAAGGAAGGTTGTAAACACTAGAGAAGATGGTGTCATAAATGGTGTACAAGATGACTTGTTGTCAAATGGTGCCCATCTTTCTCTATATCATAATGTTCTCTTGTCAAAGGGTGCATATATTTTTAGTGTTCCATTTCTTGAGACTTGTTGGAGATCTCACATTAAATAGACAAAAGATCAATTTATAGTATATAACTGGAAGTAATCCTTATCTTACAAGTTGATGTTGTGAGGATGAGTTTAAACTCACCTCCTAGTAAGATATTAGAGTTTATACTAACGATGTTTGTTGAATCTATCATGTCACCTGCTGTTAGACCATCCATAAATATCTAGTTATATGTATTGAAAACCTCATATCAGTAGAGATAAAACCAATTTATAGTATATAGATAGAGAAAATCATCCCCTTACAAGTTATTTTGTCATAATTTTTTTGTAAAAACCCATGTTGTCTTGAACAATCTTACTTGATCCTGTGATAGATGTCAAACGATCTTATAAAGAACCATATGACACCAGTACAATTTTAAGTGTACTCCTTATTAAAAAGAAGTCCGTTTTACTAACTATTAAGTTTCCTTATTTTACATTAAGATTATAATCTTATAAAAATTTGACCACAAGAGAAAGTGTCGAGGAAAATACTTTCATACTCAAATTAAATTAATTAGATGTAAAATAACAAATACATAATTGTTAAACAATACATACATGAGATCTTCATATAGTTTTTAGCTATATGCAGTTTGGTTTTATATTCAAGGCAACCTTATCTATGTATGTTTAGCATAAAGAAATTCTAGGTGGTCACGTGATCATTTGATGTAGAAGTACAAATCTTTTCATCATTAAAGAATAAGATTGCTTAAATTACAAGAGTTTGAGTTTGCTCCATTGACATGGATGTCCATTTTCTTTTAAGAAAGTCGTTTTTTTTTTCTTTTTTTTTAAAACACTTCGAAACTTATTCTAAAATATACAAATTGAAATGTGATGGTAAGGAAATATTTAGAACATATATTAAAAATAAAATAAATTCATTAACAATTAGATTAAGTTCCAAAAAAAAACCTAATCTCGGGTAATTGACAAATTGATTTGATTTTTTTTGGGCAATATGTATTTATTTTCCATTATCTCAAAAAAAAACCTTTATTGGAAAGCATCTCTTATTTTACCATGGCAATTACTTTATCTACCCAATAAATTTAAACCTGCACCATATTAAGTAAAATGACCAAAAAAATTTCTTTAGTTTTTTTAAATAGAGTGACGGTGTAAATTTGAGTTTTCAGAATACATCTACAAATTTGAATTTCTAGAACACTTTTCTAGATTAAACTTCTAGAATAACTTTCCAGACTTTTCAAAATATATTTTCATATTTTTTATTTAAAATTCTTTTTTCAATATATATTTTTGGATGTTGTTTTCCATATTCTTGATGTCCTCCAATCGCAAATTGACAAACGAGTGTCTTACTTGTTTGGATCAAGTAATTTGAAAGAGAGGACACAGACGGAGAACGAGTGGAGATAATTTAAAAATTAGAATAAAAAAAGATTATACATTGTTAGAGACCCAACATCGACTAGAGATGAAGATATTTCATTATATATAAGGGAGTGCAAACCTCATCTCAAGAGTCGGTTTTATGGGGTTTAGTTAGACTTAAAGACCACTTTCTAATATAGAATCAGAGTCTATACTAGTGAGTGTTTGTGTTGGACCTATCCTTTATTAGATGATCAACGGGTGTGGTCATGTAGACTAAGAACAATTTACTGCAATATCCTTATTTTTTAAACTGCATGTGATACCGAGCCTTTGAGACACTACATACAAAGAAAACATTGATTTTGTAAGACATTTATACTCAAGGGAGAATTGATTTTAGCTTTTTTGTTGGTCATGAAAAATGGTTCTCATGGTGATTGTATAGAAGCCATAATCAATTTAATTTTATGTTTATCGGTGCATTTAAAATTGATTCTCATGTTACAAAGAAGTCTAATCGATTCTCTTCTTTTATGGATGTTGGAATCGTGGAATCGATCATAATTGATATTTGAAGACATAATTGATTTTATGCTTCTACATGGTGAAAATCAATAATTTTGTAATTGGTTGTATAGGATGAAAATCAATTTTATATGTTAAAGACAAAAACATGATCATCACATATTCCAAAGTCAGTTAATACATAATATAAAAATAATATTTTAATTATAATATTTAAAATTTATATTTATTTAAAATTTTGAATATTTTAAAAATTTTATATATTTCATATTTTTATTTAAATAGGACACTAAATATTTAGATTTAATATTTATTTAAAATTTTGAATATTTTAAAAATATTATATATTATATTTTTATTTAAATAAGACATTAAATATTTAAGCTTTGTATTTATTTAAAATTTTGAATATTCTAAAAATTATATATTTTTATTTTTATTAACATTAAATATTTAGAAATTGTATCTATTTAAAATTTTGAATATTTTATAAATTTTATATATTTCTTGATTTAAGTAAGACGTTAAATATTTAAGATTTATATTTATTTAAAATTTTAAAAAAATTATTTATTTCATATTTGTATTTAAATAGAAGATTATATATTTATAATTTTTATCTATTTAAAATTTTAAATATTTTATGAATTTTATATATTTATTTTTTTATATAAATAGAATATTAAATATTTAAAATTTTTATTTATTTGGAATTTTAAATATAATTTTTTAAATTGTTATATATTTCATAACTTTATTTAAATAATACATTAAATATTTAAAATTTTATATTTATTTAAAATTTAAAATTATTTATTTTTATGTAACAATATTTAATTTTTACATGTATATAATTCTAATTGTGTTACGTAACTCATATTTTTCAAAAAATAATTTACAAAAATTTAATTAATTAAAATCTACAAAAATAAATATTATAATTTACTATTTAAATATTTTTTAATAACAATGATAAATTTGTAAATTTATATTTTATATCTTTAAAATAATTTCAAAATTTCTTCTCTATCATCATATTATTCACAAACTTCAGTAAATTATCCTCACAAAATCATTGTAACATCCCTAAATCCAAACAATCTCAACATCTTCTCAAATCCTCACATATTCACATATCCCTTCTCCACGAATACACTCCTCAATCCAAATACAACCATAGATTTTTTAATTTTATTCCAAAATTTTATTTTCAGAACTTAGAAAGCTTTGTTCCATATTTCTTTTTGGGAACGTATTTTTCAATTCTAGAATTTTGGAAATTTATTGGGTGAAAACTCAAGATCATTGGTTGCATGAATTGTGTAGTATCTTTCTCTTGGACATTATTTAAAACCCTTATAACTGAATCAATAATTTTTTTTAATTAAGATACCATTATAAATCTCTTTCTATCTACGCTATAAATACTTATTTCCCCTCTTTAGGATCTAATTCTCTAAAATGAGTAATTTACTTTTTAAAGAAAAAATAATAATCTGCAATCTTTAATAAAAAAAAGTTTATTTTCCATGAATATATTAAAGTATCAACATTTAGTTTTCTAGAATAAGGGTGGAGCAATATTTAACAAGAAAATCAACATATAAATATTCTACTATATTAATTATACAAAATCGTGTAATGTTGGTTGTTGATGTTCTTAAGTTGAGAAGTTTTTTACTTTATAATTCCTGTAATTGAATCTTCATTTTGCCATGTCTATATAACTAAATTAATTTATCTTTTCTTAATTTAGGAGACTGAAATTACATCACTTAGTAAAAAAGAATTGCAATAATGACGATGCCATTGCCATGCAAAGCCACGTGTGAAGACAATAACTCCTTCAACGCAATACCAATAAAATCAAATTCTTCGGAAATCAAAATAGCAGCGATCCAGACACACTAATTCACAATCTCTTACAACTCCGGTGGTGCATGCATGCTCTCTTTCTTGTACTTCTCACCGACATGCACAGAGGTACGTAAAAAACTCCCACAACACAACTACCATGCATGCATGTATGCACGCATGCATGAATGAATGAATGAGATTATCGTATTTGGTTCTTTTATTGATATTAACAAACGTGCAAAGTGAATTGAAACTCGTACCTCAATCTTGTTAATTCAGAGTATAATGGAAAGCCCACCTTCACAGAGATCGTGGTGGCTTCCTCCATTGGGTTGATATTTGCTGCAGCAATGCATTATCGAGTTAAGAAAATGAGAGATCGAAAGATCATTCCACGACTCAGAATATCAAAGGCAAACCACACCCCAAAGCTTGAAAAATTCCCTCATTACGTAGGTAATAATAATGTATGTCCAATATTTTTCATCAGTTACACATGCAGATAAAATTATGGATCCATAAACATTTATATATATTATATAGTCACATACCATGATGTTAATCATACTTGTACGTGAGATTCTGCTATTGAATTGGTGCAGCTAGGCAAATGGGGTTCAAAGATAGGAGATGCTGTCCTCATCTTTGTAAATTGGCTGCTGAATACATAAGGAAATCTGAGGGATGTGAAGATGATCTCTACGCCTTCTTTGAGAATGAACCAGATGCTGATTCGCTTTTTGTGAAGCTTGTGGAGGAGTTTGAGAGATGCATTCTCAGCTACTTTGCATTCCATTGGAGATTTGGTGATGCTTTGATAAGTCAGGTATCTACATTTTATGTGAACCTATAAACAAGCGTCAGAATCATTTATATCGGTTTATAAAATCTTTTTTAAGTTGCTCAATTTTTGTCTTGTCCCTACACGTTATAAAGATGACGATTTCATGTTTATGTTGTAAAAATTGGTGGAAGGAGTCTTCACCCCAACCCACTCGTGCCAGCCTGTGTAATGTGGCAATTAGTGTAAAATCAGTGTTTCTAAAACGCAGTAACTAAGACTAATTTTAATAAATAAAAATTGAGGATCCAGAAACATATTTACACATGAAATTGAAGATATATTATTAGGTAAAAAAACTGTTTTTGTTGCTGTTTGGAATTGCAGGTGTTTAGCTCTGAAATTGAACCAAGAGCAAAGCTCAGGCGCATAGTTATGGCGGCAACTAGGTATATATTACTACTATTATCTGAGAATACTTATTGAACCATCTTTGAAATCGATGTGATGATCATGTTGTGATGCAGGATATGAATATCTATATTATTAAAGGGATAAAAGATTTTACCATTTCAGTTGCCCCTAGAAATCAATATCAAAACATAATAAGGAAAGAAATTATGATGGAGCTTTCTTTCTTCTCCCATTCCTTTTTGAAGTAGCAACAAATGAAAAAAGAATAGTGTTTATGAATAAACCATCTTCTGTAACTAGTGAGTGGTGTCAGTTTTCAAGGTGCATCCCTGTTGGTTTGAGACAGAATGAACATGTCACATTTCCTTTTTAACCTAAATAGTATCCTGTGCACAGGGAACAAAGGATCGACAGAGTGACCAAGAATCTGAAGGTGGCTAGAGTTTTCAACACATTAGTGGAAGAAATGAAAGCAATGGGACTGACAAATGATGACTCCCAATGCACAGAGGTGATGGCCCCAGTGGCTCACAGTGATAGGAGCCCAGTGCTTCTTTTCATGGGTGGTGGCATGGGAGCTGGCAAGAGCACTGTGCTCAAGGACATTCTCAAAGAGTAAGAGAAGTCATTTTCTCGGCACAAAAAACGAATAATTAAGCTTTTCAATAATATAATCTGTCTTACGATGTAAAATACTCAAACCATCAAAACAAAGTACAAGAACCTAATTCTGTTTTCATGAAATTCAAACAGACCTTTCTGGGCAGGAGCAGCAGGCAATGCTGTCATCATTGAGGCCGATGCCTTCAAAGAATCAGATGTCATCTATAAGGCCCTCAGTGCAAGAGGGCATCAGGACATGATTCGAACAGCTGAACTGGTGACATGATTGGGACTCTTCTCTGTTTATTTCCCTGTATTCTGTTCTCTGCATATATATAGACACACATATCACTGTAGGATTACAGGAATCGTGTGTATCTGAGCATACACACTAATCCATTTATAATATATGAACATGATGATTAAGGTAACAAAATAAAATAAAATCCCCACATATCTTATAAATTTATCTTATATCCCTATTTACATTCTGCCTAATCATATCATATCTTCGCATTCAGTCGTACCATAAAAGGAGTGTCGCAAAAGACAAACGAGGTGAGAGCCAACAAAAGCAGTAAATCCTAGGGATTGATCCATGTAAACCTCTACATGTAACTCACAATGTAGGACTATAATTTTAATATCTAATTAGCAACCATGGCGAAAAATAGATGAACAATAGTAATCTTGGCCACAGGAGAAAATAGTGCCCCATAATCAAGACCAAAGATCTGAGTATAGCCTTTAGCAACCAAACGACCTACCTTTGAATCGATCAATATTCCCATCCAGTCCAACCTTCACCGTATACATCCAATACAACCAAAAGTGCCCCATAATCAAGACCAAAAATATCTAAGTATAGCCTTTAGCCACCAAACCAGCGTTGAACCGATCAATCCACTCCAACCTTCTTTATAAATACCCATTGAAAATCAAAAGTAGCCTTCTCTGGAAGTAATTGGACTAGCTCCCATGTGCCACTAGCATGTAAAGAAGCCATCTCATCTAACACACCAACAGGGATCAGCCATAGTTTCACTTGTAGACTTAGGAACAGACACAAAATCAAAAGAAGATATTACAGAAAAATAGAAAGGAGATAAGAGGTGATATAAATTAGTACAAGCATATTCAACATTAGGATTACAAGTGTGAATACCTTTTCGCTGGGCAATTGGAAGCTCTTCGGCAGATGTGGTTAGAGGGTCGTTTGGAGCAACATATGGTGTTAGGAAATCAGTAGTTGCAAGCATTGGTGGATGTTGCGACCATTGCTGATAGACAATCGGTGAAGGTGTATTAGTGATGATAGTCGAAGCTAGAATAACAGGTTGGGCAACCAGAGGAGTATTATTTATAATGATCGAGTTAGAACATCTGGTTGAGCAACCAAAGGAGCATTATTGACAACAGTATCCGTGAATAATGAAATAGATTCAAAGAAAGTAACATCAACAAAAAGTTTATCTTTACCTAGAATAAGTTTATGAAAATGAAAGGTAAAACCAGAGACATGGAGAGTTAGAGTAAGTGATTCCCGTTGTGGGGACAAAATAGAGTATAGTGTCTGATTATTGAAGATGGTGATATGAACGATCGTGTGTAGAAGCGTCTAGGTCCTCTCGTAAGAGATTTCGAAGAACGATTAGGCTTTGGACAAAGGGAACCTTTAGGTGGCTTCCGATTATACCAAGAACAAGAACAATGATAGAGAATTGAGAAAAGGAAACAAACTGCATATATTATTCATATATCAAATAATAGTTCAATACTCTATTTATAGAGTACTAAATATCATAAAATCCCAATAAAATCCTAATAAAATCTTAATAAAATCTTAACTAATTAAATAAATGATGAAATCCTAATAAAATCCTAATAAAATAAATAAATGATAAAATCCTAACTAATTAAATCTTAACAACCCAATAATAATATTAATCAAATCCCAAAACTTTAGCATATAACAGATGGTCGGTATGTGATTGATCAAGTAACATGTACTAAGAAGTGCAACACCCCAAAAGTGAAAGCAACATAATAAGGAGACGAACGGTGTGAGTTGTTTCAACCAGTTGGCGGTTTCTGTGTTCAACAACACCATTGTTTGTGATGGAGAACAAGTTTGATGAAGAAAGCCCTGGATTTCAGAATCAATTGGAATTAGGAAAAGATATATTCTTGTGCATTATCTCTAAATTGAGTATTAATTTCATGTGAAAAGCTTAAAAAAAATAGAAAAAACATTAAAATAATTTTTCATTAGGAAGGTCCAAGAGCGTTGACAAAAGTCATCAATAAATGTGACAATACCTTTTGAACCTACTTGACTAAACCCCAAATATTGAACTAAACTAGAACACAAGATGATGCAGCACATTCATTAACTCGAGGACTATATGAATGACATCATATTTTCCTAATTGACATGACTCACATTGAAGGAAGATTAGGAACTAAAAAACACAACTTTTCCAAACTGTGATGACCAAGCCATTGATGGTCAAGGTCTGACACAGGCAGTCAATGGTCAAAGATGGTATAATCCCCTAGACTCATATCCTACTCTAATCATCTTTCTAGTAATTCAATTTTGAACTAGAAGAAAATTATTGACAAACAAGCCAGAGAAACTGATGGAGTGAGTGAGTTTGCTAATGGAAATTAAATAGAATGAGCAACCAGGAACAAATGTGATAGAATTTAAAGTAAAATTAGGGAGTGAGTGAGTTTAACCAATGCCACAAACTTTAATTTGAGAGCCATTTGCAAAAGCAACAAAAGGCAAAGACTCTAATGAAGATAATTGAAATCAGATCGGAAGCATCAGAGTCAAGTATCCAAAGTCCAAGAGAGGAGGGCTAAGAGACAAAGGCTACGCGATTACCAGATTGAGCCACAACAGTAACAAGAGATAAGCGATGCAAATTGTCGAGCTGCTTGAAATTGAAGAAACCAGTGATAGTCATCGGTAGAGGTAACGAAATTTTTAAAAGGGGTAGGTTTGCTGATTGATTGGTCCTAAGATTTAGTGTGACACTCAACTTTAATAAGCCATAGATTTTACAATAATGGCAACGACAACTCTTGTTTGCACGACCACCGCTATTACCACCCTACTAGATGAGTGCGAGACAAAGGTGGAGGACTGGCCAAAAACATGTGTGGTACAGAGTCGCAATAACTATTCACTAACTATATCATACGTAGGAATATTGGGTGTCGAAAGAATCAAGCTCGGGTGTCAAATCAGCATGAGCAAGAACCATTAAGTATTGGTTACACTACCACTGAAAGGTCCTTGTATTAGGAGGGAGAGGCATCAAATGATCAAGCTTACCAAGATACGTCTACTTATCCATATTCTCAAGTTTTATGGCCATCAAAGTGAACACACTGTAGAACATCATTAGAGTTTACTTTCTTGGCTTTGTTTTAAATAGCACAACATGTGTTAAATGACGGTTGAAGGTTGGGCACAATAGAGAACCAAACTACAATGCCCATCAAGGCATCAATTTGTTGGCAACGGGCAGAGCCCTTCGCTGGAATGTGTGCTACCATTGTGGTCAGATGGTTATCACGGTCGTGGCCTTTAAATATTGTTTGATAGCAGCAGCCCACATCTTGTAGTTGGCTGACCGATAAGTTTTTCATACGAGATAACAGGTATAGTGGTGAAAGTCACAATGGAGGTAGTATCGACAGAGAAGCATCATCAACAAGAGAAGCCATAAGAGACATTTCCAAACAGCATGAGTGGCCAAATAACAAGCAATGCCAACCATGGACAACATGAGTTTATTCCATAATTTAAACTGTATGGTTATTGAAATGAGTTATAAAAGATTTTATTTTGGTAAAATTTACTATGAAACTTGTTTAAAAATAAGCTAAAATGAACTTACAGAAAAATTAATCACTTTCAAAGGTCCAAATAATTTCTGAATAAGCTCTTCATGCCATTCCCTTTATGAGAGTCATTTAACTGTTGTTAGGTGCTTTTGTCATAGCATGATAAAGTCATTTTTGCAAGCAGGTACACCAATCATCTACCGACGCAGCCTCATCCCTCCTGGTGACAGCACTAAATGAGGGGCGTGATGTAATAATGGACGGTACACTTTCCTGGTTACCATTTGTTGTGCAAACAATAACAATGGCTAGAAATGTCCACCGCCGCCGCTACCGCATGGGACCTGGCTACAAGATGAATGGCGATGGAACTGTAACTGAAAACTACTGGCAGCGAATTGAGGAAGAGCAAGAACGAGTTGAAGGCAAAAGGAGAAAACCATACAGGATAGAGCTGGTTGGAGTAATATGTGATGCCTACCTTGCTGTCATTAGAGGCATAAGGTAGATTCATCACTAATCTTTGTATTAATGTGACAAATGACCAGACATAATTCTCCCAGTGGAAATGTATTCTGCTAACATTGAACAAATTTGAATGCCAACCAGGAGAGCTATCATGTGTAGAAGAGCAGTGAGAGTGAAGTCACAATTGACATCGCACAAGAGATTTGCTGATGCATTTCTGACTTATTGTCAGCTAGTTGACAATGCTAGGCTATATAGTACAAATTCTTTGGAAGGTCCACCTAAGGTACACATATTTCAAATTTCTTATTCTTGCTCTGGTGATAAAGACCTGCAATTTAAGAAGGGGTAAATTTGAACGTGTTAAAGGACAGATGCGAGTGATAATAATAAATTTGTATCCCACCATTTTCTCTTTTAAATGTACCATAATGAATGAAATTTGTTGCAAGTTGCAAGATATACTGTGAATGCTGTCTCTAGATATTTCCATTACTAATCATTTACTATTGTCATTGCTATGACGGGGCTTATTTGGTCCCTACATTCAGTATCACTACTGACCAGATAAATATGTTGTAAAGTTGATAGGATGGAAAGATAGAGACAAGACATTGCTTGTTGATCCAGATGAAATAGATTGTTTGAAGAGGGTTGCTACCTTGAACGACTCTGCCAACAACATCTATGAACTTTACAAGCACCCCAACCCAACTTGTGAAGCTGGATCCATATGGAAAGACATTGTACTATCTCCTTCAAGGTTGAACGTCCAAAAAGAGCTGAAGTATTCAATCCAAAAGATTGAGAGATTAAGAACATAGGTCTTTATGAAGCATTAATGAAACTTTTCCACCTTTACCTTTTAAGATAAGGTTCATAACATAGAAACCATATCTACATTACAAAAGTAAAGCATAAGATAAGCTCAATCTGCTTACATAGCTTATTGAAATTTATGACCGAGGAAAATTTTGTTTGTTGTGCCGACATATGAACTGAGTGTACAAAAAGAACAGCAAATAGTAAAATCTTGAAATAGATTTTTTAAAATTTTTTTAGGTCAGTCATCGAATTGAACGACTACCACCTACCAAAGACAGCTACTTGGTTTCAAAATTGATTAGGCGAGTTATCAAGTTTGACGACTACCATTTACCTAATTTTACACAAAAATAAATGGTTTTTATTTGTGAACTGCGAACTTAAATATGTTTTTTTCTATACAATCAGATTCTGAACTTTCCTTGACGTACCGTATAATTGACCACTTTCCGAAAGATGAAAGATAAATGAAGACAAAATATAATAACTACTAACACCAATGACCAGTGACAAATGTCAACAATATTAAAAACTAGAGTTAAATCCTGATGAGTATATTATCCAAAACTCGTCCCAATTTTACTAACAATTTCCATATTGAATTTATACATTATAAATATTTTTATTTTTTATTTTGTAACTTATTTCTAGACACGTTTACTCATTTATTCTGTCTTTTCCAAAATATAATTGATACTCTAATTTAAAATTTACGCAATTATAATTTCTTTCTTGATATATTGAAAAAAATATATATCCTTTTGACATTGATTTTTTTTATATAATCATATTTATTTTGTTGTGATTTTTATTTATTTTTTGTAAAAAAAATATTAATAAATATTTGAAAGAGAAAGGGGCAAGTACATGGAAATAGGAAAAAGACAAAAATTTCATACTCATTGGGTAGAGAATGAATATGAATTTTTATTTAGACAATAGCGATCAGAAAGTAAAACCTAAACCTATTCCACTCTGTCCTATTACCCCACCCCGCCATATTTTCATCCCTGCCCTCGAGGTTGTAATTTTTGTTGTGTTTGGATTAAGGAAGAAATTTGTAAAGAAGAAAAATAGTAGATTTGTGATGATTAGAGAAGATGTGTCAGATAGTTTGGATTGAGGAAGGATAAAGTGAATTTATGAGAATGGTTTATTGAAATTTGAGAGTTGGGAGAGAATTTAAAATAATTTTAAATGTATAAAATATAAGTTTACAAATTTATCATTGTTTTTAAAATATATTTGAAGAATGAATTATAATATACTCTTTTTGTGTAGATTTTAATTAATTAAATTTTTCTAATATATAATATTCATAATTGCATTTTTAATAGAAAAATATTATAGAAATATTTTTGTGAATTGAAATAAATTTATTAAAGATATTAAAATCTATGATAATAATATTTATTATTATATATATTTGTTATTTTATATAATTATATATATTTTGTTGATATTATAATTTTATTTTATTATTTTTATTATTTATAATTATATGTTGTTATTAATAGAACAATTTAATAATTTTGAAATTATTGAATAAATTTATGTAATATTTAATTTTGTATATTGTAATAAAATGCATGCAAAAGGATATTCGAATAATAGTTTGATTTAAAGAATTATTGGAGGAGAAAATTAAATCTCAGTTAAAATTTAAAGAAAGTTTGGAAGTAAAGACAAGATTAAAATAAAGCTGAGGAACATATAAAACATCAATAGGTAAAATTTGTGATTAAAAATCACAATTCCAAAATATTTTGCAAACACGTGATGGCCATTAGGTAGACTAATAGGATAGGTTTAATGTTTTTGTATGAAGTAAACTCAAATAAAGAAGAACACACATGATCAATTGCTCTTGAATCTAGAATCCAATAATTTTTACCATGTTGTAAACTATTTAAGGTTAAGAATATTACTAGTTGGAGACCTCTCTGCCATTTTATGATTGGTGTCCGCAGTGAATGAGCCCACGTAATTTACTTGAACATTGGTTGCAATATTATTGTTGGTGCTTTGTCTAAACAAATCTAACAAAACTTAATATTGTTATGTTGTAAGGTGATATTCCCCTTTTTCATGTTCTTTTTGGCAAGGCTTAGAAAACACATCATGAGACATAACAACATTATTAACTTGATTGGTTTTACCACCATAAAACTTGTATCCTGGAGGATACCCATGTTTCTTTTAGCAAGTTTCTATGGTGTGACCATTCCTTCCACAGTAGATACATAATTTCTTATTCCTATTATCTTTGAAAGACTTATTTTCTTGATTAGGAAAAAAACTTCCGAAAACAAACGTATGGCCCTTTTTACCACAAAAGGTGCATATCACAAAAATAGAGATGTGATTAGAATTAGCACTATTAATATTGGAGACAGAAAAGTTACTAGCCAGATAACGTTCTTGTTACTTCACAAGAAAAAAAAACCGTTATAGATGGTATAGGCTCCATAAGAAGTACTTAGATTGCATGGCTTGATCTTCACATTTTTTTTGGTTGATAACAAAAGTAAAAGCAACAAAACAAGAACATTTTGTTTGACAGATGCATATAGGATTAGGTCTAAAATTTTCTAGTTCATACCAAATTATTCTCAGCTTAGTGAAATAGTCAGTAACAGACAATTCACCTTGATTTAAAGAAGCAACTCTCAGTTGTAAATCGGAAATTCTAGATAAATCTCCCTGAGAGTATCTACTCTTCAAATCATTCCATATATCTAAAGCTATATCCATCCATACGATGCTTTGTCTAATGGGAGTAGAGACAGAATGGACTAACTAGGAAATGACCATATTGTTGCATTTGTACCAAGCTGAGTAAGTGGGATGGTTCTTGGGTGAACATGGGCACGATCCAAGGACAAACTCCACTTTATTTTTCGCAATCAACGCCTTTACCATTGACTTACTCCAAGAGTGATAATTTGTGGAGTCCAACACTGGCGAGACCAAAGGGGCGGCAGGGTTCTCACTGGGATGGCGATAAAGGAAGTTGCTCATTTGGTTCAAGTGTTCCACTGATTGATTCATTGCATTCAACTGAGACGATTGCGTCGTGGTTTCTTCGATTCCAACACTTTCAGTCATATATGAAAAAGAAACAAAATTTCAAGATTTGGAACAAGAAATCGAGAAGAACGAAAACCATAGAAGATAAAATTCATAGTGCATAGTAGAGCTCTTCAAAGAAGATTTGAAGAGCTCTGATACCATAACAAACAAAAAAAATACCATGTGTTAATTGAGGGAAGAACACCGTAAATAGTGAATGGGGGGCCTGTGGTGAGAAAGACAAAGAGATGAAAGTAAGATAAACCCTAAAAGCGTTGAAAGAATGAGACTAGAGGAAAAAGGAAAACGTGAAAGTGTATTCTAAAAAATTGAATTAAAATCTGAATTACAAAAGTCACAATGTAAAAATAAAGCTAAGCCTAATATACACGGTGGCAAAGATAAAAGAAGGCCCAAGGCCCAAACAACCCAAACAAAAAATAACTAACCCAAAATAAATAAAAAACATTCTAACTAACACAAACCTCATCTTATAAATCGATTTTATAAGATTGAGTTAGACTTAAAATTTACTTTTTAATATGACATTAGATTCATTTAAAATCTATTCTAGCAAGAGTTTGTTAGGCCTATCATGTCACCCGCTATCGGATCACCCATAATATATAGTCTCACATTGACTAGAAATAAGGACATTTTATAGTATAAAAATGGATGCAAATTTCACCTTATAAATCAATTTTATAAGATTGAGTTAGGCCTAAAACTCACTTTCTAATAATATGTAATGTTGTTTGGTTGCTACATAGGCTATAGGTTTTTTACATACAGGTTGTTACATTGTTACATCTAGGGTACAATTGGTAACTTTCTTCAAACTTAAACTCTTTGAGGAGTTATTTTAGCCATATGAGATCATAAGTGGTTGATGTCATTGTATTCTGCTTTTGGATTTGATCTTACCATAATATTTTGTTTCTTACTTCCTATGACATTGAATTACCTCCAATAAGAATATATTACTCGGGTGGAGCATCCATGCTTGGTGACCACTTTGGGTTAGATAAAGCTTCCGATAGAAAATTAGAAATAAAATAAGTATAAAAGATAACGAGGTCAAACAAGTATAATATACTATAAGTCAATGATAATTAAGGTTTATATAATGGAGTAAAGGATTACAGGTGAAATGTATACCTTTTCAAACAATAACAAACCAATGATATTTAAAGGAGACAGATCCAGTAAGGGAGATGGTGTCAAGAAAGGATCAAGCATGACCTCCACGGTATCATTATTCATAATGTACTAGAATATTAATTAGTGGTGATGAAGAAATGGCGAGAAAATAACTACATATGTCGTCATTAGAATGAATAGTTGTATAATATAGAACAAACTCAAAGAGATATCAGGCACAAAATACCTTTTCAAGATAGAAGAAAAACATTGTTACCTTTTTTAGTGTTAATATCCCGCAAATATACATTTGAATTACCTCAACAGGTTTGAGGTTTATGTACAAAACATATGGTACCAAATACACATGAAAAAAGAATGCATAGAAAGAAATGAGAAAAAAGGGACACAATGAAGTACCCGATCATTGAGGATAGATGATGATATTCAATTAGAGATAACATAATGTAAATCCCTTAAAAATGGTGAGTAAGATGATTCTGTAAAAGTGTTCGAAAGATGTTCGTTTTCGCATTTGACTACTCCATTTTGTTGAGTATTGGGACACCAAGTTTGATGAAAGATAGCATGGGATACCATGAACTATCGATATTGATTAGACAAATATTCACAAGCATTGTCACTATAAAAATCATGTATAGATATACTAAATTATGTTTTGATTTCATTAAAAAAACATTTGAAATATAAAAAACACTTCTAATTAACTAAGTCCAAGTACATATAAAATAATCATCAATATAACATAAGAAACAAAACATTTAAAACCGATAAGAGTAACACTACGAGAAAGACCCCAAAGGAGAAAAAGCTCATTTATTAAAACTATCATGAAAAGACTAAAGAATATGCAATTCAATGGACAAAACAAATGCTTTAAACTTTACACCATCTTATGCAATTTTTTAGCACAACTCACTTAACTATATCCCCATTTCAGAGACTCAAATGAAAAAGTTAGACTTGTCCATGTTCTCAGTACAAACAATACAGTTAGAAAAGATGGGAGAATTTGTTCCAAAGGTTTATGTGACGTTGGAAGACGTTCTTTTAGACAGTAATAGGATAATTATATTTAAAAACTAAAGACAGGGAAAGTAGATCAATGTAGCACCATCCAAACCCAGTGTTCACCGAAGAAAAAGGTGGTTGCAAGAAAGTCATCGGAAAACTGACTCGGGGCGATACCAGAAAAGTGAAAGCGAAGCTAAAAGAAGTTCAAAAAAAAAATCCTCCAAAGACAATTGGTCCATTGTGCCTTAAGAAAGATGTGATATTATGTTAAAATCTAGACAAGAGAGAAACATTAAGTTGAAACCATATGTTTTTGAGACAGCACGCCAAGGGTATAATATATATTTGCAAATATATATTGTACTCAAAGTATGGGTTGGAGCCTGGAAGCGTCCACACTAGTCAAACTCCAATCTTGGTGGTGGAAAGATCTCTATAAAGTGTGCAAGGAGGGAAGAGGAAAATGATGGTTTCAAGAAGAACTAAGCTGGAAACTAGGGTGTGGAGACAAAGTAAAGTTCTGGGAGGAGGTGTGGGTTGGGAGCTCTGATCTCAAATCCTTGTTTCCTAGACTGTTCTCCCCAGGGGCAAACAGTGGGTGAAGTTGGCGTGTGGATTAATTCGGATTGGAGATGGAGGCTGACATGGAGGCGTGCCAAATTTGAGTGGGAATCATCACTGGAAGCAAACCTCTTTACACTACTATCAGGGGCACTAATGAGAAGGAATGACGTGGATGTGCAGGTGTGGGGGAAGGAAGAACCAGGCCTTTTTTCTGTGAATTCTGCTTATGAGTGCCTTGCCAAGCAGTCTCATAGAACCCAATCCGATGTGTTTAATCTCCTTTGGAAGACTAAGACATTCCCAAATGTGATCGTGACAGCTTGGAGAGTGTTGCTGGATAGAATCCCAACAAGGGTGAGTTTGGGTAGGAGAGGGGTGATGGTGGAATCTACGCTATGTGCAATGTGTCATCTTAAGGAGGAGTCTTGTCAACATATCTTCTTGGAGTGTAAATACGCACAAAGGGTATGGTCCTTGAGCTTCAAATGGATAGGTATCTTTTCTGTTCAACAGAATGATTTAAATCTGCACTTTATGAGTTTTTATCTGAGCAATGCTAGCAAGAAGCAAAACCTGGTATGGAAAGGTGTTTGGGCATCTGTTATTAGGTGTATCTGGGACCAAAGGAACCTGATTGTATTCAAAAAGGGGCTAGTAGATGCAGAAGTGTTTCAGAAGGCTCAACTCAAATCCTGGCTTTGGATGAAACACAAGGTGCATTCCTTTACTTATTCTTTCGTAGACTGGATTCTTAATCCAATGATTTGCATTAGAAGTTATAATTAGGACTCCCAGATGCCAAGAGTTTTAAGACTACGGCCTATACTGGATTTATAGTTGGTTGGAGGTGTTGGTGGGTTTGTCACGGCCTGCAGCTGGTGCAAGATGGAAAGGACATATGTGTATGCAAGGGAGTCAAAAGGAATGTTAAGGACATGATGGAGGATTCTGTTTTGATGTGTCTTATAATAGACCAATAGAGGCAGGGTGTATGCTGGTTCAGGGTTCTTTATGCAGGAAACAAAAACTATGTTTTTTATGTGGTGTTTTGGTTGTTGTGGAAATCCCTAAGTGTGTTTGCTGATCAACTAGTGGTCTCACATGTGGATCGTAGAGGTTGTGGTGGGAATTCAGACATGTTGGGGGATGTAAGTCGAAGTTGTAAACTCCAACCAATCTAAATGCGAGATGGACCCTGGCAAGTAAGAAGTTGGTTTCTAATAAAAGTGAGCTTAAAAGGAGAAACAGGGGGAAGCCAAAGTCAAAAAAGGAGCGAATGGAAGATGCTGCATTGAAGTGATTAATTTTGTGACAAGTGCTACAATTGTGCCACTGCAAGCTGGGTAGAAGGAATGTCAATGAGGTGGTGGAGATAACCAATATTTTGGTGTATTTTGATGGTTTTGTAGTTGCAGTTTGCAGTGCTTATAGCATTCCAATACGAGCACGGTGCTAGCTGGAATAGGATGTATAGCTTATGCAACAAACATTATTTATCTATTGCTTCTGGGGTGTTTGTTCATCTCTTTATTCTTGGAGATTCTTAATGTGGTTTGGTTTATGTAAAAGGGTTGGGATACCCCTTTTGTATCCCTCTTAATTTAATTTTATTTTTTACTGATAAAAAAAAATATTGACAAAAAGGAATTAATACTATAAATAGAAAAATTTGTTATGCTTTAATAAAAAATATGATACTAGAATATAAAAACATTCTTAATAATACATACATACTCTAAATATTTTTAATTATATTTATTTTATAATTATAACAAAAAAAATAGAAATGGAAATTATAATTGAGTTAAAAAGTAACTTCTCATACTCCTAGGGTAATATAACTTTATCACCCGTCACCCTTAAAATAAAAATGAAGTAAAACAAACAAATCTCAAGTCAACATGTTTCCATAATAAAGTTGCATGAGTATGTTAAGAATCACATTATGTACCGAAAATCACCAACTAAAAAAAACCTAGTTTCCATTCCGAGAAAAAACTTTTAAATCTTGAAATAAACAAACTAATAGGATTCAATTACCTAAGTTCATTGTAATCTACAGACATGCATTAAGCAAACTAAGTTCTTTACACATCCTAAAAATCAGAAGTGAAACGGTCTAAGGCACAAGATGCTGCCGAGTTTGAATTGCAAATAAACTATTATATTGTTAGAAGCTGAATAACTACAAAGAAACAAATAACAGCTACTCGGAGGAAGTCAAAGAATTGCTCAAAAGAGCACAAGCACTCACTAATATCATGAGTACAAATTTAGTTAGCATCAAATCCAAGATAATTTGAACATTTGAAATATCCAATCAACAAAGATCTAACAGCCAGACTCTAATTCTAGAAGAAGTACACTTACAAATATGCTCACAACTCTTTCAGAAGATATTTTATTAAAAAGTGGACTTTAACCTAATTCAACTTTATAAAATCAGCTCATAAGATGATATTTGTACCCACTAATATATTATGAAAAATCCTTATCTTTAGTTAATGTTGGGTTTCCAACACACCTTCCTCGCGTTATATTATAAAAAAAAGAATATAGATAACAAAATAGTAAAAAAAAAAACAAAAGATAAGAGAAGGAATATTTCTTCTTCTTTTTCACTAAAATCAAAACAGATGATCTGAATATATACAAATAGTATACTCATTCTAAGTATAACTAAAGAAAGAGAATGACAAAGAACCAATAAAGGTTAAAGACATGTATAAAGACAAACAACTAAAAATTAGAAAAGACAAAATAGAGACTAGACATCTATACAAAGAGAAACAACTAAAAATAAAAAAGACAAAATAACAAAATTAATATTAGCTTCATTTTAGAAGCCTTGCATCTATATCCTTTGATACCTCGCAAGTTGGAGAGTAAATATTGTTGAGACCCAACTTGAAACAAATACTCTTAAAAGATTGAGGACTTAAAACTTTGGTATAAATATCAACTAATTGATCTATGGTGGAAATGGGAAGCAAATGGATGAGACTCTTCTTCAATTTTTTCCTAACAATGTGACAATTTATGTCTATGTGTTTCATACACTCGTGAAACACTGAGTCTGTTGCAATATATCTTGTTGAGTCATTGTCATAATATAAAAGAGATGATTGCTCAAAACAAACTTTGAAAAAGATAAGTTAGCCATTAAATTTCACATGTAACAATAGTCATTGTCTTGTATGCTTCACAGGAACTCCTTGATATTGTTTCTTCCTTCTTTGATTTCCAGAATATGAGTGAATTCCCAAGTTTCCACGTTATTGGTGAATCTCATAACATTCAAAATTTTGATGGTCTTGACCAGATTTTTATAGGCAATGGTGCAGGTTTAAGAATTTGTGGTGTTGGTGTCTCTTCGTGTGTCTCACCTTATGATTCACATGTCATTATATAAGTGGGTGTAAACCTGACCTTACAAACTGGTTTATAAGGTTGAGTTAAGTTTAAAGTACACTTCTTAAGATAGTATTAAAATCATTTAAAGTCTATGGGTCTATCATGCTATCCACTATCGAACCACCCACGGATATATAGTTTCATACACAAGTTTGAGGGTCTCGACGTGTGGAGATGCGTTAGAGATATCACATAGAGTAGAAATAAAGATAGTTCATAATATATAAGTAGGTGCAAATCTCACATTTTCAAGCCGATTTTATAAAGTTGAGTTAGACTTAAAGCCCAATTCTTAACAATCACCAAAAATCTATTAAGTGTTACTCAATTTTCCAAAGATAGTTTATGTTTTCTTTGACTTTTATCCTTACAAGTGTCGTTTTAAATCTCAGGGAACGAATAAAGTTCTTCTATAAGGTGTTGATAATGTTGATGAACTTTATTCATTCAATAATCTCCAGTTTCAGCCTCAATTGCAGTCATCTCAGTTGTCGTCATCTTTCAAATGTTTCACTTTTAATCTAAATAATTTGTTTTTGTATACAACAATATTCTCATGTGGCACAATAGACTTGGTCATCCAATAGTTATATTATGCAAATTGTACTAAAACATTGTAAAATTTCTTTGTCTAATAAAGTTAATTTTTATTTTTGTTCATCATTTAGCGTTGGTAAATCACTTAAGTTGTTAAGTCATGCCTCAAAATTTGTTTATTCTCCATTAGAACTTGTGTTTACTTATCTTTGGGGACCTGCTCATTTAACTCTTATGCAAAGTACAAATATTATGTTTCCTTTGTTGATGCTTGTTGTATACTTGGATATTTCCAATAAAGTCTAAGGGTGACATGTAGTCCATTTTTCAGAATTCTAAACAGCTAGTTGAGTTACAGCTTGGTTTCAAAATTAAAAACATCCAGTTGGATTGGGGTGGAGAATATAGACCTTTTATGAGTTTCTTAACTTGTGGTATAAATCATAAACTTGTTTGTCTTCATACACATTATCAAAATGGTGGTGTTGAGAGGAAACACAGACATATTATTGATTTGGGTCTTACCTTGTTGGACAAAGCTTCTCTTCAGTTACAGTTTTGGGATTTTTGCCTTTACTACAATTGTATTTCATATTAATAGACTTCCTATAACTTCTTGAATTTTATTATTCCTTATTCTGTTCTTTTTAATAAAGATCCAGACTTTGATTTTCTCAAAAAAAATTGGATGTGCTTGTTTTCCTTTTTAAAACTTAATCATTCTCATAAACTTGATTTTATATTTCAGGAGGGTATTTTTCTGGGATATTCTCAAATACACAAAGGTTACAAGTGTTTATCATCCAGTGGAAGAGTTTACATTTCAAAGGATGTTCGATTCAATGAACATGAATTTCCTTATTCTCGTCTTTTTCCTAATACTCTCAATAATATTAAAGATCTCAATGAGTATTTTAATTTAAAGCCCATTCTCACACCACCTCTAGCGTCTAACAAAGGATGTTTGATTCAATGAACATGAATTTCCTTATTCTCGTCTTTTTCCTAATACTCCTAATACTCTCAATACTATTAAAGATCTCAATGAGTATTTTAATTTAAATCCCATTCTTACACCACCTCTAGCGTCTAACACTACTTCATTTGCTTATGTGTCTGTTAATTCCACGGAACAGTCCTCTAAGTCGCTGTCTAATATTGCACCTTTCGTAACTACTGAACTTGTTAAGTCTAGGAACAATCCTCTTCATATGAGTTTATGTCTAATACTCACCTGTCATAACAACTGAACTTGTACATAATACAGCACCTCCTACTAATACTCATCCTATGCAAACTAGGTCCAAATTTGGTATCATTCAACACAAAATTCACGTTAATTCCATGGAACAATCCTCTTTGTCCGAGTCTATGTCTAATATTGCACCTTTCGTAACTACTGAACTGTTAATTCCACGGAATAGTCCTCTTCGTCTATGTCTAATATTGCACCTTTCTTAACTACTAAACTTGTACATAATACAGTTAATACTCACTTTATGCAAACTAGGTCCAAATCTGATATTGCACAACACATAATTCAACCTTCACTGCTTATTTCTCATTCGGAACCAAGAAGTGTTAAGCAAGCTCTTAAAGATGCTAATTGGTTAGTTCCAACGCAACAGGAGTATGATGCTCTCATGTAGCAAAATACATGGGATTTAGTCACATTATTCTCTAATAGACAAGCTGTTGGATGTAAATGGGTTTTTCAAGTCAAGGAAAATGCAAATGGCTCCATTAATAAATATAAAGCATGACGGGTGGCAAAAGGATTTTATCAAGTCCATGGTTTTGATTTTCATGATACTTTTTCTCCAATTCATTACAATCAGCATTATTCTTACCCTTGCTTTCTCTTATGGATGGAAATTGTTTCAGCTTCATGTTAATAATGTTTTTTTTAAATGGCTTATATGTCTCAACCACCTGGTTGAAGCAAATGATAAGTCTCTTGTTTGTAAGCTGAATAAAGCTATCTATGGGCTAAAACAAACACCATGAAAATGGTTTGATTGATTGGAAACTACTCTTCATCAACTTGGATTTTCGAGCCATGCTTGTGACTCCTCTCTTTTTGTATACAGAGAAGAGTTGCAAGTTTTCTATTTTTAGGTCTATGTAGATGACATTATAATAACCGGTATCCCACATATTCTTATTCAAGAGATTATAGCAAAGTTTCATGCAATTTTTTCCTTGAAACAACTTGGTCAGCTTGATTATTTTCTTGGTCTTGAAACTAAGTATTTACCTAACAAATCTATCCTCATGATGCAAACTGTACTAGACAGAGAACTCAGGACTTAGTGCTCAGAGGTCGAATCTCGGTGCGTGGAGTAGGTAGGTCAGCTCGACTGTTGGACCAGTAAAATGGGCCATGAGATTGGTCCCAGTTTGGTCAGCAAACCCATTTTGGTATAATTGAAGTAACCTTTTATACGTAAATATAAGACTATTAATAAAGGGTATTTGTGGACATAGGGGTACGTTTAGTGCGTGTGGAGTCTAGGTTAAGTAAATGTTTACTTTTAACCTAAGCCTGTGTGTTCTAGGGCATGTAGTGGTTAGATTGCATGTATAGGGAAAGATAATGTTGCACCATGAGTAGGGTGTCCATGTAAGCAGAATGTTCCCCTGACATTGGCGCATGAGTTGGTGCCCTGTTGGCAGGTGGTTATTTTGTTATTATTTTATACACTCCTTGGAGACGATATTTCGTTCTGCTGTAGCACCTTGAGAGAAGGCGCCCCTAAACAAAATGTGTTTCTCCAGTTAGGTATGCTTTCAGTTGAGATTAGATTCTCGTGAGAGAAAATTATTACAAGAGGAGGTAAGCTATAAAAGGGACTTGAGAGCCCAGGTAAAGGTACGTTGTTTCTGAGATTAAAATTGAATACTCCTTTAATTTAAGTAAGTCTTTACTGACTTGATCGTCGGAGTGCAATCAACAGGTAGGGTCTCTTCTGTTTCAAGAGGTAGGGCAAGAACACAAACCATATATATTTGAGACTTACTTCATAAAACATATATGGTTGAAGCTCGTTCAATTTCTTTATAGAAAAGAGTTACAGGTTTTTTATTTTTTTTGGTCTATGTAGATGATATTATAATAATTGGTAACTCGGCCTATTCTTATTCAAGAGATTACAGTAAAACTTCATGCAACTTTTTCTTTGAAACAACTTGGCCAACTTGATTATTTTCTTGGTCTTGAAATTAAGTATTTACCTAATAAATCTATTCTCATGATGCAAACCAAATATATTTGAGACTTGCTTCCTAAAACACGTCTGGTTGAAGCTCATTCAATTTCTTCTCCTCCTACAGTTTGTAATTGCAAACTTACCAAGCTTGGAGTTTATCTATTTTTTTATCTAACTTTGTATCACTCAATGGTGGTGGTGAAACACATAATATGATATCTTAAAGGAACTTTGTCTCGTGGATTACATTTTCAACCTGCATCTCCTGATCATTTGTTATCATTAAAAGTTTTTTTTGTGATGTTGACTAGGCATCAAATGTTGATGATAAGCGTTCTTCACGAGCAACCATTTATTTTCCTAATTTAATATCTTGGTGGTCTCACAAAGAACAAGTTATTGCTCACTCTAGTACCGAGGTAGAATATAGGAGTTTGGCTCACAGAACTGCAGATTTCTTACATTACTCCAATACTTTTATGTGGCAATCAAAGTGTTGTAGCCATTGCTCACAATCCATTTTTCCACAATCGTACTAAACACATGGAGATTGATGTTTTTGTACAAGAGGAGTTTGGCTCAAACCTCTACTAAACTTTCATGGATTTCTACTCGCTCACAAAATTGCAGATTTCCTATACTACTCCAATACTTTTATGTGGCAATCAAAGTGTTGTAGCATTGCTCACAATCCAATTTTTTCATAATCGTACTAAACACATGAAGATTGATGTTTTTTGTGCTAGAAAAGGTTTTGATAAGTGGGCAGATGCTATAACAAAGTCATTATCTTTAACTCAATTTACGCTTCTTCGAAGCAAACTCAACGTGAAGAATTTTTCTTCCGAAAAATCTTCTCCTTGAGTTTGGCGAGAGATGTTAGTAAGAATTGTTAGTGTACAATTGTCAAGTTATTTGCTTGTATGTTAATGTACAGGTGTCTAGCTGAGAATTGTTAGTGTACAATTATTCATTGTAATATTCATATTTGCTAACCGTGCCAGGCGATAGCACACAATTGCTAATCGGTGAAAACACTATGAATACTTGTAATATTCATTTATATGTGTGGAACTATTAATAAATTTTCTCTCATTAAGTTTAATTGTAACATAAATAGTTAATTAAGTATAATTGTAACAAAAATAGTTAATAAGTAATTGCACTATCTACATTTAGTCACTAGTTGGGTGGGTATTATAAGGAGAGGGAAAATTAGGAGGAGAGGAGGGAAATAAGTCATTGCAGAAGAGATGCAAGTTTATCCCAACTTGTGATTCAATTACACATATTCAACAAGAAAAAAAAATTCGTTCTTCTTCATTGTCTATTCCAGTTCTTTTTATCAAATTGGTGTGATAGCTCTTTCGAGGGCAATGCGGCATGGTAACTTCAAGAATTGAATCAAGAGTGGTGGCGTTAGGACAAATGGGAGCCAAATCTAAGATGGGATTTAAGGCAAGAATGGAAGAAAGGCCAGCGCACAAGGATCTGGCCTGGACATCACATTCTGAGCACCAGAACGTGCGACTTAACAAGCTAGGAGGGATGATAGAAAGATTAAAATCCACTAAAAGTGGCCCAAGAAACCAGAACCCAACAACCACTAACGAACAAAATGAGTCTGAAGGTGACTTCTAGGAACAACCACTAAGAAACAGAATGAGTCTAAAGGTGACTCCTAGGAACAAACAACCACTAAGGAACAAAATGAGTCTTAAGGTGACTTCTAGGACAGAGAACTATCAAGATAAATAGAGATACCAATTTTGTGGAAGATAGGTATGGTTGGGTGAGCAAGTGGGAGCAATGTTTCAAAACAAGGGGAATTGTACAAAGAAGGGGAGAAGATCATGCTGTAATGGTAGCTTTGGATGTGGATGTGGATGCCTCGGGTGGTATTGGTCGTGGGAATCTTGTAACCAAAACTAATATTGGGAAGGGTTCATAAAAGCAGTTATTCAACAATTACAACAAACAATAAGGAGATATCCTCACGAATTATTAGTGGCTTTTAAGAGACCAATTCTGTGAAAGTGTTTATCATTCAATTTGAAAGACACCAGGGGTGATGAAGGAAGAAATAAGTGCAGAGTTGAAGCCAAATGAGTCCAGAATGTTGTCAGATATGAGCTTAAGAACAGAAGAGAGAACTCGACAGTGGCAAAGACAGGAGGGTATCAGGGAGGAAGGGAGCTAGTTCCTATCGCAGCTTCACACATAATAAACCCAAAAGGAACTGGAAGTCCTACATTGCATAGGGATCTGAATTGAGGAGTATAGCCTCTAAGTCTTCACAGACAGCAGACCAAAACTTAGGCTTTTCATAGCAGAGGTAGATCAAACTTCAAGAGATTGACAAGCAGAAATGAAAGAAAGAGGAGAGTTTCATGTGATGAGAAGCTTGGCCCATCATGTATGCATGAATAAGTAGTACAATGTGATGGTGGTACAAGAGTATGACGAGGATGATATGAAGAAGAGGACACTGACAGAATGGCACCGACCATCAAGATGTTAAGTGGAAGCATCTACCATATGGTGAGACTGGCAGTGAATTAGAAGAAGGCATTCCATTTCCACCTTAAGGACAAGGTGGATTCTTTAGGGAGGGGGGTTGATAGGTAGCTAAGACCTCCTATTATCTACAGTAAGAGAAATAAGAAGGACTCGAGATGAGGCTATTGTATAATTGTAACAGAAATAGTTAACAACTACTAACGTTCAGTTAGTTATTAGCAAGGTGGGTATTATAAGAAAAGGGCTGAGAATTAGGTGCGCAGGAGGAAAATTAATCATTGTCATGGAGAGTGCAGGTCTCTCAAAAACCTGTGATCCAGTTACATGCATTCAATGAAGAATTCTTCTTGGGTCGGTTCTTATCATTAAAAAACGAAAACACAGACTCCAGTTACAAAACAATTCAGTACTACCTGGCAAATATATGTGGGATTAAATTGGCACCGAAAAACTTCACCAGATTCAAAACAGTGTTCACTTGCCAAAAAATTTAAGTGTAAGAAATTGTGAAGCTTGAAGAAATTTAAGCAGTAGTAGACTTACATTTACACATCAATTGATGAGTCGAGGCAAAGATAGAGACGAAGCATCTTTCAGCACAGTCGTTGGGAGATAGACATCCAGACCATGAATTGCTTCAAGCTGGACCATTGTTTGTTTAATAAAAAGAGTTCATTCAGAGGTTCATGCTGCTGCAAGATGAAGCAAATCAGGTCAGAATTGAAGAAGCAAAAATCACCAAACACGATGACAAAGGAGGAATAATCAAGCAAGCACAGCAACAAAGCAAAATTTAGGTCGAACAGAAAAATCGCAATTTAGCAAGATTTCAAATCAAAGAGGAGAGGGGGGGTCAGGAATTGTCCAAATCAGATGTCCCCCGAAAAAAATTTCCACACATGCACATCTTCATAATATTTAGTAAGCCGCCACAAAATCAAGGATAAAGCATTTACTGAACTCATTGATAGTCTTGCATACCTATATCTACAATCAAAATCATTTAGATTAGACAATGACAGGGTATTACAATAACTCTAGAAAAGTCAGGCAATCGAAGAAGAGCTCCTGATAAGTACCCAAGTACTTAGGAAAGCCACCCCCAAAAGCTAGCAACTAAGGAGAGAATCAAACACTTAAATACTCCACCACCAAGCATATGATCCCTTCCCCAGAATCTTCCTCTCCGTCCAAACTCAAATTCATTCCATTGACACTAACACCACAACCAAAACTCTCGATACAATTATCAGGAAACAACAAACCGATATCTATTGATTGCCAACTTTTTAAGCCTAAGAAATCTTGATTTGAAGCAGTATTTGCAACACCAAGTAACATGGTTAAAAGGGAATAATTGTGCAAGTGATATGCAACGGTTAGGAGTAAGGTCATACAGAGAGGGAGGGAGAGAGAAGAACTGGTACACAAAAGCCAATATCCCAGTGAAATCATGAGTAATCCCCCCAAAAATAATTTCATCCTGCTATAACCAAACAAAAGTTTATTCACTGTATGTATTGCCTTGTCTTCGAAATCAATCACAAAGGAACAAAAAAATCTGAACAAACCTCAAAGTCACAACAGTTGCCAATTTTGCTGGCTTTGAAAGCATCAATGTTGGGAAATTTCATCATCTCACATTGTTACAAACTCTTCAAGCAACTCCTCTGTTTACTGAAACACAGAAAGAAGTACATGACCAACTGAAATTTCACCGCATGATACCTAATAGAAGTACAAGCATAAACAATTTACAAATTCCTTTCCATCACATCTCCATATGCTTGAGACTAAGTTTGCTCTTCCTTTTCGCATAAAAGACAGTTTGAACGAATATATATTGACATTATTTCCTCACCAATTCTGTCATTCAACTGGGTAGCTACCATTTCCCACAAGCATTCCAAAGCAAAAAGACGAGAACATTACAACCACAAGAAAGTCAATGTCGCCAAATTTCATCGTCACATATTGTTTCACGCCAAAGCAATAGGTTTATAACATAACCATAAAAACAAAGATTTATTCTGAAGTTCCACTAAACAAACTCACAATTAAAGAAACTCATATCATTCATTAGGCATCCAGGATGCACAGAAATTTATGAAAATTCAAGGAACAAGTAACCAAGTAAACTCAAAGAAGAAATTGAGATGCAATCAAATGCATTCAATCAATCAGAAATCTAATCACAAGGAATGTGTATCTAGCTTATATATGAACTCATGTGAGAGAGATTTCAATGACATTGAAGATGCAGTGTTTCATATTCATACAAAGAAACATGTAACTACAAATCCATTGCAATGTGAAAGGGCGCTTATACTACATTGATCCATCAAAGATACTGTAATGGAGAGAAACTTCACTCTAAGGTACATTTATGATTAACTCATTTAGCTAGAGAGCAGAGCTAGAAGCTTTATATCTAATCCTAGGTCGAACCAGAAAAGGATTCAAACTAAAAAATTTAAAAAAAAAAACAACAAAGGTTTCATAAAATCGATTTCATATGTTATAGGAACATCTGTAACCCCAACTACACCACCAAAAGGACAATAAACTTCACAACACTAACCCTAAACAACCCTATCCACCACCACCGCTTCACTTCCTACCCCCTCTTTTGGCAGGAGTCTTTTTCGCCGGAGACTTTACACTCTTTGGCTTCACACTCTTCACTGGAGTTTTCTTCGCAGCTGCCGCCACTTTCTTCGGCGCGGGCTTTGCGGCAGGGGCTTTCTTCCCTGGTGAAGTCCTGGTAGAAGTCCTGGCAGCCTTCACAGGCTTAGCCTTGGGCTTTGCCACAGGCTTAGCAGCTTTGGGCTTGGCTGCAGCTGGCTTGGGCTTGGCTGCTGGCTTAGTGGCCTTTGGCTTGGCAGCTGCAGCCTTAGGCTTGGGAGCAGCCTTGGGCTTTGCAGCGGGCTTGGGTTTGGCTGGAGCCTTGGCCTTAGGCTTGGCAGCAGGTTTTGCCTTAACGGGTGCCTTTGACTTAGCAGTCTTGACATCCTTGGCCTTGGCAGCGGGCTTGGGCTTAGGCTTAGGCTTGGGCTTAGCAGGTGCTGGCTTCTTCTTCTTGGCAGGGGAAGAAACAGTGGGCCTGGTAGGTGGAAGCTTGAAGGATCCTTTGACTTTGACCAGCTTTCCAGCAGCAACAAGCTTCTTCAAGTGGTAGAGAAGAAGCTTCCTGAAGTTTGAGGGAAGCTGCTTGTGCTTCTCCTCGACAAACTTTGCAATAGCATATTGGCTGGAACCAGTTTTCTCCTTCAGCGAGGTAATTGCGTCTTTGATCATCTGTTGAACAAGCAAAATTGAGATCAGATCCAATTAAACAACAAATTGCAAGAGGAGAAGGGAAGAATAATAATTCAGATCAAACCTCTTCATAGGAAGGATGAGTTGGAGGGTTACGGGGCCTGGTAACCTTCTTAGGTTTAGGTTCCTTGGACTTCTTTGCCTTAGCTTCAGATTTCGGCTCCTCCTTCTCCTCCGGAGGAGACTCGGTGGCAGCAGGCTCGGGTGCGGGTTCCACAACAAGAGTAGGTTCTTCTGTCGCCATTGAAAAGGCTAGGGTTAGGGCTGAACTAGGAAGAAGAAAGATTGGGATCTGTGTGAGAACGTTGAAATTGGAAATGTAATGGTAATTGAAATTTCTGTGTGATAGAAGAGAGAAATTTGATGGTTTAAATAGTCAAGTGTGCCAGAGACTATATCCAATTACTTATTTCTGATTGGTCCACAGGACCCTCACACGGATTGAGGCACTGTCTTAGTTTGAATGTCAACCCTTGGATGGGGGTATAATCAACGGCTGTTCAACGTGGAGGCTAGTTAGAATGTTTTGGGTGCTATAGGTTGCTTTTGGTGTGTGTTTCTAAGCTCGATTCATATGAGGATTTCTCCGGCTGTGGTTCATGAAAATGGATGAAATTTTTTTAATCTTCTAGATTATTTTATGAGCTTTCTGATGATGGGTGTAGCGTGTTGAATAGATCAAAGGTTTGGGAGATATTTTGTTTTGAAGGTGCAATGGTCATGAGTGGCCTTTCTTGTGATGTTATCAAGGTTTTTCCCTAATTGAGGGAAATGCTTTGGCTGGAGATGAGATCAATTCACTCCATGTGAAAATAGGTTAACACAGGTTTCCATTGCATCAAGAATCATGAAAATCCGATTAGATTTCATCATAGAATGATTCCTTAGAAGGTGATTGAAGTTGAACAAATGTAATCAAAGAACATGTATATGTGTAGTAATCTATTGGCTAAAGAACATTATTGTTTCTCATGTTGGTTGGTCATTCTTTTGCTCAAATCCAATATTGTAAAATGTAATTTCATTTAATTGTGGTATGATTTTAAATGAAAAATAGTTTTTTTTCTAATAAAGTTTTTATTTTCCTACTACTAATGCTTTAAAGGCAAGTAAACATGTTGTGCAAGAATATGCATATGTATGGTAGATGTCAAGTATATAGTTACTCAATACTATTTCATTTGTTTAATTCAATTTATATTTGAACTATACTAATTTACGTTTTATATTATATTGTATGTATAATATTATATTATATGCATAGAGTTACATTATTGATTTATAGCCAAGGTTTTGTAAGAAAGGTTTATGTATATCTTAATTGAGTTTGATGTAAAGGTTATCAACATGCTTTCACTATAAGTGAATGATATAAACTATTTGAAATTGAATTTATACTTGTATTATTGTTATTTGAAAATATTTTATTTATAATGAGAGAAAATGTTATATTAATTTAAAACATCATATATATATATATAATATAATATGCAAACACATGTATATTTTCAATATTTATTAGATTATTTGTACTATTTAATCATCAAATTTTGATTCGAGTATTACTCTTTGAAACATAAGATTTATATTTTCTACAAAAATTCTTAAATTAGTTTTTTTTTTAAGGATAAGCATGATAATATTAACATGCTACCCAAGCAACTCAACTACTTTTTTATGAAATAAAAAATTGTTTTAATTGCTTAAGACTGTGAATTGTTTAAAGGGTTTAGCACCTTCAAATATCATACAAATTAAGGTTTGATGATTAAATATAAATATAACTTCCTATAAAAACAAATAACAACAAATTAAGTATGGATTTGATGATTAAATAGAATATAACTTCTCCTTAAAACAAGTAGCAACAAATTAAGTATTATTAAATAGAAGTATAACTTATGTTTAATATTTGTTTTATAGATGGATGAGAATAAGTATTTGTCATTGTATAAGTTATAATTGTTTCTTCATTCATAAATAATAGAAACATTTGGTCAAAAAAGATAAAGATAAAGTTTTACTTTAGTGGAAAATTTGCTTCAAAGTGAAATAACTATTACATATACTTAGATTCCATAAACATGTATTAACCAACTTAAATATGTACAAAAGGATTGAAAACTCTTGTTGATTGAAAAATATTTCTTAAGGTCTCAACATGGATTCACTTACACTCATCATGTTTTCCTTCTCTCACATAATTATAAGAGACTTATCACCAAATTTGGGTTAAATGGAGTTCAACTTAAACTTGTGAATTATTATAATTTATTCTAAGCTTTTATTCAATTATATTGTTATTTTTTAACACTGATGTATCACATGCATAAATTTTAATTAGAAATTGTTTCTCACCATTTCAATGATAGATTCAAATGAATTGCATTTAGAATAAATTATTTATTAAAATTAATGTATTAATGCATTGATGATATTCTTTATATTTAACTTATTTACAATTTAAACATTTTATATTTTTATGGATTGGGATGGAACACCATTAATTAATTTCACATTCATCTCAAAATCCTATAATAGACGGTTTGGTTCAATGTTTTTCTATTTGTTTGTTATAATAAGCCAATAACACTAAAGAAAGAATAAAAATGTTATAAAATGTATTAGTTGGCATGCACAAACATATTAAATATATAGAGAGATGTATAGATATGAATAAAATTATAATTATAGTGTTATATTGTATATCTATGTAATAAATTATGTTGATTTTCCTTAAAAAATCATTTTACGTTTCTATTATTCTATATAGACAATGACTAATTGAAATAAATCTAAAAATAATATCTCTTTTATGTTATTCCTACATTAAATAAAAGTCTATACAATGACCTCATGTCAATTAGTAACCTTTCTCCTAACAATAGTCTTGAATTATGGATGACGAAAAGAAAAAAAATATACCTATGGATTATAACCATTTTAAGAAGAAGAAAAAAATCAATGGAAAAAATACTATATATAATTATTGTAACAAATATGATCAAATTTATAAAAAAAAGTTGTTTAATAATATTAGATAATCAATATTATGACCAAGTTTAGAAGACTATAAGTCTAACATGTCATCATCTCTAATCGATTTGTGCCTACACACCCCCTCATGCCGAGAGTGATAGCTCGTACGTGGAACAATATATTATAGGTGGTCCGATAGCGGGTGGCTTGATAAGCCCACACTTGTTAGGATAGACTCGAAATGACTCTGGGATCATATTAAGAAGTGAACTTTAAGCTTAACTCAACCCCATAAAACTGGCTTATGAGGTAAGGTTTGCACTCACTTATATACAATTAAATGTCTTCATCTCTAGTTCACGTGAGATCTCCAACATGTATTTTTATTAAAGTTCTAAGTTGAAACATGGTTAAAAGATTATATGTTAACATTCATGGAGATGAAAAGTTGGACACAATAGACTCTTAAACAAAATTAGTAAAAAATTGATTTGAAAATAAACTTATAAGTAAGTAACCACTATGAGAGAAGGGTTTTGTTATTTGATATTCACTACATCAATGATAAGGTCATGCAAAATCACCTATAAATATATTTTTTTATAGTTATTTTTGTCATCTATGTATATAAAATATATATGTATAGTAAAAGTTCTTTCCAAGTCTAGAATGTATAACATACTATGACTTAGTAATCTTGATTTTTAATAGAATAATAACAAAATTTGAAAAACAACAAGTAAAATATTTTATTTTCATTAAAAAGCTTATTTTAATTACAAATCATATGAAAATGTACTTTGTAGATATTTGTTATTGCATTCATTTATAAAAAAAATGTTTTTTTATTTTGTTTGAAGATAATTTGAAATTTGTATATATGTTTGTATAAGGTGTGTGATTGATGAGAATTCTATGCAAAAAGAAGTTTATATTAGATTGGAACTTTTGAATCATATAATTCACATTTTTTTTACTACATAATGTCACTTCATAAATGTGTTTTTCCTTTTATTTGTCAAATATATTTTGTAAACAATGACAAATTTGTTCAGAACATTAGAAATAAGACATAAAAAGGATTATCAAATTTAAAAATACTACAATATTAAATAAAATAGTTAGAAATACTTATTTCTAAACAATACAGATTATTGCACTTAATTAAAACTAATCATGTAAATAAATTATGTCACTTATATTTTAAAGATCATTAAGTTAAGAGTGATTAATATTAATGTTTTAATTATTAATAATGTTCTTAATCACTATCATTTGTAAATTATACCAACATTGTAGTCAAAGTTTAAGTATGATTCACTAGTGAAAAAAGACTTTTTATGACAGTTCTGATGACGACATAGAATCAGGAGTTATAAAAACTCTATACTTTTTATGTGGGTTAAAAAACTGACATGGTAAATTAACTTATTATGATTGTTGTCTATGAACCATCATAAAATGTACAAAATACATGTCATAATATGTTAAGACAAAACATTCTATGACGGTTATTTCTACAACCGTCATAGAAAATACGACTCACTATGATGTCTCTATATTTTTATTAAAGAAATTATATTTTTAGTACTGCAATTATTTATATTCTTGGATGGTGAGGAAAATGGGATCAAATACATAATATTTAAAAAATAAATTGATATTTGAACTATTGTTTCAAAATGTTTTAACATAAGAAGTTAGTTGATAACTTCTTATTATTCAAAGTTTTATAAAGATACTTAGGTGTGAAGAAAGTTGGTGGAAAAGAAAAAATTTCAATGATACATTATCATACTTATTAATTATTTGTGTACAGTTTAATTATTATTTTTCTTTTTATATTATACTTTTGTATGTAATATTTGATCTAAGTAAGTTTGCATCTAAAAAGATAAAAGATAAAGACAAGTGTTCATAGTTTTGTTTTCAGATTTATGATTTTGAGATTAAAAAAAGAAAAAAAATTATAATATTTTTAATTTTATTATCTATTTTAACTTCGTAATTATGACTAATTAATGTAATGTATATTTTTTTAATAAATTATGGTAGTAAATTATGACTTGGAAACTCATAAATTAGTTTTTGTTGAAGTTTATAAAATATACCTTATATTATTAAATGATTATTGTCATGTTGTATATGAGTTTTTTTAATATAACTTTAATTTTTCTATATATGTCATGTTTTATGATTCTCTTTTTAATGTTTTATGTTTCTATTTTTAATGTTTTATGAAATCTCTTTATATATGATTTTATTTTTTTTATAATTACAATTATGTTTTGTCAATTTTTGTTTAATATAATTTTTTTTATAATTATAGTTATGTTTTATAAAATGATATTTAATTGATATTTTTTTAATAAAACTCATGTTAAGAAACCCATGTCATCACATGAAAGAGTATAAAAAATAAAAACATGGAAGAACTAGATCAAAATCATGTGGAAAAAAATAAAAAATAAAAAATATCCTAAAAATAACCTAAACAATTACATTAGGAGTTTAAACCAAAAAATAGAAAATAAAAATAAAAATAAGAAGATAAACAAAAGAATAATCGTTAATACGTAGCTCCCATAAAACAAACAGAGAGATACAAATCAATCCATAGAATCTATATAAAACGATACATAGTGAGTTTATACCTATTATCAAAAAAGTCTAAGTAATGATTAGAGGACAAACTAGAATAACGAACATACTCAAGTTGATTAAGCAAATTTTCAGAGGCAAGCTTATGAGCACAATGTTTACCCTCTCTAAAAATATGAAAAAAAATTGAACTCAATCATTTTACAGAAAAACAAACATTTATTCCATCTACTACATATAGTATGAGGAACAATATGTAAGTGCAAAGAAGAGAAAGTGAGCCATATTAGGGTAGAGTCACTCTCTAACCATAGATGACAATATCCAACCTATTAAGCTTGTTCAATAACAATGATATATCCCATGAATTGAACAAAAATGGACGATTGAACACCAAGGAATGAAGGAATAAAACCCACCAACAAACGCTCACACCCGAAGAACCCTTGGCAATACCTTCTATATTGACCTTAATCTAGCCAACCTAAGGAAAACTCCAAACAACCTAGATTGGCCGCAAGATTTTCGTTGGCCTTGTAGTCTAACATAGTTCTTTATTGTTTCAATAGCCATATGAATAGTAATTTCTTATTGAAACCTTAGGTCATTTCTCATCCTCCAAATAACCCAGACCGAGATAAGAATTATTCAAATCATTCTAAAAAGCTCTCCTAGTATAATAAGAATTAGCTTCATAGAAACCAACAAAATTAAAATAATTTCCTTGCATATTACCCAAAAGAACAATAAATTGTGAATGCATAGAGAAATTACATAACATATTAGGGTTAGCAAGGCACCAAAGCCTAGGAGATTTATGATTAATTTAAGATGTCACAATAAGAGACAAATTAAATTCTTGGAAAAAGAAGGCAAAATGAGTAGAGAAAGCAACCATTGGCTTAACGACAAAGAGAATGTGAGGGCACATATATTTGAGAAGCCTCCCCAACATAACCTCAAATTTTTTTTATTAGCAATGCATCTAATATTCGAGAACAAACCCATCACTTTCATTACTTTTTCTTTTTTTGACCTGCTTTTGAGGCCTTCTTATTACCTTTCGCTCCAACTTTAGGAGGACTCCAGCCTTTCTAGTGGTTTGTACTTGTTCACCATTTGCCTCACTCAAAGATTTTTCCTCATCCACCCTATCAACCCAAAATTTTGAAACTAATTTAGCTTCCTTTATGAAGTTACAAGTTGAGGTAGAAGTGATAACAACCTCATGTTCATCACTTGAAAGAGTTTGAAAAAACCAAATCTTGAAAAACAAAGTTAGAAATAACTCTTTTAGCAGCAACAAACTGGGTAAGCTTAGCCTTATTCGGTGAATTTTGTTAAGAAGAACCCTTAAATGACCCAAAATTTATAGTAGGTACAATCGAAAATTTATAGACACTCTTAAGGAAGGCATATCCACAAAAAATATCTTCATGAGAGTCAGTACAACAATTTTGCCACCTATAGCAACAATAGAAATAAAAACAATAGAAACAACATATTTTTTTATCTAACTTACCAATTATAGCAGCAACAACAACAAAATCTGCAGCAGAAGCAACAATTTTTTTTGTCTTTTAACTAGCAACAATATACAAATCCGCAGCATAACCAATTGTATTATGTCCAACAAAAATATTATTATACTCTTGTACAATAACACCACCAATATCAACAATAATAAATGGTTACAACAAGAACATCATTATTAACTTATTTTCCAAGCTCTACCACTTGCTTCGCAACCGCAAATGTAAAAATAATAACCTTTTTAAATACAACGTCAAAATTTCAAACATTCTCAGCATATAGTAAATTTGACTTGTTCGCCATCTTTGGATTTTGAGAAATCACAAGAACACCCTCCTTCTTGTTGTTAGAGATGCTAGATTCCTTGGATTGAGCAACAACAAACTTATAATAAACAACAACAGGTCTAAGAAAAACAATAGAGAATTTACCTGTATTATTATTGGTATCCAATTGTCTCATACATTTAGATAAATCATGGCCAATCATTTTGCATGAGGAGAAAAATGGGGTTAGCTTGTCATATTTAATATCTGCAATGAAAGCAAAATCAGGTCTTTCCACCAAAATTTGATTAGGTAAAGATAATATCATACCAATATCAACTAGAACCCTAGTAAAAAAATTCTCTATATTTATTCATTATCCAATCATCAAGATTCAGCAGAGTACCAATCCTTGTTGCTATAGAAAAAATATCTTTTGGCTGTCAATATTCTAGAGGGAAACCATGAATTCTAACCCAACATTGGGTTTTGATAAGCTTCATGGAAGTAGGAACAAAATCTTTAGTCTAAGCAAAAACTCTCAAAATCCCCAAGATTTCAAGACCCCACAACAAGCACTCTTCTCAAAACTTCAAGAGACGCAAAAGCAAACTCATAAAACCTATTTTCAAAGGGAATAGCCTTCTAAGAGGCCAATGAATGCCAAACAAAATCAAGTTTTTTGCATAAGTCCATATGAGAAAGAGATTTGTCACCTTTAGATAAAATAATTGTTCCATGAAGTTGATTTTTTAAATCTTCCAGGTCAACAAAATAATCATCTTCATCAATTTGAACTGAAATTAACTCACATTTGACAAAAATGGTAATTGTGATAGAGGAATATTACGGGAATTATTCAATGCATGCACAAAAGTTTGTACCACATAGGAAGACTAGTTGTGTGAAGAGTAGCATTGATCTTTGAAGCACCCCAAGAAATTTGAAAACAAAAATTTTCCGTGCCCATCGTACCATAGCCCAACAACAACGTACTTCAAAAAGAACCTTAACCTTACACAGCAGTCCACAAGCAGCCATCCTACTCGAGCAGCATAGGAAGCACCACCCAGCAACGTTGATGAACCAAAAGTCCCCACACAAGAACACGAGAATGAAACCCTAACTGCTTAGTGCAAAACAACTCAGTCGAACGAAAAAATCTACGTAGAAAAACAAAAAAGATAGCAACCATTGTGATCATAACTGCTTGGAAAAAAGCCAAACAATCAAAATAGCCATTCACACTGACACACTGAATCAACACCCAATAAGTCGTCTCACCCACATACGACAACATAAAACCACACAAACACAACCAAATCCACTTAGAGTGAAACCAATAAGGATTATGCACTGACCAAAAATAGGGCACACACAAAAAGAAACATGTAAGCCTTCCAATCAACAAACGAGGAGAACAAGAGCCTCCAAACATCTATCGGCGCAAGCCACACGGTTTCTCCATTGAATAAGATGAAAGCAAAGAAATCATCGCACCAAAGAACCACATATTGCACTACAAGCCGGCTGGAGCAAGGAGAAGCAACACTCTCACCAACGAACCAAGAGCTACATGATTAACACTCGAAAGAAAAACCACAAATCACCTATGTAACTCTAGTCGTCGCACCCACCCTCCAAAATCCTAGGAAATCATCAACTCTTCTATTTGACATTTTAATTTAATTTATTTTTATGATAATAAAAATAAAAAATTGATCTTATATAATCAGGAAAATATTGAAATACAAAGTTAATATTTTATCATCAAGAATATTTATATTATATATGTATTATTAGGAATTTATTTTATTTATCCATGTATCATGTGTTCTTACTAGAGGTATCAAATTTCTTTTATTTATTGTAATACCTATGTTATCTTAAAAATCTATAGTTTCATCTCAATATTTCTCTTTTCATATATTTTAACATGGTAGTAAAGTTTATCTCAATATTTCTCTTTTCATATATATTTTAACATGGTAGTAAAGTTTTTTTCTAGTTTGGTAAGTCTTTATCCTATGTTCACTTTAATTGTTCCCTCATTCCTTATTTTTTACTTGGTAGAACCCACTATGTCCGGAGGATTTGTTTTAACCAACTCAAGTTTTCTATCGCTATTTTGATGTCTTATGCTAATTTTTTTTCCTTTACTTTTTCTTAATAAAAATTGCCCTCCAGTACCATATCAACATTATAAGTAGATTTTCCTATCTTTTTTAACCATATTGTTAATATTAAAGAGACGAGTGTGGTTAACTATTTCACTTCCACTTCTCAATCTCATGTTCTTCTTATATTCAAGATTGATAATCTTACATAACATTTGAAGACTTTATAAAAAAAAGTGTGCGACAAGCCAATTAACTAGTAACATTGCTTTAGTGACACACACAAATAATTCATATGTTTCTCTCTCATTCAGTCTATCTTGATCCTTAAGATATTAACTATGGTGCAACTGATTAGATGTATGGTAGTCATCCTCTCTTCTCTTCCTTCATTACTCTTCCTTCATTAAAATTTGTCGATTTGCCTTTTATAATTTCTACCAATGATTCACAAACACAAGCTTGCAACATTGATATTATTCAACCCTTTCTATCTTTTATTATTGATTCTACATTTTACATCCCTAATTACTCTTTTAATTTTAATATTTTGAGAATGTTTTTTTTTATAAGTATGTATTGATACCTCATGTTCCTATCTTCTTCTTTTTCTTAATTGGGTGATAACATTCATAGTGACATTATTAAAAAAAACATTTAAACAATCATCAATAAAGAATATAGTATTAAAATCATTATTGATGTTGTTCTTGCTAGGGAGATGGGACCTAGAGAACTATTGACGAACTTTGTCTTCCTTCTTTCTATCGGATGGTTAGTCAATGCATCTGCTTCCTCTTCTGAACTTCTTGCTACTCCTTTGGTCTCAGCTACTCGATGACTCGGTCTTCTAGAGAATACCGAATATGGGGTACCTTGATTGTGTAATTGGATCGAAGGTATCAGTCGATCCACACAGGCGTGTGTCATTCGGTTGACCCGACTGTGGGAGCCGAGCCATGGTATTGATCGTTCGGCCTATACCAATACAATTAATTGTTCCTGCTAGGGAGATGGGACCTAGAGAACTATTGACGAGTTTCGTCTTCCTCCTTCCTCATTTTTTCTCTTCATCTCGGCCATCTCTCTCTGCAAAGACAACAACAACACCATCTGGTCGGCTTCACTCATCCTTTCCATGCTTCGGGTTGATACCATCTACTATTGCTCTTGTTTCTCTTGAACCCCATAGTGGGCACTAATTGTTCTTATTAGGAAGGAGGAAGACGAAACTCATCAATAGTTCTCTAGATCACATCTCCCTAACAGATATAAATGTATAGACAAATTAAGTACTAATATATTTTCAAAAGTGGATATATGAATAGGTATTCCAATATTCCAATAGGTAACATTCATTTATTTTAATTAGTAAATTGGAAAAATAAAAATTTAACTTTGATTAACATTGAAACAACTTTTAATGTAAAATAAATCAAATAACTAATAGCTTTTTATTAATATAATTTATTTGAATTAGTTTTATTATATTCTAAGAGAACTAGGGATATTTTAGTAATTTGAATTTTTTTAAAAATTATTAAATATTGTGAGTTTAAAATTGTGATAGATAAATAGATAGCTAAATAGAGATAAGTTTAAATAGGTTTCAGGTTCTTAATATATATATATATATATATATATATGATTTTTTTAGAGTATCTCATCTTTTTTTTTTCCTAATTGATTCTTGAAAAAAAATTTCACTTAATTTTTATCAATATTATTATGTTAACATTTTTAACAGATTGCTATCGTATTCTTATATTGGTCTCACAGCTTATTTTTATCATAATCAACCAATATATGTTTTTCATGATGACATACTATATTAGTATAAGTAACAAAAAAATTTATATATATATATATATATATATACATATATATAATTTCTTACCATTTCCAAATGACGTAACACATGTTTCAATTTAATGAATATGTGGGTACTAGAATTGGTTTAGGTAAAAAAGGATTTAAACCAAAATGTTTAGTTTATCACAAATCCAATTTTAAAAATCGAGACCTAAAAACAAAAACTAACAATACATTACAAACCTAAAACTTATCCAAACCATATAAATAAGTTACATTCAAAACGTTCTTTTGTTTAACTTCTTATTTTTATTTATTTATTTATTTATTTTTATAGTTTAAACTGTCAATATAGTTGTTTAATTTATTTTTAGGAGTTTTTGTTTTGTTTTTTTTATAGGTTTGTTCTCATCCTCATGTTTTTGTTTTCTTTCTATTTTAGTTTTAGGTTATTTCTCATGTGATAAAGCATTCTACCAAACATCAATTTTATTAAAAGAGGAAAACATTATATTTTTAAAGGAATGTTAAGTACTCAGGTAGGGATTGTACAGTGAGACTCTTGCAAGATAAATGTTGTTATTGTGAATTTATGTTATTTGTATTTATGTGTTTTACTATAATTATCACAATGTAATGTTTGTGAGAATAGATGTTGAAGAAGATTTGTAGGGAGGTTGTGCAATTAGGTTTATAGATTTTATTTTTGGACATAATAATAAAGTTTTGTTGGCTGAACACTAAGAAAACACCTTCCATATATACACTAATTTAAATATACCCTAAATTTCATAGGAAAACAAAATTTGAAGACATTGAAAGCCAACATTAATTCGTGAATAAATAGTAACAAAATAGAAAAATTAAAATAAAGAATCAATCAACCAAATCTTACAAGACAACAACAAAACACATTCTCAATCTCTAATAATTTCACTTCATTATTGTAAAAAGTAATTCCCATAATCGCAATAAATCAAAGTTGAACTCTATTGAATTATTCTATAACAACAATAATTTAAAATCAAAATATTTGTTTCCAACAAAAGCATCAAACCAAATTTGAACTCTGGTTCAATACTAGCAATGTTTTGAAACCAAAGATCATTCTTTAAAATGAAACACATGCAAAATTCAAAATTCAAATACATGTTAAATGAAAAGCAAAGGCAACAAGCACAACTAATCCTTTATTTATTATGTTTCAAAAATATTATATTCTTTAACTAATATGCATCACATTATTAATATCCTAATTATTTGACAATCTCTAATAAAATAGAACCAAATTAACTAATGCTGCTTGTATTTATATCGTATATGAGGATAAATTATATTTACTTTCTTTCTTTTTCACTTTTTATATATATAAAAATTTGAATTTTTCAAGAGAAACTCACACTTATTATCCTATAATATTCATAATAAAATTCTCAAATGATAAAACATGACTAATGCATTTCTCACCACTTATTTGAAGCAAACACATTTATTCTATTGAAGTGCAATCAACAAGTTTTTAATGTTTTAAAGAAGTTTTATTTCTAATTGATTTTTGGAATTGGAATAAATTATGGTTTGATTTTCATAACCAAAAAGGTTTTGGTTGATTTACAATTTAACATTTCATAATCACTATAAGATCAAACTAGACCAAAATCAATTATTTAAATATTATTGTATTACCTATTATTTGATTATGAGATATGACTCATATAAGGGAGAAGTATATAAGGGAGAAGTGTGTGTGAGAGAGAAAAACTTAATGTATTTAACTTGGTTCATGCTTTAATCTCTATCTATATTTGTCTTTTGGGTGTTTTTTTTTTCTAAGATTGAAAGATAAGTCTCTTATGACTTCCATTACTCAGTTAAACCAATGATGTCATTCACTCTTCCAACATGATCTATCCACATTTAAGTGTTGTCAGCTTCTCCTCTCATTACAAAACATTTGTATTTGGTTCCTGATACAAATTATAACATTTTATTAAAAAAAATACAAATTGTGTTAAATCTTGTTTCCTCTTAGTATATAGTTGCTTTGTTATTCCTATTGGCTAGTGATTTGTAATAAAAAACACTTTTGAGTTTTGTAACATGTTAATCTGAACAAAAAGTTTGAGAAATTACTTTATTTGAAAAATAATTATTTTTCAAAAAAAATAGGTAGTTTATTAGGAAACTAGTAAAAAATACTAAGATTTCTTCAAATTAATTATAAGATGATATTTATTTGATATGTGTCTTTTATCTCATGGGTGTGTTGTCATTTATGAGTGTGTGATGAGAGATACTTGGATGGTCTTGGATATGAGTCCCGATAGTTGAGATATAAAACATAAAACTCACCAAATGATTCATCGATGATTTGCTAATGTAAATTAATATATTAGGTGGTGAAAAATTTAAGAGATTTTTCCATCAAACTTAAATGAGTAGGTACACCAATTAACTTAACATAAGAAACATAAGTTCATTTTTACTAATGTTGTCTTTTATTGAAATATTCTTAATATATATCTTCTAAAAGTTGACAAATGACAAATTACACTATTCATTAAAAATGTGAATATTCTTACATCTTGGTAACAATAATCTAATTACATCTTAGGATGTGATCCATGACTTTGCATATTAATGACAATGCTTCACTTATAATTAATGATGTGTGATATGTGTTACAATTAACCGCAATGTAACTATGTAATGATGATTTGATGTTTTGTTTGAAAGATATTATATATATATATATATATATATATATATATATTCTTTTGAAAACTTATCTTAAAAAGTTTGTATATATTTTATATATAGATAAAAGTGGATCTATATTTGTATATAATATATTGATTAACATATGAGTAATATTAGTCCAAATGTTATATAAGATGCTTACTAAACCCAACTAAAAGTGTATAGTATCATGGTATTTGTTAGGGAAAAATCTAAATTTGGTTGACTTTAGATCAATCTTTGACATGAGTGGAGAAAGTTCATGTTTAAAACTACATAAAAATGAGATGGAATTAAAATATGTTGGCAGAATTTGGAAAGCATGTTAAAATATGGATAAATATATAATTTAAAAGATACAAGATTCTAGTACAAGGCTAGCTTCACATATGATAAACCGTTATTGGGGGTGTACGTGGATTGTTATGGTTGGAGAAATTTGAAAACAAAGGAACCTTGTCATCTTTGAGAATGGTAGAGTGAACTATTTTGTGATTTTTACTTTGACCCAACTCAAGGCATGATCTTGGCTCACGAGTAAATTAAAGGGCGTTTCGTTTACTTATGCCCAATGGTGTGTGAATCATAAGGCTTGTTTGAAGACAATTAAAAAGTAAGGGTACAGCTGGGTGGTTTTTGTGGGACAAAATTCCTGAACTTACGTACGTATGTGTCTTTTCTTTTTGTTTTGCTTTTAATTTGTAGTTATCGTCTTACATTCTTCGTTGGGTGCTACTAATGTTGGTCTTAGGCCAAAAAGGAGTTTGTTCTTTATTGCAGGTTTTTGGAGATAGATCCTGAGGTAATGAAGGAAAAAAGTTTTGTTCTTAATATTCTATTGTTTTGGTTTTTCTTTGGCCTTATTTGGGTGTAAGGAATTTATATGTTTTGTGGTAGGTGTGTTTGTAGTTCTGTTGGATTGGTCGTATATATTTTTTGGGGCTTGTAGTTTTTGTTTCTTTGTGTACCGATAGGCACCGGACGAACGCACGCGACCGACCGACCGAACGCATAATAAATGTAAGGATATTTATGTAACAAGATAAGGTGGTTAAGATACACCTCCGAAGAATAAGGAATACGCATTTAAAGATATATTGATATTTATGTAACAAGATAAGGTGGTTAAGATACACCTCCGAAGAATAAGGAATACGCATTTAAAGATATATTCCCCGGGTATTCTGGAGCACGACTGGCAAAGACCTATCCATAACCACCCTGAGCCCAAAGGGGTAGAAAGCCCATTAGGTAATCCTATAAATACCGTGCTCAAGCCAGAGAAAGGTACGTTCTCACTCACTCACTAAACCACACTTAGAATCTCATACTCACTTGAGCGTCGGAGTGCCTTCGCAGGTACCCTCCCCCGCCCGACCGAAGGAGACACCAAGAAGGAGCGACCGACTGAAGGAGACACCCAGAAGGAACGACCGACCGAAGGAGAAGAAGATCGACACGTCAACAATTACACTACGTCAACCGACCGTGCCTGGGCCCCATCTCTCCACAACAGGTACAATTGGCGCCCACCGTGGGGCCGAGGCAAAGTTTCAATTTTTAAAGCTATAATGGTTGCAACAAGGAACAACAACGACGCCATGGCAGAACAGATGACCATGATTCAAACCCTCCAAACTCAGATGGAGGAACTGCGGCAAAAGGGGATGGACGATCGTCGTCAACACGAAGAGGATAGACACCGCCAAGAGGAAGAAATCGCCTTATTGAGAGAGCAGAACGCGCGACTCCAGCGACAGGTCGATAATCCTGAACGAGAAGGACAATCCCATGCAGCCGACCGAACCGCCTCTCGCATACCTACGTCGGCCAAAACCAATCCTGCTTCCAGAGCTGAAACAATCGAAAGAAAGTCGAGTAAAAGGGCTCATCCTTTTACAGACGAAATTATCGCTACTCCACTTCCTGACAAATGGAGGGGTCTCACCATAAAACTCTATGACGGCTCGACCGACCCAGATGAGCATTTAAATGTTTATAAAACACAGATGACCTTGTACACCACAGATAACAATGTGTGGTGTAAAGTTTTCCCAACGTCACTACAAGGAGAACCTCTTACTTGGTTTACAGAGCTGCCTCCGAAATCCATCGATGACTTTGACATCCTAGCCGCAAAATTTTCTACCCAACATGCCACCAGCCGACCGCATCATATGTCTTCCATGTCTCTCCTATCGGTGCAACAAGAGAAAACTGAACCTCTTAGAACCTTTCTAGACAGGTTCAACAAAGCATGTATGAATATCCGAGGACTCAAACAGGACGTTGCATTACACCATTTGGTCTCGGCCATCCGGCCGGGTCGTTTTGCCGACAGTCTCATCAAGAAACCACCTCAAAACATGGAAGATCTCCGCACTCGAGCAACCAAATTCATGCAAATCGAAGAACACATCGACTATCACCAACGGTTCAAGGCCGTCGAATCCGTAGTCCTCAAAGATCAAATCCCGAGTAAGGAAAGAGAAATCGAAGCCGAACGGACCGTCCGAACCACTCAGAGGCCCGATCGGAATAGAGGAGGCCGTATGCCCAGATTCAACAGTTACACCCCTTTAACTGTTCCGCGGGGACGAGCCCTAGATGAAGCACTACAAACGGACTTAATCCCGACACTGAAGCGATATCAAATGCCACCGAACGCAGATACCGCTAAGCAATACCATCGAAACTTCGGCCACACAACCGAAGGATGTCAGGCGTTGAAGGACAAAATCGAAGAGCTCATCCAGGCTGGCCATTTGCGACAATTCGTCAAGAGGACAAGGAATTCAAGATCCCCACCACGGAGTACCGACCGTCCATCCCGTGGTGTCGACCAGTCATACCATAACGATTACAAACGCCGAACTGACCATAGCCAAGCTTCGCGGAAACGCAGTGAAAGCCCCGTTCGGCGTACACGCGCCCGCAGCACAAGTCCCGACCGAAACGCCCGCCCACGCCAACGAGTTCGCGAAGTCATCAACATGATTGCTGGACCCGTTACCCTGGGCGAATCGAGCCACGAAGCAAATTATATAGCCGGAGGCTTTGCCGGTGGCGGGTGCTCAAATTCCGCCCGAAAGAAACATCTTCGGGACATCCAGTCCGCTCATGCCACTACGAGGAGGCGTCCACACATACCTCCGATTACTTTCACTGACGACGACTTCACAGCCATAGATCCAACCCAGGACGATCCTATGGTAATCACCGTGGAAATTGACAAGTTCGCAATTGCCAAGACTTTGGTAGACCAAGGAAGCTCGGTCGACATATTATACTGGGAAATCTTCAAGAAAATGCGCATCCCAGAAGCAGACATTCAACCCTATAACGAACAAATCGTAGGGTTCTCAGGCGAACGGGTCGACACTAAGGGGTATATAGACTTATATACAACCTTTGGTGAAGAAGACGGTCTCCACAAAACAATAAACGTACGATATCTTCTGGTTAACGCCCAGACTTCCTACAACATCTTGCTCGGTCGTCCGTCCATCAACAGGTTAAAAGCCATTGTTTCCACCCCACACTTAGCCATGAAATTCCCTTCGGCAAATAACGACATTGCAACAATCCATGTCGATCAAAAAACCGCTAGAGAATGTTATGTCGCAAGTTTGAAAAATGAGCCAACTCGACGGCTCTACACAACCAATCCGGACGACCGACTCCCGCAAAAAAGAGGACGATCCCCGACCCGACATTCCGGACGACGCATGTCCCGTCGACAAATGATAGCCCTTGTTGATCTCGACCCTCGTATGGACGATCCCCGTATGGAGGCAGGAGAAGACTTGCATCCGTTCCCCCTTCGTGATGATCGCCACGCTACACATATCGGCACTTCACTAAAGTCGGACGACCGAATGGCCATTGGCACGACACTTGTTAAAAATGTCGACCTATTCGCATGTACGGCCGCTGACATGCCTGGCGTAGACCCACAGGTAATCACTCACCGATTATCACTGTATAAAGAAGCTAGGCCAATAGCCCAAAAGAAAAGACATCTAGGCGAAGAACGACGCCAAGCCGCACGTGACGAAGCCGATAAATTGTTACAAGCTGGATTCATTCGGAAAGCCCGCTACACCACATGGCTAGCCAACGCGGTTATGGTAAAGAAAGCGAACGGAAAATGGCGAATGTGCGTTGACTACACGGACCTCAATAAGGCATGCCCAAAAGACTCTTACCCTCTGCCTACCATTGATCGTCTTGTTGATGGGGCGGCCGGACATCACATCCTCAGCTTCCTTGATGCCTACTCAGGTTATAATCAAATCCAAATGCACCCGGCCGACCGAAAGAAGACAGCCTTCATGACTGATTCCGATAATTTCTACTATGAAGTTATGCCCTTCGGACTCAAAAATGCCGGGGCCACTTATCAAAGACTAATGGACCATGTATTCCATGACATGATCGGCAGGAACGTTGAAGTCTATGTTGATGACATTGTTGTCAAATCCGACTCATGTAAACAACATGTCGCCGACCTAAAAGAAGTTTTCCAAGCTCTTCGTCAACACCGAATGCGACTCAATCCTGACAAATGCGCGTTCGGCGTCGAGGGAGGAAAGTTCTTAGGCTTTATGCTTACCCACCGCGGCATAGAAGCTAATCCAGAGAAATGTCAAGCCATTTCCGAAATGAGGAGCCCCAGTTCCATTAATGAAATTCAAAGACTCATTGGGCGGCTCACCGCTCTGTCCAGGTTTGTCCCTAAACTCGCAGAAAGGACAAGACCCATAGCCCGATTATTGAAAAAAGCATCTCACTTCGAATGGACGCCCGAATGTGAAGAAATCTTCCTCCAATTAAAATTTTTTTTGTCCTCCCCACCGGTCATCCAGAAACCAGACGCCCGAGAGCCGATCATAGTCTACCTAGCCGTTTCAAACGAAGCTGTTAGTTCAGTCTTAGTCCAAGAAATTAATTCCGAAGAACGTCCAGTTTATTTCGTCAACCGCGCCCTCCACGGCGCCAAGGTTCGGTACCAGACAATCGAAAAGGTAGCCATGGCTCTAATCATTACAGCCCGACGAATGCGCATGTATTTTCAAAACCATCGCATCATTGTTCGGACAAACTATCCTATCATGAAGATTCTGGCCAAACCAGACTTAGCCGGACGAATGATTAGCTGGGCAATAGAATTATCAGAATTCCATATACAGTACCAGCCAAGAGGAGCCATCAAATCGCAAGCCCTTGCTGACTTCGCAGCCGAACTCACCCCATGTTTGGCTAAGGACGACCGTCCATCTTGGATTTTGCACGTTGACGGCTCCTCCAATGAACGATCGTGCGGCGCGGGAGTTGTGTTGGAAGGACCCGGCGAGATTGTTATTGAACAAGCTTTGAAATTTGAATTCAAGACTTCCAACTACCAAGCTGAGTACGAAGCCCTTATAGCCAGCTTACACTTAGCCCAAGAATTGGAAATCACTGGACTAATTTGTAAAAGCGATTCCAGACTCGTCATCGGACAGCTCAATGACGAGTACGAAGTACGGGAAAGCTTGCTGCAGCAGTACTACCACTTCGTCAAACAATTGATGGATACATTCTCAGCAATATCTTTGCAACACGTCCGCCGCGATCACAACACTCGCGCGAATGCCTTATCCCGGCTAGCAACCACAAAAAGAAAAGGAGTACACCAGTCAGTAATCCATGTCACGCTGGCACGGCCGAGCATCGATCTACAAGAATGTCTAATGATCGACTCAGAATCCACTTGGATCACCCCCATCAAAGAATATATGCTTAATGGTACGTGTAGTCCCAGTTCTGAGAAAACCATGAAGCAGAAAACTGCCCGGTTCATCCTAATAGGTGACGATCTCTATCGTCGTGGATATACCAGACCACTCCTCAAATGTTTAACACCCGATCAGGCCTCCTATGTCATCCAGGAATTGCACGAAGGAATATGTGGTACTCTTTCTGGTGCGCGAACAATGGCCACTAAAGTACTCCGAGCCGGCTACTATTGGCCAACCGTCCAAGGTGATTGTACCAACTTCATCCGCAAATGCCTTAAATGTCAAGAATTCGGTACTCTGTCTCACCAAAAACCAGAGGAACTCCATTATATGCTCTCACCCTGGCCGTTCATTCAATGGGGTATGGACATTATTGGCCCTTTCGCCCCCGGCAAAGGCCAATGTAAATTCTTACTGGTCGGCATAGACTACTTCACCAAGTGGATTGAAGCTGAGCCTCTAACCGCAATCACCGCTTGCAACGTTCAAAATTTCGTATGGAAAAATATTGTTTGTCGTTTCGGCCTTCCTCAGATCATCATCACTGATAACGGCCGACAATTTACCGACCGCACCTTAGCCGAATTTTACGCGAAGCTCCACATCAAACATATTGCCAGCTCGGTTGAACATCCGCAAACAAACGGCCAAGCAGAAGCCGCCAACAAAGTCATTCTGAACGAGTTGAGGAAACGTCTTGGCCCAGCCAAAGGTAACTGGACCGAAGAACTCTTAGAAGTATTATGGGCATATCGTTGTACCCCCCAAACGACCACACAAGAAACGCCGTACAGCCTAACATATGGCACCGAAGCCATGATCCCCGTCGAAATTGGAGAACCTTCCCTCCGCCGACAAACCCTTGATCTTGACCTGAACGAGGAAAGTCTCTCTGTTGGCCTAGATCTTATCAACGAACTTCGGGACAAGTGTAAAATTCGCGAAGAAGCATGCTAAATCAGGGCAGCCAGACGGTACAACTCCAAAGTTAAACCAAGACAGTTCCACAAAGGTGACTTAGTATGGCGAATGCGAGGTGACGCCCGAAAGGAAGGTGGCAAGTTTTCTAGCAATTGGGAAGGGCCATTCCGCATAGCAGACACAGCAGCTGGTGGAGCCTATTACTTGGAACATTTATCTGGGAAGGACATACCAAGAACGTGGAATGCCACGCATCTCAAATTTTATTACAGTTGAACTTAATCAAAGTGTACTCTTTCCTCGCTCGGTCGGCTTTTCCCTAAGGAGGGTTTACGACCGAGAAGGTTTTAACGAGGCACTGTAAATTAAAATCCAAGTCTCCTATTCCTTTTATTACTCTTATTTATGCCTCGTTCGGCATCAGAATTATTACTACTTTAACGTAATCGGAATTATTTATGCCTCGTTCGGCATCAGAATTATTACTATTTTAACGTAATCGGAATTATTTATGCCTCGTTCGGCATCAGAATTATCATTACTTTAACGTAATTGGAATTATTTATGCCTCGTTCGGCATCAGAATTATCATTACTTTAACGTAATCAGAATTATTTATGCCTCGTTCGGCATCAGAATTATCATTAACGTAATCAGAATTATTTATGCCTCGTTTGGCATCAGAATTATCATTACTTTAACGTAATCAGAATTATTTATGCCTCGTTCGGCATCAGAATCATTACTTTAACATAATCAGAATTATTTATGCCTCGTTCGGCATCAGAATTATCATTACTTTAACGTGATCGGAGCATAAAGCCGCCTGTTGAAGACCCAGCCGGAAGTACTCCTCACTTATGCGGAGCATAAAGTCTTGGCATTTTTTCACTTCAGCTTTGAGGGCCTCCTCCCGGTCGGCCCCATCCTTCAATTGCACCTCAAACCCTCTTTTTTGCTCTTCACACGCCCTTACGGCCGCCCGCTCCTCCTCCAGTTGGCCTTTTAACTTCTCGACCATCCCGGCCGACGCCTTTGAAGCTTGGTTTGCTTCCGTCATTTCCTTCTTCAAGCGAGGAACGGTGACGGTCGTAACTCTCTCAAGTTCCTCGATCACCGTTCGGCTCGCCACGAGCGCCCGACTTTGCAGTTCTAAAGTCTCCACCATCAACTTCGTTGTAGGGATGGTGGAGAGTAGGTGGGAAGCAATCTCCAAACCGGCCGTCAATAAATGCGAACGCTATTTATAGCATTCATCCTCTTCCCTCAACCGTCAGATGCACATTCATCCTACGACCTCAGCCAGTCGGAAGTCGAACCGTCACTCGATCTCCACCGTCGGATCGATCTCTGTCCCATCCGACCAAAAGAGCACGTCCCGTCATTCCGTTACATTTAATGCCTGACACATCGAAATGCACAACAATCATTACGACTCTTCGGCTTTTATTCCCCTCGAGCCTGGGGGGCAAGTGTACCTATAGGCACCGGACGAACGCACGCGGCCGACCGACCGAACGCATAATAAATGTAAGGATATTTATGTAACAAGATAAGGTGGTTAAGATACACCTCCGAAGAATAAGGAATACGCATTTAAAGATATATTGATATTTATGTAACAAGATAAGGTGGTTAAGATACACCTCCGAAGAATAAGGAATACGCATTTAAAGATATATTGATATTTATGTAACAAGATAAGGTGGTTAAGATACACCTCCGAAGAATAAGGAATACGCATTTAAAGATATATTGATATTTATGTAACAAGATAAGGTGGTTAAGATACACCTCCGAAGAATAAGGAATACGCATTTAAAGATATATTCCCCGGGTATTCTGGAGCACGACTGGCAAAGACCTATCCATAACCACCCTGAGCCCAAAGGGGTAGAAAGCCCATTAGGTAATCCTATAAATATCGTGCTCAAGCCAGAGAAAGGTACGTTCTCACTCACTCACTAAACCACACTTAGAATCTCATACTCACTTGAGCGTCGGAGTGCCTTCGCAGGTACCCTCCCCCGCCCGACCGAAGGAGACACCAAGAAGGAGCGACCGACTGAAGGAGACACCCAGAAGGAACGACCGACCGAAGGAGAAGAAGATCGACACGTCAACAATTACACTACGTCAACCGACCGTGCCTAGGCCCCATCTCTCCACAACAGGTACACTTTGTGTAAGATTACGGACGTTGTTAGGATTGGAGTTTGAAAAGTGTTGCATTGCAGTAGTTTCTTTATTTTTGGCTTACTAATGTAGGTGGACCTTGAACATCTTGTATAAAGGTTGAAACACTCATGAAATGTTCCATTTACTTTATTTATTCATTGTTGAAAAAAAAAATCTAATACAATTGAATAATTGATAATAAGAAGTAAATTCCTAAAATTTGAAAGTTGTGATGAATTTAAGCTATGTTAAACCTAAAAAAAATATACAAGAAGACAAGAATATGTGTTCATTAATAGAAGAAGTCGTTATAAGATATAATATAAGTGAAATACCATAGACACTCAAAACAACTATTTTATATGGGCATTTACTTTTCCTTTTTCAAAACTGGGTCAGAAATGATGTTTCAACCTAATGAAATTCTTTTGTAAAAATAAATAACTAATATTATTTTAACGAATAAATTATTATATTTTGATAAAATTTAAAAATAGTTCTCTCTCTATATATATATATAAAGTTCTCAACTTATACTAGTATAAATTTTAACAAATGGTACAATGTTCTTCAAAATTTATTCTTAAATTGAAAGTTTATTTTATTTAAATTATATTTAAAAAACTGCCATTAAAGTTTTCATAAAAAATAATTATATTTAAAAAATGTTAATATATAATTGTATATACAGATAACTAATTTCAATATTTTTATATTAGAAATATTTAGATAATCTAAAACCCATATATAAACAAAAACGATACATGTGTATATTATATCTATTCATACAAAATTCTAAAAACTATTTTATATATATAAATAAGGATTTCTTTATTTTTTATATAAATAATTATGATTATATATATAAAGGATTTTTAGAACTCACCTGAAGTAGAGATATAAAAAGTATACTTTAACATGATATATTTATTGTGTTTAAATAAATAATTAATATTATTTCAGAAATAAGTCAATGTATTTTGATAAAAATAATAAAATATTTATAATATAATAAATGTGATATTTTAACGTTAAATTTTTAATAAATAATTATTTAAATGATGTAAATAAAAGAAGAGTTATTAAATCATTTTTTTTCTTCCCAAAGTAAGAGTTCAAATGATATTTTAAGGTAATGTATTTATTTTATTCAAATTAATAATTAATATAATGTTACAAATAACGTAATAATTTTAATAAAACAACAAAAGGTTTACTAACAATGAAATAAACGTATGTTATCAACTTTGAATATATATATATATATATATTTTTATTTTTATTTTTTTTTATTTTTTTTTTCGGAGTATTTATTTTTGCATTAGAGTAAAACGTACTTCATCATAATGTATTTATTTTATAACAATGAAATAAACGTATGTTATCAACTTTGAAACTATATAAATGGGCTTTCGGAGTATTTATTTTTGCATTAGAGTAAAACGTACTTCAACATAATGTATTTATTTTATTCAAATAAATAATTTTATTATTTTTACAAACATGCAGGATATTAACTTTAAAATTTTAATATATAGTTTCTTAAATTATATATATAACTTCCTTCACTTTTTCTCTTCAATTTTCCCATTCCTTTCTCTCTCGTTCTTTCATATTATTTTTTTCTTTTCTTTCTCAATTCTCTCACTTTAACTTCAGGATACACTCTCCCACTAAATCTCACATCTTTTAGAATTTCATTACACCTTGCAATAGTTAAAGAGCTAATTTCTTTTAATTTTTTTTTTAGATTTGTAATCAATTTTGATGAAATTAATTTTAAATTTGGTTAAATTTATACTGAAATTTTGTTTTCTTTAGATATTTGAATTGAAAAATAATTCATTCTATGATTTTTATTCATATTATTTGTATACAAATCAGGAATGAAAAAGCGAAAGAGACTGGAGGCCCAGTGAAAAACGTGAGATAAACTGTTTATTTCAATTCACTGGTCCACTTAGACCTGTCTCGCATAACCTGTAATCCACACTAAATGAGTAGTCAGATCTTAGTCTTTTTTATAATAAAATTTAAATATTGTATTATATATATACAAATTATAATAATAATCATGTGTCTACATGTATTACCATAAAAAATGTATATATTTAATGAAATATTTTATTAGTAAATTTCTTAGTACAATTGAAATTCAATTTTCATTGAAAATTATAACATCATTATAATAGATTTTATTCATTCATATCTTATTACGCATGTGTCGTTACTCTGAGATCATTTACCTAATTCATCTACATAAGAAACAAAATTAACTTAATAAACAAAAAATAAATTTATTCAAAATTTATATTTAAAAAATTATTTTTCATTAATCTTTTAAAAAATATTTCTTATGCGGACGAGCTAATAAAATAAATCAACCAGCATTTTCTACCAGGACAGGCCAACCCGACTCACATTTTGCGGGTCAAATGTAGGGCGAGCCTATACAGGACATCTCACATTTTGCGGGTCATATTTTTACTCAAGAGAAAGATTTTTGGCTTAAGCAAAATAAAGTTGCAACTCAACTATTGTTTTCGACCATATTTTCGTTCAAAAAAAGAATTTTTTCCTCAAGCTATTTTTCTTATTTTTCTATTTCTCTTTCTCTCTTAAATGGATTTGATGTGAATGTTAAATATAAATATAAATGTAATATTAATGTGTATATTTAATTTATTTATGATTTTATTTAAATGAGTTATGTTGCGTGAAAACAACTATTAGGGATGATAAGAATTGTATGAATTTGGGGTCACAATGTGAACCATTTTTTATTTGAGTATTAAGTAAAAAGACTTATATTGTAATAGAGATCACTTTGCTTCACTGATAATCTAAGTTACATAGACTAATATATTAGGTTGTGAGAAATTGAGGGGGAAGTTCTTGCACACCATGACATGTGTATATGTTAATCTAAGTCTTGGAGGAGATGAAATGTTAGTCTCTAGTGGAACATACTTGAAAAGAGTCTTCTAAAATATGTCATTTGATGAATATCCTTTGATTTATAAATCAATGTGTGGTTTATATGATTTTGTATGTTTGTGTTTGATGGAATTAAATTGTTTGTGAATTGTTAATTAAAATGTTTCATTTTTTTTATCAGCAAGAAAAAATATATAAATAAGAACCACTTCATGGTGATCTAACCCTTATAAAAAAAAAAACTACCATATATCACAAAACCTTCCAAACTACTACATACCATACCCCACCATACTAACACTGACACAAACAAGCTAAATCGAGAATAGACAAACCAAAGGATCAAAACACCAATCAGGATAAGAGAAACAGGAAAAGGGAAATTTAGAAGTAATCTAAAATCAAACCTTCAACTGAGCAAAAGAGAAAATCTCTTGAATGATCCAACAATCCACCTTTAAAATTGATCTTATTCTTGTGACACCAAATCTCATTTACCACTGCGATTTAAATGTTTCTCAACCCTAAGTTGACCGATTCAGGTGCATTACACAAACTGAACTACAAAAAATTTCTCATTTTTTACCTAGCAAAAGCAACAAAGGTTACTTTCGATTGCAACAGTGCGTCTAATTAAGTTAACCTTAGTGACAGTCTTATTTTCCAACACCCTCCAGGCGGTAACATGACCTGAAGGCAAAACCTTAATCATTCAAAAGACCTTAAACAACCTCGAACATTCTCCTTTAGAATATCCTCTTAGAATATTGTAAGCAGATTTAACTAAAAACTCTTGAAACTTTCCAAGGCAGGACACGAGTCATGCACTACCTCAAGAAGCTGACTAACCTAATTCTTCTCCCAATCAAAAAGACTCCTTCTCCAAACCAAATTTCATGCCCAAACACATTTTACCCAAACCCCACAATGCTCCAACAACACATCTTTGTCAGCACTAAGAGAGAAAAGCCTTGGAAATTTATTCTTTAAAATAATGTTACCCACCCACCTGTCCTCCCAGAATTTGATAGAATTCCTATCACCAACTTTCCACTTAAAGCAGTCTTCAAAGTTCCTTCCCCAGTTCTCCATCTTCCAAATCGCCTTCATATCTTTCCACCAAAGGGAGTCGTCGTTGTTTGGCGCTTTCTCCAACCTCCGTATTTAGACTCTAAAATCTCTTTCCACATACCTCCCTCGTTAGACCCCAACCACCAAATCCATTTATCCAACAAGGCCGAATTGAAAGTCTTAATATTTACTACGCCAAGCTCGTCGCTTTCCCGAGACTCACAAACTTTTTCCCAAGAAGCTCAAACGATCTTCCTCCCTTCAGATCCCCACCCCCACAAGAAGTTCCTCTGAAGATTCACAATCTTTTTAACACAACTTGATGACTTTTTACGGCAAGTGCACTGCGTTTGTCAGAAGTAATAATTGTCCCTAAGGACGGATATCGATCCCACAAGGAACAGTGAATTACCAAGTACAATAATCGCTAAATATTGAACAAAACAATTAAAAGTGGTTGTGTTGGCGATGATCAATAAGAAAACAGACAAATAATTAGTTGTTTCAATTGGAAAAATAGGGATTAGGTTTCATCTCTCTCACTCTCATGTATTTTGATTAGCATGTCAGTATTAAGTTCTTTAATTGAAATTGATGCTCGTATAAAAATCATTTATATCGATTCCTCGCATATAAAATCCTTAAGAATGTTCCCTAACTATCGATCCCTCGCATAATTATAAGAACAACTTAGAACGAAGCTCAGACATTAATAACAATTAACATTTCAAGTCTATTCCTAGCACTCAAATATGTTAAGTATTGTTGTTTAGGTCCAAACCCTAAAAATACCTCCCGGTCAGATTTAAGATTCTCAATTTGTCACGGAAAATTAAAAGTAAAACAACAATACCAATAATCAATGAAGAATTGAATATTAATATATAAGATATCACCTCAATACATAAGAGTTTGAGCAGATTACTCCCAATCCCAAAGAGTAGAATTAACCACGCATACTTCTAGCCCCTTCCATTCTCCCAATTGGGTTACAATTCACTCTATGGTGTTTTCCTCTCAATCTGGCACACTAGGGTTGAGCCCCTAACCCTCTATTTATCCTAGTTTTCTAGGGTTAGGTTGTTTCCTGTGTCGCGCTAATGGGCTAAATGATAAAACATAAAAAAGGCTCAATCTTTCTTTGCATCTTTATCCATTATGGGACCTTCCATCTTTATCTTTTTAGCTCAAATCATTAATCTTTAATCCAAATCTTCAATCTTCCCTAGAAATATGCAATTAACACCAAATTTGTGAATAAAATGCTCTTATTCAAATAAAGCTCATAAAAATGTAAACAGGTGCCTATATTTTAATATGAAATATTACTGAAATTATGCACTTATCACAATTGCAGACAACTTAAACATGGATAGATAGAACAACGAGATAGATAAGAGAACTGAGTTGACTAGACAAATGCTTCCAGCCATCGAGATACATCTACCTTTCCATCTCCCCAATCTGGATTTGATTATTTCAACCACGTCGTCCCAGAAAGCTTCCCTTTTATGACACCCCCAACTAGAAACCCCATATATTGAAAGTGGCTTTCATCACATCACAACTAAGAATAATTGTGAAACCCCAAATCGTAAACGAATCAACCCCCACCCCTCCAATACTGCTCTTCAAGAAATTCACCTTTAGACTCGAAGCCAACTCAAAGCAATTCAACATAGCCTTAATGTTGAACACACTTTTAGAATCGCATGGCAAAAAAATAGAGTATCATCTGCATATTGAAGCATATTAACTCTAACCTTCTTACTCCTGATCTCCAGACTCTTTACCACATCAAGCTCATTAGCTTTCCTAGAGACTCCTGCCAGACCTTCTATCGCTATAAGAAACAAGAAATGAGGAAGAGGGTCACATTGCCTCAAACCCTTCAACGGAGAAAAATCATTAGTCATACTCTGTTAACCACCAAAGCAAATTTCATACAAGATTTAATCCAGAGGATCTACTTAGCACAAAATCCTAACTTACCTAACATGTAATAAATAAACTCACACTTCACTTTTATATACACTTTTCTTATGTTGAAAATTTATTTCAATAACTTACTCTTATATGTGTTCTTTGTGTGGTGATCTATTATAATTTTATTATGTACATGAGTATATATAAGTACAAGTGCAAGATCAACATCTAAAAAATATTAGAAATTTATTTTTTACCCTTTTTTCTGTAAAAAAATGTAGTTAGATATATTATGTATATGTCTAAGTTGTATTTTAAAATAGTAAATAATTTATATAGCTAAATGCTTTGTACAAGTCTTTCTTGATTTATAGTAAAGTAGTAGAGTAGATATTAAAATAGTAAATAATTTATATAGCTAAATGCTTTGTACAAGCCTCTCTTGATTTATAGTAAAGTAGTAGAGTAGATAGTTGTGAGAATGTTGTAGTATAATTTTCTTTTTCATTTTAACATATTATCATATCATTATATATATATATATATATATAAAGAAAATTGATGGAGTAGTTATTTTTCCGTAGGAATAAAATGATATTTCAACATAACACGCTTGTCTTATTCAAATAAATAATTAATACGATTTGATAAAAATGACGATATGATATAATAAAATAAATGCAATTTATTACCATTAAAATCTTAATAAATATTTCATTTAATTGTATAGTTATTGTTTTAATTAATTCCTATTTTCTCAAATATACTTTTAATATATGTAAACTCACTTAATTTACTTTATTTTGTTTTATATCCATCTAAATAACCCTAAAAATTATTCTCTTCTAGTTATCACATATTTTAAATTTTTTACAACTAAATCTTCTACTCTTTCTCATCTTGTTTATTCTCTGGTGGTGATTTCAAATTTCTTTAATATTAAATTCAAATCTCTTAAATAATATCTCAATTTTAAACAAAACAACATATACAAATAAATAGATTACAAAATATATTCACATTAATAAATAAAATAATAACAATTATTATAATAATTAAATTTTTGTTGAGATCCTAAATGAATTGTTTAAACGGTCTATTAAGGCCCTAGACAGTATGTTCACTAGATGGTCTATGCATCCATGTCTTTATGTTTTAATGATAACATAAATTGTTAGAATGATTTTCTTGAATGTTGAAAGATATAAACAATATTTGTATAATTGCAATATTCATTAGAGAGTCTCAATAGATGATCTGAGCAACTACAACATAAGTTCATGATAGACAGTTTGAGAGTCTATAACATATATTCGTTAAACAATATGATAAGACTTGTTAAGTGCAAAACATAATTCCACTACAAGAAAATCATGATATAGAAACCAATTTTTAGAGACCAAAATAATTAGTTGCAATAGTAACTAAATTAGAGACCATTTTAGAAACTAAAACAAAAATTGGTTTCAAAATTAGTTTCTACTATTGTTAAATAGTTTCTAAATCGATATTTAATTAGCAACCAAGCTTTTAACTACCAATTATTTAGTTTCTAAATTTGGTCTCTAAAACCTTGATTGCTAATTAGATACTAATTTAGAAACTATTTAACAATAATATAAACTAATTTAGAAACCAGAATTTGTTTTAGTTTCTGGTCTCTAACTTAGTTGCTATTGCAACTAATTATTTTGGTATCTAAAAATTGGTTTCTATTTCATGATTTTCTTGTAGTGTTCAGACTAAATGTGTTACTTGGTCCTAACAATAATTTATATAATTGTATTATAGAGTAGACTTTTCAAATGTCTACAATTTTTTCATGATAGATGGTTTGATAAATGTATTGAAGGGATAATGATTTTTTCTTATAATTATTAAACATAATCTTGTCCGAAAATGTAAAAACTTATAATATTGTAGTTCTGTTTGTTCCTATTTATCCTAGGATTGATATACACCATTAGTTTGGAAAAATTAAACCCACACAGTCTCACAATTCATTTAGCCAAATGATTCATGATTCAAGGAGGTTGTATCCCTATGACGTATGCAACCAAAAACTATCCATACTAGTGTAAAATCAGTATATAGGCCATAGTAGCATGTTGGTAAGGTGCTTGAGAGGTACAAGATACCTAAAGTATGAAGATTGTTGTGAAATTTGTTTATGATAAAGGTGATTGATATATGTGAAAATATAATTTAAAAGGTTGGTACAATGTTTTTTTATTATATGTTTCATCAATACGATTGACATATGCATGAGAAACTATGTGAAAGTTGGGTACACTATTATGGAATAATATATGTTCAAGTTTTATTCTAATATGCTAGATATTTTGATTTTAAATTTTGCGCAATGTTTACGTGATTCTAATGTTATTTACGCAATTACTTGGTTATTATTTCCATTATGGTTTATTTTGTTGTATGAATTATTTTATTTGATTGAATATGATTTTAATGGTGAGAGGAGACTCACCCTTACAATTATTTTTTTCAAGAAAACCATATGATGATATCCGATAGACACTCATATTCTGGAAAAGAATTAAACTTGTAAAATATTCCTACTTCATCTGTAGGAATTTGTTCTCAGTATATCATTTTCTTTTGTTGTACATATCAGTGGGAAATTTTATAGCGTTTTTCAATTATATTTAGTTAAAATATGAGGTGTAAGTGTAATTTTTTTTAAATGGTTAAATATGTTTTTGTCTAACTAATAACCGTAAAATTGATTTTTTTTCTCTAGTTTAAATTTTATACTTAGAATATGTCTTTACATGTATTTTTTTTTTACCCGTAAAAAACTAATTTTTTACTTTTGATTGTATTATAATATTATAATATCTAAGTGAGTCATTGTAAAATATTTTAACATCTCATATCACTCTGGAAATCTGATTATCATGTAAAAAAAACTGACAATGATTTATTCCAATAATTTTTTTACTAGAATATTCAAGAGGTCTAATGTTTGGATTAAGAACGAAAATCAATTTCACGTAAAAATACTGAAACTAAAAAACATGTTTAACCATAAAAAAAAGTTGTATAACTATATATGGTACAATTTTATGAATGATGCCTAAATTAAATTAAAATATATATATATATATATATGTTATTATTTACATATTGAATAACATTATTTCCTTTATAGTTTTAAATTTTATCTAGGCGTTTCAGAAACATAATTATTATTTAGTACTTTATATAAATAAGATTCTATTTTAACTATTCAGTAGTAGTCATATTTAAGATAAGTTTAAGAAAATAATTAGATGCCCTTTACTTTAATGAAACTTATACTAATTTTATTTCAAAGTTCATTAAATAATTTCAATAGCACTGCTTATTTATTTAATTATTTTCATAAATTTATTTAAAACTATAATAAAAAGTGTAATAATTTGAGACGTTACATGTACTGGCATAAAATAGTTCATTGTAACAAGATATGAACTTATTCATTGCTTGTGACATGTATTCCTATATTCCTGTGACAACAAAAATATAGTATGATTCTTTGTTAGTATGACCTACTTCGTGTTTCCAAGTATAATAATTCTTAGAGCACATGAAAGAGTGAAATGAGTAAACAATATTTAGCCATAGATTTGATTCCTCTAAGCAATCATTATAAACCCTTATAGTTAGTTAAATACTTGAAGTCTTATTGTTGTGTATTAATTATCATTTATCATTGAAACTTTTTGCTATCTTTGTCAATAATTAATACTTTTCTACAATGAAACATCTATTGACGAATTATATGAAGAAGTTAAAATGTCAGAATTAGTTAGAGAGGGTGTGTGAAGGCTTTAAAAGACTAAAGTGTGTTGTGTGAAGAGGGAGGATTGGTAAAAGAAGTGGAAGGTAACAATAAAATAATAATGAGTAACAAATGTGAAGGGTGAAACATTGGAGGGACTTGAGAAGGTGGAAATTGAACTTGGGAGATTAACAATTATTCTCATGTATAAGGTAATGTGGAAAGAAGAAGGTAAAGATGCGAAATTTCGTCTTGATCCAAGTAGGATTCATCGAGTTTAGAGAGAAAATAAGTATTTCTCATGCAAAATAATATAAGTAAATATTAATAACAAACCATAAAAATAAGTGAAGTTTGCATCTAGGACTCACAAAAGATACCAAATCTTCAAAAGAATTTTGGGTGGTATGGGAAATGAGAGAATTGATAAATATAACATTAATTGTTTGAAAGTGTGAAACAAACTAAGATTTGTCTTGTTTTAGAATTTATGGGTGGTTTCTACTTGAAATTGTCATTCATTTAATTTTTTTAGAGAATTTAAATTTTTTAAAAGAATTTTGAAAAAAAAAATGAGATTTTAGAATTTTTTTAATTGAATTATTTGAAATTAAAAAATTATAAATTTTATCTAAAAAGTAAAAATTTAAAATTGTTCATTTCTAAAATTCATATCATGGTTGGTATACTTGAGTCGACTTGGACTTGTACTCATTCAGTTTGACTTGAGTCTGGAAAAACTCGACTTGACATATAAAATTGACCAAACTTAATTTGACTTGTCTAACCCAACATAGATCCAAATCGACATAGCCAAACCTGACTTGATTTGTCTCGATCCCACATGGATCCAACTTGACCTATATCTAACCCAAGCTAGACTAGACCAAACTTGGGCCTAGTGTAACTTAGTTGAACGTGAACCCTCCCTAACTCTGCTTGTCTTGGACTCAGGTTGACTCGACTCAACCTGGACCCTAACTAACTTGGCTTGACTGGGCCCGAACTGACTCACCTCGACCTAAGCCCAATCTGAATCACCTCAACTTGGGTTCGACTTAAACTAGTCTTGAGTTGAACTAGGACCCATCTAGGCTTAGCCAAACTTGGTTGAATGTGGGTCAACCTAACCCCACCTAGGCCATGAAAACTCGACTTGACCTCGTCGGGTGGACTCAGCTCAACTTTGTTAAAACCGACTCGGCTCATCCAGACTAACTCAACTCGGTTGGGCTTGGTCGACTAGACTAGACTAGACTAGGTTTGGGTAGATTCAAGTCGACCCAGTTTGACTTGGTCTTGATCGAGTTAAGTCGGGCCTGTTCTTTATCAGATTAGACCAATTTAAGCCTAACCCAACTCAGTTAAATGTGGGTTGATTCTGACTTGGATGAATGTGAACTTGCCCCAACTCAAGTGAATATGGATTTGCCTTGTCTCAACTCAACTTAGGCTTAGGACCACTCAGCTCGATCTTGGTCAAGATGACTCGACTTGACCGAGCCCGAGTCAACTTGACTTGACCTAGGCTCGGGTATACTTGACTCTATCCTGCTTGAACTTGTCTTGATCGGGTTAGGCCCTACCTGGTCTTGATCGTACTAGGATTGACTTTGGTCAGCCCAACTCAGCTAAATGTGGGTTGGCCATAACTCGAATGAATGCTAACATGCCCTAACTCGATTGAAAGTGGGCTTGCCCCGTCGAATTGGGTATAGGCTAACTCAGCTCGACCTGGGTCTAGGTAAGCTCAGCTTAGCTCAACTTTGGCAAACTCAGCTTGACCTAACTTTACCTAATCTTAACCAGGCTAGGCTTAACTTTATCTTGTTCGAACTAGGACCAACTTGGGCCTAGCCCAACTCAATTGAATGTGTGTCGACCCCAACTCGAATAAATGTGGACCCATCCTAACTCGAATGAATGTGAACTTTCTCTAACTCGACTCAACCTGAACTCTAACCAACTCGATTCGACTTGGGTTCATATCGACTTGGCTTGACTTTGATCCAAGTTGACTTGGACCGACCTTGCATGAATCCAACTCGATATTATCTTACTTGGATTTTACCCAATTCAATATTTTGTAACTTAAAAGTAATTGCATTTAATGTAAATTGAAAAAGGTTTGCAAATATAAATAAACAAATCTTGAAAAAACTTTAAAAAAAAAACATCAATCAAGATGTAAGATTATCAATTGATATTTTTAAATTTTTAACAATTATTTAATATTTAAATATGATGATAATTGAAATACTTTATTCAAGTAAAAAAAAATACTAAATTTGAATTTTTTTATGAAAAAATATTTAAAAAATAAAACAATTTGAAATGAGACAATTCAAATTCAATTTATTTGAGTGTCTTAAAAATTGTGAAATTCCTTCTCTAAACACAAGAGTCTTTTCCAATTCAATTAACTCCTAAATATTTTTTTTTATGATTGCGTATAAGTTCTTAAAATTTCCTATTAATCCTTAAATATGTTACATTAATTATAAATGGATATTTAATTAATTTTATTATTTGAAACTTAGTCGGTAAATACTTTTGATAATTGTGATTTAGTCTCTAACTAATTTTTAATATGTAAAATTAGATCCTTAATAAAATAATTCGGTTGCTTTTATAACACCTTGTATTTAGATGTAAATTATTTAATTAATTCACAATAATTAAGTTTTTTTTTGTAATTGAACTTTGTTTTCATGGTAAAATATATTTTATATTTTACCTGTATACAATCAAATGGTTTTTAAAAATTTATTTTAATTAATAAATTAAGATTACTTAATTATATATACACAACTTCAAAAATTATTTTTATGATGATGAAAATCAAAAACTAAATTCCCATCACTAAATGCGTTACAAATTTTATTACTATTTGTGTCACTAATTTACTTATAATAATGTAATAAGTAAAATTAATATTTCTTTGAGAAAGTATGTTAGAATCAAATTAAAATTTTATTCCAAATAATTATTCTTAATTACATAAATAAAAGAGATTTTTTTATGAATGTGATTTATCAAACTATTTTTTGTAGTGTGATTCAATTGGAAGTAAACAAAATGGGCCAAACCTTTTTTATCAAAATTTTGGCTAAGCCCATAAATAAAATCAGAGAAACGAAAATCTTTATTCTTCTTGCCGAATCCCTTGCTTTAAGTTCATCTCTTCTCAATCCAAGGTAAATTTTCTTTCCATCTAACTTTCCTATTTTACTTTTTTTCATCAATTTCTCATAATCTGCAAAGTTCTTTTTAATTGGTTTAGTTAGGTAGAATAATGAATTTCAACTCTCTAATTTAACCTCTCTTGTTGATTTGAGCTTCATTAAAGTAAATAGAGATAACTCTAAACCTTAATCCTATTTTTCTTAAAAAAAAAATCAAAACTTGCATGTTCCATTTGTGATTATCTATTTCATATTTTATAATTTTGAGTTAAAAATGAGTTCATCAGCATGAAACTATACAATTTGATACAAACCACGTTTAAAATGAAATTTTACAGAGGAAGTTATTTCAAAACAATTTTTTTTTTCTGAAAAAATTTCTTATCAAAATTTTGTTTCATATGGTTGATGTTGTTTTTACATTGTAGACACTAAATTATTTAGAATTATGGAGTATGTGAATGATAAAGATAGTTATGTGTTGTAAAGTATGAAACTTAATTGATGTTAAATTTGTGTAAGAGTTATGTTTGTTTATATACTAAATCTTGTGTTCGACACTAAACCCTAAACATTTTTAATTAATTAATGATTTATAAATATTTTGTTGGTTGTTTTAACATAATTTTAAATTAAGAAAAAAAAATCCAAAATGTAGTTATTATGATACCCTATTTTTTTTTAAGTTTATTTGAAATATTAAAATATGTTATGTGTGATGACATGTCTATGATTGAGATTGTAATGACATAATATGAATGTGACTATGATTATAATTACATGATATGAACATGATTGAAATCTAATTATATTAAATGAAAGTGATTTTGATGACATTATGCGTATGTAATAGAGATTTGGATAAGTTAAAGATGTAAAAATTGAGTTTTACGAGTGTGAGCTATGAGAAAATGAATGAATATGTGAAATTTGTAAGATCTAACAATTTGTTAATATAAGATGTTGAAGTAAATTAGTTGTAACATTTGTAAATAGAAGTTAGACATTTATTTTTTCGTTGATTCTAAAATCTTCAATTTCTAAAACCCATTTTCTCTCTATATTCTCTCTGACCATAAAAGAATATATGACTGAAAATTCCTTCCCAAATTGGTAAATATATTAATCCTTGTCAATGATTTAATCTCTTTCTTTTTTCTTCTTCTTCTCCTTGGTATGGATGTTTAGAGTGGATGATGTTTGTGTAGATTTGTTCTTTGGAAGCTTACCTAGATTGTGGGACCGTTGGAAGGATTTTCAAATAATTGTCGGTTAGGAACAAGTTTCAACCCAGGTAAGGAGATCTAATAATATGTTTATACAACATTGGTTCTTAAGTGTGTTGTTGGAATATGTTAGTATATATAATATGTATGAAATGATGAGATATGAGAGTTATGCGAAGATTGGAATAAGAACTTCGGTCTCAATTATTATACTTGTTGATTTAAGCATGAAAACAACATGGTTGATGAGTTTGAAAAGATGCAAATTCACTACTTATGATAATATTGCTTTGAAATGTTGTGTTCTTGTTGTTTGGGTTGCTCTCAGGTTGAATGTCGCTCAAGTGATACATGGCCACTCAAGCAAGCCCAAGTGGTGTACAATCATTGCACTCACTACCTTATGTCGCTTAGGTGACACGTTGTATCACTCGAATGATGACTTGCGGCTTGACAAAAAGAAATGTTCAGACGATTCTCTCCTATGAAAAGCATTGGATGAGATGCTCATAAGCTTAAGCTATATGGCTTGTGGTTCAAGCATTATTTCTTAATCTTAAGCGTGGTGTAAGGGTTGTGTACACACGGTCGAGACACTCAAGTTTTGATTGGACGCTCAAGGTTCTTTGGTGGTAGATGTTTCTTTTAGAACTTGTTAGATCTATTTCAATAAATATGTCACTCAAGCATTATCTATAACACTCAAGCGACCAATGCTTAAGCAATGAGGTGATTGTTGGAGTAAGGAGGGACCTAGGAGGGTGTTGCTCTTGTGTTGCATTTCGCTCAAGTGAAAGATGTGTTGCTCAAGCAAAATAGGTGTTATCTTGTTTATGACGATGTGGTCGCTCAAGGGATAGATATATAATTAATATTGAAATGCATGATATGATATATCCATGACATATGCCCTTTTTGGGTGACCCTTCATGGGTGATGGATCTGGTTGGATTGCTTATATACATACATTATATGGCAAGGTGTATATGTATATAAGGTTTGATCCTAGGTATGTTGACCCTTCATGGTTGGTGTAAAGATACCTGGAGTGGTATCATGCCTTGGGCAACGATGATAATCATGACACCTCATTTAATAGAGACATCATGACTTCATTGTTATTTAGTCATGTAGACAATTCTTCAAGTGGTGAGAAACTAAACGAGGCTTACATCTAGCTTGGTAGAAAATGTTTTGTATCACCTTAACATTTGGTGGTTTGATTCTAGTATATGTCAGGTATTAGCTTTTTGTGAAACTTATTTATCATAGTTAAAAATCTTTCTCATGATGTCTCATATTTAGTCATGACATGATATGCAAGTAAGCCTAACAATATCATAGTTTTAAATCTTCCGTAGTATCTCTTCTTGGGCAATGTGTTTTTTCTTGACTTTGTCTAAAGTGCATAGTTGTACAAAATAGATACTCTTTTCAGAGTTGTTCATATTAGTGTCAATAAATTTTTGAAGAAAAACAATTTTAAATCTATCTAAAAGATCATTTGATGTAACTTGTGATTGCATACAAAAATCTTTGGCAAACGAAAGTAACGAATATTTCCCATAACATAGAATAAATACATAGATATTTAAGAGGTACAAGGTTAGCCTAGACTTTGTATGTAACATTTGAGCATCAACTATATATGCATATCAAACATAAAGATAAGACTGCATAATGTTGTATTGTTTGTCAGAAAAAAATACTTGTGTCTTTACATGACGTGTTGTTGAACTAAGCTATTGTCTTACAGATAAAGCATGATTATGTTTATACTTAGATGTTTAGTACTTAACCAAAAAGAAGACATTGACAAATTATATTTATGTCATTTAATTTATTTATAGTTTATTTAATGGTTTTTTTATTAATTTATATTTATGTTATTTAATCCAATTTTAGTTATGTATTGACATTTGTATTATTTTTTATTGTTGTTTATCTTTCTTCCATTTATGTATTGAAGCTTTTATTCATTTATGTTTTTATTATTCAATTTATTTCCAGTAATATATTCTTATCATTTAATTATTCATTAATAACATATTATCTTTTCTTTTTACTCATTTATTATTATTATTTTTGTTTAATATAATATGCTTGCAGTGATATATTAACCCATTTCTTTTATTTCCTTTTTATTAAAATATTTCATGTGTTATATTGATCAATATGTGATTATTTATTTAAATTTTTTGTTTTAAGTGTTATTTTATTTTATTTTTATGTTGTATTGTTTATAAGATTTTAAATATTATTCTTTCATAATTTTAGCTAATAAATTTATAGAGAGAACTTATATACTCTATTATTATATTTATATTTTTCAATTACTTTTTAATATTTGTTTTGTGCGTATAAATTATTGATTATGATAAGATATGGTGTATCACATTAATCATCAAATCTTATGTTTTTGAAACCATGTGTCAGAGAATGTTAAACGAACATGAGATGAGTCATAGTTCGCTAAGACCATGTTGACACATGGGAGTCTATAGTTGAGAAGTCAAAGTTTAGTACACCGAGTGATGAAAGACAATAACCATGATATGGTCTAAGAAAATACTTTTTAAGTAGATAGATATCTTGATAGTTCAGGATAGTACTCTGGATTAGGATATTCATAGCCAAACTTAGGAGCCAACACCATCAAAGTTAGATTGTGAGTATATATCTCTTTTGTGGATTGAAAATTTGTTGATATTCTTGAAAAATATATTATTATTACTATTATTATTATACCAATGTTTTAATATGAAATACTTAATTACCTAACTACTTCTCAAGTAGCTATTTATATTTATAATGGATAATCGGGAGTGAAATATAAATCCATATGTTAGATGTTAGATCAAATCTTACAATTGCACGTCAAATTCTAATCATATATTGTTTATTATTGTATGTTCAGTTTATTAAGATTGATATTTGAAGTATACAAAGACTTCACCCATTTATATGTTAATATGTGATACAAGTAAAAGATGAACTTAGTCATTATAAATTGCTTGCAAAATTACTCATAGAAAACTTAGTTTAATATCCTTATGTGACATTAAATATATAGACAATCCTCTATTTTTTATGTATAACTTTTATTAGGATTAAAAAATATACATCTATACATTTTTTTATATATTTTAAATAATTATAAAGATATAAATATTGAGATACATATGCACCTATGATATTATGTTTTGATTAATGTTTTCTATAAAAAAAATCTTCACACACAATTTTTTTTATTACTCTTAATTTTAATTAAATAACGAATAATTTTGTAATAATTTGTGTTACAACAACATGTATCTAATTAAAAATAAATTAAAAAAATATAATATATAATAAATTAATTAATTAATTAAGTTATAAAAATACAAACTAAAAAGAAGAGGACCAATGTATTATTGGAAATAAATTAAATAATAGAAATATAATAAAATATAATAAAATAGTACATGACTAAAAATAAATATAATGTTAATAAAACATTCATAAATCTATTAAGATTAATATAAAAATCAGTTTAATCTTAGTCTCTTCTTATTCTTTAGCGAAGAAATTCAAGAGGAGATTATATAAGTTGTAAGAAAAAGATAAAGAAAAATAGATAAATATGTTAGAAAAAGTGAGATGATGGACTTAAAAGGAAAAGGTAGGGAAAGAGTAATGTTTTGTTTGGATGAGAGAGTGAAAATGAGGGAGTGAATTTGAGATGATTTGAAGAAAGTGTAAAAAAAAGTTAGGGTGGTTAGATTAAGGTAAATAGAGTGAAAAATGTAGAGAAAGCTTATAAAAGTTCGTGAGTGATATGATAGGTGTAAATGAAATTATATTTTTTTAATTGATAACAATGTAAGTTTACAAATTTACTCTTATATTTAGAAATTGTTAAAAAAATAATTTGATTTATTTATTTATAAATTATAATTATTTTTAAGTAAAATATTATTTAAATATTTGATAAAAAATTATTTTTACATTAAATAACATTATTATTTTTATCTTTAATTTTTTGTAATTAATATAATTATTATATAAATTTATTTTTTTATTATTAAAAAATATATTTATATTCATATTTATATTTATATTTATTATTATTATTATTTATTTTTATTTATAATTTATTATATATAATATGATTAATTATGTTATTTTATAATAATTATTTTTTTACAATTTTGATTATATTTTTTATATTTAAATTACAATTTTATTTTAAATAAAAATAAAAAAAATTTAAGTTAAGTTAAAAATAAAAAGAGTAAGAAAATAAATTATAATTAATTAAATAAATATATATTTATTTAGTTAATTATAACTTTCTTCACAATCCTTCGAACAAAGTTTTGATTTGAATTTTTTTTTTTTAATTTATGTGTTTTTTTAACTTTATGCATTGATATTTACGTTTTCTATGTATAAAATGAATGTGTTTGCTTTTCTTCACCTCAAACAAACGGATCTTAAAGAAGAAGTAAAAAGAAAGAGAAAAAGAGAAGGAAGAGGAAGAGAAAGAAAGATGAATGGAAAAAAGGAATGTGATAGGTTTTTATTAAAGTTTTTAAAAAGTATATTAATATTTTAAATATTTAATATTCACAAATTTCAATAAAGTTGTCCCACAAATTCATTCTACATATCTTAATTCAAACTACTCACTTTTTTTTTAAACTTCTCTTAAATCACTTCACATCCTAAAAATCTAATCCTTAATCCAAAAACTTATGGACAAAAGTGAGGGAAAAAGAATTCAATGGTCTATTTATATTGCCTCGAAAAATTTGGAGGCATATAATTGACCTTTGGGTGTGGCCTCACATCACAACTTTTGAGTTGCAAAGTGACCCTAAGTACACACACGTCATGACCAAAGTTGTTTCAAAATTATTTTCCCAAAAGAGGCAAAATCAAAACCAAAAATGGAAATTTTTCTTTTTCCTATTTTGATTTGTTCTATGAATAAGTGAGTCTTAACTGTTCTCTTGTGGTATGAGATATCACTCGAAAAAATGTTTTTCTCATAGTTTCTTTTTATCATAGATATACATGTTACTACTTGGTACATGAAACTTTGTTTCCCATAGATGGAGTTGCAATTCTGCTAACTTACATCTATAACTCAATTTTATTAAAGACTTAACATACACATATTTCAAAGGGATGCAATTTTTAAGTTTGATTGAACTTATATCAGGTCAACTACTTAAAAATACTATTTTGACATCCTTTACTAATTAAAAGTTAACTTTAAATAAAAAATTATTCAATAAATATAAAAATAAAATATGAATTTGTAAAATTTAGGTCACATTAAAAAAAATTATGGATACAATATTTTGATACGTAATTATACTTCATATATATTTAATAAAATAATGTTATTTTTAATTTCTTTAAAAAATTATTATTTTATAAAATGAAATGACCCATAAATGTATGTCGTATCTATATATTTATCTGAGAACCCAAATAAAGGTATGTCGTTTCTAAAACTGAAATTGTTTTACATACTTTTTCTTAACCTAGTACTAACTTAATAGTCAGAGTGCAATCAACAGGAAGAACCCCCTTTGTTTTATCGGAGTCACTCTCCATCACCTGAAGGGAGAACATAAACCACTCAAAATAGGAGGAGCCACCACCTGCCTCTGAAGTCAACGCGGCTGAGTCAACCAACGAGAACAATGTGTTATTGGAGAATAAGAAAAAGGTGAAAGAAAAAGAAGTGATCTTTTTATGTTTCCTCTCAGCTGATAATAACGTGCATTTGGAGAGCAACAAATGAATGGTTTCGTTGAAGTTATTGAAAATAATGTTTAATATGCCCAACTCGAAGGAGTCTGCCACCTAATTGAAGGCGAGACATGTGCAACTCCTATAAATATAAATGATAAAAATAAATTGTATATCATGTAATGTAGTTCTTTTTAATAAACACAAACACATATGGTAGTGATAAAAATAAAAAATGTGGATATACAATAATGATAAAAATAAAAAAATGTGAATACACATGTTAATATTTAAAAAATACTAATACACATAAATCTACGATGAATTGAAATATTACAATATAAATTTATAGTTCAATTTAATAAATACAAATACACATATGATAATGATAAAACTAAAAAAATGCAAAATATATAGTTTGATATTTAAAAAATACACAAACATATAAATTTATGATGAATTAGAATGTTTGAGTAAATTTATAGTTTGTTTTAATAAATACAAATACATATATAATAATGATCAAAATAAAAAATACGAATACTTAATGATAAAAATAAAAAATGTAGATTAATAATAATAATAATAATAAAAGAATAAAGATACACATTAATAAAAAAATAAAAAAAATACAGATATAATAATGATAGAAATAAAAATTAGATATATAATATTAATAAAAAAAATACAAATACACATTAATAATAAAAATAAAAAATTTAATAATTTTATTATTACATATTAAAAATATTATAAGATTATATTTCCACTAAATTATAAATTGCCTTATATACATAAAAACAAGTTATATTAAAGCATATTGTTTTAATATGAATGTAGATAAATAATTATAAAATATATGATTAAATTTATTATTATGTTTACGAATAATTTAATACAAGTATAAATATAATTAAATAATTACATAAACAAGAAGCATGTATATTATTTTATTAATAACATAAAAGATGTTAGTGTTTATTTTAGAATAAAAGTATGATGTATTTTAGCATTGAGATTTTTTTGACATTGAATGACTTCTTAGAAATGGTGGAAATTGAACATGTGTTTTTTCATAATGGATGTCTGAACATATACCTTAACAAATAGAATATTTTTTTTTAGCTAAATTATTAAATTTGTAAGAAAAAAATTCTTAAAATGTATATTTATATATATTTTTTAATTTTTAATTTTTTTATAAGGATATTATTTTAAAATAAACTAATAGAAATAAGTGTCTCTATTCAAAATATAAAACAATAAATATGGTCTTGTTAAGACACAAGCAAACTAAATATTTATTTAAAAATTAAAAGATGTAAATAATATTTTATTAGAAAAACAAGGAAGATATGTTTATTTTGTAAATGATAATTTAATTAAAAAAATAAAGAGGATATATAAGAGAGGAAGTGATTATTATTTAATCTAATTTAAAGTGTTCACTAGTCAAAATCGTTGACCTGAGCAGAGTATAAAAGGTGACCAGAAAAACCCTAGCGCTTGAGCAGGAGTGTGGCAGCAGCAATGGTGAATTCCGAACTCCTCTCTGTTGTGTTGTGAAGCAGTGACACTGACGATGTTATCCTTCTCTGTTGTTTTCAGGCGGACGTTGAAACTGAGGTGAGTCAAGCAGTGCCGAAGAAGAGGACCTTCAAGAAGTTCAGTTTCCGAGGCGTCGATCTCGATGCTCTGTTGGACATGTCCACAGATGAACTCGTCAAGCTCTTCACTGCACGCGCACGCAGAAGATTTCAGCGCGGTTTGACCCGCAAACCTATGGCTCTAATCAAGAAGCTTCGTAAGGCGGTGAGTTTTTCTCTTATCAAATTCATCTACTTCAAATTTTACTGTTTATACATTTTTTTTAAGGTTCTATTCTCGTGCTGGTGTGTGATCAAGCGTTTGTTTGGATAAATTTATCTGCGCAAGCACTTTTAGGAGTAAAAGAAAACAAGGAGGAATGAAATTAATTTTTTCCTAAGCTACAATAGGTAATGTATAAGTTACAAAATAGCACGTGGAGGAGTTATTATTTTTTGTGTGTTTTAGAAGAGCTTTATAGAAGCTTATTCAGACAAAAACTTAAATTGGATTTATTTTGGTGATTAATCGTTGCGAAAGTTATTGTGGTGTATAGTTTTAATGAGGGTTTAATATTGTGTTGCAATAGAAACGGGAGGCTCCAGCTGGTGAGAAGCCAGAGCCGGTGAGGACCCACCTCCGCAACATGATCATCGTGCCCGAGATGATTGGGAGCATCATTGGTGTTTACAATGGGAAAACTTTCAATCAAGTTGAAATTAAGCCGGAAATGATTGGGCATTATCTTGCTGAGTTTTCAATCTCTTACAAGCCTGTTAAGCATGGAAGGCCTGGTATAGGTGCCACCCACTCCTCTAGGTTTATTCCTCTGAAATGATGCCATATCAAACTACTCTTTTTTTTTAATGTGATTTATGTTGATTTATGGAAACTAGTTTAATCAAATTTGTTATTGATTTTGCTTTTCCTTCTGTTATAGTTTGAGTTTTATTCATGTATTAATATGGCGTATTTTTGAAATTGCTCTGGTATGGGCCTCAAAAGCATAGGTCCAGGTAATTTCTACACCTTTCAAATGTTCTATTGTTATGCTGGAGGATGGTGATTAAATAATGTCAATTTTGTTCAGGGAAATTTATATTACAAGGCTTGACACTAATTTGCTGAAATACTCACTACTAGCCCAATGGTTTGTTACGAATACAGGCTATCAAAACAGTTAAAACTATGTTGTTATTTATGAGCTTGTTGCTATTATTCTGACTAGGAGGGAGACTAGTTGTTTAAGAAAAATTGCATGACAGGGTTAGACAATTATGCCATGACACTTGAGTGAGGCCATGTTTTCATAGGAATTGACCTCTAAAGGACATTTGGCCGGAATTATGGTAAAACACTAGCTATTTTCAAAATTGGAATTTATCGATGCATTTTGTTCCTCTTCTCCTCATTATTAAAATCCTTCACCATTGATGTCAAATTTTATTACTAATGTTTGGGTCATTGCCTAAAGTAGATGTGGAAATATGCACAACTCCTTTGAAGGTGCACATAATGTTCTCTGACTTTGTGTTGGATTTGTTGTGAAATTTAAGTATTTCAAAAGGTTCACAATTGATTGCAACCTCATCCAAGAATGACGTCGCTTCTTGACTGCAGGACAATCAACACGGAATGATTCCAGAAATGGTGCTACAATGATTTGAAGGGGCACATGGAGTTTCAAATGGTTATATCAAGATTTACACACATTGCATATCTCTCCTCGCGAACAATGTCCTTCCTTTTCAAAACGGAAAATTCACAAGGAGTGTGCTCTTACTCTTTCGGCAATGTTGCATATCTCATCGCATGAACCCTGCCTCCTTTCCAAAACAATTATGAACTGGGTCTATGACCATTCCTCCACCTAGAAATAGGTGTCTCTCCTCTCTTCCAATACACAACTTCACTCATTGTCCTCTCCTCATTCCTTATCTCTCATGTTCTAGGTCCTTTTCTCTTACGGGTTTGCCTGCTAGTCCCGAGTCCCTTGATGTCACTTGAAAAGCTCCTGTTGTATCTTGGGGGCTTGTATAACACATCGTAGATAAGTCCTTAATGGCAGTGACCATTCATGCCTTAGGAAATTGGTCTTGTGTGTTCTCAAACAATCTTAAGGACTTATGGCTGACGACATGGACATTGACAACAACTCTACTTTAGAGAAGCCAAATGATGTTGTCGCAACACAAACCATCTTTATGAAACCTTTCCTAGACGTTTCAAAAATTGAAGTTTTCACTGGTCAAAACTTTCGACGATGACAAGAACGTGTGTCTACTCTATAAAACATGTATGGAGTAGTCTTTGCTCTTACCACTTCTAAATTTAACTCCAGTACACTTGCAAAACACATTGAAGAATGAACTCATGCGAATAAGGTATGTCGTCATACTTTATTAGTGCATTATCTAACTATTTGTTCAATGTGTATTGCTCCTACAAGGAAGCAAAAAATATTTAAGACATCAAGATATAGGATCAATGAATACCACAAGTTGCTCGAAGATATTAAAGTAGAGAACATAGCATTACGTGATGAATCGTTTCTGAACTTTTGATTGAAAAACTTTCACAGTCCTGAACTGACTACAAACAACAAATGAAGCATAGACACAAACAATTGTCGTTGCCATATCTTATCACTCATCATCACTGAAGATACCAGCATAAAGGAATGTGTTGCAAGAACTGAGGCTTTATCTACTAAGGAAAATATGGTAAAAGACGATCATTCTCCAAAAAGGTAAGAGAAAAAAGTTGATCATAAGAAGAAAAATAAATTTAAATTTTCTTGTCCCAATGGATTTAGTGCCACCTCAGTGCAAACATAATGTCAAGAACAATAATTGTCCTAGGGCAAATATAGCCGAAGGGAATATACAATTGTTGTACAAGTGAACCTTGTGACCAATGTGAGCAAATAAGTGGTAGACTCAGAGACTACCAAACACATTTGTGCAAACATAAATGTGTTATCCTCCTATACTAGTGTGGGAGATGGAGAAGAACAAGTTTATCTCAGGTGATTTCAAGACAATTACTTACTAGGAAAAGGAAAAGTTCTTCTAAAGCTTCATGGTTTTGAGCGATGTGCCATCTACTAGAGTTACTTTAATCTTTGTAGCACTATTGGGTTCAGTTAAGAGATGAAAAACATTATTAATCTTGGCTTCTTCAGGTAGTTCCAACCTATAAGCAATCTATCCAATTCTCTTCAGAAATTGAAATGGCTATGCGGCATTAGGAATAAAATGTTGTTTGTGTGGTTGGACTTTTAAGCACACCCCATCCTCCACTGCAAACTCTTTTTTTGTGTCTTTTATCAACACAATGCTGCATCCTATCTTGTTTTTTCTGCTAATTCTGCTGCAGCACCTGGGCAATCTCATATTTTTTTTTACTGTATAGTCCACAGCTTTCAAATGGAATCGCCTACCAAAAAGGAAGAGTTAATGGTTGGTGATACTCATAATGCTTCAAAAGGAGTCATTTCTGTTGTTACATCAAACTTGGTGTTGTACCAACATTTTTCTTAACTCAAATAATCCACCTACTTTGTAGGCATGTCTTAAATAACCTTCCATCACTTTATTTAAGGCTCAGATTACCCATCTGTCTGAGAATAAAAAACAGTGGATTTCAATAACTCAACTCCATGAACAAGTCATTCCAGAAAACACTCATAAAAATGGGATCCCTATTAGTGATGATCTGAGTTAGCCAGCCATGAAACTTCACAATGTTGTCCACGAAGAAACTTGCCACCTTAGTTGGATCACTTAAGACTAAGAAATGAGCATATTTGATCCATCTGTCAATGACTACCTGTAGAATTGTTTTCCCATGTGATTTGGACAACCCACCCAGCAATGAAATCCATTGTAATGAATTGCCAAACTGGTTTTGGAGAGGGTTGTAATAACCTGTCGGAGCAGTTAAGTTAATTAAGGCTTGTTTTGTTAAAGTACAAATCAGCATTATTTTTAATACAATATTTGGAGTTATATTATTATTAGATAATTTAAATATTTTGTTATTTAAAAAAATCATGATATGTCATATAAACAACTATCTAAAAAATATTTAAAAAGTTTGAAAAAAATTAAAAAGTAATTTCAGAAAAGAAGTGAAAGGAAGAGAAAAGTCTGGTGGCAAAGCTTATCCCCTACCCATGCAGCTATAAATAAGAACTCTGTAAATAACAAACTACAAAATTACATTGTGAAAGGGAGTAAAAAAATTGGATTACACTAGTATAATAATTACGAAAATTAACCTATAAATAGAGGCATTGTATTTTAAATCTGGGAAAAGGAAAAGAAAATAACCTTGGGCCGACTACAAATTTATATGGAATGTTTATTCATGCACCTCCATATCTTTTTCTCTCATTTTCATAAATTTTCATATTTTCAAAAATATTTTTCTGTAATATTCTGGATTACGTAATCTGCAAGTATTTTTTTTAAATTTGTAATTAGCTTCTGGATTACATAATACGAAAGTCTTTTTTCAAATGCATAATTAGTTTCTAAATTATATAATCTGGAAGTCTTTTTTAGTTTTCGGATTATGTAATTCAGAAGTTTTTTTTCAAATACATATCTGAATTACATAATTTGAAAATTACTCTATGGAGATGGCACAAGAAATTTTTTTTTTTTTACTTTTGTAAAAGGTAACCGATGACATATGGAGGGGAGGGAAAGGAAAAAACAGGGAGCGGGAGGAAAAAACAGTCATTTATATTTAGTGTGATAAAGGTGAAGAGGATTACCTTATTGTCATATTCATCCTATCTATTTATTTGTTTATTTCAAATAATCATCTTTGCTCATTAAATACTTAAGCTTATTTTATTTTATTCTATAACTAAAAAATTAACATAAGATCCTAGTTATTGTGAATATGATAAGTAAATTTATTTTACTATTAATATTGATGTATATATACATAACATGTATAATAATATTATATATATAATGTTGTAAGATGTATTTATATATATGTGCGTATAATTATTTAGTAATAAAATAAGAAATTTTTTTTTATATGTAGATTAATACATGGATAATTAATAACAATTATATGCGAGTTTAAATTAATTTGTAATTAGAAATTTAACTGTGAATTTTAATGAGTAAATTTGAAAAAGATAAAGTAAACTTGTATATTTTTTTGTTTATCTTGACTAGACACTTGAAAAAATAATTTAAACTATTGAATATAAATAAATGCATGTTAATAAAAAGGTGCATGAGGTACACATGCAACTAGACATATTAGTTTATTTTTTATAATTCAATTTATTTAAATGGTATGTATTGACACTGTTTCTCTTTCTAATAAAAGTGATAAATTTTTTTGCACACATACATAGATGACTTCATATATAAGATAATTTAAAATGTACTCTCACCTTCAAAGACAAGTTTCGTCACTCCTTAATAGAAAAGTTACAATATATTTGAGTTTCATTACCGTTGTATTAACAAATCCTATAACTACTGTTTTTGTATATACTATGCTGCTTGAGTAGTTTGTTTTTAAAGAGTATATAATCAACTTGTATATCTTACTAACAAATATATTCAAAGTTAATCTTTTTTCAAGAATTTTTGTATTCTGATTTCAACTTTAACTGTAACTTTGTTTTTCATATCCTTGGAGAAGATTTTTTAAAAATTTTATTATGAAATATTGTAGATTTTATTTTTCTCCTAAATTTCGTTTTTTATTTTGATTCAAGAAAGTCCAAACTTTTTCATATAGGTCTTATTCTAAACACTTCATTCTTATCCTCATAATTATTAGATAATCTATCTTGAAAAATATTAGACGGTCTACCTAAAAGCACAGAATTAACATAAATAACGACTAAGGCTCAAATAAACCCAATTAGATAATTTTTATGAAATCAGTGGATAATGATTAAAGTGTGAATAAAATTATACCCATTTTGTAGAATTACAATTTTATCCTTATAATTAAAATTAATTTAAAATTAAATATGATTAATTATTTATATACATAACTCATGTGATTAAAGAATTTCGAACTATTGACATTGTAAACACGTATAAAAAAATATTTTCATAAAATAATTGTTTTTATGAATATTGTTTAATAAGTTTATTTTAATTATTGTTAACTTTTTAATTTTATTTTTATTTTTATTAGTATTATTATTTATGATTTCATTATTATTATTAGTATTATTTAAAAATATTGTTTATTATTATTTAAAAAATCTTATTATACTATTATTTAACTTTATTACTTTTTTATATATTATTATTATTTTGTAAAATAAATTTAAATATTAATATTAAATTTTTATTGCTATTATTATTTTACAATTTTTATTATTAATTTATTATTATTATTATATGATACTATATTATATTATTATAATTAATTATGTATACTGATCGATTATGTATATTAACTTATATATTTTATAAAATAATCGATAACGTATTATATATAATTGATTATATTAAAAAATTTATATAATTAATACAATCCATTATATTATAACATAATCAAATTATGTTATAATTTTTATAATATAATTAATTATTTTATATATGTATAACTAAATAAGTTGAAAATAAATTTGACTTTTTAATGTTTGTTAAGTGTATTGAGTGTAAAAGATGAATTAGTGAGTAGTGAGACTGATTCTTTTATAATTAGTTTTGATTTTTATAAATATAGTATATAAATGTCCAATAAACTCAAATATTATATATATATATATATATATATAAAATGGATTGATAATATCCGAAATTAGGTGGACGGAATCAGATTAATAAGTTGGGAATAGTCCTTCTTTTTAAGTTATATGAGATTATTGATAAGGGATGAACAAGAGTTTTTTTAATCAATCTCAATTGTTGGTACATTTTATAGCATCAAAAATGGAAAAAGAATTGAGACTCATCGCATAATTTTTCTCATTTGGAGAAAAAAATGGAAAAGGTTGCTTATAAGCAAAAGATTAATTTGCTTCTATTTTTACATACTTCTTACTAACTACGTTTTCTTATTTTATATATACATTTTTTTTTCCGTATTTTACCAAATAACTTTTAAATTCATTTTACTTTATATAATTCTCTTTTCCACATTTTATTAAACTTTGAGCACCATTAGTGACCAACCATAATTTGTTATGACAAACAATTTTGGATGATGGTCTTTTAGTTTTTTACTATTTTTTTTTTCCTTTTTTTTTCTAAAATGGCAAAAGATAAAATAAATATTTACTTGGTTTACTTACATTATCTAAAGCATTTGGTAGACCTCTGATATTAAAGGGTTAAATGTGTTTTTAGTTTTATGCATTTTCACACGAAAGTGATTTTTATTTTTATTTCAAAGTTTAGACTTATATGGTATTTATAACAAGGAAACTATTGGAATTGGTCATTGTGAGTTCTTTTTACGTGACAAACAGATTTTCAGTGTGGATTAGGATGTTAAAATATATTATGCTGACTTAGTGAATATTATAATATTATAATATTATCCATGCTAAAATTGTTTGTTTGTTTTGTAAATAAAAAGTGATAACGACTCATTCCAATAATTTTCTTAATAGTCCAAAGGAGATCTAACATTTGGACTAGACACAAAAATTAATTTCATGTTATAGTACAAGGACTTCGTTTCCTGTACTTTCATGCGAAAATGATTTTTGTTTTTAGTCTAAACTTTAGACTTACATGGTACTTATTATAAGAAAATTATTGGAATTGATCATTCTCAATTCTTTTTATGTGACAAACAAATTTTCAGTATGGATTTAGGATGTTAAAATATATTATGCTGACTTATCGCTAACGTAGATATTGTAATATTGTCCATGTTTCGTAAAAGAATAGTGGTAAGGACTCATTCCAATAATTTCCTTAATACAAGTTCAAAAGAGGTCTAATATTTGAACAAGATACAAAAATCAATTTCACGTTATAGTACACGGATGAAAAACATATTTAATCATAAAGTAAAACATTGATACATCTTGTTGATGATTATCTTAAAAATTTCATTTATTTATTTATCTTAAAACTCGTCTATATCTTTATTCAACTTTCTAATTTTATACTTGTATATATTTTTTCTTCAAAAGAAAGTCAAAATGAATAATCATTATCACACTCCTTAATTTTTATATATATAATTTTTTAAATAAAAATTAAAATAAGTTATAATTAGAGTGTGAATATATAGATCAAATTTGGTAGCTACACGTAACTAAATATAGTATAAAATATGGATTAGAGTAAAAAGAAAAAAGATGTAAAATAATTTTATCTAGCCTTGGATCTGAGAAATTATTAATTTAATATTAGTAGAATTGTGTAAGTTAGTTATATACAGTTTTCACATTGATGATTCAAATTCTCAGCATCTTAAGATATTTAAAGATGATCTAATCATACAAGAAATACAATAATTCTGGTTATAATACAATTTGATATTATTTTTTTTAAGTTTAATTTAATCTTACAAAATCAAGTTATAATTATATATATATTTATATTTGGGATATTTAACTATTGTGGTCAATTGTATAATTTAGTTTTCAAGTTGTAGTGGTGGACTAATGTTCACTCAGAGCTTCAGAACAAATTTTAATGTGCAACGTGTGTGTTTGTGTGTATAAAGACTTAAGCACTCAACACAACACTGATTGAAACAGAAACACAATAAACCTCACAGTTGTGATTGATTGGATAAAACACGTGGAGGAAAATTTCTGGGAATATTTGTATACAAATTTTGAATATAAGAAGTAAAATTGAAGATATTTGGAAGGAAGTGAGGGTTAAAAGGCTAAAAAAGAGTTAATGTGCAGTGAAAGATTAGGAAAGTAAAGTGAGGAAGAAAGTGTGAGTAATTGGTTTTGTCTTGCGTGAGGGTCTAAGTAATGAAAAAGGGTTAATGCGAGTGTGTTGCGTGGTTGTTCTTGATTTGACCCATTGAGCATTGTGGTTTAGTCTACCACGCCACCACCAATCATATACTTCACACAACGCAAAACACATCACATACTACATCTTCTCTCAAAACCTACAAACTTTGTGTTGTGGAAATCATCATCATTGTGTTGAAACAAAAAGTCTACCCTCATTCATTTCCACTTTTCTTCTCAGAGTAATTCCAAAATTTGGCAGCTCACATCACACATTACACCTACACAAGTTCAAGATTCAATGGTACAATTGTAATTGAAGCTTGAATTATCCAAGCTCCTTTATTATTTGAGGGTAGAATTTATTCTGAAATAACATTGATAGCAGTTGGTATTGGAGCCGAGAAAACAATGATCCAGCATGAATGCCCATATTGGTCCCCTCACAACTCACATGCTCTGCTGAGAAACTTCCACAAGCCAAGATACACTTCTCTTAGAGGAACTAACAAACCGAATGAAACTTTACATGTAGATAATGCAAATGACGGAGGGTGCTCCATTCATTTCCCTCTGTTCAAAAGTCCAACTTTGAATTATTACACGACATCTATCATCCATCCAGGGACTTGATGGTCCTAAAACAGCTTCAACCTACGAAGTAGATGAAAAGGAATATCTGTAGTTACCAAACTTGTTAGCATCCACTACCTTCACTACCAGGCGCCACGCCATGCCTTTCTTCAATTGGCCTATGCTCATATAACTTTCAAACCATTATTTATTACCTTATCCTGCAACATCTTCTTACAACAATCACCACTCACAAATATCATGTCATACAAAATATCCCATCTCACTAGCATCTCAATAGTGTGTGAGACACCTCATATAACCAAAATAGTATATGAGAAGTGAAAATTTTACTCTTGGATTTGAGTTTGGCTCATCCAAATTTTAACAAAAGTACCATGTTTTAAAAGCTATTCATTCATATCGAAAAGCCTGAAGAAAGATGAAATAGTTCTTAGGAATTGAAACTAGTCAATTTTACAGACTTTGTTCATTTAATCAGTGATCCTCCTCACCCTCTCTAAATAAACGGCTGGTTAGCCAAACTATAACAAAAGCCAAAATCTACGCCAACAATATCCTTCTCTGCTTGCATCACTTAAATATGTACAGTAGCCACTCAAGCCAATCAAACAAAGGTTTTGAGAAATTTAATGATGGACTTGATCTTGTTAATGATGGACTTGTCTCCACATAGTTCATGCATTTGCAGATTGCGTTGGTAACTTAGGGTGGTTATGTTCGCCTTCATAGGTGACAATTAGCATGGTCGGCTCTTCCAAACACCTCTCAACATGCTTTCTAGCAGGACACCCTCTCATGCTGCTGCATTTGTAGTATCCCCTGAAAGTTAAAAAGGAGGAATTAAGGTCGGTTTTCTCAAACATAAAACATGTGGTTCACCTTCACCGGGTTACCGATAAGGTGCAAACAATAGAGGGAACCTTATGGAAGGAGTTTGTGCCAAGACTATTAAATTGCTAAACTAATTTCTCAAACATGTGTTCTAGACATTGAAGAGCCATGAAAGATTTGTACACATAAGGATATCCAATGACAAGTTCAATCACCCCCTAGTCTATAACGATCTCATCAACCTCAATAACAACTAATAACAAATTACTGACAGACAAAGGAATACAATCAAAATATTGGGAACCTGTTTGCACACTTAAAAATTAAAGAATATGAAACCAAAAAAATGGCCTACACGCTAGTGTATCATCCTCATGCACACTTAACTTCAATGCTGTAAAAGGAAAGATAGATCATAAATGCACACCAAACAGCTTAATTGTCAGAAATAGCAACATACTTTAAAAGGTTTAGAAAGCCCAATTATGTTCATGTGGTGTCCCTTGAATCAATCAAATATCTGAAAGCAGAGCTAGAACAAACCTAGGGTGAGGAGAGCCCTTGATTGGCTTTTGGCCATACTTTCTCCATGAATAATCATCAGGTGGAATATCTGCAAGTTTGTTGCTGATAGCAGGCACCTTAATTGGCCTCTTCACTCTATGTTTCCTGTGGAGAACACACAGAATTATTAATGACAGATTAAAAGGAAAAATAAAAACCTTTGATGTAACGGAAATTAATGAAATATGTGTTACCTCTTCTTAGAGCAATGACATCTAGAACTGCTCCCACATTTCAAGCTTCCCTCATCACCTCTTGCAGAACATTTTCTCTTGTGCTGTTGCGAATTCTGATCAGATGAGTGCGGAGCTCCTATTAAATGGAAGACACCTCCATCCAAGTTAGCCACACTTCCGTCTATGCTCAAGGAAGAAATAAAAGACCTATTGGATGACATTGTTGGTGTGCAGCTAGTGCTGTCAAAATTCAGGTTTATGCCACTATTGCTCCTTCGGAACATCATTTCCGCTTGATGCTTCAACTGTTGCTGTTGTTGTTGTTGCTGCTGCTGCTGTTGCTGTTGCTGCTGGAGCAACGCCCTTTGATGATGCTGTTGCTGAAAGAAGTGATAGTGAGCTGAAGAAGCATGTTGAGTGAGGTGAAGAGGACTTTTCCCACTAGAGCTCAATTCCAAAGAGGGCTGTCCAAGAGAGAGTGAATGTTTAATGGTTGAACCCATTTCCTGAAGTGAATTGTCAGGAAAGCTGGCTTGGAAAAGCTGCAGATTTTTTGAGTGATGGTTGTTGGTTTTGCAATTTGGGTTGTCTAAGAAGATACTTTGATGTGTAAAGGGGGCTTGAGGGTTTTCAAGCTTCCTCACTCTTGCATGACCCAAACCACTGTGAAGCAAGGACACAACCTTCTTGAACCTTACCACAGCATCCCCAGTTTCCATCACTAAATTCCTATGCTGAACCTGATCCCTTGGTTGAGACAACAAACTCAGAACCCTATGACAGCTTTCAACAGCTGTTCTATTAGCTTGCTCAACCTCTTCCATGTTAGCCTCTATAAAATAAATATAAACAGACAAAAAGGGGCAAAAGAAAAACTAGAGTCCCCAAACAAGGGGCAGAACTACACCAGAATACTAAAAAAACACCATCCCACTTATCCACCAACATTCAGCCTTGTGTGGCGGATAAAACGACCCAGGTGGAAAAAATCCCATTTTTCACCAGACAAGGAGCCACAGAAACAGGATTTCAAGTTAAAGTTTCAAAATTCCAACTCAGGAAGAAAAAAAGACATGCTTTTTCGAAACTAAGAACAACCGTTGAATCAGAACAAACCGAGGGTGCCTCGCAGGTTGCAGCATATCCTCTTCTAGAAAAAAAAAAATCAACCCAATTTTCCAGTGAGAAAGAAAAAAAACAGAAAAAGCACCAAAGCACAAGCACAGACCTTGACGAACTTGGTGGTGTTAAACCCTAGATTCTTCTTCCCTCGGTTTTGAGACTGAAAGGTGTGAAAGAGAGAACTTTGCTTCCCTTAGAGACTTCACACAACACAACCATCATACATAAGAATACAAAGCCTCCAACTTTAGAGAATATATATATAATTCATATACATGTATTATTAAATCCAGAGCAACAAGTGAGGAAAAAAAAACACATAATATTATATTATTTGTAGCTCTTGCGAGAGAGAAGAAGAACAAAGAGTAGGAGTTTGTTTAAATAAGCAAAATACACAAAGGAAGAGGAACTGAGAAATGAAACTGCTGTCTCTGTCACAGATTTGAAGGTGGGACCCACACGAAGACCTTTGTTATTCTTTTTCATCCTTTTTTTCAGCTTTAATTAATATTTTCTTAGACCTACCCATTTCAGCTTCACTTTTACTACTTCTTTCTCTTTTTCTCCCATTCCTCTATTCAATTCAATTTCTTCACTGGGTTTCACTACTTTTCTCTTTCAGTTTCGAATTTTGGACATATTACCTTGTTTCCTGTGTTCTTTCATACCATGTTTGCAAGTTCTTTTCTTTCAATGTAACGTTTTACACATATTCAATTCAATTGTGCTGTTCTGTTCTTTTTTTGAAATGTAAATGATCCTTGTGCTTGGTCTCATCCATCAGTTTAATCTTTTCATTAATGACTTATTTAGAGAATAGAAACCCTCATATTAAGTTAAACTTATTTAATGTTTATTTAAACACTACACTATACACCCAATAGAAGATATTATAAATAAACTAATATAGTTAAGAACTTGTTTAATGATGGAACTGTTACTTTTAGAAAAGAAAAATAAAATCTATGAAATCTTTGTTTTTAGTTACTATTGAAGGAGTTATTTATTAAAAAAACTAAGATAATGTGAGGAATTTTCTTCAAATGTATAGTTTTAAGTCTTGGTACAATTATTTTTAATAAAAAAATTCCAGTTATTAAGATAAGAGCATGGAATGAATGAGGGTGTTGGATTGACGGTATGTGTGATTTCATGTCAACCTAACTATGGTTACTAAGAAATGAGAGGATGGAGTACACCAAAATCATTTGGGTTACATAAACTGCAACCATTTTTTTACTTTTTAGTGAAAATAACGTTCACATCTTTTAAATTTTTAAATAAATATATACTTTCTTCTTATTTTTAATAGATGATATTTATTTATTTTATACTTTTAATAAAATAATATTGACCTCTTTTATTTTATTTGGATATACTATTATTTTAAGTTTAAAAAAAAACCTGTTAGAATTCGAAGTTTAAATATCCAAATTTAAAAGAGTTATAAGAGAAAAAATAAATTATTTGATTGTTGAGAGTGTACATAGATATGCTATGTTGCAAAAATGTTATTTGCTTACAAAAAAAATTAGTTGAAAAATAAGTCATAACAAATGATTTATTGGTAAAAGAGTTTAGTTAAAGTTGTTTTTTTCAATAACAATCTGATACAAAACATAAAGAGTATTTCAATTTTGATTCAACTATTTGTCATTTACAATGTACATTATTTCCTTATGTTAGTGAAAAATGCTATGTTACAAAGAGAGATGAGTATTGACAACGATCAAGGATATTGCATATAGAAGAATAATACTTAAAGTTTTATAAAGTGCATTTAATACAATATTCATATTCAAGGTTGTCATATGCAAAAAGGAGATTCAAGTAAGGTAAAACTACTTAACGACCATAAATAGTTTCTCAGTAGCTATATTCTTTAACACCTACATAAAAAATCTTTTTAGAAGAATAATTGAGAGATCCTTGTGCATAGAACATAAAATGCCAAATTTTGGGATTCGAAAAAGTTTTAAGGAGAATATTATAGTGGTCATTAGCGAATTAGGAGAGTGTGTTTACCCTTGTATTCGTCAAAAGGCGCAATCCCTCCATAGAGAGCAACATTTATGATTCGATAATCATATCCTCACCCAAACTTCATACCTTAGTCAGAAGTGACTTTGGGGAAGACTACTTGATTGAGTCATTGGTGACTTGGGAAAGAATACATAGTTGAATCAATAATAATTTGGAAAAGAATACTCAATGGGATCAACCAAGAGTGGCTGAGAATTGGAAGAATACTCGTTAAGTCAGGAGTAACCTGTGGAAAGAATACTCAAGGAATTAGACACGAGCGACCACAAGCTCAAACAATATTAGAGGGGTTAGCCAAGAATGACTATGAGTCTAAAGAATACTCAAAGTATATTTCACAACATTAGTGTGTCTATTGAAACCCAATTTGTTAATTGATAATTGTATGTAGTTTATTGCGACAGACGAACCAATATAAAGTATTGTGTATTTTTTGTCTTCCTTCTACCATTATATTACATGCTATTATTATTATTTGTACTAACTAAAGAATGAGAGCTCATTTTGAAAATAAGTGTTTAAACTTCATTAGTCGAATAAAACAGGTATGCAAAAGCCTATCACTACATGAAAATTATAAAACATAAACCAATTTCAAAAACAAAAAATAATTAGTTGTTATATTGACTAAATTAAAGATTATATTAGAGATTAGAAACATTATTGGTATCTAAATTAGTTTTTATTATTGATAAATATATTTAAATTAGTATCTAATTAGTTACTAAGATTTTAGGTGCCAACTTTAGAATCTAACTAATTGGTAACTAAAATATTAGTAGCTAATTAAATACCAATTTATAAACTATTAATCAACAATAGAAACTAATTTAAATACAAATAATTTGTGTAGTTTCAAATAATATATAATTTAGTCAATATAATAACTAATTTTTCAATTTCTAAGATTAGTTCCTATTTAATAAATTTATAGTATTGTATGATTCATCACTTCACATATAAAATGGTTTGAATAATTACCGATACTTATTTTTTTTATAAAATAAATTCAAACATTTCTTTTTATTTTTTTTATTTTTATTCCTTACCAACAAATTCTGTAATTGTTTAAAATAATTTATTTCTAGAATATAAAATCTATTTCTGTTTAAAATTACTAAACGTTTTCATTTTCCTTGATAATGTAATTGTTTTTTCAAGTAATTTTTCCTTTTTTTATTTCTTATTTTTTGATCACGTGCATTTACGTTTATATATATATATATATATAATATTAAATTAAGTTGGTATATTTTGACTAAAAAAAATTATTAAATAAAAATTAATCTTAAAAATTAAATAATTAGTTATTATTAATTAAATTAAAAATTATCTTATAAACTAACAAATATTAGGATCTAAATAGTTTTTATTATTAATAAAAATTTATAAATTAGTTCCAATGTTTTAACCATTAATTATTATTTTATATTTTGAATTATTTTGTATTTAGATATCGATCTATAAATTATTTTATTAAAAATAGAAATTATTTATATATCAATAATTTTTTGTAATTTTTAAAATATTATATAATTTAGTTAATGTATTAATTATTATTTTTTTATGTTTAAATTTAGTTGTTATTTAATAATTTTTTTAATGTTTTTGATAATTAAATTTCTCAAAAGTAAATTGAGATTTCTTTAACTTTGATCTATAATAATCATGTTCTATATAAAAGTAAATGAGACTATATGAGCAAGAGCACGGACAAATAAGCATGAAATAGACATTGCTATTAATATTTTTCTAAAATTTCCTTTTAATATTTTGATGTATTATTTTTTAGAGTTTGTATATATAATATCAAGGATAACTAACTTGTACTGTAATAAATAATACTACTTTGTATTTTCTGAGTGGACCAGGAATGAAAATATTTTTTTAAAAATGTGGGATTTGGTTCTTTTTTCCATTCCATTTTCATATACTTTTATTTATATTTTTATCACTATTTCTGTTTAACTAAATATCTTTACATTTTTTATTTTATTTTTCACTTATTTTTTCTATTTTATTATTCTTCTCTTAACTAGTGAGATCCTAAAAGACAAAGCAGAGAGTCGTAGTACAATCTTTGTTTTATTTATGATTTAGTGGTCCATAATACAAATAATTTTATCATACAGTGCTTTGTATGCACGAAGAATTTGATAAAAAAAATGTATGCTTTGCATTCTATATTATTCGTGATAAATAATTTATCATAAGTATTCTTAATAATTATATAATAATTATTATTATTATTGGATGAAAATGTTATAGACTAATGGTTATATGAGTGAGTTTTGAGTGTTTTATTTTTTATAATAGCATTGTGTAGTTATTGATGGTAGTTTATTGTCACTTAAATTTGACAAAAAAAATCTAGCAAACTATTAAAAAAAACAACATCTGAATTGATGATAAAAATAATAATCAATATTGTAGTGAAAAAAAATCATGACGATGCTAATTGAAAAAAAAGTTAATTGATATTTAATATCTCTACCTTAATGAGAAAACATAATTATATTGAATGAGAAATATTAATAATGGTATAAAAAAATTATAACTGATATCAATTAAAAAGTAATTATTATCAATTAAAAGTAATTATCTCAAATTTAGACCAATAACATTTCAACCGAAATTAAACTGAGGAAAAAAAAATATAAATTTGACATCATAACAATTTAAATTTTTTACTTTTCAGGTAGAATTTGAAATGTTCTAATTTTAAAAAATCAATTACTCTAAAGATTAGAGTTTTTTTTTTTTAAATCTTATCTAAACAATATATGTGTTATAAAATATTTTAAGTTATCTAAAAAAATAACCAACCTTTTAAAATGATACATATAAATACATTATTTTGTCCCAACTCATAAATAATTCTAATTGTTAAATAGTTACAAGAAGACACATGTCTCATTTAGTTGATTAAAATTGCTTTGATTTGCTCATTTGTTCAATCTCATAAAGCAACAAAAAGTACAATCATACTAAAAGAAATCACAAAAATAAAGTAAGAGTAACATCTCTAAAATAACATGCATAATATACATTAATTATATATTTAACATTACTTTCCTCAATTAAGTGATAATAGACACTTCCAAAAATAAAAATTGAAGATAAATTTGTGAAACACTTACTTTTTTTGCACTCACAATAGCATTCATAAACAAAATTAATTATCATAAACTAACAAGTACATTTTAATTATTAATTCGAAATTCAAATATAGTTGATAATGCTTTTGACTTTCCAAATAGAAACTAGGCAGACACACATGGAAGACATGCAGACAGAAAACACTTTATGTCAGGAAAATTGAAATAATTCAAATGAGTCTTAACTATTATCCAAGAAAATAAACTTTATGATAAGAGAAACAAAAAATATTGGAAAAAAAAGAGGCATGCCAATCACATACATGTATAACAAAGGCTTTAAAAGTGGATAATGATCTTCTAGAGTTTTGAAATAACTATACTATATCATTTGAAATCTGATGCTCCAATCAGAATTTACTTTAATATTTTATTATGAAAAATATATTTTCCAGGAATAAGATAAAGTACATTGAAATATTAAAAAATATGTTATATGTTTAACATTATTTTTTAAATCTTAAAAATTACTTAAAACTATAATAAAATATATAAAATAAAACTTTAAATATTTAAAGTTAATAAGATACTTGAGTATAATGTTTTTAAGTGTTAAAATTCAAAAGAGTGACAAAAAAGGCAGAGAAAAAAAGAAAAATAAAATGGTTGAAGTTAACTCATTTAAAAGTTCATCTTTATTTTTTCTAAATTTGTAAAATAAAATTTTATTTTTGCATTCTTAGGGTATGATATCCGAATTATGAATTTAGTATCATAATACTATAATTTAAAACAATTTTTTTATTTGGAAGTGAAATTTTTATAATTCAACTATGACGAAACGTGGAACAAATAGGCTTGGTCGTCGACCACTACTTTTTAAAAAATTTAATTATTAAAATAAATTATTTTTTATATAACTAGTTAATAAAAATACTTTAAAGTATAAATACCGTTTATTGTTTGTACTACAAAATAACGAAAAAGAATACATCATAATAGAAATACAATAATATATCAACTCTTGTGTCACACTAAACGATGCAAAATAGATTATGAAAATAGTTTATCTAAATTATAATAAACTCAACCAACTTTTAAGAAGAATTATGCATGAAATAATTTAGAACATATGAAGGTGTAACACCCATAATTTACATATAACTATTACAATAAAAGTTCTACCAGTTTCTATATAAATTTGGAATTTTTCAAAAACATTCCTAATACATGATTAAGATTTATAGAAATACAAATATTTACATATCCACAACTCAAAATAAGACTCTGAACCCTTTAAGGCTCTCATGCACCTGTATGGTCATATGCTCGTGTACATAGTACCGTCATTGTAGTTCAAACACAACCAGAAAAGCAAGGGTAAGTTAGTGAAAATAGAATTTTATAATATACACAATTAAATCAAAAGAGAAAACCAAATTACATGATCAATTTATCAAATTATTCAAATTTCTTTAAATCACAACAATAAACAATCACATAGATCTCACATGGATCTACACATCCAGAATATTCAACAAACAACGTCTTCCGGAAGACCCGTATTAAGTAAGTCCTACCAGAGACTAACACCTGATCCAAAGATTACAACAGAAAGGATCAGGGTAAGTTCAATACAACCCAAGCCGTGCATCTCATATGTCACGGTGTGTATGAACTCCCCCATCAGCTTCTCACCATCTGATATCTTAGTCTATGTGACTTAGATCATTAGTGAAATTCGGAGATCTCTTTTACCACATAGGCATCAATACTTAATACATAACAAACATCAGTCCATACATTATCCCAAATGTATGAATTCAATTTCATACCATTCTGTCATACAATATCATTCAAAAAGTGATCCAAAACATTCAAAAGTGTAATTAACATAAAAGAACAACACTTAAATATTAAACCATCAAAATATAATATTTTTACAAATTTAAATAATATATAAACAAACAACTCAATATATAAACACACAACATCCCTGCAAGAAAATTGAATATTGGGACCACGTCCCTTTCATATTCAGATCTTTTATCCTAGGGTGCTATTAAAAATTAAATTTAGCTTCCCTTACCTCAATTGCTTGTTTTTCAAGCAACTTTTAGAATTTTATTCCCCACCGTTTGGATAAGCTTCAAGATTTATGGACTTAATGCAAATTATCCAAATAGAACAAAAATTCAGTATATAGTAGAATAAGTTGAGAGGATTAAACTTCTCAACTGACCCCATCAAGATTGATAACTAAATCCTAAGAAAAAGCAGAGAACAAAGGATATTTAAGAACAAAGGATATTTAGAGTAAAAATGAACTTACTCTGTTTGAAAATCTGATCGGGTAGAAATGTTCCTTAACTCGCCAGCTACAACGTGGTCTGATCAGATTCTAAAATAGATGAAGATTGAGAGAGAAAATTAAGAGATAGGGAAAAAAAAAGGAGAGAGAGATAGAGATAAGGAAGAAAAAGAAGAAGAAAAAAACTTTGCGTGGGGGAGCCTTTCTGGTTTTTTTGTTTTAAATGTTGTTACAAAAAGTGAACCATTTTTTCAATAAAGATTAATTATTTGTAAATACAATAAATACTAAAACAAAGTTGTTTTTTTTTATCAATATTTTTCTTTTCAAATTTAATCCTTCAATCTCAAATTTTAAATAAAAAATCAATCTTATATAAGATTTTAGATACTAAGAATAATGAATTTTAATTTTGATTGAATACTATAAGTTTAATATCAATTTTTTAAGGTGATTTATGTATATAAATTTGGTATATTATTATTTTTATCTCGTCTTAGAATTAAGAGATTGTGGATCATCGTAGAAAAGAAGTTAATATAAATTTACATAAATGATCATAAATAAAATGTGAGGTGATACAAATCTTTGATATATAATAATCATAATAAATTTCTAATCATATATCAATTTTTTTTGTAAAATTTCAAATTCAAAATCTTCGTCTATCTTGATACTTAAAATTTTGGCAGACTCTTTTGATAATCTTAACTTAACGTACCTCTTCATGTAATAAAAATCGTGTGCCAACCTTTTCTCTAAGTTAACTAGTAAAAAAAAAAAAAATATTTAAAGTGTAATAAAACACTTATGATGAAATGATAATTATGATATTAGAAATTTCAAAGTTGATATTAAAAAATATAAATAAAAATTTAAGTAGAATATATAAACATTATAATTTTTTTTATACATTTATCTAATTATAAATTATTATGTGTGATGGTTTTATCGTTAATTTTATAATAATTATTTTAAAATAATCCATCCTTATTTTGTTTATTAGGTGATGGTTTCAAAATCTGTACAAAGACAATAAAAATCAAACGTGTTAAATAAATTATTTTGAGAACTTTCTACTCTCAATCTTCTCTAATGTTTCAACAAGTTTAGTCATATTCCAAGACATCAATCTTAAATTTTATTTTTGAAAATATAAGATAAAAATAAGATAATCATCTCTCTTTTCATATGTTTAAACAATTCATGAATGCGAATTTTGCACAACAATTTTATATTTATCTACTATTTCCTCAACCCTATCTAATTTTCAATGATTTCTACACGTATAATTCAATCAAGTATCACTATACAAAGTTTGGTATCAACTCATAAGTAAAGTCAAGGATTATTTTTCAAGAATCAAACTCAATAATTAATACTAGAATAATTTGACTTTAAATTCTACTCATTAACCATTTATATAATTTCTTTATTAAGTTAATGTTACGTGTGAACGGAATGTGTGAATGAACTTTTTGAAACCTGGTCTTAAAAAATGTGTAGGAAAGAATATGTCTTGAGAAAAAAGAAGTGTAAAAGAAAAAGAAAGAAACATCATTAATGTGTTATATCACCTTATACATGCTGCTATCGTGCGTTGTGAGAATACGCTAACACGTATCCAAAATTAGGACCCAGTCGTTGACTTTTTTATGAACACAACCTCTAAAATGAACTTCTATATTCAAGTGGATAACTACTTTAATTATCTATTATAATAATATAACCCCAAATTCTTCATTCTACATTCAACATTCTCCATTCTCCATTCTCCAATGCCACCACACATTAGTGTAATCTTGCACTAACTCTTAGTGATTGCACACTCATCCTCTCACTACTCACTTTCCCTTTTTTTTAATTGTAAACATATTCCATGGTTAGATAATAATTATAAATTGTATGTTAAATATTATTAAAAATTAACAATTTTTTCATGCATTATAATAGTTAGCTATAGTGAGATATTTTTTTTGAATTTTGTGGACTTGTGTGAGATATAGATATTTATGGATAATTTAAGGATTATACATTAGGGGTGATAAAGTAGGTTAGTACAGTGTACTCGTCCGTTAGTTCGTCTCATATCATTTAAGCGGGACGGGTGAGTTTATTTTTAACATTTTTAAAAATGATTTTCATGTTTTTTAGAATTAAAATTAGTGATGATTAATGTTTTATATAAATATTTTTTTATATCATTTAAATATTGTCGGTTTTGTTAGTTATTAAATTTTTTATTATTAGAATATTAAAGTTTGATTCAATTTTATTGTCTAAAAAGTAATATCAAATACTATAACCAAGTAAATAAATAAAAAAATGAAAAGTGTCGAGTTAGTCCGTTAACCCATCTTATAACAGATTGAATTGTTAATTTCAGTCCGTATAATCTTGGTGGGTCAATCTGCCCTAGTTTTGTGATCTACTCGTTTTGTCATCTCTGAACCTAATAGATCCAACAATCTCTCACCAAGATAGACTTTAAATAAAGAAGTGAACCTTAAATTTATTTTAATCTTAAAAAATGATTTATAAAATGAGATTTGTAGTACCTATGATATATTTAATAATAATTGAAAAGATATTTTGTTGTGTGTATAGTTAAATTTAATTAATTAAGTAAAGTAAAGGAAGAAAGTTTGGTGGCATCATTAAGCTAGCTAGTTATGTCCCACCAGGAAACAACCACGCTAGTAAAACTACGGATTGCATTTTGCAGTTTGTCAAAACAAAATACTTAACCACTAAGATTATACGTATGTGATGCGTAATAATACTAATACCCAAGTTGTTGCTTTCCGCGGATTTTAGTTTGTATTTAATTTTAGTTTGCAAATAAAAAGTATTGAGAGAGAAAATTTATTGAAATACCTTTGTTTTATGATAAAAAATAATTATTAGTAAAATTAATATATTCACATGACAATGGAAAGATGAGTATGACTTTTTTACTACACTACTTTCATTTTTAAGGTAAAAGTTCATAAATATTTTTATTTTTAATTTTAATAAGTATAATTTGTGTTCGATCCTTTTCCTATTACATACTTGTGTTCATACTCTGTAAATATTTATTAACTAACTTTCTTATAAAATAATAAAAATTAAAACAACTTTGACATGATATTATAAATAATTTAATATTAAAATAATATATTTGTTCACTTTAATATCAAATAATAATATAAAAGTTATAATTACATAATATAATACCAAATAAACTAAAAATATTTTATTAATTTCAAACGGAGTCGATACGAGGATGAGAATATACCACTCAATTTAAAAAATTAAGAAGTCTCAGTATTAAAACAACTATATAAAATACTCACATGTATATATTTAATTATTATATATATTAATACGGATTTATTATATATATATGCATATTAATATTAGTAAAAATATTATATGATTATTTTGTTTGGATGGTTGAATTTAAATGGCATATTTCGAATCGGTCACTATATTTATCTGACATGAGAAGGGAAAGCGAGAGAATAATTTCTGCATGGCTTTATTTATGCTATTATTAATTAATGAATAGTTTATTTTATGTGCAATACAAGCAATATTTGTCTCATTATTGTTATTATTATTGTCTAATTAATCATGTTTATGCTTCAACTAATCATTGTATCATTCATTACTTTTCTTCTAACTTGATGAAAAATGGCACATGCTAATGCCATCACTTTATCAACATTATCTCCTTCTTAATATTAATCCATATGAGGATTAGATTAGAAAGCTCAACGTTCTGAAACTTGTTTTCTTTCTTTTAATTTTCTTTCATCTATTAAATCAGATATGTTTTTACCTATTCATAGTGAATAAGTTCTAAAATGTAAGTTAATACGATGCCATAACATGGTTTATTTGTAATATTGCTGTATTTGTTTAATCTTATCTTTATACTTTGATTAGATACTTAAAATATACCAAAATATTATTATTCTACATTTATGATTATAATATTTAATTCCAAGTTTATATAATATTATTTTAAAAAAACACACTCATTTATTCTTGAAGTACTTTAAATGAAATATACATTTTTTTTAATTTTTAAATAAATATTTACTTCTCCTATGTATCAAGTATATTTATTTTATTTTATTTAATAAACTTATACACTCACATTTTGTGCTATGTGATTTAATAAAAAAGACTTAAATTACCTTTTCATTATATGATTTGTTATTTGCTCAATTTAATTCCTCTATTAATATTTTTTTTAAAAAGTGTAAGAATGTGGTATTTCAAGATTTAATTAAAATTTATTAAATTTAAAAAATACTTTTGTTGAAATTATCATTGTTAATGTTTTAAACTCCCGTTTAAGAATATGCAGAAAAACATTTTGACGTAGATCCACAAAAAAAAAAAGTACATTACTGAGAAAAACAAAAATAGAGAGGATCTTTTTGCATGTCTCAGATGGACCTCATTTAAAACTCATTTCTCAATTATGCAAACATAAAAGTTGTAATAGTTTATGCATATAGTTTGTATTCAAAACAAATTTTACAATGCAAAACAAACCAAATCAACAATGGAGATATTCATGGACCATGATTTTATTTTCTTCATAAAATAAACAAATAAAAAAAATCTTCAAAATAGATCTGCACATTTTATTTCCTAAAATAGACCTGTTTATTCTGCAAGTTCAGAATTCGGTTTTATTTTATGCTGAAAAATATTTGGAAGTAGTCTTTAAAGACTTTGTTACTGTAGTAAAATTGTTCTATAATAAAATCCTAACTAATTGATAATGAAGTTGAAGTTTTCATTTCAATATTTTAATTTAAAAAATCTCCTTCCAAATTAAACTTATAGTTAAAATTTTGATGAAGATCATTTTATAATTATTTAATTTCATGAAAAATAAAGTTATAATTTCATGAAACACAAGGTAAATCTAATTTTATCATTCACCCTCTTACCATTATTAAATAACAAAAATAAAAAAAGAACTTCCTTCCTGTTTTTCTTTCTTCCTATTCATGTAGATATTTTTAAGATTCTTACCAAGTACATTCAGTGGTGGATTCCTAGACAGAATTCAAATTGTCAATAGAAAGATTAACAGATAAGAAAACAAAGACAATGACACATCCAAGTCTTTTGAACTAGTTAAGATAAAATTAGATATATAAAATCCAAAAGGTAACTTTACTAAAAAGTGCAGTGATGAAAGATTTAAATCTTTTTTACTTCACCATGTGAGAACTGACACAAACATATTTTTTGCCTTTAAGCACTACCATTGCATGCTGAGTTATTCACCCATTGCTCAACATCATCCATAGTTAGAGTAGCATATTCTCAATTTCCCTTTCTTTCTATTATTTGTGGCCAAAAGTGGCATATTCTTGATCATTATTCTTTTCAAAATCAAGGATAGTCTCTAATATTCCTTCCAAGTAAATCACAATTAGCTTCTTCCTACCAGTCTTTTTCTTTTTCCTCACATTCTCTTACACTTGGAAGGGATCCAAAAAGCCTTGATTCCTACATTGAATTCTCTCTCGTCATTGCAATCTTCTTGCAGCAGGATCAAGGAACTTTTCTGTGCACTAACATCCTAGCCTTGAATGATGCATAAGCAGACACCATACACTACAGAATGACAGTTGGAATAGAGAAGTAACAATGGCTGATACTAAGCTACTAGTAGTGGCCAAAGTCCCCTCGGCATTGGAGATGAGGCCCCCATTGACTTTGGAACGAAACACAAGAAAAATAAAAGCAAAGCTATGCAACACTTTGTTCTGGCTCATTACCCACCAAGAAAACATTCTGTCCATCTGTTTTCCTTTACTTGATTGAAGAATATTTTCCAATTGCCTTTGTAACTTTATAATCTTTCATGGGAGGGGGAAAAAGGATAAGTTTACAAGCTTTTTTCATGGCACATGGATCAAACGCTTTTGCTTTTTAATGGGCCAACAAAACATATAAAAGCAAATACGCAACATCGGGATCTGGTGAAACAGGTTCAAGACTGTTCAGGTACGAACATGATTGGTACCTGAAATCGTGGTGAGATGCATATATAATTCCCTGTGAACACTGATGTCATGACCCACAATTAATCAGTTTGAGTTATTTGTTTTAAGATTGGGGAGCAAAATATATAATCAATGCTTGTACAACAAAACTATTAGCTTCAATTGAAGATTTTACATGCTTTGTTTACCTGAGTTCTTGGTCTGCATTTTGGTTTACTTTAAACTCACATGCATACTAATAGGAAGTGTCATAACTTGTTTTACAGTGTGTAAGCAACTTTTCATAATGAAGAAAATTCCATCATATTTAGAGTACAACAATGTCAATTAGTTAACTGGTTAAGGTTTCTTAGTAAACACTTCACTAAGGGCTTGAAGCAAATCAAAGGCTCACAAGCTGAGTCCATTAATTTCTAGACAAGTTCACATGAAGGCCCATGACAAGATTAAGGAATTCTCCCTTGAATGGTAAGAAACAAAGAGCTCGAAAGCCCCAGAAATGTTTGGTTCAAATCCTACTTTGCTGCTTGTAGTCACATTTCCTTTCATTCCCAGAAAAAATCCAGAATGTAAAAATTACTTTAGGAACAGAAAGCAACAGACAATAGACGATATTGACATTTGCAACAGAAAACCAGTGTTGAAGGTAACATTTAATAACAGAAAGCAATGGTAAAAAAAGGTAATTCCAATCTGGCATGTCATTACTGATTTCCTAAGATTCATGAAGACTATTTGGTCTGTCTTATTCTTCAGACACTGGTCAAAAACAATAACAATAAACTTTAGGAACATTTTGTGAGGATGTGACCGAGACAACAATGGGGAGAGAAGAGAAAGATTTTTTTCGAGTGCATGTAATATGCTTAGGACATATTGTTGCATCAATTGGTTTCACACAAGTTACAAATTATATTCTATAAAAAAAACTGTAGTGATGACAAAATTCATAATGCAAGGAATCACATCTTGCTTACACACATCCTCCTACTACAAATACAAGTTTTGGATTGTGTAAACTATGATGGGCACGAAGATTCTCCATTTGGTAAAGGTAGTTTCCTCTGGCATCGTAATAGAAAAGGAACATGTCAGAACCACCAATAATGGGCAACTTTCCATCCATCACCAGGACCCAAAGAATATAAAGAATTTTAGTGCTTCAGTAAACTGGTGCTACTGAATTAATTCCTTCACTAGTGAAAATTCCTAGAGATAGCATAATGCCGTCATCCCTATTATAATGCGGTCAATCAACAAGGACGTTGCAGCTACATTTTGCTTGCTTAAAAAATACAGATGCTGAATTTAAATGGAACAGTTCGTCTACTGCAGTGTCTGTAAATTGAAAGCCAAAGAAGTTACATAACAATCACATCGGGGGAATCCTTATTTGACTGAATTAGATTAGAACAAGTAGCAAGGTAATTAATTTGAACTCTGTTGAAAAAGATCACAGAGAGCATCAACAATTTGAAATGTTGAAACTATTAATCTATCAAGTTCTATAGGGAAAGAGAATGACATTCAAACCTAAAGCACAAAAGAAGAACAATACATACCTTTCTATAGTTAGAAAGGAAATACATACCTTTCTATACTTAAAAAGGAAGAGGTGGACTCAACCTTATAAAATATCTTTATAATTTTTCTCATGGGAAATTGTAATTTGTGCATGAAACTATATTATTATGAATGGTCTGAGCTTGATAACGAAACTTGATAAACATAATGAATACTCAATAGAATAGATTTTAATGTTTTTAAAAGTAAACTTTAAACCTACTAAATTTGCACTTATTTATATACTACAAATAAATACATGCTATAATTTTTAGTCGAACAAAGACAATTCAATTCAAATCAACCAAAACAAAAAAAATGTGTAGATTTCATAAATATGAAATAAATCATACAAAAATTAAAATTAAGAAAATCATGTAAGAATAACATTATATTATATTAAGAAAATTGTGGATTTATGTACTATTAGTAGCGGAGAGTTTATTATTTTTTTTATGATGATAAAAAAAAATTAAAAATTTAGTCATTATAATAATTATTAAAATAAAAAATATTATTAAAATTTATATTAAAGTTATTAAAATTAAAATTATATTTATAGTCTCATTGTGAGTAGCTTTTTGTAGAGATAGTAAAATTAGTAAAAAAAAGGTTGTTTGAGTTTAAAAGAAATAAATAAAATCAATAAAAGTAAAGAATTATAAAATAGAAAAAAAATTGTAAATAAATATGGACACTAAAAAAATAGTTATAAGGAAAATCTCTTTATTTATAGTATAGATGAAAATTTAGATTAATAAAAAAATAAAATTATCTTATTAAAAGATGTTACCAAAATAATTACAAAAATTCAATCATCTTATATTAAAATAATAGTATAGATAAAAATCTTCTTACTTTTTTTTATAAATTAAATACTTTTAACTTTCATTTCATTGTCCGCATATTTTCTTTATCCATTTTTCTTTCTCCCTACACATCAAATAAACTTATTTTTTTAAGTGGAAAGAAAAAAAAATCACTGATGTAAAAAAAAACAATTTGGTGTCGTTTTGAGTTAGGGTTGTGTATTGGGTGATCTCTTTGTTCTGACAACGGAACATTCAACAGTGGCCGTAGAGATGCAGTGCGCGCGATTAATTACTATGCTCTAAATGCGCGGATTAAGCACAGCGTGGAGGTACTAGATTGCTTTATTTATGTTAGCTGAAACCGTCTGAATTGTATGAGAATACGTTTTATGTTAATTTTGGATAGTTTGATGTATCTGTTATAGTGAAAGAAAATTTAGACTCTTTTTCCCTCTTGTTGTTCTTGCATATGAAGTTGTGTTTTCTTATAATTTTTGTCTAAGCAGGGAAGAATGCAAGCTGTGCATGCTCTGGCCCTGTGCACATTCATGATCACGTCTTTAGAAACCCAGATTTTGAGCAATGGAAAATGTTGGATTGAAGGCGCTTTAACGAAGTGAATCCTTCCCGTGCTGGAATTGATATCACATTGTCCAATATGGCTTTTCAGTCGCTCTTTTCAAAGTATAAAACCTTACCTTCTTTCTTTTGCACCCTTGTCCAACACAAAGTCAATTACCACCACATTCATTCTTTCCCAAACCCACAAGTGTCAGCGCCATTGTTACCAGACCTTGTCAATGAGATATCCCGTCTACTCAGTGACCACCGATACCCTCACCATGATCTAGAACTCTCTCTCAAGCCATTTTCACCACAAATATCTACTAATTTGGTTGAACAGGTCCTGAAAAGGTGCAAGAATATTGGCTTCTCGGCCCACAGATTCTTTCTTTGGGCTCGATCAATTCCAGGTTTTCAGCACAGTGATCTGAGCTTCCACATTTTGGTAGAAATCTTGGGAAGTTGCCAACAGTTTGCCATACTATGGGATTTTCTCATAGAAATGAGAGACTCTCGTTCGTATGTAATCAACGCTGACATTTTCTGGCTCATTTTCAAGGCATATAGCCGGGCTAATTTACCAGATGGTGCAATTCGGTCTTTCAATAGAATGGACGAGTTTGGAATTACGCCAACTGTTCATGATTTGGATAAGCTGTTGTACTTTTTATGCAAAAGGAAGCATCTCAAGCAGGCTCAACAATTTTTTGACAAAGCTAAGAATCGCTTCTCTTTATCCGCTAAAACTTACAGCATTTTGATAAGTGGATGGGGTGAGATTGGTGATTCAGATAAAGTCCACGAGTTGTTTGAAGCAATGCTTGGACAAGGATGTCCATTGGATTTGCTTGCATATAATAATTTGTTAGGCGCTCTTTGCAAAAGTGGTTGTGTGGATGAAGCTAAGAAATTTTTTCATGATATGTTATTAAAAGGAGTTGAGCCAGATGCTTTTACTTATTCAATATTCATTCACTTTTATTGCAATGCAAATAATGTGCAATCAGCTTTCAGGGTTCTTGATAAAATGAAAAGGTACAACCTTTTGCCTAATGTGTTTACATACAATTGTATTATAAAACGACTTTGTAAGAATGAACTTGTGGAAGAAGCTTATCAATTGTTGGATGAAATGATTTCTATAGGAGTTAAACCAGACATTTGGAGCTATAATGCAATACAAGCTTACCATTGTGATCATTGTGAGGTCAATAGGGCCCTGAGGTTAATGTTTAGAATGGAAAAAGATAACTGTCTTCCTGATCGCCATACATATAACATGGTCCTCAAATTGTTGATCAGGATAGGAAGGTTTGATAAGGTAACTGAAGTTTGGGAGAACATGGTGAACAAAAGTTTTTTTCCATCTGTCTCAACATATTCTGTCTTGATTCATGGTTTTTGTAAGAAGAAAGGAAAGCTGGAGGAGGCATGTAAGTATTTTGAAATGATGATTGATGAAGGAATACCACCTTATGTTACTACTGTTGAGCTACTGAGGAATCGACTCTTGGGTTTAGGGCTTTTAGATCACATTGAAATACTGATTGATAAAATGAGGCAGAGCAGTTCCCATGCAATTCAAGAATTGGCAAATATTATGATTGGTAATAGAGCAGCTCGTAATAATACTTTGAGACGTGACGAGACAGACATAGAAAGTGACTGAAGAAGTAGCTATTTGTTTATCATAATACTTTCTCATTATTCTATTTTGACAAATATGTGGAGGAAACCACTTCATTACTGCATAGCACATATTAAATCTGTGGGCTACGGTTAACTGGTGCATTTTGAGTTTCTTACTATTATTATAATTCTTCAACGTAGCTTGTATGAATATTTCAGATGCAAGGTAATCTAAACTTTAGTCATTACGTGTGGGTGAGATTTAGCATTATGCAACTTCTTTTACGGTTGTATGTGGGTTGTTCATGCATGTGAATTTTGTGAACTTATCGTTTCCGTAATTTTATGGATGAGAAGCTGCTCCAGCATTTGGATGCTACCAAACTGGTCCTGATATTTGTATAAAATAGACATCAAAAGGATAAGAGGAAAGGCAAAGGTATATGTAGCTGATCAAATGGAAGGGGAACAAACATGCATTAAGAGTTAAGATGCTCTACATCATGGGATATGATTGAAGAAAATTATTACTATAACTTGGGATATGCCTCCTCTTCCTCCTCTTAAGGTTTTTTATTTCTTTATTCTCTGCATGATTTTTTCCCCCTTGCATTTTAACACTGAATTCATGAATGATCCTTACCTTCTTTGCATAAGTGGCCTTGTGTGTTCTTAATTCAATGTTATTTGAATTGATTAATGTGTAGGAATGATAAAGCTGGGTGGATTTCAACGATAAGCCTTTTTTTGTTCTAAAACACAAATTAAATTAAATTGAGGTCTCATATTTAAACAGGTACACTGTGTGGGTGGATTTATAAGTACATTGAGGTTACCGTGTATGCATGTGTTGTTATCTTGGTTTGTACCTTAAGCGAAGGAAACATTTTGCTTGAGTTTTGAAATGTTAATTTGTGAGGGGTTGCTGTTGCATCTTCTTCTGACCACCCAGGAGGTTGAAATATAGTGGTTCCGCATCATGCTTATCCATCTATGTTTTATGGGAGAATGACTTGCAATGGATCACTTCTGGAGGCCTGATTTTATGGTGATTCATCCTCATTTTGAATTTTATCCGGAGCAATGTGATGTTTGTTAGAATCCCTCCCCTATTTAGTCTATTTAGAATTGTTGCATTGCATGAGTATGAATGGTTGTTTCCAACAACTTAATGTGTGTTAGTTTGGATTAGTTTGTCTGACATGTTTGCATAGCTGCTATTAGTTACATGCTTATTTTATGAATGCAATTCTTCTTAAAAAAAAATCTTTGTTGTTTTTGCAGACAAAGTTATTAGTAAAATGGGTGAAGGGACGAATGATTGGTTTCCAATAATTTTATTTCAATAGTCTGCATTTTCTAGATCTATTACATTAATATGTATTCTTAGAGCGTTGGCCTAAGGCGGTTGTCTAAAACTATGCAGGAGCTTTTGGTCAAGTTTTGGAATGTTTTGCTTATGAAAAGAAAGACATTTGTGGCAAGTAAAACAGTTTGTTCCATAAATTAGTACTGAGGCTGAATGACCGAAATTCATGTCTTGCTGAGGCTAGCCAGATATGATGTTGATGGTGCGCGTTTCTGGTTGTCTTTCAGTATTTGTTATAAATGCTAAAAGTTATTGAGGTATAAGTTGGTTTCATTTTTGCAGATGTGTACAAATACGGAGTTGGGTTGACTATTGTAACATATTTGTATTGTAAGTATTTATTGATATTTTTAATTTGATGAAATGACAAGAATGTCCGTTCAATCATGTTTAAGTATTGTGAGTTAAAAATTTTGTGGATGGATTAAAATGGTTTCAATATGTATTTGAGAAAAGCTGTTAAAAATTGTACTTGAGGTGTTTGGACCAAGATTATGCGATTTTCTCCACAAAAAACAGCTATCATTCTTGTCCTATTGATATTGTTCGGGAGTTTGGCAGACAACTTTTGGAGTTTGTAGCGTGTGTGTACATATCTTGTACTACTAAATTATATTTTGTGTATTTGATACTCTGTTGGGAGTTTATGATGTACAATATTAAGTTAACAAGTCATTTATTTATGGATAATAAAATTCTTAAATATTTAAACTAAATGTTTGTTGAATTGACACAGTGGATAATTTTCACCAATTGTATCTTGAAGTCATTTACTGTCCCTCATCCGTAGTTATGCATGCCTTATGCTGATCCACACTGATTTGAAGATTATTCTTCTTGTCTCGCCAGAATTCATTGAAGTGTCAGACTATAAGGTATCATCTTAATTATCTCCTACTATCCTGATTCGATTTCATTTATAACTTATCAGCTACTGACACTAATGTGTTAGCACTAGTGGAGGGGTGTATGTAAGTGACTTTTGGATCATGCAATTGCATTTCTCCTTAGGTCAAAAGTGATCGGCAGGAATTTATTCGTCTTCTATACTTCTTGCATTGCTCAATTCAATAATTCTTGGACAATTTAAGAGAGTGGTGTCATTTTGTCTTAAAATGGGTAAATGTTAATTTTTTTACAGAAATGGATAAATCCTACTTGGAACACGATTTTAAAAATTATGTTTATAAGCACGACATTGGCTCTCATAAGTCTCCAACATTGAAACTGTGCTCTCAAACACGGTTTTATTTTTTCTAAAGCAATCGTGGTTAGAAACATGATTTCATTTGTTTTTGAAAATCACGTCATTAAACACAACTTTGTTTTATATTTTGAAAATCATGTTATGATAGTAGCAAATATCTCTACAGGGTCACTTAGTGGTAATGTCAATGTTTCCATCTTTGTCATAATAACTATTATTACTTTCATCATTATCCTTATCACTTCTATTATCATCATTATCGTTAGAGTTATTTATTTACTATTATTGTCATGTATCATTTATTACTTATTATTGCGATTTTCATTATTATTATTATTGTTATAAACTGTTGTTATTGTTATTAGCTTTATTAATACTGCTAATATTAATAGAATTACTAATATCATAATTATCGTTGTAATTTTTTTTTTAAGTTATCTGTGATGTAATGACTACCAAAAGAGTTTTATACTTATTCAAATTTGTTATGTTGAAACTTGCACGCATAATGAATGGTGGTTTGGTCGGTTGCTATGAAATAAATGATTTTGCTTTTTTTTCATCTCATGACGCTGTTTAAAGGACTAAACATGCTCTTAATAATCGTTCATTTTGTGGGTCTAACTATTGTAGAGAGCTTCACAAAAAGTAAAAAGGATATTAAAAAATTATGACGCTTCAAATATGTAATTATTTATTAATTTAAAATATAGTATTATTATTACTTAATAACCTTTAAAATAAGCGCACTTATGCCTTAACAACTTGGGCATGTTGCACCTGTACACAAGCACACAAAAGTGATTGACTAGAAATTGAAAACGTTGAATCAAGAATTTTATAATAAATTTAATTAGTTTTAAAAGTAGTTTTTGAAGAAAGATGAATTTACATTGTTCTTAAGCGCTTGGAAGTAGTAGTCTCGATGGTGATTTTGGTTTTCGGCTATAGTCTTCAGTCTCAGGTCTCGGAGGTATGGTATCTAAAGGTATATCTTTGTCTCTTTGATGTGTATTTATAAGAACATAGGATAGAATAAATGTATACCTTTGTGTCATTTTTTGAAGTATATTTATAAAAATATAAGGTGGAATAATGTTTGACACAACTTATCAAATTAATTTTTTGATTAAAGAACATGTATTTTGCTTAATTAAGGGTTATGTAACACAGACACTAAACACTGATACGACACATACGGATACGGAGATACGTAAAATCTGTAAAATGTAGGATACGGGAACATGGATCTATATATTATATAATTATAAATTATATAAATTGACAATAAAAATTTATATGCACAAGTATGTTCCAGATTTCTTTTTGGAACAGAAAGATGTTTTTCATGACTGGTTCACAATGATTTGTTTCTTATTTTTATAATCATAATAACAATTTATACAATAAAGTTTGAATTTTGAAAAAATTAATGTATTTTTCATTTTTAAAATTGTGTTAGAACCATACTAGAATTGTCAGAAATCTAACAAATACTTTTTGAATTGGACACTTCACGGATACGTGTCATACGAGTGTCAGTGTCTGATACGAGTGTCGGTATACCATACAAATATCGGACATCGGACACCGACACGTCATTTAGGAGGAGTGTCTGAGCTTCATAGATTAAGGGTCTTGCCTTCAAATAGTGTGTGCCGTTTGAAATAATAAACGTTGAATTAACTGCCACTAAGGTTGTAGTAGTACTATGTCGCTTTCTGTGTGTCAATGATTTGGGCTACAGGCAAGGAAATGTCAACAAAGTTGGAGAAGAATAGTTTAAGCTCCTACTAGAATATGAATCAACTAGAATACTTTTGTACATAGAGTGGGAAAAAGGAAGAAACAAAGTAATAGGAGCATAGAAAAAAATGGGCTCAACGACAGATTTGGAGATAGAGGAAAGTGATTCAGAAGAAGCAGTGAGTGGTAAAGGAACATGGAAGCACGCAGCTTTCCATGTTGCCACCACCATTGCCACCCCTGCTGCTTATGCCCCTTTGCCCTTTGCTATTGCTTCTCTCGGTTGGCCTCTTGGTAAATTTCTTCTTTTCTTTCTCTTTCATTATTTCTTCTTTTCTGATTGTTCTTAGCAGAAATTGAGGTCTCTTACACCTTCTATAGATGATATTTGACATGCACATATTTGGGTATAGGAAGAACATGAATGGAAAGAGATATCTTACTAAAATTGGTTATCTTATATGAATAATATAGTTATATAAAAGAATCATATGACTGTAGTTGTGTTATTGATAATAATATAGTAATTTTTCTTATATAATAATCAGGTTACTTAATTATTAAATTCTAGAGTAGTCTGAGAGTCCTTGTCAATTTTTATAATTTTTTTCATTTCAAGTGAAGCCAGTTTCATATGTTTTGTTCTGCATATGTTGAATAATTAGTTAACTGTTTTTTTGTCTGTGTTTCTCTCTATGAATGGTTTCAGGTGTGAGTAGTCTGGTGACTGCAACACTAGCCACCTGTTACTCTAGCTTTTTGATCGCTTCTTTGTGGAAATGGAACGGAGAGAAGCACCTTACCTACAGACATCTTGCACATAGTATTTTCGGTTGGTTTTACTGCAGATAGCTTCCTTACCACCTTATCCACATCTTCCTAATTTTTTTCTAACTAATTTGTAATAAGAACAGTACTGTTAGCCCCCTAATATGTACACAATATTTATGATGACTGTCATATTCAATAGTCTAATTTTTCTTTGCAGCTTTGTGCTAGCTGCACTCCATATATATATATATATATATATATATATATTATTGACTTCTTGTTTATTGATTCCTGAAGGATTCTGGGGGTACTGGTCTATTGCCATTTTTCAGCAGGTGGCTTCTCTGGGAAATAACATTGCTATCCAAATTGCAGCTGGCAGCAGCCTTAAGGTTATGCATCTACCCAGATTTTGTTGAATAAATAGTGATAGCCTGATAGGACATATATCATATATGTTCCATTGTTTCTAGTAACCTTCTTTCATTAACTTCAAGTCTTTTCATATTAAATCTTCTTATGGACAACAAAGACCATTTGTTTCCATTTTGAAGATGTGGATATGTTCTAATTCCATGTTCATACAGGCAGTTTACAAGCACTGTCACCATAATGGAACATTGACCCTGCAGCATTTTATTATTTTCTTTGGAATCTTTGAACTACTTCTCTCCCAGCTCCCGGATATTCACTCACTGAGATGGGTAAATGCATTGTGTACTTTCAGCACAATTGGCTTTGCTGGTACAACCATTGGTGTTACCATTTACAATGGTAAGCTGGTGGTGATGGATCTTCTTCTTCCTGTCTGTCAAAGCCTCAATACTGTTGATTCCTCCTCTTGATTTCACGGTGATAAAATGTTTGACTATTTGGTTTCCAACATCTCTTAGGGAAGAAGATTGATAGGACTTCAGTAAGTTATAGTTTGCAGGGTAGCTCTGTTTCTAAGTTCTTCAAAGCCTTCAATGCCCTTGGGACCATTGCCTTTTCATTTGGTGATGCAATGCTTCCAGAAATACAGGTATCCATTACTTCTAAGTCTCTTACATTGTTACACGTGTTCTTTTGCCTTTCAATTGTAAACAAGGTTTTAGTTTGCGGTTGTGGTCTCATCATGATCCTTGATGTTGTAGTGAAAAATTATGGATAAATGTGGCCAACAACAATTGTGCTCATTGACTCCAAAAAACCTTGATGTTGTAGTAGTTGAAACAGCAGGCACAGACAGTTCTTTAAAAAACCTTGATTGTAAATGGTCACTGGGCCTTTTGTGACACTGTATTCCTTTTCCAGAATACGGTGAGAGAACCTGCTAAGAGGAATATGTACAAAAGCATATCAGCAGCATATACTGTCATTGTGTTGACTTACTGGCAATTGGCCTTCTCTGGATACTGGGCTTTTGGATCAGAAGTCCAACCTTATATTTTAGCTTCACTGTCTATTCCAGAATGGACTATTGTTATGGCAAATTTGTTTGCAGCAATTCAAATATGTGGATGCTTTCAGGTACCTTCTCTAGCACTTCAATATAAGAGTACTTCTTTGAAACATCTTGTGGCAAAGTCTAGACAAGAGTGGTGAATATTAGTATTTTCTTTTTAGTCATCACTGGCAGCGGTAGATAAGCATGCATCATATCTAAATCCCCAGGTTATTTTTAGAGAAATTATTTGGTAGTTCAGTAACAAAATTTCTAAGGTCAATCAATCTTTTGTCACTTTTTACCAGAAAGAATTAATAATATTACGCAGTTATATATTGTGATAGAAATTATGATGATATGAGATCACCTAATTTTTTGTTATTCCTGGTGCGAAACCTCTACCATGGTTCAAATTCCTTTACTAATGGAGTTCTTTGCTTGCATCATTTGTCAGATATACTGCAGGCCAACATATGCCTATTTTGAGGAAAGAACAGGGTCCAAGTCTAACAAATCTACTAGCTATTTTCTCTTCAAAAGACTTGTTTTTACTTCCTTATACATGGTTCTTGTTACTCTTATTGCTGCGGCATTTCCCTTCTTTGGAGATTTTGTTTCCATCTGTGGGGCAGTTGGGTTTACTCCTTTGGACTTTGTGTTCCCTGCTTTAGCATACCTTAAGGCTACAAGAACCGCTAATAACTCTAAACTTGGCCCTTACCTGCGACTATTCAATATTTTAGTAGCTACCTTGTTTTCATTAGTTGCTATCTTGGGTTGCATTGGTGCAGTCAGATTCATAGTAGAAGATATTAAGAACTACAACTTCTTCCATGATATGTGAGAATTTTGGGCTGCCCCAAACATTGTTTTCACCTTTTTTATCTTTGGGTAAGTTGTACTTTTATCATACATTTTTTTTTTCCTTTCAAATCAGCAACTATAAAATTATACACTCCATACATCAGCAGTTTTAGAGTGTGCATGTAAAGTTTCATGATCTTTATCCCGCTTGAAAGATTAAGAAACATAATGGTTGGTGATAATTTCATTAAAGTGGTGATGAAGAGGTTGGTCATGTACAGTGTTTTCTGGAGCTTTCTTGTCATACATAATTCATTTTTTTTCCTATTTCTGGATCTTTACTCGTTGTCTCAACCAGCACCAAATTTAATATGAATGTTAGATAATTGGACCGTAACGCTTCACTGGTCAACATCCTTTCATACCCCGACTTTATAGATTGACGCATTTTTTTACATTATTTAGATCCTATTATTATTTTCTTAAGATAGTTAAAATCTTAACATTGCACTTAGTCACCAATTTCTTACGAAAAAAAGGCATAAAAAGCTATATGAAAAGGATTTTTTTTTTTTTGTTGAGATAGCAGAAACTATGGTAAAATAAAAGTTACTTAATTAATTGTTTTGCCTTTTTGGCGCCATTAGATGGCAAGAACCCGTTACTACCGACGTTTGGGTTCACACTGAATAGTTGATAAGTACTTAACAGAGGTTCGTCACAGTCACAAAAGCTGTTATTACACCGAAACGACACGAAGCACCTCCTTTCAAACACGTTCCTCCGGAACAGAATACCAACTTCGTCTTCACGTTCCGGTTAGGGTTAGGGTTTTCAACTTCCACGCAATGTCGTCTATTAGTCCCTCAACCCTCCCCTCTGGTTACAGTTCAATCCCTTCCTTCTCACGCGCCACCGCTCCCGCAGGCTTTTCCACGCGCCGTCCATGGGAGGAGTTTTTCGCGATGCGCTCGTTCACACTCATCTACTCCCTCGGCGAAGCCATGCTCCGTGTCAGGCGCAATCTTGGCCACTTCCGTGTGAATTACGCCATGATCGGGCTCTTAGTCCTGTTCCTCAGCCTCCTCTGGCAACCGATTTCCCTCATCGTGTTTATTGCCGTGTTCACCGCGTGGTTCTTTCTCTACTTCTTTCGTGACGGCCCTGTCGTCGTGCTCCACCGCGCGCTCGACGATCGCCTCGTCCTCGCCGCGCTCTCTGCCCTCACCGTGGCGGCCCTCGTCCTCACTGGCGTTTGGCTGAACGTGGTTGTAGCGCTGCTCGTTGCGACGGCGGCGGTGTTGCTGCATGCGTCGTTTCGGAACACCGAGGATTTATATGTGGATGAGTTGGAAGTTTCGGTTGGAGGTTTGGTTTCGGTTGTTGACGGTAGCCCAACGAAACGAACAGGGTACACTAGAATGTAGTTAGCTGTGGTATATACAATAATTCGTTTCGTTTAGGCGTTTTAGGTTTTGGTCAATTGGAAATGTAATTGTGTCCATATGATAGTTTCACTTACCGTGTTGTTAGCATGGAATGGGTTCGATGGTGACCCTTTCTTTTTTTCGTGTTCTCTGAACTCTTTGTAAATTCTTGGATCGGTACTCATTGGTTGAAGCATTCGCATTCAATTTCTGTATTTTGAGTTCCAATTCGATTTATGGTCTGGTTTGTTGTGCTTTCTTGCATTTGTAATTGGTTAGCGATAGAGGATAAGAATTGGTTTTTTTGTCGAGGGAGTGTAGAGAGATTTTCGTTGATTTGAAGAGTGGATCATTTTGGTTATTCGTTTGTTGTTTCTACGTGTGGTGATCGTATCAGTTTGCTATTCTTGTTCTTTTTGTGAGTATATCATATGATCAAATTAAGAACATATGTTCCTTAATGGCATTCCTCTTGTGTAATCTTGTGCTTTTTGGAGTGGTTTGATTGCTGTTGTTTTGAGATTTGATTTTGTTGATAGACTGGCTTTTGTTATGCTGTGAAGATGATGCGCTACAGAGCCTCTTCTGGTCCCTTGTGTGAATTAAGTATCGAGAGTTGCTGGGTTGTTAGTGTCCAACATTTGAGAGAATTGAAAAGAGAACCACATATTGCCAAATTATTATTGTCTAATTAAACCATATGTCAAAGTAACTGCCAAAATGTTTAGCTGACACCTAATTTAATCAATGCCAGTTACCTCTTTTTGTGAGATCTAATCTCACAAACATGTATGTAAGGACAGAATGTAAAGCTTACTCAATCAGCCTGAGGTTGAAACTCTTCACTCATCCATTCTTTAGTACTCTTTTGTGTTCTTTTCTGAAATGTTGTTTCCTGATTTGATCATAGGAGGCATTTGGATCTGCAGTTCTCAAGACTTTGGGTAAATTGCATATGAAAAAAGAAAATCTGTTTTCATTTCTTGTTTTACTAATAACTATAAATTTGTCACTTTGTTTTAAAATATCTCTATAGGAAATGGTGCAAACAACTTTTTATTGTTTTCACTATTTATCGTGCAATATTCAGAAACAATGAATTGATGAAAAGGATGTAGTTCTTTTGTATTGATGAGTTAAAACAGGAAATGAAATATAACATTTTTGCCCCCCAACTAAAGTTGGCTCTTAAATTCCCAAATATTTCTTGGTTATTCAGATATAAAGTATATGTAATATGTCCATGTTTCATGTAATATTTTGGTTATCATATCACTTGTCTCTTTTTCTTTCTATCTTTTGCTTCCCTCCAACTATCCACCTTGGGATGGAATTTAGCATTTTTCAATCATTTCTCTGTCATCATCTAATAGCATTAGTCATTGGAGACTTTATTTGAGATGGTAACAAAGTAACCAAGTGGTCATCAGTTTGTGTGAGAGGGCATTGCAGGAGTGTAATAAACATGTTTTTGCCTAATTTAAGCTTTTGGGGAATTGGTTTCTAGACTTCAGGGTTTAAAATGCAAGTAATGCAAACACACATAGAGATAAAAAGGTGAATATACATGGAATGGTTTTATATCTTACACACACATCTATTCGAGTATGTGTCCAGTACGTGTATGCACCTGCTTACTCTATATCTTGTGCTGAAATTCTACTTATTGTGAAAAGTGGGATAGTAATGATTAACTATAGAGCTGTTGGACATGAAGGTGAAAATAAAGATTGTTAATTAGAAGCTCTTGTGTGAAATAAGAAGTTATGGTGTACACTTGCCAAGAGGAGAAATAGGATAGGAGTTGGTATGTGCAGGACATGACTTTAGGAGTTTATAGATGGACAAAAGAAAGTTGTTTGGCAATTACTCGTGCCTTCCATCATGGTCCCTGCCTCTGTGAAACACCAAAATACCTTTTTCCACTCTGAATTCTTCCTACACCTCTATTTCCAGCACACCTTCACGTCATTTCAAACACTTTATTGCTACCGTGCTTCCGTGGAAGAGATTTGGAATTGCATTTTTTGGAACCACAACTGAGTTCCAACTAGTCTTTTTTCATTATTATGACTAAACTCTTTTTGGCATACATTCAATATTTTTTTATGGTTAGAACAAAACAATGGACTGGGAGAGGGGTTTATAAGTAGGGAGGTGTATGCACGTAAATTTTCCAATAATAACATTTCACATTATTTATTTTATTATTATTATTATTATTATATATGTATATATATTTCATATTTATTTTTCTTTCATCATTACAAGTCAAGACTTTCTTTTCTTTTCCACCATCTTTACCACAGCCAAACTCATTTTCTAGGCTTTTTCTCTTGAAATCAATTAAAGCAAACGAAAAAAGCCTCACATATTCACTTGATTCCATTGTAGTGTGAAATAAAACTCACAAGGGTACTATTTTGATTTTAAAATATACAGGAGTGCATGTAAAAAATATGGGGTGTAGGAAGCAATTGTTAAGCTGTTTTTATCCCGCTGTCACCATAACCCAACATTTCAATTATTTATTTCATTTTATAGATTTTTATATTTTAGAGAACCAGAATAATATAAAATGTCAAATAGAAAATATCAATATGGTTTTAAAAAGAATAAATAATTTAATTGAATCTTAGCACAATGCTCTGGATGAATTTGTTATTTTTCATAAAAAAAATATATAACAATTCGTCTATGGATAATTTTGAAAATATTGATAGTACAATAAAGAGCAAGAAAAACAAAAAATATTTAAATAAAAATAGATTGTTGGGAGTAAGTATTGTACATGAGAACACATAAAGCGAAGTTCCGAAAAAATATTTATGATTCATGACAATCGACAAATATTAATGAAAAATTAGAAATCTGATAATAAAAAATAGTTCAATTAGATGTGACAATTTACAATCTCCAGTAGACATTTTTATTCATCTTTTTATCAATATTTGTGTATATCAATAATCGAAACACTAGATTTAGTTAATATAAATGTTTCCAAAAATGTATAACCATAGAAAAAGTTGCGTGTTTGAAAAGTTAATATCAATAGACATTTTTCTGAATCTTAATGCAAAAGGTCTATAAACGGGTTAACCATGAACAAAAAGATTTTCTTTTGCCTTTAAATTTTCTGCCTTTGCTTAATTTGTAGACACGGCACTGTTTTTTGCTTTAACAGGATGATGATATATAATGTGATTTTGTGCTCTTGATTGGCTTGTAGATCATGAACAGAAGGAAAAATAATAAGATAAAGAAATCGAAATTGAAATGCCAAATATCCAAGAAATCATCTGTGGCATGCTCTCTAAAATCAATTACTACCAGGACCAACTCAACATCATGCTATGCTACTCCACATCCACATTTAGCATTCTACAAGGAGAGGAGATTCCTCATAATTATTCAACCTATGATCCTGCTACATAGTAGTACAGCTACTGGTAACTCATGATCAAGGGTGTAGGACCTTCCGACCATAGGTTAGGATCATCACAAAGTCTTTCCCTGAGGATCCTATGGTTGCAGGAATTCTGTGCCCTGTAGATGCCGTATCAAGCCACAATTCAACTAAATTCTGTACCTGTAGTGAAGGAAGCACAGGATGTCCCATGCATTTAATCTCAACCTGCAACAAAAGTAACTTCAGCCTGTAAGCTACAGAAGAGCAGAAAACTTTAATGATAATAAAATTGCAAAGGCTAAAACCCCAGAAGGTTCAATGAAAATTAATCCAAGTGAAGAACCAATTTGATTCCCATTGCATGAATGTATTTTACATATCCAACAAAGAATTACCTCATCCTCACTTTTCAGGCCCAGTTTCTTCACTAATAATTTTTGGATAAATGAGACCGGTATGCTTCCGTCCCTTGAGCAAAATGAATAGACAGACATGAGAAATCAGAGGTCTGTTAGTTCTATATTGGAAAAGCATTAGGAGCAGCACATATTAAGCATAGCATTCTTCCAGATGGATAAGTAGAAACTAGTACAGAGAGAGAAAGAGACATTATACGCTAGTAGTGATGTGCTACTACAGTTATTCATAGGAGGGAAGGGAGGGAAGCATCCCCACACAGTAGTAGAATTGTTCAAAGAATCTTTAAAATTGAAGTGGTCAATCATTTTGTGCATTCATGGCCTCTTTCCTTTCTATGGACAGTCACGGTTTTTTAATCTTGTCTTTTTGCTATTTACTTTTTCCAGTGTCATGCTAAAATAGCTAACATATTACCTTGATAAGCATAGGTTCTGTGGTTGATTCTCCTGTCTAATTGATGGAATGATATATCATTGACTACTGAGGTATAATCAGCCAAAGGTCAAACCAATCACTTCCTTTGGTGTGATTTGATAAGTTGCATGAAAGTTTATTATGAGTCTATTTGGACAAACTTTTAACATAAACTCCTTCAAAGCTCAAACTAGCTTATGTATTAACTAACTTATAGAAGTTCTCTCATATAACTTTTCTAAATTTTTGTTTTAATTGTGCATAAGTTAATTTTAGCTTATGAAGAAATTAATTTCATTTTTTTTTTCTTTTTATTTTTCTTTCCTAATGGGGCTTATGAAAAAGTTTATTCAAACAAATCTATACTCTATGTGTGGATGGGCTTGACATAAATATTAATGAATAGCTGAGTAGAATATTTTCATTTAAAAGCATACAATAAAGTAGTAACACTGTCTACATTGGTCCAGAAATGACAAGGAACTTACTTTATTCTTACATAACTTGAAGGAATTTGGGGTAAAGGTGCATCTCCTTCCCTGCAACATTAGTTGGAACTTAGTACACCAAGAAATATTCAAAATATGATTTATGTAATATTTCATAAATATAATAATTAGTGGATGCCAAGATAGAATTTGTTAATTCAAGTTCCAAAGATATGTTTTCTCACTGGTTTTCAGAAGCTGCTAAGGAGAACCAAATTGAATCATTCCATAAGAGATTACTGTCATTAGCATCCAGAACAGCCTGAGGTGATATTCTAGATTCTCCAAAAACAGGTTCCTTTTTTGGGCGAACTCTTCGCAATTTGTTGGGTTTTGCTGTATCTAGAGAGGCATGATCAGTGCTAATCTTTTCATCTTCAACTTTTGCCTTGCGCTTATTTTCCTTAATTTTGGCTTTCAGCACTTTAGTATCACTGTCAGTTACTTTCACGGATTCGGGTTTAGCATTAGACGCTTGCACATTAGACTTGAAAGACTTACTCCTACTTGCAGCCTCTGCTAAATAATTTAAAGTTTTCCAAAGATCCCATTTTGCTTCCTGTGTTTCAGCACCATTCTGCGGTCCTCTATTGCATATGGATTGACTATTTTTACAAGGTGACAAACTCTAAACCAATAAGAAAAACACATTATAAACTAGGGCCGGTACCATCCAGGAAAACAAATGAACCAAGATAAAACAAAAAAACCAAAGTCAACAGAACCATATATGGTAAGCACAACGAGAAGAGAGCATGAATGTCTTTCCTACCTGTCCCGCACTCTTTGCAGACTTGTTTGAAGCGTCAGGTGAGCATGAACTATCTTGACGATCTTCCAGTAATTCCTCTTCTTTTTTAATGAGCTTTTCAACAGAGAAATTAGATCCCTGCAGGCCTAGTGCCTTTCTTGTAGGTTTTGTTCTTCTTCCTGTCATGGTTGACAGTGTAGATACCCTTGGAGTGCTGACAACCAAAGATGAAAGTGATCTCTCCTTTCTTCTAGCTGGTAATAGTACTGAGGGGATAGCTACCGGTGCCTTCTGCTTTCTTTTATTGAAAGGGAAAATTTTGTTCCTTAAATCTTGCAAACTGTTATCTGGCCTGGTTATTGGAAAGATGTGCAACAGATTTTAAGAGAAAAGCTATTTCAGAAGAAAAAAACTTAGTTGCATACTTCAATGCCAAAACCATCATACAAAGAATAGTGACGAAGGCAATTAATGTAAAGCATAGATTATTATTTAAGTTTTGCAAATTTTCACATCTGGTTGAGACAGGAGACAGTTTGCAAACTATCATGCATTGTCTCTAACTAATTCACCAATCTTAATGCCTTCAGTGTTTGAGATCCAAGTTCAACATTATATGCTCTTATAGTTCAGTACCTTAGTCTTTTATGATCAAGCTCCTTTGCTAATAGGATAAATACATCAATTTTGGACAAGGACTGAAAACAATAGCACCCGGCCTCGGATAAACTGAAATTAAATCTTCTACAGACAAAGAAAAACTAATAAATTGAACTTAAATATACTCAGCTAAAGAATATTCTAAACCCCCCCTTGTCAGCCATTCCATCTATTAATTGGAACACAACTATTTTTATGATTAGTCCTTATTCTGATTCCAGCTAATATTTCAGATGAAAAATTATTAAATCAGTCTGATGGAGGTAAAGAACAATTGTTAAAATTTTCTCTTGCCTTAATTTTTGTTTTACACATTTTAAATACTTTGGTATTTTCTATGCCAAACATTAGACGCGTAAAATGTATACATGAATGGAAAACTTCAGAAAAACTGCAAACATACTATAGAAATAATTGGCTATGTTATCTATGGATGACAAGCTGAACGTATTTTATTTCCGTGGATGTCATAGTTCACATGCATGTACATTGCAACGAGTTATTATGATGCCACAAGTGGATTTTTCGGGAGCAAGTTTCCAAAAATTTAAGACATCAATGACTTTATCTGATGGCACCATCATAACATCAACAGTTATCTTTCTCGCATGATGTTGCAGCGTAATACCAACCTAGAGAAAGATCTGATTGCAGCATGATTGATCTAATACACCTATTTGTTTCCTTTTTCTTTCCATAATGGGTTTCAATAAGTGTTTGAGCAACTCAGCAGTATTAGACAGCTTTTCAGTGCAAATCTAGACAATCAACAATAAATTTGGTTCTTAAATGAAATGGTCTATCTTGTATCTCTATTTTAGCAGCTTTGAAAAAATTGACATGCAAAACAGAATCTCTTGTCGGAACAACAGACCAAGGTAAATCAACACCTTCCATGCATATCTAACAACTCAACTACATTGGCTTTTGTAGTTACTCTTCCCCCTCCACTTCTTTTTGAAGAAAAGATACAACAAAAGAGGGATTGGTCACAATTATCCGAGGGAACTGACCTCATTTTCTCTAGCGGAACAATGCCCAAATCAATGTTGCATACTGGACAATTTTCCAATTCTTCATCTGTAATTTTATCATAAATGCACTTCCTGCAAACTGCATAAAATTCTATGGGATCAACTTGTCTGGTCATCCATGAAGCATTCTTAATATATACAAATTTCACATCACAATGTCCATGAGAATCGAGAAAAACCATGAGGCATAGTTACTTACAGTATAAACCTCCCCAATTAATAACATAAGAAAGACTATTTTCGAATGGTTTATAGACCTGGATATTCCTAAATATACTTTTATTTAGGCCTTCAAAAAACATAAGAATTTTTATTAGCTAAAAAACAACCAGAGAAGTCAGACGCAAGAAATATTTCTATCACAGAAAAGAAAAACTAGCTGCTGATACAATAACCCATCGAAACAAGAACTTCCTAATGTGTAACAACCACGTTCTGGATGGTGTGTGACATGGGTATAATCACAGGAGTAAAAATAGAATTTTCAAAAGTATTTACAACAAAACTCCCATATCTGTAATTAAACAAATACCAAATACGCCCCATCGTGAGTAAAACAAGCAACAAACCCAAATGAACAACGCAAAAAAACCGGGACAAACCCCATGAATGGGAAACGCAGAAAGAATCAAAATTTGAGACAATTGAGATGATATTGGATAAAAAGGCAAAAGGGAACGAATATTAGAAGGGACGGAGTGAGAAGAGATTAAGAAGGAAGCGATTAATTACACGTATGAAGGCAAAGAGAAATGGCAGTGGCCTCCTTGAGGAACTTGTTGCAAAGCGGGCAAGTCATGCATGCTGCAATCGCATCCCTCTTGACTCTCACCAGCCTCTTCATCGTCATGGATCAATCTTCACTCTCACACCTCACGTAGGTATGTGTGTATGTATGGGTGTGTGTATCCTATGCTTATCCACCACAGTGCATGCAAATTTACGTCCACTTCGCTAGAATCACCTGCATTAACACCACCATGACAAAGAACCTCACATATACACTCCGAAAATCAAGAATCAAAGGGCGAATAGTAAGATATTATGTGCAGAGAAAGAAGGAGCGAAAGGGACCTAGGTAGTGTGGATCGGTGAAGAATGTTATAGAAAGGAGATGGGTCGGTGAGATTGGACGTGGATTTAGGTAGAGCTTGTTGGATTCGAACAGAGTTGGTGTTGTTGAGCTTGATCTCAATCCAAAGGAGAGAAGCCTTTAACCAACGCTCCAAACTGGTTTTCTCTCTTTTGTCTTTTTATTCTTTTTTTTTTTTTTCTCAATCAAACCTTGCATTTATTTTGTTCGATTTCTTCGAACACATGGATTGTGATGTCGGAACCAGAGATAACGTGCACCGTTGCGCCCTCCTCCTTTAAACTGCGCACTCTATATTACGTGTAATCGCTCCGTTGGCAGGGGTTTCTCTTCTCTGCGCTCGCCTGCATCCCAGGGTTAGTGTACTCGCTCCTCAACTCAGTTTTTTCTTTTTTTCTTTTATTTACATTAGCTTCCATCTATTTTTTAGTATATTGTGGTCTTTTTAATTATTCCATTTTTACTTTTTTTAACTTCAAATTAAATCTTCTACTTCTTCTTTTAAATTGAAGGTGTGGATTGTTTTGATTGATGTTAATGATTCTATGATGAATGATGTCTATAAAATTTAATTTTGCACATGGATAAATTCATAATACAGATAATTGAAATTTGGGAGACAATTTACTTTTATCTATTCATTTCATATTAGAATTAATAAGTAAAATTATATTGTACAATAAATTAAAAATATAATATAAATAATAAAAATGTTGTTAAATTATCATTATAATAAAACTATCTTACAAAAATATTTTATAATATAAGATATTTAGTTTTTCTATTTTTATTGAAAAGCTTTGTTTGTTTGGTCTAATTTTTATTTTCTTCAATTAGGTCTTAGTCTTTTTATTATATATACACCATGTATTTTACTCTCTAAAACACAAGTAAATAAGATTTTTTTTTTATTTTTTTTTTGTTTTTCTCTCTTTTATGCTTAAATCATTGTCGCTTACGTACGATTATGTGCACTCTATTTGATGCATAACATAAAAAAAAATATTCATCATTAACTATAGTATAAAATAAATAGATGCAATGATAATGAATATTAAATATTAATTCAAAATATGAAAGCTGAGTTAAATTTAGGTAGATGCAAATAAATTTTTTGGTACAACAATTATTGATAAAAAAAGATAATTGAATTTTTTTAATTTATTTTTAATAACTTAAAATATTTGAAAGTAATATTTAAATTATTGATAAAAAAAAAAGCTTTTGTTCTTAATTATAGGTAGAGATGTAATAAGAAGAACAAATTGAATAAGAAATAAAGAAAAATTGAATAAGAAATAAAGAAACAATCATTGGTCACGTAAATATATAAAGATTTATTTTTATAATAATATAAGTCGAAATGTTAGTTTTTCAAAGTTATGTAATGTGAGGTATACTAAAATTAAATTTTAGTTCAACTAATTTCTCAATAATATTATCATTATGAATTTGTATTGGATGATGATATTCTATTTTGCTAACTTTTTCCGGTCACCACCATGACTTATTTCTTTTGTAACCTTTTGGAATAAGCCAACTAAGGTGCAGTATATTGATACAATTTGTATAGATTGTGTTTTTTCATTTAATTTGTTATAGTATTTATTTTATTAAATGCAACTTAATTAAATTATATAAATGAGTGTTATTTTATGTTAAAGTTAAGTGTTTTGGATCCAAATGTGAAAAACAAAAATTTGAAATTTAAATTTTCATTAATTATATACCATGATAAAGGTTTAGCCTTTAGAATGATGTTCAATTAGTATAGTGGTTTTTTTTTGTGATAGTTCTTGTTGAATATTAAGATTTTTATTTTATGGAACATTTCAAATGCAATAGCCATATTTTTTAGTTAATTGTTCAAGTGTGTTAGATAAAGAGATTAAATCTAAGCATTGATCAAATAATGGTGTAAAATTTGTTGCAAACAAATTAGACAACTTTGTTGAACTTGATATTATTGAACAAGGTTTGTTCGTTCAAAATAAGTTATTTTTCAATTTTCAATTTTCTTTTCTACATTTAAGTAATTGTTTTGTGTTACTCTTTGAATTTATTGTTCACTGTAATGAATTTCTATATTATATTACTATTATTATATACGATTGGGCCATAATGAAAATATAGTTCTTTTCTTTTGACTTTTACTTTTATACATTATGTTGTTCTTTTGATTTATTACTTTTTAAAAAAAAATTCTATTAATCACAACACTGTTTTTATTATTTTTTTTCTTGTCAACACTATCTAGACTTATTTATTGTTAAGGAGTTTGAAATATAATGATTAAAGATTTTATGAAAAAACAAAAACTTAAACATGGGAATTTTCAGTTATTTTATTTATTTATTTTTTAAATAGAAGTCTAATTTACTTGAAAGGCTAGAGTTTATGTTTTCAAGAAAACATTTGTTAAGGCTTCAAAAACTTAATAATTTATGTAACGTGCATAGATATTTCTTTTAAATTATATAAAATATTTTCAAATCTACTTATTTCAACTTGTATCCATAGATGTTTTTAAAAAATATTCTAAAATAAAAACTTAACAAAATTATTTTGTAGCTTTTAAACAAATAAGCATTGCAGATATCATTATGTATTTGTGAATTGTAATAAAAAACTTTTGTATTTTTTTGTTGTTTATTTATTTTAATAAATTTTCTATTGAATAAGTAAAAAAATATTCATGTACAAATTTTACTAATTAAAGAAAATCTTAAACTCTTCACCAATTATTTAGATACAAAATTAGATACAAAAGTAAGATCGAAAAAATGTTAATGCATGTAGAAATATTATAACTTTATATATATATATATATATATATATATATATATAATAGAGAACAATCAAATAAATTTAATTAGTTATCACAATATGTATTAATTTTACATTTTTTAATCAAAACTTTATCATTTTATTATTGTATTTCATATTGTCCATACTTGTTTTGAAATTTCTTATTCTTAGTTTAATTTGCTCGGAAAGGGAAATTATTAAATATATATCTCTTTTTTTTTATACTTATTTTTTATTTCACTTGATATTTTACATTTTATTTACTTAGATCAATGTAGAAATAAATTGTAAAATAATTATTATAATATTTTCAATTTTTGCTTAAAAATTCAATCAGTCTTTTTTTTAAACTAATAATTCAGGATACTTAAAATCGTGTATTTGGTCTGGATCATAGAAAAGAAAAGTATTTTTCTTTAAATTAAGTTGGGTTCTTTAACATATAGTTGACTTGTTTAATACCCTTTGATTAAAAAAAAAACACATGTTAAATATTTCTATATGTTTATTTTAACTTTTCAAAATAAGGAAAACATAAAAGATTTAAAATCTGATTAAATCCATGAATATTTTAAATATTTTATCATAGAAAAGTTACCCTTAAAAATATTTTTTATTACAAGTAAAATATATATTGATATAAATTTTTATTTTCTAACAAAAATCAATAATTACTTTACATATATAAGGATTTAAAATATATATATATATATATATATATTTATATATATATATATAACACGAATCCAATTTTGTTTTCGTCGTTTATTATAATTAAAAACATTAATTATTATTTTTTAAATATAAAACAAACATATTTTTTATTCTATATATAGATATTCAAACAGAAATAAAAATATTGTAATACCTTCAGAAATAAATAATCATTTAATATGTAAATGTATAAAAATATTTCAATTAGATTTTGTTATAGCATAAACTTGTTTTACGAAATAACTTAATGTTAAATTGATCATAGAAAGTTAAAATTATATTTTAAAAATAGTCTCATTAAAAATTAAAAAATTAATAGATTAATTATTTTAAAAACTAAATTATTATGAATTTACACCTCTAAAACATAAATGATAATTTGAGAATTTATACATATATATAAAATAATTTTCGCAGTCAATTTTACTTGACTTGGCTCGTTCTCTGTCACTCACATGTAGTTGACACAGCCGTGTCGGAACTATAAACACGGCCAAAGCTCAGCTTCTGATTCTTTTTTTCTCTATCTGGCTGACAGTAACTATCAGCGCAAACTGTAAGTGAAACCCTACGTGCGTGTTCCTTCGGGTGGAAGTATCATACCCTCTCCAAGATCTGAATCTACGTAATGTAATGTAGTGAACTACTTCTCCAGAAGGATCCAGAAGAACCACACTCTCATCAATGAGCAAAATCCGGCGCTGCCAGAGGATTCTCATCCTCTCTCTTCTCTCTCTCTCCGTCGTCGCTCCCCTCGTCTTCGTCTCTCACCGTCTCAACCTTCTCACTCTTCTCGGTAAATTCAATTCTCTCTCATCACGTGCTTGTTTGCTACTTGTAATTGTGCAATGTCGCTTTGCTTTTCGCCATTGCTTGTGACTCCTTCAATTGATTCTGCGCCTTTATATGACCGTCGTTTCAGGAAGAAGAGAGTTTCTCGAAGATTTATATCGCGCTGTAAGTCTCCTGATTTGGTTTGTTTTGTTGAAACATGTTTATCGTTCTTCTTGCTTTTGGTTGCTACGAAAGAGTTTGAGCCGGAGGAAATGTAGTTTTGCTTGCTTTTTAGTACTGGATTTTAAATTCTGATGTCGGTGAGTGGACTAGTCAACGGAATTTCTCGCGCTTTCTCGGAATTCAGTCGCGGATAATCGTAACACTTCGGATTTGTTTTGTTTGTTTTAAGTGGGGAACATTTTGTTCTCTTTTCAAAGCAGCTAGTTGAACTATACCAGCTTTTATGCTCCGCTTTGTAACTTGAATTTATTTTAGGATAAACTTAGATGCAGTTTGATACGTGCTGTTGGTGTATTTTTCCAACTACAACTAGAGTTTTATATCTGTTATTTGTGTAATAAAGGTTTTCATTCTCGAGGTCAAACTTCAATTTTGATTTGAGAACAATACCAAAAACACCTTTGGAATTGTATTTAAATTAAATTGTCTCTTTTTTTTATTTTATTTTTTGTTGCAGACATACAGGACGGATACTTTGAAGTTAAATGCTGTAGAACAGGTAGTAAGAGATTTGATAACGAACTTTCCTCATTGCGATAATACCTGTTTTCTTTTCCGAGTGAATTGACATATAATACTTTTAAATTAGAATTCTGATTTTCGGTCTGTTTGAGTTTCAGGAAGATGCTGAAGAATTAGAAGAACCAAATCAAGTTGTTTATACGGAAAAAGATTTTGTTTCAACAATTGGTTACGATTCAGAAAACAATCATGATTCTAAGGAATCTAGAAATGCGGGATACAGAGGCGCCACTTTGGAAATAAATGGTTGGTAGTATATATAGGTTTATGTTTTATTATTTAATTTTGGGCTTACATATTGCCACGTAAGTGATCAACTATGTGGGACTGTCTGAAGTTTGCACCATTGTCGAGTTCAGGATTCAATAAACACGAAAGACAACACCAGGGAACTCAGCAGAATGAATTATCCTTCACGTCTCAAGGTAGGAATATACATGATTCACAGAGAAAGTTAGAAAAGAATATTGAAGTAACAACTAAGAAGGTTCAAGAGATTAAGGATCAACTTATTTTAGCCAAAGCGTACTTGAAAATTGCACCACCAAGCAGCAATTTGCGCTTGAGAGATTTGGAGCGGTTATCAAGAGAGATGGAATTAGTAGTTGGTGAAGCCACCCAGGATTCAGATCTGTCAATGAGGTAAACTTTCCATGTAAGTCTATGCTTGCATTTAGTTCAGAAAATAGTCTGTTTAACGCTTTAAGTAGTACAGAACTTTCAAGTCAAAACTACTAATGATTTGATCCTTGAAGAAAGTAAGTATGACACTTCAATTTGTCCCACAACCACAATTGTTAATTGCTATTTTTTTGAACTGAATACAGCAACAAAAGCCTTATTCCAATAGGTGAGATCAGTTACATGGATCACAGTGTCACTGGTTCTGTTAAAGATCAAATAATCAAATCTGTTATGAGTTATCTTTGATCCATGTTTCGTATATTAATGGGTTTTACATTGTTTATCAATAGCCTAACACACTCATCCTTTACCCGGGCTTAGGATCGGCTATGATTGATACCATAGGCAGTTTACTTCAAGCTTGTTCTCTCATCCACATCACTGAGTCTTAGAGACTACAAGGATCACAACGTACTTGCTTTCTTCAAGAATCAAAACATTAGTAGTTTAAGAGACTTAGAAATGGAGAGATCACATTAAGAAGCCTTTTATTTTTCATTGACTAACACGAGTATTTCTCAAAATTTCAAATTATATTAAGTGAGAAACTAGTGAGTAGTGACCACTTATCTTGCGTTCAAACATAATTATGTAGAAAGAAATCCGTGTAGAAATTTGATGTGATATGAATTGTTAACAGAAATTGACAATATTTTTCAATCTAAAAACAAGTGAAATTCACAGTGCTTTGCAGAAAATGAGACACATGGAGGCTTCACTGTCTAAAGTCTACCGTGCTTTCCCAGACTGTTCTAATATGGCTGCAAAGCTCAATACAATGAAGCGTCAGGTTGAAGAGCAAGTCCGTTCTCAGCGACATCAAGCAACATATCTTGTACATCTTGCTGCCAGGACTGCCCCAAAAGGCATTCACTGTCTTTCTATGCAGTTGACTGCAGCGTACTTTGCCTTGAGGCAGGAGGAGAGAAAGCTTCCAAATGAAAATAATATTCATAGCCCAGAACTTTATCATTATGTTGTCTTCTCTGACAATGTTCTGGCATGTGCAGCAGTTGTTAACTCTACCATCTCATCTGCCAAGGTAAATAAATACCTTATCTTTTATTTGGATTAACTTTTATTGTCTTTTCTTTTAACACAGATATACTCTAATATTTTTTGAGCTAGTGTTTTCGTTGTGACTCCCAATGTAACTGCTGAAAAAGAAAAAGAAATACTAACTAATACTAGTAAGTTTAGCTATCACGCTATTCCCAAGTAGACAAGTTCCTAGTGGTTAGCAGTTGCTTTGGTGTTTGATGACTTGATGTCCCTCTCCTTCATATTTCTTGAAAATGCTTGTTTCACATTCGAGAGAGTGAATACAGGAACTTGTGGTAAGAACCTGATTTATCTTTATAATCCTTCCCCTTAACCATGGGAGTTAGTTATATGACATTTTATACTTAACTGTAATTTCAAGTTGACCCTGACTACTTGAAAATTAAAATAGTTATTCTAGTTGCAGATTTCAATGCTACAGATCTTACTTCAGAATCAAGAAGCCAAGTCAGTAAATACCTAAGATGATTTATGATCTATCTATCTCAATGTAGTATGTTATGAAAATAAAATTCTCCCTTCAACTTCTTTCCACATTACCTCACCTTTCATGTTTAGCTGGATTGATATGTTTTCTAAAAGAAAATTATTGTTAGTCACTCCCTCATAAACAGTCATTTCCAGTTAGTGGGAGCTCATTTTACCTCATCGAATTTCTCAGCATCTGTATTGAAGTGTTTAACATTGCTCATTTTACCTCGTCAGATTTCTCAGCATCTGTATTGAAGTGTCTAACTTGAAGTACGTACATGATGAGAGGCAGAGAAGAAATCCTTCTAAAGCTCCCCTATAAGTTTTTTTCTAGAAGAATGATGGCTCTCTGCATCTTCTATTCCTGTCTCTTTATCTTGTTAAATGGTGGATTCATTATAATTTAGCTGCAGCATGGATAGTTTATTGTGGAAATTTCTGAGAAAATTATTGTAAAAAGTATGCTACTTAACTCATCTTTATATTAGTTTCTAAGTATTTAAAAATATTGTAAAATCAAATTAATCATCTTCTTAAGAGAGTGGAATTTAAGTCTAACTCAATCTCATAACCGACTTAATAAAGTGAGATTTGCACCAACTTATATACTATAATTTGACCTTATCTCCGATCGATGTTGATCTCCAACAAATCCCCTCATGCCGAGGACTGAACATCTTGACTGTAGGACTATATGGGAACCCACTAGTTGGTGACACATAAGCCCAACAAATTTCGGTTAGATAAACTCTGATACCATCTTATCAAAGTGGAATTTTAAGCCTAACTTAACCTCACAATTTATTTCCTTATTTCGTTTAGTTTGTTAATGGGCTGGTTTTGTACTAGTAATACAAGTACATGACCAATTTATTGGTATAAATAGGAGCATGAGTTTAAGGTACTGTAACAAATTATATATATTATCAACAATATACTTAGTGTTATCATTTGCTTTATTTTCTCTTCTCTCATTACTCCATAAACATATAAATTTTAACAGTTCTCATTAATTGTGTATATATTGTGGCAAGAAAGGTTGACAATGAACTCCAAATTGCAGGAACAGGGGAAAGTTGTTTTCCATGTATTGACCAAATCACCCAACTTACCAGCAATCTCAATGTGGTTCTTGTTAAATCCTCCTGGCAAAGCTACAGTCCACATACAGAGCATAGACAACATTGAATGGTTGTCCAAGTACAATTTCTTCCAGGAAAATAACTCCAGTGATCCAAGATACACCTCTGAATTGAACTACCTGCGTTTCTACCTTCCAGACATTTTTCCTGCTCTAAATAAGATTGTCCTCTTTGATCATGATGTGGTGGTGCAACAAGATCTCAGTGCACTCTGGAATATGGATATGAAGGGAAGCGTGATTGGAGCAGTTGGAACTTGTCAGGAAGGAAAAATCCCATTTCATAGGATTGACACGTTCTTAAACTTTTCAGATCCATTAATTGGAAAGAGGTTTGATGTCAATGCTTGCACATGGGCATTTGGGATGAACTTGTTTGATTTGCAACAGTGGAGGAGACACAATTTAACTGCTGTCTATCACAATTATTTGCAAATGGTATGGTTAAAAAATGTCTTTATTTAATTTTGTACGCTTCAATATTTTACAGCCCAACCAAATTTCTATAATGTAAATTTCATTCGATCTTCAGTTAGACTCTTGCCATTAACGAGTTAATGGCAATTTGAAGAACAATGGTTGGCAACCAAGTTCTTGAACTTCAATTGTATTGATTGTCATTTGCATTTATCTATTTTGCATTTTAGCATCCTTAACCAAGTAGTTTGAGTTTTGATTATGAATTACCTGAATCGGAGACTATTATCAGGCAAAGATTTGATATCAACATAGAATTTTTGGATGTGTATTTAAATTTGGCGTTTTCTTTGGTGGTTGAATCATATTTTGGGGAATATGTCTTATCATTGAAATTACTGTTTAAGATGGAGCACAAATGTTAATTTGTTTGAGCAACTTTTCTTTTCTTTCACCCAGTCTTGTTTTAAAAATAAAATTATATTGAAATAATTGTCTAATGTATTTGTCTGGGATAATGTTTGCAGGGGTTGTGGAACGTTGGAAGTCTACCTTTAGGCTGGCTCACTTTCTATAACAAGACAGAGTTGTTGAATAGACAATGGCATATTCTTGGCCTTGGTTATAGTTCGGATGTCGATCGAAATGAGATTGAGCGGGCTGCCGTTATACACTATGATGGGCTTAGGAAGCCGTGGTTGGATATTGCCATGGGCAGATATAAAAGCTTTTGGACCAAATATTTGAATTTTGACAACCATTTTTTGCAACAATGCAATCTCCAGGCATAGTTCAAAATTCGAAGTTCCCTCTACATGATTTGAGTGGGCTTCTGTTGTTGACATGCTCGATGGTTCGTTTCCAGCTACCTTCACGTTATTATTTCTGCAATTCTTCTTTAAAGTTTTCAACATCTCTGACCACCCCAAATTTCTTTCCGCTTCTTTCTAGAAACTTAGCAAATTTATAGTCATGATGAAGAGTCAGAAGGTACTTGCAGATAAAATTGGTTGTTGTGTATATAAATCTTTGGTGTCCCTTAATTTATGCCGACATTCTTTGCTATTCGTTGTGTATTTGGTGGGGCGTCACAAGACCTGGATGTGATTCATGTTGAAGCAGCTCATACTTGCTTCTGTGTTATGAGAGATTTTAATGTGAATTTGGAGACAAATGTGGATCTTAGTCAGTTAGTTCCATCGTCGCTTAGGTGCTGATTTATTTACTGAGAAGAACAAAATTGCAAATCAGGGATGACGGCTGTGTTTTGCAAAGTGGATAGGAATGACCTCTTAGTCTTTCCAATGGCCAAAATCTAGCTGTTTTTCATTCTCTTTTCTCTGGTGGCTATGGAATATCAGAAGTTAAATTGGTCACGAGGGTATTACTCGGAAGGCTCAGAAATCACAATGGAGGAAGAGATAGCTTATTATTAGTATTTACATTGAGTGATTTGCTTGAAATGCTGATTTTTTTTGTTTCTTTTTCATGTGTCTGTGTATCGACGACCCCTCTAGTTTTGGAAGGTACATTTGGGAAATTTTCCTGAGAGCAATGTTAATTATACATTTTTAATATATTTTAAAAATATTTTCATTATTATCTGAAATTGATTAATATTTATAAAACAATGTGTGAGAATTATTTAATTTGCAATAAATATGTTCAGTCTGTAAAAGAAAACTGATTTGCTCTTATGATTTCTAAAGTTATTCCTATCAAAATTAACAAATTTATTAATATAACTAGTTGTTATTGGATGATAATTGCTGCTGTTCTTTTTTTTTTCTCTCTTATTAAATAAGGAGTTTAATTAGCAAGACTTTGTCAGAAAAAAAATGTGTTGTAGAAAAATCAGTGTGTAAAAATTAGATTTTTATCAGTATTCTTGAAAGACATCCCATTGACATTATGATTTCTTGAGTTTCTTATTTGTTAATATAGAACTACCCTCACTGCCCGAAAAATGCTAGGTATTCTCTTTGGTTCCAATTAATTCTATAGAGACGAAAGAAGATGTATTTGAAAGACGTGAAATAATTATTTTTTCTTGTTTCATACAAGAACATTTAATAATAATTATTATTTTTCCTGGAAATTTTTGCTCCAACTTCCTAAAAATCAACCTATATGAAGTGAGGAGAATATCGATCATGAAAACGATTATTTGACACATGGCTGGAAATTATTGGATTGCTGCAGATAAGGATATCTAACAAGGGGCCACGAATCTATCCATGTTTTGTGGTCATAGGACACTCTTTGGATCGATGATATTAATTTTAACGTTAGGTTAGGTACTAAGCTGGTATACTCTATCCTTTCAGTTTCCACACTCTGTAATCATTCATAGTTACTGAAAAAAAATGGCAACCATCTCCGCTGCTACAACCACCCCATCGATCACCCGCGCATGTCTTGTGCAAAAGCGGCCTCTTGGGGTCTCATCTCCTGTTCTTGGTTTGTCTTTTCTCATCCTAATTTGCCATTGTAAATAATGACTTTAAGCTCTTTCATGCCTGATTTCTTCAACATGCCATGCAACAAGACAGTAAATAAGAAAAGGAGGAATGAGTTTAGGTTACCTGGATGAGAATTTTAAGATACATGTTTTAATTGATTGTTAGGTTTAGAATAATATAGTTTGATGAATCAATCCTTTTCTCAAGCATTAAATTGTTTTATATAGGATTGCCAACAATGGGTAAGGTGGGAAGAGTGAGGTGCTCCATGGAGGAAAAACCTTGTGTGAAGGAAAGCAGCTCAAGCATGGGGATGGGAGCATCTTTGATGGCAGCTACCTGTGCTGCAGTCATGTCAAGCCCAGCCATGGCCTTGGTGGATGAGAGACTGAGCACTGAAGGAACCGGGCTTCCCTTTGGGCTTAGCAACAACCTTCTTGGTTGGATCCTGTTCGGTGTCTTTGGTCTTATATGGGCTCTCTTCTTTGTCTACACTTCTACTCTTGAAGAGGATGAAGAGTCTGGATTGTCTCTTTAGATAGATATTGCGAAGACTCCACTCATCTTCTGTTGTGTTAAAACAAACTTGTGTGCTTAATTTCTTCTTCTTTCTTTCAACTCCAACACAATCTTCATCACTCCTACTTCTTTCTGTTGTCTGTTCAATTCGTAACACTAAATAACAGGAAGCGCTCGGTCTAAGTGTAAAGTGGACGAGTGGAAGAAGCAATGGTGGTGCTTAAAGAATCAATATAAGAAAAGCTAGAACCAATGTTTTGAATTAATTTTTTTCCAAAACCCAATTAACCAAAAAGCAAGTGTTCTGTATTGATCCTCCCAATCACAATCAGTACACCTATTGCTTATGTTTTTTCGACTACTGCAATTGCTAAGGTCTGTGATCTTATGGGATTACGCTAAGGCTCAGGTTTGGAAGATAAAATTATGTGACTTAAAAGAAAAAAAGATGTGCACATAGCGGTTGATCGTAATAATTTCAAATAAAATTATACATCTACGTTCATTTTGTAGGTCTTTGGGGTTGCAAATCAGTTCAATGATAGTTTGATCTAGTGTTCGCAACATTGAATAGCATATCTGATCCATTAACTAAATTGAAGAAAGTATTTATCGGCCCATTTTATTTATCTTTTTACCAAAGTGGTTTTATCAGCCTAAAGATTCAATTTTGATAATAGTGCATTTAAATATTTAGCCCACCATATTCATAGTTTGGTACTTTTTTTTCTAATTACCATGGAGATATTATGAATTTTTTATTTTAATAATATTTTATTTACAGCACTTTCTTCAAGTTGTTTAATATCAATTATCATCAATTTGCTTACAAAATTTTAGAATGTGTTCTGAAGAACTTTTTTAGTAAAAATGTATGTGATTTAAAATCCTATACGGTCTATCAATTTCAATATTTTGGAGGTAATGCTTATGTTTGACTTGTTATTATAATACAATTGTATATGGATCTTAATCTTTATTTTAAGGTCATTAAATATGATTTTTATACTCTTCTCACACCTTTAGCAAGGGTTCGAAATTCAACTTCTACACTAGAAAAATATCTATATTTTGTTATTTTGTTTTTCTAGGTTACCAGACTTTTTTTCTTCAAGAAAAATACAATATCAGGTGTAGATTTTATGTCGGTAACAAAACGTTGTATTGTTTGCATCAATGTATATCTAGGATAAAAATGTCTTATTTCTTGTAGAATAACTTCTTTCTTGGGTTTAAATTTAATATGAGTTTTTCTCTTAAATCATGCATAAACTGACTTACCACATAGCTACATAAAAAAATTTGGTCTCCAATGTTATAAATAAGTAAATTTTCCTATTAATATTTTATATTGAGTTTTTTTTTATAGGAGATCTCTCTTCAATTGGAATTTTATGATTCTGTTTAATAAGAACTCCTAAGGTTCTACATCCTAGCTTACATGTTTTTTAAGAAGATCAAGTACACAGTTTATTTCTTTGGAAGATGAAAATCCTCTTTTTTTAATAAACAACATCTATTCCAATAAAATACTTAAGTTTTCCTAGGTTTTTCATTTCAATTTCGACCACCAATTTTTCTTTGTCATTTTCTCAGTTTCATTATCTCTTAAACAATAATGTCATCCACATTGTCCAAAAATAGTGTAATTTTACTTATAAAAGAAATGTTTTATAAATAAAGTATGATCTCTTTAATTTTGCATATATATAAGAAAATAATTATTTTTTTAAATCTCTCGGTCCATATTTTTCGAGATTGTTTAAGACCATATAAGGTCTTCTTTAGGAAACATTCAATATTCCATGTACACTTCTTCTAAATCTCCATGAGGAAAAATATTTTTTACACTCAATTGACATAATTTTCATCCAAAATGAGTTGCAAAGGCAAGTACCACTTGAACTATATTTATTTGTGCTACAAGAGAAAAAGTCTCCTCATAGTCAATTTTATAAGTTTGGATATATCCATTTGCAACCATTCTAACTTTATACTTGTCTATTGACCCACTTACCATGTGTTTCATTATAAATATCCATTTGCATCCTACTGACTTTTTGTCTCTTGGTTTATCAACAATATTTAATGTTGAGTTTTTTTTAATTCATTAATCTCCTCTCTCATAACTTGAGTTTAATGTATACTTTTCCTGGCTTAATGGATTAAGGTAGGGATTTTTATGGCATCAATAACAATAAAACTTTGATGTCTATTAGAAATATTGTTAGTGCAAACACATTGAGAAATAGGATATTTAACACAAGATTTTTTTTACTTTCTCAATACAATGGGTAAATCCTTAGTAATATTTACCTCCTCACTATTGCCTTTAGGAATCCTCACCTCCAAGTAAGACAACTCTTATTCTCTAGAGTCAAAGTGGATTGTCATCTTTGATATTTTTTACCAGATAATTTGTCTTATTCTTCTTTCTTACTATAGGTTGGTTCAATATCATTTGTGGTGACTTCATCACATAAATATTGAGCATCCTCTAAAGATAGATATGGTAATGACAAAAAGGAGAACTCTTCCGCTTCAAGTGTTTTCTCCCCCCTAAAGCGTAAGACTAGTTTCTATTTCATGAAAGGTGACATTCATGGTGATACATACACGACGACTTTTAGGATGATAATATTTATACTCTTTTTATTTGAGAATAATCAATATATACACATTTAAGATCTTTAGGATATAATACATCGCAATTAAGATTATGGAATTGAACAAAATAAAATATATAAAAAAAAACTCAACAAGGTAGATTTAACATTAATTAGAAGGAGAAAAATATAGAAATGACTCAATAAGACTAACATTATTTAAGATAGACTGAGTAGTCTATTGATGAAGTATCTGGTCGTTAATACAATTTTTTTTCAATAAATTTTAGGAGCAAATAATATGAAAAGGGAGGACTCTAACTACCTCTAAAAGATGACGATTTTTACTTTTTACAACTATTTTTAATGTGAAGTGTTAACACATGTTAATTCATAAACAATATCATTACAAGACAAAAATTTGGATAATTTTTTATTCATATATTCACAATCATTACTAAACTCAATTCTTTTGATATTTTTTTTCTATTGACTTTTAATAGAACAAAATAAAATTAAATTAAAAGATCTCAAATTTACTTTTTCATAATATATGTTGTGAGACAAGTACAATTATAATAAAAGTAACAAACCATTTTGCTTTAGAAATAGATTCTAAAACAAGTTTTCAAACTTGAAAGTGAATCAAGTTAAATGAAAAATTATTCATATACAAATATGGGATAAGATGCATGATGATACTTTGATAATTGACAAATAAGAAAACATAAATTGAAGGAAGGGATGTACAAGTCTTTTATAACAAAGTGATATTTTCTTAATAATTAAAATTGTATTATTTATACAAAGTAATAAAATACACAATAAAAAAATTAAAGTTACTGAACCATTAAAATATTTTTGTAAACTTTTTTTCAGAAAGAAAAAATATTGGTTGATTAATTGAGATATATAAAACATAATTTTAAAGTTATATTCCTCAATTCACGTGTAATACACTATCATTATTACAATTATAATAACTCATGTGATCAATTCTTCTTAATCAATAATTCAAACACGTTGAAACAAATGACTAATATTATTAAATATAGTCTTTTCTTTCAGAAAATATAATTTAGAGAATTTTTTTTATTAAGGTTTACTACAATGATTTCTAGAAGTTTCACTTTTGTCAACTTTAAACCAAAAAATTGCGGTGGCTTCTCTCTCTCATTCTATTAATTTTTTTTTTCTCGTATTTAGTTCCCATATCACAGATTATGCAAATGGTAATTAGTAAAAAGTTAATGTGATTGATTATATAATAGAAAGTTAAAGTAAGAGCAATGATGGAAGTTTGACATGAAACACCTCTAATTAATTACAGGAAAAGCTGAAGATCCACCATTATGCGCCGCTACTCTCCTAGCTTTTAATGCAGATTAATAAACTAATTTGTCATGTGCCTATTAGCAACAAACACAATTTACTCATTAATTCAATCATTACTTTTTTTTTCTTGGTTCTACACGTATTTTAATCATTCATTGTGTTTTTGTTGGACACACGTATCAGTGTTTATACTAGTACGATATTTGTAAGACACTTATCGGTAAAGTGTTTAATTCAAAAAATATTTGTTGTATTTCTGAAAATTCTAGCACGGTTTTAACACAATTTTAAAAAGTATAAATATAATAATTTTTCAAAAACTCAAATTTATTGTATAAATTTTTATTATGATTATAAAAATAAAGAACAAATTATTTTGAACCAGTCATGAAAAACATCTTCCTGCTTCAAAAAAAAATATGAAACATACTTATGCACATAAATATTTATTATAAAAAAATATAAAATATACTTATGCACATAAATATTTATTATCAATTTATATAATTCATAATTATGTAATATATAGATCTGTGTCTTCACATTCTACATTTTTTTAAATTATACGTATTTCTGTATTCATATTTGTGTTGTATTTGTTTATGTGCTACATAGTTAATACACTACCAAAAAAAAAATTATCAATAGAGTTCAACATGGGTGAGGATTGAGACTTCATTGCAACAACCACTATTTAGGGAGAAACTCTTAATAGTAGAAAAATAAAAAACGTTAACGTTGTTCTTGTTGAAAACTTCAAAGCATTTTGCCTTAGAAATGGAATAAAGTGGAACTTTGAGGTAGCTTCACACACTACCTTTCATATCAAATATTCCCTTCTCTCAAGTGCTACACAGTTGTATCACAATGCACATTTATATTTTTATGTGAACTTCACTACCATATAATCTAAATGTCTATTTTTAAAAATCAAATTCAAATAAATTTAGAAATATAAAAGATGAAAATATGTTTTTAAATTTAAAAAATTTAAAGTTATAAATAAGAATAAGGACCCAACATTTAATTTAGTCTGTATGTTTTATACAAATGAATATTTTTCACAATTTATTATTACTTTATGACTATTTTATCAATATTAATAATCTTTCTCTCTCCTCTTTCATATTTTATCACATACATTTTTTTAACTACTTTCTTTATCAATTTTTCTTTTGATAATTTGATCAAAGGTTATATATTTTTAACATAATTTTTTTATTTAATAAAATACTAATTTCACATTTACTCTTTTCAAGTATGAAAATTTATTTTTTTTCACTTAAAATAACTAATATATATATTTTTAAAATTATAATTATATATTTTTTAAATTGTATTATTAAAATTAAAAAATATGAATACACAAGTGAAATATGAAACTTATTTTTGCTAATAATAATAATAATAATTTATATTATTATATAATTTATAACTATTAAGAAAGAGAATATTTTTATTAGGAATGACAATGCGAGACCGATTGTGCGGGCTACCTGCTAGAAAAAGACATAGGACAGTTGAGTATATTAATTCGCTGGCTCACTTAAGTTCGTCGTACATAATTTGCAGTCCATGTGGGGCAATGATAGGGTGGGACGGGTTAACTCGCATAACCCATAGGGAAAAACCTAACCCTCTTATATTTTGTTTCATTTTGTTATTCTTTCACTCACTTCATTTTGAAAAGAGTCTCTCAAATAAAATCATTTTCCACAAAGTTTTCTTCTATTTGTCCTCGCCCTTCCACTTTCGATCAAGTAATTCATTTCATGGTAGTAAGTATCGTTCGATTAATGATACGAATCATACAATTCACGATGTACAAAATGATATGAGTCGTGTAAACAATCATTTTTGTTCCTGTATTGCACGATACAAGTGTGAATCGTTCAAAAAATTGTAGGATTGTGAATCGATTCTGAATCAGGCCTTTAATCATGTTGCATTTTGTTTTGGGTTTTACCTCTGGTAAAAATCCTAACTTTTTTAACCATGAATTTGCTTCTCCTCCAACGATGATTCCTCTCTTCTCCTCTAATGACCCAAATGCAGTGAGAACCAAAAGGAGTTGCGACACATAAAGAATCAAGCAATGAGATAAGCGAATGGCGATGACGCCAATGGCAAGAGCAAATGACGGAGAAGCGAATTGTGGGAGGAACGAGACAGTAGGACAACGAGCAATGCAGGAGGTGTGGGAGCCATCGGAGGCACGGGAGGTGTGGAGGAGCGAGAAGAGTGAAAGTAAAATTTTGTTACAGTGTTAGTTATAGGAATCTTATGCGGCAACCACATTGTTTTTTTTAGGTTGTGTTGCTAAAATTGTGTGGTAAATTCATGTACGTACCACACTTAGGTTTAAATAAGAGGTTGTTTTGTTATTAATTGTATTTTTGCATGGTTATATATATATATATTATATATTTAAGTATATGTTACATTTTTTTGTTTATGAATCTTACAATTCATATTCATGATATGATTCACAATTCATAACATAATGATACATTACTTGTATCTCTGTCTCGCTCTTTAATTTCACACTCAAGTCGCCTCACCATGTTCTTGTCATAATTTATTTTATTTTTTATGGAGAAATTTCATATTTTATGATTTGAAATTTATGGTTCTTAATAAGACTTTTTTTACGCATTTAATCTAATAAATTATTATATTATGATCTGGATAGTGCAATAATGGATTGTCTTGTACTTGTATTTAATTTGGTATTTTTTGTTTGCATTTGGTGAAGATTCATATTATGACTTGAAAGGTTTAGGGATATTTATGCATCACGTGGATTGTGTGTTGATGTCTTTATAAGATGAAATTCAACTTACTTGATGCTTAAAAGTGCTCTTAAATATCAACATATTCTTTAAAACTTGTACTTTGTTGATAAATCTTATAAACATTGTTCTTCAGATAAAGGGTAAGAGAGAGTTTGACAAAAATTGTAGGTTCTTGTTACCATTTTATAACATCACTACCTTGATTTCTACCACAAGTTTTTCATACTTCCAACTTGTATTTTTTACAAATTGGAGAATTCAATGTTTGTTGATGGGAGATGTAAAAAATGAGGACAAACTAATTAAGAATATGACTAAATTGATGATAATCAAATTTGAAAAATATTGGGTTGAATATAGTGTTGTGCTTGTATGAGTGCAATTTTAGATCTAAGGATGAAGTTAGAAACATTGAGATTTTTGCTATGAAAAAAATGATTCACTTACTTGGAAGTTCAAAGGGAAAAAGAAATCAAGTAATACTCTAGCAAAGGTTTGACAACATCAACAAATATTCAAAAGCGTAAGCATAGACAATCTTCATCCTCATCTACTTCTAAATCATAAATTTTTTTAAAATATAAGTTGCTTTCTTTAATCTACTTCAATTAATTTTTTAGTTTTTATTGCACCTGTGCATTATATATGTTTTTAACTTATTACATCATAATAGAAATTAAAAAAACAGTTAATAAAACTAGAAAGATATTTAAATAAATCAACTTTGATTTTTGATTTTTTGTTGAGCAAATGAATGCGTTAAAGGCGTAGAAGAATATCAGTGAACACTTTTCAAATCTTACTTTAATATTGGAGATTTGTTGAACATTCCTGTTACTACAGTTGCATCTAATTCTATATTTAGCATTAATTATTGGATCTTTAACAAACATATGAATTGCCTTTTGCCTAAACATGTGGAAGCATGAATTTTTTGAGGAGTGACTGATTCTATTTAAACTCTATTATTACGAGCATATTTTTTTTATAAATTTAATAATAATTTTTTTGTTTTCATAACTATAACAAAAATAATTATCATTTTTACAAAGTTATTTATAGGTGTTGCACCTTAGGGTGTGAATTTATTTTTGGTTGGTGTATGTTATTATGCACACTAAACTTTTAATTTTGTTGTTGTCTTTGACTGTATAGTAATTATTTACCTTTTTAAATTGGATTTCATTCAATTTCCTATATTTATTTAACTGATGACTAATTAGTACATTAAAATGTGTTTTCCTATTTCAAATATTTTGTATAGACTAATTACATTAATTAATATGTAATAAATACTTTTAAATATCTAGGACCCTTTACTTTATTAAGGACTTGTTTTTATTTTATTTTTAATTAAAAATAATCACATCATTTTTAATCTGTTTCATGTTTTTGGAGATTTCTAAAAATAGTGACAACATTCTTTTGTAAATGTATAAAAGTAGAAAATAAAGTAACATATAAACTAAAAGAATTGTGATTAAAAATAAATAAACAGGAAATATTAAATAAATTAACCTTTAGTTTCTACAACTCTCGGTTTAACTGTATCATTTATTGTTATTTTAATTCAGTCTAATAGAAAAAGAAATTATTTTTTATGTCTATGATTTTTAATCACTTAAAGAAAATATATTTAAAAATGAGGTGAAATTGTACATTAGTTTTAAAATTAATCAGACACCTTTAAATATTTAAAGATAAGTTAGTTATTAATACACATTCAATATATTTACATAAAGATTTTTTTTATATGTAAAGATTGGGCTCATCTTACAAAATTTAAAATAATTCACACACACCGATTTATTTATTGAGCAGTACCTTAATCCATGTGAACTTATAATAATATATTAAAAATAATTATAATTTCACACCCTATATTAACATTATTATAATCTCAGTTTTTCTTTCTGTAGGAGTTAGAATCTAAGTTAATATCAATAGATAGGTTTGAATAAATTAATAAAATAGAAATTTAATTAACTTATTAATCCTTATAAATATGAAAATTTTGATTTTATTTTTTTAATTTTAAAGTTATTGAAAATAATTCTTGCAGCTTATAAAATCAAATATGATAGTATTTTAAATATGACATTTTTTTTGGAAGAGAACTGCACCTTCTTATTTCTTTAGTTTTGTGATAAACAAATATTTGAATAATGAATTTATTTAATTGGCATATAATTATAATATTATTTATTGAATATTATTTAGGGTTTTGTATTTAAAAAGTGAGAAGAAGAGTATAAAGTAATACTGGGAGAAGTAAAATTGCATAGACAGAGAAGAAGTGAAAAAAACAGAAATACAAAGCAATGGCAACGTCGTTCTCTTTCTCGCCATCGCTCTCTCTGAATACGCTCTCTCGGAATACGCTCTTCTTCACCAAGACGATTCCATTTTCTCGCTCTTCCTTTCTCCCTCGCTCTCTTTCCAAATCCCTAATCTCAATCTCCACGCGCCGCTGCACCTTCACCGTGCGCGCCCAATCCCAAAACGGAGCCGATGCTGTCGCCACCCACTACGACTTCGACCTCTTCACCATCGGAGCCGGCAGTGGTGGCGTTCGAGCTGCTCGCTTTGCCGCCAATAACGGTGCTTCTGTTGCCATCTGCGAGCTTCCTTTCTCAACCGTCTCTTCCGAAACCACCGGAGGAGTCGGCGGAACGTGAGATTCTCGTTTTCCCTCAGTTTTCACAATTTCGATTTGTTAAACTAGGGTTTCTTGTTGTGGAGGATAGGAATTCGTTGATTTCGGGCTAACCAAGCTCTTTTGATAAGTCACACTATTGGATATTTATTTGGCTTTTTTCATGCAACGTAATACAAATATTTAAATGCTCATATATCACTTTAACCTCTTTTAGTCCTCAAATTTTACAAGGGATTTAAAATACTAAGTGTAGGTATTAAAAAAAGATACTTTGAGTATGGATACTAAAAGATTTTTTTTGTAACTATGATGAACAGATTATTAATTAAACCTAATAAAAACAATCACTTGTATAGATAATATAATAAGGAAAATAAATAAATGTATTAAGCTACTCTCATATTAGCTTACATAATCTTATTTGTAGAAGTCCTATGCGTTAACTTCTTCAAAAGCTTATTTGAAGTATTGCATATAGCTAGTTTTAACTAATTGGAGAAACTTACCTCATTTTATTTTTATTCTACAATTGCTTGTTGAAAAAATTATCAAAGCCGGCTTATTATCTTTATGATAGCGTAATAATGACTGAGCCTTGAACTCAACCTGTGGTGGTTTTTATATGAATAAATGTTTACAAGTTAGCTATTTAGTCAATTTTCCCTGTATTATGGCCTTCTCACTGTATTCATTGATTGTATTCAGTTTTAGTTCCTTTGTAAAAGAATTCAAATGCTTCTTTTTATGTTTCCTTTGTCTTCTCCTTGTAGGTGTGTAATACGAGGATGCGTGCCAAAGAAGTTGCTGGTTTATGCATCAAAATTTGCTCATGAATTTGAAGAAAGTAATGGTTTTGGCTGGAGATATGGCAGTGAGCCCAAGCATGATTGGAGTAGTTTGATAGCTAATAAAAATGCTGAGTTGCAGCGTCTTACTGGCATCTACAAAAATATCTTGAACAATGCTGGAGTCAAGCTGATCGAAGGCCATGGAAAGGTAGGATAATGCTATGGCTTTGTTGAAGTACTTAATAGCTTTCTAGATATTAATCAAAAAATGAAGATTTTGTTTATATTTTATGGTGATATTGCTTTTGGAACCCACAGATTATAGATTCTCACACGGTTGATGTTAATGGGAAGCAATATTCAGCCAAACACATTTTAGTTGCTGTCGGAGGTCGCCCCTTCATTCCTGATATTCCTGGGAAGGAATATGCAATAGATTCAGATATTGCCCTTGATTTACCATCAAAACCTGGGAAAATAGCTATTGTTGGTGGTGGTTACATTGCCTTGGAGTTTGCTGGTATCTTTAATGGTTTGCAAAGCGAGGTTCATGTCTTTATACGGCAAAAGAAGGTTCTGAGGGGATTTGACGAAGAGGTATGCAATCATGAATGATATAATTGGAGAATTGTTACTGCTTAATAAACTATCTCATTCAAATTGCAAACTATGTCCGCAGATAAGAGATTTTATTACAGAACAAATGTCTCTGAGAGGTATTGAATTCCATAACGAGGAGTCTCCCCAAGCTATCACAAAGTCAGCTGATGGTACATTCTCTTTAAAAACCAACAAAGGTACAGTGGACGGTTTCTCACATATTATGTTTGCTACTGGACGAAGACCTAATACTAAGGTATTATTTTCAATTATATAGTTTTACTTTTCTGTAGCTACCTGTTTGAAATCCAAATATGTGCCAATATATTTTAGATTAGAAAATGATTTAGAGGTGAGGAATTTGATGGACCTTGCCAATATTGACTTTCAATTTGAAAATCATGTTAACAACTTAACATTATTGAATAGATCAATAGAAGTAGTTTTTTTTAACTATTGTTTTAGTCTATTATGTGCCAATATTTTCCCCAAGTTATGTGCTTAATTTTCTTTGAATAATTGCTGCATGCTAGTTTCTGTCTTTATTAAAGGTTGGGAACTTCTGAACTCCGGTTTATTTGCCCTTGCTCCTTAGTTGGCCCTGTTTTCTTAAGGGTTACGTTACATGTTTCAAATTTAATATTTAAATTTTTTACTTTGCAAACATCTTATTTCTATACATTGAACAGAAAGAGACAAAAGCATAGTGAATATATTTATCAACTGCAATTTCACTGCAGAACTTAGGGCTGGAGACTGCTGGTGTGAAACTAGCTAAAGATGGAGCAATAGAGGTAATTTAAGCTTTATCATTTGTTCTATTTAGTGTATATTCATATGATTTTGGTCTTACTTATACTTCCTAAATCTGGTCTCACTCTTCGCCCCAGGTTGATGAATACTCTCAAACATCAGTTCCTTCAATTTGGGCAGTTGGAGATGTTACAAACAGAATAAATCTGACCCCAGTTGCTTTGATGGAGGGAGGGGCATTGGTGAAAACACTGTTTCAGGATAACCCAACAAAACCTGATTATAGGTATTATATACATTATGCATCATGTTTTTAGGTATTTATTTGCAATATGCTGGAGCTCAGATGGATTTTTTAAACAAAATATCATTGATAATAATTGGTAAAAAAACTGAATAGTGTGTAAAAGTAGTCCTGTGACAATATCGATTGCTTATAAAGTTTGTATAAAACATAGCTTGACTTTTTGTATTATTACTATTGCTTCATACCTATTAAATATAATCTGTCCATTTATTGCTATTCAATCCTGGGATAATCATTTTAACTGCTTACTTTTTAATGTTAAAAACACAATGAAATATCCTGCCCGCTGGACTTCAGAAAACATTTCTTTGAGATGTCAATTTAGCCAGTTATATAGTGTAATTATTAACCTTCAACACGTGCTAAAAGACTCCATATTCTACTATTTTGAATCTTCAAGATTTGCTGATATATTTTAAGAAACCAGTGTTAGAATTGCAAGAAATTCATATATAGCCTTCATATATATAGCTGGTCTGGGACTGTTCACAGAGAATGTCATTATAGAAAATCCTACTATTGAATCATGGGTATCTATTCTGCCAATCTTGCACATTACAATTTTGAAATATTTTTATTTGTTTTAAAGCTTGTTCATAAATCTTTGATTATAAAAGAAGTAATTGACAATGTATCTGAATTACATTTCTGATGGAATTAATGAAACCATTTGTTAAAAGGTCAAACTACTTTGAATTCCGTTAACTTATTTGTAAATATTGAGGATAGAGCTTGAGTAGTTCAGCAAAGGTGAAGAAACGAAAATCTTTATTGTATTTCAAACAGTTTGAAATTTTCGTTCCTTAGCATACTTTCTATTTGTTGGGACCCAACCAAATAGAATTTCACCCAATAGTTAATAATAGAGAAACTGTTAAAAAGAAAAATGCCAAACACTGTCTTGCTAGTAAATCCTCTCTTCAGTAATTTACTAGTGCATACATTATGCTCTAGCTTTCCGTTTCCATAATGTAAAGAATCACTCATTCCTGAATGCGCACATAATATCGGAAGCTAATCTTGGTAGCTTTTACACTGCTGGTGTTTTAGTAAATTCATACCTTCCCAACTGATTCTGTTTCTTTCCTCTTTATCTAGAGCTGTTCCTTCCGCTGTATTTTCTCAACCACCAATTGGACAAGTTGGTCTCACTGAAGAACAGGTGAGAGAATTATGTGGTGTCTGATTCTCATACATGCAAAAGGCCTTGTGCATATTTTAATCAGTTGTGCAGATTAATGTTTTATGATTTTTTTTGTGATTTTCCAGGCTGTACAGCAATATGGAGATATTGACATCTTCACTGCAAATTTTAGGCCGCTGAAAGCTACTCTCTCTGGGCTTCCAGACCGGGCGTTTATGAAGTTATTAGTCTCTGCAAAAACAAATCAAGTTGTGGGTTTGCATATGTGTGGAGAAGATGCTCCTGAAATTATACAGGTCTTTGTTGCTACAGCTGCTCTGTATTGCTTTGTTATACGTGAAATTTCAATTCACTTGATATGCATTTGCTTGATGCCCAGGGGTTTGCAATTGCTATTAAAGCGGGCTTGACCAAGGCTGAGTTTGATGCCACTGTAGGCGTTCACCCAAGTGCAGCTGAGGAATTTGTTACCATGAGGACTCCTACTAGGAAGATTAGAAAGAGTCAATCATCTGAGGTAAGTAGAAGATTCTCAGCTTGTGTTTCATTGATTTCTTGTCCAGAAGGTCATGCATTTTGGTCAACAAAATGAATACTTAAGTGATTTAAGTGGTAATGAATAATACATCAACCATACTTTGATCTTTAGAATTGAAGGACAGTACATTTATGAAAAATAACAATAAAACATAGCTGGGGCTGCCCTGTTTTTTCCATGCACGACTGACTATCGAATCCAAAGTCTGGCTGTTGTATTCCCCTCCTAGGTCTGGCAATATGACATTCATTTGGGCTTTTAAAGTCTGTAATTTTCAACATTGATGATGCGTGCTCTTCTAACAATTTCGAATTGCTAGTTTTGTAAATTTCTATAATAAACTTGCCGTATGAGTAATGGTTGTTCTGTTTAATACCAGGGAAAGTCGGGTTCTGACGTAAAAGCTGCAGCAGGAGTTTAACAATTGTGCTCTGCTTAATTGTTATACTTAAGAAAAACCAGTCGGTGACTCAAGGTATCAATGAATTTCTGTTTCTTAAAAGAATACATATTTTTCGTAGGCACGTACTGAGTTAATTTTTTTTAATGGTGAGTTAGGACTTCACTATTTTAATGTCAGTAGATATTAGTATTTTGTTTGTGCAGTGGTGCCATATCACACGTGGACAAAAAAATTACGAAATGATGTGATTTCAGTAACTGACAGGGTTAGTTGTCTTTGATCTGATTCTTAACCAGGCTGGTTGTCACTGAAATTATCGTGATTGTCAAATTGTTGGAAGAAATTCAGGACGATCTTCAGCAACTGAGTTTTCAGCATAGTACATCCAATATTGAATCGACCCCGCAAAAGGAGAGTGAAATTTTCGTTGCCATTTTTTTCCATTTTGTAATTTAAATCATTTTTCCTTTGCCAGTCCCTTCACGTACAAAAATAAGAGAAAATTCCGTTAGAGAGTTTCATTTTAAAAGTCTTTCTGTAAGTGGGAATTGAGACAAAAAACAATGATCAGCATGAATAATAATTCTCTTTTCTAATTTACATGACGTTTTTCATCTCTATATTTGCAATCTCTATATGGGTATGATGTTTTTCCTCTATCATTGTCTAAATCTTCATGATCATCGTTATTAGATATAGGTGCCTCTCAACTACTTCCTCAAACACTGCACTTCTTCTTCCTCTGCAACCTCTGGAACCTCTCTAGTTTCAGGAGGTTGTCACCCTTCGTCAACAGCATTAATCATCCTCACACTAAAATAATTATGAGTGCAATAATCTTTGATCATTGTCAAACTCCATCACCACATAACAATGTTGTAATTCAACCTTTATGAGATCAGATTTAACACGTGATTATTTTATTAATTTCTGGATCATTATTTAAATATTAATTTATGTATTAACAGTTTTTCTATCCATTTTGGCCATATTTTATTTATCAACAACCATATTTTATGTTTAGACATGGTATCACATTCTAAAAAAATTATTTTTACCTTTACAAAACTAATTTTTTTCAGTCTTAAATCACCTAAACAAAATATATTAAAAATATTTAAACACGATATTAAAAACATCCAATCATAACATGAAATAAGTAAACATAATCTTAAGTTGTTCAAGTGTAAATCATAACTAAATAACATTTTCATTTCTCACATTAGCGATGAATTTGCTAGAGGCATGACATACACAGTAAAACTTTTATTTCCTTGCAAATTCATCTCTAAATTCTAGAATTTAATTTAACTAGAGTTATTCATTTGATGGCAATTTTGTAGTTAAGTCGTCAGAGAAATATTTTGTCGCCAATCCATTATAAAGTCCAGATAATAATATTTTAATTTAGCAACTAATTATTCCTTAGCAAATGTTTTACAAAGCTAATGAGAGAAATATTTTCTTCATAATCCTTCTTGCATCTGACCAAGTTAAAGTATATGATTTAGTATTCGACACAATTCCCATGCCAAGTAATAGGAAAAAACTATAAATGATTATTTTTAATTTTAAGATATATTGGTATGTAACTACAAACTTTTTTTCCAAGTAATTACACACCTATAGTTTAAATTTTTTGAATTTATATATTAAATTAAATTAAATTATAATAATAATTTATTATGTCATATTTAATTATTTTGTATATGTTTATATAATACTTTATTATGTAATAATTAATTATCTTATATATGTTTATATATTTAGAATGATTAAATAATGTATAACACATTTCAATTATATTTTTTTCATATGAAATTTAATTCATATATAAATAATTTAAAAATATAAACTATTATTTAATACTTATATTTACTTACATAGCAATAAGCTGAGTTACAGTTTTACAATGATAATTTTATGCAGATTAATTGTTAATGATGATGCAGGCACATAGCAGAATGTTGTTGGAAGCATTAATAATGTTCAGGTATGAGATGAAGTGAGACCGAGTTGGGTGAGATGGTGATGCATATCTTGAGGGTGAACCTGAAGCTTTGGTCGTTCAGGCTGCATCCACCGTCCATTGCTTCTGATCATACCCTTGTTCGCATCTTGTCTCCAGTTTGGTGGAATCATGTGATGGTCTTTCAAGAAGTCACATCCCTTGTTCACCAGAGCAGGATCTCTTCCACTCGCTAGCACGAACCTTTCACCCTTTCCATGGTATCTGCAAATTCATCATCATCATCATCATCTTTAATTATCTTTTCAATTCTTCAAAAACACTTCTGCTCAACATCATTTTTTCTAATATTTTTATGGCTGTAAGAATACGTGGTTTCTTAGGTTTGACCAAACAACTATAACTAGTAATATAAACACCAATGGCAACAAATTATATTGACTGGGAAAAACTCTTGACGTGCCAATGCCACTATTTACTTACTAATTTATGATTCTTATCTTCCATCTATTTTATTACCACTGTACATATCTATGAAGACAAAAAAATGTTGAGGACGATGCTTCACTGATTAATTCAAATATTGAATCCTTACAATACCAATCTATCCCTTTCCCTCCACCAAATCACTATTTTAATAAGTGTCTCTACCATTATATATTAGGTTGCTCTTATCGTGATGAGTTATTGCATGTTAAAATAATCAATGCACACTACAATCTATTACTATCTCACCTAATAGCAACTAACTTGCAACTAATATATTATGTTATTTATTCTTCTTTACAAAATGTGTTTTTCATTTTCTTTAAAAATATTATATATTTATATTTTTTTATCAGCATTATATATTTATATTTTTTTTATCAGCATTATATATTTATATCACTATTACAATAAAAATCAATTTTAAAGAAAAATAAATAAATATGAAAAGGTTATATTTCAAAATAAAAAAAATATATATTAAAAATTATATTTATTATTTTTCCTCTTAAATATCACGCTTTAATAAATGAAAGCTGATCTCTCTTCTATTCTTACAATTCTTTTTTAATTCATTGAAAACAAACTACATAAATCCTCACATTTTGATCTACAACAACAATGCATGAGCCGACGCAAACAGGAACTTTAAAAATTTAGTTTGTGATGTTGAAATTCTTCCCTAACCTGCATCATAACAATAAATTTTGACCTAGATTTAACGGAGACGAACATGATTAAACAGCTGATCTCTCATCTACCTTTCTTCACTTTTCATTTCGTCCCATTGCCAACTATATACCATTCTATGTTCAACTGACAACACAACTTTTTTTCTCTCTCTTTTCCTTTCGATAATATATCATTAAAAAACATATATATATTGCACGATTTTATTTTATTTTATTTAAGCGTAATGTGAAATTGAAACTAATACAATACTTTGTAGTTTGACTTTATGGTTTAAAAAAAATTTATATATGGATTTTAATTGGATAATTAAAAATTGCATTCAACTAATGCACTACAGAGTTTAATAATTATAGTTAGTTGATTTAAAAAAATAACATTTAGATACACGTAAATGCATGCAGTGGAGAGAAGGTCAAAAGAAATGAAAGTAGTTGAAAGTTGAAACTGACCCGTCGAGAAGATGCAGAAGAGCTTCCAAGTTATGGGCGCATACTGCATCACCATTGGGGTTCAGGAACGGCGATTTCTTGTGGTCCAGCGCCAGCTCCACCCCAACGTGCGAGTAGCTCCACGGCAGCCCCTCCGCCACCTTCATCACCGCCGCCGGCAACTGCTCGTTAAAAAACAATCCGGGAGCCTTGGGCACCACGTCATGCTTGTTCACCACCCTCAACACCTTCACCCCCAGCCTCTCCAACCTCTCCTTAAACCTCACGTTCCCCACCCGCGGCCCGGAAAACGACATCACCGTAACCCCCACACCCCTACCATCCCTCATAGTATTCGCTCCCGTCTCCGCAATGTCATAGGCGCTCAAAATCGCCAACGCACTCCCCAAACTATGCCCAGTGATTGTGATGCTCACTTCCTCGTCTCTATAAATCTCCAGCAATCTCTTCACCTCCGTCAAAACCTGTTCCCGCGCGGAGAACTTGCAGTAACTGCAACTCTCTTCTTTATCTGTGTAAAGTTCTAGAAACCCTGATTCTACCTTCACCGTCTGATCGGGACACGGGATCCCGTTTGACGAGATTGGTTTGAGGAAGTCCATGAGGTCCGCCACCCACTCGAGGCAGGTGACGGTGCCGCGCCAGGCGATGGTGATGTCGCGTCGGCCGAGACGGGTGGTCATGGCGTGGTCAGAAACGGCGACGTACCCCGCCCAATTGGCGTTCTTGCTCCACATCTTGGACCAGCGCGAGTGCTTGAAGAAGTTGGGGAGGTTGATGTTGGCCGTTGCGTAGAGGTAGCGCGTGACGGTGTAGCCGACGAGGGGCATTTCGAGGGAGGAGAAGAAGTTGCGGGGCGTGAACCTGCAGCTGCCGCAGTACTTGGAGAAGGGGTCGAAGTCGAAGGCGTCGTAGCAGGCCTGGGCCATGTCGCCGTAGCGGATGGTTTCCATCCGCAAGAGAGGGTCCATGGGCTCCAGAAGCCCGGCCCAGTCGCTCTCACCTTGGATTTGGCGCCAGGCTTCGGGGAGGCGTTCCAGGTGGTCCTCTAGCTTGGGTTTGTAGTTGCTTGTGTGCGTGTGAAGCGTTGTTGCTTCCTCATGCTCTTGCTCTCTCACGGTGGAAGTTGAGGACTTCTCACCTGTGGCTAGTTTTATTGAGTTCTGGGTTCGTCTGAAAGGTGTTTGGAATTTGGAGTGCCCTAATGGGAAGGTAAGTTGGTGCGGTTTGTTGAAGGAAATGAACATGTTTGAGATTGAAGGTGCAGCCATCTTGTTGGGGAAGAAGAACCCTTCCTCTCTATAAACCATTTATATAAACTATTCATACCCTACAAATATTTTATACTAATAATATTATTTATTTATTTCTACCTTAAAATGGACACTTTTTGTATTTTTATTTATTTATTTTCTTACTTGCAACATGAAAACTGGAAAGTCCACCCTGTAATATTTTTCATAATACAAGTGTGTACAGCCTGGTGGATTTGGAGAATCGGATTGGAGTGGGTTTTATTATTAATTAATTTGTGTTATTCATATAGCAAATGGAAATGGAAAATAACTGCTCAACAACACGAGACTACTATATTTATGGTCAATCACCCTCTCTAATCACCTTCCAATCTTATTATCTTCTAAACCATTTTAAATAACAAGTGGGTTAATTATATTTAGAGATGGATAACAATCGCTAACTTTTAGCATAAAAGATTTTTCACTTAAAACAAAAAAGTTCAGAAGCAAAAATCAAAAATAATTTTTGATGATCTAAACAGAGTATATATATAAAAAAAAAACACAAAATTTTATTAACAAATAAGTTAATATTTTTACCCAAGTATTTAGTTAATTATTGGGTTTATCATTTAGGATTTAGTATAATGTTAATTCCTTGGTGAAAGCTGGGACAAATTGTTAAATGTAATTTTGTAGGAAATAGAGCATGGAAGAAGAGGGGAATTAAAGAATACATGTGAAATCCATAACAATTTCACATGGGCCAATTCAAAGACTAGGGGAGGCTACTAGTGGGGGTTTTGATCTCTAAGATTATCCACTGCAGGTTGGCAGTGAAACCAAACCAGATCAACCTTGAAACATTCTGCTTATTGTTTCCTAAGTTTTTCCACTGAAGGTTGGCAGAAGAATCAAACCAGATGAACTTTTAACCATTCTATTTTTTTGAGGATAAATTCATCTTAGTCAGACAACAAAACAATTTGTCCTATATGTAGCAGAATAAAATGTGTTTTTTAGGAATGCGTATAAATTTTACATGTATTTTGAAAACTTTACCTGTTTTTTTATAAGGATTAGAGACATTCGTAGAGAATCTGGTGTGTGGTTTGTGTGGGAAGGTGGAAGAGTCGTTCAGTCATCTGTTTTCAGTCTGTGAGTCTACCTAGCTAGCGGATGTGGTGTCTTTGTTTTGAGTGGTTTGGAGTGTCGTTTGTTATTCACAAGAACCCTTCGGTAAACTTCCAACAATTCAGGTTGTGTTCGGCTTCTGATGTGGTTAATGACGTTGGGGGGTGATTTGGGTTGGTGTTGTGAGTGGAATTTGGAGACATAGGAACTCTTCGGGCTTCTTTACCATCATGGGGTTATTTTTTTTGCTTTTTACTAAAATGGAGTCCGTTTAAAAAAAATTACAAATTTAGGCAAGTCGTGCCACATATGCACAAATCGTCCCAATTAAACACGACTTTGCCATGTCAAGCTGAAGTCGTGCCAACTTGACATGACTTCTGCCCTGTCATAGTGAAGTCGTGTCAACTTGGCACGACTTCTGTCATGTCATACTGAAATTGTGTCAACTTGACACGACTTCTGCCACGTCATAATTTTTTTTAAAATTTTATTGCTTATATTGGGTAGTAAGTTATGTAATGTTAAAAATTAATTTGATACATAATTTTCTAAGAGTATTAGTTTTAAGGAACAAAAAATTGGATAATCGTGTATGGATCAGGTTTGACGGTAGTGTAATACAATAAATTGACTATTTGGTTAATTAAAAAATGAAGAAAATTGTTGTTGAATTTGGAAATAAATAGATAAATGAAAATTTATTGTATTTGGAAAATAAATAGAGAATTATTATTGTGAATTAGTAAAATAAATAGCTTGAAAAGTAATGATTATAAATGGCGACATGGGTCAAGTCAGCTAATAATCATTACTTCTCAAGCTATTTATTTTGTTAATTCACAACAATAATTATCTATTTATTTTTCAAATACAATAAATTTTCATTTATCTATATATTTTCAAATTCAATAACAATTTTCTTCATTTTTTAATTAATCAAATAATTAAGTTATTGTATTACATTACCGTCAAACATGATCCATACACGATTATCCAATTTTTTGTTCCTTACATCTAACACTCTTATAAAATTATGTATCAAATTAATTTTTAACATTACATAACTTACTACCCAATATATAAATAAAAAAATTATGATGTGGCAGAAGTCGTGCCAAGTTGACACGACTTCAGTATGACATGGCAGAAGTCCTGCCAAGTTGGCACGACTTTAGTATGACAGGACAGAAGTCGTGTCAAGTTGACACGACTTACCTAAATTTGTATTTTTTTTTAAACGGACCCCATTTTGGTAAAAACAAAAAAAAAAACCCCATCATAGTCAAAAACCCAACTCTGTGACCTTCGACAGGGGTGTGGTAGATGTGCTCGAAGTATTCGCACTAGTACAGGTAGGGTTTTGAACCGAGTGGATTGTATGAGGCTAGTTGTTTAATGTTTTCTTGAGTTTGGTTTGGTTGTTCCTTTTTTTTAAGTTGGAAGGTGTCCCTTTGTAGTAGGTTGATAAGGTGCTAACTCTTTATATACAAGGGTTGGACCACCCCTGAAGTGGTTCCCATTTATTTATTTTTTATTGCTGATAAAAAAAAAACATTTGTATTCCTTAAATGTTACAATTAATTAATTAATTCTTTAAACAATAAAAAAAATCTAACAAAAATATAATACAAATATGGCAAACTATTCATCTTATACGAGTTAACTTTAAACTTGGTCGGAAGTATCATTCCAGTTTCTTTAATGCTTTCAAACCCTCTATCACTGCAATAAATTTATTAAATATAAAATAATTTTATATACTAATTAAATTAAAAATCATTTTAAAAATTAAAAAAATTATTAATTTTTAAATTAATTTCTATTATTATAAATAGTTCTTAATGTTATACTCAATTTTATTCAATGGAATAAATGAATATCCTCAAAGAATTGCTTCAAATATTAGAAAATATAATTTATGGTCCTTATGACATCATTAATAAATAAGTTATACTTAATTTTATTTTAATGGAAGAAAATTTAAAAAACTTAAAACAAATCACAATTTTAATTTTTTAATTTAAATTTAATTATTGTACATAATAATATTTCTTATTTTAATAAATAAAATAATATTTTTTACTGGTCTGAAATTAATAAATGAAATAAATTTTGAACAATTTTAACATATAACGTGAAACTGCTTCAAATTGTTACCAAAAGAGCTCTACAAATATCTTCCTTGGATATCCTCTTTTATAATTTTTGTGAATTCTTTTTTTTTTTTTTTACTTAAGCTTTATCCTACAAACATGTGAAATCAAAATATTCCTGGAAGCTTTCATTGAACATAATTTTGTTGAAAAAAATATTTATTTACCTCAACCAAATTGAATATTAAGACCTTTAATTTATAAAATTTAAAAGTTACTCTATTCTGCATTTCATTATTGCAACAATTTTCTCCAAGTATTTGTATCTTCTACCAAATTGAATAACAAAATGAGTTCACTGATTAATAACTTATTTCCTTGTCTCTTTTTAGTAACTAATTATTTTCAATAAACTTAATAACGAAACATGTTGTATAAAGGAAGGTAAAAACACATGTGTCTGAAAGGGTAGAGTGAACTTAGTCAGACGGGAGTGTAAAAAGAAAATATATGAAAGAAAGCCCAATTGATCTGGTAGGCTGTGGGCTGTTTAATTCCCAGATTTGTTATTCTGCTGGGAATACAAATTAATTCCCCAAGGTGTTTCTTCTTCGTCTTTTCTTTTACCAATGTTCATTCATCATCTAACTCTCCTGTGGGAAGCACTGAAACAGTAACAATGTCATGCTAATTCTATTATTTTCAATTTATGTTTTCAGGTTAGTTAGCAATTCAACTTTCCAATTTTTCCTTTGATTGAACTCTTTAGGGTTTCGAATGAATTCAGTTTTTCTTGAAGAAGACAGTGAGCAATGCTGGGCTTTTCATATGGAGAAATATTGTTGTTGCTTGGAGCCACTGCTGCTGTGATAGGTTGGGTCATGCTATTCTTACGTCTGTTTATCATGTGCAAAGTTTTATATTATTTATAGTACAAATGTGAATTGTTATGTGTGATAGGTCCAAAGGATTTACCAATCATATCCAGAACAGCAGGTAGACTTGCTGGTAGAGCTATTGGATATGTACAATTGGCTCGTGGCCAGTTTGAAAATGTTATGCAACAATCCCAAGCTCGCCAGGTATTTCCATTTTCCAACTTACCATCAGTATTATAAAACCCACATGAGTTAGTTTCGTTGGGGTTTTATAGATTGTGTGTGTTTTTGTTGCATGAAGGCAATACCTAGTTGCTTCCAGGTAAATACACATTAAATACTTTCTCCACAGAAAACCAAACACACACCAAAGTCATAATATTGATTGTAAATGTCTTCTGTTTAATTGGAGAAAAGACGATTTGGCATTGTATAATCTTAACAACATATGGTTTACTTTGAATTTCTTGGACAATAATGCAAATATGAACATAAAAGTTAGCGAAATATCTATGCTTCATTGAGGAATCTTTGTCCATTGCTAGGACTTGGTTCTGATGAAAAACTACTTTTAATTGTATTTGCCTATTTTGTCTTAGGTTCATAAGGAACTGCAAGACACAATGGCTCAGCTAGATGCTATTCGTCATGAAATTCGAACAATATCAATCATAAATCCTGGCCCTTTGACGAGGAGTTTTGTGGATAATCCTGACCAGACATCTGTGCCAAAAGGTATTATTTACAAGATTTGTTTTGGAGTGTAGTAGCATTATAAACTTTTACAGATGCAGCTGCTGAGATTTTGTTTAATCCTGTTATCTTTTGTTGATAATATAGACAATAGCAAACCAGAAGATTCTGGGGAGAATCACTTGAAACCCACTGTTATCAAGGTTTATGGACCTAACCCACAAAATGATACAATTATATACTGGTATAGAAACTGAGTGTGCTTACATGTCTATATATATTTCCAGGATTCAACTCCAGTGTCATCTAATTCATGTAATATGCAAAATCAAGCAACCATTTATGCCAGATTGGCAGAATCTCCTGCCATAAAGAATGAGTTGTCAGCAAGTAGTCCTAAAGTGGAGAAGATAGATGACAACCTGCAGCTTACTACTGTCTTACCCATTTCTGCTGAAAGCGCTGGACTGTTACCAAATCGAGGGGGTATGATATTTTTTGTTTTGTTGGCTTTTCTTATCAAGATTTTCTAATGAGTTGGACGATTACAGAATTTTTTACTTGGTATTTTTATGTTTACAGTTTGTGCACTATATATTGTGATCATTGGTCATGTGATGTTTTTGGCTTCCTATCTATGTATGCCAGCCATACAGGCATATGTAAAGGCACTAAAATATGTAGCTTCTTTTTACACATTACACACACTGTGACGTTTTCAGATATGATTTTGTTAATCTGTAAACTCTTTTCATTTGGACTATATTTGGTTTGCTCGAAGACCCCCGGAAGTAAAGATTGTTTGCGAGCTTCATTCATTTTTATACTATGGCACATTTGGCATAGGCTAGGATATTATAGAAAATGTTATCCTATTTCATTGTGAAAATTGCAAATTGCTTTTCCTTTTTCTTCTTTATGAATGCCTGATAGTTTTTTGTCTTGTCTCAATGATTGATGGGAATCTGTTTGTTTTAGAACGATATCTGATATGAAACAAGTTTTGTTATTCCATTAACAGATGATGTGAAAGGATCTGACATAGTTCTAGAAGCAATTTTGGAGGCAGAGGTAGCTCATAACGCAAAGGAATTCTTTTCGCAGCCCCAAAACCAAGTCAAATATGATTGATTTGGTAATCCTACATAAACATAGTACCTTAAAATCTGTAAATGTTAAAGTTTGTCTCATTATTAAATGCAAAATAATAGGGTGTACTTATATTTTAAAGATATTGATTCTTGAATTTTCTTTTCTAGTTCAGGCTAGAAAATCTGTCTGAGTTTATTTTTTCTGATTTGAACTGGTTTCTCTCGGACACCCACACACACCCCTACTTTTCCCAAGAAAATACAATGAAACCCTCGAACCAGTCCCCCTAACGAATAAACGAGGTTGTGACAAACTATTTGTATTAAGTTTTCTGTTGTCTGGTGTTTGCTGTATGGTTGAGGATGCATTAAGCTTCTATTAAAGGTGTGTTCAGAAGACCTTAATTCTGGCTTCAGGCAGGGTATTGCTTGGTCCTTGAAGTTTAAAATGATAAATTTAAATTTGAGCTTTAAAATAGTTGATAATTTAATTTTTAGAACTTAAAAGTTAAGAGATTAAAGTATTTCGATGGTGAAAGTGAGTTCTTAGATATTGGAATTTGATATATAAAAATAGAGAGAAGTAGAAATCAGTTACTAAAATGTTCTTTTTTATCAAGTGATATTAGTTATTGACATAATTTGTTTTGCAATGATTTGGATGTTAATAAGTTTTGTCATGGTACCGAAAGTATATTTTTTTTATGATTTAAATAATAAGACACTTTCAATTGAAGTAAAGTTATATCTGTGTATGAAATCTATATTCACTATTATGCTGTTTTGTTAAATGGAGCAAAAAGGACGGGGACGAGAGAATGGTTAGAAGAGAAAAGAAATAATTTTAAAAATTGGTAGAATTTACTTTATTGTATTTTATTTATTTGTTCTAAATGTCTTCATAATTCTTTTTGAAACAAACTTTCTTTTTAAATTTATACAAATAAATATTTTCAAATTTTATTTATACAAATAAACTCATTTATTGTTTATAAGTCATAGTTCGATAATCAAATTATCGAGTTCTTGATCGTCTATACCTAAAAGCCTGTTGTTAAAGGAAGTAATTTCTAAGATGAGAATAATATTAAAAACATATTGTTCATCTAAATTCTTACATGTGAAAAATATTTTTAGCAAATTCTTAAATTAAGACAATACTTAAGGAAGTAATTTTTTTTTATATATATATATATATGTTAGGTGCTATTTTATATTGACCTTTCATCTTCTATCTTTTATTTATGTTTTTTTCTACTTTATAACACTCGTGAAACTTGTTTTTGTTATAACTGATACCTCAAACTTCATCACTTATATGTGGCATGTGACATGAAACATAACAAATTTGTTCTTGTTATAACTGATACCTCAAACTTCATCACTTATATGTGGCATGTGACATGAAACATAACAAATAAATATGAAAAGATTAGACCAAATACATCCCAGAAAATAAATAAAAAATTCTTATTGTGAAAAAATCTAAAGAGATATTAGATGACATGTTGTTTTACCAAACATATTCAAGTATATTACTCCATATTAAAGAAACAAGTTTATTAGCATAGTGATTGTCCTTTCTAAGAATATACTTTAAACTTAATATTTTTACAAAAGGACAAACATATATTCCATCTACCGATAATAGACTAGGGAATGAAATGTCTAGAAGAAAAAAAATAAGGCAAACTAAGATATAATCAGTAGACACAAACGTCTATAATCAGTCTCTTTAGCATGCTTAATAACAATAATAGTTATCATAAATCACTAAAGAGAAAATACTGAATTCCAAAAAAAAAAATCACCAATTAAACCTCCAAATTTAATTTGTAAGAAAAAAAAATACTAAAGATTAAATACAATCTATACGTGAAATTTGAGAATCGACTTAGGTTTAATTCTATATTGCAAATTTTTAAAAAAACTTACAATATTTGATTTGAAATTATCATTGAAAATAATGTATTAAGTTCTCTATTTTGTGTCTTAAGAGAAATAACTAAGAAGAAAAGTAAAAGAGTTTAGACCATTACTTATTTCCATATATAATTAATGTTAGCTTTACGCTATATAGTACATCGATTAAATATGATAACATTGATAATAAATATCTAAAACTAAATTGATTAATAACAAATATCTTTAAAAAAAGTATCTCATTTAAAAGTATAAAAGCAAACTCGTAATTTTAGATATAAATAAATTTTGCAAATATTATTAATTTTGGTAAGAAAAAGCACTATTAATAATTTTGACGAGACGCTGATAAAATTGTAAAGAAGATAATATATAACCTTTGAAATCTTTGTATGTAAATTGTAGATCCGTATGTGTAAGGACAGTGGAACGAAGCTACTGAAAGAAGCTAGTTGCCCGCGTAAACACTGTTTCCAACACTCACTTTAAGCTGTTTAATTTGATGGAAGAAAATCTTGTTTATTTCAAGACAAATATGATAAAATAACATATTGTAATATCAAAGATACTCTGTCCTCAAAAATTCTTTTTTTATATAAAAAAAATAAAGTAGCCTTTCTATACTGAAGATTTTTCACTATTGCGTTTTCTTTTTTCATTGAATATGGGAGAAGAAAGTTTTATCTTTTTTTTTCTTGCACTTTATAAGATATGGATTTCACTACTACTTTTTTAAACTTATATATATATATTATTAATATACTTATAGACCTACTATTAAATAAATTCATAGGTCTACCTTCATGTGAAACACTTTGATTCAATCCCTAAAAAAATAGGTACTGCTGAAACTAAAAGAAAAACAAGTAAGCAAAAAATGAAAAATTCATGACTTTTAGTTGGACATTTTTTCTTGATGAATAAACAGGTATATATTTTACCATTTGATCATGTATACTAAAGTAATGACCATAATCTAAAATTGTTCCAAATGAAAATGTCAGGAGTAACACTTCTTTCAGCTTTGTGAGACTCCTCTCCCTTCTTTTTGTCCTTTTCATCACTTTGTATTTTATTTTTTATTTATTAAGTTTTACAAGCTAACTCGCATGTTAGGTTACTAGTCATGCACAAAATCATGTACATAATTTTACATTATAAAAATAAATTATATATTATAAAAATAAACCATACATTCAATATTGTTATTACATCATTCTAATTAGACTCATACCAATACCCAAATACATAAAATCTCGTCCTAAAATTACATTACAATAAATATTAATCCAAATATACTACAAATATATAATTCAAAGATATTTCATTATTTTCAAATACAAATTGTACTAACATTCTCAATTAATCATCGCTAAATGATATTAGTTTGATCATGCACGTGACCATATCTATATCTATTTACAATTGTTAAAACTTGTATTTCGATAACATCACATTAGCATTCCACCCCTTCTCATATAATATTAACTCATATTAAAAAAAAACATATATTAACCTTCATTATCACATAAATCACAGATAATTTGGAAAAATAATTATTTTGTTAAATAAGTTAGTATATAATTTATCTATCATAATTGATTATAGAGTTACGTAATCAATTATTAAAAAAAAAGATGGGAAAAGGAAATAATGACATGAAGAAGATTATAAATGCACCACATTAAACAACCATGGAAACTTAGAAGAAGAACCAAACCAAATAAGCAAATACAAAACACAACAACTCAAATTGTGACCCAATGTTGAACACTATAGCTTAAGTAACAAGACAACTACGGAGAAACAGAGCGAAAACAAGAATAATGATGAAGCAACCTCAAAATAGTGAAACCAAATACAAGAGATCAACACATATATAGAAACAATACAACGTTGAAAAAAATATAGAGAGGGATAAAGATGAGTAATGTGTCCTTTCTTCTTATGGCAAAAGAGTTGAAACAAAAGACCCTTTGAAATAGTAGAAGCAATAGAACAAAAAAAAGGGTTGATTCATTCCTTTGGGCAAAGGCAAAGAAAGTAATGGTTTAAAGTGGGGAAGGGTTGCAGAAAAGACAAGAGGAGTGTGAGAAGTGTAAATAATGAAAACAGTGAGTGGCTTTTATAAGAAGCAGGAGCATAATCTATCTATTCATTTGTTCAACCGCATAAAGCCAAAACTCTCTCACTTCTGGTGCAAACTCGGAGGAGTGAGTAGAAAAAGAGAAAGCCCAAACTAAGAAACCAAAATAAAATTCCCTTGGCTTCTGGCATCTCATGTAGACACAAAATCATCATTCCTCTCTTCTCTTTCACGTGTTAGCTTCCTCTCAACTCATCATCATGGCCAATCACCCTTCCGAACCTCCCACCGACGACTTCCTCGACCAAATCCTCGGCCTCCCCACCTTCGCCTCCGCCGACCCCGCCGACGCTTCTCCGATGATGCTCCAGCTCAACTCCGGCGACGCCGCCACCCACCTCGCTGCCGGCGCTGCCTTCCACGCGCCGCCCTACCAGCTGGGCCTCAGCTTGGACCAAGGTAAGGGAGGCTTCCTTTCGCCCGAGGATGCTTCTGGAAGCGGCAACCGCTTCCGCGACGACGTCGTTGATACCAGGCCTAAGAACGTAACACAATCTTTTCGTTTTCTGTTTTCTGTTTTCTCCGCCGTAAAACTTTCCTAAATTATAATTTTACGAATTAATACATATGTGTGTGTGTTTTAGTTTCTCGCTCTTTTGGGATATTATGATCATAAGTTGAAACTAAATTGCGCAGGGTGGTTTTAGTGAGAGAAAAAAAAATAGTGTATTGTGGTAACAAACTTTGGCTTCCTTCTCTTATTGAAATTCTCTATTTCGTGAGTGGATAACCTTGGTAATACTTGGCTTGGGGTATGACTTGTACATAATAAATTAAGTTGAAGATGAATGAATTGTGGCTAGAAATTATGGACTGTGAGATAAGGGTCTAATGTTAGGTGATATCAGTGATCGCCGGTTGAAAGTCTTTTAAGGCTGAGTTTGGATGAGAAAGAAGAGGAGGAGTGAGGAAAGAAAGAGAAAGGAAGGAAGGAAGGAATGATGGTGGTTTGGTTGGGTGGAAATGAGAGAAAAGTTCCAAAATCCAAATTGGATAGAAGAGAATGAGTTTCTGCGCAAGAATGAGAAAATTTTCAAACACAGTCCTTGTATTCATGACAACATAATTGATTATGTTCTCAGAAATGAAGAGATTGTGTTTAAAAATAAAGGCACAATTGATTGTTGCTGCTTTTACTACAAAAAAAAATTCTTCATTTTCATTCTCTTTCTAACTAAACCACCTCTGTTTCCACAAATTTCTGACCTCTTTCTCTTTTTTTTTCCCCTTCTACTACCTCTTATTTTTTCCGCTGTACCAAAGAAAACATTATTGAAATTTTTTGTACATTTCAGGTTATTACATACTGGAAATTAGGCTACTTAGGCCTTGGCATTAGTACTTAGGGTCATCTTCTCCTGAATTCTTTTGACATCTTAAGGCTTTCATAAACATCTCCATATAAGCACTTGTAAGAGAAACAGACAGGAAGCCAAACTGAAGTAAACTTCTCCCATAAACTAAATTAGCTTATGCATAAGTGGAAGTCAGCTTTTGCAGAAGCTAAATAAAATAAGCTTTTTATAGGTTAAACTTCTTTTTCTTATGAATGCTTGTGGAGAATTTTTTTGAAAACTGGACCTAGATCATATAAGATGTGCTTTATTTGGTTTCAATTAATATTGTGTATAAATGTTGGCTTCTTCCAAATTTCAATATCTTTTTTTCTGATTTTAGGAGTGCTAGGGTGAAAACTGTTATCAAGTACCTTTTCTTTTCTCTGATAGATAACCATTTTGCAGGTTTTTCATGGGCAACCCATGCCAACTACTGTTCCGATTGCTCCACATCCACCAGCAGTGCGACCTAGAGTGCGGGCTAGAAGAGGACAGGCTACAGATCCACACAGTATAGCTGAAAGGGTGGGGGCACTGAATATTTTGAAGAATACAGTAGAGCTTATTATTCAAAATAATGACAAAGTAAATTTGTTATTTTCACGACTTGCTAATTTTTGTTCATGTTGCCACTCAATGACAGTTGCGCAGAGAGAGAATAGCTGAAAGAATCAGGGCTTTACAAGAACTGGTTCCCAGTGTCAACAAGGTATTCTTGGATATGCAGTTTTATATCTGAATGTAGTTTGATACTTATCTATAGGACTTGTGAAATTTTGTCCTTGTATAAGTAATGGATTTTGTTTCATTACCAGACTCTATAATGACACACTCCATTAATTTGTGGATAAATGTACAACGTTAGCAAAATTTGATACTTACTGTCAATTACTAGAAGAAATAAAGAGTGCTAAAAATAGAGATTTTCAAGGAGTGTGTTTGACTGATTCTGTGATTTGTCTTGTTAGATGTTTTCATTATTTACTTGGTTAGATGTTAGAACTTGGGAACACAAACCATTTTCAGTTCTACACTATTACAGAATAGGGTGTTTTTACACGAAAATAATTATGGAGATATAATGGTTGAATCCATTGAAATGTGATTACTCTTGGTATATCTAGGAACTTTGTTCCCCCTCCTTCAAAGGTGATTCCCTAAAGAGACTATGAATTACATTTAGTCTGAAGGGACCTCTGGACAGTGCATTATTCAGTGGTTTATGAATGCAATGAAGTGTTAATTTTGGATGTTTTTGTTCTTCCTTGTTTTAGAAAAAATGTCTAGAATATAGATTAAAAGATGGTTGATTTTTAATTGATGCTTAATTAATGCCTTTTTATTTTGCTTTTATTTTCCTTATCAATGTATGTTTAGCTACTTTAGTAAGTCATAGATATGAAACACTGGGTTATATATTTAATATCTTCCTTAAAGAATTATTTAATGCTAACCTATTGGGTTGAGTTTAGAAAGTGGTATCTATACATTGGCCTTTATAATGCTCAAATCAATTTGCATTGAGTCTGTGCTTTTAAATAAAATCTCCTGATAGCCATGTCTGACGTGTTTTCTGTTTAACAGTTCCTATTTATTTGTTTATTATAATATAATTCATCAAGGCAAACTCTTCTATCAAAGGGATTAGAAAAGAGAACAGTTGTGTTTTTTCTGTTTAGGTAGGTGTGCTCGAAATCTAGAGTTTTTAAAGTATTAAACTATACGGTATTTCATGATAGAGATTTCATTACTGACTTGTGATCTGCCTTATTTCTCATAACCCTCTACAGTTTAGTTTTTTTCCATTTTTTCTGATATTATTGTGTATCCGTTCAGACAGATAGAGCTGCCATGCTGGACGAAATTGTAGATTATGTCAAGTTCTTAAGGCTTCAAGTGAAGGTTAAAACTCCTGTGATCTGCGTGGATTTCACGTTTTTGTTTCATTTGATGTTTATCCTTAATAGTCTCAATTTATAATTAACCTCAGCTTTTAGTTTGATCCGTTGTTTATTTTGTTAAACCTGTTGAGCTTTGCCTTTTTTACCACTTTCCCCTTCAACCCTGGCTTATGAACCCTAAGTGCCACTCTGGATTAGTACTCATTAGCCCCTGGATTGTGTTCCATTTGAGTAGTGAATATATTAATACGATCAACTGACAGGATTTTCACACTATTTTGTGATATTGTTTCTTTAACTACCTATAACGCCCAGGTCAACTGTGGACTGGATTTTTCTCCACCTGTGGAAAATCTGAGTTTCAGTGTTAGTGATTATGAATAATAAAGCCAATTTCTACAAGCACAGTAACCAATTTCATTGATTTCTCTTAAAATGTGTGGGAGTACATTTTACTGTTTGAATATGAAAGTGACAACAAGGCATTTCGTAGGATCCGAACTAGTAGACTTTCAATAATTGCTATTCATCTTGCTTTCAGGTTTTGAGCATGAGTAGATTGGGTGGAGCTGGTGCTGTGGCACCACTAGTAACTGACATCCCATTATCATCGGTCGAGGTAATTATTCATACTAATGTTAGTTGGCACAAATTTGTTTCTCTCCAATTTATCAAATTCAGTATCTATCAGGAAGAAGGCAGTGAGGGAAGAAACCAGCCAGCTTGGGAGAAGTGGTCAAATGATGGCACAGAAAGACAGGTAGCTAAACTTATGGAAGAAAATGTTGGGGCTGCTATGCAATTTCTTCAATCAAAAGCACTCTGCATCATGCCTATCTCACTGGCATCAGCAATATACCAGTCACAACCATCAGACACCTCTAGTATAGTTAAACCTGAAACTAATCCTCCTTCATAGACAGACCTCAGGCACAGGTGCACCATCCAGTGGTTCCCTCAAGGACTGACCTATACTGCTAGGACCCACACGTTATTTGTCTGTTCCAAACCCCCTTTAGTCTTAGTCATTGGTCCGTATCAATTTGCATTAAAAGTAGGATGCCATAGTCTTTTCCTTTTTGCCGTTCTTTCAACTTTTGTCTAGACAGGGTTTGATGTCAGTGCCCTTCAAAATATAAGCAAAGTCCATCTTGATAAATTTCATGTAAAGGGAAAGAAATTGTCGAAGTTCACTTAATATGCTCTTCCTTTTTGTATCAATTGGCGGGGGTTAGTGGAACGTGATGGAAGAGCTTTTATAGTGGGGCTTAAAGTTTTTGTAGTGGGCAGTGGGACCTTCTAAAAGGTTAGGGTGGTGTGTATATTTTTATTAGTGATGTAACTCTTAGAGAATTTGAAATGCAGAGGTGAAATGGATAATGGTTGCTTTAATTAAGAATGGTGGGTGTTGCTAGTCCAGTAGAAAATGATGGTGCTTTTGTTTCTTTGCCGTGTGCTTGAATTATTTGTTTAGAGGTAATTGGACTCCATTTTCCGAATGGAGGGAGAAATGGAAAGTTTGGTGCCATCTTAATCCAACTTATATCAATCAGTGAGACCATGTTCAAATCTCTAGTGAAGTGATGGAAACTGTTGCTCAACTCGTGTGCGTGTGAATATGAATAGAAAAATGAGAGACCAAGGTTTTCTTGTGCTTGTTAAATTTTGTCAATGACTATGACCTGCTTAATGACTATTATTCGTTTAAAAACTGTCCTTGTGCTTCTGTGCAACTGCTTCTGGTACAATGATATTGAAATTAGGAGCACCATTCTTTCTACACTTTATTTTTGGATGTGAAGGAGATGACAAGTACCAACAAAGTCTAACATCTTTGGTAAATATTTGAGCTTCATTACTATGAAGCTCAAACACTCGTATGACACGTATCCGTAAAGTGTTCAATTCAAAAAGTATTTATTGTATTTCTGACAATTTTAGTACGGTTCTAATACAATTTTAAAAAAGAAAAATACATTAATTTTCTAAAAATCCAAATTTATTGTATAAAAAATCATTTTAAACGAGTCATGAAAAATATCTTTCTATTTCAAAAAATAATGTAGAACATACTTGTGCACATAATTCTTTATTGTCAACTTGAGTTGATGCTTTCTAAATTTGGAAAGAAACAGGTCTTTAATTATCAACTGACATATTTAGTGATATCAAGCAAAAGAGAGACAAAGAAGGAAAAAAAATGTATAGATATAATAAATAATGTGACGTAAAAAATATGAAAAATTATGAAAAATAAAGTACCGTATAAGTAATTGAATATTATTATTATATAATAATTTATAACTTCTGGAGTCTAAATTAAAGTTAATAAGATTATTAAATTTTAATTAGCGTGAATGATTTATATTTTTACATAAAAATCTAAATTAGCCGTCTCTGAAATATTTTTATGTTCCATATTTCTTTCATTTCTTAGACCATGCCTGCACTAGTGGCCGTAAGAAACTAAATAATTAGTTATATTACTTTATATAATATTACTTTTTTTCTTTTCATTATATCATAAAAAAAATTATACTTAGTCATACAAAATTATATTAAGTGATATTTTCAGCCTTCCATATGTCACATTTACTATGCTTCTAGTAACATGATATTTATCTTTGCTATTTTATTTAAAAATATCATACTAACTAAAATTTAAATACCAATTTTACAAAAAAATAAATAAAGTTTGAAATATAAAAGATAAATAATTTTTTATAAATAATTTTTTTATGAACTTAATATAATAACAAAGGTAATGTTTTTAAAAATATTTATTAAAAAAATAAGGAAGTTGAATATCTATTTAAAAATTAAAGAAATGTAAATATTATTTTACTTAAAAAATATAAATAATACAGATTTTAGTTTTTAAATTAGATTAATTGCGAATTATTTAGTATTATTAAAATTTTCATGTGATCAATATTTTGTTTGTCGTTTCATTCAAACATCTATAGTAAACAATATTACTTTCCCCATTTTTATTTGAACCCAATTAGTTAGTAAGCACTTTATTATCAATATCCATATTTGAGTATATTTTAATAAATTTTAATATATATTTAAATTAAAAATTATTCATAATACTTGACATAACAATGAAGTATAGAAATTTAGAGATAAATTATTATATATTTATCAAATATATATTAAAAAATTAGATATATAAATTAATAATTTTTAGTATATTATGTTTTTAGTTATTAAACTTTGTAGTAATAAATTTTTGTGTAATGTTAATTTTAATAAACTTATTAATATGAAAAACAAGCATCTATTAAATTCAATAAAAATATTGTAATTATTGACTATAACCTTTAATATTATTAATTAGGATAATTATATATCATATTCCGCAAATATAGCGTTTGATATTAATTAATAATTTGCAGCTACTTTCACTTATAATATGGCTTAAAATGATAAAATTTTAAATTATTTTTTCGTATTTTTCACTACCAAAAATTTCAATTTTTACAGATCCGTTAAATGTCTAAAACAATTATGATATTAAAAAGTTAAAAGAAATTCGAAACATTATTTTTTTATTACTTATTTTTCTTATCTTATTATTTCAAAAGATTGGAATGACACATATAGGATTTTAAGATTTAGGTAAAATTTACTAAAGTTAATTCCCTCTTCACCGTATCACTTCCGACCTGTATCTAATATCTATAAAGGAATTTGACTATTTTATTTTTAATATTTTAGATATATGTCCACAATATAAATAATGTATTTATAGATTTATTGTTCCATAACTGATAAGTGACTTCCGGATACTACCATTTGTAATCTTATCAAGACATCTAATAATGACTTTCAAACGCCGAGATTTGGAGGTCTTCTTTTACCTTCCAAATGTGAATATCTCGAATCTATACTGAATGTTTCTGAATATCTACATCCATAAGCCACTTTCATAAAATCGAAAATTACCTACACCATTGTTACTGCATCCACCACACAAAAATAAAAATGCTTACTAAAACACAACTCCACCACACTTAATAGCAATGCATCGCTCTCTACAACCACAAGAAACAACTAAATCACCACCAACTTCACTCAAAATGCCTCCACCACATCAAACGAGCTCCTTTGCTCTTTCTTTTTGAAATAAAAGTGACATCAAATTTGGAATTTTAAAAAAATTGTTGGGTGCAAGTGAAAATTGATCTAGTGTAAGAAGAAAACGTCACTTCATATAAAACATGAAAATACTTTTCTATCCTTCTTGTGTTACCCCCATATTCTAGATTATATAATCCAAAATGATATTTCAGATTATATAATCTAAAAGTTTGAATTTGAGAGTAGCTTCCAGATTATGTACTCTAGACACATTTGAAAAAAGGCTTATGGATTATATAATCCGAAAGCTAATATCATATTAGAAAAGATTTTCGGATTATGTAATTCATAAACTAATCATGCATCTGAAAAAATATTTTTGAATTATGTAATCTGGAAGCTAACTACAAATTTGGAAAATGACTTCCGAATTACGTAATCTGAAATTGTTGGAGATCCCACATTAACTAGAGATTAAGAAATTTCATAATATATAAGTGGGTGCATTTTTTAATATAGTTAAGCTTAAAAATTCACTTCTCAATAGAAATTAATAGGGACATTTTTAGAGATATGAAAATTTATGAAAGTAAGTGAAGAACATACGAAGGTACCGGAAGAAACACTCCAAGAAGAATTATCAATTTACTAAGGCAAATTATCAATTTACTAAGGCAAATTCTTCCTGCACCATATCAATTTTAACCTCCACCATATCAATTTTTTAAATTTCCAAAACTACCCTTATTTTAAATTAAAAAATCCAAAATAATAATTATAATTGAGAAATAAAAAAGTACATAGAAAAAAAATTCTGAACACAAAACTAAAAATACATTCTGGATAAAAATTTTCAGAATTCAAAAATATGTTCCAAAAATTGAAATCCAAAATATTTCAGATAAAAGTTTCAAAAATATTCTTCCCATTTTTGTGTAAGGTTATTTTCATCATTTAGAAGGGGTACTTTTATCATTTTCTATAACTGATTGGGTGCATGCTGGAATTGATTTGGTGGAGGGAGAAATTGCCATTTACTAAAGTTTTAAAATGGGCCGAAGCCCAATCCGTTGTGTCGGAATGATTACAAATTTCAACTTCCCTTATCTATCCGCGCGTGGAGTGAGCGAGCACACAGAGAACAGACATGGCGTTAGAGCGAGCAGTATCATCGTCCACCACCTCGACAAACGTGCTCATCTTCCCCAAAACCCTCGTATCGAAACCCCACTTCTCAGTCGCTTCTTCTCCCTCGTGGAGAACGCGGCGCTGGAAAGGGTTGGGAACCTTCAAGTGCTCCATGACAGCGATGTCGTACCCTAAGCCCTCCGAGATTCCGTGGCAGAAGGAGCTCTGCAATTCCGTCAACCTCATCGGCATCGTCGCCGTACCCGTCGAAATCAAGCACCTCCCCTCTGGCAAGGTCGTCGCCTGGACCTGCCTCTCCGTCAAGAAAAGCGTCACGCAAACTTCGTTGATAAGCCTTACTTTCTGGGACGATCTCGCTCTTGTCGCTTCTCAGCATCTCCAGAAAGGTCACCAAATTCACGTTTCCGGTCGCCTCATAACCGACACCGTCGAAAGCGAGGAAGGCAAAACCAACACCTACTATAAGGTTTTTCTTAACCCCAATTGATTGGGTCTAGGGTTTAAGTTGAAGTTAGAAAAATGCTTATTTAAAAGTGTTTAATTACTAATTTTATTCATTAGTATTTATATTTAAAATTTATCTCTTTTAATCCAAAATACGTAGTATTTTTAATTTGGTTAGTCCTTAGGAGTTTAGATAGTAGGGGATAAAGTAACAATAACTAGATGGTATATAAAGGCAAAATGTATTGAAACTATACTTTGAAGTACTAAAATATATAGTTTTTAAATATAATTCACCCTAGCTAAGATTGATGCTTAGCATGAGTTTTAATAAAAAGAAATATAAGGGCTAAATTGTAACTTTGTATACTTAAGATTATGCGTAATCAAATCTTAAAGAATGTGTGTTTGGTAAGCTAGTTGAAATCATATTAGCTGGTTAAAAATTTGAAGTTTAGAAGTTATTCGTTATAAGCTAGGACGTGCTGAGGGAATTGAAAATGTTTCCTAACGTTAGTGAATGATCTTGGTGATAAATAGAAAGTGATGTAAGGGAACATGTCAAATAAACTAGTGAAGATAAAAGTGAAAATAAGCTTATTATGGTCTTTGTGAACTAGTCAAAATAACTTATTAGTTACTGTAAATTGTGGCGTTTCTTATGAAGCATTTATGACTTGATTTTGCTCATTTTGGATGTGGCCAGGTTGTTGCTCAACAGCTGAACTTTGTTGAAAGAAATCTCTCAAAGGTGCCTTTGCCGGATCTAGAGTCTGATGGCAGTGGCAAGTGTTCTGTGGAATTCATGTCATCTTGGCTCGGTTTTGTGTGTTTTTACTAAATAATTTTTGTTGTTGTTTCAGGTAGGAAAGTAATCAGTGGTTCTGGTTCTGTGGTGGAATTATGGCAGGCGTTCTTTGCTAATCCAGGGGAGTGGTGGGACAATAGGATGACAAAGGTGAATTGTTGATTCAACTTGTGAATTTAGAAAAGTTGCCTACTCGGTTGTTATGCTATCTTCTTTTGTTGTGGTATTCAGTGATTGTTTCAAAGGTTTTAAAAATTTGTCCGCAACTACTACCGGCATGAATCGTGTCTGAATCTGTCTGCATTTTTCTGCAATATCACGGTGATCTAGATTTTTTACTGAAGTTTTAAACCTTGGTTTCAAGTATTGTGTGGCTATTATTATTATTTCTGATTTGTTGTTTTGTATTTGGAGTTATTTATCTCTAAGATCAATATGACATCAACCATACCTTTTCCTAAACTTTCATCCTACAAATAATAATAAACCAGACTAATGCTTCACACATTCTGTGTTAACATGACTATAACACAATTTTTCTGTACCCGTTGGTTTGTTTGCCATGGTATAGAGCATTAGTTGCCTGCTCCTGGCATGAATGGAACAATCCGATCACAATGCATGCAGCTTGCATGATTTTCCGTCAACTATTTATGTTTATGGATCTTGATTGATCTATATTGAGGCAATAGTTAGATTATTATTCAAATAAAATAATGTGATGTTTACCTCATTTTCATTCAATGTTATTGCCGCCTCTGCCATTTTGTCTAGCAATGAATGAGAATTTCGCCCTCAAATTGCATCCATGTTCTTTTTAAAGCCCTTGTGAATTTTCTATTCCTTATATCTTCAAATATTTTTGGAAAATTTGCAGAGGAACCCAAAAGCCCCTGATTTCAAACACAAAGATACAGGGGAAGCTCTATGGATCGAAGGCAGATACACTCCGCAATGGGTCAACTCCCAACTGGAAATACTGGATGCAAGAATGGGGTCTAATGCTGGTCACAACGCTAGGATGCCTGTACATATGATGGCTGCAGATGAAATCTTGTCGTTCTAAGAGCTCATGCTAACTGTTGCCCACGTGATATTCAATTTCAACAGTGAAACTCCTTTGTACAGTTTTGCATTTTGCCCGTAATTTTAAACTCTACGTGGCGGCACTGATCATGGTTAGTCTGTCTTTGGGATCTATTTAGTTAGCAATCAATTATCTGTTTCGCATTATGCATTCCCTGTTCCTGTTCTCCAATTATAATTTATATTCTGTGTTGGAGAATGCACTAATATATGCTTCATTGATGGTAGAGAATTAAATGAATTGGACTATGATGGGATAAAATCAATTTTTTTTTGGATTTTTGTATAGAAACGGAATAAGGAAAAGAGTTTGAATGAGTTATAATTTTTTAATTATTTTCTAGGACAAGAAAATCATTAAATAAAGTATCCATTCTAATGTTTCATCTCTACTTTTACTAATGGGGGAATGAAACAGTTTTCTTTCACTTAATTTCTACTCTACCACCCATTCAATCATTATCTAAAAAGTATTCTGTCTTAATGAGCCATAACAAGGTCAACATTGTAGACAAGCTTTAATCTTGTTCAGATAAAGTGACATATTCGACACATGACACAGCATTCTACTATGGATATAAAGGAATCAGCAATGAAAAAATATGCTTGATCTTCAAGCCTGGACTTGAAAAACAGCCGGCAAAGACGTTTTTATCCAAATCATATTTTGGTGTTTGGAAGTAAGTCAGTACAACATGATTTGGTTCGACTTGATCAAATGAAAACTGGTTCATCTTAAAATGGAATCGAGTTTGAAAAGAACCATTTATTACAGCTCAATCTTGATTTGATCCAAGAACAATTCAATTTAACTTATTAGTTTGAATTTCAGAAACCAATAAAAAATATATAGATTTAACATATTTGTTATTATTATTATTATTATATAGTTTAATTAGCAGGTTAATTATTATACAATTCTAAGCAGAAGGCTCAAGTAAAGGGCTGTCTAGAGGAAATAGTTTGCAAGAAAAGTTTTAAAGATGATTGAGAAAATAAAATGATGATAATGACATTGATTTTAGGGGTGGCAGAGGGTAAAATAGAAAGAATGAAGTGAAAGAAATGAATGGTGTATGAACTGTAGGTACATTGGAGTGTACAAGGTATATTGAAGCGACTGAAATTGAAGGTTGGAGAGTAGGTATGCAGATGACAAGGTGTAGATAGACCAGACCAAGTCCTAAGAAGATGATTGGTCTTAACTGAATTTACAAAACAGTACTCAGTTTTGATGATTAGATTAAAGCGAAATTGATGGTGGGATGTGTAGACAGTGATTAGACAGAAAGTTTAGACGATTCCGCACTTGTAGTTATGTTTTCTCATTCGGTGATGTTGATTACTCATGGAATTTAACAACAAAAACAAACCACGGGACTCATTTTTTATAAACCAACACAATTATTCAGAAACCAAAAACAGTTCTTTTTAGGCAAAGTTGTGTTTTGCTTCTCCAAATTTTCGACAGCTAATTGTTTCTATTTTTAATTCTAGGGATAAATTTTGTATTCCACCATATACAAAGGAAGAGAAATACTGTAAATTTAAAGACAAAATTCTGATTATAGCTTTTTTAGATCACTCTAAAATAAATAGATTTTAAGTGTATCTCAAATTTAACTAATAAAATTCACAAGATTAATGTGATATCTCCGACCATCACTACAGTTTTCCTCCCAAAATATATAAAATGTTTTCTACAGAAAACACAATTGGTGGCAATGTTAGGAGAAGGGTTTGGAACATTTTAGCATTTCTGTTGTGATCATGATTATTTGGCGAGAAGGCTTTCTAATAATTATGAAGCAGAAGAAATTAAGACGTGTATGAGAAGAGAAAGTGACAAATTTCTAAGCATATATATATTATTGGTGAATGTAGCTGATACATGTCAGTGTATTGGAATTGTGAAGGTAATCGATGAGTGACAGTTAGGCATGGGAAGCACTCTGAATTTGTGCACAGTGCACACACCAGCTAAGATGGTTGATGAAATTAAATCAAGAGTCTACGTCATGGAAGTGGCAAAAATGGAAGAATCCTATGGCACCACACAAGCAATAAAAGCAAGTTTATCTGATAAGGGTTTCTTTCTGTGTCTTGTTTGCTTTTAGCTTGATGAGCTTATGACGTAACCATGGTAGCCAAGTAGCTCCTGTTAATATTGCACTGGCATGGACACTGCCCCCACCACAAACAACTCACTCACTTTTGGACTTTTCATCAATTATCTCATATCACCTACACACCCAAACTACATATATATCATCATGTCTATAAAGAATTTTTCCTTTCTTTGTCTCCCCAACTTTTCATTTACCACTTCACTTCTGCAATATTGCTTCTCACACACTGTAAAATGATCACTGAGTTCTAAATTCTCATTCAAAATGTACTTGTAATGCTAATTACTTGCTAAAAACTATTGTCAGTCTGATATTACAATGCTGGTTTTTTCCCCTTAAGTAAAAATGGAAAGATTACTGTTTTTTGTTAAGAAAATTTGAATTATAAAGTCCCGAATTCACTTGAAAAGAAAGATTTACTTATAAGTTTGAAAATGTAGTATTAACTCTAAATAATCTAAAGTTTAAGACTAAGGATTCGAACTTCCTACTTTTGAATTACAGATATGAGGCAAAATTAGCACATAATCAACCACTGAAAATAAAATTTATTTTTCATGTATATCTTAAAGATGATAAGAGTATATAATGCTTAGAAATTTAAGTGTAAGTTGGAAATGTGATATTAAATAGAAATATTTATGTATAAAGATTATTTTATTTCAGTTGATTTTTTACACAGTTTTATAAATGTATATCTAAGAAAATAATAATTTATATTATGGAACATGCACAGGTAACTGTAGTAATTAAAACATCACACAAAAAAAAATAAAAAAAGAATATATATATATATATATATATTACTATTTCATTACTAGCTAATAGTAAAACTCCTGTATAAAGAAAGTATATTTCTACTCACTGTTAATGTTTTCTTTCTGGAGTAGAAGACATTTGATTTTGCAGTGTATTTAAATGTTTCACTTTATCAAAAGTTGTGTGAAAAGTGAAGTAGAAGCTCTGAAATTGAGTGCACATCAATGATTCCCTGAAACAAAGTATATGAATCCATGTAGTAATTGTGTTTGGAAAGGTTACCCTACCGACAGGTTCCCCATACTAATTATTTGTGAAATAAAGCTTTGCGTAGATATCTTCATTTTAAAGAACAATATATTCATCTCATCATGGCTCAGCAACCTTTTGCATTGCCATCATAATAATAATTTAAGCTTTTTTACGCATTAAAACCCTTGTATGGATAATCATTCAGATGTTTATTACAGAACTCTTAACCTTATCCATCCTCAAAATTCTTCAAATCTCACAAAACTTAAAATACTGTAAATGAACTTAAAAATTTGGTTGAAAAATTTACAAGGAAGTTTTTAAACTAATATAAGCAGACAAGGCATGAATTCCTACTTCGTTCTTCTGAAATAAAGGGCCTAAAGTGGAATTAAAAAATGGATACTTGCTTTGCTTATATTTTAAATGAGTTAATATATGAAAAGTATTTTAATTTTAATAAAGGGTTATTACAGCTGTGCTTTTTCTCCTCACCCCTTATTTGACTTTATAAGAAGTGAATTCTGAATTATCCTTCTTAGGAGACAATCAAGTAAAATTTGCCATCGAGAAGAAAGATAAATTAGATGAAACAAAATGCAAAAGGGGAAGAAATTCCACCTTCGTATATATAATAATTGTACTTAAACAAACAGAAGGAAAAATTATATATGTATTGATGTCCTCTATACAATTAAATAGCATTTGCTTTGCTTTTATTCTCTTCTCATTTAATCACTGTTTTCCATTCGGGTTATGGCTATGAGAATTTGGAACAGTGTAGTTTAATTAAGCAGGTATAAAAGTCACAGTTTTGAAATAAACAAATAAAGCAAATTTGTGTATGTGCATCTCTGCTTTGAATCAGCCAAATATGACCATTCACAGAGGCCATTGCATGCTTGCATAATCCAAACAGAAGAAGTTCCCTTGGATCAAGTCACTTTATCTTGCTTTACTCCATGTTTTGGCTATGGATGTGCATGGTCCTGATTTGTTTTTTGGGTCAAAAACAACCCAACCCCTGTGCTTCTGATCCCTTCATAATTCTCAACCTCTTGCAGGATGAAACGAACATGCTGCAATAATACCAAAACACACAACCATATAAGAAGGATGTAAACAAACAACAAAGAGTTACTACTTCAAAGAGCAGATTCAGGAGATGAAACTTACTGCCATGGCACGTCTCCAACCAGCATCCAGTCACCATCTTTGTCTTCATAAGTAGGAGCGTGTTCAGATCCATTGTACCCTTCCCTTTCTGAATATTCTCCTGGATCACAACAAGTACCATTTTATTCCTCTTTTCTATATATACATAAGCCAGACAAATCTTATAACCAGCCAAAAAAGAAAGATAGTTTTAATCTTGTTAGGGTTCTTACCAAATATGCACTTGAACATATTTTCCAAGGCCTTGAGAAGTTGAGGGTAGCTTTGGTAAACCCTGAGATCTATCTTCCTCAAATAAGGTGCACCCGCCATGCTAACTTTCACGTACATCCCATTCCCTTCACTTTGTTCTTCTTTCTTTTGCTGTAGACTATTCTTCCTGTAAGATCGAATCGGTGGCCATCCCACTACTTGTGCCCTACATCCCAATATTTTCATTATTCATTAATCTAAACATTTCCTTCAGAAATTAACACAAAACAAAAACTATATAGTACATCACTTACTTTGCAGGTGGCACAACGTTGTCTTGGTGATCACTTGTGACATCAGAAACATTGCTTATGCACTCTTCTTCACTTGCTTCAGGTGAAGATCTTTTGTTGGTTCTAGCAGCAATAGCACGTTTCTCAGGCTCATCGGTACCGGGCAACCCCAGTCTCAGCTCTGTGGCCTCCAGATTAAGCTCCTTTTCATAGCTTCCCAGTGAATTCTCCATTTCTTGATGTATAAGCTAGCTGATTACAATATAAGATAACAAGAACAGTTGCAAATAAAATCCAAAACTCTGTTGAATCTGGTTTCTTGAGAGAGAGGGAGAGAGAGAAGGAGATGTTCTCAATGAGATGCAAGTTGTGGTGGAAGGGTAGTGGGTGAGATCATTAATTTTATAGCAACATTAGTGTGGGACAATATCTAGGTGACTTATTCTCATATGGTGCATGAATTTTGGACAGAATGATGAAGAGAGAAGCGAGGGTCGGGTGTGGACACGCGCTTGTTAATGACGAATGGGAGGAGGGGAGAGTGGGGCCCGGAGCACACGGTTGAAGGAGCGCGTGAGGTGGGGTTGGAAAGGAGAGATATGATTGGCGGTGACAGGAGGGACATGAAAGAACAGGTGTGTGAGGGTGAGAGGGGGACAAGGGGGGAACAGGCAGGGGCACTAGTACTCTACAGCGGGGACCACGGTGGGGCTGGCGTGATTGGGACACTCGGATGTGAGGAGCGAATCCTGGAGCGTTGGATCACGAGGCGTTGCTACACGTTATAATGATAGGGGTCCCACGTGGGTGTCCTTCATTGGATGCTCATAACCATGTGACTGCATCCTATTATTATTATTATTATGGGGGAGAAAAGAAAAGGCCGTTGGAATTTTGTGACGGGATTCAATTCAAATCCCGTGGGCACTGGATGCACTGCATCTCATCACTCACCCACCTCTTTAATTTATACCTTCTTCCCTTCTTAGCTTCTAAGTAACAACATACTCATACCCTTTACCATTTCCTCTTCTCATTCACCTTTTTTCTTTTTTCTGCTACTTCTTCTCATCTAATTTTTTTTACTTTTTAATTTAGTTAGGATCAATTTATTATAATAAATATTAAATTAAGTTTTTGTTTAGTTTCAAACCTTAAATCATTTTTGTGTTTGTAGTATGAAAATGATTAAAATATGTGTAATTGATTCAATTTGATGTTTTATTTCATCAACTTATAGGAAGTAGTTATACTAAGCATCGGCCTACAATCAAAATAATAACGAGTTTTGAAAAAAAAATAACAATCTTTAAAAAAAAATTAAGAATTATTTGACATACAGAATGACTCATTCTCGTTTCAATTATTTTTCTATTATAGGTACTTATATGATTTAAAATTTGAAACAAAAACAAAATTCAATTTCATAGTAAAAAAAATAACATATTTAACTCATTCAATTAGTATTAAATAAAAAATTGTTATTACCAAAATCTAGAAAACTTTTATATATCTAAGCTTTGTTGTTTGTGTTTTTAGTGTTGAAATGTCATCTTTTCAATTGTTTTATAGTTAATCCTATCAATCCATTTCTTGTTTGTCTCAATCCATATGAATTGTTTTCCACCAAAAAGATGTGTACAAGGTTTACTTTTTGCCCTATGAAAACACGGAGTACAACTAAGATTACAAACTACATCATGTTATAGTGTTAGGGTTGTTCCTTTTGGTAATTAAGTTGTCCCACATTTTCTTTCTCTTTTTCCATATCATAGGAAGCATAAACATTGGTAACATTATCCTCCTAACTACTTTTTATTATGTTCTTTCAATTCCCACAAATTTCTCACCTTTCTAAAATGCATAAGATTCCCCAACGACATATTATTTGTCGATTTCATACATCAAAATAACTTTTTTATCACCCTAAAGCAACAAGCTTTCTCTTAATTTCTTAAAAATATAAATGTTCAATTCCTTGATTTCTCACCAAACTTAAACTCTCTTTCATTTCAACTTCCCAAATCCTCTTTGAAAAAAAAAATCTATGTAAACCACATTATTATCTTTCTTCTTCTCACTTTTCCAATTTTCTAATAATATCCTAAATTCCTCACCAAATTGCATAACTTTTGATTCTCTTACATAATTTTTTATTCTCTTCCACATCATTAATGTGATTCAAAATCCTATCATAAAAACATTTTTCAAATATTTTAAATTGATTAATACCACTACAAGAAAACATTAAATATTAGTCAACCAACTTGTTTTTGACTAAGTCAACTCTAATGCAACACACAAAATTAACTTCAAAAAACATAAAATTATTTTATTTTTTTAATTAAATAAATATTGGTGTTAGTGAAAAATTAACACTAGTCTTATTTAATCATATCAGCATTGACTAAATCTACACTAACTAAAAAAGTATTAAAAATAAATATTGTTATATTAGTGGTGGTTAAACCTACACTGACTACAAATAATATTTGAAATAAATAAGGTTAGTCTTGGTCTAGCGAAAATTAATTTTATTTATTTATAATATATTTATTTATTTAAGTTAGCGTCAGTTTAGCCTATGCTAATTTATATACTATGAATTTGTGCATTTTTGAGAGAACGAATAAGAACTATTGATTATTTTTAATCTAAAGACTTAGATTTAAAGATGATTAACCTCCTCACTTACAATTTTCCTCTTTTACTTTATATATAACATTCTCACACTCACAAATCTCCTCACACCTATCTCTTTCACCCACATTCATCTCCTTCATTCACAATCATGACTTTCATCCACGCTCATTCCCTTCATTCACGTTCATCTTCATTTACATACATTTCCTTCATCCATACTCTTCTCCTGATTCTTTCATTCACATTCATCTACTTCAACATTCATCTTTCATCAATACCCATCTCTTTCGTCAATATTTATCTCCTTCATCTATTACAATTTTTTTATTATTTTGTTTAAAATTAAGTGTTTTATAAGATTTTTTTGTACATTAACGTCGACCAAATCGATGCAATTTAAATTAATATTAAAAGTAGATTTTATTTAACATTGACTTAACCAATACTATAAATTTTAAAATAAAAAATATTAGTGTTGGCTTGGTCGACGCTAAAATTCTACCTTGCATAAGTTTTATGCTAGTTTAGCTCACGTTAGTTGCGTCTTCTGAACTAGTCAATGTTAAACCATTAACTTTCATATCTTTAGCGTCCATATGCCCTGGTACGTTAAGTCGACGCTTTTCCTCTTTTATGTCAATCTTTGACCCATACATCATTTCTCTTAATTGAAGTGTGTAGAATGTGAATGTTATATACAACATATTTTATACAAAACTATGTAAATTAGTTGCACTAGAATTTTTATATAATTCGATTCAAAATTAAGGTTTGCTCCAATTATTATTTTTAAATTTCTCACGAGACGTTTAGATCAAATTTTATAAGAATTTGATCAAGATTTACTTTTTATTTTCTTTGAAGAAAGTCATTCTATCTTTAATTTTATTAAAATACGTTAATAGAAGGTGAACGATGTTTTGTCTAACGATTTTAAAATATGATTTAGAACACACTTAAATCCCAAAAATTTTAGATCAATGAAATGAATAGTTTTATAAACTTGAAAGGTCTAGTAAAGCAAAACCAAAAAATAGTTCACAAATTAATTTAAACCACTCACCCTCCCAAAATATAAGGATACATATGATTTGAAGTTTATATCATTAATATATATATATATATATATATATAATTATTTAAAGAGTTGAATATATTTTTCGTTATTATACCATAACACAAAATTGATTTTCGTTTCTGGTGTAAACTTTAAACGATCCAAGTATTTATAAAATAAAAATGGTTGAAATGAGTCATTCTATATATAAAATTTGTTTAATTTAAGGTTTCATTTCATCAATTCATTGAGAGTATTAGACATCCATTTGCAATAAAAATAACAACGAATTTTGATAAAAATTAACAATCATCTTACACATAAAATGATCAATTTTAATCATTTTCATCCTACGTATACCTAAATGATCTAAAGTTTGAACTAAAAATAAAAAATAAATTTATATTATAATATAGGAAAAAATATATATTCAACCCTTATTTAAATATTCAGATTTTTTTTATCATTTATTTATAGTAATCTTACCCGTTTAAAAGTAAAATTGTAAGAACACTTGTAACTTTAAAAATATATAATAATATAAAAAATGTTTGAAATATTAATATATGGAGGTCAAAATGTTGAATTTGTAAAAGAGTATATAAGTGACATATGAAAAATGAAAAAGAAGAAAACACAGAGAGGGTGAAAAATGGAAATTGCAGAGTGTTTGGAAGGAAGCAGGCACAGTAATGGTTGAGCCTGGCCTCCATTATTGCCGACAAGCAATGTTAGCATTACACCTCTCTTACAACCAACCACCCATCATCTCTCACCATCACCGCCACCACCCCCCTTCACTTCCCAACCATCCCTGTTCATTGTCCTTCCTTTCACATATCAAACACAACAACATCCACCATTTTCTCTTTCTTTCTACCCTCAATTTCTTTAAATAATCTTTTCAAAATCAATGTAAGACATTTTCTTATAAATTATTATATAATCTAATTTTAGTTTATCATCTCGTCTATTTTAATTTTTTATTATAAGTATTTATGGAAATAATTATTCAAATAAAAACTCTTGAACTACTTTTAAAATAAAAATTAGTGAATCACTACTAAATAATACTAAGTTATAACCCCAATTCAATGGAATGGATTATTCATGATTGTGTGAAATTTAAGTAACAATTATGACAAATTTGTATTGTCAAAAATAGAATTAGCAAAGTTTAAGAGGTGGGTTTAAAATAAGTTAATTGTTTTAATTAGATAGTCCAAGTTTAAGTTCTTACAAATACAGTAGCGTTAATTTTTATTTTTTATTTTTTTTATAAATAATCCTACTAATACTTATTACCCGAGTCTTTAATTTGACAACTTTTAGGTTATCTTTTTTCAACTTTTTTTACTTAAACCTGTTACTAGTGTTCAATAAATAAGTTTATTAATAGTTTGTATTTTTTTATCGGCAATGAATAAATTGAATTAAAAGGGATATTTCAGGGGTATCCCAACCCATATACATAAACCCGAAGGGTATTCCTCCGTGCTCTTAAAACAGGAACCAAATATGAATTATATTACAACAAAACAACCTCAAAAAGTTAAATCTAGTTTCATGAGCACCATCATAACCTTCACCCTTACCATCCTATATAAAATACAGCATATAACTAGATCAACATAGTGTAGTTCCCAAAAAGCAACCCAGATGCAGCTTTCAAAAAACATCTCAGAATATAATATGTCTGTGACAGCACCCCAAACCAGTAACAGAATTATACTCCAAACGCATTATTAATAGTTTGTATATAGCATTCGGTAAGCAATGTTTTAACAACTAATTTCTCATATTTATTTTTTTAAAATTTATTAACTTTTTTTTTCTCTTAAACATAAGTTCAATAATTTTAATGTTACTTGTAGTTTAACCCTTTGTTTTCTTATTTAAACTTGGTTAGGAGCATTTTAAAATATAATAAAATGTGAAAAAAACAAAAAAATATAATTAAAATAATTGATCTTTCAAAAAATTATGGAAGTTCAAAATTCAAAATTAATATTATAATTACCACAAATATAGTTTTATTTCTAGTTTTTTTGATAGATTATTTTATAAAGCGCATATATATTGTTAAATAAATTAACTTAATTTCTTTCGACTATTAATAGTTTTTAGCAACTATACATTTTTAGCAAATTAAAATGTCCATGTAATATGTAAATGCCAGTGATTTAAAAGAAATGTAGAATTTAAATACTCTTATCTCTTTAGTATGTCCTAATCTCAAATATACAAAATAGTTGGAAAATCTTATCTGATTACTTTATATGTTTAATCAGCTAATTAAATTTGGTTATAAATGGGTTCGAAGATAAACATTTACTTGCTTTTACTTTGAGGTTCAGAATCTAAAGATAATTCTAAACATACATTTTTTTACCTATAAAAAAATATATAATTTATTTGATACCTGTTCCACTAATTTAATTTGACATATCTCATTATCGCACTGATCGTGATAATTATTGATCATAAGATAGATAAGTGGATAGTTTTTTTTTTATCATGCATATAAGTGGATAGGTACTGGCACGTTAATAAATTATAACATATTCTGTTAAATTAATTATGAAACAAAAATACATCAAATCCAAAATGGAAGGTTTTTCTTTGACTTGACTTGCGGAGACATGCAAAAGCTAATCCAATCACCACCTAAAGAGGAAAAGGAAAAATATATAACACATTATCAGTTAGTTATATATTTCTACTTAAATTAAAAACAACGTCTAATACAAGACATTTTTTTATCAGAATTATATAAATGAAATGACACAATATATTAATCTAAATTGTTTAGTAAAATTGCTCTACAAGAAATACTTGTTTATTTGTAGATAAGAAGTTAGGAGAAACTATAATAACGGACATTAGATCTAAAATTTTAAGACATTATTTAATTGAGTACGTGTGTCTTCCAACTTACAATTTAATCATATATCATTCTTCTTTTTACTGATATAAAAAAATAATAATTTGGACCACAAAAATTAATCAGGTCATTAAGAATACATTATGAATCACCAAAACGCAAGACACACACAGAATCAAATAACCTAGTTATTCAGGTAGGTTTGGACCACATAGAACCCTAATTAATAGGAATTAAAGAAAACAACTCATGAACAAAGAAAGATGCCAATTTATGTTCACTTAAAAGAGAAAGAAGGCCAACGTGTCACGTTAACTGAAGCACCATATCTGATAATAAAACCAATATAAGAGCGTTCTTCGTTTCTGGATTCATCTGAACTTCTCTTCGATCCACTTGAATTGAACCCAGACACACTTTTTCTAACATCCAATTAAGTTGAATAAAAAATTCTGTCTGACATAAAGTATAGTGTTTAGGGTTAGATGAAAGTGTCCTTAGCAGTTTGTGCATGGAACGTGAATAACTATTCTGGTTTTTGTGCTAGGTGCTCCATTTTTGGTTAAAAAGATTCAAAAATATTTGCAGCTGCACACGTGTGGGGTGCATAATGTGGATGGTCTTGTTTGGCTTTATGCCCTAGTATTCCATGTGACTCATTGGGGCCATGCCATCAAAATACAACTTCATCATCATTCATAAATACAACTTCATCTTTGACTACTGCACCTCAACTTTTCTCCACACCTAACTTTCTCAACTTCTTTTCATTTCACACCTAATTAATCACTATAACACCCCAAGTCATAATCATACTTTTCCTTTCCTTCACTCCCAAAAATAAAATACTAAAACCACTTTTAATTATACAGCAAAAATGTATTATTGGGAGTATAATCTCCAAATTCAATAATATTATAGTCTTACAATAAAAAAAATAAAAGGTTTGGAAATGCATAACAGGGACAATACTCCCAAAAGAGTAAGAAGAAGGACAAAGCATAAAAAATAAAAAAGAAATGGGATGAACCTGATATAGTATTCGATGTCGCTATTTTACTATAAAGAATAGACAACTGCTTTTAATTTTTTAAGCTATAAAAAAATATTTTCTTTACCAATCAACGAAATTAATATAAAAATATAATTTAATTAATTTGAAATTTGAATATATACAAAATAGTAAAATTAACCATAATATATTTTTCAAAATAAAATATGCCAGAATTAAAATAAAATATGACTTAATTTGAATTTGGGAGATAATAACATATACTCTTTATAAAAAAAGTATTATCATGAAGTCATTTTTATAATTTAAATAAACTTAAATTAAATTTGATGATAATAACATACTCTAAAATTGTTTTAAAATGTATAAATGTAAAAAAGTAATGTCGTAATTGTCAATGAAAATCACCACATGATGAGACGACAGAAAAATATTTATAAAAGTATGAAATACATGTAAGTTTTCTTTCTTCTAGAGTGAATACTCTAGTACTAGGGGCATAAGTGTTGGATTAGTTTGGATTTATCATAATTTTCAACTTAAATTAGTTAAACTTTATTTGGATTGAATCGGATTAATACTTACAATAAATTTTTTAAATAAAAACTAATTTTATAAACTAAAATAATTAGTTACTATTTAACTAAATTAGATATCATTTTATAAACTAAAATTTTGTTTGGTATCTAAAATATTTTCTATTATTAATAAAAATTTATAAAATAATATCTAATTATTACCCACCAAAATTTTAGCTACTTACTATTTTATATTTTAAATTAATCTTTGTAAGTTTTTCGGAGACTAATTTAAAACATTAGTAGCTAATTTAGATACTAATTTAGAAACTATTTTATAATTTTTATTAATAATAAAAATTATTTTTAAATACGAATAATTTTTTAGTCTCTAAAATAATATATAATTTAATTAATATAATGACTAATTATTTTTTATCTCTAAATTTAGTTGTTATTTAATAATTTGTTTAATGTAAATATATCTATTTATTTAGCAATATAGTCCAACTATAGTTAAATTAAGTTAGATCATTAAGTTGAGTAATGAAAAAAAGTTATTGTCATACTTTAACTCTTAAAAAAAAACCTTAAAAATGATAATTTTTTAATGTTTTAAAAATGTTGTAAGATGGTAACAATACTTATAATATAAACTTAAACAATAATTATCAAAATACTGATATATCGAAATGATGGTTCTAAATTTATTTTACAACTCATTTAATATGAAAAGGGTTTAAGATAAGGGATCCTTTACTTAATTCCTATATTATGGGCCTTTCACTATTAATAGACGTATAGGTGACGTGGCTTTGAAGTTAGCCTTGCCTTCACATTCCAAAATTCACCCAAATTTTCATGTTTATAAATTAAATGCTGATTCTCCCTCCAGCATATCATTTATGACTTAGCACTCAACAAACTCAAGTAAAATATGTACATTTTATTCTTAATCATTTTAAATTTTTGTCTTTCGAATATTCATATTCGTAAATGAAATTACAGAGTTATGAATATACAAAAATCGAAACTAATATGTCACTTCTGGATTTTACCATCCAGAAGCTTATTTGGACAGTATAAATGATTTTCCGGATGTCAAGATCCGTAAGCAAACATAAATGAGTTTCGGATCTCAATCCTCAATATCATTTATAATACACCATTCTGGATATGAAAATCCATAACTCATTATTCACTTCTAGATATGATCATCCGGAAGCTTAAATGAAATATGAAAATAACCTTCCGGATTTCGAAATCCAGAATGTATAAAAATGACTTCCAGATATTAAAATCCGTAAGCAAATATGTGAAAATGGCATAATGGAGTTTTAAATTTTTTGTTGGGTGCGAGTAAAAATTGATTGGGTGCAGGAAGCAATTGCCAAAACTAAAACCATGTCATGGAAACTACCCTCCTGATGAAGCCCATATGATAACCAGCCCAATATTCAACCACTAACAATCTTGGATTGGTGCGACGAATAGGAATTTGCACCCCCTAATTAATCTGCATTTACTAAATTATCCTTGACACGTTTTAAAAAGTCTAAAGGACGACCACCCTCATCGTCTTTCTTCCTTCCTTCTGTGCAATCATAGAAACAAGTCAATGCTATTTAGAAGAGTCTTATCTTATGACCTAACATACATCAAATTTTAATAAGCGGAAATGTTGGAATAATGAGACAAGAGTAGAAAAAGAAAAACTTAGTAAAAAGTTTATAACTAATTGGATTAATATGATAAAATCAAAAAAATATAAATTGATATATTTAGAAAATAAAAAAATGTCTTTACGTTAAAAATAAAATATAATAAAATATTAAGAAATATTTAAATATATCTATCACTCACCTTCAAGTTAAAAATCTTTCCCATTATAAATCGAATACCCACTTATAAAATAATTTCCAATTATTTCATACAATTTCGGTATCGATAATTTCGTAATAATTGAATGTTAAATAATAATGTTTAAAAATATAAATTAGAACAAATAAAATTCAAATTAAAATAAGAAAAATCTCTATAAAATCTTAATAAAAAATATATTTTAGAACAACAAATTAAAATTATTTCATAAAATATCAAAATTTAATTTTTTTATTATTATATTATTATTATTATTATTATTTTCATTTCAATTATTAATTTTATTATAATATAAAAAGATAACAGAAAAATTAGAAGTAATGAAATAACAAAAAACAAAACAACCTAGCTAATAAAAGGATAAGATAACATGAGCTATTGCAATAATATATAATTAAATAACCTTATTTGCATAACATAACATGTTTCTCCTCTAATTTCTCTATCTTTCTTTTCTATTTATCAACAAAAGAATAAAATAATATAAAATATTTGAGAAATTATTATATATGTGCATAATCTCAAAAAATATCAATATCAACAAAACACATGTCTATATATAACTTAGATAACATTTCTTTATCATCGTCTACTAATTAACATGACGTAAACAATTTTCATTAAATATAAATAACAACAGAAGAAAAAAAAAATACTTCAACCACAAAAGATTACGAATTAGTCATTCTCTCAATTGATCAAAATAAAATATACTTAGTTCACCAACTTAAATGACACCAACTTAAAAACACACAACTTCACCATATCACATTGTGACCAATTCCTCTATTTTTCATTAACAGGTTCATTATTTTTTTACTTTTACTCTCCATATTATTATTGCAGTGGAACACAGTGTTGTGAAGTGTAAAGAAACAGGTGTTGAGGAACTGTGTTTGTTGAATGTTTTGTTTGACTACTACCACGTTTTTGTCGGGTTGAACTCGAGTTCTGCGTCATACCTACTGGTCAAGTATAGAAAAACATTTGTATGTGTATAGAGTGAAGTAATAAAAAATAAGAGCATTATCATTTTATGTATTAAATAATGATCACATAAATCTTTGTTACATGATGTGTTGACAGTTATGTGGCACATTATTTCCTTGAGACAAGAAGAAAATTCTTAGCACTCAGAAGGTTTTATATTTGGCCCAAACCCAATTTGTTGAAGGGGTTTAGTATGAATGAGTTCATGTGTTGTTCCCCAAAATACCTTATTCTGCGGAGCATTGCCCTCGTTCATGGGCGACAACAAAACATAACTTGGGATGCTTCCTCCTTCAACTGGTTTTTTTTATATATCTCAGATTAAATGCAAATTTTCTATAAATTATCAATGTGGTCCTCTATTTTATTTATATATATTTATCATTTTATCGACCCAAATTTTAAAATTAGTTATTCTAGTTAAACCGTCCAAAAATTAGAATATTGATGATTAAGATATTAATGTGGCATAAGATTGTTTGTTTAAATTAAGGTTATGATTTTTTTTAATATTATTGACTTCTACGTGGTTGAATACTTTTTTTTTTATTTTTTTTATTTCTAGACAAACAGAATAGTAGTTAAAATGTAGCACATGCAAGCTAATTTTAATGTCTTAACCATCAACATGTTAGTTTCTATACAATTAGATTAAAATAACTGACTTTAAAAATTGAAAGACTAAATATTTATATTTTAAAATAGAATGATCCAAATTACGGATTGAAGAGAGTAAGTCAAGATTGTATTTTAACATAATATATTCTGAATTTTAAGTACATATATAAAATACGATTGTTTGGAATAATAAGTTAATTAATTATATATTAAATGCATGCATATATGGTAAGTAAGTAATATAAGTATTTTTTGTACAACTTATTGAAAAAACACTTAAAAAAATGGTTATAAATAAAGTATAAATTATTGATATTAATTATTTGAAATGGGCCCATTGTGTTGATCCGTTTGTTCCGCTGAGAACAAAAACCAAAATTTGAACGCATTTTGGATTATTTTTATAGTGTTACTATAAATCAGTTTTTATCCATAATTTATTGGTAACTAGTGTGTTTTTAAATGTGAATACATTTATAAGGAAAACATATAAAATAGAATAATAAACATTTTTTGTTAGCAACAACCAGCATTTTAGTATATTAAATGTAAATACATTAAAAGAAACAAGACTTCTAAAATTTTAAAAATCATGAAGATAAATTATTGAAATTAAGAAATTGCATATCATATGTCAAAAAAAATTATAATGAATAAGAGTTATAAATATATATATATATATATATATATATATATATTCAATGTAAGAAATAGTAATATGATTAAATGAGGAGTTATATTTATAACATGACTAGGTAGTTAATTTAATTAAATATTTGATGTTTAAACACTTGGATGTGTTTAACGGGATTTAGTAACGGGAGAACATTAATAAAAAATAAAATATGTATCATATATATATATATATATATATAAAAGTAAATAAATTTTACTTAATACTTTTTCCATTTTAAATTAATTATTCCTCGAAATTTTGTATGGAAACTAGCATTCAATCCATGTTAAGAAGGGTATTAACTAGTTTGTAGATGAGACAATAAGAATACAAGTAGAGTTGCTTAGCTACAATAAGAATTATATTAAAAAATTAATTGTTTAATTATTGTAACTTTCACTACAAAAAAATCATTAAATGATAACCTTAGAGACAAAAATAATTAGTTGCTATATTGACTAAATTAGATAATAATTTAAATACTAAAAAATTATTGATATTTAATGTGGTTTTTATTATTAATAAAATATTATAAAATGATTTCTAAATTGGTATATAAATTAGCTATAAAAGTTTTAGCTACTAATATTTTAGATTCTAAATTAGTCTTTAAAAGGTTAATAGAGACTAATTTATAACATAAGTAGTTAGTAACTAAAACCTTGGTATTTAATAGTTAGATATCAATTTAAAAACTACTTTATAAATTTTTATTAATAATAAAAATTATTTTAGATATCAATAATTTTTTAATTTATAAAATAATCTCTAATTTAGTCAATATAGTTACTAATTATTTTATCATCCAAAATTAATTTCTATTTAATGGTTTTTTTATAATGTTTGTATACCAAACACCAATGAATCTAAAAGATGTTGACTAGTTTTTAGATGACCACTAAAGAAATCTATAGTTACAGCATTTGGAACCACAACATTTAGTTTTGGGACTATAAAAATATCTATAATTATTTAGTTACATTGTGTGAGATACCTATCACTTTGATCAATGACAACTTTTATTAAGAAGTTGTTTAACTCACAAATATATTATTTAGTCTCTCTTAAGCATTATACCATTATAAATACTACATAGATTTAAACGCCATCAACACAAAAATCTAATCAAATGCTAAAATTTTTAACGTGAATATTTAATATAATTATGTGAGTTATATCACTAATCTTACTATTAATAACAAAACATATTTTTTTTAATATCTTTTTTCACAATATAAAAAAATTAAATAGGACACGTCATATATTTTAAATATTCTAAAAAAAATTATATTTAATGTAATTATTATTATAGGTTCATAAGACTTTTGCAGTTATATTTGTATAGTGATGTTAGGACTTTGAACACCTTGCTTCATAACATTAAGATAAGGTTTATTGGTTAAAATTGGCTAACCAGTCTACGTTTTTATCATTGTTTTATAGATCATGTTAGTAAGATTTTTTATTATGTTTGATGATATACGACTCTCTTTTTTAATGTTCAATAAGGTAGAAATGTTTCAAACTTTTTGTATTAAAATTAGAATATCTCTAAAATACTCAATTTATTCATTCATTTTTTTATATGAAAAAAATAACATCTCAATGAATAACATAATTATATTTAATCATTAATATCATAATTAGAATACTAATCAATTGATAAAGACAAAACAATTGAAACATGTAATCAAGATCTAAGTAAAAATTTATTAAAGATAACAATAAATATAATAAGTTCAAGATAAACTTACATACCAAAGTATAATTTTTAATAAGTAGTCCTACATTAACAACTACTTATAGATGCTCATGATTAATAAAATCGCAATCATAATTTATAGTAGCAATTAATTGACAATCATATGAATTATCTTATTGATTATTAAGATGCAATGATAACAATTCAATAATAATTAGTGTAAATTATAACAAACAAATATGTCCGATAAGGTATTGTAATGAAATATAATTAAACAATACTACTATAAAATGAAACAATAACAATTATGACATGATAACAGTATAAAAAGAATATAGCAATTATTAAATGATAACAATATAGACACAATTAAGGGTCAAAGGGCCTTCATGCACATTCCCAATCACACAAGTCATTTAGAATGAATAATAATATTGCAAAGAATGAATAGATGTCTAATTATTTTTCTTCGTTTAATTATTTCAAGATAATAATGCTGAAGAATCAAGATAATAATTGTACATCGTCATATCCAAATAAAAAATAATAATAATATTTTTTTACAGAGTTTTTTTTTTTCTTTAGGACTTGTATGCGAGTATACTAGTATGCATAAAAAAAAGTTAATGAATATACAAAGCAAAATTATAATTGAACTAACAAATAGAGGGGAGAAATACACTTGTAACCATCAATAGAAAATATGACACTAGATGAAAATTGTGCTAATAACATATAGTTAAATAAAAGTAAAAAATAATAATAAGTTAAGAGAACTGTAATTTATACATATTAATGAAATGTCATATTTATAGATATAATTTATACAATGTTTTTTATATGAATTAAAACATCTCAAATGATTCATTTATATAATTTATTTATTTTTATAAAAAATTTAAAAACCTTTCTTATTAAACTGACAGAAATTAAATTAGTATTAAAAGTTTATCTTATTTAGCGTTGACTTCACCAACACTAATTTTTTTTAATTAAAAATAAATTTAAAAACTACTAATAAATTAGCATCGATAAATCGACTCTATCATTTTTCATTCTAAAAGCCAATACTACCAACTTAACTTCACACTTTAGCATCCTTGTTTATGTGACACAAAACTCACTAATTTTTATTTGTATTAGATTTTGACACATTATAATTTATGTTTTTAATGGATGTCTTTATGTATTAAGGAATGTTGAGTAATATATTTTTAATTGTGTTTGAATAAATCTTTGAGAAAAATATTGATAAAGAACATAAAATATAGATAATAAATCATTTAGTGCTTTTGAGATTTATTTTAAGTCATGAACCCACAAATAATAAATTATCCTAAGAGATAACTGATTATCTTATAATAATTGATTATCTTGAATAAATAACTAATCATCCAAAAGATAATTGATTATCATGAGTGTATAACCTACTGTCCTAAAAGATAATTGATTCTTTTGAATACATAATTTAATATCCAACTAAATTGAATGACTCTAATTTTATATATATGCATTTAATTGATTATTTATTTAACTAATTGATTAACTGATGCTCAAAAATATTATGTTTAGAATATTTGATTATTTGATCACTAAGTAAATGGATAATGTTTAAATTTGTTATGTAACTTTATTTAATTTATTATATATAATAAATATTGTCGAGATTCTCTTACATTTATTATTAGTTGTGGTATGTATAAATAAGTGTAGATGAGTAGTCTAAGTCTTCGTCTTTTCCTTCTTTTGTATTTGGTTTGGATAGATTTATAATTTAGAAATGTTATATATAATTGGTTATTTTATTTTTAGTTATTCTAATATTTATTTTAAAAGTTGTAAAAATTTACATAAGTTGAAACCTGTGTAATCTATTTTCAGTTTATATTTAGTATGATGAATTACTCTGATTTGAGTATAATATGTGTAATATGTGAAAGTTTTTTAATGATGATTAATTAAAGAAAATATTACAACAATCAAATTTTGTATTTAAATATTATATAATTCTAGTTATCAATTTTATTTTTAAGTGTTACAATGTATATTAATTTTTTAAATTTAATAACAATTGCCTTAAATATTTTGGTGATTGATTAATAATGTAATTTTTATTTAATAAGGAAGTACGCCAATTAAACTTTAGTATATGGTCAAAAATATATACTACAATAAAAATTTTAAATAAAAAATAATTTTAAAGAATAAAATAATTTAATTATTATTTAATTAAATTAAAGACTATTTTATAAATTAAAACTTTCTTTTAATATTTAAATAATTTTTATTATTAATAAAATTTTATAAAATAATTTTTAAATTAGTATCTAATCATAATTAGTTACCAAAGTTTTAGTTATTTAATATTTTATATTTTTAAATTAGTTTTTATTGGACTTTTAGAAATTAATTTAAAATCTAAAATATTAGTAATAGCTAATTTAGATATCAATTTAAAAATAATTTTATAAATTTGTATTAATAATAGAAACTACTTTAGATACCAAATAGTATTTAATGATTAATTATTTTTTATCTTATTATTTAATAATTTTTTTATAATAGTAAGTATTTAATTATTAAATAATTAAAAACATCTTTATTATAATTCTTAGTTTGACTGCAAATAAAGTTAATTAATGAGTAATTGATTAATTTTTGTGAGAATCGGCATATTAGGGGGGAATATAATTATGTATTAATTAAAACAATGATTAATTTTTTTAATTTGATGAAAATTGATATATTAGGGAACAATCTCTTTAAGTAAAACTAATAATTAATTGATTTAAAGTGAGACAATAAAAACAAATATTAGAGACCTTCAAAAAAATAAAAAATACGAATAGCATATATTTTTTGAGAAGGGAGTCCAAAGTAAGGGCTAATTCAACTTTATGTTTAGGCCAATCTCACACATATATATATATATATATATATATATTTTATCTCAAAAGCACTAAATGATTTATTATCTATATTTTATGTTCTTTATCAATATTTTTCTCAAAGATTTATTCAAACACAATTAAAAATATATTACTCAACATTCCTTAATACATAAAGACATCCATTAAAAACATAAATTATAATGTGTCAAAATCTAATACAAATAAAAATTAGTGAGTTTTGTGTCGCATAAACAAGGATGCTAAAGTGTGAAGTTAAGTTGGTAGTGTTGGCTTTTAGAATGAAAGATGATAGAGTCGATTTATCCGATGCTAATTTATTAGTAGTTTTTAAATTTATTTTTAATTAAAAAAAATTAGTGTTGGTGAAGTCAACGCTAAATAAGATAAACTTTTAATACTAATTTAATTTCTGTCAGTTTAAGAAACTAATGATAGTAATTTTAAAAAAAGTTTATTGTACTATGTTACTACCTTCAACAAATACAAAGAAAAAAATAGTAAAAAATAGTAGTGGATGAAGGAAATGAATGTGATTGAAAGAACACTACAAGAAAATCATGAAATAGAAACAAATTTTTAGAAATTAAAATAATTAGTTGCAATAGTAACTAAATTAGAGACCATTTTAGAAACTAAAAGAAAAATTAATTTCTAAATTAGTTTCTATTATTGTTAAATAGTTTTTAAATTGGTATCTAATTAACAACGAAGGTTTTAACTACCAATTATTTAGTTTCTAAATTTGGTCTCTAAAACCTTGGTTGCTAATTAGATACCAATTTAAAAACTATTTAACAATGATAGAAACCATTTTCTTTTTAGTTTCTAAAATGATCTCTAATTTAATTACTATTGCAACTAATTATTTTGGTCTCTAAAAATTGGTTTTTATTTCATGATTTTCTTGTAGTGAGAGACATGAGTGAATGAAGGAGTTATGGAGATGTGAGTGGATGAAGGAGATGTGAATAAATAAAAAAGAAGAGTATGGATGAAGGAGATGAGTAAGAAAATTTATATAGAAAAAAAATTACAAATGAAAAGATTTGTTTCTTTTAAATTTAGATTAAAAATAATCCATAATTCTTATTCTTTTGTCACCAAAACACACAAGTTTATAACATATAAATTAACATCGACTTAATTGAGATTAATTTAAATAATATTAAAATTATATTATATTAGCATCAACTTAATTATGCTAACTTAAGTAAATAATAAATTAAATAAAATTAATATAGAATTAGCTAATATTATATTAAAAAAATATAAATATTAAAAATAAATAAAATTAACATCAATTAAACTAATGTTAACTTTTGTTCATGTCTAATATTTGTTTCAATTACACGAGCATAATATTTTTACTTATTTATTAATTAAAAATAATGGTGTCGTCTTCACTTTTAACAATAATTAACTTTATTATTTATTATTAGTACTAGTTAAACCCACGTAAACACAAATATTTATTTATTGAAAAAGTTAAAAATAATTAACATCAACTTAAAATTTATTAAACTGAGCAACTAATTATTTTAATTTTTTTAAAAAGAAAAAAATAACTTTTTATCCCACGTTAAAATCATAATTAACTCTATTAACGTCACAACTTAACTGCATTTAGAAGCTAATTTAATATTTTCTTCATTTTAAGATTATTTTACACTTTTTAACTTTTTTAAAAAATTAACATTTTACATCACTTTAAAATCCGCTAATAACATCCTAATTTAGCCTTTTAATAATATTTTGTATTTATGCATCATGTGATTTAAAGGAAACTCATCCATACCTTCACTTATCTGGAAATGGTTTCAAGGATACAAATATCAGAAGAACAATGCCCGACTCACACGTTGGTCTTTTGGTGCCAACAAATCCCTTTTTAACCATCAACAAAAAATAAAAGCTAATTTGTGTGATTATTAATTCTGATTTTATTATTTTTAAATTATTTTATTGTTATTATTGTATTAATAGTCAGTTTATAAATTAGTATTCTTAATTTTATTTTTTTTAGTTCTTACAATTTGAATCAGATTTTCTGGAAATGATGGGATCTAATTTTAACTAACAAGTTTTGGTTATTTTGGCTTTTACATTTCGTTCTTAAAACTGGTTGGACATATAGGATATAAATGAAAAGGTTTCTTTTACCAAAAGTGGTAAATATGCTACTAATTCTTCCAGATTTGAATTAGCTATACACACAAATGTAATTTGTTACATTAATTTTATGCTATTTAATTCATTGTAGAACCACAATTATGTGATTGATTTTATAAATTCATTACTTTTTTATTAAATCCTAAATTTTCATAAAATAGTTATAATGAAATCTGGTTTATCAAGTTTATCAAGTTTCATAAAAATTTTCCTAAATTTTTATGACTAACAAGTTTATCAAGTTTTGGTTATTTTGGCTTTTGCATTTCTTTCTTAAAACTGGTTGGACATATAGAATAAAAATGGAAAGGTTTCTTTTACCAAAAGAGGTAAATATGCTACTAATTCTTCCAGATATTAAAAACTAGAACTCTGTAAAAGTTGAATTAGCTATGTAATTGGTTACATTGTAAAATTTTATGCTATTTAACTCATTGTAGAACCACAATTATGTGATTGATTTTATAAATTCATCACTTTTTTTTATTAAATCCTAATTTTTCATAAAATAGTTATAACAAAATATAATAGGAAAATTAATTCCATTTCTAATCGAAATTAATTCAAACAATTATTAACCTACATATATATACAGGAACACTCATACTTATTTTAAGTAAACTAAGTTGATTTTTTTAAGGTGTTAGGTACATAATATTTCTAGCCGTTTGAAAACGAAAAAAAGAATTCTTACACCATCAATATATTCTAACCGGAATCTTAATTTTTTGATAAAATAAAGATTCATCGTAATAAAAATAAATGACGAAATAAAATAGATTATAAAAGTTTATATTACATTAAGCGTATAATTTGAAGATAAACATTTTTGCACATCAATTAATCATAAATAATCCTTAGAATGATTTTTTTAAAATAATTAAAGTTGCTTGTGGTATTTTAGTTGTTTGACTGTATAAAAAATTTTAGAAGGATAAGACATGGTCGTAAAATCATATACTCTATAATGATCATGTCTCTTTTCCCTATAATGTGATTGACGAGCAAAGGCGAAAAAGGATGAAAGATACGAAACTTTTTCAGTATTTGATGATTTCCTTTCATTCATATCTGCTAATATTAGTGTAGAAATGGTGGAGAAATTTGGAACGATGGAAGGAGCTTTACTCCTTTTGCTCTTGCATAGAGGGTATCTTAAAAACTCCTCCGCAAATTATAATGTTTTAAATCTTCCTCTTGTCGTTTATACCAAAAACAAAAATGTCGGGTATGTCTAGAATTTCGTAAGAAAGCTCAAACTACAAGAGAATCCGAGTTTTATTTACTTATGCAGCAACATCTGCAATTTTGCACGTCTTATATTAAATCACAACTGAATTTCTAATATGTGTGTATGGTTACGGGAACTCAAGTTAAATGACATTTATGGCTAAGAAAGGGGAGAAGTTATTCTGGTTGGAGGTTATTCTGCACCCACTTCCCGACCTTAGTATGTACAAGTCTTAGCATAAAGTTGATTTCAACATAAGGCTTAGTCTTGTTTTGTTCTTTTTGGTTTTCTTATGAATAACAAAAACAAAGAGTGAGAGACAAAACATGTGGAACAAAGCTCCTCTTATACGAAAATGAAAAAGTTATTTTGTTACCCTTTATTCATAAAAAGAAACATGCATGTCGAACAAGTCAGCAAAGAGACAATGGTAAGGTTTAGGACTAAGACTTTGTTCATGAAAGAGAATATGTAACATGCTGGATCTAAGGATTGCATAGCCAAATATGAGAGTTATGCATGTGAAATAATGAGCCCAGCTAGCTGGTATACAACAGAACTCAATTAATTTCTCGTTGCAGTGCCTATATTCTGTGTTGTGTTTAGCAAATTAAAGTCGACCCTGGATAGCTAGTACCGAAACCAGTGACATGTGCAGTACTGACACAAATAGTTTCTGAAACATTGACAAAAACCACTCCATGGAATTCTAAGTAACATGGTTATTTAGATTCGGTGGATGGTGTAATCAAGAGAGGGGAACCTTTATAGCTGTGTGTACAATTTTAGTAACCATGGAACCGAATTTTAACTTTGTCACGGAGCTCAACCAAACCACAATATTGGATACATATCATTCAGAATGAGTAAAGGAACCAAACTTTTTTACGTTTCCAAAAGCAACTTAGTTCTATATAACCAGATCTTGTTATATATGTTTCTTAGCTTAGAAAGCTCACGAGGTCTCTCTCTGCCACCACAACTATCTGCTACATCTAACTTTTTAATCACTTTCTGTTCTTTGGTTTTTCTGCTCCACGATACCAATAGTTAGATCTTAGAGTCTGAGACTTTATCCAAGAGTCTCTCACCTCTATTTTTTAGTGTTTATAATGTCTAAACCACCGCCCTGTGAATAAACTACCAATATCTAAAATCATTAATAATCATTGAGCAATTATTTTCATCCACACCAAAGGGCACAATAAAACATTTTCTGTCTTTCCACCTCCCTCTCCAATTAACCAGGCTCAGTGCTGAAGGCATACATATACTCAAACTATATGTGAGGGAGAGAAATGCAGGGAAGGTTTCACAAAAAGTATGATTTATATTTGCCCCATTTGTAGGAATCATGTTCTTGTTACGGTTGAAGCAAGGGCGTCACTGATATCTAAACAGTAATGTAAAACCTATAACAAATAACCTTTGTGATATATGTTGCACCTTTAACATATGGTTGGAGTTCACCATTAGGTCATAATAACAAAAGAATATATCTAAATAATAGAGAAAAAGGAGTATTGTGAATTGAATGAGTGGAAAAGAGAAGAGATTAAGATAGAATGTTAGGGTTTGATGATGAAAAAATGAAATGAGAAGAGAGGATATTGAGTGGGGATTGAAGGGAGGTAAGTGGGGTGCCCTGCAGCGGCGCACATGGCATAGGGTTTGACCCTTAAGGGTACATACGGCCAACAAAGTCACATGGGCGTTTTTGTGGGCCCTCACACTTCATCCACCTCTACCCAATGAATCTTACCACATGCCTCTGTTACCCATGGGTCCCACCTTCCTCCACCCTTCCCTCTCATCTCATTACCTCATAAGGAGGGATACAGCAAAAGGGGAAGAGGGAAATAACCTCCTTGCTTCACCATTTTTCCTACCTTTCAATGCTTCATTGTTATTCTCTTCATTACCATCTACACTTTATTCATTTTCCTTCACACAAACCATTTTCAACCTTTTCCTTTTACTCTTCTACTCCAGGACCACCCCATTATTGCATCATCCAAACCCTATTAAAACTCTAACAAGGTACCCCAAAAACTCTTCTACAAAATTCTCCTGCTCTAAGACAAAATTATCCAACTAAGCCAATAAAATTAGATCAATTATTATCCTTAAACATGTTATGAAGCACAAAAGTCCACTCATGGATTCACTTAAGTTTCTGAGTTTAGAATATATATACATCTCCTAACATATAAATGTTTGTAGTTTTGGTACAAGTAAATATGGGATGGGTTATTTCATTCTGCACCCCCCATACTTTTCAAGCTGCACCCCCAATAAAGACAATTTTACTTGAAAAAATGCATTTTCTAGATCTGTAAATATTTTTTAAAATGTGAAATTTAAAATGTATTTTCTGAATCTAAAGATATCTTTTAAAATACACAATACACAAATATATTCTAGAATATACATTTTTAAATATATATATTATGAAATAAAAAATAAAAAAAATATTTAAAATTGAAACACCCCGTTCTATATTTATTTAATTTTTTATCAATAAAAAATTAAAATAAAAATTATATTTTGAATTTCAAAATATATATTTTATATTTTGAATTGTATATTTTAAAATATTACTTTTTAGTATTATTGAATTTATAATATAGAAGGTCACTGTATTCTACAATTTTGACCTGAAAATGAAAAAACAAAAATTCACTAATAATTTATTTTAAAAAGGGTAAATTTGAAATTTTATTTTTTATGAGGATCCCGAAAAGTATGGTAGTACAAAATGCAATAGCCTATGGGATGGGGAAATAAAGGATTTGGAGCTATATATAGTTCATTTTTTTTTTCTAGGAAACTAACACAAAAGAGAGTTCTTAAAGAAATTATTAGATGGTTTTAGGACTACCATTCTTTTATAATAATTATTTTCATGACATATATATTCAAATTTATCAATTTAAAGAATAAAAATAATTACAATTTATTATATATTATTTTACCCAATAATTTCATTAACCTTAAAAGAGCTTTTATGTAAGAACTTATTTAATTCATTTGAAAGAGAGAACAGAAAACTCAGACTTGCAGCACTAGAGATAAAAGATATAAGGTTCTTGATACATAGCACTGAAGTATGCAGATCAAAAGTACTTATTTTTTTCTTTTCCAAGATGTTAATGGAAGATTGTGCAATTACTAAATCAATTTCCTTGAGAATATGTCTCTGAATTTGCATTGTATAGTCATCCCACAAAGAAAGTCATAGCCAAACAAGATTTGTTGTTTGTGAAACCGGGTGTAAGAAACTACCTAGGCTAGAAAAATCTTCGACACAATAAGTTGTTTATGTTCTCACGATCCAGTGTTGTTTGCCCCAATGTTGAAAGGAAGCATCTATGTGCAAGGTCAACTTGTGCTCGTGCAATTCTAAAGCAACACCTCACATATCAATATACCACAAACCCAGTACATCTATGCACGCTACAACAACAACAGTAACGTCCTTCTTATATATCTACTTTTGATCCCACATTTTCTGTTGCTCAACCCTCTTCACCACTAAGCACGTCCCAATATAAAACTTTTTAACTTCTCCAAAATAAAAAGATTCTACGTACGTCATTCTAAAATTACGCCACTAATCCTTCCTTTTTACGATGACGTGAGTTGTCCAAAAGCTGTTATCACAACAAAGCATGATTTCTTTCTGTGCCACAGTTTCTAACAAATCACAACAACAAAATTCTCTTCAGCAGGGATCATTAATATTTACTTGGTGTCTACATGGTTATTGGCCACTCTCAATGGCATTCTATATTAAGGAAATCCATTCTGCATAGTATAAAGAAAATGATTATTGTTAGTAGTGAGGCATAGCTACTGTTAGTTGTTAGTGGAAGAATAACGAACTAAAACTATGCATAAATATATACTTGCAATTATGTAGTTCTAAATTGATTTCACATATGTAGAAAGTCATTTTGTGAAATTAGAAATCTAGTTCAGAAATGAAGTCTGAGTTTACAATCTTGTTATCAACTGGTCCCAAAGTTATGTCACGGATCGCAGACCGACAACGAAGTGATGCTAAATCCAAAGATGAATAACTAAGTTCACACCCTGCAAGACTCTGCTGGATGAAGAATACCATAATGCAATGTACATTTAATCCTGAACATTTGTCAGCAACACGAAAGAAACATAAAGTCCCTTCTATTTTTGTTTTCCTGAAAGAAGAAAAAACATTTACAGTTGCTAACTCACATGTCTTTATTAATTTGTGAGCTGTGAGTGCGTGCATGCAGTAGAGTTTAGCCAAGAAAAAGTTATACATGATACTGATAGGTAGTAAATACCACATCTGCATTAACATGATATATATATATATAAAGCTGTGTATACAGTACACAGATACATGATAGCAATGAGCTAGCTTGAATGATAGTAAACAGTAAATTTACCGTTTTGGTGAAATGAGAAAACCCTAGAGTGGTGATAATAAAAAAGATAAAGAAAAAGAAAATTGTAAAATGTAAAAGGAGATAAGCAAGAGGAAGTGGGCATCCACTTCCACTTCTTCCACTCAACAATCATAGGAAGATAACATGACGTTGTCGTTGCCTATCCCAACAAGGTTGTAAAGGTCTTGGTCGCACATTCCTCCACGTGGCACAAGCCCATTGCTCCATGAACTTGTTAAAATGACAAACCACCCCATCCGTTCTTCTATTAATGCCCACCTCACCCAAACTAAAGGGCTCCCTCCAACAACTGTTAACGTAACAACGTGCCTGCCCCTATATCTCACCCCACTACTATTATTATTGCACAAAAGAGCCAAATCCCTGAATGCTTAGAGAGAGAAAGAGTGATAAAGTGGAAGAAAAGAAGGAGAGTGAAACTTGATGGAAGTTGGCCTTATGAAGGAGAAGATGGTGTTTGAGGAAACTGAACTCAGGCTCGGACTTGGACTGCCTGGAAATGGAGCCACGCCAACTGAATCAGAAGGAGTGAGGAAGAGAGGCTTCTCTGAAACTCAGACTGAAACAACCACTGTTGATTTGATGCTTAACCTCTCTCCCAAGGAAGCTGCTTCTGCTCCATCACCAGATCCACGTAATATGCCAAAGACTTCGCCTAAGGACAACACTTTGATTCCTGATCCTGCCAAACCTCCTGCTAAGTAAGTACTACTTCTTCAGAATACTTTAATACTGGTACACAACAAATAAGTAACCAAATTTAGTCTTCAAAATACTAATTTTGAAGCTACCTTTTTTAGTGTTTTTTTTAAAATATTATATTTTGTCACCGCCTTCTTGTTTATGCATGTGTAAAAACTGGAAAAAAAAAAAGAGAGACTTGTTTTAGCTAATTTTCTATCTCTAATTTTTTTCATTATCTTCCATGGAGTTAAAACATATAAGTTTAAGGATATCAGTGCTTATATTAATGATATGTTGAGGTGTCTGAATAAGATTTAGAAAAAGGAAGTCAAAAGGATGGATAGATCATTAGAAATAAAGAAGAAATTAATCGCAGTGACTAAATAGTTCACTCGATAGTGAGAACAGGGAATTGGATCTACATCTACATCACCTCAAATGGTTTGGGTAGCTAGTCATACACAGGTGAGGTGACAAAGCAATAATATTTTTTCATACATATATTATTTTGCAGACTGTTTAAACATGTGATGTATGAAACAATTAAGCAAATCGATTTATATAGATGCTCATCTATTTGCTTATGTAACAAAACGAATAGAGAACTGCATAATAGCATACAATTCGCCATAGTTTAAGTCTTGAGGCGTTGCGAAGCTATGGATTTCATGGCTAATAAGCAAGGAAGCTGATGAATTTGAATTAATTAATTTATTTTCAGTTTCATTATCTGTATAATTTCATCCCAATCCTCCAATTACGAAGTGATTGTGAGAATATGAATGAATATTTTAGGGAGCAAGTGGTGGGATGGCCACCAGTGAGGTCTTTCCGGAAGAACATGTTTGCAGCACAGAAGAGCATGGTAGAGGAAAGTGAGAAGAACAGCCCTAATGCAAGCTTTGTGAAGGTGAGCATGGATGGAGCACCTTATCTCCGGAAAGTGGACTTGAAGATGTACAAGAGTTACCCAGAGCTCTCAGATGCCTTAGGAAAAATGTTTAGCTCCTTCACCATTGGTAACTAATCAATTAACCACTCATTAATTTTATCATCTATATAGCTTGTAAGAAAGCTATGTATGTATAGTTTCTTTCTTCCTAAACCAGCTGAAATAACATGCCTCTATTTATTATAGAGGAAGGTTCTTATACATAATCATTCAGTTATATTATTGTTGATGATAATTTATGATGCATATTTTTTTTCTTTATTATTATATTGAACACAGAAGATATGGATCTTAAATTTAATTTTGTAGTAAGTGAAGCATCCATGCATGTGAATATAAAATTGAATCGTGCATGTTATTGGGTGATATTAATTATTGGTGTGCTGTTGATATATTGAAGGAAATTGTGAATCCCAAGGCTTTAAGGATTTCATGAATGAGAGCAAGTTGATGGATCTTTTGAACAGCTCCGACTGTGTCCCGACCTATGAAGACAGGGATGGCGACTGGATGCTTGTCGGTGATGTCCCATGGGAGTAAGTTATCTTCCACTTCATCAACCCAAATTATTTAGCTTCTAATAATTTGACCGTCTAATAGTTTCAATAAAAAAAATATAAAAAAAGAGGGAACATAAAGGCACAAAAAGAAGATAGGAACTTGATATGCACATCGCATTGTTATTTCAAACAAGTCCTTATCCAATAAACATTGCGTAAAAAAATATGCATGTTTTAAGGAAATAATGTGTGATCATCTAAAATATTTTTATCGTATATCCATGTGCATCAGAATCAGCATATCCTCTTATTATGCTACACCGATTGGTGCACAAACTTCATATTAAAATATGCAATATGGGAAGTCATTTTTTTTCCATTGATAAACAACAGAAAATCTTGTAAACTTTAGACTACTTCCCAATTCTCAATTATTATGTAATTAATTATTGTATAATTCATAAATAACATGAATTTATTTATTTATTGTGTCAACCAGGATGTTTGTTGAATCATGCAAGCGTCTACGCATCATGAAAGGAAAGGAAGCTATTGGACTGGGTTAGTATCTGAATTTGTTTTACGTATAGTTTTAATATAAAAAAAAGAAACCCTACTTATTAGTAAATAAGTGTTCCGTTTTGATTAAAAGAAAGACATGCATATTCTGAAATGAAAATGGTTGGTTATTGTGTCTCAGCACCAAGAGCCATGGAGAAATGCAAGAACAGGAGCTAGAGCAGTAGTTACCACCAGTTCATAACCTGTTCGAGCATCGTTAGTGGTGCCCAGTTGACTTAGTAACTGAAGCAAAGTTAAGCTGCAGCAGACACAGATGGACAGAGCAGGGTGTTAAAATATAGTTAATTAATTGTGCATCATTATTATGGTTTGTTATATAATATTTCAAACAAAGCAGTGAGATGTCTAAGTGAAAATTATGAACAGAAACGTTAATGGCTCTAAATTATGTTCCAAGACTTTCTTGTTTCTTTAATTGTTGTGTGCTTGCGTAATAAGTTTAATAAGTTGCTTGTCTCTTGTAGTTATATATATTTTTCATTTTCTACTTTTCAATTTGTCCTTTTTTCTTCTCCGCTATCATTGATTCCTTGTATTAATCAAATTTTTTATTTTGTATAATATTAAAATGTATTGCATGGATGTTAGTTTTTGTTTTAGGTCTAGAATGGAGTAGCTAGTACTTGAAATGTTCCCTAAACATCATGGATTGGGGGACAAGATCATGTGCACGCACAAAGAGCATTTATGCATGCCTATATTCAAAAAAGTTTACTTTCTTATTCTTTTATATATTTATATATATATATATAGATATAGATATATGAGTTATTCATCATCAGTAGAGAATTAGACAAAGCCATTTTTAGTATCACCTATTTATACATCTCACTTTTGTTTCTTTATATAAATTATTGTAAGAGTATTTTGTATGATTAATACTACTAAGACAATCTTCTTAACGTAATGACTCAACAGTACTTGGTTGGATAAATATAAAGAGAAATTTACATTACAGATAAAGAATTAGAGAAAAATTATATACGTATGAAGAATTAGATCAAGAGAAAAATAATATTATTAAAATTTTATAGTATATGAATAATATAACTCAAAATTAAAGCAAAAAAAGAGAAACTGAAGAATTAAAGAGAAAAATTAGTGACAAAAATTGTTTTTTGCCACTAATATTGGGGGACAAAATAATTTAGGGATTTAAAAATTACATATGAATTCTTTTGTCTTTAATTTTTGTTGTAGATTTTATGTGGTGGCAAGACTTTTATATGGAAATTGTTATGTTATGAATGTCTAACCAATAATTAAAAAGGTAAAAATAAAAACATATAGGTTGAAGAAGAAATGTGTAACAAAATATTATTATTTGTCTTTAATTTAAAATGATTTTTTCTACCTTTTGAATTAGGACACCATTTTCGTACCCCCTCTCCTAAAATTCTTCTCATTCATGAAAGCAATTTTTTTTTTCTTTCCTGATTACGAAGACTCTATATTAATTAATATTTTACGTATAAGTGGTCTTTTATTTTGGTTCAGTTGATTGAAACATAATCGTTCATTTCTCTATATCATGTTATAAATATTAAGGTTCGGAATTTTTTTCTCTCTAAAACACTGAAAAATTTTAAAACTATTTTTATCAGTTTAGAGCATAGGATATACAGTTTTTTTCTTTAAGTTACTTTTTTTTTTTAAGTTATTTATTTTTTTAAACAGTGAATTAAGCCATCTGCTTTAAAGATATTCTAAATCTCTAGATCTTTCAAACAAAAAAAGATTTAATTATAATAATTCAATTCAAATTTTAAATTAATAAAAAAAAATTATAAATACAAACTATAAAAATGTAAGTTTTATAAAATAAACGAGGGAGTAATTTATTTATTTTTACAAGAATGTTAATTTTCACTGTGCCTATAAATATGTATCGAGATACCTGATGCAATTTAACATCTTTTGGTACTTTTGGGTAGGGTGAGAGGATCTTCTGACCTTAAACAGTAGTAATACTAATGAGTCAATGTCACTGAATTAATGACTCTTTAAGACGATAATGAGTCACTGTCACCAACTTAATGACTCTTTAAGACGACAATGATATATTCTTCTGACAATTACTTTGCCAGAAAATATGCTTATACTAATTTCTATATGTTACCAAAACGCAAATTGTCATCGATTATTTGAGAATTTGTCCTGAAAATTATTTGCAATGTCTGCTTTTGCAAGGAAATACCAGTGTTACTGTGAACCACAGTTGTTGCCTCACTATTAATGGAAGGAAATTAACTTTATATGAATCTGCTATATTTTTTTCCCTTTCCTCTGCATTCGGTGGAGACTGAAAATAATGAACAGAAACTGCTCGCCATTATCATATGTTTTGAGCAGCTAAGCACTAGTACTAAACTTTTCCATGGAAGCAAGGACACGAGGGCCAGTTTTGTTCATACGGACAATTATTTTTTGTCAAGTTTCAATAGAAAATTAATTTAGACTTATTTTAAGTTTGTATTTTTAAAATTTATTTTGGTTAAGTCAAAAGGATTGTACCTGTTTTTCTTAATTGGTGTGTACCTGTTGCACTTGAACCTAGTGGATCATCCACACCATCGATGGTTGGTTGTCAAAGTATTTCAACCCATTACCCATGTTTGGCTTCCTTTAGCATCAAAATGAAATACATCATATATCCTTTTTTTTTTTTTATTTCTTTTGTCAATGCTTGCTTACTGTTTGAATGTCATGCTTTTAACTTCAGATTTCTTAAAACATCTTCCAATAAATTTTTGAAAAATATTCTCAACCTTCCCTTGTGAATCAAAGACTGTAAAAATTCAATCAAGCATTCATAGGAACTACTTGTTCAGAATCTCACATTTACATCCTAAAATTTGAGAATGGGTTTCCAAAAGTCACAAAGCCTTCTCTTTTACCCAATTCGAGAACAGGCTATTCAAAATAAAAATAAAATCACAGCATATAATAATTAAATTCCCCGCCATAATATTAATTCTATATTATTATTTATATTGATATTGAGGGGGGATGTGATTTCAATATAATATAATCTAACTATTTTTCTGGAGGTTATTTACAATCACAAAATTCATTTTTTCCAAGATTTGTTTCATTTTATGAGAAACCGAAACATTATTATTATACAAAACTAAACTCATTATTCAAAAAATAAATAATTCTTTTAGGGGAAAAAAAGCTGTAACAAAATGCAAAAAGCCGGATTTATGACTAAAGGATGAAGTCGAGCATGTGTATATTAACACTTCTAGGCTATCATCACATATAGTACATAATGAATGACTGGGAAAACATCCTAAAAAATAGTTTTTAATTTTATTAAAATGAGACAATCTTGCAAATATCATACAACAATTTGATAAACATGAACATTTGTCTGATAAGACAGTTCTAGGTGCTAACTTCAGAGGCTAACATGAAAATTGAAAACTAATGATGCATAATGCATCTAGAATTTAAATAATACCGCATTGCACATGTATGTATACATTAGAGAATCAGTTGAAGGGAATACAATTATCAGCCCAGAAGCACATTACAATGCTGTCTCTCGATCCTCCTCCGTTTTTTTTCAGGTTCAGGGGACTGCAAACAAACAAAATAGTTTATAAATAACATCATTGCATGTAAAAATGCAAAACATAGCACGAGTTAAGAAGACTATGCTAGTTCTAAATAAATAAATAAATATTTTCTGAAGGGGGATTGAAACAAACACCAATTCATTTGAGAAACATGTGATCCTTTGTATTATTGATGCACAATGCATTTAACTTTTCCACACAAACCAAGACAATATGTACAGTGGAACATGTCACATTACCTCCTCGCTTAGTAAATGTGGAACCCGAACCCTTTTGGAGCCATCAGGTAGACGTTTAGAAGGTGAATGGTTTTCCATAGCAGCAAAAGAAGCATCACGAACCTGAATACAAATTAAGTATATTCAATATCAGAACCGAAGAAGCATGGAATATCAATCCAATTAGGTCCAAAGTATTTTGTATGCTTAGTCAAACTGCACTTTTTTAGCACCATTAGTTCTTCAGATCCAACATCAATTCATGAAATGCACGTCTTAAGACACAGTAATCTATTATGGAAGAAATCATCTGAAGAATTACTTAATTACCTGACTCTGTATGGCGCCTATTAACATATCCTGACAACCTGATGCATGCACATTTTCCAAAGTGGGACACTGGAGCAAAAGTCTTCCTGAAACAGTTAAACGAAAATAGTCAAATATTACTATTGTAAAGGAAATCTTAATGTGATGAATTTTATTTTCACATGATAATTACTGAAAAACAAGAGCATGAATGACTACCTGGATGCAAATTTGTACAAGAATTCAGATTCAAATCAATAAGTCGTGGGCAGTTTAAATACAGGGCCTGCATATTCATTGAAAAGAAGATACAAAGATTAGAAGAATTGGAAAGACTATATAGCATAAAGATCTTTAGTCTAATGAAACTCACGTCTAAGCCTGTGCAGCCCCAGAAACTGAGTTTCCTTAGACGGCTGTGTTTGATTATTAGTTTTTGGTTTATAAGGTGTACATTAGAGCCAGACGTCTTCTGTAATTTGCAGTTGTCTTCGTCTGCAGCTGGATTTTGCATATTAGGATCACATATGGTCATGCCACAGTCCATAATTTCAAGGAGCGGCAGCTGAAATGTCGCAAACTGAATACCACCTAAATCACACGACAGCAGATTAGGAAGCAGAAACTCAAGCTAGCATGAAAGTTTTGTGGGGTAATTGAATAAGCAGTAGAAAAATACTTGAAGTCACGTTGGGGCAAAGAGCAAGAAGGAGTCTTGTCAGAGTATCAGGGAACACATTGCAAATCATACTAATGCCACTGTCACTAACACCAGACCTGTGACAATTTTCTCCATTATACACAATTTCCAAGAGATAAAGGAAATTAAGGAAAAAATGCATTCTTGAAATAAATTGTTGTATTAAATTGTCCATTATCTGTGTACAGTATTGACTTCCATAGATTTACTACATTTAAAGACTCCTATAGAACTTGATTACAGTAAGAATGGATACATACCCACTGAGATCAAGCAGTTCAAGATTTGGATAGCTTGAGGAAATTGCAGCAACAGATGCATCAGTTATTTCAGACCCAAGAACAAGAGAAAGCATTCGCAGCCCCCTTCATTGTATTGAAACAAAACTTCAGTAAGCTCATCAAATCAAGTGTACGTTAAATCAATAATTAACTCTTAAAAAATAGAAGTAAATAAAAATGTCATTCTTGCATCCCGTCAGAATTCAGTTATGCATATTAGAGTCAGGATTAGAATTATAACTTGATTGTTGCCTAGTAATTTGTGAGTGTCCTGTGTGCATGCGTGTGGGTTTGTGAGATTGTAGACATGTTATTTGTTTCATTTCCTTTCTTAAGCACATCATTTTTAGAGTGCAGCAGAAATTTGGAAATGATCCTGTTTGGTCATGTAAAATGTTTGGTTCATTCACCACCAGATAGTGTAAACACTGACTAATACAGATGTAAAGTTCAAAAGCACTCTAGATTGCTAACTATCATCTATAGGGGAGAAATTTCAACATGAAGGCATATTGCCAATGTTACAACTGAACAAAATATAGATCAAAAAAATAACAAACCTCAACAGAGCAGCTGTAAGAGCAAGCACAGCAGAATGTGAAAGCCGTTCTGAAGCTATATGTATGTTTTGCAATCTCGGGCAACTTCTCCCCAAGCCTTCAATCATAGTGGTGAGATCTGTAGTATCATTTTCTTGGCAAGAAAACTCCAAGGAAATCTCCCTCAATTGGGGACAATTAAATACCTACAATTTCAGGCATGTTAGCAACTAGAATTCACACAGAATGCAAACTCAGCAACACATAAACTTAATTAGTGATCGTGTCATAAACAAAACAGGAGAAAAATGAAAGGAAATGACAATAATCACCATCTTAGAGAGAGAGTGCAAATCTGATAACCAGAGTGTAGAAAGACTATACGAACAGAGGACAAAACCCCCCAGGTTAGAACAACCTTCCATCTTGAGGGTTTTGAGGCCTTTTTTATCAGCAACAAACCGGCCTAGTTCATCCCTGTGTTTTCATAATTGAACATCAGATAAAGCTAGAGAGCAAAAGGCAGCATAATTTGGTTAAACTTGCATATGTTAATGTCTAGAAGCATATAAGCATTAGAATGAAAAAGAATGACAGTTAAGAGATTGAACAGATCAGCAAACAAAGACATTGAATCAGAACAAACTTTCACACCATATACTTGCATAAAATAAAGATCATACCATGTGTAAATTTCACGATCAGAAGAACTTATTCTACGTGGAAACAAAAAAATGTTTAAAACTAAGAAAACAAGATCGAGTGATACCCATTGATTCGAATGGATGCAGAATCGAACGTGGAGATCTCCATATACTCAAGATTAGGGCACGAGAAGGCAACGCAAGCCAACATAGTTGAATCAAAATCACTGCAGCATAACAACAAACAGGTTAGATCAAAATCACTGCAGCATAACAACAAACGGGTTATATTCATTAAAGAAAAATCAGGCATATTAATAAATTGGGGATTGTCATCCGGATCCCATTTTCAAAATTCAATCCATCCATTCTCTTTATTTTATGTGTCCACATTATCCCTAGTCAAGGGCATGTTACTAATCTCTCTATTCAGACGTTAGTTTAAAAAGATCGACTTCGATCAACAGAAACTTGCTTCCATGTTTAAATATATCTAGGTTATTACTTTTTCCAAGTACCAAAATAATCTCTGAACAATTTTTATCATATCCACTCGCCAATCAAAACAACATCGCAGATGAAAGTCCTACCTCTCCATCCTAAGGGAGAGTCTCACAATCCCAGGACATTTCTGCAACATCGAGGCAACAAACCCAACTGTAACATTGATCGGAACCCTAAGTTTCAACTCCTCAGCCGCTCTCCATATCCTCTTGGCGGTCTCCCTCCAGCCACGGCACACCCTCGCGGCGGACAGCAGCCCTGCCGGCGGCAGCCTCTTCATCACATCCCATAGGAGGTTCCCCGGCAGTCCGCACAAATTGGCGTCCAGATCCAGATCGGGATCGGTTTCAGAAAACAAATCCGCGTCCGCTCTTTCTTCCAGTTCGGACCGATCGAATCCAGAACCGCGTTCATCAAGATCGTCAAAAGACAGCGCCCGACGGAGGGTCGTGGGAAGATTTCGAAGGCCGGAAGAGGCAGAAGAAGGAATGGATACCACGGAGAGAGAGGAATCGGGAGGGGCAGGAGTGACAGAAGCCGAGACAGGAGTCTTGATGGTGCAGTTGTGGCCTTTCTTTGGGAGGCCACAGCGACCACAGTTGTAACTGCCACGCTTTTTGGCACGCTTGCCATCGGCGGCGACATCTCCGCCGTGGACAGGTGGAAGCGCGGCGGTTACTTGCATAGTGGATGGATAGAGTGTGGGATTGAATGGCGATAGACGGAATATAAGAACAAAGCGCGGGTAGGCTTCGCGCGCTTATTTTTGGTGTTTTTATAATATGCTTCTTTCTTTTTAATATTTTTTTTTTCTTTCAAATGAACCGAGTTTATATAAATACGAAATACGCCTCAAGCATATTCAATAGATGTAACTATTGAAGGTTTTGGCCATAAGTAACAACGGATCCTTCCTTAAAAATCACAATTATTTATTAATTTGATAGATTTTTTATTCTGTAGAATGATTTATTAAATTTGAAAATTAATTAGGTTTTTTTTCTATAATTATAAACTTTTTTCTTCACATGTAAATATACAAACATTAATTTCTTTATTAAATAAAAAAAGTCTATGAATATACAAATTTATACAAATATAAAAAATAGTTTAAATATTATATTTTCATTAGGGTTGATTGTTTTCATTAATTTCTAGTTCTTTCAAATAACTGTTTAATATATTGTATATATTTATTTATTAAAATTAATTGTATATAAATTGTCAATTTTCTAGGAAAAAATATGACTAAAAAAATATAACTAAGGTACATAGTATATTTTTCTTCCTATTTAATGATTAAAAAATCTATTTGGCATTCATAAAGATGTGATACATATATAACTATTAATTGTGGATGAATATAAATAATACTATAAAATGATTTATGTTAATATACTGTTAATATGTTTGAAAACTTTATAGAAATTAGTTAATTTTTCAATTATATTAATATTACAATAATCTACATTTAGCGTTAAAATTTTATAAAATATGTTTTGCTTGAAAGTATATATCAATGTTGTAATGTTATTTACATTGAAAATCCCTTTTAAAAAATATTTTTTAATTCACAATATAAAAATTAAAATATTTTAGTAGAAATAAAAACGTTTGAAATATTTTTAACAATATACAAATAAATGTTTTTAGAAAAGTAATGGACTAAATTTTTGGAACAAAGTTAGGCTACTTCAAACCAATAATAAATGACAAAAAATTATTTACCAAATTTATTTTACTTCAAAATGTTATACTAATATTTTTTATCAAACAATATTTTTTATATTATTCAAGCTAAATACCGAAGTTAAGATTGAGTTGCCATTTTTTTTAACTAACAATGTTTTCAATAACTCAAAACCTACCAAAATTCGTAACATTATTTCAAGTTTAATTTACTCACAAAAATAAAGTTTAACTTATGTTTATTTTGACGTTAGTTTTATAAAATGTTAAAAATAACAATAATGTTTTTAAGAAGATACCATGTATATTTATGCACACTCATGTATATGGATTTAATAAGATGTGGTAACAGTGTATAAATTCTTAATGGCATATTAAATACATCTAGTTATTATAGCAAATGAATTATAATACCACTCTTATATTAATTCCTAATTGTTAATATTGTCACAATGATCTTTATCAAATATATTTAAATATAGGAATAAAGACACATAACTTATTAAAGAATTAGTACACTTAGAATCTACAAAATCCATTATCAAAATTACTAGTATATTCAGAATAAAAAAAAATATCATATCCTATCATGTTAACTTTATTACTTTTTAATGTTGTTTCCCTAATTTTAACATAAATTTATAGTTTTAGCTTCGTTGCATGTCAAACTCAGTTTAATGAAAACTCAGTTTATTATTATAGGAGTACTTAGACACATGTATTTTTTTCTATATTTATTTTTTATAATATATTTATTTTTTTATAATGTTTTTTAACCATGATTCGTTATTGTTATCCTAGATATAAAATAATAATTGTAAATTTATTCAAGATACGTATTGATTCAATGTTTATGCATGATTGACAACAAAGTAAGTATGGAGGATGTAACAATATTTAAAACTTTATTTCTTGTTCAAATTGTATCACATCAAATGTCTATGTAGAATGACTAACAAGACAATGTCAATTATATTAAAGTTGTTAGCATATGCTTTGATCATGCTAAAATTTTATGTTCATTTTATGAAGTAAAAAAATATTAAAAGTTTGACATTCATTACACAAAAGTTGATGCTTTCCCAAATGATTGCATGTTACACAAAGATAGAGAATTTTGTAAAAAAAAAAAATCAATGAATCTAAATAGAAGAGAAGAAAGAATAGCAAAACTATTGATGGAACTACTAAAAAGCAAAACAAAATTCCTGCTAAAGTTTGTCCAATATAAAAAGCACCAGAAAATTATACCGATGTATATTTAGTGCCATTAATAGAAGAATTAAAAGAGTTGTGGAACAATTGACTTAAAACTTTTGACTCATATAACAATTAAGTATTTAATATGCATGCAACAATATCGTGGAACATTACTGATTTTTATAGTCTCAGAACCTTATATGGGTGGAACACACGTACTGTTGTCTTGTCCTAAATGTAATCTTGACAACTCTTAAGAAGATTTAGGATAAATTATTTTTAATGAATGATCAACGTTGTTCTCACATTATGTCACATGAAGATGTTATTTCCTCTTTCATTTTTTACAGTCATGGTTCATTTGGTGGAAGACGCGAAACTTGAAGAACATGTTCATTATGGATGGATGTATCCTATTGAGATACTTAGAAAAATTGAAGTATTATATATTGTGTGCATAACAAGGCTTTAAAGTATTATATATGTGCGTAACAAGACACAACCAGAAGGGTCAACCGTTGAAGGTTACATAGTTGAAGAGTCTTTAACCTTTTGTTCTACATATATTAAATGAAATTAAGATTGTGTTTAATTGAATAACGTGTTAATAATGAATAAGACACTATCTTATAATGAACAAGACATTATCTCATACAGAGTAAGCACTTTTTTTCCACCAGTTGGAAAATTAGTTTGATGTTTTATTTAATTCTCTTTATAAGCAAAAGAAAAGTTACAAGCACATTGTCATGTATTGACTAATTGCGTCAAAATTGACAATATTATGATTATTCTACAATTGACCACTAACCATATAATTATTATTTATTTAATTTAGAAAATTTAGAGATAGTATACAAAGACAGTTAAGAAGTTGTATACGGTCATTCTCTATGATAGATAAAATGGTTCATATAGAATTTACATAATGATTTTATCGTCATATATGCATAATTTCCATTGTTAAGCTTTGATTATATTGAATATATGCAATTATTTTGATCATATTTTCCTTTTTTATATATAAGAAATTATCTGAATGGACCATACTCAAATGATTTTAAAGTTCTTATCTATGGGTCAATTAATTTTACAAAACGTTATGATACGTTATGGTGCCTTACAATGTTAATGACTTTAAATGCATACAGTGGAAAGAGATGAATGACTTAAAACACAAAATATATGAATGACGATCAAATGCAATTTGGGAGTGTGTCTTGTTTCGGAAAATTGGTAGACATAACTAAGATAAACTACAATGTTGATTTTCTGTTACTTTGCTCAAATGTATGTGGATTAATACAACTACTTATAGAGGGATTGTGACAAATGATATGAGATTTACATTAGTAAACTTTACACGCTTGATATACATTGGTGATAATGATGATGGCAAACAATATATCCACCTACAAAAGCTCAAATGATTTATTATTAGTGGATGCGTTAGATAAATATTGGAGCATTCTTGTGCATCTAAAACCACAAGATTTATATGACATGAGTGAAGATAATGGTGTCACTTTTAATGAATGTTAACTATTTTTACAACAAAATTTGAAAACTTTATTTGTAAACTTAAAAAGGAATATATCATTAAGGTCCTATTTTTAATTGAGAATTTGTATATTACTTTTGTTTAAATGATCATCCTTATTACTTATAAATGTTTTATATTAGGTAATTATGATTTATTGAATTTGTGATTTGACTTGTATTAATGTTATTATTAAAAGAATACCTAAAGATAAAGAAAATATCCATTAGGAAGACTAAAATAGTAGAACATGAGATCTTGAATAACACATTTAACCAAGTTCTAACCCTTCTCCAAAATAAAAGTATCTAACATTCATCTACAATATGTCCATCTGCACCTCATCCATCTTTTCCAATTAAGTTGAATTAAAAAAATTTAGTCCCTTACTAATTTTGAAAATGATACTTTAAGATAACACCTAAGTAATATTGATTCCATGTTTATTCTTAAGAGCATCATAGTTTAGCATAACACCTCAACTTCCATTTGCACCACAATCTATAGCATAACACCTCAATTTGCATCTCAACCTTGCAATATTTTTATACTTCCATTTCTATTTAGCATTATGTTTAAAAATATCTTCTTTTTCATATGTATTCTTCTAGTTAATATGTAACACCTCACGTGGATTCTCATCCTATATAGAAAGCCTCCACTCCCACACGCACCTGAATTTAATTCAATACCTTCAACATCTCAATCTAGTAAGATGTCTTACTTACATATCATTTTGGTACTTATATATCAAATGCATAGACAATATATATATATATACATATATATATATATATATTTATTTATTAAGTGACTTATATTAATTTCTAGGATGTTTGAAGAAGATGTTACTTTCTACTATAGTAAGACCAATTTTGCACATGAATTTCAATTTTAATTTGATAATCAACCTACAAGTGAATTTGTCCATGACTACATTTGAACCTACACCAATGTTACAATTTGATGGTGAAGGGGAGGACAATTTGGATATTGAGATGCAATTTGAATAATCAAGGCATGTATCAGATAAAAGATCATGGCTTGTTGATGTCATTGATAAGTTACTCACACAATATTTTTTTATGTTTGTCTTAAATTAACAATAAATTTTTATATTTATTTTGATAGATAATGAAGTCACAAAAGTTAGAAAAGAATTATAGTGAATGACGCTATGTTTTTATCCGTTGATTTTTGTTTTGCTCAACAATTAATAAATTAAATAATTGAGACACTTTATGGGTGTCTTAACCCATTTACATTAAAAAGTACTTTACCAGTTTTCTATACTCCAAGCCAATATTAAACAGCAAAATAAATATCATAAAGGAGTTCATCCCTCTAACAACATCCCAATGAAAATACATCTTTTGATGAAGTCCTTACTATACATGTCACATAGTTTCCTATCTATGTTGTCTTTTTATTACATTCAGCCATAATCATAGTTTATTAAGCCAGTTTACCCTCCTTTATGTTAATCATTCGTATAAAATACAAATATACATCTGAGTCAATATTATCCATACTTTCCTTCCATCATGTGGCTCCTCTTTACCTCCCTGCAAACCAAAAAAAAAAAATTATCCACTAAAGAGATAAAGTTAGTAATACAAACACAAATAGTTTATTAGACCATATACTTAATTGGTTCCTTCATTAAATATCACTCTTGCTCCTGTTAAGCGAACAACCATTATAAATAAACATTATCCAAAAAATTGCAGCCTACCTGAAACAGTATCTCATAACCTCACACAGTCTTTTTGTCATCTATTTCACATTCCCTTTCTCCTCTACTTACTCAGAGATCTCAAGCATTCCTTAGGGACCATACACCATTGAGGGTATGTAACAACAACTGAATATTCTTCACTAGATATCACGCCTTGAGCTGTTTTATTAGTGGAGCATGGATGAATAGGTTTATAGGCCGTGTTGAAATAAATGTTAATGCATTTTTTAGACCCTATCAAAGTTGAAGGAAAGATTATCAAAGATTACAAATAATAAATACTTAATAAAAATCATGTTACACCTCTTTTTTTTAAAAAAAAAATACATAACAAAATCATTCAACTAATTGGTTTATGTATTATTTTTAATGTTTTAATTCATATTATATTGCAATTGTCATTAAATTTAATTGTGTAATGATTTCTTAAGGTTTTTTTTATCAGCAAAAAGGATATCCATCGGGTTGCCCCGGCTCAGACGGGGCCGGAGATTTTTGAAGGTTAAGTTTGAAGTTAAATATGATGATCATGTAAAATATTCTTCAAATCACTTAACACAAAATAGAATGAGTATAAGCAATTATTCTTCAAATCACTTAACACAAAATGCCAACCCAAACAGTTTTATTAGACCATATACTTAATTTGTTCATTCATTAAATATCACTATTGCTCCTGTTAAGTGAACAACCATTATAAATAAACATTACCCAATACCTGAAACAGTATCTCATAACCTCACACAGTCTTTTTGTCATCTATTTCACATTCCCTTTCTCCTCTACTTACTCAGAGATCTCAACCATTCCTTAGGGTCCATACACCATTTAGGATATGTAATAACAACTGAATATTCTTGACTGGATATCACGCATTGAGTTGTTTTATTAGTGGAGCATGAATGAATAGGTTTTTAGGACGTGTTGCAATAATGTTAATGCATTTTTTAGCACCTATCAAAGTTGAAGGAAAGATTATCAAAGATTACAAATAATAAATAATTAAAAAAAATCATGTTACACCTCTATTTTATTATATTGCAATTTTCATTAAATTTAATTATGTAATGATTTTTGAAGGTTTTTTTTTTTTATCAGCAAAAAGGACATCCATCGGGTTGCCCCGGCTCGGAAGGGGCCGGGGATTTTTGAAGGTTAAGTTTGAAGTTAAATATGATGATCATGTAAAATATTCTTCAAATCACTTAACACAAAATAGAATGAGTATAAGCAATTATTCTTCAAATCACTTAACACAAAATGTCAACTCAAGCAGTTTTATTAGACAATATACTTAATTGGTTCATTCACTAAATACCACTCTTGCTCCTGTTAAGCGAACAACCATTATAAATAAACATTACCCAAAAAATAACAGCCTACCAGAAACAGTATCTCATAACCTCACACAGTCTTTTTGTCATTTATTTCACTTTCCCATTCTCCTCTACTTACTCATAGATCTCAAGCATTCCTTAGGGTCTATACACCATTGAGGGTATGTAATAGCAACTGAATATTCTTGACTAGATATCAAGCCTTGAGTTGTTTTATTAGTGGAGCATGAATGAATAGGTTTTTAGGCCGTGTTGCAATAAATGTTAATGCATTTTTTAGCACCTATCAAAGTTGAAGGAAAGATTATCAAAGATTACAAATAATAAATAATTAAAAAAATCATGTTACACCTCTTTTTAAAAAAAAAAATACTTAAAAAAATCATTCAACTAATTAGTTTATGTATTTTTTTTACTGTTTTAATTCATATTATATTACAATTGTCATTAAATTTAATTGTGTAATGATTTTTTAAGGTTAAGTTGGAAGTTGAATATGATGATCATGTAAAATATTCCCACTTAACACAAAATAGAATGAGTATAAACAATTATTCTTCAAATCACTTAACACAAAATACCAACCCAAACAGTTTATTAGACCATATACTTAATTGGTTCCTCACACAGTCATTTTGTCATCTATTTCACATTCCCTTTCTCCTCTACTTACTCAGAGATCTCAACCATTCTTTAGGGTCCATACACCATTTAGGATATGTAATAGCAACTGAATATTCTTGACTAGATATCACGCATTGAGTTGTTTTATTAGTGGAGCATGAATGAATAGGTTTTTAGGACGTGTTGCAATAATGTTAATGCATTTTTTAGTACCTATCAAAGTTGAAGGAAAGATTATCAAAGATTAAAAATAATAAATAATTAAAAAAATCATGTTACACCTCTTTTTTTTTAAAAAAAAAAATACATAAGAAAATAATTCAACTAATTGGTATATGTATTTTTTTTAATGTTTTAATTCATATTATATTGCAATTTTCATTAAATTTAATTGTGTAATGATTTTTGAAGGTTTTTTTTTTTTATCAGAAAAAATGACATCCATCGGGTTGCCCGGGCTCGGACGGGGCCGGGGATTTTTGAAGGTTAAGTTTGAAGTTAAATATGATGATCATGTAAAATATTCTTCAAATCACATAACACAAAATAGAATGAGTATAAGCAATTATTCTTCAAATCACTTAACACAAAAATGCCAACCCAAGCAGTTTTATTAGACCATATACTTAATTGGTTCATTCATTAAATACCACTCTTGCTCCTGGTAAGCGATCAACCATTACAAATAAACATTACCCAAAAAATAGCAGCCTACCTGAAACAACAGTATCTCATAACCTCACACCGTCGTTTTGTCATCTATTTCACATTCATTTTCTCGTCTACTTACTCATAGATCTCAAGCATTCCTTAGGGTCTATACACCATTGAGGGTATGTAATAGCAACTGAATATTCTTGACTAGATATCAAGCCTTGAATTTGTTTTATAGTGGAGTATGGATGAATAGGTTTTTAGGCCGTGTTGCAATAAATGTTAATGCATTTTTTAGCACCTATCAAAGTTGAAGGAAAGATTATCAAAGATTACAAATAATAAATAATTAAAAAAATTATGTTACACCTTTTTTTTAAAAAAAAAAATACTTAAGAAAATCATTCAACTAATTGGTTTATGTATTTCTTTTAATGTTTTAATTCATATTATATTACAATTGTCATTAAATTTAATTGTGTAATGATTTTTGAAGGTTAAGTTGGAAGTTGAATATGATGATCATGTAAAATATTCTTCAAATCACTTAACACAAAATAGAATGAGTATAAGCAATTATTCTTCAAATCACTTAACACAAAATACCAACCCAAACAGTTTATTAGACCATATACTTAATTGGTTCCTCACACAGTTATTTTGTCATCTATTTCACATTCCCTTTCTCCTCTACTTACTCAGAGATCTCAACCATTCTTTAGGGTCCATACACCATTTAGGATATGTAATAACAACAGAATATTCTTGACTAGATATCACGCATTGAGTTGTTTTATTAGTGGAGCATGAATGAATAGGTTTTTAGGACGTGTTGCAATAATGTTAATGCATTTTTTAGTACCTATCAAAGTTGAAGGAAAGATTATCAAAGATTACAAATAATAAATAATTAAAAAAATCATGTTACACCTCTTTTTTTTTAAAAAAAAAATACATAAGAAAATAATTCAACTAATTGGTTTATGTATTTTTTTTAATGTTTTAATTCATATTATATTGCAATTTTCATTAAATTTAATTGTGTAATGATTTTTGAAGGTTTTTTTTTTTTATCAGAAAAAATGACATCCATCGGGTTGCCCGGGCTCGGACGGGGCCGGGGATTTTTGAAGGTTAAGTTTGAAGTTAAATATGATGATCATGTAAAATATTCTTCAAATCACATAACACAAAATAGAATGAGTATAAGCAATTATTCTTCAAATCACTTAACACAAAAATGCCAACCCAAGCAGTTTTATTAGACCATATACTTAATTGGTTCATTCATTAAATACCACTCTTGCTCCTGGTAAGCGATCAACCATTACAAATAAACATTACCCAAAAAATAGCAGCCTACCTGAAACAACAGTATCTCATAACCTCACACCGTCTTTTTGTCATCTATTTCACATTCCTTTTCTCGTCTACTTACTCATAGATCTCAAGCATTCCTTAGGGTCTATACACCATTGAGGGTATGTAATAGCAACTGAATATTCTTGACTAGATATCAAGCCTTGAATTTGTTTTATAGTGGAGTATGGATGAATAGGTTTTTAGGCCGTGTTGCAATAAATGTTAATGCATTTTTTAGCACCTATCAAAGTTGAAGGAAAGATTATCAAAGATTACAAATAATAAATAATTAAAAAAATTATGTTACACCTTTTTTTTTAAAAAAAAAATACTTAAGAAAATCATTCAACTAATTGGTTTATGTATTTCTTTTACTGTTTTAATTCATATTATATTACAATTGTCATTAAATTTAATTGTGTAATGATTTTTGAAGGTTAAGTTGGAAGTTGAATATGATGATCATGTAAAATATTCTTCAAATCACTTAACACAAAATAGAATGAGTATAAGCAATTATTCTTCAAATCACTTAACACAAAATACGAACCCAAACAGTTTATTAGACCATATACTTAATTGGTTCATTCATTAAATACCACTCTTGCTCCTGGTAAGCGATCAACCATTACAAATAAACATTACCCAAAAAATAGCAGCCTACCTGAAACAACAGTATCTCATAACCTCACACAGTCTTTTTGTCATCTATTTCACATTCCTTTTCTCGTCTACTTACTCATAGATCTCAAGCATTCCTTAGGGTCTATACACCATTGAGGGTATGTAATAGCAACTGAATATTCTTGACTAGATATCAAGCCTTGAATTTGTTTTATAGTGGAGTATGGATGAATAGGTTTTTAGGACGTGTTGCAATAAATGTTAATTCATTTTTGAGCACCTATCAAAGTTGAAGGAAAGATTATCAAAGATTACAAATAATAAATAACTGAAAAAAAAAATACTTAAGAAAATCATTCAACTAATTGGTTTATGTATTTTTTTTAATGTTTTAATTCATATTATATTGCAATTTTCATTAAATTTAATTGTGTAATGATTTTTGAAGGTTTTTTTTTTTTTATCAGCAAAAAGGACATCCATCTGGTTGCCCCGGCTCGGACGAAACCGGGGATTTTTGAAGGTTAAGTTTGAAGTTAAATATGATGATCATGTAAAATATTATTCAAATCACTTAAAACAAAATAGAATGAGTATAAGTAATTATTCTTTAAATCACTTAACACAAAATGCCAACCCAAACAGTTTTATTAGACCATATACTTAATTGGTTCATTCACTAAATACCACTCTTGCTCTTGTTAAGCGAACAACCATTATAAATAAACATTACCCAAAAAATAGCAGCCTACCTGAAATATTATCTCATAACTTCACACAGTTTTTTTGTCATCTATTTCACATTCTCTTTCTCCTCTACTTACTCATAGATCTCAAGCATTCCTTAGGGTCTATACACCATTGAGGGTATGTAATAGCAACTGAATATTCTTGACTAGATATCAAGCCTTGAGTTGTTTTATTAGTGGAGCATGGATGAATAGGTTTTTAGGCCGTGTTGCAATAAATGTTAATGCATTTTTTAGCACCTATCAAAGTTGAAGGAAAGATTATCAAAGATTACAAATAATAAATAATTAAAAAAATCATGTTACACCTCTTTTTTTTAAAAAAAAAAAATTAAGAAAATCATTCAACTAATTGGTTTATGTATTTTTTTTAATGTTTTAATTCATATTATATTACAATTGTTATTAAATTTAATTGTGTAATGATTTTTGAAGGTTAAGTTGGAAGTTGAATATGATGATCATGTAAAATATTCTTCAAATCACTTAACACAAAATAGAACGAGTATAAGCAATTATTCTTCAAATCACTTAACACAAAATACCAACCCAAACATTTTATTAGACCATATACTTAATTGGTTCCTTCATTACATACCACTCTTGCTCCCGTTAAGTGAACAACCATTATAAATAAACATTACCCAAAAATTTGCAGTATACCTGAAACAGTATCTCATAACCTCACACAGTCTTTTTGTCATCTATTTCACATTCCCTTTCTCCTCTACTTACTCAGAGATCTCAACCATTCCTTAGGGTCCATACACCATTTAGGATATGTAATAGCAACTGAATATTCTTGACTAGATATCACGCATTGAGTTGTTTTATTAGTGGAGCATGAATGAATAGGTTTTTCGGACGTGTTGCAATAAATGTTAATGCATTTTTTAGCACCTATAAAAGTTGAAGGAAAGATTATCAAAGATTACAAATAATAAATAATTAAAAAAAATCATATTACACCTCTTTTTTTTAAAAAAAAAATACTTAAGAAAATCATTCAACTAATTGGTTTATGTATTTTTTTTAATGTTTTAATTCATATTATATTGCAATTGTCATTAAATTTAATTGTGTAATGATTTTTGAAGGTTAAGTTTGAAGTTGAATATGATGATCATGTAAAATATTCTTCAAATCACTTAACACAAAATAGAATGAGTATAAGCAATTATTCTTCAAATCACTTAACACAAATACCAACCCAAACAGTTTATTAGACCATATACTTAATTGGTTCCTTCACTAAATACCACTCTTGCTCCTGTTTAGCGAGCAACCATTATAAATAAACATTATCCGAAAAATTGCAGCCTACCTGAAATAGTATATCATAACCTCACACATTCTTTTTGTCATCTATTTCACATTCCCTTTCTCCTCTACTTACTCATAGATCTTAAGCATTCCTTAGGGTCTATACACCATTGAAGGTATGTAAGAACAACGGAATATTCTTGACTAGATATCAAGCCTTGAGTTGTTTTATTAGTGGAGCATGGATGAATAGGTTTTTAGGCCGTGTTGCAATAAATCTTAATGCATATTTTTAGCACCTATCAAAGTTGAAGGAAAGATTATCAAATATTACGAATAATAAATACTTAAAAAAAAATCATGTTACACCTCTTTTTAAAAAATAAATACTTAAGTAAATCATTCAACTAATTGGTTTATGTATTTTTTTTAATGTTTTAATTCATATTATATTGTAATTGTCACTAAATTTATTTGTGTAATGATTTTTGAAGGTCAAGTTTGAAGTTGAATATGATGATATGTAAAATATTCTTCAAATCACTTAACAAAAAATAGAATGAGTATAAGCAATTATTCTTCAAATCACTTAACACAAAATACCAACCCAAACAGTTTATTAGACCATATACTTAATTGGTTCCTTCACTAAATACCACTCTTGCTCCTGTTAAGCGAACAACCATTATAAATAAACATTATCCGAAAAATTGCAGTCTTCCTGAAACAGTATCTCATAACCTCACACTTTCTTTTTGTCATCTATCTCACATTCCCTTTCTCCTCCACTTACTCATAGATCTCAAGCATTCCTTATGGTCCATACACCATTGAGGGTATGTAATAGCAACTGAATATTCTTGACTAGATATTGATGTTCACGCCTTGTGTTGTGCCAACGTGAAAATCTTGACACAATATAATTTGTCATTCTTAAAGATAACTTGATTCTTTTTTCTCATATTTCCCCTACCACCGCTATCCACATACAACCTCTCATCCTGTTTATCTTTGGTGTTGCCCATCCTAACTTAAATGACCCAAAATTGACTCTAGCATCCCAATGAGACGTCGTACTCACCCCTATCCACACGTTTCACACACACCAAACCCTCCATGCAACTTTACACTTAAAAGAAGACATGGTTGCATGTCTCCTCTTCTTCCCCACACATAACGCAGGTGTTATTATCAAGATCTATCCCTTTCTTTTCCAGATTATCCCTTGTTGGGAGTTTGTCTGCCAGAACGCCAAGCAGTCGTCATCTTAGAGGGCAGTGCTTTAATACTCCAAAAAAACTCATATAAAGACCTCAATTCCCCTTCTTCCTCCGTCTTTAGTGTCTTATACGCTGAGTGTATTCAAGTTTTTCATCGGGCTTCCAGAGCCAATAGCCTCCAGCTACTTTTACTATTGCTTTGTCATCAATAAGGTGCATTAGATTGTTCACCTCATCCACTTTCCATTCAAACAACTCCCTTCTCCACTCCATTTTCCACTGCCACTGACAATTATTTCAAGCTCATAACTAAGATAAATTCGTTGTTTTATTAGTGGAGCATGGATGAATAGATTTTTAGGCCGTGTTGCAATAAATGATAATGCATTTTTTTAGCACCTATCAAAGTTTTAGGAAAGATTATCAAAAATTACAAATAATAAATACTTAAAAAAAAATCATGTTACACCTCTTTTTTTTAAAAAAAAAAGCTTGAGAAAATCATTCAACTAATTGGTTTATGTATTTTTTTGAATGTTTTAATTCATATTATATTGCAATTGTCATTAAATTTAATTGTGTAATGATTTTTTAAGGTTAAGTTTGAAGTTGAATATGATGATCATGTAAAATATTCTTCAAATCACTTAACACAAAATAGATTGAGTATAAGCAACCACCATGAAAACAAAGAGACAATGAAAAACGTAATAGAGATGAAATTATTGTAATGTGTCTAAAAGGAATGAATGAAGACCAATAAACTTCTTTTGTTGACTACGGTTTAAATTTAAGAACAAACATAATAAAAACTAACATTTTTATTTTTTTAAGTGTTGTTTTACTTATATTTAATATTTTTATTATATTTATACTTACAAAATTGCCAAAAAAATCAGGATAATAAAGAGAAACAAATAGTTCCTCACATTAATGGATCCAAAAACATTTCATGGAAGAAATAAAATATGATATGATAACTTGATTCTTCAATCCTTTTTATTATATCATATATCATGGTTGCTGTGTATTTGTTAAATTTTATAGGAGTAACAACTTGGTGGAAAAGTTAATAGAGAAAAAGTATGGGTAGCAACACATAAACATGTTAATGGATCATTTGTGAATGATGGATCAAAAAATATTGGAGTAAACATATTTTTTGTAAAGATGAAATCTCGACGAAATTGGATGTGAATTTCATTCATAATTTTTTTTTTATTATTTGTAGAAAAAAAAAATCAAACATACAATTTCATAAGAACATAGCAAAGGACAATAGAAGGTTTCGCTAAACTAACTACTTTTCACTAGTGTACACACTCAATCACAGTTAAAAACCTAAATACATGTGACATAAAACTATAATTAAATTAAATCTTATGGCTGAAACTTTAAATTTGGTCACGTTAACAAATTAATTTTGAGTTTAAAGTTAGAAAAATGATATCCAAAATACCAGCAAACAATAAAATGGTGTGATAAAGAAAAGGAAAAATGATAAATATATATTAGGGTTTATATTGTTGGAGTGTCCAAATATAATAATAGTAAAAAAAGTTATAAGTTTAGCTATCATAACTAAAAAGCAAATCATGATCCTTTATTTAGTGTCATCAACAATATTTGTTGCTGCTATTTGAAGCCTTGGAGACAACATAGGACCACCTTCTCTTTCTTGTTGGACTCTAATCTTCGAACCTTTGAAAGCACAATATATGAATTAAGGAAAAATAGATCAGCTACTCTAAAAGAAATATAGGAAGATATAAGTTCTACCAGATTACAATTAGAGACAGAAATAAATTGTTGTTAAAATAAAATAATTTTAAAATTATATTATAATAATCTACTGTTATAAATTGATGATTTTTAGTGTGTAATTATCAAAATAATATTTTTTAAAAGATATACATGTTAATTCAGGAACTTGATAGCTATATTATCCATTGTTATACCTTTGTTGTCCTCGTTGTCGAACCTCAAATATTACTTTGTATATCCTGTCTTTAGATTGTCATACACAATCTACACCCAAATAATTGTTAGTGAACAATTTAATTAATTGTAAAAATGTAATTCATGTCATTATTTTTTAAAATTTTATAATTGACTATCTTGGCATAGGAGCAACTATTTAGACTTGTAAACAAATTTTTTTTATCTTTAGGAAAATTACATGCAGATAAATTAACAAATATAATATAAATTTACAGATTAATCTGTGCAACTGAGAATATAATTTTTCAGTTGTCTAAATTAGAAAACTCATACCTTATACAACTTTTTTTTCATTAAATTCCCAGAGTTTTCTTTCCATTAAATTCCTTGCAGACATTGAGACCTATGAATTGTCCAGGTTTGTTACTTGGAGTGGCCTCTCTTTGCTTAAGCTCAGTATTTTCATTGACTTGTTCCTTATTTTGGAAAACAGAATACACAAATATAAGGTTGTTGCATGCAAGTAATACAATAAACCAAATTTGAAAATGAAAATATAAAACATCAAAGTAATGAAAATATATTGTAATGCTCAATTTTAATTAGAAGCATTCAATCACATACTTTTGTCTTTCTCTCATCTAGTGGAGCAACTTCAGCTTCTCCAGAATTGTTTGAGGTAGTGTCTGGTCCAACCCTATCTGAAGAAGGATCACCTTGAATAAAAAAAAAAATCAATTTCACACAATTTTTTTAATCAACAAAAATAAATTAAATTAATTTTAACATTTAAGGAATTTCTAAATCTTTATAAAAAAAACATTGAGATAAATCTGCTCTAACACTTACAACTAAAAAACAACACACTAAAAAAAATCATTAAATAAAAACTAATTTTAGAAAAAAAAAATAATTAGTTGTTACATTAACTAAATTAGATACTATTTTAAATATTAAAAAAAATTGATTTCTAAATTAGTTTTTATTATTAAGATTTTTAATTTAAATTAGTCTCTAAATTGGTATCTAATTAATTATTAAGATTTTTGTTACCAAATTTAAAATCTAAATAATTGGTAGTTAAAATCTTGGTAGGTTAGATACCAATTCAGAAATTATTTATTAATAATAAAAACTAATTTAAAAATCAATAATATTTTTAGTTTTTAAAATCGATATTTGGCAGATGTTAATCTATTTATTGTTGTATGCTAATAACAGGTTGATTAATGAAACATGATTGAAGTTAGAAGGTTGAAATTACTACATAATAGTGAATTTGGGATAAAAGATATGATTTCAACTAAGAAGATTATGAGAAATAAAGTAAACTATACCTTCTAATATATCCTTGTTGGATCATAAACCTATAAACCTATAAGTAAATCATTTTGAAAATTTTCAAGTTAAAAACTAATAAAAACCTTGTCAAGAACAAGGTACTAAAAATCGGGTGATTGGAATGCACGTGTTATAGTTGCTAATAATTGACTACTGGAGTTTTTTTTAAATTCCTTCTAAATTAGATTTTTTTTATTAGTGTATGTAACAAACACATATAATTTGTAGTTTAAATTGGATGTCTTTAATTTTTTTATTTATTTTGCTTCACTCCTTCAATTTATGTGGTTGCAGATTAGTTCAAGTTTTTCTTTATCAGTGCACGATTAGTTCAAGTAAAAAGTACTAATTTACTTTGTTTATTTCGTAGCACATCGATATTTGGCAGTATATTTATTGTGTCTACTAGTTTGGTATACCTTGACTTGTGTGTACTAGTAATTAAGTTCACTACCAATTCATCTATATATTTTATCTTTTTTTTTTCTTTTCAGTTGGTTTTAACAACCAAATTGGTTTGATATAACTTACATATTAATACCACTGAATGATGGATTAAGGATAAATGAGTGGTGTGTTATATATTGTAGCTAGCATGTAATGAAGCAATTTTTAGATCCACAAATCTAAATATTCATAAATATTGTCAAATTTCTTTATATCTTCCTTCAAAAAATTTGATAATAACTCGTGAGATTTTGAAATAATTTTTACTCACTTTCCAGAAAATTGGAGTTAAATTTTGGCTTGCAGTCAATTTTTAGTGTTGTATTATTATAATGGTTGTAACTTTTTATTTTTTTTTTATATATTTGGGAATTGGTGGTTATGTAGAGGTTAGAAATCTTTTAAAAGAATATACATACGTGAAAATAAAATGTTGACTAGTTAGGTTTATTTAAAGCAACATATTGTTGATACGCTTAAAGTTCATCAGACAATTTTATAGGTACATTCTGGACATTTGATTTACTGGTTGCCACAGATGAAAGTTTAGTGGAGACCAGATCATGAAAAAAAAAATTAAAAAAAAAATTAACACTAAAGTATCTTTATGACTACTTATATGTTTATAGATGCTACAATTGGAAAAGAAATCTCATTGGAGAGCATGTTTGGAATATGTTGTTAGCACACACGAACATGTCATTCTTATAGTATACACCTTAATTGTTTATATCTTTATATTTTACTAAGTTTTATGTTAAAATTTATAACTATAAATTTTTTTACAGGCACAGGAGCTTGGACGGTCTGTTTGTTGATAAGGTTTTCCAAAAAACCTATATCTGCGGACCATTTTGTAGATGAAAGATCTGGGAACACATATAGGCCTCTTTTAGTATTAAGATTATTACTCTCAAACTTTTATATATATATATATATATATATATATATATATATATATATATATATACCACATGCTAATAACTCTTTATTTTTTACTAAAAAAAGAATTTGAGACTATACTTTCACAAGTTAGATATGAGGTTGTATCATGTGTTGATGAATCAAAAAAAGGTTAACACTCTTGATCCTACACAAAAACGAGATCATCAAGATTCAGTGTTGGGTCGAGGTGGGTTGGTGGAAAAAGGAAAATAAGAGTTTATGGGACCAGAAAACTTGTTGCAAATTATACATACAAAAATGATAGCCTTAAGCAACAACAATCTTATTCTTATTGCAATTATGAGGACCTTACCTAGCTTTAGGCAATAAGTTTAACAAATGAGAAGGCAAGTGAGTGATTGTCTCACTAGTTTCAAACCCTTTAATCACTAGTTGTGAAATTACTCTGTCCTTAGTTTCTTCTAAAACAACAATAGTCCAACCAAGACCAACAAAATTCACAAACCCTCTAACAACATAAACACTTTCATCATCAACAACAATAACAAAACCTTCAGCTACACAATGATTAGGAGGGGGAAAATCCAAAACAACGACAATCATCTCCTAATTATGCACATTATTGAAAATAAGATGTAAAATTTTAATGATTTGCACACTTTTTTCTTAAGTTATAAGTTTTAGCTTAAACTTTCTTCTTAAAACTCATTTCATTTTTATTTCAGGATAATATGTATTTCCTACATTTTAAATTTAGTTTAAAATATTAGTTCTTCATTAACATGTTTGATATTTTAGGTTCATGATTATTATGTAATTTGATATACATTTGATTATATTTGTTATGTATATATCGATATATCTATACGCCAACACTCACATAATTATACTTCTAGATATAGTCCACCTTCAATAATTACCAACAAATATGTTCGTCGATAATTAACCATGGTGTAGGTGTCATATTGACTACTATAAAGGTGTAAGTAAAGGTTGTTATTTCTCTGCATTTCTAACAAAAAAAAGTTATGGAGGTTGTAATTGAAGGTATTACTTGTGTTAGTTAATGTGATTTTCGTACATCTTTAAACTTGTAAGTTCAAGATATTATCATCACAATTATAATTTCAACTCTATTGTGTTGTCACCATAGTTTATCAAGAAAAATCATGAAAAAACCCTTTAAAAAACAGAATCTACAAAATTAGATTTAGATTTTGGAAGTCGGTTACATGTAGAGAATATGGTAGCACCTTACAACATTTGTCCTAAAACAATACCTTTTATTAAATGTGCACAATGAATGTGAACTTTTTAAAACATTTATTTTTACTAAAAAAACTATGTAAAAAACAAAGAAAATTCTTTTGAACTTTTTATTTAAATCTCACAGTGATTGACCTTCTTTCAACTATTTGTTTGTGTTGATATTTTTATTTTTTTGAAGGTTTTTTTTTTATAGTTCATGTTTATAAGAGTATAAAAAAATGTGAGTAACTAGCAAAATAGTGTAAAATGTTTGCGTGAATTTTATTTAAGAGAAAATATATTTTTAATTTATCGAAAAAAGATATTGAGTATAAGGTAATGTGTACAATCATACAAGCATAAAAATCTTGTGCCACAAATTCTATTCTTTATTTTACAAAAATTAGTTTGTTATTGTGTATATAGAAAACGGGTGACAAATAGCAGGAACATCGGGCCGAACATATGGGTCCAGAATATTTTTAAAACAAATGGTGAAATCATAGAAAGGGCAGTGACTAATAATAAAAGGCAATTTTTTTCCTGCACCATATCAATTATAACATGCACCCTATCATTTTTCAAATTTCCAAAATTATCCTTATTCCAGATTTTTAAATCTGGAATAGTAAAAATAATAAAAAAATACATTCTGGATAAAAAAATCTAGAACATAAAATTAAACATGCATTTCGGATAAATATTTCGGGAATTCAAAAATGTGTTTCAGATATTTGAATCCAAAATATTTTTGGATAAAAGGATCCATAAGCAATTTTTATTTACACTCTTCTTTTTTAAGGTTATTTTTGTCATTTTTGAAGGGTCTTTTTGTCATTTCAATACCAGGTTGGATGCATGTTGGAATTGATATGGTGCAGATATAAAAACATGCTGGCAAATAGCCACCAAATGAGCTTAGGCTTTTAAAAAAGAACATGGCAGTGTATGTAAAGAAAAACGTGCTGCAAATAATAAAATGTTGGGCCAAGCGAATGGCCCAGAGTCTCTTTACTTTAAGAGAACAAAATGCTTAACTCTTCTTCAAGTTTTAATAAAAAAAAATATATACAATAATATTAATATACAGTAATCAAGAAATAAAAAGCTTGAAACTAATATTTTAATATATTAAGTACTTCCTGAAATATTGAGGTAAATACCTTGGTGGTGGTGCTTTTCGAGTTACATTAATGTCTTCACCTTTTCCCAAAATCTCAGAAATATTTTTCTGCGCAAAAAACTATAATAAACAACTGAATTAATTCTAACAATACAGCAAAGTAATAGTTAACTGTATGAATAATTATTAGTTGTAGTCTAAATATTCACTCTATAATAAGGATCAATATTCAACGTAAAATAATATAATAAGAATGTAGATCTTAAATATGTTTTAAGATATATTATAGGCCAGTGGAAAAAAAATGCATAATCTTCTAAATTAATGAAATAGGAATATCCTTGCCTTATTTAGATTTGTTATTTCAGTGGACCTTCTTATTATGAAAATATAAGCATTCCAAATATAAGAATGCTTTAAAGTATAGTTTCAATATATTAGTCAAACTTGAAAAATTGAAAAATAGAAAAGTCTAAGATCCAAGTTTAATCAAAAGCATGAAGCACCTACCACTCTGCTTCTGATTTCAGGATTTTCATCTCTTCTATTGGCAGCACGCGGAGCAACTGGTGCAGCAGGAACATCACCTTCAACAATAAAGCAAATCATGTTCTGAAATTTGGAGAACAATGAGACTCGTGCAATAATATTTTTATGTTTAAATTGTAATTATTCTATTTTTTTTAAATAAAATATTTTGAGTTTTAAATAAAAAAAATAACAAGTAAATTATAAATAATTAATTACATTTTTATATTACTGAAAAGGAAACACATTGACTTGTTTAAGAATGAGGTGATTCAATATTAAAAATTTCTCCATGTCCTACGTACTAATTGTGTCAAAATTTGAATTATTTGGTTAAAGTATTGTTGTGAAACTATTGTTTTCAAAAATAATTACAATGAGCAATTTGTTTGATTTAATTTGTGCTATAATAATGAACCCAAACCAATCCAAGTAATGAATGTACATATAATTAGATTAAGTTGTAGGTACAAATTAAACCTCAGGCTTTCTTTTCAATCACATAGACTTGTTCGGTTGTATTTAACGTATTAAACAAATAATGTTTTTTTTAACTATTCAAGGAGTATAGACACTATGTTATTAAGAAGTGGACTTTAAGCCTAACTCAATCCCATAAAACCGGCTCATAGGGTTGAGGTTTGCACCCACTTATATACAATGAAAGACTCTAATCTCTAGTCGATGTGAGATCTCCAACACACCCCCTCACGCCGAGACTGCCAACTCGTGCGTGAGACTATATATTATGGGTGGTCCGATAGCGGCCCGATAGCGGGTGGCACGATAGGCCCAACACAAACACTTGCTAGGATAGGCTCGAAATGGCTCTGATACCATATTACGAAGTGGACTTTAAGCCTAACTCAACCATCAAAACCTTTCTTTCTTCATTACGATTACGTGCGATTACGTACGCTACATTAAAGCATCACATCAGACAAGGAATATTCATCTTCATTTACTGTAATATGGTATCAGAGCTCTTCGAATGAAGAGTTCTGCTACGCTTCTCTCTGATTTTTATTTCCCTCTTTGCTGTTCTTGGTTATTTTTTATTTTTTTTCTGCTTCTCTTTCAAAATCTTGATTGGTTTTAAAAATCTTTTCGACAATGTTTAATGAAAACCCTAGTCTTCATAGTCTTAATAGTAGTCACACTATTACATGCAATTTTTGTGGTAAATATGGTCATACTGAGGCTGTTTGTTTTCGCAAAGTGGGTTTTCCTTCTGGTAATGTTAAAACCTCAAAGTTTTCTTTTACTAGAAAAGTCTGCACTTTTTGTAATCATCTTGGCCACACTGTTGACATCTGTTATAAAAAGCATGGGTTCCCTCCTGACTACAAATTCACCAATTGGACATCCCAAGTCAATAATATGATTACTACTGACAATTTTTCTGAGTTTTTTCCTAAAAAACAGGATGTAAAGGGGATTCAACTTACATCACAACAGTGTCAATTCCTTACCAACATTTTGCGTCAGCAAAACCTTGAGGATCCTGCCCCTCACACTCAAATTAATCAAGTCGGCACCATCTTTACGGATGAAATCCCCAATACTGAGCATTCTTCAACAGGTAAGTTTCTCTCTTCACTATCTTCTATAAAAGAATCTTGGATTATTGATTCTGGTGCCACTGATCATGTTTGTCACAATTTGAACGTTTTTACTACTTATACTAAAATTAAACCTGTCTTAATTAGTCTTTCAAATGGCCAAACTGTTTATGCCACATATTCTGGTTTAGTACGTTTTTCTGATCAGTTTTATTTGTCTGATGTGTTATACGTGCCTCATTTTCAATTAAACTTAATATCTGTTTCTAAACTCACACACCAACTTAAATGCACTTTAACTTTCACTTCAACCCACTGCATTATACAAGACAATCTCACTCAAGAGATGATTGGTACAGTTAAAGCCACTGTTGGCTTGTACCTTGTCACTACCTTGCCTGCTTCTAGTAATTCTAAACCGCATTGTTTTGCTCCTTTTATTAATTGTAATATCATAGACAAAACACTATGGCATTATAGACTAGGACACCCTTCACATGAAAGATTACATGTCTTAAGCAAACAATACTCTTTTAATACTGTTGATACTCATCATGTATGTGACACTTGTAGTCGTGCAAAACAGAGAAAACTTCCTTTCACTTTAAGTAATACTGTTACCTCTGCTATTTTTGATCTTGTACACTTTGATATTTGGGGACCATGTTCCATAATTTCTATGCAAGGTTTTCGTTATTTCTTGACTATTGTTGATGATTACTCGCGTTATACTTGGGTTATTCTGCTGCATAACAAATCTGAAGTGCGTCAACACATCATTAACTTCACTGCTTTCGTTCAAAATCATTTCAAAACTAATATCAAAACGATTCGTACTGACAATGGTGTTGAGTTTGCTATGTCAAATTTTTATGCTTCAAAGGGAATTATACATCAAAAATCTTGTGTTGAAACACCACAACAAAATGACATTGTAGAACGTAAACATCAACACATACTAAATGTAACCTGGGCTTTACTTTTTCAAGCAAATCTTCCTCCTATTTTTTGGGAATTTGCTGTAAATCATGCTGTTTTCTTAATAAATGCTATTCCTACTCCACTACTTGATAACATTACTCCTCATGAAAAGTTGTTTGGAAAACCATATGACATTTCCTTTCTAAAAGTGTTTGGTTGTCTCTGTTATGCTAGTACCATTACTGCACATAGGAAAAAATTAGATGATAGATCTATCAAAGGTATTTTTCTTGGCTTCCCGCAAAATACAAAAGGTTATATTATCTTAAATTTAAAGTTTTATAGCATAGAGATATCAAGACATGTAATCTTTCAAGAAAACCACTTTCCATATAAATTGGACAGTGGCTTGCCTAAGGACCCTAACACTTTATCTCTCCCTATTTCTAATGCATATAATTCTGCTTTTGATTTTTTTTCTGATACTACACCTCCTGTCGAGCCACGTGCCTCTACTCCTGCACCCAATATTGTTCCTCCACCAGCCTCATTATCCTATGATCTTCCAACAAATAGTGTCTCTGCTCCTGCATCCAACATTGCACCTCCATCAGAATTATCACCACCTGCATCTCCAGGAAGCATCTCACCCCAATTTCCAAGAAGATCAGCTCGTCCTCACCGACAACCTGCCTATCTTGCAGATTTCCACACTGCAACCAACACTGTAAGTAGTAGATATCCTATTCATAATTACTTGTCTTACAATTCCTTATCTTCCAATTTTAGAAATGTTATTTCCTCTATCAATTCTCATCCTGAACCTCGGACATATAACGAAGCCTCCAAACATGCTTCTTGGCAATCTGCCATGCAAGATGAGCTTCAAGCTCTTGTTGCTAACAATACTTGGCAACTTACCCCTCTCCCTCCAGAAAAGAAAACTATTGGTTGTAAATGGGTATATAAAATCAAATACCATTCTGATGGCACTGTTGAGCGCCACAAAGCTAGAGTTGTTGCCAAAGGGTTTACCCAACTTGAAGGACTTGATTTCTTAGACACTTTTGCACCTGTTGCTAAACTTACTACCCTCCGCCTTCTGCTTGCTATTGCCACTACCAAAAATTGGATTTTAAAACAACTTGATGTCAATAATGCATTTCTTCATGGTGATCTCCATGAAGAGATATACATGACCCCTCCACCTGGCCTCTCTCTTCCTTCTCCCCAGCATGTTTGCAAGCTTCAACGGTCTTTGTATGGCCTTCGTCAAGTTGGTCGCCAATGGTATGCCAAACTTTCTACTTTTCTTTTATTAAATAATTACTCTATTTCTGTTGCTGATCACTCTCTTTTTCTTAAATATAATAATGATAAACTCACTGTTATTCTCGTTTATGTTGATGACTTGCTCTTAACTGGTGATGACACGAAGGAAATCAATACAATTACTGCATCCCTTCACCATCACTTCAAGATAAAAAATTTAGGTAATCTCACTTACTTTTTGGGACTGGAAATTGCTCGCAACAGTACTGGTCTTCATTTAAGTCAACGCAAGTATACTCTTGATCTCCTTCAAGAAACTGGCATGCTTGACTCTGCACCTGTGGCCACTCCTATGACTCACACCTCCCGTCTCTCTCCCGACCAAGGCTCACCTCTCGATGCTGATGCCACTTCTCAATACAGAAGACTCCTTGGACGTCTAATTTACTTAACCAACACGCGACCAAACATCGCCTTCGCTGTCCACAATTTAAGCCAATTCATATCTGCACCCACAACTCATCATCAGCAAGCTGTCTCACGTCTTTCGCGTTACCTCAAGGGCATCCCTAGTGAAGGACTATATTTTTCTCACACTAGTTCACTTCATCTTTGTGGTTTTAGTGACTCTGACTGGGCAACATGTCCTACCACACGTAAATTTGTCACTGGATATTCCATCTACTTAGGAGACTCCCTAATATCATGGAAATCAAAGAAGCAGTCACTATCTCCCGCAGCTCCTCTGAAGCCGAGTATAGAGCCCTTGCCACCACCACATGTGAGTTACAATGGTTGTCTTACCTCCTTCAGGATTTACATCTTCCTCTCTCCCAGCCTGCAACCCTGTACTGTGACAACAAATCTGCCCTTCAAATAGCTTCCAATCAAGTTTTTCATGAACGAACCAAGCATATCGAAATTGATTGCCACCTAGTTCGTGAAAAACTTAACTCTGGTCCATTACTTCTGCAATGCAAGTTGCTGACATATTCACCAAGCCCCTTGCTTCCGCACAATTCTCTACTCTCAAATCCAAGCTGGGCCTGACAAATATCTACTCCCCAGCTTGAGGGGGTGTTAATATATTTAATTTTCTATTTTAAATTATTGGGCCTTGTTTTTTGACCCAACTTTCCTTTTCTGTTTCAGCTAGGTCTTAATCTTTTTCTTATATATACACCATGTATTTTACTCTCAAATATACAAGTGAATAAAAGTTTCTGTTATATTTATTTTTCTCTACCATTAGGGTTCATCAAAACCTCTCTTTCTTCGTTACGATTACGTGCGATTACGTACGCTACATTAAAGCATCACATCAGACAAGAAATATTTATCTTCATTTACTGTAATATATGTTATTGTCATCTATGACACTTTGTTTCTTATACTACTTTTCAACCTTTTCAACTCATCCAATGTGTAATTTATAAGTCTCCTCACATCTTCTTCATTTCTTCCTTCCGTCGTCGTTCCATTCTTCTGTGATATCCCTACATTAAATCACTTAATCCTTTCATTTCCAATGTGGGTTTAAACATCAATCCGCATTCTCGCATAATATGCAGCATGCACAGGCCAACAACGGATGCATGAATGTGTCTGTTCTATATAAATATTTGTGTGCATATTCGTGCGACTAAATAATAATAATAAAATATTAATTTATTATAACGAGAAGTGTGTGTTTTCCGTGTTAATATATCCAATACCTTTCAACTTCTCCTTAGAACCATGATAAATATTTAATAAAAAATTATTTTTATATTAAATAACATTATTATTTTTATCTTTATTTTTTTATAATTAATATAATTATTATATAATTTATTTCTTTATTATTAAAATATATATTTATTGTTATTTATTTATATTTATAATTTATTATATATATAATATGATTAATTATGTTATTTTATAATAATTATTTTTTATAATTTTGATTATATTTTTATATTTAAATTGTAATTATTCTATTTTAAATAAAAATAAAAATATTTTGAGTTTTAAATAAAAAAAATAACAAGTAAATTACAGATAATTAATTACATTTTTATATTCCTGAAAAGAAAAACATTGACTTCTATGACACTTGGTTTCTTATAGTACTTTTCAACCTTTTCAACTCATCCAATGTGTAATTTATAAGTCTCCTCATATCTTCTTCATTTCTTCCTTCCGTCGTTCCCTTCTTTTGTGATCTCCCTGCATTAAATCACTTAATGCTTTCATTTCCAATGTGGGTTTAAACATCAATCCGCATTCTCGCATAATATGCCGCATGCACAGGCCAACAACGGATGCATGGATGCGTGTACGTGTTCTATATAAATATGTGTGTATATTCGTGCGAGTAAATAATAATAATAAAATATTAATTTATTATAACGAGAAGTGTGTGTTTTCAATGTTAATATATCCAATACCTTACAACTTCTTCTTAGAGTCATGATAAATATTTAATAAAAAATTATTTTTATATTAAATAACATTGCAAGAATTGGTCCATGTGTAATAAGCAGGACTCAGAATCTGGATTTGTACATAACCAGTTTGGTGGTTGCATTGAACGTCATTCCAATTGCAGCAATCTGTATTATTTGGATGGTCACCGTAGACAGCATGTCATGGCTTGTTTGAAGTTGATGAGTGCTTTTCTCTCCTCCTCTCTACAATTTCCATCAACATTTCTCATTGAACTTTTGAATCCGAGAACAAATCCCGAGGCATGCAGTAAAAGCAGAAGAGCATATAATACTTTCAACATGGAAGGTCCCATTATAAACTGAAGAGAAGATAAGAATTATAATCTGAAGTTTTGTTGTTGATTTTAAGAAAACTTCAAGATTATTTATAGAGTGGGCTTTGTGTTTTCTCACCACCACTTCACTGAAATTTCAACGCATTCAACAAATCTTGGCTCACTTCAATTTTCTTCATGGTCCTACACGTTTTCACAGGTCTACAAGCATTCAACTTTTCCCATTTTCTTTGTCATTCTTACACGTTTTTTGGTGGCTCACTTCACTGTGGGTCACTGAAATTTCCTACACCATTCAACAAATATTTTCTCATTCAACAACATCTTTTCTCATTCAAAACATACATATTACTACTTTTATTTTCTAATATTTTTATAATAAATATTAATTATAATTATAATTATATTTATTTTGACAATTTAAATTAATAATGAGATTGTTATTATATTTAAATTGTTTATTTTGCATGATGCATCATACAACTTGAGTATCTTATAGTTTTTTAAGAAATCTATTATAAATTTATATTTATATTAAAATTATTTTATAAAATATTTTCTTTAGTTTTGTATACACTAATTAACTAAGAAATAAAATTTGAACCAAATATAATTACATAATATATATTTTTTATTTTAAGAAAAAGTTCAAAAAATGTCCTATTCAATTAATTTTCAAAGAAAAATAGAAAATGTGTATTAACCAAATAATAACTATCTAATAAAAAACACATTGTTATTATTTTTTCTACTTTATACCTTGTGCTTTCTACACTCTCTCTTGTTATCAATAAAAAAAACTAACGGCTTTTATTCTCATCTTGCCTAACTTCTAACTTTATAATTATTTAAAAATATAATTGTATATAATATAATAGCATAACTATTATTTATGTATGTAAATAGTAACTATTGGGCTATTGGTTTGAAAGAAAGGTGGGAAATAGCATAACTTTTGGGCCAGTTAGACTAGGCGGACAAGCCCATGTTTCTAGGGATGGTAGTACGGATATAAAATCTATGGCTGTAAATAGTAACTATTGGGCTATTAGTGTTCATAATGAAAAGAGTGGGAAATCACATAACTTCTAGGCCGACCGAATGTGCCCAGGCCTTTTATCCAATTTGGTGCGTCTATAAAATCCTTCATAATTCAAACTAAATAATAAATATATATTTTTATTGATTTTCTATTTTTTTTTAATTTATATCTCTTGTTATTTTTTAATATTTTCAATATTTTTATTTTTTTAAAATTAATTCTACCATATTCCATTATCCCGATCCATATGAACTTTAATGCATGAGTGTTTTGTATTATTAGGAGTGACAATGAAAAATTTAACACCATAATTTGGTTACCATTTTTTATGTGTTTTATTATGAGTGACAATAACAGTTAACATTATTATCTTTATTTTTTTTATAATTAATATAATTATTATATAATTGATTTATTTATTATTAAAAAATATATTTATTGTTATTTATTTGTATTTATAATTTATTATATATATAATATGATTAATTATGTTATTTTATAATTATTATTTTTTATAATTTTGATTATATTTTTATATTTAAATTATAATTATTCTATTTTAAATAAAAATAAAAATATTTTGAGTTTTAAATAAAAAAATAACAAATAAATTACAAATAATTAATTATATTTTTATATCCTAAAAAGGAAAAATATTGATTTGCTTAAGGATGAGGTAATTCAATATTAAGAGTATATTGACCTAACTTTTCAAAATCATAAACCTTCATAAAATTTCTACCAGTCGTACGTACTAATTGTGCCAAAATATGAATTATTTGGTTAAAGTATTGTTGTGAAACTATTACTTTGAAAAACAATTACAATGTGCAATTTGTTTGATTTAATTTGTAAGTAATGAATGTACGTATAATTAGATTAAGATATAGGTATTATAGAGCAATTTAAATGTGAATATTCTTCGTATTATAGAGCAATTTTTATATATGTTTTATAAGTCTTATTTTTATAACATAAAAATATCATTATATTGAATTTTATAAAATTATTATAAACAAATAATATATTAACTATATAATTAAAAAAAATTAAGTTATTATGCTTTATTTTAAGTAGTTATTAACTCTCTAATAACTAATTTATATAATATTATAATTATGTTATGAATATATTGAACCTTATTAAAGTTGTGACCTTGTGAGATATTTACCTACAAAGCCCTAACCAATTAGTATAAAAGTCTAGTAGGATACTAACAAAACTTAAATAAGAACCACTATAGAGGTGATCTAACCAGGTATAAAATCGCACAAAAACGAACCACCCTCCTTATAGACACTTTGTTTCTTATAGTACTTTTCACCCTTTTCAACTCATCCAATGTGTAATTTATAAGTCTCCTCACATCTTCTTCATTTCTTCCTTCCGTCGTTCCCTTCTTTTGTGATCTCCCTGCATTAAATCACTTAATGCTTTCATTTCCAATGTGTGTTTAAACATCAATCCGCATTCTCGCATAATATGCAGCATGCATAGGCCAACAACGGATGCATGGATGTGTGTACGTGTTCTATATAAATATTTGTGTGCATATTCGTGCGAGTAAATAATAATAATAAAATATTAATTTATTATAACGAGGAGCGTGTGTTTTCAGTGTTAATATATCCAATACCTTTCAACTTCTCCTTAGAGTCATGATAAATATTTAATAAAAAATTATTTTTTATATTAAATAACATTATTATCTTTATCTTTATTTTTTTATAATTAATATAATTATTATATAATTTATTTTTTTATTATTAAAAAATATATTTATTGTTATTTATTTATATTTATTATTTATTATATATAATATGATTAATTATGTTATTTTATAATTATTATTTTTTTAAATTTTGATTATATTTTTATATTTAAATTGTAATATTTTGTTTTAAATAAAAATAAAAATATTTTGAGTTTTAAATAAAAAAAATAACAAATAAATTACAAATAATTAATTATATTTTTATATTCTTGAAAAGAAAAAATGTTGACTTACTTAAGGATGAGGTAATTCAATATTAAGAGTATATTGACCTAACTTTTCAAAATAATAAACCTTCATAAAATTTCTACAAGTCGTACGTACTAATTGTGCCAAAATATGAATTATTTGATCAAAGTATTGTTGTGAAACTATTACTTTAAAAAACAATTACAATATGCAATTTGTTTGATTTAATTTGTGCTATAATAATGAACCCAAAACAATACAAATAATGAATGTAAGGTACAAATTAAATTTTTTGTGTGTAAATATATAATTAAAAAATATTTAAATGTGAATATTCTTCCTATTATAGAACTATTTTTATATATGTTTTATAAGTCTTATTTTTTTAACTTAACAATATCATTATATTGAATTTTATAAAATTATTATAAACAAATAATATATTAACTATATAATTAAAAAAAATTAAGTTATTATGCTTTATTTTAAGTAATTATTTTTTATATAATATTATAATTATGTTATGAATATATTGAACCTTATTAAAGTTGTGACCTTGTGGGATATTTACCTACAAAGCCCTAACCAATTAGTATAAAGGTCTAGTAACCAAAAACAAAGAAAGAGTGAAGAAGCAATTCTTCTCTTCCTCGTGCTTTCTTTTCAATCACATAGACTTGTTCGGTTGCATTTAATGTATTAAAAAAATAATTTTTTTTAACCATTCAAGGGAACTAGATTTTTATCAACAAGAAAAAATAAATAAATAAGAACCACTGTAGAGGTGATTACAAAATCGCACAAAAACGAACCACCCTCCTTATAGACACTTTGTTTCTTATAGTACTTTTCAACCTTTTCAACTCATCCAATGTGTAATTTACAAGTCTCCTCACATCTTCTTCATTTCTTCCTTCGGTCGTTCCCTTCTTTTGTGATCTCCCTGCATTAAATCACTTAATGCTTTCATTTCCAATGTGGGTTTAAACATCAATCCGCATTCTCGCATAATATGCAGCATGCACAGGCCAACAACGGATGCATGGTGTGTGTACGTGTTCTATATAATACTTTCGGCATGGAAGGTCCCATTATAAACTGAAGAGAAGATAAGAATTATAATATGAAGTTTTGTTGTTGATTTTAAGAAAACTTCAAGATTATTTATTGAGTGGACTTTGTGTTTTCTCACCACCACTTCACTGAAATTTCAACGCATTCAACAAATCTTGGTTCACTTCAATTTCCTTCATGGTCCTACACGTTTACACAGGTATACACTCATTCAACTTTTCTCATTTTCTTTGCCACTCTTACACTTTTTTAGTGGCTCACTTCACTGTGGGTCACTGAAATTTCCTACACCATTCAACAAATATTTTCTCATTCAACAACATCTTTTCTCATTCAAAACATACATATTACTACTTTTATTTTCTAATATTTTTACAATAAATATTAATTATAATTATAATTATATTTATTTTGACAATTTAAATTAATAATGAGATTGTTATTATATTTAAATTGTTTATTTTGCATGATGCGTCATACAACTTGAGTATCTTATATTTTTTTAAGAAATCTATTATAAATTTATATTTATATTAAAATTACTTTATAAAATATTTTCTTTAGTTTTGTATATACCGATTAACTAAGAAATAAAATTTGAACCAAATTTAATTACATAATATATTTTTTTTATTTTAAGAAAAAGTTCAAAAAATTTCCTATTGAATTAACTTTCGAAGAAAAATAGAAAATGTGTATTAATCAAATAATAACTATCTAATAAAAAACACATTGTTATTATTTTTTCTACTTTATACCTTGTGCTTTCTACACTCTCTTGGTATCAATAAAAAAAAAGCTAACGGCTTTTATTCTCATCTTGGTATCAATTAATATAAAAGTCTAGTAGGATACTAACAAAAAACAAAGAAAGAGTGAAGAAGCAATTCTTCTCTGCCTCAAGCTTCCTTTTCAATCACATGGACTTATTCGGTTGCATTCAATGTATTAAAAAAATAATGTTTTTTTAACTATTCAAGGGAACTAGATTTTTATCAAGAAGAAAAAATAAATAAATAAGAACCACTATAGAGGTGATCTAACCATGTACAAAATCGCACAAAAACGAACCACCCTCCTTATAGACACAATGTCATTGTCATCTATGACACTTTGTGTCTTATAGTACTTTTCAACATTTTCAACTCATCCAATGTGTAATTTATAAGTCTCCTCACATCTTCTTCATATCTTCCTTTCGTCGTTCCCTTCTTCTGTGATCTCCTTGCATTAAATCAATTAATGCTTTCATTTCCAATGTGGGTTTAAAACATCAATCTGCATTCTCGCATAATATGCAGCATGCACAGGCCAATAACGGATGCATGAATGCATGTACGTGTTCTATATAAATATGTGTGTGCATATTCGTCTTAGAGGGCAGTGCTTTAATACTCCAGAAAAACTCATAGAAAGACCTCAATTCCCATTCTTTCTCCGTCTTTAATGTCTTATATGCAGAGCTGACCGTGTATTCAAGTTTTTCATCGGGCTTCCAGAGCCAATAGTCTCCAACTCCTTTTACTAGTGCTTTCTCATTAATAAGATGCATTAGATTGTTCACCTCATCCACTTCCCATTCAAACAACTCCCTTTTCCACTCCATTTTCCACTGCCACTAACAATTATTTCAAGCTCCTAACTAGGATAAATTCGTTGTTTTATTAGTGGAGCATGGATGAATAAGTTTTTAGACCGTGTTGCAATAAATATTAATGTTTTTTTTAGCACCTATTAAAGTTGAAGGAAAAATTATCAAAGATTACAAATAATAAATACTTAAAAAAATCATGTTACACCTCTTTTTTTTAAAAATACTTTAAAAATCATTCAACTAATTGGTTTATGTATTTTTTTTAATGTTTTAATTCATATTATATTACAGTTGTCATTAAATTTAATTTTGTAATGATTTTTGAAGGTTAAGTTTGAAGTTGAATATGATGATCATGTAAAATATTCTTCAAATCACTTAACACAAAATAGAATGAGTATAAGCAACCACCATGAAAACAAAGAGACGATGGAAAACTTAATAGAGATGAAATTATTGTGGTTGCCTGACTCCTCTTCTTCCCCACACATAACAGAAGTGTTATTATCAAGATCTATCCCTCTCTTTTTCAGATTATCCCTTGTTGGGAGTCTGTCTGCCAGAACGCCAAGCAGTCGTCATCTTAGAGGGCAGTGCTTTAATACTCCAGAAAAACTCATATAAAGACCTCAATTCCCTTTCTACCTCCGTTTTTAGTATCTTATACGCTGACCATGTATTCAAGTTTTTCATCGGGCTTCCAGAGCCAATAGTCTCCAGCTCCTTTTACTATTGCTTTGTCATCAATAAGGTGCATTAGATTGTTCACCTCATCCACTTCCCATTCAAACAATTTCCTTCTCCACTCCATTTTCCACTGCCACTAACAATTATTTCAAGCTCCTAACTAGGATAAATTCGTTGTTTTATTAGTGGAGCATGGATGAATAGGTTTTTAGGCCGTGTTGCAATAAATGTTAATGTATTTTTTAGCACCTACCATAGTTGAAGGAAAGATTATCAAAGATTACAAATAATAAATATTTAAAAAAATCATGTTACACCTCCTTTTAAAAAAGAAATACTTAAGAAAATCATTCAACTAATTGGTTTATGTATTTTTTTTAATGTTTTAATTCATATTATATTGCAATTGTCATTAAATTTAATTGTGTAATGATTTTTGAAGGTTAAGTTTGAAGTTGAATATGATGATCATGTAAAATATTCTTCAAATCACTTAAGAAAAAATAGAATGAGTATAAGCAATTATTCTTCAAATCACTTAATACAAAATATCAACCCAAACAGTTTATTAGACCATATACTTAATTGTATTACCGGACAAAATCATTATTAGACTTAATTAGACTTAATTACAGGAATATAATCACTATTAATGAGTTTATAATTAGACTTAATTATAGGAATATAATCACTATAATTAGTCTTAATTACAGATGTTATGTGAGAAAAAGAATCTGTACGGTTCTGTACGGTTCTAATGCTATGGTTATATATGTATCATTGCTATAGATGAAAGACAAATTGAATAAAACAGAGAATATTCTTTCATGGTATCAGAGCACAAAACTCTGATACTCGACAAACACAAAGCAAAGGCAACGGTGCACAACCATGGCAGATGCACCAGAAAAGAATAATGCCAACAAAGCAGAGCACGAAGGAGGAGGTGCTAAGAAGACCTACTCGTCATATGATCTCAACGCGAGTGACAATCCCAGAAACATAATCACTCAAGTCCAATTGCGCGGAGAAAATTACGACGAATGGGCAAGAGCAGTAAAGATCTCGCTTCGTGCCCGGAGAAAATGGGGCTTCATTGATGGAACACATATCCAACCAGAGGATGAGGCACCCGACCTTGAAGATTGGTGGACCGTGCAGTCCATGATTGTATCTTGGATTCTAAACACCATTGAACCAAGCTTACGATCCACAGTAGCATATGCTGAGACTGCACATAACTTGTGGGAAGACATTAAAGAAAGATTCTCGGTCGTGAATGGACCTAGAATTCAACAACTAAGGTCGGACTTGTCAAGATGCAAGCAGGAGGGAATGGTGGTGGCAACTTACTTTGGAAAATTGAAGGTCCTTTGGGATGAGCTTGCTAACAGTGACAAAATTCCATCTTGTACGTGTGGTGGATGCAAGTGTGGGATTGGTGCTCAGTTGGAAAAACGAAGGGAGGAGGAGAAGGTTCATCAACTCCTTATGGGGTTGGATGACGCAAGCTACGGGACAGTAAGATCAAACATTCTGGCCTCAGATCCATTGCCGTCTCTGAACCGCGTATATGCTATGTTGGTACAAGAAGAAAGAGTGAGAATGATGGCCAAATCAACGGAAGAAAGGGGGTTGGTCGTGGGTCTCGCGATGCAGGCCAATTACAAAGAAAAAGGGCGTGGAGATATGGTAGAAAAATTAATGACGTGCAGTCATTGCGGTAAAAATGGTCATGACATGAAGGGATGCTTCCAATTGATCGGATATCCCGAATGGTGGGGTGACAGACCAAAAAGTGAAGGCAAATGGAACGGCAGGGGACGCCAAGGGATGCGAAACAAAGGTAACCCGACACGTGCAAATGTGGCACACGCTAGTGGAAGCAACAGTCAAGCCAACAATGACGACAAGAAACTTGAGATGGCAGGTCTGACCAATGAACAATGGAAGGTACTGGTTGATATGATCAGCAAACAAAAATCAAATGAATCAGAGAAAATGACTGGTAAGAGCATTTGGGATTTGTGGATTATTGACAGTGGGGCATCAAACCATATGACCGGGTCACTGGAAAATTTGAGTGAAAAGGAAACTATACAAAGGTGCCCCGTAGGGTTACCCGATGGTGAACGTGTTCTAGCTTGCGAACAGGGAACAGTGACTCTTGAAGAAGGACTTGAATTGAAAAATGTCCTTTATGTTCCCAAATTAAAATGCAATTTACTTTCAGTACCTCAATTGACGGATGAAGAAAATTGTGTTGTAACATTCACTGATAAATTGTGTATTATACAGGACCACACTTCGAGGACGCTGATTGGAGCAGGTGAACGGAAAGATGGGCTTTATTGGTATCGTGGGGTACGGAAGACTCAAGCATGTCATGTCAAGATGGAAAATCAACTAGCACTTTGGCACCAAAGATTAGGACATCCGTCATTTTAGATTGTGCAAATGCTTCCTGATATAAGTGGAAAATGTACTCGTGATGAGTTGAATACAGTTTGTGAAGTTTGTGAAAAATCGAAACAAACGAGAGATAAGTTTTTCTTAAGTGCGCATCAAGCTTTGAATATTTTTGATTTAATTCATTGTGACTTATGGGGTCCTTATAAAACTCCTTCATCCTGTGGTGCTTCATATTTTTTGACAATTGTGGATGATTGTTCACGGGCAGTTTGGATCTATTTGTTAAAAGAAAAAACAGAGGTATCAGTGACTTTGAAAAATTGTTTCACACTCGTTTAGAGGCAATACAACAAATGTGTTAAAATGGTTCGCTCTGACAATGGAACCGAATTCATGTGTCTAAAACACTATTTCATTCAACAAGGTATCCTTCACCAAACTTCCTGTGTCGGGACCCCGCAACAAAATGGACGCGTCGAACGCAAGCATCGGCATATTCTGAATGTTGCTCGGTCATTACGGTTTCAAGGCAATCTTCCCATTAAATTTTGGGGGGAATGCGTTTTGACTGCAGGCTACTTAATCAATCTCACACCATCCTCCATTCTAAAAGGAAAAACCCCTTATGAAGTGATCCATGGATGTGTACCCAGCTACGCGCACTTACGAGTATTTGGTTCATTATGTTATGCTCATAATCAAAATAGACAGCGGGATAAATTTGATAGTCGTAGCCGAAAATGTGTGTTTGTCGGGTATCCATATGGCCAAAAAGGATGGAAATTATTTGATTTGGAAATAGAAACTTTCTTTGTCTCTCGTGATGTACATTTTTTCGAAAATAAATTTCCATATTTTGAAGCCAAAAAGATGGACACTGCACCACCATTGCAAAACCCAATTATTGCCAACTCTTTAGAAACTGGAACGGACCCACATTTTCTTCATGAAGTTGCCTCCTCAAACCTAGATGAATGCATCGTCAACCAACCCATTGCATCTCCCATCCCAGCCAAGGAGGATGCTACCCTCACAGATGACTTCGACCACACTATCAACGACTCTGATCCGTGTATAGAAGCCTCGACGTTACCCGCGGATCCACCGCCGCGTCCGACGGAGACGGCGCCGTCGGTTTCTTCACCACCGCTGACGGTCGCGGTTCCCCTTGGGTGAGGGCATCGCGCGAAGCTGCCTTCCGTACGGTTACGCGATTTTGTCGCAGCCACCACGATACCGTCAAGCCCCTCTGTTCCGTCACCTCCTTCAACAGAATCCTCAGGTGTTTTGTATCCTATACATGATTTTGTGAATTGTGATTCCTTTTCTAACCATCATCAAAGTTTTCTTGCCTCTTTACACACCGAGGAGGAACCCCTGTTCTTTTCTCAAGCGGTCCGAGAACCCCGGTGGCGTGATGCTATGGCACAGGAGATTCATGCTCTCGAACTCAATGACACCTGGAAACTCACCGCTCTCCCTCCTGGAAAGAAGGCACTTGGGTGTAAATGGATCTACAAAATCAAATACAACTCGGATGGAACAATTGAAAGATTCAAGGCTCGATTGGTAATTCTTGGCAATCATCAAGTGGAGGGTTTGGATTACAACGAGACGTTTTCTCCTGTCGTAAAGACGGTAACCATTCGCACAACTCTAGCAGTAGCAGCCGCAAAAGATTGAGAGCTTCATCAGATGGACGTTCACAATGCGTTTCTCCATGGTGATCTTGATGATGAGGTTTATATGAAACTCCCTCCTGGCTTCCAAGAATCTCAACCAGGGGCAGTGTGCAAGCTTCAAAAGTCTCTATATGGCCTCCGACAGGCCCCCAGGTGTTGGTTTGCTAAACTATCTTCTTCTCTCACTCGTTACGGCTTCCAACAATCCCCGAAGGATCATTCCCTGTTTACTCTCAATAATAATGACATACAATTGGTTGTGCTAGTCTACGTTGATGATCTTGTGATTGCAGGGAATAATGGTACTGCCATCCAATGTTTTAAAGGCTACTTAAATCAATGCTTTCATATGAAAGATTTAGGCCGCCTCAAGTACTTCCTGGAGGTTGAAGTTGCTCGCTCCCCCAACGGAATCTTCCTTTGTCAGAGGAAATATGCCTTAGATATCATTACTGAAGTCGGATTGTTGGGTGCGAAGCCCGCTACTACACCATGTGAAGAAAATCACAAATTGAGCTCCGCTACTGGTTCTTTTCTTTCTGACCCGGCTACTTATCGTAGACTTGTTGGGAGGTTAATTTATATGTGTTTCACTCGACCTGACCTTGCCTACAGTGTCCAAGCTTTATCTCAATTTATGCAAAATCCACGCTCCGAGCATTGGCAAGCTGCTCTTCGTGTTGTTCGATATTTAAAGGGGCATCCTGGACAAGGAATACTCCTACCTCGAGAGAACAACTTACAACTCTTTGGGTGGTGTGATTCTGATTGGGCAAGTTGTCCACTGACACGGAAATCTCTCACCGGATGGTTTATTCAACTCGGCACTTCCCCAATCTCTTGGAAAACCCAGAAACAACAAACGGTTTCTGCCTCCTCTGCTGAGGCTGTATATCGATCAATGGCTAAGACCACCCGAGAATTAAAGTGGATTAAAGACATTCTCGCTTCTCTACATGTTCCTCATCCTGACCCAATTCGTCTTTATTGTGATAGTCAAGCAGCACTTCACATTGCTAAAAACCCGGTCTTCCACGAACGCACCAAACACATTGAAGTTGACTGCCACTTTGTTCGAGATGAAATCATTCACAAGCGCCTTCTTCCATCCTATGTGCCCACACATACACAACTAGCTGACCTTTTCACCAAAGCTCTCGGTGCTAAAAAGTTTGGAGCCATCTTGGTCAAGTTGGGCATTCAAGACTTACATGCTCCAACTTGAGGGGATATTACCGGACAAAATCATTATTAGACTTAATTAGACTTAATATACTTTGAGTTGTGCCAACGTGGAAATCTCGACACAATATACTTTGTCATTCTTAAAGATAACTTGATTCATTTTTTCTCATATTTCCCCTACCACCGCTATTCACATACAACCTCACATCCTGTTTATCTTTGGTGTTGCCCATCCAAACTTAAATGACTCAAAATTGACTATAGCATCCCAATGAAACGTTGTACTCACCCTATCCACGCGTTGCACATACACCAAACCCTCCATGCAACTTTACACTTAAAGAAGACATGGTTGAATGTCTCCCCTTCTTCCCAACACATAACGCAATTGTTATTATCAAGATCTATCCCTCTCTTTTCCAGATTATCCCTTGTTGGGAGTCTGTCTGCCAGAACGTAAAGCAGTTGTCATCTTAGGGGGCAGTGCTTTAATACTTCAGAAAAACTCATATAAAGACCTCAATTCCCCTTCTTCCTTCGTCTTTAGTGTCTTATACGCTGAGCTGACCATGTATTCAAGTTTTTCATCGAGCTTCGGAAGCCAATAGTCTCCAGCTCCTTTTACTATTGCTTTGTCATCAATAAGGTGCATTAAATTGTTCACCTCATCCACTTCACATTCAAACAACTCCCTTCTCCACTCCATTTTGCACTGCCACTAACAATTATTTCAAGATCCTAACTAGGATAAATTCGTTGTTTTATTAGTGGAGCATGGATGAATAGGTTTTTAGGTCGTGTTGCAATAAATGTTAATGCATTTTTTAGCACCTATCAAAGTTGAAGGAAAGATTACCAAAGATTACAAATAATAAATAGTTAAAAAAATCATGTTACACCTCTTTTTTTTTAAAAAAATACTTAAAGAAAATCATTCAACTAATTGGTTTATGCATTTTTTTGAATGTTTTAATTCATATTATATTGCAATTGTTATTAAATTTAATTATGTAATGATTTTTGAAGGTTAAGTTTGAGGTTGAATATGATGATCATGTAAAATATTCTTCAAATCACTTAACACAAAATACCAACCCAAAGAGTTTATTAGACCATATACTTAATTGGTTCCTTCACTAAATACCACTCTTGGTCCTGTTAAGCAAACAACCATTATAAATAAACATTACCCAAAAAATTGCAGCCTACCTGAAACAATATCTCATAACCCCACACAGTCTTTTTGTCATCTATTTCACATTCCCTTTCTCCTCTACTTACTCAGAGATCTCAAGCATTCCTTAGGGTCCATACACCATTGAGGGTATGTAATAGCAACTGAATATTCTTGATTAGATATTCATGTTCACGCCTTGAGTTGTGCCAACGTGAAAATCTCGACACAATATACTCTGTCATTCTTAAAGTTAACTTGATTCCTTTTTTCTCATATTTCCCTTACCACTGCTATTCACATACAACCTCACATTCTGTTTATCTTTGGTGTTGCCCATCCTAACTTAAATGACTCAAAATTGACTCTAGCATCCCCATGAAACGCCGTACTCACCCTATCCAGGCGTTGCACATACACCAAACCCTCCATGCAACTTTACACTTAAAGAAGACATGGTTGCATGTCTCCTCTTCTTCCCCACACATAGCGCAGGTGTTATTATCAAGATCTATCCCTCTCTTTTCCAGATTATCCTTTGTTGAGAGTCTGTCTGCCAGAACGTCAAGCAGTCGTCATCTTAGAGGGTAGTGCTTTAATACTACAGAAAAACTCATATAAAGACCTCAATTCCCCTTCTTCCTTGGTCTTTAGTGTCTTATACGCTGAGCTGACCATGTATTCACTTTTTTCATCGAGCTTCGGAAGCCAATAGTCTCCAGCTCCTTTTACTATTGCATTGTCATCAATAAGGTGCATTAGATTGTTCACCTCATCCACCTCCCATTCAAACAACTCCCTTCTCCACTCCATTTTGTACTGCCACTAACAATTATTTCAAGCTCCTAACTAGGATAAATTCGTTGTTTTATTAGTGGAGCATGGATGAATAGGTTTTTAGGCCGTGTTGCAATAAATGTTAATGCATTTGTTTAGCACCTATCAAAGTTTTAGGAAAGATTATCAAAGATTACAAATAATAAATACTTAAAAAAAATATGTTACACCTCTTTTTTTAAAAAAAAATACTTGAGAAAATCATTCAACTAATTGGTTTATGTATTTTTTTAATGTTTTAATTCATATTATATTGCAATTGTCATTAAATTTAATTGTGTAATGATTTTTTAAGGTTAAGTTTGAAGTTGAATATGATGATCATGTAAAATATTCTTCAAATCACTTAACACAAAATAGAATGAGTATAAGCAACCACCATGAAAACAAAGAGACGATGGAAAACGTAATAGAGATGAAATTATTGTAATGTGTCTAAAAGAAATGAATGAAGACCAATAAACTTATTTGTTGACTACCGTTTAAATTTCAGAACAAAGATAATAAAAACTAACATTTTTATTCTTTTAAGTGTTGTTTTACTTATATTTAATATTTTTACTATATTTATACTTACAAAATTGCCAAAAAAATAGGATAATAAAGAGAAACAAACAATTCTTCACACTAATAGATCCAAAAACATTGCACGGAAGAAATAAAATATGATATGATAACTTTATTCTTCAATCCTTTTTGTTATATCATATATCATGGTTCATATGCTTTTGTTAAATTTTATAGGAGCAACAACTTAGTTGCAAAGTTAATAGAGGAAAAGTATGGGTAGCAACACATAAACATGTTAATGGATAATTTGTGAATGATTGAGCAAAAGATATTGGAGTAAGCATATTTTTTGTAAAGATGAAATCTCGACGAAATTTGATGTGAGCTTCATTCATAGTTTTTTTTTATTTGTAGAAAAAAAAAATCAAGCATACAAGTCAAATATACATCTCCTTTCACAAAATATATCAATTGAAGATTCACTAACTCATATCTTATCACTACACAAATAATTTATTTTATCAACAATCAAGATTTATTGGTAACTAAAAAACATTACTATTTATTATTGTTAACATTTTTAATATCATTACTTTTATTAAACTTAATATTTTTTTTTTAGAGGAAATCAAACTTTTATTATTAATATTAACATTATTATCTATAATACTAGCCAAACACAAGCGATATTACTTGTATATCCATATTTTAAAGTATATCCATATTTTTTAAATATTTTTAATATAATATTATTATGCTATAAATTTATAACAGTTATTCAATTGATATATGATAAATATATAAATACTATTATAAATTGTAATATATATTTTTAAATACATATTTTTTTTAAAATAAGTATATTCTCTTTATATATTATTATAAATATTATGGAAAACACATGACTATACGTGCATGTGTGTGCATCATTTTTAACTTAATAAAAAAATATTTTTTTGATAAATATTTATGTAAATTAATTATCAATATTTGAATGCAATTATTACATTATAAAATAATTTAGAGTAAAACAAAAATAATAATATGTATTTCTCTATATAGATAATGAGAAACACATGATTATACGAGTGAATTCATCTAACGTAATAAATAAATAAATAATTTATTTTAATTATCAGAATAATTTTTGATTAAATTTTATAAAAATATATGTTTTTAAACTAATTATAAAGTTAATAATTTTATTAAAGGTAATTTTTCATTGTAAATAATCGAGATAATTACTGAAAAAGTATTTATATAATTTATGGAAGATAATTAACTAATTCTATTAGGTTATATAATCCATAAGAACATAGCAAAGGACAATAGAAGGTTTCGCTAAACTAACTACTTTTCACTAGTGTACATACTCAATCACAGTTAAAAACCTAAATACATGTGACATAAAACTATAATTAAATTAAATCTTATGGCTGAAACTTTAAATTTGGTCACGTTAACAAATTAATTTTGAGCTTAAAGTTAGAAAAATGATATTCAAAATACCAGCAAACAATAAAATGGTGTGATAAAGAAAAGGAAAAATGATAAATATTAGGGTTTATATTGTTGGAGTGTCCAAATATAATAATAGTAAAAAAAGTCATAACCAAAAGCAAATCATGTTCCTTTATTTAGTGTCATCAACAATATTTGTTGCTGCTATTTGAAGCCTTGGAGGCAACATAGGACCACCTTCTCTTTCTTGTTGGACTCTAATCTTCAGGGCTTTTTATTGGAACCTTCATATTACAATTAGAGACAGAAATAAATTGTTGTTAAAATAAAATAATATTAAAATTAGATTATACTAATCTACTGTTATAAATTGATGATTTTTAGTGTGCAATTATCAAAATATTTTTTTTTTAAAAGATATACATGTTAATTCAGGAACTTGATACCTATATTATCCATTGTTATACCTTTGTTGTTGCAGTTGTCGAGCCTCAAATATGTCTTCTTCTGTTGCCTTAATTTTCAGAACCTCGTCCTGCTTTGTATATCCTGTCGTTAGATTGTTATACACAATCTACACCCAAATAATTGTTAGTGAACAATTTGATTAATTGTAAAAATGTAATTTATGTCATTATTTTTTAAAATTTTATAATTGACTATCTTGGCATAGGAGCAACTATTTAGACTTATAACCAAGATTTTTTATCTTTAGGAAAATTACATGCAGATAAATTAACAAATATAATATAAATTTACAGATTAATTTGTGCAACTGAGAATATAATCTTTCAGTTGTCTAGATTAGAAAACTCGTACCTTATACAACTTTTTTTCAGCTTCATAGAAAACAACAGTTCCCAGAGTTTTCTTCCCATTAAATTCCTTGCAGACATTGAGACCTATGAATTGTCCAGGTTTGTTACTTGGAGTGGCCTCTCCTTGCTCAGTATTTTCATTGACTTGTTCCTTATTTTGGAAAACAGAATACACAAAATATAAGGTTCTTGCATGCAAGTAATACAATAAACCAAATTTGAAAATGAAAATATAAAACATCAAAGTAATGAAAATATATTGCAATGCTCAATTTTAATTAGAAGCATTCAATCACATACTTTTGTCTTTCTCTCATCTAGTGGAGCAACTTCAGCTTCTTCAGAATTGTTCGAGGTAGTGTCTGGTCCAACCCTATCTGAAGAAGGATCACCTTGAATAAATAAAAAATAAATTTCACACAATTTTTTAATCAATAAAAATAAATTAAATTAATTTTAACATTTAAGGAATTTCTAAATCTTTAATTTTAACATTTAAGGAATTTCTAAATCTTTATAAAAAAAACTCTCGTATTAACTACAACTAAAAAACAATACACTAAAAAAATCATTAAATAAAAACTAATTTTAAAAAAATATAATAATTAGTTGTTATATTAACTAAATTAGATACTATTTTAAATACTAAAAAATGATTGGTTTCTAAATTAGTTTCTGTTATTGATAAATAGTTTTTAAATTGGTATCTAATTAACTACCAAGATTTTTGCTAACAAATTTAGAATCTAAATAAATTGGTAGTTAAAACCTTGGTAGGTTAGATACCAATTCAGAAACTATTTATCAATATAAACTAATTTAAAAATCAATTTTTAAAATAGTATCTAATTTAATCAATATAACAACTAATTATTTTTAATTTATAAAATTATTTTTTATTTAATAATTTTCTAGTGTAGGAACACTACTTTATCATTGGAAGATGTTTTATAATATGGGTAGAGTTGTGTGTAACCTTTTAGTGATCACCAAGTAGTCTACCACATCAGAGAATGTCTTCAATCCTATACTTAGAACCTTATTTAATCAAAGTTTCTTAGACGAATTTAAGGATATAAATAAGAGTATTTAATATTTGGTATTTTCTTCTTCTTTTATTTTATCATTTATTTAGGCCAAAATATATTTTAGCCAACTACTCCCTAAAGGATTTAGGAGTGGTGGGATACTACATTTTACTATAATAATTATTTGGACTTTAAATGTGTTTTAAGCAGTTATCACAATTATTTATTCTTTAATGTTTATTTCACAAATTCTACTTAAATTTCATATAAAATTATTGAATTTAATTTTTTTGGGGTTTTAGAACAAATGAGAATCCTTTGAAGCAGGTTCAGGTTGCCTAGCATGGGTTTGGGTGGGTTATAGAAGCAAATGAAAGTCACTAAATGAACAGGTTGCAAACCATGATGATAGAGTCTGAAGATGTAAAAACAAATAGATAAAAAGGGTTAGAAAGATAGAAGGGTAAGACACATAGCAATTAAGTACATAGATATTCGACAGTACATTTATTATGTCTACTAGTTTGGTATACCTTGACTTGTTTGTACTAGTAATTAAGTTTACTACCAATTCATCTATATATTCTATCTTCTTCTTTTTTTTTCAGCTGGTCTTAACAACCAAATTGGTTTGATATAACTTACATATTAATACCACTGAATGATGGATTAAGGATAAATGAGTTGGTGTGTTGAATATTGTACCTAGCATGTAATGAAGCAATTTTTAGATCCACAAATCTAAATATTCATAAATATTGTCAAATTTCTTTATATCTCCCTTCAAAAAAATTTGATAGTAACTCGTGAGATTTTGAAATAATTTTTGCTCACTTTCCAGAAAATTGGAGTTAAATTTTGGCTTGCAGTCAATTTTTAGTGTTGTATTACTGTAATGATTGTAACTTTCTTTTATTTATTTTTTTGTGTATATTTGGGAATTGGTGAGTATGTAGAGGTTAGAAATCTTTTAAAAGAATATGCATATGTAAAAACAAAATGTTGACTAGTTAGGTTTATTTAAAGCAACCTATTGTTCATACACTTAAAGTTTACTAGACAATTTTATTAGTACATTTGATTTACTCGTTGTCACATAGGTTTAGTGGAGACCAGATCATGAAAATAAAATTAAGAAAAATTTCAACACTAAAACATTTTTATGACTATTTGAGATGTTTATAGATGCTACAATTGTAGGAGAAATGTCCAAATGGATGGGAGAGCAGGTTTGGAATATGTTGTTAGCACACATGAACATGTCATTCTTATAGTATACACCTTAATTGTTGATATCTTTATATTTTACTAAGTTTTAAAAGTTCTATGTTAAAATTTATAATTATAATTTTTTTTCACGCATAGGAGTTTGGTATGTCTGTTTGTTGATAAGGTCTTCCCAGAAACCTATATCTGCAAACCATTTTGTAGATGAAAGATCTAAGAACACACATGTAGGCCTCTTTTAGTGTTAACATTATTACCCTCAAACTTATATATACCACATGCTAATAATTATTCATTTTTACTAAAAAGAAGAATTTGAGACTAGACTTTCACAAGTTAGATATGAGGTTGTATCATGTGTTGATGAATCAAAAGAGGTTAACACTCTTGATCCTACACAAGACGAGATCATTAGGATTCAGTGTTGGGTCGAGGTGGTTGGTGGAAAAAAGAAAATAAGACTTTATGTGACGGACAACTTGTTGCAAATTATATATACGAAAATTATAGCCTCAAGCAACAACCATCCAATTCCTCTTGCAATTATGAAGACTTTACCTAGCTTTAGGCAATAAGTTTAACAAATGAGAAGGCAAGTGAGCGATTGTCTCACTAATTTCAAACCCTTCAATCACTCGTTGTGAAAATACTCTGTCCTTAGTCTCTTCTACAACAACAATAGTCCAACCAAGACCAACAAAATTCATAAACTCCCCAACAACAGAAACACTTTCATCATCAACAACAATAACAAAACCTTCAGCAACACAATGACCAGGAAGGGGAAAATCCAAAACAACAACAATCATTTCCTAATTATGCACATGATTGAAAATAAGATGTAAAATTTTAATGATATGCACACCTTTTGTCTTAATAAGTTTTAAGTTTTAACTTAAACTTTGTTCTTAAAATACTTTCTAAACTCCGTTTATTTTTTATTTTAGGATAATATGTATTTCCTACATTTAAACTTTAGTTTACAATATTAGTTCTTCATTAGCATGTTTGATATTTTAGGTTCATAATTATTACGCAACTCAATTATATATTTGATCTACATTTGATTATGTTTGTTATGTATCTCTCGATACATCTATGCGCCAACACTCACATCATTATACTTCTAGATAGAGTTCTCTTTCAATAATTACCAACAAATATGTTTGTCGATAATTATAACATGATTTAGGTGTCATATTGACTACTATAAAGGTGTAATTAAAGGTTTTTATTTCTCTACATTTTTGACAAAAAAAAGTTATGGAGGTTGTAAGTGAAGGTGTTATTTATGTTAGTTAATGTGATTTTCGTACTATCTTTAAACTTTTAAGTTTAAGATATTGTCATCACAATTATAATTTCAACTCTATTGTGTTGTCATCATAGTTTATCAAGAAAAATCATGAAAAAAATCTTTAAAAATTAAAGATCTATAAAATTAGATTTAGGTTTTGGAAGTCGGTTATATGTATGGAATATGGTATCACCTTACAACATTCGTCCTAAAACAATACCTTTAATTAAATGTGCAAAATGAATGTGAACTTTTTAAAATATTTACTTTTACTAAAAAAAACAAAAAATATGTAAAAAACAAAGAAAATTCTTTTAAACTTTTTATTTAAATCTCACAATGATTTGACCTTCTTTCAACTATTTGCTTGTGTTGATATTTTTAATTTTTTTAAGGTTTTATGTTTTTTTATAGTTCATGTTTTTAAGAGTACAAAAAAGTGAGTAACTAGAAAATAGTGTAAAGTGTTTGCGTGAATTTTATTTAAGAGAAAATATATTTTGAATTTTTCAAAAAAAATATTGAGTATAAGGTGATGTGTACAATCATACAAATATAAAAAATGTTGTGCCAAAAATTCTATTCTTTATTTTACAAAAAATAGTTTGTTATTGTGTATATAGAAAACGGGTGACAAATAGCAGGAACATCGGGCTGAACATATGGGTCCAGAATATTTTAAAAACTAATGGTGAAATCATAGAAAGGGCAGTGACTAATAATAAAAATGCTAAGCCAGCCGAAAGGCCCAGACTTTTAAAGAAAAGATGCAGATATAAAAACATGCTGGCAAATAGCCACCAAATGAGCTTAGGCTTTTAAATAAGGACAAATGCTCCCTGCACCCAACACTGTTGAACCTGCACCCAACATAATTTTTAAAAATTCCGAAAATACTCTTTATTTCGAAAATGAAAATTCAGAATTGAAAATAATGCATTCTGGAAAAATAGATCTGGAAGAGATTTTTGTATTCTGGATATAAAAATCCAGAAAAAAAAATCAAAATCCCATTCCAGATAAAAAAATCTGAAATTGAAAATAATACATTCCAGAAAAATTTATCCAGAAGAGATTATTGTGTTCCAGAAAAGGGGGTCCGAAATGTAATTTTATATGTACCCCATTTTTTTAAAGATATTTTCGTTTTTTTTCTTATGATTGAGTGCATTGATATGGTGCAGGAAGCAATTGCCTTAAAAAGAACATGGCAGTGCATGTAAGAGAAACGTGCTGCAAATAATAAAATGTTGGGCCAAGCGAATGGCCCATACTCTCTTTACTTTAAGAGAACAAAATGCTTAACTCTTCTTCAAGTTTTAACAAAAAAAATATAATAAAAAATAAATTTGTTATTAAATAATATAAAAAAATATTAAAATAATTATATTGGAAATTATAATGTGAAAACAGAAAAAAAAAGTAAAATAAGAACCTTCAGTTTTGTGGGTAGAAGTCTTTCTTCTCTTCCCTGTTGAAGTTGATGCCTTTCTTGGTGTCTCCTTCTTCCTTTTGCTTTCAGCAGCCTTCTTAGCACTGCTATGGCCAACAAAACTCATCAAATCTTAATATACAGTAATCAAGAAATAAAAAGCTTGAAACTAATATTTTAATATATTAAGTACTTCCTGAAATATTGAGGTAAATACCTTGGTGGTGGTGCTTTTCGAGTTACATTAATGTCTTCACCTTTTCCCAAAATCTCAGAAATATTTTTCTGCGCAAAAAACTATAACAAACAACTGAATTAATTCTAACAATACAGCAAAGTAATAGTTTAACTGTATGAATAATTATTAGTTGTAGTCTAAATATTCACTCTATAATAAGGATCAATATTCAACGTAAAATAATATAATAAGAATGTAGATCTTAAATATGTTTTAAGATATATTATAGGCCAGTGGAAAAAAAATGCATAATCTTCTAAATTAATGAAATAGGAATATCCTTGCCTTATTTAGATTTGTTATTTCAGTGGACCTTCTTATTATGAAAATATAAGCATTCCAAATATAAGAATGCTTTAAAGTATAGTTTCAATATATTAGTCAAACTTGAAAAATTGAAAAATAGAAAAGTCTAAGATCCAAGTTTAATCAAAAGCATGAAGCACCTACCACTCTGCTTCTGATTTCAGGATTTTCATCTCTTCTATTGGCAGCGCGCGCAGCAATTGGTGCAGCACCTTCAACAATAAAGCAAATCATGTTCAGAAATTAGGAGAACAATGAGACTCGTGCAATAATATATTCTCTCTTTTCGTGTTCTCAACCTTCAAAACTTTCATGCAAAGAATTCAAGTGAAACTTGATTATCACGAGACATGGAAAAACGCACGCGAAAGCAACACACAAAATTATAAATCAACTGTAGAAAAATAAATCACACATGAGTTAACGTGATTCGGTCGCTACCTGCAACCTACACCCACACAAACAACTATTGAATTTTCATTCTATCCTGTTGCACACAAATTACAAGTACAATGATCTCTTTAAATAGAAATTATAAAAGAGACACAATGATTAAGCTCACTCACTAAACATGGTGCCTAATCAGCACAACCCAATTGGTTATGGCTTCATACCCAACAATTTCCCACTTGAAGTCACGAAACAATGTTCACCTGCGCTTCAACGGTGTACAATGATTAAACACATTCACTAAACGTGGTGTCTAGTCAGCCCAATCCAATTGATTTTGACTTCATACGCAACAACAATTTAGAAACGTAGGTCTAGTGAAACATTTGACGCATAACAAACATCAAGATGAAATTCTTATAATGTATTTAAAATAGTTAAAATTGAGAGTGTTTTAATTACCATCATCAACCAAAAGTTTATGTTATATGAAATTTGGATAAGTTGGTCAAATCATATATGACATGATAAGAAAATCTTGAATAAAGTATTTAATCAAAATATGAGATTAATATTTTGTGGCTTCTTTGAAGTGAAAAAGTCATGAAGAGGATATTGAACATCAGGGAATATTTGCACTCCAACAAAGACTTTTCACAGTAGTAATTGATATATTTTTCTATAGTTAGATGTATCCTACGATTAAATAATGTTTATAAATAAAATGAGATCTCTCAATAAATATACAGTAAAAAGATATTCTCACAAATAAGTTAAATACGACTTAGAATCTCTTATTATATAACAAAGTATGATTTCTAATATATTTGTTAAATCACTTTTTTAAAATAGTATATGAAAAGACATGTTTAATGTTTAGGATATTTCTTTTCTATAAGTCACCACTTCCAATATATTTTTATTAAATAACTTGTTTTAAGATAAGTAAGGAGTTTAACCATCAACAATAACTAATATTTTTTTAAAGTTAAATTCAAAGAACACAAGGCTTTTTAAAGTCTTACAAAATTTTATTAATAATAATTTTTCATTCATATAATTGTTGTTACTTTAATTATTGTTATTTGGGATATTCTTACGTGAACTAACTTTCAATGAGTGCAACACTTCGGTTCTGAAATCAATTTAAAATTTTGTTTTTAAAATTTATTTTTTACTGTACCTTTTCATCCTCATAAAAAAAAATATTTAATATATAAAGTAATGACTTCCATTATGCTAAAAAATCATATCATCACAAGAAATGGTAATAAATGAGGCTTTAAAACACGAACAAAAATGATTTTTCAAGAAGTGAGTGAACATTGTTCGTTCGTAAGGACTTACCCGTAATGTATTGTGTAAGTCTCATAGAATACAACAAGAATTTCTCGAAAGTTTTCGAAGAACAGAACTAGCAAGTTTACTCTTAAAAAGAGTAAAAATTCAATACACCCAGAAAAATATTTTATAATAAAATAAATGAAGAGGGAAAGAGAAAAAAGGTGAAAAGGTGTGAGCAAAAAAGAAAAGTTCACGGTGGTGGGTTGAGGAAGATGAAGAAGGTGACTGAGAGATGCATTTTCTGAAGCAAAGGGATGTGGTATTTATAGATGGAGAATCCACGACTACTGCAGTTTCAAACCCTAGTTGAGCGACACCATTCCATGGTCATGGCCACCGGAAACGGAACAACCGCCGATGATGGAGGAAGACCCGCGTGAATGGAGGAGCCAACCAACCAAGACTCTTGCAACATTCTCCAAACCGCTCAAGAAAGAAGGGAAGTTGAGCGTAACTCCCTTCCGTTTCTCCTTCATTTTTGCAGATGTGGTTTTAGGGTTCGCAACCCCTTTTGCAATATCTTCATAGTGTTGTTTGAGGTTCGATTTACAACAATCCCCCACATTGCAAAAGATAAAACATAGGGATAAAGAAAGAAAAAGAAGATTATGGGTTCATCTAAGATGTAATGCATCAGAGCTGATATAACAAGCTATATGAACCAGTCTTAGATTGATGAACTTAACAAATAGTGTAGTTGGTATAACAAGCTATATGAACCAAGACACTTAGTATGTGTTAAAGGTTTATCAATCACAATACATCCCCACATTACTTGTTGTTATCGTTGTGTTGCGCTTACTAGGCCATGCGCGTACCCGATATTCATGAGTGCTATAGAGATCTCGCCAAAATCTCATGCAAGCGGCCCCACTTGGCACTCATATAGGTGATTTCATCAAGTGTATGCTGCAAATCATACACCACCCAAAAGGGATATGAAAATCATTAAAACTTTGTTAATCATTAAAACTCTTTTACCTCATAATTTTAACCACAAAGTTTATCTTCTCAATAATGCAATGTCTGGCACTTCCACACACCATAGGAATGGACAAAATTGATTTTAAATCAATATTAGTGCTAGCAGAACTAACAAGTGACTTGTTTTTACCCATATGAACCTTATTCATGGGATCTTCAATCACAAAGGTTGGGTTTCCATCAATGTTTCTAAAATTTGTTTTCTCCCTAGGGTTTTGTCAGATGATTTGCCAAATTTCGTTCTGACTTGACATAGTCAATAGAAATCGTTTCACTCTTTAATATCTGCTTCACCAAATTATGTCTCAATTATATATGTCTATTCTTTCCATTGTAAGTTTTATTTTTAGTTATAGTTATTGCCAATTGACAATCACAATGCATTGATACAAATGGGGTTGGTTTCATTCCTAACGGAATGTTTGCTAAGAAGTTTTTCAACCACTCAGCTTCGCTGCCAGCCATCTTGAGAGCAACAAACTCATATTCCATTGTTGATCTTACAATAATAGTTTGTCTGGCTGATCTCCATGTAACTGCACCACCCCCAAGTGTAAATACATAACCACTAGTGGATTTTGTCTCGTCTGAATCAGAGATCCAATTAGCATCATTGTACCCTTCTAGCACAACGGGAAATCCACTATATTCAATGGCATAATCCATTGTACCTCTCAAGTATTTCATGAGTCTCGCAAGCGCATGTCATTGATCCTGATTAGGACATTGAGTGTATTTATTCAGTCTACCTACTGCATAAGCAATATCTGGTCTAGAAAAGGTCATTAAATGCAATAAGCTCCCAATTATCTGGGTATACTGAGTTTGAGAAATGGATTCTCCTTTGTTCTTCTTTAATTTAGAGTTAGCATTATAAGGGGTGCTCATTAACTTAAAGTCATAATAACCAAACTTCTTAAGAAGTATTTCAGTGTATTTTTCTTGGGATAGTAATATACTATCTCTCTTCCTTATAATTTTATCTCCTAGAATGATACTTGCTTCACCCATGTCTTTCATCTCAAACTTAGTTCCAAGAAATAATTTTGTTTTAAAAACAATATTATTGCATGTACCAAAAATTAGCATGTCATCCACATACAAACATATAATGACACATTCACCATTTTCAGATCTAGAATACACACATTTATCAGCATCATTGGTAGAAAAACCTTCACAAAGTAAAACATTATCAAGTTTTTCATGTCATTGTTTTGGTGCTTGTTTCAAACCATATAGAGATTTTAAAAGTTTGCACACCTTTTCTTTTTGACCTTGAACTACACATCCTTCAGGCTGAGTCATATAAATTTCCTCTTCTAGTTCACCATTCAGAAAGGTTGTTTTAACATCCATTTGGTGAATTTAACTTATGGATAAATGCTAAGGCTAGCAACACACGGATAGAGGAAATTCTAGTAATAGGGGCAAAGTAATCTATGTTATGTTTTTGAGTAAAACCTTTAGCAACTAATCTTGCCTTATATTTCTCTATGGATCCATCAGGATGATACTTCTTCTTAAAGAATCACTTACAAATAATGGGTTTTTCTCCTTTAGGCAGATCTACTAAGGTCCACATATTATTTTCCTTAATTGAATCAAGCTCAATTTTAATGTCCTTATCCCATGTTTAGCATCAGAAGCACTAGTAACTTCTAAAAACTTATTGGATCATTTTCAGCTAGATAAGTGTAAAAGTCATCTCTAAACGAGGTTTCCTTTCTCTGTCTTTTAGTTCTCCTAACATCCTCACTCATGGCATAACTAGCACTATCTGTAGGTTGTTCAGATGTATGTGTTCAAAGAACTCAACATTTTTCATCTCTACTATAATGTTAGGTCTGCACTATGTTTCACATATCCTAAGAGCATGCAATCAGATGTTTTAGAGCCTATTTTTCTTTTCTTAGGATAAGGTAACATCACTTTATCTAAACACCCCCACACTCTTAGATATTTCAGATTAGATTGATAACCTTCTCACAACTCATAAGGTGTTTTACCAGTTTTCTTATGTGGTATCCTATTTTGCAAAAAACACGTGATAAACAAAGATTCACCCCACAAATTATCATGAGCATTAGAACTAATAAGCATGACATTCATAATTTCTTTAAGAGTCATATTTTTCCTTTCAGCTACTCCATTAGATTAAGGTGAATACGGTGAGGTTACTTCATGAATAATACCTTTTTTAACACAATAATTATTAAATAAAACATATTCACCACCTATACTTGATCTAATTCTTTTAATTTTCTTATTCAATTGATTTTCTACCTCCACTTTATAAGTTAAGAACATGCCAAAAGCTTCATCCTTATGTTTAATTAAATACACTTTGGTGTGTCTAGAAAAATCATTTATAAATGTTACAAAATAAATTTTACCACTTCTAGACATGTTTTTTTTTTTAAATATGCAAGATCGGTATGAATTAAACCAAGTTTAGTTTGACGTTCTTCAAAGTGACATGTTTTCTTCATTATTTTAGATCTACACATATATCACTTTCATTATTTTGTTTGTCATGCATGTTAATTAATCCTAGTCATTACAATTTCATTATATACGAACAATTCACATGTCCTAATCTAGCATGCCATATATCATATGAATCAACAATATAAGCATAAGATTAAGATTCATTAATATCTTTAGAAATGTTCAATACAAAAAGACTTTGATCACAATATCCCTTATCCACAAAAACATTCTTTTTGTCATAACAATCTTGTTAGGTTCAAATGACACTTTAACCCCAACTTTGCTTAACAATGCTACAGAGATCAAATTAATTCTAATTGATGGCACATGAAGCACACATCATTCAAAGCCAAAGTTTTACCAAATGTGAGCTTCAGAAGAACCTTTCCTTTTCCTTGGACATGAGTTGTCCTGGAATCATCGAGATAAACTTGTTCTTCTCCATCACTCACACTTGTGTAGGAGGAAAATACATTTTTGTTTGCACATATTTGTTTGGTAGCCCTAGAGTCTACCACTCATTTGCTCACATTGGTCACAAGATTTCCTTATGAAACGACTTCCACAATGGTATCTTCCCCTTCGGCTAGATTTGCCTTAGGAGGATAGTCGTTTTTTACCCTATGTCTGCATTGAGGTGCATGATGACCTGGCTTCCACAGACAAAACAATTATCCTTTTTCTTAAAAGTGGGGTTAGTTCCATTGAGACGAGAGAATTTATTATTATATTTCTTTTTGTGATCACATTTTTTTCTCTTACCTTTTTGGAGTTAGTTTGTCTTCTACCACGTTTCCTTTGGTAGACAAAGTTTTGGCCTTTGCAACAACACACTTATTCATGTTTGTGTCTTCAATGATGATTTGGGTGATCAGATCTGATAGTGACATCTGTTTGTGCTTGTGCTTCAGTTGTTGTTTGTAATTCGTCCAAGATTGTGGAAGCTTTTCAATCAAGAGTTCGGACATGAATTCAATCGGCAAGGCTATGCTTTCAGCTTTAATATCTTCAAGCAACTTGTGGTATTCATTTATTTGGATCACGAACCTTTGTCTAATGACGTCTTCGACAGAGTATTTGAGACTAAGGGAATCCCAAATATCTTTTGATTCCTTGTAAGAGCAATAGACATCGAACATATCATTAGATAACATACTCAGTAAGGTGTGACGACATATCTTTTTTGCATGGACCCAAGCATCAATTTATTTCACAGTTGTGTTTGGGTCGGGTTTAGAAGTTGTAAGTGCAAAAGCGACTTCATACATGTCCAACAGGGTGATTGGTGAAGACTTTAATTTTTAAGACGTCCAGAAATGATTTCACAAAAATGGTTTGCGTTGCGGAAACAACGTTTGACGTTTTCGAAGCAGAGTTGTTGTTGTTGTCTGCATTGTCAGCCATAAGTCCTTACAATTGTAGTAAATGAGGCTTTAAAACACGAACAAAAATGATTTCCCGAGGCGTGAGTGATCACTGTCCGTAAGGACTTATCCGCGGTGTATTGCGCAAGTCCCTCAGGATACCACAGGAACTTCCCAGAAATTTTCGAGGATCAAAACTAGTACTTTACTCTTAAAAGAGTAAAAACCCAAAAAAAAATATTTTATAATAAAATACAATAATAAATTAAGAGAGAGAAAGAGAAAAAGGTGAAAAGGTGAGAGGAAAAAGAAAGGTTCACGGTGGTGGTTGAGAAAGACGAGGAAGGTGAGTGAGAGATGCATTTTTTGAAGCAAAGGGATGCGGTATTTATAGAAGGAGGAGAACCTACAACTACTGCAGTTTCAAACCCTAGTTGAGTGGCACCATTCCATGGTCATGGTCGTCGAAAACGGAGCAACCGTTGGTGATGGAGGAAGACTCGGGTGAATGGAGGAGCCAACCACCCAAGACTCTTGCAACGTTCGGTCACGTTTTCCGAACCATTCAAGAAAGAAGGAAAGTTGAGCGTAACTCCCTTTCATTTCTCCTTCATTTTCATGGAAGTGGTTTTAGGATTCATAATCCCTTTTACAATATCTTCGTAGTGTCGGGTGAGGTTCGATTTACAACAAAAATATCATAAAAAAAAATAAAAAATTCATGAATTATATATCTAAGCAACAAATTTAAAACATAATTACATATTAAAGGGCTAAATAAAGAATAACTCACTCCAATGTATCAAGCGTCGATGATAGTTTTTGTCGCCCATTTTTCGGATATTCTTCGAAACCCTAAATCAAATCCATTGAAGAATTAGAAAAAAAAAAAACTATATAGATTAATTTGAGTGCTAGAAATACGATTAATAGAACATACGAGGATATGAATAAGCTGGAAAAAAATGTTTTCAAAATTCTATCTAGAAACTCCTCTCTATGTACCCACCTTGTTGAAGAATTGAGAAAGTCAATTTTAGAGGCAGAAAAGTGATTTTGCACATATAAGTACTTATAACCTTCTAAGCAGAGTTATTATATGCAGAGGAGTGGTTGATTTCAATCATATACGTTTTGCTCTAAGTCTCGCACATAACCTCCACGTGTACGGTTGATTTCTATGGTTTGTAAGAAGAAATTTACTACCATTTTGATAATGTAAAATTAAAAAAATTCTAAATAGATCTATAATTTTTTAATTTTGTTTTATTAAGTTTTTAGAGTTAATTATATGGAAAAAGTTTATTTGACATAATTTTTTTTCTCTTATTTCCACTTCACAACCCCTTTTAGTAATAAAATATTATATTTCATTATCAATTGGAAATAGAAATGGAAAAAAATGTGGGTGTTAAAGTATCATTATCCTAATTATATATTGTCATTTCAATTTTTAAATATATCATTATAATTTAAATCCTATATTTTTTAAAAATTATACTAATACAATTGAAAGATTACACTATCACATGTTTATTTTAAAAATTGTAATTTCAAAAACTAATGTAATAACACTATGCAATTTCAGAGGCAAAAAAGATTGACATGGCAGTGGTCTTATTTTCCATAACACTTGTGACGTGTATATGTATACAGAGATAATCAAAATCGAACCAACAAAAAAAACTGAAATTTCATTAAAAAATCGAAAATTGATTAAAACCTTTTCTTTTGAATTTTTTAATTTATTTTTTATCAACTTATTAATTTGGTTTTGAATTTCAGATTAAAAATAAATAAATAAAAAACAAAAGGAAATCAAATCAAAACCATTTATTATATTGAAATATGATATCATATATTTAAAATTAAGTAATAACTAATAAATATACCTGTCTTTATTAAAAAAATTGTTTTAAAGCTTGATTCTGCTATAATCAAAATGTAATTATATTTATTAAATAATTATAAGAAATTCATTTATAAATATGACAAAATAAAATTATAAATACGAAAAATAATTATATAAAAAATTACATCATATCTCTTTATTTAATGATTTTTTTTTTAAAAAGTACTTAACAATTTATACTAACAAAAAAAATCTGCAAAAAACCAATCTAAACGGACAGGCTAACAATAATTTAATTTAGCTCAAATTTATATAAAATTAAACCACATTTAATTTTTATATTGGATTTAGATAACTTTTTAGTTAAGTGTCACTCATAAACACTTTTACATATGATATTTTGATATCCATAAAAAAATATTCATTTAACACTTTCAAATAATAATATTTACTTAATTTTTTAATTTAAAATTTTAATATATATTATTATATTATTAAAGTATATTGTAAAGTGGATGTAATATTTTCAAGGAATTTCAAAATATTATTTTTCTTTTAAGTTACAGGTGCAAATAATTTACACTTAACTCGTTAAACTATCTTTTCAAACTTAGTTAAGTATGTCTAACTTAATTCAAGAGTGTCTATTTTACAGGAATTATTCTATGAATTCTTAATTTTAATTTAGTTTGTGTAAATTTTATATAATCAATCATTTTTTAAGATTTTTACTCTAGTATAAAAATCTTAAACCATGTTTTCATAAGTATATTTTATTTAGTTGTTAGTAAAATATATATTTTAAAATAAAAATATTTTTTTATTGGTTGACTCGAGATTTTAGATCTGAGTTATTTAAAAAAAGCTGCGGCTTATTTTTATGTCATATCAGTATATTTTAATGTAAAAATCTTATAAAACTTAAATTTTATCATATTCATTTAGCAATATCAAATGATGATTTAACTATTATTTCACTACTTCTTTAATTTTTAATTTTACCTTTATTAAAACACTTAGGCTGAATAATTAAATTATGACGCAGTTACTAAATGACAAGTTAAATTTTTCTTTGGATTTGTTAAAATCGCTTTTCTGATACTCTAAACGATTTATGGGTTAGACGATCAGCATTTAGCTTTACAGTATCTTTCTAATGCTTTGAACAATGCTATTAATATTAAAATATATAATTTAATATATATATATATATATATATATATTAATTAGGAGAAAAACTTGCAGGTATACTTATTCATGTTCGTGACTATTTTTTTTTCTCTGTCGTCATCAATCTTCATTTTTTATTTTAACGAATGATAGTACAGTTGAGAGGGTTAAGACATTTCTTCAAAAAAGATTCTTTTTTCACTAATGCTTTTTCAATACGTTTTGTAGTTGCCCTTTACATGGTCAAACTGATCTTCTTATATATCTAAAGCTTCTTTAGATAATTTCAAAAAAATTGAACAACAAACTCCGAACACAGCCCATAAAAATAGTTATGAAATTTTGTTTTCATCATTGATGTTCTCGAGTATTCTCATTCAATTTCTGTTAAATCTTTGAAAAACCTTAAAAAAATATAGAAATGAATCTAGATTAGTCTAACAATATGATATTAAGATGAGAAGAAATGAAAAACCATGATCCGTATTGGAATTTATTTATTTTGAAAAGGTATCCGAAATGTCTTTAACCTTCTCAAGTGAACCATAATCCTCCATGAGGCCAATTGACCTCTGAGGTTGGCTCTGAAAACTATTCCTCAAATGCACCTTAAGTTGATGTAGTAATTGTCTAAAGCAAAAAGTGTGCACATATTTTCCCCATCTAGCAACGAGGATAAATCCCAAAATAAGTAGTGATATCTGGGATAGTTAACTTACCAACCAACTGCAAACAAGAAGAAAGAATCAACATTTTTCCCTTTCTACTTTGAATTTACCAGTTTACACGTCCACGCATGATTGTGGCACAGTGGTGTATAACATTTAATTTACTCTACAATCCTATATCAGTAATTGTGAAATGATACACAAATAAACTAAAATATAGTGCCATTGTGGCAACAAAGAACATCTTTGAGGGGCTAAAGTTGTAGAAGTTACTTTAGAGGTCAGTCACCCTCGGTTCACCTTTTTTACACTCGGCAGAAGAACCGTTTGGAGATGAAGGGGCCAGCGAGCTCCAAGTATAAAATAAAATGCTCGCCATATAGGAGAAATTGCGGAGAGCATGCCAAACTCTTGAAACATGCCGGCAACTGCAATCATTATCACAGATTTAGTCTGTTCGTGGTCGATTAGAACCATTTTTATTGCTTCTGTATAAAGGTAATAGCCACTGGGATCCATATTTCCTTTTCCCATAACACCGCCAATAAAGAATAAACAATGACAGCAGTGCACCGAGAGGAATAGCCCATCTGTTTTTATCACCAAAAGTATTATATATCAATATAAAAATACCAGCATTGCACAAAATCCCATAACTATTCATACTAAACAAGATAGTGACAAGTGATCACGGTTAAAAACAAGCATGGAACAGATTACAAACAGAATTTTAATAAGAATAATCAAGAATAGAAAAATGGAACTAGGTGTGGAATTCAGAGAAGAAAAAGTGAAACTAATGCATTTGCATGCCTTTTATCACCAGTTCATTTCTTGGTTTCAACTTGTCATTATTTAAGATACATGGAACCAATGCGGAGATTTAACACCAACCAATCATATCTAAAACGGATTTTAATAGCAACTGATGCAAAAGTTTTGACAAATTCAGTTCAAGCTGCCAAAGGAAAAGGTTCAAATTACCTGTCAAGATCCAGGACAGGGCTGTAAACAACAGTTTCCCAAGTTGCAACTATAAAATGCCAAACTGGGTTATAGTAAAGTGCCTCAGCTGACCAAAACATTCTTGTGTATGTCTCCAAAAATATGAAGAGTGCCCATGCTCCAATTTCAATCAAAATGAATTTTATAAAAAAGCGGCCAATCACTACCATAACTAGAGAGAAGGCCACCAACCAATTGAAGAGTCTGTGGTTGTACTCCTTTATAAACAGAGACCGAGATTTCCCCAACATCTGCATAGCCATTAGTTACAACAAAATACATTAAGAATTTGAACCAATTTCACAGTCAGAGAAATTATGAATAGCAAAATTTAGTTACTCCGTGGAGAATTGAAGTAGTTCCATTTTTAATGTTAAGTAAGCCCAATATGGCCAAAATGGTCAACTTGAAATATGTAAGGAATACTGTCACACCTAGGCTAAGAATAGAGATATAGACGGAGACAAAAACATGAAATTAATAATTTCTATAGCACTGTGAACTCCAACGTTCAGGTAAATACAAAAGGCAATAATAACAGAGAATAGCCTCACATGTAATAGAGTGATACAGACGGACACATGAAATATGAAATTAATTATTTCTGTGTACTGAGACAAGACACCTTGAACTCCAATGTTCAAGTAAACACAAAAGGTAATAATAACAAAGATAATCCCCGCAAGTACTAAATTAGAAAAATAAAAAAACACTGTTAGTTTACCAGACCTTCATCATGCGTTGCTCATAATTAGGTTTTGAAGGTCCAACACATTCATGCTCAAAACTCTGATTGCATAGCAGGAAACCTGCATTAAATTTTGCCAAGGAAGGAAGTTTGAGAACTTGAAGTTGATCCATTTTGTCCTCACATCTGGTGTACAGTCCCTCACAGAGCTTTGAAGATTGAAGCTCGTTTTGCAAAACAACATTCTTATACACCTGCATAATTATCCCCAACAAATTTTAAGTTTAAATCATCAGATTCAAATTCCAGGAGCAGGGAAGAGCGGAGCAAATGTCCAAAGATCACCAAATCAACAAATATAACCATAATATGATAAATTTTACTTGGTTGGTACAATTTCTCACAATCTCACTGTTCTGACTCTACCACTGTGCACTCCATGATAAGATTCAATTAGCCACAAGGTCTTTGTTATTTTCTGGACAGACATGCTGCTCTATCGGATTGATTTAAAACTCCATCAACAAGATCAAAAATCATAAACAGGATCTTTGAAGAGAATTTATTTATTAACTTAACTCACTTAATTTTGGAAAGAACCTTTTCAATCTAAAAACATAAAATCCATTTGACAAAGAAAACCACTGAACTAGCTTTTGCTAATATAACTTTAACTGCTAACTGCATTCAAAATAAACAAGGATAATAAACAAGGATATTCTGAGCCTTCAGCCTACTATAATAATTCAAACGCAACCTGTTGTAATTCTTCATCCAGCTGCATAACTGATTTCTTTGCATGGTGACGACCAAAATGCTGCTGGTCAAAAACTTGCATGACTTCATCTTTAGTCCTATCATGGGTCCCTTGCAGAGATTCCTCAGTAAGAGGTAGAACTATTGTTGCCATCTTTTCACTGTATAACTTCAGACATTTCTCAAGAATATTCTTGTTGAAAACCTCCACGAGAGAGCCTGTTGATGGAATTTCACCTTTGTTCAAGGCTTCAAGTATCTAAATTTGAAAGGTCAAAATCAGTGGTGAAATGGAGATGCACAGTTGCAGAAGACAAATTCAAAAAATTAATTCCTAATATTATTAGGAATAAATTAATTCTACTCTTACCTACGAAACAATTGCAGAAGAAAAATTCAAAAATTTGGTTTCCAGTTGTTTCAATTATTCGTAATTAAATTGTCTCTACAAAAAACTTAAATTCAGAAGTATAACTGCATCACATGTTGATCTATTATCTTTTTTTTAACAAAACCAACAGTTAGATAAAGGACGTAAAGAGAAGTATATCACTATGACAGATTCAGCCATCATTTGTCCTATGTAATTGATCTGCAGATTCTATTGTACAATAATTATGAGATCGGAGAACATGCCGCGTCTTCTGTAAAGGTTTTACATTGATTATTATTAAAAGAAACGTGTACACTGTGTAACTATTTTGATACTTCACTCCATTCACAATTATGATCAATTTGTAATTATTACTCTCTCCTCTAATAGGAACATCCAAAATTAAGTACCTGCTTCAGAAAGGACACAAACTCCTTCCCAGTTAGAGTCTTTCCCTGTACAATCTTTGGAGAGATTATGCTAGCAACAAGCTCTTTCAATTGCTCCCTTCTCTTGATATATAATTGATCAAGCTCCACATCCTTCATATCACAAAGCTTTGTCCGTTGAAGATGTGGCTGTTAATGTCAAGTTCCAACAATCAGATATATCAATTCACAACGGTTATAACAAAAATTAAAGACTACATAAAATATTGATAACTTTCCATCAAGAAATATGAATACATAGATGACAACTACTATGCTAGGCAGGTGGATTAAAAATGTGAACAAAATTACAGATGATTACTAATTGAAATAACACCTAAACTCGTTTGTCAGAAATAAACTACTTCCAATACTACTATATCATTCTTCATGACCAAAAAGGCCAAAGGTTTTATCCAATGACACAATCTTAATAAAGAGAGCAGTTAAATAACCATACAAATTAATAGCTTAGCCTTATATGCCTTATAGGCTTAACCTGCCACTGGTGTTCCTCAAATACATTTTTCAGAACTAAGCAGGAGATGACTAACACAATAGGGATGAAAATGGTTCTGTGCCTAAAAAGCCAAGTTTGGACACTAATATCATTTATAAGTTTATCTTCCAATCCCAAATCAAGACATTGGAAAGAGAAAACAATAGTATCCACCAGAAAAAGACGCAAGATCTTTTGTTATAGCTCGAAAAATGCCACCCAGGCAACATATTAATGTCAGATAAACTTAAAACATTGTTATTTTTCTTTCACACATATATGACGTACAATAGGGTAGCTATGATTACAGTTAAAATCACTCACTCTCCAGTGAAAATCAATAGATAACTATAGCAGGTTCCATCTTCATACCATTTTATTTACACTCAAAGCTTCATATAACAGAGATCCAGATAAGGAAAACCAAATTTGGGTTGAAAAGGTAGGGAATTAAGGAAAATTTGAACAAAGGGACCAGACATACTTGCGGTAAGCTAAAGGCAGTGCTGTTGTCACCCATAACAGCCAATGAATCTCGGATTTGATTGACCTGATGGAGTACAATTTTAGTATTATAAAAAATATTCAATTCCAAACTAATACTATTTTACTGATAATTGGAAATTGAATTTAGAAGATAAAATACCACATCAATATTTTTGTTCCCTGCAATTAAGTAGTAAGAAAACCTTCCATCAGATCATTGAATTTAAAGCAAAAGGAAAACCATGCTATGGAAAAGGTAAAACTTTATGCAAACAAAAAGTGGTACAAACAAACCATCAGCATTGGGGACTCGTCTGAGAGCTTCATTCACCATTTCTTGCACAGATTTCCCTTCTGTAGACAATTAAGGAAAATATCAAATTTCATGTCCATTCACATATAACTGGCTGCTCATGCGAGCACTTGAACTTGAAGATGCACAAGCCTATTTTGAGCATATGTTGAAACTCAACTTTTATTTGAAAGAAAAATAGATTGCAAGGATCAAACTTTTGACCACTTAATCAAAAGCTCTAATATCATGTCAAGGACCAACCTTCCTAAAAGCTTAATATGTGAGGTGAAGACTTGTGAATGATTTTATTATGTCTTGGCACCTTTCACTCTAAGACACTTCACTCAGTATCATTTCACTCAACTCCCCTGTTGGTGAGAACCCTCCCCCAATAAAAACTCTTGATAGTAGCCTTTTGTGAGACAACGACAACCAGCTCTGCTGCCGATTAATAAGTACCCAAACCCTTGGGTAACTCACCCTCAAAAGGTAGCTATTAAGGGGGAAGAACCAAACACTTAAATAGTTTACTGAGCATTCCATACTATTCGATATGGAGGACTTGAACACCCCCATAATACCCAAGTTACTATCACAATGCAAATTGCTTCTACTTACACCTACTTTTCCACAAGCAAAATAAGACAAATTTAGATTAATTGTCATCTTGTTAATGAGAGGACCGTTTCTAGAGAAATCATTACATCTTTTATTGATTCCAATTATCATATTGCTTAAACTACCAATTTCTTCACAGACAAGGAATGCCGTACATACATAGCAAGGTAGATGTATGCGACTAATATGCAGCAGCTTAAAGGGCTATGTTGAGATTATATGTAGATAACGTGAGATTGGACCAAGTTTCATAGTGAATTTGATTTAGGCTGAGAATACTGAGATGTTAGAATATTTGTTGGTTGATGTAGATATCTCCTTTTATTATTTGTCCATTATATACATAATTACAATCGAATATTTTCCTGATTATGTATGATTCTTTCCATAGTTTGTGGGATCTTGTCAAGTGTATTTATATAATTAAAAGGCTGACGTGCTGACTCTCAAGCATTTTTTTCCCTCAATTCTAAGTCTCTAATTTCTTTGTCAAGTTAACTTACGTAAAAAATCACGTTGGATGAGCCATAAGAGCTTAGCAGGTTCAAACGCAACATCTTGACCCTATAAAATATCCAAACATTCAAAGATAAATCAAATTATCAATGACAAAGTTTGCATTAAAAAAAATAGAAAGCAAGGAGGATTAGATAACAACCCTAAGACCTCATCTTACCTTCACTCTGTTCAACACACCGTAGTTGCAAATTTAGGATGTGAAAAATTTGCAAATCAAATAAATTAAAGTTAGTAACTATAATTTAACCCCAAAAGAAGAGGTTTTACAAAGCAATATTAAAGGGATAGGGGGAAGGGCATTGATAATTCAAGATAAATTATTACTAACAAAAAGTTTATCAAGATGCAGACCTCCCATAAAATTCTTCAGCAAGCTCAACCGCAAAAGAGAGTCGAGAGATGTCAGCTTCACGTATCTGAACACACAAAGATAACATTTCAGTCTGGCTTAAAATTGAAGCAAGACTATTCAGTCTCTAACAAGTTGAAATTTTTTCTTCAAAAGAAAACTGATTTGTGCTCAATGATTCAAAGCCAAAAGGTGATCCATAATTTGCTACAAATTTAGAATTGTAAGTACCAGGTATATTTCTTCGCCCACATTGGACCAAGGTAATTTTTAGATAAAAGTGGACCAAAAATAGGGTGAATAGAGATACCTAATTAGAATTCACAAAACCAGAAGCGAACAAGGAGAAAACAACAGTTTCTCTCTCTCTCAGGTATTTCAAATTGTTTCCCTCTTATACTTCAATGTACATTGTTCAAAGTTCTAACTAACTAACTATCATACAGTTGTCAACTCATTGAGTATATTCAAAATAACAGCTGATATTTGGGAATTGGGTAATTTCTAGCTTTAGTTTGCATTAGGTATCTAGAAGTCCTAGCAGATCCACTGAAGTCTAAACAGCATACAGCCCTAACAATAACCAATCCAGCACATCATAGGAGTATTCATAATATTAGAATTAGTCATCAAATTTTTAATAGTGAGATAAGTTGTCCACTACTTAATGAGTGGACATGCTTCAATTTCATGGGTTCCCAAATCCTTTCTCCAATCCATACTCAGAATCCTTGCCATAAAACCATCCCTAATACTAATTCTTTTGTGTATTTAATATTACAAGACAACCAGCAGCAATAAACAAGAAATTGGGAGATGACAGCAATAACTAACCGTCTCAGGCAAATTATATATAAGCACAGAACTCAAGACAGTTGCCAGAGCAAATATCCTGCAAAAGAAAACACAAGAGAGAGCCAACAAAAAAATCACATACCATTCAACACAGAAAACAGAATGCATGCTAAAAAAGCAATTACCGATCATCATATACATTGGACTTCCCAACACTTTCAAATCCTTCAGTGTCAAGGTAAAAGACAGAAGTTCTTACTCCATTAATGTCCAAGTCTATAGGTGTTCCCCAAACCCATATTCCTGAAAAAGTGAACCAAAAGATTTAAAAATATATTTTAAAATATTATATCCAATTAAGTATATCATAAGAAAAATGGCAATATCTATCTACCTTTTGTCTTAGTGTCACGCATGTGCCCAACACCAAATCCTAACAAAAAAATTACCATATCAAATCTTTTAACCAAACATTTATGCCAAAAGAATCCCAAAATTTGGGTATTGAGGGTAAAATCTAGTAGCTATAAAAGATACACCTTCGTAACAAGAAAGAGAGAGAAGTTGATTAAGCAAAAAAGATTTTCCAGAACGATACGGCCCAATCACCTGATAAAAAGAACCATAAAAAGATAAAAGCTGAGCCCATAAAGAGGTAGACAGTGAAATAACAACATTTCTTCAATACTGAACAAATTTACTTCAATATGAATCACTAATGAAATTGATGCTGTGGGATTACCAATAACATTAAAAAAATCATATTATAAAAGCAGTTATATGGGTTCTTAGAAAAACTAGAGCACAATAAAACAATTCAATAACGGACAAAAATACAATGAGGGGAAAGGAAAGAAAAATGACAAACTTATCTTCACAAAATAAGGCTTCAGTCCTGAACTGGTAGATTTACACTTATCAAGAATTTAAATTTAATCTATTTAAACACTCTTGAAAAGATTGAAAAGAGAAATGAACAGGACTCTCACACATTTCTTACTAAGATGGGTGGGTGGGTCATGTAATGTACTCATGTCATAAGAGAGACACTGGCAAAATTAATGGACCCCTACATAAATGACAGTGGATCTTAACATAATTGATTTTGTGTCCTTTCCTCACATGATATGACCTGATGGTTCTGATTTCAAGAGGAAGTGTAAAACTGAAACTAGTTTAGTGAACAAACATCAAGACTCACATTATGTGGAGGTGGGTAGAGATTGGAAAATTTTAACATGTGAGGTTTTTGAACCTTCCATAAATTTTAATCCCTTACGAAGTTGTCTTGTCTCAACTTGTGGGGAAGGAAATGATACTCTTAATTTATGAAATATCAAAAGATCCACAGTTAGGAAAACACTTGCACAGGAATAATTCCTAAAAGACTAATTCGTTCAAATATGTCTATATGGCCACACTTTGTATCAAGCGCAGAAGGTCAAATGCCTTTAACTTTACATTCATGTTTCAAGTAGAATCTACTGCTGGCCTACTGCTCCCTGTCAAGTGTTAGAACAAACAAAATAGAGCAAATGCTCGCATATTTATCAGCCTTGAGTGACAAACACGGTAGTAAGGAATTGTCAACATGGATAACACTAATCCGCATAATACTTTATAATACATCGATCATGAATCAATCAGACCATCTGTTCATGAAAACCATACTAAAAACAGTACGTGGAAGCCTAAAACACTGATAAAGCAAGCTTTAAAGTTTCAGTCAAACATACTGCCACTGCAGCAATGGGATTGGTTATTCTCTCGATAGCCTCCAAACCTTCTCTTGAAAGACGAAGTTTTGTGTGACCTGGATCAGGTTCCACAATGGGAAAGCTGCGCAGACAAAGAATGGCAAAAATAAGTAAAACTCACCACAACTTGAAACCAAAAGGAAAAACGCACTTCACATAAAGAAAACAAAGAAACTCTGCACTACAACACCCTAGAGGAGGTCGCTAAAACCATGCTTAGGAACAGACAAAGAATAACAATATAAAAGTTACCACAACTTGCATAAATCATTAACAATAACAACAAAAGAGTCCCAGACTTCAAACAAACACACACACACCGTGCAACGTTATCGTTGGCACAACTCTAATGTGAAAACAACACCGCACTAAATCTACACATATCAACACACATCTGAGGTGAAATACTAATTTGAAAATGCTCTCTCTCACGTTGTGACCATAAGTCTGCAGTGCCTCTTTTTCCTTTATTCATATTCTGAATTATTCAACAAGCCTACAAGTCAACGTACAATCAACATATCTCACACGTTACTGGCAAAAATCCATCCCATCACCCGTTCCCCCGTGCGTGTGAAACCGTTTTACCACTGTGTTAGTTTCTAGTATCGTAACGAATGCGGAAAACAATGTAACCGTACCGAGGATCTAGAAGGTGAGGAAAATCAAAGTAGGCTCAGATCTCGTGAATAGGAAAGAGAGCTGAATGCAAGTTGAATACGGAAGAAAGCGAAAGAAATGGAGAAATTAGCAATACTCACGCTTGGTGGAAATTGTCAATTGAGAATGAGGGAATGGGAGAGAGGCAGAGGAAGAGCAGAAGCAGAAGCGGAAACGGAAACGGAGAGTCCATAATGCAGAGAGAAAGAGAGGGAGAGAGAGAGAGAGGTGTGTCTCTTCGTGTGCGTCTCTATCTGCGGAATCTGAAGGAAGGTGAAGGTGAAGTTGAAGATGAAGGTGAAGGAGAATGAAGTTTGAGGGTGGAAGCAATGGTATCATTCATGACCAAGGGAAGAATGTGTTGGAAAATTGGGATCTGAAGCAACTCCCTCCACAACGGGATACGTTTTCTTTCTCACCACTAAAACCAACACCCTGTAAAAGAAAGGCCCATAACAGAGAATAAAACGGTATTGCTATTCCCACACTTACTATATCTAAGTTCACACCCTTTTTTTCATATGTACAAATTGGAAAAAATTGCTTAAATCACTCTTACTCTCAATTCAATTTTAAACTATGTAGGGCAGACACTAACACGAAAATACTGATACGATACGGATATGAACACGGAAATACGTATAATCTTTAAAATATAGGATACAAGATACATATTTATATATTGTATAATTAAGAATTACATAAATTGACAATAAAGATTTATGTGCATAAGTATGTTACACATTAATTTTTGGGGGTAGAAATATGTTTTTCATGACTGGTTCAAAAAGATTTGTTTCTTATTTTTATAATCATAATACAAATTCATACAATAAGTTTGAATTTTTAAAAATTAATGTATTTGTTTTAAAATTATGTTAAAATCGTGTTAGAATTATTAAAAATCAACAAATATTTTTTAAATTGGACACTTTACAAATACGTATCCTACGAGTGTCAATGTCTGATATTTGTATCCGACACTGACACGTCATTTAAGATAAGTTATTAACTTCATAGATTTTAAACTATCTTATGTGATTTTTGAACTCTACAACATGCAACTTACTACTTTTATTTTTTTAATATTCTTTGTCTAAACATTACGCCATGGGATTATTTTGGTAACACGTAAACGTCTTAAAAAATAATTTTTGAAACGTATTACATGGGTTCACGTGACATGTTGAAATATTTTATAATGTTGTGGATATGCAACTTCAAGAAGTTAATGGTCATTTCCTAAGACAAATTCTAGAATTTTTTTTGTATGGCTTGCTTGAACCCACTAGTTTGATGTGGCAAGGCTGAAAAGTTTTATCCACATGAATATTTGCAATTGATTTAGTCATGCTTCGTAAGCAACATGAGACTTATGTCATTAAGATGTATGACACAGTTGAATTTGCATGTTTGAAAGGAACGAGTCCTCTTTTTAAAAGAAGTTTGTTTAAACTATAAAACGATTATTTATTATTGATTTATTTTATTTTTATGTAGTACCCATTTTGCTCATGATTACAACAGAAATAAAAGGACATTTTCCTTGTGAAATTGTGAAAAAGAGGTTGGGTAATAAAAGTTGTGACTAAATGATTATCTTCCTACCAACTAGTCCATTAGAACTTACAAAAGATTACAAAAATTGAGATAAAAATAAAATTTTAATAAATGGAAAAATAATATATGGATAGATTAATGTGTAGAAATTCATTTATATATATAATTTCCAGAAAAAAAATGTATTTTTAGCTTAACATAAGCCAATTTTTAATTTAAAAAAAAGTTATTCTTATTCTTTTATAACTTCATTTTCTAGATAAACTCATTGAAATAAACTTTGTCCTTTTAAAATTAGATTCCTTAATATAAAAAATGTATTTGAGATTGTAGATTCTAAAATGTATTATTTTTGGAATTTCAAAAAAAAATATGTTTTTCCAAAATTAATTTCAAATACAGTTAATTTATTTTAGAGAGTAATTCTTGTATTTTAACCCAAAGAAGAACAATGGAAACAATGCAGCGGAGATAGAAGAAGAAGAGATGGAAGAGAAAAAATGGTAGATTTAATATAAATATAAAAGATAATTTAGTCTTTTCACATATATTTTGAGGTGCATTTCAAATTTATGGGCGTGTAGAATGTAGAGACCTGAACAGCTGCACCCCTCATTGGCCCAAAATTTTGGATCTGCAACCAAGTTCATTAAAAGGGCTTCTTCTTCTTGCACCCCTACGTTTTTCTTCCTGCACCCCCACAATTTTGTAAATCCCAAAACTGACCTTCACCTTTTATTTAAAAAAACTAGAGTTTTTTAGGTTACCGGATTCATCAATCCAGGAGTGTGCTACGGATTCATCAATTTGAAAGTGATTCGTGTTCTTTTTCAAATAAAGGGGTGTTTCGAAAGCAACTTGTTAATTTCTGGATTGTTGAATTTGGAAGTCTAATTTTTGTTACGGATTGATGGATCCGGAAGATTACTGGATTCACCAATCCAGAAGATTACCGGATTTATCAATCCGGAATGCAAAAAAATAAATGCAGATTTCCTATTCCATAAAATTACTGAATTGCATTATCCGGAAGAAGAAAGAGTAGTGTGGGTCTTATGTGTATTTTGGAAATTTTAAAAAATAATAGGGATACTTTTGTCTTTGCATTACATTGTGGGGTGCAGGAAGAAACTGCCCATTAAAAGATGTGTTTAAAAACATGAAATTATGTAAAAGATCCTTAAAATACACATAATCTCATTGAAATATATATGTTTAAAAACATGTAAAGAAGTAGAAGATAATTAAAATATACGTAATTTATCTGACTAAATATTACCTTTTTATTATTAAAACATATGTATTCCCTCTTTCTTAAAATTTCCCTGTAGTAGTGTTAAGAGAGTTGAACAAATATAATTAGGACAGTGGATGAGAACTTGAATTTGATGCTGCACATGATTCCAGACATGAATGTTTAGGCTGATATTTACACATGCATGTTCTTAAATTAACAAGTGTGATAATTATTGGTACTTGATATAATATAAGATATAGTTAAACCAAATCGTTTTTAATTTTTTTAATTTTCAGAGATAGTATTGATTATTATTTTTATCAATTATACTTTTATGTATTTTCTATTTTATAAATAAAAAGAGAAACAGATAAAACAAAATAAAATAAACTACACAACTATTTTGTTACAATAAAAAATTATTGTACTTTTTAATTTGTAAAATAACTTTTAAAAGACCGATAAAAAAATGAATGAATTGAATGATTTCTATAAAATTTAATTTCAATTGCTAGTAAATTTTAAAATTACGTTTCCATTACTAATTTTAAAATTTTATTGAAGATGATGAAGATACTGATAAAATGAAAGAGTGAGGGGACTTGATTCAAGAGTGTCACAAAAAATTATGAAATGAAAAATAACAACATCAGTGTTGTTGGTAATAACAACCCTGATGGTACCATCAGTGTTCTTGGTAGTAATAATTCTGAAGGTAATACCAGTGTTGTTGATAGTAACAATACCGATACCATGAGTGTTGTTGGTAGTAACAATACTAATACCAACAATAATGACTTAGAATTTTAACAAATGTCATCTTCTTGCTCTTTTATCATTTATACGTTCAATTATTGATGACTTTAAATTTATTTTACTTTATGTTTAATTTAGCTAAAATATGTTGTGTGGAATTGTCATAACTAAATTTTACTGTGATTTGTGATATTGGATATTATTCATATTTATTTTGTTAAACATTAAATCTTATTGTTTGGTTAAAATAATAAAAATTGATTTAATTTTATTGATATTTCTTATATTTTATTGTTGTAAAATTGAATCAGTAACTATGAATAAATAAATAGGGAAAAAAAATCAACACCAACAACAAAATATTAAAAAATGTCTGATCGTCTTATAATAAAAAAAATTATCAATTTTAATTTCTATAACTTGTATATCCTAATTTCTTTTCGGACTAGGAATCAGACAAAAATAATAATAATCGAACCAACCAATTTTTTCACCCCTACTCAATAAATAATACATGACCATGCCAAATTGCACTAATATATTTTTGTTATTATTACAAAACCCTTACATTATGGTTTGGATAAAATTTTATTCTTTCTTCTGAAGTTTACATAACATGTAGAAATAGTTTGAAACCTGCCTTTGTTAACAAAGTTTGAGGTTATTTCCCTAATTTATGCATAAATTGCAACTAAAAATATCACTTTTCCCCAAAATAAATAAATTATGTGAGAAAATTAGTTAGATGATCAATAAAAGTCTCATTATATCACTCCAGAATATATAATGAATAATTATAACATACTCTGTGATATTTTTAGATAAAACTTCTCTGTCAAAACTTTTATAATAATAACAATAAATAAGTTTCTCGAATTAAAAATAAGAAAATTTTAAAAAATTATAACTTATCTATAGACTATTTTGAACTTGTAATTTTAAAAAAAAATTATCCAATGAAACCTTAAATATGACATTTTATCAAAGTAAAGGCGTGTTTGGTAAAAGTAGGTTATATAAGCCAGTTGATAGTAAATAAATTAGTTTTTAGTCGAGAAGTTGCTGATTTATAGGTTTTGAGTTGGTAAACTAATTTATTGGATAAAAACTATTTTGTTGAATAAATTTATAAGTGAATTGGTAAATATAAAATGACATAAAAAGATATAACAATATAAGTTTTATTATATAATAAATTTCATATTTTTTAGACAAAAGTATATTATCATGTAATTATAATTTTATACTTTAAAAAATAATTAATTTTTTTATCAAACTTTTTGGTGCTTATATTTTCTCTTAAGTTGTATATGTTTTTTTATTTACAAAATTTAATTTATTCAAATTAATTTATTTAACGAGTATTAATTAAATTAAATTTTTATTTATTTTGATAGATTAAAACTTCTTTTTTTAAACTACTGTTGGTTTCTTTAAATTTAATTGCACGCAATTATAGATAATAATGGGTAAAAGGATTAAAAATTAAAATTAAAAAATATAAAAAAATAACAAATAAATTAGACTCTAATTAATGTAACTTGTAGTTTATAAATTAAAAATTCTTAAACTAAACTATTTTTTAATCTTTCATTAAATATTTGTGTATAGTTGGAATTAAGATATTAGTCAAATAAATTAGTAACAACTTTATGAATTTTATCAAATTTCCTCCAACTAAGTCATAATCTAGTGAAACAACATTACGGAGATGTAACATTTATATTGAAAAATATTTAGGTAAGTAAGAAATAAACACTCGAATTCATTATAGGTTTTGTCAGTGATTAAGATTTTCAAAACAGCCCCTAAAAAATAATAAAAAATAGCTTATCCCACTTTCTTGGCTATTGTTTATTGCAGGACTTTTTATTTTCCTTTTTCTCCATTCGCATCCACTGTTCTGGTGGTTGATATTTTCATTTTTTTCTTTCGTCTTGACTTTGTTTTGTAGATTTATTTTGTTTGGTTGGTTATTTGTATCTGTGTATGGTGGTTTATGATGTTTTTTTGTTGGTTTTTTTTACACCAATTTTTTTTTTCGACGCTCAAGTGAGTATGAGATTCTAAGGGTGCTTTAGTGAGTGAGTGAGAACGTACCTTTCTCTGGCTTGAGCACGATATTTATAGGATTACCTAATGGGCTTTCTACCCCTTTGGGCTCAGGGTGGTTATGGATAGGTCTTTGCCAGTCGTGCTCCAGAATACCCGGGGAATATATCTTTAAATGTGTATTCCTTATTCTTCGGAGGTGTATCTTAACCACCTTATCTTGTTACATAAATATCAATATATCTTTAAATGCGTATTCTTTGTTCTTCGGAGGTGTATCTTAACCACCTTATCTTGTTACATAAATACCCTTACATTTATTATGCGTTCGGTCGGTCGGCCGCGTGAGTTCATCCGGTGTCTATCGGTACACCTATTATTATCATTGCAGAAAAATGAGATCGTTTTCTTTAACTTCTAGATCTAGAATTTTTGGATGTATTTATGGAAATTGAATTCCAAAATGGGATTAGACGGTGAATGATTTTTAACTTTTAGATTTAGAATTCTGGAATGGATTTTCAGATTATACTTTCCTAGATCTTACCTTTATCCAACAACTGAATGTGAGGTCCCAAAAATCATAGATAAAGTACAAATATTTAACCAAATACAGTGATTTCAGAAAATGCAACTAAGACGAAGAAAAAAAGCCAAAAGCCAAAACCTAGAGGATAATTTTATCTTTTCCTTACAATGATTGGGTGCAGGTCGCAATTCGTACGTGAGGAATCAAGACTACAATTACTTCTGCACCCAAATAAATTGTTTGCTGCATCAGACGAACTTTATAAAATGTATTATATATTTGTTTTTTTAAATATTTTGGATATAAATATTCGTAAGTAATTAATGTTTGAAGTTAAAGTTTCCGAACACCTATGTCCATAGTAAAGAAATGTGTTACGGATATCATTATTCGAAAATAGGTTTTGTATTTTGGATGTACATATCTAGAATTGGGTTTTAAATTTCGGATGTACATATCCGGAATAGTTAACTATGTTCTAGATGTGGACATGTGGAAACATATTTTTTGACTTATGGATTTCTATATCCGAAAGCTAAGTGATATTTTATTTTCAGCATTCTTCCGTGGATACAGTTGCAGGAGAAATACGAACGGAAGAATGGTAAGATGACATTGACCACTGCGTTCAATGCGAAAACGAAAGTGGCGATGACGGTTGCTACACGAAAAAGTGTTGTGATTGGGTGCAAATCTTTCCCTTAACCTAATTTCAATTTCATTAATAACATTTTCACAAATTTCATTAAACACATTTTAGTATTTTCACAAACATGATTGTGTGCCCATTCAAATTGATCGGGATCGGGTGCAGCCAGAATTAGCGTAGCAATAGCCACATTCTTTTGGATCAACCTTCTCCTTCTCCAACAGTCCACAACTTCAACCTGCACAAACCTGGCCCGCCCATCATTAAATTCATGAAACCGGGCCGGGCCGGGCCGGGACGGACAATCCATTTGTTTATGCATTATTTTTAATTATCATTCCATGAAATTAATCATTAACAGTCGATAGAATACTATATATAATCTTCTTGTGTTTTCAAATGAATTTTAAATATATATATATATATATATAATTTGTTGTGCAAGGTTTAAATAGAAATTGAGGGCAGAACTACCAGCATGATGGCATTGAAGATTTGAAGGAGATAGTGGTCCTCCAAATTGGTTGAAAATATAAAAATAGTATCTGTTAAATTGTGTTTGAAAAATATGAGTACAGTCTGATTAAAATTGGTATTTGAGGCTCAAAGATTGTATTATGGGTGTGGCAAAGTTACCAAGTGTCTGTTTGGAATTGGAAGCTGGGTTTGTGTTTGGAACTAAAAGTGGTCCCAGGTAAATATTTTGGTGAATTATTTGTGTTTGATCTGCTGTGTAAGAGGGTATGTGAAAATTGTTGTTGGTGAAAAAGGTGAAGAGAAAAGTGGGGTGACAGAAGAGGGTATGTGGTGTGGAAGTGATGATGATGAAGCATGAAACGCTACTCTCGTGTGGCTTTTGCACCGACACAAACTTATAATTGCAATCTTGCTTACGCACACACCTTTGAAACTCTAAACTCACGGGAAACAATCCCTTCTCACTTTTTTTCCTCTTTTGTGCTCTTCCTCTGCTTTTCTTTTCTCCTTCACAAAATCAACTTATTACTCATTCAAACTACAACTACTGAACTACTCATCTCATTCTGCTTTAGATTGCCTTCGCTCTCTCTTTTTGTTCTGTGGTCCACTGGTCCCCTTCATACACACTCACTCTTAATTCTCTCTTACATCTCATTCTTTATTAATTCTTTAATCAATGCTACTCCTTAGAAAAACCTTATTCAAATTACCACAAATTTAAATATCATCACGGTAAATTAAGAGTGTGAAAACCCCAAAGTGTGTGAAGAAAGTAAATGATTCTTTACTTGTGTTGCTCTGCTTCAGTTTTTGACATTTTTATAGTGTCGTACTGCGATACTCTACACATTTTGGACTTTACAGGATTTGTGAAGTGGGGATAAATGCATTTTCCCTTTATACTAAAGTGAAAAAGATAAGATAATCAAGTTAAAGTTACCCGTTTCAAAAAAATACTGATTGCTGGACCAAACACCTTATTGTTTCCTCTTTTGCAAAAGGTGAACCGTGAAAATAACTAACTCCTGCTAAGTGTTTATTTGGTTTGAAGTTTTGAATTTTAATTTTATTTCATATAAATTCTTCTTTTAATTCACTAATATGCCTTCTAATAATAAAATTGTAATCAAATCAAGTACTTCCAAAATAGATGCATATTAATTGCATCCTAATATTTTGTTGGATGTTTGACAAAATAAACAAATATATATATATATATATATATATATAAAAAGAGCCAATTAAAATTCAATATTTGGTTTGACGTAAAAACAGAATAGACCTTTTAACTTGTCACCAGTTTCTTGTATAAATCAAAAAATTATTTTCACACCCCTAAAATAATACTCCCACCTAACAACCAATTTTAATAATATAATAATATATTCTAATTTTATATTAAAAATTAAATAAATATTTTGTCTCTTAGTGATGTGAAATAATATATTTTGTCTTGATGTCAAATAAATATATTTTTTGTTTTAGTGGTGTCAAATAAATATGTAACCGTCATTTTTTTTTTTTTTAAGAAAAATATTATTTCATAACTACATAGTAAAAAATAACCGTTTATAATCTTTTAAAATTCTTTCATTTCCTTACATGAATTTACATTTCAACAAAAAAAAAAAGTTATTTTTTCTTGTACTTTTAACAGTTATAATATAAAGCAATTAACGGTTAAGTAGTTAATATATCATAACTCCTTTTTATGATCAGATCAATATTTGTATTGGTAGAAGAGTTAGACATCTCTTTTACAGGTTTATTAGCTAATAAGAAGATATCGGTACAGAAAGATTTAAAGACGGTGACTATTTTATATTTATAACTATGGCTATATAACCGCATTTAATTTATACGTAGTCTTAAATCCAACACATAAGAAGGCGGCTATTTAGCTGCGTTCGTAAATGAGATTTATAAATGCGGTTATGGTAAATAGTCACATTCTTATATGGTTATGAATGATCTTTTTAAGAGTGAGGAGTAATACATTTACGAATGTGACTATTTATCATAACCGCATTTATAAATCTTTGCGCTGAATTTAAGAATGCGGCTATGGTAAATAATCGTTGTTGTATAGGTTTTTTTTAGTACAATCTGTTTAATGCTTATACCCATCTAAATTGGCATGTTCAATTATAACCAAGTCAGACAAATACATAAATTCAGAGAATCAATTTTTTCTATATTGATAAAAATGTATTACAAATGCTAGTAATATATCTTTATCTATCTAATTCCTACACTATTCATCAACTAACCTAGAGTTATAAAAATTTAGGAAATATGTGGACCAAGAATGTCTCACATATGATATGGTTTTCGAAGACATTGGTTGCTCATCCGTGAAGAACTGCATTTCAAAATATAGTTGACATAAATTAGTTTTAAGATACATATATGGTAAAGAATTATAAAAATAATTTACTATCATGTTACCTCATGTCAATCACTTTTAAGGTCTAGTCTTAAAATGGTAACCATCCATTACATAATGTAATAGTCACACTCATAGCTTCCTGGTTGTTTATTACACTATAATTCAATAAAAAGTAAAAGTTAATATTGATAAACAATGAAAAGAGAAAGAAATTTTTTTACAAACCTTTAGTTTTATCTAGTTTAGATTTTGAAAATTTTAACTAGATCGACCTTTTAGGATGTTATATCCATGCCATGAACTGATTAATACAAAAAACCGTGTTAGTAGATGTTTAATTAGTAACATACGAAGTTAAGTTTATAGTGTACTTACCTATTAATGATATTCTTAAGACTTGTGGATGACTTATTGTGTAGGGAATAAAACCACACAACAGTTTTATCAACCATTGATAAGACAAGTAACTACTAATGACCCATATATCATCCATGAAAAGAGTTAGTAAATATTTAAAACATAAAATAGTAATAATTGACAACATATAATTAAACTTACTCATTAATATAAGGGCATAAATAAATTTCTTTTCCCTCTTTTTCCAGGGTGTTAGTGATGTATGATTAGTTTTCATTTGCCTTTGTTCTAGTGGGATTAGTATATGCGGGATCTAAGAATCCATACACATTTTCCTTTCCCTCAGTGATAGAGACACTATCCAAAAACCTACAAGTTATTAGTTAAAGCATAATCAATGTTAATTTAACATAAAGTAAAATGAAATATAGGTAAAGATACTTACATCATAAAAAAATTAAATTATATTTATATTGAGCTCTTGATCCACAACTACAAATTCTAACAAATTTGACATGTATATGTACAGTGGCAGCTCAGTGTTTATTTAAAAAAACGTATCATCCCATGGAACTTCCAGAGGGTCTCAACTCAATCAATCTGTTTAGCAACTACAGCTAAGGAAGTTATAGGATCATCAATCGAAACCTCATGCTTCCTTTTCGAACTAGGTTTCCAACGAGGTTTCTACAAAATAAAGAACATTTGTATCAAATTAGATGTAATATATAAATACAAATTAATATAATGAAATGAAATTATTACCGGAGGTTCTGGCATAATTCGAATGAGGTGTCTGGGCCAGACTACGAATGTCTGAAATGCATCGGCCACAGTTGTTACCTCATATGAAGGTAATGGAACACGAGCATCAGGTACTCGCACTCTTTCACTTGTTACCTTAGATAGGAACGTTATGTAAGGTGGTGACCTCTTGATAGACTTTTCCAATGGCCACCCTCTGAGGAACCATGTCGCCCTCTACCAGTAGCTCACATTGGCTCGTCTGACCAATGACATTCTCCCCTGATGTTGTAGGAGTTGCACAACACCCCTTTGTGTTATTGGGAGTGGGACTAACAAGCGCCTGAACCGCCAGCTCAGCACAAAATTGTTGCAATAGTAACTCCTGTCGCAACTCTAGTCGTATCCGATCAACCTCCTTTCTTATCTCCTCCATTAATTCTTGACGTATCTTACTCATCATTTCCACTTTGGTCTCTTGCGGGGGGGGAGGATAAGTGTTGTGGTGCAACTCCAAAATATAGTTTAATTTCAAACCCTTTTCCAAATGCACGAACACGACCACAATGTTCAGGTCGCCCAATTGCTTCAACCAGGATATCATGACGACCTTCAGAGACAAAATTACCTTGGGAGCTCAAAGAATCCTACAAGAGACCAAAATCATATACGTTTTTAATATAATTAATGTTTTAAAATAAATGCAAAAGAGGATAAAAATAACTTACAATTTTTTCTGAGACTATCTTTGATTGCTCAGAACTAAATGCACCCGACTTTTAATTCGGACCCTCTTCCATTTTACATGGCGCAAAGGTGGTGATGGAGGAGAAGTGACCCCTATATCAATCTCAGACCCACTCCCCTGTATGGATTGCTCCTTTTCCACCATCAGTGATTGCTTAGGCTTTCGGTACCCCAACGAGACAGTACGTGCATGGTAACATTCTTTAAAGCTATCTTTTGAGCTTTCTTCCGACGATCTTGTCATAAATGAAATAAACAAAGTGAATTAAATAATATTAAGTTATTAATGTTATATAAATAAAAATAGTTAAGTAACTTCACTTATGTTCCAAGCTTCACATTCATGACTTTGATAAAAAAAGACGTCATGTCTCTTCATCAATATGTTTGTACTTTAAACAAGGATTTTCGCCTTTAAGCTTGCCAAAAATATATTTCATCGTCAGTGTTGACTTAAGCTGACGAAATTTAAGTATGATATTGGATATAATCTTTGATCGAAGCGGTTCCACATTAGGGATTAAAAATTTGCCTGCAAAATAATATCATCAAATTAAAATTAATCAATGAATATTAAAAAGTATTATATGATAACAAGAATAATTTAAAGCTTACCCGAACATCCTCCTAGAGCATGTTCTGATCGACCTCTGACACATCATCCCATGAATTAATCAAAATGGAGAACCTCTCACGAGAAACAACTCTAAGATATCTATTAAACGTCTCAACATTAGGACCAGAAGCCACTCCCATGTTGACGTCAATGTCAATACGTGTTTTCTCACTAGCAGCACGTCTCAATGAGAGACACTTCAATCTTGTAGGTCATTTGTTGCCTCGTCCATAATTGAAGCGAGATAAAGCTAAAGACATTGGGCCTTTTTATGTCTTACTCATCCAAACGAGCCCATCAGCGCCAGGCAAGAAGTCACTTAACCCTAACAAATTAGGTTAAATAGGTGACTTGAGGCACAACCCTAGTATGCAAAATTGAGGCGAAAACACCATTGAGCGACTTGTAACCCAATTGGGAGTAATATGTTCAATCTCTTATGTATTGAGGTGATATTTGAATATAATATTATGTTCTTGATTGATTATTGATATTGTTGTTTTGTTTCTAATTCTTGATCTAGAATCTTAAATCTGAGTGGAAAGTATTTTTATGGTTCTGACCTAAACAATAATACTTAACATATTTGAGTGTTAGGAATAGACTTGAAATGTTAATTGTTATTAACATCTGAGATGGATTCTAAGTTGTTTTTATAAATATGCGAGGAATCGATATTTAGGAAGCATCTTAATAATTTTATATGTGAGGAATCGATATAAATGAATTTTATATGGGCATCAATATCATAAGAGTGAGGAAGATGAAACTCAATCCCTATTTTCCCAATTGAAGCAACAACTTTTTGCCTTGTTTTCTTGTTAATCATTGTCATCACAACAAATTCCAACAAACTTTTATTATTCGGTTTTATATTTAGCAAATCTTCGACTTGAATATTCAACTGTTTCTTGTAGGTTCGATATCGTCCTTAGGGACACATTATTACTTCTAACAACGCGGTGCACTTATTGTAAAAAGTCCTCAATGAGTAGCTCAATATAAATATAATTCAATTTTTTATGATGTAAGTATCTTTACCTATATTTCAATTTACTTTATGTTAAATTATTATTAATTATGCTTTAACTAATAACTTGTAGGTATTTGCATGGAGTTTCTATCAATGATGGGAATGAAGATGTCTATGGATTGTTAGATCCCTCATATACTAATCCCATTGGAACAAAGAAATGTGAAACTCAATCATACATCACTAAGACCCTAAAAAAATAGGGAAAACAAAATTATTTATGCCCTTATATTAATGAGTAAGTTTAATTATAAGTCGTCAATTATTACTATTTCATGTTTTAAATATTTACTAACCCTTTTCATGGATGACATAGGGGTCACTGACAGTTACTTATCTTATCCACAGTTCAGTTGATAAGACTGTTGTGCGGTTTTGTTCCTTATACAAAATCCACACATCTGAAGAATATGATTGATAAGTAAGTACACTATAAACTTAACTCCTATGTTACTAATTAAGCATCTACTAACACGTTTTTTTTGTATTAATCAGTTCATGACATGGATAAAACATCCTAAAAGGTCGATCCAATTCAAATTATCAAAATTTGAAGTGGATCACACTAAAGGTTTGTATTTTTTGTCTTTCTCTTTTCATTATTTATCAATATTAACTTTTACTTTCTATTGAATTATAATGTAATAAACAACTAGGAAGCTATGAGTGTGTCTATTACGTTATGCAATGGATGGTTACCATTGTAAAATTAGACCTTAAAAGTGATTGGGAGTAGGTAACATGATGGTAAATTATTTTTATAATTCTTTAACATATATGTATCTTAACACTAATTTATGTGAAGCTTATTTTGTAATGCAGTTCTTTATGGATGAGCAAGCAATGCCTTCGGTCGCCATAAAATATGTGAGACATGCTTGGGCCACATATTTCCTAACTTTTTATAACTATAGGATAGCTAATCAATGATGTAGGAATTAGATAGATAGATATGAATATAGGTAAATATATATGTTATTAGTGTTTGTAATACATTTTTATCAATATATATAATTTAATTATCTGAATTTATGTATTTGTCTGGTTGGATTATAATTGAACATGTCACTTTATATGAAAATTAGCATTAAATAGAATGTACTAAAAAAAATTACTATCTACAAGGGCAGCTATTTACCATAGCTGTCTTGTTAGATGTTGCACAAGAGTTTATAATATGCTTCAGAAGTGTTTATAAGGACGACTTTTATCATAGCCTTCTCAAATAGTTGTCTGAATCTAAGAAAGCAGTTAAATAGTCGTCTTCTTTTTTATGGAACATAAAATTACACGTTGATCAAAGACAAAATCTATCATTTTACAGGGAAAATATTTGTCGTTTTAAAGTTTTTCTTCACCTGTGATAATTTTAATAGTTAAAGACTAAAATTATATTTATTAATTTTAAAGAATTATTTTAAAAAATTAAAATTAAAATAAAAGAATTTTAATTTTATGGACTATAATTATATTATTATTATATCAGAATTTTATGGACTATAATTATATTATTATTATATCAGAATTGATGGTTGATTGATTGTATTTCACGTTATTGCTTCTGGCTCGTCTTTCTATCTCATAGCCTTCTCAAATCTCTATGCAAATAAACAATATTACTTTTTTGAGAGATTATACTAAAAAAACAATGTTTCATGCCTGCAGCATTGGAATGACAAAGTTGGAGATTCATATTCTAAGTTTTTTTTTTATATAATACTATATATATACATGCCTTCTACTTCGTCCTTCTCAACAAATTATCAAATTTTAACTGAATTCGTTAGTACCATTAAATAATAATTACCACAATCCGATTGTTAGTAGTACTTAATAAAAAAATAAATGGCTAGCATGTTAGGCTTAATATATAAAAGTCTTACTAAAATATACAATGTTGGAATTCATACTAATTAATTAAAGTTATATTTTGATAATAATTTCATCTTCAAATATTTTGAGTTATGTGATGAATATAATTATTAATTATATTTAACTTATAAGAATATAGAAAAATAATTTTAGAATAAAAGTAAAATAATTAAAATGATATGTGAATATATTTATTATTAAAGTGAAAAGTGTATATAAATAGAAAAAATAGTTATTCAGATTTTATTATAATATAATCATCATCTTTCTAATTTTTTTTTTTATGTTTTATAACAAAACTCTATGATCATAATTTTAGTTAGAGTAACTTCATTTTTTTTTTTTTTGTTCTTTTTCTCTTTGAATCAGTTTTTTAGTTTTAATGTTTACTTGGATAGATGTGATTGCATGTGGTGTTTATAGTTTCATAATTACTCTTTGTTAGTTCATAGTTCTAAATGTATATTTAAATCATTGATCAGAACGTTGTGGTGTAGGTTAAGTTATTCCTATATTCTTTAGGAGTTTGAGTTCATTGTGAGCACGCTTACTTCTATTTAGGGTAGCTAGTTTTTACATTTCAATATAACTATAGATTAGAAAATCTGGATATAAAGGTAACATGATCACAAATTTCAAATTTTCTTGCAGATTTTGCTCTTGAGTAAATTAGAATGTTTTGATTGAGATTGATTAAAAGTATAGATATAGTAGACTTTGATAATTTTGAAATGTACATGTTGATTGTGATGTTAAAGAAGTTGTTGAAAGTGTTTGAATGGTAGTGTGATGTAGATTGTGAATTTGAATTTGAATGAATTAAATTTAGAAATCATGAATATATATATATATATATATATATATATATATTAACATAGTAGTTCAATGTTATCCAACTCTCAGCAAGGTGATATCATCTTGATCTTATGTTTTGAAAAATACAAATTTGAGTGCTGACTTTGGGTGAAAACTTGAAAAATATAAGTTTTATGAGATTTTCTTATGATATTTTTGCTTAAGAAAAATATTTTTGCTTAAGCTAGAATATGATAGCGAAATTTCCTTACTTTTGGATCTATTTTTCCTTGACCAAAAATGGAGTGAAAATTTGGGTTGTTCATAGGTTTATTTTCGCTCAAGTGAGGGGATTCTCGCTCAAGCAAAAATAATACTAAAACTGGACTTGCTCTCGGCCTCATTTTTGCTAAAGCTAGGCCATTTTTTGCCTAAGCTAGAAAAAAAAACTTATTTTTTATTTTGTTTGTTTAGTTATTGCGTAGTGATTTTTGTTTATTTTAATAAATATTTATTTATATATTTACAAGTTAGATATTTTATCTTTAATATATGTAAGATATATAAAATGATTGATGAATCAAGTGAAAGTGTGATCAAGACATAATATTTTTAGGAATGAAATGTTGTGTTAAGATTGTTAAGAGAATATATTAATTTGTGAGAATTTGTAAAATGAATAAATCTGACTCTACTGGTATATTAAAATCATATAAATGACTTGACTAAAATTAGATGGTGAAAGTTGCAGGAAGTTCATAGAATTAAATCTAAGATTTGAAAGAAATTCAAAAAGTTATGAAGTGATATATTAATTTTATTAGATTAAAAATACTTATTTTAGATAATTATCTTAAAAACTAGCTAGTAAATATAAAATATTAGACAAGAATATAGTTATATAATTTTATGTATTTTGGAAAAAAATACATTATCCTGTAATTATAAAATTATATATTATTTAAATAATTAAATTCTTATTATTGTTTTAATATTTTTATTTATTTTTTAAAAAATTGTATATGTTTTTTTTATTTGAACAAGTTATTTTATTTAAACTAGTTGATGTAATAAACATTCACAAAATTTAGTTTCATTTATTTTTAGCAATTTGATTACTTTTATTTCTCAATTTAAGTTATCATGAATTTATTTTTTATAATTCTGCTGTGTGTAATTTTCATATAGCATTATATAATGAATAATTAGTTATTTTAATTTATAATGTTAAAAATTTTAAATTTAACTACATAAAAAATTTAAAAAGTAATCCAAAAATATTAAAAATACTGTAATAATTAATTCTCTTTATAAAATAAAAAATTATATAATAAGTAAAAAGAAATTAAAAATAATATAGAATCTATTAAAATATAAATAATATAAGAAAAGTTACATAAGCTAGAAGTTAGAAACTAGCTTAAATGATTCGTAACTTATTATAAAGTGAAATCTTCTACAATTATAAACTACTTTAATGTAATTGATCAAAATAACTTATATAAATTTATAGTTAAATTATTAATTTTACCAAACACACTAACACGTTATTTTGTACCTTATAATAATCAAATTGATCTATTAATCTTATTAAATACCCATAAGCTTTCAAACCTTCATAAATAAATAAAGCTAAATAATAAGAAGAGAAAAATTTCAGTTATATTTTTATTATAAAATTATTAATACTTTACTATAGAAATTCAATTTAAATATAATACCGAGTCAAGGAAACCGGTTAATCTTAAACTACTCATATCTATAATAATTAGAATATAAATATAAGTATTTGAAAATAGACAAATACATCAATACTAGACTTAAATTTTTAAAAATCTGAATCAATTTCTTTCCACCTGAAATTTATAAAATCTGGAAATGGAAGTAATTATATTACGAGAGTCAATTAGTTACCTAATACAATGAAGCTTTTATTAATTTAATCATCATTCTTAAATTAAGAAATCATCTTAAATGAATAAATAAATAAAATAAAATATGACAAAATAACTAACATTTTCCATGATAATGTATAGTGTTGAATTTAATTTTAATATTTATGTATTTAAAAAGTTATTGAAATAATTGTTTGTTACTCTGTTATATTTTAAATTTTTAGGTTTTTAATCAACTAAACAATGCATATATGTTATTGTAAATCCCTGCAATCATATTAGTATGGAAGAAGCATTTATCATGAGTCAATATTTGATATTTGTGACAATATTTTGACTATAATTACGATAGAAGAGTTAATAAAAGGAAGATAGTGTCATTAATTTTGTCTAATTTAGATAAATACATGATTTTTGAAATTATAATTAAAGACACCAATTACTATTGACTTATAATTATGAATTATAAGCAAATTATAATTTCTATTGTATAATATTTGAAAGCCACATTAAAAAAAATAGGACTAAATGTGTTAAATAGAGTAGGTGGGATGTTTCATTCAGAAAGTAATTAATGATTCTTAAAAAGGGTCAGTCACCCCCAACAAACTCTATAATTGTACTTAGCTCTAGTTTACAAGTTTATCCAAAAAAATAATATTTATTTATTCATTTAAAAACTATTTCTAATTTTATCTCTATTTGATTTAATCACACCACTCAAATATTTTTCTTGTATTAGTTGGAGAAGGCAAATACCAATTTTCATTATAAAGAAACTTCACTTATAAGATCGGTGATATGAAAGTAACAAAGGGAAATTTCTTGCAAAAAAACAAAAACTTCAAAAGGTGATATGAAAATAATGAAGAGGGAGACAAAGATAGAGATAGAGATAGAGATAGAGATAGATAGTGTTAAGTGCCAACCAAATACATATCAAATATGAATTGTCAATTTTATACTAGTATACTACTTTTGTGCCAGAGTAGCACGATTACCTATTATTTTGAAGAAAAATAAAATGAATATGCAGAGTTTTTTTATTCTTTTTATGAAAGATAAGTTTATTATTCTTTGGATCTGGAATTAATTATTATAAGTAGATTAATTATTACTCCGCTAAAATCCAAAGAACAGAATTTGTCTGCAATTGTACAGAACTGTAGTAAAATAATATGTAATAGTGAATAAATAAATGAATAAAAAGATGAGTAGATTCTAGAACAATACGTGGATAGCGTCGATTTGGTACGAGGCGCACAAACGACAAAGTAAAATAATGTTTAAAAGGTAGAATTTCTGTTTAAACATTAAAAAAAAAGGAAAAGAGAAGCACTGCTGAAAAAATAAATAAGGTGCAGTGGGAATTGCGGACTGTAGTCTCCTCAGACTAAAATCATTTACTATGCAACAAACAAGAAGTATGATTACATTTTTTGAATATAAAGAAATAAAAAAAATATTTATTATTGTTTTATAATAACTTTCCACATAAAAAATAAAAAAAAACCCAGCTGTCATAAAAAAGAGGAAAGAATGATATTGTGCAAATTCTTATATTATGAAAATAATGTGTGAATTGAATTATAATAACATTTAAACATTATTATAGTCAAGGTTTTGAGAATTCTGTCCACAATTTTGTAAAATTGATTTATAATAATTATAAACATTACTCTATTATCACATGTTTTATTATGTAAAGGAAATATATTTAGTTATAACAAATTTTTATTTTTGTATTAAACTAATTTATTCTTTATTAAATAACAGTTTTTTATTTGATAGTAAAAGTAACAGCATCTTAAAGTGAAGATAACAGGAAACTTAATTGGATCACGGTATTAGTTAATATTTTAGAGTAGTAAAAATGCGAAGTGCGTTTCTATTCTATTAGTTAATAAAACGCTTATTTTATTTTGAAACAAGAGGAGGAGGTTGTAAGTTGTAGATTTTTAATCATGAAAAATTGATTGTATGGAATCGTTTGTTTATGTTGAAATGATCTCATGCTAACATCTTTTCCACCACACAAGAAACGGCGTTCTATGCATGTATGCTAATTATGATGAACCTAAAGTGATTAATACTGCATAAAATTTGGTGGACAATTGATATTATTATAAGGTAAAGAACATTACTTTATATGCTTTTTGTGGTTATATAGTTTTTTTACTTTTTTTTTAACTAAAGAAGCCTGCCAAACGGCAGCACAAGAAAACAAGAAAATCGAGAAATGCCAAACTAAGTTAATCTGAAACGTTGAAGGATTCAAAATTGCATTGCGTAAACAATGGATTTGGGAAAGTAAACCTTGGTAAGGTATGATTCCATTATTTTTGTTTCTTCGTCAAGGCACCTAAAACTGCACCAACAAATTTCTTCATCAACTAACATTTTTTCTTCTTGAAGGAAAGAAAACAAACCAGAATTCAAGCCTAAACTAACAGAATCAAACAACTTGCCACCAAACTCAGAAATTAAATAATGGACAATCAGTAGGAAACATGGATGACAGAAAGTTCAGCTTAATGTATCACTGCTAAGTTTATTTTATTCATTGATATGAGTAAGATCCATCCCTTACGTAAGAAAAAAACACAGAAGGGGATAGAAGTCATAGAGACCACAGTTACAGTTATAGTCATAAAGATTTTAATCCTCGCTTAGGCAAATTAAAGAGAAAAAGCCGAAAAGAAAAACAAAATTTTATGGGTTATCATTCTCATCAAAAACCACTGCCAAACCAGTCACGATCTTCACGCCAGAAAGCGAACCTTTGGGCTTCAGTTCCGGGGGCTTCCATTCGATCACAGTGGCGTTTTCTTTGCCGGAAGTTTCTATTTCAGCAGTGACTAACTTTTCTTTCAGAAGCTGTTGTTCTTCCTTCTTCTGGTCTTTGAAGGAAGTGGTTCGGGTGTAAGGGGAGAGCCACTTGGCTTTCACATATTCAGCTCTTCTCCATGGCGGCACATGCATTCCCTTCTTCTTCAGACTATGCTTCGCTGCCTCCGACACGATGGCCACGATGCTCTGCAACCGATCGCATGTGCCAACGAATATGTAAGGAAGGTTCTGCAGAATAGTCTTGTAGGCCTTGGTGGATCGAGCAATCTCGAATTCTGACCTAAAGTCAATGTCAATTAGAACCCTATCTTTCCCCATTGTCACATCTATGTATTCATATTCCCCTGCACCAAATCATATACATCAATCAAATTAAATCCCCAAGCATAACAAAAATTTATTTTGATCTCAATCCCCGCACAATTGAACTCTAATAATCTAAATTTATGGATTCCAGAAATAGAAAAAGAAAGTACCGGCGGGATAAGAGGGAGATTTTTCCCAGCGAGATTTGCAAATTGACACATCGTATCCGAGGGCTAACAATCCGTCAGTCACAATTTTTCTGCAGAAAGTGTCCTTGCGCTTGCAGATCTTATTCTTCTCAACTATCTTCGCACTGTCCGCCAGCAAATCCCTCTCGTGCACGCTCGCGCACGCTACCAAACCCTGTCCAAAACAGAAAAAAAATGCCGTTTCATAATCATTATTCTCTTCTCAGAATGCCTGATTTTCAAACACAACCCGCTCCACCCACAATTTACCTTGAGAGTTTCGCACGCCTCGCTGGAAGAGTAATTGGAGTCGCCAGAACCGCCCAGCGAGTTTGATTCTTCGTCAGAGCTATCGTCGTAGTTCCTATTGAAGCAGTTACAGCGGTTGCGGTGTGAGACGGAGTGCTTCTCGTGACTCTCCTCTATGAAATTCTGCACCATTTTCGCCAAACAAGCCGAGCTCGGCTCAAACTCACTGGAGCCGTTCTGCGGTTCCTCGCCACCGGAGATCTTTTCCGGCGCCGAATTTCTCAGAACGCCGGAGAATTGACGCTCAAGGAGCCGCTTCAGGCGCGACTTCACAACCGGCTTGGCCAGCTCAAGCCGAGTCCCTTCGGAAGGGACCTGAGAATCGATTGGTTGAATTTTCATCGGAAAAGGCATCGCGAATCTCACGCTCTCTCACTTGTTCGTCTTTTCCATTTCCGATTCCTGAGCTCAATTTTTGATCGGAGTCAGAGAACGCAGAACTCAGAACTCAGAACTAAGAAGACAAAACTGTGTAAAAAGTAATGAACCCTCTGCGAAATCAGCTTTCTCGATTCTCCGCCTTCGGTTTTAAAATTCGGAGACGAAGAAAGTCAGAAAAAGGAAAAAAAAGTAAAAAAAAAAAAATGTTCTGCCAAAACTGTAGACGCTGAAATCAGAACAAGTCTCTTCGATTTTCTCCCCTCTCCCCCCTCCTATTATTGTTATTATTATTATATAGTGATAATAATCTGCCTCGGGCTTACGAGAAGAAGCATGGAATAACTTGAAAACTATGCTAAGTAAAGTCGCTTTTGCTTAGGGTTTGTAATTGTATTTGTGCTAGTACCAGATACGGTTAGAGTTTCCACACAGGCAGCGGTAGGACAATGTCAATCGGATCCCACGATGATCAGCGAGCGCCGGAGCATCCGCATTTTTACGGCGGTTGAATTTTGCGAGTGGTGCGTGGGCGGGGATGAGGTTAGGTTTGACGAAAGGATGTGTGTGGTTGCGTGAAGTTATAGGTTTCGTGCAGGAGACGGCGAGAGGAGAGGATAAAGAGGGGGAGAAGAAGGCAGAAGAGAGTATTTAAAGGGAAGTTGGCCAAAATAGTGATGAGCTGGGAGGGAAGTGCCACGTGCAATCCTACGTGGCGAAATGCGATAAGTGTCATGGCGGAGTGCGCTGCGTGAAGCCTCACGACTCTGGCATGGCCATGCTGCAAATTCAAAACCCTTTTCATTTATGATATTACTTAATACTCTTCTCATTTACATTCAATGATCTTGAGCAGTGTTTGGTATGTGGACCATAAATATGTTTAGTTCCACTTTTTTTTCAACATCAACAACATCTATATACCTATAATTAAAACCTTCCTCTCTTATCCATCTTCATTTCTTTCTCTTTCTCATCCACAAAAACCAACTACACACCCAATTTAAAATCATTGTTAGGAACGTTAGCTTCTTAAAAATCATTTTTAAACTACTCACACTTCATAACACTCTCAGCTCTAGATTTTTTACAAACTTTAAAGAATCTTTAACCCAATATTCCCTTTTATTTATTGAGATTAAAAACTAATTACTCGAGTGTCACTTTTACCAAAATATCCTATTTTATTTCTTAATTTTGAAAATGCAGTATTAAGTATCTACCCTCTTTTCAAATATAACAAGAAGATTTTATTTATCGTAATTAAGACAAATAATTACCATCGTTTAATTGTGTATCCATTTAATTTAGAACAAAACTTTTTTTAATTGAGAATTTATATCAACGATGGTAACTATTCAGCAGCTTAATTTATAATTTTTTACATTCAACCATATTTAAATTTAACCGTTAATTTTCTCTATTATTTCACAGTTATATTATCACTAAGTTGCATACATCACATACATATTTAAATAAAATAGAGTTTAAACATGAATGAAATTTAATTATCACTTTTCAAATTTACCTCACACACATTATACAAAATAGTCCTAATACAAAATACCTCTAATATTTAGCTTAATGTCAGTTTTAATGACAATTTTTAATTTCAAATATCACTAGATTTCAATATAGCAAGAAAAATTATAATTGACTAACTGAGATTTGTCAACTTAAATGTTAATAATTATTTTTCTTAATTAACATCACATATTTCTTTATATATATATATATAAAATATGAAAGTTATATGAAAGTTAATGATCGAGTAATTGTTTTCATACACCTACTTCTACTTCTGAACATATTTTTAGTCGTTTTCATGTTTGGGTACACGTGTAACGAAGCTTTAATAAAAACTCTCATTTCCCAACATTTCAGAAAAATCTTGAAGACGTCATAAGAACTTTAATATCAAAATTTTGCGCATTCAATTACATTTTAATAAATTTAAGGGGCATCTTCATGTTCATAAACCTCCCTACTACTATCAATAAATGTTGAAAAGAAATATAAACTAACTCCGACACTGTTGAATTTGATTAATCCTTAATACGGGTTTACTTTGATAACTCGATCCTGATTATTACCGTGTTATAGGAATTGCAAAGCAATGTAGAAAAAGGACAAAAAAAAAAACTAGAGAAAATTGAGAATAACAATGACGGAGTTTACTATTTAATTACCAGATATAATCACAATAAATAAAGAGTAAAAGAAAGAGACTAAACCACCCTTAACCTTGATTAGTCTAGCATAAATGATAACTTTAGAATTAGTGTTGTTTTTGAACATATTTATGAAAAAGTTGAGAATGTTAAATGCAAAAAAGAAAAAATGAGTAAACTCCAAAAGTTTAGAGGGCTATTTTGGAAGAGTGCAGTTACATTTTTTAAGGAAAAAAAATTAGAGGGAAGAATGTGGTCCTTCTTTGAACACGACGTTGACATGTCCTTCCAAATGACGCCACGAATCACATTCTAGTTTTAAGCCGTTGGATTGCTTGTTGCGAAAGGAAAATCACGCATAATTAATTAGTGAAAAAGCTTAATTGAATTATTTAGAAGGGTTGTGGTAAAATAGAAAAGTAGAAGGGTTTTTTTGTTGAGTAATTAAAATGCATGTTTTTGTATTAAATAGTGAAAAGAAGAGGCAGAGATGGGTTATAATTAGTTAATAGTAAGTAAAAGGGGTTTTTTATGGGTAGAGGAGGAGGTAATAAATGGTGGTCCCTGAATGAAGAAAAAGGAAAGATGATGGTCCATGCAATGGTGTGGACCTCATACTGATGCTGATCATGTCGGGAAGGAACCCAACTGCTACCTGCTAACATGGTTCTGTTGTGGCCCATGAATATACTTCCCAATGCCCTACTTTATCTTATGCCTCGTGCCACATCCTCCCATGCCCCATCCATCCATCCATCATTTTCTAAATTACTCTTTTAACCCAATTTATCAAAATTATTCCTACTGTAACAACTAATAATAACTTCAAAATTTATTATCTCATCACATTAGTTTATTTTAGATTTTTATTTTCATAGAAAATATTAACTATTCATATGCTTACAAATGATTTGGTTGGGATGTAAGAGACATATATACACCTTCTATATAAATCATATATATAAATGAGATTCTCTATTATAATTATTGTTTTTAGTGTATGTAAATTTATTTCTATTAATATTTTATTTTATTGATTTATTAATTTCAATAGTTAATTTCAATAGTTTTTTAATTTTAAAATTTTATATTATTAATATAAGTGTACAAATAATATTATTATTTATTTAAATTTTAATATTAAATATAAATATATAAAAATGATAAAAATAAAAATGCAGATACACAAAAATATTTGTGTCTTTATTTTCGCTATTAAAATATAAAGTGACTGAGTGTAACATAAAAAATATAAATTGTACTGGTAGGGTCCGTACGACTGATACCATGACTTGGCAAGCCGATCGACGCCATAAAGACCATTACGTTTAAACAGAATTAATGAGGCTAATCAGCAAGCAAACACTAGGTAATACATTCTTAAGCATGACCCAATTCCCTAATCCAACCAAATAACAAAGGACCCATAAAAATAATATAAATAGCACAGATTCCAAGAATCACATATGTCATACATAGTGCTAAGGATACCAAGTGCCGAATACTGAATTCTGACTTGAGTGTCGTAGTGCCTTTTGTAAGTACCTTCCGAGCCTGGACTTTGCAGAGACCGAGAGATAGAGCTGCTAAAGGAGGGAGAGGAGCCCATTATGGGAGGAAGGAGTGAAGACTCGACCGACCGACCGAGGAGTATTCAAATCTATTCCAATCATTATCTTGGTTCCAAATCCATTCGAGAACAATTGGCGCCCACCATGAGACCAGAGAATTAGTGTGAAGAAAGTAGATGGTATCAACCTGAAGCATGACAAGCGAGAGGATGTCCAAATCTGAGCAAATGACACTTTTGATGTCTTTGCAAAAAGAGATGGCTGAGATGAAGAGAAGGAACGAGGAGATAAAGCGGAAGAATGAGGATGAGATTCTAGCTTTCTGAAAGGAGAAAAGAGAGATGAAAAGGAAGTTCGTGGAGCTGCTAGACCGACCAATCTTGTTGGGAGGTCCTTCACCACCCCCCACCCGCCCCAAGATTGTTGAGGAACCGAAAGACAAGATCCACACCCAAGAGGTCGACGACGAGTCTTATCCGAACAAGTCAGTCCCTACGACCGGTACTATGGACTCGACCCGCCGACATTCGTTCCCCAAATCCATAATTGGAGTGTCGTTACTAGATAAGTGGAAAGACTTTAATAGGGACTGTTATGATGACACGACCGACCCTGACGAGCACATGGACGTGTACACTACGCACATGAGCTTGTACACTTCGAATGACGCAATCCTATGCTGAGTATTCCCCACATCACTGAAAGAAGGAGCTTTGAGTTGGTTTACGAAGCTCCCTCCAAACTCCATCGACTGCTTTGAGACACTGATGTCCAAGTTTGAGAATATAGTGTCCAGGTTTGAGACACTGGTGTCGAAGTTTGAGACACAGTTTGCTATCAACTGACCACATCATTTGACCTCCATCGCCCTAGTCAGCATTCACCAGGAGAAGGGGGAATCATTGAGGAAGTTCGTGGACGGGTTTGGGAAAGTGGCCATGAACATCTAGAACCTAAGCTCGGATGTAACAATGCATCACATGTTCACGGTCTTACGACCGGGACCTTTTGCCAACAGCTTGTGCATGCAACGCAAGCTTAGACGAGCTTAGGCGAAGGGTTGTTAAGTTCATGCAGCTAGAAGAACTGAGAGAATTCATAAATCAGGCTCGGGCGGAAGCAAGTGGAGATAAGGGGAAGGAGTGCCAAAACTGACAAGTTGTTGGTCTAGGGGATAAACGCAGAGACAACCGGAGGCACCGGTTCACAAGATACACCCCCTTAAACGCCGACAGGGGAAATATTCTGGATGAGGTCTTGAGCGCCGAGTTGATTCCACCGCCTAGGAAGGCTGCCAGCCCTGAGAACATCAACCGAGCTCAAGGGTGTGGGTACCACAGAAACAGTGGACACACTACTGAGGAGTGTCAGACACCGAAGGATAAGATTAAGGAACTTATCCAAGTCCGATATCTTTGTTAGTTTATACAAAGGGGTCGAGTTGCGAAGCGGTCCCCACACAGGGAAGAGTCGACGAGACGGAGGGACTACACCGCTCCAAGAACGTAAGATGACTGCCGACCCAAGCGTCGACCGAGAAGGGAGGGCCTCACAAGAAGGGATGAAAGAATGGGCGATCAAGAGGTCATCAACACAATTGTTGGAGGAATCATTGGGGGGAGGTAACTCCAACAGCATCATTAAGATTCACCTCAGGACGGTGCATTAGGTGAATGCGATTTCGTTCCGACCGAGGATGTCACCCATCACCTTCACCGACGAAGATTTCAAGCGTGTCGACCCTTCACAAGACGAGCCCATGGTGATATCGGTCGACATTAATAAGTTTACCATCATGAAAACGCTGGTGGACCATGGAAGTTCAGTGGACATCCTCTACTAGAAGACGTTCGAGCAGATGAGGATAGCCAAAGAGGAGATGAAGTCGTATGACGATCACGTGGTCGAATTTTCGGGTGAAAGAGTGGGCACTCAAGGGTATATCGAGCTCTATACCACCTTCGACGAGGGAGAGGCGAGAAAAACAATTAAAATGAGACCTCGTAATTAACGCCAACACCTCCTACAACATCTTGTTGGGACAACCGTCCATCAATAGATTGAGGGCGATCGTTTCCACATCTCATCTGACAATGAAGTTTCCGTCGGCGTCGGAAAACATTCTCACGTTGCACATAGATCAGAAATTGACACGAGAATGTTACGTAGAAAGCCTAAGGGTGAAGCCTACATGACAGGATGAATGTCACGACCCATCCCCCAAACGTAAATCCTCTCAAGAACGAGGATCCCCTCGAAGAAAAACTCAACCAGTGCGCAGAGAGAAAACGGTCGCCTTAGTCGACCTGAATCCCCGAACAGTCGAGCCAAGGCTTAAGGCTAAAGAAGAATTGCGTCAAGTTTTCCTCCTTGATAAGGAACACAATACTTGTGTAGGCACGACCATAGCAACAATCGAGGCTGAGTTGATACATCAAGCGTTGAAGAAAAATGCCGATCTCTTCGCTTGGACAACGTCTGACATGACGGGGGTGAGTCCAGATATCATCACTCACAAGCTCTCAGTGCGCAAAAGAAACACAAGCTTGGCGAGGAGAAAATGATAATAGCTAAGGAAGAGGCCGAGAAGCTTCTATCGGCCGAATTCATACGAGAGACCCGATACACCACTTAGATGGTCACCAAGGCTAATGACAAGTGAAGGATGTGTATAAATTACATGAATCTTAACAAGGCGTGTCCAAAAGACTCATATCCTCTCCCTAAAATAGACTGGCTGGTAGATGGTGCGATCGACCATAAAATCCTTAGTTTCCTTGATGCATACTCTGGCTACAACCAGATCAACATGCATCCGAGGGATATATAAGGAGAAAACCGCATTCATGACAGACAACGCAAATTATTACTACGAGGTAATGTCGTTCGAATTAAAGAATGTTGGAGCAACCTACCAACGACTCATGGACAAAGTCTTCAGAGGACTGATCGGTCGGAATGTAGAGGTTTACGTGGACCACATAGTAGTGAAGTTGGACTCATGTGACTAGCACATCAAGGACTTGGAGGAAGTCTTTGAGGATTTACGGCGAATGAATAAGAGGCTCAATTCAGAGAAATGCGCATTCGATTTTCAGGGCGGCAAGTTTATGGGTTTCATGCTAACCTACCGGGAAATTGAAGCCAAATTGCGAAGCCCTCAGAACGTGAAGGAGGTGCAACAGCTTATAGGGTAGTTAGCAAAATTCAGCTGAGATGAGAAATGTGAAGAAATCTTCCAACAGTTGAATGAGTTCTTATCCTCACTGGCAGTAATTCAGAAGTCGAGACTCGATCAACTAACAATTGTCTACTTATCGATCTTGGAGGAGACCGTCAGTGCAGTGCTTGTGCAAGAGGCGGAGAAGAAATAACGCCCTATGTATTTTTTAAGTCGGACGCTCCACGCGGTTGAGACAAGATATCAAATGATAGAAAAGGTAGCATTTGTCTTGGTCCTGACAGTCAGGCGGATGGCAGATGCGACCATACTTTCAAAAGCAAAATATCATGGTAAGGACGGACTACCCAATTATCAAAATTTTGTCTAAGCCAGACCTGCGGGACGCATGATAGGGTAGTCGGTATAGCTCTCAGAAGTCGACATCCGATACGAGCTGAGAAGGGCAATCAAGTCCTAGTGCCTAGCCGATTTCTCGACCTAGTTAACCCCTCAATACGACCTTTCGGCAGGATGAACTATGTATGTCGACGGGTTGTATAATAAAATGGCATGCAGAATGGGGTTCGTCCTCGAAGGACCGGGCGACCTCCTTTTGGAGCAGGCATTCCAGTTCAGATTCAAGACCATCAATAACCAGGTCGAAAATGAGGCCATCTTAGCATCTTAGCCAGGCTAAACCTGGCTTACGACATGGGAGCTCGCGAGGTAATCTGCAAAAGTGACTCCCAGTTGGTGGTCGGTCAGATCAAGGAAGAGATCGAGGTGAAAGAACCTTTGTTGCAGAGCTACTACCACCTGTGAAGCTCGGATACAGCCAAAACCGAGCCGTTTGTGCTTCCGATACGCCGCCAACGCGGATACACGGCGAGTGCGTGCACGACGCGGTGTCACACGCAACTGTATGGGCCAGATACGACCTTCTTCCAGGACACGTCGGAGGAGACGCGGTCCACTCCTTGGACACGCCGGTCCACTCTTCAAACCCTTATTTCACAGAAAATCTTAACTAAAATCTCAAATAAAATCATAAAATCTTAAAAAATCATTTAAATAAAAAATATATACAAATCTTAGAAAACCCACAAATAAAAAAGGAAATTAAGAAAAAATAAAATATTTTTTTCCTTAAAAAAATTTATAATTTAAAAAATAAACTCTATAAATATGAATTAGAACGAGTAAAAGAGTATTGGTGAGCATTCCAGAAGAAGAAAGGAAGAAGAAGAAAAAAAGAAAAGGAAGAAAAAAGAGAACATATGGAGAGAGGTAAGTAACTATCCAAAGTTTTAATATTATAATATCACTTTCATATTGCCCAATTGTCCATTCAATAAATCTCTTCGGGTTCCAATGTTAAAATTCTTAAATTTTTTTTCTTTGCCATTAAAATGCATACCTACCATTGCTAGCTTATCTCTTGATGAACCATAATTAGAAATTGTATTTTTTAATGAAGATGAATAAATGTAAAAGTTAAACATTATGGTTTATATAAATACATCTTTTTTTATACCATTTTTATAAATGTTTTTCTTGATTTTTTTCATATAAAAAATATATTACTACATTTTAATTTATACATAGCCGTGTCCCGTGTCCTATAATTTTCAATTTAGCCGTATTTTCGTGTCCGTGCCCGTGTTGTATCCATACCCGTATTCGTGTCTGGGCTTCATAGACTACCACACGATCTCCAACCTCATTGCCCGATTCACAAAGGTAACGGTAGAGCACATCGTCGGGAGGACAACATGAGAGCTAACGCATTGTCTCGGCTCGCTACGACAAAGAAGAAGAGCCACCATAGATTTGTAGTGCAAATCTGCCTAAAACGACCCAGTGTGGGAGAGGCCGAGTTCTTGGTCGTAACCGAGGTCGAAACCTGGATGACTCCAATCATTCAATATCAGAGTTCGACACGTGCATCCCATAAGAGAAAAAGACGATGAGATAGCAGCGCGCGAGGTACACCATGATCGGTTAGGACCCTATCGAAGAGGATACTCCAGGTCGCTATTGAAGTGCATCACTAAGAGCGGGCATAATATGTCCTCCGAAAAATCCACGCGGGAGCGTGTGGAAATCACTCGGACGAGAAAACGATGATTGCCAAGGTGCTTAGAGTTGGATACTACTGGTTGACCGTTCAGAGCGACTGTGCAGACTATGTGAAGAAATGCACCAAGTGCTAGAAGTTCGGTCCCTTGTCCTATCTTAAGCCCAAAACACTTTATAGTATGGTATCGCCATGACCATTCGCCATCTAGGAAATAGACATTATTGGTCCCTTCACCCTAGGCAATGGGCAAACCAAATTCCTCTTGTCGGGGTAGATTACTTCACCAAATGAATTGAAGTCGAACCCCTGTTATATATCTCGACCAAGAATGTCTAGAACTTCGTATGGAGAAGCATTGTGTGTTGGTTCAGAGTTCCGCACACCATTATAATCGATAATGGTCGACAATTCATTGATCGAGAACTCAAATACTTTTACGAAGACCTCGATATAAAATGAGTAAGAAGCTCAGTCAAGCACCCTCAAACCAACGGACAGGCCGAGGCAGTAAACAAGGTCATCCATAACGAGTTAAGTGTTTTAGGCATACCGCTGCACGACCTAAACATTAACTCAGGAAAACACCTTACAGCCTAACTTACGACACTGAGACCATGATTCCAGTCGAAGTGGGGGAACCTTCCCTCAGAAGGCAACTCTTTGATTTGTCCCTAAATCAAGAGAGTTTGTCGGTCGAACTTGACCTTCTAAATGAGCTTCGAGATAAAAGCAAGATTGACGAGACTGCATGCAAGCTCCGAGCGGCCAGATGGTACAACATGAAGGTCCGACCGAGAAGCTTTCAGAAGGGTGATCTCGTCTGAAGAATGCGAAGCGAAGTTAGAAAGTTGGACAACAAGTTCTCGTCCAACTAGGAAGGCCCCTTTCGGGTTCGAGAGTTAGCAGTTGGGGGACATACCACCTAGATTGGTTATCGGGAAAAGTTGTACTGAGGACGTGAAATGCTACGCACCTCAAGTTTTATTACAATTAAAGCTAATAAAATTATGCACTCTTTTCTCACTCGACTGTTTGCTCCCTAAGGAGGGTTTTCGGTCAAGAAGGTTTTAATGAGACAATTTTCTTCAATCATGTGTAGTAGGATATAAATCCACACATTTTACAAGACTCAGTTCGGTCAAGGATGTAACCTTAATCAGTATACCCTAAACCTACAAAACTCGGTTAAGTCAAGGATGTCACCTTAATCAGTATACCCTGTCGATATCTACAAGACTCAGTTCAGTCAAGGAAGTAACCATAATCGATATACCCTGCCGACACCTAAAGACTTGGTTCAGTCATGGAAGCAACCTTAACCGGTATATCCTAATGACATCTGAAAAATAGTCTGGCCAATGAAGTAACCCTAACCAGTATACCCTACCGACATCTAAAGACTTGGTTTGATCAAAGAAGCAACCTTAATCGATATACCCTGCCGACAACTGAAAAATAGTCTGGCCAAGGAAGTAACCTTAACTGGTATTACCCTGTCGAGACTGTAAAGACTTGGTTCAAACAACCACTACCAACCTCATCGGTCATACCGACTACGCCAAAACCCTAAACTTGAGTACAATAGTTCCTACGTCAACCGATTAGTTATTAAAGTTTTACTCTATGACTTGTGCATTTTGACAAATAGATATAAAAGAAGAACGATTGATTCATTGATAGAGAAAAAAAGGAGGAGGCCATACCCCGACTTTGGAGAAACAAAAAGGCAGCCACATCCCGACTCTAAGGGGAAAAAAAAGAAAACTAAACCTAATGGTGTTCGTCTTCGTCTTCATCTTCATAAGCAGCCCTCGATGTCGATGCCCAAAGCTCATCCAACTCAAGAAGGTCACTAACCGATCCTCGTATACGTCCTTCTCGACGTCAAAGTCACCTGCGGCAGGGGGATCCCCATACAAAAGGTGGGTCTGCTAGACGACCTGTTTAAAGGTCTTGCTTAGCATGACAATGATGTTCTTCTCCTGAGTGAAGAGCTTGTCCTCCAGGGAAACCTTGTTGTCTTACACGGTCGAGTTGTCTACCTTAAGCTCTTCCATGGTCTTCTCCAACTCGGTCATCCTCTTCTTCTCGACCATCCTTTTTTCTCGGCCTCCCACAAGGCCATCAACTCGGCGTACCGAGCGTTGGTCAGCTTCAACCCGAACCGCCCTCGACTCATTGGCTGATACTTGATCCAGTGCTGACTTCATAGAAGAGGTTGTCATGGACAGCTCGTGCTCGAGCCGAGATATCTCTTCAAACTTGCTGTTGCGGGATTCAACAGCCAATCGCGCCAGTACCACCCCTTCGCAATGCAACTCTATCAATGTCGAGAGGAGCTCTTCTTCTGGAACTGAGGAGAGAAGATTCTTCTCGTTACGTGTCTGACTAATCCAAACACCCATTGAAAACTTGGAATTTGCACCAAGTAAAGTTAGGGGTTGGTTGGCATCAGTCTCGGGGGAGGAGGCCCTGACCGGCGATGGGGTCTCGAGGTGATTGGGAGGAGGCAAAGGTTCTCGTGGAGTGCCGCTCAACGATCGAGTGGTAGTGGCAATGTCCTTCCTTTTTCTCTTCTTTTCTTTGGGGGCAATGGAGGGCCCGACCCTGAAGTGGACGGGTTGCCTGCAACAACCGTCTCCAAACTTTCGATGCCCATGCCGACCAACTTCTTGCGAAAAGCGGTCAAGATGTCAATCGCTTGGGGAGCTTCCTTCGACATGATTTCTGCAACAAAGGAAACGTGTTAACCAACAACGTACCGAACGAGTGTTAAAGAAATAAAGAATACAAGCATACCCTGAAAATCAGTCCACCTCTGGGACGACTTATATACCGACAGGTTCTTGCGGGTGGGAAGCCTCCTCAACAGGCAATCAAACAAGTCACAAACCTCCCGTTCCTCGACACTAGCAACTGAACGAGGCTACTGCTTGAAACGGGTTAGGGCTTTGGTCTAATACAAAGGAAACTTGGACCGATCGAGCTCGTAAAAAAAGAGCTCCCTATCCTCTGGCTTGATGGAAATTTTAAAGAATTTTCCCTTGAAGTTTTTGTAAGAAGTTGTGAAGGGGGCAAAGAGAATACTACCCGGTCAGCTGATAGGGATAACCAGCTAACCGGGTCGGATGGGTGCGATGTGTAATAGTGCATGAAGGTGGAAGGAGTAGGGCGGAGACAAAGCAAGTCACACATGAGCCGAAAGGCTTGAAGAGAGACCCATGTGTTGGGATGGAGTTGCGAAGGGGCAACGTTGAGTGTCTGAAGGACATCCATCGTGAAGTCATCGAAGGGCAGGGCGACATGGAGATCGAAAATTAGACAAGAATATACAAAGAAAAATGGACCATTAGGGGACGATCGACCCATACAAAAGGTTTCAGTCGGACGATAGAAATCAAGGGTCAAGATGTTGTAAGAAGCATCCGACTTTAACAAATGGTATTTATCCATGAAAGTGTGGAAGAAGAGTTCTGGTAGACAGAGATAAACTCGATATCAACCCAGTAAAATCCCGAACAATGGGATGACTCTTAAGGAGAAGTCGACCGATCGGACGCAACGTCTGGGTCGTCAGCCCTTACAGAATCTTCCAAGGGTGGCAACGTTTGAATTGCCCCAACCGACAAGGGCTCGGTCGCGGAGGAAGCAGAAGAAGAAGAGGAAGACGAAGATGAAGAAGAAGAAGAGGAGGAAGAGGAAGACATGACTAACCTTTCGGGATGTAGGGTAAACAACGCGCCAGCACGATTGAGTTTTAGATGTCGGAGCAAGCAAAGCAATAACTCAGTATTGTAGGGAACAACTATTTATAGCCCTTGTAGAGGTCGGAAGACGAAGCATCACAACAGTCTCTACTGTTAGATCTCCCAAGATTCAACAGTCCACGACAAATGATGTCCCAAAACCCCTCATTAATGCACGTCATGTCATGCGTTCGACGCCGCTAATGTGGCGTCCAACCTCGTGAAGCCCAACTGTCATAACAGTCTCAAACAAAGACTCTTCAGATTAAACATTTTCGAGCCTGAGGGGGAAAGTGTGGTAGGGTTTGTACGATCGATACCATGACTCGGCAAGCCGACCGACACCATAAAGACCATTACGCCTAAGCATGATTAATGAGGCTAATTAGCGAGCAAACACTAGGTAATGCATTGCTAAGCATTACCCAATTCCCCAATCCGGCCAATAAAAAAGGGTCCATAAAAATAGTATAAATAGCACAGATTCCAAGAATTAGGTACGTCATACACAATGCTCAGGAAACCGAGTGCAAAATACTGAATTCTGACTTGAGTGTCAGAGTGCCTTTACAAGTACCATTCGAGCCTGGACTTCACGGAGACCGAGAGGCAGAGCAACTAAAGGAGGGAGAGGACCCCACTCTGGGAGGAAGGAGTGAAGACTCGACCAACAGACTGAGGAGTATTCAAATATATTTAAATCGTTTTCTTGGTTCCAAATCCGTTCGAGAACATAAATGATAAAAATAAAATATGTTGATACACGAAACGAGGATTATTGGTCTACTTATACTAGAACAAATTTCATACCTGACCCCACATGCGACGTAAAGAGTATGGTTGACCAATTACAACCCGTTTGCATAATGAAGTGGGTCAACCAATTCAGAACAAGCCAAAAAAATATTCTTATTGTCGCAATAAAGGTCACTATAGAGGAAATTGTTTATTTAGACAATAGAATCATCCTTTATAATGTTGTTTTCATAAGATATTTTAATATCATCTTCTTTTAATGACTTATATTCAATAATTTAATTTATTTATAAATACATGTATATTATTACTTTTATATATTATATAATCTATATAATCTATACTTTCAATAACATTCATATTATATAATCTACAATTTTACACATAAACCATATCCCATTTATTTATAATTGTATCAACCTTAGAATGTAATTCACAAACATAATTTAATTTTTTTTAAACAACAATTTTTTTAAACTTTAACAATATTTAAAAAATAGTCAATATTTTTAATTTATCACCTAACTTATTTTTAACCCAATTTATTTAAAATTATTGTGAAAATAAAATTCATTTTAATTCTTCAACTTGATATATAATTTTCTTAAATAAAATATTTTTTTTATATTATTTATAAAATAAAAAATTTCAAAACATTATTATTGAGTTTATGTAATTTTAAACAATTTATAAATTATTATTGTATACACATTTTTATTTTAAAAATTATTAATTATCATTCGTGGAAGAAAAAAAATTCAACTGAAGTTGCTAACCGAGTTGACAATTTCCGAAATTGTCAACCTAGTGTACAATTTCTTTACATTTTATTTCAACTGAAATTGCCAATAAAATTGACAACTTCAATTTAAATAAAATACACTAAAGTTATCAACCCATCATACAATCTTTTTACATTTTATTTGAATTGAAGTTGTCAATCTAGTTGATGACTTTAATTAAAAAAATAAAATAAAATAAGTAAATAGATTAATGAGTTTAATTATTGACAACTTTAACCAAAAAAATATTACTTTTATAATTTTTTCTGAATTTATCTATTTGTGTAATTTTCTTAGTGAACTACACCATTTGTGTGTCAATTTTCCAAGAATATAAATAACCTTTTTTTAATGATTTTACTTTTTAGAACAAATATGGCTTATGGTTGAAATCAACCGAGCCCAGTCATTACTCTCTATATAAATAAATTCAAATAAAGAACAAACAATGCCAGTTATTCAAAGACAGTAGGGATCATTCGTGAATTCAGAGTTAAAATGCAATGGAAAAAAACAAAAATATGCAGAGAAGAAATAAAAACCTTGGGAGGAGGAAGCATATCCCATGTTAGAGTAAAACTTTTCTGCAATCATAAATCTCAATGCATGTTTGTTCTCCTTCCATTTGATCAGCTACATACACCTTCACCTTTCATCTTATCCTCTTGATGTCTATTTCATACAAATATATATACCAGTTTGGTAGGGTCCAAATGCTAAAGCAGTTTATCATCCATAACATTATGGGAAATGAAAGTTCACAAAATTCACATTCTCGAACAACCTACATACAACTGAACAAGATGTTGCATAATGCTAAATCCAACCTGCACCGTAATGACTCAAGGTATAAACTCATTATCCGTGTCTTAATGAATGGACCAGGTTGGCAATCATTTCTTCAAGATACAGAAACTGACGTGTTCCATGTAAACTTTCCCAGGTTTAAACTTTATATTACATTGCATCTGAATTATGTAATACAAGCTACGTCGGATAGTTAGCACCTCAAAATGCATCAGCTAACCATAGCCCACAGATTTAGCATCTTCGTTACGTGCTCTGCAGTAATGAAATGGTTACCTCCACCTATTTGCCTAGATAGAATAATGAGGAAGTATTAAGAGAAACAGATATCCACTTCCTCAGTCACTCTATGTCCGTCTCATCATGTTTCAAAGTATTATGAGCTGCTCTATCACCAATCATAATCTTTGCCAATTCTTGAATTGCATAGGATGCCGAACGTGGCATAATAATTATGATTACGTTGAGGTAATAAGATAATTCTGATGCCGAACGAGGCATAAATAAGTGAATAATTCTGATGCCGAACGAGGCATAAATAAGTGAATAATTCTGATGCCGAACGTGGCATAAAAAAGTCTGATTACGTTAAGGTAATAATTCAGATGCCGAACGAGGCATAAGATTGAGTAAATAATTCGGATGCCGAACGTGGCATAATAATTATGATTACGTTGAGGTAATAATATAATTCTGATGCCGAACGAGGCATAAATAAGTGAATAATTCTGATGCCGAACGAGGCATAAATAAGTGAATAATTCTGATGCCGAACGTGGCATAAAAAAGTCTGATTACGTTAAGGTAATAATTTAGATGCCGAACGAGGCATAAGATTGAGTAAATAATTCGGATGCCGAACGTGGCATAATAATTATGATTACGTTGAGGTAATAATATAATTCTGATGCCGAACGAGGCATAAATAAGTGAATAATTCTGATGCCGAACGTGGCATAAAAAAGTCTGATTACGTTAAGGTAATAATTCAGATGCCGAACGAGGCATAAGATTGAGTAAATAATTCGGATGCCGAACGTGGCATAATAATTATGATTACGTTGAGGTAATAATATAATTCCGATGCCGAACGAGGCATAAATAAGTGAATAATTCTGATGCCGAACGAGGCATAAATAAGTGAATAATTCTGATGCCGAACGTGGCATAAAAAAGTCTGATTACGTTAAGGTAATAATTCAGATGCCGAACGAGGCATAAGATTGAGTAAATAATTCGGATGCCGAACGTGGCATAATAATTCTGATTACGTTAAGGTAATAATTCAGATGTCGAACGAGGCATAAGATTGAGTAAATAATTCTGATGCCGAACGTGGCATAAATAATTCTGATTACGTTGAGGTAATAATTCAGATGCCGAACGAGGCATCAGATTGAGTAAATAATTCTGATGCCGAACGTGACATAAATAATTCTGATTACGTTGTAATAATTCAGATGCCGAACGAGGCATAAATCCGATAAATTCTGATGCCGAACGAGGCATAAATAATTATTATTACGTTAAAGTAATAATTCTGATGCCGAACGAGGCATAAAAAATTCTAACTACGTAAAAAGTAATAATTCTGATGCCGAACGAGGCATATATAAATCCGATAAATTCTGATGCCGAACGAGGCATAAATAATTATTATTACGTTAAAGTAATAATTCTGATGCCGAACGAGATATCAATTGAGTAAAGGACTAGGAGATTTGGATTTTAATTTAGTGTCTCGTTAAAACCTTCCCGGTCGTAAACCCTCCTTAGGGAAAAACCGACTGAGCGAGGAAAGAGTTCAACTGTAATAAAATTTGAGATGTGTGGCATTCCACGTTCTCGGTATTTCCTTCCCAGATAAATATTCTAAATAATAGGCTCCACCGGCTGCCGTATCAGCTATGCGGAAAGGTCCTTCCCAATTGTTGGAGAACTTGCCTCCTTCCTTCCGTGCGCTGCTCCGCATTCGCCATACTAAGTCGCCTTTGTGGAACAATCTTGGTTTAACTTTGGAGTTGTATCGTCTGGCCGCCCGAATTTTGCATGCTTCTTCTCTAATTCTACACTTGTCCCGGAGTTCGTTGATGAGATCGAGACCGACCGAGAGGCTTTCCTTGTTTAGATCAAGATCAAGGGTTTGCCGGCGGAGAGAGGGTTCGCCAATTTCGACGGGGATCATAGCTTCGGTGCCATACGTTAGGCTGTACGGCGTTTCTTGTGTAGTCGTCTGAGGAGTACAGCGATATGCCCATAATACTTCTAAGAGTTCTTCAGTCCAGTTGCCCTTTGCTGGGCCGAGACGTTTCTTCAGTTCGTTCAAAATAACTTTGTTTCCAGCTTCTGCCTGTCCGTTTGTTTGCGGATGTTCGACTGAACTAGCGATGTGTTTGATGTGGAGCTTCTCGTAAAATTCAGCTAACGTTCGGTCGGTGAATTGCCGACCGTTATCGGTGATGATGATTTGTGGAAGCCCGAAGCGGCAAACGATATTTTTCCATACGAAATTTTGAACATTGCGGGCGGTGATTGCAGTCAGGGGCTCGGCTTCGATCCACTTGGTGAAGTAATCAATTCCGACTAGTAAGAATTTACACTGGCCTTTACCGGGGGCGAAAGGACCAATGATGTCCATACCCCATTGGACGAACGGCCAAGGTGATAACATAAAATGGAGTTCCTCAGGCTTTTGATGGGACAAAGTGCCAAACTCTTGGCATTTAAGACATTTTTGTACGAAATTGGTGCAGTCACCTTGGACGGTCGGCCAGTAGTATCCAGCCCGGAATACTTTGGCAGCCATTGTCCGTGCGCCGGAGTGAGTTCCGCAAATTCCTTCGTGCAACTCTTGGATGACATAGGAAGCTTGGTCTGGTGTCAAACATTTAAGGAGTGGTTGGGTATAACCTCGGCGATAAAGGTCGTCGCCGATTAAGACAAAACGGGCGGCCTGCAGCTTCATGGTTTTTTCGCCGAGAGGACTACATGTGCCGTCGAGTAAATATTGCTTGATTGGGGTAATCCAAGTAGATTCCGTGTCGGTCGTCAGGCATTCCTGTAGGTCGATGCTTGGGCGTGCAAGCGTAACATGGATGACCGACCGATGCATTCCTTTACACTTCGTGGTTGCTAACCGGGACAAGGCGTCCGCGCGGGTATTGTGATCGCGTCGAACGTGCTGCATAGAAATTTCAGAAAAGGTGCTCATCGACTGTTTGACTAAGTGATAGTATCGCTGTAAAAAGCTTTCTCGGACTTCATATTCGTCGTTAAGCTGACCGATGACAAGCCGGGAATCACTTTTGCAAATTAACTTAGTGATTTCTAATTCTTGAGCGAGACGTAGACCGGCTAATATGGCTTCATATTCGGCCTGGTTGTTTGAAGCTTTGAAGTCGAATTTGAGGGCTTGCTCGATGACAATCTCGCCGGGGCCTTCCAAAACAACTCCAGCGCCGCACGACCTCTCGTTCGAGGAGCCATCAACATATAAGATCCATGATGAATGTTCGGTCTCGGCTGAAGAAGTAGTGAGTTCAGCTGCAAAGTCGGCGAGAGCTTGCGACTTGATCGCTCCGCGTGGTTGGTACTGAATATGGAATTCGGATAGTTCGATCGTCCAACCGATCATTCGTCCGGCTAAATCTGGTTTAGTGAGGATCTTTACAATAGGGTAATTTGTCCGAACAATAATCCGATGATTCTGAAAATACATACGCATTCGTCGGGCGGTAATGATGAGGGCCATGGCTACCTTTTCGATCGTCTGGTATCGGATTTCGGCGCCATGAAGGGCGCGGCTGACGAAGTAAACCGGCCGTTCTTCAAAATTAATTTCTTGCACTAAGACTGAGCTGACGGCTTCGTGTGAAACGGCGAGGTAGACTATGATGGGTTCTCGTGCGTCCGGTTTCTGGATGACCGGCGGGGTTGATAAAAAAGTTTTCAAATCGAGGAAAATTTCCTCACATTCGGTCGACCACTCGAAGCGGAATGCTTTTTTCAGTAGTCGGACGATTGGCCTCGTTCGTTCGGCGAGTTTAGGAACAAATCTGGATAGTGCGGTGAGTCGGCCGATAAGTCTCTGAATTTCCTGAATGGAGTTGGGACTTCGCATTTCGGAGATAGCTTTGCACTTCTCGGGGTTAGCTTCTATGCCTCTATGAGTTAGCATAAAACCTAAGAACTTCCCCCCTTCGACGCCGAACGCACACTTGTCCGGATTGAGTCGCATCTGGTGTTGGCGGAGGGCCTGAAAAACTTCTTTTAGGTCGGCAATATGTTGTTTGCATGAGTCGGACTTGACGACGATGTCATCGACATAGACTTCAACATTCCTACCAATCATGTCGTGGAATACGTGGTCCATTAGTCTTTGATAAGTGGCTCCGGCATTTTTGAGTCCGAAGGGCATTACTTCATAGTAGAAATTGCCGGAATCAGTCATGAAGGCCGTCTTCTTCCGGTCGGCCGGGTGCATTTGGATTTGATTATAGCCAGAGTAGGCATCAAGGAAGCTGAGGATGTGATGCCCGGCTGCACCGTCGACGAGACGATCAATGGTAGGCAGAGGATACGAGTCTTTTGGGCAAGCTTTATTGAGGTCTGTGTAGTCAACACACATACGCCATTTTCCGTTCGCTTTCTTCACCATAACCACGTTGGCTAGCCATGTGGTGTAATGGGCCTGCCGAATGAATCCAGCCTGTAACAATTTGTCTGCTTCCTCACGTGCGGCTTGACGTCGTTCCTCGCCTATATGTCTTTTCTTTTGAGCTATTGGTTTAGCTTCTCTATACAGTGATAATCGGTGAGTGATAACCTGTGGGTCTACGCCAGGCATATCAGCGGCCGTCCAGGCGAAAAGATCGGAATTTTTAACAAGTGTCGTCCCGATGGCCATTCGGTCGTCCGGTTTCAGCGAAGTACCGATGTGCGTAGTGTGGCGATCATCGCGAAGCGGGAATGGATGCAAGTCTTCTCCTGCTTCCATACGGGGATCGTCCATGCGAGGGTCGAGGTCAACTAGGGCTATCATTTGACGACGGGACATGTGTCGTCCGGAACGCCGTGTGGGGGAACGTCCTCGTTTTTGCGGGACTCGGTCGTCCGTATTGGTTGTATAGAGTCGTCGAGTTGGCTCACTTTTCAAACTTGCTACATAGCATTCCCTAGCGGTTTTTTGATCGACATGGATGGTTGCAATGTCGTTGTTAGCCGAGGGGAATTTCATGGCTAAGTGTGGAGTGGACACAATGGCTTTTAATCTGTTAATGGACGGACGACCGAGCAGGATGTTGTAGGAAGTTTGTGCGTTAACCAGGAGGTATCGTACGTTTATTGTTTTATGGAGGCCGTCTTCCTCACCAAAGGTTGTGTACAAGTCTATGTACCCCTTAGTATCGACCCGTTCACCTGAGAACCCTACAATTTGTTCGTTATAGGGCTGAATATGTGCTTCTGGGATGCGCATTTTCTTGAAAATGTCCCAATACAATATGTCGACCGAGCTACCCTGATCTACCAAAGTCTTGGCAATTGCGAACTTGTCAATTTCTACAGTGATGACCATGGGGTCGTCCTGGGCTGGATCTATGGCTGTAAAGTCTTCGTCAGTGAAAGTAATCGGAGGTATATGTGGACGCTTCCTCGTGGTAGCATGAGCGGACTGGATGTCACGAAGATGTTTCTTTCGGGCGGAATTTGAGCACCCGCCACCGGCAAATCCTCCAGCTATATAATTTGTTTCGTGGTTCGGTTCGCCCAAGTTAACGGGTCCAGCAATCATGTTGATGACTTCGCGGACTCGTTGGCGAGGTCGGGCGTTTCGGTCGGGACTTGTGCTACGGGGGCGTGTACGCCGAACGGGGCTTTCGCTGCGTTTTCGCGAAGTCTGGCTACGGTCAGTGTGGCGTTTGTAATCGTTACGGTACGACCGGTCGACACCACGGGAAGGACGGTCAGTATTCCGTGGTGGGGATCTTGAACTCCTTGTCCTCTTGACGAACTGCCGTAAATGGCCAGCTTGGATGAGTTCTTCAATTTTATCCTTCAAAGCTTGACATCCTTCGGTCGTGTGACCGAAATTCTGATGGTATTGACAACGCTTAGCAGTATCTGCATTCGGTGGTGTTTGATACTGCTTCAATGTCGGGATTAGGTCCGTTTGTAGTGCTTCATCTAGGGCTCGTCCCCTCGGCACAGTTAAAGGGGTGTAACTGTTAAACCTGGGGATTCGGCCTCCCCTATTCCGGTCGGACCTCAGAGTGGTTCGGACGGTTCGTTCGGTTTCGACTTCTCTTTCTTTACTTTGGGTTTGGTCTTTATGGGCTCCGAATCCGACAGCTTTGAACCGTTGATGGTAATCAATGTGTTCTTCGATTTGCATGAATTTGGTTGCTCGAGTTCGAAGGTCCTCCATGTCTTGAGGTGGTTTCTTGATGAGACTTTCAGTGAAACGGCTCGGTCGGATGGCCGAGACCAAATGGTGCAATGCAACCTCTTGTTTGAGCCCTCGGATGTTCATGCATGCTTTGTTGAACCTATCTAGAAAGGTTCTAAGAGATTCACCTTTTTCTTGTTGTACCGCTAGGAGAGACATGGAGGACATGTGATGCGGTCGGTTAGTGGCATATTGAGTGGAGAATTTTGCGGCTAGGGTGTCAAAATCGTTAATGGAGTTTGGAGGCAGCTCTGTGAACCAGGTAAGAGGTTCTCCCTGGAGCGACGTGGGAAATACTTTACACCACACATTGTTATCTGTGGTATACAAAGTCATTTGCGTCTTGTAGACATTTAAGTGTTCGTCCGGGTCGGTCGAGCCGTCATAGAGTTTAATGACGAGGCCTCTCCATTTGTCAGGAAGTGGAGTGGTGATAATTTCGTCTGTAAAAGGATGACCCCTTTTCCTTGACTTTCTTTCGACTGTTTCAGCTCTGGAAGCAGGATTGGTATTGGCAGGTGTAGGTATGCGAGAGGCGGTTCGGTCGGCCATATGGGATTGACCTTCTCGTTCGGGATTATCGACCTGTTGTTGGAGTCGTGCATTCTGCTCTCTTAATAAGGCGATTTCTTCTTCTTGGCGGCGTCTATCTTCTTCTTGGAGGCGTCTATCTTCTTCATGTTGACGATGGTCTTCCATCCCCTTTTGTCGCAGTTCCTCCATCTGAGCTTGGAGGATTTGAATCATAGTCATCTGTTCTGCCATAGCGTCGTTGTTGTTTCTTGTCGCAACCATTATAGCTTCAAAAATTGAAGATTTGCCTCGGCCCCACGGTGGGCGCCAATTGTACCTGAGTGGAGAGATGGGGCCCAGGCACGGTCGGTTGACGTGGTGCAATTGCTGACGTGTTGACCTTCTTCTCCTCTGGTCGACTGTCCTTTCTTGCTGTCTCCTTTGGTCGGTCGTCCCTTCGTGCTATCAACTTCGGTCGGGCGGGGGAGGGTACCTGCGAAGGCACTCCGACGCTCAAGTAAGTATGAGATTCTAAGCGCAGTTTCGTAAGTGAATGAAAACGTACCTTTCTCTGGCTTGAGCACAGTATTTATAGGATTGCCTAATGGGCTTTCTATCCCTTGGGCTCAGGGTGGTTATGGATATGTCTTGTCAGTCGTGCTCCGGAATACCCGGGGAACATATCTTTTCTAAACGCATATTCCTTATTCTTCGGAGGTGTATCTTAACCACCTTAGCTTGTCACATAAATGCCCTTACATTTATTGTGTATACGGCCGGTCGGCCACGTGCGTTCGTTTCCATTTAGTGCATAAGGCCGGTCGGCCACGTGCGTTCGTTTCCATTTAGTGTATAAGGCCGGTCGGCCACGTGCGTTCGTTTCCATTTAGTGCATAAGGCCGGTCGGCCACGTGCGTTCGTTTCCATTTAGTGTATAAGGCCGGTCGGCCACGTGCGTTCGTCCGGTGCCTACCAGTACAATGGTATTCTTTCGTCAATCATCATTTCAAAATACTTACCTGCCTCCTCTAGTTTTCCCTTCTTCTTACAAAAGCCATGAATCAAGACAGCATATGTAGAGATCAACAATTTGAGCACCATGATATATGTATGGATCAGGAAGACAGTTATCTTTTTCCATTTTAAACATTAACCTGAAGGCCCTATTGACCTCACAATGATCACAATGGTAAGCTTGTATTGCATTATAGCTCCAAATGTCTGGTTTAACTCCTCTTGAAATAATTTCATCCAACAATTGATAAGCCTCTTCCACATGTTCATTTATGTTTTATAATACAACTGTATGTAAACACATTAGGCAAAAGGTTGTACCTTCTCATTCTATCAAGAACCCTGAAAGCTGATTGCAAATCATTTGAATCGCAATATGAGTGAATGAATATCGAATAAGTGAAAGCATGTGGTCTCTTTGACAACATATCATGAAAAACATTTTTAGCTTCATCCACAGGATCACCATTGCAAAGAGCGCCTAACAAACTATTAATATCCTAGCAAATTCACTGGACATCCTTGTTCAATCATTGCTTCAAACATCTCGCAGGCTATATCCGAATCACCAATCTCACCTCACCCACTTATCAAAATGCTGTGACCAAAAAGACATTCTAAAGAATGTGATATCAATTCCAGCACCGGGAAGGATTCAGTTTCGTTGGATGTACATGTTATATGTGCTAGTGGACATAGCACGCACAACTTGCACTCTTCCCTGTTTAGACAACATTATTATAAAACACCAATTCATGTGCAAAACAAGAGGAAAGAGTTTAAAGTATTTTCTTACTAGCATAGATACATCAAACTGCTAAAATTAACATGAAACAATTCTCATAAAATGCAAAACGGTTTAAAAAAAACCACTCTAGTACTTGTACCCAGAGCTTAATCAGCGCATTGAAAGCGTATTAACTAATCATGAGCACTGCCGTTCTACGGCCTTTTCTGAATGTTCCCCTGTCAGAGCAAAGAGATCACCAATTCACATCCTTACCTTAAAACGACAACGAACTGTCTTTTTTTTTTTCCTTACTTCTTCAATTTAATATAATTGTTTTTTTTAGTTCTTAAAAAAAATTACAGTACAAAACACAATTTTTTTTAGTCTTTAAAAAAATTTGTTGAAATTAAAAAATACAATGTTCATCCATTTGGGCAACTCTAGAAAACGGAAGTTACAATACATGACTTATCAAAACAACTAAATAAGTAGTAAGTAATGAAATAAATTTTCTTCCCACATCAAAAACAGAAAAAATAGAAGACATAGGAAAATCTTTAAGGATAAGTTACCAATAGTTTTTAACCTGAAAAACCCTAATTCTTTTAAATATTAGTTGTCTAAACTAAAGAAATAGATGAAATTGATAAAGGGTATACAAAAGTATATAAAATGTGGACAAACAATACATATAATTAGTAAAAAAGAAATTCTTCTTAAAGAAATTGAAGTAAATTAGTATAGAATATGACTAAACTTGTTTAAACGGTTAAGAAATAGAAGAAAAGAGTATTCAATATGTAAAAAAACTTAATCTCTCTTAAAATAATGAACTATAATTTGAATTTTCGCATCTCCAAACAACAACTTACGTAAACAATATATATGAAAAACTAAGACAAAAACACTAAAAAAAGCAAGAAATATACTTCAATAAATAGAATTAAAGTGAACATTTTCACTCAAATTATTCTAAATTCCTTTTTGAAAAAAACATGTCAAATATATATTTATGGAAACTCTACAAAGTGGTGATATTTAAGCGGATAATTCTAAACTTTTATTAATGATTTGAGAAAAAAAACTTTTTACAAAATTGGATTAAGTTGTGTTGCATGAACACAATTTAAGTGAGAATTGGTGGAGATGAGGAATAAATTTGTTGACATGTTATTTATAAATGATGACATGTTATTGTCGATACGACCAATTGTTAGTATTGTGTACTTCATTTTTATTTTTATAATAAATAATGTTATGGATGTATCTAGTTTTTGAACTCCATAGACCAGGAGACCAACATGTTACACCTCTTTTCATAAATAATCATTTTTTATTTATGTAATAAAAAAATCTCACTATTTATAAGAATGTTTGTTATTTTATTATTTTTGTTTTGCTAAATTTAATCATACAAATTTCTACAATTCAAATAATAAAAAATAGAACATAATTTCATAAACAATATATATTTTAGAAAACCTAATCGATTCATCATGTCATGAAATTATTCCAGCATAAATTTTATAAACCAGTAATTAAAAGAAAATCTTTATTTTTTTAAAAAAAATCTTGATTTAATAAAAAAAAATCTTCATTTTAAAAAAAGCTAAACTTATGTACAATTTCTATTTAGTATAATAAAATTGAAGTTATATTATTTTGCATTGAAATTATGTCACTCATGCATAATTTCAAAAAATCATGTATCATACCCATACTTTTCTCTTTGTTAGCAAAATTGTTTTTTTGTTAAGTTTTCATTAAAATTATGTTCATACTGTGCAACTTAGCCCACTTATATATTTTTTTTTTCAAAATCAGTAAGAAAAATTTTAAATTAACCAATTTAAGTACTTTAACCGATATTTAACATACACGGCCTAAAGCCATTAGATCTAATAATTTTAAATTAGACATCTGATAATGAAAGCCTCAACTTGTGAATAGATATATGGAACCTATTAATTTGATTAAAAGACTTAGGTTCAAATAAATGGATTTATTTCTAAATCCTTTTCCAATTCGCAAAAATCCGTGAATAAGCAAACTAGTTCTGGGTTGCTGAAATAGTTTAATACTTTGTTGCTGAAATAGTACTATAATCAGTAGTATAATATAAACAAAATTCAATTTTATTTGTTTAATATAATGCTATGATTAATGCTGTTATATTAAATGCTTATAAAATAGTGTTGTTATAATGTAAATCCAGTCTTTAAAAAATTATACCACTTTTTTTATTTCTACTTATTAATTTATAATAAATATATAAGTGTTAAATAATTAAAAATAAATAAAATTATTTGTTTAATTATAATTTTTTTGTTATTTTAAAATTAGAAATATAATAATTAAATAGAACCAAAATACATAAAAATTTAAAAAAAAAATGTTATATTATAATATTATAATGATGTGTACATATATGTTCACATATACATAATTTTCTTTAATTATAATTATTTTTTTTAAATACTGAATAAAAGTGAATAGATATTTAATCACTAAAAATTTATTTATTCATAAGGGTGCATATCACAATGAAAGAAAAAATACTATAAAAGAACAATAAAAAAAATAGCATAAAAAGTTATTAATATAATAATAACAATTTACATAAAAAATTATTAATATAATAATAACAATTTACAAAAAATTATATCTATACTTTTTTTCGATGGAGGAATTAGTATATATATATATATATATATATAAATAAAAAAAAATAATTTTTTCTTTCATGAAGCTAAAATTAAAAGATGTATAGATTTATAACATTGATGTTAAAACCTTCAAGTAACAACATATTGTCTCAATATTTTCGGCTAATAAAGTCTTGTAAGAGTCCACAATCAAAGCTGAGTTAGATCGGGCACCAATCAAAATCAAATCAAAATTTCAATACCAACTTAAGATAATACCAAATTAAAATTAAATGAGTAACCAAAACAGCTTAACAAGTCAAAAAATAAATCAATTCAATTATTTGATGTGAGAAAAGGAAAGGGACGGTGGTGGTGGTGGCGGGCGGCATGGGGTGAGAGGAACGAAGAGGTGCCAAGAAAGAAGGGAGAAGAGAAGCAAAGTCTTGTTCGCGGCTGCGCGAATCCAAGTTTCTTTTAGGGTTAGGTTTTACCCGACCTCGTGGTTACAAACCCACTAATTAAACCCGTTAACCCGCGGGGCTTAATTTTACCACGGTCTTATATATGTTAAAAGATGGGATCCCGTGGATTTGACAAATGGGCTTAATTTTACCTATTGTTTTAACATGATTTTAAAATATAAGGACCGCGGACCTAACGGATATGCCGCTGACCCGAGCCCGTTTACCCACCCATATGAATATGACCCCACTCTGCTCTGTTGGATCTATTCCTCAGATTGTGTTTTCTACTCCCTCACCTTCAACTCTTGTCTCTCGCACCCACACCTGTCTCTCTCTGTGCTACGAATATTCCCCTCAGTGAGGTTTTCAACTTCTTTCTTGTCTTTTGGCATACCTTCACATGCATTCTTTGTTCCCTTTCTTCTGCTTCTTTCTTCCATTTTAACTTTCAGATGTGTAGGTAAAATAATGGCGGGAAAAGGAGCGAAGGGGCTTCTTGCAGCGAAAACCACGGCAGCCAACAAGGAAAAAGACAAAGACAAGAAGCGACCTATTTCTCGCTCATCTCGTGCAGGAATCCAGGTTTTTTCCCCCTTTTCCTTTTTCTCCACGTTATTTAATGTCTTTTACTTTCTCTATTTTCAATTTTGAAACCTTCGTCACTCCGTTCATTTCTTCCCTCATGGTTTACTTTTGTTTAGCGCTAAAGAACACAGGGTAGGCTTGATAGATATGAAATTTTCTGATTCACCCACATGCAGTTTAACTATGTGCGTATGGAAGATTTTATACAAAAGGTTTAGGCACAATATATTTATATACATTTAAAAAATATAATAATTTTTGTTTTAGTCAGACCATGGATTTGTTGCTTAGTTTCTAGGTATTTGTCCTATGAGTGTATCTGGTGTTATTTTTTAGCGAATAATCTATCCATTCATGTTCATTCCTTTATACATAAGTTGAAATTTATTTTGAGTTTGTAAGTTTCAGGCTAAGATTTATCTGAAGTGTTCTTCCAGTTTTATTTTTTGTACATTAAGTTTTGTGAAGTTTGTTGCCTTTTACTGTAACAAATCTAAAAACCATACTTATTATGACTTTCGATTTGTTAAAAATGTAATTTTTTCTTACAAAGGTGTGTACCATATATGTATTTTTATATATCTTTGTAACTCTTTTATTTGTTTGGAAATATAGTTTCCTGTGGGTCGTATCCATAGACAGCTAAAACAAAGGGTCCAGGCCAATGGACGTGTTGGAGCTACTGCTGCAGTATACTTGGCCTCAATTCTTGAGTATCTGACTGCTGAGGTTCTTGAACTGGCTGGGAATGCAAGTAAGGATCTTAAGGTGAAGAGGATAACACCAAGGCATTTGCAGCTGGCTATCAGGGGAGATGAGGAACTGGACACCCTTATCAAAGGGACCATTGCTGGTGGTGGTGTCATTCCTCATATTCACAAGTCCTTGATCAACAAAACCGTAAAAGATTAAGTCTTGTGGCTCCTTATTGCATATTACCCTGTACTGAAACTAGGATGTGTTTATTGTGAATTCATCACAGTAGGCTAGTATTATTTCTTTACTAGTTTAGAACTGAGGTTGTAGTGTAAATGGTTTGCTAGACAATGCTTTCTTTAACTGTTTTAGCTGGTCTGTGTTAAGTTTTAACCATGGTGGATTCCTAGACAATGCTTGCTTTTAGATACAATCTGTGATTTGTTGTCTGTGTTGTCCATTTCAACCCTTTAGTTTTGGTGGTTTTATTTTGTGCTTTAAAACTTCTTCTAGGATGGAAGAAACATGTTTAAGACTATGAAAGTTTTAATTTCAAAATACGAAATCAAACTTGCTATTAGTAGTTCATTAGACCAATTTGATTTGATTTTTTTATTCAGAATGTGTACCCAGACAGTTGCTTTTATCTTGTCAATGATTTGGTTTCTCTATGAAAAAGGACTATGAAACTGAAATAAAATAGAATTTGTGACTGAATACTGAAGTCTTGGTTATTTGAATTGTCTAAGAACTAGCATATACTTTAACAGAAGATGAATTTGTTCTTAAAATTCATGCAATTCTATAATGCCGTGGATAAGATGAGGAATTGTTCTGGTGTATAGTAGACGAAAAGTTCCCAAAACCTAGGGTATTCTACCCGCATTCGTAAATAGTTCCCACTATTCTTTGGATCAAGATCTCCAGATATTGAAATACTAGAAAAACTTATTAACATACTTTGTATTGATGAGTAAATAGTATAGCACTTTATATAGTGAGATTCTCAATGACAACCTTTAATCTGTTGTCTATTGAACTGCTTGTTTGGTGAATATTGTATTAAGTTTGTGTGCAAGTAAGAGGTATTAGGTTTTTGTGCATATAAGAAAAATTCCCACCGAGCAGCATCCAGCTTACACCATTCAAAAAGAAAAAAAAATCAACTGTCAAATAAAAAATAAAGTATATTAAAAACTAAAGTTTAAAAAAAGATGTAGTGGATTGCTTTTTTATTCATTTTTTTAAAATATATGATTCAAGTTGAAATGTTTTTAAAAAAACACTATATCTTAAATTTTGATAATGCCATATATACAATTATTTATATAACATTTTAACTCAAATTTAGTTTAGATACATTCATAGGGCCAATATTTGTTTTGTTTAAGACTATTGACTTTTGCTGCTAAATAAGATGGTCTGAGACACAGCAGATTAAATTAATAGTTGCATCACTTTGTCAACGTATTAGTGAATAGAATAATATGATTGATAGTATGTTACATGTTATATTTGTATTTTAATGTAAGTGAAAGATTTTGAGGAGATATTTTTAAGTATAACAACTAATTTGAAGTCAGTGGAATATTTTGAGGACTAAAGTGACATGTTTGTCTTATTGGTGTACTTGAGTGAGTGAGAATAAAGAGACACTCAATAAGAACGGTTGGATTCAATTCGTGCTTTCATTCCAATTTTCTGAACCTATTAGGGTCATTCAAAGTTCCCACTTCCACTGAACTTACAAGGTGAGCCATGACTAATGACTAACTAAAAGAATCTAAAAAATTGGCAACATGGTGAGATTAAAATTCTGTCCTTCAAAGGTGAGTGTTGACCACTTAAAGAATGGGTATTAACTAAAACAAATTGCCAACATTTTGAAAATTAAATTTTCTCCTTCAAAATGACTCCACTAAACCAAAGTACGGTATTTCATGTTGGTCAAATATGCGAAGTACAATTTTTAATGGTTTTGAAGCGTGTAATTACTAAAAAATCACTCTATAATTATCAAGCTTATAATAATCATGTTATTATTAAAAGTGTATCTATCCGTCATAAGGTCAAGAATGTCAAAGGGTTTGAGAGTGTATGTGTACATTCCTTAACCGAGCATTCATTGTCATCAATGACAATTATGAATAAAATGACTTACTCAGTGAGTCTTGATTGATGAATGAGTATTTATGAAGTAATAAATGACAATTATACAGTCAACCCAAAGGCTGTAACCTAAGAGATCTATACATACCTACTCTCTAAGAAGTACAATTTATCTTATTCTATACTCTTAGCTCTCATACTATCAAACACTTATCATCATCTTGTGCTCCTACTGACTTTAACATTAAAGAGTCTTTTTCAGGTGAAGATCTCCCTCTTGTTGGAGATCAACTGAAAGCTCATTCTATTGAGGAATATCTAGTCCTCGTCAAGACACCCTCCGAGTTCATTTCCGGTAGGAACAAAAAGACATCTTCGTCTCACAAAGACAAAAAAAGATTTTGTTTTGAAGAATACATTATGTGAAATTGAATTTATGTCTTACATTATGTGATATATTCAAAAGATAAAAGTCTCACTTGCTCATTCGACTCATACTATAAAAGTTTATATAACAATGTGTTCCATCTACCTTCAACTGCGTAAAGAGTTGTGAATCTGGTCTACACAAAATTGAGGCATGAGATTAATTTTTTCAAGATTCACAAAATTGAGGCATGAGATTAATTTTTTCAAGATTTTATTGGCATGTTGCAGTTTAAATATATGCTAAGTTTTCCTTTGTTGGTGTGATAAAGGAGTTTTAAGTCCTTTTTATTGTAAGTTTTTTAAATATTTACTTTGTCTTTTATTTTTATATTTCTTTATCCCTTCTATATTATATGGTTGTTTCATTATTTTGGTTTCTTGTATTTTAAAATACCTGTTTTTCACATTTTTATATATGATTGTTGTGTCTTGACTTTACCTTGTATATTGTAATGTAATTCCATGTATTATGTAATGTTACTCCTCTTTTTCATATTAGTGGGAATTGTGTGATTGAATTGGTCGCATATGAGTCCCTTATAAGTAGCGGTCTTTTCTCTCTTTCACAACACACCATTGTCTATTTTTCTTCTCTTACTTTGAGTTATCGTACTTACTAGTTATGTAAACCACAATGTACCACACGAGAGGTTCCTGTTATATTTTATGAGACTTGCGCAACATGCCACAAATAAGTCTTTAAGGTTGGTGCTTAACCACACTTTATGAATATATGATGTTCGTGTTTTTAGCCATATTTTGCTATAATATTAAGGACACATGGAAAATGACATGCTCATTGAAACCAACTCTACACCTTAGAAGTCAACACCAACTTTACACCCGAGAAGCCAAACATTCTCTTGCAACACAAACCATTTTTGTGAAACATTCTCACACGTTTCAAAAAAGTGAAGTATTATCCTGTTAGAACTTCTGATGATGGCAATACATGCTTATATTATATTAAATATATATAAAGTTGATTTTGCTACTAGAACATCCAAATCTTGTGTTAATATACATCCACAAAGCACATTAGAAGTTGATCACATGCAAATAAGGTATATCGTCACACTTTGTTTAGCGCATTATCTAATGATATTTTTTTATGTGTACTCTTCCTAAAAAAAGCTAAAACTATTTGTGATTCTCTTATTCTCAAATATACTACCAAAGAATGTGGTTAAACAAGAGTTTGTTATAGAAAAATATTATCACTGGGATAGAACTGAAGATAAAGAAGTCAAAATTCAAACTGATGAATTTTACAAAATACTTAAAGTAGAAAATATTTTCCTACATGATGAATTCCTTTCAGAATTAATGATAGGAAAACTTGTTCAATCTTGGATCAATTACCACCAATAAATGAATAACAATCACAAACAAATTTCCTATTAAATTATATCACTCATATGATTATTGAAGTCACTAGTTGAAAGGAGTGTATTGGTACAGGGTCAAGACATTATTTACTAAGACACTGAAGGTAGAAGGCAAACCAACTTAAAAGAGGTAAAATTAAAAATCTGATGACAAGAAGAAAAATTAATTGAATATATAAACTCACCATAAAAAAGAAGAGGACTCATTTTGTTTATGAAAAGTTAGGTCATCGTGCACCTCAATACAGTCATAGAATCAGGATGACAGTCATCTTATGATGTGTGTCATGCTAGATTGGAGTATGTGAATCCATCATATGTTATTAAATAGAAATGGTTATGATTAATCAACATGCATGACAAACAAAGTAGAAAATATGATATATGTGTAAAATTTAAATTAACTAAGAATACGTGTCATTATGTGAAACGTCAAATTGAACCCCTTTATTTAATTTATATTGATCTTGCTAATTTGAAAGGTAGTAAAAATTACTTTGTAACTTTTATAATAAATATTCTAGATACACTAAATTGTACTCAGTCAAACATAAATATTAAACATATGAGATGTTTTTGACTTACAAAATGAAATCTAGATAATAAATTAAATAGAAAAATTAAAAGAATTATATTGTGATGAATATGTTTTTTCAATGACTATTTTGTAAAAAAATGCGTTATTCATGAAGTAATCTCACCATATTGACTTGAATCTAATAGAGTAGTTGGAGAAAAAAAGAACACGACTTCTAAAAAAATTATGTTTCATGCTTATTAATTATAGTTCTCCTAATAATTATGTGAAACCCTTTTTACAAATTTCACAAAATAAGATATCCTATAAAAAAAATTGATACAACATCCTATAAATCGTGGAAATGTTATCTATGTGATATTAAATACCTAAACGTGAGGGTGCCTCACTAAAACTCACTAAAGTAAGGTTACCTAATCATAAGAAAAACAAAAATAAGTTCCTAAACTTCTAATTGCATGCTTTTAGATTATGTGAAACATAATATTACCTATAAATTTCTTGTTTTAAAAATGATGTAATTGACCATAATATAATAGTAAATACCGAAAACATTGAGTTATTTAAGAATATATTCCCTTCAAAGTTAAGAGAACATGTAAACAATCTATAGAAATTGTTAGTAAAATCACCTGTGAGAATTTAAAGAGAATAAAAACAAAGGAAATAAAACTCTTTTAAGGATGATTTCTGCACTTAAATATGATAATTGTGGCTTGATGTTACATGTATATCATCGTGTTAATCCTTATATCATATCAAGTTACTCTTCTTTTGTGTAAGTGAAAATTGTATGACCGTTTTGATCAAGCATAGGTCCTCCATAAATAAGAGAATCTCCTATTCTCCACAGATTTGTATATTTTTATACTTTTATTAATTCTCTAAATTTCAATATAAACAGGAGCATGTACTCTTCTCCACAATACACATTTGTATATTTTTATATTCTTATTAATTCTGTAAATTTCAATATCATGAATCCTAAATAATTTGGATAACATATTGTAATTAAGTTCTTAAGAACTCATAAATATAATATTTGTATTACCATATATTCATAATTCATAAATTTAATCGAATAAATTCATCTTTTAAGTAAATGAATAATCAAATTTCACATATTAATCATATAAAATGTATGATGTCTTTCATATTAGAGTTTTGAAGTTTACCACAATATGTATAGTTGTGTGTTAAGTCGTGTTTATTGTTTATTAAAAAATTACAAAAGGAAAAAAAATCCTTTGTTAAGTTTCTATATGGACACAAAATTTCTTAAACCCTAAATCTTAAATTTTAAATTCTAAATCATGAATCCGTGAAGTATTCAATTCAAAAAATATTTATTGAATTTCTGAAAATTCTAACACTGTTCTAACACAATTTCCAAAAAGAGAAATACATTAATTTTATAAAAACTTAAATTTATTGTATAAATTTTTATGATTATAAAAATAAGGAACAAATCATTTCGAACCAACCATGAGAAACATCTTTCCACTACAAAAAAGCTAAAACATACTTGTGCACATAAATCTTTATAATCTGTTAATTTCTATAATTCATAATTATATAATATATAGATTCGTGTCCCCGTGTCCTACATTTTAGAAATTATACATATTTTCGTGTTTGTGTCGTATCAGTGTTTGTGCTACATAATATAATAGTATTATAAAATGTAATTCGAGAGACACAGAGAGCATGAGAGACACATAGAGAGCATGAGAGTCATGTTATTGGATTTCAAAAAATTTGAGAAAGAAGAGAGATAAAGTGAGAAAGAGGAAAGAAGGAAAAAACAGTGATAAAATCCTAAAAATTCAAATTGAAAAGCAGTAACCCACTGTCAAAATTAAAGAAATGAAGATATATTTCAGAAAATTAAATTAAAAAGTAACTACACTACTTTCAAATATGTTCTACGTTCTGTTTTAATATATTTAAAAAAAAAAAAAAAGTTATAAATCAAGTAACTATTTCACTAACTACGTGTAAACGTTAAGTATGTAAACCTTAAGTATGAAAGAAACACGATACCACTATTCCCTAATCAGGACCATAATCTTTATGTGAAGATGCTCTTCATGCACTATTTATTTCCATTTTCTTTCTTTATATAAGCCCTTCTCATCTCTCCATTCTCAGCCTCTCTCTCACTCACAAATTAAAATAATGGATGCAAAATTGGTTGCACTGTGCAGGAGTCCAACCCTAACTTCAGCTCATTGGAAACCAAAATACCATTGTGTGGTTGCAGTGCTTCCAAGGTCAGCTGATGAGATTTCAGGAGAAACAAGTAAAACTAAAGTGTACAAAGATACCTTCTTTGGTCACATAGCCATAAACCACATCTCAAAATGCCTTCAAGAGGCAACAGGTTCAGGGGTTTCCTTCCCTGTTGATCAATTCATACACCCTTCAAAGAGTTTGTAATATTTTTCATTTTTCTTCTTCTTCTTCTTGATTCTATGTATGTATATGCAGGACTCAGAAACAGTAAGAGTGGGTATGAGAGCCTAGTAGAAGCAGCTACCATGGCTTCGCAGAATTTTAGTCCTATTCAACAGCATCAAGTTGTCACTAAATCACTTGATAGAGCCTTCCCCAAGCCAATGCTTTTATTGGTGAGTTCTTTATCCCTTCTTTAAGAAATAGAAATGCAAAGATGAAAATAGAAGGGATGAAAATATTCATTTTAACTTTTCCTCCTACTTTTTTTTGAAAATCTTTCATTTTGTTTTAGTTTTCACCTTTTTTTATGTGCCTATTTCTTTACTTTACAACAAAAGGACATGAATAGATGAATTGATTTGTTGACATATGAGATCTAAACAGTAGATTTTGATTTAACTAAAAATAAAAATAAAGACATTTCATAATATATAATATATAATATATAATATATAATATATAATAAATATTTATAAATCGATTCTATAAAATGGAATTAGATATAAAAACTATTTTTTTATGGTATCATAATCTCTTAAATTATATTATCAAAAATTTATTTGTCTAATCAAGTTATTTATAAGTTATTTATTGTCGAATCATAGAGAGAACTAAACGGTTGAATTGGGTGAACTCACATTAATAATCCAGATTTTTCCTTGTCCCATGATTGGTGTTTTTCACTCTGCCTCTTCCACTTGCAGTTGCTTGAAATGATGGAAGTGACGAATAATGAAACAGCGTACATTCTATAAGAAAGACCATACTTGAGTTCACTTCTCCTTCATCCCATTTCCACAATACACTATTTAGGGTCGCATGATGTGTGTCCACTGGTGCTATTAACTATTTAGCCAACTATTTTTAACCTCTTACAGCACTGAAAGATCAGTATTTTTATTTGATTAAATTGAGAACTATTTAGCTAATTGAAAGTTTTAACATGTTTTTCAACCAGTTCCTATCTCATCAGATTTTAAGTTAACTTTTATTTGGAATGGCTATATACACAATAAAGAATTATGAGTAGTGACTAAATGTTGTCTTGCATGAGGAACGCAGATAAAGAAAGTGTTACCAGAGTCTAAATTCACGAGGACGTTGTTCGCCATCTTCACCACTTTGTTCTTTGCATGGTTAGTAGGGCCATCTGAGGTAAGCAACCCAACACTTGTATGTATATATTTTAATGATAAACATTTGCTACATGCTATACATAGCTTAACAAAATTCCATTAAATTTATTAAATATACAACAACACATTTTGGAACAACACATTTTGGAGAATAACCATGACAAAAAAATGTGTTTAATTTCCGACTAAGTATTAGTTTTATTATTAAAAAATTATTAAATAAAAATTAATTTTAAAAATTAAAATAATGAGTTACTATTTAACTAAACTAAATTAGAGACTATTTTATAAATTAAAAAAAAATATTAGTTACATAGCTATCTAACCATTAGTTTAATAAAAATTTATAAAATAATTTCTAAATTGATATCTAACCATTAGTTACCTAGCTACTTACTACATTATATTCTATATTAATTTCTATTGATCTTTTAGAAACTAATTTAAAATATAAAATATTAGTAGCTAAAACTTAATTAATTAATTTATATATCAATTTAAAAACTATTTTATAAATTTTTATTAATAATATAAATAACTTAGTTACAAATAAGTTTTTAGTTTCTAAAATAATATCTAATTTAGTCAATATAATGACTAACTATTTTTTATCTTATAAATTTGGTTGTTATTTAATAATTTTTTTTGTAATAATTCATAATAAAATCGTCTTATATATGATTTTTTTATATATTTTAAAAATATATAAATCTTATATAATTATATAGATTTCTATTGAAATATTTTCTTTTTAAGGTTTATATAAAAATAAAAAATATAATTATCTATATACTTTATCAGACAATTACTTTCTACAAAATTTTAATAAAATTAATTTTAGATAAAAATTTAAGTATATATAATTTGTAACACCCCCAATATGCACTATATAATATGTTTTAAATCCAACAAAATGTCTATACAACACATATGGTATTTCAAAATATGTTTATGGTACCCACTTAAAACTTATATAAATACAAAATATTCAAGTCAAATAAAATGACTATAGACTTCTAGATGTTCATGTACCTCCACATGTATATGCTTGTGTACATAGTACAGTCATTACAATTCACAAAGTAGAAAGCAAAGTAAGGATAAGCTTATGAAATAATGTTATAACATAAGAAAGTATAAGTTAAAAGAAATAATTACATTTGAAATTCATATACAAACATAGGTATACAAAACTAATGTATCAAGCACAAAAATTCAATCTTATTCCAATATCAGTATACAATAATCATATAGATCACACATGGATCTTTACATCTAAGATATTCAAAAAATAGATATCAACTGACGTCTTCCATAAGACTTGCATTAATTAGGCTCTACCAAAGATTAACATTTGATTCAATATCCAAACTTAGATTTTCAAGTAAATCTAAATGAAATGACCAGGGTAAGTTCAAGACATCAAATATCATGTGTCTACAGCGGGTATAATGATCTCCCTCTTAATCTACGTGACCTAGACTATCAACAAAGTTAGATGATCTTTCTTAAAACATAAGTGTCAATACTTAATATACAAATCAAACAATAGTCTATACATTATCCCAAATGTATGACCTCATTTTCATAAACATACCATTTAAACATTTCACGAATCAATTTAACATACACACTATAGTGTTTACTTTACACTTTCATATAAGCGTTGGATTTACTTGTTTTAAATACGTAAGTTGCATGAACTTAATCAACTAGTGGTCTTAGAAAGTTATAATCCTTTACAATTTACAAAATGATAAATTTTCAGAAGATTTAATTAAATACCAAGACCAATAAAAAAGAAATTGTGCGAAAATAACTAATGTTGGAAAAATGGCTTAAGCTTAAAGATCTAGCGTTAAGCACAGGGAGTTAGAGCTTGCGCTCAAGAAGATGTGCTAAGCGCAAGATACCATGTTGAGTGTAGAAAGTTAGCGTTTGAACGTAGAAAGTTGGTGTTAGCATATTTGAGGCCCAAGGCACCCTTAAAACTGCACCTAAATCAACGAGAGCCCAAAGGGCTGGAACTAAGCGCGGAGAGCTAGCACTTAAGTGCAAAAAGCTAGTGCTAAGTAGATTTGAGGTTGATAGCATCCTCAAAACTACACCTCAATTCGCTTAAGCGCAAGGGGTTGGTGCTGACTGCAGAGAGCTGGGGCTTGAGTGTAGAAAGTTGGTGCTTAGTAGATTTGAGGCTGAGGACACCCAACAAATTGCACCTTAATTCGCTTGAGCCTAGGGGGTTGGCAGTAAGTGCATAGAGCCAGTGTTTGAGTGCAGAAACCGCATCTCAATCTGTTTGAGCTCTGAGAGCTAAGGATGAGTGCATAGAGATGGCACCCCAAAAATTGCACCTCAATCTGCTTGAACTCAGATGACTGGCATTGAGCACACAAAGTTGATGTTTGAGTACAATTGGGGGTAGAAAGCACTACAAAAGTTAAAATTAGCCTAAATTTGTAATGTCTTGATTTGTATATACAATTATATCTCATTGAAATCAATTTAACAATTAAATTCAAGACTTAAGCTTCGAGAATACCTTTTATAATTGAACTAAATACTTAACCACTTTTCAAATTGTTTAAAACTTCAAACTATGTTTTTAAAGATTACGTATATTTCACTTAATAAAGCAAACCCTTCAAAAAAAATTTGGAACTTGACCACGTTATCTTCACATTTGGATCCTCTAGCATAGGGTATTATTAAAAAGTAAAATCTTGCTTTCCTTACATTAAGTGCTTCTCTTTAAAGCAACCTCCTAAATTAAATGAGTAATATTACACAAAAACCTGGATCTAAAGCAAGTTATCTAAGCATAACAAAATTTTAGTATATGATAAACACGTTGACATGATCACTGTTCTCAACTAACACCGTCAATATTGATGACAAAATTATAGGTAAAAACAACGAATAAGGAATATTTAGAGCACATAGGAACTGTTTGAAAATTTGATCAAGTAGGAATGATCCCTAGTTCTTCAACTAGTGCGAGGTGTAATTAGATTCTAAAATAAATGAGGTTTGGAGGGAGAAAAGTTAGAGAGAAAACATATAATATGAAAAAGAGAAAGAGGGGGAGTTATGTTTTATTAGTTTATAAAATTTTATTAATAATATAAATTACTTTAGATACCAAAATTTTTTTAGTTTATAAAAGAAAATCTAAATTAATATAGTAATTAATTGTTTTTAATTTTTAAAATTTATTTTTTATTTAATTATTTTTTTGAATTTATCATATATTTTTATTTTGTATTATAATGTATGCTATGTTGATGAATCTGAAAGACTAAATCCATTAGTTTCACCATGTGATGTGAAGGTGAGGGAATCAGATGACGAGGGGAGAAGGGAAAAAAATGTAGTCCACATCAAAAAATGCAGGTTAGTTTAGCTTCTACTCTATTTTAAACTGTTTATCTTTTGCGAATAACTCTCTTCAATACCAACATAAAACATTTTAAAGCGTCTAATTTTATAAGTCTTTTAATATTATAGTTCTCAATTCGTAACAAGTTTTTAATGTTTTTGTATATTTTATTAATTTTATTCATGTTATATATTATTACAATTAAACAAAAAATTATTTAATGATAATAAATAAAAAGTGTCTTAATAAGAAAGAACTTGAATTTTGTTTTATTTAAGAGTAAATCTTGAAGTTTTATAACATAAGAGTGAATATATGTGCAGATTTTTAGAGGAGGCAAATTGTGTAGGAATGTGTATCAATCTTTGCAAACTACCAACTCAATCATTCGTTAAGGGTTCTCTCGGTATGCCCGTCAACATGGTCCCTAGTAAGTATCTTAATAACTATTTTTATGAGTTATAAGTATGGTAATTGTAGAGTACAATGTTACAAACTAATATGGTAAATGAAAAAAAATCAACAATTTAAAATATAATTCATAATTATTTAAATTTATATTTTTTAAGTTTATTTTTAAGGTTTTATCTCAAATTCAAATTTATATATTTAAATTTTCAGTCCAAATGATGTAATTGAATTTGGATTGAATATGGTTGAAGGTTATTTAAAAACGACAAGTCATTTTATGAAAAAATTTGAAACTTAGTATTTTACAAAGGTTCTTACACTCATGGTATTTTACGGATGTTTTGAAACAAATGATATTTAATGGAGGTTTTAAAATCCATGATATTTTACTGAGGTTCTTAAACTCATATTTAAAAAGAGTTCTGAAATACTTTTTCTGAGGTTTAAACCCAGAGAACATGTTTCCCAATGATAGTTTGCGGGAAAAACTATAACCCTAAATAAATGACTTAATAGATATTTTAACCTTGCATAATGTAAAAACAAATTTTATTAAAATATTTTTTTTCTTGTAAGGATATTTTATTGCTGATCAAATAAAGAATTTTAATTTTCTACATATTATATTCAAAATTTACAAATTTATTAGGGACTAAAATGTTATTCAAGTCTTTATTTTCCTTAAAAAAATAGAGAGATATAAAATAATAAGAAAATAAATAAAAGGAAAATTAATAAATAAAAGAAAATTTGATTACATTTATAGGAATTGAAAACACGTTTAAAATGTTATGTTTCTTATGCCATGAAATTATTTGTTGGTTCTAAGGAGTTCCGCTAAGAAGTGAAAATTGAAAAAGTTCCACTAGTGGGCAAAATGTTGCGCATTTAACCCAAAATCTAAAACTAAGTGGAAAACGCTCATCAATTCAACAAGAGGGTCCCATTTATTGCATGTTTTTCATTAGGAAATTGGCTCCTAACCATGCCACTAAAAATAGTTGATTTTCTAGAAAAAATATGTGGCAAGTTTTGATTCTCATGTCGTTTATGTAATCAAGAATTAGAATATAGTTTTTGACACAAATACAAAATTGTAACTAGAGTATCATTTTATTTTAAAATGGATCTACAACATACTTTTTTGTACGTAGAACTCTAGACATGCCATCATATTTGTCATGAACCCACAACAAAAAATGAGTTCAGTTAATATACATTATTAGAACAGAATCTGCATTATGCATCAGTCAATTCGGTATAAGCAAATAAGCAAGATTCCTACAAGTGTTTGACTAAATATGATTGATAAACTTAAATGGGTATATTCATACTCATAATAGTGTTTTGTTTGTTACTTGTATCTTTTGATTTACAGATTTTGATGACATGAGTTGTGAGATGATATTTGGCCAGGAACCACCAGAATCAACAAATGATCCAGCACTCAAGCAACCCTGTTATAAACTATGTAACCTATTTATAATTACACTTTATTCTTACATTCATTCACATGCCAACTCTTATTAGGAACTCAAAAACTAGCAAAAGTTGAAAAATGAAGAAAGAAATGAACTTCGAAAGTTTAACCAACTCGTACTGAATTGGGAGGTTAACAAAGGATTTGATTAAGTTTATAAAAGTAACAGTGGTTTAAGAAGGATCAGAACGTAACTTAATATCGTTTGTTCATGTATATATCATGCAGGCAAGGCGAAGAAAAGTCATGGAACGAATTGCCAGGTTAATGCAGAAGGTGAGAAAAGAGTATAATTTCGGAAAACTAAACTCTGGTATGAATGAATTTAATCTATTTCTTCTATGGTCATTGTTCATATGCAATTTAGAAAAGAGATATTGTTTTTTTATTAACAACAAATAAATAAATAAATATGACCCACTTCAAGAGTGAACCAATTTTAATACATAGCATAGAGAAGAACATACCACTCACCTTACCGTTTTTTTTTTATCAGCAAAGAATTAATTTAAATTAAGGGGATACAAGAGGGGTATCCCAACCCTTTACACAACCCAAACCTTATTTTCTACTCACGCTCAGAGATCACCACTACATTTCTAAGACAACAATGATGCACAACTTCGGCGATCCCCGACTACATACGCACAGATACTGCCTTGTTGGTCACGGTGATGATGCATACCTTCGGCGACCACCGACTACACAATGCTTTATCGACTGGCGATCATATTGGCCTTCCACGTGTCCTCATCCACATCGCCCCTCACTTCCAATGACCTTCTGTTCTTCAAGGACGGCAATGATTCACAACTTCGGCGATCACCGACTACGTACGAGCGGAGATCGCCGCTTCATCGTTCGGTGACAACCGACTACATACACACAAAGATCGCCGCTTTATCGACTGGCGTAACACACTCACCTTACCACACAAAGAAACACACACCCAACAGAAAGTCTAAACCCTAAACCCTAAACCCTAAAGTCTACGTCTAACTACTAAACAAACAATCTCAACCAAACTGTCAAATTAATAAAACTTGAACGCCTACCATTTAAAGCCCCCTAAAAATCAAACACCTCTCAACCACACAAAGAAGACAACCCAACCGGTCTAAAAGAGTCACAAGCTTTTGATTGAAAACATACATATTAGGGGTTCAATGCACGAGAAGGAGAAGCATAATGAAAGAACTTTAGAAAAATTTCAAGTCAAAACCTTTAATTGAGTTTAGGAGAAAATTTCAGAATGGTCCAATACTCCACCTCTAAAAATACAGTTGTTTTTATATCTCCAAATTTCACTTATCAACGCAACAACCCAAATACTTTCCAAGATTATATTAATTGACGTAAACGCATCGAGTAACTTAAAACTGAACAAAATACAAACCATTCCAAATTTCACTTATCAATGCAACAACCCAAATACTTTCCAAGATTATATTAATCGACGTAAACGAATATTTTAAACTAAAAAAAATGCAAATCGAATTTAGGATTTAGGGCTTAAGAGAAAAATATGAGTAATCATTTGCCAAATTTCAGTATGAATTATTAGGAGCATTGACACTAGATTGTGCATGAAAATTCAGAACAACCCAAAAGCTTCTAAATTTGCATTGATTTTTCTTAACGGGATGATGAAATTAAATTTTTGAAAATGAAGGATTAGAAGATTCTTGTGCATGTATGTAGTGAGGATTGAATAGGGAATGACATCATAGTTGGCTTTGGTTGTTGTGTTCTAAAACCTAACTAGTTTTGATTGTAGGGTTTGAGGTGAGCAAGGAAGGAACAAGGGTGGCCCACATTTGGTGTGATGACAAAGCATGAGAGTCATGATGAATGGGTTTTATCTTCTGGTTAGGAAAACAGTTAAGTGGTGCAATGAACTTTAAGCCAATAACATCTCATCATCGTCATTTCAACAGTTGGAGTTGCTAATCGGTGGTCAAGTGTGTAGAAGTATAGCAAGTGGAGAATCGAATATGAGTGCAACACATTGCACCTAATGTAATGTCTAATAATAAGTGTGTTGCATCAGAGTGATGGAATTGGCATCTATAATAATACTGTGATGGACATTCCCATATGCAAAGTGGGAGTACATGACCTAACTCACCAAAGCCACAAAACAAATAGTTTCCTAAATTCTCCTACTACTTCAACAGCTACTAAAGGGTAAAGAAGGTCGATTTAAAAATAAATATATATAATAAAAAATAATTTACAATTAAATAAAAAAAATTAAAATAATAATATTGAGATTATAAAATAATTTTAAAAAAATTGAATTATCAATATATTATTATCCACTGCTAAATACTAAATACTGTTACTTTTTTCTTCTCACAACAAGTTATGGGAAATTATGCTTTCCACAACACATAGAATTATGTATAATTCTTGATGTCGTGATCTAAAAAATATATAATAAAAAATAAACTTATAATTAAATTATATGAGAAAAAAAATATTATACATAAACCACTACAAGAAAATCATTAAATAAAAATTAATTTTAGAGACAAAAAATAATTAGTTGATATAGTAACTAAATTAGAGACTATTTTATGTACTAAATAAATTTTTGGTTTCTAAATTAGTTTTTATTATTGTTAAATGGTTTCTAAATTGTTATCTAATTAGCAACCAAAATTTTTGCTACCAAATTTAGAATCTAAATAATTGGTAGTTAATACCTATTTAAAAATAATAGAAACTAATTTAGAAATCAATTTTTTTTTAGTTTTTAAAATGGTCTCTAATTTAGTTACTATTGTAACTAATTATTTTGGTCTCTAAAAATGGGTTTCTATTTGATGATTTTCTTTTAGTGGACCTCATATTTTTCTATACTTTCACTTAATAACTAATAATATTATTATTTTATTTTAAAATTTTATTTATATTTTTTATTAATTGAATATAATATTTTATTATTTAAAGAAGTTATAAAGTGAAAATAAATAAAAAAATATAAATTTCAAAGTATATTCAATTAATAAAAAAATATAAATAAAATTTTAAAATAAAACAATAATATTATGGGTCGTGGGAGTGTAGGAAAATATGAGGTTAATGTATCATTGTCAGAAATTACAATTTTTATCTATAATTTTATTCTTGTTTTTTATATATATTTTTTTAAAATATTTAGTATCTGCATATGTTTAACTTTGTGCTTAATGTTAATTCTCTAATTAGCATATTTTAATTTATTAAATTAGGTTTAGCGATACTTTAACTAAATATAATAGGCCTAGACTGCAATCAAATCAAAAGAAAAAGAAATTAAGAATTGAATTAATAATGTGAATTTTTTAAAAATCTAGTGGGAAAAAGGAATAAAAAAAAGAGTAGAAAGGAGATTAAAATTGTATTTTAACTTTTATCATGCACCTTTTTCTTTTACTATCATTTTCTCTTGTGAACTAAAAAAATTTAAGTATGTTTTTAATATTTTACATATTTTTTTAGTTCTTGAAAGATTTGAAATTAGTCTTCTAAATAATACAACTATTTTTTAGTCTTTTAACAAAAATATGTATAAATTAGTAGCTAAAATAAGAGTTTTTTTTTTCCACTCCATTAATATTGTTACTTCCGTGGTAAATGGATCATCAATTGTTACACATGATTAATAATCTGTAGTAAAATAAGATATTTATAATTAAATATATCAGTTTATATTTTTATTTATTTGTAAAAGTTCATATATTTTTTTGTTAGTTTTTTAAATTCTTATTAAATATCAAATGTTGACCTGAAAAGAGACCACAAGTTTTTTTTTTAAAATTTGATAAATGAGAGGAGGGAGTGTAGAGTCATTAATAACATGTTGCATCTATGAATTAAGTAACAATAATACAGCAGTGAGGAAAAAAAATAATAATACACTCTTTTTAGCAACTAAATTTTTGCAAAAAAATTTAAGAGAAACACAGTAAAAAAAATGTATTATTTAGTCGAGTGAAAATTAAAAAAAGAAGTAACAAAACAGCATTGGCTTGTTTGAATAAATGGAATAAAATAATAGAAAAAAGGTTTTTTTTTTTTTCTATTAGCTCGTGACTTCACACTTCCATAAATTCCAAAATTCTAAAACGTCCTTCACTAAAAAGTTAAAAAATAAAAGGCATTGACAACTTTTTTATGTTTGATTGGTGAGTAAAGAGAGTGTGTGGGTTGAAGGTGGTAGTGGTGGGTTGTCTTAACAAGTGGTCGTTGGCAGCCGTTTGAGGTGGTGGTGCATTTTTAGGTGAGTTTTTAGTTTCTTTATCAATAATTGTATTGTAAAGGTATTATGAATTTTTTATGTTCTTAATTTCTGTGGAAATATTTTAAAAATTTATTTTGAATTGTATAACAAAGAACTTATCCTTGAATCCATATTAGTATTTTGGCTTACATAATCCATAATACATCTTTGCATTTCAGATTATATAAGTCGAAATGTTAATCCGAATTCGGAAGTGAGTTCTGAGTTATACAATTCATAATAGAATTAGTGAACTTTGTAACTTACTGATTAGGTAATACGAAAATGTACTCCATCCATCCAAAATGTAGTGAAAATGATGATGGTTTGATTTTTTATTACATAATCCAATTGATTATCTATGGTATGAAATGACTTCTAGATTGTCTAATCTGAAAGATAGTTTGGAGTTATCAAATGACTTGTGGATTACTCAATCTGGAAGGTATCTTTTAAGTTACTAAATGACTTATAGATTATCTAATTTAGAAGGTATTTTTGAATTATCAAATGACTTATAGATTATCCAATCTGACAAAGAAATTAAATGCGGGTTTTTTTCACAATCTGATACATGTGTTTACCATATTTGTGAATGTAATCCAAATTCAATCCACTTCCATTTTATCCTTCCCGTTTCCTTAAACCGAAAAGTATGAATGACAAAAAAACAAGCAACAACCAAATAGCACCAAATATTGCAACAAAACACTTAAAAAATGTAAATAATCACCTCTACAACCACATAATCACAAGCGGAGAACAAAAAGCTTTTCTGCGAAAAACCACCACAAATAGTCTTGAAGGTACGAAGGAATGAAAGAGACCGTGGAGGTGCCACAGGCTGAGAGGAGAAAGAGCTTAAAGTAAGATGCTTAGGGTTTTTTTAAAAATTATTTATTGAAGGGTATAACAGTAAATCCCTATAGGTACCTGAACAAGTCATCGGATGCAGGAAGAAGAAACCCAGAAAAGAGTATGTTGAGCAGATAATTTAGCCCAGTCTTGTGCATAGTTCAATCACGGCCCACCTTTCCTTTGGGTAAGGTGATCATATATATTTCTTTTAGCACCCCTTACCTTCTTCTTCCTGCACCTCAATATGTGTGAAAACAAATTCAAATTATCCATAAATTAGAAATATTTCAGATGAGACTTATAAAACTTATTTTAGATTATAAAATTTAAAATTTTAAAAAATATTTTAAATTGCACAGTTATAAAATTTATTATAAATTATACCATCCAGAATATATTCAGAATATATTTTTAAATTGTTTAAACTAGAAATATATTATAAATTAAATAATATAAAAATTTAAAACATTTTTTTTAAATTATAGAATCTTAAATTTGTTTTTAAATATAAAATATATTCCTGTGTAAGTGAAAAGATAATTCTAAATTTTTCAATTCATAAATATAAAACACAACTTTTCTTATACCATATGATGAAAAATTAATTTGCCCCAATAGAGAATATAAGCAAGAATTAGATGCAGACTGCCTAAACTACTCCAAATTAACATTTTTTAATACAACGTTTATATTTAATGTTGATATTGTCAAAAGAATCTCTTATTTTAGTTAGACCATAATAGAAAAAATATTTTAAAAACTGTAAAAAGTTTTCACTTTAAAATAATGAATTTGTTTTTGTTATAAATGATGATGATGAAATATGTTTCCAAATTTATGTAAAGGTTAAAATATATTAACTTTTTTCTCAATTTTTAAATTTTTTCTAAAATTTAAATACATTTCCAAGTCTTTTGTTACTAACGATATGATAGATAGTTTTAATATAAATACAATTAAATGCATAACTAACATTATATTAAAACAATCATTAACGTAATTATTTTATAGTTATTATGGAAAAATTATATATTTAATTTTTAGAAAGACTAAAATAATAATAAAAATTGAAATTTTAGGGAAACGCAGAATGTAATATCTTACCCTAATAAGAATATATTATTCAAAACAATGCAAATGTATACTTTATAAGATATTACATTAGTAATTTCATAAAGAATTCAATTGTATGCTTGGTTTTAAATTTTTATAATGATTTTTAAATTCAAAAGGTATAATTTATGACTACATTTAAAAAACAGCTAATAAATTAATTGAAAGTTATAAAAATAAGCGTTTGGATACAATTTCAAAAACATTTCAAGTAATACAATTTTATATTTTAATTATTTCGAGCCCTTTTTAATTTTCGTTTTAAAAACAAATAGTTGTTAACAAATAAATACAGTATAAATGAACTATCGTAAATATTTTTTCTTATTAAAATATTAAGTTTAAATATGAAAAGTAAATAATAAGATCTGACGTTAAATTCTATTTTAAATTGGATTTAAAAAAAAAATATCATATCCAAAGTTATTTTTGACCTTTTTTAATTTTAGAATATCAATTAATATATTTTGAAGAATAATTTGTGGAATGTTTTGAGTCGTTAATTAATTAATTTATTTTTATAAAGGCTAACATGCTATTCATAGAAATTTAACATTTCAGAAATTATCACTTTAAATTCTAACACTCATTTCCAACAGGTTAAAATATAATAAGAAAGAAAAAAATAAAATAAAAATCTATGAAAAAGACTAGACCAATATTCATAGCCTAACAAATTAAACAGAACTATAGTCATATAAGTGTAATCTATTAAAAGAGGGAGGAAATCAAACAAAATAAATATTAAATTTAAATTTAAAAATAAAAAGAAAAATTTATAAGAACTAAAAACAATTCTCACTACTAAAATATATTTAAACTTTATATTTATATACTTCTTTTCTATTAATTTCAAATCATATTTTTTTTCTGTGGATTGTTCTATTTTTCTTTTAATCAACTCTTACCAGCTTCAACATTTTGCATTCAATAAACCATATTTTTAATATTGTCCAACACAATAAAAATAAAAGAATTGATAAATTCTAAGCACATTGTAAATTTTAGTAAGTTTTTAAAATATTGTTTATTTTTCTCTAAATTTTAACTGCTGAATCAACTAGTTGTTGAAGAAGATAGAATTAAGAAATTCTTGATGTCCAAAATCAAATTGGAAAAAATGAATGAAATTTATGATGTGATTGAAAGCAATAAAATAAGAAAATGTTTTATTGATGGTAGAAGTACAGGGTGGTAGTTTATGAATTATTGTCCCATACTGAGTCACGTTGTGGGCATCCTCCCAATCTATTATCCTTACCAAAACATTTGCATTAGCACACATGAATGAATATGAATGAATGAGTGAATATTCATTATATATGAAACAGGATCCTAACAATGGATGCCTACAAACTACAAATAACAAAGCAAAGGCCGCGAGTGCTGCCCATTGGGAAGTTCATTTATCATAAGGCCAAGAAGGAGACAAAGCCTGAGGAGACAACAGTAGCCACAACCCATCACAAGCAACCATCCAAGACAAGGAATGGACAGGTTTAATGAGTTCTTTAGCACCAGCATGTGCCTCTGTGACTGCCACTTCACTTCTCTTTCATACAACCCTACGTGGTTAGGTTTGTGCCCTTTTGAGACAACAAACACAACCCCATCTTCCTCTTGCTTAAAGCTTCGTTTTTTCACTGCTAAAGATCAATCAAACTCACAAATGAAAGTCAAGACCAAAAACCATAATCCTTGCATTTGGTGGGGGTTGGCCAATTAAGACCACTGAGATGTGCCACTGGAATATAAAGACCTCTGAATAAGATATGGGCCATGACCCTCATTAAAAACAAAGTGAAAGAAAAGGGTATGACCCACGTTGGATTCAAAAAAGTTTCCAAAGTCTGCTATGCTGTGGTACCATTATGCTGCTTAGATACCTCCCCACTTCTCACAACCCCACCAAGACCAAACCTTTGCTGCATAATATTATGAAAAAAATAGTCTATATATGATTTTCTTTGGTGTATATGATCTTCTCACTTTTTCTGTTTCGCAAGGAACTCTCCTCTAAAGATTATAGTGTCTGGGAAATTGCATGTTGAATTGTTTTATGATTTGAAAATATGTGCAGCAATCCTCTCTGAGGGCTTCTGTTGGTAACCTCGTGAAGGTGTTAGAGATGTTTCTTATTCAACCATTTCATGAAAAGAAGTCATGTAAATGATTTTTGCATTATTATGTAATCATAATTTGTTATATATATATATGATAAGTTGGTTAATTATTATGGCAATTATAAATCATATCATATCAGCTATGATTTGTGAGTTGATAGTAACTTTTGGGTAGTGTATAAAAATGAAGGTCTGATAATAATATTATGGACATTTGATGGTCATTGAGAGGGTCTTGCAATGCACATGCTCATTGCGGAAAGGTATAGATTGAAAGTTGTACCTGTTATCTATCTATATATCGCCCTATAATTGAGGAAAGAAAGAGAAAGAGAAAGAGAAAGAGAAAGAGAAAGAGAAAGAGAAAGAGAAAGAGAAAGAAAAGAAATGGAGCGATAGATAGCATAGCAGTATGAGAGTGTGAATTATTGGATCTGCAACATGTCCTTGTTGTCATGCTACATTTGAGATCCAACCAGTTACGTTGGATGAAGCGTTACCATCAAGTAGTTAATGTAACTATCCTGTAACTAATCAAGGAACCAACTGATTAAGCAATTGTGGGCCACTGGGTACTTGCTCCATTAAACTCTTCTCTCGTCGCCTTTTCTTAAACGGGCCCAACATTTTGATTAATTATCACGTAATGGAATTAGAATAGAATGATAGGTGAAAGCAGCAGAGAGAATATAAAAAGCATAAATCATGCAAGATATTAAGTATGCTGATACAAAATTATTGGTTTGTGGATGTTACAGAGTAGTATAAATACCTAACCTAGCCATGTGAATGATGTATATCTCATCTTATAGGGTGCTTGTGATACACACCATTTATTGGACATTGATGAGTATAGTGCTGGGACACGTGGTTGACTTGGTTATGGAGGACAGGGAGAGTAGACACTATTGAAACTGAGGGACAGAGGATCCCAGAGTCTTGATACCTCTATATACATCCAGGTTTCTCATGGCATTTTCTGAATCCGAAATATGGGCATCAAACCATTTTCATAGCAGTACTCAAACTGGACAAAAACCAACTTAATAGGCGTCTCCATAGGTAGGTTACTTCTGTAATCTCAAAAACGACCCTCATGTCCTTCTAGGCAAAAATCTATTTTTCAATTTTTCGTTATTCTTTGTCAGAATATAAAAACAAATTGGTACTGGTACAACGTTCAAAAACTAGCATTTGACAGCTTATCATATATTACTAGGTTACTAGCATTTTTCTTTTTATAACATTTTTAATATTTTACAGATTGTTTCAATATATTAGATAGTGGGTACTTCATGAATTATCAAAATGTCATCAAACATATGTGCCAAGTTGAGTTTTTAAACAGGAGATAGGATAGGAGGAGCGAGTGAGACGTTTAGCAAAGGGAGAGGCAAATTCTGTGTATGAATGGAATGGAATGGGATGAATTTCATACAATACGATGGACATTTCTATGATTTCACTGAGCTTTCAATTTTCCCCCCATTTCTATTATGTATTTATTTATATATGCGAAGACTTGTGAATGTGGTGTAATAACAAAAGTTAATGAATAGAAGTTAACAAATTGTTGCGATATATTAATGTCTCATCCAAAGAGTTGATAGATGAAGCAAAGTTTGTTTGTCAGTAGAGTTGCAAGCGATTTCCAATTTGTAAGAAAAAAAAAACATAACCAAAGGTCCGGTCCAAAGATGCTGCACACGCTAATATTAAATTGCAGCGTGGCGCTGCTGCACTACCGTTTGGACCATGCTTTGTAATTGTAAGACCAAATTAAGGGTAAGAAAGATGTAGTAATTATTAATTAGGTTATCGTAAGAGAACTTCCCCGATAAGCAAGCACACATGCTTACTTAGGTTGAACAATTCATATCCATTGGTATTGTTTTTAGGTGTGTTCCACGGCCGTTGGTAACAAGCGAGCGAATAAACAAAAACTTTTTCTCTCCTGATTCATTATGTTTTATGATGCTTATCCTTCAATGTTCAATAGTTCGCCCGCACAACATACCTTATAATAAAAAATAATCCAACCATTCATTCATCTCTAGAGAAGAAAGCCAAGGTCAGATTTGCCTAGATTTCAGATTTAAAATTCCTGATTTCGTCACTGACAGAGTAAAAGTAAAATAAAATAAAAAAAACGAAGCTAGAAAGGGAAAAGAAAATGCAAGCGCGCGAAAAATTTAAACAAAGCGTGCGACTCTTTTACTTTTTTTTTTTAGGTTTGTGATTGGAATTCAAAAGAGGAGTTTCCTACGAAGCGCGGGTAGCTTGTCGTTGTTACATTGAGGAGAAAACGAAGCGAGTTCTCGAATGGTTTCGCCAACCAGATCTTTAAACACGAGACGTTCAATGTCTAACACCACATCTCCCATCTCCACCGGCCATTCTCCCCACCCACGCATCTCCTCCCCCATGTCTTTCTTCAACACTCCGCATATAAACTTGAACAAGTCCTCCGACTCCGATTCTTCTCTCTCACGGATCCTCCGAAACTCCGACCAGATCTTCTGCCTCTGCTTGCCGCACGACACCGCCTTCCACGGCGGCAACTGTTGGTTCCGCTCCAGGATCTCCTGGAGAGTGTCGAAAATCAACCGCCTCTGCAGCGTCGAAGCCTTTGAGGTATCCTTTCCTTTGAGACATTGTTGCTTCTCCAGTAACAGGAAAATGTCGCTCTCTTCCGGCAAGTAACTGCTGGCTCGAAGAATCTCGGATACGTACACGAAATCGCAATCCTCCGACGCTGCCTCCTCGCTGCTGCACAAAGCCGCACTCCACATATCATCTTCTGACTCCGCCGCTTGATCTGCAATGTAATTACATCACATTTCTTATCATCATTAACTAATAAACACAGGATTGATGTATTTAAAAAAATGAAACAAAAAAAAGTGTACATAGTATATGTTAGATAAATAGTGGAGTTAAAAAATTGGGAAGATTCTTTGGGACGGTGAGAGAGTTGAAGAGGCGAGGTGAGTCAGTCCATCCCACGTGATCGTACGATTAAAAACAGGCACCGCACCGCACCGCACCGCAGTGCAGTTTTGAGGTAAGTGACTGAGCCAACTGAGTGATGCCATGTCAACATCCCTGGGATCAAATGATTGGTCCACATTGGTTGGGATTTTTGGAGAGGGAGAGGACAAAGCATACACTGTTCTCGTACTTGTAGTTGGAAACAAACCAAAGGAAAAACAAAACACTAGCAGCTTAAAAGTAAAAGGCCTAGACAAACTATAGATATTTACTTTCATTAAGTTCCGTTAGGGTCCTTAGACAATAGACATGCTAAATGATGACATGCTCCAACTTTGGATATGCACACACAAATAATACGTCACCACAAAATCTAATTTCATTCTGTAACCAATTGCAGCACAAGCTAAGCAGCAAGTTTAGTAAAGAAACGTCTCCCTCAGTCCCCACTTCCCACTTACCTTTGTAATCAATGCAGCGTTTGGTTATCGGGGATGGTGAACACCAGTCGTCCTTGTCAAACGACGAGTCCAGAACTGATACTGGACTCGGTTGCAACTCGTTGGCTGCTGTTATTTCTGCTATGCTGTTCAACAGCTTATCACACCTATCCAGCAGATCTTTCCCTTCCTTGTACTCTTCCAACCTGTACCTCTGCACCAAATGCAGGACAGTTCAATCCAATTGCCACCAATCCCACAAACACCACCAATTAATTAATTCATTAACTCGTTAAAAAACTTACGTATATACTACACAAATTACTATTACTATTACCCACACCACTAACATAACAGTTCCTATTACTACTGGACTGGTTTAGTATAGTATTCTACCTCTGTATCGGGATATGATGAGGTGCTGAAGCTGTTCTCTGAAACTGTGGAAGATTCGTCCTCTGCCCCACCCAAAATTTTCAGCTTACGGTCAACATTTCTTCTCATCCTAGGCGATCCATATGGCACCTGCTGATTGCCTGCATTCCTTCTGGGACTCGCCTTGGGAGAATGAACTGGAGACACAGACACAGACCCCCTTCTCGAATCAATGCTCACTTTCCTCTGCGGTTCCACGTTTTGTTGCTTCCTACGGTTAGGACTCGAGCTTAGTGCTCTGCTGCTTTGACTCATTGAACCCCGTTCATTTTGGTCAATTCTCCGACTCTCGTTCCCAACTCGAGGGCTCCGGCGAGGACTTGACCGGAGGGGAGGAGGAGGAGAATGGTTCCCGGTCCGGTTCACTGATCGGACCGGTTTCATAACGACAATGGGAGATTGGTTGGGTTTGTTGTTGGAATGCAAAAGTCCCTTGAGCTGCAAGGCCTCGAGGATGTGTTTGAGAGTGTGGAGATCCTTAGAAGGCTCGTTAATCCCTCGCATCCGCAATCTCCTTTCAATCTCTCCATACACCGAAGCGGTGTGTTTGGGCTCGGGGAAGAAATCCGCCGAGTCGTAGAAACTCTTCTTAGTCCTCTGCCTGGGTGGATCTGCGGCTCTGCCATTGCTCAATCGGGCATCTATGACAGAGTTATTATTCTCGAGGACCACATTGCTGACCTGAACCGCGCTTGGGAAATTGTTTGAGTCCATGAAACGACACTGTGGCAATGGCAGAGGCAGAGGCAGATCTCTGGACACTCTGGACTCCGACGCGGATCTCTGCAGCTTCGCTACGGGCCCTGGCCTGGGCTCTGAATCGGGCAGGGGCTCCAGGCCCATGAGCTTCGCAATGACGCTGGTGGAACGACGCTGCTTATCTCCATCGTTATCCGAGGGGATCTCGCGCGCGTGAAGGTGAAGCGTTCCCTTCGCGTCCACCATGGCTCTGCTGTCCAGAGACAGTCTAGGAGCCTCTCGCGAGAACTTCCACGAGGACCGTGTGCCTTCCTTGAATTCCAGAACGGGGAGCGCAGGAGAACTCGCCCTTGGTTCGGATTGGACGACCTCCCTGACCGGCGACTGCGCGGAACGAGCAGGTGAGGCAGTGACTTTGTCGGGCTCCGGCGAGGCCTGTGAAAGAGAAGAGAAAGACGGTTAGGTTGTGGGTAGCGTGAAAGATGAAGGTGTGGTGGGGAGTGAGAGGCGTTACCGGAGGGAGGCGTTTGTGGGAGTAGATGCGTTTTCCCGTGAGTATCTGGTTGCGATCGAAGATCTGAAGAAAACCCGCCATGCACCCCATCTGCTTGTGAATGTGTTTCTCCAGGTTCTGGTCGCGTACTATTCCCGTCGTCATTTTTTTTTCTTTTACTTGGTTCAGTCAGTGTTTTGGCTTGGGTGTGACTCTGCTATGTCACTCTCTATAGGTGTGGCCTTTGGTTGATTGTGAAACTTGGTCCATGTTTAATTTTTGGCTACCACTCCGACCACTGTCTCTCTACTCTCATCTTCATGAGATGGAATGGCTTTTCATCACACATCCCCTTCCTCCCGCTTTTCTGCTCTATAAAACGGGCTCTCCACAATTAAACGCCAACGAACAGGACATAAGCCTATTTTTGTCCTTTCACTTTATCCAAAATCACTACCGTGTCCTTCGCTCTTTTTTTTTTTTTTCATTCGGACATCCTCTTCAACTCTCAAATTATATTATTTTGTCAATAGGTTTGAAATTTAAACAAATCAACATTTAAGGTTTCTAATTTACTCATTATTATTTAATTCAAAAATTAGTTATCAAATTATTTAACACGACTAGGTTTATCTATTACACAAACAAAATTCTACCATTCACTTTACTCTTATCTTGGATCATTCATTCATCCGATGTGCTCTAAGTATCTCAAAATAAAGTTTAAACAAATATGCAAAAATAAAGATTATATGCATGTTGTAACAATATTTTCATTTTTTAAAATCATATTAATATTAGAAAACTTAATGATGATAATAAATCTTCCATCAATGATAATAGGATAACCTTAAAGAAGGTATGTAAAATAACTTAGTTAGGGATCCTACAGCAGAGAAAAGATCTAAACAGTTTCCATGGAATTTTATGTTTGTCCCTATTAGAAAAAAACAAGTTAATTTAACCAAGTATTTATAAAAAAGGTGAAAAAAAATATTTTGACTGTTATGAGTTGATGGTTAATAGTTAAATGTGATTGTATAAATAAGGTAAGCATAAGAGAGAAAAGTGAGGAGATAGAGTTTTTTTTTTACAGTTAGATAGTGGAGGCTTTTTACTGTAAGGAAGCGCCTGCACTGCACCATAGCCACCGTGGGCAATGCTCTCTGCCTGCGTGTCAGGTGCCAACTCCCTTGTTTTTTGCGCCTTTCGACCAAAGACTCTCTTTCAATTCCAACTTCATCGCCTCTTTCTCTTCCCTATGCTCCCCAACCACTTCTAACCCATTCAATTCTTCATTGCTCAATCCAACGTCTGTTACGCATCGACCTAATTAACAAAACTCTCATTTCAATTTTATTCCACCAAACTCACCCTACCATCCCAGTTTCAGTCAAAATCTATAATGACATTGCATCGAACCAACAAAGCTTCAATAATCCCAGAATATCTATACATTATTTTATTCAAATCTCATTAAATATTTCTTTCTAAACCATTTACCAGCAATTAATTTTCGTAACTTGTCTAATAGTGTCTATTAAAGAGTGAAGCTTCTGTTTATGACCAATTGTGAATAATATTTATGTAGGTGTCGATTGAGATCAGCAAATACATGTGTGAACAGGTATGTAGGTTGATCTTATCTACATAGTTAAAACCTTAATTAGTGATAAGGTGATATTATTCACTTGGTTAAAAAGTACTTTATTAAACTTATCCTATCAAAATCTATAAAAAATTTAAATTGATAAATTTGAAATCTATATTTATACTTCTTGTTTTTTAGTACAAATTAAATGATGAAAGTCTTCTAATATATAGTAAGAATAAAGTTAGATGAATGTTATTTTATATAAAAAAAATGTTGGTTCTCTTCTGAATGCACTAATTTGTACTAGTTTTACCACAACATATGTTGTGAGTTTTATTATTATTATAAGTCTTACGTCAAATTCAGGACAAATTCACTATTTTAAGTGTATTATCATATTATTGATTTTAAAAGGATTACTTGGTAGAGTTATAATTTACAGTGGAGTTAGACTAATGTTAGAGATGCAGTAGAAATTATTAATTCATACTAAATAGGATATTTGGGTACTAGAAAATCTTGGTTGGATATGTTCTTAGTACAAATGAAATTATTGTCGGTGAGAAAATTAATTTGTCAATATTAGAGTAGAGTATATAAATAACAAAAAAATTAAAAAAAAAATAAAATAAATAAAAAATATATATATATATATATATATATATATATATTAGGTGTATAAATAGTTATATACTAGCTGTATAATGTGAGACTTAGAAGGTACATATCACGTTATAACAAAACAAAATTAATCTATTACTAAAAAATTAGAATTAATTTTTTTTCTTCTGTGTAATGGACATTTGCGAAAGCAATAAACAAATAAAAGAATATAGAAAATAGAATAATGTTACATAGAATTTTTAACATGGTTGAAATACTCCTCAACTTTAGAAGTAACCTACGGGACTTAGTCCAGAAGATGTTTTCGTTATGAAAGTAGGATTACAATATTTCTTTATTTCACTCATAACACTTAATCTCACCTAAGAATGATGAAATATAAACTCTCTCTAGCATATTGCTAAGATTTTTAATCTCACACTGCAGTTGATATCTATGATCTCATTTACTCTATGTTGCTCTTCTCCCTTTCTTGTTTTTCTCTTCATCACAAGTTCTCTTTATATGGAGAAGGATTCAGTTTCCCTATAACAGTCTATTAACTTCTTAACTGAAATTGTCTTGGTCAATATGTCATTCCAGTTGTCATGAGTAAAAACCAAGCTCTAAAACTACTGTTGGGAAAATCAGAATTAATTTTTCTTTCTTGGTCTAGATACAAAATGAGCACTTGCGAAAACAATAAGCAGACAAAAGAAAATAGAGCAAGATAGAATAATGATATTGAGAATTTTTCACGTGGGAAATCCTCCAAAAGTAAAACCCATGAAACCTATAATAGAAAATGTCTCCACTATAAAAGTAAGATTACAATATTTGTTTGTCTCACCCTGTAGGATAACACTTAATCTCATCCAAGAATGATGAAATTCAAAGTCTCTCTAACATCTCACTCAGATTTCTAATCACACACTGCAGTTGATATCTATTATCTCATTTACTCTATGTTGCTCTTCTCCTTTTCTCTTCCTCACAAGTTTCCTTTATATAGAGAAGGATCTAGCTCCCCTACAACAACTATTAGTTTCTTAACTGAAATTGTCTTGGTCAACATGTTGGATAAGTTCCATCTTGTATCAAAAACCAAACTCTAATACCACTGTTAGCAAAATCACAATTAATTATCCTTAATTGTTGTAGATACAAGATGGACACTTGTGGAAGCAATAAGCAGATAAAAGAAAATAAAGTAAGATAGAATAATCACATCGAATTTTTTTCACATTGGAAAAGCTCCTCAACTTGAGAAGTAAAATCCATTAAGATTACAATATTAATTTCTCTCAATCTATGAGGATAACACTTAATCTCACCCAATAAAAATGAAATACAATGTCTTTCTAGCATCTCATTAGGATTTCTAATCTCACACTATGGTGGATATCTATTCTCTCATTTACTCTCTATGTTGCTCTTCTCCCTTGCTTGTTTATCTCTTCCTCACAAGTTTCCTTTATATAGAGAAGGATCCAACTCCCCTACAACAATCTATTAGTTTCTTAACTGAAATTGTCTTGGTCAACATGTCGGACCAGTTCCATCTTGTATCAAAAACCAAGCTCTAATACCAGTGTTAGCAAAATCAAAATTAATTATCCTCTGGTGTAGATACGAGATAGACACTTGTGGAAGCAATAAGCAGATAAAAGAGAATAGAGTAAGATAGAATAATGACATCGAAATTTTTTCACATTGGAAAACCTCCTCAACTTGAGAAGTAAAATCCACTAGGATTACAATATTAGTTTCTCTCACTCTATGAGGATAATACTTAATCTCACCCAATAAGAATGAAATACAATGTCTCTCTAGCATCTCATTAGGATTTCTAATCTCACACTATAGTGGATATCTATTCTCTCATTTACTCTCTATGTTGCTCTTCTCCCTTGTTTGTTTTCTCTTCTTCAGAGGTTCACTTTATATAGAGAATGAGATAGAAGTTTCACGTAAAGAGATAATTGATATTTAATGTTGGTCAGATTTTCAAGATACATTGAAAAGACAATCTTCAAATTTCTTGGTTGAACTTCATATTCTTCTAAGAGAAATAAATCTCAAGACATTGGAATGTCCATCAGTGAATATACTCAATAGATCAATTACCAAGATTCTTTGATCATTATGTCTCATTAATTAAAAATGAATTCTCCACACAATATATTAACCTTAAACTATATTTTGTAAGAAAGAAAATAGTTGGATAACTTATATAAATAATAAAAGTCTTAACCATTTATAATTTTAATATGATTATAACATTTAGTTGTTATCATTTGGTGATTAAACATATCAGTAGTTATGCGGTATTTTAAATGATTCTTGTTCTGAATATTTGGTCTAAAAGAAGCTATGAAGAACTTATGAAAATGGATTTAGTAAAGTTTAATTGTATTTACTCTTTGGGTTCCAAGGCAAAAATGGACATGCCGCAGTCCTGTATGTAGGCCATAAATTAATGTTCTGTTTTAAACCAAACATCATCATGTTATGCTTATGGCAATTGCGCTGTTCAGTACCCACGTTCTCATCTCACCGCTTCTTCTTTCTATATTTTCTTTTTGCTTCTTTCTTAAAATTGTTGCTGCAAATCTCTCTTCCAAACTTCAAGCAAGAAAAACGGTCAATGAAGCGATCACACTTCCAAAGCTGCAGAGGAGCCACTTTGTATGAGCACTCTCACGTTTTAGAAAGTATACACAACTAAATTATTTTATGCTTTTTTAAGCATTTCTTCATCTCCTTCCCTTCTTTTATCTTCTTATCAGAGAATCACTATTAAAGAAGTTTGTGCGATTTCAGAGTTTCTTCTTATTTTGTCAGAAAAAATGGCAGATTAGCATTTTTATGTACTTGAAGTCGTGAACTTCTGAAAGGTATTCTTGGGACTCCTTTAAAACTTTAAGAATAAATTATAGGTTTTGTATTTGAAGTATATATTACTTTTTTGTTGAGTAGCTTTTAAAGGAATGACATTATTTAAGTAGTTCATAAATAATATTGATTAGTCTTGATATTATTATGTTTGTATGAATTTGTGGCTTGGCTCCTTTTAGATTTTTTACTATTGAATTTTTTTAATATGTTTTGCTTATTTTAGATTTAAAGAGTGTTTTGCATTTAGAAATTTGGGTTTTTGACCATGATGAAGTTATTTTTTTTTGCTTTTTACTAAAACGGGATCCGTTTAAAAAAAATTACAAATTTAGGCAAATCGTGCCAATTCGGCACGACTTCATATGCACAAATTGTCCCAATTAGACACGACTTCTGTCATGTCATACTAAAGTCGTGCCAAATTGGAACGACTTCTGCCAAGTCATTTTTTTAAAAATTTTATTGTTTATATATTGGGTAGTAAGTTATGTAATGTTAAAAATTAATTTGATACATAATTTTCTAAGAGTGTTAGTTTTAAGGAACAAAAAATTAGATAATCGTGTATGGATCATGTTTGACGGTAATGTAATACAATAACTTGATTATTTGATTAATTAAAAAATGAATTGAATTTGGAAATAAATAGATAAATGAAAATTTATAGTATTTGGAAAGTCGTGTCAAGTTGGTACGACTTCAGTATGACAAGGCAGAAGTCGTGCCAAGTTGGCACGACTTTAGTATGACATGCCAGAAGCCATGTCTAATTGAGACAATTTGTGCATATGAAGTCGTGCCGAATTGGCATGACTTGCCTAAATTTGTAATTTTTTTTTAAACGGACTCTAATTTGATAAAAAACAAAAAAAATAACCCATCATGATCAAAAACTCTAAAATTTTTCATGTTTGTATTAATTCAATTCAATGAGTAGAAGAGTGGTCAGCTAAAAGGAACACGTGGGAGCAAGAAGTTACACTTCACATGCTTTAAGTAGGAGGAACACATAAATGACTTAAAATGAGAGTTTCAAAAGTTATGGAGGTATGAGATTTTATACAATAACTTCAAAATATTTGGTAGTACAATCCACTCAAACAAAACAATAGTAAAAATATTCCTAATGCAATTTGATTTGATTTTGATTTTTTTAGAATAATACATTGTAATCAAACATAAGAATCATATGTGTTGGTTTCTTTTAAAACATAAAAATATCTTAATTAAACTAAACTCATTTTAACAGTTCCGTTTTGATTGGTTTTACAGTTTTATTTTACAACTTTTTATATTAACAATTTGTTTCCATCTAAATGATAACTTTCTTTCTTTCTTTATAAGTACAAGAACTATAATAAAATACAAAGGCACAATAGTTGTAAACCCTTTTATAACAAAAAAAAACATGATTATTTTGTATTTATAAATTGCAGCATAAATACTAAATATCAAGTAGGATTTATCTCTAACAAGCCTATGAAACCTATATAATATTCGATAAAATTCAAAATATAAATATCAAATTTAGTGTCTCTTTATCAATGAGTGATACTCTCTTAATCTCTTTTTAAGTGTTAGTTTTTTTTATTAAGATTTTAGTTTTTATTTATCTCACAAGATTTAAGAAAATAGTAATTACTCTTTTCTTATTTGTATCATTTACCTAATCTTTAATTAGTTAATATATATATATATAAATGAAAAAAATACTATAAATATCTTAGTAAATTTATGAAAATTTACTATATTTAGAAAAAAACTTAAGTGACTCTAAAAGTGAGTATTCACATCATAACATACAAACCAATTTTTTTAATTTATTACTTGAAAGACAAATTCACTAAGTACTTAAAACAAAAATAAGTTAAATATTGTAAGCATAAAATATATGTAAGTCTAAATTGTATGAATTTGAAGTGATTATTGTTTTGAGATTCTTTATTAAAGTATTTACATTCTTATATTTTTCACATATAGAATCATAATATGTATAAAATATTATCAAATAAATATTTACATGTGTATACATATTAATCATATAATATTTCGAAATATATCCATTTTTATAGGGATTTTAATATATACACATTTCAAAACAAAATATTCAAGAGAATTAAACATTTTCTCTGCTTATTGTGGAGTTCTCTGACCTCTAGCATCATATGCTCTAGTGTAAATACACGACATTCTCCTATAAGAAAAAGGAAACATATAATATTTCAAAATATATCATTCTTCATAAGAATTTTAATATATAAGCATTTCAAAACAAAATATTATAGAAAATTAAACATTTTCTTTACTCACTGTGGTAGCATCATATGCTCCCGTGTAAATATACGATAATTACATATAAGAAAAATAAAACACAATGGAAACATATAGTATTTCAAAATATATCCCTCTTCATAAGGATTTTAATATGTGCACATATTAAAACAAAATATTCAAAAAAATTAAACATTTTCTGCCTGTAGAATTATATGCTCTCGTGTAAATACTCGATAATCACATATAAAAAAAAAACACAAAGGAAACAACAGGGTAAGCTAGCTATTTTTTAAATTTCAAATATAAAAAAAAAACTTAACTTAACAAGCATGAATGCATCAACCTCATGTATTTTCACAAAGAAATCAAGTGTCTATAAAATTCATAATTCATCTTTCTCATGTCAGACTTCTACTAACCCACAACACATAGACACTTGACTCTACTTCCGAAAGACCAATGTATTGAAATTAGAACTCATAGACATGCACCTGCCATACTACCCAATGTGAATCCACACAACCATGTGAATAAAAATATCTCAAGTTCAACCTCTTCCTATGACAGGGTTAATTCATATGATAAAAAAGGTTCTAATTTACATCACAGACAGAATCATATGAACCTCATTCGACTCTCATTACCTCGTACTTTTGATCTATGTGATTCCAAGATACCAGTAGAGTCAGGATCATCCATTTTCAAAGTACATCACAAATCAATATACTACCCTAAAAATCTCAACATGGTATTTTCTTTCCTGGCAATACTATGTCTCGATCACATTTCACATCATTGCATACTGCATTTAACATGTCAATACACCATTAAATCACATCAAAGTTTAAATTTCTAAAAAATTCAATATATATCACAAATTTCACATAAATGCATAAATACTTACTTTTAATCACGTAATTAAATAAAAATAAAATTTGTACTCAGGAACAATACAAATATAATAAACTCGAATTTCATAGGCAAAAATAAAAAATTTAAGTTTTTTTTTTAGTTTGAGCGAAAGTAATCTTGCTTGAGCGAGAATGAGTCTCGCTTACGTTTAAATCCTCTCGCTTTAGTGAAAATCAACCTGAGAGCACCTCATTTTTTATCCCATTTCCGCTTAAGCGCGATTTCCTTTCCCTTGGGTGAAAATGGGTTTTGCCTAAGCGAGATTTCTTATCCCTTGAGCGAAAACAGACCTGAGAGTACCCTATTTTTCACTCTATTCTCGCCTAAGTGAGAATTGTCTCGCTTGAGCGAGATATGTTGAAACCATATATTACACATTTTCATCCAAAGTTTTCATTCAAATTAGTGTATATTCAAGTATATCAAACCAAAGAAGCAATTCCTTGCTATAATTTGGTAGTTACTCTTTAAATCCATAATACCCTGTATATATTTAACATGTATAAATCAAAATTATTCATAAACAAACAATTAAAAATTAGGATTTCGTGCACATATCAATTATATCTTAATACAATTCAATTCACTCATACTAGCATTCAACACTTTTAATTCCAAACAAAACACATTGGATACTTATTCTCATAAAAAAACATATACTATACAAAATATACAAAATCAACTATTTAAATTTAAGTTCAATCAAAACACTACTTTACTCAAAACCAAACAATCCTGCAAGAAAATTTGAGATTGGTGATCACGTCACCCCCACATCCAGGTCCTCTAACCTAGGGTTTTATTAAAAATTAAACTATTCTCCCTTACTTGAGTAGCAAGTGTTCACTAAGAGTTTCAACTTCTAAAAAGCCCAATGACACTTTAACCTACACCAGAAAGTCATGATAAAACATCTAACTAAATCACTAGGACTCTGAGATAACAGGGACTAATCCTGAAGCTAATAGTGTCACATGCAAAGACCTATACTAAAGACAAACCTAATCATATCAAAACTGACTCAAAGGAAAAGGATAAAAAAGAATTTACTTTGTCTAAGATTTTGATCAGCCTTGTAGTCTTTGTTGTTAGGAGTCTAATGGCGGACTCCGATTGTCAATCTGATGAGTGAGGAGATCAAAATGATAGAGAGATGGTAGAGGAAGGGAAAAAATAAGTTTTAGAGAGATGATGATTCTTTTAATCTGAAACTTGAATAACTGAATTTTCTATTTATATACTCTTTTTACTTTATAATAAAATATTTAGGTATCATTTAAAAGATATCAATTCTACTCTAAAACTATTTTCTAGATCCTTGCACTATTGAATATACGAGCTTTTAAATTTTTTATGATTGATTAAGGATAATGTTGGAGATCCTACATCGACTAGAGATGAGTACCTTTCATTGTATATAAGTGGGTGCAATCCTCACCTCATTGAGCTGGTTTTATGGGGTTGAGTTAGGCTTAAAGTCCACTTTCGTAACAGATAATTTTTAATTCAATCCTTGTGAAAGCTTAATACTTGTAACTATTCAGGTTTATGGTTTATGTTTGTCTAACCAATTAGGGTAAATAAATTGGGAACAACAAGTTGACCTATAAATAAATTAAAAATAAACTATATTAGAAAATTGGATGTCAACTACACACATAAAAGAAATTGAAAAGAGAAGGAAATTACACTAAAAGAATTAAGAAAAATTTTATGTGTGAAATTTCTCTTAGCTCATTAATGGTGTTTTTTTTATGTTAAATAAAATGGTTAGCGATTATATATCGACTGAAAATAATAATTTTTCATAATATATAGGTGAGTGTAAACTTTACATCATAAACTTATTTTATAAAGTTAAAGTTAGATTTATTCTGTTCTTAATATGATATTAGAGTTATTTAAAAATCTATTATAACAATAGTGTGTTGATTTATCATATTATCCGCTATCGAGTTTGGAATTATTACTAAATGTATATTTCATAGAAAGTCTTAATAATATATAAGTTGTTACAAAGTAGAAATAAAATGAATCACATGTTTCTTAATTTGTGACATTGTTAATTCAGATAATTGTGATGAATAAAATAAAATAAAATAAATAATAGTAGTGTGCGTATGTTTTATGTAGAATTAGTAGACACTTGGCATATTGTGAACCATGCTTATAAATGCGAGATCAATAATTCCATGACATTGAATTGCAGGTTCCCTAACTCACCCATTTAAAGCAATGGGAAAGTGACATCTTTACATTTTCTATAAAACGATAGAAATAATATTGAAACTAGACACCTCATTTTGCATAATAGAAATGATGCTCCCCCCAACTCAGGCCAATTCTTTTTAACAAAAAAAAAAAAAATGAATTAAATTAAACTGGCTTTTATGGAAGCCTAGACCGTGATAGGACACAGATGTCTACCTCCAACTAATGCAGACACTGCTAAAATCTGTTTAACAACTACTAGTATTTAAGACATTCTTACTACCTCTATGTTTTTATCTCTCTCTCCATTACCAAATCTATATCATTCTAACTCCAATCAAATTCAAAGTTACCACTAACAATTACTACATTTTAACTAACACATTATTCATACTCTACCATTTCATAAACTCATCTATCGAAAGTAAGTCATTTACAAAAGTTGAGATGCTTCCACTTTTTTACATTCAAATGCTCTGATCATGTCTCTCTGAACTCTAGATAAACACTCTTTTTTTATCAGAACACATGTTTGATTAATTGGAATAAGTTTCATACTACCTTAACATAGGTGGAGAAAAAAAATATAAGGAATAATGGTTTGAGATGGTGTGGTACAGGCCATTGAATGAAGTTAGGAGATGAGAGAGTGATCCAATTAAAACCAAGTGAAGTGGGATGAGTTATTTCACTGCTGTCCTCATCACAATTATGACCTGTGCCCTATTCATAACAATTGATCCAGCTACAACTAGAAAGTGATAGTTCAAGTCCTGATACTGCTTCTCAAATTCAATTTCATTTCTGAAAAATAAATTATGTTCTGAACTCCAGAGTGGAGACTCCATTGAGTAGTCTTGTACCCAACTCCAACATTTTGGACAAAATAAATTCAATAATGGCCTAACTTACTTTCCCACAATTGTATCAGTACTGAGTTTTTTATTTGCTTTCTTATTGTTCCAGAGCAATCATACAAGTTCTCATCTAACTAGCTTCAGTTTTTGGAGGGTTTCAACTATTTCTTAATCAATATCTTGTATCTACCAACATTAATATAACATATTTTAAAAAATTCAGTAAAAATGATGCAATCTAGAATGTTATGATAACATGTTGTTATTCTAGTAAAATCTAAAATTGATGAACAAATGTTGTGCAAATAGGATTCCTGTTTGGGAAGAGGAAAATTGCGCACATCAATAATAGTTGGCAAACCTATATGTATAAAGCACGAGATACCAAGTCCTCAATTTGAGCACCTATGGTTTTGTTTGCTGTGAAAAAGTTGTATTTGAATTCATTGAGGAAAGCAAAAGAAAAAAGAAGTATAGATATGCATATATTCACTCCAGTTTTTATGTATACGCAGTTTTTAGCAAATCAAATTTAGAGATGTTGGTCGCTGTTTGCACAGAAGAGAAACTTTATACATATTTTAAAAATATTATTTGGTGAAAGGAAGAAGAAGCCTTGTCTAAGTTATGATTAGAGATGGTGTTAAAACATTGATAAAGATAAGTGAAAGTGGTGCTATTATTAATAATATTACTATTATTATAATAAGTAAATGTGGTCAAGCTGCCATCCCATGTGGTTTGTCCTATTACAACTTTTCTGATTGATCCATGTGACTCTATATATATAAGTTCCCCTATCTTTCAGACCTTCACCCTTATTGGTTACATTTATGGTTCACAGTAACAAAACACTAAATTGCATTGTTCTATTCATATTCATAAAACATTGTAGAAAGACATCAAGTGTCTGTCTTTCTCTTATTATTATAATATGGTATTAATATGTGTAGCCCTTCTGGTTCACTTTTGGCATTTTCAAAAGCACATTCATTTGAAATGGATCTTCACAGTAACGGAAATCTCATTGAAAGACCATTTTATTATCAGACTTATGGTATGAAGATATGCAGAATTGGAGTCACAGACTGAGAGTTACCCTGCAAATGATACGCGTGACTCTCTAACATAAATCTGTTTTAGCCAAAGTAATGCCCTCGCGTGCTGGTATAAAATATCTGTCACTGGAGTGTTACACCACTTAACACAAAAGGGGAAAAAAGGGTTGAAAAATAAAAAGATACAAGAGTGGTTCCAAGTGTGAAGTGAAGGGAGAAAGAATGAGGGGTCCCCATCATCCTCAATTTCCCATGCCTTAGTTATATGAATGTGGTAACTGCTAAGAGAGCTCACTTCCCAATCATCAAACTCCCATGTTCTGTTTCACGCACCCTCTTCCAATGCACACATTTCCCTGCTTTTCAAAATAATTCTTCCCATTCCACTTTTCTTGAGGTGCCAAAAAGGATTTTTCAACCTGCATTTTCCATTATAATTTCTAAATCATGATTTCAGTTAATCAACTTTTTTTGCCACTGCTTAAACTTGTCTTTGGGGATCCCAAATCATGTCAAGCACACAAATATAAAATATTGTAATTCTTATTCAAAAGATGTTTCTGAAGGCATAATTTTCACTCACTTTAGTATAAAATCTACTGAGTTTTTTTTTCGGACATGATAACACTTTATATGTTAGAGAGATTAAAATAGCATTTAACTCGAATATTGCTCAAACTAAATAACCCTGTAATTCCCTAATTTATTTCTGTTTTTTTTTTCTCTTTTCTTTTTTATTCTCTCACTTGAGCTCATTTTAAAAGGACTTATTGCTCGAAAAACTCTATATAAACATTTCTTATATATTACTATAATATTTAATATTTTGTGAGATTTTTCATGTAAATTTTATCTAAAAACCAGTAAGAAATGATTTTTTTTTACAGATTTCATAAAGTATCACAAAATATTCACAGATTTTTTTTTATAAAATGTGAGAAATTTCTTGTAAGATACATAATATGACTTCTTTTTACAAATTCCTTTATCAAACAATTTTAGGATGATTAAATAAATTTTAAAGTTGGTCAAAAAGTGAATGCAAGACTAGTTGAAGAAAAACACTATTTTAATAATTCATTATAGGTTTAATCGTTTATTATTATAGTCTATACATGAAATACGCTTACATTTGCATGTATTATTGGGTGGAGTGATTTTAAGAGAGGACAATGATACTACTGGTATTTTGTTCACAGCCCCACTTAACAATTAATAATAATAATATTTTATTTTAAAATTTTATTTATTTTTATTAATGGAATATAATTTATTATTAAAAGAATTGTAAAGTAAAAGTGGAAGAAAAAGATGAGTGTCAAATTTATATTTTCCTTTACAAAAATTTATTCCATTGAGACAATGATACTTTGATACTGGTATTTTTCTCACATTTCCATCTCTGACAATCGATAATATTATTATTTTATTTTTTAATGTTATTTTTATTAATTAAATATAATATTTTATCATTAAATGGGTTGTATAGTAGAAGCCAGAGAAAAAGGTGAGCGTCAAAATTATATTTTCCTTTAAGAAAATTGATTCCATCTGATTGTTTAAAGGAATAATTTTTCGCACAGCAAATTTGTGAGAATGAAATGAAACAATTCGTAATTTCTACTTCTATGTTTCAATGAATCAATGAAGATAAACCAGAACATACAAATTAACTAGAAGTTTAATTGTTAGTTTTCAATCATAATTTCTACAAAATTATTTATCATGAGAACTCAAATTCTGATTTAATCAAGATGTCGGGGAGTACCTAAATAACTAAAAAAATTGATTTTGAAAAGGGGGCAGTAGCACTCTTTTGAATACATTCTTTTCGTATTTAAAGTTGATTATAGATTAGAAAAACTTCTAAATCTCTCTTCTTGTTTTACAATGAAATTTACTTATAGTTTTATATTTTGAATAAAATTAAAAGAATAAGATATTAAAAAAGTGTTATTTTCATGGTTCATGAATGTTTAAAACATTGGTATGATATGCTAATCCACATTAAAGTGTTTGATTTTGTTAAAGGAATATGCATTGAAGAGGTAGGGGGTGTGGGTGTATCTTATTAATACATAGATGTTAAGAATATGATATTAATATTGTAGAAAAGGTTATTGGGAGAAAAGGATATAGGAATGACAAATGAATGATGATGATGAAGAGAAGATGTGATTGTGATTCCTCTATCTTGGGCTCAGTAGTTGGACCACTTCCAACACTGTTATTCCCTCCCCACCCACATGGATTCTCTCTTTCTTTTATCTACTATATATGCTTCTCCATTTTTGTTCTATTCATTTTTATTCATTCACCTCTTTTGCAACCAACCTACAACCCTGCCTTTCCCTCTCTCCTCTTTTATACAACAATTAAAAATTCACTATCTTGATTCAGAAAAGAGACATTCATCTTATGGTGAAATAAAAATTGTTTAATAGCAAGCAAGCTATATTTGTTTGATATTATTATTATAAGGAAATGAGAGCAGTTTTTTATTATCCCTTTAGTTTTTAATTGGTTGAGATCATGATATATTAAATTATATAACTTCACTTTAGTCAGTTGTTTTACAATTATTCAAGTTTTGATAAGTCTTTTCAGATCAGAGAACTCAGTCAATCAACAACATAAATAAGGAGAATTATTGTGTGTAATAATTAAGGTAATGCAAGAGAGGAGAAAATTTTCTTTTTTGTGGAGAAGCTGATCTTCTTCATGTGGTGGAATACATGGCAACCTTGTCATGTAGTGAAGGTTATTAGTTATCTTTGACCTGTGGAATTTGAATCTGTTAATTACCCTATTGATGTTCTGACTGATATAAGACATATATAGGAATATAAGCACGACCTAATCTAGAACAATGATCAATTTGTTTATATCCCAAAAAGAGACCACTCCCCTAACACTCACATGCCATTGCTTTTCTGTTTACCTCTGACCTAAAAACGGGAAATCAAAGATCCCAAGTCCAAAAGAAGATGATGAGTGACGAAAAGAAGAAAAGATGAATCTATGCACATGATATGCGGGGGAACAGTTTTGTGGCATCTGCTACTGCTAGATCTTCTTCTCACATGTAATTTCCTAACACTGTGACAAATTCACCATGTCACAGACTTTACAACCATGTTAGAAAAATTCGTACAGATAAAGGAAATGATAAAAAAAATAAGGCTACAGTAAAAAAAAAGTTCACAGAAATGATACACTTTAGTAAATCAATGTAATTTATTGAGATGTTCGATGAATGTTATGATTAGTCTAGTTGGGTAGATAGATCAGTTATTGATTCATTAAGATAAAGAAAGGAGGGTGTTGTGGTGCGGATGAGGTCAGATATGTAGGGTTTAGGTATAGCCATGACAGTAATAATTAATGGAATAGAATTTGGTTTAATTATAGTATGATATAGTAATCCAAAGAAGGCTATGGTGTATTAGACCTTGACATGTGTGTATATTGTAGTTTTCCTTGAACGAAAGGGAAGTAGCCAATAACATGAAGTAGGGGGAGAGGGTTTGTTATATTATTGGCTTGGCTCGTTGTTCCAAGTAGTTGGTGCATTAAAAATATGCACATATAGAAACACTCTGAAGTTGGACTATTTAATTAAGCAAATGGGGAAGAGGAAGTGAAAGTGATTGGAGGAAATGAAAAGAAAATGATGTATAACGGTTCTTTTTGTGAGTACAATACATGAGATGAGATAAGATGATGTGTTCAAAAAATGGTTGCTTGGTACTGAGAGGGGTATGTCTCCATCTCCATTTGCTTGGGATGCGTACCCATTTGCCAAATGCAGTGCGCTTTCTCATCGATAACGTAGCCATTCTCACATGCAAAACCGTTCTCTCTTATTGGGCCACTTCATTGGAGGATTCAAAACATGGCTCCATGCTTCATGCACACTCCATAGTGTGTTTATGTGTGTATACTCGTGATTATGGTCAAGTACTCTCCCTCTCACTATAATCATGCATTGAACCTTTCCATAAACTTTATTGTAAAGTATTCTCAGTTCAGAATGACATTTTTTTACTTCCAATGTACAGATGCTGACCACCATGATGCAACGGTCTTCTTATGGGCCATCTTTCTTCTACCAAATGGAATACTGATTCTCTCCTCTACTCTTTTGTTCTACAACAACAAAATACAAACAAATGCCAACAAACTATTCTCTAACAAAATCCTTTCATCACCTGCAAGTGCCATTTGCACACCCTAATTTTAGTCGCATTTATATATATATATATATATATAACAAAACTTGAATATATTGATCAAGTTGAAACAATCATGTGTAAGTTGATAAAGTGATTTTAACATGCTAAATAATATGTGATTTCCTATTACATCTTTTATTTAAATTATTAATAATTTTTTTCATTATTTTTTCAAGCAATGTGTAAAAATACTTAAAATTAAGAATATAAGTTATAAAATAATAATTTGTGTGAAAAACTGGGAGTGATAAACTTTAATTTGACATAAATATGTAAAAGGGTTGGATTTAAATGGGGAATTTGAATGCTAATTAGGTGGCGGGTTGCCGGCCACTGCAACTTTATTTATTTGTCTGTTCGTGCAGGCGAGGCGCACTATAGTGTATAGATAATTGAAATCCAGAAGCAGCAATAGTTTAGATCCAAGGACAAAGTGTGATGATGTTCTTTCTCTTTGCACAGTATTGCACCCCACAATTATTGATCACTTAGCTTCACCTTTAGTTTACAAATTCACAAATTCTTCTGACTTTTCACCCCAGATGTATTTTGGGGACTCTGAATTTCAAACTTAATTAAGTTTAAATTATCCTTTGTTACTTCATGTATTGTTAAGTTTAAATTAACTGGCTACAAATGCCTAAAATCTTGCTAATTAAATTCTTGATTGAATGAATGACATTGTGAATTAAGTTGATTTAATATGTTTTTTTAATAGAGAACACTTTTCTATGTATAAACTCATTAGGAAAAGACAACAATATAGTCCGGGCAGTTTCAAATTTTAAACTATAACCTAGGATGTGTTTGGAAAGATGTTGAATTTAATGCGACTCACGAAAGATGTGTTTGGCATGCATAAACTTACCTTTAGAGCTTTGTGGAAGAAAAACCTAAACACTTTTGTGTTGTGGTTTAAAATCCTTATTTATCATTAATGGTGTGTGATTTGGGAGAGTGAATTTGAGATAAAAAGTAGAATTGTTTGAATTGAAGTATATTAGTGTGATTTGTGAAGAAAATTTATTAAAATTTGTGAATGAGGTTGTGTGAAAGTTTGTAACTAACTTGATAAATATAATAAATTTAAAATAATTATAAATAATTTATTATAAAAACTTTAAAATTTAAAATTTAAATAAATTAATAAATAATAATAAAAATCATATTAATAATTAAATTTTAAATTACTTTTTATTTAATATTTTAATTATTAATTTTATTATAATATAAAAATATATATTAAGTATTATACTTATATAATTAATTTTAAAAAAAATACTTTCTTCATAAATCTCTTTCCATTACCAATAAAATTTTGAAAGTATAAAAATACATCGGTTTTTATGATTTTCTATAATTTCTTTTCTTGTTTTTCTAACTTTCCATTCAATACTCTCATTTATCTATTTCTTTAGCTTTCTCCTCCCTACAAACAAACACACCTAAGTCTCCTTTTTCCGAAACAAATTTTCGTTAATATGGGTTTCCAAATTTTCATCAGCAAACCAAATATATGCTTAGTAAAGATGTTTCAATTTTAGTTAGAAAATTAAGTTTAATTAAATTTAGTTGAAAAAAGAAACTCCTAACTTTGAAGTTTACAAAAATTTGAAGTAAATTTTATTTTTAATTAGATAAAAAAAAGGTTAAACATGCTGACACAATTATAATAAAAATTAAAATTAATTTGAATGTTTTAACTAAAATTTAAATAAATCCTTAATAGTTGGAGCTAAATATAGGTCATGAATTGAGTCCAAGATCTATATAAGTAGGATAAAAGTCCATGAAGATAATCTTAACTGATAATAAATATTAAATTTTTTCCATATATTATTATAATATTATATTAGCTTAAATCCTAAAAATTGAATAAATTAACATTTAATATTAAAGAAATAAAAGAAAATGTGGAGTAACAGATAAGTATAAAACAGACCAGTATGATAAAATAACAAAACATAAAATTCAGTTAAAAATTCTTATTTTTCTTACTAAACATTTGAGAATGCTTAAAAAATATTTTATAAAAAAATTGAAGATGAGATTTTGGAACCAACACATGCACAACCTTCCCCAGACATGTACATTTCTCCAGCAGACAATAAAGTGAAATGAATCCCTTTTTTAGATTATTTTGCATTTCTTTTATTGCAGGTTTTAGACAACACATGTACGCAACAAATTAACAATGTAGCACAAAAAATGTCTTCAGAAATTATCTGTCCACTGTTTCTACCTTCAGAAGCAGTATTACTCGCACTATCAATGACTATATATGTCCAATTCCGTGGCTACTATTTGTCTTAAATCCCATTTCCATCACATGATGTCACCTCTTGCTGCTGCTACATCCACATCGCTTCTATTGGCTGATCATGTGATGTGATTGTATGTCATTATCTGCCATAGGAATGGTAACAATAGTGTATCCCAAGGTTGCTCACAGACAATTTCTGCTTAGACCAACGCCCTCTTTAGTTCTTTAGTTAAAAGGCTGATAAGTTGTAGTCTCCTTCACTGTTCTTTTTTTCATTTTCCTGTCCCAATTGCATTCACTATCCATGAACAATGAAGCAGGTTGCAGTCAAAACCAGAGGTGGACATTCATAATCACTTTGCAATAGAAAGCTGCAATTACTATAGTGTGTTGTCCATGAAAGGAATAAAAGGTTAACAATTCCATCATAATAGCAGCTGAAAAGAGAGGAACAGCACAAACAAAAGGGCAAAGAGAGAAAGTAACGAGGTTGTTAACTTAAGATGGCTTAGAAGTAAAATGATTACAAAATCTTATCATTGTGAAAGGAGGGATTGCAAGCTCTCTTTGCTCTCCCAACCCCCAAGTGGTTTGCCCGGTAAATCTGGTTATCATTCATGAATACTTTATGACAAGTAAAACCAATGCCTTCCTTTCCAAAAGTCATCCTCTTCAAGGTTAAATGCTGCTAAATTACACATCTTTAGGCTGTTGTGGTTGCATATTACATCAATTGTCTTGTTAGGTAAGTCAAATACACCGAGTCACAGTGACTATTATACTCTTTTAAGTAAACAAAATTATATTCAAACTATCAACTATAATTTTTAATTTAAAAATATATGCTTAATTCAATAACTGGTATTTTCAGAACTAGGATCACAATTGATTCTCAGTTGCCATGATGTAAGCCAGCCAAAATTACAATTAAATCACAGTATTCAGCTATAACTTTTAACTAAGTGATAAAGTCTCTGCCCATGCAAACATAAAAGTTAACACAAGGAACATTAAGAGTTTGATTGAGATTATTAGAAGCACAAATAATATTACTTCTCCCTTGATTACAGTATTACAGTAAATGAATGTGAGTACACATGAACAAGATTCATCATAATCTTATGTAATGAAAGCAAGGACCCGTAAAAGAATTAGTTTGCGTTGTACAAGATGTCATCAAACATTTTCTTCAGTTCCAGAGTCACTTTAATTTAGTAATATGTGGCATGGCATCCTATTTGCAACGCAAGGAAAATTGACACAGCTTTAAATCAAAGTATCCAACATCTACATGCTTGTGGATCTTGAGGCCCTTCAAACCATCTATCCCATAAGAGGTTTACAGGTCCATGAACTCTGTTAGTAGAGAAAACTGATGATGAGTACTCAGTTCACCTACAAGTCTACTAGAAAAAATGAAATTAAAAGTAAAGATGCAGGTAACAGCCATTTACTCTGGGAGCAGTGGATCAGGCCTACTTTCCATGCTTTGTAGCAAGCTGCACTACGTCAAGTGAAATTTTTTAGGCCTCAGAATATTGTAGCACACAAGCAAATAAGAGAAACATTTTAGCAAAAGCTACGAGAAAGAAAACCATGCAGGGTCCATCAACAGAGGAACATCAATTTACAACTTGCTGAATAGGAAAATCCAACATGTTTCAGATTTCCATATTACAAAAATATACCATGAGCTTTTGTCAGGTTATTCTTATTTCTTCTTTCACAAAGAAGAGAAACAAGTAATGAAACAGTACTTACTCCATGCATATGGTCGATACATTTTCTGTTTTCTCAAGCTCTTCCAATTCTTCCTGTATAACATCCGAGGAAAGAGAATAAATACAAATGAAATGAAAAAAGCAGGAAATACAGCGAGGCCCCAGGAAAACAGTTGATTTTCAAAGCACCTAACTGTTTGCTTGGCTTCCACTAAAAAAACATTAACTTGTAATATGCCCTAATATTGATTTAAGCAATTAGATTAGGGGAAAAAGCAATATAACCCCTTATGAAACATTTCCGGATATAACAAGAATGATGGAACCATGAGCTTGTTCGGCTTAAGAAAAGATTTCTAGTTTTCACAAATAATTACAAAACTGCTACCTACCTCATTTCAACTTTGTTTCCTATCACAAACATTTTCATAGGAACAGTTAAAAATTATTTGTTTTTAATATTTTAGGAAACAGTAAAATTAAAGTGATGTTTTGTAACTATTTGTGAAAATAAGAAATGAAAAAGAAAAATAAAGATAGGGATTACAAAGAATCAATTTAGTTTTGTCAGGAAGGTCTACAACAGAAGCTATTTTGTCTTCTACAATAGAAAATGAAAAGATATGAAAGTAAAAGAAAAAAGAGACTTATGCTTGATTTGATTAACTATGAAAAATAAAAGATTTAGTGCTTTGGAAAAGAAGGGTATTCTTGCGACACTGACTAATATCTTAATTATACAAGACATGTATGATAAGATAACTAGCACAAAAACTCCCAGAGAAGAGACTAAGAACATTGCTGCCAAGTTTTCCTGCAAAGTTTATATTAGGCTCAGCCTTCTGTATCCAATCTAGCCTAGGATGAGCTCACCATGGAGCATAAATAATATTATCCCTAAATACATACTATTCACGGATTATATAGTTCAAATTTTAGAATCAAATGTTAACTTTATACTTGAGCTTTGGGAACATACTTTGGAATATAAGGATTTTCAGTACAGTAAGAGTAAAACAAAGTATATGCATTGCAATTTGGAAAAAGACATTTTGGAGTATAATTTATAGGTAAAAATGGGAGATGTCACATCACAAGTTTCTAAGTTTAAATATCTAAAATCAATAATGCAAAATGATGAGGAAATTATTTAAGAAGCCACACGCAAGATGCAAGTTAAGTGGTTAAAATGAAAAAAAGGCATTGAAGTTTTCCTGTACTATTAGGAGTATAATTCACAAGCTCAAAGGGAAGTTTTCTTCTACTTGTACAGCTGGCTATACTCTGCTGTAGAGAATATTGGACTTAATTGGAGTAACACGAGAAAAAAGTGATAGTAATACAAGTGAGAATGTTAAGATGAATGTATGAACATACAAGAACCGATATGATACGATACGATACAACTAATTGTTGTTATTGAGGAATAGATGACAAAAAATTGATTAATGTGGTTTAGAAATGTAGAAAAAAAAACAGGAGAGGCACCTGTGGGGAGAGTAAATTGCATGGTTTCTAGCTCTGGGAAAAAGGATAGGCAATCAAAAAAGACAACTAAAGCTTATCTCACTAGGTAACCTTGGTAACATAAAACACATAACACCATTCGTCTAGGTTAAAGACTAAATCTTCAGAAATATAATTTATCATGAGATCCCTCATAACAAACTCCATTAATGTCCTACTTGGCCTCTTTCTCCCCCTCACCACAAGACTAAAAATCATACAATTTACTCTCCTCAGTGGTGCTTCTAATGGTCTTCTTTGTATTCTCATAATTATGGAGGCCCCTTCTTGTATTCTCATAATTCTTTGTTATACCTTGTGCGTTATTGAGTAGATTAAACATGGGTAACTGATTTTGAGACATGTTGCCATGAACTCTGTGTGCAGTAAAGTTTGTGGCAGGCAAAGTTTGTTCATGGCATTAGATTGTTGGAAAGTGTCTTTCTTTAGGTTTTGGAACTGTATTATAACAGTCTATGTTCTGTGATAGATCTATTACTTTTGTCTAGAGTATGAGATCGATCTTGCTCTTTTCTTTATAAAGGTTGAGACACCCCTCAAGTGTCCTATTTTATTTCATTTATTCATTGCTGAAAAAAAATGGTCTTCTTTGTACATGAATAATATTCCTAAGAATTTGGTTTTTTGACCAAATTTAATAGTGTTGTGTGATCAATAGAACCAAACTCACTTGATAAGATAAGGTTATTATTATTGTTGTTGTTTGCAAGGGGGGCCATAAATTCAACACATGACAAATAATTTTTTCTATAATATAGCTATCTCACTTTAAGTTTTTTCATCTATTTATAATTCTGAAAGAAACTAACAAAAGGAAGCTGAAGTTTCAATTAACTGCTCAAATTTCTCAGAAGAAAAGCTCATATTGTCATATATTTCTAGATATTTTTTAACTTTGAAGACATCTCTTGGAATGAATCACCTATACGATATCTACCAGTAGATAAATGCATTATGCATAAAAAAAATGGGTTCTTCTTAACTTAGAAGCATATGTTGTTTTGTCGATTGGCAATAGAATTAGTGCTCTTGCTACCAAGGACAATTGAGGATAATTTCAAATAGGGCAACAACTTTTAATTGCATCAAAATATGCTAAACTGAGGAGCTTAAGAATAAGGAACAATATATAAAAGATCTGCAACTAGTTGTGATTTGTGAAACTAATTTGATAATAGCTATACTGTAGTCTTCCACCTGGAAATAACAAATGAACTGTTATTTAAGAACAGCTCCACAAGGGAAATGAATTGCTGCCATTGCAAAGGATCCAAATTTCTCTCAACGTAAAAAACTTAACTAGAAAGGCTGACACTAGAATCACCAAGAGAGGAGCATAAAAAATTGAAAGTCCTTTGCACTAATTTATCAAGCATGAAATAGAACAGAAAAACCAGCAGGCAGATTCTTTATATCCAAACAGAGAATCTTCTAAAGGACTGGTCCCACGGAATCCACAAACAACTTGAAATTTGAATTCTAACAAACAAACTAGGGAGCAAACTGCGACTAACCGAACACCTATCTATCCCTAAAGAAAAAATCAGAAAAATACGAGCAGATCATTAAGAAGCAATCATTTTTTAATTACCGATACTAAGATATTTTTTTTTTTCAATTTTTCAGCAGCGAACTAGCATGCACATTATACACAAAACGCAGTAGGAAATTGTTAATTCTGCAACATTTCTAGTACTAACTACATTTCCAAAATTGAAGAAATTTATAAAATAGAAGAGAGAGAAAAGTGAACTAACTTGAAGAAATTTGGAGTCTTGGTCGAGACGCTTCAATTCAGCAAGAATCCGGTGTCTGCCTCTCTTATCAGTCCCTCCAGCACCCGCAGCTGAAACAGCAACGGCTTCTTCATCCGCGGACGACGCCGTTTCAGACGCCATAAGAAAGCGTCAGCTACCACATTCAGCAAAACACCCCACCTTGCTTGCAACCTCGCCTGTGCTTAATATGGCACAGATCTGAAACACTACGCAATAATAACAATATTAACAGTAACAATTATTCACATTATTGTTATTACAGAGAAAAAGGAACTCTTAACTCTTAAGGGCTTATGCTACTTTTCCCTAATCCTATTCCTCACAAAAGCCCTTTCTCTTTCTACAAGTGCACCGCGCTCTCTTCAAAATCCAAATTATATACCCATCAAAAAGCGAGCCTTTTTTTTTCTCTCTTGCTGTCATTTTCATGCCCTTAAACTCTGCTTAAGTGATAACCATTAGGAAGACACTGTTGCAATCAAAGGTGCTCTCTTTTTTGTTTTCTTCCCAACTTGGATAATAATGATTATGAACAAGTTCAATGATTTGATTTATTCTTTATTCCCTTTATTTAATTATTATGCTAGTTTTTAGTTTCGTAATTCTATCTCTTAATTGTGCAACTGTTCAGAGTTCAGACTGTGATGCTTTAATTTTATTTTATTTTCTCTTTCAAAAAAACTACCCTCTATATCCCTGCATATTTTTTCGTGCTTATCTATTAATGGGTGTAACGCATAAAAAGGGACATTTTTTTTGTCTTCTATAGGTATAAAGAGAAGTCCAAACAAAATTTTGGAGGCTTGGTGTGGGTTCTGATGGAGAACGGGTGAATGGTTTTACACAAAACTTGGTCCACTTGAAATTCTCTTCAGCTTCTGTTGCAGAGAAATTGTGCGGCGCAATGGAAATAAAGGTTGCAGCATCTTGCTTCATCTTTGGAGTTTCGTAAAATAGAGTTACTTCTTTGAATCTGGTACGCTATTTGAAATGCCTTTGTGGGAAACTCACGAGGATGCTTGGGTTGGACTAGGAAATGGAATTTGTTTCCAAGATTTATTCTAGTATTGGAAATAAAGGCGACAAAAGTGTTATTTGTATTTCATGATGTGCTAAGAAAATTGAGAACATATTTCCGGGATGATGGTTTTCTTATGTCAGAAGAACATACATTTCTTGTATATTTACTCTTGTTTTGACCTAATTCATAAGGTAAAATCACGTGGGATTATTCCTGAGTGTAGAGCTTCTGCATGCAGAAAATTTTGATCAATGGCTACTGGAATGTTGCACCTTATAGATTGGTTGGAAGTTGCCATTAAAAACTTGTGAATGTGTGGATTTGGTTCACACCTTTCATTGCTTCCTTTGTCTTTTTCTTACTTCTTGTGAGCTTGCTTGCTTCCTTTCTCTACTCTTACTATTGTGTTTCAATTGTGAATTTTATGGTGGTTAAGTTGGATTGTGAAATTGTTGTTGTGTTGAAGAATCACAATTTTTGTCTTGGTTAAGTAAGCTCACAAATCATTTTACTCACATGCATTAATCTGAACATGTTTTATTGGTTAATGATTGTATGACTCAAAGTGTCATCAGGGTTTCTTTGTTTGAAATCATAACTAATTAGGGCTATGTTCTAAAAAAAAGTCACATAATCAATTATGTAAGTAATTTAATTAATTATGTTTTTTAAACATAATTAATTAAGTTGAGGTTAGTAATCAATTATGACTATATAGTTGTTATGTATAGTCCTTAATAGTGTATATTTCATTACTATTGTCAAATAAAATCATGGACCTCTTTATATTATTTATGATGAACATGCATGAGTTAAATGTTATGTGACTATGATATAAAGAGACATGACTCATTAAGGTGAGACTCATAATTGATTAGGTAGGATTTGTTTAATCAAAATTGATTTTTCATATTATAGTAATTGATTATGGCTTCTCTTTTCTTTTCGTACATTGTATTTTGCATTTATCTCAAGTTAAGAGACATAGTCGATTTAGGTTGCTTATGTAATCAATTACGTGATATTTCTATAAACAGTTTTCTATAGCTAATTATGTGTGTTTCGATTGAGTGTAAAAAATTAAAATGGGTTCAATAAAAAAGTATTAATGTGTCTAATTATCAATTGAAATATGAATATATGATTAAATTTAATTAATGTATATTTTAGATTGTAATTTATAATTCATGTTATAATTTATACACGAGGAATTTAAATGATAGTCAAAAGTTCATAGAAAAAATTATTTATATTAGATATTTAATGTTGAAATTAGAGTTTAACTTGAACGAATTACTTATTTAAATTACAGTGAAATTACATAATTTTTTTTGTACTATTTTAAATTAGAAAATATTAGTTATTATGATTGTAATTTGAATTAAATGTTGTATACACTATAAGAAAATCATGAAATAGAAATCAATTTTAGAGACAAAAAATAATTAATTGTTATTAGTTATTTATTGTTTTAATTAAGATTCCTATAATTAGATTTATTTGGGTCTTAACTATTATTTTTTTGTTAATGTTGTGTTTTTAGAGTAAATGGTCTAAAAGAAGTGTCTACCTTTATGAATGAGTCAAATATGTAAAAACCCATGGTGTTTTTTAGAATCAAAACAAAAGAAAATATTTGAGAGGATTTTATCTAAAGTATGAAAGATTGTCTCCACCTAAGTAGGAGTTGAATTTTCTCCACGATCTTCTCCATCATTTTCTTCACTATCTTCTCCACCAGAAGTGGTGCCTCTAACATGGAATGTGGAGGAGGTTGCATGGAAAGGAGATCCGGGAAAACACACAAGATACCAATATCTCTAAGTGCAAGTTGCTTCCTTTGTTTATTTTTTCTACATTTTTTTTATCTTTGTGTGTGTTTGCCTCTGAATTGGAAGGTTAAAACATTTTGGTTGATTCCTTTGTAAATTCTCCATTGAGTTATGGGGTTTTCATCAATAAATATTTTATTTTTTAATAGCAGTTGTTTAATATTTTAATCTCCTAAAAAATTGGTTTTTGTGAGAGGTTGCACTTGAACGCATGTTTGAGAGTCGTCCTTATTAAACTAAACTTTGGTTTCTTAGTTAGTTCATAATGTTTTGATTAATTTCTTAGGCGCATGATTCAAGAGAGAGGAGATAAGCATTACCATGGAGTATATGCATGAAACAAAGTGGGTATTGATCAAACTAGTAGACACATATTGTATTGGTGAGCTTTAGTTGAATCAGATTGGTGCATGTTAAATCTGGTTTAACTTTGTTTAAGGATTGAGAAATGACTAATCTTTAGAGAACCTATGAAAGATTCAATGGTGGAAGAACTTGAGAATCAACTAGTTTTTATTTGTTCTTTTAATCTCTTTTATATTTTATATTAAACAATCTCAACCCCTTTTATCTTTCTTGTCATTGCTAATTTTTCTTGCTTGCAGGTAGATTTTGAAAACTAAATTTACTGATTTCACTATTAGATTCGTTGGGAGACGACTTAAGATTTAAGTTGAAATCATTTTAATTTGACAGCAAAATGACAACTATCAAATATAGGTGTATAATATTTTTAATTATGAAATAGTAATTTTTATTTGTACATAACTTTGCAGTTTTGTAAGGAACTTTGACATGACACAAGAAAAAAAATGGATTATTAAATTAGAAGAGAAAATTGTTGAACAAAGAAGCTTTGATGTTTTCCAAGTGTATCTTGAAGACTTGTTGTATGTGTCTAGTTAGGTAGATTTTGTTATGTAAATTTGCATCTCATTATGATTTAAGTAAACCTGATTTGAAGTCTCTTTTATACTTTGTTTGGATTAGAGAGTGAAAAAGAGGGAATGAATTTGAGATGATTTTAAGGAAAAGTGTAAAGAAAACTAGAGTGTTTGGATTAAGGTAAATAGAGTGGAAAGTGTAGGGAAAATGTATGAAAGTTTGTGAGTGATGTGATGGATGTGATTGAAATTATATTTTTTTAATTGATAAAAATCTAAGTTTACAAATTTACCCTTATATTTAAAAATTGTTAAAAAAATTAATTTGATTTATTTATTTATAAATTATAATTATTTTTAATTAAAATATTAGTTAAATATTTGATAAAAACTTATTTTTATATTAAATAATATTATTATTTTTATCTTTACTTTTTTTGTAATTAATATAATTATTATACAAATTTATTTATTTATTTATTATTAAAAATTATATTTATTTTTATTATTATTTTATAATTTATTATATATTTAATATGATTAATTATATAATTTTATAATAATTTTTTTTATAATTTTGATTATATTTTTATATTTAAATTGTAATTTTATTTTAAATAAAAATAATAATAATTTCAGCTTAAAATAAAAAAAAAGTAAGAAATTAAATTATAATTAATTAAATAAATATATATTTATTTAATTAATTACAACTTTCTTCGCAATTCTTTGAAGAAGGTTTTGAATGCAAAAAAAATAAATCATTTTTCATGTTTTTTTTAACTTTATTGCATTGGTTTTCACATTTTCTTTGTACACAGTGAATATTCGTTTTTCTTCCTCAAGAAACAAACAGAGCCTTAAATCTTTTGTTTTTCAAATTTGTGTTTATTTTAATTAGTTGATTTATATATTAATCAATTGAAATTACTTATATTCAAGTTTCATGACTATAACAAGTATTTTAACAAATTGATTTATCGTATCAAACAATTGAAAACATTTAAGGTGTTTTTAAAGGATTTCAAAATTATTTGTTTTCTTTTTGTCTTTTTTATTAAGTGAAATCAACTAGTTATTTTGATAAATGAACTAATTTTTTATTTGGTGATTTCTTCTGCTAAAGAAAATAATCAATTATTTTCATAAATCAATTAAATATTCTTAATTGTATTTTGTTATGTTAATCAAACTGTTTTTAATTGATTTAAGTGATTTTATTAAATGATCAAACTGTTTTAATAATCTTTCTTAGCTTATATAAAGATTTTTTTTTTCTGATAATTAACATAACACTTTATGATAGAGAAAAATAATTTTTAAAAATCATTCTTGAAGATTACATTTGGATCTTGGATCATTGTTGTGATGTGAGGAAGGTTTCTGGGTTATCAATTGTGTTGTTCTTCATTTGTATTAAACACATGTGTATTTGAACTTCATTCTTTTTACTGTATTATGTTATAAACAAATTCATATAGGGTTTCTGAATTCTATGTGTGGTTAAGAGTGTTGTGTGTTCTTGTAATATTGTTTGATTGTTTTCAGTAAATTCTCAGTGGTATGCTTATTTTATGTTGCAAGGAATGTTCATTATTTTTGTCTACCAAGAAGATTCATTCTAGCAAAAGTCATGTTAATGATCTCTTAAATGAAGAGCTAAAGTTATTTTTCTTCAACAACTACCTGACACTAGCATTGTCAACTCCGAAAAGACTATTCATTTTGTACAACTTTGTGCTTTAGACAAAATCAAGCAAAGACACATTGTCCAATAAGAGATAAAGTACATCTAGTTATTAAGATGTCTCGTATAGAAGAAAAGAGCAATTAATGTTGCATGAAGTGCATTTAATGCATCATTCACACTCAAGCTAATGAGATGAAAGAAAAACATTCAAGTGAGTTGAAGTTGCTCAAACGGCTAGAAACGGAATTGCAATGGTTAATTCTTTCGGTGCCTATTTAAAGTCATTCACCAAGAAGAAGAAAAATATTGATAACATTACAAACATAGAAAACATTGTTCATATTCACTTAGCTAACTAGAAGAGATAACATAACCTCATATACGTTGAAAGATGCTATCACTCTTTACTGAACAATCTTGTGATCTATGGATCACTATTTCAATAACCCTTTGTTTATTTGACGCATATCATCAAACACAATCCTTATTAAGAAACTTTTTTACATATCACTCATCATATATAAACTATCATTTAAATTATCATCATCAGACAATATCAATGATAAAAATCAGTAATCATAAGTTATTTTTATTATTTAATGACCGAAATAGTCACAGAAAATTAGTCACAAAATTAATCATCAAATAAGTATACTAATACTAATAACTATAATAAATAATAATAATAATAATTTAAATAATAATAATAATATAATAATAATTATAACTTAATCAATAAATTTTTTTAATCTAATGGTTAGAGACTCTTATAATCTGATCAGTTTCAATAGTCCTTGAAACAAACCAAATTAATACTAACACAAAATGATTTTATTTTTTAAATATTTTATTTTAATAAGATAATTCGAAATTTATTGAATTTTACTTTTTTAATTTGGATAAAACATTTTAATTAGAATCAAATAAAAATAATTTAATATTAAACATTTTTTAATAACTTAAAAATGTAAATTTAATATAAAAAATTTATCATGATTGATATTTACGACATTATTGTTTAAGATTTTTTTTTTTACTTTTCAATCGATGTTAGTTGAAATTTTTTCCCTGACTTATATTGAAAAAAAAATGATTGAAAGTGTTCTCAATCTTGATTAATAATATTTGTGTCGGTTGATAAAAAGAATTACTACAAACAACGACCAAAAATAACTATGACAAAAAATCTAATTCACATATAGTATCCTTAACATTGGTTGATAAAATTTTGATTTATATCCAATGAAAAATAACAATATTTTACAATCTGACCTACACTATCCAAAAATAATTCTATTTAATATTAGTAGAAAAAATTCCAATTGACATAACTGAAAATTGACATAAACTGAAAAAAGTGTTCTATATAAGTCGAAAATCACTATTAATGTTGAACAAGAAAATCTTAACTAAAATTGATTAAAAACAATCAACTTTACTTTGAAGGAAACATTTATCAACATTTATGAAAAAATATTAAGATTATAACACCCAAACCTCAATAAAAAAAAAATCAATATATTAATCTTAGTCAGTTCAATGACTACGTGACGAAAATCAAGATAATGAGATTAAAAAAATTAAAAATTTCAAATTCTTATTTTTAGGTAGAATTTAAATTTGTCTAATTTCAATTAATTTAATTACTCTCATAAAATATATTTGAATTTTTTTACTTGAATAATATATATTTTATAAATATTTTAAATTTTTTTATAAAAACAAATTACTCTGTTAAAATTGTGTATAGGATGAAAGTACTAAAATATATGTGAAGGTGATATTGATGGTGAGAAGTTGAACACCAAAGCTGCGTAAGAATGAGATGAAGGAGGTCCCTTTATCACATGACATAAAAAATGTAGTTAACTAAAAGTTCATAATACTTAAATATTAATTCTATCTAAATAACTCTTAAAATAAAGGTTAAAAACCTTACAATGTATATAATCAAAATCACATCGTATTAAATATTACTAGTATAAGTATTATTAACCTTTGTTATATATATTTAACATGATTATGATTGAAAGTGTAGAATGAAGTTGGTGATGCAGATACCTCAGCATCTAATCACTCTCCAATGGAGCATTACTAGAAGTTTTAAGTTCCACAGTTGGCCATTCTGGATTCCTCTGAAAACTGAAAGCCTCATTGGCATTCTCAAGCTTCTCTCCATCGCCCCACAATGCATATGCAACCTCACCATGCACTGCATCATCCCCAACTTCCAACTCATCTTCCTTCAGCCTCAGTGGAACTAAGCTCTTAACAACCAAACACACTATGCTAGTTGTGCTCACATTCAGAAGTATCACAAACACAATGCCAAGAAGCTGAACCCCCATTTGCCTAAACCCTGCCTTAGGCCTCCCTGTCAATATGCCATAAGCTAGCCCTGTGTAGTGAACCGAGTCTTGTACCCCATAGAAGAGACGGCAAAGGTTAGGGTCAGCAAAGAAGCCAGCCAGAACGCCACCTAAGCAACCAGCCACTGCATGAGTGTGGAAAACTGCCATGGTATCATCCACCTGTTTCAGGATCCTAATCTCTTTGTGGAGGACCATCATTGTGTACCACGGGATGCTTCCTGACATAATTCCCATTATCATTGCTGCCCAACCTTGCACCACACCTAAACTCAAACAAATAAATCAACTTTCAGATTTCCTAACAAAGCCTTTTTACTCACAACACTAGAACCATATAATGGTATTTGTCAATTCAACCCTGTAATAAGGTTTGCACTTTCATAAAATGTGGTTAGTTAAGAAGGTTTGGTACCGGCAGCAGGAGTGATGCAAACCAAACCAGTGATCATGCCCTGAGTGGCACCAATCACCGAAGGTTTTCCAAAGAAGAGGATATCAAGGAAAAGCCAAGTCAACAAACTCATGGCCGTGCAGACGTGGGTGTTAAGAACAGCCAGAGATGCATCTATGCTGGCTGCGTATGGATCTCCGCCGTTGAATCCACTCCACCCCATCCATAGTAGGCCAGCTCCAGCCAGCATCAGAAGTATGTTGTTTGGAGGGAACCTCTCTCTATCCTTCACTGTCCTTGGCCCTACCTGCATAGTCTCTTATTAGAAAACTTATGCTACAAGCTATAGCTACGAGGGAGATGATGTATGAAAGATGAATTATTTATATATATACCCAATATGCTGCGATGAAACCAGCAACCCCAGAAGAAAGGTGAATAACAAAGCCACCGGAGTAATCAACGAGGCCCATTTTGAAGAGCCATCCTTCAGTGCTCCATATACTGAAGGCACAGATGGTGTAAGAGAAGGTAACCCAAAGTGGAACAAACAACATCCAGGCGTGGAAGTTCATTCTCCCGAGCAACGCCCCTGCGATGAGAATCAACGTGATGGCGGCAAAGACGACCTGAAAGTATACCATAGTGGCATTGGGAAAGTCCCCAGAAAAAGCTTTGCGCAGAAGGAATTGGCTGTCTAAGGCCACGTTTGGGCGTCCCAGAAACGGAAAAATCCTTTCACCGAAGGACATTTGGTAGCACCACCCCACCCAACAAACAAGAACCACCGCGAAAGCGTAGAGGGCCATGAACGCAGAGTTCAAAGCCCATTTCTTCTTGACTATGCTGCCGTAGAGGATGACCAGGCCCGGAACACTTTGCAGGCCCACCAGAGTGCCTGTCGTTAACTGCCACGTGTTGTCCCCCTTGTTCATCCACTCCGGGCTTCCTTCACCAGGCAACAGGTTGGACGGTAAATGATTCATTGTTTGTTTCTAAACACTTGTTTCTCTTCTATCTGTATATTCTCCTAATACCTAACTTTCTATCTATTCTGCTGTGTTCACATCACATGAGCTTTTTCAGACGTTCATTGTGACAACGGAGAATCCAACGCCTAATTTGTCTTAGCACTACCTCAATCTTTGTAATGATCGATGATGAGTTTTAACTATATAGGCAAAGGAAAAGCCATAATTTCTTACCACCAAGATTTATTTTTTCGTCATCAAAAGCCACTTAAAATTTGCCCAATTGTGTTCATAGAGAGAAAAATAATCAAGTTATTTTAAGGAGAATATACAAAATATATTCTTTATTTGTATTTTGTAATATAATTATTTTAACAAAAATGATATTTGACACCGTGATAATTAAAAAAAAAAACATTTTGTTCTTACTAGGAAGATGGGATCTAGAGAACTATTGAAGTCTTCTTCTCCTTCCTTCGGTCGGTCAGGTGACTGGGTGGTGAGCTGAGATTCTTCTCGTCCTCCTGCTTCTCCTTCGGCACTCGGCTTCGGCTGAACACCGGATGGTGGGGTACCTGCGAAGGCACTCCGACTCAGTAAAGCGGGTGGTCAGCTCTCAGGTAGGTGAACCGTAATAAATGACATACCTTACTCCTTGGAATGCGCGTTATTTATATTATTCTAATGGGCCTACCTTGTTGGGCCCGTTTATCGAGGTGGATACCGCTTAGGGTTGTATTACCTAATTCTTGATGATGGATTAGCTTCACTGATCATGATTTGAGCGATAATTGTAATAGACTTCGGCCATCAGTCAAGTTCCCATGGTGAGTGTCGACCACCGGCCAAATCCTTGTGGTCTCATCCGTCTCGGCCAAACCTTCTAAGGACGAGGCCAAGTGGATCGTCGGCCTCGTCCTCTCGGTCGAAGTTCTTAAGCCTCGGTCAGATTCTCCAAGTATCGGTCGGGTAGACTTGGCCTCGGGCAACCAGGTGGGTCTCGGCTTCGCCCATACCGGTACACATTCATTTCACAATCAATTGTAATAATATATATTGATATTTTAAATTAAAAAATATAATAAATATAATTAAAATACTAATTTATTGAGTTGTCTAGTTAGTGTAATTAAAATTTGGAGTGTAAAAATATAAGCACTTTTGTTTTAATAGTAACTCACATTTTAATTTTAAAAGAATAAAGTTTTGTTTTCACTTTCTATCTCTATGTAAAATTCAAAAACCAACAATTAATAAATTATACAATTAATTTCATACCAATATAATCTTAAACAACAATATCTTAATCTCACCGTACTAAATGGAACTCATCTTACAAAGTCAACAAAAAAATCCCTTATTTTACAAGCTAACAACACGAAAACCAATAGGTAACACTCACTACAATATATAAGATCATTCTCCAAATCTCACAATTAGTCATTCGAGAACAACTTAAAATCCCTTGTTTATGAAACAGACAACTTCTACATCTACAAATAATGTCTTCCAAAAGAAATTGTAAAGGTGTTTCAAATGAAATTCTATATACCTCTTTGTACCAAATCATTACTCATTTAACAGAATATAACACAAGAGACCATATTAAATTATTTTAAAAAAGTTAGAACCACAACAAATTAAAAATAGGAGAAGAAATTGATTTTTGGTCAAATATATAATTATGAAAAAGTAATATTAAACCAAAAAATAAAAGAATGAAAATATTAGTTTTAAAATATATTATGATAATTTTTCTTTCTTTCAATATACTATGATACTTAACATTACACTTTTTTAAAAATTTATTATATCACATTTTTTTTGTTACAATGCATTACTTATAAACTTTATTCACTATAAAAGGTTTTGTATTAGTTACATTTTGATTAATATTTTTATAACTCAAATTCTTAAATTTTACACTAAGTCAATATAATCCGATGGAGAAATTTTATAAAATTCAGATTTTAAAGGTAGGATTTATTCTGCAATATTTATAATTAGTGTTTTATAGTAGGTTACCAGGTATTGGATTATATATATTATTAAAATTAGATTAATTAGCTGTTAAACATCTACCCTACCTTAATTATTATGATATATTTGAAAAATATTTTTTTTCTGTTATCCAGAATCGTGCACTCAGTGACGGTTAAACAAGAAAACACAGAGAATCTTGCGTGCCGACATTAATATATATATATATATATATATATATATATATATATATTACTAAATACATAAATTTTTAGATAGAATATAAATTAATTTTTATAAATTATTTTAGAAATTTAATATCTGATAATAATAAAAATGAAAAAATGAAGAGAAGACAAAAGTAAGGACCTGTTTTTATTTTTTTTCTCTCCAAAATTAAAGTTATAGAATTGAAGGTATTTTTTGTGAATCTTTAAATTATATTTTTTAATTTAAGTTAATTTCTGTGTACTGTCCGAATATCCAAACTCTGGCATGTTGACACCATCTCAATGGAACACATAATCAAGACCTACTCTTAGTCATTTTATGGATAGGAATTCAATATAATTGTTATAAATAGACAAATATTACAAGGTAAAAAATTAATAAATAATTAATTGTGTATGTTTTATATTACCCTAAAATTAACTTTAACTTCATAGTATTATTGCAAGTATCAGAGACAGAAAATTCAACACAATGCGAAATCAAAGACTGAACCGAGGACACTAAAAAATATATATGATCTGAAAAGTTAGATTTTTTTTATCAACCAATATAAAATTTTAAAAACAATAAACTCAATGTTAATATCAAAAATATATTTTTAACTAAACATTTTTATTTAACAACTAGTATTTCTTTTACATTCTAATTAAGTTCTTCCCGTTTTTATTTAGAAACAATTATTCTATTTAGTAATTGTAAGTATTATCTATGACATTCTAATCAAAGTCTTTCTCAATCATTTACTTAGTTAGAAATGATTTTTTTTTTTTTTTTGTATTTAGTACTTCTTTTTACCATTTGCTTAGTACTTGACAGAGACAGTGAAGAAGTAATAAAGTATCTCACCGAAACATATCCATGGTTACTGAAGAGCATTAACTATTTCATTATTGGTTTTGGTGAGTCCTTAGGTGTAGCGCTTTCTTAATCATGTAAAATTTGGTGCAGGATTGGTTATGTGGTATTAGTAGTAGTGAGTGGTTAGAAATGAATCTGAGTTAATAGCACTGTTTTGTGTGAGCCACACCAAATTCAACCGCCACACTCTCCAATTAAGGTCATGCTTCCTCCTTTTGTTTCTTCCTCTTCCTTACCTGAGCCTAATTTCCCATTTTCTCTTTTCATTTTTTTTTTTCTGGATAACATCTCTGTTTCCATGCTAAACTAAAGTTTCTTTTCAATTGATCTTTTTGTGTGTAGAGTGGTTCAATGGCTTCCGTAATGCTCAGCGGAACTGAAAAGCTAGCTCTCAGAACCCTAACCGGAAACGGGTTGGGTTTCACGGCTTCGGATTTGCAGGGTAAGGCTTTTCCCAGAGTGAGTTTTGTTGCTACTAGAAGTGCTAGAATCCCCAATTCTAGGACTATGGTGGTGCCCAAGTGTAGTGTATCGGCTTCGAGGCCAACCTCGCAGCCCAGGTTCATTCAGCACAAGAAAGAGGCTTTTTGGTTCTATAGGTTTCTCTCTATTGTGTATGACCATGTGATTAACCCTGGCCATTGGACCGAGGACATGAGGGACGATGCCCTTGAACCCGCTGATCTCAGTTCCAGGAAAATGGTTGTTGTGGATGTTGGTGGTGGCACGGGTTTCACCACTCTGGGTATTGTCAAGCACGTGGATGCCAAAAATGTCACCATTCTTGACCAGTCACCCCACCAGCTCGCTAAGGCCAAGCAGAAGGAACCACTCAAGGAATGCAAAATCATCGAAGGGGATGCTGAGGATCTCCCCTTTCAAACCGATTATGCCGATAGATATGTATCTGCAGGAAGGTAAAACTCTGTTTTAATCTTTTCTTATACGATGATATTGTGTGATGACAAGTTTTCATTGCTGTGCTATAGTTGCATTGTCGTTATTGAAGAGTTCAATTTATTCAGTGACCTAGATTGGAAATTACTTTACATTTTGGTTATTTTATGTGTATATATGGATGTATACTGTGTTTGGTTCCACATCTCAGATAAGGTTTCTCATGTTTCGGATGTGATTTTAAGAAGCAAATAGTTATAGCTTCCACATTCCTAATGTGATTATTTACTTGTCAATGGATTTCCAGTAGTAGTTATCTGTAAAAGAGGTGATTAATGTTCTTTTGATTCTCAGTATTGAATATTGGCCGGATCCGCAGCGTGGCATCAAGGAAGCTTACAGAGTTTTGAAACTTGGAGGCAAGGCGTGTCTAATTGGTCCTGTGTACCCAACATTTTGGTTGTCGCGTTTCTTTGCAGATGTTTGGATGCTTTTCCCCAAGGAGGAAGAGTATATTGAGTGGTTTCAGAAGGCAGGGTTTGAGGATGTCCAACTAAAAAGGATTGGCCCAAAATGGTATCGCGGGGTTCGCCGTCATGGCTTGATTATGGGTTGTTCTGTGACCGGTGTTAAACCTGCATCTGGGGATTCTCCTTTGCAGGTATTTGTCTTCTCAGGTTCTCAATGTATATATTTGTTCTTCGTTTGCCCATTTTTTATTTGGGGATTTGTTAGTCATTTTAATTTGAATTGTCGGCAGGTTGTATGTGGTATTTTCTCTCTGCTAGATGATGTGCATATGTTTTTGTAATGATACTCCATTTTATGATTAACACCATATGAATGTTGTATCTTGAAACATTGAAGATACAAATTCAGTTCAAATCTCAATTTTCTGCCACTATGCACCATGAATATGTACTTAATTGATATTTGCTTAGGCTGAAGTGCACTTGTGCTTGAAGAGAAAGACAATCATTTACTGACAATAGATTATCAATAATTGTACAGAGTATGATGATTAAACTCACAAGGTGTAATTTACTGCTTACTTTCAGTTTTGATTTACATGCTTAGTTAGGTCAAGTTTCATACTTTCATTTCAACTTATAAAGGTTCTCAATCATTGAATAAGTTGAAGTTTAATAATACAATAGTTTCTGTTTAGAAAATTATTGTATAGAGGCAGACAAATGTTCTGGGTTTCTTCAACTGCATGTTATCTTTTATGTTCTTTGAGTGAATATTCTGAATACTTTGGTTTAGAGTCTGGATTTCCAGTAAAGGGCTAACCTACTTTTACCTTTCTTTGCCTATGCCAAACATTGTTTTCAAAATGTTTACATTATTGTCCCCTTGAATTTGCAAGATGGCAATATATTAGTATATTTCCATATCTTAGCTTAAGAAGAGGAATAAAATGTAAAATATGATGATTGACTTGGTTTCTACAATTTGCTGCAGCTTGGTCCGAAGGAAGAAGATGTTGAAAAGCCCGTCAATCCTTTCGTCTTCTTAATGCGCTTTGCTTTGGGTGCCTTGGCAGCTACATGGTTTGTGTTGGTTCCTATTTACATGTGGCTCAAAGATCAAATTGTTCCCAAAGGTCAGCCAATCTAAGTAAGAGATATTGGTGGTTAAACCTTGTGATACTTAGCAGTTTCTTGTTCAAAGTTTCATCCAAAGCACGTACAATTAAGAAACATGTATCAAACATCAATTAGTTTATTATGTAGTTGAGCTAAATTTTTCTGGGTGCTCTTGTAAGCTTTTGATAAGTTTGGGTGGCAGCATGTCATGTTGTTCTGTGCATCGGTAGTCTTGAGAGGTCAGTTATACCGTTATTGCTACGTACAATGACGTTAAATGCCATGTTTTTTTGGGGTTATCTTTATTTATTCCAACTGATTAATCTAAGATGCACCTTTATGTTAACTTTATGGAGGATAATATATTGAAGAAGGCAATGCTCTAATATAATCCGAGATCCTGATAATTTGGCATTAGTTATGCTGTCTCAGCTTTGAGTGAGGCAAAAGGTAGAAAACAAAACAGAGCAGGGTAATTCACCATTAGTGGAGGCCATGACTGATATAAACCTAACCTCGTACCTTTTTTGGTATGGGTAAACTTGATTCACTTTTTTTGAGAGTGAGAAGGAAGCAAGGAAGAGCTACGTACGCAAGTATGGGCCGAATATGTATGGGCCTGGCCTTATTTTACTGAAAATTTTAAACGGTTAAATATATTTTTTCTTCCTGAACTTTCGAGAGATTGGTTTTAGTCCTATAGTCAACTTTTTGTCAATTTCGTTACTGTAATTTTACATAATGATAATGGTCATTTATATGATTGTGTAATACAAACGAATGAATAAACTTTACCCACTGGTCTGTTCAAGTAATAAATATGATAGATGTGTCTTTAAACCAATAATACAACTAAATAAAAACAAGGATATGTTGGTTGTCCGGTTATAGTGCATTAATATGACACAACAACCACACTATTCAACAAAAGAAAATTTACAATGTCACATTAACTATCTTCCAAACTAAAAAAACTACAACTAAATATCTTCATTTCCAACCAACTTTCGCATACCCTCTAGTTTGCAACCCCATTCCCATTTGTTTCCTTCTCCTTAATTGGTGTAGTTAGACTCACTTAGGACAATAAAATAGGGGCACATTTAGATTTAGATATCTCTTCTTCACAACAATGTCTTCATATGAGGTTAAATTCTTTTTCCTCTTTTATTTACTAGTGTGTCTAAGTTGAATTTGTTTATTATTGACTGAGTAGATCTGATTTTCTTCATCAAAGTTACTAAGGGTGTGTTTGTTTCCATGAGGGAGGAGGGAGGGGATATTTTTTGTGTTTGTTTCAAGGGTTTTGAGGGTAGGGGAGTGGATGGGGGAGAGGGTGGATGATTTTTTTCACTCTTCACAAAATGAAGAGATTTGGAGGGTTTGACGTGGATTATTATATTTTTACCAAAATATCCTTTTGCATTCATTTTATTACAATATATAAAATTAAATATTATATACATTTATTTATTATTTATAATTTTAAAAATATTTAATTATACTATTAATAACAACATATAATTATAAATAATAAAAATAAAAAATAAAAAAATTATAATAACAACAATATATATAGTTACATAAAGTAACAAATGAATATAATAATAAATATTATTTTCATAAATTTTAATGTATTTAATAAATTTATTTCAATTTAACACAAAAATATTTTCATTATACTTTTTAATTTTTTATTAAAAAATATAAATAATTATGAATATTATATATTATATTTAATTAATTCAAACCTAAAAAAAATCATAATTCATTATTCAAATATTTTTTAATAACAAGGATAAATTTGTAAATTTACAATAAACCATCATCACAAATCCACTCTATCATTTCAATCCAAACAACCTCACATATCCTCACACATCCTCTCTAATCCTCACAAATCCACATTTTTCCCTCTTCACAAATCCCCTCCTCAATCCAAACAGAGCCTAATAGTTGAGTATATTTAGTTTATTTTTTTATGTTATTTGAACTATTATTATGATTGTTAAAGAATATTTGAATCGAACCAAATTGATATTGAATAAAGTTGAATTGTATAAAAAAATTGAATTGTTTTTTAAAAAAATTGCCCTTAATTGTTATATTAGTTTTAAAAAACTCAATTGTTCTCGAATAGGTTGCTTGAATTTAAGTGAACAATAACTTATTACTTGGAAATGTGAGACTTATATGTGCATGCTTTTTGGTAGGATTAACAAAGGTATTTCTATAACCTTTGACATTGCAACCATATTGATTACATTTACTATATTTTATGAATGCATTATTTATAGTAAGCTTGTAGTGATTGACATCTTCACCTTCTCAATTTTCTAAACCTTTTATGTAGGGATGGCAAAGCGGGGTGGACCATGCGAACCGGTCCGCGGTCCGCTGGTAAAAAACGCGAGGCGGACTGACTTTTTCAACCCGCTAACCCGCATTAGCTCGCGGCCCACGCGGGCCAGCAGCGGGACGGGCTGGCCCGCTAACCCGCAAGAAAAAAAAATTGTCATTGTTTTAATGTGTGCAAATGACGAGGAAGATTATAATTATGAAAAAAATGATGAAAATTCTTCTAAGGCGGCATCCAATGTTATTGAAATGGAAGAATGTCAATAATGTTTATGTTTAATGTTTTTGAATTAATGTTTATGTTTATGTTTATGTTTAATGTTTTTGAATTAATGTTTATGTTTAATGTTTTGGAATTAGGTATTTTTAATGTTTTGGAAGTGGAAGAATAGTGATATTTGATATTTATCTTAATGTTTAATTTTTTTTATGTTTGACTATGTTTGAAAAGGAAGAAAAAAAAAATTAGGTTTGATAGTAAAAAATATATAGGTTTAATTTGACAATTTTTTAAGAACAAAATGTAAAAAAAAAAATTTAATTAAAAAAAAAAAGAATGCGGGCTGGCCCGCGGGCTAGCTCTTATGCGGGGCGGGTCAGGAATTCTAGCCCGCAATAACTTTCCGGGGCGGGCCAACTCAACCCACATTTTTGGAGGCCAAGCGCAGGGCGGGTCAATGTGGGGCGGGCTGGCCCGCTTTGCCACCTCTACTTTTATGAAGTGTCTAAAAGGTCACTTGAATAGTATTTTAGAGATTAAAAGATTATTTATAACTATTTCTATTATTAATAAAGATTTATAAAATAGTTTCTAAATTGACATCTAAATTCACAATCAAGATTTTAGCTACTAATATTTTAGATTCTAAATTATTCTTTAAAAGATTAATAAATACTAATTTAAAATATAAAGTAGTTAATAACTAAAATCTTGGTAACTAATGGTTAAATACTAATTTAAAAATATCTTATAATTTTTTATTGATAATAAAAACTAATTTAAATACTAATAATTTTTTTAATTTATAAAATTATTTCTAATTTAATCAAATAGTAACTAATTATTTTACTCTAAAATTAATTTTTATTTAATAATTTTTTTTTAGTGACTTAGAGATTCAGCATATTCCATAATGATAAATACATGGATAAGGAGGATTTAAATAATCTTAAATAAATAAATATTTTATAGTAGAGTATTTTGATTGTAAATTTTATAAATTAGAAATTTACTTTCATGCCTAAAACAAATGCAACTACTAATTTTGTGTTTTGGTCTATTAAGCCTAACAAGTTTGGGGGTGTAAATTTTAGAGGCCTAGGAAGAAAGGAGCATAAAAAAAAAAGCCATCTAATCCCAAGAAAAGCCATTCAAAATATTGACCAAATAAAAATAGAAGTCAAAGCAAAGTCCAGAGGAAAAAGAAAGGCAAGGCAAGTTAGATTTTCCTTACATAACATACTTATCCACACATAATTGTTTCAAATCTTTGTCCATCATTTCATTCTTAGGTTTCCACCAGATCTTCACTCCCCAATTTCTTCACTTCCCTAATGCAACATAGGAAAAATTATAAACTTTCTCATGTGATGAAAATTGACAAAAAACACCATTTTCAACAATCAGATCATTCACCCATATAGTGAACAAAACATCATTAATCAAATGGTTAATCCCCAATAATCTCAAATAGATGAATTCCTAATAATCCCAAATAGATAAATCCCCAAATATAGAAAAACCCTCAAACAATGAAACTAAACATTTATTATTGTGTAAATATTTTTAACCAAAATCAATTCAAAACTTAAAAGACTAACCCTATTGAATATTAACGAGTTCTCCATCAAATGCATAAAACACAAATGCATTTATGCAGAATACACTAACTATGTAACTCTCTATAGTCTTTGCATGAAAAGAAGAAGAGAACCAAAGTGCGAACAAAAGAAGAGAAGAGATTTAGCACAAACACAAAAGACATTTTCTTTCATAGGTTATTCACTCTTTATACTTATTTGGAGTGGGGTGAAAAGAGAAAGATAAGAGAGTAAAATTTCATAGGTTATTCACTCTTTATACTTATTTGGAGTGGGATGAAAAGAGAAAGATAAGAGAGTAAAATGTAAGATTGTTAGGATTGAAGGAGGTGAAAATTAGTTAGTTAAAAGTTTATAATAAATATGATTGATGAGAAAAAAAAAATGACATTATATAAAGAATTATTAAAATGCCATTAGATGTATTTTATTAAGAATGGATATAAAATATATTTGAATAATAAATACTTACGAAGGAATCACTTTATGTAATGCAAAAATATATTAAAAAATATTTTTAAAATTTTAAATATATATATATATATAAAGAATTGGACATGAGGTTAAGTTTTTTCTTCATACAAAATATGAAAACATAAAAGTCTGTTGAAAAATGTGTAATATTTTAAATTTAGTTTAATAAAAAAAATGTTTTTATATAATTATTTCAATTTTGTTAGGTTTATGGTGTGTTTGTTTACCAATTGTGAAAACTTAATGGTTTTTAAGCAAATGAATGATTAAAGAAATTTGCAAACATTACAAGACATTCCTCACATACTTTAACATTCATATATGATAAAAAAAATTAAAAAAAAAAATAATTATTTCAAGAATTATTTGGTCACTTAAATTTAATTATTTAAAGTCACATATAATCGATTTTGGTAGTATACATAATATAGTATTATGTGATTAGATATAATCAATTATATAAATTATTATAATATATTATGCGATTAAATATAATCAATTATATATATTAACATAATCAATTATATAAATTATTATAATTGATTATGGTTTTAAAGGTTTAATATTTAGAAATTAGAATTTAAAATTTAGGTTGTACAACACAGTAACTATAATATACACTCCGTAATTATAATATACACTCATACCATAACTAAAATAAAATTATTTCGAAAAAGTTTACGTTGTTTTACTTAGAAGTGGTATAAAATTCAATCAAAATATTGACAACTTTAATGTACAAAAGTTGCAAGTACACCAAATTTGAACTACCAATGCAAAGGTGTAAAACTGCTCTTGTCACCTCTTTTTCTCCCATTTTTATTGCATAACAAAAGGGACAACTAACCTAATTCAGTAAATTCAAACGTGAATAATAAAATCTTGTTCCATGCATATTAAATGATAAAATCCAAACAAAATATTAATCAAAATTAAAAAATTAAATAATATTTTTTACTCAACTAAAAATATAATAATATCCTATTTGTATATTCAAGGTAGAATAATGTTAATTATATAAATAAAAATTAATGTCATCAAAACATACTCAAGATGGAACAATATTAATTAAATAAATAAAATTAATGTCATTAGCGAATATGACTATTATCGTTGTTAAATTAATAAAATGTTTACTATGAGAACTAAAATTAAAATTTATGAAAAGTTTATAAAAAAAACATATTTAACCTTTTTTCTGAAATGCGTAAAATCTTAATACTTGAAAAATCTACTTTTTGGAAAGATGTACTAATAGTATGAAAATTAAATTTTGAAAGGTTTTTCTTTCTACTAAAAGTATTGAAGTTTTGCACTTCTTCAAAAATTAAATTCAATCAGTAGGTAAAGTTCTAATTTTTTTGGTAATTAAATTTCAGAATTATTATTATAACGACACGTGTCCATAAACTTGACAACCACAAAAGACAAAATGTATGCCAAATTTGAACCTTCTGCAACTACAAAAAATCCATGCGCTTTTATGATCTTACGAGAACAACTTCCCTAATTCTTCGTACATTAAATTAATTTCCAGACTTATTTAAATGTTTTATATATCCAGAATTAATTTTTTAGAAAGAGGAATCCAACTGTATATAGAAATGTTGTTATTAAATTTGTCAAGAAAAGAAAGTATATCCTTAAAAAGAAAAAAAAAACGTGCAAAATGAAGTGGCCTTTTTTATTATTATTTTTTTTTTTTATCGGCAAATAATAACTTTTGGAAAAAAGTAATTCAGTCACTAATTAATGTAAAAAAAGCACTGTAAACCTGACAATTTGTAATTGTAATGAATTTGAAATAAATAAATAATATTATTTAAAATTTAATATATTATGTACCGATTGGTACCAGACGAGTCATTTATGAGTCATAATCATGTATCAGATTATGTATATGATATTTTCGAAAAATCAACCAAATACTGATTAATTGAACGATATTAAAAATATTGTTCAAATATACCTATGTACACATATACTCATATACCAATATACATTCTTATAAGTCAGCTTATAAGTTAGGGATTACGCTACACATCAGTGAACAACTGATATTCAGCCCATCACAACAAGGACCCATGTCTGAACACTATAAATAAACTCTTTACAGATGTGTAAGGTACGTTTTAATCAGTTTTACAAATATACACTCTTTATACATAGTACTTACTTTATCGTCGGAGTACCTTTTTCAGGCCTACTACAATCAAGTGCTAACAATCGAAAGAGAAAACTTGAAGGAAGGAACGAGACAATCGACACGTCAACAGTTGTACGATAAATTCCAAGTAGTATCTATACTCACTTTTTCTAGTAAATAATATATTAGACTCACTTTTTCTAGTAGATAATATATTAACCTGCATTAAATAAAATAATGATATAATCATTACTTTATAGAAGTATAAACAAATATTAAAAAAAAAAGCAATTATGTTTGATGTAAACAAGAGAAGAGAATGGAGAAAGTGTGAATAAGAATAGTAGGTATAATATTCAAGAAAATGGCTCCTATTCCAAGTTACAAAATTAACAACTTTAGTAGCTTTAGCCTTATAAAGAAATACGTGTTTATACTAAGGTTTTCAAAGGCAAGTTGATTATTAATTGGTGAAAGTAGTTGTATTTCGTACTTCGATATAAATGAACACAATGTTTTTGATAAAAAAAAGTTCAAGTCCTACAAGGCTTTTTCTTCTTCCATTTGTATATTCATCTAGCCTCTAAAAAGTGTAAAATCATAATTTATTATTTTTTATCATATTTTATTTTATGACAATGATAATTAATAACTACTTAAGAAAAATTGCTTTCAAATTGCAAACATCATCCTTAAAGCAAATTGTATTTTCAAAGTTTCATGTGAGAATATATAAAAAAAAAGTGTTAAAAAGAGAAAAATCATGTATGTCCAACCGATAAGAGTTAATAAATGGTTTTTAATTTTAAAATAAATTATAACAAACATAGGGTAAAGTAGTAATAAAACAAATAATTACAAATACAAACATTTATAGTGTTTGAATTCTAATAATGTTACTTTGAATATGATATAAATTAAGTTGAAAGTAAAATATCTAAATTGTGTAAACTCAAAGTTCCTAGAAGTGTTAATCATTAACCGACAATGTAAATAATAACCTAATTAAAAAATAATAATAATTTATAATAATAACTTAAAATTATGATGCATTGATGATAAAACCAATAAATAAATTAAACAAAATATTTTAAATTTTCTTATTACTCTTGTCTATATTCTTAATGTAAATAATACTATCAATTTATCCTTTAATTATTTTTAGGAGATTGTTGAAAAAAAATATAAAAATAAAATAAACTATTGTTAAGAGTAATTGAAAGGAGGAATTTTATAAATTGATTCATTTATTGACAAAGGTTGACCCAGAGATGTTGATTAATTAGAAGGTACTTAAATTCCCAACCGTACTTGCAAGTGTGCAAATATGATTCCTTCTGTAGGGGGGAGTTGGAACAGGAAAGAAAGAAAGAAAAACGCATTGAAAAATTCATACATTCAAGAGTCCTTTTCTATCATCGTTCTCGAAGAATTCCAGCATTTTGAATTCCGAGTTGTGTTTGAGCGAACGTGTTTTTGACTATTTCAATCCAAAAATAAATAAAATATGGCGCACAACATATCTATAAAACCAAAATGAACATGGAACATTATTGTAAGACAAATAGTATTGCATGTTCTTCCACCACCCTCCACTGCCAATAACCAATAAGCAAATTCACAGTACTCTTACAATTTTCTGGTTAGTTTCCACTGCAGTTGATCCTACCCTGCTGCAGAAAAATAATGGCAAATGCATGGACAGAAGATCAAATAGCTATATTCCACGAAGCCTTTGATGTTGTTGACAAAGATTCCGACGGTGTGGTCTTTTGCATCATTAACCTATTTATATGTGTCGGTTCTAACATAAAAAGCATTTTTAGTTAACTTTGGTTGCCAATGTTTGTGATCGTGTCTAGGTTTCATTACTGTGGAAGAACTTATATCCATTGTTCAGTCATTAGATGGGAACACGCCAAAGGAAGAAGTTCAAGAAAAGATTAGTAAAGTCGATATCGATGGAAAAGGAAGTGTAAATTTTGAAGAGTTCTTGAATGTTATCGGAATGACAATGAAGGTAAACCTTGAGAAAAGTAGGGTTCTTAAATATCTAAGAGTGGTGAAAATCTTTCTTTATGGATAATTGTGTGCTTTAAGTAAAGATCATGAAACATTTTAATTTTCCTTTTGTTAGGAAAATCTGACTGAGGAGCTAAAAGACGCGTTCAAAGTATTTGACAGGGATAATGATGGGTACATATCAGCTACAGAGGTAAACACACACATATATATATAGCATGGCATGCGACTCAATCTGCATTTCTTGCAATGACATGTTTTTTTTTTACAGTTGAGACATGTGATGATGAAATTGGGAGAGAGGCTAACAGAAGAAGAAGTTGAACAAATGATTAGAGAAGCAGATTTGGATGGGGATGGTCGAGTTAGCTATGAAGAATTTGCAAGGTTTATGTCATTAAATTGATCCATCTCATTTGAATTTGGAAGTCTCTGAGGACAAAATGACACCGTTGACTTTTCTTTTGACCATTCTATGTTCTTTTGTATTAATTATGACACAATTAATGCCATCCAAATGTTGATCCTCTCCCTCTTTCAAAACCTTGACTCCTTCATCTAATTACCACGTGTCTTATGTACTATATTTCTCAAATGTCAAAACAAAATATAATGCACGTGTAAGTTTTTGTACTCACAAATTAGGTGAAGAGTTAACTAGTAAAATCACATGTTAAACAAAAGATAATGAGAATGTAAAATATAAAATTAATGTCATGCCATTTCCTTCGTTGTCTTTGTAGGAATTACTATGAACCCAGTTCTAGCTGATATCATGTTTCGAATTAATCACTTTTCCATTATAATTGGAGGATAATTTTAGTGATTGTTAATTGCATTTTTTATAACATGTAAAGTGAAGTATTTGTTACTTAATGATGACCATGTTTTATCAGGAAATCAATAAAAGAAAATTGTGCAATGTAAACCACTTGTGTCCAGAAAGAAAGACACAGCATTGGGCGAAATTAGTTACTATTCAATTTCAGTTGTTGTGATGAAAAAGCTGAAGGTTCTACTTTTTCGTCACTGCTCACATCACCCGAAATGTTGTTATGTGACGCGTTCTGAGAGAGTTCTTTATTCAAATTTCTTTAACTACAAATTGTGATTTTTGTTTAAAGTGCTTGTTAAATTAATATATTAATGAACAATATATAAAAATTGGGATAACTCAAAATATATACATGATTGTCAAAATAATAGATACAACATATTATTATCTAAAACTTGTTTATGTTATCCGCAAGCGTATTTTTCATAAATGTTAAAACAACTTAGAATTTGGAACAAAATACATTCAAAAAATCCAACATGAACATTTCCTAAAGTAGACTTCACGTTGAATATCATAAAAGTCACCAGCGATACTTCAACTTCGCAATGTTTCCCTTTTAACTAAACTTGTATTCAACGTAGTTGTTAAATCTATAAACACGCATAGAAAAAACTACTTAATAAACAATACAATTCGGAAATTTCCCCATAATCTCTTTCTATGCATTCACTACGCATCGTGGAACTTACGGAACTTGCATCATTATCTATTTATAGCTTTAACGCTACACCCCATATACTTTGGATCCTACAAAATATTTCGAATATATGGAGCATTTCATATTCATAATACGGAAAAAAATGAACATCAATCGGCTGGCTTTACATCATCCACATTAGCATCTACATCATCCAGATGTTTACAGACATATGCCATAGCATGTATACCATCGTCATAAGTTATTACACCACTTGAATATGCATCAGCATCGCCATATGCAAATCATCTTGATGGACATCATAATCCATCAGATAATTCATATAACCATCAGAAATAGACATCAACCAAATCTAGATTATCATCTGCAACAACATGTCCCTCGTTTGCTTACCTATTTTGAGGGTCTATGATGTTTCTACGTTGTGGATATTTATGAATTGCATGATATTTATGAAATCTGTGACATACGTGAGTAAACAACACATCTCACCAAATATCTAAGTCGAAACTCGTAAACAAAAAACCAGGAATTACCCTATATAATCCTGTGCTTTGACACTAACCTTATTTGCACAGGGTGATTCAATAGTGTTTAGAGGTACCTTTACATTAATAGTCACACATCATAAATAATACTCATTGCAGAACCAATGCTAAAATGATTTCAGAATCAATTTCTCGAGAGGTAACTAAATAAATTGCATTCTGAAGATTAACATTCAAGAAACGGAAAAGCTGGGTTTAAGACTGTAAATCCTACTTAGAACAGTCAAATCTTAAAAAATGTTAAGAGTTACGCCTTTCATATAAGAATTTGAAACTTAGTCTCACAAGTGGAGAACACGATCTTAAAATGTACGAACTAATAATGCCAAACAATAAATATTTGTAGAAATATAGCCACTAAAACACAGAAAATTGAAATTGCGCAGATTCTGTTAGTAGCCATATTTGTTGACAGACTCTCCATTGAAACGTGTATTTCTAAAAACCGCACCGACAAAATTACAGCATACAGAAAGATCGGAAAGCTGTTAATGCCATGCATGGTTCAGATAATTTATCTTGTGGTATAGTTGCAGCATCAAGACTGAACAGTCATGTAACATCTAACAATAATGGCGTTTCAATATTTGTCTGTAGTAAGCTTTTAAACAGGGTGTGGTTATTAAAAAGGTTAGGAATGTACCAACTGATAATAGAACGAATAAATTCGAAAGTCCACATACGAAACTACCAAGTAGAAATGTTCAGGGATATCATTTAAAAAGTTCAACGCAGTTACAAAAAGAGCAACATCAACCATGCGGGAAGATTGGGATATGCTTCTCAAATCACCATTTTTTTTTATTCTTATTAAAGATTTGCAATATATTTTTTTATCAGCAGATTTGCAATATATGCTTTTCCAAAATCACCATTTTTTAATATTTTGTGAAGATTTGCAATATCCACAGATATTAATGGCATTCAAATCTTACGAAGCATGCACTGCGTTTTCTAGTCACCTAAATGCACGAACGATTTCCCTAATCAGGAAATAACTGAGGTAAAGTCAAATCGTTATGTCGCTAATAAATTCCCAAAAGTTTATTTATTTATTTTCTAAAGATGAATGAAACATTTACTAGTATCTTTGTTCTGAAAAAAACATTTCCAGATCCCCAGCTACAAGTTCTTTATTCTGAAACAAAGAATATTTAACTTGTGGCTGGAACCCTAATGCCACCACCCAGAGACGTCCAACAAATTGCAAAGTAAAAAGAAGTGAAGGGGAGTAAAAGAATACACCACAGTAGCTAACACCGGTAAATGAAATGGTATACATAAATTTATACTCACCTTCATCCCTTCAAGTAGTTTTGTGTGTTTGATTGTTAAGAGCGTAGTGGTCTCCAAATAGGAAGGAGTGAGGCTAGCACAGCATGACCTAGTAAGGGTTAGCACCTCAGTGGCTCACACTAACCAAAGCTAGATCATGCTGGCAGCTTCACTTTTTCCTTTGTGATCATTTTCAGCACACCACATCTCCAAGTTCAGCAGTTAGATATGGTTATCTTGTGCAGGAAAGAAACAAGGTAACAAACATATGAAACCGCAAAAGACAGAAGGTGGAAAGTGTATGAAACACTTGGAACATGGACGAGGTGAAAATGTACAGTACAACTGTAAAAGTACACATGCAATTAAATCTAGCTATGAAGAAGGATTTGAGGAGGGAAAAGAAAAGTAGGAAGGCTGATAGAAGAAGTGGATTGAGTTCAGACATGAATGAGATGAATAGGAGGAACATACATGAAAGCAGGTGGGAAAGGGTAGAATATATAGAGAGGAGAAGTGAAAAATGCAAAAGGAGAAAGGGATGAGAGACATAACCCACCTTGTGTAACAGTGAATAAAAGAAAGTATGAAAGATGCACAGTGAAATTAAGAAGGGAAATTGAAGAGCACACAGATAACAGAGGTGAGAAGATGCATGATGAGTTGTCTTGGTTGGCTAATGGGGTCAGAGGCATAGCTAGTTAGCTATTAGGGCGGCATGGCAGTGGAGGGATTCTGACTCTCTCAGCCTTTTCTTCCTCTGTTGCACCTATTCCAATTGCCACCTCCAACAATATTATAATAACTATTTCCTTTGTTGGAATCATTTCTTTTTCTTTAAATACTTTTATAAAATCAAATTATATAGGAATCAATTTTAAACAAATACTTGTAGTTTTCTTTTTTATAATTATGTTTACAACAATATTAATATTCGTTTTATACTAGTAAGGAAAGTAATTTTATCCTTCACCTTTGTATGTGTTTTGTTGTAGATTCATTGTTTTTTCACATTTAAAAAATTAATAATAATTAAGAAATTGTAACAATCAACTTAAAATGTACTTTAATTTTTAAAAACATTACAGAAGGTTATTTAATGACATATTTGTTATTAAAGAAAAAATTGTGAAAGAGAAAGAGAGATAGTTAACGCAATGCCTTCTAAACAAGAAGATGATAGAGAATCTTTGGCAACATAATTTTGGTTTGAAAGAGAAGAAAAAGTGGTATGTGGTATGAGATCATCTTCTCTAGTATATTTGGAAAGGAAACAATATGATATTCAGAAATAAAGTGTTTAAATGTGAAAACCGTAGCAGAAAATTGTATGTGTCTCCTGGTCATGAATCAATTTTCTTTTGCTATGTGGTCCAACAAATCCTATAATATGATCTCAGATTCAAAGTTGACAACAGGTAATTTAGCAAGAATATGAGAGGTTCATGACAGATATGTAGATTGCATGGGGATTTACTTGGAGGTTTACTAGTATATAAAAGTTGTAGAATGTAGAATTTTCTTGCATTCTATCAGCTTCTATCTTCTTTTACTGTCATATCCTACTTCACTTCAGTTTATGCCTGATATTAACTAAACAATGTGAAATATATTTTCTAATAATTTAAGGTAGTCATTAGAAATTAGAACATAAACACAGCAGCAGAGTGTAGTGTGGTGAAGAAGAATGGAATAATATTAAACATTGAAGAAATTTATAAATAATTTTGGTGAGTACAGGAGAATGGAATAAAAATGTTGGTGGTGTATAAAATGAGAATGTGAAGAGTGATGTGTGGCATGGGCAATTATGAATATAGATTCAGAGTAATAAATAGAGTGTTGGAGAGAGAAGAGGGCACAGCCCCTACAACAGCACAAGAACACAACAATTATTGGGTTTGGGAAGAAAAGAGAAAGAAGATGGTGTGGTTTAGAATTTCTATGCAAAATTTAGGTTTGGATGTGTCTTCTTCTCTCTCCTGCTGTTTATTGCACAAGGGTAGAGTGATCAACCTCACTTGTCAATTCATGTTGGGTTACTTCAATTCAATGTCGTTTTTCAGTTTCCACTTCTCACCAATCGAGAAAAGCAACCAACTTAATACACATATCCCTTTGCTACCATCATCATCATCATCATCACACCCCTCCATTTCCTCTTAATAAATTATCTATTTTATACTGATAAATTAATTTTCAGTTAAGAATTTACATAATTTCAGATAACTTCTGCATTAGATCCAAAGTTTTATGCCAAGATTACTTAAGTAAAATAATTTTTTGAAAAGAGTAAAACAAGAAGCAATTTTAAGTGAAAAAGAAAAACATTTTATGATGCAAAGAGTAGAAAGAAGCATTGGATTTGGTCAAAGGAGAGTTCCTTGAAAATACTGTGAATCAGCAGAGTTCATATATTTGGTGGGAGATATAGAGATAAAAAAAATGAATTTTACTATGATGATGATGATGGTAACTATAATTGTCGTATTTAATGCTTTTTCTATTTGAAGAATGAGGCTATATCATAGGAATTGAGATTGCATTATGTGCATGCGTTGTTATGAACTGAATTGAATTGAATTGAAGAAGTGTTTGTGAGTTTTGTTTGTGACAGCTAAGTTCTGTGAACTCTGATCTATCTCTGGGTATAGCTTCATAGACCTGTAACATATCGACAATCCAATTAATTATCTACTTTGCTCTGTTCTCTGTTGTGTTTGTGTTGGAGAACCCAACATCTTCCTTTGATAAAAACAATTAAGTTTCCAAGAATTTTATTTTTATAAAAATGTTTAATGTAAAGCATTAAACTAAAGAAGACTAAACAAAAGTAGAAAGTGTTATATGAATAGAAATTGCATACATTAGGTAAAATAAAAGGTGGAATGTAGAAGAAGGATAATTAGGTCAAACAAATTCACAAAGCTTAAATACAATTAAATAAAAATTAATTTAAAAAACATTTTAATAGTCAATTAAATATTAATTTATAAATTTTATTAATAATAAAAATTACTTTAAATATTACTAATTTTTAAAATAATATTTAATTTAATCAATATAGTGATTAATTATTTTTTATTTTCAAAATTGATTTTTATTTAATAATTTTTTTAAAAATAATTTTTATTTAATTATTTTATATAATAGTTAGATACAAACTAATATTTTTATCCCGTAGGTGGGGTGATAGGGTTAGAAAGAAGAGTGTAATAAATGTTTGTAATTAAATGAAAATGAGTACATTATCTCTTATTTATATATTTGCAAAATGTAATAAGTTTTTTGTGATATATTTATAATGTTTAACTCTATCTATTATTTTAACATTTGTTTCTCAACACTTACAGTAAATAAATATTCTTCAAATTTTTTCACTCTTTAAAAATGTGTTTAGTGCATGTTGGAAAAATAGATTGCGTTATTGCGTTCCAGAAAATGTTATTGCTTCTCATTTTTCCTTAAAAAGTGAAATTTTGCGTTTAAGCGGGAATCCAAACACACCATTTGTCTTCAAAATCTTTATAACTTATCGATCGACATATAATAATTTTTTTCATATTTTTCATATGATAAATTTTAAAAAACTGTATATTAAAGGACGATACTTTTCCTAGTGTTTTCAATGCTATGACTTTATTACTTAAAAAATATTTCCTAGTTAATCTTTTTAATAACCCTTAAAATCGATTTTTTAAAATTTTACTTTAACTCCTCCAAACAAAATGATGGTGAAACCCTTCTTAAGGCAGAGGCATATAGGATCACAAGAGTTTTTTTTTAAGGTACTCTAATTTGGAATGGATCCACATACATGGGGATTTTACTAGTCTTCTGGTAAGGACTTTTTTTTTATAAAAGTTTTCATGTTAGGTATCACTATACAACTTGACATCTTAGTTAAGTTGAGACCTCAAGTAACAACAATCATCTGTCATCACATGAAAAAAATATTATTAAAAAAAGAAAAAGAAAGAAAATACAAAAATATGGAGAGACTAAACTAAAACCCACATGTTAACAAAAACGATACATAGGTAGACTATACCTATTCATAAATAATTCTAAGAACATACTAGATGGAAGTCTATTATATCAATGAAATGATTTTCTATGAATGAACCCTAAATTAGCCAACTTATCAGCACATGCATTCCCTTCACGAAAAATATGAGTAACCCTATACCGGATTGTCCCACAGTAATTAAGACAAGTATTTCATCGATTACGAAGCATCCACAAAACATTAGTCATAGCAGTAAACGCAGCACAAACCAAGACAGAATCACATTCAAGCCAAACATTAGTAAGTCTCATCTTTTGAGCTTCCTCCATAACATGTATAACCCCATAAAACTCAACAACCAAAGCAGTCCGAACTTCAAGAAACTCTGAAAAAACACCAATAAATTTCCCCATACTCTCACGAAAAATACCTCCACAAGTAGCAAGACTAGATACCCCTAGCAGCCCCATTAATGTTTATGAAATTATCAATTTAACCTTTAATGTTTTCTAAACTTTACTCTACATTTTTTTTCCTTTTTTTAAAATGTCACTCCACAAATAATTTAATATTCCATTGAAACATTATTTTGAAATTAATTTAATGTTTCAATGAAAAAAATATTCTGAAAATAATACTTAACTTAAAAGAGTGGAATATCATTAATAAAAAAATAAAGGTAAGAAATTCACAAGCAATTAATACAAGAATGAGGTGGTTAAATTTAATTTATAATTATTCAAATACGTATTATTTTATTTATTTTAATGTGTTTATCTTAAATCTAAATCTAAAATTATGAATTTTAAATTCAATTTAATTAATTAAATTTAGATTGGATATAATTAGATAAATGCGGGTTGGATCTGAATTTTTAAAGAAATATAATAAGAATAATTGTTTGATTTTTAAATATATGAATTGACATTTCATCTTTCCTTAATTCGTTTTTACTCTCTATTTAGCTAATTTTATTATTCAGAACTTGTCAATCTTTCAACCTTTTTTCATAAGTTTTGATGATAAATTGATGATCGAGTATGTCTAAACTTAAATTTTCTAATGTATGTTGATTGGTGTTGTAGTCTTAATATCAAATTCTTAGAAAAGAATGCAATGGAATGTCTATTTTTGCTCTAAATTGCACCTATTCTATTTGAAGCATTTATTTTCAAAGGAAGGGTTGGAAGAAAATCTAGTATGAGCAATAATTGTCTTTAGTTTGTTCAAGTGTTCCAACAACCATGGAGTCTAACTTGAAATTGATCCATTCTAGTCTAGTTAGTTGGTCATTGGTCAGGCTATAGGTGTATAACATTTAATAATTTTTCTATACTAGTCACTTAGGTTGTGTTTGAAATGAAGAGAGAATTTAAGAGAATGGATTTGAAGTGATTTAAGAAGAAAGTGTAAAGAAAATGAAGTTGTTTGGATTAAGGTATGTTAGAGTGGATTTTTTAAGAAAGTTTGTTGAAGTTTGTGAGTTATATGATGGTTGTAAGAAAATTTTTAATTTTTTTAAAATGTGTAAAATGTAAATTTACAAATTTATCCTTATCTTTGAAAATATTTAAATAATAAATATAAGATATTTTTGTGTAGATTTGAGTTAATTAAAGTATTTCATGTAAAAAAATATTTATTTTTATTATAAATACATATAATAAAATATTTATTTTTTAGAATTGAAAATTTTGTAAATTTATTTATTTTTTTATTTTTGAAATTTGGTTATGTTTTAAAAATTAAAAAATGAACTATGGGCAAAGTAGGAAAAATAAATGTTACGCGTCTTTCTCATCTCTTCTGTGAAGTTTCTTTGTTTATATGCAATGAATACATTCCAAGGAATCAGCCCATTTCTCCGCTCACAAATCTCTGCCAATTTGTGGAAACAAACACAAATCCTTCCACAAATCTTTCTTCGATAACAGGAAATAGATAGAAACAAACAGAGCATTAAGAAAAGAAAATCTATCAAATATTTTAGATTCAAAGGAGTAGTCAACTCAACAACTACCTAAACTCTCTTCATCCATAGTTACATCGGTTCCTCACAAAGTGTGAGCCAAATACCCTATAATTTATGCTTCTATAAGAGTTGCAAAATATATCATCAAAGAATACTAAGAGGGATTGATGAGAATATTAAGAGAAATTATACACAAGTATATCATTAAAGAATACTAACTCAAATCTCCTCAAAAGAACTTGGAACACTTCATTCATCAAACACTAAAATATAGCATAGATATTTTTAAAACCAAATGTGAATGTTATCTTAACCTAATATCCAACTTTGAAAGTAATGAGTGTCATATAATTCATCTATAGTTGGGATTAAAAAAACTATATTTAATTATAATGACATTCAATGCCTTATAATTTGTACAAATCCTCTTGTTTTCACTTTTCTTCTTAACCAGAAGAATAAGGGAAGAAAAGGAACTACTAGGAACATTGATACCTTCATTTAGTAGGTCTTAAATCACAATCTCAATTTGTAGTTTTTTATTGTAAGGATACCTTCAGGGTCCCATTTTATGAGGTCCAACAAATGTATCAAAGGAATAAAGTGATTTTTGAGATCTATTAGGAAGTAAATGAAAACAAATGTATCAAAGGAATAAAGTGATTTTTTAGATCTATTAGGAAGTAAATGAATAAGGATAGTAAAAACTTGCTTATAAGTTTGCAGCAAAATAACTCTTTCACGTCACACGTCACATTCGAGATAAAATTCTAACCACTAATTATGCTATCTAACTTATCTCTAGTTACACATCTCCTACTTATTAATTTATAATCATTTCATATAATTTATCTCCATTTACACATATACTAAAATTATAATTATCTCATTTAATTTATATTTAATCACGAGTTCTCTATATTAGATTTATATTTATAACATTTAATTTATTTTTAGTTGCGCACTCGTTCTCTTTATTAAATTTATATTTATGTAATTTAATTTACACTACAAGAAAATTATCAAATAGAAATTAATTTTTAGAAACCAAAATAATTAGTTACAATAGTAACTAAATTAGAGACCATTTTAAAAACTAAAAAAAATGGTTTTTAAATTAATTTCTATTATTGTTAAATAGTTTCTAAATTGGTATCTAATTAGCAATCAAGGTTTTAACTACAAATTAATTAGTTTCTAAATTTGGTAGTAAAAACCTTGGTTGCTAATTAGATACCAATTTAAAAATTATTTAACAATAATAGAAACTAATTTAGAAACCAATTTTTTTTTTTAGTTTCTAAAATGGTCTCTAATTTAGTTACTATTACAACTAATTATTTTGGTCTCTAAAAATTTGTTTCTATTCGATGATTTTCTTGTAGTGTTATCTCCAATTACACATTGATTCTTTTTATTAAATTTATATTTATGTTATTTAATTTATCTCCAATTACGTACTAGTTCTTTTTATTAAATTTATATTTATGTCATTTAATTTCTCTATAGTTAGATATTGGTCCTCTTTATTAAATTTATAATTATGTTATTTAATTTATCTCTAGTTACGCATTGATATTTTTATTAATTTATTTCTATTTTATTTTATTTATCTGTGAAATATATACGCATATCTAATTATTTATCTAAATTTATTATTTGGATTTTTTTATTTTGTACCATCCTTTTATAATTTGAAGAAACACACAAAGTAATAATAAAAGTAAATATTTTTTATTCAATGAACTTGAATAAAAAAAAATTACCTATATCTTGTATTATTATTATTTTTATATTTTTTTTATTTCTTTAGATGATGTGTGTATATCATTGATTAAAACAAATATGACATATCTTAATTGTAATCACTGGATAGTTGAAGATAATGCCATGAACTAGAATATTTATAGGTCAAACTTGAGACTATTTAATGCATGCCTAGCATCGTCAAGGTTATGTAGTGAGTGAATACCTCTTTTGTGATCGGATAAACATCAATATTATCAATATTTTCGAGAAAAATAATTATGGTTGTATCAATTTTTTAATCACTTATGAAGTAACTTTAGAAGTTTATTATGTATCACCAGAAATACAATATGGATCCTTATGTTTTCAAATCCGAAACCCTCATTATAGGTTTTGTATGTTAAATTTATTATTATTGATATTTAAGGCTTAAAAAAATATTGACATACATGAATGTGGTTATGTTATGATTAATGTTCCTTATAAAAAAATCTTATTATATAAAAAAATACTCATAATATCTAAATAAATAATAATATTTTATTATATATAATAGTCTATATGTTACACCTAGATTTTAGGAATAAGCTCAATATGAAATTTGAGACAATAAACAATCTTGGTTGAAGGAAGTTATAAGCACTTTTGATGTGCAACAAAGACTTAAACAAACATGTTATTGATGGACCCCTAAAATCTCATTGTACTCAATCCTAAGATCACTTCAAAGCATTGTAAGACAAGTGGTATTGCTATAAGGGTTGAATCTCCTTATTTTCTACATTATCAAGAGTGTCAAGTAAGAGTCTCACAATATCATCCTTTTCTAAGTCGAACAAAAAGTCGTGTTTGATGGGGTCATTTATCATTACATGTAAATCTTAGTTCATTTTTCCTTGTTAATTACATTTTGATTTATGACATCTTTTTAACGTTGGAGGTCCTTGGTTTGAATTTGGAGAACTCATGTTGGATCTAGGCAAAAGTGGTGGTAAAGGGAAGGCTTGTGTTTGTGGCTTGTAATTTGGGAATGTAGTTACAAATATATATTTTTGGTTTAGGAGTTATTTTTCACCATACAATTTTGGTAATGATATTGATTTGATCATAAGCTTATGAAATCACATCTTGACGGATATTTGGTTTCAACCCACAATGAAGCAATCCAAAAGAGTCTTTACAATCCCACCAAACACTCTGTAATTTCTGTCAATTGAAACAAATTAGTGTAAGAACATTCATACGGAGAGGGTTTGAATTCAAACTCGAGACCTCTAAGTAAAACACATCCATGTTAAAATGGAAAATTGTCCAACCTTAAAGAATATTAAAGAACATTTTTAATATCAAAATAATTGAGTTTCACATTTTATACCTAAATTGATTAATGTTGAACCATGTTATTATTGTTCCTCAAATTTGTGCATAATGGATGCATTAATAATAGCTTCAATTATTTCAAACCATTTTAAATCATTTGTATTTCTAGCTTCCATAAGCTCCAAGATCCTTTTGACATTAGTAAAGAGTTTCTTCATGCATATATTCTCAGCAACGAAAGCATTAATTTATAATATGTATTAAAAGTCTCATATGGAATAAAATGAGAAAGTTGAGTAAAGAAAAAAAATCCATAAACACAAAAATTTTAAAAAAATTCATATTATCTTGTATGGACAACTTATACTTTTTTTGATAAATCTCTTCTGTCAATATTAATAGAAAAAAAATCAATTTTGTGAATGATAAGTCTGTATTAGTTATATGGATGAAGTGTTGGCTACCTCTGGGTGTGGTTGTATATAGAGCTATGAAAACAACAATGAACAGAAAATTTTGGGAGAAAGAAATTAGGAATTTAATTTCGGTCGTAGCTCTTGTTTTTCCATTATCCATCTATATATTATTCTGCCTCCTACACGTAGTCATGCAACTTTGAATTTGGTATCTTGGTGTCGACGCTACTCCTTTTTTTCCTGCTCTTATGGATTAATGTAATGTACCTATGCTGAGCTGTTATGTCTTTTGTCCTTCTGTACTCTTATAATTTTCATTCATTATAAAAGTATGTTCAATTAAATCTACTGTTTTCCTTTCTTTTATGTTCGTCTTTTTTCTACTTACATGAATAATCAAAATTCCGTGAGCACAAAATTGATAAGTATGTAGTGCATGTTTGAAGACATAGGGGGGCATACTAAGGGGATTTCTGGACTCTCTAGTTATAAAATAGTGAAAATTTCTGTCCATATTAAAAAGTGATTCTAGTCTATGAATATATATATGTTGAATAGGTAAATTATTCACCCATATCTAGTCAAGTTACAAAGTAGTGTTAGAAATCTCAGCAGCAAACAAACTAATGTACGTGATATTTTCTTACATCAAACCTGAAATGAAAAAAAATTTAACGTGTTCAATACCATGCTTTTTTGGCAATCAGATAAAGCTTGACTATATTTAACAACCATATTTTTATGGTAGTATAAGATGGTGTAATGATAAGATAAGTAATGGTTATAACTACCAAATGTTAACTAATGAAAATATATATTTTACAGTATTACAATGTATATTAACACGAAGGAGATCAGAGCAGCCAGTGAGAAAGTACGCAACTGTTGAAATTATGATTACGAACGCATTAGACTACAAACTATGGAGCTGCGAACATAAAAAGTGAGCCAACTAGCAAAGCAAATAATTAAATGGGAGGAAGATTCAGAAAAAAAAAGATGTACAAATGAAAGGCAATGATCTTAGTTTCCTCGTTTTCTTTCAGGGGCTCAATAAAAGAAATGCCCCAATGTCATCATGGAAAAAGAATTCCGGAGAAAGGATTGCACTCAACCCACAATCATACCTCACATTGGGCCTATAATTGCAATCGCAATTCATTTAACGACTAGCCATTTACTATACAACTTAATTACACACTACAATCACATATTTACATGAAAGAAAAAAGAGTAGACTTCTCTGGCAAAATCAAAAAATATTCTCCGCCAGTCATCCAAAATACAAGACCGCGGGCAACATTTGCTTTCTCTTCTTCCACCTACAATCCATCTTTCTTCACAGATGCATCACCCACCAAGTGAATACATTGTACTCTTACACGCATTATGTTTAGCCCTCTATACCCTGTGTTCTCACCTTTTCTTTTACAACCTTGTTAGCTCAGTTTGAATCTGGCCAGCATTCTTTTGCAATTCTCTCAAATTATGAAGATGAATCCATCTTTCAACAATTGAGATCCACTAAGAAGCAACGTTAGGATTCAACAATTAAAGGCTGGCCAAAAGCTGAAGTCGGCAGAATGAACCACCATTTACCAGTTTCACCCCCGATTAAATGACCCTCGTAGACTCTCTTCAGGCAACGTCCAGGAAAGCAAATGTCCACCTGAATCCCCGCTCAATAACTGTTTCAGGTCAGTTGTGAGGTGAAGGGCAGTAACAGGATGCTTATGGAACTTCAGTACTTTGCGTAAAATCAACTTGTATTCTGGTTCGGTTCCACCAAGATTTAACACTCCCGCCCCTCCAAAACCTGATTTGCTAAGTGAGCTATCTGGGTTGGAGCAGTGAACCATCTGCCACACCTTCACAGCTCCACTCTGATGACCTGTAGCATACCACTTTATGTCCAACCAATCAGAAAATGTACTGCTTGTCACTGAGAGAATGGAATCAGATGGCAGTTGTGACGTTTTGATTAGTGCCAGGCAATCCCCATTTATACTCCAAACAGCCAGAAGAATACCAGCTGCTGTAACAATCTCTCCCGTCAAATCATTCACAAAAATTGCTGAAACTGGTGCTGGAAATTCTGGGAGCTGCCGCACAAATGCCATGGAGCTGAGATCCCATATAATAACTGTGCAATCATCTGATCCACTCACAATAAGCATGTACGGCTGGCTAACTTGAAGGCATGTAATTTTGGCTGTGTGACCACAAAGTGCCTTCTCCAACTTCAAGCGTCGAAGTGCACGGGGCCCAAACTTGCTAACTCTCCATACATTAACCAGTCCATCATCAGCACCAGTAACCAGAATTTGACCATCATGACTAGCACTAACACAGTGAATTTGATTACCTCCATGTAAATTTTCATGTGTTGAAAGAAGTTTATCTTGTTCATAGCTCATAAATCTCAAACTACGATCAGGAAAACCCCAAGCAACATATTTGGTATATGTTCTTGGTTTAAGCAGATTGTTAGTTCCAGCTATGAGAATTTTATCATGAAGAGTGACAATTTGTGTGATAGGTGAAGAGCTTTTGCGAATCTCATGTGCAGCAAGATGACTGGAATGTTTAAGGGGATGGGGAGGAAGTTTTCTGTCAGTTCGTCTTTTCACATGGGGCTTGAGGAACAATTGTTTAGGTGTCTGCCCAAAATGATTAATTTGGGCTAAAATGGATGCTTTCATAGCGGGATCTGTAACAGAGTCTATGTCTACACTTCCTTCATATGTATAATGATAGAATACATTAACTGATTCCTCAGCGGCCTGTCCATTGTAAAAGAAATTATATTATGAACAAAATAGAAAATGAAGGAGTATGTCTTTATATCACATTTGTTGAGAACATTTTTATTGACCCAATCATCAAGAGATGTCATGTCTCAGTTTAACCATTGTAATCTATTAACAAGTAATAAAACATTGGTGATCACTACAAAATCCTGGTTATCAAATAGAGTGTAAATGCAAAATATTGCACAAAATTAAATGCAGTAATTAATGCAACTCATTCTAATATAGAACATTAAGACAATCAACAGAATGGAGGCAAATAGGACATGGAATTATAAAGAAGGTAGTGAACTACTAAAAAGAAAAGCATTATTTTCCCATAATTTCATAACGAAAAAAAATATAAAGACATCGTGGAATTCCATAATGGTCATGCTCTACAACTAACTACATCACGCCCTCCAAATACATAAATGCATGTCATTATTGGAGTATAGTTTTACTGCCATTTATTACTTTTCTTGTACAGCAGTAGTCAGATAGTTTAGAAGGTCTTTCATTGCTGACTTCTCTAACTAACCTAGAGTTTGAGTTTGATAACAGCTTTTAGAAGCTAGTGACTATATTCTTAGTAATGTATAAACCTACTTTAACTCAGAAACACTTGAGCAGTGAATTTATTTTTTACCAAACAGAAACTTCTCTCAAACTCTGAAATTTAATACATGTGAACAATTAAAGAAACTGACATTAGATTGTAGAGCTAAGCCTGTAACAATGTAATAACACGATTTAAAAATTATAAGAAATAATAGTCATAGAGGGACAAGAATACAGCAAACAAGACGATACACACACCCACCTTCCCTCTTTGCTTATATCCAAAAATGAGGTCCATCCAGTGATGCAAATTTTCTGAGACATAATCTGATTCAAGAGCTTCCCTATGCTTACTGATGAACTCTCGAGTGCTTCCTTTGGCCCATGGAGGTAGGATAACATCCCCAACCTGAAAAACACCATAATAATTAAATTTACTAGTCAGTTCACTTGCATATTTGATTCCTGGATAATTTAGAAATAGCAAAGTATATATTCATAATAGGATAACCTTCTCGCCAGACTGTTTCTCTCCCAAGTCAAGATCAAACCGATTCTCCAAGAACTCGGGCATGTAGAAAAATTCTGGAATCAATTCCTTCACATCAGATGTGTTTCCCTTCCCAGCAGCACTTAGCCAAGTATCCCTTATGCTATTGAAAAGGCGATCAGCATGGTCAAACTGACCACCCTGAAGTTTTTGATTCTCTGTACTAAATGGTGGCAAGCGAAGAAGATAGAATAGGACAATTCCAGCACTAGAATAATGAGATCCATAGTGAAACTTCGGGACCTCCGGATCATCCCAGCTCTCATATCTAAAAAAAAGTTTAGTTAATGGGTGTCAGTAGGAGAAAAAAACTGACCTCTGTGATCACATTCCATGGTCACAATTATCTTTGTACGATTTAATAATTATCATATATATATTACTTTAGGGATAAGTGTATAAACTATAAATAAATTTCATGCAAATACAAATAATGTCTTGCGTATCCTTCCTGGTATTATAATTCTAGAGTAAGCCCGATATTTCTAATTCTTTTTGAATGGAATAAACTTGTCTGCGTGCTGCTGAAATCCCATAAAACATTTAGCAAATAATCCCCAGGCAATGCATGACCACAACAACACAACATATATAACAAATGAAAAATTACAACATACAACAAAATCATAGAACATTAAAAAAGACCAACCTTTTTCTAAACTCATCTTCACCTTCAGGTGTCTGGCAACCCATTGGTTTATCAAGCCTGCGAAACGTTTTTGGATTGGACAAATCAAGATTTTCACTCTCATAATCTGCAAGTACCCATGGAAAAACTGGATATTGGGTGAGATCACTATATCCACGTCCTGCCAAGGTGTTTAGATGCATGAGGTACTGGAAATTACTTATTTCACCACTTTGCCACCTTTTAGAAAATGATTTTGCCATTATCTTGAAAAGACGGCCACCCTCGTTGCTTTCTTGTTTTGATGATCCTGAAATAGTTGTGTCCAACCTGATATACAAAGCAGACAAATTACATTAAAAAACATATGAAACAGGTTAAGAGATGCACCCACACACCAAAAGCGTGTGGTATGAGGACCAAATTAGAAAAAAAGCTAAAATGGTGCAACATTCCCTCCGTCTGTAGATATAACGCATTGATAACTAATACAAAGGTGTTAAGAAAGTTGGCTAATTTAATAACAATAAATTTATCTTTAATAGTAATATATTTCCAAACTACCCTTAAATAACTAATCTATGTAGGTAGATAGTAATAGTAGTGGAGTTTTACATTTTAAAACTAAATTTTGAGGAAGAAACAGTTCATAGCATTTATTATTTATCAACTAAAATAATCAAGGGTATTTTGGTCAAAATTTAAATAATGCAAGGGACAATAAAAGAAGAGTCTTACAGAAAGGGGATCAGGAAATTTCAAAAACTATGTCTCATAATTATGGACAGAGAGAGTATTAAACAGCTTAAAAAGAAAAGCACCAGAATGACTGTACATATTTTAATTCCTCGGTTTTTTATGCTACAACTCATCAATATTGTAGCACAAATGCTACGACAAAAAAAAAAAAAACTAGCAATAATTTCAAAAGATATGCTACTTGCAATTGCTAATACGTTATGAAAGACATAAAACTACACAAAAAATCCAGTACCAAGCAAATTATTAAAGCCAAGGAGATAATTCTTACATGCTATTCCGAGGAAGATTTAAGGCAACTAGATTTTTAAAAACTTCTTCTCTCTCTTTTTTGTGGAAAACCAAGAGATCATTGCATCCATCCATGCTAAATATTTCAATAGCAACAGGACGAAGCTGGTAATCACGTTTCAAAATCTCATGAACACTGTCAAACTTCCACATGCGCCAAGGATGAGGTAAGTTTCCACTGGTATGTACTTTCTCCTTACCCCATGCACCACCACTATACGCCCATGCTCTTCCCCCAACCAATGATTTAACTGGTGTGTTCCATGACAAAGTTGATTTGGATTGAAAATCCACACTGCCAGAAAAATCTTTCTTGACACCCAAAGCCTGATCAATAACTGAGAGCTCATCTTCACATTCCTTCTCACAAAAGCAACCAGAATCATCAATATAGAAGTTTTCAATCACATACAAACAGAATTCACCTATCAGGAATATGCCATCATGTTTGTCAAGACCCATAACCCGTTCACAGTTGTATTTAAATCGGATTTTCTCAAATGGTTCCAGAAAAGGTCTGATTAAGTATTCACCATTGTCATGCAGTTCTTTATCAGATTTATCATCAGCAATCTTAACATCATCAATTCTCATTAAAGAGGATTGCCTTGGAGAACCCATATCAGATCTTCCTTCTATTGGGATAGATATTGCACTAGATTTAGCACCATGCTCAAGTGCAGAATGGAGGCTTGCTTCATTTATGCTGCTTGCCTTGTCATCATTCCACTCATTCTTATCATAAACAGAATCTTTGACACTATCCAACTTATCAAAGAAAGGTTCATCAAACTGCTCACATTCAGAACCATTATGTTTGCTATCATCAGTCAAAAGTTGAAAATAAGGTTTTGAGTCTGATGCATCATGACCATTTTCAATTTTTCCTTTAGAAAATTCAGCTTTCTCTAATTCAAACTGTCCATCGAGAATATTCTGTATGGTATCAATTTTAAGTTTGCAGCATTCAAGTTTTTTCCGCATTCGATAAGGACCTTCAATGGGACAAAGCTGGCATTCTGGCTCTTCTGTGAAAAAGGATTTACTTAGTGGGAAAATCCCACGTTCATGCACAAGTTGTTGTAGATGGCATTGCCACTCGCTCTCTGCATGTAGAATCCATCCATACTTATCTTGCCTAACAACTCTCAACTCTGTGGACATTGCATCACGAACTAAATCCAGTGCATATCTTTGCTCATTTACCTGCTCCCAGTGCCTTAAATCCAATTTTGCAGCTTCTCGAGACTTCCTTGCCATTTCTTTCTTACGACGACCTTCCATGCCTTTGATTTTCGCTCCTGGAATCTTTGCTGATCCTGCAATATGCTGCGCCCACATCATTCCAGCACACTGCTCCAATACCTTATTCACAACCTGTTCAACATTTTGATACCACTCAAAAAACTCAGATAAACTTCTAGTCAATAATTTATCAAAACCACCATGGAGCACATCAAGCTGCTGCCCTTGATTAGACCTATAAACAAGAAAGTCTTCTAATGCAGCTCTCCTATGTACCAGAAGATACTTGAACACATCAATGGAAATATTGAGTACATTTTGTCTTCTATCATGAAGAAGAGATATCAGATTCACACATAGACAGCGATTAATATCTGTATCATTGTTGCTGGGACAGAATATAATTCTTTTATGAGCAACCAACAACTGTAAGACTGTACCAATGTCAATTCCCGTTTCATCTTGAGAGGAAGTAGAGGACAATCTCTTTTTTGGTTCATTAAGCAAACCCAACCGTAGAAGAAGATCATCTTCCCCTATATTGACTAAGAATGATGGGAGAAAGCAATATAATATCATTCGATTAGTGTTTCTAAGAATTGAATGGACATAAGCCTCTAATTGCTTACTTCCTCTTGATATTGATAAAAGCCTTTTTTCAATAGGAGCAGCTTCTTCAATTCTACCATCTTTGTTTGCCAATTGCAGCATTGATAATAAGAACTCAAGGGTTTTCAGTACCCCTGAAGGCTGAGGAAAAGCACCCATGTATACCCGATCCACAATCATCCCGCACAAAGCATCCAAATTTGTGGACCAGCGAATCTTATCCAATTTTTCCTCATCTTCTTCATCATCACGTAACAGTCGTCTTTCAAGGAAGTTTATAAACCTACTAAGGCATAGACCTTGGAAAACTAACACAGACTCACCATCAACATGCAGATGAACACTTTCCAAGATGTTCTCTATGAGCTGTGATGCTTTGATCTGTTCGGTCACAAAATCAGAAAGGACTTCTGCAATGAAATCTAACACAGCAGTAGCTCCAGCAGAACATGGACCACCACCATATCCAGAATCATCTGTGTCCAAAAGCAGCTTCGACGTAACAGTAAAGTGAGCATTCACAGAAGATGGCCCTTGAGAACTAGACTTTTGATTTGAAGATAAATCAAACTCTGTAGCAGACATGGAAGAGTCAAAAGAAGGAGTGGCAGTCAAGGGAGACTTAGCTTCATTATGGCTTGCACTTCCCAGCCAAGATGTCAATGCAACAACTGGTGCCGAAGAAGGGGTATGGGGAATTCTTGAACTGGACTTTTCCGAAAATACGGGAGAATCCAGCGCAACAAAAGAGGCTGAACTCTGGGAATCTGTTGGTTGGAGAATGTCCAAATTGCCTTTGATGCTGTGAAAGCTGAATTCGTGGGCACTGGAAGCAACAGAGGCTTGATCAGCATTATCACCATCCAAGCTCTGAACAGTTTGTATGTCTTCACGGACAGATTTATTTGACTCCAGCTCGGAGACAGGGATATTATTCTGTGATCTCTCACCAGCCATAGAGTTTGGTGGTGCAATCATATCATCAGAACTTGAACTTGCCTGTCCTTGAGGAAAACTTCCAACACTGATGGAGGTTTTGATAGACTGGTCCTGATCCAGAGGCAAGCTAGAAAATGTATTTTGGGAACTGCATGTATCATCACAATCATTTAAGGTTTTCTCTTCTGTCACTGCCGAAAGTTCTTTGGCCATTTTAACAGCATGTGCAGCCCTGCAAAAGCAAAAGGTTTTGGTTCAATAACAACAACTCAATTCAATTGGACTGATGATCACCAGGTTAAGTAGTCAACATATGATTAAAGAGGAAACAAAAAATTGGAGAATACAAATTAATACAATAAAAATAAAGGATATAGAGGTTATCTCGTAACAAACCTCACACAAGAAAAATATAGATCTATGCAGCTTTCAAGAAATTCTGCACGTCTACAAACAGCAGTAAAAGGGGGACACATTTTAGCCAGATCAACCATAAATCTTAGAACGGCAGTTGCAGCAGCAGGGGCTGATGCCTCTCCACCCATAAGGCGAGCAGCATATGTCTTGTGCATCAGAGCTTCCCCCTGAAGCTCACCAGCCATGTCTGAATTTCCCTCTACAAGTTCAGCCACAAGGCTTGCACCAACCTGGGAAAGATTACCAGTTTGGTGGGCACGCATTGCTTGCATGCTTACTCTATCAAAAGTTGTTTTTGCCATGGCAATTACAGAATCCAACAACTCTACAAACTTCAGTTCTGTAAAACTTCCATCATTTGGCATAAGGGCATGAAAGTCCAGCATTCGGACCTCTGGTAACCTTGGGTAAACTGGTTTGCCAAATATCAAACAAAATAGAATATAGTAGATGTCTGGGGAATCATAGAAACTGGGTAGCACCCGAACTAAACCTTGATAACCTCCACCTGTGCGAAATTTAATTGCAAACGTTGGAGAGGAAGTAAGACACACACCAAGTAGAGTCATGACCCATCTCATACTTGTGGGATGAACAGCTTCATCAAGAAAATACGTAATTAACTTTGAGGAAACAACTTTATGCCAGAGCTCAAGCAACTCTTCTGATCTAATAGTGACCTGTAGATCAATAAACATCTCTAGCAACATATTTCTGACAATTACATGTTTACCCATTGATTCTCTCATAATTGGACGCTGTGGAACCAACCCGGGGGGATCAAACGTCATAATCACAAATCTAACCACATTTTCAAGCTCAGAAGATAGAAAACCATCCTCCAAAATGACCCCAAGCAGTACAACCAATTTTTCAAGGACGGGAACCTCAACATCACCCCTTTGCAACGTCACTAGTAAATGTTGAACAAGGTTAATTCGCCGCAAAATTGTAAGATTGTGATTTCTGTACCAATGCATGGACACTAAATTTTCAAGAAATCCAAGTAATGCAATTTGGATTGAAACTGAGGCAGTTACCCACAACGTCCAATCCAATAAAACATGTTCAACCATGTCTGCATTTGACAAGACAATGCAATTTGAAGTTTCAGCAGCAACATCAGTATTTTCCAGCTCTGAAATGTGACTAAATGAATCCTTTTGTGCAGAAAAATCATCCATGTCCCCTGGAGATCCAACTGAAGAATTCTCATCCGAAAACTTCGACAAAAAATTATCCTCGAGACCAGTTTCCAGCAGAGATGAAGCAGGAGACAGAATAGTCTGAATAGTCTCCAACTTTTTTGGTTCAGAAAAAGAAGCTTCACATGCAGCAATCTGAAAGAAGATCTCAAGAGATTGCATGTCAAATAATGACATTCTACGACGCAGAAAAAGGGTAAGCAGATGGTAGCCCCTATAAGTTTGCATGTCCTTAAGATTCTGAGTATTTTGATGAAGTGCACATGCAAGGAGAGTTAGGGCCATATGTAGCATATCCCTTGTTTCTGCTGCTTCAACAAGAGCAAGAACAAGTTCCATCCCACCAATAGGGCGGATTGTCTCTCCAATCACACCTTGCTTGCAAATATAAATATCTCCACAGAGACGTCCAAAGCGTGGAATACCTGCAATCCCCAAAATCAAAATAAGACTGAGATTGAAGAAACAAACAAAATAAGAGAATGAAGCATAACAGGTAACTTTCTAAATTTAGTTACACACCTCCAATTGGAGAGGCCGCAGCAGACATAGGATCTACCAGATTCAGCATTGAAAAGCTACCCGATGATCGAATGAATTCTGTGGTAGTTCCATCAAATGCAAAAATAAGTTTCTTTCCAGAAAGCTGTAAAGAAAGGTTTCCAAGTCTCTCCAAATCCCAAACAATTCCACTCCCATCTGCTTTTAAATCTCCTTGCTTGCTGGTAGAATCCTGTCTCTGACCATTGGCAGCCAAAGTCAAATCAGCATCTAAAGAATCTAATATGGCCATACTACCACCACCACAGGCCTGATTAGGTACAAATTGAAGAAGATCTGTGTCCTGGAAGAGTCCCCTGTATCCTCTACCAAGTATGTACATAAAACAAATACATCCTGGTGTAAGCACTTCCTCAAAAAGATAGCAAGAGCGTAGTTTCCATGTCAAGTCACTAACTCTAGCATTTCCAACTGATGTCCCAATAGTTACCTGCAATTGTTTACCAGGTGGGCATGGTGAATATCCTAATTTCCCAGTGTGTCTTAGCTTTCCATTAAGATAAACATACGCAAAACTAGCTTGGAACAGCCCAGCAAGAGCATTTGGTTTGCTGTGAATGACTGCAAGGTGATGCCACCTTCCTTCTTCAAGTTCTAAACCAGAAATTGATAAGAAAGAAGAGTTGCTGGTTGCAAGGGTTAAAACACCATCCTCCTGGAGATATAGTTCTGCATAGGTTGCAGTATCATTGTTTGTAGCACCAACCGAAAAAAACCTTAAGATATGTCGTTCATGCAACCCACTTGAACCAGAGCGCTTCTTGGAAGAGGCAAATTTTGAAACGTCAGTGTCTTTTGATTGTGATTTTAAAAAATTACGAAACTGGAACCAACAAACAAACGAATAACCAGCAGCTGGGGGCCATGATCTTTCACCCAAGGAAACCTGAATGGCTGCATGCCCAATCTTGCTCATATCCATCTCCACAAATGGTGCCATAGAAATATTTTCTGAGGTCATGTCTTCCATCAGAATTAACTTTTCGATAATTTCAACAATTATATGACCTGAATTTTTCATCCTCATTTGCAGCACATATCTAATGAGCATACGGAGTTCAGAAGCAGATAGCCTAATCAATAGAAACATATTTTTATTAATATAAGTATAGTTGTAGATTAAAATGCCATAATTTTAGAACAACGGCAGTAAGAATATTCTCCATACCTGTAAGAACCAAGGACTTCCACAATTTTCAATGCATAAGTGAGTAAAGAAGACGAACCCAAAAGGAAAGGGTGGATTGTGTCCAGCAAAAGTTCCACACAGCCTATATATAACATAAATAATCAAGTGAGCATTAAGGAATAACAAATAACAACAAACAATATAGTACATACCTATAGATGTGAGGCTTTCCTGATTGAACGGACCAGCACGGGCCAACTTTTCAATCAGGTCTAGAAGTTGTAACTGCACCATCGGCGTAAGCAGCAATAACGAACGAATCAGAACTCTAACAGCACTGGCATTGTAAACCCGCTCTTTGTCAGGATTAACTGGACCTGATGGAGTCGATAAAAGATTATGAGATGACTCATTCTCAATTGCATTTGATTTTGTCAAACCCTCGGATGTTAAGAAAGGCGGAATAACAATTTCAAGGCCAAGTTCCAACATCAACTGGATGACTTGTTTTTCATGCTCAACACACAACAAACCAGACTCACTAAGAAGATCAAAGAAAGTTTGTGATGATATAATTGTGTGTAACTTCATTCTATTAACAGCATTGTCGGATACTCCAGCAGTTACAACACGCAACAAATACGTAAACACCTTAATGTAAACATTCAATGAAGATTGATCCAAGTCCTCCCCGTCGCTTTGGAACCCATGGAGTGTTGTTAGTAAAAGGGAAAAACCAGTGGCTTCCCCAAAAACCTTCTGAGCAGAATTATTAACTCCCAGGATCCGCCATAGTGCTCCCATAGTGTCACACTTTGCATCAAGGGAAAGCCGGTATTGTGATCCTGAAGCACCGGTAACCATTCCACTTTTCAAAATTTCAATCAACACACCTAATTCATCAGGATGAGCCTGGAAAAAGTTACAATCGGATAGTCATCATGATGATTTAAAGTGAAACAACACTTAAGTAGTTTTGTAGACAGGATGCATCCGCACACATTCAAGAATTACTGTTTTCTGATTAATAAACAATCATTATGAGCCAATAACTGCACAAATCCAGTCCAAATTTAGAACAGAATTTATTTTAGAGAATATGAACAAACCTGAGATGTATCTTCAATTATAAGACATGACAATATCCTAAGGACCCCTGATCGATGTACATCAGACACCAGAAAAGGTAATATCACATTCACACCACTAGCTGAGCGGAATGAAGCTTGATTAGCCTCTGCTTTCTTCAATAAAGACACCATGCAGTCCCAGGCAATAGCAATTGTACCTTCTACATCAAAAATAGGAAACTTGCCAGAACCAGATTCCATAAGCTTGGGTGAAGTAATGATAACATCCTTATTGTCCATATGTTTCTTGAAATTGTTTGAGCTATTTTTCCTCTCCAACTGCTCTGCGTTAACAGTCTGTTGATCAGGAGCCAAAATCCTGTGTTGCTTCAGATCATCTAGCATAACTTCCAAAACACCAACTTCTCGCAAAACTTTCTTGTACTGTTGGTCAAAGGACAAGAGTTTTACAAAGAAAGAAAGAATTGTCTGCTTCAACGCTGAGGTTATTGGTTGCTGCAACAAACAGCAAAGTGAAAGTAGCTCTTGTTCAGGAACACAATTTACTACAGTCACAGCATACTCTAGAATTTTCAAGATTATCTCTTGCAAATGAGAAGGAAAACCGGCCATATTTAGGATTAAAAGTGGAACAGTTCGTAATTGCTGACACAAGCTATAGTTCTCTATGTGGCCTGAAAATAGTTTAAAAAGTCTATTTAATACTTCAGCCTGCAACTTCCAGCTATTAGCTTTGAGGAGAATATCTTGTAACATCTGGACTGCTTCAAGGTCTTTAATTTTATCATTTTCCTTCTCCCAAGGTTCATCACCGAGCCAATCAGAAGATAAGGTACGACTTTTGCTATGACCACCACCCTTGTTCTGAGTAGATTTAGAACCCTTACCTACATAAGCACGTGGAGACTCATTTGGTCCAGTTTGAGCTAGACTAACAAGGACATCTAGCAACCTAGACAATGTGGGCGAAAGATATTGACCGGAGGACTGTTCTTGTTCATTGGAATTTTGTTCTCTGCTATTTTGGGATCCATCTGAAGCAATATTTTGCTCATCAAATGTATCTGAATGAGCAGATTGAAAGCCCTGATTCTTTGTCATGTTGGACAGGGTTAGTGCAAATTGAACTAGGAATTGATATCCATGGCCGTTATGCATATCCTCTCGAAGTCTGACACTAGCAGCCTCTGCAGAACCAATATAACAAATCAGAACTACAAAACATTGGCATCCTTTAAAAAATAACTGTAAAATAAATATATTTAACTACAGTTTAGCCAATGATATTGTTTGTGTATTTGAACACCATACGTTGCTCTTCTGATAAAATTAGAAAATTACCTGCTCTATATGACAACTCTACACACTTGAGTAACAAATCAACAATGCCTACTGTATATGCAGCATCTCCACAATCAGGATCAAAATCTTTCACAGCCAATAAAAGAACTTTTATCTGCATGGAGGAAAAGTAATCACAGGATTAATTTCAAAATCATATAATGAATACTATGAACAATATGGATCAACCTTAGTGCAATATTCTACAAAAATGAAACTGCATAAAAGCCACGTGCACTAACTTCATAATTGACAAGTCAGTTAAAGCATCATCCAATAGAGTCAGGGAACACAGAACTTTCAAATTTAAAACAATCAGACATGATTGTTTAATAATTTTATTTATTTGATTAAGATGTGATTTGAGAACACCAGAGTTATGAGTTCAATTACAACAATTTCATTAACTATATGACAACTTTCAGAACAGTCTTTTGCTTGAACACAAGAAAAATTCAGTATTAATGTTTCATAACATTGTAATTATTATGTTAAGACTGCTAAGATTGCTAGATTTATGTAGAAATATCTAGTGTGGCCAGTTGATTGCTGGAGATATGTTTCTAAAAGTTCTAAACTGGTTAGATACATATTTTACGGCAAATGCAGAACTTAGTCAATGTAAGACCAATCCCATTGTATTTTTCTCTGAATAATCAAACTGGTCAAGAAACCAAATCAATCATTCAAGAACAGTATTGACTGTTACTATAAATCCAAGTACTCTATATTTGTTCATAATTTCTCCCCCAAGCTAAATTGTTAGTACCCTTGCATCATGTTTATAATTTTTTTTCCTCGCCCATCCCTTAAGCTTTGCAAGGAAGAGCCTAACATGACATGACCTTACAGATTTTTTTGCAGTTGATAACAAATCTTAATTTCTACTACAGAACACATTTTTCTCAAACCCGCAACATATTTTGCATGTATGTAATTAGTGCAAAAGATCATGTGATATAATGTTTTGTAAAGAGTAGAACATCTTATAGCATAGCAAACCAGTTTGCTCCTCCGTTTACATGAGATTGCAAGAGACCAAAAGGAGATCCTTTTGTCACAACAATAAATCTTAAAACTACACCAACCCTCCCCTTCACCATTTACTAAAAGCAAAATAACAACAATAACAATAATAAATAATTTAAGCTTCTCCTCTTGGAAACATAACATAATAATGTATCATTGCAAATTACCCCACAGATGCTGTTGAACATTGACATATGACATCAAAGTGATAAAAAAATGAACAAAAACTGCATGGTATTAATATATAAACAAGAAATACAATATCAGTTCTAAGACAACTTCTTTGACATACAGAAGTATTTAGATTTGAAAGATAGATGACATACCAAATGATGCTTGCGGATGTATTTAGCCGTGCTTCCATAGTCATTTACCAAAAGAAGACCAAGTATCTATAATTATGAGCAGAAAAAACATAAATATTCAATATTCAAGCATCAGAATAATAATATCAGCTCAAATTCGTTATCATATGCAATATTTATATCATTTTTTACTGCAGAAAAATGTACCACAGTTTACCTGCATAGCATGTCTGTGAAGTTGTATGCTGTGCAATGGAACAAGTCCTGCCTTATAACGAGAGAAAACAATCAAAGATCCCTTGGCAACCATTTGAAAAAGCAACTGAAGTGAATCATCTTCTATCAAACTCTGTGCTGCTGATGGATGACTTGCTAGAGCTTTCATGACATGCACAACACTTCCTTCTACCTGCATCAGCAAAATAGTTTAAAATGCAAATTAAGAAAATGCACAAAAGTGATTTTAGAATATCCCAGTTACTCATAACCAAGTCATTTTTTATGGTTTATGCTCTCAGGCTAAGGAAATATAGAGTTTACAAAACCACAAATAGAATAAACAGGAGGAACTCTTTAAAAATAAATGGTTTGTTTGTCCTACAATCATGTGCAAAAAAATAAAAATACATATTCAAGGAACGTATATCATGCAGAGAACAGAACCTCAAGTCGGCGGTTTTTCCCAACTTCATCATAATCTTTTTGTAATATGAGGTTTTGTTCCCGATCGATAGCACTATTTGACCTTTGAATGGTTACATCAGGATCGAGAAGGGCATTCAGAGCTTGAATGAGACAGCAAAATATCCCAGAGTCAAGTAGAGATTGCTTGTCAATAGGCTACAAAAAAATTATATACATAAAAACTACTGCTTAAAGTTCATGAGACAATTTAGCAATATACAATTACACAAACACAATGGGTCTCAGTAACACCAAGATCAAGATCACCAGTATTGATTACACAAATATATCAATCCAAACAAATAACAGATGGAAACACATACATATTTTTTTCTGTAAATAAATTAACACGTATTCATTCTATAGCTCCTAATAAAAACTGACTTGGCAAAAAAAAAACTATTTTAGAAGCATACCCCAGAAACAAGGATTTCCACTGAAGTTAATAAATTTGCCCCTGGACTGATTCCATCCTGCATGGAAAGGAATCTTTGTAAATATTAAAAGCAAATAGAAAAGCAGGAAAAAGAAAGACATAAAGAAATGACTAAGAGAAACCTTTGTGACTTCTGAGAAAAACTTTAAAACTTGAGCAGCATCCAAAGATCTTGTTTTACTGCTGATTTTTAACTTCTCTATGTCCGTCACAAATGCTCTCCCCACAACAAATGAGAATATATGGGTTTCAACTAACCTGTTTCCCACCAACATTGCAAAAGCCGGTTAATAAACTCCAATCACCAAGATGAATTAACATATTTTAGCCTTTTTAAGAATGCCATATATATCTAACCAGGAATATGCAATCTATATTTTTCAAAATCTTCAGAATGAAAATGGGAAGATGTAAACCAACTCCCAAGTTCATTTTATGATAATGGTATCCAGACATATACTCGTGGCAGAAGTTGTTACAACTTTGGGAAAGGGCAGTTAGTTAAAACAGTCAGGATATTAATTAGTTAGTTAAGGGGCTAATGAGTTAAATAAATAAGAGGATGTAAGGAGAAAGGATTAACGCTCGTTTGTATCATTAGTAAATAGAGTGTTAGCTCTTTGAGAAGGGGAAACCCTTAGAGGAGAGATTGCCCTTCTATTCATTGTTCTTTTAATCCTATAATGTAAAATCTTTCTTTTCTTTCTTGGTCCTAATTCACTACTTTGTAACAGAATGAGACAAGTTCTCACCTTCAACCAAAGAACATCCATAATTTTAAAATAGATTTTAGTCTTCTGAAACACAAGGTGCATCAACTAGATATTTAAAGTTCACTTGATAACCAAGAACACTTCCACTTAAGTTACAAAAACCTTAAATATCACAATGTTCGCCCTCATATATTCATTCCAAAACACTAGAACATAACAGTTAAGCAGATGAGTAGCATTACTGCACCATAAACAACCAAAGCAAATACATGCAAAAGAATGTTGCAACTTCTAACTGACGATGCATAGTAGGTTTAGGCTTATCATTCTACAAATCCAATAACCCTATTACTTGAGGAAAAAACATTTCCTCCTACCACCTAATCAAAACAATGATGTTCATATAGATTAAGTTATGGGTAGCAGTGCAATTAAGCTAAGGAAAAAAGTGTTTCATTACATTGTAACTAACTGAGCTACATTAGCATGCTGCTTCACTAATCTACAAAAGGCATCTATGCTCAAATTCAAGGCCGCTTCTTTTTCCTGCAAGGAAATGAGAAAGCATGAGCAACTCCTGATTTATCATCATCAACTACAACATGTCAAATTTGCATGAGACCGTCAAAAGAAATAAGCAATGAAAAAAACCTTCTCAGAGCTGGATGACCGAAACTCTTCCCAGAATCTCTTGAAGTCCAATTCCAGTTCATGTTTGTCCCTGATTTAAATATATAAAAGGTCAAAATCTCGTCTAACATCTTAACGAGAGTGTGTCATAACAAAAAACAATCCATGAAAATCATTTCTAACCAATTATGAAACACATTAGAACTCGAAATTTGATGCATCAAATAAAAGTATTTTAATATACAGTACAATTAATACACTAATTCACCAAAACGTAATATAATGCAGGAAATGTGCTGAAATCTGTCAATGCTGCAATGTGGCAACAAAATCATGCATCAACTAACATGTCGAATGGATGTGTAAAACCAAAAACTAACATGTTTTCATCATTTTAAACAATTGGCTAGTCTTCCATCATGCAACCAATAAATATGAATGCTTTGGCAGCCGCAAATAACTAAATAAGCAGAAAAGCCAACATGCCCAAAAATCCAAACCCCCATTCCGAAATTAGGATACCCATGAATGACCTATCATGCAGTTAAGCTCCAATAACTAACAAATAAACCACTATTTGCACCATGCACCAGTTCAAAACTGGAACGTTAGTAGTGAAAAAAAGTCAACAAAATGGAGCTAGTTGCAGACTCCCACACAGGGAAATAGATTTAGTAACCATGCGGACAAGTTAAAACTATCATAAAAAACGGCAATCTTGTGCAGCAACAAAAAATACAACTATCACCTGTAAATCAACTGCAAATTCTACAAGGAAATTGATAAGATACGGAAAACACAATTTTGAGCACCATACTTCAAGAACCAAGTTTTTTTCTGCCCAGCACTGTCCCTTTCATATACCAAAAACTGGCCTCAGAACAATCCTTAGCTCCTTACAACTTAGCATTGACAACCCACATAGACAGCACCTCAAAAAAAAAAAGCAGCAAATAGAAAGTAATAGGATCTTACAACTGCACCGAACTCTACGATATGCCTTAACCATAATCTATTCCATCCTTCCACAGTTGAAAAGACAGAAACTACAACCACCTCTCTCTATCTTCCATTGTATATTTTAATCTCTGTTTGCGAGCAAATCAAAGCCAATGCAACACTCAAATCATCCCACTCGAACAACAATTTTTCATTGCTCAAACTTAACCACGTAACTAAGTGTACCATAAACCCAAAAAAGAAAATTAAAAAAAAAAGATATAAATATAAGGACCTGGTAGGGGACGAAGAAGAAGAGGATTGCGAAGCTGAAAAGACATTGTTGTCGCGGGAAGAAGAGGGGGGAGGAGAAGCAGAAGGAGCAGCAGAGGATGGCGATTGAGTGAGGCCAACCTTCTCTTTGAAGTCCTTAAGCAATGTAACCCATTTCATCGTTTTCCCTTTCGATCCTTTAAACATATGAACACCTCTATCATCCGATGACCATTCACCAGATCCGCCAACTACCTACCACACCCTCCGATTTCCCTCCGAAAAGGGAAAAACCAAAACACCATTCAGACCAATCTCCCAAACCAAACAATCTCCGATTCCAGCCGCAGCAAATGCGCCCCTCCGTGCCGATCAAAAATGGCAGCAAGATCTACCAGATTGCGATTCCCAGGCTCTTCTTTCCGATTTGTCAATTCAGTTCTTCTCCGCGTTTCCTTTTCCTAATTTTTTTTTTATTTTTATTTTTTAACTCGGTTCGATCAATCTAATTTTTTCTAATTTTTCGGAAAATGTTTGGGTTGTTCGCAGCCCTAGAAAGCAGGGGGAGCTAACGAAAGATAAACAAAAAAGATGAGTAGTGTTGTTTCGGTAGAGAAACAAAAATAAATGCCAGTTTCTAAGTTTTTTCAAAATTAAAAAAATAAATAAATATTCGGAAATCGTTTCTCTCTCTGTGTCTGTGTAATTGTGTGTTCCTCTTTCGGACGGCCACTCGCACCGCGGTGTTGCATCAACAAATCGCGTTTCTCGTATTAATATAATCAACTCTATCTCTTGAGTTTTGAGTTTTCGCGCACACACCTCCACCACGTCATCGTGGGGTCCACCAGTGAGAAGGGTCCACGTGGAATCCCGTGATTGAAGGACAATACGTGAAACCCTCGTCCCTCCCACTCTCTCTTCTTCTTCATGCAATACCCTTGGATTCAATTCACTGTAATCTTCTTTCCACATTTCCTTGCCACGTCACACATTTATTTATTTATTCATTTTATTTTGAAAACATTTTTGCATATTTCTTAATGGCAAAGACGCCAAGGTTTCTTAGCGTTGGAGAAATGGCAATGGAGTTGTTGCCCTATTTCATTTTTACTTTTTCACCTTACCAACCCAAATCAAACACTCTTCTTACATTATATTAAGTTCTTTAACACGCTATACTTTGCCTATTTATTTATTTATTTATTTCCAATGCAGCTCACACCAAAACTATTCCTTTTTCTGTAAGCAAAGGTTAATTCCCGTATTACTAGATAAAATTAAAAAATATATATATTTAATATACGTTACATTTTTAATTCCTAATATAAAAATATAATTGAGTTGGAAGAAGATCCAAAAATACTGTACATAACTAGTATTTAATCAAGTGTGGAGGATTCTAGACTTTTTCATCCATGGTGGTAGATTTGATTAATACTTTTTTATAGACAGTACGTTACATTAATCTATTTATGACACAAAACCTATTTATGAACCATTAAATGGTTTAATTATATATACATACATATAATATGTTTTAAATAATTAATTTGTCAAAAATTTAACTTACACGAATTATATCACTTTATTGAACAGTAGGTTTGCAAACGTTATACTGTGCTGGGGTGGCAGATCAATTTATTCTATCATTAAATAAGTCATTTAGATATTAAATTTTAATTAATTCAATCATGAAATTATAAAATAAATTTTATTTTTAGTTCGTGTGTGATTATATGATTAAAACTTACTAATCCTATGTACTCAGTTGATATCATAAGTTAATCTCACCTCTGTTCACTCTTATCCATTAAGTGCATATATTTAAAAAGAAAAAAAATGAGTTATGGGAGAATTTTGAATGAACGAGTATCTTCTTCTGAAAACAATTAACATTTATTCTATATTAATGAAAATGTATAATACAAAATATGTGTAATATATATTATAGTTTTTTAATAGACAAGAATGTTTATGTATATAATACTCAATTTTATTTTTTTTATTTTTTATTTTAGGAATATTTAGTATTTAGATGCGTTCAAGGAATGAGTATATAAATTGTCTAAGTGAAAGGAATTCTCCTAGTTTAGGATTTGGGACACATTTGTATTCTGCGTCACTGTTTCTACATGGGACTAAGATCCAAAATATTATCCACTTTAAAAATTGGTGTTCCGTCACAATTTTATCCTTAAAAAACATCATAATTAAAAAAAAAAATATCATTCATCTCAACTCGTAAGTAAAATGAGACTACCGTAACTAACATTAAAAAGATTGAAAATTAATGTAGAATGATTGACACTAACTAGTTATTAGTATTGGCATTGTGTCTCGTGACATACCGATTCTAAAATATTGGAAACTATGACACTAGCTGCAGCGTGAAGGATCAAATACTAATCGAATTAACCAAGGGAACGTAGCTACAATATAAATAAATTAGTATAATATTATTTGGGCATAATGTTATAAAGATGTGCAATTAAAATAATTATTAAAACTTGTCAATGACACTAATTTCAAATATTTTAAATAATAAAATTGTAGCATCACTAACCAATGTTATAAATTTTAAATATAATTAATAAATATAGCATTAGTCTGTTAAAAATAATAGTCAACGCTGTAAAAATTTATAAAATCGAATTTTCTGTCTACTCCAAGTGCTCTTTGTTTAGTATTTGATTAAGCATCTGTATAATTACTAACTTGTATACTTATTACGTTATTTGTTGAAATAAAAATAACAAGAAAATAAATTGAAATTGATAATTAAAAATGCCAAAATAGATTATGAAAACATCAAAATATAATAAGTATATATCCATTTTATGAGCAACACCTAATTAAAAGACCTCCAAATGTGCAATCACTTCAATTTGATAAAATTTGTATAAAATAATTTGAAGTAAGCATGCATTCAATTTTAATTACAACATCAAAAGGAAAAAGACTGCAATTCAACCGTCACAGGGACTTGAAATGAGAGATTATAAACCATGAGTAATCAAAATATTATGCAATGATTAAATCAAAATAAAGTATAATGATTATTAGGCACTTTGAAATTTAACTTAAAATCTATCATGGAAAATATTATGTGTCATATATCACTTGTCAATCACTAAAAAGATGTTAATAGAATACAAACTTGAAAATTTTTAAAAATCAAACTAAAAAAATACAACGGTATACTTTTTAATGCCATTAGTAACCAAACCAATAAACCAATAAGAAATAACAGTGAAAACATAAGTATAGTAGAACATACAAATTAATTGTAAATTTAATTTGAAACAATTATAAGTGGAAACATAAGTATAACAAAAACATATAAGACAATGTTTAAGTTGTAAAAATGTTTTAATTTGACATTCTTATGGGTCAATCCTCATAATATAACATATAAGTCAATGTTTAGATTGTAAAAATGTTTTAATTTGATATTCTTATGAGTCAATCCTCGTAACATAACATATAAGTCAATTGGTTGTAGGTGCATCAATGGGGTAACTACTAAAGGGAAGATTATTACAAGTGACATTAATTGATATGTGACGTAACTAAAGGTGGATCAATTTATGAGGACACTATAAGTTATAATCTAACAAGCTTGTTTGTTAATGAGACACCCACTTAGTCGTAACTAAAAAGTTCTTTTGAAATAACTATTGTCATTAATTTTCAAATTATAAATGTGATTGAGTTCAAACAATTATAATAATAAATAAATTCCTACTACTAGGAAAACTCACAGTCCAAGGAATGTCCTCATAGTAACGATAATAGATCCCATATGAACTGAAAATGTCTCACTTCAAACCATAAAATATGTAACAAAATTACAACTGAAAATGAAACACAATAAAGGTTTCAAAGTCTAAAATATCAGACAACCAATTTTTACATTACAACTTTAGAACATTGCAAAATTCATAGTGTTTCAATTTTATATGATTTTGTTTTGCAAGTTTAAAATGTATTACTCGATCTTGAAAAGAAAAGCCTGGTATACTTGTTCGAGGAGATAATTACAACACAAATGTAACAAAAATAGTTAGAAAAATTGTTAGGATGTGAATTTAAAGTTGTTTACAAAGGGGATATTTTAATGTAGTGGTCCATATACTATATAGGTTAGAGTTCAATATGAATTTAAACAAATTATTTTCCTACAATACATTGTCAAAGTTCAATAATTTGGAAAAAAAATTAGAATATATATTAGAAAACACACCTTTATGGCAATAACAATATAGGGTTTCAGCTCCACGTAAGAACTTTTACCCCAATAACAACAATAATCGATTATAAACATAAAAACACATTAAAATAAGAAAATTGATTACAATTTTAGAATGAATCCAAAAAAAATCATATATAGGTTAATGAAATTAGATAATTGGCAAATTCTCTCTGCACCATATCATTTTTTATATGCATCCAACACAACTTTCTAAATCCAACTTTGCCATTGTCTCATTTCTTTTGAAAAAAAGCTATAGAGGAGTTGTTGTTGGGGCAATGTTGGTGTGGTGGTGGAGAGAAAGTTTCACTCTTAGTTGCGGTGCACATTGTTCTGCTGTAAGAGTGGATTTCGTAATCTAGATTAGCTGTTAGAGTGGGCGAGAAGTATTGACTATAGTTATGGATTTGTTATTGTTATATTAAGGTCAGATACATGGACGGGGCAACAAGAAAGGATGACGTACATATTATTAGGTTGTGAGATAGGAGGTAAATACAAACAATATAAAAAAGACATAGATATCAATCAAACTAGAAGTAAGAAATGTGAGTGTCCATTCAGATTGCGAGGCAAACTCGTCAAAGGTGGTCAAGGGTGGATGGTTGAATTAATTTGTGATTCTCACAATCATGATTTGACAGAGACATTGGTGGGTCATCTGTATGCTGGAAGGTTAAGTGTTGAGAAAAAGGCTATGGTTGAGGATATGACTAAGACTTAAGTGAAACCAATAAATATTTTACTAACCATAAAAGAGAGAAATGAGAAGAATGTAACGACGATAAAGCAAGTTTATAATGTAATGAGTGTTAGTGAAGATCCCAACGAGGTCACATAACAGAAATGCAACAATTCATGTTGTTACTGGAGCAAGACATGTATGTGCATTGGTGTAGGTGTGAAGAGGTGTCAAATGTCGTGCAATATATATTTTGGACACGCCTAAATTTAGTAAAGCTAGTGAACTCATTTAACATTGTCATATCGATGGATAGTACGTACAAAACGAACAAGTATAGGATGTCGTTACCTGAGGTTTTGGGACTACATCAACTAGTTTGATTTTTTCTGTTGCATTTTGTTTACTACCAGCTGAAAAGGAAAATAATTTTGTGTGGGTCATTGACAGACTTAAAGGGTTGTTTTTTAAAGATGATCCATACCCTATGGTGGTGGTATGTGATAGAGATATTACCTTAATGAATGCAATCATAATTGTGTTTCCTAAAGCTTATAATTTGCTCTGTCGATTTCACATAGATAAAAATGTGAAAGTAAAATGTAAAATGTTAGTGCATCTAAGAGAGGCATGAGATCAAGTAATGCAAGCTTGTGGATCTGTTGTGAATTGTGATATTGTTGAGGCCATTGAAGATCGTGTCAATGTTTTTCAAGTTGTTTGTTCTTCATGGCCTATATTTGTTAATTATGTGATGGGTACATGGTTACGTCTACATAAAGAAAAATTTGTGATGGCATGGACATATAAGGTGATGCACTTAGAAAACACAACAAGTAACAGGGTTGAGGAAGCACATTGGAGTCTAAAGAGAATTCTTCAAAATTCCTTGAGAGATTTATGTTTCTATTGGGATTCGATCAACAAGATGATTATTTTACAACATAATGCAATGAAAGCTTCATTTCAAAAGAGTTTGCATGTGGTTGGACATCAGTTTAAGGTTACAACATACAAAAAAATTGTTATATTTTGTGTCTAAATATGCTTTGAACCTTATTGTCGAAGAGCTTGATAGAGTTAAATATGTGGGGTTTGATAAAAATAGGTGTGGTGGATGTAGTCTTACATGTACTCATAATCTTCCGTGTGCGTGTCAATTGGCTTCATTTGGTGTGGGTAGCGTACCACTTAAATCAGTACATGTCATATGGTCTCAATTAAGCTCTGAAGATATTGCAATTCAACAATGTTCATCTGAGTTATCAATTGAGAAAGAATTTGAGGTGATCGCAAAGCGCTTTAAAGAGTTGGGCGTTGCAGGTAAGGTTAACATCAAAACTAAATTACAAGAGATTGTCTTTCCAGAGAAGACATCTATCTACGCGCTACATGATAAGGTCAAAACAAAATGTGCTATAAAGATGGCTCATCCTACCAAATTCATGAGATCAACTAAGAGAATCTCTTCTTATTTTGAACACGTGGATTTCATACACTCACAACATGATAGTTATTCAAGTAAAAAATGCAGTGAAGGACACATGTCTTATCAATTAATGTTCATTACTTACCAAGTCATCCCATAACTGTCTAGCCACATTATCTTCATAATTAATCAGTAATGACTTATCCATTCGTCCTCCTGGATAGCCTTCGTCATCAATTTTAACTTCTTCTTGTTCAATATAATCTTCAAAGTCCTCATTTGGAACTGAAGTACTAAGACCACCACACCTTCTTCTCACAAATGCAGCTAGTCGCACACCGTCCAAATTAGAAGATTCTCCTCCTCTAGTCCTAACCATCTTACTAATCATAAAATACCATCAAATCAAAAACAAAATTGGTTCCCTAAAAAATAGACAAGTTATTAAGGGTAATTTGAGGAACTAATCGTTCCAAACTGAAGACCAAATAAAACACTTGTTCAGTCATAAATAGCTAAGTGCACTAAACGAAAACTACAGAAGTAAAAGCAATGACTAATTTGGTAGAGAATGAAAAAATTGATTTAGTCATGTGTAACAAATTTAAATTAATCACTGATATTATAAATTAATAACAAAATAGTCGTGATTTAGTGTGAAATTTATATTTCAAGTTAAATTAAAATAACAAAATAAAGTTATGGACTTTAACCCAAAAGACAACTAGAAAAGCAACTCAGTGAGAAACAAAAGAAAGAAACTTTGACCTAAAATAAGGCCAATGTTTTTAGGGCAGAGGCAGTGGGAACATCTTTGACGACAAGGGCAAAAAAAACGCACATATACTGACTTTCGGATTTCCACATTTGGAACCACTCCAAAACACTACCTTCCGCATTTTCTCATTCAGGACCCATGTGGATATTCATATCCAAAACCAATAAAGCAAAAAATTCTTCCGAACATAACCATCTGAAATTGATCCGGATATACACGTCCAGAACACAATAATACAATTACGGATATACATATCCAAAAGCCAAAAAGTTCACAAAAATTTACCATTTTGCACTATGTCTCCTTCTCCGATGCACACTGCTTCTCCTCCGTCGACGACACCTCCTTCTCGCTATGTTGCCACTCTCTATCGTCGCCGTCGTGCCTCAAGAACGCTGGCTGACTGTGTGTAGGAATTCTGGATATGAGTTTCACCCCCTTGCCTCAAAGGTCTGAAAGAATGAATGCACGCAGTGTTGGTTGTTGGTTGTGTTGGGTTTAATAGTGCCAAAGTTCAAGAGGGGGGTGAATTGATCTTTTAAAAGTTTCTCGCAGAATCAGTGTTTAACAGAGTTTACAGAAAATAAATCGATTTATTTGGAAATGAACAGATTTATTTTGGCACTATTTGTGTTTGAAAAAAAACGTTTATACAGTCAAGTTAATCACACGATTATGCATATTGATTTTCCAGATACACACACTGATATTGTGAAGAAAAACAGTGAATCACAAAACAACAAGCTTCAATTTTAAGCAAGTGATTAAGGTTCAATTAATAGCTTGACAATTACTTGAGTAACCTATCACAATCAATCTATTCCAGTGGCTTTAACAAATGTTATATGTTCTTATCAGAATCAAACAGCTTTTTCAAAAATTAAGAACAATATGAAACAAGCCCAGAAAGAACAGATTTATTATTAATTGAACAGATTTATTTCTTGACAGTTTAACAGATAAGCCGAAATTTAAGTGCAGAGATTGAGGGAGAATGAACACAAGGCAATTATACTGGTTCACTCAACTGAGCTACATCCAGTCTTCACCTAAACCAAGGTGAAATTCACTAAATCACAATTCAAACAAACACAAATCCCACTGTTCTTGAACCCTACAAGAACTTAGGTACACTTGCTGAAAAATCTTATTTCAGCACACACACTCTTCAAGAAACCCTATCAAGAAGAGTGTACAACCAAACTTTTACAAGAAAAGAAATGTGAAACAACTACACCTGATTGAGGATGTAGAAATCTGCCTTTAAACCAGTAGAACAGATTGCTAGAACAGTAGCAACACCTCTCACCAAGCTTTTGGAACCAAACAAGAACAAGCACTTTGTGATTTTCGAAATCTTTTAAGAACAGATGCTAATCCTTTTTAAACTCTCAATTCTCTTATGCAAAACTTGTTTTCTCAATTGTGTGATCGATGTTTAAACTCAGAAACAAGTTTTCATTTTATAGAAAACCAACTTATAACAGATTTTTGAAAAACAGTTAAAGTTGTTATAAAATGAACAGATTGAAAATAAAATGAACAGATTTATTTTCAAAAAACAGTTAGAGAATTTGTTATGTGAGGAGACTTAGTCAGCCATTCTGGTGCAGGGACAAAACTGAAAATCGTTTAAGCTAGACATGGCACCAGAGTCAAAATCTATTCATTTACAGATGAAATGATTTATTTTTCAAAACGAAAACAGAAAAAGCTTAACTATTTATAACACAGTCGTTTTGAAAGGTAGAAGACTTAGTCAAAATGCTTGATGCACAAAATCTAATTTTCACAAGACTTAGCCAAGTCATCAGTTTAAAAATGAATCTGTTTATTTAGAAAAGAACAAATTTATTTTTATGCAGTAAACGTGTTTTTTGTAAAACATGTGAAAAACAGTTTAAGAAATTTTGTGTTTGTTCTTATTACATGGCCAGTGGTTAAGAGGTGAGTTACTCAGCAAAAAGCATACTCTTAAACAACCTCTAAACACAACCTAAGACATTCTTAAAGCAAATGTAAATATACATGAAATGTATACAAAAGTCTTCATCAAACACATGTCTGAAATAATATGGTGTAGGAAGAATCTGCCTAGACAATTTGAGCTCCACGCGAAAGCTCTTAACCCAATTATAACAATGTTCTTTTGTCACCTCATAATTTGACTTATAATTTTTTCCTTTTCAGTGGAACACAATTTGGAAAGACTTGAGAGGTTTTACAACTTCTCAATAAACTGACCAACCAAATATGGAGAATTTCAGAAATTAGTCAACTAATTTAGAATTTAAAATTGTTGGTAGTTAAAAGTTTGATAGTTAATTTATCAACTTAGAAACCAATTTATAAATTTTTATTAATTATAAAAACTACTTTAAATACCAATACTTAGTTATTATAATAACTAATTATATATTTTTTTAAATTAGTTGTTATTTATTAATTCTTTTTAATAAAAATAAAAATATCTAATTAGACAAATAAAATATATTTGTTTAATATAAACCATGAATTTATTTATTTATTTATATATATATATATATATAACTAAAGAACATTCATATTGAAAGGAATGGGCTGTTAATATATTAAATATAAATTAAGGAAAGAAAAATATAAATTAATTTGTATAAATTACATGACATTTCAGCTAGAACAAATCATATGGTATGTGTATATACAAATGGAAAATAAAGTAATTTATGTAAATTAAAATAAATCATATTGCATGCATATATCATAGTAATAAGCATGACCATAGTGATAACATGAATAGTAACTGAGGTGACAATTGTGAGACTTTTGACGTCTCAAATGGCATATGAGCTGTTAAAAAGACCAAAATGAGTTTAAAATGTTCTAAAACTAAGTGGTTTAGGTGGGTTTTTCTTTCAACCATTTGATTTAGTTTTAAAAATAGTAGGTGAATTAAAACAAATAATTACTTTTAATGATACGTTTTCCATTTAAAAAATTAGATATTCTTATTATCATTAACAGTGTACATTTTTTGAAAAAAAATTATTAATATTTTTTGAGAATGAAATTTAAACTTTAACTCAATCTTATAAATTTGTCCTAATAACAAAAAATTATGCACAGGTAACATTAAGTGTAGGATCAAATTTATCATCAACTTCTCAATATGAATAACACGTTAAAAGAAATACATATAAAATTATCAACAATAACCAATAAATTTTTCTCTAAAAATTGAACTCAGAAGTATAATTACTCACTCATTCTACTTAAAATAATTGTGATGAAACAAAAATTAGTCTCGTCTTTTATGTATATATATTTCTCTAAAAATAGAACTCAGAAATATAATTACTCACTCATTCTACTTAAAATAAGATGAAACAAAAATTAGTCTCATCTTTTATATATATAAATGTATATATTATAAAAAAAATTATGATTATGTATTATGAAAATTATAATTAATTTATTATAATAAGTCAAACAGTGATAATTTGATAAATATAATAAATTTTATATACTTATTTAAATTAATAATATATTTAATTCAATTTTATAAAATTTATTTTTTTATTATATTTTTAATTAATATGTAATTTTTAACACATTCTTTTGTGTTGATAATATAATATTTTAAACGTAAAATTAAATAAATGATTTAATAACATTGACTAAACAAATTTTACTTAAACAAACTTGGTTATATTATAAATTGAACTTTAAATTAATTTAACATCACGAATACACATTTATAAATTAAAAATTGTGACTTTATATATTAAGTTAGTAACATATGTTTTTAGAGACTAGTTAGTTCTAGTGATTAGCTCATGATTGTAATATGAACATCTATTACCTTATTTTTTAATCGGACTTACAGTAAATATTAAAAATCTAACAATAATAATAGATAAAATAAAGTTAATATGCAAAACAATTATCATCTTATAACTTAATTTTCTTATTATAAATTAAGCTTAAATTTATTTTTTAATATGAATGAGAATTTATTATAATGAGATTTGATGAGTCTATCATGTTATTTGTTATGAAATTCTTATTAAATACACACAAATATCTAATCTCATAAAAAAAATACACATTTCATCATAATTTCATCATAACAGTAGTATGTTAGAAAGTGTATATCAATTAAAAATTAATAATTTACAACAGATAAATTATAGTTTGAGTGAAACGTGTTTTTTTTTTAATTCGTGAGGGAAAAAATAGAGATAATTGTGACAAAGTTAGGCGCTTTTTACAATAGGTTCATTTTCTAGAATTCACTATTGTTATTAACTTATATAGGAAATATTACTTATTATATTTGTTATTAACTAATAGAAAGTTTACATTGGTTAATTCCATATGAATCTATATTCATTTTAAAGCTGATACAATAAATTTAAAATAATTGGCAATAAAATGTTTCCGACAATAATATATATATATATATATATAAAGATATATGTGAATGTTTTTTTTATATATTTACATAGATTAATTTGTAAAAATTATCTCTTATGTAATTTTTTTAAAAAAATAAAATTTATTATTAAGTTAATTATGTTTTTATATTTTTAAATATAATCTTCAAAAGCACCCATAATCCTGGTGTCTATGGAAAAAATATTCTGTATCCAAAACTTTGACAGTATTGATCGAGGTCAATGGTTGAATAATCAATAAACTAGAGCAGGAGAATGAAAATGTAAAAAATTGATGAATCTGGAAATACCACGTACAAAAAAATATATTATATCAATCACTGTAAATTTATATTTAAAAAAAAAATCTTTAGCATGGACTTAAATTATAAAATAACATTTTTCCTTAACTTGATTTCCTAAAATTCAAGTCTTGAAACAAATACATAAAGTTACCATATAAATAACTGAATTATTGCAGAATTAAACTTTGAAAATATTGAATTGAATTAAATTATATAATTATTCACATGATTATAATTAAATTAGTAAAATGAACTGAATTCAATTATTTGAACTATTATTAATAAATATGGTTTTAAATCATATTTTGCAAATTTATAATAATTTAGTTTACATATAAAGACTTACATTTTTTAAAGATAAATGTTAACTATTAAAGAATAAAAAAATATAAATAGATTATAGAAATTTATTTATTTAGAGATCCATCTTTCTATTTAATTTTTGAATTATTTTTAAAGGAAGATTCGATAATGGTTACTCAGTCAAATTACGTCTCTAAAGAGATAAGGAACATATTAGACCAAAGTGTGTTTTGGTAAATGTTTTAATCATGTTAAGACTTTCATTTGTTGTTTTCTTTTTAGTAATTTCATTTATATTTTATTTTATTTTGATATACACATGGAGTAAATTTTAGTTGTAGTTTGAAATGTAGTAAAAGTGATTAAATATTAATAATTTGTATTAAATCTTGAGTTGTACAAATGTAGGGAGGGGTTGTGTGAGGAGTTTAGAGAGTGATTTTGAAATGATTTGAAGATAAAAATGTAAAGAAAGTTGTATGGATTAAGGTATCTAAAGTGGATTTGTGTGAAAAATTTATTGAAGCTTGTGAGTGATTGATGATTCTAAGAAAATTTTTAATTTTTTAAAAGGTTTTAAAACGTAAGTTTACAAATTTACTTTTGTTTTTAAAAATATTTCAATAAAAAAATATGAAGTACTTTTGTGTAAATTTGTGTTAATTAAAATTTTATAATTATTTCCAATACTGTTGAATAATTATTTAAAAAAAATACAAGTTACTTGTTATTGTATGAAAAGTTTTCATAAACATAAAAAATTATTAAAAATAAATAAATAAAATTTAAATATTCCTAATTATAAAAAAATTATTTAAAAAGAATTGTATATCAAATTTAAATAATAATATTTTATTATTATTTTTATAATCAATATATTATTATTATATAAATTTATTTTTTTATAAATAATTACAAATAATTAATTTAGCTAAACAAAATTTAAAAAAATATCACATGCAACAAAAATTAGGGTTGAGAATAAGTGAGACTTTTCAAAATAAGTCACTTAACTTTCGTCGTCTTTATTCGTACTTGAGTGAGAATTCGTTTTCCTATATTTGCCACATTTCTTTGTTCGCAAATCATCGCAATCTTCTTGTTCCAAACATAATCTATTTGCACTCTTCCATCCTCGTATGCAATATTTATGTTGAAGCAAACAAATACTTAATGTTGTTCTCTGAATGCATACTTGATTGTGAAGTGTTTTTTGTGACCACTTTAATTTCACGTACTTTGGAGACCAATGTGGAATGTTGTCAAAATTTAAGATAATAGACATAGATTGTACGCATTAATGAATCATGAAAAATGTTTTTCTTAATGGTCTCATACTCAATTACAAAAGTGGGGATCACTTTACATGATTGATGATGATGGAGTTTGTAACATATGTAGTTGTGGGTTGAAGTTGGATTAAAATGTGTCACGTAAGTGAAAAGTATGAAAAAAAGGAGTTGATGAATTCTTTATATTTGCTCAACAAAATGGAAAACCAATGAATGATGCATTATTATCCATGTATTCATTATCCAAATCAGATGGCTCAGGAACTTGGAGAGATAAGTGGTCACATGTTTATCTTTGGTGTTGTCAAGCATTATACAATATGGACATGTAGGTTATGAGAGAACTTGTGATTGATGATATGACAAAAGTTAAGGATGATCTCATAACTCAAATTTTGAACATATTACCAAGGTTGAGAAGGAAACCTTTATAGGTACCATGGGAAACATTTTCCTACAGACACATTAAAGGTTATTGAGGGAACCTTCGTGTTAAATATTTCAATCATACAACTTTGGTTCATGTAAGTAATATTTTCATGTGTGTTTTCTGACATTATAATAATTACATTTAATCAATAATTTTATTGTGCTCGGTATAATGACAAATTGAGTATTGAGTAAGAGAAATCAAAAGTATATGTATTTGTCGAGCTTCAATAATGTGTAAATCCATCAATACTCATTGTGTCATTCTAACTCAAGTCAACATTAGGTCGTGGGCCATGACAGGATATAATGTTTGGTTGGCGATTGAACATCATTTAAGTGTTTCAATTCGGGTGAGGGGTGACCACTCACTACAAGAAAATCATGAAATAGAAACCAGTTTTTAGAGACCAAAATAATTAGTTGCAATAGTAACTAAATTAGAGACCATTTTAGAAACTAAACAAAAAATTGGTTTCTAAATTAGTTTATATTATTGTTAAGTAGTTTCTAAATTGGTATCTAATTAGCAACCAAGGTTTTAACTACCAATTATTTAGTTTCTAAAATGGTCTCTAATTTAGTTACTATTGCAACTAATTATTTTGGTCTCTAAAAATTGGTTTCTATTTCATGATTTTCTTGTAGTGACTCTCGAGGGCTCAATCTCATCATTAACAAAAGTTTGGAATCTTCAATTATTAACGAAAACAATTTTGATTATGAATAAATTATTTTAATTCCCAATTAAGACTAAACAGTGATTTGCGAAATATTTACGTATAAATCATAAATGTTCTTCATTGCCTCCTAAACAATTTGAATCAACGAAGACCTAATAAATAGTATGTGACTATAAGAGAGTATCTGAGTTATTTTCGTACTCATTATACTCGTTGATTACACTATTTATACTAAAAAAATACTCTTACTCTTACCGACTCGAGTGTCAGAGAATTTTTGTAGGTGGGATCCACTCCTCATTGTGATATCACTATTTGTAGAGAAATTGTCTCATTTTTACCTTTAAAATCTATCTGATTTAATTTTCAATAAAAACATTTGCATCCACTATGGGACATTAGCACAAGGTTAATCAATGTTAAGTGTGTGGTGCATGAACAAGGTTAGAAGTAGTAGTTTGAGTGATGTAAAATAACAACTAGACGTGTAATATATGTATATATGTTTTCTTTTACTTTATGTTCTATTATATGTAATATGTAGAATATAAAAATAATGATATGTATATTTTATTATATTACCATATAGTATACTAGTAAATTCGGAATGTTACCTTAACCTATTATATATATATATAATTAAAGTTTTAAAGATAAAATTAATGAAAAACCTCACTTCAATTTAAAAAATTATTATTATTTTAATAATTACTACATTAAATATAAAAGGGAAAGAAGGAGTTTGGAAGATATTGAAGAGAATAAACAAGTTAAGTTAATTATCGAGTTGAAACGAAAAAATAAAAAATAATAGTCACGTCATTTCATTAAATGAAAATAAAAATTATTTTTAACTGTGAATAAAATAATTTTGTTTCAATAGAAACATATTTACAAATACTTAAGTTTATAAATTCTCTAAATTTAATTGATTTATATTTAAATATATCAATCGGATTAGAAAAAGGCATTTAACTGGTAGAATAATTTAATAAAGAATTAAAGATAAATTATAGAAAAAAAGGAAACAATATAAAAAAAGTGAATTGTAGTTTTTTTATAAACCATATCACTCATATATGTACTTCATCAACAATACGAGTTATATTAGATAGTAGTTTAGAGAAATAGAAACATATAACTCTTAATTAAATCATCCTAATTATGTTCTAGATGACTATTTATTTTAATCGTTTTATGCTATTTTATGGAAATATTCTATGGAAATACATGTTAAAAAATTAGTTGTATAATTGTTGAGGTGTTGGTTGTTCGATCGTTCTTTTGCTCTTTATTCTAAGTTTCCTCACTTTAGTTATTGATGCTCAGTTGTTGTTGATTTGCAAAAAGTACTCTGACGATCAAGTAAATGTTTAATATATGGAGTATATATTAAGAAGTGTATCTTACTCCTTTGTAGAGAGTTTATTTATAGTGTTTGATCATGTCTCTTTTGTTGTAATGAACACAATTTATTATTGTACCGACCAGTGCTCGGGCGTAGTTGACTGCTAGTGGATGTGGGGCTACGTAAGTTGGGTCCCACGAGCAGCAAGAGGCCAGCGCCTTGCAGACGACACGCCTAGGGCGTCGAGGAGAGATCAGACCTCGGTCATGTGAGGTGGGTCCCACTAGCGGTATGCCCAGAGTGTCTTGCAGACAGTACACCCAAGAGATCGAGGAGTGGTCAGACATTGGTCATCAGGATATGCTGACCTCGGACCTCGGCAAGTCAAACAACAGAGCTGGGCCACGAGAGGTGGATCCCAAACCACTCACCAGTTATCAGTTAGGGAGAAGCCTAGGTCACGAGGGTCCATGCGTGTAGTGTGGATGACGCGTTCAGGCGTAACACAAGTAAAGAGCCACTAGAAAAAATACGACCTGTGAGGGGTGAGTCGCATGCATGGCACATGAACAACTAGGACGCTCCCAGGACGGGTGACCCCAGAGATCAGGTGCACGAGGTGGCATCTAGGTGGTCATCCTGTCAGAGGTTGCATTCCAGTTAGGGAGCTATACGCGCTAGGTTGCCCTAAGAGTGGGTAATAGCGGCGTTGGGACCCACCCTCAGAAAGCCTATTTTGGGTAGCGAAAACAGTGGAAACCCTAGGCTATGTAAATGGAAGTAACAAACCTAGTAAGTTACGCTATTCATTTGCGCCGCTTCACACACACAATTTACATAGAGCTTTTACGCTTAATAGTTTTGGTGTTTCCTAGCCCTAAGATTGACTTGAGCATCAGAGTGCAAACGGCCTCTAGGGCACTCCTTGTCTTTGTGATTTCAGGTGTTTGATCGAAAGAAAGGCACGAACGAAGGCACAGAGAATCAAACGTGGGAGTAATGTGAGATATACGAAGACCCTTGAGTCAACCGGCAAGAACAATTATATATCAGTGTTAATTGATTTTTAAGAAGATTCTCAAGTTTCATTACCTGAATTTGGTGGGACGTGTCTCGAATTTTTAAAAAATTATTGCAATTGTCTTAACTGCTATTTATTGTAATTGCTTTAAATGTGTATTCAATAAAAATAAATAAATATATATATATATATATATATATATATTATTGTGATGTAGTATGAATCCAAAAGAGAATTAGGGTTAAAGACCTACCTGATACCTAACATAAGTCAATTACAAAAAGAATGAAACGTTGTCTTAAGATACATGGTCGTTTGGCTGCAAGTTCAAAATAGACAAATAATTAACAATTTTTTGTCACTTTCAACAACTTCTCTTTTTTTTCTTTGAATTTAAGATAATGTCAGAATTAAAAGTTTGGTGACAAGTTACAACAGTTTACTTACAACACATGCAGATCCTAAAACATTGTTATTCATTTATTCTATTTGACAGTGCCATGAATACTGATTTCAGGAAAGATCCATTCTTATTGTTAGTATTATTATGATTATGCTTATAGTATTAAGCAACACAAAAGGACACATCAAGGTATTGGCAAAACTTTTACTTTACATATAGTCTATATTAATAAATTGTTGGATTTTATGTTATTTTTTATTAGTTCTCTTAGTTTTTATGTTTGAGATGTGAGTAACTGTATAAAAAATTTAAATCAATTAAAAATGAAAGAAAATTATAATATATATCATAATATTAAAGTAAAGGTAAACTTTATCTTAAAGGTCATTTTCTAATATGATATTTTCTAGTAAGGTTTATTAGATTTATATGTCATCTTATAAGGTTATTGTCGAAAACTTAAATAAATATTATTTTAAATTAAAAAAAACATTTAAAAAATTAAAAATGTATTCAAACCTAATTTGAATTATGAAATGTATTTTCGTTTTGATTGTAAGCTCCATGATACCGGATTGGTGGTGGTGGTGGCGCGTGGGAGAGTAGAAACTGAGATGAGAGTGACAGAATGTGAGATGACAGAAAACACTTAGAAATGAGAGGGAAAAAATTAAGGAAAAAAGGGCATTTGAAAGTATATAGGTTTGGTGGGGTCCACGTAACATGGGAAAGCGCGTGAAAGTGGCCCCCATTGATCATTCAAACTTCAAAGGGAGAGAAACCGCGCGACTTTCGGAGGTGGGTGGGTCGTAACTTTTCCCTTACCAATATAACTTATTCTTCTTTATTATATAATAATAAAATTATATAACACCTTTTCTTAATCACATTCATTTATCACTCTTCTATTCTTTACTCATTTATGACATAACTTCTAATAACATATAATTGATTATTTTATTTATTGAGTGAAATCAAGTTTTAATATTTTAAATAATATTTGAAGCTCAAACTTTATGAATGTAAAATGTGGTTAACAAAGTTTGTTTATAAATAATTAATTATATTCCTTTTTGTAGAAACCATGAATTGTAGGGTGGGAATTGATGATATATTATAGTGGGAAAAAAATTTCCTATTTTCAACTTTTTAGTTTGATTTAAAATATGAATAATGTATATTTAACATAATAAAGATATATAAAAAGCGACTACTTTAATTAGACTTTACCTTTATTTTAGAAATAAAATAAATAAATGTTTTTGTTTCTATTCAAACATGCTGGTAAACGTCAAATTTAGTGACTCGTTGTTTTCTTATAACAAACATTCTAATATTGTCAATGTTTTTTTTCTTTGAATGTGTATTTTACCATTACTTCTGCACACAGAAATTTTCTATATTTAATCATTTCAATCATGCTCTTTATTTTTACTTTATTTAATCTGTTATTATTTTTCATACAGTAATATTAAATATATCCTGATACACTATTTATTGAGATTAAAATGTGTATAAATTTTTTAAGTATTTCAAATAAGCTCTTTGTTTTAATTTTGTTGTCATAGAATATTTTTTTAAATATTAATTTTTTAATCTGTGAAAAACATATAAGATACTTCTTTGAAGGTTTTTATAGTTTGAAAATATTTAGATTAGATTTACCATTTATTTCCTTTAAATTTTTCATAGTTTTGTTTTTACTTTTTAATCTAAATTTTAATTTATTTTAGTTCATAATTTTGTCTTCATTTATCATCGATAAAAAAAGTTTTTTTTTTTATTTCTTACGTGTTAATTAGAAAAACTGTTTTAATGTATCTAGAAGTTTCATTCCACTTAGGATTTGAGATTATATTAATTTCTAAATATTTTTGTTTCTTAATCTATCTCAAAATCCAAAAGAAAAAGAAGAATAAGTTATTCAATAGTAAAAACTGAATATTTACTCTAATAAAAAGTATGAAGTTATCTTGATTTAATCGTCTTAGAGAGCAAATGTATAAGTCATTAGTATATAAATTATAAAGTTTGAGTTTCTATCATTTAAATATTCATAATCACTCTTTAATATTAATTGAAATTTATTAAAATTTAGAAATTTTCGGAAGTATCGTTTTTAATTTAATAAACATTTATTGGCATTTTTTTTATTTTGAAAAAATAACAATTCATAAAAAATATATCAAAATTGTTCTAAAATGTTTTACTATTACTTTTTGTTCAGTTAAATGAGTAAGCTTGATCAAGCATTTGATGAGTTAGGTTAAAAAATATTACTAAAAATATTTATATCACTTATTTGTTGGGTTTGAGTGTTGAAAAACTAAAATACCAACAGTTATATGTTTTAATTTCGGTTCCTTAAATTGTAAACGAAACACTTTCTTTTACGGATAAATAAAAATATATTAAAACTCCTTATAACCTCCAACGTCGTCGTCACGTCGTAGTGATTCAAAACATCACAATCTCTTCTTTTTTTCGTTAATAAAATATAAGTTGCTGATATAAGAAATATCAATGAAACAGAAATGATCTCTTGAGCTTTTAAATATATTAAGTTTCTTTGAGACTTGATCCGATCGGTCATCGGTAGTCGATAACGTCAGCAGCAGATAACCATGTGGATCACTCGTAGGGTGACACGTGGACCAGGTGACAGAGAGATCAGGGAGGCGATCGCCCAGAGCGGTGATCGGTGGTCAGTAACCAAGTGGTCACCGACAGGTCAGGTGGCAGGGAAGTCAAGGGACAAATCACCCAGAATGGTGATCGGTGGTCACACCGAATGCCCACCGATCAGTTCCCAGATGAACACCTGGGGGCAGAACGCGAGAAGCAAGAGAGCACCGATCAGTCATCGGGGTACATGGTCATCGGGGTCTCGTGTTACACGCAGTTAAACTGGGACTGTGGTTCCCAGCGAGAGCGTTACGCATGGATCTCGTGTGATCCTATCTCGGAGAAAGAGGAGTTGCTCGCCGGTAGAGTCGTGCACGAGAGTGGACTGAGGGAGCTAGTAAACGGGTCAGTGATTGGTGACTCCCTCAACCCATTACGTGCATGACACCGCGGAGGGGAAATCGTTCACACAGAGAGCAATGCTTGGTGAGTGTGCCTAGACCAGTCACACCTGGCGTTCTCCTGGGAGTGTGCGATTTACCCAGACGAAAGAAACGCGTTAAGTTACTCCGCAAGGGAATGACTTAAGCGCACAAAGAGACGCGCTAGAGCCCTCCAGGGGGTGGTACGTGTGTGGTTAGATGTGAGTTGCACGCCTCCACGTGTCACCATCTGAGTGAGGCGCGACCCAGAGAAAGATACACTCCGTGTCGCTAAAGGTACAAACACGCACAGATGCTCATGTTTCGCTGATTCTGGAGGTACGTCTCTGCAGAAAAGCATAACAGAATTCTGACACATGCCAGAAAAGCATAACAGAATTCTGTTAGGCACAAATGCAAAGAGAAGTATAAAAGGGAATCATAGTGAGACTGAGAGGGAGAGATTCTTTTGAACACACACAGCTTTTCTATTTGGTGGTTCTGTCGTCTAACTTGATCGTCGGAGTGCAAACGGCCGCTAGAGGCGCCGTCTGTGTGTTTTGCAGGTCACACTTGGAGATCCTAGAGAAGGTTTTGGGGGTGATTTCACAGATAACACAGTCGCGTAGACAGGGTAGTGAGAGCTACGAAGCGATTCCTCCACGCCCAAGCTGTCGGCAGGATCAAGACTACTTATAAAAATATATAAAATAGTATGATATAGTGATAAAAGAATAGAACTTAAAATGTTTAATAGTGTACTGGCATGGGACGAGACTGAGATGACCGATACTCGGTCTCCCCGACTGAGCTGATCGAGACTCCACGGACGGCCTGACGACCGACACACTTAACTATTAACGCTAAAACCAAGGTCAATGAAGTTAAACTACCATTAAGAATGAGGTAATGCAATCATAAGTGTGATTTATTCCATTAATCGAGTCCAATAAGGTAAGTCCATTAAAATAATATAAATAACACATATTTTAAGGAATAAGGTACGTCATTATTACTGTACACACCCGAATGCCGAATACCCTCTTTATTGACTTGAGCGTCAGAGTGTCTTCTACAGGTACCTCCCCCATTTGGCACTCACCCAAGACTAAGAGCTGAAGGAGTAGCGCGAAGACTAGAAGAATTACACTGAAACCTTAGCAACCTGCTCGAAGGAAGGAAGAAGACGAAATATTCAATAGTTTTTTAGGTCCATCTCCCTAACAAAAATAAATAAGTATCTCCCTAACAAAAACAAATAAGTATAAGAAAATGAACAACAAAAATCGTTTTCATGATAACATATATTTTAAACGACAACATTTGTAGAAAAAAAGTCACATTTTAAATTTTTTTATATGAATATAACTTTTATTTCCCAAAAATTATATTATTTGTGTAACGATGTGATATTAACCTAGGTGGCCCTTTTTTAAAATGGAAAGATGTTTGGTTCAATGTAAGAACCAAAGAACACAAAATAAAGGAATAACTTCAATTTTATTTTATTTCTTTAAATATGAATTCATATTTTCTAATATGACTTTGCTTATTATATAGTTTTTTTAGTAGATTATGTAGAAGTAATACGAGTTAATGTGACTTTGATTTATTATTATTTACTTTTTTGAAATTGTGTTTGGAAATACAATTTTCACTTTTAAAAAAAATGATATGATAGTTTAGAAATTGTATATTTATTTTATTTTTAAATTAAATGTGAAAAAAATGAAAGATTAAAAAAATAATTATTAAATAGAAGTTATTATACATACAAATATTGAAATATCACAATTTATTATCTTCGTTTTCTAAATGAAAAATTACCACAATTATGACTTATTTTGAATTAACTTTGAAGGAACCAATTATAAATAAGTAAAAATAATAATTCATTTTGTCAAAATGAAGATAATAATTATAAGAAAATGATAAAAGATGTAAGAAGAAGATATGTTTCTTATTCTCCTATGTGTATTGTTACATCATATATAAGGAGTTTCTCTCTTCAAATTACAATCTAATATGTAGATACTAATCATGAGATTCTATAATTATTAAATTAATTGCATATAATTGGGTACAATATCGTACAATATTGCATATAATTTGATAATTATTATTTCCTTAATAAGTTGGTAGGTGAAGATCATGAACCCCCAACTTGTATGTCGTAGCGTCAAAAACCGTTCCTTGCCTAGTGCCTTTGTAAAAATATCTGCGAGTGCGAGTTGATACTATGTCGGTACATATGAAAGACTGATTATCCCAGCTTGTAATTTTTCTCGCACAATGTGACCGTCTATCTCAATGTGTTTTGTGTGTTCATGAAATACTGGGTTTGCTGCTATATGTAATGCCGCTTGATTGTCACATAAAAGTTGAGCTGACAAGTTACATGGCACCTTTAAATCCTGCAACAGATATCGCAACCAAACTATCTTCAAACAAGTATTGGCCATCGCGCGGTATTCTGCTTCCGCTGATGATGTTGATAATAGAAGAACCAAGAAAAATGCAATACCCAGATACTGATCTCCGAGTTGTCTGACAACCTCTCCAGTCTGAGTCGCAATAAGTTGTCAATGTCAGATTGTTTTCGGATGGCAATAACAATCCTTGTCATGGTGATCCTTTGATCTACTTTAGGACTCGAATTGCGGCATCCCAATGAGGTTTTCGTGGATCCTGTATATATTGACTTAGGGTTCGAACCGAAAATGCTATGTCAAGCCGAGTAATCGTGAGGTATATCAGTCGTCCCACGAGTCGCCTGTATTTGACTGGATCCTTTAATAACTCTCCATAAAGGGATTTGTTGAGACCATAAAGGGATTTGTTGAGTCGACATACAATGTTCTCCCCCCTTCGATGATGTCCGGGTGGCAAGTCCATGTAAATAACTTCATGCAATGTGCCATGTAAGAAGGCATTTTGCACATCTAGCTGGTGAGTAAACCAATTTCTAGCTGCTGCAATGGTGAGGAGACACCTCAAAGTTGTTAATTTTGTTGTTGGTGAAAAAGTTTTAGAATAGTCGACACCTTCAATCTGAGTGTACCCTTTGCGACAAGGCGCGCCTTATATCTGCCGACGCTACCATCTGAGTTGTACTTTATTTTATAGACCCATTTGCATCCGATGGGTTTCTGCCCAGCGGGTAACGGTGTCAAGGTCCACGTTTGATTTAACTGCAAGGCGGAAAACTCTTCGTCCATTGCTTTTTGCCAATTTGGATCAAGGATAGCTTGAGCATAAGTGTGAGGTTCTTTGGTGGTTGTGATGTTAGCAAGATATGCCTTATGTGTAGAAGAAAATCGTGAATTAGAAAGAAAATGATGCATAGAATACCTGGTTCCATTCGGTCGGTCTTGGGCTGTGGTCGAATGATTGGCTTGGGGTTAAGAAGTGGGTTTTAAGCCTAACTCAATCTCATAAAACCGGCTCCACATAAGAGAATAAGAAACATCTTTTCTTCTTACTATTTTTTATCATTTTCTTAACATGGTATTAGAGTCATTTCGAACCTATCCTAGCGAGTATTTGTTGGGTTTATCAGGCCACCCGCCATCGGGCCTTTATCGGACCACCCATAACATATATCTCCACGCACAAGTTGGTCGCCTCGGCATGAGAAGGGTGTGTTGGAAATCCCACATCGACTAGAGATTAAAGTCTTTCATAGTATCTAAGTGGGTGCAAACCTCACCTCATTGAGCCGATTTTATGGGGTTGAGTTAGGCTTAAAGTCCACTTTGTAACATTTCTTAACAATAATCTTCATAATATATAATGAATATCGTAAATTGTAATTTTTCATTTTTTTTATAATTACTTCTACTACATTACTTTTTTGTTTTCTAATTTTAACCTTTAATTTAAAAATAGAATAAATATACAATTTCTAAATTATGAAAGTTAAGAAAAAAGAAAAACTCAAATTTGTAAGCATGAATTCTTTTTAACTTTCAAAAGCCAACCTCATATTCTTTTCTGATAATGGTCAAGACTAAAATAAGTTTGTTTAATTGAAGTTTTCATCTGAATAAGCTTTTATAAATCTTCTCAAATCTTTGACCCATCTTTAAACTTTGTTTATGAGTCTAATTTATTGTCTGCATGGAAAAAAATATTGGTAGGAATAATTTCCTGTTAGTTTAAGATTCTAATAATAGATTTCGTTTTTAAATCAGGTTTATTCGAAGAAAGTTTGGAATTCCATAATCTCTCTTGTTCTTTGGCATTGTTTTGAATTATGAAATTTTGGGGTAATTGAAGTTAACCAAAAGTTGTGGTTGTTTTTTTAAACCCCTTCGTAAAAAAAAATAAAAATAAGGACCCGAAACCCCCTTCCCCTACCTTTTTTTTTTCTCTCTCCCTCTCCCTTCTCTTTTTAATTTCTCTTTCATATCTCATATATTCTAAAATCTAATAATCTAATAACGTCATGTTGTAGCTCAGGAGTTAGGGTACATTTCTATTCGATTAGATTTTCAAACATAGTAAGTTCATTTTTGCTCTAAAGAACTTTTATTCTCTGTTTTTCTCCATGATTTAGACATCAATCTTAGTGGGGTCAGTTGAGAAAAGTGTTTCACTAAACTTGATTAAGCTTATACTAAAATTTGGTAATGTTTGAATAACTTGCTCTAGGTTCCTGAATTTTTGAGTGGTTCCCCCTGTTTGAGGTGGAATTTCTATCAGAATAAGAAATTTCAGGTAAAAGAAACTAACTTTAACTTTCAATAATATCCTAAACTAGAATATCTAAATGTGGAGGGGATGTGGTCCCAAGTTTCAATTTTTCTTGAAGGGATGTTAGTTGATAAAATTATTTGATTTATGTTGTGTGAACATGTATATAAATATTATATTTTGATAGTTTGAAAGTTAAATATTGTTTTTTATGTTGAAAATGTTCCTGAATTTTATGAATTTTTAAATGCTATGTGATTGAATGATATGTATTATATATGAATGATGAAAATAATATGAAATTGATGTCATAAATTTGGGACAATGTATGAGTTTTTGTCTGATGACATTAAGTATGAAAAACCTATGTTTAACAAAGATCCTCTAGTTTCACTGGTGATTTAAGTCATTCGGAAGACGATGAGATTTAAATGAATTTCAATGATTGTGATTGAAAATAGATCCATGTGGTCTATATGAATGATGGAATTGGTATTGAAATTTTATATGACAACATTTAAAGAAATGTTTATAAATGATTAATTTGATTGGTTCTTTTTGCATGAATATGTTATGGAATTTCTTTCATTAGCTTACCCTTGCTTTTCTTGTTGTGTTTGAACTGCGATGACTGTACTACGTACACAAGTAGATGATCATCCAGGTACAGGAGAGCCTTAAAGATTTTAGAGTTTTATTTTTTGAGCTATGGATTTGTAAATATTAGTATTTCTATAAGTCCTAATCATGTATTATGAATGTATTACACAATACTCAAAATACCAAGTGCCAAATACTAAATTTGACTTGAGTGTCGGAGTGTATTTCGCATGTACCATCCGAATCTGAATTTCGTGAAAGTCGAGAAGAGGAAGAAGCTTGCAGAGAGAGGAGCTGAAGTGCAAATCGACCGACCGATCAAAGAATTAGAAGAAGTGATTTCAATCGTTCTCTGGCACCAACCTAATTCGAGAACAATATCATTACATGAACCATCATCCAACGTGTCATGTATATTTATAAAGACCAATTTTTTTGTGTGGGTATTAAAAAAAATAATATATTTTTTGGGAATAAAATTAATACAAATATTTATAGGAATTAAAAAAAATAGTATACTGTGAAGGAGCAAAATAAAAGTAACATATTTAAAAAGATATTTAACTCCACACTAAAAATTATTGATCATTGTTAGACATTTTAAGACATTTTAGACATATTTATACTAACTCAAATAATGTTTGAAAAATTACTAAATCAAATACTTTTAATATTATTATTTTAAAAATTTGTCATCATATTCAACTTGATAATTTAATTACTATTAAAAACTCATCATAATAAATTGCATATAACTTTTCTTTTCTTCAAAACGTTGTTTGCAATTATCGTACTTTATTAATGTCATTTTTTAACTTTTAGATATAAAAGTATTATAAAATGCCAGACAATTGACCTAAAAAATTGTAAAAGACATTAAGTTAAGCAAAACAAAATTACAACCTATACTGAATTAGTAATTTTTGTGTGTAAAAAAAATAGTAAGTCTTTGAAAATAGGGTAAAATATTAAGTTTACAATATGTGTAAATAATATTTATCCATTATTTAAAGACTACAGAAATTCACATAATTGAAGATACATATATCCTAAACATATTACTCTATGAACAAGAAACAATCACAAAGAGGTTAACTAGCAGCCTGATGATCTTCAACCAAACACATATTTACTTTTTGTAGCAAAACAAAAATTATGTTTTTTTTTAATTTATTTAACCTCATAAATAAAATATTTTTATTTATTTATACATACATATTTTTTTAAAAAATTCAGTTCCAAATAATGCGACATTTTAATAATATCAACTGACTCATCAATTTTGTTGATGCTTAATGCAGTAATATCATGATAATTTAACAGAAACAAATTAACCATTTATACTAAAAATTAAATTTTTTAAAAAGATAAATAGAATAAAACAAGGACTAAAACCAAATCACACTATATTATACACCTAAAAATTTAATTAAACCATTTTAAAATCAACTAAAACTTCTGATATGAATATACCGAACGGATCTTTGTTGTTCACTTCAATAAAGGTCCCCTTAATATTCATAACTAACATGTATAAAATGTACTAAAAGTCGAGAAAGTCTAGCAAATCCAATATCAACAACGTATTTGAATATATCTTGATCACCTAAAACAATATTTTATTTAAGTATGTTTTAGGGTAATTAAATTATATTCGATGACAAAATTAATACAAAAATTAATCATTATATTCATGTTAATATAATGATGAATGCCAATACAATTCTATAATTAAGTTGATTACAATCAAATCGAGATACACATTTATTTATTGTACTTGTGAGGGTCGTACGACTGACTACATGTCCCAGTCCCCATCATTGGACCAACTGAAGATAAGGTTCCTATCAGTGAGCCGACCGACAACTCAAATTCAGTTACGCTTAAACAGAGTTAGTAAAGCTAATCCATGATTAAGAGCTAGGTAATGTATTCTTAAACATTGTCCAACTCCCTAATCTGGTCCAATAAAAAAGGTCCATTAAAATAATATAAATAACACACATTCCAAGATCCAGGTACGTCATTATATATATTGCTTTGACAAACGAGCGTCAAATACATTTACTGACTTGAGCGTCAGAGTACATTCTACAAGTACCATCCGAGTCTGGAATAAGAAGGAATAAGGAGTAAGGAGTTTGCAAGGAGGGAAGCTGAAGTGTAATCCGACCGACCGACTAGGAAAGGAAAACAGTGATCTCAATAGTTCTTTGAGTTTCAACCCCATTCGAGAACATTTCCTATATTTATTATCTTCGACTCTTTGAAAAGTTTTTTTTTTCTCTCAACAACTCTCTTAAAAAGTTAACTCGAGAGTCGAATACTTTTTTGAATATACCTTCTGGAACACAACTTGTATCGGTATGGGCGAGGTCGAGGCCCACCTGGCTGCCCGAGGCCGAGTCCACTTGACCAAGACCAGGGGAACCTGACCGAGACCTTAGAAGACTTGGCCGAGACAACCGAGAGGCCGAGACCTTAAAAGACTTGGCCGAGACGACCAAGACCACTGGAATATGGCCGATAGCTGACCCATGCCATGATGATTTGGCCGACGGCCGACCCCTATTACAGTTAACGCTCAAACCAAGATCAGTGAAGTTAATCTATCATTAAGAATTAGGTAATGCAACCCTAAGCGGTATCCACCTCGATAAACAGGTCCAATAAGGTAGGTCCATTAGAATAATATAAATAGCACGCATCCCAAGGAGTAAGGTATGTCATTTATTACTGTTCACCTACCTGAGAGTTGATCACCCGTTTTACTGACTTGAGCGTCGAAGTGCCTTCGCAGGTACCCCCACCATCCGGTGTTGACCGAGGCCGAGTGCCGAAGGAGAAGCAGGAGGACGAGAAGAATCCTAGTTCATCACCCAATCACCTGACCGACCGAAGAAAGAAGTAGAAGACTTAAATAGTTCTCTAGGTCCCATCTCCCTAGTAGGAACACAACCTTTTTACAAATATATCCTCTACTCATATCAAGAACACAAACTTTTTTAGATATACCCGCCCCGAACTAGAAGAAAAACCAAAATTACTTGATTTTGAATTTGCAATGGTTGACTTTTTCAGGTTTCAATTTTAAAGTGTATCATTTTGTAAGCTCTGCCGTTGATAAAAAAACGTGACATCACTTGTTCATGAGGGAAGTAAATAAAAGGAAAAAAACTAAATTATATGAAGCTGTTAACTTGTCCTAATAGAACAGCACTTGGATTTTATATACGATGCTAATTTGTTTCGAGATACGACTTTTGAAAAGTTCTTGAACTACTAAACTCTATGTTCTAAATAGCAAATAGATTGCTAGGGTTTGTTTTTGTGTCCCTTATATATTGCAAGAGGAAAAACTGCACAAGACTTCGTAAACGTCCAAACCAAAGACGAAAGTGAGTTCAATGTTTGAACTTCAAACCACGTGGTAGTAGTTTACGTACCTAATAATTTAACAAATCTGAATCTTCCTTATTGCCTCCATTATATCTATTAGTCACTGTCATTTAATATTCTAAAGCATTCTGATGAATTGTTCAAGGCTTCCTTGCTTTGCTACTGGCTAGAAGAGAAAAATATTATTGCATTCAAAATTCTAGGCTCAAATAAATTCCAAATCACACAACTTGTAAATGATGTTATTATTACCCAAAACGTATGAAGGCGATGTTTTTAATGGTGTATTTTTTTTTTTCAAATCACTAAAATGTGACTGTTTTTTTTCAAAAATTACGAATTAGGGTTAGTGGTAACAATGTATCACAATTTTAGTAAAAAAGTCGCATAAATGTGATATGATTTCTTACATGTCAAAGTGAATATGAAGGTGAAGTTGTGCCAATGTTATACGATTTTAGTGTAAATTTTTTAAATTGAAGTTGTATCACTTTGACATAACTTCACTTTGATATGTTAAAATCATGACATCTTGATACGAGTTATTTAGTAAAGTTATATCAAGGTAACACAATTAACCCCTAATTTGTAATTTTAAAAAATAGTCCCATTTCAATTATTTGAAAAAAAATTTGCAGGAGTACCATAAAAAAAACTATGAACACTTTTATGCTATTATCAATATCATGAAAGTCTAATATATTTTCTGAAAACCACCATCAATCTTCCATTATAAGATCATAAACATGTTTATTGCAAGATAACAAGATGTTATTTCTAAATAAGTAAATGGTCTCGAGAATTGTATGTAAATATTGAGAAGATAGAGTGAAAATAAATAATATGGACACTAATGTTTAATGGCTAAGGTTTAGATATCACGAAGTTCTGTTTAACGAAATTCTCACACCTTAAAGAATATAATTATAACATAATAACACATCATTATGTGTATAAAATAAATGTTTACATCTAAGATTGAGGAAGATAAACATGAACACATGATTTTTAATAAGTAATGAGGAAAGTTAGAAGACGACACAAGGTGACGTTTGGTGGTGGTCACTTTTAAAGATAGACTAACATCAATGTATGTAGATGATTGAGTATTTAAAAATATGTTTGTAGCGAAAGGATTGAATTGTTTTATATAAGACAACATATATAAGAAATTCTACTAAATGGTTTCTATAAATCACAAATCACATGTCATTTTATCCTTATTACTATAAGAAAATCATTGAAGCGAAATTAATTTTAGAGACCAAAATAATTAGTTACTATTTGAGTAAATTAGAGACCATTTTGTAAACCAAAAAAATTATTGGTATCTAAATTAGTTTCTATTATTAATAAAAATTTATAAAATTGTTTTTAAATTGGTATCCAACCTTTAGTTACCAAGGTTTTAACTACTTATTACTTTATATTCTAAATTAGTCTTTATTAGTCTTTTAAAAACCAATTTAGAATCTAAAATATTAGTAATTAAAACATAGGTAGTTAAGGGTTAAAAAATATTTTATAAATTTTTAATAATAATAGAAACCACTTTAGATGTCAATAGTTGTTTAGTTTCTAATTTTATATCTAATTTAATTAATATAGTGACTAATTATTTTTTGTCTCTAAATTTAGTTATTATTTATTGATTTTCTTGTAGTTTATTAACAGAGGATAGAGTTTCTATATATTTTTATTAGACTTTTTTTTTAATTAGCAATTTTTATTAGACTTAATTTAACCCAATCCACCATTAATCAGAATAGATCAATTGGGTGACAATTTTTGAATTTATTATATTAAAATTTATAATTTTAACACTATTTTTTATAGCTTTTTTATAACATTTTTTAAATAGACTGTGTAATTGCAGTAAGTATAAATAAATTAAAAAAATATAGATATACAAATTAAATATCTAGACAAAAAATATTAAAAATTAACTAATTTGCAAACATTACATGTTTTTAATAATGATTTTAATAGGGTTGAGTTTTGATAAGTCTTAGGTTAATTATACATAATTCGTCATTCAATTCATAATCTGGGTTAGTTAAGATGAGTTTGAATTTGATCAAATAAAAGAAATCAACTCAACCTATTTTATTAATTAAATCTTAATTAAAGCCTAGTATATTTATTTAAAGTATCATTAATATATAATAGAATTAGTTAAAATAAAAAAAATTAAACACATGTGAAAATAAAAATATATACAAAAAGAATAAATTCAGAAGACTAAAACCACAAAATATAACGAAGAGGATCAAAATTGCAAGTTAACTTATTTTCATTCAATTTAAGAGATTGATCTAAGACAAGATTAAATAAGTTGTTCATAATATATAAATAAATATTTCATTCAATATAAATACACAATCAAATTTAATTCCAACATGATTCAACTACTCAAAGTTGTTAACGATCTCTTAATTGTGTTTTGTTTCTCTATCCAAAAAACCTACACGAGGTGTTATTCATAAAAAAGGTAAAAAAAAAAATAGCAAAAGAATATTGATGGCATCACAACAAAATGCAAGGGTTTATTTTAACATAAAATTGAATTAAAATACAATGAGTGTAAAAGTTTTGTATATTAGTATCTCATCACAATTCTTATTAAAAGTATAAAAGTTTTATAGTAATTATTTAAAAAGTCATGACATTTCACCATAGAGGATTGAGTCATAAAGTTGGGTTGACATTTTAAGCATAACCATAAGAATGATTCAATAAATTAGAAGTTATAATGCAACTTGTTTAACTTTAGTATAATACACACATCAAGATGTGAACATTGTAAGCTTCGTAAGCCGGAAAATGGACATGTGATGAAACAAATTAAATTTAGTTTCAGACCAACAAGTTGGAGCAGTCACACAACTTTAACAAGTGTTCCATTTTATAAGGAAAATGTTGGAACAAAAGAAATGCTTGAAACATACATGCACATAAAAACTTAATGCATACTTTTATATGAAAAGTTAAGAACTAAATTTTACGTTTTTCATATACACGTTCAATATTATCTTTATTTTAAAAATATGTTTAAAGAGAAATCAGAAGTATATTTTAAAATTTAAAGTATTTTAAAAAAACTCTGTGTTAATAATTAATTAAGGAGTAAATAATAAAAATATTATTTTTGTGAAACCAAGAAACAAAGAAACACTGTTAAAGGTAGCCAAGCCCATGGTAATTAAGGTAGGGGTGTTTCTTTCTGCATACAAACAAATTTCTCCCTGTACCCATCATTTTTTAAAAAGACTGTTCTAGCCTTTTTTGAAAATGATTTCCAAATTCTTTTTTTTAGAATACTTTCAAAACATATTTTCCATAACACATTTTATTAAATTCAGATTTATTATTTCAAAAATTTGAAAAATGATATTTTGGAATGATTTTTCTTTTTTTAATTTTCTATTTTGAAAACATCTTTTACTTATGAAACATCTCATATGTAGGAAGCATTTAAAACTGTTAAGGAAAATTTGGATATTTTGAAAAACGGAGGGTGCAGGAAGAAAGACGCTAAGATAGAAAACAAAACTGGCTTTGTTTATTGGGCTACAATCGGTTGGGAAATTTCTTCCTCTAACCTCATGTTTTCCGCCAGCACCCTATATTTTAAAAAGATAATACTACTCTCGTGAGTTATATTTGGGTGTGATGGTCCAACTCACTTTTGCATTGTTGTTTTTATGTTACTCTTGTGTGGATTAATGTATGAATTTTGGTTGTTTATATTACTTTAGTAGTTGGATCTAAAGGTGGTGAAAAATGTTTCCAGAATTAGCAGATATTTTTTAATTACGAAACATGTATTTTTGAATTATGTTTTTAGAATGTGTTATGTTTTCATTTTTATTTTGAAAAGGTTTTTCTAGAAAAAAAAAGGTTATGCATCATTTATTTCGGAAGACATAACATTTGTTTCTTTAACAATGTGTATAACTTTATTTTTCACACAATTGTAATAAAAGGGAGTATTTAACCAAGTTATCAAACAAAATATAGATACACTACAGGAAAAAAATTTAATAAAGATTTATTAATAGAGGTTATAATAACCTCTAGTAAAACACCTGGATAATTGGGATTTTTCAAACTCATGACAAGTGCCTACACTTATTTAATGAACTCCAACAAAAAATTTATTACTTTGATTTTCATGCATTTTAACAAATTTTATCGTGGGAACGATTTCTCTAAATTTTTTTTACACACTTCACCAGTTTCATTTCAAATGAGGCATAATCGCTTTCTGATATTTATGCCTTAAAAAATATTTTTCAACTCTTTCGATCTTCATCTTTTAACTTATATTCTCTCTCATCGTCTCTATTTGGTATTCATTTTTCTTTTACCTATTTGGCTTTTAAAAATTGGTTTTCATTTCCCCATTTCTCATGTCCTAAATGACTTCATTGGCTAACTTCTCTTGTCTTGTTTGTTTTGTTGAAAAAATTGTTTTCAAAGGTGCGTTTTCGTTTCAAAACAGTAGTGCATTTTTTTCCTGAAACTAAATGCATTTTGTGGGTTTAGTGTCTCAATTGTCTCTGGTTTATCTCTTATTTCCTTTGTCGTTACCTTGTCTATTTGTGATTTTTCTCGTGTTTTTTTTTTGAGGAGGGGAATATAAGGGTTTTAGTTGAGAGGTAGATGTTAACATGTGGTGGTAAAATGGAAGTGAACATGGAACCTCCACTTGGTGCAAATGTGTTGGTCCATGGAGTTGTGAAGACAACACTAGAGACTCGTAAAGAAGATGAAAGAGGAGATGTTTGGAAATAAATGTCATGAATGATGCTTGTTTGTGGCTTAGTCACTGGAAGGTTTAGTTTAACCACAACCTTGTGACGTGCATCACCCCAATTCCATTAGAATATTTTTTATTTGTTTATTTGCATTTTTATTTTGATGTGTAGTTTTGTAAATTTTGTTTGCATTGAAAATTGCTAAGGTTTCAAATATGATATTCTATGTTGATATACAAAGTGTCTCTCTCTGATACTTTCACTTTGTGTTGAATTTTAGTTTTTATGAAGTGAGTATAGAAAGTGCTCTACTTAATCACAAATTCTTATTGATATGACTTTTAAAATAGTTTTAGGGAGTGTTAATTGAGTTATAAACTCTTGAGTGCCTGCTTTCCATTCTTATAAACAATAAAATAAACGTTTAAAGGTCATATTGTATACATAGGCTTGCAACCATAGGCTTGACTGCACATAGGTTCTAGGTATGCTACAAGACCCATAAGAACAAAGTACCTTGCTATGTTGGTGAATCCTATGGAAAATGTATTTATACAAAGAGTTTACATGTATCTGTTACCAGTAGGATGGTCCCAAAAAGTTTTAGAGTACGACCAAATGATTTCTCTACTGCATCGTCTTTGGTAGAAATACTTTCTTTATGAAAAAGCTTCAATTTCTAGGTAATAAAAAAATAAAGAGATCGCTTAATTTTTCATGTTGGTATAAAGATTTTTACACTATCAACTAAATCCCTCCTAGTATGAGTTACAAAAATAGTTGTAGTAAAAAGTTAAGAACTATGTGAGTTTATGATTGAATGACAATATACGATACACTTCTAGTGAAAATGATTAGGATTTAAGAAGTACCAGAAGAGGTTGCTCATGATGAGTTAAACTTGGTAGAGAGACATTTCTTCCTCAAATGATGTTTTGGGTCCAACTAGTGGAAATTTGTTTGTGCGGATACTACTAATGGATGAGACAGGTGACAAACTCTGTAAGGGTATATGAATCGGGAACCAAGGTTTTTGGAAACAACTGTAGATAACAATGATTTGGGGGGACTGTTTTCTTGACCAAAATTCGATGACTTGAGAAAATTAGACATGGGAGGGCTCTCAAAGTTGGAACTCTCTTTCTTTGAAATATCAACCAGTTTAAGAGAGTAAGGATGAATTGATTTCTTTTTGGTCGTGGAGGTGGAATTTCAATTGTCCAAATAAAATTCACTGTTGATTATTCTTAATAGATTATAGGAGGTTCAAAACATAGGTAAACCAAGATTTTCTTAACTATTTTAAGAGTTCTCTCTACACTTAGTTCTATATATAGAATTACGTTAAATTTTTTAGAATACTTTATTAGATTTTTTTTCTTTGTATATTATATTTTATAATTCAATTACTTTATTTGTATATTATATTTGTGCATTAAAAATAACAACTCATTTGAAAAAACACAAAAAAAAGGAAATTAATAGAGTTTGGAAAACCCCTAGCAATAATAGAAGTTTAGAAAACTTCTGAAAGTAACAGAGATTTAAAAAACCTTGGTAGTAACGAGGGTTTAAAAACCCCTTGGAAGTAAAGAGAGTTTAAAACCCCTATAGAAGTAATGGGAGTTTAAAAAACCCTTGGAAGTAACGGGGGTTTAAAAAACTTTTGGAAGTAACAGAGATTTACAGAATCATAAAAAAATAATTGATCCATCAGTAATAATGACGATGGATCTTTCAGGAGAAAAATAAATCAAGGGTAACACATTTAGTGGAGGTTAAAATTGTCAGAAACGCTAAATATAATCCACGTTAAAAATAATTTTTCTTGTAGTTATATTTTCAAAGTAAGGATTGAATGTTGTTGCTAGAATTGATTGTTATGTTAATTATGATTTCATTAAGGACGAAATAATGCATGAGATTATAGTGATACTGTTATAATAATAAAATATGTAAAATATATTTTTTTATGATTTTTTTTATAGTTTAAAAAATTATATTATACATTGTAATATACTTTTGAAGGTCTTTATCAAGTAAGACGACAAATTGAAATAAGTTGACAACTTGTCTTTAAGTTTGAGTTTAACATTATCAATGTTGAGGTTGAATAAAACAAATGATTAATAAGGAAAGAAAATATGTTTTTATATTCTTAGAGAGATGATAAAGACAAAATATATAAGAAAGATTTCCAAACAATTATTAATGAATTGTGAAATTGGATTTTCCCTTTAAATTGCAATGATAACTAATGACTAATTACTAAAGATGTATCATGAAGTTAGTTTGTATAAGTGATACTCATGACTTTTACATATATGTTGATAGGTTATTCATATGTCAATAGATTAATAACTAATAATAAATTTATGTTTGTTGATATAATAAAGAGTTTGATGAAATATAAAAGTATTGTAGTGACATCGGAGAAACACAACGAAAAATTCGTAAGGTATACACATTGAAGAAAGTCCTAAAACTGAAGTGCAACATATAATGAAACTTGACATGTATATTTATTGACATGGATTCAGTGACAATTAGAAATTGGGACAAATATATTTTAGACACACCTTGATTAACTTAAATTACCAATGCATTTAACATAATATTGTTAATGGGTGTAAATTACAAGTATAAGTTGTCTTTGTGTAGATTGTTAGTGTGACATCCATTAGGATGTCACTCTATCGTGTTTGTCTTATTAGGATTTAAATGTTAACAATAATTTTGAACTTTTATAAAGACTAAAAGGTTGTTTCTGGGTGTTGATTCACTACCATAAATTTTGGTTCTTGATAGAGATTCAATGTTAATAAGGATTCACTCTGGTTATATGGGAGCAATTGAAAAGTAGTTAGCATACGTAAAGTGCTTAATATATCTCACACTAAAAGTAATACACATAAATGAAATGAATCTCCTACATTTGAGTTGCATACATTGCTAATTGTTTATGTTTAAAGAACTTCCACCAACAAGCTCCTAGTGAGGTATGCTTAGTTGTTATATAACCACGTATGTTTCTTAAAAATATTTGCCACAAATTCTAAGGTCATAAAACAACACTAAGTAAGACACAATGACTCAAATGACACTCTTAGTCAACAAAAATAGATGGATGAAAATTATTGATGTCCTTGCACCCACTCTCAATGAATGCAAACAATAACCCCTAATATGTTGCCTCATAACCAACATTGACGAGTAATTCAAATAGTTCAATTGTTGTCTCCATTTCGCGGTTTGGACCTCTAACTTATACATCTTGCTCCCATGAGATACCAACTTCAACTACCCACATTCCTATAAATATAGACAATTAACAACTTATTACAAACAAAATAAGAATATAAAAATATGCAAAATTTATGTTAAATCACATCAAATTCCTTACCAACTAGTCCCATTAATTTTTAGCCACGTGATCTTCATATATTGATAAACAATATGTATCCTTGTATCCCTCTTTAAATTATCCATCAAGGGGTATATATGGTTATTCCTATTGCATATTCTTTTCAACATCAACATTCATATGACTAGTCCCGTATGCTTTCTATATTGTATAAAGTCAGTTGGTCATACACATTTTGCATATTGAAAACCAACTCCCACAGTAATTAGGATAAAATTAACAATAAGTCAACCAAAATTTCTCCACAAATCTAAACACCTTAATCAAATACTATATTTTAGATAGACACTTTTGAATTTGTATGGCTAATTAAAATAAATATAATTACCAACTATTTTATTATAAAAGAGAGTAATTCAAAATACCTTTCCAAAGCACTCAATACACAAAATGTTTCTATACAATCCTATTTTAATAATTTAAGCTTTTTTCTACCCTTATCTCGGTGGGTCATTATGGAATACAATTTTTTATTCTCTACTATGCAATACATTTATGGATTGCTAATTCCATAAATCAAATAAAACCCCTATTTTGGAAGTTTTGTTAAAATGTTATGAATTGAAAATGAAAATGTTACATGGATGATGTTACTTTTTTGTCAATTATGAACACAACTCTAACGTTTTCTCTTGGTCAAACATAATAATAATAGCGGTTGTAAATTAAGTTTTTTCTCAATCGTAACATCAATGCCTTTAATGGTTTCGAGGTGATGATATAAATGTGTCGAGATATATAAATGTAATAATTATTATATCTAAAAGCTGAATAGGTAAACATTGATTTAATTTGTTTCAAATTTTATATTTAAATAAAACTAAATCAAATGATTATATTTTGTTTGAGTAACTATTTTACGAAAAAGATACCAAATCAAAATACAAACACCTCTAATAGGATTTGTTTTCAAAATAAAACTAAAGGGTAATTTCATTTTTTAAGTAGTCATGGTGCTGAAAAGAAGATAAATTCTTCTTGCACATTTAATTTCACTTTTTAATTGTACAAGAAGAAAGTCATATTTTACTTTTTATTGGAAAATCTCAAAGTCATTTTTTCTTAAAAAGTACTTGTACATTACATAATTTTGAAATTATTTTTGCAGCTTGGATTGCATAATCTAAAATGACTCTCATCATCTTAGTTGTCATCTTAAATAATAGTTGTCGTAAAAAAGAAAATTTCCACCAACATCAAGGTCCTGTTTAACGGTGTCGTCATTTCTCTTATTGTTGCGACTTTCGAGGAAGGGATCACGAGCACCGAGCGCTACCTTAGTCATGACTTGTCTAATTTTTTATAAAGAATATCACATGACTTTTGAATTGCACAACCAACATTATTTTTAGCTTTTGGATTATATCATTTTGAATTGTGCAATTTAGAAGCTAATAATGACTTTTAAATTGTGTAATTTATAAGGTATTTTTAAGAAAAAAAAATGACTTTCAAATTTTATAATCGGTAAGCTAAAATTGACTTTCAAATACAACATGATAAAAATGAGTTTTTTTTTTTTTTTTTTTGAGAGGTATAACAACCCACACCTCCAATTTTCACCATCGCAGTAGCCCTCAACTCCAGCACCACCCGCACAACTCCTCCTACGTCCAATGCCACTGCCGCAACAAGCCTTCACCTTCACCTTCACCATCTAAGCACCATCCATCCACCATCGTCTAATCCCTCACATTCTAAAATACAAATTAATGGATTTAAAGTATTCTGAATTTTATACAAAAATTTGTATTTCGAATTCTATAATTTAAATTAAAATGCATTTCACAATTTAGAATACAATGTATTATCGATTATAGAATTTAAAATACATTAAATTGTAGAATCCATAATATAATATATTATGAATTATAAAATTCAAAATACAAATTTGTATTCTATATAATAAAATTTAGAATGAAAATTTGATATGATAATGTAAAATTTTGTATTCAGGATTATAAAATTTAGAATACAAAATTTACATTACAAATTATAAAATTTGAAATGAATAATTTTAGTATTTTTGAAAATATGGGGTAAGAGAAGAAACTAAGGAGGTGCAGGAAGAATTTGTCTGAACCTGAACCAGTTGAACCTGAACCAGAGAAGTCCACGGGTCCATGAAAACATTATGGACAAAAAAATCCCATGATTATTGGCCACAAGCACAATTGCCACTAGGCAGTTTCTTCCTGCACCCCCACACTCTTATGAAAAGACTAACTCGGCCTTATTAGTTTTTAAAATTCCAGAAATATTCTTAACCTAAAAAAAAATCCTAAAGAGGTGCATGCAAGGATGCTCTCTTGCGCAGCCGTGCCTTTCATGTTCCAGCAGCAGCATGCTTTCATATTCCAGCAGCAGCACGCTTTCATGTTCTAGCTGCAATGCGACACCTCCAAATCCTTCTCCTTCAATCTCACATTTTTTGTTGGTGATTTAGAGTGCTCTTGACAAAGATAAGTAAATTTCTTTGCTTTCGGATATGCACATCCATTTTTTTTATAGATTTTTGTTTTTGTAAGTGTTTTCTTCCATTCCAGATTATAGAACCCGATAGAATTTTGGATCACAAAATATGGTAAAATCTCGAATTTTTGCTTCCGGTAAAATCCTGGATTTGTGGTTCCAGGAAGATTTTGAATTTGTGGATCCGGGAAGGTTCCAAATTTATGGATCCAAGAAGCTTCCAAATTTGTGGATCCAGATTTGTGTTTTTATGGTCATCCTTTCTTCAACATATAAAACTTCATCTAAAGATTTTTCTATCTTCAAAGATGATTTGCAATGATCTTCTTTTTTTCTTCTTTTAATATTTTTTTTTGGTCTATAGTTTATTTATATTTGTTTAGTAGAAATGATGCAATGCCTTTTTTTTCTCTCTTTTGGTTTCAATAGAATTTTATATTTGTTGTTTTTTGTTTGTATTGGTTCAACATATTATTCATTAGTTTGTAATTTGGTTTAACTTGAATGGTGTAATTGAACAATAATGGTGAAGACTAGGGAAGGAGGTTCACAAGGTGATCGTCTACGTCCCACAGTCTCTCTTAGAATAAGACATGTTAATGAAAATGAAAAACATGAAGAACATGAATAATGACTTCTCAATATCATCATCATCCCACAGATCAACTCCATCATATAATTATTGTTCAAATTCATCAATACTGTCCATGATTCTACAAATAAATAAAAAATGAAACAAAATCATTGCATTTCGGATCCATGAATCCATAAGTCAAAAACATTATTCTGGATCCAACCATCCATAATTCAAAAAGACAATTCTGGATTTAGGAATCCATAACACAAAAAAAAAAAAAATCTGGATTTATAAATCCATAATGCAAGTGATGCATTCCGGATTCAAGAATCCATAACACAAAAATACAATTCTGGATCTACCAATCCGTAATGCAATTTAGGTTTCTGGATTCAGCACTCCAGAAAACAACAATTTATGACATTTTACCTTCCGAAACACCCCCTCATCCAGAAAACACAATTTAATCAATTTTGGATTCATGAATCCGGAATATATTACCGGATCCCGATATCCGGTAGCCCCTTTTGAAATTATAGGTCAAGGTTAATGTTGAAATATTTAAAATTGTGGGGGTGCAGGAAGAAAAATGTGGGGGTGCAGGAAGAAGAAGCTAAGAAACAGTCTCTTTCCATGCCTAACTCCTACCAGCCCAAACCATTACCGGCAACGCCATCTCTTATTGGGCCTTCCGGTCTAAAAGATGATAACGGGTTGAAAGACGTTTTTCATCACTTGACTGTTTCTTCCTGCACTTCCATACCTTATTCTCTCACCTTCATATATTTTTGAATTTCCAAAAATGCCCCTCTATAATATTTCGGATTATGTAATCTGGAAGTCATTTTTTAAATTTATAATTATCTTTCGGATTATGTAATCCGAAAGCCATTTTTTATATGCATTATTACTTTCTGGATTACATAATTCGGAAGTCTTATTTAGCTTCTGGATTATGTAATCCGGAAGTCTTTTTCAAATGTGTTATGGATTACATAATCCAGAAACTAGTTTATGGGAGTTACAAAAAATGATAAAAATGTATTTTCATATTGTGTATGGAGGTTTCAGAAGAAGATATGGAGGTGCAGGAAGAAACAGTCTCATCACTTGGATGTTGACAGAAATGGGAAGATCTCGAGCAGGACTATTTCTTCCTGCACATCCATACCTTCTTCTCTCACCTCTATAAATTTTGGAATTTCTAAAATTACCCCTCTATAATATTGTAATTAGTTTTCGGATTACATAATTTCATCAGATGCATGATTACTTTACTGATTACATAATTTGGAAATCTTATTTAATTTCTGGATTATCTAATCCAAAAAGTTTTTTTTCAAATGAATCTGAAAACTAATCTATGAAAATAAAAATAAAAATAAAAATGTATTTTGTTATGTTATGTATTGGATGAATAAACAATCCTCAAGCAGTGAACTAATGGAATACTTTGCATCGGTTAGTGAGTCCGTGAGTCATAAAGTGGGGAGAGAGTGATAAACGAGTTTGACTCGGACGGTGACGAGTTGCTGGATTTCAGGAACTCTGAGAAACTGATGAAGCAAGAGGAGAGTGAGGAGGTGGAGGATGTTCTAGGAATCGCGTTTGACATGTTCGAGGTTGAGAAAGGGTGTGGCTGCATAACGCCCAAGGGATTGCAACAGATGCTGCGACAACTGGGAGATGTGAAATCGGATGATGAGTGTGCGACCATGATTCGACCCTTCGATCTCGACGACAATGGCTTCCTTGATTTCCACGAATTTCTTTCTCAACTTTCTTTGCTTTGCCTCCTCACTCTCGTCCAACAATGTGTAAAATGAAAGTGAATATTTTCTCGACAGAAGAAGATAAAGAAAGGAACGCCGTTTCCAGTGACTCGTTAACGCTCCGTTTGTTTGTAATTGTGCTACCACTTTGCCTGTTACACTACGTCAACATTGAGAATGTTATTCTCTCCCAATTTAAATATTAAATACTCATAACTATTAATAAAATTAGTTAAACCAATAGATTTTGTTAGTTAGTAGTTAGATATTTATTTTGTTATAAAAAACAAAAAAAATGTTTAATTTTATGCAAAAGTTGCACACATTATGTTTTGTTATAATTTAATATTAAAGTGATATAACCAATATAATTAGTGTCAAATTCATCTTTAAATATAGTTTAATAAGTTAATATTTATTGACATTATTTTTTGTAATATTTATTGTAAATTAAATTCATCTTAAGTAATTTTTAATAATTCATACCTATTAGTTAACTTGTTTATATCTAATAGATATAATAATTATTTTGAACAAATATATTTTTTTAACACCTTTTTAGGATACTCAATTTTATATTAGTTAATAACAATACATTGTTTTCAGTAAAAAAAATACATTTTTATTTATACCTGTATGTTTAACAATAAATAAATAAAGAGAATATGATTTAATATTTATATTAATACATGTTTTTCCCATTTACGCTTTTAACTTCTGCATATATGATAAAGAAATATAATAACTCTTCTCTAATATGTGTTAATTACATCCGCTCTCTCATTATTACTATTATTTTTTTAAAATAGTCTTTTTATACATGGTGTAGCTCGTTTTCTTATTACAATATAAATGTGTAAAGACAGCACCTGACGAAACTTGATATTAGGGAATTTGGATCATGACCTGCATTTTGTGAACGTATTTGGTTTGTTTTCTTATCTTATTTTCAATTACCATCTACTATGATTAACACTCATTAACCTAACATTAATATTTGTCACTTAAAATAATTACTTAATATGTTATTCAACATATAAGCAGTTATTTAATATCATACGATACTAAGATCAAATCTGATATTTTCATTTTTTTTTAAAAAGAAACTAAAATGCACTCATTTTATGAAAAGTAAAAATGTATTTAAATTTGAATATTTTAAAATACAAAATTCTAAACTAAACATGTAAAAAATTAAAAAAATCAAGTTACTATGAAGTCTAACTAGGCTGAGACAAGTTTCTGAAATCTAGGTTGAGTTAGACTCAGGTGAGATTGAAACTGGACCAAGTTGAGTTATAGTAAAACTTTTTCCATTTTTTTTTAAATATATAGATATTATCGTAGAGTTAATAATTAATCCCAATAACATTCTACTACGAGTTCATTATCTAAACTGCTTATATAAATAAGGATAAGAATAGGCTTATTATTATAATTAAATTAGTCTAAATTAAAATTTTATTTACAAGATTAATCACTTCAAGATCTCTACGAAGACGAAAATAAAATATTGATAATCTATTTTTTAACCATTAGCTTACTTTGTTAATAATCAATTCATACATTTCAATATGGTGTAACACGTAAAAAAATAATACGGTATAAAAAAAATACTTTAGACCAACCCAAAGGCAAAGAAAAAACAATTCCTTTAATATTTTCTCTTCATAATTAGTACCCTCCGTTTTTAAATAATGCTTTGTTTAACTTTATTAATATCTTAATAATATTATAGTTAAGTTTACCTATTAATTTTAATTAATTAATATTTTAATTAATTAACCATGAGTGACAGTAAACAATGAACAAACTCCTAATTTTATCCTTGAAATATTACTCCCTCTCCTAAAAAATCTTTAAAGTGAAAATTCAGAAATTTCTTGTGAATTGTAAGGTGATCCGACGAAATGAGAGGCGAGTGTATTTGAGAACGTCCAAATTAGCTTTTAGGCACTGGACCAATCACAACACTTAAAAAGTGAAGCACATGAGGTCGCCACGGACGCAAGGAGAAAGCGCCAACGAAAACCGTTTATGACATTTTGTTAGACTCACCGCTAAAATAATAACAGGCACATCCCCTCTTCGCTCAAAGTCCTCACACGCTCCTGGTTTGAGATCAGAGAAGAAATGGCGAAATCGAGCGCCGACGATGCGGAGCTCCGGCGAGCGTGCCAGCTCGCAGTTGAGGGCACCAGGCACAAGGTCGTTCTCTCCATTCGGACCGTCAAGACTCACGGCACGTGGGGAAAATCTGCTAAGCTTGGTCGTCAAATGGCTAAGCCTAGGGTTCTCGCTCTTTGCAGTACGCGCCATTTCTCTCTCACTCTCTCCGTATTCTCTATCTTTCTACATTTGGCGATCAATGCCGGAATAACTTTTCACACTTCTAGAACCTTCCTCACAATAAATATGTGAATCACTGAATCATGACGTGTGTTGCGAAGAATGGTCCTTATGTTTCAAATTTAGCAGTTATGCATTCCGTGGTTGTCGCTCCAAACATTTAAAATGTAGCAGTTGTGCATTACCTGATCTCGTTGAGGATACCTTACAAGATGTTTTTCGATTCTTATGTCTTATTGGCTGTTGTATAACAAACATTTGAATAGACCTTTTTTTCAAGTAATTATAAGAAAAAATCAAAACAGTTAAAATGACATGAGTTTTGAAAGCTAAATCAATTGATACACTTAATTTTTGTAGAAACCTTTTCACCTAATTGTGTTAACTTATGGATTAGAGTAGAATTTACTTCATAGGGTTTGGCTTGTTTTGAAGCCAGTTAGTTTGGCCGTTTCAGTTTCATGTTGACAGCAGGTGTGTGTAATTAGAAACTAAAACTATGCATCCCTTAAGTTAGCAGGTGATTGCAGTTTTTTTCCCTTTTATAGTGGTATAAGTGGGAGGATTTAACATTTTGAAGACATTAACTCGTAGTGTATTAATAACTGGTGATGTTATGGGTAGGTGATTGAATGTGGTCATTTCATCGTGTGTTACTGTGGTGATAATTTTGTTGAATTCTTTATTTGTTGCACTATTGGTGAGAGCATGTTATTTTGTGTAGCAAAAGCGAAAGGTCAGCGTACAAAAGCTTTTCTTCGCGTTTTAAAGTATTCAACAGGAGGGGTGCTTGAGGTAATGTCCTTCTCTCCCCAATTCTGTCCTTCACTGGTAGCTCAATAATGTAAAAGTCTTGCGTGTGGCTGATTTTTTCTTTTGGCTAAAATTTTCATTTTTTTATAACTTATGGAAATGATTTTTCCATCTTTGTTGCTTTTTCTTATACTTTTAAATTTAATGTATAAATCTTATTCTTGTTGAGTTTCATTCACCCTTGCTACTTCGGTTGGTTATGTTCCTTGCTTTATATGTCAAATAATTGCACAACCTTAGTATAAACTAGTATGCATCTTCAATCAAAAAAAGGATGACGCGAACAAACCAACTATTCAGCATAGTTGAGGCTTTTAATATATTTAATAGAATGTTTCTCTTCCACGCACCTTCTATCCATCTCATTATATTAGTAGCAAAACATGATTTTATCTCTGTTCCCTAATGCATAAAAACCTAGGAGATATAGCATATTTATATATCGCTACTCTTAAAATATAATCATTATTAGTGTGAGGAAATTATCCACCTTTCCTTTGTTGATAGAAGAAATAGATAAACCGAAGCCAACTAACTGCATAGAGTAAATTTTAGCATAGTCCCTTTCTTCCACCTTGAATTTGTCTTAAATGGAGGTTTAAGCATATTTCTGTTGACTAAGAAACTTCTTGTGCTGTAGCCTGCTAAGTTATACAAGCTGAAGCACCTCTCAAAAATGGAAGTCGTAACAAGTGACACGAGTGGATTTACATTTACACTGGTAATATCCCATTCTTTCTTGCTGTCATATCTTTATGGTTCTGAATTAAATGTTCCCAGTCTGTGGAACATAATCAAATCAAGATGCAGCCTGTTTCTATTATGAAGCTTGTTTCTAAATGCCTTTTGTATTTCTTTATTTTTGTCTCTTTTTATTTGCTAATACATATATATCTTACAGGGGTTTGATAACCTTAGAAGCCAGACTGTGGCTCCTCCACAGTGGACAATGCGCAATACCGATGACAGGTTAATACGTTAAATGTTTAATATAGGCATGTATGTACAGTTTAATCCTTTATCATTTTATGTCAGGAGAGTGATGTTTGGCTCACTGCATCTATTACTCCTCTTATAGAAATCGCGTCCTGCTTTGTATCTTAAATATCTGCAAAGATGTCCTGGGTCGCTTACCTAAGGTTGTTGGTATTGATGTTGTGGAGATGGCTCTTTGGGCTAAGGTGAATAATGGTCTTCTATTCACTTAAGTTCAAAGTTGATTTACTGTCAGGCTGCAATCATTATTTTGTATTAGATAATTACTTTACTTTTTTAACTATATAATTGCTCTGTATATATCTTTCGGATAGAGTGCGACCCTGTCTCATCAGTGATATTGAAGTCCTTGATTTCAAGCTGATGATCTTAACTTTGAAAAATAGTTTCTCGGTGACTGATTGCTTTTAATGATTATACACTACTGGTTTACCCTTTATTTATTTTAAAAATGTGAAATAGGAAAATACACCTGCAGTTTCCGCTCAAAGTAACCAACAAGGTGGTGCTTCTATTGAATCTTCTGTGACTGAAACAGAATTGAAAGTCTATGTTGAAAAGGAACTTGTCTCCCAGGCAGAGGAAGAGGACATGGAGGCTCTTCTGGGAACGTAGGTGCTATCATTTTCTGTCTTAAATTGTATCTGAGGTTAAATATGTGTGATGAATAAGGATATAGTTCATGTGTTCTCTCTACAAAGGGCTATTGCAATGCCATAGAAAGTCTCTATCTCTTCCCTTACAAACTCTGTCCATATTTTGTGATTAATATTGATACAGGGAATTCAGGTAGTAGTAACAGCAAGACGTGGCTTAGTAGGAAAACTGAGCTCTATGTATCTTATTTCACCTGGTGTGCAGGGTTTCAAAACCCATTAGAAGCACCTTTTTGGCTAGAGCAAAGCCAAAACCAACCAGGCAGGATTAGTTTTCATGAAAGTTTAGGACAATACTTGTGATGTTTGCCCCCCAAAAAAGTACCAAGTACTAACATAATTGTTACATGTTAAAAGTTGAAATGAAAGTATTTATTTATGTGTTAGTTGGAGACAAAGATACTTAGGTTATTCTTTTAGGAAAATGCTTTTGTTGGGTGTTATTTTCTTTTACAATACAACTATGCAGAATTAAATTGTTGTAGAAGGACCTGTGGCAGCTTGAAAGAAAAAAGTTGGGAGATTGCACCACTTTAACACAAATATAATTTCCATTATTAAGCAGATTGCATCACTTTACTTTGCACAAGAGATATCTTGTTGTGCGGGAAGTCAAGAACTGAGAAAGAAAAAAAATCAATTTACAGAAAAATACATATTGATCATTTTTCCGTATCATAAATGGTTAATATTAAAATACAAAAGTCACATTAGTTTTTAAAAAAAGTCATATTACTTTTTAAGTGCTCAAATATTTACCATCTATGTATAATTGTAACTTATTCCCAAATAAAAAGGATTCCAACTAAATATATCTACACATATATATGAAATTTTGAAAAAGTTGGAGGAGAGGCATGGGTTTCCTTGTCACCGACAAGATCCTCCCCCGGAATGACAGACATACTTGTATCAAAATGGGGGGCATATGTCCCTACTTATTTCATTTTTTATTAATATTATCAATGCTAAATTTCTATTTTAGCCTCATCAATCACATTGCCCCCATCATGTCAATCTTTATCAAACTTCTTTTGTGGAGTAAAGTATGAGATGTTATCTTGTCTTCACTATCCAAAATTTCTTGGTACGCTACCTTTAGTCTTTGAATGTGCAGTTATATCATGGGTGTTGGTGAAGCAGAGGCATTTTCTGAAAGGTTAAAAAGAGAGCTCCAGGCTCTGGAAGCAGCAAATGTGCATGCCATTTTAGAAAGTGAACCTTTGATAGATGAGGTATAACTGCTCTTTAAGTTGATTTTCTTTCTTTTGCTGGTATAACCTTAATGTTTATTTGTGTAAACTGTAAACAGGTTCCTTGATTCATGTATTTTATTCTGCTTAATTTTATGCCTTTAAAAATAGACTAAAATAACCATTTATGTTGTATTGAGCTATGAGTGCAATTATTTGAGCGCCCATACAATTTTGTGCTCTTCTTTATCAGGTAAACTAATTTGCTTAATTTATTGCCCTCTAAGAACTTTGAACCTCATTTTGATATTTTAAGCTCTTGTCTTTTCACTTCAACCATTATAGTTGTTGTGATGTAAGGAAACGTCTGCTTCCTTTTACAAATCTTCATGTTGCTTGTCATTATGAATTTAAAATTATTTTACTATGTTTTGCAGGTGTTGTACGGGCTTGAATCAGCAACAAATTGTCTGGAAGACATGGATGAATGGTTAGGCATGTTCAACATAAAACTTCGACACATGAGGGAAGATATTGAATCAGTAAGTGCTTGTAGAGTTCAAGCTGTGAGCATAATTTGCTTTGCAATTTACTTTATGGTATTTATGGTAGTGTTTTTACTAGAACCCATGTTCATCAAGTTGATTGTTTTAGTTCATTGGGTAAAACACAATACTACCTACGAATTATTCTAGTATTTTTTAATGGTTAAAACCTATTTTTCATTTTCTCCTTGCTGTCATGGCTTTTGTAATTCAAACGGTTGTCTATTTAGTATGCTATATTAATTGCTACTATTATTTTACTTTTTCTTTCCAAAATCAATACGCAGAGTGATATGGTATTTGTCTCTTGGTATTTGTCTTCTGTACACCTTTTAGCTTCAAAATAATTACCCAATTAATTTGACAATGTCTAAGTTCGACTTTCATGTAGCATAGAAAACTTGGTATGATAGTACCTTATGTGAATCTTGGGTCTGTCCTTTTTCATTTGGAGCAATGTTGTGATGGTAGATTTGGTGAATCTTTGTTTTTATCCAGTAGTCCCTTCCCAGGTGATCCCTTCAAGTATCTTAGAATTCCGAATACTCCCTCTAAGTGTTTATTTAGGTTATGGTGCAAGCATAAGTTGGCTTATCATGTTACAACAAAGGTTATGTCTGGACAAGTGTGATACGCACAAATACATATATTAGCCTTTCCACTAGCCGTCAACACCTACCTTTGTGTGCTATCATACCTTCAGTTTTAGCTTGTTGCAATTTTATGCTGGGCTCAATGGGAGTTTCACTCAGCAGCTTTGCATCTAAGTAATCCTTTTTCTTCAAAAGATCTAGAATGTACTTTTGATAGTTATAGAATTACCTTTCGTACATCTTGAAAATTCAATTACAAGAAAGTATTTTAATGGTATATGCTCTGGCTTTCAAAACCTTTGGTAGGTTTTTCCAGCAAACTTGTTATTTACATATTGTATACCATCATCTGATATTTCCTCTTTTGATGGACTTACCAAAATGATTTTGGAGTAGATGAATTAAATTGATAAAAATTTGATGAACCAAACCTTATATTTCATTAAAGGACCCAACATATTGAGATTGATTTTCATTTCATTCGAGAAAAGATTGTGTCTGGAGACATCAAGACTAAATTTGTTAATTCGAATGATCAATTAACTGATTTTTTCACTAAATCTTTAAGGAGACCTAGAATTGATTATATTTGTAAAGCTTGGTACATATGATTTATATGCACCAACTTTAGGGGAAGTGTTAAATGTAACGGGCTTAGCCCATAGTTTATATTATTCTATTATTATTCTATTATTATTCTATTATTATTATGTTATTGATTATATTATTATTTTCATCTATAAATAAACACCCCTATGTGTGTATTTTTACACAAGGGATATCAATTCATTTTCTTCATTCTTAATGTCTCAATCCTTGTGTGGTATCCCAGATTGAAACGCGCAATAACAAGTTGGAAATGCAAAGTGTAAATAACAAAACTCTTATGGAAGAGCTTGATAAGCTTCTTGAGCAATTGAGTATCCCTTCCGAGGTATGGCTTCAAGTGGTAAATTCGCATGTTTTGAGTTTGATGAACTTTTAATAGCTTGGTAATCAATGATGTTTCATTGGCTGTAGTATTCAGCGTGTTTGACAGGAGATTCATTTGATGAAGCACAAATGCAGCAAAACATAGAAGCATGTGAGTGGTTGACAACTGCCATGCGGGGTCTAGAAGTGCCTAACATAGATCCTACTTATGCAAAAATGAGAGGAGTATGTTCTTTATCTTACTTTTAATAATATTAAAGCAAGTTTTAATTCTTTAGAAATAGGAAGTTCAAGGTACATGCCTACATGTTGTTTTGTTAATGTTAAATGAAGAAAAGAAAATAGATTTAAGATGACAATTTTGATTTGCATTCATTAGTTGCTTCCGAATTGATTGGTATGGGAAACTGTTTACTTTCAATGGTATGAATTTTGGGCCTCACTGAGCAAATAGATATTTGCCATGGCCTGTTTGGAAAACATGTATAGGATTTAAAACTCATTTGTTTTAGTGATGGTTTCTTTCTGCTACTTGTACAGGTTAAAGAGAAACGAGGAGAACTTCAAATAATAAAGTCTACTTTTGTTGGGAAAGCTTCTGAGTACATGAGAAGTTACTTTGCTACTTTTGTGGACTTTATGTTGAATGATAAAAATTACTTTTCTCAGGTATTTTATATTTTCTGCATAAATTTATGATAAACTTTTGAAGTAGTAGAAATTAGAATCATTCATTTTTCACTTTGTTTGCTTGCTCTAAACAGCGAGGGCAGTTGAAAAGGCCAGATCATGCTGACTTGAGGTTCAAGTGCAGGACATATGCACGCCTTCTTAAGCATTTAAAGGTTTAATTATGAATGATTTACACTTTTTGCTTAAAGTTCTGTTTTGTGTGTATATATTCACTGAGTTAAGTTCTTTGTTTCTTCCTTAATTAGCTTCCTGTAAACTTGCAGATTCTTGATAAGAATTGTTTGGGTCCACTGAGAAAAGCTTATTGCAGTTCCCTAAACTTGCTTCTTCGCAAGGAGGTCTGAGATTTCAACCTATTCGCATTGTATTCATGTTATTTTTTTATTTCTTGGTCATTTGATGAATTGAGAAACAGTCATTATAGTTGAAATAAGGGAAAAATCTATCACATATTATTCCTAAGCTTGAGAATAAAATCTATCAAATTTGACTGAATGCTTCACATCATTAATATGTTATACTAGGAAGCTTTCCCTCTAGCTATACAAAGAACTTTGCCTAATACATAATGAAATAAAACAGCAAGTGACTAAGCTGTTCAAATCTGTGCAAATTTGTTCAAGTAAACATTGTAAAGAAATTATAGGGGAATCAATAAGGAAGAAATAAATTAGGGATTTAGCTAATCTCATGACATCCTCCCCTTAAATTAATGCTGGTGGATCTTGAAGCATCAATTTGCCAATTAGAAATTGACAGTGAGATCGAGACAAGGTTTTAGTAAAGACATCAAATTGGAAAAGATTATTATTATTTTCTTGTTGGAGATTTCATATTAACGAGTGACATAACCAAAATAGTGTATAAAATTGGGTAATCCTCATATGAGCTAGTTTTTCAGGTTGAAATAAAAGCCCAAACTCCAATTGTAAGATTTTTATTGCATCAATTGGAGCTATTAATGGTTATATTTTTCAGGTCCATCTCAGCTACTGTCTCAAAAACATATGTAAAGAACCTGGTGGAGAGATGTGATGTCTTGAAATAATTCTGCAAATAATTGAATAGAACATCTTTAACTTTGATGTTGCTTCATCTTTGTTGTGACTTTTTTGGCCTTCACTTAAAAGGAAGTTTATTACAATTGACAAATATTTTTATAATTATTATTTGAATTTTGGTTTATATATTCTGGTTTGTTATGCTTTGGTAGAATAGTGGGCATATGGAGTCTGAAGTTTTAAGAATTCCTCTATAGGCTCGCGAATTTGCTAATGAACTTCGTGTTGGTGTGAAAACTTCTAAAACCCCCTCTGTTTGGCTTGAAGTCTTCACTGGTTCTGGTCAAAATGTAAATCCTGCTGATACTGCAACAGTTTCTGAAGCATACGCAAAGATGCTCACAATTTTTATCCCACTTCTGGTGGATGAGGTGAAATTTCTTAGTATTCTCCCTTCCTTCAAACTTGTAAATATTTCATATTTCAGACGTATAAATATTAATGGTTTATGTTTTAGAGCTCCTTTCTTGCACACTTCATGTGCTTTGAAGTTCTTTCGACCGTTGTTGATGGTAATAAAATTAAACACAATGACGAGGATAATGATGATGGTATTACATCTGGTACATGTCTCACCTTCAAGAAGTTTCCTTCTTGTTTTTGTTAAACTACTATGATGTGATCAATTGTTCCATAATTTTGACATTTATTCTTCCTTACAGGTAAAACTGTTGTGGTGGATATTGCAGCTTTAAATGAATCACTTCAAGATTTGCTTGATGGAATTGAAGTACGTATATAATAAACTCTCTTAGCATGATAGATGTGATGTGGTAGAAAGAAATTCTTTCAGTGTTTTGTAATGAAAATTTAACTGTCTTGTTGTGTATTTTGTTTTTCTCTTAGTATAACTGTTAACTCGTGTCAGAGGATTCAAATTCAAGATAAAGTGGTAGACATTTTAGTTTTGAAAGAAAGAAGTTGTTCTCAAGGTTATTGAATATTCAACAGTCCTTATGTTAAGTGACACGAGTTAGCTCCAATTGAAATGTTGATTGTTGCACAATAAATGCTACATAGATGTATGGTAGAAGAAGAGGACTATCTTTCAACGCCCTAAAAGAAGCTGCGGATGCCATCTTGTGAGACATCAATTAGCATGGGGACTAAAATGACCAATGGATTGAAGACTAAACTTCAGCAATTTCTTTCAGGACAAAAATTATTAATGATTAATTTTTCAGGGACCAAAACAATTACTCACAGTTGCAGCATTTGACATTTTATCTCATTTAAGCTGAACATAGCATATATCATGTTATGGTCTATAATTGATAAATATATGATGCCATATAATTGAACAATTTGTAGAGTTTCCAGATGTTTTTTTTTTTTTATATTAATTAATGGATTTCGCTGCTCTAAAATTACTTTATAATTTCTCTGATTTTAGGAAGACTTCGCTGGTGTTGTGGACTGGGCATACAGGATTGATCCTTTGTGCTGCATATCAATGCATGGAACTACAGAGCGCTATCTCTCTAGTCAGAAAGCTGATGCAGCAGGATATGTACGCATTTTGCTTGATGACCTAGAGTGTCGCATATCTATGCAGTTCAGCCGAGTATGTGACTAGTTTTATAAAGAATTGTCACTGCACATAGAAGATTGAGATGCTAACCCAATTCATTCAAATGGATTTTTTTTTTCAGTTTGTGGATGATGCTTGCCATCAAATTGAAAGAAATGAGCGCAATGCTCGCCAAACAGGTGTCCTACCATACATTCCTAGGTGAGCGGAACTTTGGTGTTAACTTTTTTCACTCATCTCATAAGACAATCAGGACTTTTTTGTTCAGAATAAAGACTATATCTTCGGTCCTTTATCACTTTTTTTTCTCTCACTTTTTCTGCATTGGGCCTGACTACAATTACTTTTCCAAGTGACAAGATTATCTTTATAACAAATATGCAATAAAAGAAAATTTGAGTGTGTCCTTTGTCTTCATACAAAAGGTCTTTTTCCAGACCTCTTTTGATGTATCAAACAATGCAAGTCATTACATCCCAATGTTCCTTATATATTAGAGTTAAGAAATTGACTTACTATTTTTAATGAAAATGAGATATTCGGGCAATTAAGAATAAGATAGTTCAACTTCTCTACTGATCATTTGTACCTTTCAGGATTTAGAAGAGACTCCCCTGACTCCCATAATTTGGCAGGAGTACATTGGGGGATCCGTCAAGGTGTCTAGTTTCTTGGAATTTATCACGTCTCTTTCAAAGTATCCATCACATACTTATTAAGGGATATGTTGATCCCATTATTTGATTGTTGCTATCTCTATCCTTAAGAAATATTCTAGTTTGCCAAAATTCTTCGTTTGAACATGCTTGAAAAAGTACTATAATATCATCTACATAAACAACACAATAAATGTTACAAGTAGATGACTGATGATAGGAGATAAAGTGTTCAACCTCACTCCGAGTCATGTCAAATTGTGAAATCGTTGTACTAAATCTATTGAACCTTGCTCTTGGTAAGGAAAGAAACAAAAACTGAAAAAAAATACAGTTTCTAAAAAAATTACACCTATTAGCAGTGGGTCCACAGGTAAAAGCATGGATTGGGGTTCCCTTCTTGTAGGTGCTTGATACCATGTCCAAAAGAGAGAAATCAAGAAGACATGATGTTTAGACTACCGCTTAGCTATTCAATTTATAGGGGAGAAAACATAATCAAGAAGACATGATGAATTCCGTATGTTTAGACTACAGCGTAGCTATTCAATTTATAGGGGAGAAAACAATTGCGGAAAGAATATTCAATTACCCTATTTTAGACTGATAACATAATTGGAGAATCAATATAGTTGATCCTAATATCATAAGTTATATATACATAGGATTCTAACATGTCTTCAAGATTCTAACAAGGTTCTCTAAATTTGCATGATGTTTCAAAAGAATATTTTTGAAATCTTTAAGGCCAAAATTTTAAGATGTATAGGTGACTCCGTTTCTATTTGGTGTATGAGCCGCTTCACTATTTACTTTCTAGTCTATCTTCGTGTCTAGTGTTTAGTAATGTCTCGCTTGTTTGCATATAGATTTGCATCCCTTGCAACAAAGATGGAGCAGTATGTTGCAGGACAGTCGAGGGATTTGGTTGACCAAGCATACACAAAAATTGTAAGTGGTACTTTTTCAGAACTGTTTTGTTTTCTGATATCTCATCCCATATTTGGTTGGCTGTTTCCAAATTCATAAAATACTTTTAAAAACATCATTTGTCAAGGCTGAGTGTAGCAAGTAACAACTTTCTTCTTCAAAGGTCTCCTCTTCATGTTGCTTCATTTGAGTTAGAGTAGGATTAACTCTCTTAATGGTGGAACTTTCTGGTCATGATCCAGATATTGAGTTATGGTAGGATTAACTCTCAATGTGGAACTTTCTGGTCTTGGTCTAGATTCTCTCATAAGCCACAGAATTCAAACATGGTCTGATTTAAACAATCATACACAACAATTTTTCCAGAAAATTTGGGAATAGAATAGGCATTGCTTCTTGAAGCCATCTGATCACTGACTAGTGTTTGCATTCAATTTTTTTCAAACCTACAGCTTTTAAGAACACAACTTAAAGGAACACAACCTAAATCAGTGTTGTCAAAATTGGACTGGTCATAGACTCAGTTGGGTTATTAGATCAATGGCTCAGTGGTTGAACAAGTGGATACTATTTAAATCAAATGAACTGATTTATATTAAATATTAAATTATTTAGTAAAAATGTATATTTAACTTAAAATTTTCGAATATAAACTAAAATCTTGCTTTAGTCTAGTGGTTCTTCTTCCTATATCTTCTAAAGGATAGCTAGTAGTATTAGATCCTCAACAACATCAAATAAAACCTAGTTTATCTGATCCAATCAACTTTGACTTACATCAGTTGATGACTTTATTATTGGTTAAGCATAGTTTAATAACATTGGCCTAAACCATTAACAACAAGAAAAGCCTGAAAAGAGAAGAGAGACAAAAGAAATTATTTCTGCTGCTAAAACCATAATGTACATTATATTTCTCATTCATATACATGTGAAAGTTAAAGGAAATCACATCCATACATGCTATCAGAAAAAAAGGACGTGTACACGTTGCCATCAGTTGTACAAATTACCAATTAAAGTAAGCAAACATATTACATCAGTAAAGAAGTATTTTAGAAAACTTTTACAGGTTTAACATTACCTTGGCTAGACGGCCAATAATTTTGTTTTGCTGTTCATGTATTCATGATTTTCTTTAGACAATGATGCATCCTAGTGAATAATTGATAGTCTTAAGTCATCTGCCTATGTTAATGGATACTACTAGTGGTGATTTCAATTGTTTACTTCTTAGCCCTTTTGTTTGCTATCCAAGTAGTATTAAATCATCAGTTTTGGTATTGTATTTTTTGTCATTTTTTTTTCAACATGTGACCAATATTGGCATGTTGTTTACTGGGAATTGTTGCTTGACAGGTCAGCATAATGTTTGTAACTTTAGAAAAAAATTCACAAGCAGATCCGAAGTATGCAGATATTTTTCTTATAGAAAACTATGCTGCATTTCAGAATAGGTAATGTTTATGCATCACCTTGCCAAATAGAGGCTCGAGGCTGTTTCAATAGTCCATTTTTTGGTAGGTAATTCTGTATACAGAGACAAAACCATATTTCGACTTATTTTGTTTTTTTTGCGCAGTTTGTATGACCTTGCAAATGTTGTGCCCACTTTAGCCAAGTTTTATCATCAGGCTAGTGAAGCCTACGAGCAAGCTTGTACACGCCATATTAGTATGATTATCTACTATGTAAGTGTTTTACTCTCTATTTATGTCATTTTGTCAACCGTACTTGTATTTATAGCCTATCAGATGTTAACTCATTATGCCTTTCTTCCTTGGAAAGCAATTTGAACGCCTTTTCCAGTTTGCTCGAAAGATCGAGGACTTGATATTGAATAATGTTGCATCTGAAGAGGTCTGTTTCGGTATAATTAAGTTTGTTAATCTTCCTACATTCTTGCTGTACAGAAATTCGGTATATTTGGATTTATTATACTTACCTATTGATTGCAACATATCTCCAACATTGATTGAACTACACACTGTAGATCTGGTCTAAAATTCTTTCCTTGGCTTCATGTGTAATAAACTATAAGTCCACACACATTTTATTTGGGATTTCCTTCTCAGTTTTAACAAAAAAGCAGACTAAATTATCAAAATGTGGTATCTATTTTGATTCATCTAAACATAAATAGTCCAAAACCTCGCCCTCCGTACGATGGAAAATGTTTAATGGATGAAACAGTTATTGTGAAAGCACAAGAAAGTAATATTCTCCCTCATTTATTCTTTCTCTCTTCCTCCGCGTCTCCGCGTCTGGATTGTTCGAAACCTGATTGATTGTAACACTTCTCACACAAAAATATCATACAAAATAACATTGCTGATTGTAATAGAGTCAAGAAAGTGACTTTTGCCACCTTTGATTCTATTCTCATTCATAAGCAGTACAGACACATTTATAGCTATTAATGATACAATAATTCTAATTTGTTCAACCTAAATTAGGTACTCTAATTATATATAATAAATGGCTATGTTCTCTATTCCTAATATATATACAACAGACAATTAAGAAGCAATATTAATAATTTTAAGATTTATAAAAATGAATGCCACTTACTCCAATTTTAGTACATACAACTTTTTATGGGAAGAAAAATACACTGAGACTAACTATTTGGACTATATATTTACATAGAATTTGTTTTAGGATTGTGTTGGGTCATGCGGGCTTTTATGTTAGTCCACAATAAAAAAACGCAGGCTAATCTTGACATTTCAGCTTGTATATCCTATCTGCATAGGCTATATGTTTTTGCGTATTTAATCCTCCTAAAGGGAGATTTGTGTAGAATTTAAAAGAAAATCTTAAATTTGGGTATGATTTGAGAAAATTTAAGGAATCTTAGCGGAATTTATTTTATATATAATTAATAACTAAATTTAGAATTGATGTTTCACCTTCTAGCATTCAGAATTGTCTAATATTCTACATCATTTTCAGATTCCTTTCCAAGTTGGGCTGTCAAAAGTGGATCTACGGAAGACGCTAAAGTCCAGTTTATCTGGGGTAAGTGTGTGTGCCTATCATTTCTGAGAACACTTTCGTAAGTGGACTGCTTCTTCCTGCACCTCCATACTTTCTTGTGCCACCCCATAAGTTTTTTGTATTCCAAATATATCATTTTTTAATATTTCTGATTATATAATCTGGAAGTCTTTTGTAATTAGTTTCTAGATTATATAATCCAGAAAGCTTTTGTGATTAGTTTCTAGATTACATAATTTGGAAGTCTTTTCTATACATGAGATTAGTTTCTTGATTATGTAATCCGGAAACCTTTTTTTTTAAGATGTTTAATTAGTTTCTGGATTATATAATTTAAAAGTCTTTTCTAGATTGAGATTAGTTTTCAGATTATGTAATTTGAAAGTTTTTTTTTCAAATGCGTGATAGTTTTTGGATTACCTAATCTATAGGCTTATCTCAAATTTAAAAAAGACTTCCAGATTTCATAAATCTAAAGAACAATTCCGTATAAAAACATCTTCTAGATTATGTATGGAATCACAAAAAAGATAAAAATATATTTTCACATTACTATGGAGTGAGAGAAGAAGGTATGGAGATGCAGTCTCATAAGTGACGTACTTAAATCATGACTTGCGTTCGGTTTTTATAGGTGGACAAGTCCATTGCTGCGATGTATAAGAAGTTGCAGAAAAACTTGACTTCGGAGGAACTGTTACCTTCCTTATGGGATAAATGCAAGGTACGCTCTACTCAAGTTTTTTTACGGGAATATCACATTTTCCATTGAATTTATGAAAATTGGCTAAATTTAAAAAATTAGAACTTGACTAAGGTATGCGTTTAATGAAGAAATCGTAAATTTGAATAAAATAAACATAAAAATCTTCAAAGCACTATATATATATATATATATATATATAGTAGTCCATTACCACTGAAATTCCACAAACTTTGAAAATGAGCTTAAGGTTTAGAGAATCTTTTTTGTATTGAATACTCAGACCCCAACGTACTGTGTTTCAGTATTGTCAAATGGACTGGCATAAAATAATGGTCTTTAGTAATTTATTGACATTATGTAACATTAGCGATTTAGACTCCCCAACCGTAGTATTAAAATTTCACTAACACGGGTTATAAGTTTTTAAGATTTTATTTTATTTTATTTACCCATAAAGACTGCTGTTAGAAATTAGTTAACATATGAAATAGCTGCAAGTTGCATTATTATTTTCTATTATCGGTATGTTATTACTCCAAATGCGTAGGACAAATTCTGATTATTGTTTCCCAAAACTATGACAGAAGGATTTTCTTGATAAGTACGAAAGTTTTGTCCAACTTGTTGCCAAGATATATCCTGCTGAGTCAGTCCCTTCCGTGGCGGAATTGCGAGAACTTTTAGTTTCCATGTAAATCTATATTTTAACACATTTTATCATTTTTCCTTTTTTTTGGCCTGTAATCACTTTTACGACAACGTAATTGGATTTACATAACGAACTGCATTTTGTGGTTTTATGACAAGCTCCGTAATGCATCCTAAAAGGAATAGCTCATGTTTAATTTTAATATTTTTAGTACTATTTGGTACCTCATGAACTCAATAATTTTTAAATGTTTGTAATAAACTTTTACAGTAACCATTTTAAAAATTATACTACTTAAGATTATTTTTAGAGAATTGACATTATGTAATTCAGTGACCTAGAAAACACTGTTTAAGAACTTTAAAAGGATATTTTGTTAAGGTGCATAAAAATACAATCTTTTATATTTCTTTTCTCTATATATGATTTTGAAGAAAGAATTTCTTAACGAACCAGTGTCCTTAATAACAGAACTAACTTATAAAGTTATTCTCTTGAATCAAACTGGAGACAAATAACATGTGAATTGAATTTTTCTCTGCACTCCTTCAAACTGTGTTGAACTACATAACCTATTTTTATGCCATACAATTTGTTCATAACTAAATTCTTATTATTTGTTAGACATCAGCAATTCATGGATACTATTCATTTTCAAGAGTTCTAAATTCATAGAACGCACTAGAACACGAAGCCAATGATAAATTGATAATATTTCTCAGTTTTAAATAAATGGATGAAATGAATCTAGGATTTAGAGTACAATGGTGCAAAAATGAAAATTGACCGAAACAAAAATCACTCTGAAGATAAAACTAAATGGATGTCTATTTCTCAATTTTAAACGAAGAGCTAGAATAAATTACATAGGTATAACTTATAAAGAATATACGAAGTTCTGAAAAAGGTAGTCTTGTGGTAATAAAATACAGGCATACATAATGAGATTTCTTTTATCTAATTTCATCATGGTCAGTTGTTGAAAGTGTAATTCTTTCTAATGATATCTTAGATAGTTGGGTACTAAACTGTTAATAAGCGCTATTTGTAACACTTCGAAAATACATCTAACTATTATAATACACGTTTTACATATTTCTATACAAGTTTAGAGTTTTTCGAAACATTCCTAATACATGATTAGGACTTGTAGAAATACAAATATTAAAAATTCATAACTCAAAACAAAACTCTAAAGGCTTTAAGACTCTCCTGCACCTGTATGATCATATGCTCGTGTATGTAGTATCGTCATCGCAATTCACAACACAACAAGAAAAACAAAGGTAAGCTAATGAAAAGAAATTTCATAACATATTTAATTCATGCAAAAAGAACCAAACAAACTAATCATTTATAAACATTTCTTTAAATGTTGTCATATAAAATTTCAATATCAATTTCATCATTTATATGGACCACATGTGGATCTATTTTCATTCACAATCATTGAATTTCATTTCAATCCCACTTCATCTTTCGAAAGACTCATTAAGTATGCCCCTACCAGAGACTAACACCTTATCCAAAGAGTACCAGCAAATCCAAGAGGAAGGAACAAGGTAAGTTTAGCGGGATCCGGTGTGTATGAACTCTCTCTCAGCTTCTCACCATCTGATATGTTAGTCTACATGACTTAGATCATCAGTGAAGCCAGAGGATCTCAGTTAAACATAGACTTTTCATACTTAATGTACCATAAAAAAACAACTCATACATTATCCAAATGTATGACATCAATTTCATACAATTTTCATCATTCATATATAATACATAACATTCAATCACATAACATTTAAAAATTCATACCATTTAAGAACTTTTTCAACATCAAAGACAATATTTAACTTTCAAACTATTAAAATATAATATTTATACATGTTCACACAACATAAAATCAAAAAAAATTATCAACTAACATCCGTGCAAAAGAAATTGAAACATGGGACCATGTCCCCTCCACATTCAAATCTTCTAGCCTAGGGTGTTATTAAAAATTAAAGTTAGTTTCCCTTACCTGAAATTCCACCAATGGGAATTCTACCTCAAACCGGGGAACCACTCCAAAAATTTAGGAACCTATAGCAAGTTATCTAAATATTACCAAATGTTAGTATATGGTAAAACAAGTTGAGAGGAACACTTTCCTCAACTGTCCCTATCAAGATTGATGACTAAATCATGGAGAAAAACATAGAATAAGAGAATTTTAGAGTAAGAATGAACTTACTCTGTTTAAAAATATGATCAGTTAGAAATGTACCATAACTTCTCAGCTACAACATGGCATAATCAGATTTTGAAATAGATGAGTTATACGAAGAGAAATTGAAGAGAAAAGAGAAAGAGGAACTTTAAAGAGAGAGAAAACACTATAAAAAAAGAAGGACGTGTGAACGAAATGTCTTACATTATTACATTCTATTAAAACGTTTTATTTGAAATTTATATTTAAATAATTTGTTCTATAGATAATTTAAGAAAAAAATAATTATAATAAAATTTATTTATAAACTAAAATTAGCTTATATATGACATTAAGAATTGTTTTTTAATGAAGTTACATAAAATCATTTCTAAATCATATATAAATTAATTTTAGTTTATTGAGAAACTTGTTTTATTTTTCTTTTAAAAGTACTCTTAAACAAAATGTATTAAATTTCTAAACTTATTTTTGTTAACAAATTATGTGAACCTGTACCTTAAAATAGATTTAAGAATTCTGAAAAAGACAATATTTAATTTATTATCTTTAACAAATTGAAACAGATTTTTAGAGTTTTAGTAATAAAATGAATCAATAGTAAGTTGTTATTAAAAATAACTTTAAGATGTGAGTTAGTACGAAATGAAAAAGATGTTGAACAATCGACTGGATAAATAAGTCTTACTTTTGATTAAAAAAAACATGTTGATTCGGTGAAAATTTATTATTCTAATTTGGTGTATTAGTAGTCACAGGATTAAAAAACTCGATCATGATCAATGTAATAAATTTGATACCATTGTTGAAGAGCAGTGTAAATAATGCAGGTGTCAAAGTTGCAAGAAAACTCTTAGTATGGGGATGGAACATAATTTAGATATTTATATATTAATTATATGATAAATATTCAATAATTAATTATATGATAAATATTCAATAATTAATTATCTCTTTTATTTATTTTAAATATATTTTTGAATAAATCATTCTAAACTCACAAATACTCTTTTTTTCAATTCAGGCTTAATGCCTCGAAGGTGCTAAAATTGCTTTGCTATGCCTCTCTCTCGAAAGTGAATTTTTTTTTACGGAAGATAAAGAAAAGAAACGCCGTTTAATGTGACTCGTTAACGCTCCGTTTGTTTGTCTGTCATTGTGCTATCACTTTGGCTGTTACACTACGTCAACGTTGAAAATTTTATTTCCTCCCAATTTAAATATTAAATACTTATAACTGATTTATAACTATTAATAAATTAGTGAAACCAATAGATTTTGTTTGTTAGCAGTATCCTGAAGGATACAAATTAGAAGAAAAAAACGTATTAGATACTTATTTTATTAAAAAAAAATGTTTTATTTTATGCAAAAATTGCACAAATTATGTTTTGTTATAATTTAATATTAAGGTGATATAACCAATATAATTTAGTGTGAAATTCATCTTTAAATCTATAGTTTAATAAGTTGATTTTTTAAAAATTAAATTGTCACTGATTTACGTATTTAGATTCATAATATGATTGATTAATAGTTATTTTTACTACGCAATATAAATGTGTACAGTTAGCACCTGACGAAACTTCATATTAGTGAATTTTGATTATGAACTGCATTTTGTGAACTTATTTGGTTTGTTTTCTTATATTATCTTCAATTAACATCTACTATGGTTAATAATTATAATTATAATTAAAAATACCATATTACTTTACTTTATTTTTTGTTTTCGACATTTTAGGAAGGATTTTAAAATAAATAAATATTTCCATAATTAAATTCAAAATGTTATAAGAAACATAGTTAAAAAATATATATTTATAATTAAAAAGAAAAATATAAAATTAATAAAACAAACTAAACGCATTGGTGTTTGAAGTTTACCATTTTTGTAAAAGCTTGTAGTTGGCCAACTGGTAAGATTGTAGGAGGCTATCACACACACAAACACAAACAAACAAGTAGAAAATACTCTTTTTTTACTCCTTAAAAAATAATGACTCTTTTTAATTTTGTAATTTGATCCCAGTAATTTTTTTTTAGTTTTATCTTTATAAAATCTATAATCACTCTTTTTAGTCTTTAAAAATTGTGAATTTTGGTTTTAATTCTTGTAAAATATTTGTTCTTAAGTTACATTATTCCAAAATTTTAAATAAATTTGTCAATTTCTAATATTCATTTTATATTAGAATAATAGCATCCATTTTACATATTTTAAGATTTTTTTACTAACACTCGATAACATTATGTTATAACTTAATATTTGTCACTTAAAATAATTACTTAATCTGTTATTCAACATATAAGTAGTTTTTTAATATAATAAGACACTAAGATCAAAACTGATAATTTTTAATTTTAAAAAATAGTTTTTTTTTATAAAAAATAAAATGCACTCATTTTATAAAAAGTAAAAATGTATTTAAATTTAAAAAATTTAAAATACAAAATTCTAAACTAAATATAAAAAAAACAAGATAAAGAAATCAATCAGTTACGTGAAATCGAATTAGAACATTAATATGAAGACCAACATTAGTCTGTTTTATTTTCAGGTATTAAAAGGACAGAAAAATACAATAAAAATAAATAAACCTCTAAAATGTGTTGCTCTGAAATTTAAGGAAGAATACAAAAGTTCTTAAAGACAAAGTTGGTAAGGTTGCGTAAAAACAAAATTGTGCCAATACAAACTGGATATTTTTTTTATTTATTTTGAATTATGAAATCTGATAAATTTTTGGATTGATGCTTCCTGTTAAATTTTCAGATTGAAGTATTCAGTAATCTTTCAGATTGATGTTTTCGGTAGTACATGAATGATAATGTTAATTCAAAATAAAAAAATGCAAAACATCCATAATTGAAAAAATTATTCCGGATCCGCCAATCCGTAATTCAAAATATGCATTCCAGATTCAGAAATCCATATTTGAAAAAAAGCATTCTGGATCCACCAATCCGTAATAGAAATTAGGCTTCTGGATTCAACAATCCGAAAATCAATAATTTATGCAAACTTTGTTTCCAGAACACCTTCTCATCCAGAATGCAACATGATTCACTTCTGGATTGATGAATCCGTAGCACACTCCCATATCTCGAAATTGTGGGGTTCAGTTTTGGAATTTACAAAATTGTGGGGGTGCATGAAGAAAAATGTAGGGTTGCAGGAAGAAACTGCCTTGCCACTAGCAAGTTCACTTTTCAGCTTCTGAAATCAGAAAATTGGAACTCAGTTCAGTTCAATTCACTCCAATTGTACAAGCTGCTTCAAAGAGTAAACTCGAAGAAACAAATTATAAACCTTAGAATAAGAAGAAGAAAAAGAGGTTTCGAATTGAATGGAGGAGTCGTCGTCGTCATCCATTGGAATCCGAATATTCGATGAGCTTCCAACGGCCAAAGACTTCGACACTCTGATAGAGCTTTCAAACGTTCCCGCTGTATGTAAACAACACACAACACTCCATGCCCCTTCTCTTCTATATGTTATGCGCAATTTATTATCTATAGTTAATTAATTGGTGGTTTTTTCAATCTGGAAAAGGTTTTTCGCGGGTGCACCAAAAGTTGGAAGGCATTCTCGCACTGGAATCCATCCAACGGTGGCCTCGACTACTTGCAGGTTCATCTTCACTTGATTCACATTCTCAAGGCATTCACATTCTTATATCTTTGATTGAAATAAGTTAACAGTCTGTTGAGCGTTTTCATTTGCTGCTATGTGTTGAAACCTAGGCACGCGTCGGCTCTTGCACGGTGGAGGCCATGATATCTCAATCTGCACCTGTTTTTTATGGTGATCTTGGAAGCCATCAGAGGGTACTTCTTTTCTTAAAAACCATCTGTGTATGGTTTTTGGTCCATTGATGAGATGATGTGTGATTAATCTTTGTTTCCTTGCAGGTTCCTCTTCCATTTTCTAACTTCCTTGATTTTTGCAAGAAGCGGACGCAGATGCAAAGTAAGGGTATTGATCATTATCCTGCCTCACAAACTCACGATGATACAAAACATGCTTGTTTGGCCTTTGAAGATGCTCCCGAACAAATTTATTTAGCGCAGGTTCAAAATCCAACATCTATTAGATAATCGGTAACTTTGCCAACTGGTTTAGAAAAGGATTTTCTTAATTTTTTTTATGAAGATTCTATGCTTTGTCAATATTCCATTGAATTATTTTGACTGTCATCTCTGCGTTGGCCTTGTCCCTAATTTGATGAGATAACAATGAAGAATATTCATAGATACAAAGTATAGCATGTGAAATCAATGCATCTATATAATAGTTAGTGAAAAATGCATACCTGAATTGACATTCATCTCCATGAGTACCATCTGACCTGAGTGCTATCTGCTTACCCTGGGAGATTATGAATTCGTCTTCACTTTAAGAAAATTTACCCTCACAATTTGTACAATAATTCCCTAAATGATGGGTTCTTTTCTTTGCTTATTAGATAGTGTGATGGTGGCATATTTTCAAATGAATTTTGGTGATGTGTATTTCAGGTACCAATAATGAACAGTGATCGTCAGGAAAATGTTCAATTAGAAACCCTAAAGGAAGACATTCAGACGGTTGGTGCATTTATCCCTGTTATTTGTTTTGTAGTCTACAGCTCTGTATATTTAGTAGTTCTCTGTTATAGGATTTTTTATTAGTGCCCTTTTTATTTGGGCTTTTTGTTTTCTGCAGCCTTTGATTTTGACATCGAAAGAGTTATCTTCTATAAATTTGTGGATGAACAATGCTCACGCCAAATCAAGTACTCACTATGATCCACACCACAATCTCCTTTGTATAGTTTCTGGCTGCAAACGAGGTATGTCTTATTGATGTATCATATGACCTTGCCAGTGTGTATTTTTTCCTGAGTAATGGATGTGATACTTCTCAGTGTATCAGTTTTTTGACACATTCTCAGGGTATAAGTTATTAGCAAATTTCAGTACATTGGTATGGCTTACTGATGTTTTAGTCTATTTAATGTCAAGTAATATGACGATAAATAATGTATCACCCCCCAATAGAGTTTTGGAACTTTTATTTACTTCTCCCTCAAACTTTATTTCCAAGAGTCTTTCTCTTTTCCCTCTATTTAATTTCTTTTGTAACCTTCTCTAACAACCAAATTCTTTGTAGTTGTTTTGTGGCCTCCTTCTGCCAGTCCCTCACTCTACCCAATGCCCATATACGGGGAGGCTTCTAATCACAGGTATTCTTTAAAAACGAATATTGAGAGAAAAGAGAGGACAGATAGAGAATTACTGTATGACCAGATGCGCTCAGTGATTGTTAGGTCTCCCATGTCTTTATCAATGTGTTGAATAGGTTGTTGTACACTTGCACTAGTACTAGCATGAGATGAATACAACTCTTACAAGTGCAGTCCACAGTACACAACTCACTAGTTAGTAGTTACTAAGGCATCATTATATTCTGACAGTTCTGTTTTTTCTTTTTCCAATAAAATCCATGTGGCAGTTCTGTATCCTTAGAAAATCCTGACTACTCAATTTATCCAAGGGCAGAATGCTCAATGGAGTTTGCACAAAAGGTTGTTCTTCAGGCAGGTGATGCTCTTTTCATTCCCGAAGGCTGGTAAGCTCTAAAATTTGACAATGTCTTTATGATAAGACTTTATCTGTCATCTGAATTAGGGGAACGTGGGTCTAACTGGTTGGTTTGGACAGAGAAAATTGTTGCATGATAATAATATAACATGTCCAATTTATTTTTTTGGCAATCTATGCTATATATATATATATATATCTGGAGCTTTCATTGTTCTCACTTTTGTTGGCTTGCAGCCAATGCTGATCAGAAAGTGAGCAACAATCATGTAAAATATACCTAAGAAAGAATTTATACATATTTGTTTGAGGTTTTGGAGGTTTTCAATGAAGGTGGTTAGTCTTTGAATTGTTTCATGCTTGTCACATTGTAAATATAGGTGTGCTTTGTTTTCAATTTATATTTGTATCTGTATGCATTTGTTAACTGCTTGTATCCATTTATAAAGCCTTATAGGCCCAGTGAATCTTCACACCAACAAATTTCTAAAGGCCTCTCACTCATTTCTCTTCTATATTTTTGTGTTGCATTATATTTTCCTCAATTCCAGGACCATCTTATTATTCATGGTTGCAATGGTTACATTTGAAAGTGTACTGTTTGATATGATGTGACCTTGTTTGATCGATTTCCATATTTTATTCATTGGAATAAAACACTTTGCTAAAGGTTGTTGTGCCAAGAGAGTATAAATATTTCATTAGGATGACAACATTAAGATATACTGAATGTTGTTTAAAATTCTGTTTGTTATTTATACATCTAGATACAGAGCATTATGCTTCATTTTTCACTTTAAGCTTCATGTTCATATTTTGTCATAATTTCTGTGTATTTGGTGCTTAAAATGCTATTAGTGTATTTCCCTTCTTAGATTTGTTGGTATGCGCATTTGACAATATAAATATATTTTACTCAAAACTCAGTTGGATTGAAGAATATAACAGGTCACATGGTTAAAGTATTTAGAGTGCTAAAGAATGACCAAAAAACAGGGGGAGATGTAAACCATAGGATTCAAGCAGGATAGATGAAATGGAAGAATGCTTTTGGTGTCATCTGTGATAGAAAGGCACCACCAGTCAAGCTTAAAGGAAAATTTTCAAACATAGCTACAAGTCTTGTGATGTTTTATGGAATTGAATGTGGGTAAAAAGCCAGTAGGAGAATAAATTTAATGTAGTGGATGTGAGAATGCTGTGTTGGGAGGGGACATACTAGACAAGATAGAATTAGGAATGAATGCATTGGAGAAAAAGTTGGGTTAGTACATGTTGTAGAAAATATGGTTCAAATATGCATCAGATCATCAGATGGTTTGGGTGTGTGGAGAAGACTGAGAGAAATTAGACAGTCATTAAGAAGGATTTAGAGGTCAATAAGTTTTATATTTATATGGTTCATGACATCATTATGGTTTTGTTTGATGTATGTAGTTGACTCCACCTAGTGGGCAAATGCTTGGTTTTTGTTTTTGTATTTAAATATCTACAAACTCCTTAAAATGTCTCACCTTTTTTTTATTTATATATCATTGGTCTCATTAATTTTTTTTTGCTGTAGGTTCCATCAGGTAGATAGTGATGATTTGACCATTGCAATTAACTTTTGGTGGAGATCTAACATGATGTCTTGCATGTTGGAACACATGGATGCTTATTATTTACGCAGAATATTGAGAAGGTATTGGTGACTATGTAGTTGTTTGTACATACTTTATCCCCAAATAGATTATTATGAGATATACTGACTTTGCAATGTTATTATTTTTCTTGTCAATTATAATTCTCCTCTGGGATGGACACATACGAAGATTGATTGACAAAGAAATGGTATGTGCCTGCTTAAATTGTGTCATTTACTGGTGAAATTTCTAATAAAGTGTACAATCTACCTCATTCTTTATTCCTTTTCATGTACTGGGCAGTTGGTATTGGAGTATACAGCTATAAAGCTAAAAATTGATACTTGAATATACTATTTTGTTAACTTTTGAAAACACCTAGAGAGGTATAATGTAAATTATTCCCTTTTTCAAAATTCTTCTGATGTTTATGTTGCTTCTTTTAGTGTTATTCTTTGCCTGCCTTTTTTCTTTTTAGAGTATCACTCACTGGCTTGGAAGTTTCAGATTGGTCATTGAGACATGGTGAAGTGTTTCAGTTTTTTTGGGTGAGCCCAAATAAGTCATTTACTTGGAAAGTATATTCCAGAAGAAAGAAAAAGGCTGAGTGGGTTGGGAGTTAGTGATGTAGCAAGTGTGAGGAGAGAGGGATTGGTTGGTGAGTCGCGATTTATAGGGAGCATGTATGGATAGTGGTGGGGAGGAGATCGGTTAGTATTTTTCTGTTGCAGGGAGGTTATCTTCCTGTAGGACCTTTGGCGGGGTAGGCTTCTTGATTGTAAGAGCCCTAGTAGTTCATTTCCTTATTAATCAGTATTTTTCTGTCCCTATCATTCTATCCAGTCTATGATTAGATAGTTATTTGTTGTCGAATTACAACTATGGAAGGTTTTAATAGCTATTTGAGGAGTAACAGTTGTTGAAGTAGTAAGCACAAACTTATGAACAGCTGTCATTTTCTCTATAATTTTATTCTAGTCTGGAGAAGGGAATGGTTTGCTAAGTTAAACCATCTGGTTATTAGTGCTTCTCTCCCTATTCTTCATAAATTCAAAGTTATTGTATTGACCTTGTGACATATTTATTTTTTCAATAGACAGGACCAACTACTGCTTAAATTGGGGTTGAGAACTAGGATGTGGAAATGCGAGTTGCCTAAAGCAGGTAGGTAAATTACAAGAAGACTTTGATGAATTTTGTTTTTATAAGTGTCTCCTTGTGAGAAACATAAATATCATGTTATCTTTGTGCCAGTGGCTGTCTAACCCGGTCTTGATAATCTGATTGTCAGATCATGCCGATTTAAATGATGGTAAGTTGTTGAAAGGGATGGATCTAAAAGAGAAAAGTCTTAAAGAGAGGAACACTTTGCAAGAATTGGAACCTGCTGCAGTTCAGGTGCTTCATGAACTTGTGTCTTTGGTTCACAACAGTGTTAATGCCAACCAGGATGGGCAATCACTGTCAACTTCTACAAATGGTTATGAGCTTGTAGTGAATGATAAATTTGAGAAAATAGTGAATGCTGACTTTAAAGATGATCCGGTTGCTAAATTTCTCTGGGACATCAATCCACAAACTCTCCAAGATGTGTTTCTTGCGATGGTGGTTAGTTTATATTAACCTACTAAACTTGCAAATATCAAAGAAGTTTGATGTTTTTATGCAGTTCTTGGTAGCTTTGAACTTGTGGTGTGGGTGTTTTCGTTATGGTTAGATATACAACATTATTACTTGGTTATATCAATTAAGTGTTTCATTGCTTCCTTGCGAGTTGACAAACATGTTTGGATGAGATTGAGATTTTTGTTTGTCGTATTAGGATAAGGGCACTGTGACCTGCTTCTTTTAGTTTTAATATATTGTGTTTTCCATCGAGTTTTCAGTTATCAAATGATATTGGATCTATTGCTATTTCTGCAACTTGAATTATATACTAATCTTATTTTTATTTGGTTTTAGCTTTTTGTTTGATCATTCAAGTTGTATGCATTTATATATTATTTGAAGCTTGTTGGATTATTTGCTATTTTCAGCACAACTTTCCAAGAACTTTAGAGGCTCTTGTTCTTCATGTACTTTCGCCAGTTGGGGCTGAAGTCCTTACTCGGAAATTTGATGAGATGGATCAACATACTCTTGAGGAAGATCGGTACTTACTCATAGATAACATCCATTTTTTGTAATTGTCAAGAAGATAATATCCATTTTATTGACCCTGTAATTTTAGGAATGGATTCTATGAGGCTTTCTACAGTGCATTTGATGACCAATCTGCAGCAATGAATTCAATTCTAAAAGGGAAGGAGTTGTTCACTCAACAGGTAAGTGCTGAGCTGTGCTCTAGCTTTATCTTTTGGAATTTAATGTTCTGAATTTAGCTTATAATTTATATTTGCAAAATTTAGTTCTATATTTAGTCATTTTGCTTGTTGTGTTGTGAGATTCAGCAAAATGGTATTTCGCTCATTAGGACTGCTAATAAGCAAGTCAAACATTTGTATTTCCATACTCTATTGAAACCATGAACATCTAACGGACTTTAAAAGCTTACTGAGAAATTACTTCTGTTTCTTTTGCCCACATGGTTAATGTAATATCACTATATTAGTTTACTTGGATGAAAGAAAGTGAACACTTGTTGATTACCAATCTGAGTTTTTTTCACTTAGTTCAATAATGTTACACCATTTTGTTCCCCCTCTGGCTGCTTTAAATGCGTAGCAAACAGCAAGGCTGATATATGATTCAGGATCAAACCTTGGATATTTGAACGGTAGTTTATCATATGACAAAGCTATTTTATAGTTGCAATCTAGGGCCAGACTTGTGACTTATCTTGGATGGATTAATGCTAGGATCACGAAGAGGTTATTCTCATTCCAATTACTATTGCTGCCTATCTAACTAAAAATAATTGGGCATGACAAAGGTTGCTATCCTGCCTGTCATTACTCGATTGTGCTATAACTATTTGGCAATAATTGCATTATTTCAAGCTCAATATGCATTTGATGTCATATTTTTGCTATTCTATCTTTGTTTCTTGCATTTGGCACTTTTATCATATCCTTGATATTTTCATGCGCTTTTCCTTAACATTTATAAATTCTTTATATTCTGTCTGTCATTTTCAATTTGAATAATTGATGATTTTTTGACCAAAGAAACTATTTTTTATTTCTCAGAATCAATTGATTTTGACAATTTTGACTGTCATGTTCTGTATTTTTTTGTCCCGAGAGTGACAGATTTCCTAAATATACTTTGATGGTGGCATCTTTCTCTTTTCAATAGTCTCTATCCTCATCATTATTGCTGTGCATGAGTCTCGCATTTGTTGCACTGCATGTGCATTGAGACTTTAGTTTCACTTTCATATGAGTGAGAATATGCAAATGTGTTAAGAATTTTTGCTGTCAGAAAATTACTTAGTCATTTTAAAGTGAAATGTTTTAATAAAACTAATCAAAGCTGATTTTATTAAACTACGAACATCGCATAGAAATATATGCATATTTTAAAATATTCGTTCTGATTATTTTCTTTACCTGTATGGCTCAGGCGTTTAAAAACGTATTGGATAAATTTGTGGGAGTGAATCTGGAAAGCTGAAAGCTGGGTGTTAGAAGAGATTAAAAAAGGAATAAACTTCATGGACGAATTGGCCCACCGGTACCTCCAAAAAGTAAATTGATGCTTGAAGCATTTCTTCGTCTGGGTCCCTAGATGCCAATTGAAGTGAAACATATGAATGAATTGGCCCACAAACTGATGCATATGGGAGACTGAATCTCTTCGTCTGGGCCTGTACTTTTGTTTGTCGTTTTTAGTTCAGTAGACGATCATCACAGATTTGAACTGTATTTATATCTGTACAAGTTACAATAGTTGTGTACATGCGCTGATTAGTACGTTGAATTAACATGCTAAAATTTACAGTGTGTTTCTATTTGCAGACGGAAACAAATAGAGTGAAGAAAAAAGATGAAAGTTAAAAAAAAGGCATGTAATTATTGAAAAAAAACACGAATTTTGAGCATACGAAAGTGAAGATCTGTGCGGATGGCAGCTATAATAAATTATTTTAAACATAATATTACATATATGAAGAAATAATCAATCACATCTTTAACGTAATTGATTATATAATTAATTTTTATGTTTCTATTTATTATAATAACATAAATAATTAATATAATATTATTAAAATCAAAATACATTTTTTTAATCATACCACACTTATTATAAACTTTCCGCTCAAATTTACTTTTTTTTTTCCTCTACTCCCACTCCAATCCAAACGAATAATTAATAAATGGCGTAATAGAATATACAGATAAAAAATATAGCTTGGGTGCTGGATTAGGCAAATACTAAGATAATGTTACCTTATTTGTGTTGTTTCTGCCTAAAATTCAGAATGTTTGAACTGGGGTGAGGGACGACTATATGGATAAAAAAGACGTGGTCTTGATTTGAAACAACTACCAAATCAGTGACCAGCTTTAGAAGCCCAACTTACACAACTTATTACTGACAATATTCTGCAGCATTGTTCTTTTCCCATTTTAATTACAAAAAGCGAAATGTTAGTAAAGCACTTTATTCCAATACACTTTTGTTATTGGTTTATTATCTAAAAAATGACGAGTAACGAACCATTTTCATAAAATCTATATTCGGTAAAACACTTATTTTATTCGTTAAAAATCTCTGAATTAGTATTTAGTAACATAACTTTGTTATCTAAATTACCATTTTAAAGATGAGTTCATTAGTAGAAAACTTAGCTGTTTTCTTAAATAATAAATCTTTGACATTGTTCATTATGAAAAAGTGGGACAGCTACTATTATAACGGATGCATGTACTCTTTATATAATGGAGTTAGAAATATAATTATGGAATCAATATTGGAAGTGGGTAGACAACACTGTCCAAGAATAGCAGTGTTATATATTATCTAAAAATGGCAGGGAAAAGGAAGCCGAGGTAATAATTAGCACTGTGGGGAAGAAAAAGATGAAAAAAAGAAAGGCGAATGAGATGAGAATGTGTGGTGGAAGATGATGTAAGTATGTAAAATGTAAAATGTTGAGAGATAAAGAAGAGAATGGAGGGAATAGAAGAGGCTTTTGGTTTTTCTTCTTTTACAGCAGAGGGACATGAAAAGAGGTTGTCTCTTTAAGCAGGCAAATGGGATGAATTGTACCTTAACCCTGCAACTTGTGAATATACTTTCTAAAAGCTTGGATATACCATAACATCCACACACACCCCTTCTTTCGTTAATCCCCATGCTCTTTCTCTTCCGTCCTCTTGCAGTGAATTTTACTCAGTTTTAGTGGCATGGAACTTTCTTCATTCCTTTTTTTAGCTTGTATGCTCAGGATGGAACCTGCATGAATATCAGTAATAGATTACTGTATAGGTATACACAAAAAAAACTGAATGCTTGAGATATTGATTATATAATATTGGAAAAGTTATGAAAAAATGCTGTTAAAAAATCATTGTGTTTATAAGAGGAGATGCATGTATCTTTATGATGTTTGGCGGTGATTATATAAACAGTATAGACACCATATATATGACGTTGAATTGCATCTATGGATGTAGCCAGCCAAAGGCTACGCGGCACAAAAGTTGATAAAGAATATACTGAAAAGAAGGGCAATTCAAACTTTCAAACGTGCATCAACCATTTTTTTCATAACCGTTGACATTTTTTTCTCATCTTTTTCCTTTATTTTCTGTACTCTTCTTTTCTCTTTTCCTTTTAATTGATTACCACCGGACCACCATAACACCGTAAAATTTATCTTGCCTTTTCACTCACGCTCCTAACCTACATTCATTTCCATGGTTTGGAGCGTCTCTTTACAAAAGCCTCCATTACTTCAAAACTACCATATCAAAAAGAAAAAGAGTTTCTTGGAATTTGGTTAATGCGTAGCCAATAACTGTGGCCACCCCCATTTCCCTCAAAGTAGCTAAATCCTAGTTGGTTTTGGAGCTTTCAATTTTCGTCCCAAGTGGATCAATGGAGAAAATAAAATTGTCTATATATGAACAATGAATCTACATACACCGCAGAAAATAATGGTTTCTTTCTTGACTTCAAAGTGTGCAATATCTTTGCACCTTTTTCACCGTACGTAAATTAATTAGCTGATGGGACCCTCATGGATCTTATATACGAGAGTCATTACAATATTACTTAGTGCCCGCATTGACTCACGGGCTAAGATTTGGGTTTCATAAAAAAACCAGACATGAGCTGTTTCCATTTGAATGAATATCATTGACGAAAATTCTTTGGATAAATTTAATTGAAACAATAATGGGCACTTGACCCTTTTGGATCCTAAGTGTTGCATGGCACAAACGCAGACAAAAGCTAGCGACATGGAGGATTTTGGCATTTACCTGCTAAATCCAAAAATGGTGTCATTTCTAATCCACAAGCTTCACAATCTGCATCATTCGCTATCAGACACAGACCTAAACTAAATTATTATGCAAATAATGTTCAACACGCATGACAAGTTCCACTGTCACAGATTTTTATGCACAAATTTAGATTGTGGTTATTTATTTCACCAATTATAGAGGGAACTTCATATCTTCCACCAACATGGATTTTTTTACATATAAAATTATAGTCATATACGGTAATAATTTACTGATTTCTTATTTTATTTACAGAATTATTTCACTTGTTCATTAGATGTTGTGGTTTCTAGCTCTAAAGCATCTCTCCCTCTCCTTCATGGGGTTCACAGCAAGGGTATTTCAGTCATTCCAAAACTTGCATGGTTGTGACTGCTATCCCCTTGCCGACATGTGATAACCTCACGATAATTTTCGAGATAATCTACTTGTATTATTTCATGTTAAAATTCTACATATATATCGCATTCGCAGAAAAAAGTGAAACTCATGGCACTACAAGTTTTCTTAGGTGAAATATATGCCTCTGATTTTTCATAGAAGTTGTCTTTCTCGTAAACTTTCTGGTATAGTTAGTCAACTTTTATTCACCGAGTTCATTTTAACAGAAGATCATATATATCATTTCTTTATTTTTCTATAATCTAGAAACATGATATATGCACGTAAAAAATTATGTACATCTATCTATCATTCTCTTAATATTATCACATGAGGTGCATCTCTACATACACTCATGCATATGATACAACTATATGTCTATCATGAAATTCTAGAATGTAGACAGCAAATACAGTTTATTTATGATTTAAAGCCTTTAGCATAAGTAGACTTGAATTCGAGATTATTAGGTATAATTATAGTTGTGTTTTATATTTAAAAGATTTTTTTTTATCATTTATTTCCTCAAATTTTTTATCATTTGGTGATGTTATTTGGCTTAAGGAAAACTGTCTTTTGACCCAGTTTGAATATGATTGTTCCTAATATAACAGATACAATCATGTCTTATAATTAAAAAAAAAAAAAAGGTTTGAGAGTAGATATTTTTAAGCAAGTTTTTAATATTCAATATAATATAATCAAAATACATTTGAGAATGTAATTGTCATATACTTCAACATGACCAGTTTAAAATAATTATTTTGAAAATCAAATCAAAGTTGAACTCTTTAATATGGAAAGGTTTGAAAAGTGTTTAACTTCGGGATTTAAATGAAACGAGGGGACCATATTAATAAAAACCACGTTATAGTACATATATAATAACATATATCTGAGTATTTATATATATAACTTGGCATTATCGTGTGTAAGTTCATTCTTATTTTTTTAACAATTTGTCAGTGTTCCTAAAGAGTATTATGAAGCATTGCATATATCATATACTAAATACTTTTCATTAATGTTGAATATTTATTTATATTGGATGTAATAAATAATAAGTTTTTATTTTGTTTCTTTAAATATGAAATTAACTGATAAAAGCAGTATAGATGATTAAAAACATGTAAGAAATATGATAAAAATAAGTAATTAGTGTTGCGGCTTGTTATTTTTGTCTGATATCATATTATAGGTAACTAGAGGGAAATATAAAAAATGAAACACAGTAGTTTGGGTAGTAGCAGTAGTAGCAGCAGATAAAAAGCTGTGAAGACAGAGATAGGACGTGGGTAGTGATAAAAACAAAAGGACCAATCATTATAATTGTGCATGTGACGTTTTCTCTGTTTCCACACTGACAAGAAAGGCCACCGTCGTCGCTCTTCTTAACTCCATCTCTGCACTGTCCAATAGTCACACTCTTCCACACATATTCAACTAACAAATTCTATGTCTACTGCAAACTTATCACACCTTGCATCGTCTCATATGTTATACATCATAACAACTAACTAATTCATTACGCACTTAATGTATATATACTTCTGTAACTGAAACTATAAAGAAGAAACAACAATTGTACGTTGAGAAAACAACAGCACAAGGACGTCCTGAGGAAAAACAAAATCCCGACAAAAACTAAAACACCTTTTAATGATTAATTCATCAACCAAACTCTGAACCAAAGCATTAACTGTAGTAATTCAAAGAGGTAAAATAAAAATACAAGTTCCTGCAAAGGGTATCAGAAAATGGTAAATTGAGCTACGAATTCCACCCTCTTAGTTTTCGAATCACTCTCTAGTTTGTGTTAACATTTCTCGATACTACACACAACATATTGGTCCCTAAAATTGTAAGCAACAATCTATTCAGTAACTTCCATTACAAAAGTTTCACTTCAGTCCTTAATTTTAAACAAACGATCAATGTTAGCAACACACTCTCCTTCACATACTTTTATTAATAAAAGTGATTTTCAATAAATTTTAATCTATAAAAACGAGTATATTAATGTTAGGAGGTGTGTTGTTAACGTTTCTTTGTAATATAAAATGGAGCAACTCTTGTAAAATTAAGGATTATAGTAAACATTTTGTTAAATTTGGAATGATCGAAGCTTACAATTTGACAGACTAAAGCAGTTCACTCACAATTTCCCCAGGATTCGGGGCCAGTGGTTGTCCGGAGGAATCCAAACCCCTGCTGTGGCTTGAAAAGTGAGTTACTATTGTGATGGTGCTCGTAGGAGGGTTGGTGGTGGTAATGGTTGTACTCTACGCTCCCTCCCGTGAACGTTAGCATGTCCTTGACGTCGATGCTAACGTCAACCGCGTCGCTATTGGTGAGGCCAAGAAAGTCCCTGGTGAGACCGTCGCTATTCTTGAGGTCCCTTATGTTGATGTACCGTTCGGGTGGCACCGAGTCGAGCTGAGTCGACACGGTTCCCAACTCGGCCATGCTGAGAGGAGTCACGTGACTGGGACCCGTGATAGCGGCGGCGCCAAAGGTTGCAGCCTTCTGGAGCAGCGCAGTGGCGGAGAGGTGCGCTGACGTGGCAGCGTTGGAGGGGCGGACGTGGAGGTCACGGTAGGGTGACGTAATCATGGTCTTGGGGGGATGATGAAGAAGCAATGAAGGAGAAGAGATGTTGCTGTTGTTGAAGATGTGGGTGTGGAAGTTGTGAGATTCAGGTTTGATGGTGTTGTGGAGGGTGGGAAGGTTGCTAGGGCTAGGGTTTGGGTCCCAGTGATTGATGAAGTTGGTGTTGTTGTTGTTGGTGTGTTGTTGTTGGGTTGGGAAAAGGAAGAGGGATTGGACTAAGGGGTTTGTGGTGTTTGTAGCCAATTGGTTTGCTGACAGTCTTGCACTTTCTTCAGCCAATGCATCACAGAATGCTCTGTGAGTTATGAAGCTGTCCTTCCTGTATAGTTTTCACACAGATAATACAAATTTTAAATTCCACTGCACAAGACAAGCCTACAAATATTCCTGCATCCGTATCTCATTAAACAAAACAAAACCAACATCAAAACATGAATCAACAACTAATGGATGGAAAAATCTTCTCTTTTCTCACATTTTAGATATACCATTTTATTAAGAAACTAGTAATTATAAGTTTTATATTTCGAATGCCTTTTTTTTTCTCTCTTTTGGATGAATGAAGTGAATCATGCATGTCAATGTGGAGTTTGCAAAACCAGAAGAAGGACTTGTGGCGTCTTTGTAGAATGTGCCCCGTTTGCAAAAAGGTGGGGAAAATCATGCATGGGAGAGGGGTAATAATTAATCCATACACGGATTGAAGTGTAAAAAGGCTTAGACCTAATGGGACATGAATCATGTCTCGGGGTCAAATTTAAAGTAGGAGAGAGGAGAAAAAAATGAATGTCTAAAATTGATGAATGCTCATGTGTGCTTTATGCATGGATATAAACAATATATTGGAAAAGGCTTAAATTATGTTAGTAGTTTTTTAAATTAAAATTCAAATCTTATTTTGGTAATTGATGAAGAAAAATATATAGATTTTAATGGAAAAGATCCAAAGTTGGTCCAAAATTTGATATACTGACTCAATGTGAAAGGATACTTGGCATTGTCGTCATGATGGGGGAAGCCTTGGGAAACTAGAGCTCATGCACGACTCAAAGGTAAGTAATGGAAATGAATCCCATATATGCACTGATGATGCTAGAGGAAAGCAACTTAGCATATCAGATTTTTTTGCAGATTTATCAGGTTTCACAATGATGAAAGCTCAGATAAAAATGGCTAAAATAAAAAAATTTAAGAAAAAGTAAGAAATCATCACAAATTTTAGAACAATGTTAATTATACTTCTTTTACTTTTCAGTAGACAAAAATAGATCCCATCATTTTCTTAGAGACTGCAGCCACTCCATATACGCACATTTGTGCATATATGTCAAGAGAGAGAGAATAGAAGTCTAGAAAACAATTGAGCACTCTCTGACACCCTTGAAATTTTTGTGTAGCCTTAAACCCTATGAATTGAACACTATTTTTGTTGACATAATGTGAACATAGTACATATCATGCACTTCATGCTGACATGCATGTGCATGCATCATGAGGTTAAAAAAACTAATTGAACAACATCCAAATGCTATTGAGTCACAGATAAAATAGTAGATAAAAACAAAAGATATATGTCTGGATTGTGATTTTGTTTTTGTTGTTAATTGCCGCGCATTCATTTGGCAGTTTTAGGATTCAGAAAATGTCCACTTTCATGCAACCTACCACGGCACTTGAGCATTTAAAGAAGAAATAAATTCCAGGGTGAAATCAAGCTCACTTACCATTCTTATAAAGAGCAAGTTCCTCCAATATTTTTTAAGAGAACCCCTTTTGATAGATAAACATGAATTGATTTAAATCTAATGTATGAGCACACTTCAAAATTGCTAAATAAATAGAAGTGGTATAGATGTATGAGTATATATATATATACCTGGAAAAAAGAGTTCCACAATCACATCTATATTCTCTAGTACCACAGGTTTTGGAGTGAGCTTTCCAATCTGACTGAACCGCATAGATCTTTGAGCACTTTTCACATTTCCACTTCTTCTCTCCATGTTTTCTGCAGTAATGTTTCTTAATTCCTGTGAGGTCCCCGAGAGCCCTTGAGGGGTTGTGGTGAACGCATGAAGGTTCAGGGCAAACGTATGCTTTCTTTTTCACCTCTTTGTTGTTCCTTTGCTTCAGCTTCCATGGGAGGTTATGCCCTCTCCTATGAAGCTGAAGGTTCTGGTCTCTCTGGAAACCCTTGTTGCAGATCTCACACACAAACCTATTGGTAGCTAGAAGAGTCTTCGGTGATAGAGCAATCACTTCAGCATCCGGGTCTGAAAAACGTCCACAAATTAAATAAGAAAATGAACCTAATTAACTAGCCCACATGCCATCTGATAATAATTCACATCTCGTCAACTGAAAGGATATATACGTGTGTGTTACACGCTATATATATACAAACTCGAAAGAGCTTATACATAATGATAAATTAATTAATTCATTACCAGGGTTTCCAGGGAGGTTTCTCTTTTTCTTGATCTTTTGAGGCTGTTGGGGAGAAATGATTGTTGTGACTACGTGATTGAGTCCACCGATTCTTGTACCACAGGAGACAGTGGCCTCTTCGGACAAGGAATTGGAATTGGACATAACTGAAGGGAACATTGCCTTTGAAGAAAAACTCCAAGTTGGAGGAAAAAAGAAAGAGAAGAAAAGCAAGATACGATATTCTAATGTCTTGGTTTGTTTGTTTGTTCCAAACCGTAGCTATGTATTTATTACGATGGTTTCGTGATCGCTACTTTTTGCTCCTTGTTGAGCCAAGAAATGCAAAATCCTAGCTCGGGACACGACTAATAATTATATGCAGAACCTTGCTAGTGAACAGGTGGCAGGGACTCAGAGACAGAGAAAGACATCATTTACTTTGTGGTAAAAAATTACAATAAAAAAAAGAAAAAGGTAAAATGACTAATTAATCTCGTGAAGAGAGGAGATGATGATGGTGGATTATTTTTGAAGTCACTGTCTAAGCTACATGGATTGTTTGTCTGAGCTAACTCTGAACAACTATTTTAGATATGTGTACATCTCTTTCCAATCTCTATGTGTGTCTGTGTGGTTATCTATGTAAAATTATACATGCTCATCAATAGAATCCTCTATGCAATCAACAACCATATTGAAAAAAAAGAAGATATTTCCTCAACACAATAATCTCATCTCAGTACTCAATAGCCTGACTTTGTTTTCTTAATATATCTATTGTGCTAAGAGAAATCCATAATAGCTGGGTATTTGTAGAGTGGAGAAGGTGATGATGACAAAAGAAGTAGTGGCAAGTTGTAAAACACATTAAGAAAAAATTGAACAAAGAAAGAAATTTGGGTGAAAGAAAAGGCAAGGGGACTAAAAAAGGTTAAGAAGTCTGCAGAGAGAAAAAGAGGGATGTGGATGACGGAATTGACCGGGCAAAGACTAGGAAGTATCCTCCTACCCACTTCACTGGTAAAATTCCCCTTTTACTTTTATATTTTATTACCAAAAATACATAATTTTTTTTTTTGTATAGTTATCACTCATTTTATTTTATATTTTCTATCCTTTTCTTAGGTATAGAAAGAGTTGATAGCAGTTTTGCCTTTTGTTTTAGAAGTAATAAACACCCAAATCTTAAAAGGGCCTCGGAATGCTCTCAAAAGAGAGGAATAACTGATGAGATAATTTAGAAAAGCTCGTGAAATACATGTTGGCATGCAGAGATAATAACCCCACAACTAACATGATTGATTCACTGATTGACATTACTGTGAATGTAATAATCTGACCATTATCATGTCATGGTTAGCATAAGTTAATAATAGTACAGTCATTTTGTTTCCTTTAATTGTTTTCTCCAGTTTAAAATAGGCAATGTTCAGTGAGAATGAGTTTCAATTCCTTGAAGCATAAAACTTTGTCAGATAACATAACTTTTCTGCCAATTTTTTTGCATTTGCAGCAGTAGAAATGGATTAAGCATAAAATTTAAGCACTATGGCTCTGAAAAAAACTACATTTCATAAAATGTGCAAAGTGTTTGAATGTACTTTTAAAGTTCTCATATGGTCTTGCACCTTTTTGATGATATACACAATAATTCATAACTCATGTCAAAGTAGCATGTTCTCTCGATCATGTATATGTAAACTTTCCACAAACTTATTATTTGGTTTGTGGAATGTAATATCAAATTATTGTTCTCCATAATAGCCTTGAGGATTTTCTGTCACTCTATCTTCAGTGTTATTCTCTTACATCCTAGTTTGTAGAGAAAGTGCTTAAAAAACCCCACTAAGGAGAGAATTTGCAAAGGTTTCTTCTTTTCTTCTTTCCTTGCTCTTTATTCCAAACCCAAATCTAAAGCTACAGAAGGATAGCACATATTGTCCATTTTGCCATTTCACTAATCAAAATCAGCTAAGGTTTGGTGTTTAACCCTGCATTGCTTCAAAGGTCAAGCATGTCATTTTGAACATCAACATTGGCATTCGCTAACTTTAGGGGCCATGCGTGGGCTACTTCCGTGGAAGCAGCCATGCAAGTCATTCATAAACCATAGGCGTGTATGGAACAGGGACCCATCACAAATTAGATCTTTCTGACTACAGCCATCCAATTTCAGATTTTCTCTTCATATAATTAATTTGGAATCCAATGTGCATTCTTTACATTTATTTTATATAATCATGTTATTGCCAATGACTTACTTAGCTAATTATGTTTACTGAGATCTCCCTTTTAACCATCTTTTTATCATTTTTAAAATTTCAATTCCAAACCTTTTAAAGAGTCTTTGGACCAAGCATTTCTCAGTGTGTTCTTTACATTATCCAATCTTTTTGGAACCAACCGGAATAAAGATTAGATCAATATTTAGCCTTGGTTTATTTGTTTCTGAGGTGGGAAGACTACATAGCTGAATTAGTTCACTCGAATTAGCTGCTCAAAAGTTATATTTTGTAGATCCATGCATTTTATTATCTTAGAGTATGATTACAAAAATTCAAATTTTATCTCCGATGATGACAACGAACCTAATTTATATAGAAGCATATCACAATTTGATTTGGCACATAGTTTTCCAAAATTATGGTCTTGATGATGATGGAAATTGACAAATTAATAATTTTTTAAGATAGGTTTTTGAGAACTCTTATATATTATTGAATAATGATGTGGCTAGTATGGTGGCCTTTCAATTTTGACTCATTAATTAGGATATATATATTTATTTGAGATGTGGGCGCCTAACTTTTTATCATTTTATGCAGAAAATTCAGTAACAAGACTCTGCCAATAATAAAGAAAAAAAATGTTTTAATTTTCCTTATCTGTCATGGTTAGTTAATTATATACCAAACACCATCTGGAATATCCATGGTTATTTTAAAGTTTGATTGATTTTGTTTAAAAAAATGATTTGAAGAAAAGTAAAACCACACGTATTCCTAGACCAGTACACACTGAATCATGTATGAACATGCATGCTATGAACATAAGATATTGAAGAGAAACTGAAAAATACTTTATGAATGGTGCACGATTCCAAATAATATGACGTTTTTAGATGATGATGATGAAAGCATGTATGAATGAATGAATGTTCCAAGTGGATGGGTTAATAGATATATATTCTGTTTCCTTAGTGATTGATGTAGATATTTGAGGTTATGATGATAACAATCTCATAATAGTGTTTCAGTGTTTCTTGGTTTTCTAATTTGATCTAATTCTCTTACAATATATATTCCTGTTACTGTGTTGTTCTGCCATATTCTGCATGCAGAGAGAGAGAGAGAGAGATGGTGATGATGAGTGACAAAGAAAACCCCATCTATCTCCATGCGGGCCAGACATTATTCACGGGTTCTTCTATTACTAGATTCTTCTCCATCTCATCATCGCATATCAAAACTTCAAACATTTCCATTAAATAAGATTATATATATGCAACCATGCATTTAGATTATGCCCACTTTGTATTTTCTTTTTAAATGTGAAAGAAAAGTATTGTCTACTTAAAAATATGTTTTAAAAAATTATGATAATTAATTATGTGCTTTTCCTGAAATTTCATAAAATATGTTTTAATGTTTCCTGAAAAAACCTAAAAATAATCACTGTGTATGAAACTCTGCTCAAAATCATACAATTATGTAGGTTCATAAAAAATACTTTAAATAGTTATAAACATGTAAAAGTAATTGATTGAAAGGGACAAAATTCAGCATGCATATGTTATATGAAGTAGTTTCAGAGACTAAAGAGAGAGAATTTAGACTCAGTGGTAATAGATAAGGTCTTGCTAATAAAAATAAATCTTAGTATAATTGCATACAGAATTGGATTATAAATGTGTATAGAGAATATATATGTATATATATAATACATTTATTATATTTTATAATTAGAATTTAAAATGTTTTAAATTTATTTATTGTATTTATAATTAATTTTAGATTATCATTGAAGAATCTTAATAGTTGTGCACAGACCATGCATAATAGTTTTATACTTTTATCCCATAAAAGAATAACAATTAAAAGTAGTTATTATAAAAAACAATTAACTTATTATTATTGAATGATAATATAAAACTGTTTTAATACTTAATTTGAACATGTTTTTCTCATCTTTGGATATTTTAGTTTGTATATATAAGAAGTTGGTGTGTAATGAAATAACTATTATAGTTATTACCCAGGTAAATATGGGAAAAATATAATTTTTTTATATGATAACATATTTAGTTACAAGAAAGACTATGAGAGTTTTTCATCATTTAATTATGTTAAAATTGAAACTATATTTGTTTTGTCATGTATACATTAAAAAATTTCAATTAATAGGGAGATATTAGTTTCTTATTTAGTGAATCTAAGTATGCTCTTCATCTGCAAACAATCCTTAACTGTCTTTTTCATACACACATGACGAGAAATTCAACAATAAAATAATAAGCACTTGAGCTTCAATTATTCACTTTCTCTCAAACTTTACTATTAAAAGTGACATTTTTGTGCAATGTTTTTCAATAAATGTTTTGTTGATGGAAATCAATCACACATTAAGTAATGGAAAATGTATTGTAGAAACAAATTTAAAATAAAAAAAATTAAGAAATTAGTTATTATGGATATAAAATTTTGCTAAGAAAGTCTACATATATAGCTTATCTTGAACACTATAATAAAATTATTAAATATTTTTTTTAAAAAAATAATTAATTAATATATTGACTAAATTAAATATTTTTTATAAATTAAAAATTATTAATATGTAAAAGTAGTTTTCATTATTAATAAAAATTTATAAATTAATTTATAAATTGCAGTTAATTATAAAGGTTTTAGTTAATAATTTATAATTTTTTATTAATAATAGAAACTACTTTACATCCTAATAATTTTTTAGTTTATAAAATAGTATATAATTTAATCAATATAATAATTTTTTTTCTTCTAAAATTAGTTTCTACTGGTTGATTTTCTTATATTGTAAGAAGAGTTTAGTTGTTGTGACAATGAATGTCCTCTATGAAAAACAAAAAGATTTTATTTATAAGTTGATGTTGTGATCCGAGTTAATAATTGTTGAAAATAATATAGAAAAAAGATCTTAGTTTACATTTTTTTCTATCAAGATAGGTCAATAAATAAGGAAACATTGTTGTAGAATTGAAAGCAGATATGATTATTATGAAAAACAATCTGTCATACATGAAAGAAATCAAAGAACTTCTACAAGAAATCAAGAAAAATGAGAAGTTCTCTAAATGAGAGAATAATTTAATTATGACGAAGTGAAGAAGAAAAGAAATTTGTACATGATAATAAATCAAATGACAAGGGAAAAGAATTGTTGAGGCCTTGAACTAAAAAGGGTGGAATTGCATACTTTTGAAGGGAATGATTCGTTAAGATGGATAACAATAGCTAAACAAAATGTGGAAGTACAAAACGTCACTTAAAAGGGAAAATTGTGTTTGACTCTTATTGCCATTGGTTCAAATTTTGGCGTCAAAAGTCCAAAATTATTTGGCTAAATGGTTGGGATATGGATTTGAAATAATATATAAACTAATAAGGTAACAAATGTTATCACAAAAATTTGAAGATGCATGACAGTTGTTGTTTTGCAGTCAAATTAAGATTATTTCAGCGTAGACTCCACGTCATCTTCCAACGAATCCAATAGTGAAATTAGTAAATCAGTGTTCATAATCCATCTGCAAGTAAGAAAAATTAGCAATAACAATAAAAGATAAAAAGGGTTTGAGATTGTTTAGCATAAAATGTAAAACACATTAAAACAACAAATAAAAACCGATTGATCCCAAGTTCTTCCAACAATGAATTCATCACATGTTCTCTAAAGATTATTCCTTTTTCAATCCTCAAACAAAGCTAAACCAAATTGAACATGTGTCAATTTGATTAAACTTGAAACTCATGAGTAAAGCATGCGTCTACTGGTTTAATCAGTACCCACTTTGTTCCATTTGTATACTCCATGAGAATACTTATTTCCTCTCTTTTGAATCATGCGCCTAAGAAATTAATTAGAATAATACGAACTAACTAAGAATTAAAAACTGCTATAGAGAATTAAAAAATGAAACTTTTATTGATCAAAACCTCAAAACTCAATTGGGGAATTACAAAGAAAAATCAACCAAAAAACTTTAACCTTCCATGCAGAGGCAAAACAAAATAATTACAAAGAAGAAAATAAACTAAGAAAATCCTGTGAAGCTTCCCCCTTTCTTCTTAAGGTTTGTGCATTTTTTATAGGTTTTTATGCTCCAAGGATCTTGGGAAAATATTATGGTTTAACTTTGGTTAACAGTTTCTCAGTTTCCAACTTTCCAGAATTCTTGGATTTTGTTTCCTTGTATTTTGCAGAAGATTTTTTTCTAATTCTGTTTGAGATATTTTAGATTTTATTTTCTCATTTTTCTCTTTAGAATTTGTTTTCTATTTTGATTCAAAGAAACAATGTGAACTTTTGCATATTTGGCTCATTTACAAAGGTATACACTTCCTTCAAACTAATATAAAAACACAAAATTAACACCAAAAAATAGTTAAGGCCCAAATAAACTCAATTATATGAATCTGAATTAAAACAATGGATTTATTTATTATTGTAGTCCAATAATCTATGATTAAATCTATTGAGTGTGAATAAATATACGCTCATCAATGCATAAGTGAGAGAACCAAAACTATGTGTGGTGATTGAAAACAGGGGGAAGCAAATGGAGAAGACAAGGAATCCAAGGTGGCTACAAGAGAAGGGTCGTGGCAACATTTATCAGAAGAGTAAGGAGGTTTGGCAGGTGAAACCAGGAAGAAAATCATATGCAGACGCGATTAAAGATGATCCCCAAAAGAAGTGGAATGGGCCAATAATTTATACAGAACAACAGGTTGCACCCTGGATGGAAATCAGTATGGTTGGGCAGTTTAGGGAAGAGCTGGACTTCGAACAACTGAGTGACGAATTTGTGAAAGGAGGCATGAGTATGGTAAGACTAAGGTATATGAGGGATAATCTCGTTCTCCTTACTCCGCGAGAAAACATAAACATGGAGGAGCTGTTTAAACTTAACAGGGAATGGTTTGAGAGTGTCTTTCTGAACATAGAACCATGGACGGCGGAACACGTAGCAGACCGTAAAGTTGTATGGGTGAGATGTTATGGGCTACCTCTAACGTTTTGGAATAAAGATTGCTTCTCTAAAGTGGTAGGAGAGGTAGCAACATTGGTAGCAGTACATGATTCGACGACGATGTGGGAAAACCTGGAGTATGCGAGACTCCAAGTTCGTCTGCTCAAAAATCGTAACGCAAATATGGCTAAGAGCATGAATATTAATGATCAAGTGCTGAGTATTTATATTGAAGAAGAACATCCTACAAGACTTGGAGGTCAATGTATGTGCATCCGAAATCTATATGACTCCTCTGATAGCGTCTCTTCTTCTGAGACCTATGTAGAGAAAACTTCTCTACGGAGGTGTAGTGGTGAGGAGGTGGCTATGTGTGGAGGAGATGGAGGAAGGTGACAGATCGAGTGTGAATAAGACAAAAAACACCTCTTCTAAGGTCTCTGTTCTGGGCAGCGCTTCTACACAGAGAAAAGAAAACCTACGTTTCATAAAAGGGGAAACCAAGGGCATGGAGGAGTCGGCGGATGCTGCCTTGACAATTCAGGATGAAAAAGTTTGTCACTCTTTACAAAATTACCATTTTGTGCATGCTGAGTTGGCAAAGTTGGTAGTGGAAATTGAAAGTAGGGGTACACTGAGTGAACCCAATGGGTCTCTGGGCCAGGAACGAGAGCAGGAGGCCCACTCGTGTATGAGGGGAATCTTTGGAGAGAACCCAAGGTAGAAGTCTGTTAGGCAATCTGACGGAACGAAGGAAATCGTTATGAAGGACGATGATGGCAGCCATACAGTAGGTTCGGCGACATCAGATTGCAAGGAAGAAGGTTGTGAGGATGACATTTGTTCGAATCTCCCCATCCACGAACAACCCTATGGACTCACAGTGGAAGGTAGGAATCAATGTGGGTCGTCATCACAAGATCCGATGACGGAAATGGAGGGAGTAGCGGGATGTTCAAACATATCTCTCCCAAGGCGGGGCAAGATGAAAGGGATGAGAGAGTTAGGGGAACCAAATACCCTCCCAAGACGGTCCGTTAGATTGAGTGTGAGAACATCTCAAGTGAGGAGGAATTTTCTGCTGAACGAAGGCCCAGTGGTAACATCTGTTTCTGATGGTGACATCAACAATTGTAATACCCGCATTCAAAGCTCTGGACCCTCGGAGGAACTTGTAGATTTATGGATTCTTGGTAAACAGATAGGGCTAGCTTGCCGTCGAGAGGAAGAGGAGGTCGTTCAAGAACTCTATTGCATGGAAGAGCGAGATTTGGAGTTTATGAAGAATGCAGAGGTGGGTACCCTGAATATTTTACATGCTGATTTTTAATTTAAATATAAGAGGACTGGGGGGAGGAACAAAAGCTAGGTACTTGAGGAGGTGTATAGCTACAGAGGAAGTGGAATTTGTGTGCATCCAAGAAACAAAAATAGTTGAAATAACGGACGCTAGATGTTTTTCACTATGGGGAGATAACAATATTGGGTGGATTCACAATGGAGGGGCTAATGGAAACGGAGGTGTACTATCTATGTGGCACAAAGATACTTTCACATATGAAAGTCACTCTTTGGGGAAGGGTTACATTGCTACGGTGGGCCAACATGTTAAATGTGCCCAAAGGTGTTGTGTGGTAAATGTGTACGCAACATGCTCCCTGAAAGAGAAAAAGCGACTTTGGGAGGATTTGTCTAAGTGCAAAGAAGCCTCTCAAATTGAACTGTGGTGTTTCTGTGGGGACTTTAATGCAATAAGAAGTCGAATCGAAAGGCAAGGGGCAGATAGGGGTGATTTCACTAGTGAGATAAAGGGGTTTAATGAGTTCATTGAATCAAACTTGCTTTTGGACTTGCCTATTGTGGGGAAAAAGTTTACATGGTTCAGATCAAATGGAACAACAAAGAGTAGAATTGATAGAGCCCTTGTATCTGAAGAATGGCTGCAATGTTGGCCTATGTGTAAGCAATACGTTCAAAGAAGAGAAGTCTCTGATCATTGTGCTCTGATGATAAAGTGTTTGGATAAAGACTGGGGTCCAAAACCCTTTAGATCAATTGATGACTGGCATTCGGAACAAGGCTTTGATAGAATGGTGGAGGCAAGGTGGAAATCATATGCGAACCAAGGAAGTGACCTAAAAGGGCTAAAGGAAAAGTTTAAACTCCTGAAGGCTGATCTAAAAACTTGGAATAAGGAAGTTTTTGGAAACTTGAATTCTATTAAGAGGTCTATTTTGCAGGATATCGAGAGCTTTAACTATCAAGATTGCAATGGTCAGGTTTCGGAAAGTGAGAGGTAGTCCAGAATTGAACTAGTAAGGAGACTTTGGGAGATTGACTCAAAATTAGAATCTCTTCTCCGCTAAAAGGCTAGAACCAACTGGTTTAGATATGGAGACTCTTGCTCTAGATTTTTCCACTCATCATTAAGGTGGAGGAGGCTAAGGAATGAAGTGAAGGGGGTTGAAGTAGGGGGTATTTGGTGTGAGGAGCCTAGTTTTGTACGCTCATAAGCAAAAATGCTATTTGAAACTAGATTCAAAGCACTAAAATACTTTGGGGTGAGACTTGATGGAGTTGAGTTTAAAACCCTCTCCTCTGTGCAAAGTTTGAGGCTGATAGAAGCTTTCTCTGAGGAAGAAATTAAGGATGCGGTGTGGCAATGCGAAGGATCAAAAAGCCCTGGACCGGATGGTTTTAACTTCAACTTTATTAAGAAAAGTTGGAACTACCTAAAAGATGATTTTTCTGGAGATCTTCCATAAAACTGGATTTATCCCCAGAGGGTGTAATGCCTCATTTATCGCACTTGTACCAAAAGTGAAGGATCCTTGTAAGCTTGATCAATTAAGACCCATATCCTTAGTGGGTGCAGTATACAAAGTCATAACTAAAGTTCTAGCTGGGAGACTAAAGGAGGTGTTACCTGCAATTATAGGTGAAAGTCAATCAGCTTTTATAAGGACCAAGGGTCTGGTGGATAGTGTGCTTCTGACAAATGAGGTGGTTGAGGATCTTAGGAGGAAAGGGAACAGTGGCTTGTGCTTGAAGGTAGACTTTGAAAAGGCGTATGACTCAGTTAGGTGGGACTTTATGCATGACATGCTTGGTAGATTGGGTTTCCACTATACATGGATAAAATGGATTAGAGGTTGCATGGAATCTGCTTCTGTATCAGTCCTAGTGAATGGGAGTCCTACGGAGGAATTTAGGCCGTCAAGAGGGCTGAGACAGGGAGATCTGTTAGCACCATTCCTCTTTATTATGATGGCTGAAGGTCTTGCGGGACTGGTAAGGAAAGCACTAAAAGCCAATCTTCTGTCCGGGGTAAAGATTGGAAACAAGGAGGTTGAAGTCAGCTTCCTCCAATTTGCAGACGACACACTCTTCTTCTGTGAGGATTCATGGAGTAATGTGCGCATAGTGAAGACTATCTTAAGGGGCTTTGAGCTAGCATCAGGGTTGAAAATTAATTTTCACAAATCAAAGCTAGCTGGAATTAACGTTCAGAATCATGATCTCACAAGCTACGCAAGGATCCTTCATTGTGGACAAATGAGTTATCCTTTCAAATACTTGGGTCTGGAAGTAGGAGGCAACCCAAGGAAGAAATCGTTCTGGGAACCAGTTCTGAACAAATTGAAAGCTAGACTAAGTGTGTGGAAGGGGAGATTCCTATCGTTGGCAGGTAGAAGTTGTGTAATTAAGTCAGTGCTCACATCTATACCTCTTTTTTACCTGTCAGTGTCCAAAGCGCCAGAGTCAGTCTATAAAAGTATTAGAAGCATACAAAGGAAATTCCTTTGAGGATGGGGAAAGGAGAAGAGACCAATCTCATGGGTAAGTTGGGGTGATTTGTGTAAATCAAAAGAAGAGGGAGGTTTGGGGTTCAAAGATATCAGAATGTTTAACTATGCTCTCTTAGCCAAATGGAGATGGCGACTCATCTCACAAGAAGTAGGAAAGTGGAAGGAGGTACTTCTTTCAAAATATGGTGGACAACTAGATTGCCCTCATATTCCTGTGAAACAACAATCGTGGTGGTGGAGGGACTTAGTAAAGGTTTGTATGGAGGGAGGAGGAGATGGGTGGTTCCAAGAAGAGTTGCGATGGAAACTAGGAAGGGGGGACAAGGTAAGATTTTGGGAGGATGTGTGGGTAGGTGAGTCAAGTCTCAAAACTTTATTCCAGAGATTGTATTCTTTGTCAGTTAATCAGGAGCATAAGGTGGAAGAGGTAGGTGTGTGGGAGGGTTTGGGTTGGCGGTGGGGTCTACAGTGGAGACGAGACAGATTTGAGTGGGAATCTAAAATGGAAGCAAATCTGATGGAATGCATAGCAATGGTCTTGGTGAAAAGGGAAATAAGTGATGTCCAAGTGTGGGGGGCAGGGGAACTTGAGCAATATACGGTTAACTCAACATATGAATACCTAGCCAAGCAAACGAGTGGTAACCATCACATTGTCTTTGAGCTTCTTTGGAAAGCTAAAGCATTCCCTAATGTGTTGACAACAGCTTGGAGAGTTCTTATAGATATAATTCCAACAAGGGTGGGGCTAAGTAGAAGAGGAATGCACATGTTATCAAATGCATGTGGTTTGTGTCAAAGTAAGGAGGAATCATGTCAACATTTGTTTATAGAATGCAAGGTTGCACAACTTGTTTGGTCGCTTTGTCTCAAATGGTTGGGTATCATGTTAGTTCAACACAATGACCCAAAGATCCATTTCCTGAGTTTCCATAGTGTTCAGGTCAGTTGTAAGCAAAATCTGGTTTGGAAAGGTATTTGGGCAGCCGTAGTAAGGTGTATTTGGGACCAGAGAAACTCTATCCTATTCAAACAAGGAGTAGTAGATGCTGAGGAGATCTTACAATTGGCACAACTTAAATCGTGGTCATGGTTGAAACATAGATCAAACTCCTTTAATTACTCCTTTACAGACTGGACCCTTAACCCGATATTATGTATAAAGAGCTTTAAATAATAGGATGACAGCAGATGAGGGGAAGGTTGTGTAAATATGAGAAAACTTGTGATCTAATAGAAGGTGAAGAGGGAACAAGGATGAAGGGTCGGGGAATGCAGGGGTTGGATAAGTATTGGACAGAGCTGGAGTGTCACGGTTCCGTCCAAGATTTGAAGGTACCAAGAGGGTGTCGGATGACTAGCTGTTTGCAGGGTATATGGAAGCAAAACAGTTGTAGGTGTGTGCATAGTATGGGAGAAGCTGAGATGGAACCAAAAAGATTGGTCGATGTTACTTTAGTGTGGCCAAGATATCTTGGTTCTGAACAATAAGTGTTGGCTGGTCTGGGGCTGACTGTATGAGTCCAGGAGGTGCAGATAGAATTGTCTAGACCAAGGTCTAACCAGCAATTGGGCTCAACTTGAGTTAGAGGCGTGAGACCTATGTTTGGAGCCAAGAGAACCTGCTGTTACTCGAAATGGGATATTTGTGCTATGTGGACAGATTTGTGGGATTAGTTTAGTAGATGCAAGGGTGGTTATCTGTACAGAGTTTCAGGTTCTCAGGTGTATGAATAAGCACCATTAGTTCAACCTAGGAGCAAGGAGCAGTACGAAGTTGGAAAGGATGTGAGAGTAGCAGGGATGGGTCTACTGTCATGTGCAGATTTCTTCTTTGCTATCAATTGGTTTCCATGTCTGAAGTTGTGGTTGAACCATACCAGAGTCTAGGTGGGGGTTTCCATGCTCTTAAAGCCATATCCATTTATTACTGTTTGATGAAGTCATAACCCCATTGTTGAAGGCACATGTTAGTAGAATTAGGGGTAGTAGAAAAAGTGGTTCGCTGAAGCTGATAGCACTGGTTGGCTGTTTATGTTGGAGTTACTGAATGGTTTTGGGGGTGATGGTTACCACGTGTGTTGGAGGTCCTGGTTAGTTGTTAATCATAGCGTCTAATGGAGGAAATTGCAGGGCAAATTTCTTATGCCTGTGGTGGACTGCTGGTTTGTGCAAGGACCCCTGGATGATGTAGTTCTGGTGATGCTGAAGCTAAGCTGGGAAAGGGTGGTAGGATGTTGCTCCTAGCATGAGCCAATGAAGTGGAACTATTATCTCCTTTATGTGGATGTTGTTTTGATGAGGCACATATACATTTTATAGGGGTTCTTGAAGAAAAGCTAGTGTTGGAGCAAGCCTTAAGACAACACTTATCAGAAGCCAGAATTTTTTAGCTAACTTTGATTTGTAGTCTATGCAGGTACGACATAAGCCAAGTGCAGGGATGTAGGGTGCTATAAACTGAAGTTCTGGTGATCCCAGTTACCTAAGTGGCTGCTGTCGCTATAGGTGACTCTGATGGTAGTTGCAACAGTCCAAGGAAGTTGATCCCCAAGGCTAAATCAAAGTGTGCTACAAGTTCTTATATGGTATTTGGTTTGATGCTGCCATCTGGTTTTGGCATGTTGTTCGGTTGGTATAAATGAAGTTGAGGTGTCCAGGAAATAGACTTAGGATGAAGGAGGAATGTGCGTCTCTGGATTGTGTTTGCTTTGGCCAAAAGAACCTCAAGTTGCACATGCTTAAGGCTATGTTTTAAGGATTTACAAATGCAAATCAAATGGCCAACAATGCTACTGAAGGTCATCACCACTGTGCTATAAAAGAATTATGTAGGCACAAAGTAATGATCAGGTCATGAAGTAAGAAAACCTGGGAATTGCCTACAGTAGTGACTGAGACTACCGTGTGTATTTTTGGTCTTAATCAAGATGTAGATGGCTTTGTCATGTTGCAAAAGGATGGGAGGGAGTCTCTTTTCTCATATTCCAGCAGTCTGTTTTTCTGCTGGTGTATGTGCTAATCAAATTCCTCTGGTTTGAGAAGCCTTTATAGTTTAAGTTTTCTAATGTTAAGTGCTCCCTTAACTCTGCTTTGTATTGTTGTTTGTTTAAACTATGAGGGTATTATGTATAAGGGTTGGGACACCCCTTAAGTGTCTCATTTTTATTCTATTAATTTATTGATGATAAAAAAAAAATCCAAACCATTTTGGTTTTGTATAAGGGTGTTTGGTTTTGTTGGCATCATTAAGTTGGATTCTGAAATTGCTCTATGAATATAACATGAAACATATAGGAGGACATTCATGAGTTTTTCATACCTATTAGCGAATAGCTCAATCTTCATATTGGATTAAGAAAACAAAAACAAAATTTGTGGTAGCTTGTTTGATCAGTATAATAAATATTAAGCATTTTCACCTCAACGACTCCTCTAACCTTGACCTATTTTTAAGACCGTTTGGGAAGATGTAGGCGTGAATTTTATTATAAGTCTCCCTAAATTAAATGGCTATAATGTGATTCTAGTAGTGGTGGACAAACTTAAAAAGTATGGCTATTTTATTCCCATCAAACATCCTTACTCTATAAGAACTATTACAAAAAATATTTATTAAAAAGGTGATTAAGTTGCATAGTATATAGTCTTTTATTATTAGTGATAGGAATCCAACATTTTTTAGCCCTTTTTAAGGAATTGTTTAGATTGCAGGGTAAAATACTAAACATGAGAATTGTTTATCATCTGAAGTTCAATGGAAAAACTGAGATTTTAAATAAGACTTTGTAAACATATTTACAATGTTCCAGCTCAAAGCAGCCTAATACATGTGCCAATTTCATTCCATGGGGAGAATATTGGTACATCAATAGTTTTCAAAGGACAACTAAATGCTAACCTTTTGAAATAGTGTATGGAAGATCTCCACCATCGTTAACTAGATATGTATTTAGGGAAACAACTATGAAAGGTGTAGCTCAAGACTTAATGACTAGAGATGAAATCCCCAAGTAGTTCAAATTTCACTTAGATAGATTTCAAGGACAAATGGTTAAATTTAGTAATTGCCTTAGGAAACCATCACAAACTAAAGTAGGTATGTACCTTAAACTTCGCCGTCAGAGACAGACTTCTATGCCTAAACGATGACACCTAAAATGTTCAGCCACTACAAGAAAATCATGAAATAGAAACCAATTTTTAGAGACCAAAATAATTAGTTGTAATAGTAACTAAATTAGAGACCATTCTAGAAACTAAAAATAATTTTGGTTTCTAAATTAGTTTCTATTATTGTTAAATAGTTTCTAAATAGGTATCTAATTAGCAACTAAGGTTTTAGAGACCAAATTTAGAAACTAAATAATTGGTAGTTAAAATCTTGGTTGCTAATTAGATACCAATTTAGAAACTATTTAACAATAATAGAAACTAATTTAGAAACCAATTTTCTTTTTAGTTTCTAAAATAGTCTCTAATTTAGTTACTATTGCAACTAATTATTTTGATTTCTAAACATTGGTTTCTATTTCATAATTTTTTTGTAGTGAGCATGTTACTATAGTCCCTTTTTTTGTCCTCAAACAAGTGGGCTTTGTAGCTTATCGGTTACAACTTCTCAAAGACTTCTGCATACACCAATTTCCCGTGCATTTCAATTGAAACTGGAAGTAGGAACTCATCTAGTCAAGAAAGAAACGTCAAATGAATTACATGGACAAATTTGAGTTTGTTTTCCAAGTTATATTTTAGATAAGAGGACTAAACATCAGGGTGAGCCAATACAAAAAGTAATGATTCAATAGTAGGAGGGTGGTTCTGCATCAACCACATGAGAAAAAATATCGACCATAAAAGTCCAATTTTTGGAATTCAATCATAAAAACAAGATTGTTCCATCAATGTCAGGTATGTTAAGTATGGAGTTAATGGGAGAGTTGAAAAGTATATTATAGAAAAAAAAATTAAAAATAAAAGAAGTTAAGAAATTAGTTATTTTGGAGATGATACTTATGAGAAAATCTATATTTGTCTTGTGAGGATATTGAGTAAAAAGAGTTTTAGTTGTTGTAAGAGGAAATAGGAAGAGATTTCCTTTCCGAGTTGATATTTATTTTTTCGAGTTTATAATTATTGAAATGAAAAAAATCTTAACCTACGATTTTTTCTTTCTTATTTTTCAATATTTGAAGAGGCACATAACACCTACATTCTTAGGTAAAAGTTGAAAGTGGTAGTTGAAATTTTGTGTTCACCACATACGAGCTATATCAATGAGGTTGAATTTTATAAATCAAATTTGAAAGATATTCATTCTCAGCATTGATAGTTAAACATGATTTGGATTATAGGTAAAGATTTTAAGGAAATAAGAATATAAAAGAATAAAATAAAGTTAAAGTTAGTTTGTATATAAATTAGTTTATAAAAGCTCTATTTTTATACTTTTTTTTCAATCCTTATTTTGATCTTACACATAAATTCTAACTTTAACTTATAACAAATAATTCATATTTTTTTCTCCTAAAAATATTTATGCAGAGAATTTTTTTTTATGTTTTTTCCTTTACAAGAAGATTAGTGAGAGGAGCTAATCACTCCATTCCATTTAATAATTTTATTTTAATAACTAGTCATATATGGAGTAAATTTTAATTTTCAGCTTTTATATATATTTTTCTCTCGCACTTTATTAAAGTTATTTATCACTGAAAATTATCATTCACTTTAATTTCTTTAATTAAAACTGTTAAGAAGGGGGAGGACATAAAGGGGTAATTAAAAACAAAGGAAAAAAGGAAGCCAAAATAATAAAAATAAAAAGGTACACTTAGCATGAAGAGAACAAGGATACAAGGATAAGAATGAAGATAAAAGGAGGAAAACAAGGGACAACTCTCTCATGCCAATAATTGGCTCTTGACTAGTCATCACCTTTTACACATATTCACAAGAATAATATTTTAAAAAATTACTTTGAATAATATATATATATATATATATATATATATTTTTGTAGTTTTAGTCATTTTATAAATTTATATTTATAACATATATAATAATATTTTAAAAATAAATTACAATCTATATTTTTATTTTATAAAATTAGTTTGGACTATATATATATATATATATATATATATTATTTTTAATTATTTTTTAAATTTATATTCATAATATATATATTAGTAATTTAATACGAACAATTCGTTTTGTTCTGACTATTTATTTAAGTTACTCGAGGATGTGAATTTAACATTATAAAAAATATTAAATAGAAATTAATTTTAGTTTTATGATTAATCTATGTTAGCTCAGAGTCTTAGTGATATAGTTAGATTTTTTATTAGGACTTTGTGGTCCAGGTTAACTTTTACTTGGACACTGTAGGAGTTGAAACTCTTAATGAACAATTGGTCAAACTCAGATAAGGGTAGTTAGTTTAAATCTACAATAAAACTATAAGTTAGAAGATCTAAATGTGACAGTGACGTGACACCAGTTCCAAAATTGTTTGTAGGATTGATTGTTTCTCAATAAAGTAGTATATTATTTGAAATTAAATGTTGGAATGATTGAATGGATGATTTAATGTGTTTTATTTGAGATTATCAAATATTAGATTTTATGATGATTGTGATGTGAATATAGTTATTGAATGTTTTTATTGATATTGGAAGTGTTTGAATGATAGTATAAAGGACTTGAATTGTTTTATGATATAATTAAAGTTAAGAAATTGTGAGTATTGGTTATTAATTTTGAAGTAGAGATGTTGAATATATAGATGATATTACAAATTGACACATTATTAGCTTTATTAGAATTATTATCTAGCTCTGAGCATGGAACTGTTGTTATGTTTAGTCTAATATGTTTGAATATGAAAAAATTTGTTGAAAAGCTTCAATTTTAACAGTTTTATGTAGTTTTAATATGCATATCTTGCTCAAGTGAGGTACTTCCGCTTAGGCGAATTATTCTCGCTCAAGCTAGCCTGAGACATTGAGTTCCAGACCCATTATCGCTCAAGTGAAAATGGGGTAAAAAAGGGGATGCTCTCGGGTCCGTTTTCTTCTAAGCGAGAAAGAATCTCACTCAAGCGAGACCTATTGTTGCCCGAGCGAGAGGGAATCTCACTCAAGCATAAATGGGATGGATTGGGATGGATTTTGGGGTGCTATCGGGTTGATTTTTGCTCAAGCAAGGTCCATTTTCACTCAAGCTAAAAAAAACTTAAATTTTAAGATTTGCTTATGTGTTTTTGTTTTATTATTTTTTTATTGATTTTAATTAATTTTTATAAGAGTTTTAATTATATATTTAATTAAAAATCCTTTAATTTTTATGTAATTTTTGTTTTGTTTGTTTGTTTTCTATGTTTTGGTATGATTAAATGGAACTTTGTATAATTTGAGATGTGGATTATTAAGTTAAAATCGAGAAATAGTATTTTCAGAAGAAAAAAAAAATAAAAATAAAATAAAATAATATATATATATATATATATATATATGTTGAGATTATTAAGATGTGCATTGACTAGTGGTGCATCTAGAAGGAGGTATGACTCTACTAATATAATAAAATCACATATAGATGAAGTTATTAAGGTGGTGAGAGTCGAAGAAGGTTCATGTGATTTTGTTCAAGGTGTGAAAAAGAACCTGAACTTTCATATTCATATGGATTAACCCTGTCATATGCGATGATTTGAGATATTGAGATTTTTTTATGCACATAACTTTGTGGATTCACATTGATGTAGTATGACATGTGTGGATCTATGTGTCTAAGTCAATGTACGAGTCTTTCAAAAGTAGAGTCAAATGTTTGAGTATGTGGGTCATTAGAAGTCTGACATAAGAAATGTGAATAATGAATTATGAGAGACACTTGATGATTTTGTGAAAATGTATAAGAATTGACGAATTTATGCTTGTTAATTGAAGTTGAAATTATATAGAATTTTTTTTATAGCTAGCTTATCATATGTTTCTTATGTTTTGTTTTCTTTATTTGTGATGATGGTGTATTTCCACGAGAGCATATGATGTTATAGGTAATAGAGCTCATCAATGAACAATTGGAGGATGTGATATTTTTATTTTGAATGTTTTTGTTTTTGAACTTATATGTATATATTAAAATCCCTATAAAGAGAGATATATTTTAAAATATTTATATGCATTGGTATATATTTATATGTTAAGTAGATATTACGTATATATTATATTAGTTTTTAGATGTGAGAATTTATGAATGTTACAACAATGAATGCAAATCAGTTAGGTCAACTTCTTTTAAAATCACAACAAGAGGAATAAAACTTCTTTTTATTTTGTAAGATGATAATACTCATATTTAAGATTTGAGTAATTTATTCTAGAATATAAGAACATGCAAACAACATAATAACATAAGAAGGATAAAGGTGCTTAAAATGTAAACAAATAAATGAAAAACATGGAATAAGAAAAGAAGAACATGTTACTTAAATTGGATTCAAGAGAATTGAGAGGAAGAATCATCACTTGAATTCTTAATAATTATAAGATAATACTTGAAAATATAAAGTCACATTCTTAAACAGAGAAAACTCTCACAAATTTGCAAAGAAAGTGAATATTCATTTATAAGTTGTCATGCAATGAGGGTAAACTTTCTTAAATAAAGAGAGAAGTACCAACGCTAAAAAGGATATATTTAGAACATTTTTATTTGTGAGCACCACTTGAATATTCATGTTCTCTCCTTGCTTATTTTGGATCAAAATAAAGACATGTTTTCTATGACTTTATTGGCAAACCTTTGAATCAAACAAATCTATTCTCAAATTGAAATTTTACAAACCTATTCTAAAACTACATATAAACAATCCTTTTGTAGAATTAATCAGTTATAACTAAATAAGCCTTTACAAACAATATAAAACTTAAAAACAAAGAGCGATTGAAATTTTATTGAAAAAACCTCTATTAAAACTAATATTAATATTGAAAAAAAAAATCTTCAAGAGATAGTTTTGGACGAGAACAATGCAAGAGATTTTGCTTCAATTTTTGTTTCATCACCCAATAAATTTAGAGTGTCATGTAGGTAGGATAATTTATAGAATGAGAAAAATAACATGTGTCGACATAAATATCTTTTAAGAAATTTGAAATGGAAGAAAGAAAAGAAAAGAAATGATCATATTATTTAATTTTCAATTGAGAGAAAACAAAGTGACATAGTTTAAATTTAAATATGGAAGCTTTTACGCTGAAAGGAAGAAAAAAAATTCTACGGGGAAAAAAATTTGAGAAAGTGTTGACACTTACCAGTGAAGACTTTATTGTTTTATATACATAAGATATAGACGAAGATATGTTTTGAGTTATCCTGGGTTATGGCGTATATTGCTTCCTTCACTGTCATCAGCTTTTATTCCTCATCTTATACTTTTTAAAATACTTTTTATTTCATTGATATTTTTCATTTTAAAATATCTAGAAAAAAATTCATCTTATAATCCAGAATGTATTATTTTTTAATGAAAAAAAATTATTTTGAATTATAAAATTTGAAAGTATTTCCAAATTTAAAAATAATTTCGAATTGTACCATCTATGATGTGTAAATTAAAAAAAAATCTGAATTATAAAATTTGAAAAGTATTTTTAAATTTAGAAATACATTCTAAATTCTAACATCCAATGTATTTTTTTAAAAAAAAATAAACATTTCAGATTATAAAATTCATAAAGTATTTGAAAATACCTTTCAAACAATATTCAGAATATATGTAAATAAAAAATACATTTCAATTTGTAGGATGTGTAAATAAAAAAAAAATACATTTCGAATGGTAGGATGTGAAACCATAAATACCTTATGAATTCTACAATTCAAAATATATATTTTTAAAAATAAAATAATCATTTAGCCTCACCTATGAGGTGTGAGAAAAAGTTATCAAAGTGCAGGAAGAAACAAACAACCCTGTGACCATAGAGGCTAAGTGAGGACATTCAAGAGGCCCAATTGGTCAATGGTTACAAAAGGCTTAGAGTAAATTCTTCTTACACCCAACCTTTTTCAACCTGCATCCTACACACTTTTAAATTTCTGAAAATGTCCTTCATTCTAGAATGGAAATTTAAAATTAAAAATAATACATTTTGGAAAATCAGATCTGAAATAGATTATTATGTTCTAAAAATAAAAATTTAGAATAGAAGTCAAAAATAAAAATCTTATACAATTCCACAATACAAAAAATTCGTTCCATAAAACAAATTCTAGAAAAATATTCTCGGATGTAGTGATATGGTGCAGGAAGTAATTGGCAAGGCCTCATCGTTTCTATGGAGATTGAGTATTGGGGTTATGGGTCCCAAGTTCTAAGGCAGTCCCAAGTTTAGTGGCCTTCTTCAATGTCCTATAAAATGTTGGCAAAAGGGGAAATCAGAGAAGGATAATTGAAAGTGGGAACAAAGTGAATGTCACATGATGTTCCAATAAAAATAAATGTGTCTATAAAACGAATGTGGAGAATAAACCTTGAGTGAATAGCTTGGTTTTGCTATCTTTTTCAACATTATCGGCTCATATTGGTTGAATATTCAAAGGGGAAAATAGTAATTTAATTAATGAAATATGAATTGTGCTTCATATTATTTGTCACACATAATCCAATATAGTCCTAACTAGTTGGCATGACATCTTTGACTACTTAAGCAATAGATCTCTTTGACTCCTTAACTAACTCAAAAAATTGAACTTTACTAACCAATAATAATAAATGTTGAATAATGCATGAAAGAAACTTCTAGATATTTAGCACAGTTCCTTTCTAATTTGGAATTGGAACGTAATAATTGGGAAAAACATACATCCACCAATAACCCATTAAGGAGAATCGAGAAATAATATTTCACTAATGTATTGAACTGTAACACTTGTTGTTGCAGAAAAGCTCTTAAACTCATCATTTGATTATTCTCTTACTGAATTTTAAAATTTAGAAAATATATAATTTCTAGACATTAAGAATATTTGACAATTTTTTCTATAATGTTTTCATTTTTATTATTTTCAATATTCATAAACATGCACTATATTAATTCTCAAAATACTCTCAAAAGAATGTAATAATAATTTTGTAATATCCTTTTAAGTTGCTGTTTGGAGATTTCGAATGATTAACTTGAAGAGTAAAACCTCATTTTATTTTTCCTCCTGCTTTGTGAAGATGTTTGCGAATTGAACAGTGGTAAAAAACCATATGATGGAAAAATCAGCCATGTAGGTATCCCATCTTAGACAAAATGATTGTTGTTAACATCTCTCTGTTTTGGTATTTAAGAAAAGAAAAACTAGATTTTCAATAATATACTATGTAAAAGAACTATTACAATTCAACTTGGATGTTACACATACAAGTCATTTCGTATAAAAAAAAAATCAAATTTACCTCAACTTTCTATATGGATACATATCTAAAACTCACTATTACATTCGGATATTTTTCTCGAATTATATTCATAAGTAATACTTAGTCATTATTAGATACGGATTGTTTCGTAGATAAATGCATTTGATAATAGATTATTCTGTATGTAATTTATTTTATGTTGTTATAATAATAATAATTATTATTATTCTCAATATTATTCTTATTATTAATAAAAATAAAAATAATAATAACAATAACAATGCACCTAATCATCATATGTATATTATAGTCATAATTAATGTCCCTAATTTTACCTACAAATTATTTAATAGATAATACACATTATTAAGTAGGTAATACACCTAGTCATTTTATTTGAATTATTCAATAAATAAAACATCTCGTCATCACAACACCTTTTTTTCACAAATGCACTCACACCCATATTGAACATTTTCTTTAACAATAAATAATGACATAAAAATGTTTCTAGCAATAATAAAAGTAAAATATTTTTCAAAAAAAAAATGTGTTTCTCTTTAAATTTTGACAAGAACAAAAAGAAATAGTTACTTTCTCAATGCAAACAGGTCGAGTTGAAGCTAATTTTAGGATAGAGTTCCTAAAATTATATCATTTGCATATTTGTATAATTTATTACAGTTTTGTATGCATAGGACTATAACTATTGAATATGATAGCCAAATAATTCAGATATCAAATGCATGCTTCAAATTCGATTTATTTTGATAAGATGTGAACTATATAGTCTTCTGATGGTAATTTGCTAATTGTGAACGTCAGCAAAAACCAAAAGCACTTTTAAGATATTAGTTTTTACTTATTTTTTTCTTATCATTGAAGCTCGAAATCTCAAATGTTAAATCAGCTAATAACCAGACACGCTGCTGTAACATAGCCCCACAGTCACACCGACATGAGGCACTCAGCCAGAAGAGTAAGAGAATTTTGTTTCTTAAGGTTATCCTTCTACTCTTGCAAGCCTGTTCTAGTATTCTATGGTTATGCACACCCTATATGGGTCGACAACAAAAGAAAGAAAAGAAGAATCCTCTTATAATGTGATCAGACACTGAACATGTTTGACACTACTCATCTTGAAGACTGCAAACGATCTTTTTACGAAAAATAAACCATGAACATGTGATGATGATGATGAAACTAAGTAGATAGTACATGAGTGACATCATCCATTACGTGTTCTCTCTCCAAGGATATACACACAAAAATTTAGGAGGGGAAATAAAATCAAAGCGACAACCTTAACCTGCTTCTTGATCTTCAGTTACTATTGTTGGAGAAGAGCTACTCTTGTCCATTATACATCTTCTGATTAATCTACATTCATTGAGGTGATAAACAAATTACAACAAGCAATGACATATCTGGGTTGACACATATATAGTGTCTGAAAGGGGTTTAAAAAACTGAACCTTTGGGTATATATATAGTGACTGCTATCACTACCAAAGACTCTTGTCCAAGCGCCATCAAGCAACCTACCTCATCAAACAATGACAATGAGAGATGTGAGAATTTGGGGTTTTACCAAGTGGTACAAAAGGACATATAATGAAGTTAGAATTAGAAACACTCCCTTCTTGTAATTTACTGTCTTGCCAATTATGCTCCATCATATGCGCTTTCTTTATACTGGACTTTGGTAAGAGTTGAAGTCTTGAACCTAGTGAACAAAATGAAAAGGTTAAATGATTCAGTGGTTCACTTAATGACTTGAATACAAGCAACCAAGTTCATTCGCCAATATATTGACAACATCTTCATCATTATCTTCAGTAGTTGGAATGTCTAATCGACCCTCAAATTTCTCACTGATCAGTAGTTCTTCCCAAAACTCTTCATCAAGTACTCTATCAAGTCTCTCTTGTGATTCTAGTGCCTCAGGTTCTACCTCCCGGTCTATCCCACCCTGTCCAAACCCCTGCATTTCCATAGCTAACATTTCCAACTCTGACACTCCAAGATCACAATCACAATCCCCAAATTCTAAGGCCTCAACTTTAACACTGCTCCTTTCTTCACCCCCACTACTTGATTCTCCAATACCTCTACCTCCTTGCTCAATTTGCCTTCTCTTTTTGGTAAAGGCTTCTTCAAGATCCTTTCTGTTCTCCTTCTGTTGGAGTTGGTGTAGGAAGGCAGGATTTTTTATGGCTCTAGATAAGAATGCCATCATATGTTTCTGCTTGATTTCAGTCACTTGTAACCTTTGCTCCATCTCCTTAATGTACATTCTGGCTTTCTGCTGCTGTTGTCTTAGATTCATAAGCTCCATCATCAACACTATCTTGTCATGCTTCAAACGATCAACCTCTTTGTCTAATTCAAAACGTCCAACTTCAACACAGTGGTGACCTTGCGTTAGTTGGGAAGGTGCCTTCCTTCTCCTTATGCTTCTTAACAATTGCTTCTGCCCTCTGATGAATCCTTCATTTGCAAACTGCCATCTATCCGGATCAATTTTCCTAAAACCCTGTAAAATTAATCACCACGATCAATATTTCAAACCATCAAAATTGAACAAAGTCACAAACAAAGAATAAATTGGAATTGTATTTACAGTAACAGACTACTTTAATCATTCAACAACAATGTCTAAAGAGTTATTTTCCATTGAAACATGTGACTTTGTTTAGGAGGAGAATTAGAGAAATCAAGATACAACAAACTTTACAAAACCAAAACAGAAGGGGTTTATACGTCATCAAAATAAAAAACAAAACCAGTTTTGTGAGTTGCAAAATCTTAAACCACACATGTATTACAATTTGAAGAGAAGAATAATTAAAGAGATATTGTGATAAGATAATACATACGTAAGTGTTTAGTTGCCTGACAAAGCTGGAGAAATTGTTGTGCTTGAAGTATCTGGGAAGGAGACTTGCAGAGAAGGCATGTGGATCCCAGACCACAAAGCTTGTGCCGTCTCTGCTCCAAGAAATTACGTGGTTGGTAACTGGGTCATCCACAACATCAAAAGTTTTGGTGAGGAATGGTGGTGGTCCGGTGTCACGAAGTCCCTCAATTGGCTTTGGTGGATACTCACTACCTAATTGATATGATGATGATGATGGTGCTGATGATTCCAAGTATTCTTCTTTCACTGGATACATATAATCCATTCTTCAATTTTTCTGATTAACTTGATGGGTTTCTTGGTTTTGTTAGTTATGGTTCTAATGTAGATGGGTAACTTGGGCAGTAAGGAAATTTGCACATAACCATAGAATATAAAATTGATGAGTATTAAAAGGGAAGCATGGAAGAAGTGAGACTAACTAAAACGAGGAGGGAAAGGGAGAAAAAGTACAAATATATAATAAAGAAGAAAGTCTGCGCATAATCAAAAGGGGTTGAAGAGAAAGGTTATGCATGAACAAGAAGAAGTGAATGATTAAATTTTGTTTTTCGGTTAACCCTTATGCAGTTAGAAAGAGTCGGTTGTCTCTCGTACCAAGGACTATAACTGAATTGTAAAGTGAAGCATCTAAGAGGGAGTATATAGAAGAAATTTTGGAGTAAACCCATAAAAAATCATGCATTAGAAAGTTCTAGATATCTTGGAAGGATGCTCATTTGTCTTGACGCCTTCTTCATGAAGCAATTCAATAAAATAGCACAAGTGGGTGGGCCACTGGTTTGGAAAATTCTGGAAGCAAGCATAAGCGATTGGATTTGGATTTTGACTTGGTTGAAACATTCACCTTATAATGATAATAAATATTTGATTAGTTAGATCGTGCTACATTCTTTCAAAACCACAAATCACAATAATTATTAGCACAGTACGTAGAAGAAAGAAAGAGTAGACTTCTGTATATGCCTGGTCGGTAGGAGGTAAACTAATTCGTGAGTTCGTGGGACGAAAAACATTACTTAGTATTTCCGTAGAATCAATCACACAAATGATGAACTCAGGTCAGATTATATATATATATATATTCATCTTTGAATTGATACTTTTTTTTTTTGCATCATATGAGTATATATATGGGACGTATTAATACAGCAATACTTAATGTAGGTGAAGAGGTGAAGAAAGAAGCATATGGCATCACAGTGCATGCAGTCCATACTCTGATTCATGTTATACTAGAAGCATCTTAGCTTGGATTGGGAGTCCAACCACCACTACCATAGGCAACTTGCATTTCTTTAATCTTAAAACGATAAGGATGATTGGTTAGCTAGGTTCAAGGTCATATAATAATGAACAATTCGATAGACATATGCTTTTATTGATCAGATAAAAGTTCTATAACATTCTGGAATGTACTAGGTTTTTTATTTTCTCTTTGTTCATATGTAGTTTTAATTTGGTACACAAAATTATAGTTGGTTCTCCTTGTCTTGTTAACGATAATTTCCTGTTCTCTTAGATGTGGTTTTCCTGGTTGGGCCCTGCTGTCCTGTCCGTGACAAAACATTTGCACGTTACTGCACCCTCTCTTCAATGCCATTACACCTCTTTTATCCATTAATGATGATCATGAAGAGGACTAGTAAGTGGATGAGAATAAACGTTACTTATGTGGCACACCATTGTAAGTAAGAACTTTACAAGTGTAATTTTGCACCAAATTTATCAAAATAGATGGACTTGAAAAAAATACATAGATGAAAATTCGTGGAAGAGTAGTATGATTTTATTTCTAAAAAATCATTATTTCTAAACATGACTTCAATACTTTTTGTATTAACGTCTCAAAACAAAACAATAAAGGAAGTGAATTCTGAAAGAGTAGTACAGTTTATTTGGAGGAGAAGTAGATTCTTGTGGGAAATAGAAAAAAAACAAGAGTTGATGAATAGTATTAACATAGTATGGAGTATATGGATCATAGAAATAACATAATTTTTAAGGATACTAGGGTAGATGTTGAGAAGGTTTTTTACATGGACACAAATAAGCATGGATGTGTATGAATTCCTGAATCAATGTTTAAAAAGTATTAGGTACGGATGTAAGGACTTTCAATTTAGAATTACTTATGTATCTGGTTAGAAATTCAGTGCATGGTGACTGGGTTATGTTGGGTTTTATGTATAGGTGTTTTCTATTGGGCATTGTTTTTTGGGATGTATTTAAAAGTTCTTTAAGTTATAAAGCTCTTGGGGTGGGGGTGTAGTTTTTCGAATGTTGGTTTAGGACAGCAGTATTTGGAGCTACTTTATGTTTTGTCATCAGTTGGTGGTAGGGTGATAAACATCCCTCTTTGTAAGATTTCAGGTTCACAACTACGTAGATATAATAGGATTGGAGGGAGTATTCCTAAAATGCTTCTTATTTTTTTTACCTTTTAATATATAATATAATTCTAATAACTATATATAATTATCTATTCAATTGATAAACTTTAGGTTGTGTTTAGATTGAAGAGTGGATTTGTGGGGAGAGGAGGGAGTGGATTTGTGAAGATTAGAGAGAATATGTAAGATTGTTTAGATTAAGGAATGATATAGTAGATTTGTGAGAATGATTTATTGAAATTTGTGAGCGATGTGATAGATGGGAAGAAATTTAAAAATTATTTTAAAGGTGTAAAATGTAAGTTTACAAATATACCATTGTTATTAAAAAATATTTGAATAATGAATTGTGATATTATTTTTTTAGGTTTAAGTTAATTAAATTTTTCTAATAAATAAAATCCATAATTACTTGTATTTTGTAATAAAAAATTAAAAAAAAATAGTTTGTGTAATTGAAATAAATTTATTAAATATATTAAAATTTATGAAAATAATATTTATTATTATATACATTTTTTTCTATATATAACTATATATGTTTTTTTGATATTATAATTATTATTTTTATTATTTATAATTATATGTTGTTATTAATAGTATAATTAGATATTTTTAAATTTGTTAAATAAATTTATCTAATATTTAATTTGGTATATTACATATATAATTATGTTTTGAAAATTTATACACAATGATATTTGGGTAAAATCCAATAATCCTAACTGGAATCTGAGTACCAATCTCTTCATTTGTGTGAAAAATAAAAAAATACTCTCATCCACTCCTTTACTCTCGAAACTACTTAAACAAACACTAGAAACACCCTTCCTCCCTCCTCATTGGACACACACTTAGAAACAAAACACAGTGTTAATGAGGATAAATCTATTTCCACATTTATTAGCAATCTAATTAATTTAAAATTCTCAAAACAAAATAACATTCTTTCTTAATGAATTTTTACTTCAATGCATAATACACTATTATTAAATCATTTACAATAAATGACATTATTCAAATATATCTAAAATGGTATAGTCATACATACAATCGAATTATTCAAATTATTAGTAATCATTATATTTTTACTCCATCCCATAATTTACTTTGTTACAAATAAACATCAATAAACTAATTTTAAAACTAATTAAAAGGAAGAACTTCATAACCTAATTATGGAAGAATAACATTAACCAAAAGTAATATATGAGTTATTATTTTATACATACAACCCTATCTTTGATACCAAAATCCTTCCAACTAATTGAAACATCAATGAACCACACTTTTACCCCCACCACATAACTTACTTTTTTACAATTAAATATCAATGAACTACTTTAAAACTAATTAAGAATTTCATAACTCAATTATGCCAACATAACATTAATTAGAAGTAATAGCGTAAAAAATAAAAGAAATAAAAATCACAAACCCCCCAACATACCTCCTTTTCTTTCTCTATCAATCTCTCCAACCCTCTCCCTCCTCTCTTCATTTATCACTCCATACATCATCTTTTTAGAATCTAATTGCTCCATGTTGTAGGTGAGGAGTCAAGGAACATTTCTATCAAATTAAATTTTCAAACAGAGTAAGTTCATTTTTATTCTAAAGATCATTTATTATCTATTTTTCCTTAGGATTTAGTCATCAATCTTGGTGGGTCAATTGAGAAGAGTAATCCTCTCAACTTATTCTATTATATGCTGAATTTATGTTATGTTTGGATAACTTGCATTAGGCCCTTATATCTTGAAGCTTATCAAGACTTAGGGGATAAAATTCTAGAGGTTGCTTGTAAAGCAAGAAATTAAGGTAAAATAAGCTAACTTTAATTTGAATAGCACCATATGCTAGAAGATCTAGATGTGGAGGGGACGTGCTCCCAATATTCAATTTCTCTTGCAGGGATGTTGTGAGTTTATATATTGTGTTGTTTGTTTATATATTATTTAAATTTAAACTTGTAGAAATATTAGATTTTGATGGTTTGGTATGTAGTATATTTTTATGTTAATTAGACTTTTGAATGTTGTGGATCGCATTTTGAATGATATTGTATGATGAAAATGGTATGAAATTGAATTCATACATTTGGGATAACGTATGAACTAATGTTTGTTTGTGTATTAAATATTGATGCTTATGTGGTAACAGAGATCTCCGAGCTTCACTGATGATCTAAGTCACATAGACTAAGATATAAGGTGGTGAGAAACTGATGATGGAGTTCATGCACAACATGACATATGAGATGCACGACTTGGGTTGTATTGAACTTAACTTATCCTGATCATTTCTCTTGGATTCGTTGATAATCTTTGGATCAGGTGTTAATCTTAGGTAGGACTTACTTAATACGGGTCTTTCGGAAGACGTCAGTTGTTATTCTGTTTGTTGAATATCTTGGATGTGTAGATCCATATGAGATCTATGTGATTGTTTTATGTTGGGATCTGAAGAAAATTGAAAAATTGAGAAATTAATCTATGCAATTTGGTTTTCTCTTTTGATTTAATTGTGTATATTGTAAAACTTTATTTCACTAGCTTATCCTTACTTTTCTGGTTGTGCGTTGACTGTACTATGTACACGAGTAGATAATCGTACAAGTGTCGGAGGTTCTTGAGTACTTTAGGATGTTGTTTTAAACTTTATATTGTTAATAAGTGTATTTCTATAAGTCATAATCTTGTAATAGAAATATTTTAAAAAACTCTAAGTCCATATAAAGATCGATAGAACTTGTATTGTAATAATTATATGTTATAATATATCTTTTGAGTTATTATTTTATTCATGCAACCTTAACTCTCCTATCAAAATCCTTCCAGCTAATTGGAACTTCAATCCAATTTCCACATTAACATATTACTATAGAAAATTTCTCTTACAAAGGATAAACAATTAATAATGAAATATAGAGAAGAAAGAAAAAAATATTTTAGAGAAATAATTATTTTCATAATATAAAGTTTGAATGGTTATTTTTTTATTTTATTTAATCCATAAAATATTTAGGCTTATACTCTTGTTTTAAATGTAAAATAACTCAATTCTTACAATATTTAATACTATTATTATTTATGTTTAAAATATAAAATATATTTTTAATCTTTTCAAATTTAAATATTTATAAAATTTAATGAATGTTTCAATTCACGTCATTTTTTATATATTCAAATATTATTTTTTTAGCAATTAAAATTAATTTTTTTATTGTTTTTTATATAAAAGTTAGGTAAATATTTTTTATGTGTAAACTGACAGAATTTAGTTAATGGTTGGACAAAAAATTTAATTTAAAATTTGAATGTGTAAAAGAAAGTGATAAATAAAATTTGTTATATAATCTAATAAATTAATCATTAAATTTATAATTTACTAGCAGAAAGTGCGTGTTCTTTTTTTATGAAAATTAGAAATATTAATAAAATGAGTTGATATAAGTTGACGTTATTTTTCGACTAACGTAAATATACATGTAGGGTTATTTTAAAACTAGCATTAATTATTATTTTCTCAAAAAATGTTGACTAAACCATTTTTTTTGTTAATATCAACTAAATTTTTTCATAGACTTCAAGTAAACTATTTTTTGGATATAAGTAGAGGTTATTTAGTAGATGTTGATAAAATTATTTTATGATTTTCATTATTAAAATTATTTATCGGTTAATATAGACGAAAATTATTTATCCATGTTTCTTTAAGTTTTCTAGATTAACGGTGGTAAATTTATTATAAATAGAGGGACTAAAAATTTTTCGGATCAAGTTTATTGTGATCTTTTTAATGTCAAATGAATTATTTTTAAATAGATGTCATTAATGTTATTTTGGTTGTAGTTTTTTATTTAATGATAATTAAATATTGTGTTTAAATAATAAAATTAAAATGTTAAAAACTTCAATTATTTTTCTTAAATAAAATATTTAAAAAATTAAATAATTTTGAAAAAAGAACAATTTAAATGTAATGCATTCAATTTTTTTATGTAAATGATAAAATAAGATAATGTTAAAAGATGAAACAGTGGTGGTTTCGGACAATCTAAACGAAACAGTTGTTTGAAAACTCTCCAGTTTGGCAACACGTGGTGGAGGGTGTGTAACTGTATGTTTACCGCACTGCGATGAACATCACTCGGCACCTTTCAGTCTATCACGTCAATCATCACCGGACATGATTCCGAAGGCTCTGTCACAGTACCTATCATTCGCGTTAGGGTTTCTGCTTTGCGCCACAATCCCTTTCGTTCACGCCGAGTCGTCCACGTGCTTGACGGTCTACAAGAACGGCGGTGCTCCGGCGGTGTTTCAGTCCCCAAAATGCCCCCGCTGGAAGCTCTCCGACTATGATTCACCTCCCCAAACCACCGCGCGTTGCCAGATTGCGATGCTCCAAGGCCGCAGAAACTCTCAAGAGGATCGCGCTCTCTGCGTCCTCGATGTTCGCATTCCCTTTCCCGGTACGCTATCCTAACCACCCTCTCTCGATTATCTGGTTTGTGTTCCAGAAGCTTCTCTGAAGCATTTGTCGTAATTTTTATTTCTCGCGGAACAGGTGAGAACGGGATCAAGGAGGTTGCGGTTGGCATTGTGGCCGTTTTTGACGGTCATAACGGTGCAGAAGCTAGCGAGATGGCGTCGACACTTTTGTTGGAGTATTTTGTTCTGCATACTTATTTTCTCCTCGATTCCGCCTTTTCTGTTATTTCGAAGACGTCAACAGAAACATTGCTTCACAAGAGAGACCGTGATCATGCAAACTTACTGCATAGATGGAAGGAGATTATAGGTTCGGAATGGCATGAACTGCATTTCGAAAGGTGCTTTATATCTCTTGTTTTTAATTTTTTCTTATATCAATTGTTTCAAGTTATTAAAACTGAAATAGCAATATTCTTGTGGATATTCTGAATGTCTAATTTAGTCACCAGTCAGTATTATTCTCTTCTAACTTTTGGTTTGGCGTTAGAGTTGTTTCCTTGGTTTACAAGCAAGTAAACTATGTGTTCCTAATCGCATTTAAAATTCTACCTACCTTTTGTTTCTGATTTGTATGGCAATCTCAACTAGGTACAATTTTCCAGGTTGCAGAATACATTTTCTCCAAATTCTGATGTTTCTTTTCACTTGGAAATTTTGAAGGAAGCGTTATTGAGAGCAGTCCACGACATTGATGCTAAATTTTCTGAGGTAAGTTCGACTTTCTGCTCATTTTTGCAAAGCTTTATACCATACTTTCTTGTACTTGTTGTATTGACATCTTGAACTTGAACTATGAAGGAGGCCTCTAGAAATAATCTTCACTCTGGATCAACAGCTACCATTGTTTTGGTAGCGGATGATAAAATTTTGGTTGCCAATATTGGAGACTCTAAGGCCATCTTGTGCTCTGAAAATTTTCAGTCTCCCAGAGAGGCTAAAGGTGAGAAATATTATGAAATGTAATTAAACTTTCAATGTTTAAGGTACAAACTTATAATGCCATAATTGAAATATTATATATTATTCTTTTGCACTTTTTGGTTGTTACAGGGCAACAAGCTTACTTTTCATTTTGATGAAATATGACTAAAAGGTTTTTAATTATTGTTCCTTGTGATTTGTAGACTTATTATTAAAGCTATATAGACAGAAAGAGCATGACGGTTCTGTTTCTGTGTGGGATCGTGAAAAGTACAAACTGGCTTCATCCCGTGGTCTCACTCATTTTGCTGTAAAGGAATTGACAAGTGATCATCATCCAGACCGAGATGATGAAAGAAATCGGGTGGAAACAGCTGGTGGTCAGGTTCAAAATTGGGGTGGGGTGCCTCGCATAAATGGTCAGCTGGCTATTACACGGGCTATTGGTGATGTACCCTTTAAAAGGTAGGTTCGGTGCAAATTCTTTATATAGCCCAAGCTTACAGCTAAAGCATGTCTATATTAGCAGTTTTGTATCATGTGCAAATGATTTTTGTTTGATGGTTCATATTGTGGAAATAACTTTGCATATGGTTTCATAGCCAGTCTGAAGCTTAGGTGAAGGTGGGGGACCATGGTACTAGGCCATCCACGGCCAACATAAAACTTGTTGAAATTACAAATATAGTTCATATTATGAATATAACATTTAAACCAGCTCTTTTTTCTGGATTAAAACTTAAAAACCGAATTTTAGCAAGTAGGGGTGGCCCCATGCTGTTTATAGGCTTCAAGTCTAAGGTTCTTGTGATACTTGAGATTTCAGGATGACTGTTTTTTCATAGTCTAAAATTTTTATGTGGACTAATAATGCATTTCTTATAATGAACTGTCAACAGTTATGGTGTTATATCTGCACCAGAAGTGACTGATTGGCAGCCTCTGACTACTAATGATAGCTATTTGGTGGTAGCATCAGATGGTGTATTTGAGAAGATGAGCTTGCAGGAAGTTTGTGATTTGTTGTGGGATGTGCACCGTTACAGTAACATGAGATCAGAGTGTACCCATTCTTCCTACTCGTTGGCAGATTTAATTGTTAATAATGCCTTCAAAAAGGGCAGTATGGACAATGTGGCAGCCATCGTCATTCCTCTGGATTCTGTCAAATCCTCTGCAAACTCACTTAGGGGAAGTTATATTGGAAAGAGTGATGCAGGTTTCCCTTTATTTGGTTTGCAGGAAACTTCCTTCAAAAGCTCATCAGGTATATATTATGTGGGTTTAGGGTTTAATGAATGCTTTGGGTGAGAAAAGTAGGAAGGAAAACTGCATTTTCCACTATTTGTTGGGGAAAAAATTGGAATGAAAGGAAATAAACAGATGGGGCCTGCAAAAAAGTGAGTGGCATACAATAGCATATAAAGTTACACACATAAAGCTTGTATTGGCTATATTTGCTTGCACTAAATTGTAGATGAAGTTTTACAAAGTAAACCTTTTCCCAATTAATACATTTGATGTGCATTTGTAGTATGCAACAAATGCTTGTGTCATAAATAATTTCAATGTAGAAAATCAAATTTGCAATTTCATAGTATGTTCTACACTGATAACTTAAACAGTTGGCGAAGTTATTTAATTTGGTTGTTCTTATATGTAGCTTTGACTAATTTATTATTTTGGAATATCCTCAGTTAATGGCATCTCGTCTGATCTTATGCACTTGGAGCACCCTCATCTGGTAGATACCAAGTTTAAGCGAATATTGGTATGGCCAAAAGCATGGGAATTTATTATTGTCAATTTCTTCCATGTTTTGTCTGGTTTTGTCATAAATTTTGCCCTAATGAAATTAATTGATTATTCTAAAACGACTGATAGAATTTTCAATTTATATAATCGTGATGTTTGTCAAAGTTTGAAGATTCTTATGCTGTGCTTCTTAAAATGTGATTGAGTAAGTTGTGGAGCTGTTATTTTGTGATATTGTTGTTGGAGGGGGAAACTTGGTGTTAAACTTGGAAATGTTTTTATATTTTGAATTGAATGAAGAGGACCAACCTGCTTTACTGGATTTCTTGGAATTTCAGCCATATTTTTTTCTTTGAGGGACTTGAATAGTCTATCTTCTTGCCTAGTCACCTCACCGATCTGATCACCAATGCTGTAGTGCAAACAGATGGGAAAAATCGCAACTAAAAGGGAGGCGTAATACATTTTTGGTTAATTGAGAGTATTTTACTTGGGGTGAGGAGGATATAAGACTGCACCCTTCTATGAGACTAGAGTTTCTATTGACATAAGTTGATTTATCAATTTCTCACTCTTGGTGGTGAGATCTGCTATATTATCTCTCACACAGTCGCACAAGGCTGATACTAGTTAAATACATTACCATTTTTTTTTGCTTTTTAAGTTTGATCCTTAGAATTGAAATGCATATCGAGAGTAAGTTTTCATCCTTCTAGATCTACTGTTTTAGTATCTTAATAAAGTTTTAGAATTTGGGCGTGAAGCCTAATTTAATCTTACAAAATTGACTTGTCATGTTAGAACGTTCTATTTAACCCATATATTTCCAGTATCTTAATACATTTTTCTAATTTGGGTTTAAGGTCTAACTCAACCCCATAAAACTAGTTTACTGTGTAAAACACTATTTATGTCATATTTATAGTTAATGTGAGGCTATATAAGCAGGTTTTGGTTGACCACAATTTTTGCAAAACTCCCCTTCATGCCTAGGGCTACTAGCCTAGAGCATGACTTTGCAATTAGCCTGATAATGGATCTATGATAGGTATTAAAAAAAATTCAAAATTTGGTTTAGAGCCAATTTAAAACCCCTCAAAACTAGTTTGTAAGGTGATCACTGTCCAAGCTTTCTAAGCTATATCTTAAAGCGATGGGGATCATCCTTGAGACTAAAGAGGTCATAATTAAGGTGGGCCAAGGTTGACCATAATTAAGGCAGCTTTCCGATATAAATCATTAGTTCATTTTAAAACAAAAAACATCATGTCAAAATCAATCCAAATGATTGAATACATCAGGATTTATTTTATGACAGGTTGAAGTAAAAGATGGTGATTTTGGCTGTTTCTATTTATCCGAAAATCTTGATGAACCAGAGGACTCCAAGCAGATTGCCAAAAAAACTGACTGGGATGACTATTTGTATGAACTACCTCCTCCTCTACCAAATGCCCTTTGTCATGCTAGTAAGCAAAGATGTCTATTATCTAGTTACATAATCTTGGTGATTTAGAGGTTATTCTTAACTTTTGTCATTATGTTGCATTTGTTTATAGTTAAATTTTAGTTTATCTACTGACAATCAAGTGCTTTGGCTGGTCCCTTTTCAGCTTCAGGTGGTCTTGTAAATTTATACAATAACCAAAACTTTTGCTTTCACCTTGGTCCAACTCTTAATGAAGCTGAAGACCGATGCATAAATCCTGAAGGTTTTGCTAGTTTCATTGGTCTTCTTGAATCAATTCCTTTACATGATACGGATTCCAGTAATGGGTCTTCGGATTATTCAATGCCTGATTTGAGGTAAATTTATCTGCTTTGAATTCCTGTAGGTTCATTAATCTAGAGGACCATATAATTCCTAGTCTTGTGAAAAGTTCACTTTTTTAATTCATAAAATTTTGGAATTCCCTTGGCTTTAATCTTATATGGAGGGTCAGTGTTGGAAACAGGAGCATTTAATGTTTATTATTGTTGGAGATCCACATTCACTAGGAGTGGGATGCAAACCTCGCCTTGGTCATCAATAGAGAAAATACATATTCTATAAAAAATTGGGAAATGAGGCAGTATTGGGGTAGTTGGTCTTTTAACAGACATTACCAAACCTTGGTCATCAATAGAGAACATACATATTCTATAAAAATTTGGGAAATGAGGCAGTATTGGGGTACAATCTAGTTGGTTGTTTAACTGACATTACCTATTTATGCCTGGATACTATCTACCCATACACATTAACCTACATTCAATAGTCTTCATAGATAATCAAAATCAGGCTTGCAACTAAGTCCTAGTTGACATGAGATCTCCAACAACCTAGGCACATCTCAAGCATGGTATTAGAAATTTGTAGATGGTATTAGAGCCTATCATGGTCAAGTTCATTGAGTCCCACACCCACACTATATTCATTCCTCGATGTGAGGGGATGTGTTAGAGATCCCACAGTGAGGTGCAGATCTTGTCTTACAAACTAGTTGTGAGGTTGAATTAGGCGTAACCCCAAATACTAAGAATCATATTTCCAAACAGTTCAATCAGTTCTGATGTTTATTGATTTGCTGAAAATAATAGTTGTTTTTTGTTGTGTGTAATTGTGATCTGTTTGACTTGTATTGGGTACGATAGTGTTGTTGTTTCAGTTAGACACAGTTGTTTTTTTGTTACTGCAGTGGTACTGTTGGATTTTTTGTGTTGTTTCAGTTAGACAGTTGTTTTCTGTTACAGCAGTGGTACTGTTCGTTAATATAACTGTTCTGTTAGTAAGTTAAAACTAACTTGTAACTGAGCTTTTTATATAGTCTTATTCTAAGAGAGTCTTAGATTCATCTTGTATCTTTTACTCTTTTCACAATAATAAATCAGTGTATCGGTTTCCTATCAGTAATCATTCTTGTTATTAATAACTAAATCTTCTAAGTTATACTCAAGCATGTTCACAAATTTTCCTTTCACTTTTTTCAGTATACTGTCATAATGGCCATTATAATTCATTTATTGTGTTCTTATGAATTTGATGTCTGGCAATGTTTCCCTTTAGCCCAACAATTAAGCCAAATTATGTTTCTGTGTATAGGTATGTGTTGAAGAAGAGTTTTGGACGTGGATCATTTGGTGAAGTATGGTTGGCTTTTCATTGGAGTTGTAATCAAGATAGTAATGCTACAAAAAGGAGCAGGGATGATACAAATACAAGCAGCAGCTCAACTGCTTCTGATTGTGAAAACGGTCCTTCTAACTACACCCTGTACATTTTGAAACGTATAATGGTAATAAGTTTTTGTGATATAGAACTTCTTTTACTGGCTTCAATGCATTAGGATCTCGTAGGTGTCTATGCATTGTGAGAATGGAGTTTATACCTATTTTTCTTTTTTGTCAATCAACATAATTAACAAGCAATAAGATTGCTGCCTTATTTATACAATTGATGGAAATCTAGTTGGAGGTTTCTTAAAAAAGGAGGACCTTACAGTCACGCTTCTAGATAAAACAAAGCTTACAACTAACCAAGCTTCCAAGAAATGGTTTATTGGATGGTTCCTAGGTTCTTTACTGTTTGTTTTGGTTTCAGCTAGCAATAGGGAAGATGGTGTATGCTTCTAGGCTAGCTTAGAGAGTTATTTTTTATTGTTTAGGATGAGTTTTGGTTAGCATTTTGGAGGGGTTCTTGGTGTAAATTTGCGGAAGCTGTATCATAGAGGAGTGGTTCTTGGTTGTCTTTTTGGGAATCTAATAATGGGGTTATGTTGTGGATGTATAGAGGGTTGCAACAAGCTAGGTTAGGTGAATGATGAGTGAGATTTGGGTGGTCTAAGGGTGGATAGCTAAAGCTCTGGCTGGGTGTTTCTTGGTTTTCTTGGACAAACTTGGAAGATAGACGCATATGATGAATGGAAAAGGGATAAGGTAGGGTGATGATTACCTCATCAAATGTACACAACCCTTGGAGGTCCCTTGGCACAGTTCTTGGTGGCTCCAAGAAGCAAGAAAAAGAAAGGTCGCTATGGACAAGTCAACTAAGCAAGTAACACTCACAAAAGAAACACAAAAATGCTTTCAAAGCACTCAATTTGATTTCTATTTAATGGGTGATTTACAAGGCATGTGTGGTCTCCTTTTATAGGACAAGGAGCCACATCCTATCTACTCTAAATGGAGATAAGACTCCATTTTACTCATAGATACCTAAGTTAGCTTTATTTTAATATCCAAGCAGTCTATTCTAACCTATGCCTGGTTTCAGGATATATTTCTCATGTGGGGGACTTTCTACTATATTTTTTAGAGTCTATTTAATGGGTAACTTGTCTTCTTGACATTTCTTCTCCAAACTCTTCTTTAACTGAAGACCCCATTTTCATGATGATATCAACAATGTATATTCTCGTAGTCCTTATTCTTTATATATTTCTGGAAAATACTGATAGTCATTTCTCGAAATTCAGTCAGTGTCTTTGTGTTGGTTACTTCAGTGGAAGCTTCTTGTTTGATTCTTTTAATCAGATTGTTCGCTTGTTCCTCTTCAGCTTTTGTTGTATGCTTTAGATCTTTGTGTAGCTCAACACTCCATCCTTTTTTCTTACTTTCTTAATGTAAATTAGATGTGTTATTTTAGTCTTATATAGTTGTCACCAAAAAATGCAAACTGAACCTTCTAAGTAATTAATTTTAGTAATTGTAATCTGAATAAAGTTGAAAGCCTGAAATTATAATAAATTATCTTTTATATATAATGTGTGTGATTTTTGTTGAACAAGGTGCTTTGATGTCTCTAAATCCAAGTGGATTGCTTGAAAACCCTGTGGCTGGTTGTGTGTGTGTCTTGTGTAGTTTGAATTTGTTAATCCACTCAAAGTAATTACCCAAGGTTGTTTGTTTCAAATCCTTTTGAGAAAGAGGTTGCTCTGTGTTGATCTCTCTATCCCTTATCTCTTTTAAAACTGTTTTTGATTTGTTTTTAACACTGCTGGTATAAACAACCATTGTTTCGCAAAAAACAACCGGTTGATTTTCTGCAATCACATCAAAAACAGTTTTGAACTTGGCTGAATTGTTTTCTAATTGGTTGATTCCTCATTGTCTTTCAATCTACCTTCAATATTTGCGAAAATCTTTCATAAACAATTCATCCCATCTTGTTTAAGGTCTATAATTCTAATAATTTCCTCTCTTGTCCTTTAGTCTTTATTTTAAAAAACAACCGGTTGATTTTCTGCAATCACATTAAAAACAATTTTGAACTTGACTGACTTGATTTCTAATTGGTTGATTCCTCACCGTCTTTCAATGTACCTTCAATATTTGCGAAAATCTTTCATAAACAATTCACCCCCTCTTGTTTAAGGCCTATAATTCTAACAATTTCCTCTTTAGTCCTTTATGCTCTCTTTGCATCTGAGTGAATACTGTTCACTCAGATTGAAATGCACCGATTTTTTTGTTTGTTTCCATTCAATTGCACAAAATAGAGGGCGATGATTTGAGGGAGGTAGAGAGATGAAAGCTATCTTCTCTGCCAAGCGAAGAAAGGCAAGGAAACCTTAAGAAAAATACATCACATCATTGCAAAAGTCTAAATTACCCTTAATTTTTAAAATTTAAAATAAAAATAATATATATAAAAAATTATAAATAATAATAGTAAATAAAATAATAATAAAAAATAAATATAAATTAATACTTAATAATAATTAAAATAAATTTATTAAATAATAATATTAACAATAATAAAAATTAATTTTAATTTTGATTTGATTTAATTTTATGAAAATAATTTTTATATGTATTTATAAAATTTTAATTAACTAAAATTAGCATAAAATTATCTCATATTTTATTATTTAAATATTTTTTAAAGAAAGGGTAAATTTGTAAACTTACATTTTACACATTTAAAAAAAAAAAATTCTTACAACCATCATATCATTCACAAACTTCAATAAACTTTCCTCTCAAATCCACTATAATATACCCTAATCCAAACAATCTCACTTTCTTTACACTTTCCTCTCAAATCACTACAAATTCACTCCCTCAAATCCTCTCTCCAATCCAAACACAACCTTAGTCTCTATTTTATTTTGTCCTCTCATTTATACAAATCTAATACTCCCTATTGTTTCTACTCCTTTCCCACTTTTCTCTTTTACAGCTTGTCTATTATTCATATTGGAGCTTGTCTCATCTCCCCTCCCTTCTATTGAACTCGTCTCCTTTCTCACCTATCTCTTTCACTTATCCAATCATGCCTGCCCTTACTGCAAACAGAACTTCAAATCCTTGTTATTTTTTGCCTCTTCTATTTTTTTAACTTTTGTGCTCTAACAATAATTTGTTAATAAATGCTTTTAATGATAAATATAAATCCCAATCAAAAGGAAAGATGCATGTTTGGACTTTCTGCTTTGAGTTTAATAGGAAAATCTGTTTTCAGGAGGTACTGTATATTTAATTATGCACACGCAACCATATAGCAGAAATAAATCTGAAATGAATTAAACAGGTGGAGAGGGGGTCAGCTGTTTACTTAAGTGGGCTAAGGGAGAAGTACTTTGGAGAAATTTTTTTAAATGCCTCTACATGCTTTGAAGATACACTATCGGTGGGAAAGTCAAACTGTGTCTTGGAATCATCATCACAGTTTGGTCAAGAGAACTCATTTCCGAACAAATTTCGACTACATAAAACCCCATATGAAGAAGGTTTGAACCATATTGCAAGATATGTGGAATCTTTTGAGTCTCAAGCAAACGAAATTTGGCTTGTATTTAGTTTTGAAGGTGTATCACTGTCAAAACTTCTATATACCGTGGAAGATGCGTATGGTACTGCTGAGCAAGCTAAACATATTCAGATACTACGACCCTCAAAGTGGTGGCATTGGTTGAAAACAACAGAAGAAGGGCAGGCAGAAATGCGCAACCTTATCTGGCAGCTGGTATGTCTTAAGTGTAGTTTCTGTGACATATTACCCTGATAGCCTTTATAGTTCCCTGGTATTTAAAATACTTTGAAATCTATGCAGATATTAGAAACTTCATTTTTTCCACGAAAAAGTAAAAGCCCATTACTATTCCCTAGGTGTACAGTTTTTTTTTTTTTTTTAAATCCTGAGGTTTCTCGTCATTTTTCTTTATTTCTGTTTATGGTGCACTATAAACCTGTGCATAAGTTCTTGGGTGCTCAATTTGTTTTTAATATTAGAAATGGGTTAGCATGCAACTAGGGTTTATTAAGTATAGAATTTTCAGTTTGTCCCATTCTTTTGCCAATTCCTGGATCTCAAACCTTGATCTAAAAACATTCATTATTATCTTAAACTATAAGAGAGTTTTTAAGGTTCAGTATTTTGATATCTTCATTTTCAATTAAGTTAAATAAATTTGATAGCTGTTGTCAACAAAAAGGGCAATTGTTGTTTCTTGGATATGGCCATATTAAATTTCCCAGATTTTATTCTTGATTTTTCCTTGTGCTGTACTTTCTTGACAACTCTCTTTTTCTAATCTTCACAGTTATTAGCTCTCAAGTCCTGTCATGATCGCAACATCACACACAGAGATATTAAACCTGGTAAGACATTTGTTGTTCCTGAGAGATGTATGCCTATGCTGATTCCTAGGACAGAATATCGATGTCTTTAAATTCAGAAGCACCAACTAATTGATACGCTCATGAACTGTGGATAAAGGGACAGTTTACTTAATCACTAGTATATCTATTTTTACCTTTTTAAGTAAGCTCACCTTTTATTCTTCTTCATTCTATTATAAAACAAAATATTCTCTTCGTTTGTTTACGGGCTGTAATTGTTTGGTAGTCTGTTAACATTCTTTGTACAGATGTACCAATGGCATCTACCATAAATGGTTCCCCTGTATTCTGTTTTCAGTGGGTTGAATGAAATGAAAACCTTCAGTCTCAGTTTAATTCTCTCTAAAACTTTTCATTTTCACTTTAATTCTTTCTCTCTAAATTTCTCAGAGTTTTTGGGTCCTATGTTTACTCCAAAAGGTTCACCTGTATTGTGCTTAATGCTTACTTGACTATCTGTGATTTATTGATGCATGTTTTATTGATTTTTTATTTTTATAACGAAATGCTCAACTGAAAGAAATTATTTGAAAAAATTAACTGACTTAGTGTATTTTTCTTTTGAAGAGAATATGGTGATATGCTTTGAAGATCAGGAAACAGGGAGATGCTTGAAAGAGATTCCCACTAAAGTTAATAATTTTTCCACCAAAATGTAAAGTGAAGTATCTTGGTTGTATTTCAGTACCATGCTATTGTTTTAAATTTTTCTTTTAGAATAACAAATTGATTGGATACACTTTAACCTTCTATATTATATATTTAAACAATAGATATGTCTATGTAATTCTATTTATTATGTGATTAGTTCAATTGTGGTTTTAATATCATCTCATAGAATGATCTAAACTTCTGTCATGATCTTTTCTTCTATCATGATGTTAGTGCATCTAAGAGTCATAGTTGAGTTTTTGGCAATGATAGCAATAAAACTAACTGGGTTAGTGCTTACCTTTAAAAGTTGAGTTGTCTATCCAACTATTTGTCTCCATTTGCGTGTGCATAATTTATCAGTGTTTCGTTGTGAATTTGGTGCCTTTTTGCTGTTTCTTTTAGGCGTATTATTGACTTTGGAAGTGGAATTGATGAATACACATTAAATAATTTATATGGTTCTGCTGGGCCTTCGAGGTATCTCTCTTCTCTTTATACACTGATCATTTACTTGTGATTATTGTGGTAAAAATATACTATATTTCTTCAGAGCTGAACAAACCTATGAGTATACTCCTCCTGAAGCTTTACTAAATGCTACATGGTATCAAGGGCCAACAAGCTCAACTTTGAAGTATGTGATATTTTTACATGAAGTCCGCATCTATTTTCATTTTTTTCCTTTAAGATGTTGCTCGATCTTTTGATTCTGCATGTTTTGAAGCAGTCTTTTTGCTTTGACAGATATGACATGTGGAGTGTCGGTGTTGTGATGTTAGAGTTGGTCTTAGGGACACCGGATGTTTTTCAGATAAATGCTTTAACACGGGCTCTATTAGATCAACATCTAGAAGGCTGGAATGAGGGCGTGAAGGAGCTGGCATACAAGTAAACAATTTTTTATGGTTGTAATCCTAATTTTGTTTAATAACAAGAAATTTAGATGACACAATGATAGTACCTACTCTCTATCTAAACAAGAAAGACAACCAAAATTTGTTTATGAGATATAAATTCTTGACAGTTCAAAAGGAATGTAATGTACCCTTTAGGTGTTTTTCTGTTTCTGAAGATGTCTTGTTCTCTCATTCACCAAATTGTTTGATGGTAACTAAGATCCAAGTTAGTTCCACCAATGGATTGGAGGTAGTTCAGTATTAGGAGTATATACTCTAGACAAACTGGTTCTATTATAGTTCTGTATTAAAAATTGTAGGATGTCAGTTAAGCATAGAAAACAATTGTTGGCAATGTATTAGGATTTAAGTGTATATATCTTTAATTTTACTAGAAAATAGTTTTGTATTAGAACTGCATGGTGGCAGTTATGCATGGAAAATAACTTCTGGGAGTTATGTATTAGGAGTGTGTGTGCCTAATAGTTGGTTGTGTATTTAGGAATTATGAAGTATTAAAATAAAGGAAAATGCTTTGAAATTTCAAAACAATGGTCATCAGGGAGGTGATTGTCGTTCTCTCTTTTATATGATTGCATTTTCATTTGTTTATTTATATCAGGTATTTATTATTGCAAAACCTCCTATGCATTTTCTTTGTCACAATCCCATACATTTTATAGGTTTGACTGTTGATAACTAAAATGTTAACTGTCTCCTTCAAGAGTGGTATGTGCAAGCAGCCATGTGTACATTTGAATCTTTCTCATGCATCCCAGTTCTAAATATTAATGGTTTATCTCTAGTAGTGTTGTTTTTGTTCTAAAGACTTTATTGTAGGGAACTTTATAATTGTTAGTTCTTTTGAACTTCTGTACCCTATAATTGTAACTATTATTTTTTAATGTGGTAACAGACTTAGATCATTCATGGAATTGTGCATTTTAATCCCTGGGATCTCCAGGTCCAGCAGTTTCTCAAAAAAGTATCACACAGTGAACCAAGTAAGTTCACCATCTTCACAGTTTTAATCTTTGGTTCTTGACCTGTCTAAAGCTAATTAAGTGTGTAATTTTCAACAAGACAAATAGCAAAGAATATCTCCGTCTGTAAAACTCATGCTTAATCCAAGTGTAATGTGGCACAAAATGACAGTGTTGGAAAGTCATCTTAATTTCAGTTAGCCCTAACTCACCTTAGTTGTAGCCTTTTTGGAGGCTGTCTTATTTTGCAATGTCAAGGGTCGTGTTTAGTCTCACATTGACTACAAATATGGATTAAATTAGAGCGTAGAAAGATTGGAGCATTTTCAATGTATGATTCTATTTTGTGGAGTTGAGTCAGATCCTAATCCCGAATTTTGGAAGATTGGGTAGTTGATAAATGGACTGTGAAAGAGAAGTAGAATGGGTGGAAATGGAATTTTATAATAAGATGGTTTCTAGAGATTAGAGACCTCTTAGATCTGGGGTTTTATAATACAGCTAAGAGACCACTGAATACAATTGTTGTTCATGTTTTTTTTATCGTACTACTTATCAGTTTTGTTATTTAACATGCAACACCCGTAATTATAAATTAATTAAAACCTTTTCATAAAAAACATTTTTATATAATTTATATAAAATAACATTTTTTTATTGATATATTTGTTCAATATCACTATACCAGTAAAGAAAGCATGGTCCAAACACAGCTAATGGGATCACTGCAAACCCAATCCAAGAAGAGGGTATTCTCATGACCAGTGCAGCATAATGAATAACACCCTTCTTTTGCTCTAGTTTCGAAAAAAAAATCTTTTTTATAACTAATTTTAATACACTACAAAACTTAAGGAGATTGAGAGTAAGAAAATGTGTTTGGTATCGATCCCTGTCCTCTTCTGTAGTTAGTCTGAGAGTTGTGGGAATTGGGAAGGTTCCTAGTCCCACAGTTGCAAAAAGTGGAAAGTCTTCGACTATCGTCCTCCCATATAGGATTCGGGTAACTGAGAATATGGTGCAATATTTTATCGAGACAATTGAGAATTGGTTTCTATACCTGCACAATCTTTAAATTTTAGTCCCTACCGGAGCAATTTTTTATGCTTTAGTCCGTGTCTTCCTCTCCACCTACTTTGGGCAAATGGGCTTTTGAATGGCCTATTATATGAGTCCTCTCCTCTTTCTATCTTTCTTATTTGAACATACGTTGACCTGAAGTTTTCATTATCAATATAGGTTGGAGTTTCACCTGCATCTTGGAAATGCTCTGAAGAATTCTTTTCTCGTCAAATTAAGAATAGAGATCCCCTTAAAATAGGGTTAGCTTGCTACTTCTGATGCTTTCACTTTTATCATATTATATCAAGTCCTTCTGTACGGTGCAATTACTTTCTTGTCATAATATTTCCTCTGACTTGCAGTTTTTCAAACATCTTGGCTTTGCGGTTAGTGCGCCGTCTGTTACATTGGGATCCAGTAAGTTGCCAGACTAAAATGGATTTCTTGTCATGTTTACCCTCATAACATGATTGATTGATGAAACTGTGTAAATTGTTTACCATCATATCATTGAAGTTTGATTGGCTTATTTATGTGGAGTTGTACTATGTTCCGCATTTCTATTAAGTGTGTTAATAGACAAAAAGAACAAATCACTTGAAGGAATCCATACGTTTGAATTACCCAATAGAACAAATATTTATGTCGGGTTTCATAAATAAATACAAGAAAAATGACAAGAATGTGCAGTTTCCCGAATCAACATAATTATACCCTCACAATATGACTATAGTTATATGTTTCCAACATTTCCGTCAAGTTGGAGTATATAAATCATATGTATCAAGCCTATTATATAAATAATTTGAGGGTCTTTCAATGATTTGTGAAAATATCTTTCAGTTTATCATTTGAATTGATTAAGCTTGTGGTTTGTCTCTGAATAATTGGTCGTGTTATCATGAAAGGCTGGTGGCTCGACACCATTTCTATAGAAAGTTATAGCAAAAAGATTATACCGAAGAACTCTTTCAACTATTTAAGATATATGTTTCTTATTTATAATTATTTTGTGAGGGCTATTATAATAAGAAACTGTAGCAAATTTGTTTTTAATCAATCTTAATAATTAATTGTGATTTTTGTCATTTTGATTATATATATCAGTAGTATTGTCGTTTCCTGTGTATGTGTCAGTGCCGTGTTTGGAGTTCGTGCTTAATAGGTTAAGAGTATCAAAGCATATTTAATAATCCTCATAGACAGTATTAAAGCAGTCATTGCTTAATAGGTTAAGAGTATCAAAATACGTTGAAGCACGTAACAAGAAAGTGTTTGTTTTTTCTTTCAAACTTTGTTGAAATATTTTATGAATCCAAATATGAGTTGAAAGTCCCACTTTGAGTAAGAATGAGAAAGTTGAGCGACATATAAGAAAAGAAGACCCTCAAACACTAAGCCGTAAGGTTTTGGATTGAAGGTGGTGTCATAATCCGTTATATGGTTTGCTATGACTCATTGGTGGTGAATCTTCGTAGTCTCTCCCCTATAGAAAAATTCCAACAATGGTATTAGAGTAAGGTTTCAACAACAGTTAGGGCCAGGACTCACACTTGTGGGGAAACTGTTAGTACACAAATATAAGTTGAAAGTCCCACATTGAATAGATAGAAATGATAAAATTGAGTGACATTAAGGAAACAAGACCCACAAACACTAAGCCTTAAGGTTTTGAGTTAAAGGTGGTGTCATGCTTTCTTATATGGGCAACTCATACCTCATTGGTGGTGAATCTTCCCAGTCTCCTCTATAAAAAAAATTCCAATAGTGGTATCAAACCCTGGTTTGTTTTGGTGACCGGCCCAGACAGAAACAAATGTCTTCTTATGGTAAAAACCCAACACAACAATAGGGAAAGTGTGTTTAGATATAAATGGGGGGACAATTATGTTCTGTTGTGGTAGAAATCCACGGTAAAACCCCAACTCATATTTAAAGGGGAGACTATTATGAATTCAAGTATAAGTGGGGACTGGGTAGAAATGAGAAAGTTGACTGACATATAAGGAATAAAAAGACCCACAAACACTAAGCCTCAAAGGTTTTGGGTTGAAGGTAGTATCATGCTTTCTTATATTGGCAACTCATACCTCATTTGGATCTTTTTAGTTTCTCCCCTGTAAAAACTATCCCAACAAAATATTCTTAACTAATTTCATGTCATGATTTTGGTCTTAAACTCAATTTACTGTATATATATCCCACATTGGCTGCTATATCTAATAAAGGCTTTTGTCATAACTGTAGGAGGATCGGCCAAGTATTGATGAGGCTCTTCAACATCCTTATTTCCAACATCCTCGTAGAGAGTGATTCTATAGAAAACGACAGTATCTTCTCCAGTGATTTATTCATTTGCAGGTTAATAATCTGTGCCTCTAACTCATAGCTTGTGTTATAGATTTTACTATAAAACTTACAATAAGCTTCTATCTCATGATAACTTGTGTTATAAAACTTAAGTTAATGAAAGTTTTTGGTACCTTCAAAATTGGTTCAAATTGAACTTTTTACATCCAAAAAATTTTCAGCCTTTTTTAGATCCCTTTGATAATGTTATTTTGGTCATGATACTTACTTTTGAATTTATTAACATGCTAATTATAACAGTGTCACATGACATCTAATTATTTTATGTCAATACTCTTAGGAGTAAGTTACTGTTTGGATCAAATTAGCATATTTTTTTAATTTTTATAGAAACACAACTAATTTTAGAGTTTCCAAAACTTAATCAACCCTAACTTGACAAGTTAGAAAGGGGTTATAGAAAGTCATTTTCATCCGCCTGAATAAACTGTATAGAAACTATTCCAAATACCTCCTTAATGAATTGATATTGGTAAAAGTCAACTAAACCTTTATTTTAGTCCTTAAAATTACAAGTGAAAATCACTTAGTCTTATAACGTAACTCCTTATACAAAATGTCAGTAACTTTCTTGTATTACATTTAAAAATGAAATGGACAAGGACTGTAGTAATATTTTTTTTTTTTCATATTATTAGAATGTTAAAAATCACAGTGATCGACAACTACAATCGTATGGATTTAATTGCGGGTTTTACACTGATTCCGTGTCTTCTATTACCGAACACGTCTCCCTGAAGTGAAACAGATATCGGAGGGAAGGGGCAGTTTTATTTTGTGTACATACGTTGACGATTCGTGTTTCAAGCTTACAAGATGATGCCAAAAAATACAAAAACTGACTCTGAGGATCCTATGATCATCGGATGCATGATATTCTATATTGAATTATAAAAATTTGGTGGTGTTCCTTTGTCTTTCTTTTATAAAATAATAAATGTATTACAGCACATGAGAGAGCGGAAACAATATCAATGATGGGTCTGCAAATATTTATCCATTTTGTTCTTCCTTCGGATGTGGAAAGAAGTTTTAAATGAACTTTGCTGATTTTACCTGCATCGTGATTAACTACAGTATCAGTTCCCTTATTTTAGTTGGTTGGCTTGTTCTTAATGACTGTTATTTCATCTCATTTCATTTCCTTCAGATGTGCTGTAATGACATTATGAAAGTAAGTATGCCTCTGCAAGGACATCGAAAAAAGCAAAAAATCTAGCGGCAGTTAGCATCAAATATCGTCTGAAATTTGCATCATTCATGAAAGACTCGTCATGTAGAAATTATTACAGATACATCAATGTTGCCTCTGCTTAGAACAGCTTTTACGGCGCCATCGGCTAAACATGATGAGAATGAGCCGAATGGGGATGAGGTATCTGGCACAAATGTCTTCAGCTGTCCAGCTTTCGAAAATTCCACGGTATTGAAGGACAAAAATCTAAGCAATTGTGTAGAGAGAATACAGGTCGGTGAAAATTCTAAAATCAGTAACACATGTTAGGAGGACCTGTTTGGTTTTTTATTATCCAATACAGTAGTACAATACATTAATGTGTTGTGTTTTTAGGTTCAGATATGACAATGTATATTAAATAAAATTCCTCTATACATCCATGTACAGAAGTTTATGTTCATAAGGGGATGTTTGCTATTAAGGTTTTAAAGGATTTTTTATATAAAAAGTTATGATATTCAACAAAGATTATGAGAATAGGGTAATAAAATTGTTATTCAATTGAGATTTTAAAGGATTATTTTGTTAATTGGATTTTGGGTTACTTTTATTGATCTCTTCTAATTTCAAACATATTTTTTACACCTCAGTTATTGTTTCTATAATTTTTTTAATTATTGTTATTGTTATTATATATAATTGTTTAATTAATGAAAATAGGAGACTTTTGTTTAATCTAACACCTGATATTTTATGACTAGTTTCTGTTTTAAACATTTTATTTTAATGATATTATTGTTATGTTTGAATTTTAGGAACATAATGTAAACTTGTTTATGGTTAACTAGTTGAAAATATTGTTATTATGAATTTTGTGGACAACAATAAACAGGGGAAAAATTCATGATATTCTTACAAAAAAATTTAAAATCTACATAACTTTTTTTTATATAAAAAATATTTTGAAGTCCTAATTGAACAAATTTCTTAAAAATTGTAACAACCTTACCAGTCTACAGATATGGTCTCTGCAACACTTTAACTCTGATCATGAATGATTATCATTTCTATAGTTTGTTTAGTAAGAATGAAAAATATGTTATTTCTTGCAATAAATATGAGGAAGACATTACAGAAGTAAGGGAAGCAACTCTGAAAATATGTGAATGGTATCTCATTTAAAAGAATGCAAGCTTTACATAACTATTGATTTCAATATATTTGAATGCAAGCTTTACATAAGCAGTTGATTTCAATATATTTGAATGCAAGCTTTACATAACTATTGAAATTTGTTTGTTATAATAAACTGTAATATAAAACTATATATTAATTATTTAATGTATTGGTAATGTGTGGCAAATTTAATTTATATACTATAACATATATATTATTTATTTAAAATAAAATTAGTTGATGTGGTTTAACTTCTACATATAATAATCATTCCAATTTTTAACATGGTATAAATAAGTTTTGAAAACATTATTGAAATAAGTTAAAAAAAAAATAACTCATGTATAAATAGATTTTTAAACGATTAATGATATTTATGAACTTAACTTTTAATTTTGTTTATAAACTTGTGTTTTCGATCAAAAAAATGTTTTAAATTTTACTAAAAGTCATATTTCGTAAAATGTTATTTTAAATTAGGGTAAGATTAGTCTAATTACATTATTTTGTTTTTTCAATATAGAACTGGTTAAACTAGATCTCTAATTCGCTACCTCTACCTAATAGTCAGAGACCGAATTAGGTTATACACTCTGAATAATATTATATTTAACTTCTTAGCATTCTCCCTCTCTCGCTCTTCATATTAGATCAATTTTAAAAGATTTCACAACTTGGAAAAAAACAGGTTGGATTTAACAAATTTGAAGGTGCATATTTAAGTCAAAATACCAACATGAATGAGGATTAAAAGGGACAATAATCCAGCACAGTAACGACATTTAAGTAATAGTTTTGTTTTGAATTTAAAATCTTTCAAATATAAAATAGTAAGAAATTAAACGATGAAGGTGTGTGTTAAGAAAACAATGCATTAAGTCCAACACTTTGAGCATGTGTGTGCCAAATGAAAAACTCAATAAATAACAAAATTTGGGCCACCCTAATGATAGTTAAATCCTATTTTGAACTATACTTTTCATTTACAAATTCCTTTTTCACGTTTAATCGTCATAGTGTGGCTGTGTTTTCAGGCACTTTCTACCTTTTCATCTCGTAAAAGTGTGTTCTTGACTCATGGCTCGTGACTATTAACACGACAGTGAAGTTCCAACATTTTCTGATGATTTGGGTCCACAGAGAGTGCAGCACGACAATCTCTCAATGCACTTAAGACATCTCCCTTGTGTTCATGGAATGCTGCACGTAGATGCAAGAGGTGCAAATCAGCTTTGAATGCAATTGCTCTGGAGAGTTCAGCAATGGCTTCCTCTTCCTTGTGGTTGTCCATCAAAACTGCAACCACATATCAGTGCTTTAAAGCTACAACATATAAAACAAGTTTCTTTTTCTTGTAGCTGACAAACAGAATAGAGGGTGAGTGAGGAAGCAAAATATGAACCTGCTGCTCGATATCTGTAAGGATACACCCGAAGAGGATCTAATCTAGTGACCATCTCCAGATCAGACTTTGTGAGTTCACGATCACCATACTCAGACCTCTTCTCGTAAGCTGAAGCATTGTTTCTTGCCCTCTCAATAAGATTGCTCATTTCTTTCAAAGCAGCAGCCTTATCATTTCTGAGAAAATGAACACGTGCAAGACCCTGATGGGCTCGCGTGTGCTGGATTTTAAGGGCCTTCATATAGCAATCTTCTGCTGCGTCTAGTTTCCCGCAATCAACATAAACACTTCCAAGATTGTTCAGAGCCTGGTAAATTGAAGGAAAGAAAACAAGTGTGAAACAAGAAGCTAAATAGTTGTTTCCAAAGTAAAATATGCCTACGATGCGAGTTTATTATTGACCCGTGCGTGTGGCCTCTAGTTGTTGTTTGTTGTTGTTGATCGGTAAAATATTTCCAAAATGCTGGAACAGTTGAAGAACCATACCTGACCTTTGCGCAGATTATCCGAAGGACACTTCAAGGCATCTTCCAGAAGTGAAATGACAGTTGAAGAACAAGATGAATCTACACTAGAGTCAGCCAATGCATAGGCTTTTAGGAAGTAGGCCTCAAAAGACCTTTTAATAGTAATAGACTCTTCTGCTTTTTGGAGCCCTTCCTCGTAATGTCCTGAATCATACAAGATCCACCCCTCATACACAACTCTTTCATGCTCACTTGATGCATGTTGCCAAGCTAACTGTAAACTCCTCATGGCAGCCTCAGGACAGCTGAGCCTACAAATTAATATTACATTTATAGACTCCTTAGCATACTTAAATTCAAGTCATAAGAAAGAGAGAGGATCTTGAACCAGAAGATACTGTGTTTCCAGATACACTTTCCCTCCTTTTTAGTTGTGTAAATTGACAGAAATGAAACACATACGTAGCAAGATTAAAAAAAGCTATTATTTACCTATTTTTCTAGTTATTATGATACCCTCTGCATGGTTCAATATATGTACATGAGAAACACTAATTACTGTTCAAAGAAAGCATACGAAATAGGGTATAAGACTGAACAGAAAATAGCTACCAAACGGACTATAACTAATCAGATTACGCATCAAATATCCTACAGACTGATTAGACCTAACATTCGATGCGGAAAGACCACGAGACAGTGTAGAAGAAAAAGTTGTAAACTAGAAACCAACAATCTCAGACGAATGGGAGCAAAAGTAATTTGACATATTTAAACTGTTACAACAAGTGCTTAAACAGAAGGAACTGTGAGACTCCTCATTTGGCAAAATGAGAAGTATTCATTGACCAAGCTAAAACGGATGTGCATCATCAACCTGCAGCTACTACCACTTGTTTTTTCTGAACACAGGCAATCTTTTAACCAATACTACAAGTAATCTCAAAAGTTTAACAGATATTTAATGTTAAAGATAAAAAAACCTCGCATCTAACAAATACCATTTCAGATTGCCAAGGCTTCAGTGGTGGAGTTCGGTACAATTCAAGATCTTTTTTATAATTAATGAGTGCGGGACCACGTTCTTCGTAGTAAAAACAACTTCAATTCACATAATACCCAGCATTTATACAAAAACAGAAAAATAGAAAATGGTGAAGGGAAAAAGGGCAACAAGGAAGTGACACATTGCATTGGCCAGGACAGATCTAGTATAATATCAAACATTCTTAATATACCTGAGGAGAAGCAACGACTGTCTGAAGTATAGAACACCTTTGGCCACATCAGATTCAAGCATCTGGTAGATGACAGAAAGAGACTCAATATCATCAACAGCAGACCAACAGTCATATAATCGTGCCCAACAATCTGCAATGGTCCAATGTTCAACATGCTCACGCACAAGAGTACAGAGCTGAGATGCAGCTACACGCCCTTCAAACATTTTATAAGATGGACACAGGGTAAGAATTGATTGAACATCTCGGAGTGCTGCTTTGTAGTCCTCAAGGGCCAGATAGATGAAAAACCGTAGTTCCAAGCACTCCAATGAAAGTTTAAAGCCAAGAATCCGGTTGATTTCAGACAATGCACCTTGAACATTCTCGGTCCTCATTAAAGTGGCAGACCTATACATGTAGGGATATACAAGAGTCGGGTCCAGTTCGGTTGCTTTCTCAAGGTCTTTCCACCTCAAATCGCCATCACAGTATAGTGATCTTTCCTGGTACATCCATCCAAGTGGAGTACCAGAAGAAATGACTGAGCTTATCTTCTGATAAGGTAAAAGCTTCTCACCCTTCATAGAGTCCAGTCTAGCTAAACCTGCAACGGAATAAATATGGCCTGCATCTGCAGCCCTCTCAAAAAGACCATAGGCTTCATCATATTCTTTCCTTGAGAGCTTTACACATCCCAATTCATGAAATGCCAGAAGTCTCTGCATTTCATTTTCAGCAAAATCAACCAACCGTTCCAGGAAATGAGCTGTTGTGTCTGAAGCAGAACTAAGGTTCATAGAAGCTTCGCTTAAGAAACAAAAAAGTGCAAATATACCAGGCCCGACCATGACTTCCAACTCCTTCCTATTAGCATGAATAAATAACTCCACAACCCGATTGTCACTGAAGCAGTTGGGTATATCGCGTAAAAGAACTTGTAAACAAGAAGCCGCAAGGACAGATGAATTCTGATCAACAGCATATTCCATGAGTTCCAGTGCATCTTCTCTGGAGGAAACTAAGGATGCAAGTCTTCTATCACAAGCCAGTTTTAGTCTTTCGCAACAATACTTGTTTGCAAAAACTGATATCTCCACCAAAAGATTTTGAGGAACATCGAGTAAACTGCCCGTCAAGCTAAAATAGCTTATTGCCCTCATACCTGATGGAGAGATGTTGTTTTCAGACAAATCGATGGTCTCAGAAAGCGACTCCCTGAAACACCCCTTTAGCATTGCATGAAATGGCGCTGAAAGTTCGGAAATCTTTTGCCTATCACAGACTATCTTCTCATCTCCGATTGTAAAGATTACATATTGTGAAGTGTGGTTCCCCTTCATGGAAATACTATCCTGGGAAATTAAAACTTTATCAAAAGAAATATGAGATTCTACATCTATGGGTTCAAATTCCTTTTCACATTTACCACAAGCTGTGAGCAACTGAGCAACTAATTCTTCCCCTTGCTTCTCATACTTCAGCCATGCCCCAAATATAATCTTCTCATGAACAGTGTTTGCTCTCTGCCAAGCTGACCGGAGGCTTCTCCGCATCAATTTAACATCCCCCATGCCCCTAAAGACCTGGTACTGTAACAAAAACAGATTTGACTGCTCCTGCGGAGAGCAGAGCTCAAGTTCTTCGTGAATTTGAGCTAAAACTTTCACATAATCAACAGGCTTGAAGAATGGGAGTATAGGTGGCTGTGGGACCTTGATTAGAGATTCTCTGTGGCAGTTAACAGTAAACCACTTAATTCAACGAAATGGCCAAAAAAGGCTAAGCTTCAAGTAAAAATGTTGACCTGAGAACCTTACATTGATGAAGAGGAGGACTGTGATGACAACTTGGGAAGCTTTCCTCTTTCAACTTGGAGCCAGGACTGTGGATTTAAAGCATTAGGATGTGCTTCTTTACATGATTCTGCAGTGATGAAAGTCCTCATAGGGCACAAGAGACAAAACAAGTCCCAGATCTCCACTATAATAGTGCTTCCTCTTCCAAATCAAACCTTTATAAACTGGGGGCAAAGGAAAAAAGGAGCAGACCTACCAAGAGAAAACAGCAGCTTCTACCTGCAAATCACATTCCACAACTCTCAAGTAAAAAATTCCCAACCCCAGAAAGCAAAATAACTTCTTTTTCTCTTTTTCCCCCTTTGTGTTCCCCTTTTAGAAGCAACAGAAAAATCGATCTCAAAGTAACGGTCTTTCCTAAAAATGGATTAATGGGTTACCCCATCAACAAAATCTCAGTCAAAAAATTTATTCAAGAAAAAGGGGAAACCATTTAATAATTCTACTCTACCCTCTTCAGTTCAGCACTAAGCAAGGAATATCTAAAAAAAGCCAAAATGGCTAAGAAAGATCCCAACATAAAAGAAAAAAAATACCACTTGAATTGTAGTGGTTCATCCAAATCAGCGCATAAAATGCCAGGGAGAGATGGAGGGCAACTTCACCTGTGGCTTAAATCTGCATAACCAAATGAAGGATTTGAAACAACGATACGAAGGGTATAGGATCAAATCAAAGTGCGGGAGAATATAACTGAAAATTTTCGACTTTGTCTAACTTTTACTTTTTCCTGGTGAAAGGGAAAGTGAATTACTTTTTCCCTTCCTTCCGTTGCTGTAAAGCATAGAAGTTGCAGCCACTGTTGGTTGGAAGTTGAACTTACCAAAATCAATGAGTATAAACGTTTGAACTCCGTTGATAGAAAGTGGGAAAAAAATAACTGAACTAAAAACAAAAACAAGTGATGAAACAATTGAAATAAAAAAGGAAAACAACAGGAGCATGACAGATATTTGGCAGTCCTTTTCCAATGCCAATGACAAACGCCCAAATATTCCTCGTCTGAAAATGATGTCTTGTTTGATTCTTCCAACCAATCAATAATTGTCTTAGTTACTTCGAAATATTTTTATTTGTCGCAAGAAAAATCATTTTAGTACTTTACAAAATTTTGACAATGATTCATCTTTTATAATATAACTTTTTAATTTAAAGTCCATATATACATTGACAACTAAATGCTCAAAAATAAAATCTAGAAATTTTTTAATGAATATCGTGGCTGTAAAAGATCTTACACGGTTTATTAATAAGTTTTTAAATAACTTTTAGCATTGTTATTACGAAAGTTAATAGTTAATACATTTGTCATGTATCATAGGTTTTGATAAAACGATTGTTTAAACAAAATTACACATTTATGCAATTTTTAAACAAATATATTTGTAGAATTGAACTTCAGCCCTATTATTTTGAAGAAAGAAATCTTTAAAATATTATTTTAATCCTGTTCTTGAAAAAATTGTGATACTAACTCCATTAGTTGAATTATATTATAAAGTGCATATTTTTTCTTTTAACTTTATCATTTTGTTAGTTGTAGTATAAGAGAATGTTATATGCTAAATAGAATGTTTGATTGGTGGCTTTTATTTTATGATAAAGATATGTGTGGGAGCAGATTTACTGTCTTCTATGTTACCCTGGTTGAATGGAGAGAAATCAAATAAATGAAAAAAAACTGAAAAAAATAAATAAAATAGATAAAAAATATAATTTGTTCTATAATAATATTATTATATAATTTGTTCTATATAATTAGTTATTATTGGATCTTAAATCTAAATATTATTATATATTTATTTTATGTATATTTTAAAAAAATTGAATATTTTATTTTATGTTTAGTTTTTAGTATTATTAAAGTCATGAAATTATATTTTTATGTTTTTTGATATATTATTTAATTAATACAGTTTGACGAGTAAGTTTTAACCCATGCTTAAACCCATTCAGTTTTCAAAGCATAGTTCTTTTTTATATATAATATTTTTCTTAACCAAGTAAAGATTTATGTGTGTGTTGACTTTTAATTAGCAAAATCATGTTATTTTGAACATAATTAAAATTAAAAAATAACTTATTATATTTTTAAAATTTTGAACTTTGAGATTAATTTTATTCCTAATTGTATTTAAAAAGAATGTGAAATATATTAGCTCTTTACTTAATAAAATTTGAAAAATAGTTTTAAATATAGAATTATGTTATACATTAAAATATTTTTTATCAAAATAATAAAAGATATATGTATACTTAACTAACTTGTTCATATTTTGATATTGATTCATGTGTTTCTTTTCTTGACTTTTGAGTTGGTTGTTTGTGTACCTATCCCGAATAAGGGGGAAAATACATCCCTAGCTCTTCTTATTGTAACGTCCATAATTCAGTAATTGAGCACTTAATGTCGTAATTCAATAAGGGAGATTTTTCATATAGTGAAACAGTAAATTAATAACCATAATGACTCTTTTAAAGTTTCACTTACGATCACTTCTCAAAAGACCTATAAATATAAGCATTTTTTAAAGAGTATACACACAATTCTTACTCATACTTTACTCTATATTATTACACCTAAGCATATTTCTTAACCTAAGCAATGGAGAGTCTTTTGGAGGTGGATCTCCCTATTCTTCTGGTGATCGTTCAGAGCTCGGTTTACAAAAAAAATCTTCTTCTTTCCACTGCAAAGCTCTCCAAAGCCATTTCGAGTAGGGACAAGACCCTTACTCAAAAAGACTCCTTATAAATTGTGGAAAGATAAGAAACCCAACATATCTTATTTTCATCCCTTTGTAATTCGATGTTTTATTTAAAATACAAAATATAGCTTGGGAAAATTTTATTCTAGGAGTGATGAATAAATTTTACTTAGTTATTGTTATAGACTTGTCTAATGTTGAAAAAGGTTATCCATGTAAAATTTAATGACTTTAAGCCTGATGAGAAATTATTAGAGACAAATGAATTTGTTGACTTGTAGGAACCCAATAATGATACACCAAAAACACTAGACGGTCAGACAACTGCATTTTGAAGGTCAGACGAATACATTATACAATCTTTCCAATTCATCAACAAACGAAAGAGAATCATCTAGTAGGAATTCAACTATTCTGAAACATCATCCTATCAATGTTATCATAGGAAATCCCAAGGAATGAGTCTCTATGAGATTTAAGGCAAAAGATTAGATAACAATGATTTTAAAAATTGAGCCTAGAAAATGCAAATTAAACATTAGATGATGGAAATTAGGTTAAGATCATGCAAGAAGAGCTCAAAAAGTTTGAGATAAATGAAATAAGGACACTTCACGATCCCCCTAAGAACAAAGTTGTCATTGGAGCCAAGTTGGTGTTCAAGAACAAGCTAGATGAAGAAGGTAAGGTAGTGAGACAAAAAGACTAAACTGGTAGCTAGGGGTATCCACCATATGGACTGTACTGAAACTTTTGTTCCTCTAGCTCATCTAGAGGCTATATGAATTTTGTTCTCATTCACTGCATTCACTAAAATGAAGTTATAGGATATGTAAGTTAATAGTTGTCGTTTTGTTGTCAAATTAAAAGAATTCCAACGTTATGATAATATAATTATGGTCAGGTAACCTCAAATCGTCTTCTAAGGAATCCACAAGAAAAGTTACAAATAACAATAAATATAACAAGGGTTAAGACAAAAAACTATAAAATAAAACCAAATACAATTGGCCCAAAAACTAAAAAAAGCAGCCCAAAACAAAAAGGGTGTTTGTTCCTGAACCCCTACATTTTTTCCTAGCACCCCTACATTTTTCTTCCAGCATCCCTATATTCCAAGATAGGGGGTTTATCAGAAAAAGTTACATACTGCCTTTTTCAAAAGGGCATGTACTCCCTATTTCATTCCAAATTTATCATTTTTGGTAGTTGCTCAGCAGTATCCATAAAAATGTAAAGAAAAAAAATAAGAAAGGTGATTTTCAGTGACTTTGAGAATTTTAAAAATTCTCAATTTAATTTTATAAATTCACATAAATATAGGGGGTGCAGGAAGAAAAAATAAGATTGCAGGAAGAAAAAAACACAGTTTATCACTATGATACTCAGAACTATATTTGAGTTATCCTATCCAAAATCATTTTCTAATTTTGATATTTTTTTTTATCAATAAAAGAAAGATATATATTTTTAAAAAGTTACTCAGATTATTATAACCCGTATTACGTATTGAATTATAAGTGATTGAGTTTAGCGTTTAGTGTTTACATTTAGGGTAAGCCATTAACACACAAGCCCCCATAAACCTCCAACTTCAAGTGCCCAAAACCAGAACATAAGCAATTTTGTAAGACCAAACATAAAATCGAACTTAGTTATTTGCGGAAGCTTTTAGAGTTTCATCTTGTTTACGTAGTTTATTTTAAATATAAGCAAAAAATGTTGATAATACATTCTATAATATACGTTTAAGTATATTTTTATCATTAAATTGTTTCATACAAATCTCATTAACACTTCACCAAAAAAAATAATCTGATTAAAGTGAATTTAGTAATTTAGTAAAATAGACATAAAATTGATCTAAATATAGTAAAGAATGCACTAAATATAATCCCAATACTAATTTAATAAAAATATTCCATCTTTCATATTTTAATAAGAAAGGTTGGTAGTAGACATATGAATCCTTTACTTATAGGCTAAGTATGGTTCAAATGACAAACCTACCCTTTATTCATTTATTTATTAAACCATAATAAAAAACTTGTTTGGTTTTGTCTCCTTAATTTGCGTGGTTCGCAATGCTTGTTGGGTGAATCTTCCATTACTTTGGCTAAGCTTCTGTAACCTAATTGATGTTAAATTTGACATGTGATATGATTAAATGAAAATGGCATTGGAAGTTTGGTAGGGAAAATTAGCAAGTGAAATGATGAATCTGAATTATAAAAAAGATTTGAAATAAACGAGTGAATGTTTGGTAACTGCCTAAGTATGAAAGCTCTTAAGTGAATTATCCTCTCTTATTCAACTATACATGACTTCCTTAATTGCAATAATCAAACTCAACTTCAAACACATTGCAAAACATAATATATGTTCTCTCCTTTTCTTCTTCTTTAACTTTATCCTTAAAAAAACCCATAATATTAAACAACTTCTTCTATAACTTTGATAACTTTGAAGTTTTTATTGTTATGAACTTAAAAGATTAAGAAAATGAATGGTAGATCAAATGTTCAGAGCAAGGAGAAAATGATTTATTTTATCGAATAATAATTTTGACTAATATATAGTCTTACAAAAGCTAACCAAATACAAATAACAACCCACAATATATACAAAAATGTACATCATAAAACATTCAGGCTAAGTACTAGTCTCCTTACATAATAGGAATTTATTTAACAGAAAAAGAAAACTAAAGAATCATAATCCTATACGTAACATTTCATCACTTAAACTATTGCAAATAAGAATTAGTTTACTTCAGACACTTCTCGAACACTGATCAACTTTCTCAACATTAAAAATGCATCCAAATTTAACAACTTAGTCATTATGTTTGTCACTTGATCTTGAGTTCCAGAATGAACAAGTTCTACAACTCCATCTTTAGTGAGGTTCCTCAGAAAATGATAACGCATATCAATGTGTTTGCTACAACCATACATAACTAGATTTTTGGAGAGTTGGATGAGCTATTATCACACTTCCCTGTGGTGCTACCTTATTGAGAATATCCTATCATCTTCAGAATTCTTCTCATCCAGATTGCTTGGCAAACACAAGTTGCTACTGCCACAAATTCTACTTTTATGGTTGAAAGAGCAACTAAAGTATGCTTTCTAGAAGACCAAGCAACTGCTTCTACACCCATCAAGAAAACATGGCTAAAAGTGTTTCTCCTATTTTCCATATCTTCTACATAATCATTATATATGTACTTTAAGCGCTTCAGCGCTTCATCTCTTGTAGAATATCCCATAATTAATTTAGCCTTTTAGATAACTTAGTGTTCTTTTAGCAACCTTCATATGTAACTCAATCGGTCTTGACATGTATCGACTTATCAAACTCACAACAAATATCATATCAGGTCTAGTGGCAGTGAGATATATGAGATTCCCTACTATTTGTTTGTAAAGTGTCTCATCAATTCTATCTCCATCTTCATCTATGTACATTTTATAGCTTAACACAATAGGACTGTGTACTGCTTTGCTTTCCTCCATTCCAAAACACCCTAGAACTTCTAAGGCATATTTTCTTTGACAAATGTAAATGCCATTAGAATTTTGTAACACTTTTATGCCAAAAACACTCATTCTTCCAAGGTCAGACATGTCAAATTCTCTCATCATTGATCTTTTAAAATTAACCATCATATGTTCATCATCCCCAGTAAAAATAAGGTCATCAACAAAGACACTGACAATAAGAATTTTACCTCCTTTTTCAGACTTAGTAAACAATGTTTGCTCACTGTGGCATCTTTGAAACTCTTCTCTAATTAAATGAGCCACAATACGACTAAATCAAGCTCGTGGAGCTTGTTTTACTCCATACAAAGCTTTATGCAACCTATAAACCATGTGTTCATTCCATTTATGCTCATATCCTCTCGGTTGCTCCACATAAATATCTTCACTTAGTTCACCATGAAGAAATGTTGACTTTACATCAATTTGGTATATTTACCATCCTCTTTGAGCTTCCATTGGAATGTTTTACCGTCTCCATCCTTGCCAGTGTGGTAAAGTCCACACAATGTTGTTGAGAATAACCTTTTGCCACCAGTTGCGCTTTATGCTTATCCATATCTCCAAGTTCATTAAACTTGGTCTGATAAATCCACTTAACTCCTATCTTGTTGGCTCCTAGTGGTAAGTTTTGTTCTTCTTGATTTCCTCTACTTCGACATCCATGGCTAGCCTCCATTTCGAGCTCTTTGTTGCTTCATCAAAACTTAAAGGATCCGATGTCACCATTAATTCCATGTTGACGTCATTTTCTTCTTCAGATAGTCCTTCACCACTAACATAATCATCCATCCGAGCTGGAGCTTATCTAACTCTTTCTCCTTTTGCATTTTGAGCTTCATCATCCAATACATTTGAAGCTAAATCATTTGGAAAGTTTGCATCTTCACCATCTTCTTCACTTTCAATCCCATCAACTTCACTTCCACCATGCTCATCACCCACTTCTAAATCCATCAACACTTGCTTTTTCATAACTTTTTTCTCAGTTCCATGGGTTTTCTTCCTCAAAGATTGCTCTACTTATCACAATCCTTTTTGTAATTGGATCATAAAGTTGATACATGTCAAGACTGACTAAGTTTCATATGAAGGTTGCTAAAAGAACACTAGGGTATCTAAAATATTTAATTAATTAAGGGATATTATATAAGAGGGGAGGGGCCTAAAAAGCATATGACATTCACAGACAGTGATTATGCAGAAGATATGGAAGATAAGAGAAGCACTTCTTGCCACGTTTTCTTGATGGGTGCATGAGTAGTAGCATTTAATTACTCTTTCAACAAATTTCTTAAAGCATTTAAACATGTTAAATGCCTTAGACTTGTCATTCAAAAGAGAAATCCATGCCAATCATCTATAAAGTACAATGAATAACTTTTCTTGCTATTAGAAGAAGGAGAAATTGGGCACAAATGTCTGCATGAATAAGCTGCAATTTTTGTGAAGCTCTTCATGAATTTTTCTTTGGGATATGATCTCTATGGCATTTCCTTGTCATGCAATTTGTACATGTCATAATTGAGGTAGAAAGTTATGGAAATCCTCAAACCATTTCCTTAAATTGTAAGGTTCTTAAACCCTTATGACTTAGGTGACCAAATATGTAATGCAAAAGGCGGGTAGGATCTAAAGTGGTACAATAAAAACATGAGTTCTTCTCTGGTTGAGACTTAACTAACACGATAAATATCTAGTTGACTGTCATTGTTGTTTGAATTATGAATCCCTTTTCAGATGGTAAATTTTGCACCTTCCTCCTTGTATTATGATTGTAAGGCCTTTCTTCTGTAATTGTTTGATGCTCAGAAGATTGTTCTTCAGTTATGGAACAAAAAACACTTGTGTGATCACATGGCTAACTCCATTATGTGTAGTCTCACTTTTCCTTTCCCAACTACATTCCTTTTGGTTTTGTTTCCTAGTTTCAATGTTTGCTTATATGCATCATTAAGTTCACAAAATAAAGCTCTATCCCTACACACATGTGATTTAAGCAGCTTGAATCTAAGAACCAGACATCTTCCCTTTTGGCACCACCGATTTTAACATAGACATCAGAAGCATTTATTCATCTTCATCCAACTCTACATAGTTGTCTTCCTTACCGTTCATTGATAATGGTCAAGCTTGTGACACTTGTAACATTCAACAATTGCTTTGTTGGAAGATTGATGCCCTCTCCCCCTGCCTCTACCTCTGAATGAATTTCTACCGCAAACTCTTCCTCCACCTGTCTCCTCATATGACACCCTGAGGACTTGTTCTTCTACAATTTTCTTATGGAACTTTTGTTCATGAACTATCAATGAAATTTGCAATTCATCGATAAAAATCTCATCTATATTCTTAAACTCCTCAATTGACAAAACTATGTAATTAAATATGTCATTTGAGGATCTAAGAATATTCACCACAATGGTCACATATCTCATTTGTTCTCCATGCACACACATCCGATTTGCAATTGACACAATCCTCGAAAAGTAATCTATAATGGTCTCACCAGTCTTCATCTCCAAGGTTTTGAACTCCTTTCGCAAAGCCTGAAGAATTGTCCGCTTCACTCTTGCATTTCCTTCATACTTCCTCTTCATAGATTCTAAGATGTCCTTAGAAATGTCCTTCTTTAGTATGGTCACCAAAATTATCCTGTCAATTACCAAAAACAAATGGTTATCACCCTCAGGTCTTTTAACTTCATCTCATTAACCCTCTTCTGTTGTGTTTCAGTTACAGTTACTCCAACTTCTAGTTCTGAATAATTAGTCTCCATATAAAGCTCCATTATTCCTTGACCTAAATAAATTCTCCATCAACATACTCTAATGGTCATAGTGACCATCGAAATGAAAAACGATGGTTGGACAAAAATTTCTTCACTTACTATCTCTTTATGATTAGAAGTCATTCAAAATATGCTACATTTCCTTATTAGACTATGAAGACTCTGATACCAAATTGTTATGAACTTAAAAAGTAAGAAAATAAATACTAAATTAAAAACTCATAGAGAAAATTACTTATCTTATTAAACAATAATCATGGCTAATATACAGTTTTACAAAAGCTATCTAGATAAGATACAAAAACAATTAAGCTAAAGAACCTTGTCAATAACTTTCATTCCAGTGTCATTTCCATTTTGTTTAATTAAGGTATTGACCGACTAAATATAAAAGAAGAAATAGAGAAAAGAATATTCATGAACTTCTTCTACAAGTAAAACAGTTGTTTTGAAATTTTCATTTTCATTTTATTTTATTTTATTAAGTTACCAAATATAAACGAAGAAATTGAGAAAAGAATATCCTACATTATACTTCTATAACATGCTGTCAAGTTACTGGTTATTCTGACTATGCTAAATACCGTGGAGAAATCTGGAACGTTCCCGTCCACGCGTGTCAAGCACAGAAAATTCCACGTGTCCCTATGCGTATCACAATGGCGACTTTAACGTTGCGGTAACAAGATATGCGAAGTCTCATGAAGTTTCTTTCGCCCATTCAATTTCCACGCACGCGCACCACGGAGGTTTTTATTTATCAACAACTACCGCTATAAGGTATCACACTGATCCTAATTTACTCCACGCAAGCAAGATCCAATAAGTCCCAAGCAATTTTCTCTCGATTTTCTCACTGTTCGTCGCAACAAGAAAGAAGATGTGGAACCAGCCATTCGGGAAAACGGATTTGGAGAGTGGGGCGCGGCCTCTCTATCCGATGATGCTGGAGAGCCCCGATCTACGGTGGTCCTTCATCCGGAAAGTCTACTCCATCATCGCCATCCAGTTGCTCGTCACCATCGTCATCGGCGCCGTCGTCGTCACTGTCCGCCCAATCGGCGTCTTCTTCGCCACCACCGGCGCCGGATTGGCTCTCTACATCGTTCTCATCTTTGTCCCCTTCATCAGTGCGTCTCCTGATCTAATTGCTTTCGATTCTGTCGCTTGCTTTTCCTTTGATTTCTCTCTGACGCCTTTGCTGTGCTGTTTTTGCATGCAATTGCAGTGTTGTGTCCGCTTTACTACTATTACCAGAAGCATCCCATCAACTACCTACTCCTAGGGGTTTTCACTGTTTCTCTTTCCTTTGTCGTTGGATTGAGTTGCGCCTTTACTAGCGGTACGATTCACAGTCTCGTCTCGTCTTTCTCTTTTTTAATCGTTGTTTTGATTGTAATCGATATTATAACTTGCGTTCCTTAGTGCTGCTTGGTTTCTATTTGGGATTTATTTGACAATGTGTTTATTTCTGGAAGTGATCACAAAATTCCTTTAAGCGTGGTCTGAAGTTATAGCCTTGTGGATGGAAAACATGTGACTAAGGTGGAAAATTTTATTGAAGTTAGTCAGCTGATTTTCTAGTAGAGATTAATAAGCAACAAAGTGGAATTGTTCGAAGTTATAGAAAGTGGTAACGTGGAAACAAATAAGATAGAGTCATAATAGTTCAAAATTCCCACCTACCTTCAGTTTAATCTTGCATCCTCTCCTTATCTCCTGTGAATCAAACACATTATTTGAGTTTGGTCTGCTTGGTTAGTATTTGATGTGCGTGACTCTAATTTGGAACAATGTACAAAAGTAAATTTGCATTTAGGAATTGGAGTGATGTTGGTGTACGTCCATCATCGTGGGTTGTGTGACCCTAAACCATTACGTGTGTACAACGTTTAGGTATTTTTGTGCGGACTGGAAGGATGTTAAGGCCCTGTTAAAACTTATTTCCGTCGTTACATTAGGATTTTGAGTTCAAATCTATAAGTTTAAGACCTAGTCATTTATTTCCTTCCAACCATAAATGACATGGAGTCATAAGATTGGATTTTTCCCTTGCACGGAAACTTCTAATTTACTATAGTATTTCTGCAATGTGAAATAAAACCGCTCTTGTATCTTTTGGCTTCTGCTTAAGTTGCATTCTCAGTGAAAAAAGGCAATTTTAGTTTGTAGTCCTAATTTTTTTATTCCAATGACACTGGATTTTTTATACAGAGAAAGTTATTCTGGAAGCTGTAATACTGACCGCTGTAGTGGTGATTGGTCTGACTCTCTACACATTTTGGGCTGCTAGGAGAGGCCAAGATTTCAACTTTCTTGGCCCCTTCTTGTTTGGTGCTGTGCTAGTTCTTATGGTCTTTGCTCTGATTCAGGTATTTTAATTTTCGAACATAGTTGCTTCATATGTACTATGCGATTGGAATCGTTTTTTGGTTAATCAATGAAACATTTTCTTTTCCTTGCATTTCAGGTTCTGTTTCCATTGGGTAAGCTGTCTGTGATGATCTATGGGTGCTTGGCGGCCCTTATATTTTGTGGGTACATCGTATACGACACAGACAACCTGATTAAGAGATATTCGTATGATGAATTCATTTGGGCTTCGGTCTCCTTGTATCTGGACATCATCAATCTCTTCCTGTCTCTGCTCACTATTTTTAGAGCTGCTGATAATTAGATGATTGTATCATATACTGCTTCCTGTTCCGCCCATTATCTGTTGTCTGTGAGGGATGAGGGTGGGCTCCGAGATAACAAATTTGATCGTATGATTAATAAATCTTTGGGGCTTACTCTTTTCCAAGGTATATTCTGTACAATGGATTATTGTCAATTTGTTCATAAATAGTTTATTAGCAATGAAATTTTGCACTTACCTGTAATTGTTCCCTTTTGTTATCTGTGCTACTTTTTTTCCGGTTATAGTTGTCAATTGTCGATAGGTGGCCTATGCAAACATCATACACGAATTTTTGGAAAAAGTTAAAAAAATTTAACAAACATGGCAATAAATGCGCACACAATCTCCTACCTATTTTATTATTTCATTTAATAAGTTCAATAAATACCATCCATTCACTCATCTGCCGCGTATCTATATTCATTCAATAAGTTTATAATATTTTTTATTCAACAGGTATGCAGTATTGAATAAACAAAAAGACATTAATAAGTTTAAATAAAATTAATTATATATGAATGTAATTAGCGTTGTAAATGGTAAAAACCTGAAGTTAAGCTAAATCCATTTTATTCATCAGTTATATTAATCATTCATAAGTTATATAATCATTCATCAGTTATATAATAACTACATGCATACTTGTGTTGAAGATAGAAAATGCATTTTATAAATTATGATAATTAAAAATTAATATAGTTAAACTTGATATAATTCAAATTAATTAAGAGATAGATGTATGGGTGGATTGAAAAAAAAAGTGAAATATGTATATAAATTGCTAATATTTTGGTTTGTTAAATCACGCGGATAAGGGAAAGGGGATTAAGATTTTAAAACTATTTTGGATTATTTTTTAGACTTCGTTAAAAGTATGTCACTAATTTTGAACGTGGAGAAATTTCTCAATTTCTTTAGTTTTAATTTTTTGGTCTGAGATCGACCAGAACTGAATATAAACACTTGTCTATGGTCTTTAGTCTATAATCCTTAGCAGTAAACGTTACAAAGCCCTTTGAAAACATAACAAGAGGACTTGATATCTGCATTTTAGCCAAAAGGGAGAAAATAAGTAGTTTGTTCATTCTTTAGTTACAAAATCCATAAGTTTCTGTTAATAAAAGTAAAATACAGCTAAATACATAGATGTGGTTTAAACAATGAAGCAGTAGAAAGAAACAGAGTCTTTTGGCAATGTGAGTGTTAGGTGTGCAGCTCAAACCCCATTTAGGTTTTGTCTGCGTGCAACTATGGAAAGAAGTCTAGAAACCCCTTGGGTCCAAATATCATATTCTCTTTGATTTCTACATTCAAACTCCACAATGCCCCTGGCTTCCGTCTTCAATCCAAAATACCTTCTTTCTTCACCCTCATTAAACAGATGCCGTCCTGGCCACGCTGCTAAATTTGTGCACACATCCAACACAACATCTGCAAATATAATTAAAAGCAAAAGTTATGATTTGTTCTTATGGCAGCAAAATAAAGTTAGGTGGTTGATAGCTTGCTAGTATATGCTAGGCTAGTAGATTACTCTTTTTCTTTTTGGTAATAGTTCCTACAACGTGTCTGCTCTTCATTTTCAGCATTACCTGAAATTGTTGCTAGCATTGTGATGAATGGAGACACGTACTCAATTCCATCTGATATGAATTTTTGAAAGAACAAATACCTGGCCTGTTCGATGTATATAAACTGAAACTACTTTCCAGTGAAGATCACCTACAACAATTACCAAAATTGAGTTTAATATTTTTGTAAACAAGAGATAAATTCCATATGGCTAATATATAGATGTGTTGGTTAGTTACTGAAATTACCTTTGCGGGTCCTTTTGAGTAATGCAGTGCCCCTAGCAAGGAGCTCTTGGTTGCAGGAACCCAAAAAATTGTCACTATTCATAATCTCCCCACTATCACTGGTGCTAGAATTACTGTTGTTGCTTTTACCACATATTCCAATAACAGCTCCTTTCTCTAATGGAGTCACTGCATTAATATTCCACACCTCCTTCGATGCTCTTGCTTTCAAGGTTGCTGCCCCACGTAGAGCTGCACATTAAAGGATCACATTCACGTCCTTCAAGTGGCTATAGAAAGAGAGAAAAATACATAACAAGACTATCTCTCGCAACCAATGTGTACAAGTTCCTTCTGGTACTAAGGGATCAATCAACAATGAAACTACAGATCCTAGTATATTCTTTACAGCTGAAGCAACTTATTTAGCCCTTTGGTCAAGTCACTTAACATTATGCAGAGTTCTATGATAGATTTGTTCCGAATTAGTCAGCAGAAATTTCTAAAAGTTCTTAGTATATGATCATTAAACACTTTATAATAACAGTAATAAACTTTGCCTGTGGCAGCTGCAGCTGTAAGTGTTGTGATATCATCATGAGAACGGACATTGACAGCAGAGCTAACCACAGAAGCAAGGTGATCTCTCTCAGCTCCCATTGCTTCAGCGGCCTCTACACACTGAGCAGCAACTAAAGTGGCCGCAGAAGCAACAGACATGGCCATCTTCTCATCCTTGGAAGCCGCAGATGTGGCTGCCGTTGCGGCAGTGACAGCTGCAACTGCAGCTGCTAAGGCAGCAACAGAAATGGCAGCATGAAGTTGAGCATTATGGGTTCTGTTTTCTTCTTTCTTCTTTTCTCTTCTGTCTTTCAACCATCTTCCAACTGTTTTAGGTCCGGAGCAAGGAGTGGCATTGCCTGTAGCACCACTCATGGCTCGCCCACCATTGAATAAGGGGTGAATGGAGTTGTTTGCCCGAAAAAACTGCAGTAGATACATGAAGTCTAGCATCATTATTCTCCATTGTTGGACCAATTTAACACTATAAAATTGTTCCATCTCAAATCCACAGAATGCTTGTTCAATTATTCATGGTTACTTACCTTGCCACTTGAGAGTGTTGGATAAATTGATTTTGAATAAAATTAATTTGATTAAACTTCAACATAAAATTTTCTATAAATGGAAAAAATATCTGAAATTGTTTAAATTCAGAATCAATTATAGACTTACAATCAATTATTTACAACAAAATAAAAATATAAAATTCATTAAAAAATAACATAATTGCTATTTCGGCATGATTACGAAGAATCCAAGTCGACCAAACATGTAATGTTTCATTTCATGGTTCCTGTGATGAAGGTAAGAACATTAGACATATTTCCTGTGCCAACTCTATTCTTTGGTTTCTTTGTAGTAAAAAGGACAAATTGAACTTTTTCTATCTGCCAGGAAAAAATTCCAAAATGAGAAGATTGTTTTGTTTGCGTGACCCTGGAGATAAGGTACACTGGACAGTCAAAATCTTTGTCCTGTTGTGAGACAATCACCTGGCAGGTAAGATAAGTTAACTGGAAGCCATACCAGTAAACAGCAGCGTGCTCATTACCCACTTCAACAGTTCAAAACTCAGCCTGTCTTATCCAAAGTTCAAAACTTTGATTTTTTAAATGAAAAGTCACAACCCCTCCAAAACATTAGGCTCTAGCTCCTTCTTTAGGTGTGATGGGGTGGGTGAAATAAAGTAGAGTTGATCCTAACTCATGGAAAACCCATGAGCACCAAGCACCAAACGCCACCATAAATGTGCAATTTATTGTTGAATAGCTGTGAACATAGTTATTTTTTTCATGCAGCCATGGGAACTAAAATGAGTCATGACTAGCAGGTGAATCAGTTTGGCCCTCAAGCTCCTTTATTTTGTAAATTATTTTTACTGTTTTTCATGGCAGGTGAACACGATAACCCTCCTAAATCCTAATGCAAAGCAAGCTTGACAAAGAATAAATTTTCTACAATTATTTATAAACATGAAAAGAAATTACAAAACAAGTAACGTGACACCTAAAGGCAGATAAAACAAAAATCAAAGCATGCCTTTTAAAAATAATAGAACTTACAAAATTTTCTGTAAGTACACACAATAGAAAGCAATCTTTTCCATATTTAATCAACAAGAGTAATAGCAACGCAAACGCCCCACATGGATATTTTTGAAATCAACTAAACGTGTTTAAAATCTATGTTTAAGGCTAATTTAAAACATATCCAGCATTTCAAAATTAAGTACTGAAATACCTTATTACACAGGTAGCATAGTTTTAGGAAGCAAGATAAAGCAGCATTCAAAAGTGAGATTGGGAAGAGGAGAAAGAACAAAAGGCTTAGAATAGTTACAAAAATATTATTGTACTTGTGAGAAAGTAAGCAGTGGTGTAGCTGAGGGCCCCACCTAGGTGAAAAAGAAAGTGGAAAGGAACAGAGAGATACCTTGACAACATCGTCAAACTCGTCAGAAGGAGAGATTGGTGGACTGTCCGTCCCGGTTAAAGAAGCACCACCATTCAAAGGTTCACTGCTGTGAGATAGTCTACCAGACGTTAATGGAGACACTTCCTGTCTCACACACATCACACATTCAGGCATCTTCAAACCAAAACGGGGTGATACATATAAAGAAAAAACAAAAATAAGCAAAATGAGAAAGACCCTCATGAGAACCAAAAGAAATGAAGTGGCTTTTGTATGAAAGAAAAACAATGTGAGATTGTGAACACCTCTCTAGTTGACTGTGACATAATGCGGTCAAGGACGAGCTGTGAAGTAGCGGAGGAAGCAAAAGAGAACTGGTTGCCACACATGGTTGCTGAGAATTCCTCTGACTTAGCAGAACAGGTTTCTTCGGAAATGGAGTTGGTGACACAAGAGGGTATAATAGGAGGCTTGGAAGGTGTGTAAGAAGAAGGAGGTGGTGGAGGTGCAAGGGCTTTAGAGACCTCAATAGCAGAGGCACTCCATGATCTTGAAAGAAACTCCATTGGTACTCTTGGGCTTTCTGGCAAATGAGTACCAGTTCTGGTTTTGAGGAACTCATTTCGGCCACAATTCATTGTGAACTTGGGTTCCATGTCTGTAGTCTAACAAGTTTGAAGTTTGCAGAGGTGGCTTGGTTTCCTTAAGGGCTGGTATATATAGTGGAATCTTTGAGGAACCAGGAGTGTGTAAGAACATGTCTAATGGTACATTTTCCTTTTGTTCTGAAGTCATTTTCAGTAGGGCTTAATATACACATCAAATTTCAAAATTAGTAAGGCTTAAATGATAAAATTGCTTAAGAACTTCAAAAATAGATCTTTACACTTTGTGGTAGAAAGGTAATAATAATATTTCAATACGTGTTTGGTTCACTTCACGTATCTACATTTATCTAAATTTCACCTTATATTAAAAGCGACAATAAATTATTTCACTAGTCTACATCCTCATACAAGAATTGTTTGTATGCAATGGTTTCTCAATCAACCCCACTCTAATGGTATTTCAAACTAAATAATGTGTTTTTACCTCTAAGAACCACTTAACCAATTTTTTATTGAAATTGCTCTTGTGGTTTGTTAACATTGAAAAAAAAAATAACTTTCCATTAAATGGGATAGATAAAAATAAAAAGGAAAGAATATGTGAATAAAATAAATAAGACATCACTAAAAAAAATCATGAAATAGAAAATTTTAGAGATAAAAAATAATTAGTTGCTTTAGTGACTAAATTAGAAATATTTTAGAGAAACTAAAAAAATTTTGGTTTTTAAATTAGTTTATATTATTGTTAAATAGTTTCTAAATTGATAGTAAAAAAATTGATAGCTAATTAGATATCAATTTAGAAACCATTTAACAATAATAGAAATTAATTTAGAAACCAAAATTTTTGTAGTCTCTAGTCTCTAAATTAGTTAGTATAAGAACTAATTATTTTTTATCTCTAAAATTAGTTTTATTTCATGATTTTCTTGTAGTTTATAATATACATTTTGGAGATATTTAATTTAAGATAAATAAAAAGAAATAGAGATGAGAGAATCCCAAAAAATAGTTAATTAACAAGGTGAATGAGTATGTGTTTTTAGTAAACAATAAATATTAGATCAAAATAAGAGATGTGTCATCTCAACACAAAATAATGCAAAAATCAATCATACAAAAGCCATACAGTACTTATCGTTCATTTGTTGTCACTTTTTAATAGAAATAAATTTGAGTAGGATTTGTTATTTTTCTATTTCTTTTCATCCTATTTCATGTCTAGCGAATAGACTCATTTTATCCTCCTACTTCATCTCATTATCTTTATTTCTTCATCTTCTTTTTGCCACGAAACAAAGTGAAAGAGAATATCAGCTATATTTGTTTATTTCGTGAAGAGAAAATGACAAAAAAAAGTTGTTTTTCAGAATTAAGCATTAATTTTCTTCTGTTCAAATTAAAAAAATTCTCAACTCAGACATTTTACGATGATAATGCCAATTTCCTGCGGAGTGAGGATTGGTCATGTGAAGAAGTACTTTGCTGTGAAATTCATACTGGAAATAAAGTACTGTGTATCTGCTTTGTGTTCGATATGAGAGACTAGGGCGTAGGGAGAATTGGGTGACAATTGTCATTTTAACACAATCTTCATAGCTCCTCTCGCAGATTCTAACATTATTAAATTGATATCACGAAGAGTAGCCACTGAAGATCATATAATTTTAAAAATCAGTGTTGAACATATAGTTGAGCTATAATTAGTGACTCATTCACCTATCATTACGAAGCAATAATTACGAATAATGTTCACCATCATTCATGATTTAACTATAACAATTCACGTGACAATAGTGGTGGACCAGGCTTATAATATTAAATTATTAATACATCATTACAAATTAAGGACAAAGGAATCTAGTCGAATGCTGCATATACCCCTTTTCCCAAAGGACTAAACACGAAAAAATACTGGCTAATGGGCTAGTGTCTAGAAGGAACTTAACTATGAACAAGACAAAAAGAAAAAGCACTTGAATAGGGGCAAGTTCTGGTAAGGTAATAATAGCGTTAATAAAATTTGGAATCTTGTTTACGTACAAATCGTATCACTTAAGGGAATAGGAACTGTTGCACCATTAAAAAATTATTAACAAGGACCAACAAAGCGAATTCCCAAAGCAGTACTATACACATGAATTGATATACATTGCATATGGTCATTGCAATCAATGTTTTTATCAGTGATATAGGGAAGATTTGACCAATGCAGCAAAGAGACAACATCAATTTCATTCTTTGTTTGAGAGGGAAGTAGTTTCCCACTTTACTTTCAGAACAAATTGAAATTCTGTAGCCAGATCCAGTTCCCACAAAATTAAAAATCTTGAAATCTAGTAAGAAAAGGAGAAATGAGATTAAATTATGCCCGTTACTAGCCAATTTGATGAGTTTATAATAGGACCATTGTAAGAGGGGAGTGTCGGGCTATACAGTAGACAATGTCTTTCCTTCTTGTCGTAGGATTTGGTGACGTCCATGGCCGACAGGTTAAGAAGTCCAAACCAGTTTTAGCAGAAACATTTTTTTTTCCAGCGTTGAGTTGGACAAAAAAGCTGTGTTCTAGAAGAGGACCTGTGTTAAATTGCGCGTGCATATAGAGACGTCATCACTCATAAGCTGCTGTTTTCTTTACTTTTCGGCCACGGGCATGAACACGATCTCAATCCCCCCTCTCATAATTCTCTGAACAAAGGGAAAAAAAAGGGCTCTGAGAAACAGCCTTAGCTTTTTGGTTTCGGAGCATTTTGTTTCATAACTGACAAAAGGTGGAAATGTTGTTCCTTTTGCCTCGAATTCTCAATGACGATTGTTCCCCTTGAATTCCAATTGCATTCAAATGTGCTTACAGGTTATTTTCAGAAAATTATTCCTACCCACATTTGCTTTTTCAAGTCAACTTTGGTTACCCTTCAGGACCACTACCAATGAAAAAGCAAGACCTACGGAAGTGGCTACTTCGTTGTACTAACGGATGCATAGATAGGCTTCCTTTTTTTTTCTTTCCGCCTCGTCTTAAAAGAAAATCACAAGTGTAACTTTTTTCTTTTCTTTACCAGAGGACCTCTTGATGTAGAGCAGCCACATATTCACATTTGTTTCCAGGCCAATTATACATCCATATATCATTATATGTGCGTGTAACGTTACTCTAGTGAATGTGTGCAGGTTTTTGGTTTAAGCCAAAGTTATGGAACCAATGAAAGCTAAAGACCGATAAGAGAACCTTCCCTGGCAGATATTTCCTGACATAATGTGATAAGGCCGAAAGAGTGAAGCCATTGTTAAATGCATGTCCATTCTTTATCGGCTAGCAGCTGCAAGATAAAGCAATCTTTCAGTTGCATGATCAGGTCATCTTTTTCAGCCGTTTTCTTTTCTTTTTCTTTTATAATTCCTATATTGAGTCCAGGATTAGGTACAAAATTTAGCATGGCACATGCAGGTGATTTGAATCAACATAATCTAAGTTATATAAAGAACAGGGGGAGAGGAATAGACAAAAAGGTAGAATAATGTAGAGGAGTATTTGTTTCTTCTTTTAGGTCTTTTGTTTTTTTATTTATGTTCACTGCTTTATTCTCAGTTTTAGAATATCAGTTTAGAAATCAGTAAAAGCCTTCCCTGTTTAAATCTTATAAAACAAATACAAAGTAACAATTTTTATAATTTATAAAATTAAAAATAAGAAATGCAAAACAAAAAGGCATTTTCTCAAGACTAGCAGGCCAAATTTCTCCATTGTTGAGCAGCTCCCGCAAACATATTACTTTCTACTAAATGAAATGTAGTCCTGCACAGTCTATCTTTTTAGCAAGAATTTGACTGTTCCAAAAAAAAGGTACCGTAATACATAATGAGTGAGGTTTAGCTTATCAATCTCTATCTTTGAAACAGGACTTACCAGAGTCTGGTACCTATTTGATTGCAAACCGCTACCACCATAATACATAATGAGTGAGGTTTAACCTATCAATCTCTATCTTTGACACAGGATATTCTTTGAAACAGGACTAACCATAGTCTGGTCACCTATTTGATTGCAAACCGCTACCACCATAATACTGCTTTGTTGTTTCACGTGAGAACTCGGCAAAAGTCATACCTTCCTTCAACCGTGACGAAAGAGGGGGAACTATTTTGTTAATTTCTTGAGTCAGATTATCATTATCCTGTCCAGACTGCCGTTGCTCCTCATCCGAAGCCACTAAACACTGACCATGGAACCCATTGAAGGAGGAATTTGCATGAGGATAATCGGAGATAGAGAATGTTTTAGTCCATGCAGGCAGCAGAAACACAACAAAAGTTTCTCTGCTCAAATTTTGAAACTTGGAAGGTCTATGAACAGAGTGCAGGGTCGCACGAAGCTTTCCCTTTGAGATTAAATCAGCAGCTTCCCCAACTTGAATGATAAAACTTTCTGGAGGGGCCTTCACCATGATGGCCCTTTTCCTATTAGGATCATATATCTGCAAGCATGTATGCCCAGTTGGCGATTGACATTCATCAAAACAAGATGAGGGAAATGGATTTTCCGTTTTGCTTGCCTCTGAATAAGATGGCAGAATAAACATTGGAGACGTTAGAACAGTGAATATACCATAATCATAATGCCACTGCTGCCACAAATTTGAATGAATTCCACCCGGATTCACATCACAGGCAATTGAATTCAACTCTGACCCTTCCAATGGTTTCACATTACCAGCACGTCTCTTGCTTGTTGTTCTGCTCCTTTCATGTTTTTTAAGGAGAAGAGCATCTAAATGCGAATGATAATGAATGAGTCTCCCTTTAGCCCCACGTGAATCCAATAAACTCAGCTCCAACTCATTGCCACCAATAGCCTTGTCACATATTCGAGCAAGGCAAAGCCCAAGCTCCATCATGCAAAACCCTAGCTCTTGGAAATAACTTCCAAGATTCTCGAATTCAGTACCACAGCAGTCGCTAACTGTTTTTTCAACAAGTGGAGATTTGGCATATTTCAGTTGCATGGCAAAGGAGGACACACTCCTATCAGGATTTAGCAGAGGAACGTCACCACCTAAGTTATGCTCCTAGGAAGAAAGCACGCAATGCAAGCACAATGAGCATCCCTACAAAACTGAATTGTTTTAAACCTAAACCCTAGGTTGATGTTTATGTGCAATAATGAATCAGAATCAGAATCAGAACATTCCACTGAGAAATCACATATACACAAGAGGTAGAATTACCTTGAGAACGATTTTTCGGGTTTCGCGGGGGAGAAGAGCGAGGCTCCGAGCTAGAGGTAGAAGGTGTGAGCGGAGGTTGGATGCGTTGGGGACGCCGGTGATGGCGAGGAGGCCTGGCCCAGTAGGCCCTAGAGCTTCCATTATGGAATCCACTGTGGATGAAGTTGATGGCGAACATAAGTCTGAGTATTCAAGCACGCAGAGATCTATCGTATTTGCTTCCTCCATCTCCATTTCTTGCAGTTGCAGAGACAGAAAGAGAGTATCGACGCTTGCAAGGACGACGGTGATACTATGGGCTTAGGCTCCAGTGTAAATTTGTATTGGGCTTTTCACCATTTCAACTCGAACTTTTACTTCCTGCACCCATTTTTAAAACGTTTTGCCCTTTCTGATTTATAATTCCTTCAACCTCCCAAAAGCTTCATTGCTGTGCTGTCCTCCATTGTAACCCAAATTGCTTTGGACATTGTATTGGACAAAGGTGTGTAAGGGTTGAAGGTAGCTAACTCCTTTGAGTAAGCATTTTGTATTTTTTTTTTCAATGCTATTTAGAAATCTTTAATATTAAAATTTTAATTTATGAATTGTAAAATATATTGATTAATGTAGAAGTATATTTTTCTTCTCGATTAAAAATTTGAAGTGTATTTTTCTTTCAAATTGTATAATCTAAAATCTAAAAGTTGTTCTTTAACTCCTGAATTACATGTTCCATAAATAAATTGGAATATTTATTGTTTGGTAGAAATGATTATGATCTAGAAATTTGTAATAATAATAATAATTATATTTAGTACAAATAGAAGATCAAATTTGGATTAAAATATTGGATGAAATTTATATATTAATTAATATTGATAAAACTCTTAACATTACAAAATGTGAATTGTAGTTCCATGTATGAGGTAAGTAAAATATTTTATAATTTGTACTGAAAATGTGATAAGCGATGCATCATGATGTTGTAATATATTTGTTTATGCGTTTGGTACATAGGATGACCTACTTGAATGAGTTCGTGAGATAGTATTTAAGTTTAGATTTGTCATTGTCATACTAAAGTCAAATACAACAAATGTTCAAAAAGAAAAGAAAACATGTATATTGTTAGGTTCAAACATATTGTAACCGGAAAAAAGAAAATATGATTTTTCATTTAAATTGCAAGGTCAACAAGCAATGGTGAAAGATGGATTGTGAAGTTACTATATGAATATCATAATCATAAGCTGACAGATACATTAATAGGTCATCCACATGCTTACATATTATAAGCTAATGAGCAGTTTGTGTTTGTTAATATGACTTAAAGTTTAGTGAAGTTCCCAAGAGAATGTTACAACTATTAAACAAGTGTATTAAGGTATGAGTATTGAATATCACAAAAAGGATAAAAAAAATGAAATGCAAAATTGATTATATTGTTAGACTTAAATATGTTTAATAAGATCTCAAGAGTTGTAATATATATTTTGTGGACATACTTGATTCATTGAAATTATTAAATGCATTTGGCATTGTGTTGTTGATAGGTAACACATATAAAACCAAAAGGTATATATTGCCTTTATTTGACATTGTTGGTGTGACTTCCAAAGGGTTGACTTTCTTTATGGATTTTAGGGTGAATGCCTTCCCCCAAGTCCTTTTTATTGATAAAATTATTGTTTTACTAAATGAAAAGCTCGTAACTTGGTGATCAACAAAGTGTAGCCACATTCATCAATTGGACATTTGTTTCCCCCTTCCAATGTAGACAGTTAAGGGATGGTCTACAGTACCATACTGGCGCAACACACTCTGGAAAATGAAGATGTATGTAAGTCCCTAAGTGAATGTATCCAGATAACAATGAGATCCACTTAAATGGTTTTTTTGGTGCAATGAGGTCAAACCATCAAACTAGGACCTCACAACTCCAAGTGTAAAAATAGTTTGGCCTACCATATATCTCCCAACATGAGGATGGTCCTTGACATAAGTTAAATTAAAATCCATGAGACCAATGTTGGGGAAATGTTCATATATCCATAGGATGAGAATTAGGCTGGGAAAAATATTTACCTTGGCTCTCGATTTTGGCTTAGACTGGGAAAAGAGTTCATTTTTTATAAAAAGAAGGCAAAATCTCTCTTTCATTCACACTCGTAACTTATACCATGTAGTGTTGACCAACATGCTACCACTTATTAGCTTTTTTTAGATTTGGCTCCATCAGACCAACATATTGTTCAAATTATATAGTAACAAGTTTGACTTTTGTAACGTTTTTATGTTATAAACATTAAAAAATTGAGCTACCTTAACTTTCATTCAAAATTTATATTTTTATACAAAATAGTGAAAGAAAACGCGTCAAATAAATCGACAAAACTTGGAGTGAAATGAAATAATTTTTTGTATGTGAAATGACTTCAAAGAAGGCGATAAGATTGTTTTTGAAGGAGATCTTAACATACCAAATAATGAAATTCGAGTTATTAGCCTTTTAGTATGGATCCTTTTTTTACATTATTGTTTATTATTACTTACTTTCCTTAAAATTTGTATCAGTTTGTGATACTTAAACAATTTATTTATTTATTTATGTGTATTATTTATGTTTATGCATTGTTTATATTAATTTTAGTATGTTTAGTTTTTTTTTATTTGTTCGTATATACTGATTTTTATTTCTTATATATTAATATTTGCTTTGTAATTTATTTATTTATTAATAGATTAATAATACTTCATAAATAATTAATATCTTGCATTCCTTTCCTATGTATCGGACGGGTTGAAAACCTAGTTCAAGTACAATTTAGGGTTGTTATTACCTTAAAATTTAGAAATCTTTATATTTAATTTGATAAATCTTTCTTGTTGGATGGATTTTTCTCCTTGTCTTCTTCATATAAACATATGAAATTCATTTTCAACATATGATCATTTACGTCCATTTGTTCTCCTTTTATTCTTTGTCTTGTGTCACCAATGAAAAACGGGTCAATTGTGTTGCAACTTTTACATCTAATATGTATGTACACAACATACAAAAAGTGCGATGTCTTTTTTGTAAATAAAATGACATTTTATGCCGATGTCATAGACTCCGACCTAAAACTTAGTTTAAACAACACAAGACTCTCCTTCCTCACAGTTTCTTTCTCGTGATTCTTTGGCTTCCTCAACAGTGACAAGGACATTTTTGCACATATTGGTAACCCTAAGTGTGTTCATATTCCTTCTTTATTGTCATCTGAGGCGGTGAACATTTCTCTATAATTGGATTTAAACTTTTGTGGGTGAACATTTGTCATTTAGATTAGTGCTCTATATCTCTATTTCATTATTCAAATTAAAATCATGGTTGTTTTTGTGGATCTCAATCACGAATATATTATATTTAGGACGCCTTGCATGAGATGAAGATGTAGTTTGAAAAAAAATTAAATCACATTTGACCGTCTTTGAAGAAAGATTTTAATGAGAAGTTAGAATCTTTTACTCTTTCACAACAACATACTCAAGAAACAACCTATGCTTGAAGTTGTTCGAGTGAAAACTAAAAGGATTTGTGTTGTTGCAGATTCCTCCTTAACCAATTATACTCACACTGATGTACCAAACTAGTGTGAGTTATATGTTGAAGATAACCCCACGTCTAGTGGTAATTGATCAAGAAATAGAGATTAAGCATCATAATGTTCATAATCTCATAAGAAATAGTTAATGATTGATTAAGGTTGAGATGTTAAGTGTATGTTGAAGATAACCCCACGTCTAGTGGTAGTTGATCGAGAAATAGATATTAAACATCATAATGTTCCTAATCTCATAAGAAATAGTTAGTGATTGATGAAGGTGGAGATGTCAAGTGTCTTTATCCAATACATTAATTTATTAAATATTGTTATACCTGTTTTTTTTTATAAAAAAAAAATAGTGTACTAATAGACAACGTAATTGAAAATGAATGAGATTTATTTTTCCAAAAAAATAAATATACAGTTAATTTTTTCAGTGGTATTTGTACTTATTATTTTCATCATGAAGTCAATTTAAATAATAAAAACTATTTTAAATTAAATAAATTGTTATTTTTCTAGAAATCAGATTTTTAAAAGATATTTTTATTCCTATTATAAGTTTTATATGAATAATATTATCAGACTTGTTTAAGTTATTTAAGCTCGTTAGATTTACTGAGGTGATAATGCATCATTGAATGAGAATATTGGATTCTAAAAAATCACTTACAGTAAAAGGTTGTTTGTCTCAATTTCACATAAACAATTCTGAAACACATTTCCAAAGAAAACAGTTAACATCTTGCTTTGACGTAGTTTAAGAAAGTCTTTTTCTACAGACTACATGCGCAATTGCTTCGGAGACGTCTCAGAATGCCAATGGTGCCATGAACAGTAAGAATAAGAACAATATCCCATTATATAGAAGCTAAGCTACTCTTCACTTTATAACATATAGTTCTACGTTAGATTATACTCATGTTAATCATCACAAGAGTGCGTCAGAAATCCTTGGACAACTACAGTATCTCTAAACCTTGGTCAACAAGCTGTTTCCCTTGGAGAAATCTCAGGCCCGAATGGCTTCAACGACACCCGAGAGCTCTTCAAACCTCTGCTGTTGTAGGAGCGGTGCACTGCACTAATAGCACTCCTTGTTTTGATCCACTACTGATAAAGTTAACTTCAAACTAGTTGTGCTAGTGCTGCAGAGTGCAGCATATCAGAAAATGAGAATGATGTCAACTACAATAAGATTAGAAGCTGAGCTACTGATCAAATTTACACTATTGTTAACTATCTAAAAGAGCATCAAGAAACCTTAGGCAACAGTTTCTTTGAAGCTCTTAGCCAACCAAATCGCTGTCTCTCTTGGGGAAACCTTCTCAGGACCGAATGGCTTCAACAACACTCCAAGCTCTTCAAACCTCTGTTGCTGTAGGAGCCGAGCAGAGAACTCAAGCAAACCCTCCAATGCCTCTGCACGTTGCTGGTAAGACGAGGGGTCAAACCTGCGTTGGCAAGACTCGGCAGAGAAGAGACTTGAAACAGCATGCTCAGAGCATTCATTGCCATGTGAAACTGGAGCAGCACCCTTTGGGGATTGTACACTTGAAGGGACACTGACTTTGTCCACAACTTGGATTGTGCACTTGTCTTTCGTGAGTAAGCAGTCGGCACTCTTTGGGGAACCAGAAGAACACTGAGCCGAATTTGATGAAGTTCCACAAACAGGAAAGAGAGAATCCTGACAAGAGGCTAGAGGGAATTCGGCAATCTTGTCAATTCGCGGTGCATTGACAGAAACATCAGGAGAGTCCATGCCCCGGAGAAGACCAACATTAGCTCTATATGGGGTGGTCATACACATGGTTTTGGTAGGGAGTGGAAGAGAAGCTCTGCGAGATGGTGGTGTAAATTTAACACCTGGAGTAGAAGATGCTGGAAGCTGAAATGATAACAAGCAAACAAATAAAATGACATACACCCAGGAAAATAACACTAATTCATCATGTCACGAGACTTGACATTGATAGGGTGTACCTTAATGCATGAACACAAGCATGCATGCACGCTGAACCTAAATGCATAATACATGATTTCATATGACATGATTCAAATGCTAGTTCAGGTTGAGAAGTTAAGTTAATTGTCTCGGTACAGTCAATGTCAAATTATTTTTCTCTTTAAATTTCTTCTGTCATCAAAATATACGGAGGTATTGAAAAGTGGTGAACTTGAACTTACTAAATCACGCTTGGAACCTGTATGAGATGCCTTTGATGGTATTGTCTGCCTTCGGGGAGTGGCATATTCCTTAGCTGTTCTGAATCTTGGCATCCTATCAACAGTTGAGGACTTTGTGTCTTTTGACTTGTTACAATTGCATTCTTCACGCACACAACCAACAGAGAGCTCATAGTGTTTCTCTTTTGAACAAGAGAAACCTTGACCTCTTTGAGTAGAACACACAGAACCTACTTCAGTTCCAGATATACTAGGATTCAATGCCCTGTCATTGCTGAATGACAATCTTTTGCCTCTACCAGAAAGTGTAGAAACAGAATCTGGCTCAACAAACTGAGTCCTTCTTACATAGTTTGAATCAGACCATTGGAATGGATAAGTACTTCTTCTAGGGTTATTTAATTTCAAGTGAATTTTAAGAATGTAAGGCTGAAGATGCGGATGATTTAGTAACTCTGCAGCCTGCCAAAAAAATTGCACTTCAGTAGTGTTGAATAAATCCACCAAAATGACGTTAAACTGAACAGAAATCAACTAATTATAACCACTGCATCCAAAAGTATGCTCAAAATGGAAACCACATAAATGGTTCTATAAGAAGCCCCCTTGACATACGCGTTATGCAGTAAAGTAAAATAAACAATCCATACATTTTTTCACGTCACATTACACATTCCACAAGCAAAGCCTCGGGTAACTAACTTAACTAGATAATGGTTCACACAATATACAAGAATAGATTCTGGGAAAAGACAACTAAGGGATCAATCACAAAGAATCTATTCCGCTTATACAATATAAGTTAAAAGATAAAAGTCAAAATCATAACTAAAAAATTTGCAAAAATAAAAACTAAAAATTTGAGACCAGAGAATCCACATCTACATATGAACTTTCTGCTGTGATGACATCTGGCTTGTATTTATGATTCAAAGACAATGACATGTACAATCAATTATGTCAGCACACCATTATTTTATAAACTCGTTTTCATTAATCAATTCACATCTTGACAAAAAACAACGAAATAAGCTACAAAAAGCATACACTAGGCCGAAGCTCTGGATTCTTCCGCAGCATACTCTTAACGAGCCCCCGACTGAAAGAAGAAACAGACATATTATCACAATAAGTTGCATAGATCATATCACTTAATGGTGACATGGAGCCAATGAAATGAGCAGCAAAAGTGAAAAATAATTGTATTAAGATCAACTGTTTGGATCAATAGAAATATCCAAAATCTGGGAGCTGCTAATATCAAGAATTGAAGCACATACTCAGTTTGACAGGATTGAAATAATAGTAATTCCTAAATCAGTCAAGAGACTTTTGTCAATTGAAAAACTCTTTTAAAATTTAAACACAGGAAACACTCTCTTCATAATCTGTTTAGGGTTTGTGGAGATCAAACTCAAAGAAGCAAGGGTCAATCTAATCAAACTGCTAATGGAGATCATTTCTATCTCATCTCTCTGTTTTTACTTCTTTTAATATTTTTCACTAAATCCAGGGTTGAGGAAAGAGAAAACTCTATACGATTATTACGTGATTTGATTTGTTACATCTTAATTCATGATTTTATCATTCAATTGAGTCAATTCTTCAGTTCTTAATGCCATTTTTGAACTGGTCCCTTAGGAATGGAAATTAAACACGATCTCTCAAATGGAAGATTGGTTATTGCATTTGATCTTGAGGAATTTGACCATAGTGGTTGAAAACCTAGGAATAAGACTTAATAATTGTGTAATATCATAAACATGCTACATGCTTGTTTGGGTTAGGAACATCTAAGAAACTAAGGTTCTCAGTGGGCACAAAGGATAAATGCCAAGGAATTGAATTTGGTCTAGAGTAGTGACTTTTATGTCAAATAGATTATAATCACTTAAATTGAGAGACAAATCAAATTCCTTGAAGAATAGAGAGGAATCTAACCCTCATCGAGGGCAATCAATATTGTTACATTGGTTGTGAATTGTAACCTGCATCTTATTTGTTCTGTTTTTGTATTCTTATTCTCTTTTCTCTTTTTTTCTGGATTATCAATTCAAATATATATAAACTTTTGTGGTTTGGCACTTAGATCTAATCCTAAAGGGAATGATACTTTATATTTTACTAATCAATAACAGTCAATACACTTGCTATTGTTTCCCTGTAAACGGATAAAGAGACTAAAGAAATAAAGATTACTAGGAAATAGAAGACTTACAAAGAACCAGAATACACTGTTGGTAGTGGAGCCACTAATGACTTGTTTATTTTGTTAATCAGTGCTTGCATATCCTGCTCAAATAAAAGACAAAAAAGAAAGAACTGATTTCACGTTGTCTTCCACAATGTAATAGTTCATACACCACCATGGAAACTCATGATGCAATATATTGTTTCAAGTTTCAAATTAATTTGTAATCCCGTCAAATTTCCCTTAGGCATTGTTTGGTTTAAAGGATCAATGAAGATGGAATTAAGGTGGGGTGTTTGGTAGGGGATGAAGTGAAGAAAAATAATTTTAAAAAATGGTGGAACTATTTTTCACATACTTCTACTCATCTCTCTCCGAATCTTTTCTTTATTTCTTTTCAACCAAACACCTTTAATTCTCAATTTATTTCTCACCTATTCCCACTCTATCAACTTATTTTCATCCATCCTACTTCTCTACCCTCTACCAAGTAGGGCATTATCATAAAAAGTTTTGCCAATAACGTATCATTAAGAAACAGCCAGCAAAAGAGAGAAACTTACAAGAGCTTTAAAAGCTGGTTTGTGAGCAGCCATTTCATACACACAACATCCTAACAATTATTTTAAAATGCAACAAACGTCAATTGCAAATGAAAGTACACTTGAAGATGAGAAAGGAAAGAGAAATTAAGTCTAGGTGATCTCACGAGTAAAAAAATAAATCTATCTCACCCAAAGACCAGATATCTGATTTAGAGCCATAGGGTATATCAGCAAGAAGTTCGGGGCACATATAACTTGGAGTCCCGACAACCTAAGTTTAGAGCAAGAACACACCTAAGATATCAGGTGAGATTAATTAAAAAAATAGGTTGGCTGTAACACTCACCGAGGATGCAAGATCATCACATGTCAACATTTTAGCTAGACCGAAGTCACCTGCATCCACATACACAAAATGTTCAGTTCAGAGTCCAAACACATTCATGAAGTGTAAGTGCAGTTTGAGAACCAAATGAAGAAAGCCATTACCTAGACGTATATCTTGATCTTTTGTCAAGAATATATTTGAACACTGAAAACGACATGGATAAAAGGTCATATAAAGTGGATCCTCAAAGATTTCAGATACTCAGCAACATAACATCTTTGGTAAATGAACTAAGAGAAATCATTCACCTTGACATCACGATGAAGAATATGATTTGCATGCAAGTAATCTAGTGCCATCAGCAGTTGAACCAGCCACTTACAGAGCCTCTGTACACAAAAGATTTATAGATATTAACTAGTTAAATTCCATACACTCTCACATAGGAGTTGAAATTATTCATGTCAGGCTAAAAAGTAAATGGCTGTTAGGACAATCAACCTCTTCAGGAAAATGTACGCCATTGGCTTTTTTAATAGCTTCAGTCCTGCAAAGAAATTACAGTAGGGAAACTTACTTCTCAACTAAAAGATAAAATGTACTCGTATATGTTCTGAGTTACACAAATATTTAAACTTAATGCAAATCATGACTTACATATCTCCTCCTTCACAATAGCCAATGACGATACATACAAAACAACCCTGGAAGTGCAGGCACCAGTTTCAATTAGTTCACAGTTAACCCACTGATTTAAATTTATCTTACTTTTCCCACCCAAAACTTAAAATTCGTGTTTCTCCTCAGCTATGTTTCCAAACAACCCAGAACTTATGCTTTAGCTTACGAATCCACTTTTTAATTAAAGGGACAAATTAAAAGAAAGAACTAGTTTTTACAAGTGACTAGCAATGGAAAATGAAAAGGCAAGTTATTTAGCTGTATGTTAAATGCAAAACAAAGTGACAAGGAGCACTAAGTCAAGTTCTCCATTACAAAATTGACCAAGAATTAAAACTCGTAATTTGTATTATAAAAAAGAGGTTTCACTATCAAGGTCATCAATACTCCGATAAAAATTCAGCATTTATAAAGAAATAAAACATCATTAAACTTTTCGAGTTCAAAATTAGTCATGTCTCTCAAACATAAACCAGAATTTATACTCCTGCAACTCTTAGTAATTAAAATAAACAAAAACAAAACAGAATAAGAAAAGACAACAAAATTTAAAAAGTTCTAATTTTTTATGTTTTTTTTCTTCTTTAAGGCTAACCTTTTCTACCCAGGAATCTTTATACTCCACGATAAATGGGTTTCGAACTTTAGAGATAAGCTCCATCTGCAAATTAACAAGGAAGAATAAACAGGGCATCTAAGAATCTTCAGCAATAGAAAAAACAAGACAAAGTAAGTATCCCGCTCCACATTATAAAACAAAAAAAACCATCAAATAGAAACAAATGTACACTAAATATTACATAAAAAACCACATGCAACAGTAAATAACAAAAAACATAAACCCTAGACAAACATCAACTTCAGAAGCTGCAGAAAAAATATATTCTTTTAAAAATGGTGGTGTTAGTACAACCTCCTGGTGAGCAGATCTGCGTATTCTGTCCGTCTGGCGAGCAAGCCGGATCTTCTTAAGAACATACCTAATTTTATACAAAAAAATAAAAAATAAAAAAGTGTAAAATGATGTTATTCATGAGGGTGAATATAAGCAAAAGGGTCACCTCTTGTTTTCGTGCCTGTGTCTGACAAGTAGAGCAGAAGCAAAGGAGCCTCTTCCAATCTGTTCTAGAATTTCATACTGTTCCATTTTCAGTGCTTCACTTCAACATAGATAGAGAGTACAGAAAGAAGAGAAAGAGAGGAAGTAGAAGAAGAAGAAGAAAATATAGTAAGAGAAGTAAAGTAAAAGTGTATATAAGCGTGGTGTGGTTGAAGAGAGCGTTAGAAGCTTACCTTGCCCGTGCTCTTATTGTATTTATTTTATTCATCTGTTTCCTGTTGAGTCATTTTCCCAGAATAAGCTTTTAGACTTTGACCCCATTCTTCTTCTTCTCTTTCTATTTGAATTAAAAAAAATTCAGCTTTCCTTTTCAGTTTCTCTTACTTCAAATTCTTTTCTTTTTCCTTTGCCGCTCTCCATAATCAATTGATTTAAAATAAAAGCATAGAATATTTACGCGGGTTGGTGGGTCAGGAATCAGAATTTGGTGGGTCAGGAATCAGAGTTTGCATTGCTCCTACAAAATCCAAACCATAGCCAACACCGTACCACCATTATTTGTTTCATTAACTATTCACCACTTCATGTCTTTCTATTTGGACTTTTGACTATTTTTCTTTTCACAAAATAATTGTTTTTTCCAAAATCTTTTTTGCTTAATTAATGCCAAATATTATCAGATAAGCAAGTTGTTTGGGAGTATAAAGCCCTTCTGCTGGTTTCTATTTCGAGCATGAATTCAAAAACAACAACTTCAACGGAGTCTTCATGTAGATTCACGAATCACCAGTTTTTTTGTTTCAAACAAATTTTAATTACAGATTTAGTTTTTTAATTCTCAAATACTAGTTCCTATCTATTTTTTTTATATGATGTTGGTTTTGGCTTATATGATATCTGTTTTTTAATCAGAATTTTATGGAGAAGAGAATGAAAAAAAATATCTGTCAACAATAAATATTTTTTCCCTGAAAAGTGAAAAGATATAGAAGGAAGTTAATTCGTCATGTATTATTTTTTAATTTACCTGCACTATTTTTTATATTTCATTATTTTAAGATTTTTTAATATTAAAAAATAATATTTTTATTTATTTATAAAGATATGATTTATTTTCCAATTTTATATAGTACATGTTTATATTAATATATTTTTATTGTATATTTTTGTGTATAATTATTATGTTACTTGTTGACTGGAACTGTAATATAATGTTTTTCATAAGTTTCAGTTTATTCAATTCATCCTATTTTAATTGTTTATAATTATATATATATATATATATATATATATATCATAGTATTATTATTTTACTACCATACAAATTAACTAGAATAAAAATGTTCCAATTAAACTACTGCCCTTAAATTCATGTTGTGTAAGCAACTATATTAAATGAACGAAGAAATAATTTTGTTATCTACTCTGTTTCTCTTCTATATATTCTAATTGATAAATTGTATTTATTTTCTATATAATTTAGACATATATATTTATTGTTTTTTAGTAAAATGATAGTAACGACGTCTCAAATTTTTAAATAACATTCATCACTTTGTTTTGAATAAATAACATTAATCATGCTTGCGTTTTTAATAAAATAAACTCATTTATCTTATTTTATTTAAAATTAATATATTGACTAAAATTTAAATAAAAATATGAAAATAAAAAGTTTTAAAATATAAAAAATTAAAGAAATATATATAAAAAAATTAAAGAATTTAATTCTAGGAAAACTATTCTCATATTTTTTTTAAGGTATGGAAAATATGCGTTTGATGTCTATTGTATGAGAAAAACATGCAAGTAAAATTATAATATCAATTGCATTAAGAGCGGTTAATATCAATTGAGTTCATAAGTGATAATTGGTAGAGTTTAGAAAAGGAGAAACCAGTGTTGTTGCTAGATTCTCATCTGGATAATTATTTGATTTTCATTCATGAGAGAAGAGTAGGGAAAAGAAAAACAACATAATTGTAACTTAGCATTTCTCTACTACCACAACAAAGAAGGCAACAGGGGGTGGAAGAAAGAAAAATGAGAGTAATCAATGCAAACTCTATATTTTATTATGAGATTGAGAGGAATATATATATATACAAAGTTGATCACGGAAAAAGTAAAAAAAAAAAAAAAAAAACTAAGATAAGATATCTATAAAAAAAAACAAGAAGTCTCTAAAAGTATTGAAAATATTGTTTTAGAAAAAAGGTATATAAAGATAATTTTATTGTGAAAGAATGATAGGAGTTTATTCAAATTTTGAACATCCATCTTTAATTTTACAATGATGTGCTATTATTATTGTTAAAATTCTTAGTTTGTGTAATTTATTAATTGTTGACTAATTTTTTACATTAGATTTTAAAAACTGTAGTGATGTTTTTATTTCACTTTTTAAAGTACTAAATTTTAGCAAATAAGTTACTAAAACTATAAATCACTTTCTGGCTATTTATAGCGGTAATAAAAGTCAAAACAATTTATTAACCTGAAAATGAAATTTGTAGTATTCATTGAATGCATTTTACCTTTTTATCAGTCATTAGTTGTTTATGACGTTTTGACGAAATAACTATTTAAATTTTGCCGGGAAACATTTTATGTGCACGTGAAGCTGAAAATTATTTTAATTGTGAGAATTGCTATTTGTAACAATTATTTTATGCCTATACTCAGCCGCTGCGAAGCTTGTTTTATTGTTGTGATTTTAATCTATTATTGTGTGGCTTTGGAAAAAACTAACGTATATCAAAATAGTAACTACATTGAGATGTAAGAAACATTGATTTAATATTCAACAATTGCGCATAAATTAATTAAAAGATGAAACGCTTTGAATTTTAAATGCTGTGAATAAATACACAGTTATGAGAGCACTGTAAGATTTTTTTTTATAGTTGTGGTTATTAACTCAGTTTCCATTTCTCAGTCTGCACCAAATTTCATATTTTAGAAACCCATCACCAAAACTAATTAATGTAAGCCTACCCTTGACAGAAGAGAAAAAAAAAAGAGTGTAAATAGAATGAATAAAAAGAAAAAGATATAAAATATTTTAAGAAACAAAGTGAACTACAAAAAGATTTCTATGTAACGTAGAAAAATAAGTATGAAAAAATTAGGACTATAATAAATTATGTTGCACGTGTTAGGATAAATGAAAGAGCATGGTTTGCAGAATTGCAGATGATGCTCTCTAGTGAAAGTCCAAACAGCATTGTAATAGGACCACTGTTCAACTGAAATTGCATTTTGTGTTGGTGGTGCGTGGCTTTATGCTGATCTCGATCATATCCTTGGTGAGAAATTATATATATATATATATATATATATATATTATCTAATGAAAAGTTAATTTAATGGAGATTGAAAAATAATAGAAATAGGGTTTTGTCTTTGTAAAAAAATTGTCTGTTAACCATTAATAAAGGATGTGATAAAAATATAATTGTCAAGAGATAGATACTCTAATTGGATCAAGATAAATATTATAATCAAATATGATGTCTCAGAATCGTTATAACTTATATTAGTGTACGCTTTTGATTTTAAAATGACAAACTTTGATGACAAGTAGTTGAAGTTCATTTACCCTCTACATACTGTTTTACCAGTATTATAATTTTATTTTTTGTTGTTGTTCATTTAACTTATCATATTTTTTAGCTGTTTCTGATGTACTATATTATTCAATCCTGTTGGTGTTGTGGTTTAATGAATCTGTCATTTAATCTTCTCTAACAATTAATAAACAGATGTTAAGGTTTAAATTAAATTAGGAAAAACTTAATTTGTATCTATATGGGGGTGGTCTGTTACGTTTGTATGTACTGTTGGAATGAAATGTTAGGACTCAAGACCTTGAGAGATTATTCTCAGTGGGTTAGCTTTTGTAGGTTTAACTTGTATTGACAATTTAGCTTGATCATGGTAGTTGTGATTTCCATTCATTGCATCAGTTATGGCTGCCATGTTTCAGGTCTGGGTAGATAAAATGTTAATGTCTTTACATTGTTTATATGCAATTTTGGTTGATATGGAGGACATTTAATAACCTTTTTCACTGCATTTGTCCCCATGTTAATTCCCATATTTTGTTTGTGCCATAACATTTGCTAATTATTGCCCTTAATTTAAATTTTGTGCAAGGTACATAGAAAGTTTTCACTGCAGGTTGTTTTTATTTTCCAGCAGGAGTCTTATATATAATGTAGTTCTCTTCTTTCCTCAAGGATTGTACATATATAATATTCCAATGGGTGCAATTGGATTGGCTTCTATTTTATGTTGTGGAGTAAAGGTGCCCAGGTCATGATCATGTTGTTGCGATCTTGTTGTTTTGGATGGACTTGGTATTCTAATGTTATCGTTATTTTTTTATCTTTTGGCTTATATCATATTGAATATGATTAAAATTATTAAATTTGAGAGTCTATTCAGATTCATAAGAGTTCGTTAAATCCAAATCTTAAATTCATAAGAGTTTACTTTATACAATAGTTTAATAAAAAAAAAAATCTTTATACCAATTCCATAATATTAAAATAAATAAGTTCATATATCAACAAACTATTAATTTTCAAACTTAAAAGATAATTAAATAACTAAAACAACACAAATGTTATCAAATTTAAAAATCATTAATATGAAAAAAAATTCAAATTTGTCCAAAAATCTACAAACTCAATCTAAAAATAACCCTAAATCCAATCAACTAGAAAAGTCCAAACAACCCAATTTAAAAAGCTCCAACCCATTTTAGAAATTCTTAATCATAAACTCAATCTATCCTAATTTTCCAACTCTAAAAAAAACACCATAAAACCTACAACAACAAACCTGCTGTGGCGCGACGAGGAGAGGTGACTCGGCTTGGCGAGGTGGCGCGATGTTGCGTGGCAAGGCGAGGGAGTGTAAGACACGCCTCTTTGGACTATTTTGGACTTTTTTTTTAACTCGGTGACTTGGCCTCGAATTGAGTTCACCGAGTTTGATCGAGTTTACTGCGAATTTACTCAAAAGCAAATCTACTCAAGTCGACTTTTGATCCTTTATTGAACTTTTAAACTCGTAAGGATTTACGTGTTAACCTAGAATTTGATAATCTGGTACATAATTACCATAAATAAAAATTTTTATTGCATTTGTTTCAATGTATTTAATTGTCTTGTATCTCAATTCATTAGTTTGGGGTTGTCATTGAAACCACATGTGGCTGTACAATTACAAATATTGATCACTTGTCATTTTTTTGTTCTTTTATGTATGGCATTTTAGATTTTAATGTTCTTGCTCCTTCTTTCAAGCTCTGCGTGGCTTTATAGTTTACGTATGGAATTACTTTGAGCTGGATAAGTTTCTTGTTAAAATAGAAGCAAGATAAATGTGATTTTTTAAAGTAATAATAATTTTAAAAAAAAGTAATGAATACTTAAGGACATGCTACTTAAAAAAATAATTAAAACATATTAACATAAGTTAAACGAATGGTTCACTAAATTAATATAAAAACGCATTTACTAGATTCTACATTTCTATCATATTTAAATTGTCTATTTTAAGTTCGATGTTATAATGAATAAGTTTTTTTTTAATTTAAAGATATCTATATTTGGTTAAACTAATACTACCTATAATTATAGTATTATATAAATTTTTCTTTAGTATATCGTGGAGTTCTCTTAGCTCCTAGATTGATTATTCGGTTGAAATGAAGTAAGATAAATTTGAATGAGCGGAAGAAATAAAATCATATGCAAGATGCTATGAAAAAGGTTAGGCCAACCTTCTAACAAGTTCTCTCTGTTTTCTCAACTAAGAGAATGATAACAAGAGATAATAGAGATTATGAGATAAAATCTTGAAACCAATTTGGCATAGAAATATTTTACTCAATCAAAGTCTGAATTTTATATACAAGATACTCTTATTTATAGGAGAGGACCCTAACCCTAACTTGTAGAGATAGCTCCTCAAAATCTTTTCCACTCACAAGTTGACATGTGACAAAGGTAACTTGCAGCGAAGCTTCAAATCTTCTCTATTAATAGAGCGACAAGTGAAACATGGAAGATGTGTCACCTAACACTATCTTGACGTCTCTAATAGGATTATGTTAATTATTTAATCTAAATTATTCATGACCCAAATATCAGTTTCAAATAATATTCTACTCTATGTACAATTGTTTATGAAGCTTGGAAGACTTGGTTAAATGTTCTTCTTCAATAAAGTTCCATCTTTTCATTCTAAATTGATGGTGGCTTAGATAAACCTTCATCTTAGCATTTAATTAATTATAATTGTTGACCTTTGACATATAACGTTAGTGAGCTAGCAACCATGCCTGTAGAGCCTCACCCTTCAGGACATAAGTCCAACACTTTTTTCCGGTTAGCATTGACTTCTCTCATTTTATATAAATTTTTGAACGACATTGATAAATTATTTATTTTCTTATAGTGTGAGATGTAATTTATAAAGATCCATGAGATATACAAGACTAATATTCAAGGCAAGTTAATTCAAAAGTTAATCTCGAACCAAATTTAAGTGAAATTGACCTCCTGGAGGAAGTCTTAGTTTCAAGAGAAAAAAAAAAGATCGATGAAAGGGACAGAGGGAATTGAGAAGTGGTTATAAAGGCACATTTTGTTTAATTAAGAACTTGTCACACATAGGTGGCAATTATAGCAACTTGGCAAATTTGGGAAGTTATAAATGTTTTATTTTTTTAATGTTAAAAGTCATCTATTTTTAAAGAGTAACAAGATATGATAGTTACTTTGTAAAAGCAAGAAATATATTTATAAAATAATAATGTCTTGCAATTTATCTCATCAACTTTCTATCTCTTATCTCTTTTTACTTGAAATTATTTCTTTCTTTCCCTTTAATTTTTCCTCAATATTTAATATACATTACTTACTTTTTATCAATCATATATGGAAAAGTATTTACTATAAAAGTTGTTTTTGCTTATTAGGTAAAGTGGAAAGTTTTCATCTTAAAGAATTGAAAAAGTGTGTTTTGTATCTATATATTTAGTTGGAAATTAAATTATTTACATCCACATAAATATAATAATCATTTTCTAAAATGAAGATATTTACATTATTTTAAAATTATTTGTTTAATAATATAAAAAATTTATTATAAATTAAAAGCATCAAAACTGCTTGCTATTATTAAGAATATTATTTTAAAATGGACTGATCTAATGAAAGAGAAAAAAAATGATGGGAAATACAAGTTTTATTAGCTCCTATTGTATATACTATAATAATAATATTTTAGGTCCACTGTTCAACTGAAATTGCATTTTGTGTTGGTGGTGCGTACATTTATGCTGATCTCGATCAAATCCCTTTCCATTTTTTCCAGCCACAGGTGTGTGGTGATGGGTTATAGTTTAGTAGAGTGTGACAAGTCACAATAAACTACCAACATGCAACTCAAACTCAAACCTAAGAATTACTAAAATAATTGAAGAAAAGCTTTTTGCCAAAAGTTGTAAGGGAAGGATGAGATATGGATGTAGAATGCATCTTATATGTTTTTTATATATGTTTTTTCTATAAAAAAAATATGAATTATTTCAGGATAATCTCACCTTTATATATAATAAAAACAAAAACCATCAATTTTTTTTTAAGAAAATAAAACTCTTAAAGACTTACCAAAAACTATAAATTAGAAACTAACGGATAATCATTTATTGTACATGTCGTGAAATACATCTCTTACATAAAAGAATTAACTTAATTATTATATGGAAATTAACTTAAGTTAACTAAAAAATTTATCCTAATCTTCATCTAAGTACCAAGATTCATCACGACACTATAAATAATCACACCTATAAAAACAAATTTTGTATTAAATATAATTTTTTATCCTTGATCACTTTTTAAATAGAGAATTAACTTAAATATCATAGTAACTTTTGCAAGTAAATCACCTACGCCGGTTTTCTCACATATTTAATCAAAAATTTCAATCATAAATTTCAATTACTAACTCAATCACTATATATTAATGACGAAAACATTACTGACTAACTTTGATTAATCACTAATTAAAACAACAAACATTTTTCAATCATTATTTATTATTTTTCTTATAGTTATTTATTATTTTTCTTATAGTTATTTATTATTTTTCTTATAGTAACTGATCCAAAAACAAAAAAATAAACACGAGATAAAGAGTTAGCAGTGATTAAGATAATTTAAAAGAGAATCGAGACTTTTGTAACCTGTGGGTGTGAGATATGTATCAACAAATTGTACGTGAAAGATTTCCTTTTACCCTTTTCACGATTTCCTTTTTTGAATCCTTACTGATGCTATTGGCGTAAAATATTGTTCTAGAGTGCATGCGTCATTATCAATTCAGATTATGATATAGAGCACACACATGTCAATTATTGTTTTACAGTTTTTTTATCACTAAATGAATAAATATATTTATAATATTTAAAAATGTCCAAACTCTTGTAAAAAAAATAATTAGTAACTCAAAACAAAAGATACATATAGTACAATGCTAGTGCTTCCAAAACACTATACTGATCTACCTTGTAAACACCTATTGGACCACTTCCACAAACCATAATTCTACCTACCAAAAAGAAAATCTGTTATATAATTACTGTTTTACAGTAATAATAGCATTCTAAACGTAGTTAGTTTAAAAAATGCATTAAGTACTTTCAACTAAAGAATTTTAGTAATCAAATCACATCAAATTTACTTCCAAAAAGTTAATAATTAATAACATGTACCGATAAGGAGTATTAATCAAATTTAGTTTTTTTTTTAGAAATTTAATTTTCTTAATTTAAACTAATGTTATAATGATTTTTTTTACAATTTTCATTATATACATTTTTATATAACATCATGTAATAAAAATATTAATTACTTTAATTTACAATGTTAACTTTTTTAATTTAAACTACATAAAAAATTAAAAAAACAGTTCAACAAATGTTAAAAATAATAATCTCTATAAAATTGAAATAAACAATAATAAATAAGAAATTAAAAATAATAAAAAGTTATTAAAATACAAAAAAATAATACAAAAGAAATTAAATAAATAACAATTCAACTGAAGTAACTAAGTTAGAAGCAAACAAAATACATCCATTCTCTCCTTCATTCTTACGTATCCAAATTATCACAATTCATTACCTCCAAACTCTTCAAAGTTAGTGGCAATTTTATATGAAAGATTGGTTAATTAGTTTCAAATTAATTAATGTTGATAAAAAAAAGTATCAATTTCGGTGATCTTACCAATCTCAGAAAAAGTTGATTTTTTGTTTGTTTAATAATAACAATTTTATGCCCAATTGACCAATTTAAAACAAATGAACTAATCATAGTGAACACATTAGATGAAAACAACTGATTGAAGAAAGACTTGGCCAAAAATAATCCAGATGAAGAAATAATATTATAATAATTGATATAAAGATGTATGGTGGATCAACATTTTCCCCAGCTATTATCATTAATGATAATAACCACTTATTTATATTTATAAATATAGCTTTTACTCCAACACACTCAATATATTTGATCTCTTTTGTCGTTTTCTACAAATAATAAATTGAATCTTTGTAATGATAAATGCTTTGGAATGTGGTTGATTCCTTGAACAGTTAGTTGTGTCCATAGTGGTCAGAGCTAGGTGGTACCTGTCGCCTCAAGGGTTCTAGATAGGTTAATGGATCAACATCATTCCATTTTATTATTAAAATTAAATGCATGCCATGCTGTGTATATCTCCATATATAGTAGGTCCAATATGCATATATTTTATTTTTTATTTTTTTTATCTTGTAGATTGGAGTTGGATCATCTTTAGTTCTTGAACTAAGATTTTAAAAACAACATCTGTTTGTGTTTTTTCTTATAAGATCTACCACACACACAAATCTCTATCATTGAAGTGTTTGTAAGAGAATGTTGAAGATCAACACAATTTTGTAAAAAAACATTTTAAACTTTCTTTCCCCTAATAAATTATAAAGAGAAATGCTAGAAATGAGGAATGAAAATGAATCATACATGTAAAAAAATGGAATCAGATAAAAAGAAGCAAAAGCATGAAATCTAATCTACACATTTTTCAAAAAAAAAACTTTCTTTCCTGAAAAAAATTTATAAATATATAATATGACAACAGTAAGAGGACTAAACTACATATGAAAATATTTAATGGAGTAAATTTTGTAAGTGATAATTAATTTGTAGAATTGAAGAGATAAAATACAAAGTAATAACTTCAGGTTGAAGATGATAATAAATAAAATGACAATCAATTTCAATGTGCTTTATACACTTTTAAAAAATTAAATTATAAGTAATTTGATGAATAACACTCTTATTGTCATAATACATAGGAGTTGGTCCAAAAAAGAAACACTCATACTAGAAAGAAGTCAAAACAACCAAATAATCTCAAAAGTGGTTAAATCCATTACACGATATTCAGCTTCACTAGAGGAATGAGAAAATCTTATTTCATACTCTTCCAAGAGATAAGAAATTCTTCCAAGCACACACCTCTCCTAGATTGACAAACACCCAGTGGAGCTATCACATAGACCTTCTCACTTAGATTACCATTTAAGAAAGAATTTTTAACGTTCATATAAAAAATATCCCACAAACGAACAAAGTCAACAACAATAAAGGTATAAACGATAGTCATCTTAACAACTGGGACAAAAGTTTATACATAATCTAGGCCATATTCCTGAAAGAATCCTTTAGTGACTAAACACTTTTTGTAACGCTTAATAGACTCATCCAAATTTATTTTAATCTTATAAACCCACTGATAAACAATGATTTGTTTTCCTAAAAGAACATATACCAAGTCTCTAGTTTATGTCTTGTATAAAGCAGAAATTTCCTTTGTATAGTCTGTTGTTAAAGTAGATCAAGGATAAGCAACATAGAACTATGGTTGATATGATAATAACTATGATAACCATTTTAATCATCCCCATAGTCAAGAAAAACACATATTAAGGAACAAGAAAACAACTTATTATGTTCTACTCGTGAAGAAAAACAAGCATAACCAAAAATATTCAATGACGAGTAATCAGAAACACTTACCATACAACTTAGAAAATGTGAGACACACTTGAGCTAAGAGAAAATGGGATTCATTTAATAACATAAACATCAATAACTTCACTCCATAATTCACAAGAAATTGAAATAAACAATATAAGAGAACAAATAGTTTCGTGAAAGTGACGATGTTTCTTTTAGCAACTCCATTATGTTAAGGAATATCATTACAAGAAGTTTGATAAATGGTACATAAGTGGTAAGTAACTCATATAACTTATTACAATTGTAATTACCACCCAAATCACATAGAAAATATTTAATAACATTATGATGAGTTCTAAGCATGATACGAAACATAAAATATACATAAAAAACTCACAATGATGTTTTATAAGATAAACTTAACAATAATGAGTAAGATCATCAATAAATGAGATATAATAGCAAAATTTATCCTTAGTAGGAACTAGTGATGAACCTCATATATCTTAATGAACCAAGTTAAAAATTGCATGAGAGGTAGAAACAATTTTGTTAAAATGGTAAATTTGGCACAATCACAACAACAAGGAATATCACTTGTTTACAATGCTTAAGATTCTAGGAGAGACTAAGTAGTTTAAGATAGAGGAACAAATATGTCCAACGAGAGAGAATGCCATAAATAAAAATTAGATTATGCAAAGTTCAAAGGAAACAACGATAAATTAACAATGGAGGATGCGACATTGGAAGCTTCAACTCATCCAACATATAAAGTTCACTCCCAATTAGACTCCCACATTGAGGATATTGCACATAACAATCAATGGAGGAAAAAAATTGAGTAACTAGAATCACATAATTGACCAACAAAGACGAGATTAAAAAATGAGATTAGGAATATAGTAAACTTTTGAATGGACAAAGTAGATATGAAGACATATCAAATACCTGCTAATGACACTAACTAGCCATCAACATTCATAATAGATATAGTAGAATGAAATTTAATAACAAAAAACTTAGGATCACATTACATGTGATGTGAGACACTGTTGGAGATCCCACATTGACTAGAGATTAAAGTCTTTCATAGTATATAAGTGGGTGCAAACCTCACCTCATTGAGCCAGTTTTATGGGGTTGAGTTAGGCTTAAAGTCCACTTTGTAATATGGTATCAGAGCCATTTCGAACCTATCATAGTGATTGTTTGTGTTGGGCTTAAAGTTCACTTTGTAATAGACACCAAAATCAATGATGAAGACATACTTGACAAATTAGAAGAAGACAAACCTTTTAAGGATAAGATATAGATGACATGTGATTGAATAAAAAAAATTAAAATTGTTCTACAAAATCAAATACACTACTAATGGAATATAAAAAGTTCTCTTTTTTACCTACCACATTTAATTACACCACAAAACTAATAAAGAACAACAAAAAACAAACCAAAAAACAGAGAAAAAAGAAAGAATTATACACAATTGAACACGGGATGAGGGTAAAATTGATGCGAAAAAACAAATAAAGATACAAAGACACATGTCAAACCTCTACTAATATTACACCACATTACAACAATTCTAAATCACAACCTTAACTCTAAATACCATCATCATAATAATAATAATAATAATAATAATAAAATAATAAAAAAAGGATAAGATAAGGAAACAGAGAAAAAAATGAATATTTATAATAATAATCCTATAATAGAGTATAAAAATATAAGACATAATATAAATACATAAAGATGATAAAAAATATAAATCTTAATCATAGATTCCTTTTTGAAGAGATGATGAAGAATGGAAATGTGGAAACATAGATTCCTTTTTGAACTTAATCTTAATCATACATCAAGCACCAGCCTCTCAAATTTCTCATGTATATTTTTGTTTGCTAATATTCTATAACATATCTAGGCATCTGATTTCACTGGGATAATAGTTGATAGTGATATGATAGCTTTTTTTGATTCCGTCGGACAAACAATCTTCAAAATCACAATATCCCATTTTCATCTCAGCACAAGGCAGAATTTTAAATCCAGAACCAATCAATAATGAAATCTTACACATTTTGTCACTTTATATATATTTTAAATACTTTAATTGTCTTTGTTTGGTTGTTCACATGAAAACCTTATAAATCTACGTATTTAAAATTTTAAAAATATATTAAACTAACAGTCCAAATTTTAAGCATGTAGGTTTTACCCATGTGTATAGCCGATACATGAAAGAAAAAATGCTTCGGAAAACACAACGAAACTATTAAGATTGATATAACTATCTTTAAAAAAAATGTATCTTTTTTAGAGTCTGAGCCGAGCCCAAAGTAGTGTGTAGAAGAATAGTTCACAAATCTTGGTATTAAAGAGTTTTTATTAATTCCGAATAATAAGTAGGTGAGTAAAAGAGAGCATAAAAAAGAGTATTTACTACAAAAAGAAGGTTGGGAACAAGGCTAGATTTAGCGATAATGGAATATATACATTAAAGAAGAGTAGGGGAGTAAAAGAGAGCATTTACTACAAAAGAAGGTCGGGAACAAGGCCAAATTTAGCGATAATGGAATATATACATCAAAGAAGACAAGGGAAGAAGAAGGACACAACACTTTAGGGCTAGAAACCACTCTTCCTGGCTTAACTATATGCTCTAGTAAGAAGACATCTCTCTTGGCTAGAACATTTGGCGTCCACCGTGGGGCTCAGGTAAAACTTTCCTGTGCCACGAATGTAATAATCATGAGAGGCTCTCGAAGAGCAACAATAGAGGATGAGGCGAATGGTGCAATGCCTGATGCGGCTCAGGCGTTGATGGAGATGATGGAAACTTTGAGAGAAAAAAATGAGGAGTGTGCAGAGGAGTTTAGAAGGGCTCGGGAAGATATTAGAAGGGAAAATGCGGAAGCAAGAGAGAGAATGGAAGAATCGGCAAGAATGCAGGAACGACTGCAAAGAAGGAACGAGGAGCTTCAACGACAGATTGATAATTAAAATGTGGATGCTCGACAGGAGGAGGAAGTGGATCCCGATTTTCAACCACTCTTGGAAGAAATATTGGCAGAGCCAGTTCCATCGGGATATGTTTTTTCGAAGATGGGGTCGTTCATAGGAAGGGAAGATCTCAATGTCCATATAGAAAATTTTAGGGCTCAAATGCTGATTTGTGGTGGATTGGAAGCGGTTCAATGTAAAATGTTAGGGAGTACATTGGTAGGTACGACATTGGATTGGTTCAATAATTTGCTGGGAGGATCCATTACGTCGTTGAAGGTATTTTTTAGATTGTTTGTTGCTCATTTTGCGACAAACAAGATGAAACCACCAGAGACTGTGGATTTGTTCGGAGTGAAACAGTCAAAAGAGGAATATGTAAAGCATTTTTTGAGACAATTCAATGAAATGGTGGACTGAATTCCAATGCCAAACGAGGGCATGTGTGTGGAAGCATTTATTCGAGGGTTACGAGCGGGAAAATTCGGTGAATCCTTAGTACAAAGAAGGGTGGAGGATATGACAACCATTAATTTACGGGCAATGTTGCACATCAAGGCAGAGGAATTTACCATGAAAAAAATGGAGGAAGAAAAGAGGAATGAGGGTCTACAATTCGGAATTCGACCAATGGAAAATAGAGGTGGGCCATTCAAGGGAAAAGAGAAGATAGAAGTTTCACAAGTCCGTATGGTGGGAATAAAGTAATAGGTGATAGGAAGGGAGGAAGGTTCGACTGGAAGCCCCAAAATTGGTGACGTCACAAGAAAAGATTGTGAAAGATGTCAATATTACTAAACTGTTACGCTTTAAAAAAAAACGACAAAGCATATGGGAAGAAACCAAAATGCTTGGTGTTACTTTCACAGAACGTACGGACATGATATAGAGGATTGTTTCACTTTGTCAAGACAAATAGAAAGTTTATTTAGGCAAGGGTTACTGAAAGTTTCCAAGGCAAATGATGTCGAGGGGGTGAAGGAGAGAAGGGAGGATAGACAAGATATGGCGATAACGGAGCGTGCATACGGGGGAGTGGAGGATAAGCACGAGAAACCGACGTTTGGAGAGTTAAACACTATTGCTGGTGGGTTCTTAGGAGGAGGATCGTCAAGTGCAAAGAGGAAAAGACATGCTAGATTAGTGATGATGCTAGCAGAAGAAGATGTGCAGATGCCATTTTTAAGTTTCATGGAGGAGGATTTAAGAGATGTTTTTCCACATGATAATGATCTTGTGGTAATTTTGATCGTAATGAAGAATAGATGGGTTCACAGATTACTGGTTGGTCAAGGAAGTTCGACATATATTATTTTTTTGGGAAACATTTATGGCCATGGCAGGCTTAATAGATGATCTGGAGCCTTATGATGGGGGTGCTGGTAGGCTTCTCAGGAGACCCGGTTCAAGTACGTGGGTATTTGGAGGCACGAGTGATGTTTGAGGAAGAAAGGAATGCTAAGACGATCACAATAAGATGGTGATGTACACCTTCTTCTTATAACATATTGTTATGTAGACCTGCAATATATAAGTTGGGAGCAGTAGTATCATCCGTGCATTTGAAAATGAAGTACCCTACGGAAGAATGAGGTGTGGGAGTCATTAAAGTAGATCAAAGGGCAACATGAAAGTGTTATGAGGGAAGTCTAAAAAGTAGGAGGAGATGTATGTAGGTTGAGAGGGAAGGTATCTTAAAGGGATAAAAGGTGGATCCGAGGGTGGGCTTTGAAGGGGAACGTCCGCAACTAGCGGAGGAGATTAGAATAATAAAGATCGGGGAGGGGAAAAGTTTGAAGATAAGTAGTAAAATGAAAGTAGAGGAGGAGGAGAGGTTGGTGAAATGCCTGAGGGAAAATTTGGGAGCATTTGCATGGTCAGTAGGTGACAGGTCGGGAATTGATCTTGATTTTATGTGCCATCGTTTGGCTGTTGACCCTAAAACTAAATCGATGGTGCAACATAGAAGGAAGTTGGGAGAGGAGAAGAGAATGACAGTGGATCAAGAAGTGGAAAAGTTACGAAGTAGTGGGCATGTTAGGGAAATTCAATATCCAACTTGGTTGGCGAATGTAGTATTGGTGTTAAAAAGTAATGGTAAGTGGAGAATGTGCACAAACTTTACGGATTTGAACAAAGCCTATCCTAAGGATGCATACCTTTTGTCGAATATTGATTCTTTGGTAGATGGAGTGTCGGGATGTGAGCTTTTAAGTTTTATGGATGCATATTTAGGTTATAATAAAATCAGAATGCACCCACGGGACGAAGATAAGACAACGTTCAGGGGAAGTCTGGCCAATTTTTGTTATACGATTATGTCGTTTGAATTAAAGAATGTTGGGGCAACATATCAACAGTTGATGGATAAGATATTGGAGGGTATGTTAGGAAGAAATGTGGAAGCATATGTGATGTGAATTGATTTATTGATGTTTTCATTTTAGTGACACTTTACTTTTATGATTGAGATTTTAGGAATTTAAGAGTGAAGACCTTAGGAAAATACCCACGGGACATTAACTTAACCAATTGGTTAAGTAGATGTGAAAATTCATTTCACAAAGGCAAAGATAAAAGACAAAATATGGTGAGAATGGATGCAAAACTTAATTAATCATGACAAAACCGAGACCAAAACCAAGGAAGAAAACAAAGACAATGAAATGGAAGGCGTAACGAAGGAGAATGGACGAAAGAAACTTATGGAAAAGAATAGTGGTGATCATGCCACTTGATGGGTGGTAACCACCAAGATAAGTGGAAGACCGCCACTTGAGAGCTTCATTCTCATCAAGATAAGACCAAGGGAGATGAGATAGCACTCACTTAAGCTCACACAATATTTGTGCAAAGTTTTTTTACTTCATTCAAATTCAACATGTGAAATATAATGGGTAGACCTCCTATTTATAGAGGAAGTGTGATTACTCTCCTTTACTCACCTGATGATTAATATATATTTCCTTGATTTGCTCTGATGGAATAAAAACCCTTTAATACCAAGATATGTAGATGATCCTTCTACCCACTACCTTGAGCTCGACCCCAGACTCTACAACCCCAGTCTCGTGCATAAGCTAATGAGACTAAAAAGCCAATCACTTTACTCATCTCCCACCAACTACCTGGACCTGACTTGGACTCGGCCCCATACTCTACACTTTTAAAAAAAACTATTTCCAATTTAAATATTTCTGAAAATTATTTCTGTTTTTGAAAAAAAAAACTAGAAACAACGAATCAATGACGAGAAGAGGAGTTTTATCTAATTTTATTTCTAGAAAAAGGAATAATTTGTGTGCGAGTAATTATTTAAATAATGAGAATAAATAAATTGTGTGAAAAATTAAAAGAAGTGTGGTGTGGGTAGAGAATTAGGAGGTGGAGGGCGAAGTTTCAGGTAAAAGCTGCACCGCCAACAGTGGGAGGTGGGCCACCAACAATGAAATCACCGACCATACCCATTTTCAATTATTATAAATTCACACGCTGCTTTCAAACCAGGACCATCTAGTACGGGTCACATCGTAAGGTTGTCGATGTTCACCACTCACACTTCTTCTTATACAACATTTCTTTTTCATTTTCCCTTTTAGGTCTCTTTCATACTTCAATTTCACCATTAATCATCACACATTCATAGCTTATATGAGTTATTAGACTCAAATTAATTACTTCCATCCGATATTGGGTTGGATATATTACATGATAAAGATATTTAGAGTTTAGATTTAATATATAATTGAGTATAAATCATATTTTATATTTAAAAAAGCCTATTCCTTAAAATATATTAGAGTTTTCTAGAAAAATTTCAGTGTAAAAAATAAAAATAAAAAACATTTTATAATATATGAATGATATAAAATTGATTAAATTTAAAACGTAAAATTTAACTGGATTGTTTTAAAATAAATTGATGGATTTTTATAAGATATTAAAAAGAAATAATTCAATGAACAGGAGAGTGTTAAGTAATTAATAATCGTTAAGAATAATATATTGCATTTTATGGATAAATATTAGTTATTAATATATTAATTTTTTAATTGAAAATTATAAAAATATTAGTAATAAGTATGTTATTTAAGCTGAGAATCACTCAACGTTGGAAATAAATAATTAAGTTACTTATTAAATAAGGAAATCATTCAATTAGTAAATTATGCAAAAAAGGATAAAGAGATTTGATACCTAGCAAATTTCTATATTTAAATACCTGAAAATCTATTTACTAGATATTTGATGGGTAGAGTAAAAAAGTGTTATAAACGGTAACATTAATTAAATGAAGATACAATGAAAAATATTATATGGGGGACTTTAATAATCGTAGAAACTATATAGCTTATCGAACTTTAAGTTTTTTTTTTGTTTTAATCTATTTTCTGTTTTATCAATATATTTGATCAACCAACAAGCCAAATCTCTCCAATGAATCTATCGCATAAAAATATTTTCTTTCGACTTAAGTATTTAGAATTGTTGTTTTCGCAGTGGATAATCATCATCACATCATACTTGATAGGTTGCAATTGTAAAATGATTGTCATTGTAGATTTCTAATCAATTACAGAATGGTCACCCTCATAGTTTTTGTAGCATATAACAGTCAAAGATTGTTGCTATTTGGAATGATCGTTGGAAAGAGATTCAATAATTTTGCATTCTTACTAATCTTTAGAAAAATTACACAAGAGGTATGGAAATAGTCATCAATTGATGATGTTGATGGTATGTTTTCAGGTTATGTTGCGTATTTATTGAAATGGTTAAGTAACTTATCTTCGTATTTAATACACTATTTTTTATTAATTATTAAAATTAAAAATATTTTATAATATATAATTGAATGTAAATTTTGAACAATTTTATAAAGTTGAATTTGATTTAAATTATGACTATAAATGGTAGTTGGAGAGGAGAGTTTAGAAATGAAATTGAGGCAAGAGGATTTTTTACGCTATTCTTTTTTACAATTGTTGTTAAAGGCATTGAGAGAACTAATGTGGGAGACAACGGCAAAACACATGTATAAAATATTCAAGGCGGAAAAAGGAAAGCTTTGAGAGGAAGTTTTTTCAATGTGCACATTTTTTATCAACTTTTCAGTATGCACATGATACAATCTTCCTTGCAGAAGTACCTATAACTAATGCAATGATGATTAGAAGTACCAATCAAATTATGGATGATAGGTTAAAATTCTTTCAACATGCAGTAGTCTCTTAGGGGTTTTTACATTGGATTATCACATGAATATGGGCCTTTTTTTTATTAATCAATTATAGGAGATGAGATTTGAATCAATCAATTATATGGGCAAGCCTCTATATAGAAGGAGCAATGGCTGGTTTGGGAAACAAGGGAGATGGTCAATTGAAAATTGTAGCGTCATGAACCGAGTCCGATATATAAAGATATGTGGGTTGATGGGAGATCGTAAGAATAAAAGATTAATCTCATTGGCTTATGTCTGAGGCTGAGAGTGTAGCATCATGGGTCGAACCCGATTTTGTGTATGAGCAGATCAATGTTGCCTACCGATATTGATATTTAAAGACATTAATGTCGTATCAACGCAAATCAAGGATTCTGAATAATCAGCCTTAAATAGGAGACAACATTTATTATTGAATTAGGCCAATAACAAGGCCAAATACAGAGAAGATAGAGTGGAGATTTTAGTATACATCAGAGAATACACAAGAAAGAAAAACATATTACACATTAGCTAAGAGTTCTCATATTCTTGGCTACACTAAATGTTCTAAATTTGAGATCACCAATACTCTTGTCTGGAATATTTTGGCACCCACCGTGGGGTAGGTAAAGTTATCCGGTGTCGCAAGTTTAAAATCTTTATCATCATGAGGTGAACCCGACGAACTGTAATAGAGGAAGAAGCCAATGACGCACCACCACCTCATGCAACTCAGGTGTTAATGAAGATGATGGAGACAATGAGAAAGCAAAATGAAGAACGAGCAGAAGAATTTAGGAGGGCTCAAGAGGACTTCAGAAGAGAAAGTGAAAGTACACAAGCGAGAGAAATGATGGAGGAATCCATTATGGTGTAGGAGCGACTTCAAAGAAAGAATAATGAACTTCAAAGACAAATTAATAGTTAGAACATGGACGATCGACTAAAAGAGGAGGTAGAGCGGGATTTTCAACCATTTTCGGAGGATATCTTAGGGGAATCAATTCCTCATAACTATGTTTTCCCAAAGATCGAGTTGTTCACTGGAAAGCAAAACCTGAATGCCCATATAAAAAATTTTAGGGTCCAAATGTTGATCTGTGGGGGGTCAGATGTAGTGTAATGTAAGATGTTGGCAAGAACACTGGTATGAACGATTTAATGAGGTGGAAGTACAAATTCCACAACCGAATGAAGCCATGTTCGTATAAGCTTTTATTAGAGCTTAGAGCAGAAACATTCAGTGAATCATTGGTACAAAGAAGGCCATAAGATATGGTTGATATCAATCTCAAGGTGACCACTCATATCAAAGCATAGGAGTTTACCATTAAGAAGAGGGAGAAGTGAAGCCGTGACAGGAATTCGCCCGATCAACAGTAGGGGAGGATTGCTGAAGGGGAGAAGAGAAGATCGTGGAGCTGTTGGACCCTAGGGTAATTTTAAACCATTTGGTGAGAGAAGGGGAGGAAGATATGATTGGACCCCACCAAAATTAACAGTGTATTAGAAAGAAATTGTCAAGGATGTGAATCCAGCTAGACTGTTACGTTTTCCTGAAAAAAACAACAAAGTATTTGGGAGGGAATCGAAGTGCATGGTGTTATTTCCATAGAACATATGGGCATGACATTGAGAATTGTTATAATTTGTCGAGGCAGATTGAGGCCTTATTGAAATTTAGTCTTTTTTATAATAAAATTTAAATATAGTATTAAAAATTGTATATATTTAATGAAGTATTTTATTAGTCAATTTATTAGTACGATTGGAATTCAAATTTTACTGAAAATCAAAACATAATTATAACTTTTTTTACCCATATCTTATTACGCATGTGTTGTGAGAATAATATGGTGAGACCATTTACTTAATTCATCTAAATAAGAAAAAAATTAACTTAATAAACAACAAATAAATTTATTCAGTTTTTTTTATTAATTTAAAAAAAATTCTTTTGCGAGTTGACCCGAAGGTCTGCGGGCTACTCCACATGCGGGGCGGGCCAATAAAAGCAACTCACATATTTTATAAGGGGTGGGCCAAGTGCGAGATGACCCATACCTTAACTCATAGTTTGCATACTTTTGTATTACCTCTTCTTATTGTTGTATTTATGTTAATGCACTTTTTAATGATAATGTTGTAGGTTTATTAAAATATAAGTTTGAATGTAATTTTTGGTAAAAGATAGGTATGACATTAGTTTTGAGAAACCTTTTTTTCATATCTCATTCAAGCGAGAATAGGGTGAAAATAGGGTGTTTTTGGGTCCAATTTTGCCCAAATGAGAGAGAATCTCGCTCAAACAAAAATGGGATGTTCTTGAGTTGATTTTTGCTCAAGAGAGGGGATTTTCGCCCAAGCTAAAAAAAAAACTTAAATTTTAGGATTTGTTTATGCATTTTTGTGTTTCTGTTTTATAATTGTTTATTTTTTTAACCAGTATATGTTTTAATTAAATATTTATTGAAAATATTTTAGTTTATGTATTTTATGTGATTTTTAGATAAATTTTGTTTTGATTGAATTTTTGAGTTGTGGTGTGATTTTGGGTATGATTTGGTATGATATGAGATATAAGATATGAAAAATATGACCAAGACATAATATTTTTAGGAAAGGAAATACAATGTTGAGATTGTTAGAACGTGCATTGGTTAGTGATGCGTCTAGAAGGAGGTATCATGACTCTACTAATATAAGGAAATCATATAGATCAAGTTATTTAGGTTGCGAGAGTCGAAGGAGGTTCACATGATTTTTTGTGGGGTGTGAAAAAGAACATGGTGTTTCAGATTCATATGAATTAACTTTGTCATGTGAGGTGATTTGAGATATTGATATTATTATGCGCATAGTTGTGTAGATTCACAGTGAATTAGTATGATATGTGCAAATCTCTGCGTCTAAGTCAATGCACAAGTCTTCTGAAAGTAGTCAAGTGTCTGATTATCTGGGTAAGTAAAAGTTTGACATGAAAAATATTGATTATGAAGTTTTATAGACACTTGATTTCTTCGTCTATATCTATGAGCATTGATGAATTTATGAGTGTTAATTAAAGTTATAGTTATATTAGAAGTTTTAAAAGTAGTTAGCTTACCCTTTTGTTGTGTTGTTTTTATTTTATTTATCTATGATGATAGTGTATTTACACGGAGCAGATGTTTTTATAAGTCATAGAGTTTCACCTAATGATATGGATGAAACTGTGTTTTGTTGGATAATTGTTTTAAGTCATATAATTTTTAAAATCCTTAATAAAAAGAATATATTTTAAAATATTGTATGACTGAGATGTGGATATATAAATATTTAATTAGATATTAAATGTGTATAATAATATTCATAATTGAAAAAATATGGATGATACCATTTTTCTTATACAGTCTCGTGGAATATGTGCACGACTTATCTACACATTACACCATTTTAAAAAAAATAACCTATATATGGAGTTTGTGATTAAATGAAAGTATTATATAAATTATAAAAATCAATTTTTTTTTTTTTGAATTGGGGTAAAACTAGGAGTTTGTGATTGAACAGTAAAAGAAAGAAGGAAAGAAAGAGAGAGTGAGTAAAATATATAATAAGAAGGGAAGTTGTTTGAATTAAGAAAAAATAGATAAAAATATAAGAAAATTAAATATATTTATTATTTTTATTTTAAAAATATTATATTAATTAATTATTTTATTATAATAAAAATACATAAATATTAAAATATTAAAAATATAATCAATTATATTTTTATTTTTGCAGAAACCTTCGTTCTTAATGAAAGAAAATATAATTTCTTAGAATATATATTTTTATAATTATGATCAGTCTTGATTTTCTAAGTTTGTTTTCGTTCCTGTCCTATCTTCTAAAACACATTGAATTAAAAACTTAAAAAAATTATTGAAAGGAGTTTTTATTTTAATTACTCCTTCTCATACAAACCTAGTTGTGTAACTGTGAATAAATGTGTTCATTCGAATGGTGCTTGAAAATCAGGCAGTTCAGCCGCCATCGGTGCAGGCGTTTTCAGGGAGCATCCATGCAGCACCAGTTCCAACCTTCCCACTCACAGAACTCTCCTTCTCTTATTTTCTTATTCTTTTGTTGTTTTCTGAATTCCTATATGGAAGAAAGAAAAACACACGCAAGCTCGTGATTCTCTAAAGTTTGGTCAAAAAGGACTGTAAACCCTCCATCATGTATAAATTATTTATTTAACTATTAATAAAAAAATATAAAGATATTTAGTAAAAAACATTTCATCAGTATTTGTATAATATTCGTGTTGTGCTGCTAGAAGATATTGACTGATGGAGTTTAACTTTGACATTTCCACATTTATTAGATAACAAAGATAGGTACGTGTGTAGATTGACTAAACTTTACCAAAATAATAGCTATGAAATTGATAACAAAGACTGCTTATACATACTATACAATAAATATATAACTCTACTATCTCTATTTAACCTAATCCCTTTAATTCAAAATAATAATTTATTTTTTTTATAAATAATTTATTTTTTATATTTTTTAAATTTATATTATTTATTATATTGATTTAGGTCATTGTAAAATTAAATTATTATAACTAAAATCTTAAAATAATATTAAGATTTGTAATCGTGTTTGAGAAACTTGAAGTATTTAAATACAGAAAAAAAAATTATAATTAATTTAAGCTAACATTCAGCATAAATATTATCTTAAATGATTGCATTAATTTTAATAGTTGTCATATTTGTTTCAATTAATAACCTTTTGTTTTAAAATATAATTATATTAAATACCATTACAATAAAATTGGTTTATAATAAACCACATGATTTCTTTTATCTGTTGAGTTTAAATTATTATTTATACATGATTGAATAAAGAATTATGTATATTAACATCTTATGATATATTGAAATTGCAGACTGACAAATTTTTACTTCTCTTATCTGGGTACACAATATATCCTTAATCGGCTTGAACATAACAGTATTAATGCTCAATTTAAGTTTTAGATTGATATAATTTAGTTTATAAGAAAAAAAGTGTAAGAGAATAATATATGTAGGTTTGACTTTGGTTTTAATTGATAACTTTCATGGAAGGATGAAACAATCCTTTGATTTTAAAATAAAAAATAATAATTTTTTAAATGAATTATGGACCTATAGGATTTTTTAAAAAGAGGCTACGGTAAAATGTTCAAATCATATCTAATTTATAATTTGTTTGACCAAAATATTTAACTGTGTATTTTAACTTTTGTTTTCTATTTACAAATTATACTTTTTGTCTCTCAACTTTTAAATTACTCTTTTTTTCACCCTCCCCATTTCCCTTTGTGTTCACTTGTATTATTGTTAGATTTGTGATGGTTTCATAATTTTTGTAAATTATATCCTTAAATTTCACAAATTGTATATTTTTTCTCTTAAATTTTAAATTTATTTTTTACCCTTTTATTCCATTTTGGTTTTCCTTCTGTTGAACAACAGACTTGAGTTCTTGTTGCTTGACATCAAATATGTGTGTCGTGTTAAAATTAACTTAATTTTTCACATGTGTTTTTAAAATTAAATACAACCACTAATAATAATAATAATAATAATAATAATAATAATAATAATAATAATAATAATAGATGTATGTGCCATTATTTATGTGCTGACCTCTCAAGAAAAGAAAGAATTGTGTAATTTTAATTAAATTAAATTCATCACTGATGCACAAACACACCATGTACAATGCATCTGTTTCCTGAAACTTCAACTTTTGATCCTCTCACTAAAAATCTTAAGGATCGGTAGGTACGATTCAGAGATTTTTTCTTCTTCCAATTATGTTAGTGTACTGTGTTTTATTATAAGGTATAACTTATCAGCATTGTCTATCTTTAGATGAAATAAGTTCATATTATATATATATATATTTTTTAAATTAGTAAAAGCACTTTTATAATTGTTTGACATGGCTTTAATAATATTTTTATCAAATTCATTACAATAATTTTTTAATTTTTTTTTATTATTATAAAAAAATGAACAGAAATGCCCATACAATGTGCTTTCATGAGTTAACATAATTTAATTAATTAATTGGTTAACTTTATATATTAGATTTTATTGACATGAAAGAAAAAAAAAAGTGAGAAGTGAATCTGACAAATCCACCCAGCTGATGCCAAGGGAGGACACGTCACTCCGAATTAGATGAAAGGTTCAATGATTGCAATGGTGGTCATAAGCTGATGAGTGAAACACCAAATACTTTAAGGACTCAGGAACAAAGAAGTTGCGTAACCCTTCTTCATTTTGCTTACACCCTGTTTGGCACCACACATATATCGTACCAATATACCAATAAACTTTACATAATTTTCATAACAAGAGCAAAATTAAATTGGTACAAGGTGGGCAGGTCCAGACTTTTCACTTCCATTTTCAGAACATAAGACCACGTTTGGCTTCCTCCCCTATGACCCTTTGTCTTCATTTGTGGTCCATATATGGCACTACAACCCTCTCAACAATCCTTGCCCACACATACACAAATTCACCTCATACATCATGCCCAATTCTTCACACACCCCATTATATAAACCCATCTCATTCACCACTCTCTCACACCCCTTTCTCACCAAAACATAAATTTGCTACAATATTATCATGGGTAGTGTAGATCATGAGTACCCTCTGGAGATGAATGAAGCTGAGAGTGTGCCACAGCAGAAGCATCATGTAGAAGTTCCAACACCTCAACCATTTTTGAAGCATCTAAAGTTCTCCTTGAAGGAGACTTTCTTCCCAGATGACCCTTTGAGACAGTTCAAAAACCAGTCACCCTCCAAAAAGTTCATGCTTGCTATTCAGTATTTCTTCCCCATCTTCCAATGGGCACCCAAATACACCTTCCACTTCTTCAAAGCTGACCTCATAGCTGGTATCACCATAGCTAGCTTGGCCATTCCTCAAGGCATCAGTTATGCCAAGCTTGCCAACCTCCCTCCAATCCTTGGACTATGTCTGTGCTTCATTCTCTTCATTACACCATCTCATATATTCATTCTGTTTCTGCAATTTTCTCCAACTTACATTTTCAAACCTATAACTGCACATATACTTCTAATAAACTAAAACACTCTTATTTAATCCATATAGTACTTTTATAAATTTTAATATTTCAATACTGAGAAAACATTGCTGATGGTATTTGTAAAATAATTATAGTTTTAGAACAAAACTAAATAGAGTATAGTCTTGTGTGTGTCTGTGCAGATTCAAGTTTTATACCACCCTTGATTTATGCCATGATGGGAAGCTCAAGGGATTTGGCGGTGGGGACTGTGGCGGTTGGATCTCTTCTGATGGGTTCTATGTTGAGTGATGAGGTTAATCCCAATGAAGATCCCACACTTTACTTACACCTTGCCTTCACTGCTACATTATTTGCTGGAATTTTTCAGGCTGCTTTGGGTTTCTTTAGGTACAATCTTAATTAATCAATCACATTAATATACTCTTTCAAACTCAAATTTAATGTTAATCACCTTTTCAAATATTAAATAATTTTTTATTATTATTATATATTTATTTAATTTGAATAAATAAAAATATTTAAAGTGTATCACCTGCCCTTAACCCATATGCTTCTGTTTTCATTAATACAAAATATAAATAAAAAAATAGAATACAAATCATAACAATACCATAATATTATATGATAGAAACTATAAGTACATTTATACATATCTACTTTTTCTTCTTAGATCTCTTTGGACACCATTTGTTATTCTCAGTACACAATCTTGGACCACATGCTGATAAAAAAATGATACACTTTCTTTGTGTTATTATCAATAATAACTATTAAACTTAGAAGTATAAATGAGAATAATTATATATTATCTATAATATAAATATATTATCATTGAAATTATAACATGTTATCTACTTTTATATCAAGTTAAGCAGTCTACTCAAAAAAAATAAATAGACTTATTACTTGTTACTGAGTACATAGCAACAAACTAAATTTATACAATTTACTATAATAATATTAATCAATACATGGAATATTACTTTTCTTAGATATTTATGTTATAATTAATAAGCTTAACACATGCATGATGATTGCAGGTTGGGGTTGATAGTTGATTTTTTGTCACATGCAACCATAGTAGGGTTCATGGGAGGAGCAGCTACAGTGGTTTGTCTGCAGCAACTAAAATCGATTCTTGGCCTTGTGCATTTCACCCATGGAGCTGATATCATATCAGTGATGCGCTCTGTTTTCACCCAAATTCACCAGGTAAACAATTCTTAAACACACTCAATAACTACCTTACCTACTGCATGTCAAAACTTCATTTATATTTCTTTCACGCAATTATTTCTTGACCCAACTCAAATTAAATGTAAGTTTTTTTTTCTTATTGCAGTGGAGGTGGGAAAGTTCTGTGTTAGGATTTGTCTTCCTTTTCTTTCTCCTGATCACCAGATACTTCGTAAGTATACCTAATCCATATTCTTTTTGCACAAAATATCTAATATATTATCCAATAATATCAAGTTGTTTACTAACTTAACAAACAATTTATGTGACTCATGTTGGGTATCTTTTATTCTCTTTCTCAAGCAAAGGTTGTAATACTATCTGAACAAAGAAAAAGAGAGTTCATATGTCCATTTCTATCACTTATTTTCTTTGCTTTTATGGCAGTTATTTCAAAACCAGCTTAATGAATATTTTGATTGAGACCTATCTTCAATCCTAACCCAGCTACCTCATTTTCTTTTGACTCAATACAAACCAGAAAATTTTCTCAACAACAAAGACACCGTAAAAATATAAATTGATGTTTAGATTTCATTTACTTAAATTAATTGAAGTCTTTAGCAAGTAATTGATGATGATAGCAGAAAAAGTGTGGTTAGGTTTTATCAGTTAATAAAAGAATGGATACTCATTACAATTAGTGATGTCATGCAGAGCAAAAAACAACCAAGGTTTTTTTGGGTGTCAGCAATGGCGCCATTAACATCGGTTATATTGGGAAGTCTGTTGGTTTATTTCACTCATGCCGAGAAGCATGGAGTTGAAGTGGTAAGTATTATTTTCATCTTATCTTTCATGTAAAAAATAATCATTACAAGCTAATTTTTTTGCTGTTAAAAAGTAATATTATTTTTCCAAAACTACTGATAAAAGAGTAGAAATTGTTTGATTGATTAAAATTATTTATGATTATTCAGATTTTCTTTAGGATAAAAAAAGAACATCTTTCTAGCACAATCTTATCATGATTGGATCAAATATATTTTTGTGGATAAAACATAATTTGCAGACTTTTTTTCTTTAACAACCAAACACTGTTGAGTGGCACTGGGTCCTACATATACCATTAATAATAATGAACTTTCTCTTCCTCCCTGTTGGGGTCAGAGGGAGGAATCGTTTATAAGCAAGAGTACAAAGTTAACACTGTTTATGTTTGTCAGATGCATTCGCAGATAACACAGTTATAAAATCTTGTTTTTATGTATGTGGATAATGTATATTACCTAATATATCTTTTAGAAAGTTACTGTTAGTATTATTGATGAAACATGTGTTGATTTTTTCTGATCTTGCTGACTAGAGAAGGATAAAAATGTGATGTAGTAATGTTGTTTGTGAATTATGAACATGGATTCAGATAGGAGAATTGAAGAAGGGTTTAAATCCACCATCAGTCACAAAGCTGGTATTTGTGTCACCTTATATAACCACAGCTGTCAAAACTGGCATTGTGGTTGGCATCATATCACTAGCAGTGAGTACCTCTCAAACTCTATTACTTTGTCGGAATGCATTCCTAATATGCCTTTCATACACGCAAATCCAAAATGCTCAATGAACATAAGAAAAGACAAAACACAACTCTAAAAGGTCACACTTTTCCAGATTAATAAAGAGAAAGCAATAGCACTATCGTTAGTGACATTTTTGCTTTTAGCTTCTGATATGGTCCTCCTTAATTTGACTGTGAATTGGACACTCAAATATGATTGTGTCTTGGTTAAAATGAAAAAAGAACGCTGGATAGAAAAAGTCACGTTAGTTGTCTTAGAGCAATGCAACATGCAAGTGAGATATTCATCTATTTTATTTCTACAAATAGAACACAGTTTCAAAATGTAAGGAAATCAGCATACAGTGAAAAATTATACGTATTGCATTTCCTTGTGGCTATTATACTGCCTTATATCAAAGTTTAGGTGGGGTTGGAATCCTATTGAATTGAACCATTCCACATAACTTGGTAAATAACTTATTTATTTTCAAATAATTTTATGTGGAAAATTACTTCCAGCAAGCTTATCAAATTTGAACATGTGTCCGATTTTCATGTGAAATAATAAAAATTTTCTTAAATAAAAATGGGTACGGATGAAAATACATTTCAGACCCTTTTTTCAGAATATGTTTTCAATTTTTTTTCAAAATTACTTCCATAATAAAATTTGATTTTTTGAATTCTATTCTAGATTTCAATTTCTAGAACACATAATCTATTCTAGATTTATTTTCCCAAACATATTTTTTTTTCAATTTTGGATTTTCAGAATGAACAACATTTTTTGAAATTTAAAAATGTGTAGGGTGCATGTTAACAAATGTTGGGTGTAGGAAGAATTTACCTTTTACGTGTCTTTTTCAAAAATAGAATTTTCGAAACATAATATCTAAATGTGATGAAGTGCCTAAAAATTACAGAACCCAAATTGATTAAATTTTTTATATTGATCTGAACTTTTTTTCCCTTAAATTCCACCCAACCCAGTTAGATCTTAAAACTCCGCCCTAGAGTTTGATATAAATCTAAAGGTAAATTCTACCTTCACCAATCAATTTCAATTGTCATCAAAATGACAAAGATATCTATGTGAGATAATGAAAATGACCTAAAGAAAAAGAAGGGTGTGGATAAAAAAATATTTTTGAAACTTTTTTTTTAAATACATTTTTGGATTTGGATTTCCATAACACATTTCTGAATTTTAATTTTTTTTAGAATGTATTTTCAGATTGTGTTTTGAATTTTCTTTTCTAGAATATTTTTTTTTATATTTTGATTTTCCTTTTTCGAAAAAAGGAAATTTTGATTTTTAAATAGTACTTTTTGAATTTTCAAATCTGGAATAGAGTATAATTTTAGAAAATTTGAAAAATAATAAAGTGCACAGGAGGTTGAAATTGATATGGTGGAGGTTCAAATGTTATAAACTTATTCAAACTATTATTATTTACATTCACCTCATATTTTAATCATTTGAGACTTTTGGAAGAATTTTTCATACAGAAATTCTAAAGGAGAAAAATAGAAAAATAATTAAGTTAAAATTAGTTTAGGTATAAATTAATTTTTAAAAACTCTTTCATTTAATTTTTTTACTTTTAAACTTAAGAATAAATTAACACGTGAAATTTTCTCATAACTTCTCCAAATTTTTTATTTTTATTTGTACATTGGTTAACTTTAATTTATAAAAAAAAATCATTTTTATATTTTTCTGTCAGAAGTTTTCATGGAAAAACACATCTAATTAGGCATTAACTTATATATCCGGATTCCTACTTTATCTATTTTACCATTGAAAGCAAATGAATGCAGTAATCCAACACAAAATCCTACAGCTGCTATCTTGTTAGTTTAAACTTCAGCAAGATCTTGAAGTTGAGTTTGATGATATAATGTTCAGGAAGGAATAGCTGTGGGAAGGAGCTTTGCAATGTATAAAAATTACAATACTGATGGCAACAAAGAGATGATAGCTATTGGGACCATGAACATAATTGGTTCTTTTACCTCTTGCTACATCACAACAGGTAAATATTTTAACTGTTTGCCACACCCAAGTGTCAAAAGGAATTCTTGTTTAGTCTTGTTTCATGAACTCTCAGGCTTCTTTTCTCTTCTCCCACAACTAAGAACAGTCAATGAATTATTGCTTTTCTGCATCAATTGCTGACTTATGTGGTTAAAAAAAATGGAATTGTTTCAGGGCCGTTTTCACGCTCAGCTGTGAACTATAATGCTGGATGCAAGACAGCAGCATCCAACATTATAATGTCAATTGCAGTCATGTTGACATTGCTATTCCTAACACCCTTGTTCCATTACACTCCCCTGGTGGTGCTATCAGCCATTATTGTGTCTGCAATGCTTGGCCTCATAGATTATCAAGCAGCCATCCATCTGTGGAAGATTGATAAATTTGACTTTGTTGTGTGCATGAGTGCATACATTGGCGTGGTCTTTGGCAGTGTTGAAATCGGCTTAGTCATAGCTGTATGTTTCAGTGAACTCCCTCCACTGTGTGTTACACATTCCGGGGTTAACATAAAGATTTATCAACTTAATATTCGGTTTCATGTGGATGTATATATTTTCAGGTTGCAATATCTGTACTTCGAGTACTTCTATTCATTGCAAGGCCAAGAACATTCGTTTTGGGAAACATTCCAAATTCTGGGATATACAGAAATGTTGAGCAATATCCAAATGCAAAACATGTTCCTGGAATCCTAATCCTAGACATTGATGCACCAATTTACTTTGCCAATGCAAGCTATTTAAGAGAAAGGTAATCTCTACCTGCAAATTTGGAGTGTTTCTCTGGCATGAACAAAAAATATGCCAATGTAGTAGAAGTTATTAAGAATGAAGAAAATACATTCAACAGAAGTAAACACTTACCACAAAACTTTGTTGTGTGCATAGGATCACAAGGTGGATTGATGAAGAGGAAAACAGAATCAAAGCTACTGGAGAGACAAGTTTGCAGTATGTTATAATGAATATGAGTGGTGAGTGATGGACCTAAATATATGGTAGCTCACATTTGATTAATTTTTAGCAGAGGAAAAACGTTGACCACATAAAATCTCTAACACGATGTTTTGATTTCAATATCTATTATTGGTAAAACTTGTTAGAATTACAAAATTTTTAGGTCTTGCTTCGTATTAAATGAGTCACATTTGTGATGTTGTGAATTTAATCGTAATACTGATAAAAAACGTGTTAACACTTTGTTTTAGAATTTTCATCCTAACTCGCAGTGTAATTTTATTGGCAGGTGTTGGAAACATTGATACAAGTGGAATAAGTATGCTTGAAGAGGTCAAGAAGATTACTGAGAGAAGAGAACTTCAAGTAATTCTCTCTTTCGTGTTATCTGCCAATTATTTTTTTTTTATAAGCAAACAAATTATATATACTTATAAATGGTATAAGGGGTACCATCCTTTTACACAAATGTGGTTCCAACGCAGTAAACTAAATTTAACAGCTCCGCATAATTGGCTTGCATTAACCCTCTAATGCAGTATGCAGACCCCCTGCATTATTCATTCCTCTAACCCCAAAAGAAGCTAATAGTTTTTGTTTAATTCAACATGAAGAATTTGAGAAGCACACTCTTCACCACCGATAAAATTGGCGCTGGTATAAGGTGGCCTTGATGAACTCAGCTGCAAGATAAACAACTAAATTATTGATTACTGAGCATTAATGGTCAAACACCAACACGATCCATAATGTAAGCACTAGCTGTTATTTTCCATATTAGTTCTTGTAACACCCAACCCTCCAACAACATTACATAGATCCAATTTCCACTAGACTTTCCCTGAGTGCCTCCACCAAACAAAATGGTTATGTTCTGGTAACATGAAATTCAACACCAACACCTGTCACCACAAAAACTATTGACATGTACAAGTAAATAGTTGTATATGGCATACAATGAGATCCAAGAAGTGACTAAAATAAAACACTTGTGAAAGTAATACTCACCATCAAACTTTCTCTGGAGTATGTTTTTTTCCTTTGAGGGATACCACTTCATGAGCCGTTGATCTACCCTCCCCGTATCTGCTAATTATGATTCAGGAACCAAGATTTTCTTATACATGTTCAATTTTAGTATGCTTGATATTATATATTTTTTTCTCCGATGTTCCATTCCTATGCATGCAGCTTGTTTTGGTCAATCCTGGAAGCGAGGTGATGAAGAAACTGAACAAATCGAAGTTCCAAAATCATTTAGGGGAGAGATGGATCTATCTTACTGTTGAAGAGGCCGTTGGAGCATGTAACTTCAATCTCCGTACAAGAACGAATCTGAAGAAAGATGAATCAGAGGGTTGGAACAATGTTTAACTGTGAGCATAAGCCAAAGAATAGTCTCAAAAGCTCATTAATTTTCGTCTCAGTTATGTTACCACTCTAATATGTGGCATGAGAATTTCCAAATCATGCTGCGGGAGTTTTAGAAGGATAGGAAAATGAAAGATGCACGAGTCTTATCCTTAGTTAGAAGAAAATCTCCTACGTAGGCTGTTTAATAATATGTATCATGATTTATAATCTATTCAAATATGTAAAGTAATTGTCATGAGAATTGAAAAGTCCTTTTGAAACGTCTTAGAACTAGAACAACCAATCAATCGGATTCCTGATCATCATGAGTTCTTTACCTTAAATCATTACAAACAGAAACAAGTTTTACTAATAGGTTACATGCGACTATACGATGCAATTCACGAAAACTTTTTCATAATCATTTCTAGAAGAAAAAGTAAGAAATTTATTTAACTTGGAATAAAAAAGTTTAAATTTGATTTTTAACTTCTCTTCAAAAGTATTTATTGAAAATTTTTGATCTTGATGACTTGAAGAATATGTGATGCGTATAACAACACTAGAGGATAAGTGAGACTTTTAGTTCAAAGCCAATTGTTTGTTGTATTAAGGAATAGTCTCTTGCAGGACAATGTTAACACGGAAATGGGTAAAACAATAAACACTCATTTCATTTCTCATCTAAACCAGGTAGAAAAAAGGAGGTGATTATTCAGAATTTCATATTACAGAGAAAAATTGTGTAAATTCCGTCCTAGCCTTGGCCTCTTCTTATGAGTAAATGAGGCACAACATGTACAACGATCAAAATATGTAGGAGGGTCTTAATGCATCTTTAGAGAGAAAATTTTACAAACAAGAAAGCTAACGTCTCACTTAAAACTATATGGTAACAATCAATCTCCCTTGGTGGGAGGTCGCACACATGAACAAAAAGGTATCTTTTTCTTCTTTTGGTTGTTGCTTCTCGTCCCACCATAGAGATAATCTCGCAAAAGCACTCTTGGACTTCGATCAGTCGTTTTTGTTTTCTCTTTGCTTTCTTTTCCATCACCCAGTTTCAGCAGTAGAAACTGCAGTCTTTGCACCTCCAAATGCAGTTGTCCTATCTTTTCTGATTCTCTCTGAGCCTGGTCTGAGACTCTCCTTCTGCTCACACTTCCACTTTCATCTGACTCTCCTCCACTCTTCCCGGCAGAAGACAAGGTACCCTCTTCCACATTCTTCATCAACTTCCGGTTGGCGTCAAACAACTTTGTGATGGTCTCCTGGGATGCTTCAAGCTGCCCTTTCGCCTCATCAAACTCAACGCCTTTTCCCTTTGTGTTCTTCTCATTAACATCTACCTTCTTCATCAAATCTTGTATGGTGATTTGAAGGTTTGTCAACTTCTGTGCATCAGAATCAAGTCTCTCTAAAGTCTTCGTTTGGTTCCCTTCTTCCCGGTGCTGTGTCAATCTTCTTGAGATCTCTAACTTGTCTACACTCAACTCTTTTTCCACCAAGGAATCTTTTGAAGGATATTTATTTTTTGGTTCCTTGGTTGTTCCTCTTTGATGATTGCCGGCAGCTTCAGAAGAAGCCATCCTTTGTGTCTTTTCAACTTGCTTTCCAATAGGGCCATCCTTATCTTCTGTTTCCCACATCTCAAGCATCTGATCATCAGCCTCAAGAATTTCTCTCCTCCTACTTATCCCATACGATGAACATTCAGATATTTGATCTAGCATGATGTCTTTTGGCAAAACTTCAATCTCGGTAACTGGGATATCTGACTTTCCTTGGTCTTGAGTAACATACTTGCTTGCTTGAATATTCTCTTCATGCCGGGTAATTCCAGATTTTAACTCTTGAATCTCTCTCGTTTCATTCTTGAGTTTGAAACTTTCATTTAACTGCTTTACTAACATTGCAATAGCATTGATTCTTCTCTGCATGTCTTGGAAGGCAGGGAGTGCATCTGGTGCCTTAACAGTCTTGTCTTCATGTGTTTGTTGACCGTTTTCAGTGAATCCCTTACTGACCAATATTTTAACCTGAAAATGGTGATTATTATCAAATTATATGAATAAAAGAGAGGCAAGATAGTTGGTTACAAATTGAGAAGAAATTCATTTCACATGATTACGAGATCACCAAGCAAAAGCAATATCTGACACAAAAAGAAAGCTGTTTATATATCTACAAAGTTCTCTAGCATAGAATGCTATAAAGCAAATTATTGAATAACTAATTTATGAAAAAAAAAGACTAGTTTATTTTAATTAATAGATTTAAAAAGTAGTTGCAAAATCAGACGCCATTCCAGCCCAATTTCATGAGACAAAGGTTTTTACAAAGTCATATTTGTGCATCCAAAGTAAATAAAACGATACTTCATGGTTGGGTTGAAAATTGGAATTTAGCTCAACAGTCCACCACAGTGCCTCAAAGCTCATATGAGTGAAACAAGAATGAGTATCTAATCCACCCACCCCAAAACTGTCAAATTATGGTCCAAGGGAATCACCCAGACAAGCTAATGTTGCGACCAAATTCTAAAAATGATATTTTAATACCTTTGTTTCTTCACGGTCATCAGGTTTTGCATGTGCAAGAGTCTGCATCTCCAGAGTTGTTATAGAATCATTCAAAGCACTGGCAGCAGGGACATATGCAGCTAATTGACCGGATAGTCTTCCATTTTCAATTTCCAGCTTGCTAACTCTTTCTTTCAGACGCTCACTCTCTATGTCTTTGGAGTAGTTTCTGAGTTCAAGATTCTTACAAGCATCAGCTAGCTCGGAGACCTTTCCTTCCAATAATGCTCCATTGACAGCAGAAATTTGCAGCTCAGCAAAGAGTGTTGAAGCCTGAGTTTCCCATTGTTCAATCTCATTCGTTCCCTTAAGTACTTCATAACCTAGCTTCTTTTCCCTCAGTTTAGTTTGTCCAAGCTCTTGACGTAGGTACCCCATTTCAGACTCCAACTTCTGGTTAACTTCACACAAGCCTATTAATTCTTCATTTTGATGGTCCTTGTCTGAGGACAATTTCAAAATTTTATTAGCCTGTTCTTCGAGCATCACCCTTGCTTCATCATACTTAATCTTCAGATCTTCCACCATTCTTTGCAATTCTGTTTTCTCAGAATGTAAAACATGAAACATCTCAGCTGCTTCCAAAAGCTCATTTTCCTTTTGATTTAACATTTCCCTTTCATCCCTAATCTGACAACTTAATTCATCATTGAGAGATTCAACTACATGCAGTTCAACATTTGACTTCACAAATGACTCTTTAAGATGTGAATTTTCCATTTCTGCATTCTCTAACTTTCCCACCACAACTTTTAATCTCTCCTCGAGGTCATTATTTGCTGAACAATGGTTATCAAGATCCTCACCTAGCTCTTTAAGTTCCAGGAGCTTTTCAAAGATAACATTTTCGTAAATCAAGGAAATATTAGACTGAGTTATTGTCTCATGGATCATGAAACATATTTCTTCTTCCAATTTACTTTTCACTTCACCCAGATCCATAAAACTTCTCATCAAGGACTTCTTCTCTTCCAATATTTTGCAACTATCCTCCTGTAAACTGTTGTGATTCTTTTCTATGTCTGAGAGCTTCTTCTGTAGGTTGCTTATTTCAGTTGTCATTACTTCCATTCTCTCTTCTCCTTTGCTTATTGTCGACTTCAACTCTTGGTTATTCTCCAGTATCTTTTGGACCTCTATTTGCAATGCCAAGAACTGCTGAGACTGGATACTGAACTGCTCATCAAGGGCATCTCTTTGTATCACAAGACTTTCTACCTTTAGTTTCAACTGCTCAAGGAATGTAACCAGAATTGAATTCTCAATGGCCATTTTTTGGCCTTCATTGAAAATTGTGTCAAAAGATTTCTGGCTCTCCTGAAGTTTTTCATATGTATGGTTCAGAAGCATTTGGTCTTCTTCAAGCATATCTTCACAGAAATGCCCACTGTTATTTTCAAGAGTCTTTAACACCTGAATCAACCCAATCCTTAGTATTTTAATTTTCTCAGACAGAGAATTCACATCAACCTGCTTTTGAACATTTTCAGTCTCCAATTTAGATATCTTTCTGTCCGACATTTTGGAAGCCTCCAAAAGTCTCTGACACTCAACCAGATTGGAGAAGTTTTTTTTTTCCAGATCGTCAATACATTGCTGCAAGATGAAAATTTCAATTTGAGCATGTATAGCTCTGTCCAATTCCTCCTCGTACTCCGTTTTCTTGCAATTGGCATCTTCTTGTAGAATATGATTTTGTAATTCCTTCTCAGCCAATTCATCTTCATTTAATTTCAAAACTCTGGAATGCTCTTCCCTCTCTGAATATAGGGAAACTAGAAGCTCTTCTACCTTTTGAAGTGCAGACTCCCTTTCTCCTTTTAGTTCCAAATGCTTTGACTCCAATTCACTGTGCAGTTTCTCAAGATCTTTCAGTGTTTGATGAGTTATGTTCATCTGTGAAACTAAGGTTTCTTTCTCTTCAAAGATACTGGACTTCTCATGGTCAAGTGACTGGCATGTATCTTCTAATAACCTGGACTTCATCCTTAACCCTTCAAGTTCAGCATTCACATCAAATAATGAATTTTCCAATAGGTTGCTCTTTTCTGAGAGCTTCTCAAGCTTTTCAGTTGTGGATTGTAACTGAGAAGACAAGCTGGCCTTCTCAGTAGCAAGATTGGATTTCTCTACTAGTAGAGACTGACATGTTTCTTCCAGCACTTTTACATTTCCTCTGACACTATCCAGCTCAGCATTCAAGTCTGAAAGGGAATTTTCCAAGACAGTATTTTTCTCCAGAAGTTTCTCCATGGTTTCCAATTTTACCAACAGAGCTTCTTTCTCTCCTTTGTCAGCCTCACATGTTTCCTTCAGCTTTAAGTTTTCATCTTGTAATTTTTTCACAGATGGTCCAAAGCACTGTGGATCTAAGTCAGTTGACCTCACCTCCTCCATCATGGCTTCATGTTTTTTATTCAAATCATTAAGCTCCTCTTTAAGACAGTAAATTTCTTGCTGAAGAGCATTTCTTTCATCAATTCGTAGCTCCACCTCCCGTTCAAGTTTCTCTATTGTCTCCCTCAAATTCAGAATCTCATCCTGCAAATTTGTTATTGACAAAGATGAAGAAATTTTGACCTCATTTAGAATTTTGTTTTCCTCACTGACTCTGTGTATTTCATCCTCTAAAGCCTGCTTACGTGACTCAACGTACCCCAGTATATCCACTTTACTGTGAAATTCAGCGGCAAGAGATCTAAGCTCTTCCTGAGATTGAGAATGTAACTGCTGAAGAGTTTGGAAAGCAGTTTCAGCCTCAATGAAGCGCAATCTCTCCTCCTGTATGCAACCCCAAAGTCGACTCAATTCCTTCTGCTTCTCAGTAAGTTCTTCACTTTGAGACCCCATTTGCTGCGCCAAAGATTGTAACTCAGACTGCAGAGTGTGATTTGATGTCTCCAAGAGAAGACACTTCTGTTCAGAACTCTGTAATTTTTCAACCCCATCATCTATCTTGGAATTTAGCCTACGCACCTCCTCTTCAGCACAAGAGAGTTTATATTCCAGACCGGAAATTATCTCCAAGCATTGCTGATATCGGAAAGCAGTTTCTTCCTTTTCTTCATTAAGTTTAGTAACTTCTAGTTTCAAAGCCCCAATTTCATTTTCAGCTATATTGGCTTGCTCCTTAGCCATTCTTGCATTTTCCTTGGCTTCTTCTAATCTCTCCTCCAATTTTGATAATGACTCCGAGCACTGTTTATATTGAACAATGATAGCTTCCTTTTCAGCTTCTACTCTAGCAAGGTCCTGCTTTAGGGACTCGGCTTCATTTTCTGCTCTGGTAGCTCTTTCATTATGTTCTCCTGCTTCTGTCTGCGTAAAAGAAATACATTCCTCTAGCTTTGCTATTTTTTCCAAGCACTCCCGATACTGAAGAAGACTATCTTCACTTCCAGCCTGTAATTTAATTTGGGTTTCCTTCAAGGCTTGAACTTCAGCTTCAGCTTTACTTGCTCTCTCATCAAGTGCTTGAGAATTCTCTTGTGCACTAGACACTTCTAACTGGAGACTAGACAACTTCTCTAAACACTGTTGATACTGAAGCAAACCAGCTTCCTTTTCATCTTCTAATTTGGCAATGGCTTTCTTCAAGGCCAAAATTTCTGTCTCAGCTTTTGTCACACGTTCAGACTCAGATGAGACATGAGACCTAGTAATGTTACTTCCATTGTTTAGCTCAATACTCTCCAGTGTCTCCAAAAAATTGAGCCCCCTTCTGGCATGCCTTTCTGCAAACTGTGTAAGATTTTCCTGTTCTCCAGGGATGTAGAGATCATTGAGCTGTTTCAAACCTGTTTTGTTCAAGGAAGAATCAGGTTCACCAGAATAACCACCATTTTTTTTTATAACATGGAACTGAGCAGAAGCCTCCTTCTGTGGTTCATCTGGATCAAGAAACGCACGTGAAGGGTGGTGCATTTCTGGAGTCTGTGGCTCTGTCTCCAGAGGAGAAACTGTAGGTAAATCATCTGTCAGCATCATAGGAACTTGATTAGGAAATGCCTCAGTCATGGTCCTATGGGCGTGGCGGATAACTCCAGTTGCATGATCATATCTCTCGGCCAATGCCCGATATGCCCGGTAAAACTCTTCAACCAATTTCATAAGCTCTGGCCGTTTTTTATAATACATTTCTGCTCTCCTGGCAAAAGAATCTGCATCTTCTTCAATAAGCTTAATCATTTGCTTCACCTTGGCATCCATATCTGTGCAAGAGGAAATGTCCTTGTATTAAGTTCAAATGTGCTTAAAATAGACAGCACCAAATGGATGATAACAGAAAAATTAAATATTGTCACGTCTCCTTGAGTGATTAAGCAAATAAATGACCCAATTGATAATAAAGGAAATAGACTTGAATCAACAAACTAGTACATACAGAACATGTAACATGTCCCCAGAGGGAAGAACTAATATTTTGTGAAATAAAATAAATCACATCTCTTCATGCTTAAGGTTCAACTTGAGTGCATCACACAAGTGCCAGTAAATTTTGAAGTGAAACTGAAAACAGATTTAAACCAAATTATGTTGTTGTCACGGACATTTCTGAAGATGAAATATACTTCCACTGGCCAGTGCATTATAAAGCTTTTAGCAGAGAAAACATCCATGGACTATAATTTTGAAGGCCTTCTTGTCATAATAATCTCAACAAATATGTAAGATATAAAAGAAATGAAAGAGATTTTCACAAAAAGAAAAAGAAACGAAAGAGGAAATAGATTTCATTTTCACTCGTCAGATACATATATTTCCCCGTATATAACAAACCAACAAATGGTATGACTCAGTGAAGGTCGCAAGTCATGAACAACAATAGTTAACATGTTTAATATAATTACTTCCAAAGGCTGAAGAGAGATAAAAGGAATACCTGTCAGATTTTCCTGGAGCCATTTTGAGTTTTTGGGGCTTATGTGGCTGTCCCACCACCATGAATACATTCTCCTAGAGTTTGCATGAGACAAAGTCGCCATTGCTCCAGAAAAAGGACAGCAGCACTTTGTCTTCTGATGTTACAGGAACTTAACCCTTCAAAGTTTCGAAGAAGCAACTGCAAAGTCAAAGAAGTCCACACAGTTTCTTCTTGTGTGTATTCACTGGAATAACAAACAAAACCAAAGGAAAGGCGTTCAGTTACAGACAAATCGAAGCCGTGTCTTTATTCCTTCTTTCAAAAATGATCTTCGACACATCAAAAATACCTGATCAATTGGAACTCAATCAACCTCCAAAATTGAATGAACAAATACCTCCTGACATGCCGGAATAAGCACAAACTACCTGATCAAACAACAAGAATCCAATTAAAACAGCAGAAGATCCAAAACTAAAATATAAGTAAAAATATATCAGAATTTGGCAAATTAACAAGAACATGAAATATTTGAAAGCTTCAGAAGATGAATTACCATGAATCCGTGTTCAAATTTGAACAAGAATTATGATGATCATTCGTGAGATGGCTCCCACATAACCCAAACTACCTGATCAATCAAATCCAGATTATTAAACTTAAAATTAAAGCATACAAAAAAAAACTGAAGATCAATTCAAAAGGAGAATTGAATTGAATTGTGAGGAGCATGGGAAAAAGATCAATCCTTGAAGGAGTGAAAAACAAAAAAGCGAATAATTGTGATACCAATCTACTCACCAAAAATGACACTAAAAGATTGAAACTTTGATGTAGTAGATTCTGATTTCCTGTGGCGGCGATGAACTAGTTCAGGTCAGTTTTTTTTTTTAATTATTTGCTAAAGATTGTGTGTGTCACCCCATGTTGGTTGGATCTCTGTGTTCTGTGCTCAAACACAACACACAATGTTGTCAGTGTGTTTGTGTTTCTCTCTCTATGTTTGTGTCTTTCTCTCTCTCTCTCTCTCCTGCTGGTCGCTGGTGCTAAGCAGTGTTACCTTTCAGTTTTAGCTTTCTTTTGTGGGTTGGTGGCATACTGTCCTGTTCTGACCTCTCCAGGGATGAGAGAAATGCCAAATTGTCAAAACAAAAGTAAAAACAACTAATAAATAAATCCATCAAGTATTTTGCTTTCGTAATTTAAATTTATATCATATCCTTCCTTTATAAACTCTTATATTATTATATATCATAAAATGAACAAATTATTTACATTTTTAATTATGCATTTAAATACTCATTATTAAAAAGGTTTTAGTGATTAAACTATTAAATTTTATTTTAATAAATTATTACTGTATTATATTGTTAACTACTATAAAATTTAATATTTATTAATTTTATGATAATAATAATAATTCACTATAGGTGATAATATAAAAATATATATACACGTCAGCGAACGCATGCATTAATTGACATGAATTATTTTACTTGCTGATTTTTTAATTTTAATCCCTAATATGTACTTATAATAATGTGACATGATTCATACCAAAAAAACACACCTACTTTAATTAATTTACTTTATAATTTTTACATATTTAAAGTCTTATTTCTTTCATTTATCTTTATTTGAGTAAACAGAAATTTTAATTTTGGCAATAAGTTTATATTACCTTACACACATGACTTCATTTTAGAATACATAATTTTGTCATTATCATAAATAAATAATTTTATATTTTACTTAATTTTCTTTCTTGTAGTTTTATGAACGATTAAAAGCTAAACAAATGTTTAGTTTAATATTTAAACCGAAGTCTGAATTGTTAATGGCGAGGGAGGCGTTTCTTTACACATTGATGAAAACAGATTGGACGTTAGATGATTGATTAATATTAATAATATCGAATTAATGGTTTCAACGAATTAGGTAAGTTTTTATTTTGTCTTCACTGCCCTACCTTTACGGGGTATTGTGCCATTACGGTATAACTAATTTCTAGATTACGACTTCACTAACATTTTCTTTTCGGCGTTTTGTCCTTTAACATACACTTTAAGCACCAATTATCCTTATAATTGGTTAGGTTTAGTTGTATATTGTTACTTAATTGTGTTTTATTTTATGAATTTTATAACTTAATTGTTTACATATTTTATTCTTTTATTGAATTTCTAATAGAATAATGAATATCTCATACATTACAACATTAGAACATTTTCCTTGTACATCATATTAGAAATTAGAGTCTTTCATTATATAACTAGGTGTAAACCTTACCTTATTGAGTCGATTTTATAGGGTTAAGTAGGCTTAAAGTTCACTTTGTAATATGGTATCAGAACCATTTCGATCATATCTTAACAAGTGTTTGTTGGGCCTATCGTGTCACCCGCTATCGGACAACCCATAATACATAGTCTCACGCACGAGTTGGCAGTCTCGGCGTGAGGAGCTGTGTTGAATCTTTCATAATATATAAGTGGATGCAAACCTGACCTAATTGAGCCGGTTTTATGAGGTTGATTTAAGCTTAAAGTCTACTTCTTAATACAGTTGGTTATAAGATTAAAACATGTGGTTTATAAAATATTTTCTATTAGATTATGATCACATGGCATAAAAAATAAGATTTAAGGTCTTAAATAAGATGTCAAGTAATAAGAATACAAAATTATTAAATTATTTTTCTATTTTAGAAATATGTATTTTTACCAACAACCATTCAAATGATACATTAAAAAAAAAGTATGAGTTTTAGAAGACAATTGCATTCTTCTATATTGGAATAAAATTTGTAAAAAAGTCTTAAATGTTACATGACATAATGATACTTACAAAAAATAAATTAAGACGTGACTCCTTCAATAAATATGCTCTTAGTTGTTTTAACTTTACTTTCTTTTTCATGAAATGTCATTATTGTGTTAGAAATTTAATGGAAAATAAAATGTATAAAATTTTAAAATTTAGATAATAAAAGTTTTAAACGATATAAATCTTGAAATGATAACAATTAAATTGTAATATAAAAAGTGAAAACGTTAGTTGGTGAAATGTTGAGATTAGAGTGAAAACATCCTTAGAAAAAACCTTTCTCTATCATGTTAGTAATTAATGATTTTGATGATAGCATTTATTTGAGTTTAATGGCTATCATCACATAGATAGAACACTAACATTTTTTATATTTTTAACCTTATTATCATAAAAAAAATATTATACAGGGTGTAATGTCATATTTATTTATAATTATTACCTTAATTATTTTAAATTTTTAATGATATTATAAATTTATCTCCTCATTTAAATTTATTAGAAGGTTTTCAAGATAATTGTATTAGAATATTGGATATTCTCTCCTTCGCAATTGTGGATGGTAGATCCTTTATTCTTAAATAATGATCGTCTGCTAACAATCTTTTATTCATCTTCTTTATTTTTAATATAAGAAAAGTATTTATTTTTCCTTTTTCTTCAAAATTTGAGAGGTATCATTTGTTTAAGTTTAGATGTTTTTTTTCAAGCGTCTAACAAATCGATACTTTCATGTAAAATAACGTAGATAAAGGTAAACTTTGTTTTTCAAAGATTTGATATGTTTTGAGAAATGTAAGTATGAGAATTCTACTATTGTGTGGAATAGTTCAAATAGAGACTTGAAACCACCTTAGTTTCTTCTTATTCAAAGTATGAATTATCAAAGTCTTTCCTTCTTCTTCACGTGCTTCTTAAAGAACTATTTGTGTTCATCTTAATTCTTTTCTTTTCTCCATTTTCAGATTTTAAGTGACCTGGTTTTTATTTATTTATAACAAACAACTTATGTTTTGTTATTATTGGAATCCCTAATTGGTTGGGACGAAAAAATTTCCCCTTTTAAATCATATTTTTTCTTCACATTTGATGGATATTTTATGAGAAAATATCGTCTTCTTCCTTATGATCATTCCCATATGAGAGCATATTTAATAGTTCTTCAATTTTTAAAACTCTAATGAAAATGTTTCTCTTACTCTCAACTTTAACCTTAAGAACAATGTCATATAAAGATACAAAATTACTTTAAATAAAATATATAAAGAAAAATTTCAAATGCTATACCACTAAACGAGTTTATGCTATGATAATTTATTTGTGAATTTACAGTGTTTTTGTCAATATATATAACAACGTCTCTTATTATGCTCTTCATTTTCTTTCTTATAAATTATTATTTACAATAAGATAAAAAATGACATTATTTTATATAAAAAGGTTCAATAAAAATGATTTTATCTCCTCTGTGTTTCACATAAATTGTTTCATATAAAAAAGTAGGACTTAAGTTTTCAGCTGGACTCATCAATGCTGGCAATGTAATTTTTTTACATTGTTAGTCAATAAAAAAATCACCTCAAACATGATTTAAAGTTTTTATTATAAAAAATAATTTCCAAGATAAAAATTACATAATTAAATTATTTTTAAATAATAAAAAGTTATTAAAAATGTAAAGTCGATAAAGCACTGCCGACAGACAGAACTTGATCTAATTTTTTATTTTAAATAAACAAACTATTTTGTTTTCCAATTACTACATGAATAAAACGTTAAGTATTTATTGTAGGGTAAGAAAAAAAAATAGATGGAAAGAAGAAGATAAGATAAGAGAGTGTATTAATTAAAGATAGTAAATGAATGTGAAGAAAAGAAGGAACATAGTTTAGGATAGGAAGAGGTGAGTGGGATAATGATGTGACACGGTGTCGTTGTGTTTAAAGGTTGGTACACTGTAATGCGAAAACGCCGTCACCGCCCAAACAAATTCCGCTTATAAATCAAGTACGTCCCGTTCTTTTCGTTGGAAATTAGTGGAAGATGAGACACCTCATATTATTCACAACTCCTGTATTCAAATTCTATTCAGACCGTGACCAAAATAAGACTTTGCTTTCCTCATTTTACCAATCAAAATCTTTTCGAACACATCTTCTAATCACTTTACATTTCTAAAAAATTAAATCATACAAATCTCATTTTATATTTAATTAATCTAACCCACAATTTTATAAATTTAACCAAAATATATATATATATATATATATATATATATATATATATATATGACTGCTAGGCCGAAAGTAATAGCCGAAAAGTCATACAGTCATACCGAAAAGTATATAAAAAGTTAAATGTAGAATATATATATATAATAAATATGGTTATTGTAGCCAATTTCATTACGATAATTTCAAATTAATAGGGGTGTATTTAAAAAGATATTAAATAAAAAAGAAAAGTTCAAATAGATTGAATCCATTAAGAAAATACTATAAATAAGACATTTGTTTAAAAGGTAAGTAGAGTGAATTTTATTTGATTATCATATCAAATTGATTCTGACTTTAGCATTGGAACACCTTGCAGGTACACATCCAACCGTGAGAGGAACCGAGAGAAGAAACTGAAATATCTAGTTGATCCAGTTCAACATGGAAGCCTTGTTAGCCCTGAGAGCAACCAGAGGTGAAAATCCAGTCCGAGAACCTAGTCCGAAAAGCGCAGTACGAGAGATCAACCACAAAAATGAGGACTTGAAAAGTTAAGACGTTCTACTTAGAAAAATAGTTTATATATATATATAATACAATTAGCTTTTGTTGTACCTAGAGATTTTTGCGCTCACTTATTGAGTGTGCTTAGATATTTTTAATGAATGGTTTTGACATGAATTACAATTATAATAAAATTTAACATTTTAATAATTCAAAACTTAAATCATCAGACAACTAATGAGTAAGTACTGATATGGTCATGTATCTATACGAGCCTATAATAAATAAAATAAGATAAAAGATTAATAAGATTGTTATCATCTTATAAGAAATTATAATATATATTAGAGATAAATTATCAAAATACTATTGATAATTGATTAATTAATAAGATTAGTAAGTTCAAAATTCATAAATTTAGTTAAGAAGGTGAACCAATTTCTAGGATGAATGGTTTTAATATGTCAACGGATTATCAATCTCTTTGAGTTATTTATGAGGTTGGATTTTTTAAACCATGGTCACCTTTTTATTATCATTTTTATTAGAGTTGAGTTTCTATGACTATTTTGTATTTAATGTTTAGAAACTTACATATTACAATATGATATATTAGAGGGTTTTGCCATTTTGTACGAAAATTTTAAACCTTTTGTCTCCTATATTGAAACTTCATTAGCTTCCTTCACTCACAATCTTTTCTCTGCAATCCTTCTGGGCTTTTGTATGTATTTTGATAGTTTTAATTATGTGGCTAATGCACATGCGAAAGTCGCTTTCTTTTATGTGACATATTACGCATTAGAGGGTTTTGTCATTTTGTATTTAAACATTTTAAACTTTTTGCCTCCCTTATATTCAAAAGTTTATTTCACTCATAACCTTTTATTTGCAATCCTTCTAGATTTTTTTGTATGTTACTTTGGTAGGTAGTTTTATGTGACTAATTTTTGTTAATATGCAGACATTATGGCCAAAAAGTTTGATTATAAAAAATGTTATGTGAAGTTTGGTACTCTTAATTTTGAAAAAAATATTTTGGTTGATTTTCAATAGTCCTTAAAAAAGAAAGCTCAACCTGACATTTAAACTTTCATCAAAAGTCCATGTACTCAATTTCAATCCCTGAATTTTCCTCAAGTAACATCTCAACAAATATTTCTGTATTGGTAGGGTTTGAATGATGGAGACCATGACTCCGCACCCGGTGCATGCTGACCGACACCATAAAGACCATTACGCTCAAGCAGGATTAATGAGCATAATCAGCAATCACACACTAGGTAATGCATTCCTAAGCACGACTCAACTCCCTAATCCGGCTCAATAACAGAAGGTCCATGATAATAATATAAATAGGCACATATTCCAAGAATCGGGTACGTTATTACACAATACTCAGACAACCGGTTGTCGAATACCGAATTCTCAGTTGAGCATCAGAGTGCCTTTTGCAGTTACCATCTGAGCCTGGATTTCGCGGAGACCGAGAGGCAGAGTGACGAAAGAAGAAGGAGGATTTCGTTCAAAGAGGAAGGGAGGAAGTACAAACCGATCGACCGAAGAGTGACTTGAATCGTTCTCTTGGTTCCAACCCCGTTCGAGAACAATTGGCGCCCACCGTGGGATCGAGAGAATTAGCGTGAAGAGGAAAGTAGATGGTGTCAACTTGAAGCATGGTGAACAAGAGGATGTCCGATGCTGAGCAAATGGAGCTTTTGATATCTCTACAGAAAGAGATGGCAAAGATGAAGAGAAGGAACGAGGAGACTAAGCGAAAGAATGAGGATGAGATCCTAATTCTCCGAAAGAAGAATAAAGAGATGAAAAGAAAGTTCGTGAGGGAATCTATCTTCCAGACCGACCAACCTTGTCTGGAGGTCCTTCACTCATTCAAAATCGTGTAAATGAAGTGCATGGTAATGACTCACTACTAAAAAAACAGAATAAATAATGTTGAACAATACAAAATATATAAAATTATATTTTTGTTTGATATTTAAAATCTGAATATAATTTTTTATATTTGTATCAAATTTGTACTTTTTAAAATATTTATACTTGTAATAAAACAAATGTGTAACCATTAAATAAAGTAACACTAAAATTTAATTCACTTATAATAGGATAAAATTCACACACATATATAACTAAAAAAAAAAACTAATTCTTCATGTAATATTTTTTATAATTTTTTATGAGGAGAGTGAGGGTGGGAGGGAGGGAGAGAGAAATACGGACGCATTGCACTTAATAATTATAAACGTGAATTGTTTTTTATAAACATTTTTTGTTGCATTTTTTTTTTTTTACTTTTATAGACATAATTATCTTTTTATTTTATTTTTATGAAATATAAAAATACTCATTCATAATAACTAATAATGTAATTTTTTGTTTAACTATTTTTATTATTTGTTTTTACAAACTTTTTTTACTCCATCATCTATAAAAAAAAAAGACTATCCACAGTTAGGATTACAAATGTTGGTATTATTTAATTATTAAAGTACAATGACCTTAATATAAATTTTAGTATCATTTTTCATGTTAATCATAATATAATAATTAATTTTTAGTTATATTTTTTATTCTCATAAACTATGGACACGCATGCATGTGTAGGTTTTCCACTAGTTACTATAACACAGCTGGTTATGTTTAGTTCTTGACCACAAAACCTGTTTACAACACGTGTTGCTCTAATTATTGTAAACATAACCACAAATAAAATACACACTCAAGTGGCAGCTTAATCCCTTCATGAGTGGGTTCAGAGGGAAAATATTTTTAAAATTTAAATTAATTAAAGTAAAATATTTTCAATTAGTTTACTCTACTTTTTCAATATTTTTCAAATTTAAAATAAATTGAATGATGACCTAAAAGAAATTAAATGAGATGTCCATAAAAGATAAACTCTTACATAAGATAAACATTAATCTGATAAATTACTCCTTAGTATTGAAAAACAAATCAATTTGATCCCTCTACAATCTCTTAATTTGATCCTTGGTAGTATAAAATGGCAAACACAATAGCTTTATTTAATATCTGCCAATTTATTTATGTTCATATAAAAAAGATGAAAAACTATATATAAATAACTCACTTGTTCTTCACTTCCCTCATAAAAAAATATTATTCTTTATCCACGTGCTACTGATCCAAGCATGCTATCTTGATAGGTATGAATTAATTTATTCTTTAGTTTAAATATGAAATTAATATATTCTAGATTCTCAACTTGAAACTATTTAAAAAATTTAACATCATGTATTAAGAGTAATTTAACACAGCCATCGATAGAAGATTATTATTGATATAACTTTTGAATGATTAATATAAAAATTAATAAATTTATTACATATACGCTGATTATAATGATAGTATAACATACTACACAAAAAAAATTATTAAAAAAAATTAATTTTAAAGACTAAAAATAAATTTATATATTAAGTAAATTATATATAGACTAAAAAAAATATTAATATCTAGGATAAGCTCGAAATGACTCTGATACCATGTTACGAAGTGGACTTTAAGCCTAACTCAACCCCATAAAACCGACTCATAGGATTGAGGTTTGCACCCACTTATATACAATGAAAGGCTCTAATCTCTAGTTGATGTGGGATCTCCAACAATCTAAATTAATTTTTATTATTAATAAATAATATTTAAATTAAATTTTAGAAACTCTTTATTAATAATAAAAATTAATTAAATGTCAAGAAATAATATTTTTAGTCTTAGTTTTTAAAATATTATTTAATTTAATAATATAACAATTAATTATTATTTTTATATTTAAAATTAGTTTTTAGTAAGTAATTAAAATTAAAATATAAAAGTTAATCGAATTTTTTAAAATATTGTATTTATTTTTAAATAATCATATAATAATAAATATTGATCCATCTACAATACATATTTCTCACTTTTTATATCAATAAATACATTTTATACGTGTGTACTAATAATAGGATAAATTAAAGAGATGGATAATATAAATTAGTAATATAAGTGTGAAATTATTTGAATAATTTGTTTAATGTTGAAATTCATTGCTAGATTGGAGTAATAATTGAGGGGATAAAAACCTTGAGAAGCATAGGTACGTCATTGCAAGTTCATGAACCAATAAACTGTTATTTGATTCTTCTAATGAAACTGATGTGATTGAGATTGTTCATAATTCATATCTTATTATGAATTTGTCGTTGATTTATTCTATAATAAAAATGAAATATAGTTATATTATTACATATATTTGCGTTTATAAATTTAATAAGGTTAACAAAGGTACAGTCTTTTAGTAGAATACGTGTCTAAAATATTTTTAAATATTGTATCTAATCGTTTAAAGATTATGTAATAATTATTATTATCAAAATGAAATATATATTTACGCCATACCAATTTAATTAGTTTCTAATTTTTTTATTAACTGGAATATTTGTTTCATTTTGTTAGTAATGTATGGAAACAATTCGTTTAGTAGTTTGTATCAACACTATTCATATTTTTTTATATCCCTAAACTAAGTTTTTTTAGTCCTGTTTATATAAAGTAAAATTATATATATATATATATATATATAAATAAAAGTAACTCGGCATACATACAATTATATTTTCTGTTTCTAACAAGTTTTTAGGGTTTTTGAAAGTAAGAATGGACTATCGGGAGATTGAGACGAATAAAGATATTCATTATGTTACTTCATTAACTATTGTTTCTCTTGTAAAAAATAAAACTTGTACTGAGTTCAAGTGAGGATGTTGTAGATCTTGAGGTAGAAGAAAGAATCGAGAGAGCATAATATAATTGGAGTCTTCTTTATGACTATGATTGGGTTAATCCCAAAGTTTGCGAATACTTCTCTCGGTATTGCTATTATTCAATCCTTCGTAGTTTTCTTTCTAAAATTTCAATTTATTCTCCTAATGCCATTGAAGAAATTGTTTCTTTTCGGCGTGCTCGAGCTAACGACAATGTTTTTCATGGTCGTGAAGGCGAGGCTTGTGAATTCTTCTATTTTAATGAATGTCTTTTTACGGAAATTCATGTTCGGTTTCCATTAGATGAATTTCGAATGAGTGTTCTTCATCTTTTTAACGTTGCCCCTACTCAACTACACCTTAATAGCTAGGCTTCTATGCAAGCTTTTTGTATTTTGTATAAATATCTTTCATTGTCTCCTAGTCTGAAAGTTTTTCTTTACTTTTATAGCTCTTGACCTGGTAAGTGACCAAGATGATTGTCTTTGATGAGTCGGTCAAAGACTTATCTTCTTTCTCCTTTCACATCTTTTTATAAGAACTTTAAAGGCGGTTTTTTCAAAATTCTGATTGAAAAGTCGGAAAGAACTATTTTTATGATGGTGACGTCCCAAAATTTCCATTCTACTGGACGCGTTCCCTTTTAAAGTTTAACTCATGGTCGTATCATTCAATGAGCGTAGAAGACCGACATGTTCTTTCGGTGCTTGATCACTTATCCCAAAAACTTTCTACTCATGCTCTACTACAAATATACATCTCTCGTAGACTACAAAAGGATTTTATCGGTATGTATTTTTTTCAAATTGTTTCCTTTTCGAACAAGAGAATTTTAACTTTGCTAAATTTTTTCTTGGTTTTCAGGTTCGATGACCGCTGCCAATCTGAGAGGGCGAGCATACTTTTCAAAGCTTTTAAGCAGAACTGGTGGTTCCACCCTTCAACCTGAAAGGGAAGCTCAACCCGAAAGAGAGGTTGAGCTTATTGAACCCATCTCTCGGGTCGAAGTTGTAATTGAGATCGATGATGCCGCGAATGTTGTTGTTGAACCCTCTAAGAAAAGTAGAAAAAGAGATAGAAGTAGTAGGCGGTCACATTCTTCTCCCAGGCGCCATCGTCATGTTTCCAGAAGTTCCTCTCAACCTCTTCCCGAAACTATTTTCGACACTTCAACACGTTTTTTAGAATTCGTGCACACTAACATTGATGGACCATCTCAACACATGTTTTGGGCGACTAATTTGTCTTCTCTGACGAATTCAGGGTTGAGCTTGCTAAATGTTCTTTGGTGATTGCTAAAATAGTTAGAGAGGAAACTACTAATGGCATCTCTACCACTGAATTCCAAAATGTGAAGAGAGAGTTGGCCGAATCTAGTAAAAGTCTTGAATCTGCTCTTGAGGCCAACTTGTCATTAACCATTCAAATCAAGGAGTTGTAAGATGGAAAAGAATCGTTAAAGGATGAAATTACTGGGCTAACCGTCGAAAAGATTAGGATTTCAAGGTGAAATCCAAAGGTTGAAGGGAGGCTTATCTGACTTATCTGCTACTAAGCAAGCTGATGTCGAGAAGATAAATTCATTAGATCTTAAGATAAGCCAATTACACAAAAACCTAATAGAAGCTGAGAACTTTGTTGTTGATTAACACAAACTAGGTTTTCCGAAGGCCCTTCAACAAGCCAAATATTTTTATAAGATTCCTTTAGATGAAAGAAATTTTGATGTAGGCAAGGATTTTCACAATGGCAAGCCAGTTGATGATATTCCTTATGATGAAGTGCCGGAAGAGGAAGTCGTGCATGGGGATGAGAATGTTGATGTTGAGGAATGATTTGGTTGTAACTTCTTATTTTTTGTAATGGCTCCCGATTATTAGTTGTCGGCTTTGATATGTTTTGACTTAGCCTTTGGTTTTCACTTTTGATTGTATTAAACTTTAATGTAATAGTTTTAGCATTATAATTTTCTTATCAATCTCTTAACCTTTCGGCCATTCAACGAAAATTTCTAGGCCGAGAGGTTTGAGTTAAATGAAATACACTCTCAGGAGGGATTTCACTTGGGGTGAAAGCATCCTAAGCCGAGAGGTTTGAATTTGAGTGAAATGCACCCTCGGGGGGGATTTCACCTAGAGTGAAAGCATCCTAGACCGAGAGATTTGAATTTGAATGAAATACACTCTCAGAAGGGATTTCACCTGGAGTGAAAGCATCCTAGGCCGAGAAGTTTGAATTTGAATGAAATATTGAGAAAATTTTCTTCATATGAATAAATTCTTCATTAAGTGGTTCGATCTTGGATAAAAAATTCTTTACACCTGAGAAACCATCCTTAATCGAAAGGTTTTATACAACGTTTAATGCTTAACTTTACAAAATTCTTAGCTAAAATAAAACTCGAGATGACTTGCATTCCATGTTCTCGGTATTATCTTTTCATCTAACATTTTTAATCTATAAGCTCCATTTTGTAGGTTTTCCAATATTCAAAACGGGTCTTCCCAGTTTGGTGCTAATTTTCCTAGGGTTGGATCCTTTCTTGCTTTAGTTCTCATTCTCCATACTAGATCTCCTTCATTGAAAGCTCTCAACTTGATTTTGGAATTATACCTCTTGCATGCTCTTCTCTTTGTTGTCTCTTCTCTTATTTTTTTCTTTTTTCTCGAAGTTCTTCAATCAAATCGAAATTTGTTTTTAAACATTCGTTGCTAATGTCCTAGTCTTCTATTTGTCTTCGCAAAGTTGGTTCATTAACTTCAACTGGTATCTGGTGTCAGTACCATATATGAGGTTGAATGGATTTTCTCCAATTGTTGTTTGTGGCGTGCTTTTGTATGCCCATAATATTTCTAGTAACTTCTCGGTCCATAGTCCTTTTGCATTTCCAGGTCTTCTTTTCAACTGCCCGAGAATGACTTTGTTGGCGCACTCCACCTGTCTATTTTTTTGTGGATGTTCAACCGAAGTTGTTATAGATTTAACTCCTAAATCTTTTATGTGTCCCACTGTTAGTTGAGAATCACTTTTGCATATGACTTTTTGAGCTTCCATGTCTCTGGCAAGAATTAGTCATGCAATTAAAGCTTCATATTCGGCTTGATTATTTGAAGGTTTGAAACAGAATTTAATGTCATCTCTAACTAAAAATTTCTTGGTTCTTCTAATACAATTCCTGCCTCGCTCCATTTCTTGTTTGATGATCCGTCAATATGTAGAACCCATGCTTCCTGCTCGAATGTTGTTGTCGAAAATTGAATAATGAAATTTGCAAGAGAATGTGCTCTGATCGCTCCTCGAGGTTCATATATGATTCCAAATTCTGAAAGCTCCACTGACCGCCACCATTCTACCTGCAAGCTCTGGTTTTCTCAAATTTTTTGGTATTGGATAGTCGGTCCTCACAATTATCTGATGATTATGAAAATATGGTCGAAGACGTCTTGCTGTGTACACAAGGGTAAGGGTTTTTTTTCAACTAACTGGTATATAGTTTCAAAGTTTTGTAGGGCTCTACTCATAAAGTATATTAGCTTTTGCTCTGGGTATTCTTTGATCAAGGATGCTCCTATGACTTCGTGTTAAGTTGCTAAATATACAATTATAGGTTGGGTTGACACTGGCTTGACTAAAATGGGAGGTTCAACTATCATTTTCTTAATCATGGAAAAAGTTTGCTTATAGTGTTCATTCCATTTGAAGGTTTCAACTTTTCTCAACAACTTTATTATCGGCTTTGATCTCTTTACAAGAATTGACAGAAATCTTACCAAGGCATTTAATCTTCCCACTAACCTCTGTACCTCCTTCAAGTTCGTCGGGCTTTTCATATTCACAATTGCTTCACACTTATCCGAATTTGGTTCAATGCCTTTATTAGTCAACATGAGCCTTAAGAATTTTCCACCTCTCACCCCAAAAACACACTTTTCATGATTCAACCGCAGATTATACATTCTTATTTTCGCAAAGACTTCTTCTAGATCTTTCACATGCTTGTCCACTACACATGACTTAACAATCATGTCATCCATATAAACCTCCATATTTCTCCCAATTTTTCTCCTTAAACACCTTATCCATCAATCTCAGATACATTACTCCAACATTTTTCAAGCCAAAAGACATGACTTTATAACAATAATTTGCCATTTCAGTGGTGAAAGATGTCTTGGTTATATCCAGCTTGTACATTTGTATTTGATTGTAACTGGAATAAGCATATAAAAAACTCATCACAGCTGGGTCGAAAGATCCATTAACCAATCTATCAATACTCGACAGTGGATACGAGTCCTTCGAGCATGCCTTATTTAAATATGTGTAATCGTACACATTCTCTACTTTCCACTCGACTTTTTAACAAGCACCACATTTTTTAACCACGCCGTGTATTGAGCTTCTTGGATAAAGCTAGTTTGTAACAAATTTTATGTTTCTTCAAAAGCTGCCCTCCACTTTTCTTCTCCCATTTTCCTTTTCTTTTGGGCTACCGGCTTCGCTTCTCGACAAATGGACAACTTATGAGAAATAACATTACGATCTATTCCTGGTATATCAGCTGCTTTCCTTGCAAACAAGTCCTTATTTCTCATTAATGTTGCAATCAACCCATTTACTAATTTCTCTGGCATGCTTCCCCCCCATATACGTGCACTATTTTTTGTTCTCCCCTAGTTGGATAAAATTTGCCTCTTCTCTCGGCTCCATTCTCTCCTCATTATTCATTTTTGGATCTAAATTTACCATGACCACTATATTTATGCTCTCTTCCCTCCTTGTCGGCATTCTCAGCTCTTGAACCATCTTCAGCCCTACCACATAACATTATCAGGCAGCTCTTTGATCAACATATATGGTTGTTATATCCCCACGTTCAGTTGGAAACTTCATAGTCAAGTGTTTTTTTTGTGTGTTGACATTATGGCTCCCAGCTTGTTCAGTGAATACCTTACTAATAAAGCATTATATGAAGTGCATGCATCTACCACAAAACACTTGAATTTAATTGTTTTTATTGCACTTCCTCTTCCAAACGTTGTCTGCAAATCAACATACCCTTTTGTATCAACTCTCTCACCTGAGAATCGATTATTTATTCTCGGAATGGTATCATATATTCTTCCTTCAAATGCAACTTGTTGAAAGTTTCCCAAAACAAGATATCAATTGAACTTCCTGTTGGGTTCAATAGTGTCAAAGTTCAAGGGGGGGGGGGGGGGGTTGAATTGACCTTTTAAAAGTTTCGAGCAGAATCAGATTTTATCACAGTACACAGAAAATAAATCGATTTATTTGGCAATGAACAGATTTATTTTGACATTGTTTATGTTAAAAAAAATGTTTATATTAGCCAAGTAATTCTTGAGGTTATGCAGATTAATTTGCAAGCCACACACACTGATTTTAAAGAGAAAACCGTGAACAGCTAAAACAAAGGGGGGGTTGAATTGACCTTTTAAAAGTTTCGAGCAGAATCAGATTTTATCACAGTACACAGAAAATAAATCGATTTATTTGGCAATGAACAGATTTATTTTGACATTGTTTATGTTAAAAAAAATGTTTATATTAGCCAAGTAATTCTTGAGGTTATGCAGATTAATTTGCAAGCCACACACACTGATTTTAAAGAGAAAACCGTGAACAGCTAAAACAAAGACCTTCAATTTTTAAGCAAGTGATAAAGGTTCAATTATTAGCTTGTCAATCAATCGGGTAACCTATCACAATCAAACTGCTCCAGTTGTAATTAATAATTCATATATCTTCTTAACAGAACCAAACTGATTTTCTAGAAAATAAGAACAGTATGAACAAGCCTAGAAAAAACAGAGATTTATTTTTTATCGAACAGATTCAATTTTAGACAGATTGACAGATAAGCAAGAAACCGAGTGTAGGGATGAGAAGAAATGAACACACAACAATTATACTGGTTCACTCAAATGAGCTACATTCAGTCTCACCTAATCCAAGGTGAAATCCACTAAACAAAACGTACCAAACACACTTACACAGCCACTGTTCTGTTCTTGAACCTACAAGAAACTTGGCACACTTGCTAAAAAACACTATTTCAGCATACACACTCTTCAAGAAACCCTATCAAGAAGAGTTTACAATCACACTTTTACAAGAATTTGAAATATGAAACGAATACACCTGATAGAGGATGCAGAAATCTGCCTTAGACCAGTATAACAGATTGCTCACACAGTAGCAACACCTCTAACCAAGCCTTAGAGCCAACCAAGAACAAGCACACTTTTGATTTGTAAAATCTTTCAAGAACACATGCAAATTCTCTGTAAATCCTTAATTCTCTGTTGTAAAACTTATTTTCTCAATTGTATGATTCACCTTTAAACGCAGGAACAAGTTTTCTTTTTATAAAAAAACAACTTATAACAGAATTTCAAAAAACAGTTAAAGTTGTTATAAAAAGAACAGATTGAAAATAAAATAAACAGATTTATTTTCAAAAGCAGTTAGAGAATCTGTTATGTGAAGGAGACTCAGTCAAACATACTGGTGCAAGGATAAAAACGTAAAAGGCCATTTAAGGTAAACTTGACACCAGACTAAAAAGAATCTATTCATTTACAGATGAACAAATTTATTTTCAAAACTATAAAAGAAACTTCTTAACAAGTAAAACACAGTCGTTTTGAAGGAATGAAGACTTAGTCAAAATACTTGATGCACAAACCATGATTTTGAAAAACACTTAATCAAAGCATCAGCTTAAGAAAAGAATCTATTCATTTAGAAAAGAACAGATTCATTTTTTATGCAGCAAAAAACATGTGTAAAACAGTTTCAAAAACTTGTGCTTGCTCTTCTCACATGGTCAGGGTTAAGAGGTGAGTTACCTAGCAAAAAGCTTACTCTAAACAACCTCTAAACTATACCTAAGACATTCTTAAAGCAAATGTAAATACAAATGAAATTTACACAAATGGCTTCATCAAACACATGTCTTGAAGGGGCAGCAACCATCTTCAACACTTCCTTGGTCTACAAGAGTTTTCATTACAACATATTTTGCTATCTCCACTGTTATTACCATCAGATCCTCTTGTTCAGGATCAATTTCTTGGAAATCCTCATCAATAAACAACATTGGTGTCAAACTTCTCTTTTTAAAGATATGATTTACAGTTCTGGTATCCTTAAATGTCTTTTTCTTGCAAACGAAGACATTCCTCCTTCAGCAAAGCCTCCAGAAATAGTGTTTATAAAACCCCTAACTAGTCTTCCTAGACTTCGCTCGCGGCCTCTTCTCCTTTGAGGGCTATGATAACCCCTTTCGTCTCGTTTCTCTACCTTTCCTTCTCTTCTTTCGTCTCTTCTTTCAACCCTCCTAGCATCTCTTCTTTCAAATTGTTCTTCTCTTCTACTAACACATCATCTTCCTCTCGTCTTTGGACTTTTTCTATTCCTTATTCCTCCATCTCTCACAAAGCGTCTTAACTGCCCAACTTGAATCAACTCTTCAATTCGATCTTTCAAAGCCACACACTCTTCCGTATGATGACTGTGATTCTTATGATATTGACAATGTTTGTTTTGATCATCTCGGTCTGGCGTTCTTGCTTTCCTTGGTGGCAGAATTACTTTGGCTGCCATTGCCTCTTATAATATTCAGGCTCTGGTGGTGCTCAATGGTGTATATTGTTGAAATTTTCGACCACGAGGTTCCTATACTGATATCCTAATTCCTTCTCATTTGTCTTCTTCTCACTTCCTCTATCCACCCTCACCTGATTTTGAAACTCCCTCAACTTCTCCATCTGCATAAACTTTGTTGCAAGCTGCCTTAACTCATCAATATTTGTTGTCGGTTTTTTACAAAGGCTGTCGACAAATGGTTCGGGCCTCAATGCTATAATCATATGATGCATAGTAATCTCCAGACCAAGATTTTGGATGCTTAGCGTCACCTTTCCAAAGCGCTCCACAAATATCCTCAACGATTCTCCCTTTTCCTGTCTTATATTTACCAGAGCAATCAATGTCAAATGATGTGGTCGGCTTGTAGCAAAATGAGCTCCAAATTTTTCACCAGAGTATCAAAACAATCAATACATAACAATGGTAACCGTGTAAACCAACTCAAAGTTGCTCCCTTCAAAGTTGTTGGAAATACTCAGTACAAAATGGCGTCATTCCATGTATACAAACTTATCTGCGTTGTATATACTGCAATATGTTCATCAGGATTTGTACTTCCATCATATTTATCCATGGTTAAATTCTTTCAATTTTCATGTAATGGGGTTTCTGTAATGGCTTCAGAGAATAGATGTCTCCTGACAGACGTTCTAGCAAACGTACCAGAAGCCTTTGGTAATCTCCTCCTTGTAACTCCAAAAATTTCTTCATTGTGTACCCTTTGGTGGATTTATGTTCTTGGTTGAAAGGTTTCAAATGATGTGTTTAAAACTGTTTCTTCATTCATCTTTCGCCTCATGTACGCATTCTCCGCTCTTAACATACTCAACTCTTCTTCATTACTCTTCTTTAATGTTTCAAACTCTCTTTGTAGTTGCGTCAACATAGCCATAGACATGGCATTCTGATTATCTCCCTGCTCCCCCGACTACTCTCCTCTTCTACTCATCTTTCCTTGCTTCTTCAGTTAACTTGCTTCTAAGTCCCATGGTGGGCGCCATAATGTTCATACAAGGGTATAGAAACAAACTTTTTCTTTCTTCTGAACATGCTGACTTCTCGGTCTTCTATCTCGATTTGGGCTTTTGGCTTACTATTCCTTTGATTTAGGCTTGGTCTTGGGCATGATTCGTGGAATCTCACTCGCTGGACTAGGTCAATTGGATCTATCAGCCTTTGGTCTCGATATCCACTCTCAGGTAGGTGTGTGTACCTACAAGAGCTTCGATGATAAAGTTAGAATTGATTATAGTTAGTTATCAGATAAAATTCACTCTACTTATCTCTTGTGTTGATCACCTATTTATAATACTTTCTTATTGGACCTTAAACCCAGTTGAATTTTTACTCTTTGTATCTAATCTTCTTTAAACATACTCTCTGTGTTTTTGACCTATTTAATAGACTTTGCTTTGCTACAGTAATGTGTTATTTATTCAATGATCTTAGAGTACATGGCATCTTTTAGACATTAGATCGATTTTATGTGAATGTTATTGTGGTGTACCCTCGTGACCGTATTATTTTCCAAACCTTTTTCCCCTCAATTATTTACCCCTGTCATCATTGATGAATCTTGTGCAGTCACTGGTGAATATTAGGTTGTATACAATAAACCCTAGTGCTGTCACAGGTGACACCCTTCTCTCTTAAACCATGAAGGTAACATCTAATTTGATGTTAACCACATAGCCTAATTCTTGCACTCAGGTTAAGGTGAAAGTTTCTTCTGAAATATTACTATTTTTTTTTTCTATTTTAACGATATCTTTGTTCTGGTATAAAATAAAGGTTTTGATAAACGACGTAGAATTTAGTTAATGGAAGCAATTTTCTTTGGTGTTGACTTTACCGAGCAGAAAACAACTTGAAAGCCTTGTCGTTTGTGATGACTCGTTTTGGGGATTGAAGAGAAGTAAAAACAAAAGAACGTATTCATGATAATAGTCAGAGAAGCCAACGATGGATAAGAGAGAAAAAAAAAAAGTTAGAAATCCATCACTCTCTCGAAACCTCTAACTAGTGATTCGAAATTTGCGTTTCACTCCAACTACAAAGCGACACCACAGTTACATATTGTATTCTTTTCACTCCATTTGTGCAGAGAAATATTATCAATAATTTGGCATCACATTATTCAGAACACGATGATGACGTAGCACAAGTTTTGAAACAATATTTGGCCTTTTGTTTCATTGCTGGGACCTATTAGTGGTAGGAAGATGATAGATAGAAAGTTGGATAGGTATTTAAATTGGTGATTATTTGGACGGTGCAGTGGGCATGTCATGCCAGAGCATTGCACACACTGTGTTTTGTCCATATGGGGTTACCTAAGAATATTAATGGATGATGGATGACCCCATGGCATCGTCAACATCGATCCAAGTATATACCAAAGCCCAAAGCTAATCATAAAATCCTGTGATTGTCATCATGTCGTTAAGTTAAAGCATGATCATATGCAAAGTGGGTCACCCCAACTCTTTCTTCTTTGATGTATGGCACGCCTTCAATTCAACTACTTTCTTCTTCTTCTTCCACCACTTCCCGTTACACATTATATCCTTTTAAGAATGTTTCTTTTTGTTAGCATATATGCACTTCATTGATAAGGTTGCTACGTGTGAATTTGAGATGTAAGCTTCAAAACAAAACTTTAAGTTGAAAGTTTGTGGATGAAATAATATTATTAGAGAGAAAGATCTCTTAAAAATATTATAGTCCAAGTTTTCCATCACAATTGATGAAGTGCATAAAGTCGCTTTCTTATTCATAACTTTTGTTTTAAATAAAGTTTGAATTAGTTAAGTAATATCACTCCATACCATTTGGATTAGGGAGAAGATTTGTCATTGAGAGAAGAATGTAAAGAAAGTGGAGTTGTTTGGATTAAAATATGTAAAGTGAATTTGTGTGAGAATTTTATTTAAAGTCTATGAGTGGTATGATGATTGTGAGAAAATTTATAATTTTTAAAAAAATATTTAAAGTGTTATTTTACAAATTTATCTTTATATGTAAATCCTCTCGACCAACTTGACCGTCTCCACTCTGAAACAAATAAACATCACATTTTTTCATTAGACAATAGTGTGAAACCATAATCCAAACTTAATATAAATTTTAATTCTCTAATGTTATACTTACAATTTTTTGTGATAAACAAAATACTTTAGAAAAAAAGCATTACATATATGTATAACTCATGTAACAAAAAAGTCCTTAGATAAAATAGTGCGTCAACATAAATACTATGAATTCCAAGATTTTATTTTTTGTTGAATAAACAAACGAGGAATGATAATATAATTTTAAATAAATAAAGAAAATGAAATTCTCTTTATTTTTTTAGTTATTTGTATTTTAATGTAATAAATAATTAAATAAATGAAAGATACGTATAATTTAATATATGTTTGATTTAGCAATCACTTCAAAGCAAAGAAAGAGCATGAGAAAAGCGATACTAAAGATTAAAATAGTTCCGTAAATTATTTGATAAAAAAAGAAACAAACTTAAAATGTTCTTCTTTCTTTTGTCTAGAACATAAAATAAATTTATTTGTAAAAACAGTGAATATTACCAACAGGAGTGAAAAAAGAAAAGATTTTTGTTTCTTGTTTCCTTTGAAATTGAAAAGATTATATATGACTTCCTCTTCTATCCTTTTATCCATTAATATGAAATATTTTTAGTATTATTACTTAATTGAATTATAAATATTGCATAAATAGTTTAAATGGAAAAATATTTATTTACCTAAAAACGGGAGCTACGGATGGCAAGAAAATTAAACTAATATAACAATTAGGTATAGTGGGTATTTGGATTTGGATCCATGGGTTTATCTTTCAAACTCCTAACTAAATTTGGGCCCTATGGTGTGATAACTTTACACCCCATAATTTTCTTCTGCAACCCATAAATATGACATTTCTTAGTTTGTTTTTCTGATTTATGAAGAAACGACTTTCACATTATACCATCCATAACTTGTTCTTTTCAAGAAAAAATATCATGTATTTCAAATTTTGAATTGTACAATTCATAAGTTATTTTTGAATTCTAAATTGCACAATCTAAAATTTATTTTTTTCTTAAAAAAAGTTTCCAAATTATACAAAATGGAAGTTATTTTTCTATTTGGAAGTTATTTTTTACATATTTTTTTATATTGCATAATTCAAAAAAAAAATTAATAAAAAAATTTCATATTGTGTGTTATGATAGAAGTCATTTTTTTTACTTCAGTATTATGAAATTTGATAGTTTATTTTGAACAATACAATTTAAAAACATTTTTTTAACAAAAAATTATTTTAAAATTGTAAAACCATAACTCATCCGCTAATTATTTAACATTAATCGGTTCACCTCCACTTTAATTTCATCCATGCTTCATCCTTATCATGGATAGATATCCAGGTCCGAGATCTCAGAAAATAAAGCCAAATAACAGGCCTATAACAAACTACACAGGTGTGTTTCTTCCTACACTCCATTAAAGTGTTTTTTTTACAGTTTCATTCTGTACCCTTATGTTTTTCTTCATGCATCCCTACAATATTGTGCACAGACAAATCTATCCCTAAATTTTTCTAAAAACCTTAAAATGCACACAACATCCACACTCTACTCTTTCTTCTGACTGAACATAGACAGATTGCATTACTCTCTCAACCACGACACTACTCCATCTCTTGGCACAAGAAGACGTTTCTCTTGGTAGTGATCGGTGGTGTCTCTGACGACTTGGTGGTGGTTCGGTAGTTTCTCTTGACGGTTCTCTATTCGAAGAAGAAGGTAAATATTTTTTTTTTGGTTTTCAGATCTATAGTTCTGTTTTTATTGCGGATTTTCATTTTCGCAATACATATGTTGTGATTCAAGACAGGACAATCCGCTAAGTTTATAGAGAATCCACACTTTGTTTTTTCTTCCAGAATATTGAATCCATAAAACTCCCATATTAGTACATCTGTAAATCTTCCAGACATTATGAATTCACAAATCTGAAATTTATAAAATTCAAAAATGTAGGTACCTTCTTCAATAAAAAATTAAGGCTAGTTTTGAAATTTTAAAAATTGTGTTGTGGAGGAAAAACGTAGTGCTGGAAGAAACTCTTTATTTTTTTTTTCTTTTCATGTTACCAAAATAGGTGAAATGTCTCTAATTTGCTCTCATTCCGGCTGAACACATTCTGGAAATTATTTCAGAAAATACATTACGAAACATATTATATATGTTGTGGAAAGTCTTTTCTGAAAGTTCTGTTTAAAGGTTACCATGAATTTCAGAAAATATGTTTCAGAAAAAACTTTCAGAAAAGACAATCTTGAATTCATTGAAGAATAGAACAGTATTTTTAAAATGGATGAGGTGCAGACAGAATTTTGATAGCGTGCAGGAAGAAAGAACACAGTAGGCTTCTTATATTTAAAAAAGAAAAAGAAAAAGACGAAGTGGACTGTTGTTTTAGTGAGCTGACCAATGGCTTTGTCATCCATATCCGATCCTCGTCCCACTCCATTACAGCGCAGCACACTTATCGGTTCGGAACTTGGATTTGGACAAAAATACCCTCACCAGTGTCCGATCATGGCACGCATTCGTTTTATAACTACACACTCTCTAAATTCGCACTCACATGTACGAACCAACCACCATGGCTTCTCTGGCATTACTCCGCAGAAAGATTATCATCACTCGCACCACGCTCTCCCACTCGCACCTGTGCGCACGAGCCTTCTCCAAGGCCGACAGCAGCAACAACCGCATCGAGAAGATTCTAGTAGCCAACCGCGGCGAAATAGCTTGCAGGATCATGCGCTCCGCTCGGAGACTCGGCATTCAAACCGTCGCAGTGTACAGCGACGCCGATAGGGACTCGCTACACGTCGCCTCCGCCGACGAGGCCATCCGAATCGGACCGCCACCGGCGCGCCTCAGTTACTTGAACGGAGCCACTATCGTCGATGCCGCCATTCGCTCCGGCGCACAGGTCAACTCTTCTTCGCTCCCTTTGCTTTTCCTCTTTGGTTAATTGACCTAATCCGATTATGACACGTGTAGTTTCCGTGATTAGGCTATTCATCCTGGGTATGGTTTCCTGTCCGAGAGTGCTGTCTTCGCCAAGCTTTGTGAGGACAGTGATCTCACGTTTATAGGGCCTCCTGCGTCTGCAATTCGCGACATGGGAGACAAGAGGTACCGTAGAGCTAAGTTTCATTCAGATGTGTTATGAGTGCGTTTTCTGCTTTTTCATTTTTTAATTATTTTATTATATTTATTTATTTTTGCATTGATTATGGCAGTGCATCGAAGAGAATAATGGGTGCTGCAGGGGTGCCTCTTGTGCCTGGATATCACGGAGATGATCAAGATATTGAGATAATGAAGTTGGAAGCTGATAAGATTGGATATCCAGTTCTAATTAAGCCAACCCATGGTGGAGGAGGAAAGGTGCTTCCGATCTCGACATTCACAAGTTATTCCGTTTCCTTATCCTTAATGTAGTTGCTGGGGTTTTCTACTTTTCTTTATCTTCTAGTCAATCACCGAAACACCCTCTTAGTTGGATGTTTATTAATAGAACTGTGAAATGTGTTGTTGCCTTGAGAATTTAGTCTGAACGGTCTAGGTTTTTCCATTCCCTGTGGTTCTCGTCACAAATTCAATGTGATGGTTTTAAGTTGCTGTGATTCTAAATTTGTGTGTGGACCTTGGTCATCCTCTTTTTCATTGATAGGTGATAACTTAATGCGGATCATTGTTATGATGTATGGTAACTCATTTAGGTTTGTTTCTACTTGTTTGAGAGCTGAATGTTTATTCTGAGAATTCTGGATTACTTTTATGGGAAAAGTAGATGATCGAGAGATTATTCTGAGAATATTTGTTGCTCTGTGCTTACAGTTTCGTTGGGTTGAATTTGGACAATCTGAATATTGTAGGGTATGAGAATTGTGCACACTCCAGAGGAGTTTGTTGAATCATTCCTTGCAGCACAACGGGAGGCAGCTGCCTCTTTTGGTGTCAACACCATATTGCTGGAGAAGTATATTACACGGCCAAGACATATAGAAGTCCAAGTATAATGCTTATTTTATTACTCTACTGTCATATTTCTCCTTGAAGCTTCATTGGTTCCTTACTTTTCTTCTGAAAATTTAAAAGTGCCTAGTAGTGGATAGTCTTTAGTCCTGAAACTATGTTTTTACCTATTTCAGAAATTTACTGGAGCAATGGCATTAAAATACTGGTATCAATAGAGAATGGGATATCTCACTGATTGGATTTTATTACATACTATTTCTGTCAATGTAGATATTTGGGGATAAGCATGGGAATGTTCTGCATTTGAATGAGCGAGATTGCAGTGTTCAGAGAAGGCATCAAAAAATAATTGAAGAAGCTCCAGCTGTATGGCTTCCATTTCATGTCTTTAATATTTAGTTCCCTTTTTAAATTTTGCTGTAATTAAGAACTTGTAATAATACAATTTGCAGCCAAACATTTCTGCTGACTTTCGTGCACACTTAGGTCAAGCTGCTGTTTGCGCGGCAAAGGTAAAGTCCTTAGTTCAAAATGCTAAACTTTACTTTATCAGCCACTTGCAATAGATTCATAAAGTGTTTAAGGATTTGAAATAATTGGTTCATTGATTTCTGCTGAGTACGAAAATCTTTAGATAACTTGTATTCATGACCAGATTGATTTAGAATTTTATTGACAATTTGTCTTTTCTATTTTATTAGTTTAAAACCCGGGTCAGTTTTTTTGTGTTTTTTTTTTATATTAGTTTATTAAAAAGGATTTAGGTTATATTTATTATATTATTAATAAAGTGTTTTATAATTTATTTTATGTATTATTATTAATATTATTTTAATTTTATTAATAATATATTTTAATTGTTGGTGTATATAGTATAAGAAATAATTTTAATAAAAATTGAAAAATAGAATTTAATTTTTCTTATTGTATTTTAAAGATAATTAAAATATTAATTAAAAACTTAATTTTAAATACTACTTTCGTACTATACTTATAAAATATAAGTGTATCGTTGTTAGTTACTTTTATTTGAAAAAAATTAGTTATCGTGGGTGGAAGAGATTTTGTGTAGATAATGAATTTAGGATGGAAAGCTTTATCAGATTTGAATTGTGGTGTCTAGAAGAGGATAGTTGCATCATAATTGCATTAGAAATTACTATAGTTCAGTATTTTCTTTAATAAACTGTTATGTGTTTTGTCTATATGTATGCTAGGCTAATAGTATATTGACACTTTGGGAAGATTATATGTTATGTGTTTTAGAAGTGCAATACTTTTTGAGATAATGATTATGCTATATGTTTTGTTTGTAATTTGTAATTCTGTTTTGGAATTATATTGACATCTTAGCTAAGATTATGTTAAGTTTTAATATGATTTGTTATGTCAACTGTAGTATATTTTCCATTTAACTTTTTATGTGTAATTTAATAATAACAAATTAATTTGACTAAAGTAGGTATTATTGTTTAAAAATTTAACTCAAGTACTATTTTTGAATAAATAAATTTGAATATTTAAAATTGTCAAAAAAGTTATTAGGAAAAAGATTTAATAGATTAAGTTGCAACTTGTCATATTCTACATCTTTGTTCCTAAGTGATAAATTTATTACATGTTTCAGTTATAAAGGTGAAATGCAAAATATTGAGTCATATTTATATAAATAATTATGAACTTCCCTAAAAAATATGATGCAGGTTAATAAAAATACAATATCATTTAAAATTTCATCATTCATCTTTAGTATTTAGTTAGCACATGCACGGATTTTATTTTAAAAAATCTTATCTAAGTTTAAACAATGGAATTGAATTAAATTTAAATCCACTCCAAATCTAAAAAATTTCATTGAAATTAAATCCAAATCCATATTTTGTAAAACAGCTAATTTGAAAAAAATTCAGCTTTTATGAAAAAATTTCTTACATTTTTTTAAGTAAATTAAATGAACATAGTGTCCCTTTACATTTTTAGTCAATAAATTTGAATATAAAAATTGGCAAAGTACATTTTAAATATAATATTATATATATATATATACATATATACACTTTAAATACAGTTATATACATAATAACTTCGACTACTCCTATCTATAAAATATATTAAACATAATTTCCACAGTACAAAAAACATAAATAATTAATGAAACTTATACACTACTACATTATAGAAGTTTTAGTTTACCACTTGTTTTTACCGTCTTCTTTATCTTAGTGATTTGCAACAAGCATTTGAGTTAGATATCTTGTTAAAGAAGTTAATTTTAAGTCTAACTAAATTCAGCTTATAACCAGCCCAATAAATTCTCACTTTGATAAACTTTATATGACTCTAATACCATATTAAGAAGTGAATTTTAAGCTTAACTCAACCTTATAAAACTGGCTTATAAGATGAAATTTTCACCCACTTATATACTATGAAATGTTTTTATCTCTAGTCGATGTGGATCTTCAACAGATCTTAAGTGTAACTCATGATCTTGCAATCATTTGACTTAGATCTTAAGTGTAACTCATTTTGTAGGAAGAAATTCTAGAAAATATCATTTAAATAATAATTAATTTATTATAATCTTATTATTATTTATTCAATTTAAATTATACCAATGAAATGAAATGTATAAATTACTCTTACTCACATTAGATGTATCACATTAAAACCAATTTTTAGTCATGATCTACTTTTTAACATGGTCCATGACACCAATCATATCTAATCATAACAGCATAACTATTACTCAATAAAATAGTTTGAATAAACATTTTCCTAAGACACTAAAAATACAATTTATTTGTACTAACCAATTTATAAAATAAATAGAATATGTTCTAGTTATTATTTCCTTTACAATTTTGAAGTTGTACACTTTCATAAACACATTAACCATTTCTTCAGACTATATACCAATTGCACCGATAAACAGTAAGTTGTTGGGGGTGTTCAGATACCTTGTATTGTCCTTGATTCTTGAGGATTTTAAAATTGTTCATGATATAAATTTGTGTCTTTACCAATTTATCCATTCACAAACCTAAATCCTGCTTATTTTACCATGGTAGATATCATGTCAGCTTACAAATATATAATAATAATAATAATGACAACAAGTACATGCTCATTACTGATAAATGATAAGGTCTTAATTGTAAAGACTTGTGATTGCAATCCCATACTCAACATGTCAGTAATAATGCTTGCCTTTGTGTGCAGATAGGTTAGGAGGGAAGTACACATTTCAAATTACACAGAATGTCAAACATACATGCATTTATTAATGAGAACCATATGTACATAAAGAGAGCAAAAAATATTATGTTAATTTGACAAATTCTAAAACTATTCCTGAAGTATATACTTCATGTGGTCCTGAAACTCTAAAACTACTCTATCCTCCCTACAAATGTCAACATGACCAAAGAAAAGAGTCAATTATGAGACCATACGAAATAGAATTCAAAACAAACAACAGGAAAACTTTGTTAGATGAATTTGATCTAGAGGCCATGAATCATATTGTGTTCTTTTAGCAGTTTGTGAAAGTTCATTGTCATAGCTTTTATTTAAATCTATAGTAAAAGTTTATAGCATAACAAACTACTCTTCTACACATCCCAATTCTACACAGTGAAAAGATCAAGCGAAACAGTTATTCCTTCTTCAGTTTGATAAACTTAATAATGAAAAACTTTATGATGTTTTAACTGTTTTCCTAATATATCATTGTTTGACTCTTAATTGTTGATAATAGAAAGTAGATAGATAAACACAATAGTCATAAGCATAATAAGAAGGCGATATTGCAAGGAATGTGGTTAGGTTGGGGGAGGAAGCGATTTAGAAAGAAGTGAAGAGGTTTGATAGTGTGATGAGGAAGGTCTATAAATGAATGGTTTAGAAGTTATAATGAAAGAAAAATGTATCATGCAAATATCAGATAATCTGCTACAGAAAGCCAGGTTTTGATCTCAATCCCTTCAATCAGTTGTATTATTTGAAGGGAGTTAAATTAATGAAGGAAATTAGAAGCTCCACAACTATTTTTTGGACTAACAGATTATGCAGCATTTTGTTTGTTACAACCAATTGAATTTCAAATTATTGAGAAATTTGGGTGGATGAAAAGCCAAAATGGCAATTAGGAATGTCAGAACAAAGTCTCTCTCATGAGCTACTAACAAAGATTGTTCATGCTATGATGTAATGAGATTGATTTTGTATGTTTTTAGAGGGTCAAGTGGTAGTAGACTTTTTAGATGAGTTTAATGATTGTTAATTATTTATACTCTTAATAGTATAAATATAAAATAACACTTCATTGCACAAATTATTACAAATTTTGTGTTTTATATGGGTTGGAGTAGCAAACTATATTCAAAGACAATCACAATCAATATGTTAACTCTTACCTTTTGCTTCAATCTTACAAAGATCATAATTCTTACATTTGTTTTAGTCTCAAACTTATAAAGCAGATTAATATAAGCACCACCACACCACAAAAGTATAAGTAAAGGCAACATTTATGTATTACTGATATATTTTAAAACAAAATAAACTTATATTAAAAGATTAAGAACCATCCAATTCCAATAGGATGGAAGAATCACAAATTGTATTGAAAGACAAGTAGTATATTAGCTCTTACCTTTTGCTTTAGTCTTACTAGGACCTTAAAACTCTTACATTTACTTCAATTTCAATCTCACAAAAGAAGGTTAATATAAAGAATCACCACAAAGGTCTAGTAAAGGCAAAAGGTTGCTCACATTATGTTGTAATGAAATTGATATGAATGTTTGGAGGTCTAAGGTGTGTTGCTCTAGTATGAATGCATTAGTAGTGTTTTTGGATGAGTTTGATGATTATTAATTATTTATTCGCTTCTTACTATAAATATACAATATTCATCTATTTCACAAATTTGTACTGATTCATGCACACTTAGGTCAAGCTGTTGTTTCTGCAACAAAGGTAAAGTCCTTTTATTTCAAAATGCTAAACTGTACTTTCTCAGCCACTTGCAATAGCTTCATCAAGTGTTCAAGGATTTGAAATATTTGGTTCATTGATTTGTGCTGAGTATGAAAATGTTTAGATAACTTGTATTCATGGCCAGATTAATTTAGAATTTCATTGACAATTTTTCTTTTCTATTTTATATCATCCACTGATTTCATATTCCTTTTGATGGCTGAAGTGAAGGCAGTTAATTATTACAGTGCTGGGACTGTGGAGTTTATAGTTGATACAGTCTCTGATGAGTTTTACTTCATGGAGATGAATACACGTCTTCAGGTGCTTGTATTAATTTTTGCTGTCACTTCATCTTGGAATCAACACTTACAAAATTATAACATGGGAAATTGGATACAGGTTGAGCATCCTGTCACAGAAATGATTGTTGGTCAGGATCTTGTTGAATGGCAAATTCTTGTTGCCAATGGAGAAGCTCTTCCATTGAGTCAATCACAGGTACCCATATCAGGTGATGCTTCCTTTCCTATCTTTATTTTCTTCCTACCCTTTTTCATTTTTTTGTGTAACAGTGAGGGGGGATTTGAGGGTTTGCTTTGCTTAGTTCCATATTAAACATAATGATTTTTTGATGGATTAGAATTTGACAGTTGGATCAGTATTTGTTCAACTAAAATATGTGCTTAGCTTATACATTTGGTTAGTTTCTCAGCTACTAGGCCTAAAGACAGAAAAGTCACAATAAGTATAAAATAATCTGTATAACTGGTATGAATAGGTTTAAATATATGATTTTCTGTTATTGTAAATAAATGCCTAAGTTATGTTATGCACTCTGCAAGAAGAAAAAAACTCTTACCAATATTTATGACTAATTACTGGAGGTCATCTTAGTAACATGCTCTGAAGTGTTACACAATAATGAGGCAAACTGAGCTGGTATTTCTGAAAATAAATAAAAATAGAATTTATTTATTAACCACTAGTTAATGGATTTGGGTTTATCAACTCTTTATTATACTATTGGGATTTGTGTTATGAGAACATGTGTAAAGTTTAATCCATCTATTATGCAGTCACTCTAAAGTTTCTTTTTGTGATGGCATTGGCAGGCCATGCTTTTGAAGCTCGAATCTATGCTGAAAATGTTCAAAAAGGGTTTCTTCCAGCAACTGGAGTTCTACACCATTATCATGTTCCAGTCTCATCTGAAGGTCAGATATGCAAAATTAAACTGCTAATTTATTTACGGTTGATCTAGAAATTTTCATCACTGCTTTGTTTGAAGAGCGTGAAACTCCAATATAGATTCGTGGATCTTTCTTTTTATGCTTACTGAAAATCTGCTGTTTTGATAGTTCGGGTGGAGACTGGGGTTAGACAAGGAGACACTGTTAGCATGCACTATGATCCTATGATTGCTAAGCTTGTGGTGTGGGGAGAAAATCGTGCTTCTGCCTTGGTCAAACTGAAGGATAGTTTGTCAAAGTTCCAGGTAGACTAAATTTTTTTGTATTGCCTGTGCTATAGTGAACTTTTGGTGAGATTTTGTAGTAAATTGACTTTTTCTGTGTTGAGATGTTATATTAGTTACCCTTTGTTAGATCCTATATTTATAACCTTTAGGTTTATAACCTTAAGGTTGGACATGGACCTGATGGAGGTGATAAAGTGTACAGACACATAAGAAACAGAGGGTCTTTTTGTGTTGGGTTTGGAGAGAAAGGGAAGGAAGGGCAAACTTTTATTTTTAAATTAGAGTTATGTTATGTTTATAAGAAAAAACAAAAGTCCCTTCAAAAGTCAACTTCTAAACATACCAAGACATTTCATCTCCCTTCCCATATACAATAGATATTCAAGTAGTTTTAAATAAGTAAATAAAACTTTCTAGCTGTATAATGTCGTTTTAAAATTTGCTCTATGTTTAAATTGCTAATATCTTCCTACTCAGGTTGCAGGTTTACCAACCAATGTCAACTTTATTCTAAAGCTAGCTAATCATGGGGCATTTGCAAATGGCAATGTGGAGACTCATTTTATTGATAACTACAAAGAAGACCTCTTTGGAGATGCTAACAATTCAGTGTCTATAAAAGAAGCATACGAAGCGGCTAGACATAAGGCATCTCTTGTGGCCGCGTGTCTCATTGAGAAAGAGCATTTCATATTGGCAAGAAACCCCCCTGGTAAACTGTCTCATTCTTGTTTTGTAAAGTACGGTGTTGTTTTTGTTTATTTCCTTGGTATTTACATATGTATTTTCAGGGGGCAGCAGCTTACTCCCTATATGGTATTCTTCTCCGCCATTTAGAGTTCATCATCAGGCTAAGCGTAAAATGGAACTTGAATGGGATAATGAATATGATAGTGGTAGCTCAAAGACCATGAAGCTTACCATTACGTGTCAGCCTTCTGGGAGATACCTGATTGAGGTACTGTATGAAATAGTAATTTTTTTCCTGTTTAAGTGTACCAAATATTATCTGAAAAGTCGATCCAAGATGATATTGTTTGTTTCTTCCAGTCAGAAGAAAATGGATCTCCTGTTGTAGACGTCAAAGCATCATATGTAAAAGATCACTATTTTAGAGTTGAAGCTGGCGGTGTAATCAATGATGTTAACGTAGCTGTTTATACAAAGGTAAGTGTTTTCCACTACATAGTTGATTTTTGAGTTTATGCAGATTGATTTGGTGAAAACATTTGGCTGTTGTATCCATCTTGGTTGCCAAATACATTTCTTCAGCTTATAAGACAAATTGGATTTTCCCTGGAATTCAGGATCAAATAAAGCATATTCATATTTGGCAAGGATCCCATCATCATTATTTCAGAGAGAAGTTAGGCCTGGATCTGTCTGAGACTGGAGAATCCCAAGATAAACCCAAAGTTGAAACATCAGCCAACCCTCGAGGGACAATTGTAGCACCTATGGCAGGCTTGATAGTTAAAGTTCTAGTGGAGAACAAGACAAGAGTGGAGGAAGGTCAACCTGTGTTAGTATTAGAAGCAATGAAGATGGAGGTTTGTACAATTGCTCTGTGACGTTGGAAACTTCTCTTTATCTGCTTTATTTATATATTCAGCAAGTTATATGTAACCAACAATGTTCTGTACTTCTAGCATGTTGTAAAGGCACCATCTTCTGGCTACGTGCATGAACTTCAAGTTACGGTGGGTGAACAGGTTTCAGATGGCAGTGTTCTTTTCAGTGTAAAGGTTCGTTAATTAACTTTGTTATTCTTGCATTGGCCATGGCCTGGTTATACTAGCAAATCTGTTGCTTTCATGCTTCAGTGTATAATTGTATCGCGTTGTTTCAATATTATTCTCTTCACTATGATGTTGATGTTTATTTCTTTTTTTGGCATAACTAATGATACTTACAAGAGAGTCTGCTTGTTAAAATAGGTAAAAATAACACAGTAGATGGAAATCTCAATTTATGTGGACTGAGTTCAAATAAATTATTTTTATCCTTCATTTTCATTTTCCACATACTCAGACAAGCTGTTCCGTACTATATTAGATATTGTACTTTAGCAACATTTTTACGTTTAATTAGCTTTTCTCATTATAATTTATCATTCAGCATTACTGAATCTGGTAATAAAGTATGTTTGTGTGTCGTGTTAGTAATGCTAGTTGTGGTGCTTGGGCAGGATCAATAAAATCTGACGTGGATTACAGCTTTGCCATTATGTGAAGATTTTGGCAAGAGGGCCTCTGTATGATTGGATAGTTACTTGCACGCAGGTGGACAACCGAACGCCTTGAATTTGATTACTTGCTAGTCCTTGTAACTAAATTTTTCAAGTTACGAAGGATGCCATGTACTTCACAATAATGCAAATAGTTCCTCCAGTCACTAAATAACAAGACTATAAATTCTTCCACGTCTTTTGTCTAATAATAGAGTCACACGCATTGATTTTTCATGCTAGGTTTTGCCTCGTTAATTTCCTAAATTTGCTGTTGTTTTTTGAATACGTTTTGTTGGAGTTTCAAAGGAAACTTCAAATCTGGAAAAAAAATATAGAACAACTTGCCATTAAAAGTTTAAGCGGTGTGATGACCATACATTCGTCATATGCTTGTTGTGTTGTAGAGTATGTTCTAGGTCTGACGAAGCGGAAAAGAGCAGAAAAGTAGTTGTTTTTGTAAGCAACATATTCTGGATTTCTCCTGAGGGGGAGTTGTTTTTCTTCTTCCGAATACGAGAGTGATCATTGCGTGCACGATCAATAGGGTGAGATTTTCATCGATACATTGTTTAGGAGTTTAGGCATAGATATTAGAGATGCATTGGCTCTCTTTTCCGCTTGCAGTAATCCAATTTTAACCTGAATATCCAGTGAAGAATGAAGTGGTTGATGGTCGAACCATGGTAAACGTTGAATTGTTTTTTTCTTTAATTTATCACATTGTATAACAAACTTAACATAAACACTTTTAGAAATATATATGTTCACTTTTTAATCTGTTTTAATCTTTATTGAATAGACACAAAAATTTATGTACAGCTAGAACAAGTTAAAAACTGTATGCGTAAAACCTAAGCGAATGATTCTTAAATTGTCATGTTAAAATTAAAAACATCCGCAAATTTTTCTCTTCATTACTATAATCTTTTAAGTAATTATAATGAGTCGCAAAATTATGTACTAAATGAAAAAAAAAACGCTGCTTACATGGGAACTGTAACAGCAATTGTTTCAAGTTATACGAAGAGCAGCTTTCAAGTTTGAGAAGACCCAAAACCATTTCTTCAAGCGACGCTATTAGTTCATAATATTTAAAATTGAAGAAATAAATCTTGGTCCAAAAATTCACCTCAAGGAAATAAGTTAAACATCAGAAACAATTCCTCTAAAACGAGTTTTTTAATATCTTTTTCACAACATAAAAAGGGCATAGTTAATAAACGACGGACTACAAGTTACAACCAAGTCCTTTTCAGTAGAAGAAAATGAGAGTGGCTTTGTACAACAATATGAAGGGCATTTTTGTGTGGCAAATCAAGCATCAAAACCAGAATAGATACCATTCTCTCTCAACAGCCTCTTCTCTTCTTCAACATAATTTTTGCCCCTGCTAGCTTGACCCAGCTCTCTCTTCCTCTTTTCCTTCTGAGAGAAAGAAAGATTCTTCTTGTCTTGCCTAGTCAGAGCAGCTGGCAGCTGCTCTCCTTGGGAAATAGCCTCTCTTGTTTTTTGTCGTTCTGCATATGATTCTTCTATCTCCTTGTCTGAACGCTTTTCTTTTCCATTGGACCACGACCAATCTTGCTTCGAGTTATCCCCATCTTTGGGTGCGGGTACTTTTAGGACTGAAGGTCCACCTCTATATCCATGTTTCCTCAGAGCCTCAAAGTCAATTACACCACTTTTCTGCTTCCTAGAGTTACCTGTAGACAAAAAATTCACAAAGCTGGTAAACAAATATCAAACAGCGACAAAATTAGGAAGACAACTTTTGATGTTAAACTTTTAAAGCTATATGGCAATCTCGAGTATTTCATGAACTAACACCAACTATGGTCAAGTCAAGTCAGGATAAAATTTGTGAATGGAGATTTAATAATTCTGATATTTATCTGAAGCCAAAATAGTACAATAGTTGACATAGTTAATTGTGTACTTAAATTAGTCGATCCTTTTAATGCATGTACGATGTAGAGAAATCAGAATCGAGTCCTAGCATTGGACAGGTAAGAGTAATGTTAGCAGACACCCATGCATACGCCCATTAATACCTAGAGAGATAAGGAAATAAAAGAGAGAAGTGATACATGCAATAGAATATATGATGTGAAAAAAGTGATATGGAAAAATGGATGGGTCAAATGGGTGTTTGTAAGAATGGAGGGTCCAAGTATGGCCTCGATGGGTAATTCATCCTAACCAAAGACTTTGTCAATCAGCAACTGTATAGTGAGAGATCAGAAACTATATTGCACTAACTCAACTTGGGGGTGAGTTTAAACCCTCAACAGCTGAATCTACGTCAGTAATCACTATCTACATCAGTTAAAAACACACAATCGCTTCTACAGTAGGGCATGATCAAATTGTGTCAACTCTCAACCATAAGATTATCCCTCAGTTATATTTTTGCTTTAGCCAATACTTCTCAGCTATCAGATGCCTACCAAGGAAGGATTTATTAGAAAAATGATATTCATCGGTGTAATTTTACAAGGGACCTTTATCCACCCTCGGGTGAAGCCCTATATACCCTTCTCCAAAAGTTCAGAAATTTCCGCAGCAACACCATAAGGTCAAACAAATGACAGAGTTTCATATTGCTAGGATGAGCGTCAGCGTCAATCCACATTCTAGGCACCAAGAATATAACTGTAAAAGCAAGAAAGATAATCCAATCCCTCCTTATGTTGTGGATTTCATCAAATATACCCACAGCACAAAATACAAAACAGGGGAGTGCGACATAACCCCAACAAGAACCTATGTACATTCACTGCTGAATTGGAGTAAATTTGTCAAGATACTGTGTACCCGTCACTTCCTCGTGAATTATTGTCATAAACAAGCAAAGTGTATAACTTTCACGTTGAATTTTAGTTTGAGCAATCAGCAGAAGTGATAAAAACTACTTGACAAAAAAAAAGGAGGATCTACATTAAATAATACCTTTGGAGTTTTGCCCTCCAGCTTCACTATCATGTTCAGAGTCTGAATTTGAAGATGATGACTCGTCATCATCACTCCATGGCATAGTCCTCTTCATAGTACGGATAATGCCACAGCACAATCACCGCGAATACAACCAAGGGTTCAACCCCCGATGATGCTACTCTGCAAATAAAAAGTGAAAGATGCCACGCTCAAATACCCCCCCACAGAAACAACAACACGTTCAATCCATGAATAAAAAAATGAAATTTAAAAAGAAAACAAAAAAAGCGATGAATTATTAGGAGCTGAGCTGAGGTTGCCCTCAAAGACGCAGACCGATAAAAAAAGTTCAGAAACTGTGCAAAAACAGAGAACTAAACATGCGCCTGCTGTAAGTAACAACAGGGGGAATTAAAAGGTCATGAATTTTGGGGGAAAAAGGAAAGAAGAAATAAAAACATAAAGCTGAAAAAAATAGAGTACCGAGGAAAGGAAAGTGTGTGAGAGAGATGCGGCACTGGTTCCGTTGTTGTTGGTGGCTGCTTTCGGAATCGGAATTCAGATTCTGATTACGCTCTCTGCTATAAACCCCCTTTTAGGGATTTCTCAACTGTTAATTTAGGACTCTGCACCAGTTTCCACTGCATAATAAAAAACAAAAGCATATACGGATTGCATAGGGTTTAATTTTTTGTAAGTAAAAAAAACCTAATTTCATGAAAAAAACATAAAAACTAATTATCAATTAATTCTTAAATTGCAATAGTTATTTAAAATAATCTAAAAATTAATGAAATATTAAAATGACCTTTTAATTTTAAAAGAATAAATAAACTCAAAGAATATTTTTTTAAATTATTCAGAGCCTAAAATTGCAATAATTAGTCAAATGATTTCAAAATTTTAAAAAAAATTGATTAGTACTTCTTGGCTTATTACTTTTAAAAATCATTAATATAATTCCTGAAATTCTTTTCATGTCTTTGAAACCTTAATTCACATAATTTTACAAATTTTATCCTAATATTATTTAATCATTAGTATTAATGATTAATATGATTGAAGCTAGATTTATAAGAACTCAAACCTTCAACTAACTACTTGACCGTTATTATATAAAAAATATTAAAATTTAAAGATGATAAATTATCTATTAAATACTTCATAATGAGTATCTACATGTAAAAGGTAGAAGATGTATAAATAATTTATATAACTGAATGAATAAATAATTATAACTATATAATTAAAATAAAAGTAATTTTAAATATTTTCATATATATTAGGTATAAAAATATTTACTCTTTCCTTCCTCTCAAATTATCTCTCTTTTCTTTTGTTTTAAATTTATCTCTAATTTTGGGAAATCATTTATCTTCTTTTTCTTGAACATAATAATACCAATAAAATAATAAATAAAATAATGATTGAATGGAGATCAAGTCTAATTAATCAATTTTTTCTTTGGTTACTTTATATTTAATGATTTTCTAGTAGTGTTGGTTTATTTTTTTCTTTGAGTCAATTTTGAGTTTTCTTGTTTACTTGAATAAATGTTAGTTGCATGTTATACTTGATACTTCAGGATTAGTCTCTATTAGTTCGGGGTCCTGGTGATATGTTTGGATTATTGTTTAGGACTCTATGGTTCATGTTAGACTGTCCCTACTCTTTGTATGAGTTTTAGCTCTTTATGAGTACACATACTTCTAATCAGTTAAGGAAAACTAGTTTTACCTTTCAATAAAACCTCAGGTTAAAAGATCTAGATGTGAATGTGTCTGGTCACACGTTTCAAATTGCTCTTGCAAGGTTTGTTGAGTGAATTAGAATTGTTTGATTGAGCTTAATTGTGAATGTACAAAGATAATATATTTTGATGATTTGGTAATTTACATGTTGATTATGACATTGAAGAAGTTCTTGAATGTGATTGAATTATGTTTTGAATTGTTTTTAGTGCAAAATAATGAATGTTGATTGTTTGAATTGAAATTTAAATGAATCTTGTTAAGAGATCCTGAATATATATATATATATATATATATATATAGACATAGGAGTTTACTAAGAGTATAAGTCAAATTTCGAGCAATGTGATATCCTATTGATCTTGTGTGTTTTATAGAAATACAACTTGATTGGGAGAAAACTTGAAAAGTAGTTAGTTTTGTGAATTTTTTTTCTTATATTTTTCATCCAAACAACAAATTTTCGTTAAAGAAAAAAATTACCTTGCTCTCAAGTCCATTTTTGCTCAAACAAAAGGATTGTCGCTCAAGCGAAAATGGAATAGATATTTGACTTATTATTAGGTCTATTTTCACCGAACAAAAGGATTTTTGCTCAAGCGAGACAATTTTCACTCAAGTTAAAAAAAATATATTGATTTTTTTTGTTTAGTTATTGTGTAATGATTTTTGTTAATTTATGATGAATGTTTATATATATATATATGTATATATATAGTTTAAATATTTGATCTCCAGTAAGTATATGATGCGTGAAATGAGTGGTGAATCAAGTGAAAGTGTGATCAAGACATATCGTGTTGAGATGTTGGTGGTTTATTAATTTTGGGACTTCGTGAAAGGGATGATAATGATTCTCCTGATACACTAGAATAACATAGATGAAGATGTTTAGGTATTGAGAGTCGATGAAGGTTCATATAATTGAATTTGCGGTTTGAAAGATAATTGGTTAGAACAGATCATATGAATTAACTCTATTATATGAGGATGAATTTATTGAAGAGGAGATTTTGTTATCAAGACAACATAGTGATATGACAAATGAAGATCTTTTAGTCAAATTTCAATACATTTGGTCTTTTGGAAGTAGAATCGAGTGTTTGTGTGGATAGTCAGTGGATTTTTGATAATGATGTTGAATATGATATGTTTGTAGACGTTAATTTCTTATTACATTGAGAATTGATGATATAAAATGATTCGTATGTTTGCGAATGTATAGTGTTAAAAATAATAGTTTACCTATTTTTTTATTTGTTTTATAATATGTGATTATCTTGTGTTACATCAGAGTTGAGAATGTTAGAAATGCACAATAACTTAGAAAAGTTTTTTCTTTTCTTTATTTTGACATTTATTTTGATATATATGTATTGATTTTAATTTTTTTATAAGAAAAAAATATATTTTGTAATACTTTATATATATATATATAAATGTATTATATAGTCTTTAAGACCCTGTTTGTTTTTGGGCAAGGAAAAACGAAGTTTTAATGTGCAAAAGGAAAGTCCGAAAATCAATGTAGAAAAGCACAAACCCCAAAAAAATCTGCACTCTAAACTTTCTTCGTTAAGTTGCAAAGAAAGTTGAATATATATATATATATAATTAAATAGTTATAATTTACTATTTTATCCTTTTTATTTTAAATTAAATATTATTATTTTATTTAAAATAGAATTATAATTTAAATATAAAAAATATAATTAAGATTATAAAAAAATAATTCTTCTAAAATAACATAATTAATATTTTTAATAATAAAGAAATAAATTTATATAATAATTATATTAATTAAAAAATTAAAAATAATAATAATAATGTTATTTAATATAAAAATAAGTTTTTATTAAATATTTATAATTATAAATATTTAAATAATATTTTAAATAAAAAATAATTATAATTTATAAATAAATAAATAAATAAATTTTTCAATAATTTTTAAATATAAGGATAAATTTGTAAACTTACATTTTTATCAATTAAAAAAAATATAATTTCAATCACATCCATCACATTCTCACAAACTTTCATAAATTTTTCCTGCACTTTTTACTCTATTTACCTTAATTCAAACATTCTAACTTTTTTTACACTTTCCCTTATCTCAAATGCACTCACTCTTTTCCAATCCTTAATCATTCAAACAAAGCATTAAGGCTTTGTTTGGATTAGGGAGTAAAAATGAGGGAGTGGACTCCTTACTCATCTCAAATGCATTCCCTTTTTTCCACTCCTCTTCCATATTTATCATCCCTCTCATTTATTCATCATCCACACATTTGAAGTAACCCACCAAACAATGTACGAATCTCTGTTTGTGCTGTGTTTATGCATATGGAATCTCATGCGTGAGAATCTCATAGAGAGAATATTGCAGCTGCATGGCACGGGCTGCTGGCACAGGCTGCTATGGCACATAGGTAGTAGGTGAGGTGATGGGTAATATGATAAAATCAAAGAGTTTCTCACCAAATCTTCTCAATCCAGCAAAGATGCCTCTTTCACTTTTTTTTGCTTTTCTTCTCCCTTTAATACCCACAAACTTCCAGATACAAACATGATATTTCTTTCCTTTTTAATTTGGTGATGTAAGTAAGATGTTACATTCTATATGAATTGTGGGTGACAAAATTTATACAAAATTCACCTCGTGCAACATACTCATTTACACTGTCTAGGCAAGTCTTCACCCACGAAAGTGATTTATTTTTTCACAAATTATAGCTCATCCAAACCACCACAATGATTTTTAATCTTATCATTTCCATGCGTTGATACATAACTCACATGGAACCAAACACAAGTTAAGAGTCAATATTCTTTTCTACAAGTCAAAACCAATATTTAAATAGATTGTAATTTCGACTTTTTTTATACAATAAAAGTGTACGTTGTGTGCTTCTAATTCCTAACGTTACCTTGGCTGATCCGTCTGAAACTTACTGAGGCTTAAAACTTCTCTCCCGCTGCAAAAGTGTGCATGTGTCTAGTTCATCATCCAAAATCACATATTTATTGTGACTTCATATATTTACAGTATTGATTATCTCTGGAATTGATAAACTGCATGAGTGTGACCTTATTTACAGTATTGGAACAACATAAATATTTTACAAATTCAGTTGGTAAGGACGTTTGCTTTTCATAGCACTGGTCCCATTCTTACCCAATTTTTAATATCAGCAATCTATTTTGTGTAGGTCCTATATCGTCTACACTTTGGCTTCATCTTCATTTCAACTCATTCATTTCCATGTTCTTTGAAAGACCTCTTCTTTAATGCATCTGGTAATTCAACCACTCGCACTTTATCTACATGCAATTCATTATTGAGGGAATAAGATAATGCTTATTTGTCCACTTCATCAGGATTTGTTTTAGTGATCTTCAATTCTGCATAGAATCTAAAAAAGAAAAAAAAATCTTTTTCGCTTCCTTTCACTATGTGGGCTATGATTTTTTTAAGAAAAACAATTGTGTTTTCCTTATATTTTTTAACAAAAGGTTTTCGTTTCTGCAGTTTAAAACTTTGTCCTTGTGGTATAATTTTTTTTCTACGTTACCTTTTTTACAAAACTTAGTTTTAATAGTTCTCAAACTTTAGAAAACAAGAGAAATTAGTTTGTCTTTTAACTTTGCAATAGTAAAAAATCATCACTAAATATTGCATTGAAGCATAAAAAACGAATTTCACACATTTTTTAAAATTTAAGAATTAATTCATCGATTGAAAATATAGAGACAACAACACAATTTTCTTCTTCTTTTTATTATTTAAATGACTTAAAATTAGAAATGACAGTGTAGATTAACTCTTCATTCCATAATTATAAACACATGATGAATTAGATATTTTTATCCTTTTATTTGTATAAGTTTATCCTGCAAAACCTACAATTTGTGTGAGTCAAAAAAGTGGGTAATTACAATAATTATAATTAGTGTTGGGTAAAAACTCACGTAATCTAAAACAAAATAGACGATGCTAACTTGTGATTAGTGTCTATTTTGTATCGAAAACTGACTCTTTATTATGAATAGAAATTGTGACCTTTGCGTTCAGTCCCCATTGTAGATGCTACTAATGACAAAAGCTATATATTATTAAAGGAACATAATGTTAGTTTTATGACTCAAAAGTTATAAAATTTAATTATTTATTATTAAATAACGTCAACTAAGTTGATTCTAAATAAAATATATTTTTAGATAGTAATTTAATTTGTGTCAGCTTGGACAACGTTAATGATAATATTTTAAAAAAATAGCTTGCCTCCATCTTCAACAAAAAAAAAATACAAAAAATAAAAGAATTGCATTAGATGAAATAGATGAGTGTGATGAAGGAAATGAGTGTGAATGAAATAGATGAAGAAAAAGGTGTAGGTGAAAGAGATGAGTCTAGATGAATGAGATGAGTGTAGGTGAAAAAGAGGAGTGTGGATGAAGAATATGAGTGTAAATTAAGGAAATGTTTGTGAATGAAACAGATGGGAGAAAAGTGTGAATGAAGATATAGAGAGAATTATGTGAGTGAAGGGAGATGAGTGTGATGAGATTTATATAAAAAATATAGAAAAAATTTTTGATTGAGAAGATTTGTCATTTTAAAATCTAGATCTTTGGATAAAAAATAATTTACGATTCTTATTCATTGTCACAACAACAAACAAATTCATAATATATAATTTAACTTGGCTATAAAGTCAACACTAACAAAAATAAATATTAAAATATAATATCATAATGATTATCAAATTAACACTTATATTAATAAAAAATTATTTTATCAATGTTAACAAAGTTCACAATATTCAATTAATAATATTATTTTTTGTGTTGGTTGAAATGATGTTCAAATCTTATTATGAATGAAACATTTCCTTAATTTACATTTATTTCAAAATGTAAATTATTCTCCATTTAAGTGTCACATATTTTGACATAAATCACATTTCATTACTTTTTATTTTAAAATAATGTTTTGTTTAACCAACTCTAATCTATATATTTTATTTAATGTCGTCTTAAACTTGGTTTGATCAACTATAATAGCTTCTCCATTTTGATTGATTTTTTTTATAACTAATACCCAACATTCTTGTAATAGGCGAGACGTCCACTTCAAGTTCACATAATTTCTTTTAACTATTTATTGTTGTTGTCTATTATGTATTGAATATGATTAAATATTTTTTATTCTTGATTTCATCGCTTATATATTAGTATATCTTTATTGATGGTTGAAGCAAATGGATGAGATCCTTCTTCACTTTTTTCTAATAATGTAACAATCTATTTTGTTGTGTTTCGTACGCTCGTAAAACACTGAATTTAGTACAATGTATCTTGCTAAGTCATTGTCACAGTATAAAAAAGATAGATGATCAAAAGGAACTTTGAAATTTTGAAGAAGATAAGTTAGCCATTGAATTTCACATGTAATTAATAGTGATCATTGCCTTCACGGGAACTCTTTGATCTAGTTCCTTGTTTCTTTGATTTCTTGGATATGAGGGAATTCCCAAGATACACACTAACAAGTCATTGATTGTCTTGAATCACTACAGGTGCCCCAATCACTATTTCAAAAGGCTTTTGGATGAGCAGAAGTGTTGGAAGAGAAAAATAAACCAAGACTTGGAACTCCTTTAATATATATGAGAATTATAATTGTTGCAGTATAATGAGTAATTGTAGGCTTAACAAAAAAAATGAGAAAGTTGTTGCATAGAAAAAGTTATGTCAGGTTGGGTATTTGTTGTGAGATACATAAGTCTTCCAATCAATCTTCTATAAGCTTAAACATCAATGAAAGGAACACATTTCAATAGAAGACAATCTTGCATCTGTTAACAATTCCAATGCATATTTTCTTTGATTCACCATTATCCATTTGCTACTTCAAGGCCAAGAAAATACATTAAATTCCTAAAATTCTTAATCTTGAATGTCTTTGATTCAAGGCTTGTTTGATTATATCAATCTCCTCTTTATCATTTCTTGCCAATATTATATCATCCACATACACCATTAATATTGTAAAAGATCCTTCAAACGAAATATTGAACAATGAATGGTCATTCATAGATTGAGTATATCTCGCAGAAAGTAAAAAGGATGACAGTTTGGCAAACCACTGTTGATTTGCTTAAGGCCATAAAAAAGTTTTTTTTTTTAATTTACAAACTTGTCCTGGTTGAATAGAAGTCAATCAAGGAGGAACAACCATATATACATTTTTTTCAACTGTCCGTGTAAAAAACATTGTTCATACCGATGATGTTATGTGTGATGGATGAAAAAATAACCTTGAGCATCCATGAAACAACAAACATATTGGCTCTCTACCATGCTGGAAATAATAAGCTTCTATGGATCCATCAATGAAACCTATCTTGTTCTTTGAAACGAGGCTCATTTGAAATGAATAAGACCAATGATAATAGTTTGGTCCCTCAATAATAATAGAGGACAATGAGAAAGGAATGATTATCAGATGAACTAACATGGTAAGGTGAACAAAGATCTTGTGAGAGATCAACAACTTCACCCATGGATAAATGTAAAAACCAGAGCTTTGATTAGAGCTCTTATACCATATTATGAAAGAAGAAGAGTGATGAACAAAAGAGAAAATGGAAGGCAAAGAATATGAGAATAAATATTTCTTCTATTTTTCTATTAAAATTAAAGCAGAAGGTCAGAATATATATAAACAATACACTCATTCAATGTTTAACTAAACGGAGAAGATCTAAAGAGCCCATAAAGACTAGAATCAGAAAAAACACAATAAAGGTTAGACACATGTACAAATAGAAACAACTAAGAATTAAAAAATATAAAATTGATATTAGTTTTCTTCTAAAAGTCTTGATAAGATAATTAAACCATAGTATTTTTTATGAGTATGAAATTGCATTTTACATTCAAAACATCTATTTCCTTTCTAGTTTCATTGAATCCAGACAATCTTTATATGACAAAATTAAATTGCCCTTGCCTTCTTTTTTGTACTAGTACAAGTATTGGTTATTGCTCCCATGTTTCCTTGGGACAATCGTGTTCCATGTTTTTGGTCATTGCTCACTGATTTACGTCCCTCAAGGTTTTAGTCTTACAAGTCACACCCATGTGACTGCATGTGGATAAGATTTCTAGAGAATGAAGGTGGTCCTGCAAGAAAAAACCGAAATATTTGCCCCTCAATTAATGTTTAGTTACCAATACTTGTGATAGAACCTGATTCATACTCTAGCTAAAACACGTTCACTTATTCTTCATTTTGTAAGATTGTGAAGTTTCTTGAGTCCAACCAAACATGATTGAATAAACTCCCAGAAGTGTTACTTAGTGATTGATTTCTTTTTCTTCCGTACCTTTTTTACATGATGTTCATCAATACATGCTGCAATTTATACATAGTATAGATGATACAAAATATTATTTGTTCCCGCAGATGTATGTCCAATAATTTTGGTAGCTGTTAGTCGTTATTAAGATTATCCTCAATGTTTCTTGGAATGTCCTGCTGCAGTTAAGTTGTCCATCGTCCATGAAAAAGATGTGTAATTCAAAATAACATGGTGGTAAGCAATGCCTTTAATGACCAATCTGTTAACTTGTAGAAAAATTCTTCCCAGTTATGGACTGGTCTATTTTCACACATTTAAGTTAGGAATTACACTGTATCAAATTGCTACAAAAAATAATTCTTAGTGTACAAATTGAATGTGTGCACTGCAATATCTCGAAAATGTAAAAGTAGAACACTGATGGGTACTGTTGGGTCTGAAAATAGTGACAGCCAGGGTGGAAAGAAAAGGACACCCTGATACTGAAGCTAGTTTTCTCAAACTGAGTCCTTGTGAAGAACTAAATTTCCAATAACTCAATATCTGACTGAGCATCATGTTTATCATATTTTATCTATTTTTTAAGTACTTTTACATGACCAATATCTTGTGCATGGCAGTAGTATTGTAGTCCCTGATCTTCGTGCCATGTCATGTTTTCAGCAAATAATCATACTTCTTGAAGAGTGGAATCAGTTTTGTGAAATTTTTATGATATGAGAAAACAATCATGTGATTTATAACACTGATAACAATAGCCAGATTTTGCCTTTAGGCTGTTTCCGTTGTGGGTTGAAAAAAAAAAGGAAATGGCCCGTTGGCCTCATTATTAAATGAAAAAAAAAATGTTGAAAGCTCGGAAAATGATATATGAAAGACAGTGACAAGATCTTTTGCCTTGTAGCTAGTTCAATGAAATGAGGAAAGGGACTCATCAACTCTACCAAAGAGAAGCTTTGCGTGAATAATCTTCTAATTTTTCTACCCCAATGTGAAAACTCTCCCATCAATAATATCAGTCTTTCCCTTTAGTCCTCCCTCCAATAAAAAAGTGAAGTCAACTAAATTATTTCTTCCTTCTTGAACATGTTTTGCTTCATACAAAACCCTAAGAAATTTCTGCAACTTGTGTCGGTAACCACCCCAGTGATCCATCTATTCTTAATTTTAGCTTAAAAAAGCATATGATATCATTTCATTGCTCCTATCCTTTACTGGTTTTCTTCCTGCCTTGATTCACTGCTGCAATGTTTTGTCCCTTGGATGGGATGTTGGCTGCATATAAAGTTCTTTTATTTCATTTTCAAAATTCTGTTTCTGCTAATTCCAACACAAACTATCATCCTCTTTTCCCATCTATCTCAAATTACAAACAATGATTTTACAACACATTTCTTATTCATCATAACTTTAAATAAAATATAGTAACATACTAATAATAATGAGTTCAAAAAATATAAGAAAAAACAAAGGGCCCATATAAGATATGAATTATAAGACTTAAGGCTAGTACTTCACGGCATACATGTATTACGTTTCCAAATCGACAAATGATGAGTGGGATCCTATGTGTGCTAAAATGTAGTGTCCTATGATTATGATTATAACTGAACATTTGTTGTCCTCTTTCCATTATTAACACGCACGCGCACACACACATACATATATATATATATATATATTTCTTTTATTGAGGAGGCTTGAGATACAAGAGAATTGTTTTGTCGTCTGTCAAGGGATGCCCTCCATGATTGAGCATATTGTCCAACAAAGAAAAAGTATAAGGGTGATGGCTTAGTAAAAATGTTACACTTTCTTCTTTATTTTCAAATAAATAAGTATACATTTAATTATACTATATGTCCAAGTTTCGTAGCTATTATTTGTATTCCTATCTTGAAGTGTAGAGAAGTACGTATATAGATGAAAGCTGTTTAAAAACTTTGATGTCTACATCAGTAAGTACTCATGTACAATGGGCTCTCGCAGGCGTATCTGTCTTTTGCCAGATTATGAAGAAAATGGCATGGAGATAAAAATACCATAAATATGAGAAAAATAAAAAATAAAAGGAAATGGTCCCAACAAGACCTTCAAATCAAACTGTTAGGAAGACAGTGTAGGAGAAAAGGGAGTGGTGACTTAATAAGGGATGTTTCAAATCTGAAAAAGCAAAAGAAACAGAAAGAAGCCAATATTACACCCAAGAGAAGATACTTTGGCCAAAGTACGATTAAGGATGCAATGCAACCTTTGACTACCTTCTTCACCTATCCACCATTTTCTTGTCTTACTCCAAACAAATTTGGCTTCAAATCTCATACCAATTTATAAGAATACAACTTTTATTTTACTGTTACATTCTCTCTCATAATAGCTATAATATAAATTATATTTAAAACTATAGTATAAATAACATTCAAAATTAAAATTAATAATGCTAACAAAAACACCAAAAAACAGTTTTACTCTTTCATGACAGTTTAATGAAATGTGCGCTGAGTTCTTACATGTATTTTATAGAAACAAGGTTGATGTTGATAATTATTGTCTCACATCAGAGTGCTTAATGAGGCATAAGATGTTTTATTGTGATGATAGTCCCACTGTTAATATTTACGGCCATTTAACTTTGAGTGTGTGTTCGAGTTCATATTAATTTAATGACATAATAAATGAAGGACAACTACAACTACATTCCACCTCATGAATTCAAAAGATTTCACGATTATTTCAGAAATTTTACGATTCATTTTTTTTATTAAATATGGAATTAATAAAACTTCACGCCTTTCATTTAGTTCATATATATATATATATATATATATATATATATATATATATATTAAGTTAAAAAAACCAACCAAGGCATGAGAAATATCTCGCTTAATTTATACAATTGAATGTGTCTTAAAAACATTGTTTTCACACGTAATTAAATTTCTCGGTGTGCACTCAACTATACCTTTGTGAGCAAATTTCAAATTTTTGTATTAGATGAATTCCTAGACCTATGTAGACATAGACATCTGGATAAATATCTGATACAATCTTCTATACTAGTGTGATATGTAGAACATACACTGACACGGACACGGATACGGAGATACGTAAAATTTCTAAAATGTAGGACACGGGGACACAAATCTATATATTATATAGTTATAAATTATATAAATTGACAATAAATATTTATGTGTACAAGTATGTTTCTAGATTATTTTTTAGAGCGGAAAGATGTTTTTCATGACTGGTTCACAATGATTTGTTTCTTAGTTTTACAATCATAATAAAAATTTATACAATAAAGTTTGAATATTGAGAAAATTAATGTATTTTTCCTTTTTAAAATTGTGTTAGAACCGTACTAGAATTGTCAGAAATCTACAAATACTTTTTGAATTGGACACTTCACGGATACGTGTCCTACAGGTGTCATACGAGTGTCGGTGTCCGACACGAGTATCGGACACCGACACACCATTTAAGAGGAGTATCCGAACTTCATAGCTAGTGTGTCTCCTACACCAATGTGGTGCAATCATATAAGATAAATTTTAATGTAATTTTTATACTAGTACAATACTCTTATCCATGTGAGACACATCCACAGACTATCTTCTAATATAATTTATTCTTTTAGTGTGTCTCTCACACTTATGTGGACACAATCACACTCATGTGGATGAGCCTCTTGTTCAATTTTTACTTTTACACATATGACTAAGAGAATGTAAAGAAAATTAATTTCACATTCGTGGTTACATTGACAATTTCAATCATAATTTGAATATAAGAAATACTTAAACTAATTTATTTTAGTATTTTATGAAATTTATTTGCTTTGTGTTGTACTTTTTATTTAATAAATGTAGAATTGGTTTGTTACTTTTTAAGGACCAATTTGTGTCTAAAAATTTGTCAATTCTTGGATGCTTGACCTTTATCTTTTAACCTTTGAATAATTATAGTTCGTCTCCACATCTTGGGTATCTCTAGCTAGACTTTATGCTTTGAGCATCTTTAGTTTGACTTAACTCCTTGAGCCTCTTTAGCTCACTCTCACACTTTAAGATAATTTAACTATATCCCTTGAGCACCTCTAGTTTGTTCTCATGCCTTAAGATTTTATGGCTTGTACTCATGTCTTTACCATTTTTAGTTTACTATCATGCCTTGTGCATCTCTAACTCAAAAATGTGATTTTGGCAAGGCTGGGTTGGGGTTTAACCCAAACAGCAAGAACATATCTGTTTCAAAATCCTTTTCAAGTTTCTTTGAAAAACAACCTGTTGTTTTGTCGAAACAACAGGTTAAAATTTGTCATTACTGCATGAAAATGGGCCACACTATTAGATTTTGCAAAGTAAGAAGGTTTTTTGTTCCCAAAGGTATTTTGAAATGGGTTCCTAAGGTTTTTAAGGTTCTTAAGCTTTCTACTAACATCATTGGACCCAAATTCATAAGGGAATCAAATCTTGCTTCTTAATCTTTTCTTATAGGTATCCTAGGCAACCAATAATCACTTTTGGGATTGAAGAATGACTACTAAAGGGAAGAACATCAAGAGCCAAGTCAATCTTTCTACCTACACTTTTCAATTGTATATGTCTTGCAGGGTTCTTTGAATGTCAAGAGACATCCTTGGCACATGCATATTGGTTGGTCAAAAGAGAAACTTCAAGAATAAAGAGAGTATGTGTGTTTTCATTTTTCAATCTATGTAAGTGTGCCTTGTGACCATATGAACATCTCAAAGTCTTCTTTTTGGGTGAATCTATTGGGGTTCTCTGTGCAAAGGTATGAACAAATTAAATACTGCATTTTCATTAATTTAAAAGGTAATTTTTTGTTATAAAAAATGTTCTTTTTGCTGTCACAGTAAAACAACCGATTGGTTTTTCGAAACAATCGATTGTTTTTCCTCTGACACTTCTGTGTAATGCTGCCAAGTTTGCTCATGCATGATTAAACCTATTTCTCTTTTTCAAATCTTGCTTTTGGACAAATATACATTGAGAGTGCCTCAGAATCTGATAATAAAAGATTATATCCATTTGTTTTCTTGAAAGCTCTATATCATTTTCTATTCTTGAAATGTCAACATTGTTTGTACTGCTGGACTACTGTATTATCATTCTGATTTCTGCTTTGTACAACCTTTCCCATTGTCTATTTGTGAGAACAAATAGGGGGAGAAGTTTATGCTTGATTTGGTTGTATAGATAGCTTTAAAACTAATGCATTATGTTATTGTTGCTCTACAGTTGAAAACACTTGAAAACTTCATTTTTTTTTCTGGTTTTTCTGCTAATGTTGTATATGCAGAAAACTAGTTTGTGTGTGTCTGGTTATCTTGCTGCTATACTTGCTTTGTATATGCATCAATTATGTGTTGTAGGACCTTTCAAGTACAGGTGCTATGATGAAGAATAATCAAAGTAATGTTTATGGTTCAAGAGCGTACACCTTACTCATATTCTTGACAAGTCAAAATTCATGACCTATGTAAAGTAAGTTGTATATGTTCATCCTATGCTTCTGACTTCATAAAACCAAATGAAATTCTAAACATGTTGAGGTAATGCAAATGTATGAATGTATTTCATTATGCATTTCCCATCACTTTGAAAGATGATTTGCTTTGAAAAATAACATTTTCTTGATGTCTCAGAAAAACAATCAATTGTTTTCACGAAACAACTGATTGTTTTACCTCTGACACATTTGAATAAAGCTGTTATGAATTCTTATGCATGATTACAACTGTTTCTTTTTCTTTCAAAACCCATTATGGGTCAAATATGCATTTATTATGCCTCTGAATCAGATAATAAAGAGATGTATTCTTTGTTTTCCTTGAAATTCAAAGCTTTTTATGAATGACAATCACATTGGTGGTCATGGGGTTGATGAATTTTTGTGAATGTGATTACATTTGAAGTCTTCATCTTGCTTGGAGATGATTAATAACAATGTATCTTTGAAACGTCTGGAAGGTTTGCTCTTAACAAAAGGGAGATTTGGACTAGTATGCTTACAATATGGAATTGAAAATATCCAAGAAAGATGTTCCCAACTGCTATCCTACAAATGTAAAAAAGACGTACTCTTGGCTGTGTTGGTGTTGTTGGCATTGCTGGTATCTTTAATGAAGCAATACTTTGATGTCTTCCTTGAAGGATAACTGCTGGAAAGAAAAAGGGAAATTTGGTGGTTTGTGTGTTGTAATTCTACACTCTTATGGTGTGTTGAAAACTGCTCTGGACTGCTGCTGCCATAGCTTTGGTTCACCATATTTCTGCTGCTACACACATTGGTTTTCTGGTTTATTCTATTGCTGTCATAACTCTGATACACTACAGATTTCTGTTGCAATTTTGATATGGTATCGCAGGTTTGTTGCTGCAATGGTGCTGCTACACACACTGGTATTATGGTTTTTCGTAATTCTATTTTTAACCCTTCTTCTATTCTATTTGTGAAGACAAATTGGGGGAGAATTATATGGTTTGTATGCTGCTAAGTATCTGCTACATATCTACTTTAAAACTGGGTTTATATGATTTAGTTAGTTGCTGCATAACTATGCTTTTGCACCTTGTTTTCACTAGTTTTCACACTGATTTTTCTGGTTTTCCTTATGAGAATCACCTAGTGAAAACTGGTTTTATGGTGCTAATGATATATGGATATGATTACTTCTGGTACATGCACAAATTATATTTTGCAGGTACTAACAAATTCAAACAGAACATCACAAACACATCACAAGCAAACCAATGATTTGTCTTCATCAAATAGGGGGAGATTGTTGAACAAAAGACTTTGATGTTTCCAAATCCAAGTGGAAAGCTTGAAGACCTTATTGTTGTTGTGTGTGTGTGTCTAGTTGTTTGAAACTTATTAATTCACTCCTTAAGATGATCCAAGCTCAATTGAATCTTTAACATTTTGAAAAGATGGGTTTTCTAAAAGGAAGTGAAATTTTAACAGGTTGAAATTTCAAATCAACAGGTTATTTGGCACTTAGTGAATTTTAATGTTGTCAAACAAAAATCAATTGGTTATTTCGAAAAATCAACCGATTATTTTTCTGAAAACCTTAACAAAATTCTGTTAAGTTATTTTTCTGTTTTAAATTATTCCAACAGCTTTTTGGCTTTTGTTGTAACTGTTTTAACCATTTGATTGAAAGATAAAAAGGTGGTTTTACGCTCCTATGCATCAACTAAGTGAGAGAGATCAATCAAAAACAGTTCTCAAGTTTTCAAAAAGCTTTTGGATCATCTCAAGTGTGTGGAATAGGATTAGGTCTTGTATTCTAATCTTTGATCTTGTGATTTACCCAGGTGTATTCTATTCCCTTCCTTCTTGATAATTGTATTTTTGTATTGGTGTTGCCAATAAGTGTTGTGTGTTCTTGAGGGGATCAATATCAACATTCTTGGTGTGGTTTTTGCCAAGGAGTGGTGTGTGTTCTTGAGGGGTTCAAGATCATCACTTTTGTTGTATGTAGCTTGTAATCTAGGGTTGATTACATAGTGAATTCTCAGTAGTTTCTGAGGACTAGATGTAGCTTAGGTATTGAGTGAACCAGTATAAACATTATGTGTGAATCTCTCTATCCTTACACTCTTTAAATTGTTTTAAATCTGTTTTTATAAACTGCTGATAAAAACAACCGAACTGTTTCGTAAAAACAACCGGTTGATTTTCTGCATCAAGCTTAAAAACAATTTTGTATTTGGCTGGATAGATTTTCCATTGATTAATTCTTCATGATCTTTCACTCTACCTTCAATACTTGCGAAAATCTTTCAAAAACAATTCACCCTCTTGAATGTTAGATTAAAAGAAAATGAAGAATGAACATAAATGATGCTTTTTTTAAGTCAACTTTAAAACAAATTAGTCATAAAATGAAAAAGAAAAAGGTTATTAGTTAATATAAAATAGAAAAATGCTCATAAAATGAAAGAAAAAGGTTATTAGTTAATATTAACATAATTATTGGTGGTAAAGTTTATTTTATGTCCATGCCCTTTTATGTTTTGTGCATTTGTCCCTATATATGTTGCAGGGGTGGAAGTGAGAAAATTAAATGGAAGGGAGAAGGTGAAACACCTGATCATGAAGAATAGTACAGATTCATCATTGAATCCAGTTAGAGTCTCCCCTGCTATTTTGACAATATCTAAACACCTATGCCTTATGGAAATATCTATGAATAATTATGCTTTTTTTATTACATGATGAACAACAAAAGAGTAGAAAATATTTTAGGATTCTTTATCCAAATTGAAGTGTAAATGCCACCCTTTCATATTGGCATATAGGAATGGGAACCCATTTGTCTTCAATTTTGATTTGATATTTGTGTGATCTTGCACATGTCTTATTCAATTTGTGATTTGCTGTCAACAGGTGCATTATTAAGAGTTTTGAACCCAAATCAAATGTTTTTTCCTGTTTTGGAACATAATTTATGGCAAATGAGTATTAAGAGTGCTTAAAGAAAGGTTTAAAAAAAACTAAGGCATTTTGATCATCCTTCATGAAGCTGCCCAACCTATAACCAATCAAACAAACTCAAATTAGGGGAATTTATCTATAGGTTATATATAAATAGATATTAATCTAAATCCTCATTATTACCCTTCCCTCTCTATACTATGTGCAAACTACTAAAACATAATGAGATGGAAGATGGTTGCTTTCTTATGCAACCATCACATGAACAAGTCTTGATGACCTATGAATATTTGGAGGCTAAGATTTAGATTTATATGGAAGATAGTGAAAGATGGAGTGATTTTGCTGATCACTCTATTATGTTTTTCTTTCTTTAAAAAAATACCATCAAATCATGTTTTATGTTAGATATGAGGAATTGTTAGAGATAATATACGTTAATGACTACACATCGATTATAATACATAAGTCTAAAATGTAATCATTTGTCAGATTTTTTTTTTCAGATTGAGTTATATTTAAAATTTATTTTTTTTATGAATAATTATTTAAATTTAAATTTTATTATTTTCAAAATTTAGAATTTGAATCTTACCTACTTTAATGGAAGGACGTGATTTCTTTTTTATCAATTCTTAACACACTAGTTTAATTTAATTAGAAGTAATTATTAAAATAGGAAGATCTAAAAAAAATTATTCATGAGTAAATTGAATTCCCAACGCGATTTCATAATAAAAAAAATGTGTTTTAATATACATTTTTAAGTTTATTTTTTTATCACAATTAAGAAATTATGATTTGTGGGACTATTTTTATTTAGTTTTTATTTATTTTATATTTTAATAAAGTCTTGCTTGTATTTACAACTTTATTTTTTTTGTTTAAATATTTTTAATAAATAATATAATTTTTTTCTTGCATAATAATTTTTGGCACATAATATTGTTTACGTAATAAATTATTATGTTTTTTTCATTAACTAAGTTCTTTTTTAACAATTATATATTCTTATGAATTGAATAAAATTTTAAGAAAAATAGGAAACAAGGTTTCTCCTTAACTAAAAAAAGTCAAAATATTATTCAATGATGTTAACTAAATCTGAATAAAAAATTATGGTAAAGGATAAACTTAAGTTATTACACAAACTCTTATAAATAATTTTTTTAATTAATTTAATATAATTATTATCTATACTAACGAAAACACAAGAATTCTTATGTGTCCGATTTTTTATTTTTATTATTATATGTATATTATTATATGTGTATTTATATATAAGAAAAAAATATATTAATATATATATAAGAAAAAAAATATTAAATTCTTTAAAGGGTATACCAAATAAAAATAAAGATGATATTCTGTATGTCTTTCAAATATTATTCAAAACAAAAAATATTATTTTCAACGAATATCTTCATGAATTAAATTATAACAATAATCAAATTGCATAAAACATATCATTAGTAATTTTTCGTAATTTTTTTTTTATATTTACGTAAGTAGATTGTTAAGTATTATGATTTATTTGATTCTAATAAAAAAAATAAAATTTGAATTACAACTTGAAATAAATAAATAAAAAGTAACAAAAATGCATAATGAAAGTGGAAGAAGAAAAAACAAGAAAAAAAAGAAAGAAGTTGGTTGATGAAGCAGTTTTTAAAACAAAACTATAATATAATTCTTAAAATCATTTATAAAGAGAGGAATATAATAATAAAAAGAAAAAGAAGAATAAGATGAGAAACTCAAGAAAATATCTATTTTCTAATTTCTTTCATCTTCTATGCATTCATCTTTCATCAACAATGACATCAAGATAACTTTGTACCGGTGCAAAGATTTGAATGTCTTGTGTACCAGTCAGTACCAGATGAGTCAGGCTCGGTCTCGGTGACCGATTAGGTCGGAGAACATCTCAGGGTACGCAGTAAATGACAATAATGACAGTTACAATGGCGTTAAATGGGTCATGATATCCCGAAATACATGGGAAATATCTCCGAGTTGAAACCGATTAACTGAAAGATGCACATCCTTATTAATAAGGGACCAGATGCATGTCCGACCCATCATGACTAAGGTCCATGAACCAATGCTATAAATAAAACGATTTGTGGTGGAATGAGGTACTTTTTTCCATTTTACCATAACACACTCTTAAATTGAGCGTCGGAGTACTTTTTGCAAGTAACTCCCAATCGACTGAACATCAACATTTGAGGAAGGATGCTTGAAGCAACTAGAAGATTACCTACACGTAAGCAAGTCTCTTTTTCTCATAATTCTCTCAAAGTTTTCTTTTGTACTTTGTGACTTCTTGCCTGAGGGAGTTAAAATCGAACAACATTTCAATTCAAAGTTTTATTTGACTCATTATTTTCAAATAACTGTAGTACACATCTCTCAAAAAATTTCTTTCAAATTTAATATTAACTTTTTTTAGTTTTAAATTTAAATAATTATAAAATAACAAAATAACCAAAAAATAAAAAACTAAAAAAAATAAAATATTGATATAAGGATAAAATAGAAACAAATTTGTGGATAAAAAAAAAAGTTAAAATAGAAAATCCATATATATATATATAAATATAGATCGATTAATATTTTATATTTCTTTTGAAGAACAACAACTTCTTTCTTCATTTTTTTAAAGTTTATTTAGTTTATTAAAAAAATTGAAGTTAGTAAGAAAAAGTCATTTCCTACCAAAATAGTGTTATATATAAAAAAAATGTGTGGCAACAAATTATCATCCAATAAAAAAAATTATATTGTTTATTAAATTTTTTTATCCAAACCACAACTAAAAAAATAAACAAAAAGAAGTTATTATACTTTTTCCTGTGATTTTGAAAAAAAAAATAATGCATACAAATACAACTTCATTAAAATAAATAAATATAAATCAAAGTTGTGTCACAAATTACAACTTCTTAACCTTAATTAAAACAATTAAACTTCAAAATCATGCATTAGAATTGGATTTCCTCGTTTTAAATACAATTTATTTGCTCATATAATTTTTAAGAATATACCCATTTTAATACTTTTTATTTGAAACCACATTTGTATGGCAAGTTTTTCTTATAATTGAGACGTTATTTCGAATAGATAAGTTGGTTTTAAACGTTTTAATATTGAATAAGCTTTTAAACATTTAATTATAAAACCGAAATGGCAATATTTGGTCACAGTTCCCAGAAGTTACCATGGTAATTTGAGCATAATTGATTGGTAAAAGCAATTATCATTGAAAAATGAGAATCTTAAGCTAAGATAAATTGCAAACACAATCTCCCATAAGTGCCATGTTACTGAGATTAGACCATTAAGATAGCACTTTAAATGCTACTATTTCATTAAAGTGTGGTCTAACAAGATCCTATATTTGTGCCAGATGTGAAACACTTGTTCATTGAAGAACGCGTCTCTCACCAAACTTATAATACATTACATCAACACAATCCATGTGCAAATGAAAAGTACTTAATACAAGACCCTTGTTTTTGTGAAATTAAGTACTTTTTGTAGAGGCATGTTGGATTTTTTTGGTTTAAAACTTCTTTTTTCACCCTTCGACATTTCCTTCGTTGTGATCGATGTACCCGAACAACGTAAACATACTATGAGAGACAAACGATGTTTTCATACTTTTGCCTTAAAATCATTTTGAAGGAACAAATTTGTGTAACTTGTGATAAGTTTTTAAAAGGTATTTAATTTTAAAATCGAGAAGGTGTGGATAGTTTACTAAAAGACTAGTATATTAAAGAACTTCAATTTTTGTCAAACATATTCTTGAACCCAGTTTCAAGAAGTCAAGGACTTTTGCTTTTATGGCCACTAAAAGTAATAAAAAAATACTTAAGTTGTTTTATTAATTAGTTTTGATTATTTTTTTTAAAAAAATATCTATATATATGTCATAGTTTATAATCTCATTGTGTTAGTTGAATACAAAATTTTTCTTAATTATTTGACAAGTTTTTTTAAGTAGTTACCAAATTTAAATTTCAGATGCATTGATCATACACCGTAATATTATCTTAACGTGAGTTCGAAAAATAATATTTAATATTTTATGTCATATAATGAATTAAAATTTACACGCACAAAAAATTCATATTTCATTTTTTAAATATTTATAAAGATAATAATAAATTTGTAAACTTATATTTTAAATATTTTTAAAAAATTAAAAAAAAAATTACAATTATCGCATCTCTTAAAAATTTTAAATAAATTTTTTCTATAAATCCACCTTTTATACATTAATCCAAACAATCTCATGTTCTAGATATTTTTCTTTCAAATTATTTAAAATTCACTTTCTTAAATTATCAAAAATTCACTCTAATCCAAAACAAAGGATAAAAGACTTAACTAGTAGATGAAATTGAGTTAAATCTAAGTCCATTTCAAATAGTTCTTCTAAAAAACATTACATCAAACCTAACCTAAAATACATATAAACTATCGATTGCAATTAGATTATGTAAACAATTATGTAAACAATTATGTAAACGTCAGTGTTTAACTCGTTGGTTCAATCTATTTTAATATAATAATATTATCTCTCTATAGTGAACAAGTGTACATAAAAAAAAACGTAAAAAAGTATACTTTTCTTTTATGAAGAAAAGTGGTAGAGTGAAGATATTTTCAGTATTATTGGATCGAACATTAATAACATGTGAAATTGTCAGCTGAAAGTCAGTTGCAAGATTACTACATGTGTTGAAATGGCTGCTCTTTCAAGGTCACTCAACCAAATTTATCAGTACATAAAGAAAACTGAACTTAGATTCATACAAAAATACAATTAGTAATGCATGTGAACTAATACAATTTCATCTTCATGAACTTTTTTGTATTCCTGCATTGAAAGTGTTTGAAATCCCAAACTCTGTGAACAGATTGGCTCATACTCTAAATGGATAGTGAGCTCTTCAACCAATATAGAATAGTAAAAAAAAAAATATTGTAATAAATTTATCAAAGGAATTGATTTGTATGTTGTACAATATCAAAAACCAAGTTGTAAATAAGAGCTTTTAAATCAGAAGTACTTCTCCTGTTTTCTTTCAATCACCAAACATTCTCACCAAGATTCCAACCTTGCAAAGGTACCAAGACTTATAATATATTTTAGCCAGAGAGAAGAAAGGATAGTAGGATTTTAATTGGTTAAATTTTATTAAATAATTGCAAACTTAGTAGGGAATATAGTTTGTCCCTGTTTGATTTAATCTTGTAATTTATCTTTTGAAAATAAAAAATGAAAACAATTCAAAATAACTTAAATTCTTTCATAATTGATCTCAATTTCAAGTTGATAATTTTTGTATAGATAAAGTACTATTATCAAAAGATATAAAAAAAACACAGTCAGTATTAATATTGTAAAAAAAATGATATAAAATATAGTATTAATAAAGGTATATAAATAGCATATGATCGAGATAATGTAATATGTTTTACCTAAAGAGGTAGAGTAGGTGGGTCTTTTTTACAGTGGGTGAGGAGGTGAATGATAGTTGCAGTAGGCTTTTTTACACTAAAAGAAATGATAAAACAAAGTTAAGATCTGATATGGATGTAAAAGTGGAAATATATTTGTCAAAATGGGAAATTGAATAGAAAAGGATGGTTTGAAGTTTGAAGTTTGAAGTTGGAGAATGAATGCATAGACATAGTGACAGTGAAAAGGAATATTTGTGCAAATGATTCCAAGAAACAATAAACAAAACTAGAGAAATTAAACAGAAAACAAAGCTCCTTTAACTTTTCTCCCTCTAACCGCTTTTCTCTGCTGGAAGACCAAATGTAAGAAGTGATGTGATACTGTTACTTGTTAGTACCACTCACTGCTGGTGCTTGGCATAATAAGATCAAACCTAACTCTTTATTCACCCTGCCTACGACTTTAACTTAGTAGACTCAAAATGCACATTTTTAGTTTATTTTAGATACAGAATGTGTGTCTTTGTGTTACTACCAATATCACCATTGCTTCTCTCTACTGTCTCCAACTTCCCAAGCTAGGCCTGGTCTTGGATTTGGGGTAAAAGGCCTCGAGAGAAAGAGAGAGAGAGAGAGAGAACGAGGCTTGCCTCACTTTATTCCCTTTCAAATTCGATACTTTGCTCTGTACCCATAACGAGGTTTGGTTTTGCAAAACAGAATCTCTCTCTCTTTCTCTCAACCTAAACTAGCACTACCACATTCACTTCTTTTTCTTGTGCCTCATAATCTCTTATAGCTCTTACAACGTATCAGGGGGTTGTCCCATCTGTGCTTCTTTCTTTCCTTGGATTTTCATCCTCTCCAAAAACACGACCATGTGAGTGAGTGTTTTCACTTGTACCACATTGCCTACAATGCTCACTAACTGGGATTTTCTCTGTTCCCTCAACGTTACCTAAGAAACAGAGGAGTGCCCCCCACTTTGTTGTGTTCCACTCCCAGTTTCCAACTCACTGCTTTGATCAACCAACCTGTTATTGTGTCTTTTTCAACCATTTTAAACTCAACCAGAAATTAAACTGAAACCCATGTTCTTAGGGTCCTGACCCTTTTCATCTTGTCCTATTACTATTATTATACTTTACCTCCTCTTCAACAAGTAAAAGTTATTATTAGATTGTTTTCTGTTGTTAACTCGGAAGGCTTTATGAAGTTGTCCCAACAATGAGAGATGAGCACTCGAAGAAAAGCAAGGTTTGAAAAAATGATGCCACCTGGCCCTCCTCTCCTTCAGATTCCTTTGCATTGTATTCTGTTTCCGCCATTGCTTACTCTCTGTTGTTCGCTCTGTAAAGCTTTCATGGCCCAAGACGTTGGTCAAGAAGTGGTTCAATATTAAGAGCAAAAACGAGGACTTTCACGCAGATGACGTCCTCTACGCAGGTGAGTGCTCAATTTTCTCGTGATTTTAATGTAATTAAAGACCATGGTTGGTTTTGCTTGAATCAGATTTCTCTTGCCTGCAAATTTTCTGAATATTAAACCAACTTCGATTCTCCTTCTTCTTCTGGAACTTGGTTTGTCTTTGGGTACCGGTTTTTTGTTTTTGTTTGAATGAGTCTGTAACTATCAAGACAAGATCTGCACTCTGCAGCTTGTGGTTTTTCTCCTTCCCTGGTTTCCACCTTTTGTTATAATTTTTTCAGGTTTGTGCGTTTTATTCATTATGTGGTTTGATAAAAATTTAAGTGGAAAGAGTGTGACTTTATTTACTTCTTGACTTTTCTTTTTCAGGTGTTAATGAAGAGTGGAGCAGCAACTGTTCGCAGAGGGAGGAATGCACTGTCAAGAAAAGCAAAACAGGTTCAGTGCCCATACCATTCCTAAATCCCCACCCAGAATTTCTGAAAACTTTTGTTTTTCCTTTTTTTTCTTGTCTCCTACAATGTCTCTCGGAGTGATAAGTTGTATTTTAATGCAGAGAGAGCAAAGAGAAGGCACTCAGACAGAATGCGGCGGGGCAAAGTTGACTCTGATGCAGCTCAGGATACAGATGTGCATAACTATAGGTATGCTTCATATTTTTCATTGTTGTGCTTAATTTTGGTGTCCCATGTCCATTTTATTGTAGTCAGATTCAGAATAATTGTTACTCTATTGAGTTATTCTTTTCTCCTGCATACAGAATCTTTGCTGCTACTTGGAATGTAGCTGGAAAATCTCCTCCAAGTTATTTGAGTCTGGAAGATTGGCTTCACTCTTCTCCTCCTGCTGATATCTATGTTCTTGGGTAGATTTCTGATTGTATTTGTATAATGTATTCTCTCCTTTCACCTTGTACATTTCAAGTATGAACTCGTTTGCCTTTTCTTGCACTTAGGTTTCAAGAAATTGTACCTCTCAATGCCGGTAATGTTTTGGGCACGGAAGATAATGGCCCTGCCAGAAAGTGGCTAGCTCTCATTAGGAAGACCCTAAACAGTCTTCCTGGAACAAGTGGTGAATGCCACACTACTTCACCACTTCCTGATCCTATTGTAGAGTTAGATGCTGATTTTGAGGGATCAATGAGGCAGAAGGCAACCTCTTTCTTTCATCGACGGTCGTTCCAATCCTTCAGTCATAGTATGAGAATGGACAATGACGTGTCACTACCACAAGCATACCTTGATCGCCGTCTCAGCGTCTGTGACAGAATGATGTCTGGTCACAGAACAAGTGATTACGACCCCAACTATAGATGGGCTTCTTCGGACGATGAAAATGGCCCTGGTGACTCCCCAGTTGTAGCACAATACTCACCAATGACATATAAAGGTTTTTTCTCTATGGAGGATAGAGATAGGCAGACAGGGCACTCGAGATACTGTTTGGTTGCCAGTAAGCAAATGGTTGGGATATTTCTAACAGTTTGGGTGAAAAGTGATATAAGAGACGATGTTCACAACATGAAAGTGTCTTGTGTTGGCAGAGGGTTAATGGGATATCTAGGAAACAAGGTAAGCTTCATTTTGATATATTTTTATTACGAGAAGAGTTTATTCAGAACATAGAGACAGCGTTCTCATTCCCTTGAGTTTTCCAGGGTTCAATATCAATTAGCATGTCTTTGCACAAAACAAGCTTTTGCTTCGTCTGTAGTCATTTGACTTCTGGACAAAAGGAGGGTGACGAGCTAAGGAGAAATTCTGATGTAATGGAGATTCTCAGAAAGACAAGGTTTCCCCGAGTTCATGGCATGGGTGATGAGAGTTCCCCACAGACAATTTTGGAACATGAGTAAGCCCTTCATCCTTTTTCTTTGAATCTTTACTATGCATCTGAAGCTTGTAGATTTCATTTTACACTAAATAAAATGCAGTTCTAAGTCTTAACTTTTTTGCTTGTCAAGACCTAAACTTGTGGTTTAATTGATGTAGTCGAATAATTTGGCTGGGAGATTTGAATTATCGGATAGCCCTTTCTTACCGTGCAGCAAAAGCTCTTGTTGAGATGCATAATTGGAAGGATCTGTTAGAGAATGACCAGGTTGGATACTTTGTACCCTTTACAAAGTGTTGCTACTTTTCTTGAATTATGTCATCCTAACCATTTGATAGCTTCTTCTTTCAGCTACATATAGAGCGGAGACAAGGTCGAGTTTTTGAAGGATGGAATGAGGGGAAAATATATTTCCCTCCCACATACAAGTATTCAAACAACTCAGATAGATATGCAGGCGATGAAAGGCAATCAAAACAAAAGAGAAGAACTCCAGCATGGTGCTCTTCTTTTTTGCTAAATTAGTCTTATAAGTATAACTATATAATTGTTTACGGGAATGTAATCCAATTTTTTGTTCATGAAGGTGTGATCGTATCTTGTGGTATGGTAGAGGCCTCCGCCAATTATCTTATGTTCGTGGGGAATCAAGATTCTCAGACCATAGGCCAGTTTATAGCATGTTTATGGCAGAAGTTGAGTCTGTTAGCCGTAACCGAATAAAAAAATGCTCTAGTTGCTCCAGTTCAAGGATTGAAGTAGAAGAGTTGTTGCCTCCTCATTCACATGGTTACAGATATGCTGATTTGAATTTCTATTAAAAAATGCCATAAAATATGTCGTTCAGCCCGCAATTGAGGACACCGAAGAAGCGAAGTGTACAATACAAGGTAATTTCACCCACCTTTTACAAAACAATCAAACTCTACTTTGTTACAAAGTAATGCTTCTTGCTGATAAAAAAAACACACACAAAGTAATGCTTCTCACAATTTAAAAATTCAGTGAAGACATGATGCAATTTCTTCACCTAATCCTCTTCAGTTACGAAACATTTTCCTAAAAGCATGTTTATGCAATTGGATCCATTCATGGAATTAGGACCTAAGATTTCTGTTCTTGGCTATATTCATTTCAGAATTTTTGGCTCAGTTTGCATACGCTCATGGAATATTTAGTTCATAGATTTCTTGACAGCATTGCATTAGACTGTGCCTTCCTTCCTAATTAAGTTTTTGGTTGAGATCTCTTGCATGTCTCATTCTTATCCTTGGCTTGGTCCCCCCCTATTGTATTGTAGGTGGTAATGCTCTGGGGAATGCTAGCCCCAACGTGATGTAAACATTCTGTTACTCTCATCCCGAATTAAGGTTCTTGTCCTTTGCATTTCTTCCTTTTCCCAGCATCTCTGTAATTATTTATTTTGTTTTACCCTAAACCTCCTCCTTATCTCTTTGTTGCAGCTGCAGAGTTTGATTTTGCTCACTGTACAGAAAACGAGTATTTTTGGCAGTTAATGACTTCCTGGCTCAAATGCAAATAGCATCTGAATTCTTATTAATAAGGTAATTTAGTTTACTCATGTACAATTCAGTGAGGAATAACAAAAAGTGAATGTATCATAAAGTAGAAATAAGCCATAAAAACTTCTTATCATTCTTTGATGTGTTGCAGAAACATAAAAAGAATTACTGCTGTGAAGGGTACTGATTGCTTGTGTTAGAAAAGATATGTGCAAGTTATGACGTATATGAAGCTTCTTTTTTCGTGGCAGCTAATGATTTCACCGAGAACCATTAAAGCTAATGAGTAAATTTTTCATGGCTTTGTTTTCATCATGGTGTGGTGTTTTCTCTTTTGTGATTAAGATGAAAGTTGCAACCAAAAGGAAAGAGAGAAATGCGCACAACATAGATTGCTTTATTGGCTTTTATCAGTAAGTAATTATTTGTACCCAATTCCAAATTATGACCCTTTTTTTTCTTTTACTTTCATTCTGATTCGGGAATGATTCTTCGGGCAACGTCAACACCTTTTCCGTCAATGTTTACTGTGTAATGAATCGGGTGAATTCGGCCCATGCTTAATAAATCTTCAAATCCCACTCCCTTTTGGCATTGCCATGTTTTAGAATATTTCATGTGAGAATTTTGAAAAGTAGTTCTAATAAAGAATGACATAACTGTTATAGCGATGCAATAGAAAGAAAAGGACGTGCCAAAGTGCTTTGCTCATACACCTATGTTGATCCCTTTCACAGTATTTATTTTCGGACCTATAATTATGGCTCTCATTTAAGTTGTCAAATCTGTGTGCACCATTCAGGATGCAACTTCTCTGTATTAGAGGAACCCATCCATTTCAAATAAATGTTAATTTTTTGTCTTTATTTCCTATAAACTATTTTATTTTATGCATGAAAGTTACATATATTTGAATTAAAAATGAAAAATTGCTGATGTGACAAAGATGGATCGGCAATTATATCATATGCAGTCCAGATAGAGACTGCAAAGATACTGTGGTCATTATGGTTCTAACTTTCACTTTTTTTACAACCTAAATGGAACCGAAAAACCGAAAAAAAGTGTTGAAAACTTGGAATTTGGAAAAGTAACGAGAAAGCAACAACTAAGAAACTTGCTAACACAAAATGGAGGCTTAATGGTTTTAGTTACAATAACACAATAACTAGGCTTTCTGTGCCAATCCCACTTGCCATTCAAAAATCTCTCCACCAATCTCCACGCTCTGTTGCGGAGAGTGAATCACAACTCCACCAACAATGCCACGTGCCATCCTCAAGATCGAAGCGTGGCGTAAACGGATTCTTGTCTTTCGCGTGGTTATTCTCCAAGAATCGTAGGGTTCCAACTAGGACCTGGTACTTATAAGGAGATGTACATTAAAACAGCATTTTTATTTCCTAAGACCTACGAACAATAATCAAAATGTTAAAAACCAAAACACCAAGAATTCTTTTTACTTGGGGGAGACAAAAAACTTTAAACCTGAAGACATTCTGGCAACGTGCCGTCTGGCTCTTGTATATTGTTATGAAAAAATGGCCATTTGATGAGATTCTCTGAGTCGTTTTTTCCTATCATGTTCCCACTTTTTTTAGCCATCACATTATTAACCACACTCCAGATAAGACGTGCGTGCTTCCTGCTTTCAAAAATGTTTACTGTTTATTTCATTTAACTATGCTGTTCATTCTCTCCCTCCACCACCATTGGATTGGCTATGCCTTATAAAAACTATTTCTGGACTTAAGGAAATAGACTTAGTAATGCATATCAACAAAGTTTATAACTGGGATTGGCGAGTGTAAATACATGAAATAAAGTGAAAAAAGATAACATGCTTCATCTTACATCTTAGAACATTTATTAATTTTGAAATCTTTAAAAGTGAAAGAATTTGAGTATATTTGAATTAGAGAGAAAAAAGAAATAGTAATGGGGTAGGAGAGGAGGGGACAGAAATTTAAAGTGGGGACAAGGGTTGACAGTTGACACAGTTATGTTTGTATTTGGTTAAGCAAAGAAAATGCTTTTGAGGGACACAAAAATAGCGACTCTATACTCTAAGGATGCCAAAGGGAAAGAGAAGTAGTGCCTGCTGGGGCTCTTATTTCCAAAAACTTCTTACTAAAACACTCTCTCATCATTCTTATCTTCGTTTAATTGCCTCATTTTCAAATGTTATTTTATTTTATTTTATATTTAATTTAATTGCAACTTTACTTCTCCTACACTAATTTGTATGTGGTTATGTCTTTCCTGTTTTGATCACTACATCTGTTTCTTTTAATGCTTCAGATTCTTTAATCACGAAAATAAATTTGAAATCTAAGGATCTGAATTCTCAGATTTGGATCTGAATTCAAATTTAAGAAAACATGTGGATATAAATATATATATATGGTAAATTATAAAACATGTAACCAGATTGTGCAGAATTAAACTAGATGTTGTCGCACTCGATTTTCTTTCTAATATTAAGAGTTGTTAAAAGCTCCTGTTCTCTCAAAATATATGCATGCTAAGCAGAAGCAGAAGAGTAGGATATTAGAAATGAATTGGACATAATTTGTCTATCTTAAAAGGCTAACTTAAAGGAAGAGTTTGTTTATCCTTCATAAAGAGTATATATATTTTAGCACACCATCTTTACATGGGTATATAGCTTTTATATTATATTATATTATATTATATTATATATATATATATTATATTGATATTCTTATACTTTTCTAATTTATTTAACAACACCTTCATTCTTTGATATCATTACACCACTTTCTTTTGATTTAAAATATTATACTGACACCTTATTAATATCTTATTCTACGCCATATGCAAACTCAAAACTCTTTAAAAAAACTAATATAATTTTGTTAAAGTAATTTATTGGTAGCTAGTCTCATTTTATATTAGGAGAGAATGTAATTTATTTAAGAAAAATTATAAGGTATAGAGATTTAATAAAATTATCTAAAATTTAGTAAAAAATAAAGGAATACGTGGTATTTGAGAAAGATTTTAATTTTATATATTAGATAATATCAGTTAAGATTTAGAGAAATTAGGACTTATAAAATGTATCTCTCACTATAAAGAAAGAAAGTTAACTTGAATGTTCTTGTTTGAAGTTATTTAAACTTTGAACCTAGCAACGACGCTTATCATGGGGTTAGGTAAAAAATTTCCTACCTCCACACAATAGTTTATAATTTTTTTGAGAAATAACTATATCATGAAGAATAAGAGACAACAAGTTCAACATGAAGATGATAGTCATGTTATTACTATGCAACAAATTTTAGATACCATAAGGAACTACATCGTGAAAATAAAATACGGAGGCCAAACAACAAGAAAAAATAGCCCACACTGAGAAAGAGCGACACAAAGAAGGGGCTCGTGTCAAGCACAGGCGACTATGGAAAGAAGCAAAGATGTCACACCACTTAATGGAGAAAGTCATGCAAGCCCATGAGAAGTTACAAAAGACCAATGAAGAACTACAACAAGTCGTGCACATAGAGATGTTCGCCAAAGGTGGAAGGGAAAATCCTTACCCAATACACGTACACGCTCAAGCAAATCCACAACCCTTCTCTAGGGCGATCAACATCTGCTCGTAAGGATAAAAAGTTTTTATCTTAATAATTTTATATGTGAGGAATTGTTATAAATGAATTTTATATGAGTATCAATATCAATCAAAGATAAAATATTATTATATTTTTCAAAATACAAAAGAGTGAGAAGGACGAACCCCAATCCTAATTTTTCCAATTGAATCAAACAACTTTTTGCTTTGCTTTATTTATGTTCTTGCAATCTCATATACAACAAACTTTTTATATTGTTTTCTATTTAGTGAATATTATACTTGAGAATTCAATTGTTTCTTGTAGGTTCGATATCCGTCTTTAAGAACAAATTTATTACTTTTAACACGGTACACGTGCTGTAAAATAATCATCAGTACCCCCTCACTACATGGTGTCCAAGATCACACCATTTTCAAGACTAAGAGAACTAGATAGTATTAAAAAAATTTTTAGCACAAATGCTAATATTAGGTGGCTCAGATGTTGTATGATGCAAAATGTTCATAAGACATTCATATGCACCGCACTCCAATGGTTCAGATCGACTTTTCTAGCTTGGTTGGATTGATAAAAATGTTGACTATGTGATAAGTTTCAAATTTCAGTAATATTTCATATTAAAATATAGACACTTATGAGTATTAATTGCTAAAATAAGTATAAAATAACCCTTAATTTATGAAATTATACCTTTTTTACATATTTTGTGATTTTAATTTAAATAAGAACAATTTATTCCTAAATTTGTGTTAATTTCAAGATTCTAGGGAAGAATGAAGATGATTGGGCAAAAAGGAGAATATACAAAGCTAGAAAGGGAAAGTTGGAACGCACCAGCACTGACCAAAGCTCGCCTAAGCCAGACACCACCAGTGGATCTCACTCAAGCAAGCTCAATCTCGCTCAAGCGAGCTCCATCTCGCTCAAGCGAGCTCCATCTCGCTCAAGCGAGCCCATTAACGCCCAAGTGAGAAGTCACTTAAGCCTAAGCGAGCCCATCCATAATCTTCTTTTCTTGCTCTCCTTGCTTGTATGTGTGACTAATTCTACCATTTGGGATTGAGAGTAATCTGTTCAAACTCTTATGTATTGAGGTGATATCTAAATATAATATTTTGTTTTAATTGATGATTGGTATTATCATCTTGTTAGCAATGCTTGTTCACCTTGATCTTGAAATTTAGATTTAACTAGAAAGTACTTCTAAGTTTATGACTCAAATGATAATGCTTAACATATTTGAATACTAGGAATAGATTTGAAATGTTAATTGCTATCAACGTCTTATTTTACTCATAAGTTGTTTTTAAAAATATGCGAGAAATTGATATTTAGGAGACATCTTAATAATTTTATATGCGAGAAATCGATATAAATGATTTTTATACGAGCATCAATATCAATCAAAGGACACAATATTGTCATGTTAATCAAAATACAAAAGAGTGAGAAAGATAAATCTCAATCCCTATTTTTCCAATTGAAGCAACTCTTTGACTTGTTTTCTTATTAATCATTGTTATCATAACAAATCTCAACAAACTTTTATTATTCTGTGAGTCTTTTACTTGATTATTCAATTGTTCCTTGTGAGTTCAATATCCGTCCTTAAGGACACATTATTACTTCTGACAACGCGGTGCACTTGCCGTAAAAAGTCATCAATATGTTCAGCTTGACTTTCAGTTAGGTTGGATTGATAAAATCACTAACTATGTTAAGCTTGACTTAAAGCTCAATTGAATTGATAAAATCACTAATTATATTTAGCTTGACTTCCAACTTGGTTGGATTGATAAAACCATTGCCTATGTTCAACTTGACTTCCAGCTCACCTGATTGATAAAATCGTTATCTATGTTCAGCTCGACTTCTAGCTCAGCTGATTGATAAAATTGCTAACTATGTTCAGCTTGACTTCTAGCTCTACTGGTTGATAGAATCACTAACTATGTTTAGATCAACTTCTAGCTTAGCTGGATTGATAAAATCGTTAACTATGTTTAACTTGACTTCCAACTTTGATGGATTAATAAAATTGTTGACTATGTTTAACCTCGACCCCATCTGGACCTGAACATTAAAAAGTTTACCTTATCAGGAACTATATACAAAAGCCACCTTATTAGACGGTATCTACAAAATTTTACCTTATCATAAGGTATCTACAAAAATTGACCTTATTAGGTGACATCTAGAAAAACTGACCTTATCAGTTGGTATCTACCAAAAACCGATGTTATCAGGTGATATCTACAAAAACTGACCTTATTTGGTATCTACAAAAATTCACCTTATCCGGTGGTAGACCTTATCAGGTGGTATCTATAAAAACTGACATTATCCAGTAGTACCAACCTAACTCTTTGACATTTGTTTAAAGTCTAACCCCTGTGTGACACAAGTAAGTTTGTTTTTCTTAACTTAGGCAGTTGTCGAGCCTTAACCCGTGTGGTAATTTGAATATGGACAATCAGTAAAACATTAAGAACAAACACAACCATATACTGTTTAATGTTTTTATGCGCGACCATAAATCTATCCCGGCACAACTATATTGTAATTTATTTCCAAGTTTTTCACTGAATAAACATCTTTGTCTCCTGCAGTTGAGGTTCAATGACTATTCACCAGTAGTTAGTTTGATCTCATATTAAGAGGAAGTGTAACTTATTTAAAGTCAGTTATATGTCTATTAATCATTAACAAATAGTTCCAATTAAATTTTCTAAAATCTTAACATAAAATAAAAGAATACCTACTTGTGATGCTTGAAATTTGTTGACAAAGATAGAAACTTTAAATATTAGATAATATTAGTTAAAATTCAAAAAAATAATAAAGAACTAACTAGGACTTATAAAAGTACATCTCTCACTATGAACAATATGACTCAACTCTTAAAGTTATCTAATTTTGATAATGAGTCACTTTTAAATATTAAACTTAACAAATTTCTTGTTTGAAAAGAAATATTAAATGTTACACATCAATTTAAAATAACTAGAACAATTTTAGAATACTTGAATAGTTTTTTTTCTTTTATGTTAAGTTTTTTTTTCGGTGAATTCAGTCCAGTTTAAAAAGAAAATAATTACAATAATTTTTATCGATCATAAAATATTCAAACTTGGTAGCTGTAAATCACGTGAAATATGTACTATGATTCTTCCACGAAATTAGAAATTAAGGTTGCTTTCCATGAGGGACATGGCTTGCAAGTAATGCATATGCATAGGGATCAACCCGTAGAAGAATTGCATTTTTCATGCAAGTAATTAAATTGCTCACCTAATTCACCATCTTCTTATTCTGGAGGCCCTACCAAGGCTTCACCATCGGAGTGCTCGGGCCCAATTTAATGGATCATGTTACCTAACTCACTCATCATTTATCATTCAAACACACTTCAACTTTTAAGTAGTAAAACAAAATTTCAGTTGAAACTCAGATTCAATAGAATGTGATTTCCTTGATAAGTTGAGTTCAATTCTCGCCCATGTAATAAATGTAATAAGGATAAAAACTTGAAATGTAATTAAAAGTTTAAGAAAAAAAGATTTGAAAGAAAGGCTTGTGTGTGGGAGTGTACGATCAATGAATGAAGCATTGATACATGCAGTCCTTCTGCATATGCCTTTTCAACTTCAATGACAAATGTTTAAACTCACCTATATCTATATCTACACGTAATGCATTAGAACTAGGGTTATGTTATGGGCATTTCAACATGCATAGGTGGGAGGGAGTTTGGCCCTTTTGAGTGGACCACTTCACCATAATTGCCAAATTGACAAGTGCTACCAAAAAGAAAAGTCTTACCTGCAACTTTGAACTGCATTCGCATTGGACTTGCATACTCCATATCTATAGTCCATATCCATATATAGGACAGTGTGGGGGCACTTATGAATCATGAAAGACTCTACCTTGCTTTAGAATCATGACTAAATGCCAAACCTTTGGACTCCAAGATCATCTTTGTACCATTATTTCACAATTTTCAATCATCATAATATATATATATATATGTTTTGTAATTAAGTATCAATATGTATGTTGCAAAGAGAATTAAAACTAAATCATATCAGAGCACTAATTCCATTAATTTTGACTTTTGAGTTGATCCAATTAAGGTTCCAAAAGTAAACGGAGATGGTGATGTCAAAAGTTTATGGCGTCTCCAATATGTATACGTTGGTTAAGTGGTAAATGATGACGGTGGTGTTTAAAAATGTATACGTTGGTTAATTGGTAAATGATGACGGTGGTGTTTAAAAATGTTATAGGTTGGAAATTTCACAGGGAGAGACAGACATATTACGCAGAGAGAATTCTGATTTCTGACAATATTGACGCACGCTTGAAAGTTTCACAAAGGGCTATGATAAAAGTTCATTGGCTTTGGAAGGCGTCAAAAGCTAGCTAGATCTGACCAGTACTTCTACACTCCTATCTCACGCCAGTGTCATCATCCATTCCTTGCTCAAACAACAAAATTAAAGCACCACACACTCTTATATATACAAAAGAAAAGAAAGCTTCTTTCCTTTTTTTTGGTTATTTCTTTCTTTCTCATCATCCATTGCATTGCAGCAGATTCTTTCACCAATTTTCAGTGTCACTATTAAGTTTCAACAAGGGCATTCTTTACAAAGAAGTGCAAGGGAATTTCCTTCTTCTCGACCTGTGACTCCTTAATTTCTAGGATTGTACAAGTTGTTCACTGGAGCTTAGTAAAAGTGTCTCTCCTGTGCAACACCAAAACAGCAAAATCCAAAACAGATAATATTAGGTATGAATATGCAACTCATCAGCAAGAGAATGACCAAATAACGAGACAGAATACGCAAGCTAGATCTGGCTAGCTAGCTAGGAATGGACCATAATAAGACAATTGAATGTATAGGTGTAAAGAATGAATTGGTCGTTATATGATACATAAATGCATATGTGGTGATGTCACAATCAGCTTTATTGTCTTATTGTGTCTTAAATATCTGATGTTTTTGCTTGTAAAACAAGGTATCAGTGCCCAGAATAAGAACTTAATGTATGCTAAATGGTTACAACGCAATCTGTTGATAATTAATTCGGACAATCAATGCAACAAGGCAATGTCAAATTAAATTTATCAAACCCTTATATGGTCCTCCTTCAATTCACATCCTCCTTCAATTCACATCCCTGTGCAGGCTGTGGAGTGCAGTCTGACTCAGTTGAATTGATTAGATATGAATATACAGAGATTCGACCAGAATAATTTTTGAAGAGTTATTACTTTTTTCTTAATATAACTACTAAAGGTTGTGTTACTTAATAAAATTATAAGATAAAACTAAATAAATTAAAAAATTACTCATATAATAAATTTACTTTCTAAATAACTTATTAATATAGTGTGTGTATATATAGTATATGAAGGGAGTGTGATATCATGGTTGGTGTAGGATGAGTGCAGATTTTGCTGCTTCCATGATCCATTATTTGCTGCAGCCACGTGCATGGAGCTGAACCTCGTGTTTTCCTCCGTGCAAGTTTTTTCTATTCTGAGTTACTGTGTGCAGTAAGTACTGTTGCTATTATAGAGCAAAGTCCTTTATTTGTTTGCTTTTGTACCTTTGATCTTCTTACTCGCAATTCAAAATCACAATGCTCGCCTGTGATGTGAATGTACGTCATCCATTATTTCATCCCTGACTGGAAGTGGGTCTAGATATCTCTTGTTTTGATATGTGTAGTTTATGGATTCATTTCTCCAAATCATGCATTAAAAATGATACACAAAATGTTCAGGATATGTGTGCATTTATTATTTATTTACACTTTGAAACTAACCATTTCCTGCTCCCAATTGGGAGAAGAAAACAAGAGAATACTTGAATTATGTATATTTATACACTTAACATCAGTAGAATAGAAAACTAGGAGAAGATAAATAAACCTACTCATTATTGGAAAAAAAAATACAGATACAAAGAACACTACTGCACACTATTTATAAAATTAAAACAAACATAACAAACATCTAACTCCAATATAGTTTTGATTCTAAAATAACACATGGTGATCTGCAAAAGTAGATTTAAAAAATAATAGTTTTGATTCATATCACAATAAAAAAAAGTTATTAAATAAAAATTATTTTTATAAATAAAAATAAAAATTTGATTATTTAATGATTTTGCTAACTTAAGAAAATAGCAAAACTCATTGCAGAGAAAATATTAGTATTTAAAAAAATCATTGGATTGGATCAAATTATACAAGTGATATACTAAACCTGATTTACTGTGTAAGTTAAACTAATTGGTATCAATTCAATGCTAGAGTACAATTAAAATACTACATAAGTGCGGAAAAAAAAAATCTTAAATTCCATTCTCAATTTTTTTTTATATCTCATTAGTTCGTTTATTTCTCATATATATATTTGAAAGATACTATATATTAGGAAAAATGCATTTTCACCCTTTATTTAAAAAATTATTTTGCAATTTTTTTATTGATATAATAATGATAATAATTTTATTATTATATTTTATATTTATTCAGATTTATGATTTTTATATTAATAAAAAAAAATATTTTGTGATTGTTATTTTAAAAGGTCCCAATGTATATATTAATCAAAATAAAGATACAGAGTATATTTATTAGTTTAGTTGAAGACATGATGATGAATTTATTATATTTAGTTGGATAAAGAAAAATTGAATTACAATGAACAGTGTACATATAGTCTAAATTCAATAAGGTTTGAAAGTTACTAAATATGAACATAGTCAAAGAAACAGTTGTGGACAGAGAGTATAAAGAAGTAGCCTAAAGGGGAGCTAGGTTATATGCTAGTCCTATAACTAGTACACAGAGAGGAAGGGAAGGGTTTAGCTTTGAACAAGTTAAAGTTAATGGTGATGGAGGTGAATGAAATTAAGTGACATTGGTGTCATCATCTATGGTAATCTGTGCTTCACGCCACCTACCAGTGACTGTTACAAAAAACCATGCAATTGTTTCATGACATCATCATCTTAAACCCTCAGAAGAAGATGTAAGATTTTGTAACTTACCAATTTAGGCACCAATAGTTTTTATATGATGACAGAAGAAAACACACTGCACACAGTACTAATAATTATCCATATTTCTGCTAAGAAGAACGGTTAAATTAGGGCAAAATGTTTGAAGGAATTGAGTATTCTTGAAATACAAAATGATTTTAAGCATTGCAATACTTTATCTAAACTTTAAAGCAATTTCCTAACTTTGGAATGTCTCATATGTACTATCCTTCTAAGTTTGAAAAAATGTATATCTTCAAAAAAATTATATTAGTAATGTTACTCGAAATGATGAGACCATGTTCCTCTAAACAAAAGTTAAATTTCTTTCAAGAAATTATTCTTAATAAATAGCATTTCTTTATGTTTTTATAATTTAATTTTAACCATGATATTTGATTTTTCCATATACAATATTTACTCTGATTCCACAGTAAATTTAGAACAGGGAAGTTAAAGTTAAAAACATGCTTTGACATTTTAAAGTTCAGAAGGTCAAACTAGTTTTAGTAAAAAAAGAAAAAATAAAGCTATTGGTAGAGAAAAAGCTCCAAGAGAGAGCAATAGGTAGAGTATATGCAAAACTAAAAGTAAAAAATGAAAACTTCAGGAATCATATGCATATATGCATGTTAAGTTAGAGAGAGAGATTGGTGAAGACAAAGGAAGAGAGGTGACATTTTGTCTGGAATGTTCTTTCTGAAAACTAAAACCAAACTTTTAATTTTAATTTTAAGAAGATGTTTCCAAAAATATATTTTAAGAGAAAGAAAAAAAAGTAAAATCTAGATTATAAATTTGAAGATTTTCATTCTGAAATATATTTTTAAGAATTTTTTGAAATACATCATTTAGAAGTTTTTTAATATATTATTATTTTTTCAGAAAACTAAATAATTTGGAAATGTTACTTTTACATTCCACTTTGGCAAATTCTTCCTACACCTAATATTTTGAAACTGCACCCTACACAATTTTAAATCTGAAAATGCCCTTCAAAAAATAAAAATCCAGAATTTATACATTTTAGAAAAATAGATTCGAAAAAAATTATTATGTTTCAAAAATAAAAATCTAAAATTAAAATGTATATATTTCAAAAAATTTATATCTAGAAGAGATTATTGTGTTCCAAAAATAAAAATAAAAATAAAATTAATTATTTCATTCCAGATAAAAAATCTGTAATACCAAAAGTTTGTTCTCGAAAAAAAATCCAGAACATATTATGAAAAAGGGTCTGTAGTTTTATATATACCTCCATTTTACTTAAGGAAATTTTCGTCTTTTCTTATTGAAAGCAGTTGTATGGTGCAGAAATTAATTGTCTTCCACTTTAATAAGGAGGTGCAATAAACAATTAAGAAGAAAAAAAATTGCCAGTCCTTTAAGGCTTTTTGTGTCCCTTTATTTCTTTCTTTCCTAAGCCTTTTCTTAATATCATGGGCCACGGCCCATCTAGTTTCGTTTTTGTTTTGCTACAATTTTGTAGTTTTTAGTCTTACAGAAGCCACACCTGTCCATTATGTTGGTGTTTTGGTCATTTTTTGTTCTCTACAACTATGCAATTTACCCTGTTATCCATGACTACTCTTTCAACACCTGTTAGTTTTTTTGTTTTATTTGTCTTTGTATCTGTTGCAATTTTCTCCCCCTGTTCTCTGTACTAGGAACACTATCGCAGCCTCACTCTTTTATTTTCCACCCTTGTCCTAGGTTTTTCTTCTTCTTTAACATATTGCATTGTATTAAACATGGAACACACAGAGAAATATAGAAAACAGTTGAAATTGGTTGGATAATTAAAGGTTTGGAGATTAAATGTTTGATGATAACAAAAATATAGAGTAAGTAATTTATTTTTCACTAAAAAGCCTTGTTTTTTTTCACTTTATGAACATTTTTTCTTATGTTTAAACTTTGGACTTTGATGGGAGAAGTTCAACAAGATCTGGATGATGTTTATGTGTCTGCCACACTATTTGTACACTTTTTGGGTTATGATCTGATGAATTTTGGATTCAGTGCTATGTAGCACATTTATGTGTCTGTACACTATTTTTGGATTATGATCTGATGAATTTTGGATTCAGGGTGCACATTTTTTTATTATCATCTGATGAATTTTGGATTCAGTGTTACATATACAGACACACATGACACGGATAAAAATATGTAAAATTTTTAAAATGTAGGACACAGAAAGACTATTTATATATTACATAATTATAAATTATATAAATTGAAAATAAAGATTTATATGTATAAGTATATTTTAGATTATTTTTTAGAGCAGAAATTGATAATAAAGATTTATGTGTATAAGTATGTTATAAATTTTTTTTTCACGAGGATTTGTTTCTTATTTTTATAATTATAATAATAATTTATATAATAATTTTTTTTTTAAAAAAAGTTAATGTATTTTTCTTTTTTTAAATTGTGTTAGAACCGTATTAGAATTTTCAGAAATCTAACAAATACTTTTTGAATTGGACACTTCACAGATACATGTCTTCCAGGTATCATACGAGTGTCAGTATACAATACGAATATCGAATACGAGTGTCGGTATCCTATACGAATACTTTTTGAATTGGACATTTCACGAATTGGACACTTCACAGATACATGTCCTCCAGGTACAATACGAGTGTCGATATAGAATACAAATATCGAATACGAGTGTCGGTATCCTATATGAATATCGACAATCTAACAAATATTTTTTGAAACGAATACTTTTTGAATTGGACACTTCACAGATACATGTCCTCTAGGTACAATACGAGTGTCGATATAAAATACAAATATCGAATACGAGTATCGGTATCCTATACAAATATCGACAATCTAACAAATACTTTTTGAATTAGACACGTGTCCTCCATCCAAGGTGTCATACGAATGTTTATATCTAATATCATACGAATGTCGATATCCAATACACGAATATCGAATACCGATATGTGTAAGAATTTTTTTTTTTGAGTTCTTTCAACAGTTATAACAAAATTTAGATTAAAATAATCTTCCTAATCAAATAATACAAAAAAAAACACACACGTCCGTACACATGATCTTGGATATGCGGATAGAAGCCGAAGAAAAGAAATAAAAAAATTAGGACATATAATTATTAAAAAACATAAATTTCGATAAAAATAATAATAATAAAGACATATAGTCATTAAAAAAACATAAATTTCGAAAAGAAACAATAATTTTTATTAATTTATACATTTATTAATATAATAAAATAAATATATAGTATAATATTATTAAAATAAAAATTACAATCACATCAATCAGATACACTATAATACATTCACTTTTAAAAACTTTACTATTCCTCCTTTATTTTTTTTCTTAATATATTTTTTTTTATAATAAAATAAACTATGAATATAATATTATAAAAATAAAAATTTCAGTAACATCTACTATAATTATTTTAATCTCATATTTATTTTTTCTAATAAAATAAATAATTAATATAATATTCAGTCACATGAATTTACATCTACTACAAAAAATTTAATCTCACCTCAAATTATCAGTCTACACATTTTTTAATCTCACCCCAAATTATTAGTAAAGTCTACTACAAATTTTGTAATCTCACCCCAACTTCCAACATATATAGTGAAGTGAATATTCTTTATTCTCTTTTTACATTTTATCTTAAATGATTTCCTCCCAACAGTTCGTTTCTCATCTAAAATTTGTAAAACATAATAAATGAGATATTTTCTCTTCTATTTTGTTGTAGTTGAGAAAACAAAAAAAAAAATGTAGAGAGAATATGTTAAGGAATGCAAATACTTGACATATATTACATAAAACATTGAACAAAAATCTATTATTCTGCCACGACCATAGAAGATAGCAACGAGTGGCCATTTTATTCCATTTGCATGGATGGATGCATGCATTATGCTCTGCATTTTCATACATTCCATCTCCCTACTTAGGATCACTAGCAACATACAACACAAACCACAGAAAAGAAAGAAAAAAAACTCAGCCTTGATCAAGCTTAATACTACTCCTTTTCTTGCTTCTTCTAAACCTCACACACACTCATGCATCAGCACGAGGATCACTTTGCGGCAGCTCAAATGGGAAAAAGAAACTTTCCTTTCTGTCGAAGATTTTGTTCACAATTTCCGAAGGATAGTTAAAGGCCAACTCCTTAGCAAGGTCGTCCATGGAGCTCACAATGTTGTCCTTCCCTGTTGCACACAATAACTACCTTAAACTTTAAAATAAACTAAAAACCAAATGTAGATGCAGGCATAGTATAATTAGTACCAGCAAATGTAAACTTCTTGTTGTCTCGAGCATTAATCTCGAAGGAAATAATCTGGAGATTCTCTTTCCTGGAAGAAAAGGTCACGAAGGGGTGACCAGGAGGAACAACAAACAGCATTCCTGGCTTCAGGTCGGCACTGATCCTATGGTTTGTGGGGCTACTCTTTTCATGCTTTGAGTTTGACCTTGATGAGATGTGGGGACATACAATTTGAAGATGCCCTTTACCATCGATCACCAGTGCTATCTTCGTTGCATGTGAGTTGTAGTGAATAGTACTCATAGATTTCTATATAAAAATATAGAGTTTTAATGTAGTGCATGAAAAAACCAATATAGCTATTGTCAAAATGTAACTTATCTGTAAATGGATAATAAATTAGAGATTAGTGAATGAGATAAAGAATAAAGGAAGTTGAGTTGGTATTATACCATGGTGATGTTGGTAAAGGAAAGCATGATATTGAGTTTTTCAAGGAGACTCCTGGAATCAGGAGGACCAACTTCAGTTAGACGACCATGACGGTTGGAGAAAGTGGGAGACTTGGTGAAAAGATTGAATTCAGCCGTTGATGGGCCACCGAAGGGCCACCAAGAGGTTTTCTTGGGGGCCATCTCCTGCACCTTTTTTCTGCTTATTTCAAAAATACTTCCCCCATTCTGTTGATTAAAAAGCTTCTCTAACTGTCCTTTTGGGCTCTGTAATTAATTTCTCATTTTAGCAGAAAGTAGGCAAAACGTAACAATTACTTAGAATATAGTATAACGAAGCATGATATATATATAGGTAGTAGGGTCTACTTGGAGCGCAGCTTGGAGCACATTCCAGCCGAATGCTGATAAGAACGATTCTGGGTCTCGTCCACCAGGCCCGAAAAATTCCTACACCACAATTTCCTTAGATTAGCTTATATAAGTGATCATGTGTTCATTTATCAATTATCCATGATCATGTATGTAGTGAGAAGCAGTAACCTGAAATTTTCCAGGAGTGGAAACAGGTACATGGAGCATGGCAAGGAAGAGCTTCTCATTCTCATCTCTGTTAACGATGTATAGTGGGGTGCCTGCTGGTATCGCCAACATGTCTCCAGATTCAAGGATGAACTTTTCTGTTTCACTTTCCTTCACCCACCCAAGTACGGCTCGCCCTACCAGATACCAAACAACAAATCAAAGTTAGAAATTTCAGAAATTGTACAGTATCCACCACTACATGTGAACATACAATAAAAAAGGACAAAACAAAGTTAATAACGAATAACAGAAATTAAAAAAGTATACCCTTGATGTTGAACAAAACAACATCAGAATCAAAGTGACGTGGAGCCACGAACGTGTGCGGTTTAGCTTCTACAATGGTTAAACGGATATTCTCAATGCCTTTGAGAAGCTCGGATTTCTCAGTGAACTTCTTCAGAAGCCGAATTCTGCCATCTTCTGTTTCGAACTTGGTGTCAAAATCCCTATCTTCTTCAAAAATGTAGGGATATTCTTCTTCCTCTTCCTCTCCTTCCTCTACTTGTTGTTCTTCTTTCTTTTCACTGCTTTCCTCCTCCTCCTCGTGCTCTTCAGAGCTATCTTCATGCTCATGAATTTGCTCTTCTATTTGTTTCTCTCGCTCATGCTTCAGACCATGGTACTCGTCACAACTTCGAAGACATATGAGCTTGTCATCCTCAGAGTATTTCTGCTGCTGTAGGCACTGGTGCTTGCATGTTTTGAGCTCAGGGTCCCCTACTACCTTGGTTTCTTTCTTGGCCAAGGATAGGTTTGAGAACAAGGCCAAGAGGAAGAAGAGAAGGATAGGTAAAGAAAGGTTGATTTTCATGGTGATGGTGTGGAGTCTTTGAGATGAAAGGGAAGTGCATTGTGTTTGTTTATATGAAGGGAAAGAGCTATGAATGGGATAGGAATTGCATGCAGTTGGACATGTGTAATGTACGTGTCTCTTAGCAAGCAAGCAAGATAGGTAATTGATGCCAAGTAGAGGTGGGAGGGCGCGGATACATACAAAAACCATAAGCAGATAAAACTCTTTGCTTTTTTCATACTCCTATTTTCCTACGGAAATCATGCAGAGAGACACGTACCCCAAAACGAAATAATGAATCACGTGTTGGGAAGATTATCAGAAGGAAAAGTTAATTTAACACCAAAGACAAATAACATCTACTTGAAACTATTATAAAAATGTAAAAATATTTTAACTTCAAAAATAAATTAAATATAATTAAAATAAGTGAATATTTTTTATTATTTAAAGTCTGAATCTATCACCCCCTTGTATACTGACATATAGAAATATTATACTTTCACACTTACATTTTCTCTTACTTCTATTTTATAATTTATATTAATAATAAAATATTTCATTTAACTAATAAAGATAAATATAATTTTTTTTAAAAATAAAATAATAATATTTTTATTATCAAAAGTTAAGAAAAATTAATAATGTCAAAAAGTATCATAATATTATCACTTATATCACTTATGTTATTGGAAAAAAAAATACCATTCATGTAAAATATTTATATTTTGTACTATTCATGTTTAGAATTTAACTTGCTTAAAACACCTATTATCAATGTTTGAATGATAGGTTTTGTTTAAGATCTAATCCAGTATATTTGGATAATGACACTAGTAAAAAAATTTACATTTTAAGGCGTTTTTATGGTTAGACGATGTTCTTCAAAATGTTGTGATATTTTTTAAATTAAATTTCTCTAAGAGGGTAACTATGTGATAAAGTCGTCTTCTTACATCAAAGCGCTTTGTGTAAGAAGACAACTATTTGGTAAAGTCCCCCTCTTAGAAGAAAGTATTTCGCCAAACAGGGACGTTTTACCTTATAGCCACCTTCTTACACAAAGCGTTTTGATGTAAGAAGGCGGCTTTACCATATAGTCGTCCTCTTATAGGCTTTTTATTACCTTTACTCAAAGCGCGTCAGTTACACTTTCATACTTCCTTTGTCTTCTGACGCTTTATTTTCCTCTTCTTTTATGTACTTTTTCTTCATTTTCCTTGAGCCATTGTCTTCTTCCATTGGATAAGTTACTTTCAAACTCTCTAGTTCTTCTTCACTATTGCTTTTTGTTTTTTGTTTTGTTTCTCTTATTTGTTTCTTTTATGTCATTGCTGTGAAGGTCACCACATTCCTAATGTTTCATTGCCTTCAACACGGCTCTTTGGGTTTTCATTGCGCCCCCATTTGCTATGTTGTTGTTGTTGTCGCCGCTCTTCACCACCACCATTGCCTTCACGCACAAGGTTGATGATGTTTTAAATGCCATCACACTCATTAGTAAACACCTGAATGACTATTACAGAATATAATGGATTGAAATTGGATTAATTTTTTCGCATAAGTGATCAGTACGAAAGAGGAGTAGAAGAATTTATACAATTTGTGCAACGTAACGTCAATAATAGTGGTCATGATGCAACAAAGATTAGGAGTCTGTGTGTTAACTGTTTGAACGAAAGGAGACTGGATGTTAAGAAAATCAGGGAACACCTTCTATGTGATGGGTTTCTTCGATCTTATACAACTTGGACATGGCATGGTGAATTATTAAATTTACCGCGTGTTTCCGTCACTGAAGAATATGTGGGGTCCACCATGGATGATGTAGTACATGATGATCGATTGGAGGACATGATTCTTAATGTGGGAGTTGAGACTTTCGCAAAAGCGAATGGATATGGAAGTATGTCAAGCGATGCAGAGACTCCATTGTATTATGGATCAACTAACTTTACACGGTTGTCGGTGGTGTTAAGATTGATGAATTTGAAGGAAATAAATGGATGGACTGATAAAAATTTCACGAAATTGCTTCAGCTGTTGAAGGATATGCTTTTAGAGGGAAAGTACTCTACCTAATTATAATTATGAGGCGAAAAAACTTCTTTGTCTGATGGGTATGGAGTATAACAAGATACATGCATGTCCTAAGGATTGTATATTATACAGGAAGGAATTTGAATTGTTGAAAAGTTGTCCGAGGTGTGGGTTATCACGTTATAAGTTGAAACAAAATGATGATGATACTATTGAAGAGATAGCAAAGCATGGACCTCCAATGAAGGTTATGTGGTATATTCCCATCATTCCAAGGATGAAGCGTTTGTTTGCAAACCCAAATGATGTTAAGAATCTTAGATGACATGTAGATGAGAGGAAATGTGATGGCATGTACCGACATTCAGCTGATTCTATTCAATGGAAGAAATTTAATGACGAGTTTCTAAAGTTTGGTAAAAAATCAAGAGATATTCGACTTGGTTTAGCTACATACAGAATGAATCTGTTGGGTAATATGAGTACGAATTACAGTTCATGGCCTATTTTACTAGTTATTTACAACTTACATCCTAGATTGTGCATGAAGCCAAAATACATGATGTTCTCTATGATAATATCCGGTCCAAGACATCTAGGAAATGAGATAAATGTTTATCTAAGTCCCCTTATTGAAGATTTGAAGTTAATGTGGGATCAGGGTGTTGAAGTATTTGACAGATTTGCTAATGAAACTTTCAAGATGCATGTCATGTTATTTTGCACCATCGATAACTTTTCGGCATATGGTAACTTATCAGGATATAATGTTAAGGTTTATAAAGCATGTCCAATATGAGAAGAAGACACTAGTTCTCCATAATTGAAGCATGGAAGAAAGACAATATATCTTCGGCATCAGATGTTTCTTAGAAGTCATCATCCTTACTGAAAGATGAAAAAAGCCTTTAATGGACATCAAGAGACTGGTAGTCCACTAACTCCATTAACTGGTGTTGAGGTTTACGAAAAGGTAAATAACATAGAACACACCTTCGGTAAGTCGAAAAAGAAGTCACATGTGAAAAACATATGGAATAAAAAATCAATCTTCTTTGATTTTCCGTACTAGTCGATGTTAGAAGTCAGACATTGTATAAATGTAATGCATGTTGAGACGAATGATGGTCTAAATGCTCGTTTAAATTTGATTGAGATAAACATACGAGGCGAGTTGACACCGATAGAAATGGGTAAGCATACATATTTGCCCTCAGCCTGTTACACCATGTCAAAAAATGAAAAATAATTTTTTGTCAATGTCTAAAAGGGTGTGAAAGTGCCACAAGGACATTCCCTCAAATGTGAAGATCCTAGTGTCAATGCAAGATTTGGAGTTAATTGGGTTCAAGTCTCATGATTGTCACATCTTGATGCAATAGTTGTTGTCGGTAGCTATTCGTGGGATCTTACCAAAAAATGTTAGACATGCCATAACCCGTCTATTCTCATTCTTCTCATCCATTTGTTCTAAAGTCATTGATCCATTAAAATTAGATGAACTTGAAGATGAAATTGTTGTTATCACTACAAAAAAACGTGTATAATGCGGCGGTTATTTTCGCAAAAACTGGCATTTTTAACCGCCACATTATACGTTTGTGGCGGTATCGCGTACTGCCAGAATTCTTGTCGCCACAAAGTTTAATGTGGCGGTCAATTGAGAATCGTTGTAGCAGACGCCATATTATGCATTGTATAAAGTGGCGGTTTTAAGTGTGTAATTGACGTCAGTTATAAATGTCGTAATTTTAAAACTGGGTAAACCAATTCTAACGTAAATAGTGACAACTTTAACCGCCACTTAATACAGTATAGTATGACATTTATAATATACTTTATAATTGTCATAATTTGAATATTAAATATTTAATTTTATTTTTAATATTTATAATAATTTATTTAATTCTATTTTATAATTTGATTTCATAATATTATTTAATTTCATATTATAATTAAATTTCATAATATAATTAAATTGTAACATAAACTAATTTCATAATATAATTAAAATTGCTAAACATAATAATCAAAAGATGACTTCATTTATTCATTGATAACAAAGTTAATAATGTCAAACTAATCCAAACAACAAGTAAATTAAATTGTCAAAATATAAATTCTTTCACTTTCTAAACATATTACAACTAAACTCTCAATCCTAATTTGTCTTATTAACTCCACTTGATCCCATAATATTCTGACTTGATGATGCAGCACCACTTCCAAATCCGGGGCCTGAAATAAATTAAAATATGCTTAGAGTTAATTAATAATTTTTGAAAAATAAATGAAAACAATATTATATTATGAAATTCAAGGTATAATATGAGAGAAAAAATTATATGAAGGCAATAAAATTAAATTAAGGCAGCTAATAAAAATCAACAATTATAAATCAATTATAATTTTAAGATTTACCTTTAGATTCATGAGAACTGCAACTGTCTAAACAATAAAACAATAACCAAATTAATAGATCAATAATATAGATATTTAAATAGAAAGAGTTTGAACATCACACTTTTAACACCACACTTTTAATGTATCAAATCATGATTCAACTCCTAAAATACTTTAGGAATAATAAATTGTAATATTCACCAATGACATAAAATTAGCAATGTTAATAGTTTTAGATTAGGAATTAAAAAAGAAGCTAAAAAGAGGAAACATGTGAAAGGCAAGGGCTGTTGGATGGTTGATCGGTCATGACTTCCTCTGGCTCTGACATATCCACTATGGTATAATACTTATTTTAAAAATATTAGTAGACATTGAGATGTGCATTTATGTAACAATCAAGTCAACACAAAGTTTATTACTATGACTTAACTCATGTCATTTTGTAAAACAGAGTATCCATTATTTAGTAATGACTTAACTTAAAAAGAGAAAAAAAAAAGAGTGAGAATACACATCCATTCTTCCTTAAGGGATGCTTGAATTATGTTTTCCTCTCCTAATTTTAAGAAGTACACTCCCCTTTCCCATGATATAAATTGTGTCACACTTTAGTACATCTTAATGTAAATGAACTTCTTAGTAAATAAATTAATTAGATAACTGTTTCCTTTGAATTATAATCTGGATATTGAACTATGAAATGGTAAATAAAAGAATTACCTTCCAGTTAACAAGTTGGAATAATCTAAAGGATAAAGACAACTTTTCTAGAGTAATCTTTTTTTATTTAAATATAGATTTATGGCATATAATAAGCAAGCCATATTAAACATAATGCAGTTTGTTGGACTCTAAGAAACTTCGTATGTATATAGTGGTTCAAAAGGAAAATGAAACTATTTTTTTTTAAAATAAAACAGATTAGACACATATATAAAACAAGTAAAAATCTGCCTAATTTTTTAGAAAAAAAATTCTCAAACAAAACAACGTATTATTCCAAGATATTTGTTTATGAAAATAAAACTCCATGTTGAGGAAAAAACAAAAAAAAATGATGCATACCTAAAATTACAATCTACATACGTATAATAAAGATATATTTTACCTGTGCACACCGAACCATCCCAAAGGTCTTCCTTAAGCTGGAATGATACATATCCAACCTCACCTTCAATTTTTTCACACTGCCACCACAACACACATGATCATGCTCTAACAAACACAAGATAAAAATTTGGAAATCGAAACAATTACATTAAAGCCACTAAAGCAAAGAACAATCAGTACTAATTAGTAACTAACTACATTTTTTTAACAGACAATCATCCCAAATTCTCTTAAATCAATCCCAGAAATTCACACAAATAATAAATCACTCTTATCAAATAACGCATTAGAGATTAAAATAAGAATGACAATTTCTAATCACTCTTACCAAATAACGCATTAGAGATTAAAATAAGAATGACAATTTCTGAGGAAAGAATCACACCATTTACCTCAAGTTCAACAACACAAAACGACTCTAACCTCAAATCTACAAAACACATGAGCTCATTCAACTTCCAATACGATCTAAGTGGTTTCTTTATCTCACTGATAAACAACTTCCAGTCTTCTTGTAGCACAAATTAGGTTTCCGGTGGACCCCTTCTGCAGTACTTGATAAGATTACTCAGCACCCCTATTTTTTTCATCCAGCTCAACTATTCTAATTTTCAAAACCGACTGCATCTTTGAAGAAAACACCATTATACTTAACTACACACAGCTATGTAAGGGCTTTTATTACTATAATAATATTAATTATAATCTTCAGCAAAAACAACATTCAACATCGATGCAATAAACTTGACAGTGAAATTGTAGAGCGTAGCATTCAACATCCACAAAAAAAGAGAAAGAAAAATAGATCGATAGATGAATCATGTACTTGGACCTGGCGAAATCGTAGAGTTTTCTAGTGCTGGAGAAAATCGTAACTCCGGCTTCGAGAACGTGATCCTCTTTATCACGATATTTTCTCTCCCCATACCATACCCTAACAATCAAATCCTTTCGATTTAGAAAAGCACTCGCAGTAAAACAAATCCACAAACAAAACTTCAATTAGACGAAGAAGAAAAAAAAAAGCGAAAATCAAAACAACGCAGTTGCGAAAGAGAAAATAGAAGAGGCTTGGATCCACATGCGATGAGTGGTGGAGAGAAGACGATGAACTGCAGAGAGAAGATGGTGGATGTGGTAGAGAGAAGAGAGAAGGCAGAGAGACGAAGAGAGGGTTTCGAAAAGAAGAGGGAGTTCAAAGGTTTTAGGGAATAAATTTGGGAATTATACGGAGGGAACGAAAAGCGGGAGAATATTTTATTTCGGAAGCTAATTATGGCGGTTATAAATGCCACATTTCGAAGGAACATTATGGCGTATACGAAACTATCGTACTATACAGCTAATTGTGGCGGTTTTTAATAACCGCCACCACATACACGTTTTTTTGTAGTGTATCTTGTTTGAATTGGAGATGTTGTTTTCTCTATCTTTTTTTGACATCATGGTTCATCTGGTATGATAGGTTAAATTGTGTGGACTAGTGTACTTAAGATGGGTGTATCCTATTGAGCAGTATATGAAAATTTTGAAAGGGTATGTGAAAAATCATTATCGTCTAGAAGCTTCAAGGATTCAAAGGTACATAGCTGAAGAAAGTATTGAATTTTTTTCTGAGCACATGTCAAAAGCAAATCCAATAGGTCTTCCAGCTAACTCATGCACCACAGGCGTTCTACAAGTAAATGTTTACGTGTGTACATGTGGTAAGCAAATATCAATCAAAAGTCTTGCAAGCACATTTGTATATATTGAATAACATAGATGAAGTTATACCTTACATAGATGCTCATAAAGTCATTGTGAAGGAAAACAACCCAAGACAATTAGAGAAACGAGTCTTGATGAACATAATAGAACTTTAATGCCTTGGTTTAAAGACGAGGTATTAAAGGATTCAACGACATCGAAGACCTTGACCTGGGTTGCTGCTGGATTGAAGTTTGATGTCATTTCTTGTACATGTTACGAAGTGAACAACTATATATTTTACACGAAGTCTATGGATGAAAAAGAGTATAGTTCAAAATTCTAGTGTTACTCTTGAAGTCGAGTCAATGCAGTTTTCCACTTTGAAAGATACAATTCTTGTACTTGGATCAATGGCATACTAAGGGTTAGTAGAAGAGATATGGGAGGTTGATTATACTAAGTTTTCTGTTCCAGTTTTCAAGTGTAAATGAGTTGACAATAGAAGTGGGGTTTAAAATTGAAGAATTCAGGAGCTAGATGCAAAAGATGATGAGAACGGGTTAGATGAGGAAGGAAGGGAGGTCAGAAAGTGGCTTTTAGCATAACAGAGGAGAAATAATCGTAGACAGAAAGCTTTACTACAGCAGAAGGCGAGCCAGAGATGGTTGAAACAGGGGAACTTGAATACAAGATATTTCCACTTGATAATTAAATGGAGAAGAGCAAGAACTGGTATTAGTGGGGTGAAGGATGAAGGCCAATGGTACGATGAGCAGAGTGTGGTAAAGAAAAAGATTAGAGAATTCTTCAAACAAAGGTTTGGAGGAGAAGCATGTAAACAAGTCAAGCTAGATAATCTACGATTCAATAGGATTTCAGAAGAAGACAATGTTATGCTGGTAAGAAGAATAAATGAAGAGGAAATAAAGCATGCAGTGTGGTGTTGTGATAGTGATAAATGCCTAGGACCATATGGCTTCAATTTTGGGTTTATAAAGTTTTGTTGGGATGTTATTAAGGTCGACGTCATTACGGTCGTTCGCGATTTTGAGGAAGGTGGAAGATGGCCAAGGGGTCAAATACGTCTTTTATCTTCTTGATTCCTAAGGTTGACAATCCACAACATCAGAATGATTTTAGACCTATATCTCTATTTGGTTGTATGTACAAATTTGTGTCTAAAATTATGTCTCTAAGGTTGAAGAAAGTTCTACACAAAGTCATAGGCGGTATGCAGTTTGCCTTTCTAGAGGACAAATGGTTAATGGACAGCGTTTTAGTGGCAAACGAAGTTTTGGAAGATGTGAAGAGGAGAAAAACCAGTAACGTTTTCTTTAAATTTGACTACAAAAAGGCTTATGACTCGGTTATGTGGGATTTTATTTATTACATGTTGGAAAGGTTAGGCTTTTGTGGAAAGTGAATTGGATGGATCAGAGCATGTCTAGAGTCGTCTTCGGTGACTGGGTTAGTAAATGGGAGTCCTACTCAGGAATTCAAACCACAGAAGGGGTTGAGACAATGAGACCCTCTAGCACCTTTTCTTTCCTCATTGTGGCAGAAGGGTTACCTAGGGTAGTAAGGAAGGTGGTTGGGAAAGAGTTGCTAGAAAGCCTGGAGATCGGAGATAAGTCCATAAAGGTAAATATGCTTCAATATGCAGATGATACTTTAAGCGAAAGTGGAAAGTGTGTTTGCCATCAAGGCTATTCTAAGCTATTTTGAATTAGGTTTAGGTTTAAAGGTCAATTTCCAGAAGAGTAGCATTGGTGGGGTGGGAGACAACTTAAATATGTTACAACGATGTGCGAATATCCTGAATTGCAACATGATGAAGATGTTGTTTAAGTATTTGAGCATGCTTGTAGGGGGATGTCACAGAAGAAGTAAGTTTTGGGAAAGGATGGTGGAAAGAGTGAGAAGTAGATTAGGAAGATGGAAAGGCAAGTATATTTCTGTGGCGGGAAGACCCTGTTTGATTAAATCTGTTCTATCCTCTCTCCCTCTATTTTATTTTTCCTTGTATAAAATGCTGGCTATGGTGGACAAAGAATTAGTGAAGTTGCATAGAAATTTCTTATGGAGTTGGGGCTTAGAAGGAAGGAAAATAGCGTGGGCTTCGTGGAAAAAAAGTATGTGAATCGAAGGAAGTGGAAAGGCTAGGAATGATAGAGATTAGATGATTCAATATGGCTTTGCTAGGAAACTGGATGTGGCGTTTAGGGTATGAGAAGAAGGGCTTGTGGAAAGAAGTGTTGGAATCAAAATATGGAGGTTGGAGCACTACAAAAAAAATCAATATTATCTACGGATTTTTACCCACGGATCTGAGTCCGTAGGTAAATTCAGCATTACCTACGGACATTACCTACGGACATTATCCACAAATTCTGAATCCGTAGGTAAATTCAGCATTACCTACCAACTATTACCCACGAATCTTATTACCTACCAACTTTTACCTACTGATATTTATTACCTACCAACTATTACCACGAATCTCTATTACCTACGAACTATCACCCATGGATCTCTATTACCTACCAACTATTATCATAATAATTATATACATAATATTAAAAATATTTATATAATATGAAGAATTATAAAATCATAATTAATATTCATAAATAATAATAATCATAACTAATTTATGAATATTATTAATATTATAAAATTAATAATATTAATATAATAATTTAAATAATATAATTACTATTATATTAATAATATGAATAATATTAATAATAATAATAATAATATTAATGATATTAGTAATATAACAAAATTAATAATATTAGTACTAATAACATTAATAATATAAATACTATTAATAAAAATATATATAAAATTATTATTATTTATAATATTAACACTATTTATAATATTTAATAATATTAATAAATATTTAATAATATTTAATAATTGTAGTGGAGGGAACTAAGGAATAGTACATAAGATTCACTTTGGTGGAGGGATTTGAAGGAAGTGTTGGTGTTTGAGGGCTGGAAAGACAAGTTTGAGGATAATTGTCTATGGGAGGGAGATAAGGTTATGGGAGGACAACTCGGTTGGAAATATGTCTTTCAAGGTCAAATTTCCAAGGCTTTTCTCAATTTGTTATGAGAAGGAATCTTTTCTTTGACAAGGAGTGGAGATGAAAGAAAATATAGAGTGGGCTTGGAAGATAGATTGGAGAAGGAATCTGTTTTAATGGGAGAAAAATCAGGAACAAAATTTGTTGCATCTTTTAGGAGAGAAAAACGTAAATGTGGACAAGGAGAATACTTAGGTCTGGAAAGATGGTGAGACAAAAGTGTTCACAGTCAAATCTGCATATAAAATTCTTAAACAAGATGCCCAGGGGGATGAGAGGGATTTGTACGTGGGTTTTTGAAAGATTAAGGCTCAACCATTAGCTCTTCTTACAGTGTGGAGGGTTTTGAAGGATAAGATATTGTCTAGAGCGAATCTGGCGAGAAGAGAGATTACTTTGGTTAGTAGCATTTGCGGTATGTGTGGGACAGAAGAGGAAACTGCGTCTCACCTCTTTTGTACGTGTAGAGTTGTCTGGCTAGTTTGGTTTATGTGTTACGAGTGGATAGGGGTGACTTCGAAGGATCATTGGGAGCCACAAACGCATTTCCTAAATTTTAAGATTAGCGAGGTGAATAAAAGTGTTAATTAGATTTGGGGTTGTGTGTGGGTAGTTGTGGTAGCTGAGTTGTGGAAACATAGAAATAGAAAGATTTTTAAAAGCGGCACGATTGACCACATTGAAATTTTCACAATGGTGCAGCTGAATGTATGGTCATGGGTGATCTCCAAAACCCATGGGGTAATTAGTTTTCCGTACTCTGATTGGTGTCTTAATTCTTTGGTATGCATGAGATCTGTCATAAAATGCTAGGTGGTGTTTTTGCGGGGTGGGGTTTTTAGGGGTCTTTTCGGTTGTTAGTTTTGTGTTTCTGCTTCATGTGTTCCTGGTTGTGTAAGGAGCTTAGAGGAAAAATATTTTAGGTTGGCTTTGTATTGTTGAACATTGGCTTTGATGTCTCCAAATCTATGTGGATTGCTTGAAGACTTTGATGATGGGTTTTTGGGTGTGTTTTGGGTAGTTTGAATTTGTAATTCACTCATAGAATTGATCCAAGGTTATTTTAATCCTTTTGAAAAAGATGTATTTTCAAAGAGAAGCAGAAAAACAACCTATTGATTTCTCATTTTAATCGGTGGTTTTTCTCTCAGCTTGTTTGAAGGGTTTTTAAACTGTTAGACTTTGGTTGACTTTTCTATCAAACCAATTCAGTCGGTTGTTTCAAAAAATCAATCGAATGTTTTTTGAAAATCCTTAACAGAATTCAGTTTAACTAATTCAATCTATTTTATTTGTTTTAAAACTGATTTGGCTTTTGCTTTAAACATTTTTAATGACTGAGTGGAGTATAAATAAGTGGTTATACGCTCCTGGTTGTTATGGATTCAAATTAACACTTTCAAAATCAGTTTTTCCAAGATTGCTTAAGGCTTTGGATTTTTTGCTAAGAGTGGAATAAGACTGTTGTGTATTCTTTCAATCCAATCTGTGATTGTATCAGGTGTATTCTATTCCTTTCTTCCTTGATAGTTGTATTTCTGTACTGGTGTTGCCAAGAAGTGTTGTGTGTTCTTGAAGGGATCAAGATCAACATTGTTGGTGTGGTTTTTGCCAAGGAGTGGTGTGTGTTCTTGAGGGGTTCAAGATCATCACTCTTGGTGTGTGTAGCTTGTAATCTAGGGTTGATTACATAGTGTATTCTCAGTGGTTTCTAAGGAATAGATGTAGCTCAGGTGTTGAGTGAACCAGTATAAACATTGTGTGAATCTCTATCCTTACACTCTTTAAATTGTTTTAACTTTGTTTTTATAAAGTACTGATAAAAACAACCGACTATTTCGTAAAAACAACCGGTTGATTTTCTGCATCAAGCTTAAAAACAGTTTTATATTTGGCTTGACAGATTTTCCATTGATTAATTCTTCATAGTCTTTCACTCTACCTTCAATACTAGCGAAAATCTTTTAAAAATAATTTTCCTCCTCTTGTTTTAGTCCTATAATTTTAACATGTACAAGGATTGAAGTATACCTGAAATACCTATATTTAATTGATTCGTTTTTTTTTGATAAAAATAAATTACATAAAAATATCAGAAGTGGGCCTAGATTTTCTTTCCCAGGGCAGTTGGATTCCATTTTTTACTTTTTAAGCGTAGAATACACGTATAACCACTTACATTATTCTAGTCACTTGACTTGGTACGAGGTTTGTTTGTTGCTGTTGAAACTGGTTGAAAAAGGGTACCAATGCATGGACATGCCGTGAGAGGACTGATATTTTATGTAAAAAAATAACCTGGCATGGACGAACCCAAATTATAAAATCACTACAACAATAACAATCGAAGGGCTTCTTCTTTTTTCCCTCTTTCACTCATTTTAACAATTTAAGTCTGTGACGTAATATGACCATCACAATCATTATCTTTAATTTATTTTTTTCATTGCTCATAAAAAAAATTGTTGGGGGGAAAAGGTTGCTAGCAGTAATGTCTAAAATGGTAAAATTGCAAGTGATTCATAACTCCTACAAATGATAACATTAAACAATGAAATCTTATAACTATTTGTGGTGTGTGTTCGCTACGAATTTACTTGGAACAAAGCAACATCTCCTTAAAGTTCATCACCCTTCTCTACTATTATAGGAATATGTCTAGGACCAACTGCCAAAAATGAATAACAAACAGGATAAGATACTCGACAGATTTCTGAAAAAAAGTTTAAATGTGTATCTATCTTCTTCAATCCAGAACTTTGAAATAACATGCATGATATTTAATAGAAGTAAAATATATAAGATTGGTTTGTGTTAATAGAAGTAAAATATATAAGATTGGTTTGTGTTAATAGAAGTAAGTAAAATATATAAGATTGGTTTGTGTTAGGTCTCTAGTTGATAAAGTATAAACTTGGTCAATTTGACTATATTTCTTAACATTATTGTCCAGTTTCTCTTTACCTTTCATTTTTCAAAATGGTGGTAGAAATAGGTTTGTAACCCGACAAGTTTGATTTTGAGTGAATATATATATATAAAAAAATTCAAATGCAGCCAACCTAAGCTACAGTTTCTCCTAATTCCAGGAATAAGAGAGTGTGAGGATTAATAATATCAGTCTCGTTTGAGAAGTGATTGTCTTAGGTTGTTTATATGTTGTGATGAGTCTACAAGATTGAGAGTAGAAGGAAATAGGTAGATTCAATAGGAGGGAGAATACGTTCAACTACTTACAACAATCTTCATAAAAGTGTTTTGGTTTGGTGTGGTGAGGTTGGCTAGAAATTAGAATGGAACTTTTCCAATATTTTGAAACCAATTTTTTATTGAGTCCTTTTAATGCTTCACAATCCATCCAGGGTCACTCTGCTAACCCGATCCATTTTGTTTTGTTTGTTGGCATGTCAAAAACAGGTTGGATTGTGGTAGTCCGTCGTCTATACAAGTTAAATTTGGGAACTCGTGTCAGAAGACATTGAGTTGACGGATTGATCCATATTTTTCAATCTTCTTTTAAATTATATGTTTTTTAATTTTTTTCTTTTGGACTAATTTATTTCATTATAGTTATTAATATTATTTTTTAGACAATAAAAATATAAAAAAATAATAAAATTGAATCCAATTTTAATATTTTAATTAAACAAAAATTAATGTATAACAAAACAAAGAAACTATAAACCATACCCTAAACTATAAACAATACTCTAATGAATGAAAAGATATATAAAAAAAATTAATGTAAATAATTTTTTTTTATAAAATATTAACAATCATCAATTTTTATTTTAGAAGCATGGTATATATATGTTAAAAAAACACCACAAAGAAAAATGGACAGATTGATGGGTTTGTCCGTCCCGTCCCACCTGTGGCCTGACTAGTTGGTGAGTTAGGTCAATGCTGACGGATTCAAAAAGTTTAGATTGACCCGCCAAACTTAATCAATTTATCATCACTAATTTCTCTTTATCTATCACTTCTTTCTTTGTATTTCTTCAATAAAGCCATACTTATTTAACATGGTCAAAGTTATTTTTGTAGAGATTCTACATTGGTAACATTGGAAGATGCATGAAGGTTTATGCAACAACAAACCCATTTTGAGAACTCCATAAGTAATTTGTAGATATAGAAATCAAATCCTTGGGCATTGAAGACCAAAATCGATTTGACGTTTTTAAGTATATAATCGATTATTCACAAAAACACTCATAATCGATTAGAGCTTAAAAAATAAAGAATAATCAATTATGTCAAAAAATAACTTCACTCATAATCAAAATAATCAATTAGGAAAAATAAGGGATAATCGATTATACTTCGTGGTTTTGGATAGGTTGCGCTTTCTTATTCTTTCATAAAATTAAATATTGAAATAGTTATTATTATAAAAAATTATTACAAATTAATAATATTATTTAAATTTAATACAAAATTATTTTTTAATTATATTTTATAAAATTATGAATATTCATATTATTTATTTTTATCTAACAATTTTAAATGTTTACCTATATTGATAGTTTTTCATCTAATTTTTTTTACAATTATGAATATCAAAATTTTATTTTTAATGCAAACACAATAATTTTCTGATAATTTTTATTTTCTAACAAATTTATATAATTTATATATTTTTCAAAGTCAATTTTAATTACAGACAACTAAAATGCACAAATAAATAAATTATATTTTTTAAAATTATTTTAAATATAACAGTAAATGCTTAAGATAATATTATTTTTATGATAACTTTTTATGTTCAGACCACGTTAAGTAAGTGATATTTTTTTTAAAAGAATCATTTCATGGCACTGAAAACATTTTACAAAATTTTAATTAACTTAAATCTACTCATAAAAATGCTTCATATTTCATTATTTAAATATTTTTAAAGATAAAGGTGTAAATTTGTAAAGTTACATTTTATATATTTTTTTTAAAATAGAAAATTATCTCACAGCTATCACATAATTCACAAATTTTAATAAATTATCTTCACAAATTTACTCTAAGATAGTGAATCTAAACAACCTATTCTTTTCACATTTTTATCTCAAATCACTTCAAATTCAAACCTCCTAAATCTTGAGATATGACATCCCAAATAAGCACATTTTTTATTTATATTATAAACACATACAAAAGAAAAAGGAATAATGGGAAAGAGGCATTTATATTTTTTTTATATTATTCATTTTATGGTAAAAGTGTTGTGAACTTTCTCGTCCTCTCTCTAACAGAGAAGTCACTCTCTTCTCTCTTGTTATAAATTTAATTTTTATTTATTGTTGAAATAGTTTTCTGACAACACACTTTAATAATATAGTAATTTATATTAATATTATTTTAAAGTAAAACGATATAAATAAAATATTAATATTTTAGGTTGTTAAGGGTTCTTTTTTTTTTGGTTTTTTGATTCCAAAATATTATAATTAATTTTTTTATACACGATATGTAAAAAGTAAAATGATTAGTTATAAAAAAACTTATCATTGTTTTGGTTCTGGTTCAGCCTCAGATTAATAATAATATTCAATTTCTCAATAGGAGCGGTCAGACTGTTTCTTCCTGCACCTCCATATCTTCTTATGCCACCTCCATACACAACATGAAAATACATTTTTATCCTTCTTTTGCCACCCCATAGAATAATTTCCGAATTATGTAATCCGAAAACGCATTTTGAAAAAAGACTTCTGGATTACATAATCCAGAAGTTAAAAAAGACTTCCAAATTATGTAATCCAGAAAGTAATCATGCATATCAAAAAAGGCTTCCAGATTAATTCGGAAGCTAATTACAAATTTGAAAAATGACTTCCGGATTATGTAATCCGGAATACTACAGAGGGACATTTTTGGAAATACGAAAATCTATGGAGGTGAGAGAAGAAGGTATGGAAGTGCAGGAAGAAGCAGCCGAGCGGTCAATAGGATGAAAGGCCCATAATGTGCCTGGACTTCATTCACAATTGCTTAACTATCAATGGCAAATGCTCTCTGCACCCAACATTTTTTAACCTGCACCCAATATAATTTCAAAAATTCCAAAAATATCCTTTATTCTGGAAATAAAAATCCAAAATTGAAAATAATGCATTCTGGAAAAATAAATCTGGAAGAGATTTTTGTATTTTGGATATAAAAATCTGGAAAAAAAAATCAAAATCCCATTCTGGATAAAAAAACTGAAACTGAAAATAATACATTCTGGAAAAAAATATCCGGAAGAGATTATTGTGTTCCGGAAAAGAGGATCCAGAATGTAATTTTATATGTATCTCATTTTTTTACGGGTATTTTTGGTTTTTCCCTGTGATTGGGTGCAGTGATATGGTGCAGGAAGCAATTGTCACTACTATCAATTTGTGAGTAATTCAAAAACCTCTATGGAGTCAACAGATGAGTGTTTCTTCTTGCACTCCTATACTTTTATTCCTGCACCCCATTAGATATACGAATTGACAAAATTAACCGTCGAAGGTTTTACCCAAGCACAACGTCTCCTTTTTCTCTATCATTTTCATTATCATTGTTCAGAGCAAGAAACACTGAGTGTTCTGGTGCTTTTGGTGATTTTTAGTGTGCTCTGTACTTTCGGCGAAGAGGAAAAGTAAGGTTTGTTTTCTTTTAGTTTTCAGAATTTGGTAGTACGTAATATTTATGAAAATAAAAAATCTAAAATAAAATAGAGTTCATGCATATTATATTCTGGAAATATATTCTGAAAAGGGCTCTCCATATAACTTGCTCCGGAAAAGGAAAATCATTTTGAAATACTTTCTGGAACATATTTTATGAATTCTTATTCACCATAGTCAAAAAATTATGTTTCAGATAAAGTATTTCAAAATGTTTTTATTTTATTTTATTTTTCAGTTCCTATACCTAAAACACTTTTTCTTACGTCTCTTACATAACCATCCAAAGCTGTGAAGAGTAACTTTAGTATTTAATGTAGGCATATAGTAGGAAAATGTAGGGTCCAGGAAGAAACACCTCAACATATGATAACTCATTAGGAAAATTATCAATAAAAGTCTTTAAACAAAATCAGAATTCAATATTCCAGTTCAAGCATAATCCTAGCCAACATATTTTAGACTCGTACATTGGAGCTTTTTGGGTAACCAACCACAAGACTGGTGAAAACTACTTCTCTTAAACCAACTCTTAAAATAATTATTATAGAAATTAATGAATTTTAATTATACATTAGTTCATAATTAAATGAAAATTATAGACAATTATATTCTAATGGAATTCTTATATTTCATCATATTTTTGAAGAACCTTAGGATTAAATAGGTTTCTGAAATTTCGTGTGACTTCCACACAGGTATGCATCAATCTAGGTCAACCATAATCACTAAATCAAAACTCAAATGCGCTTCTCTTGGTAAGCTAATTGGGTCTTGTTTCAAAATATATATAAAAGTTAATTAGGTCCTTACATCTTGGGTGGTAGAGTCAAACATATTCTAGAATATTACGGCACTTTCGTATATCAAACAAAACAGTCCATTATAGTTATAATTATCGATAAACACTTCCTTTGACGTGTCTTTAATTACAAAGGGTAGGCAACCTAATTTTACTTGTCTATTGTCTTAGACTCTTGTTTTCCTCTATATAACCCCTCCCTCCGACCCTTTTTATCCTCACTCACACACATCCCTCTGTATCAGTAGTATCAGTATCAGCACAAAACACAACGTATCCACATAAATATCATGGCTTTTAGAGGGTGTGTCTTGTGTCTAGTTACGGCTATGGTGGCCACTATGTGGACTCAAAATGCTACTGCCCAATCAGGTTGCACCAATACACTGACTAGCTTGAGCCCTTGCCTCAACTACATAATGGGAAGTTCTTCAACCCCATCACCTTCATGTTGCTCACAGCTCTCAACCGTTGTCCAATCTTCACCACAGTGCCTTTGCTCCCTGCTTAATGGTGGTTCCACTTTCGGAATTACCATTAATCAAACTCTTGCTTTGTCTCTCCCTGGCGCTTGTAAAGTGCAAACTCCCCCAGTTAGCCAGTGCCAAGGTAAGAATAATATTAGAATTAACCAAAGTCTTGACTCTCCCTTTATATTTATCTCACATGGTAAGTAAAACTAAAGCATGATTTGGATAATAACAAAGTATTGAGTTTGTTCTCATGACATAATTTAATTTGATTATTAGCTGGCAAAGGACCAACATCTCCTTCGACTGCTCCAGTTGGTTCTCCTTCTGATTCTTCAGCTGAATCACCTCAAGGGTCAACATCACCTTCTGCTTCAGACTTTCCCTCAGGTATATATGCAGCACTTTGATTTAGGGTTTAGGGTTTATCTTAACAGAAACTCAGACAGAAAAAAAGTTGAAAGCCACAAATTCTAATATATACTTTTGTACATAACTTTCTTGTGCTAAATTAGTTAATTATATTAAACATTTTAGAGTAATAGTGTGATCTTCACTTAGTTCAAATAGTTTTCTACATGTGCATGTACATATTAGTAGTCATTGAGTCGGTTAGTGCATAAACTCATGAACTGTCACAAAAATTGCTGAAAATGTTTTTGTTATGTCATTTTGGTTAATTACAGGTGCAGGATCTAAAACGGTGCCATCAACAAACGGTGGTTCATCTGATGGAAATGCTATTGAAGTCCCCTCCCACTTGGTGTTCTATCTTCTTGCCATTGTGTCGTGTGCCTTAACCTTCACCAAGTTCTGATTATTTTGTGCCAACTGAGATTTGGGTGCTGAAATTTTATTTTTTAGCGTTTGCACGTCCTTGTATAAATAAGAATATTGAATTGAAAAATTAAATTGATATGAAGTTATTTTTTCTGAGGGATTTGATGTAGATTTTACTTGTTTGTGTGATGCACTACTATTTGTTGGTATATTTGGCTTAGCTACTTTCTTCTAACTATTTCTTCCCCATAAACGACACGATTAGTTAAATAGGTTAGTTAAGTAGTTATTTGACAAGTCCTTATCTCGTAAAATTTATTTATTAACTTATTTATAATAAAATAAAATTTATGCAAAAAAAATGTTAAAACAATAATAAGGTCATAATTATTATATTTATAAAAGTGTATTAAAATATATGATAGCTGTCTCGCAATACAAATATTTAAGCTAACTACGTAGTGTTTTTACACAAATTGCCTAAATATAAATCATAATAACTTTAATTATTTGTTCGCAAAAACCAACAAGAAATTTAAACAAAAAAGCAAATAAAAATAAAAATAAGTAATTCAATAAATTTAATGTGAATTCAACCAACAAGATATAACTTCGCTACAAGTATGTTAAATCATTCAACCAATCCATTATATGTATTTACTTATTTTTATAAATGATGAATCATGAATAAATTAATGAATCATTTAGTTGTCCTTATCTTTTAGGCCTATAATTATTTTGTCACCCTACCAGTTCAAACGCAACTACAGGTCATTCGATTGAAATTTAAGGGCTAAAAATATTTTTAAGATCCATTTTATTTGGTATGTTCTTTATGCTAAGGATTTCTCTTCAATTGAAAATATAACTGCGTAATTTTTTTTATCAAAGAAAAAAATAATTAAATAAAATATTTAAGGAATATCATAATACTTATATGAAATACTATTTAAAACTCTCACAATAAGAAAAAATTATTTTAATGGAGTTTATTTTTAAATTATCAAGGATTAAAAGCTTTGTTAAGTCATTTATCTAGGAGTAGTTTCACTCATTAAATTATTCCATCCAGTAGTTCAAAACTTATGTTAAATAACATGAGTTTAAGAATCTTAGTAAAATATCATGGATTTAAAAACCTCCTAAAATAATATGAGTTTTAGGACCTTCGTAAAATACCAAAGGTTTCAAAACCGGGTTTTTGACCATGATGGGGTTATTTTTTTTGCTTTCTACCAAAATGTGGTCTGTTTAAAAAAAATTACAAATTTAGGCAAGTCGTGCCAATTCGGCACGACTTCATATGCACAAATCGTTCCAATTTAACACGACTCTGTCATGTCATACGGAAGTCGTGCCAATTTGGCACGACTTCTGCCCTGTCATACTGAAGTCGTGTCTTCTGCCACGTCATTTTTTTTATAATTTTATTGTTTATATATTCGGTAGTAAGTTATGTATTGTTTAAAAATAATTTGATACATAACTTTCTAAGAGTGTTAGTTTTAAGGAACAAAAAATTGGATAATCGCGTATGGATCATGTCCAGCGTCATTAAATATCAAAATATCAAAAAATTTGCATACATGAGACATTAAATATCAAAATATATTTTTTGGCCAGTGGGAAACCATGTCCGACGGCAATGTCCTCAGGAGTTAATGACTCAAAGTTTGAATAAGCTGATTATCCAAACATGATCCATACACGATTATCCAAATTTTTGTTCCTTAAAACTAACACTCTTAGAAAATTATGTATCAAATTAATTTTTAACATTACACAACTTACTACCCAATATATAAACAATAAAATTAAAAAAAAAAGACGCGACAGAAGTCGTGTCAAGTTGGCACGACTTCAGTAAACATGGCAGAAGTCGTGCCAAGTTGGCACGACTTCAGTATGACATAGTAGAGTCATGTCTAATTGAGACGATTTGTGCATATGAAGTTGTGCCAAATTGACACGACTAGCCTAAATTTGTAATTTTTTTTAAACAGACCCAATTTTGGTAAAAAGCAAAAAAAATAACCTCATCATGTTCAAAATCCCTTCAAAACCTCCATAAAATACCATAGGTTTCGAAACCTTCATAAAATACCTTAAGTTTCAAAAACCCCATAAAATACCATGAATTTTAGAATCTCTATAAAATACCATAGGTTTCTTTAAAACCTCCATAAAATACAATGAGTTTCAAAATACCTTGAATTTGAAAACCTCCGTAAAATACCTTGGATTTGAAAACCCCCCGTAAAATCTCATAGGTTTTGGAACTAATAACATATGATTTTTTACTCATTTTATCATTTAAGCACTCTTGTGTTTTTCAACCACAATTATTTATATTTATTGTATTTATTTATCTATATTTAATAAAATAATTTATCAATAAATAAATGAATATAACAAACTTTCAAAATATATATATATATATATATATATATTATTCACTACTTCTATTAACCACTTTTGTATATATATAAGATAAAAATTACTAATAAAGATTTTTGTCCATTCTGCACTGCTATCTTCGGTCGCTCTTCCTTGCATCCTATGTGTACACCACGGTTTCCTAGTGATCCAACTACATAACCTTTACATTCGCATGTTCATTACATCTATTACAGATTCTGCTATCTCTGCAGCTCCTCCTGCCAGCTCCTCCACTCTCCAAGCTTTTCTCTAGTAGTTATTGATAAAATAATTGTACCCTTTATTAATAATTGCACACCTGCGCACACTTTTGTTTTGGGCCTTCCATTTTTTTGGGCTTTTGTTTTTCTCTTTGTAATCTGTGTTTTGCTGTTTGACATGTACATATTTATACTCTTATGGATCCAATAATAATAAGTTTTTTCTGTGCCATTAAGTTTCACAATTCAGACTTATTTCCCTCTCTCTGTTCTCTGTTCTCTCTCCCTCTCTGTTTAGGGTTTTTCATCCTCTGTTGGTCGGTGCCTTAGGTGATTGCTATCTCTTTGCCATGGTGGTTAATCGCATTATGGTATTAGAGCTCTTCAATTGAAGAGCTCTGATGCGCACTCTGAAAACTTTCTTTTCTTTTTCTTCTTCTTGAATTTATTTTCCTTGTTTCTTTGTTTGCAGCAATGGCAGAAGAACGCGTCACTTCTTCGTCTCAACCCGATCCGGCGAACAGCAACCTCTACCTTCATCCTAACGAGAACCCCGCTGCTTCGCTCGTCTCACCGGTGTTGGACGCTTCCAATTACCACTCCTGGAGCCGCTCGATCTTGACGGCACTGAACGCTAAAAACAAAGTGGAGTTCGTTCTTGGAACGCATCCTTGCCCAGAAAAAGACCATCGAAATTTCTCAGTTTGGAACAGGTGCAATAATATGGTAGTCTCATGGTTAGTACACTCCGTCTCTTTACCTATTCGGCAAAGCATTATTTGGATGGATAGTGCCCTAGACATCTGGAATTACTTGAAAACTAGATACTCTCAGGGTGACCTATCTAGAATTTCTGATCTTCAAGTAGAAGTAGCTTCTTTAAATCAGGGGGATTTATCTGTGACTGAGTATTTTACAAAATTAAGGATAATTTGGGACGAGTTGGACAACTTTAGGCCTATCCCCATGTGCACATGTTCTGTAAAATGTTCTTGTTTAGTTAATTCTATCATAAGTCAAAGAAAGTGCGAAGATTATGCCATGCAATTTTTGAGAGGGATAAATGACCAATATAGTAATGTTAGATCACACGTTCTTCTCATGGAACCCATCCCACCTATATCAAAGATCTTTGCTCTCGTTGCCCAGCAAGAAAGACAATTAGCAAATCACATTTCTGTTAGCATATCTAGTATTAACAGTGTTGATTCCACTAGGACATCCTCATCTACTCTGTGCACTTTTTGTGGTAAGCATGGGCACACTGAAAATGTTTGTTTTAAAAGAGTTGGGTTCCCTCATCAAGACAATAGGAACTCCAAACCTAACACTAGAAAGGTATGCACACACTGTAACAGAAATGGTCACACTATGGATACCTGTTACAAGAAACATGGCTACCCTCCTGGGTACAAATACTATAACAGCAATAGGACTAGTCAGATTAACAGTCTTATTACTACTGATGGTGTTTTCTCTGAGCCTTGTCCTAAAGAACAGGAAAAACGTGATTACCATCTCACTGCACATCAAATTATCAATGATGTTCTGAGGCAAAACAACAATGACACTCTGCCTAATCCTATTCAAGTGAATCAAGTGGGCTCCTTCTCTGCAGACTCCAATACACATGAGTCTTCAACAGGTAAGCACTTCTTCTCCTCTTTAAATCATAGTCATAATTCCTGGATCGTTGACTTTGGCGCCACTGATCACATTTGTACTGTCTTGTCTGCTTTCACCTCTTATAAAACTATCAAACATGTTTTGATCAACTTACCAAATGGCCAACATGTTTTTGCAAACTATTCAGGGACAGTCGTTTTTACAAATAAATTTTATCTTCTTGATGTGTTATATATCCCTCAATTTGCATGCAACCTTATATTTGCTTCTAAATTGTCTCTACACTTAAAATGTAACTTGATCTTTTTCCCCACACACTGTCTTATACAGGACAACCTCTCCAAAGAGCAGATTGATTTAGCTAATGCCAAAGCTGGCTTGTACATCTTTAACTCTTCTATTTTTCACACTGCCACACACTACTTTATTCCTTCTGTCTCCTGCACTGTTAAGGAAAATAATTTGTGGTATTATAGAATGGGGCATCCCTCTGATGAAAGGTTGCATGTCTTGAAAAGTCAATACCCTTTTGTTTCTGCTGATAAAACTCATATATGTGATATTTGTAATCGTACAAAACAAAGAAAACTTCCCTTTACTCTAAGCACCTCTCACACTACTGCTATATTTGATATCATTCAAGTAGATATTTGGGGACCCTGTTCTGCTACATCTATGCAAGGTTTTCGTTATTTTTTGACCATTGTAGATGATTTTTCTCGTTATACATGGACTATATTGTTGCATGTTAAATCTGAAGTTCGCACCCATCTCATAAATTTTTTTGCTTATGCTGAAAATCAATTTAAAACAACCATCAAATGCATTCGTTCTGATAATGGTGCTGAATTTGACATGAAAATTTTTTTTGCTTCCAAAGGCACAGTTCATCAAACTACTTGCATTGAAACCCCCCAACAAAATGGTATAGCTGAACGTAAACACCAACACATTTTAAACATCACTCGCGCTTTACTGTTTCAAGCAAATTTACCTAATATTTTTTGGGACTTCGCTGTCCAACATGCTGTTTTCCTCAAAAATTGCACACCCACTCCCCTTTTACAAGATATTGCTCCATATGAAAAACTTTTTGGAAAACCTTGTGATATCTTTTCCTTACGGGTTTTTGGTTGCTCCTGTTATTCTACTACCATTCATGCTAATAGAAAGAAATTAGATCCTAGATCTGTTCATGGTATATTTCTCGGCTTTCCACACAATACTAAAGGTTACATCATCTTAAATTTAATTTATCATCGCATTGATGTTTCAAGACATGTGATCTTTCATGAACATCATTTTCCATACATATTGAATCATGATGACAAACGGAGCCCCAACACTTTATCTTTACCCATTCCTGCTAACTATAATACATTCTGTGATGATATTTTGTTTGATTATAACTGTCACAATCATGAGCATGAGCCTCCAATCACTCACAATGAAGACAACATTATTCCAACTAGACGCTCCAGCAGACAAAGACGACCCCTTACCTACTTAGAGGACTTCCAGACTTGCTTACCTGCTGCAAACACTGTAAGTAATCGGTATCCCATTCATAAATTTCTTTCCTACACTGCTCTCTCACCTTCTTTCAAAAAGAATATTTTATCTATATCCTCTAACACTGAACCCAGCACTTACACTGAGGCTTCTAAGTATCCTTGTTGGAAACAAGCAATGCTAGAAGAGCTTAATGCTCTTAATGCTAACAACACATGGTAGATCACTATTCTTCCTCCAGGTAAGAAAATCATTGGCTACAAATGGGTTTTTAAGGTAAAACACAAAGCTGATGGAACCATTGATCGCCACAAAGCACGGTTGGTAGCAAAAGGCTACACACAATTAGAAGGTCTTGATTTTTTAGATACTTTTGCTCCTGTAGCAAAACTAACCACTTTAAGACTTTTACTTGCTGTTGCCACTTCTCAAAACTGGATTCTTAAACAACTTGATGTGAATAACGCTTTTCTCCATGGGGACCTCCTTGAGGAAGTCTACATGCAACCACTGCCAGGCCTCAAACTCCCATCACCTCAACATGTTTGCAAATTACAAAGATCACTCTATGGCCTTCGCCAGGCCGACCGCCAATGGTATGCAAAACTGTCTCAATTTTTACTTTCACATAAATACACTTTATCCTCTGCTGATCACTCTCTATTTTTACATCATAACGGACCTAACATCACCATTATTCTTGTGTATGTTGATGATCTGGTGCTTACTGGAAACGATCATGAGGAAATTGCCCATATCACCTCTCTGCTGGACATTCAATTCAAGATAAAAAACCTAGGAGACCTCACCTATTTTTTGGGCCTGGAGGTGGCCAGAAACAGCCAAGGGCTCCACATCTGTCAACGAAAATACGTACTGGACCTTCTTCATGAAACTGGCATGATCAATTCTGCTCCTATGCCTACACCCATGGTTCACTCATCTTGGCTTTCCTCCTCCGTTGGCACACGACTCAATGACATTGAAACCTCTGAATATAGAAGACTCATTGGCAAGCTCATATACCTAACCAACACACGGCCTGACATTGCCTTTGCTGTCCACAACCTCAGCCAATTTATTTCCTCTCCTACCAATCTCCATCAACAAGCTGTTTTTCGTCTTCTTCGGTACTTGAAAGGCAACCCTGGAAACGGTATCTTCTTTCAGAGCAACAGCACTCTCCAACTTCGCGATTTCAGTGACTCGGATTGGGCTACCTGTCCTGAAACTCGAAAATCATTAACCGGTTACTCCATCTTTTTGGGTGACTCTCTCGTCTCATGGAAATCCAAGAAACAACAAACCATTTCCAAAAGTTCTTCTGAAGCCGAATATAGAGCCTTAGCCACAACCACATGCGAGATTCAATGGCTAACCTATATCCTGCAAGACCTTGGTATTTCCTATATCCAACCAGCAACCATCTACTGTGACAACCAATCTGCAATACACATTGCCTCAAATCAAGTGTTTCATGAGCGTACCAAGCACATCGACATTGACTGTCACATCGTCCAAGACAAGATCACCGCTGGGCTTCTCAAGTTGCTTCCAATCTCTTCCTCTATGCAGATTGCGGATATCCTTACAAAACCCCTTGCTCCAACAATATACAAAGAGATCCAGTCCAAGCTGGGAATGAGAAACATATATTCTCAGCTTGAGGGGGGCTGATAAAATAACTGTACCCTTTATTAATAACTGCACACCTTTGCACACTTTTGTTTTGGGCCTTCCATTTTTTGGGCTTTTGTTTTTCTCTTTGTAATTTGTGTTTTGTTGTTTGACATGTACATATATATACTCTTATGGATCCAATAATAATCAGTTTTTTCTGTGCCATTAAGTTTCACAATTCAAACTTCTTTCCCTCTCTCTGTTCTCTGCTCTCTCTCCCTCTCTGTTTAAGGTTTTTCATCCTCTGTTGGTTGGTGCCTTGGGTGATTGCTATCTCTTTGCCATGGCGGTTAATCGCATTAGTTATATACCTATGCCAGCGCAAGTAGATAGTTGTCAAATCATTTGCCTATGTTTCCTGCATCTGTAAAAAGAAAAAACACCAAACCCACGCTCAAACCACTATTTCACCTTAAGAAAACACTGGCATTTTCTACACCCCTACACCATACACAAAAAGATTATAACCTCCTACCTAGGTGTTTTCTTTGTAATTGATTTCAAACATTCCATAGGTTCCATGCACCATTGCGGATATGCAAAGTCTGCTAACCTTTCTTTAGTCGTTATTCAGGACCACACCTTAAATTGAGTCAAGGTAAATATCTCAATGTTATCCACTTTACCTTTCTTAAATGTGATTTTGTTCCTTTGTTTCCATATCTCCCCTACTTTTTCTATTCACATACTCCCCCATACTCTAGAAGTGTATTGTAGCATCACAATGACTAATTGTGCTCTCTCTATCCAATGACCACACTTACTCTATACCAACCAAGCTACTTTGCATTTGAAGAAAATATTGATTCGAAATCTCCTCTTCAACCCCACACATCACTGGCATATTACTTTCTAGAGTCCCCCCTCCTCTCTCCAAATTATCCTTTGTTGATAACCTATCTTGCAACACCCTCTATAGGCTAATGCATGTATTGACAGTAGCGCTTTAATACTCTAGAAGTATTCGTACATGAACATTTGCTCGCCACTTACCACATTCATTAAAATCTTATATGCAGATCTAATTGTATATTTTAGCTTCTTATCTTCTTTCCAAACCCAAATGCCATTTATATCCTTAATTAGATTCTTACCTTCTAGATGTTGCATCAAATGTTGTTCCTCACCTACTTCCCACTCAAACAAAAGTCTTCTTCATTCCAACTTCCAATGCCAAAGATTGTTAGTCTAAAACCCTACATGGGTAAGACTTGTCAGTTTAGATGAAGATATATTGAAAAGTCTTGGATTTATGACTTTTAGAGCGTCATTCCCATCTCCTATCTCCCAAAAGACTTTATCCTCAAACTCTCTTTAAATCCTTCCACCAGGTAGATTCTCTGTTACTCCTCCTATTATTTTTAAGTTTTCTCTATCCTCTCTACTTTGAGTCCAAGATTTTTCTCCATAACCCTCCCTTCAGTGTGTAATCGCCAAATTCATTTTCTTAGCAAAGTCTTATTAAACGTCCTAAGATCTTTAATCCCTAAATCACCCTCCTCTCTTAAATTGCACACTATTTTTCATACAATCAACTCTATTTTCCTTCTTTCATTTCCCTCCTCTTAAAAATTTTCTTTGAATTCTTTTGATAGCATTCAACTAGTGAAATTTAGTTTAACACCTTATTACCCGTAAGGTCAATATTAGTGGAGATTACAATAGTTTTAAAACTACTTAATAATGTGTCTTAAAAGTGAGTACAGTGACTAATAACATGAAGTATTAATTAACATTCTAATCGGTTGCTGATAAAAAAAAAACATTCTAAAACATTTTAATCGATTGGTATGATCCGAGTTTTCAATTCAAGAGTCTCACGCTCATAAATATAACATTATAATTAGTTTAGCTAGTTTAAGCTTTATAACTGAAATTAAGTAAAGATATTTTCTTATTAAGCTTACAAAAACTAGGGTGTGGAACATTGTTGGCACACTGACCAATCAATAGTATGATGAAGTGATGATATCATTGTATTCTAGGTCTTTACTTATCCTTTTCGCAAAGGAAGTGGACAAATTGTGCCTCTTCTGGCCAATCATTGAGAGTATTTTGCAGCCGCAATAGAAAATGGGTCTAAAAATTGTGCGCTCTATATTGGTTCTTCAATTTTTTTTTCACCTTAATTTCTAAATAATTTTTCCCTTACAGGGGTTAATCATTTTGTTAATAATTTAAATATACTACTAGCAATTCAAATAAGCGGTTAATTGTCATATTCAAAAGTTTTATGACTTCTAATTAGTATAAATTCTTGATGAGAGAAGGTCTAGTTAGTTTATTACTGTCAATATTTGTGGTGTATTGCGTTTAGAATCATGATTGTTTTCTATTTACATTTTTATCTATCCCTACCTTTATCTTAACATAGTATCATGAGCAATAAAAGTTTAATGATTTCGGAACAAATTTTTTAAGTAAAATTAGTTTTTTTCCTAATTCAAAATCTAAACTTTAGATATTTTTAATAAAAAAATTATTAAAATAAGTTATTACCAATTTTTTTATGTCACAAACAAATTTTTAAGTATTGACTGTACTAATATTTATGATTGTGATTAACATTTGTGATTGTGACGAGTCAATATAAAATAGTTAAAATTCATTTGTTATATAAAAGATAAACTGATAATGATTAACAAAAAGTAAACTGATAATTGATTAATTTCAATAAATTTCGTATTTAGAAATTTGAATTAAAGACAATGATGAATTTCGCATGATATATAATAAAAAAATATATATTTAATTCTTAAAACTTATTAAGTTTCTTGAATGTGAAGATATTTTAATGATGTTAATTACTTAAGATGTGCAAGCAAATGAAAGACTATCTCACTTATGAACAATAAGATTACCTCTGTGTTAATTGGCTTCTTACCTCCATGTTTACACCTAATTGACTAAGATAATAGGTTTGGTTCATGAACATCCGATATAGAAAAGATTACAAATTTAATATGCTCCTTAACCTGTGTACAAATAAAGAAACCCAAACCTCAACCTTGCATGATTAAGAAATGTAAATGAGTGAATGAATACCTTTTTCACAGAAAATTATTGATTTTATTGTTGTTATTGATTCTCTCATTTCTAAAGAAAATTATTTAAATGTTATTTTTTATGCTATAGCAGTTGATTTTGATGGTTTTGTTACTTCTGACCAATCACTAAGAAAGATTTGAAAAAGACGAAGGATGGGGAAAAGTTTTATTCATGCTAAACACTGTTTCAAGACCTACATACACTACAAGAAATTGGTTAGGTTTTTTTAGAGAAATTAACAAGGAAAAATATTTCACACTAATTTTTGGTTACTTATTGAGGGAATAGTGAACAAATATCATTACTAATTTGAAGATAATTTACTATGATTTAATGAATTTATGTCTTTATGTCACTCTTCTCTCAAAATTCGAATTGTTTTACTTATGAAATTTTTTTTTCTAATCCATAACTAATGAATATATAATATTATAAAAAATGAAACTTATATTATGAGGAAATAAATGTATTTGTCACATTTTTATCACAAAAATTTCTTAAAATTAGATTAAAAAAGATAAATTTATTAAAAAATCAACAAATTATGAAAAATATCCTTTAACAAGATATTAAGGATTATATTATTAAAATGTATGTAATACATTTTATTATTATATAAGTTCATAACTTTTTATTTATGAATTACACTTATTAGATTTTTTTTAATTATACATAATATTTAACTAAGAAAATATTATTTTCTTCCAATTTGAACACTACCAAACATATTAAAATAATTTCATTAGTTATCCTTGAAATCAAAATGATTAGTTAATTTATATTATTAACTATTTATTATATCTGATCATCTGACGGTACAATTTAAACGCAAATTTTTTTATATGTTAATTTATTTGAAATCAAAATGATTAATTAATTTATATTAATAACAATCTATTATATTTGAAGCTGCAATTTTTTTATATGTTGATTTATTTGTAAAATTTTAAATATAAAATAAATTATTTATAATATAATATAAAAAATTGTATGTAACTATTGTATTTATAAAATACTAATTTTTTTTATTTAATAATACTCTTAAAAATAATATAATATTTTAATTATTTACTGAATTATTTTATATTAGTTTTAAATTGGGTAAGAATATAACTGTAAGAGTATTTTTTTATATATTACGTATAATTTTAATATATAATAATTATTAATTCTAAATATATGTGACAGTTTATTAAATTTATCTTTGGAGATATAATATCTCATTATGTAGATGAAAAGTAATTTTATAATAATTTAATATTATAATATTAAAATTGATATTTAAAATATAAATTGAATTATTTTGAATAAAAGTGTAATGTTAGATGTGAGTTTTTTAATAAAAAATTATTAAATAAAAATTAATTTTAGAGAAAAAATAATTATTAACTATATTAACTAAAATAAATATTATTTTTATAAACTAAAAATACTAATATTTAAAATAATTTTATTATTAATAAAAACTTATAAATTAATTTTAAATTAATATCTAATTAATTACTAATATTTTATTTAAAGATATCTAATTAGTTATTAACATTTTATTTAAAGGTATATTTATTAAATACATATGACATGTATTTAACATTTTATTTAAAGGTATACTTATTAAATACATATGACATGTATTTGATACGGTACAAATAAAAGTATGAAACTTCTTGCTAGAGTTATCGGACGCAATTTGCTATGATTTTGTTAGAAATTAGTTAGGGGAAAGTTGTTAAATTTGTTATGAATTTGTTAAGAGTAGCTAACAAATATTTGCTATGGAATCGTTAGGGAATAGTTAGCAAATATTTGCTACACATTTGTTAGGAAATGAGTAGGAGGGATTTCTTTGTTATAAATTTATTTAGAAATAAGTAGAAAAAAATAGTTATAGATAGTTAAGGATATATTGATACGAAATTCTGTAGGGTAGTTTGGAAAATTTTGCTACAAAGTTGCTTTAAATTAACAAATAAATTTTGTAGCTAATTAATGAGGGTATTAATGAGAGATTTGTTACCAAAATTTCAGACGAAATTATTAAAGGTGTTTCTTTACTAATTATTTGCGAAATGGTTTTGTGGGAATCAACAAAAGATTACCTATGAATTATTTCGTCATAAATACGCTATTTTCTTTTAGTAAGACATAACTGTTCTAGTTTTGGTTGTGAAAGAAGTAATAATAAAAAACTATAAAGGAAGAAAGATTAGCTATCTTGAAGGATTTTTTTTCTTGTAAATGTTATAACAAAAGTAGTAGATACTTAATCTCATTGAAATTATCAAAAGGATAATGTCAAATTTTGGTAAACTTGGACATATAACTCTTGATTGATGGCATAAATTTGGTCAAAATTTTCAAAATATTACTCAAGCTAGCAACTATCAAATCAACACACAAAATATTATTATGACATATTAAAGTATTTTTCCTACTCAATCCACTATCTTGGACCTACTTTGATACCTAATAGTGGAGCTTCACATCACATAATTAATGATTACTGCAATATATCTATCAAATCCACTTATAATAGACTTGATCATATAGGTAATGGTTTAGGTTTCATGTTGGCCATTAACAATTTTTTTTCCTATTCTTTTAAACATATTGTTTTGAATCAATTACTTTAGTTTCCTTGTATTACAAATAATTAATTTAATTAGTTTCTTCAAGTTTGTTTGATATAATATGTTTATTTTGAGTTATTTTTAAACTATTATAATGTGAAAGTTTATGATAATAAGAACATACTTTTACAAAATAAATTTAAAGACAATATTGATATTGTTTCTTCTTCTCAAGTTATTAATAAGTGTTATGTTAAAGACATTTTTTTTCCAACTATTCTTTCATAACTTTTTCATTTAAGATTTGGATATCCATCAATCAATCCAAATTATCATGATCTTGTTATATTAATTGTAATATCTCAACATTTCTCTATTTCAAAATCTTGAAGAATCGACAATTTATTATATATATTTGAAATATCATGCACCTACTTGCTCACCATGCTCAAAAGCATAAATTGTTGAAGCCAATTAGCAAGTCATGAGAGACATTAATGTTGTCCATGACCCATTGAATTCCCTACAAATGAAAATCTCACTTTTGTAATCTCACTCGATAAAAGGCCCATCGCAAACTTTTGTTCATCTCTAACACTTTGTTCCCAAGTTCTTCATAGTCCTCAAAATCTCTTTTTTTTTTCTTTATCAATAGTCCCTTAATTTTGTTTTTAGATATTTACTCCATCCATTATTAATCTTTTTACTCTCTTGTATTTTATCTTTGAGTGGAATGTCATTGTTCCAACTAAAAAAATTTAGTCAAACTATTACTCTAAGTTAGAACATTTGTTGTGTATTAACCCTCTAAAAAGAATTTAGTGAGACTATTACTCTAAGTTAGAACATTTGTTGTGTGTTGACTCTTATTTCCAAGTATGGAGGGTCCATTTATAGGTTTTTAGGTAGCTAATTCTCATTTAGGTGTGTAGAATTTAACCTCAAATCCAACTATGTAGTATCATGACTCCAATAATCTAAACATATCATAGGGTCACTTGACGTTAGTAGGCCCTTAAAAATCAAACTCACTAATACAATGCACTATAAAGTTTTTTAGATATAGGTTGATGCTCCAACTCATCCAAATACTAATTTCTTAATGAAATTAATCTTTACAAAAGAGGTAGTCAAACTTAAATTTACAACCACGAAATAACATACTTACAATTTTTATAAACGTTAATAAAATAAATTTTCAATATTTTTTTATACTCCTTGATATTCTCAAAATAGTCTTCTTTTCACAACAATAATTAGAGGTGAGTTTTTCATCTCTTACTTAAAAGAACTTTTGATATTTTAACTCATCATAATCACTCACATTGTCTTAGCATTGTAAATTCGTTCTTTCCACTTCCCAAACATCTTAAATAAAACTTAATTTTCTTTTTAAAATAATACTGAAATTAAAAATGGAAAAATCATGTGAGATAATTTTTTTTAAAAAAAATTATAGTATTCTTTAAATACTCATTTTTATTCAATAAATTTTTTGATGATAAAAAAAATATGGTAACTTGGTAAATCCAAAGAAACTAAAATATCAACAACAATTAGTATTGAAAATTGGACGACAAGCATTAACAACTATCCATGACCAAACTACAAAATTGGACCCATTTTGATGGGTCTAGCAGGGGAGTTGAAAAAGACGAATTAAAGTCCCATGTTGGATAGATTCATGGTTGGAAAAGGTAGCGTCAATGGCTAATCAATATGGCCCCTGAAGTAGATTTACCCAAGGAGTAAACAAACATTTCTCCTCAAAATGCATCCTCCTAATATTTAGCCTTTAGAATTAAAAAAATGAAGAGAAAACTTAGAATTGTATTCTAAGACAAAACTTCTAATTAAATTATATTCCTAGAAAATATTATATTGTTTTTAATAAATAACATTTAATTAAAATATAATATGCATCAATCACCATTGTCACTGGTTAAAGATGAGAAGCTACAATATATTTCCAGTTACAAAAAGACCTACAAAATTCATCTTAGGGATCAAGTGAGGCCATAAATGTTGGTCTTCCTTACTCAAATGACCTACAATATTCTCTCGGGAAAAAAATTAATATAAAGTCTATTGAAAATAAAGAGAAAGATCATTATATATAAGATATCTTTATATTGTCATTCAATCCTAATTTCTATATGATACATTATATTGTTTTTTTACTGTGTGTACAACGTTTTTATATTGTTACTTTGCATAAATTAAACTCTAAAAAACATTAAATGATTTCTGGTTGGCAATATGAAATATTTAGATGTATAAAATATACAAGATATAAAATGTTCTAAATAAATTAAGAAATTAAGCAGAATACGTTGTCAGGAAAAAAAATACACTAATAAATAAAAAAATGTACGAGATAGATATTTTTTTTAATAATTTATTTAAAGAGTATGTATCTATAAATTTGTAATTGGTAGAAAACTCTAAATTCTTATACTGTTAATATATTCAAATTAAACAAGTTACATAACAATATATATATATATATATATATATATTCAAATTAAATTCTTAAATTATATTTCCATTTTTCGAATACATTGTTTAGGATTAATTTTAATTTATATTTGAACGATGAGAACATTTTATAGTATTACATTTACAGAGTAGTTAAAAGAATTTGTGGAATATCTATTTAAATTTTATGGCATGAATATTATGAGCACTTTTTAGCTTATTGCAATAGTTTTCTTTTAACTTATTCAAATTATGTAATTAATTTTATGGTCGAATTTATGAGTGATATATATAAACATCTCTATATACAAGAAAAATATTTAGCATCTATTGTTTTTCTTTTTCTCTTTTTCCATTATTATACCATTCTACATACTTGCGTTTATTTTTCCCCTTTTGGAAATGTATTTGGTTTTAAAAAAACAAAAATATAAAAGTGAAAAGAAAGAAACAGAAAAGTAATGAAAATCAATTAAACAAAAGTAAAAAATTAATACATTAAAAAAAATTCAAAATAGTTATTGAGTATTTTGAGTACATTTATCTTTCCCTTTTCCATCTAAAACAGACCGACCACATAATTGCTCAGCCCTGCTTTATTCTCCTTTCTTCTGTCCTGAAAGAACTAGAAATGACAGAAGAAATTAATTTTAGTTTTACTTTTGCATGTCTGAATTCATTCCAGTGAGATTTCATCATTACAAATGAAGATGTGTTCATTAGAGTTAAATGAATGACATAATTTAGATTAAACTTGTACATACGGGTGGATTTATTGTTTAATTAGACTCAGTTTTATTTCGATAAAAACGTCATCATACTCCATAAAATATTTCTATTATTGTAATGATTAAACTAAAAACTCTTCAAAATATTAAAAGTTAAAATAATATAAATAAAAAATAAAATCAAATAATATTATATGAAAATCCAATATATAGATTTAAAATATTAAAAATATATTCAATAATTGTAAGGTGTGAAAAGTAAAAGTCCAATCAAGTTAAAGTTCAACAACAATTATAAATAGGTGATCGGTTTAATAGGTAAGTAAAGTGTTTTTATATGATAATCAAATAAATAGATTCAGTTTTTATCATCAGAGTCACACACTCACCCTAGAGTGATCCTGAACCTAGAAGTCGAGAGTTGAACCAAACTCAAAAGTTGAGTGATGGTCCACATTCAGGAGCTGAGAAAAAGTCCAAACCCATATAATAGAGTCCAAGCTAGTCGATTGAGTAACTGAAAACTCGAGTTAACATCACGAGACTAAGAAGCCGAGAGGAGAAAGAATTAATTGTTTCTAAGGTCCCGTAAGAACATTTTGACGCCCATCGTGGAGCCCGAAGCAAGTTAACTAAAGAGGTAAAGAATGACAAGTCGAAGAGGAGATCAAACAGAAGGAAAAGAGGACAACCAGAATGTCATGCCAATGGCTATGTTTATGAGGTTACAAGAGGAGTTTGAAACTCTAAAGAAAAACAATGAAGAAAAGTTGAGTATGTTGAGAGATGAAAATGCATATATGAAGCAAAAGTTGAATGAAGAAACAGTTTTGAACGCTACTTCTTATGAAACTATTCAACCAAGAGCACGTATTCATAAGAGCATATATAATGAATCAAGTTTTGAAGCAACAAGGAGGAGGCAGTCGGAAACGTCATGCACATTTTTCAGAACATTTATAAGAAGACATCCTTTTTCTGAAGCAATCATAGAGACTCTACTGCCCAAGAACTAGAAAAATCATACTATTGATAAGTATGATGGAAGCACGAACCCTGATAAACAGATAGCAATTTATACAACACAAATAAGCTTATATACTTGGAATGACATCATCTTGTGCCGAGTATTTCCAACCACTTTAAAGGGAACAACTTTAAGTTGGTTTACTCGTTTGCCACCATTGTTCATTGATTGTTTTGATACACTTGTTGAGAAGTTTGGAGTGCAATTTGCTACAAGTCGACCACATCACCTGACTTAAATCGCTTTGGTGAATATAAGGAAGGAGAAAGGAGAACGCCCAGGTTGTTTATGGAGCGTTTTGGAAAGGTTGCATTGAGTATCCGCTATCTAAGTCCATAAGTAACATTGCATTATATGATCATGGTGTTAAGGCCGGGACCTTTTGTCGACAACCTTTGTAAAAAGTCAACAACTAATCTTGACGAGTTGAGGCAACGTGCATCGAAGTTTATGCAAATGGAGGAGTTGAGGGATTTTCGAAATGAAGTGAGAGCAGATGGCGGAGTTGAAAAGAAAAAAAATGAAAGAGAATGAGGGCAACAATATAGAGCAGTTAAAAAAGGACCTCATGGACATAAGTTTCCACATTATACACCCTTAAGCACTAATAGAGCTTGAATATTACAAGAGGCAATGGCTACAAAGATAATACCACCACCGAGAAAAGCACAAACACTAGAACAAGGTGATCAAAGTAAGCATTGTCAATATCACAGAAACCATTTTCATCACACAGAAGAATGCATAGCTTTGAAAGACCAAATAGAAGAGTTAGTTCAGGTTGGGCAGTTGAAGCGTTTTGTAAGAGATGGAGGGATACCGAGAAGGGGGAGAAGTCAAGAACAAAGGGAAAGGGGTATGCGAGTAAAAGGGAAGAACATTTTGATAGGAGGGATGAAAGAAGAGAATGAAGGATTGAAAGAAGAGAAGAGAGAAATTGGCAAAGTCCTCAAAGGACGAGAAGCCGCGAACGAAGTTTGGGTAGGCCTATAAGAGGTTTATCAACACTATTTCTGGAGGTTTTGCTAGATGGGGAACGATATAAGGTTTGCAAGAGTAAAAGAGTATGATAAGTTGAATCCTCATAAATGTGTTTTCGGGGTGAGAGGTGGAAAATTCTTAGGATTTATGTTGACTAACAGAAGGATTGAAGCAAATCTTGATAAGTGTGAAGCAATCTTGAGAATGAGAAGTTCAATTAACTTAAAAGAAGTTTAGAGGTTAGTTGGAAGATTGATTGTCTTAGTACGATTGTTACCAGTCCTAGCCAAAAGGAAAAAACCTATAATCAAACTGTTGAGAAAAACATAAGCTTTCAAGTGGAATGAGCAGTGTGAGTAAACCTTCCTAATGATAAAGAAAATGTTAGTTGAACCCCCAATTTTAGTAAAACCAATGTCATCTCAGCCCATCATTGTATACCTAGTTACTTCACATGAAGCCATAGGAACAACCTTGTCCAAGAGTTCCCAAAACAAAAGCCAACCTACTTTGTGTGTCGAGCCCTACAAAATGCCAAAACTAGGTATCAACTTGTAGAGAAAATAGCCCTTACTTAATAATAGTGAAAATTGATTGTCCGATAGCAAAAGTTTTAAGAAAACCAGAGCTTGTAGGAAAAATGGTAGTGTGGTCAATCGAGCTTTCAGAGTTTGGAATAAAATATGAGTTGAGAGGAACAATCAAAGCACAATCTCTTGCAGATTTCATCATCGAGTTGCCGACATCACCATTGGAAGAAGAAACTTGGACTTTATATGTAGATGGATGATCAAACAAGAAGGGAAGCAAAGCACAAATAGAATTGGAAGGACCAGGACATTCTCAACTTGAAGTAGCTTTGAAATTTGATTTCAAGAATAATCAAGCAGAATATGAAGCTTTAATTGCAGGTTTATTGCTTGCTAGGGACATGAGAGCTATGAAGGTCGTTTGCAGAAGTGATTCTCAACTAATTATGGGACATATAAAATATCTAAGAATTAAGCCAAATTGGGAAGGAGCATTCAAAATAACTGAGAATTTAAAAAATGGAGCTTACAAATTAGAAACCCTAGACAAAAAATCAATTCCAAGGACATGGAATACAAGTCATTTGAAGTTTTATTTCAGTTGAAGACTTGTATGAATAGTATCAAGACTCAACCAATGTACATAATAATACCTCTTGGTCAAGGATGTTTTCTCATTCCAAAAGAGAATCCCTCCCGAGATGGAACTATTTAATGAAAAAATCATTTCTAAAACAATGTTCTCATTCTATTACTTCAAGAAAGAAAAGTAACAACTCTCAACCAAGGAAGTTTTCACTCCAAATGAATCCCTCCCGAGAAGAAACTGATATAAGCTAATGCTTCAGAACTCTCGGTCAATGAAGTTTTCACCCAAGTGAATTCCTCCCAAGAGAAAATTTATTTCAGTCAAGTCAAAACTCTCGGTCGAGGAAGCTTTTACTCGAGGTGAATCCCTCCCGAGAAGAAACTTATATAAGCTAATGCTCCAAAACTCTCGGCCAAGGAAGTTTTTACTCCAGGTGAATCCCTCCTGAGAGAAATGCATTTCAAAGTTTTCACTCAAGGTGAATACCTCCCGAGAAAAATACATTTCAATGTTTTCACTCCAAAACTCTCGACCAAGGAAGTTTTCACTATAGATGAATTCCTCTCGAGAGAAATACATTTCAAACTTTTCACCACAAGTGAATCCCTTCCAAGAGAAATCTACATAATCCAACACTTCAAAACTCTCGGCCAAAGACGTTTTCACTGTAAGTAAATTCTCCTTCAAGAAAAACTTATTTTTTTTAAGTTAAATCTCTCAGCTTAAGAGAAAACACAAATCTCTCGACAAAAAATGTCTTCCATATAAGTGAATTTGTTTTGAAAAATAACTTATCTTGTTAAACTAAAAGTTCTTAATCAAATATAAGCTCTCGTTTAAAACTACTTAATCATTTTTTTCATGATTTGATTGAAAAGGCTGAGAGGCCAAAAATGTTAACTTTAAACCACTTAACCATTTATACATAATTTGTTTTACAAGTTGATGATACCGAGAGGTTGAAAAGTTAAAACCAAGAGGTTAAAACCATTTAACCATCTTACATGAGTTGATTTATAATTATAATTTCATAGGCCGAGAGGCTGAAAGATAAATAAGAACGAAATAATGATGTTGAAACTATTATATTAAATCTAGCAAATTCAAAATGGTTGACAAAGGTCAAACCAAAGCATACAAAATCGGTAACTAATAACGGGAAAGTACATCAAAAAGAAAAAAAAATTATCTTAATCATTGAATGTCCACTACAGTGTCATCAACATTGGCGGCTTCTTCTTCTTGACCTTCTTCATAAGGTATTTCTTCAATGGGAATGAGGTTGCCATTATAAAAATCTTTTTGAACATCAAAATTGCCTTCATTCAAACGAATTTTGTAAAATTATTTGGCTTGTTGGAGAACATTAGAAAAACTCAACTTATGTTGTTTCATTACAAAACTTTGGGTTCCTCTAAATCTTTCTCCAACTGATTTATCTTCTCGGAATCAACATGTTTGGAAGCAGATAAATCGTTCAAACCTCCTTTTAACTTTTTCATTTTCGGCTTGCAAGGAAAGTCTTTGGCAACCAAGGCAACAATTTCGTCTTTAAAAGACTCCTTCTCGTATCCAGTGGGAATGAACATCTGAAATCTTCTTAATTTGAGCAATTAAAGCCAAATTGGCATCAAGAGCAGATTGAAGACTCTACCCGAATTCAACAAGCTCTCTCTTTAAGTTTCCATGCTAAGTGGTAGAAACACCATTTACAACTTCTTCCTTAAGTTTTTTCAAAATTAGCAAACGACGAGTTGAAAGCTCAATAGTTGCATCCGCCAAAGAAGGAATGGTTGCTGACCAAAAGACTTGTTGTTCAGGTCCATTTAAATTGATGTTAATAGATTCGTAAAACCACGTGGAGGCACCGAAAAGACTCTCTGAAAGAGGTAGAGATGATCTACCGGCACCATGACGATGACGCCTTGGTGATGAGTGAGACCGTCTACTACCTCTATCCTTTTTCTTGCTCTTCTTTTGAGGTTCAGCATAAGCACTTTCAATAATAGGTTCAACCCGAGAAAAACTTCAGGAGTAGGAGTTAATAAAAGAAATTTACAAACAATACGAAAAGCTTGCATAAAAACCCAACTATTAGAGTGCAACTGAGTACGAGCTATATTTAAAAGGCGGAGAACACCCATTTAGAAGTCATCAATAGGAAACCGAACATGAATGTCTGTAAAAGGGCACTCATAATAAAAAAAATTGCAACTCACCCTCACGGCCATGGCAAACATTATTGATAACCCGACAATGCCGAAGAGAAATGATTTCCTCACTAGCTTTAGAAGAATAAATGGAAATATTTGACAAAAAACTACGTAAGGCTGGCGACCAACAATACCAAGAAAAATACTTTCAGACTTTGTAGTTGACCCACTCATAACCTCTTATGAGGCTCCAATTTTCTGTGCCTTTTCGGCTTGTTCTTCAGCCTCAAGATCTGGAACTTCATTACTTGAGGTTAAACCAGTAGAAGCTTTATTTCTCGCTATTGACATATTAGTTTTTGAAGCACCCGAATGAACACTCCTATTGATATTAGCTTGTGCACTAGTGCTCGAAAACCCCGAATCCCCATCATAACTGAAAACATAGCTTGAGGAAAACATAATAGCTTCTTAAAAATTTGAAGAAATACTTCTCGACAACAACAAGACAAATCCAACAGAAGCAGTGGGCCATTGTCACTCAAGAACGACTATTTATAGAAATCAAAATCCTCTTCTAAACGAAACGACACAACATCTTAATCGTTGAATTTCGGTGCATCCAATGACCAAAGGTGGGTTAGAGACTCTTCACATCAAAGGCACATTAATCATCACGCACACAAAACGATACGATCTTTCGTACATAATGCATTTAATATATAAGATATCCTAAAAACAAAAATGGCAATGTCAATTAAAATAAAAAAAAAATGATGATTTTTATAAGCATCTCGTCATTTCCAAAATTCTCATGCTTTGGGGCTAGTGTACTAACTAGGCCGAGAGGCCGAAAGAACGTAAGAATATTGAAAGTTAAAATATTATAATAAAATAACAATGTATCAAAGTCCAATAAATATGCCCAAAACACTAAAAATATAGTTAGTAACTGCAAGGTGTGAAAAGTAAAAGTTCAATCAAGTTAAAGTCCAACAGCCATCCCTATAAATAAGTGATTTGTTTAACAGGTAAGTAGAGTGTTTTTATTTGATAATCAAATAAATTGATTCTGACTTTATCATTAGAGTCCCTTAAAGGTACACACACCAACCCGAAAGTGATTCTGGACTTAGAAGTTGAGAGCTGGACCAGACTCAATAGCTGAGTGATGGTCCACAACCAGTAGCCGAAAACAAGTCCAAACTCATATGACTAAGTTCAAACTAGTTGATTCAGTAACCGAAAGTCCAGTTAATAACACAAGACCGAAAAATGAAGAGGAGAATGAGATAATTGTTTTTAAAATCCTGTAAAAACAATTATGTATATTATTAAGATTAAATATTTATTCTAATCAAAAGCAACATTAACCATATTTATTTGTGATATTATTCTTATGTTCTATTTTCAATATTTAGAATTTATTTAATAAATTCTAAGAATGTTTACAAATTATTGGTAAGAAAATGTATTATTATTTTGGAAAAAGAAACAGTTTTGTGAGTGAGGATATTTTTGTGTTTTTCCAATTTTAAGAATTGTTCTAGTATAGAAGCGTAGAAAATACGTCAATGAATGATGAGTGTACGTATTTGGCGCTGAGCTGGAATGAGAGCATAAAAGTTGCTGCCACAGCAACGCCCTTCGTAGTGGGCCCCACCATTTCTCGAATTCCGAAATCTTTTTCTTTTATTTATTTCCATTTATGTCCCACATGTTCTGATTGAGTAGATGGACCACCAACCACAAAAACACACACTTTAACCCACTACCTTATGTTTTTGTTTTGCACTAGTGTTGTGTTGTACTAATAATAAATCATCGACCCTTAGGAAGTAACACAATTTGATGAGACATTCAACACGGATGATTCCCTTTATTGTATTTTGGCATATAATAAATATAAACATTACAATCAATAAATCAGATTGCGATCCCTTCTTTATATGGAAAGGCTAAGTAAAAGGATTATAATGTTATGCTTACACTCAAATATGCATTGTGTATTTGAGGTATATCTTCTATTAAACTCCATTACTTCACTTCACCCTAGTCATGCTTTAAAAATTCTATCAAAAGGGATTCAATTTTGTAGTTTTTGGAATATTTCGCATGGGATGTTGCACAATTTAAGTTATAGAATAAACATGTGGAAATAATTTATTCCAAACAAGACTATAGTTTATTAATTCATAGATTACCTCAACTTACAAGTTACAAATTTGCACAAAAGGTGCCTGCATATCAAAGTTAAGCCATAACCAAATATAAAGTGATCTATTAAAGAGTCATAAAATAATTCATTTATACAAAGAGTACGCTTCAAACTATCGTACTCTATAATGATTCAATCAAATAATATTTCATTATTTTTTAAAATGTGTTAATCATCCATTCAACTTATTAAGATAATAAGATATTAAGTATGTGTTTGAATTCTACGTTGATTAAAAATAAACAAATAAATTTATTACGTTTTTAATTATGAGTTTGAGTTCTATATTGATTGAAAATAAATATTATATAAGAAGAAGAAAAATTCACAAACGCATTCTATTTTATTGAGAGTTTATAATGAGAGTAGTGTGTAAGGATCTAGAAAATAACCTTAGAGTAGAAGTGATATATTTTAAATGATACCTGAATATTTTATTATTAAAATGAAAATGACATATAAATAGAAAATTCAGTTATCAGGTTTCATTTTAAAATAACCACCATCTCTCTAAAAGTTTCCCTTTTCCTTTCTCTCCCTTCTCTCTAAGATTCTGACCTCCTCGTTCATCTGTTTGACGATCAGAGTACGCCATTAGACTCCTGGCAGCCAAGACTACAAGACTGCCCGATCAAAATCTCTGATAGAGTAAGTTTATTTTCGTACCCTTTTCCTTTCCTCTCCTTCTCTCTATGATTCTGACATCCTCAGTTATCAGTTTGACGATCGGAGTCTGTCATTGAACTCCTGTCAATGAACTCTACAAGATTGCCTGATCAAAATCCTAAATAGAGTAAGTTCATTTTTGGCCCTTTTCTTTGAGTCAAATTTTGAACTTGATAGGTTGTCTACATGAGTTTTACGTGTGACTCTTTTAGCTTTAGGGTTAATATCTGTTAACTCAAGGTCCTAGTTATATAGTTAGATTTTGATTAGGACTCTGTGGTGCAGGTTAATTACCTTTAAGCTTTTGGGTAGATTTGGAGCTCTTAGTGAGCATCAACTAAAGTTCAGGTAAGGGAAGCTAGTCTTATTATTTTCAATAAAACCCTAGGTTAGAAGATTCTGGATGTGGAGGTGACGTGGTCACCAATTCCAATTGTTTTTGCTTGCAGGATTGTCTCTCTTGAAGAGTAAAGTAATATATTGACTGGAATGGTTGATTTTGAATCTGTTATGGGAATAATTTGTTGAAACTTTGTGATTGAGAATTGAAAGTGTTTGAATGATAATATAAATGAGTTGAACTATTCTTTTTGAATATTTTGGTTGAATTACTTAAGTGAGATGTTTGATGAGAAGTGGTTGTGTGATTTCAGATGATGATTGATTTAAAGAGCATATATTTGGAATTAATTATGTGTTTTAAGTAAAGTTTGAGATATATTTGGATTGTTTAGAAAGTTTATATATATGAAGTGATTGAGTGGTGCATTGATATGTTAAATGATGTATGTAATGAGGTTAAAGTGTGATCAAGACGTAGTATTTTCAGGAAAAGAAATACCATGTTGAGATTGTTATTAAGGTGTATTGATTTGTGAGTGTCCTGTGAATGAGACGATCCTGACTCTACTGATATAATGGAATCAAATAGATGAAGTTATTCAGTTGGTGAGAGTCGAAGGAGGTCCATTTGGCTGATTCTGAGGTTTGAAAGAACTGATCAGAGCATATCAAATGGATTTACCCTGTCATATGAAGATGATGAGATGATGAGATATTGAGATAATTATGTGCATGGCTGTGTGGGTTTCACAGCAGTAGTATGACAGGTGCAGGTCTCTGGATGCTAATTTCAATACACGAGTCTTCCGGAAGTAGAGTCAAGTGTCTATGTGTTGTGAGTCAGTAAAAGTCTGACATATGAAAGATGAATTTTATGAATGTAATAGACTCTTGATGGTTTGAGAAATCATATGAGAATTGATGAATTATGCTTATTAATTTGAAATTTAAATTATATCAAAACTTTTTATATAGATAGCTTACCCTGTTATTTGTTTGTGTTTGTTTCTTTATCTGTGATGATCGTGTTTTACATGGGAGCAGATGAGATTTCAGGTGATAGAGCTCCTTAGTGAACAGCTGGAGAATGAGATAGTTTTATTTAAATGTTTTGTTTTGTTGTTAAAACTTTTGATGTATATATATTAAATCCCTATGAAGAGGGATATTTCTTTTGAGATACACATATGAGAAAGTAGTATATGTTATTTGTAATTAGATATTGCTTGTTTTACTTTTATTATATTATATATGGGTAAAACTAAGGATGTTACATAGTGTGTTTTAATCTCTTATATAATTTACTCATGGTTCATTGGTCTTATAATAACCCAGGACAGCTAGTTATAAAACTATCTAATTTGAAGATATTAATAATTAAAAATTCTGATCTTTTTTAAGATTTATTATGATTTATATTCTTTATAATTTTGTAAGGTTGAAAGTTTAATTTTTAATATAATATTAGAGAACTCCTAATGAGATTATTATGTCACATAAATATATAATAAGATGTTTGATATGCATAATCTTTAATGTGAAAAAATGTGTTAAAGATATCGTAGAAATAAAACTAAATTTTACTATTGCTCTATTTATATATAATTATAGTTATATTACACTATTAATTTATACTCATCTGTAGATTTTAGGTAAAAAATAACTTTTTATTAGTTTGTGTACTTTAATACTATTATCTTAATAGAAACCTTCATGAATAATGAAAAAGAGAAAAAATATATATAAAGAAAATGGAGTATTATTGGTGATTTAAATGAGTATAAAGAAAGAAACATATCAAAGAAAAACTAAACATTTTATGTAAAAACATAAAAAATATATAAAGAAAGTACTATAAATTGATTATGTGCTTGAATTAAATAATTTTGTTTATTAATACCGTGATCAATTATAGGCTCATAATGGATTACAGATATTACCATAATTGATCATGAGTTACCATTATGCATTATAGGTGTATTTATTTACTCTTTTTATATATAGCAATAATAATAATAATAAATAATTCAAAAACAAGATTAATATTAATAAATTATAAGTATCTTTTACTACTCATTTATTTTCAATTAAACAATTTTTCTTTCTATTCACTTTACCTATTCTTTTTTTTCTCAATTTTTTCCTAAAGGACGCATGAAAGTTGAAACCACGGAGAGTGAGAACAAAATAATACCTTGGATCAGTCATCAGTGAAAAAGAATAAGAAAAGACAAAAGAAATAATAAAAAAATCCAGAGGGTCATTCTTTTTAATGACACAGTTGGGATTTATTATAGAGAGAAAAATAGTATCTTGTCAAAGAAAGATTGAAAATGAAAGCAAAGCTTTGAAGTAACAACGTTTGATTGATTTTCATGCACACAACATCTTTTGCTTTTTCTTCCTTTGGAACCCATATTCGGGCATCTATCCTTCTCTCTCTTACAACTTCAAACCTTTCCTCTTTTCTTTCCTCTTTCTACTTGTTCTTCATAAAGTTTCTGAATTAAAATTCAGAAACAAAAAAAATGATAAGCCCAAAGTACTAGTACTTGTTGCACTACAATTTCTGTTCGATGGGCATATATGCCTTTTTCCCTCTTGAAGAAAATTAACAAGAAGAGAGGATTCAGTTACTCTGACACTTTCAGATCAGCTCTTCTTTCTTTCTTAACCTGAACCTCAAGTTTAAGGTACATATATACTGTATTTTTTTTTGCTTGTTTTGTTTTGAAATAGTGTTTTTCTTTGGTGACATTTTTACTCTAAACTGATTTTTTCTGTTCTCTAGTTGTGAGAGTCTAGTTTAATAGTTTGTTATTTATTCTTCATTAAGGACTTATGCTGCTCAGAAACAGATCAAGAGCTGTGACCAAACCAAGTTTGATGGGTGATCACAGCTCCCAGCCAAGCCCAAATAAGGGTTACAAAAGAACCATCCCTTCTTTGTTTTCACCCAAATTCCGTGACTTCTCAGTGAAGTGTCTCTCAGGAGCTGAGGCTTTGAGAAGCCCCACCTCCATACTTGACACCAGAGCCTTAACCCCATTTGGGAATCCTTTGTCACATGAGAAGAAGATCGACACTATTGGCTCCCCAAGAGTGCCCTCAGAAAAAAGAAGTTCATGGGACTCAAAAAGCATTGGTCTTGCTCTTGTTGGTGCACTTAAAGATGAACCTCTTCCTCAGACCTCAACTAAACCAACTACTGCAACTGTTCTCTTTGGAACTAAGCATAGGGTGAAAATCCCTCCACTGCCGCCGCCGCCACCACCTTCATCGCCTGAATCAACTAAAACCTGTGATGTTGCTGGTTTTGCTGCCAAAACCAAGGATTCTCCATTATCGTTTGCAACAGGTGTTATGAGTTTGAGTGAGATGGAACTTTTTGAGGAGTACACGTGTGTGATATCTCATGGACCTAATCCTAGAACAACACATATATTCGACAATTGTATCGTGGAAAGTTACTGTTCCCTCCCCAATAACACTATCTCACCTTCACTCAATTTTCTTAGCTTTTGTCACACTTGCAAGAAGCATCTTAAGCAGACAAATGACATTTTTATTTACAGGTAAGGTTCACTCCCAGTTCCAATGCTTCCTAGTCATAGAATAATGAGACGTAATTTTCTCTTATAATCTGGGTTGTGTTTTTGTAGAGGAGAGAAAGCTTTCTGCAGCAAAGAATGTCGTCACCAAGAGATGATGCTAGATGGAGCAGGAATTTCAGAATTTGACGAATACTAATGGTCATTTTTAAGTTCCATAGCACAGCCTGAAAGTGATAGACTATGATGGGATAAGCATCTAGTCACAATTTTCTATTCTTGGTTAGAATTTCTAGATAATATTTTGGTGTGACTAGCATAGCATATTATATTTACCCTTTTTAAGTGTTTTGCTTTTGTTATTTTGGCCTCTCCGTGCAAATAGAGATAAGAGAGATGAGGATGTAGAGTTTTATTTCAAGAAATGGGTAGTTTTAGATTGCTTACGTTTTTCTCCTTTGTTTTTCGGCTCAAGAAGATGATGATGATGATATATGACTCAAAAATTGCCTCTTTATTATTTTTTTCTTCTTATCTGAGTAGATGATGATGCATATTATTGTAAATGGGACCAATTCATTATTTTTCTCGAGAAGATTCCCCTCTTAAAAGAAATTTTATTATTATTTGTTATGTTCACGCCATTGGATTGACAAAACTCGCAACCATTAAATAGTTTTTAGAAAAATGACATTGACAGAGAAATGTACATTTGCAAATAGTCATTTTCCGTACCTATTATCATTAACCAAATAATTGAATATTAAGCTTCCCTTAATATATATATATATATATATATATATATATATATATATATATACTTGCGGAATCTCAATGTATTAAACTTCCGGATAAAAATGATTTTATGCAGTTTAACTTATCTCAAAAGATGTTACTTTTAGAATTAGTTTTCACATATTTGAGAATTAAATAATATAAAAGGGGGGGAATAAATATTAAAATTACAAAATGGTGTCCCATGTCCCAACACCATAATCACAGTTCATTTAACAGCCCCAAGTATTTATGTGTCTAGATCAGGCATAGGCACGAAAAAGGTTTAAAATAAATGGGGTCATCATTAAAGCAACATTACGAACCCAATGTATAAAAATTCCAAACACGCTCTGGTAAATGCCGTAAATAGCATCACAAATTTAGCCAAATTATTAGGATTCAACACTACCATCCCTATCAGATAAGAAATCCCCACTACAGATCAAATAGTTATTTTTATTCACAAAGGGGGAACTGAGGTACTTTCGTTTCCTTCTCCATCTAACACAAGTACTTTTTTTGGCTATGGATTGGGATTTTCAGAGACTCTTAACCTATTTATTAACCACATAGTGTCACAAACCACAACTTTTTACTAGTGTAAAAGAACAATAATCAATGACATTCATTGTTAACTCAACTGTAAATTAGACGCAAAGCTCAAAACTATCCATTAAGCTGAAATATGTTAATGTATTCTCTAAGGCAAAGTTGAAAATGAAAGTATATGAGAAACAGGATTTACTAGTGCGCATGAAAATCAGCAGACAACTTGACTAGTCTTGTACCCAGAGAACCATTAACTAAGGAAATTGACAATCTGTAAGGTGCATTTCAACCACTATGGTGAAAACAAGAACACGTTGAAATTGGGACCCAGAGTACTGTAAAGTGAGCATGCTAAAATGTTGATAATGCTCAATTCATTGTGACAAGGAACAAACAAAGGTAACCTAGAAGATGGCGACTCCTTTGACATTTGCTGGAATTATTAGTTATTACGGATGAGAAATTAATGTCATTCAGACATCTTTCGTATTTCACCAAATACTTTTAATGTTTCCCTTTATAGTTCTGTGCCATTATCTTTGTAGATAAGATTTTTCATTCAAATTACGCACTTTTCAAACTGTTCTTATCTTATTGTCCACTCTTCAAACACCTATCATGAGTTTGCTACATCAACTATTTAATTTATGAATAAACACAGTATGAAAGTCTTGCACATAGTATGAATCTGTTTAATCAGTCAAAAAGAAGGAAAAAAAATGGAATCATGAAGCGTAATAGTGGATGTTTGAAAATTTCCAATTTCCAAACATAGTATTACATGCATTTTCATCTCCTGCTGTTCCATTTTATGTCTCAACTGTGGTTCCTTTTCATGTCTCAATTTTAGAAAACATTTCTTTTTTATGTATTTTAAGAACATAATTATTATTATTTTTCTGTTCTACCCTCAATCTCGACAATAACTTTTAAATAATTTAAATATATATTTATTATATTAGATGGAGAGAGAAATTAAAATATTAGAAAAACTTTATAACTATTTTTTAAAATCAAGAAAATTCATTATATTTCTAAATTCTTGAAAAATAACCTCAATAGATATATAAAAAAAAAAGTAACGGTAGACAAGGAAAGTGTGAATTCGATGCAATTTGCAATAAACACTTGTTGAAAATGTAACTAATAAGTTTCATCCATATCTAACCTAGAACTGAAAGAATTGAAGGAACAGACAAAATGAGTTAGAATTCATAGGTTTAGAATTAAGGTCAGCTACACAAACATCAACTACTGCTAAGAAAATTGAAAAGAGAAACTGTTGTGATCATATGGACTGAACTGAACAAAGTGAAGTATCCTGGTAAAACTACTGAAAGTGTTTTAATTTTTAGGAATGTTATATATCACCCCACAACTTACCCCTGCACGTTCCCCCCTCGAGTCAATTGGTTTATACAATGGAGCCAAACATACAGTTGCCATAGCAGGACAATAGACCATATACCATTCTGAATTGTAATTATTTAAACAAGATACCAAATCACTGCTGAATATTTAGTAATCCAAGTTCCATCGGTATTAGGAATTCAATGTATTTAAAGATCAAATAACGACAGAAGATACAGAAGTTCATAAAACTGCACAGAATCATGCCATAGGCCATAGCCTTGGACGAACTGCTATAATAAGGAGAATAAGTATTTAATTAAGATACAAAATGCAGTACAGATAATAGTCACCAACATTATATTTAAGCAGACCAAACAAATTCCACAAGTTACAGAAGCAGAAAGAAAGAAACACAGACAAGGGACACTACGGAGACAAACTGAAACACAACTGACCCCATCTCACGATTCACAACTGAAACAGCCTTCAAAAGTTGCCTCCCTGATTAACACATTGAACAATTCTTAGCAACTGCAGTGTAATGGCATGAAAAGATTATAGCAGAAGTATTTGAATAATGACCAAGTAAGATCATACCTTGAAATTTGGCATAGCATGGTCAACACTCCATGAGGATGAAAGATAAGCCAGGAGAGAACTACTAGGACTAAGGAAATAGCCATTACTTGAAATGAAACATTTGAGGGCTTTACTAGTGGGTGGAATGACACGGATTAATCCTAAAATTTGAAGCGGATACTACAAAGACTGATACAAATCCCTTCTCACTTTTCTTTGAAAAAATAAACAGAAAAGATAGTGAAGGGTAAACTATACCCTCAGTGAGGGTTGGTAATACAAAATTAACAAAGAGAAACAAAATGACTAGGGGAAAAGAAAGAAGGTGAGGAAGGTAAGTAGCAAACGAAGTGTATAACCATGTGGAAGAAGACTGATATGACAGTGATGAGCACAATAGAATCATGTCAGGCAAAGAAGGAAAGTAAAACAAATTAGAATAGAAGATTGAATGACTAAGGACATTAGAAAGAAGAAACACAGAGAGAGATTGGGGCACGGAGGGAGATGTGAGAGTTTTAAATAATATACATAGTATCTATAAAGCAAGAGACCTTCCTACGAGAGAACAAGGGAAAGTTAACTATTCTGTAAGGAGATGATGCTGACAACTATAAATCATATATTCAGGATGATTCAACTTCGAACGAAACTTTCTTCAGGTCCAATACATTGAAGTCCATTCCATGCCACTTCTACCCATCATTACCACCATTCTACATACATACCAACCATATTCATGGAAGCTTCCTTGCATGATCCATAGCAAGCCTGTTTTCAATAGATTCCTCTAGTATACACCCAGTTACCCTCTCCACAGCTAAGCTCAATCCAATTCCAAAATCAGGAGATTGTTGACCCACCATCACAGCCAAGATTGTCAAGGATACCACCAACTGAAAGCTACATAAACCAACTTAGACTACAAGCTTACAAACTTTATTTGGTATCTACACATATCTAACAATAACCCACTTTCACTAAAAGGACTTTCTTACAGGAGCCTATTGCTCCTTGCATTTCAGTAGTCATTGATGTTAAGATTAAGAATCCGACACAGGGTCTTCGTAGCAGAATCAGCATTAACAAAGAGATCCCTAGTAAAAGGCAAATCCAAATGCTCCCTGCCTGGGGAAGAGGGTGCAGATTTAGCCACCGGGCGCATTTCAATCTCAGGGGATGAGCCAGGAAGGTTAAGAGACACGGTCCTCTTTGGTCTGACAGAAAACTTGGGAATTGGTAAGGAACTAGGAGGTGGGGAATTTGAGTAGGTAGGACCAGCCCATAACTCAGAGAGCAAAAGATCACCACCACCAGGGACATCTTCGCTCTCTTTCCTACAAGCTATACCATTGATGGGAATTGGGGCGCTCTTTGGAGTAACTTTTACTTTCCCAAGCGTTTTATAGTCAGAGTTAGGTGGTGTTTTAGGGGAACCATGTGATTTCAAAGGAGTTGGCAATACACCTGTCCTCCCAGACTCAAAAGTCCTGCAACTGATATCCCTAAAGCCCCTGGAAGTTGAACCCCCGAATCGAGCATGACCCTGCGACTTGGACCCGCTGTAGTATTGGTTCTTATGCTGCTCAACAACAAAAAGGGTCTCCATAACACCCACAATAACTGAGTCAACGAGCGATTTACAGGTTATACCCACTAGATCCAAGAACTACAACTCAGTACAAGGTATCAAAGACAAGCTCAAAACCAAAATCTTTGCCGTCCTAGATAATCTCCCCAACAAACCGAACATGTAACTGAAAACCTTACAACACCCAGGTAAAAATCTCAGTTCAAATCAACCACGGAAACTTTCTCAGACACTGAAAAAAAAAAGAGCAAAGAATACAAAAAAAAAATATTAAAGCACTGCCACAAAAAAAATTGTACTTTATTAGGCATAAAATCAACATTTTCTCAAGAAAGAGGGAGCACGAAAATTACCAGTCAGTGGAAGGGAAACAAAATTCAAAAGGAGAACACGAGAAGGGTATGATAGTACTGTTGCTTTTTCCTCAGAACTACACTGGTTTTACGGTGTAGGTTAACTTACAATATTGATCTATGTGTTTGTTTGATTTAGTTTGGAAGCACTGAAAGTTGCATGGTTGGAGAATGAAAAAATCTAAAAAAACAGCTCCCCAGCAGCGGATCTGAAAATTAGATGAACCTCATCATCACTCTATACAGCAATAGTATATATATCTGTATTAGTTCATATTTAATTTAATTAATATAATATAAGTAATAATAGGAGTGGTTGCCCTGGTCAATATTACTTATGTTTTCATTTTTTCTTTATTGTCTCACTCATTTTAAGTCATATTTTCTATCTCTATTTCTTTTCTTCTAAATTAACTAATTACAACAAAAATAATGCAAGTGCTGAGCTGGATTAGGTCAAGTGTCTAACCTTCAACAGCAATTAAAAATGCATTCAATGTACCTAAGTAGGTTGAGGTAACCTGCTGGTGCAGGTTTGGATCCACCTCTGTACGTGTCATGGGGTATGACATTACACGTGCCAGTTTGGGTGTTTTTTCTATGCTTTACTTGGCAAGAGGAATTATAAAGTGATTAACTAAAGCAGTGTCAGAAAAAAAAAGTATAGTTTATGTTTTATTGTGCCCCGCCGAAAGTTATGACATTGCCAAACACCTACGTTTCCCAATGCTATCAAAAATTATAAGTTTCAAAAACACAAATTAAAATTAAAAAAAGGAAAATAATTAAATTTATTCTCTCATTTTTATAGAAAATCAAATTTCTAAAAAAAATATTATATATTACTTTTTGTAAACATATTAAGTTTAAAAAATAAGGTGTCTTAAACTACCCACTGGTGTTCTTGTTTTAAAATTTATGAACAATTATAAAATATAATCATCGTTTAGCAAAAATAATAACTCACTTATAATTGATTATGTAAACATAAATAATAAATTAAATATTTAAAAATATATTTTCTTATATTATAATAAAATAAAAATAAGTATTAAAATAATTAGTAAAATAAAATAAATATTTTCTTCGTATACATTTTATATTATAAAAATAAATTAATAATATAATAAATAAAATAAAATTAATTAATTTAAATTTTGATTATTTATTTTAAAATATAATTTTGCTTATTAAATTTTTATAATAATTTTATTTTAACTTTTAATTCATATTTTCAAAATTTTATTTCTACACTAAATTAATTTATGATTTTATTTTATAAATTAATTTTCAATATATTTATATACAACTAAATTTACTTTATTACATCAATTAAACTTAATTCAAAAAATATATTATTTTTTACTCATATTTTTATCAATTTAAACAACCTCATTTTTTACACTTTTTTTTTTCCTTTTCACTTTCTCTTTCATCCTTTTCTAAATTGAATTTGAAACTTTATATTTGGGTTATAATCATTTAAATTAGTGACTAACCTAATAATACAAAAAATATATTAACTTTTTGGAAGTGTGAAAAAAAGTAACTAATTAATAGTATAAGAAATTCAATGTTTCCTATTAACTCTTATTTCTTATAATTGCATATAAACTTCTTAATTTTTTAAATTATAATTCAGTTTCAAAATATTTTTCATTAATTATAAATTAGTTCTTAATTATTTTTTAAAATTTACAACTTAGTCCCCAAATGCTTTTAATAATCACATATTAGTTCCTAACTAATTTTGTAATATTTGCAATTAGGCCTCTAGTCTACTAATTAAGTTGATTTTTGTAAACACTCTAAATTTTTAAAATAAATTAATTATTTGATTTATAATAACTAAATTTATAATATACTTGGTTTAATATTTTATTTCCATTATAAAATTAATTTTTTTTATGTATATACTTAACTAAAATTTGATCACTATTTTTTATTTTCTTCAATAGTTTTGTTACTCAATTCATCACTAATTAGATTATAGAGATTCTGTTCTAAAATTTAAAAATTTTAAAAATTAAGATAAAAGATCAATAATTCATAAAATAGATGTTAAAATAAATTAAAAAATAATGAATATAAAAACATAGTTTTAAGCTAAATTAGTATATGATAGTGTAGAATTAATGTGCAATTATTAGGTTAAGGTGCTACAATATGAAAAATTAAAACAATTACTCACATTTTCTGTCACTGTTGTAAAACAACACAAGTTTTTATCATTTACTATTCATTAATAGTACAATTTTGGTATAATTATATTGTTGTCCCTACCTTAAAGTCAATGGTCAATTTAATTTAGTGATTTTTAAAAAAAATCAATTTTGTTGTTAAAAAGCATGTAATTTAGTAAACGATGTTAACTGATGATGTGACACTGTTATGCACACATGTATGCACGTCAAAGTCTCATCCTCACCCTCAACCCTAAATCTTTTTCTCTACCCTCTCTCTCCCAACCTTAACCATCTTCCTCCACAATTGCGTTTTCTGGTGCGCCATCCATACCTCCAGATGTGTGTGCAATGCCAAATGAATCCTTTTTAGGTCCCAACGTGGGAACCTCACCGCCTCGAACATTGCATTCATCTCCTCCAGGTCTAGCCCTTTCCTTCGTGCTCATACAAGAAGTCGTGTGACTCTAGCGGCCCTTCGGAGATCGAGAGTGGGTAGCCCCGTCATAGGCTGAGGAGGATGCGAAGAAGAGTTTTTGAGGAAGGGACTTGGCCAAGATGGAGATACGGTGGAAGAGGAGCGAAGATGGTGCCACATAACAACATCCTTAAAATTTGTGCAAATAACATCGCTTCAGCTTCGCCAATGCATTTTCCTTCCTCAACTCCCCCATCTCCATTTTCATCTTCACTGCTTCAATAGATTCGACAACTTCTCCGACTTCTCCTTCTTCTTCATTATTGCCATGCTGGAAATACGAGAGGTGTCGCCACAACTGACAACATCGAAGATCAAGCAGCAGAGCATGCAAAAGTGGCAGCTTGCGAAGGAAGATGGTTAAGGTTAGGAGAGAGAAAGGAGAAAAGAGGGTTAAGGATTGAGGGTGATGGTCAGGCTTTGACGTAAAGACATGTGTGCATAACAATGTCACTTGCATTTGTCACATCATCATCATCAGTTATCATAGTTCATGTGAATTTAAAAGAAATGACAAAATTGTATATTTTTTAACAAATTTTAGACTAAATTAAATTTTTTTAAAGACCAGTAAATCAAATTGCCTATTGATCCTTAATGTAGAGATAAAAAAAATGTAATTATAGCTACAATAATGTAAAACTTAAAAGATTAAAATTTGTTATCATTCTATCTTATCTCTTACCATTTTCAAGTATGTATTGTAAGGAAACTAAAACGATGTTTTCTAGCAAAATTAACTTTATGTTTTAGTACATTTTCTTGCTTATAAATACAATCCCATCTCTTTCATTTTTCCTCATATATTCTCATGACAAAAGAGAGGGTAACAACAAGGTAAGTCCCACCTCATTCTTCACAATTTTCCATTCTTAGGTTAGATTTGTGATTTCCAAAATTAGGTTCTTGAGTTTTTCTAGTTCAAATTTTAGCTTGCTTCTTCTTTCTTATTTTTTACTATTTTCAATTTCTCTTTAGTAATTCAAATTTAGGAATATGATTATTGGCATGAGAAAAATCAAGCTTTCACATGTCTTTAGAAAAAAACACTCCCTCGTATAATTTTTCTAAATTATGAAAAAAATAGCTTATACATAAAATTAGAAAAATTAACTCTAATGTTTTTTTCATTTTATATTTTACATACTTTAAGGATTATAACGAGATAAAGAATTAACTGAGTTATGTTTAATTGAAGAAAATATCACCTTAAAATTATAAAATACTAAATTATTTTTTATAAAAGATAAGACACCAAAATAAATAAATAAAATATACTATACAAATAACCATTTAAATAATTTTGCCAAAAAATAGATTTCCTATACTATTCCAGAGTCGTTACAAACTTAAAATAGGAAAACAGTAATACTGCAGTGGGCCTACATAACAGGCTGGGGAACTGAAAACATAAGAATAAAAAAAAGCAGTTTCTTCCTGCACCCCTAAAGTTTTCTTCCTGTACTCCCATAATTTTGTAAATCCTGAAACTGACCTTCACTTGGATTTGAATTCGGGATCTGGGAGTGTACTACGGATTTATCAATCCGGAAGTGAATCATGTTGCTTTCCGGATGAGGGAGTGTTCTGGAAGCAAAGTTTGTATAAATTCTTGATTTTCAGATTGTTGAATCTGGAAGCCTAATTTTTATTATGGATTGATGGATTCATAATAAATTTTCAATTATGGATTTCTGAATTTGGAATGCATATTTTGAATTATGGATTGGTGGCTCCGGAATGATTTTTTCAATTATGGATGTTTTGTATTTTTTTTTATTTTGGATTAACACTGTTATTCATATACTACCTGAAGGACCAATCCGGGATATTATTGAACGTGCCAATACGAAGTGCCAATCTGAAAATTCACCGGATTTCATAATCCGAAATACAAAAATATAAATATACAGTTTTACATAGAACAATTTTATCTTTGCACAACCTTGTGGGATGCATGAAGAAAAATGTAGGAATACAAAAAGAAACTGCCTAAAAAAATGCATTTGTGGGAGCAATTGATTACTCTTAGTAATATTTGAGCCACTGTGGTTTGTGAGTTTCCTCATTGGGCCTTCGGATAAAAAAAATACGGACATAGCCCATTATCAGATATCCATGGTAAATTATAAATGGCAAAATTTGGGAATTTCTTCTTCCACTTCCATAATTTTTTTCCTCCACCTCCATAATTTTTTCCTCCATCTCTATAAATATTTTATTTTCAAAATTACCTTTTTGTCGGAGAGATGCATGATTTAATTTTTTAATTATATAATCCATAGACTTTTCAAATTCTAAAATATTTTGAACTAGGAAACTCCACACATGCAACCTAACACGACTTCCTGGATCACGACATCTTCAACAATCATCATTATATGTCCAACATCTACCACGACACCACCACGTTCCATACATCACCATCACATCTCTGCCAATCTTGCTCCCAGAGGCTGAGTTTTGGATGGTGAGATTTTTTGTGCATTGAGAAAGCAGAGAAGAGATTAGATGGGGGCGCAGGTTTTTTGTATCAAGGGTCAAATGGTAGTTTCACTAGTCCATTGGGGTGCAGAAAAAAATAAGGAGGTACCGGAAGAAGCTGACCAAAATTTAACAAGAAATGATCTCTCCATTCGCCAACCCGTCTTATTTTGGCTCATTTCATTGCAAACGCTTCAAGATAAACTAAGAGTCCTGATCAAACTACCCATTTATTTATTTTAAATACATATATATATATATATAATTAAAAAATTGATAATTATTATTTTTAATTAAATTACTGGATTACAATTAATAGTTAAAACTTAATTTATTGTTATTATTTAAAAAAACAATAAAAAAATATTATATTTAAACTATACTTTTAGTTTTAATAAATTAATTTTAATAATATATATAATATAAATATTAATAAAAGCGAGTGTATTGAGTTCTTATGTGACGCACTTTCCCACTCTAATTTGGATATATTAGAGAGTGGTGATACTTTTAACAATTTAAGTTTTTGATATAACCACGTACGATATAACTCATTTAATTAATTTGTTGATTGAATGATTCCATTATATTTGAATGAAATATTTAAATATTAAAATATAGTTGTGATTGGGTTGTTTTAAAAAAGTTTGATGAGAATGTATGGTTTTCCACCCATGATAATAATATAATAATATTTGAAATTAAAAGTTAAATTGAATGTGATTAAAATATTATATTATGATTGTTAGTATGTTGAAGTTGTAAAGAAGAAAAGATGTGTGTAAAGAGAAAAGCAGAGAGAGGGTTGGAGTGTTTGAGAGAAGAGAATAGAGAAGTTGAGTAGGATATGAATGCATAAAAAAGTGTGGTTTGAATGGCTAAGAGAGGCACACTCAAAAGTGGAGTCTGACAGTATTCGATTTGGTGGGTATCTTTTTATCTTGTGGTGCCAAAGAATAATAAAATTAAGGTCAAGCTATATATGTATACATTCCCATGGAGGAACACCTTCATACTTCCCTCTCTAATTTTCGACCATCCAAACAGGGACTTAAAGCCTGCTCAATACTATGTTCGCCAAGATGGTCAACCCCTTCGCAGAGAAATCTTCCCACCGCGGTGTCGTTTCACCCGTCCCCAACAAGCTATTGAGACTGCCCCACGTCTTCTCCAAAATACTAGAGCTTCCTTGCCTCTCCGACCACGACGTTTTCGTCGAGGAAACGCCGCACTTTTTTCGCTTCGTCGCCCCCTGCAACGCCGCTGGCGTGCGAGCTCTGGCCATCGAGATTCTCCCGGGGATAACCAAAATCGTCATCAAGAGGATGGACGGCACTGATGTGGCGGTGGCGGGTCAGCCTCACCACGTTTCTCTAGGCGTTGGTCTCTGGCGGTTCCGGCTTCCCCCGTGGACCCAGCCGGAGATGGTGACCGCCGTATGCAGCGGCGGGAAGCTTATGGTGACCGTGCCGAAGAACAAAAACAAAGCAAACTGAATCCATCTCCAACCCTAGAACATATTAGGCGTGTGCTTTGCATAGTATTTTGTATATAAACTGTGTGATCGCGCTTACACATGAGCTTGGCTTTCTCTAATAAAATCACGGTCTTCTTCCCACTTTGCCTATTTATTCGGCTATGGTGGGTGAGTAATCAACTTCTTCTTCTTTAAACTCACCAGTTTTAACTTCCATTTCGAAACTACCCAAGTCCTCTAATCAAAACACGTATGCGTAGTTTATGAAAATTGTGCGGCTTACATAGGATTGTTAATTTGCAAACATTTGAAGTGAATCATTCTAATTCCACTCATTTTGTTCGTATACATCACTCAGAGTTATCAAGTAAAAAGCATATCGTTGGATCAAAATTAAGAATTCAGGACTTATTTTAGAAAAAAAATTGTTCATTTGTAATACTAATGATGCTTACTTTTAGGACTCTTTGGTGCCTCCAGTAGAATAATTTAAAACAAATTTAAAAAATAAAATGAAATAATTTACAATTTATTTATTTTTCTCAGAAAATACTTAAAGTTTTGGATGGTTAAATTACAGGAACTAATTGACTATCGTTTTTTTCCCAGCATGATTCTTTCCTGCATTAACGTATAGAAATATTGTACTTATGATAAACTTTTATCGTACATTATTCTTTCTATGTTCACCAAATCGATTCCCGTGAGCATATATACTTTTTGGCACACAGAATCCAATTATATTCTAAATATATTTTGTAACAATTTTGTTTTTATTTAAAGATAGATTTGAGGGACTGGATTTAAGGAAATTTGATGTGAAAATACTGAAAAAATGAGATTGTTTGGATTAAAGGAAACATGATAAGAAATGAAAAGAAAATCTATAAAAATTAATGAATGATATGATAAGTGTGATTGATAAAATATTTTTTTTTAAAAAGTATAAGATTTCAAATGTATCTTTATAGCAAAAAATAAATTAAAATAAAATATGATTAAATTGTTTTTATGTATAAATAAAGTAAAATTTATGTAAAAACATTTTATAATTTTTTTGACATATATATTTTGTACAAATAAAATTCCTAAATTATTAAAAAGATTTAATAAATATAAATCCTAAATTATTTAATGTAAATAAACAAAATTCTTAAATTATCAAAATTTTAAATAAATAAAAATAAAAATTATTTAATATTATTATTTAAATAAAATAAATAAAATTCTTAAAGTATTTAAAATCTCATATAAATATAAATCTAAACTATTCATTGTCAATATTTAAATAAAATATAATATGTTTGGTTGAAATAACTTTTTTAAAAATTTTCAAAAAATAAATATAATAAAGTTTTTTTTTAATTTTTTTTTACTAAACTTCGTCCTATTTTCTCTTCAATCATCAAATACAAACACAGAGGCACTAAATGATATGGGTAGTCGTATAAAGGAAATAGCTTCAACGTGGACGCATACTAAAAGCTGTGTGGGCGGTGCTATCCCCACCATTATGTTCTTTACCTACAATTTAATTCCAAAACACTTCTAACATTTTTTTTTATGTAAAGTTGTCTTTTATGAAAATTTATTAATAAAAAAAAATTTTAGTCTGAAAACAAATAAAATTCAATATGGATTTTCTTTTAAATAACATTCAGTTAAGAGTTTTAATCGAAGTGCATTAAACAAAATTATAAATGTAAAACAGCGATAATATAAATTGAATCTATCAAATTAATTTTATGTTGACTTTCAAAAAAAATATTTGATTTTTGAGATATAAAGGTTGATTACATTTACTTATTTTTTTTTATAAAATATTTTTTATGATTAACATTTAAATTTAAATTAAGGGGTTTGTAAGTGAACATGAGAGAAGAGGGAAGAAGGAAGAGAAAAGAAAACATATAGTTGATAAATAAATAAATATGTCTATTATAGGAAAAGTACCTTTTTATATATGTGCAAAGAAACAGAAAATTATAGAAGCAAATTTTCTATAACGGATTACTTTACATTTCTCTAAAACTTATGTTGCGATTAATTAATGCTATTAGTTTATTTTTAAAATTATGAAATAAGGAACCACATATTGATTTTGTTATTATATCAACAATTTGAAAATATCCTAGAAGATAAATGAGGTACACAAGTTTTGTTAAGTACGATCACAATGAAAATGCAGGTCTTTCACTTAAGAATATATTTTTGTAGGTGGAAGATGTTAAAAAGATAATTATTAAAGGGGTTGAAACTCCTGAAAAAGGTATGTTGTTTCTGAGTGTTAGAGATTGAAACTAATTATTATTTTATATGTTTTCACTGACTTGATCGTCAGAGTGTGACGAACAGGTAGAACCTTCTGTCTCAGCAGAGCGTTGTTCCAGTGCACCAAAAGGAGGCAGATTAGAAACGGAGTTTGCCCATCCAATCAATCCGAAGGTCAACCGACGAGAACAAAAATAGATACAAATTTTTATGAAAGAGATGATCCAAGTGATCTCAACAAACACTACAAAGATAAAATATGGAAGAACTACCTATAATTTTGATGTCATTTACATAAATGAGGATGATGAGTGTAAAATTATCACCAGATTTAGTAAAAAGACATGGATCACTTTTAGTTTTGGATTGATACCAATAATGAGTATGACTAAGTTTTTTAAACTATGAAAGTGGAATTTGTTTGACACCATATACAACTTTGTGTAGCTTGAACACTTGTTTTGGAATAAGAAAAATAAAACATAAGACTTATAGTATGTACACAATTTATTCTAAATTACCATGAAATAACACATTTATGTCGATGTGATTAATGAACCATTTTAAAGATATTGCTTAAATCATGATGATGCAGACAATTGTTGGTTTGACTATTGGGCTGAAGGATTTACCGTAGTAAAAACCCAACCCTTTGTAAGCAACTTGGCATTGTGACGCTAAAAACTTCCATTTGCATTAAACTTCTTCTTATAAATTTATTTGTATCCAATCATACAAGCAACATTACTTAGACTAGTAAGAGTCCAAATGTTGTTCTCAATAATAACATTATACTCAACATTTATAGAGTTGAACCAATATAAATTTCACATAACTTATTTGATTAAAGTGGATTCAATGTAAGTAGGAACTGTGACAACAAAGGACTTAAATTTAAAAAATCATGCATCATTTATAAAGTTGAACCAATATAGATTTCATAGAGCTTATTTGATTAAAATGGGTTCAATGTAAGTAGGAGTTGTGACAACAAAGGTCTTGGATTTAAAAAATCATGCATTGGCTTGTGTAACCATATCATGATCATAGTTAAGTGTGGTACAAAATAAACATGTGTCATATGCACAAGAGGGTGATGTACATATAATAATATGATTATGCAAGGTACATGTAATAATATAATAATATGATTAGTGTGATGACTAGTTGATTAAAATAAACATAGTAAGTTGACCATTTATATTAGAAGAAATAGGTTGGATAACAACGAAAATTAAGAGGTGAAAAAATATTATTGTTTATAACGTATTTGTATCTTGTATCAAGGCGTGAATTGACGAGGAAAAAAAGATAGCCATGAAAGTTGAAAAAACAAGAAAAAAATTAATAAAAACATGAAAAAAATTGAGATTTTTTTGGTTAAAACTTTCTTTGTCTTCATGAGTAGATTTGCGAACCAAGTTAGCCATGATTAAATTTTTTATAAAAATTAATAAATTATATACTGATTATATATACAAATTATATTTTAATATATATATATATAATATTTATAATTTCTTTATTAACTATTAATATTAAATTTCATATTATAATTAAATAAATAATAAATAAAACTTTAATTTTAATTTTAATTATTAATATGTATTTTTATTAATATTTAATTTGAATTTATTTTAACTCTAATATATATTTCTAAATTCTTTTATATTAAATTATTTTATATTTATCAAATTTGTAAACTTACATTCTATAAATTTTAAAAAAAAATTTCAATACCATACCTCATTTACAAAATTTCAATAAACTTTTCTCACAAATTTACCGTAATCCAAACAATCTCACTTTCCTATTAAATCATTCAAAATTCATTCTCTCAAATCTCCTCCTCAATCCAAACACACCATTAGAAATTAAGAGAACAAATTTCTTTAAAAATAATATAAATTTAATATTATATTTTAATTATTTATTATTTTAAAATAAAAAATAAATATTTTATTATATTTATTCAATATAATCGATTACATTAATATGTTAGTCAATTTAAGGTTAAAAAATCAACTTTCTTTCATACTTAAAGAAAGAAAATCTGACAGGTAATTTTGTCTAATTTTTCGTAAATACACATCTATTTTTCTTATATTTTTCACATTTGTTCGCTCTCCAACTTTCTATTGTTAAAACCAAACACACCCTAAACAAAACACGTCTTTTTATGTATTTTTACTGTTATTTGCTATTGTGTGTACGAAACAAGTTGTAAATAGTAAACAATAATTTTTAAAGTATTGATTTTTTTTTTTTGAAAATTTATTTATATTAAGAGATAGTATTTCATGTAGTGGAACCTTTTTTTTTTTATACCGAATTCATCATATATAGGAACTTAAAACATGTTTTTTTTTTCTCGGCAACTTAAAACATGTAATTACACGTTCAATTCTATCTTAAGCTATACATATTATAGATAATAAAGAAATTTGTATTTATGAATATTATCTGAATCTGCGTGAATGATAATGGCTAAATATGTTTAAACTAAAATTATACTTGAATAAACCAGAATAAATATAAATAAATTAATATTCAACCTTTTAAATAAGCTATAAGAATATTTTTTTTATCAGCCATAATTAAATATATATAATTTCATTTTCACTTTTATCTTTATTTTATAAATTACTAAAATTTTACTAAATTTTTGTTATTTTGATTTTAAAATGTGTGTAATTGTATTTTTCTATTATTAAATTAAAAAGAATAAAATTGTATTATTTTAATATTGAATTTTTGTTAATATTATTTTTGTAAATATTTGAATGGTTAGTGGCGCATGCATAGATAGAGGAGTCCGTTGATGTATAATCTCGAGACAAAAGTACATTAATGACCGTAACAAGTGCAGTCAAACCTTGTCTGTTTGTGCAAAGTAATCTTTCAGAAACAGTGATACATGCTGGTAACGTTGAAGTGGGTACATCACGTGAAGGATACAGATAAAGATTAGGAGGTGAAGTCAGGTGGAGAAGACCGTTCATTCACTGTGGCCTTGAAGATTGGACCCTAGCATGCAGAGGTTTTAATTCTGGTATTTCCATCGTTGAATACATTTCTTTATTCTGCGTTTCTTAACATGCTATGAACCTGCAATGCTAATAGTTGGTGTTGTTGAAGATGTATGAAGAGTACTGATGGAGTTGTGTTTCTGTGGACAGATTTGGACTGGTTTTGATGAGTGAAGAAAAGGTAATATCTATGGTTTTATTTTAAAAGAAAAAATAGTTTTGTGTGAATTTAAGATCATACAGATCTGCCGAAGAGATTGCTTTTGTCTAGATTCTTCAGAACCGGCATGCCCTTTCATGTTATGCGTTCTGAGATTCTACAATATATAACAAGTCTCACATTTTTTAATTTTATTTTTATTTTAAAGAGTTTTAAAAAAATTATACTTGTTTATGCATGTTTCAGTTTATTCTCCTAGCTTTTAGGGACATGAGGTGGAGAATTCAGATGAGGATGAAAACTGCTCTTTGAAGGTGGTCTGAAGTTTGAGGCTCAGCATGCAGAGGTTTTGTTTATTGTTCTTTATTGAGACTTGCCTAGTATCAGTTAAAGTTGTTTCTGGATTTTGATCTTCTGATATAGAATAAGTTTAAGAGGGTACAAATCTGCAGGGCCCATAGTTGATGGTGGTGAAGATGCATTAAGAGTACTAAAAGGATAATATTGTGTGGACGGATTTGGACAAGTGTGGGCACAGAAGCAAATCCGATGAATGAACAAAAGGTAACATCTATGTTTTTATTTTAAAAGAAAAATTAGTTTTTGGGGAATTTAAGGTTGAGGAATTAGGATTATCGACACAAAACTGACGAAGATAGTGCTTACTCTGCATTCCGTAAGTATTATCTGGTAAGGAATAATAACAGTTCACATTTGAAAATAGGTTTTAATCATATTCGTGACATTAGTGATGTTTTAGCATCTCCAATGTTTTATTGATTATGAGAATTCTTAGGTGACACTAATCTCTTTTGTAAAAAAGAGATATATATTTTTTGTAAAAATTAAGTATGACAACAATGATCTCAGAAGATACAAAGCATTAACCGCTACATGACCTATATGGCATCTGTTTTACTTCAGGAATAACACGTAGAATCTCCTAAAATCACTTTCAACAACTATTACTACTTTTTCTTCCAATATTATTTTAATTTAGAAAAATATACAATGACAACCTTATACAATTCTTTTTTTTTATCTAAAATTTTAACTTTTGTATGAAATGATAAAAATACCATTTTTTCATATCATCAATGAAGAGTTGGATAGTGGAGCAAGTTGTTCATATATCATTGCTATTAGATTTATTTTCTTATTTCATTATGTTGTTCAGTGTTATTTCTTTCTAGAATTTCAAAGCAAAATTTGTGTCATTGTTGTTTGTCCAAAATAATTAACTATGTTTATTTTAATAATTCAAAAACCTCATGGAGAACTTTACAAACTGAGTTATTTATTATAGGTATTAATATCTTAAATTCAATAATATTTTATGAAAATTGCACAGGCAAAAAATATGTTATTTTTAATATATTTTATTTGGTTTGTTAATATATTATTATTTATTTAAGTTTTCATGCATTTATATTTTTCTCTATAATTAATTTTATTAGGTTATACATTTTTTTATTACGAGGTGTAATAAAAGCTAGAATTAAATACAAATTTTATCTTTAAGAAAATAGTCTAATATAATTATTTACAATAGTACTTTTTAATGTTGTTTTATTTTCTTTTGAGTTTTGTAGGGTCAGGTATTTTTTATTTATTTGATGAGGACACCATTTTATACTTTTAATTATGTTGTTTTTAGATAATTGGAAGATGTATTTAATTTAATAATATTAATTGAATGCAATGAGATAATAAAGCAACAATAGTAAATAAGACTCTTAGATGAAGTAAAATAAATCAAAGTAAACATTAAAACAAGATATATATGAACCAACAAATTTTTTATTTATATACTGATTATTACATATGAATATTAATTCGCATATAAATTGAGTGTTAGATACAAATATTTATATATGTATTTAATTCAATATGTAAATACACATTACATATGGACACTACAAGAAAAACACAGATTTGCGTGGGCAAAAAACGGACGTAAAACAGCAAAAACCGACGCATAAGCTCGGATACAAAAAAATCGTGGACGCAAATGGAAATTAGTGTGGGCCAGTGAATGCGACGCAAAGCGGACACCAATTACGTTGACCAGGCGGATGTAAAGGCGACGCAATTGCAACGGCTTATACGTGGGTCAAACCGACACAATTTAAAATGTCGGCTTGGCCGATGAAATGAAAAAAAAAATTAGTATCAGACTTTGCGTGGGTCTGACCCATGCAAAAGCCGACGCATGGATTAATTTTTATAAAAAAATAAAATATAGTGTGGGCCAAAAGCCGACGCATAAAGAGGATGAAAAAAAAATTATTTTTGGTTCTAGCCAGTTTAACCTGTAAACAAGAAACAACATCCAAATCACATTCAGAAAAGTTGGTGTCATTCACACCATATCCAGAATACCAAAATAATTCAGATAGTTAGACAAAGTCTTTGATTCATTCAAATATTCAAGATAGATATAAATACTTAAACAAAACTTAAAATTAAAATTGTAGTTTACAAATTTAACTAAAAGCATTAAAATTTAAAATGCTAGATAATTCAATGACATAAAAGAATGTCATTGAATATATAAAGTGAATTCTATGGTGATGTGATTTATGAAAACCTGTAAAAAATACAAATAATATGAATAAATAAATGAAATAATTAAAATGCTCAGTATATAATAAAAATGTTAAATAATTAAAACCTTACAGTCTAGGATGCACTTTAAGGAACAAGTTGGTCATCCTGCTCAGGATTATACTCGTGATCAAATTGAGTTGTGCTACTGGAAACATTTTTTTCACGTTCCATTGAGATAAGCTTTTCCTTTTTAACCTTCATCTCATCCTCCAAGTGTGCATACTTTTGAACCCACATACTAAGCTCAGCACGAAGCATTTGATTTTCAATTACATGCTTAGATTGTGAAGTGTCGAAAGCAGAGGATTGAGTTAGGGAAGAGACTCCTTGGCGGAAGTTAACAGCCAAGTCTGCCGTACCATACACCCAACCTCTAGTCTTTCCTCCAGCAGCTTCCTTCCAAGTTTGAAGCTTAGTTGCAGGATCAAATTGATGGACATCAGTGCTAGAGTCCTGAGAACTATCTGCTTGAAGGGACCTCAATCGCTCATGATAGTTTTCCTACATAGATCATTAGGAAATGAAAGTGTTAGGAAATTAAAATATAAATATAAAAAAAGTTAAAAGAATAACTTACATAAGCTTCACGAGCACGACTATCAACCCATTTACCCTTCTTGTTTATGTGGGTAGCCATAAATAGTTCATCAGGCTCTGAAGGACGACCATATTGACGTTCCTAATAATGTTATACAATTAAAAGTAGTATAGGTTGCAAATGTCAAATGAATATCATGTAAGGCAGTGAGAAGTACTTACCAAGGTCATTGCAATATCTGTATGTGATTTTCGACTTGTGGAGTGCAGTGCTCCACCACGAGTTGAACCCCTATTGACTTTATTCTAAGTTGATTTATCTTTGAAATGTTGTGAATCCCAATAGTTCAGAAGGTCATCCCATGCCAACTCACATATCCAAGTAGGTCGGACACCCTTTGTCCTGGCTTTGGTCAACATGTCACAAAGTCTTTTTCTGACTTTAGACTCATAGACCTTTTTAATTTGCCACTCATCCTGAGGTGCCCAAGTGTCTCTACTCTGTTAAAAACAAGAAAATAGTTAGTTTCAGTTTTCCCATTTTGGTTTATCTATATGAAATTGTAATTAAAAATTAAAATTACCTGAAAGTCAGTCCACCATTTTAGTTTGTCCTCCTCAGGCATGGCATCATAATGATGATATGGACCTCTAAATTGAGACTGAATGCAATGTCCAATGGCCTTACTAGCAAAATGATTTGGCGTCCAACTACAATACAAACAAATCAAATTACAGACAAAGTAATATAAAGATAAAATTAAATATAGATTTAGGATGACTTACCCTCTACCAAGAAGTCGGATGATGACCCTACCAGTAGGGTCACGCTTGACCTCCTCCGGGGGGAGGTCATGCTCTGAAGCAGCAGTAGCACCATGGTCAACATGGTCAGAGAGACCTTGCACAGAGCCAGCAGTAGTCAGGACAGAGGGAGAAGATGTGGTGTGGACAATGGGATAAGGAGTAGTCTACACAAATGTACCAGGGGTAGGATGAAGTGGAAAACTCCATGTATGGTGGACTGGTGTAGGGACATTCTGATGGTAAGTCGAAACAGAAAATGATGGCCTTGGTGGTACTGGAATACTAGGAGGGTGTGAAGCTGATGAAATATGTGTGTGATGAAGGGATATAATGGGATGTGGATAAGCATACCGAAATTCTCCATGCCCAGAGGACGAGGGGATGAAGGAAGACGGACTAGAAGACGGTGTTGAGGAATGGAATGAAATATATGGACCACCGGATCAGACGGAAGTAAAATACCAGAATAAGAGATGCTTCCTAGGTCTTTAGCTAGCTCACCATGCATCGATGTAGAAACTCCACGTCTCGGTTGCCCACGCCTAACAATCCTACCATCCCTCCCTCTAATCCTAACCATTTTTCCTGAAAAATTATTCGTTCATAATATTAGTATAATTATATAATGATCACATGTTTGTTCATAGTTTATTAAAAGTAATATACATTAGTCATCATTGTTATCAAAATCTGAATCGTCATTGTCCATGTGATGTTCTGAATAATCTTCATTTAAGAGGTCAATATCTTCATCATCGTCATCATTATGTGCTTCAGTATCATCGTTGTCATCAAGTACTTCGACATTAGATGTGCCAGCTAAACATTGTAAATGTTCAATTCCTGTAACTGGTAACACATTAGACGTCTCCTCAGCTTGATACGACAATTCATCGTTGATGTTGTCAACTTGCACATGTCCTCGAGGTTTTGTTTTAATTGGAATGCACCATCCACGAAGGTTTTTACATATATCTAGATAAGTGACATAATAAACTTGTTTGACCTTCTGTGGAAGAATGAATGGATCATAGGTTCCATATCTTCCACTTAACTTGATTTCAACTAAATTATAATCTGGATGAAATCTAGTCCCAACATTAATTGTAGGATCAAACCATTCATAATAGAAAAGCGAGATCTTCTTCTTGAGAACAACATACACCAATTCATATATATGATGAATTATACCATAAAAGTCATCTTCTCTTCTGCTAGTGACACCTTTAACATATAATCCACTATTTATTGTTTTCTTACCATCAACCCATGCCTTTGTGTGAAATTTATATCCATTAACGAAGTAGATGTTCCATGATGTTGCCTTTGAATTAGGTCCCCAAGAAAGTCCCTTTAAGTTTGGGTTGAATACATTCCTTTCATCGTGAACCTGTGTTTTAGTGATAAGAAAAAAGTACATTTATTTAAGAAAACGTGATTTAACAAAGTAGAGTCACTTGGGTACCTTAGGATGAGTGACAGATTAAAAAGGTCTATGAGTCTAAAGTCTAAAAAACATTGTAACATTTTGATTAAAGTTAGTGCAAAGGGTGTCTAACCTACTTGGATAAGCAAGCATGCATAGATTAAGCTATTAAACTATTGGGATACACAAAAGTTGAAGGATAAATCAACTCAAAATAAAGAGAACAGGGCTTCTGCTCGTGGTGGAGCACTGCACTCCAGCGGTCGAAAATCACATACAAATATTGCAGTGACCTTGGTAAGTACTTGTTACTGTCTGACATGAAATCCATTCACATTTGCAACATATACTGCTTATAATTGTACAACAATATTAGGAACATCAATATGGTCGTACCCCAAAATCTGATGAACTATTTATGACTATCCACACAAACAAAAAAAGGCGATTAGGTTGATACTCGTACTTGTGAAACTTATGTAAATTATTGTTCTAATTTTTTTAAAATTTATTTTAATTTCGTAACAAATCCATATCTTAATGACCTTTGTAAGAAAACTATCATGAACTCTTGAGCCCTTCAAGTAAATAGTTCTCAAGGTAACACTGATGTCCAACAACAAAGCTTCGAATTTGGAAGGAACTTTTCGTAGGAAAGACTAGAGGTCGAGTGTATGGTACGGCAAACTTGGTTGCTAACTTCCGCCAAGGAGTCTCTTCCCTCACTCAACCCTCTGCTTCCAGCGCTTCACAATTTGATTAGGTGATTGAAAATCAACTACTTCATTATGAACTTAATATGTGGGGTCAAAAGTATGCACTTTTAGAGGACGAAATGAAGGTCTAAAGGAAAAGCTTGTCTCAGTGTTAGAACATGACAATGCTTCCTTTAGTATGATCCAAAGCATGACGACCAACCTATCCCTTAAAGTGCATCCCAGACTGTTAGTGTAATTATTTCACATTTTTATTATATACTAAGTATTTTAGATATTCACATTGTTTGAATTTTTTTTAAAGGTTTTCATAGATCACATCACTTTTTTTTCTACTTCATGGGATCCATTTTATATTTTCATTTACACTCTTTTTATGTAATTGAATTATTCAATATTTTAAGTTTTAGTTAATTTCTAAAGTACAATTTTAATTCTAAGTTGTGTTTTATGTATTGATATTCACTTTGAATAATTGGATGGATGAAATTATCTGAATGACTTGGTTTTACTACTTGAATGCTTTTTGTATTGTGAATGATATGAATTTGTTATTTTGAATTTTAGAACAAAAAATAAATTTTTTTTTTTGCTGCCATTTCCAATTCCCTCGACACCCGAGGATATTCTTATATTTTTTTTGTATAATTTTTGATCCAATCTCGTATTTTTTTATCTTCTTGTATATACGTTAGCCAAGCCCACGGAAGTTTTATTTTTTTAAATTAAGTTATGGTTGACGCAAAATCTGATGTCATTTCTATTTTTTTTATCTTCTTCGTCGGCCAAACTGACGCATACACATTTTTTTTATACAATTGGGTCAGTTTGGCCCACGCATAATCTGACGATATTACGTTGGTGTGGTATGACATCTTCGTCAGCTTGGCCCATGCAATGTGCATCACCTATGTTGGCCGATGAAAACCTTGTCTTGGGTCATCATTTACATTAGAATGTCTCCTATGACCACCACTACATTGCTTCACTCACCCAATTCACATTCATACGCTCCACCTAGGTGTTTTTACACACATCATGCAGAAACCTTGTCATGGGTCACCACTTATACACACAGTTAGGTCAACACTTACACTACAAAGTCTCTTATGACCACCATTACATTGTTTCACTCTCGCGATTCACATTCAAATGCTCTACCAAGGTGCCTTGACATACATCATGCACTGCCAACGCATGCTTCCTAATAACCAATATGAAACACATGACCATGTAGAAACCTTGTCACAGGTCACCACTTACAATACAAGGTTTTGGATGACCACCACTACATGATTTCACCCACCCAATTCACATTCATACATTCCACCTAGGTGCCTTGACACACATCTAATTTCTATAAATGATGACTTTTTACGGCAAGTGCACCGCGTTTGTCAAAAGTAATAATTGTCCCTAAGGACGGATATCGATCCACAAGGAACAGTGTGAATTATCGAGTACAATAATCGCTAAATATAAAAACAGAACAATTAAAAAGAGTTTTGAATTAATTGTGTTGGCAATGATCAATAAGAAAACAAACAAAGAATTAGTTGTTTCAATTGGAAAAATAAGGATTAGTTTCTTCTCTCTCACTCTCAAGTATTTTGATTAGCATGTCAATATTAAGTTCTTTTGATTGAAATTGATGCCCGTATAAAAATCATTTATATCGATTCCTCGCATATAAAATCCTTAAGAATGTCCCCTAACTATCGATCTCTCGCATAATTATAAGAACAACTTAGAACGAAGCTCAGACGTTTAATAGCAATTAACATTTCAAGTCTATTCCTAGCACTCAAATATGTTAAGTATTGTTGTTTAGGTCCGAACCCTAAAAATACCTCCTGGTCAGATTTAAGATTCTCAATTTGTCACGGAAAATTAAAAGTAAAAAAACAATACCAATAATCAATCAAGAACTGAATATTAATATATAAAATATCACCTCAATACATAAGAGTTTAAGCAGATTACTCCCAATCCCAAAGGGTAGAATTAGCCACGCATACTTCTATCACCTTCCATTCTCCCAATTGGGTTACAATTCACTCTATGGTGTTTTCCTCTCAATCTGGCACACTAAGGTTGAGCCTTTAGCCCTCTATTTATTCTAGTTTTCTAGGGTTAGGTTTATTGTGTCGCGCTAATGGGCTAAATGATAAAACTTAAAAAAGGCCCAATCTTTCTTTGCATCTTTTCCATTCTGGGACCTTCTATCTTTATCCTTTTTAGCTCAAATCATTCATCTTTAATCCAAATCTCCAATCTTCCTTAGAAATCTGCAATTAACACCAAATTTGGGAATAAAATACTCTTATTCAAATAAAGATCATAAAAAATGTAAAAAGGTATAAATTCATAAATTAGGGATTATTTTATATGTAAATTAGCAATAAATCCTCATAAGTGCCTATATTTTAATATGAAATATTACTGAAATTAGACACTTATCAATAAACCATCCCACAAATTCATATATTTGACAACTAAAATGCCACAATCATAATTGCATACAACAAATAAATTTTTAACCCTAAACGACAATTCAAAATATTGTAAAAACTAATTAAAATACATATAAAATCAGAATAAATAACACTATTACTTTCAATACTAACTCATTTGGATGTAGGGGAACCTTTTCTTTTATCAATGTAATTTGAGGTCCACTCTTTCTAGAGAATTCGTCAAGAATTTCAAAAAGATGTTGGAGTCGATTAAACTACCAGATGCAATATAACAAGAATGATAAAGAAATCCTAACCAATTGAAATCATTCACTATTGAAGAACAAGCAACTATTTACTATTGCTTTATCAATTTTCTATCGACCTTCAATTCTATTACCAATGAAGTCCAACACATGCAATTTCCTCGTCCGATTGCGTACATCCACCAATGGTCATTGAACACTGTTGGCACAAAGACCTAAAAAATAGTGCAAAATTTTAAATTGACAGTGAACGTGAACATGAACATTCTGAACAATACCAACATTTATTTACATAGAACATCACTAATATTAACTTACAAAATCACAATATGATATTCCCTGATATGGGAATAAATCTTTCCCATAAAAGGACATGTAATCAGAACTAGTCCAAGATATTTGTCCCTCATTCACGTTGATCTCTTCAATTACACGAGTTTGCAACAACCAACTTTATTATTACTATTACGAAAAACTTAAAATAGATAACAAGAAATTTAAATCTACATTAACCGCAAAAAAAAGGATTGAATGAAAATCGCTTTACCATTCCACATTTTCCAATTTCATTCAAATTTAACAACTCAATTACAAATAACATAACCTACAACATAAATAAGTAAATAATATAACTACATACAACAAATACAACAATATGTAAATTTTTACCATGTTGTCAACTCTTGAGCGCGACCTTAATGATTGCAAGTTCATTCTCGTCAAAATATTATTTTCTATGTTGACAATAACACTACAACAACATTTAACACAAAGTCATCAATCATGCAATAACAACAAGTCAAGTAATAACTAAGATAACTTATGTAGGACATTTTGTTTATTTACTTACCATTTTATGTCACACTTAAAAGAACAAATTGTTCTATAATTTTCAAAATATCCAAACCAGATAAACTTGGACCACCAGAGGTTCGATTGGGTCCACTATACACAAATCCAATTGACCACTGCTTTTCTTTGTGAAGCAGTTGTTGGACCTCTTTAAGTTGCTTATCCAAATCTAGTATGCTATTCTTGTTAGCTGTAACTTTCTTTTCACAAATTTTATGTTGGTCAAGTAAGTTCTCCCACTCACTTGTACCATCACTACATTCTGAATGGACTGCGACAAATAGTAAGAAAACTAAGTTTGACTGGATTACAAAGAATATAATAACTTTTGCATTGAGTTGTGATGAATTTTTCAGGATATCCCAGTGTGCAACTCGAAAAGAAATGTGAGACATTCTTGAAGTCACACATGAGGGGAAAAAATGTTGTCAAGAGGGCAAGGAAACATGCTCTCATTTAAGAATATGAAATGTTCAGAATGCAGAAGGGAGAATCAATATCTGAAGTACAGAAAAGATTCTTTCACATTGTGAATCATCTTATGAGCCTTGGGAAGACCTTTGAGAAAGAGGAACTAAATATAAAGATTCTCAATTGTCTGGGCAGAACATGGCAACCAAAAGTTATTGCCATATCAGAATCAAAAGATCTAACCTCAATGTCAACAACCTCTTTGTTTGGAAAGTTGAGGGAACACGAATTAGAAATAAATTGATTGTTTGTCCAAGAGAATGAGGACAAGCATAGTAAAGGCATGGCTCTGAAAACAAATGGACATAGGTGTCAAGACTCAAGTGATAGTGAGGAAGATACACTCAGCTTGATGTCAAAGAATTTTAGCAAATTCTTGAGAAAGAACATCAACAAACACCAATCTTCCTAAAGGTACAATTCCAAGAAACTAAGTGATTTCAATACTAATAAGTATACATGCTTTGGATGTGGTGAGCAGGGACATATCAAAGCAAAATGTCCAAATAGTGAAGCTAAGGAGACAACAAACTTCAAGAAAGGAGAAAAAAGAGGCAAGACAAAGAAAGCCTATATAGCTTGGGAGGATAATGAAGTGTATTCCTCCAGCTCCTCCTCTGAAGATGTAGAGGCTAATTTGTGCCTAAACGCTTCTATCTCAAGTAGTGTAAGTTCAACTTCTTCATCTAAAGGTGATAGCTATTAACAACTTCTTGAGACTTTTAAAGAGACTCTGGAAGAAGCATATAAGCTAGCCCTCTTAAATAATAGATTGAAAGGTTTGAACAATTGGTTGGAAACAAGAGTTAAAAACTTAGAAAAAGAGCTCGATAATTCCATAAGCGATTTTGAAACACTTGATATCATTTACAAAAACTCTTCTTGTAAGTGTAACTCAAGCTTTTGTGAAAATTGCAAAATTCTTGAAAACAAAGTATTTTATCTTGTGAAAACTATGGATAAACTCACCAAAGGAAAATCGATTTTTGAGAGTGTGCTAGTATCTCAAAATTGTGTGTTTGGAAAATCAAGTCTTGGCTTTAATCCACAGAGTAAGAACAATGGTTTTTTAAAACCTTTTCAACCTTTGCAGAAAAATAATCGGTTAAAAAATCGAAACAACTGATTGTTTCGGGTTTAGGGTTAAAGAGAGGCCATTTTGTAAAATTTTGCAAAGCTAGGAAAATTCTTGTTCCCAGAGGTATATTCAAATGGATTCCTAAGAATCTTATTGGTTTTTATGATCCATCTAACATGAAAGGACCTAAATTCTTTAAGGGATCAAATCTTGTTATTTGATATGTTATTTTTCCAGGATTTTGCTTCCATATTGAAGGATATGTAGAATCTTGCCTACATGGATGCATATACTCAAGATATAGCTTTGCTTCTGGTGTTATAAACATTTTCAATTTTGTCCAGTGATCTTGAAGAATAATTTTTCATTTTCTACTTATTGTTCCTATACTTCAACAAATTGTATTAAATCTTCTTCGGTGATTTTGCAATTAGTTTCTGGCTTATCTGGTTATCTATCTTCTATATTCTCATACAAAAAATATGTGTTTTGATCTGTATCTTTGAATTTTGGTTTATGTTGAAGGATTTGATTTTATTAATCTCAAAATGTTGTCACAGAAAATCAATCGATTGTTTTCACGAAACAACCAATTGTTTCAGCCCTCACAACACTGTGGTTAATTTTGCTTTATTTCTCTGTGCCTTGATTCGTATCTCTGATCATTCTCAGAGCCGTTGGTGGTCAATGGTGCATTTATTATTGCTTTGAACATGTTCTCTCTGTGCACTTATTTTCTCTCTGCATTCACGTCAAAGACTATTGTCCTTCTTCACTTTTTGCTGGAAGTTCATTTCTTTTCCGTGGATTCTACACCACCCACTTTTAAAAAGGATGAAAATCAGGGTTGTAAGGATTTCTAGGTTTCTGAATTATTTTGAAGAGGAGTTGTCTGAATTTGTGAAGTCCTAAGTGAAATCAACAATGGTTCCCTAAGTAAGATTGGGTTTACCAAAGTTGATGGTAAATGGATTAGCAAAGGAGAAGACAAAGTTGGCTCATCAAGTGGAGCACAAGCTGAGGAAGAAAATGAAGTTGCTGCCATTGGAGATGAACCTGTTGTTGAAGCTTTTGAAGCTGGACCAAGTACTGCCACTGAAGATGAGAGGATTACATCCATGACTCCGTTTGAAAGGCTCATGATAAATAGAATGGATGACTTTGCTGATAAGCAAAAGAGCCTTTATAAGCTGTGTGACAGAAGGTCCAGAGTATGGATACAAGGTTTTAGACCTTGGATAAACAAATCAAGGTTGTGCATAACCAACTTTTTGAGTTGCAGTATGGCAAGGATTATTGAAGCACATTTACAGCTTTCATAACAATTTCTTCTTCTCCTTATGTTGTTTTTATCCCTTCTTACACTCTATTTGTGAAGACAAATAGGGGGAGAAGTGGCTTTGGGGTTGTAATCATCTAATTCCTGCACTTATTCTGTTTGATAACTGCTTAGATAGATGTTAAACTGCTGCACTCTGAATATTTTAACCGATTAATCCTGTTTTTTAACGGGTTGTTTTTCTGCTACTGCATCTATGTGTGTGTAATTGGTTTTCACACTGATTTGGTTGCTCTTCCTCTTTGGAAATCACCTAGTGGAAATTGGTTATGTGATGCTTGATATATCTAGAATAGATTACCTCTTGTACCTGCATCTTTTTGTGATTGCACGTTGTGCCAAATTCTAAACAGAACTTCTCAAAGCAACCCAGGGATTTATTTTAATCAAATAGGGGGAGAATGTGGAAAATGAAGCTTTGATGCCTCAAAATCCATGAAGACAGCTTGAAGACTTTGTTGTTGAGTTTAGGATTTAGTTCTAGGTAGTTTAGAATTTGCTAGATCCACTATTAATCAAATTCACAACTGAATCAATCTGGTTTTAAAAAGAAAAGTGTTTTTTCAAAGTTAAGTGAAAAACAAGCGGTTGAGTTCTCGTTTTAATCGGTTGTTTTTCCCCTAACCTGTGTGAAGGGTTTTTTAAACTGTTTTGAATTTGGTTGACTTAAATGTCAAACCAATTCAACTGGTTAAATCTACATTTCAACCGGTTGATTTTTGAATTTCTTAAAACTGCTTTTCATAAATCTGTTATATATGTTTTCAGTTGTTTTCAAATTGTTTTGGCTCATGTTTAACTGTTTAAAACGGCTAGTTTGAAGAGATATAAAGCTAGGATTACCCTCCTTATTTGAAAAAGGAGAGAAAAGTGATTGAGTATACATTTTGTGAAAGTTTGGATTCAAGAAAGCAAGATTGCATTGGGTTGTGCTTCAGTTAAAAAGTAGATCAGGAGCAACTATGATTTCCTATAGTCAAGTGTAATATGTTTCATATTCTCTTGTAATTTTTTTTCGGTTTGAATACTTGTAATATGTGTATCTGTAAAGTCAGAGGGTTGTTTTGACTGTGTGTGTAAGAAGTCATAGAGGGAGTGTGTTCTTGAGTGGTCAAGATCACCTCTTTGAGGTTGTGGTTTGTTGTAAATCTGTTGTTGATTACTTAGTGGAATACCCAGTGGTTTTTTGGGGACTAGATGTAGCTCTGGTAAGGAGTGAACCAATATAATTGTTTGTGTGATCTCTCTCTCACTCATTTAAAAACTGTTTGACTTGTGATTTTATCTATGCTGACATAAACAATTGATTAAATCATATTTTCAACCAATTGTTTTTCTGATAACAGTTTTTAATCAATTTGTTTTCTTAGCTGATATGATTCTTTGATCTGTAAATCATCATTAATCTTCATTCTTAGCCAGTATTTGCGAAAAACTTATCTTAAACAATTCTCCCCCTATTTGAAAAAGGAGAGAAAAATGATTGAGTATACATTTTGTGAAAGTTTGGATTCAAGAAAGCAAGATTGCATTGGGATGTGCTTCGGTTAAAAAGTGGATTAGGAGCAACTATGATTTCCTATAGTCAAGTGTAATATGTTTCATATTCTCTTGTAATTGCTTTTCGGTTTGAATACTTGTAATATGTGTATCTGTAAAGTCAGAAGGTTGTTATGACTGTGTGTAAGAAGTCATAGAGGGAATGTGTTCTTAAGTGGTCAAGATCACCTCTTTGAGGTTGTGGTTTGTTGTAAATCTGTTGTTGATTACCTAGTGGAATACCCAGTGGTTTTTGGGTACTAGATGTAGCTCTAGTAAGGAGTGAACCAGTATAATTGTTTGTGTGATATTCTCTCTCTCACTCATTTAAAAACTGTTTGACTTGTGATTTTATCTCTGCTGACATAAACAATTGATTAAATCATATTTTCAACCAATTGTTTTTCTGATAACAGTTTTTAATCAATTTGTTTTCTTAGCTGATATGATTCTTTGATCTGTAAATCATCATTAATCTTCATTCTTAGCCAGTATTTGCGAAAAAATACCTTAAATAATTCTCCCCCCTCCTCTTGTTAAGGTCATTAATTCTAACAACCTTGCTTCCTCTCCACCCAAGCACTACATAAGTTACTTAAAAGTCCACACCTCTATTTTATCTCCTCACGCAAAAACATAAACCATCCAAATGAGGTCGACTGTATACAAGACTTTTGTTCCAAACTTAAGTGTTTGTTCACATAACCCAAACACTTTGACTTGCAATTATGCCTAAGAACATGTATATCAAATACAAATACACTTTAATATATAAAATTATGAAGAAAACAAATATACCATCATGTCTCTTTAAAACAAAAATCATGATTTCAATCAAACCATAGGTTGAGGTTCAAGATCAGGATCAATCATAAGAAACGTCCTCATCTGAACGTTCGCTACTTGACATTATATCTTGAACGTCATACAAATTTCAGATTTTTCAAATCAATGGGCAATTCAATTGGATCACTGAACCAATGCATCAACAAATTATATGCATATTTCTTTTTTAAATAAAATTGCTTAGCATTTTTTGGGAAAATCTGCACCAAGACAAATCGTTTGGACTAATAGTTTTTGGAGTGCCCCAACGCTTCTACTGGACCAACAACACACAACCAATCTAGAAATGTTTAAGATACTAAAACACTATTTCAATTTTAATCCTCCCCCTTCCAATCAGCCAGCAAAAGCCATCAACGAAAATAAAATGTGCATAAATCTTGAACTAAAATAGGTCACAGTTCTAGCAATCACCAAACCAGAAATAAAAAAAAAAGAGTAACACATCCAAAACAACACTTCATGGACTACAATACTTTTATCAAACAGTATTCTGCAACAATTTTTCTTTTCACTGAATAATTTTATCAAACACGTTAACTACAATTTTCAACCAAACTCAAATGCTTCAACTCCACACAACACCACTTCCAAAATCAATCCCAAAATCACAAACCACAAAACACTCAACAATAAAATCCAAACAATTCAAATTTCAAAACTCAAAAACCACAACACAAAACAAACAAACGAAATAACATTACACTGAATGCTAAAATCGGGAAACCAAACCAAAAGCAAAATAATCAAACAAATAAGTCCCAAGCAAAGGAACAAAAAAACATACATCAATCCAAATTGCAATCCCAATCCAAAACCCTAAACCCCTCAAAATTGCAACGCACCTCTGTTATGTTTCCTTCTCCCTTCAAATCCCCTAATCGAAAATGTCCCAATTGAAAACCTAAAAACCCTCCAAATCCCTCTTTGCACAACGAAATCGGCGAACCTCTGCTTCTTTTGCTAAGCACACACAAAATTGCAACTCTTCATTCGCAATCCAGAACCCTCAAACGCAAACGTTCTTCCTTCGCAGTCCACAACCCTCAAACACAATGTTTTTCCTTCGCAATCCACAATCCTACCTTTCAAATGCACTGCTCTTACTTCTTCACAAACGTCAATCCAATGTTTCAAATGCTAAATTTAAAAAAATTTCCACGTCAGAAAGTAGGACCCACATACTATTGTTTAATATTTAACCGCCATATCTACCAATTGTATTTTGGTGCTAGGGAAATATGGTTGTCAAAATATGGGTGCCCATGTGTTACAAATTTTAAAATTTAATTTACGGAAAATGGTTGTTTGACACTCATGCTCCACCTTACATTCCACTAAATATTAATATTTTAATTTTTTTAATTTTAAAAATTATTTTAATATTTTGTATTTTTAACCTTAGACTTGAGGGCTTATGGGCACTTTATAACCTTGCTGTACAAAGTTGATGACCTGCATCGCTCACAGAGCACTATTTTACAGGCTCCTTCTTCCTTGTACATGACTATTCCAAAATAACCCTAGAAAAGAACACAGAAAAATAATAATGAAGCGTGCAATGTATATGGGTTGGTGTCTCTAGAACTAGATATATAGAGCCCTAAATTTCATGTGCTCTTCCTACTTTATTCTACACTGCATTCGGTTAACATGTGTCATGAACCTAGGTGCTGTTCAACGCCACCTGTTACTCAAAACACCAAACCATCATCTGTTTGCATGACAAGTGTAAAATTCTCTCTCTCATTTCTTCCCTTCCTGTATCCACACAAACATCTATTCTATTGGGGTGTATATATTTCATGTCTCAGTCCTAAAACCAAAACCAACACACAAACACCTACAATACAATAGTTGTCTTCAACTAAAATATAAAGTTGTAAACAGAAGCACCATGAGCCAGGAGCAGCCGGAGAGGCCTCAAGCGGAGAAGGATCCAATCAAATACGGCGACGTTTTCGTCGTCTCCGGCGCGTTGGCATCCCAACCCATCGCGCCAAAAGACGCAGCTCTCATGCAAGCTAAAGAAAACCAAACATTAGGCCAAGCTCAAAAGGGAGGCCCCGCCTCCATCATGCAATCAGCGGCCACCGTCAACGTCCGCGAGGGCGAGGTTGGTCGTGGCGAATTCTCCGACGTGGCAAGGGAGCAAGGCGTTAGCGTCTTCGAAGGCAAAGCAGATGGCCAACGCGTCATCACTGAGTCCGTGGGAAGACACGTGGTGGGGCAGTTCGTAGTGCCCGAGATACCGATGGAAACCCCCGGCACCGCGCTGGAGCGAGACGCCATAACCATCGGTGAGGCGCTGGAAGCGACTGGAGTGGCCGGAGCGTTCGACAAGCCGGTGGATGAAAGCGACGCCGCCGCAATACAAGCGGCGGAAATGAGAGCCACTGGGAAGAATGAGACAGAGAGTGGAGGGTTGGGCGCCCGGGCCCAGTCAGCAGCAACGCATAACACGCGCACTGTGCCTCAGTCTAACAAGACAACCTTGTCTGATGTCTTAACAGTAATTAACCTTTCTTATCTCTTCTTTCTCACCAACAATGAGAAATTAAATTAACCCTATATTATTATGATTATAGGATGCGAGGGTGAAACTGCAAGCCGATAAAGTGGTGACGCGAGAAGATGCAGAGGGAGTGATTGGAGCTGAGCTGAGGAACAAGTTGGACATGAAAACTACCCCTGGTGGGGTGGCTGCGTCCATGGCTGCAGCAGCCACACTTAATCAAAACAGTCAAGTTTCTTAACTAGTATCTCTTTTTACCTTGTATGAGTAGGGTACATTTTTATGTAACATTAGCTGAATTTATTTTGTGTGAAACCTGCAGGAAATAAGGGATGATACATGAAGATCTTACATATATCATAGAGTTTAAGTTTCAAATAAATCAAGTCACTCTGAGTTTGACTTGTAACAGTACTAGTTTTAGTGGCAGCTTTTTGTGTGTTTAATTTTCTCTTTCGTACTTTTGTGTACTTGGACTCTCCTACTTTAATACTAGTTTTTTCTTAAAAGAAAAAGGGATTGGCCCATTGTGCATGGAGAGGGAGGGGAATTTTGGGGTGAATAGGCCCATAGTTAAGTTCAATGATAAAGACCAAAGCCCTATATGGTCGGTGCCGGAATAGAACGAAGAAGCACTTAGATTGATATTATATTTATTTAAACGGATTAATTGCTGATAAAAAAAATGAAAATGAAAAGGTATACATAAAAGAATGATATCAAACTAAATAACAATAAAAATATTGAGAATGTAACATTATGCTAAAATATTCTTTAATAAGTAACATTTCGATTTTCTTCTTATACAAAACTTTAAAATCAAGCTAAAAGGCACAAACTTAATTCATTTTCAAAATTCAAACTTAAAAGAAAGAAAGAATGAACGTAGGTTTTGCGAGTGAGAAAATAATTTAGTATTGATTTGAATTTACGAATTTGTATGGATTCAGAATGGTATAGAGTTCCTGAGGGATAAAAAATAGCATGTGCATTCGAATACCGAAGTTAGAAAAAAAGCATATATTTCTGGTAAAGCCTTTAATGCATGGCAGGCAGAGACAGATGATGAGTCGAAGACATCATGGCATGCTCTTCGTATCCCACAACTCCATAACATATATGTCACACTGACATAGCCACGTTGAGTATGGTCGAAGTGGGACAGCATCAACATAAACATTAAAATCCAAGATAATATGAATTTAGCTAATCAAATAACTAGAGTGTGAATCCATGCAAGGACACTCTGTGAGTCTTCATATGTTGAATCTTGAGTATCTTGATAAATTAGTTTTAAAAATGGGAGTGTTAACTAATGTAAAGGCAGTGATGGTAGCTAGCACGGAGGAAGTACATATGCATGCTCGAAGTTGGTTGTTGATGCTGCAAATCATGATTGTGCACAACTAATGATTCTTCTCCACCAGTCTTACACTGTTAAGGGTGTCGGTTTCGTACCAATATTATATATATATATATATATGCAGGCACAGTAGAGCACTATTGGTGCATGACTGAGTTGGTCAGTGTGCCTGTGGACAAATGCAATTAAGTTGGCATGCATTTTATATACGTTTCACAGCTCACTCTCCTTAGTATGTCTATGGGATTCACTAAAACTACCGAAGACTCTTGTCACTCCAACTCCTGAACTCAATGATTTGACTTCAAAAACAAATTAGTATAATTTCATCTATTGTTTATTAGAGGAATGTATATATATTAACAACCTCTTCCACTGTACAACCTTAATTGGTTATATAAAAAAATGTATTTTGTATTGAAATTTTAGATAAAGAATAAGGTGAGAAAAAATTGAAATTTTAGCAAGGTTGTCAAGGTTTTCAATAATGTATCATTTTTCTGTTTACTATACTCAATATATATGCCACACACTTATAGTTTTCATTATTTTTTATTTATGATATTTTAAGTTATAAAGAATATAATATAATTTGATATACTGTTTGAGAAGTCATCATTAACTATTAACTAATATATTGATAATTATCTATTAAATAATATATTAAATGATTAACATTTCAAAGTTTTAAAATTATATTTTTATTGAAGATTATGAAATTCAACCTAGAATAATATTTCAAAGTTTTAGAATTATAATTTTATTAAAGATTATGAAATTCAATCTAAAAAGTTGGAGATAGTCTTTTAATGCATCTTAAATATGTGAGAGGTGTCATTATAGAGAAAAATTGTGAGAAGTAAACAAGAGAATTAATATCCACCACACAAAGTGAGAAATTAGAACTTTAATAAGAAATTAGAAAGACATTGTATTTCATTCTTGTTTGGTAAGATTAACTTAATCGCACTAAATGAGAAATAAATATTGTAATTTTTTCTTTAACTGCGAAAATATTTTTAATATTAGATTTCATGAGTTTTTACTTCTAAAATTAAGAAGATTTTTTCATATGTTAAAAAATTTTAGTTGACACTATACTATACTTTTATTTTATTTTTTAACTTAATACTTCGACAAGTATTCATTTTATATCTAAACAATGAGAGATAATTAGTTAAGATATTTTCATATACTTACATATTGAATAATATTGAGTATATATAGTACGAAAATTGTTGGACAAATAAAAGATTAGTTTGAGAAAAAAAAATATTAACAAATCGACAAGATCATTTAATATTTAGACATGAAAATATCTTCATATCAATTATAAAAATTGAGAAAAGCTATCCCATAGGTTATGATTCGAGAAAATATTTCTTTGCTCAGGACACTAAATGGAATGAAATATCTCGATAGCAAAATTGATTTCGGCCACACAGGAGAAATAGTTTTAATGAAGTATTCTTAGAGAAATTATTTTTACAGAAAGAAATCGAAAAACTTATAAAGAGGACATTTAAGGAACAATTACAACATATTATAATTCTATAAATAGTACTTTATAAGCATGTTAGAAGATAAGAATACATTTGTAATGCAAATATTCTTTATAACATGCCCCGAAACTTAATGGCAGCAAAGAAGATTATTTGTTTTATTGTGTGTATCTTCAAATTTTCTTTTTATTTGACAATTGCCCTCAAGTTCTCTTCTTCTTCTTCTTCTTGAATTATTGTACTTTTATTTCAGTATTTTACTACTAGTGTAGTTGAATATAGCAAAAAGATTTTGTGTTTTCATAATTAATCATATTAAAAGGTGATAATATATGAATTGCACTTTTGTTTATTTAGTTTAAAAGATCAATTATTACTTATACGAGATCATTATTAAATACATTAATTTAGAGATTTAAACTGTTTTAGATATCATGTGTTAAGGGGGGCAATAATGCAAGATAATTAAATGAAATATGAGGCCAAGATTATTTAGAGTAATACCTGGGAAATGGGAAATAGCATGAGAAACTCAAAATTTGAATATTTGCAGAAAACAAAATATTGGGATTCAAGTTTATGCCCGTTTATGTACCTACCATTAAAGTTGTTGGTAAGGTGTCTGTGAGAAGCAAATATGCCAAGGTGAAGAGCGGTTTGTTGGTCTCTGATGGGTTGTTTGAATTGTTGAGTGATGAGACTAATGTGTTCCAAAGGAAGAAGACGTTGGTGTTAGGAGTTTGGTTCTTGGCTTTTTCTTTTCCTCGTTATTAAGCAGGACGCACGTTTTCATTCACTTTCTGCTACTTCCAGTTGAGTGAACACAGTGTCACGTACCTGAATGATTGGAATTATTAAAGCGCACACAAACCTGCCTTATACCATAACCATTCTTATACCAACGTCACAAATTAAATCCTTTTAATGCTTCTTTTGTTTTCCACTCTCTGGGTCAATCTTCTGCACATCACTTCAATCAGTTAATGATAAAGGGTAACCCTGTTTAAATATAACTATTATGCAAAGCAAGAGTCTGAAAAAAAGGATGAGAGTGGGACCGAATTTGAGGAGAAGGTTTTTATTGTGGTATCTTGTATGAATAATGAATTGATAGGCGCCTGATACATCACTTTCCTGTATGGTGATTTTAAGTAGATCTGTGCATGAAATGGACCAACCATGAGTAAAATTGTCTTGTACTATTTGGAATCCTTCTATTTTTAATGATTTTATCTTCGCATTGGTATTCACTACTTCGTTTGTGTCTCGTAAACAATTAAATAATACCACTGAAAGGCTTGTTATTGGTTTTGTGCCTTGCTTTTGTTTGATACCACTTTAGTCTTTATCGTTTCCCATGTGCACCTTGCTTTCATCTCAAACTAAGCTATGCACTGAAAAACCGCATCATTTGGGCGTTTCGCTATACTAGTCTTTTAATTTACACGCTCCTGTCACCTCATATATTCATAAAAATTATAAAACTTCAACTCACTTTCATTTTTTTCGTGTTTCACCCTATATTTTCCCTTCGATCTATACCTCACAACCACTCCTACCTATATAATAATATATATATGTTGTTCTTCATGTACCAAAACCTTCTTCCCATCTGCATTTCTTCCTTCACTTCTTCTAATAAACCTTTCTTTTTTTTTCTGTTTTCAAACAAATTAATATGCCAAACACAAGAAATCTTAGGCACCTCAACCTCAACATGTGCTGCTCAAACACACCCACTCCTGAATCAGAATCTCCTCCATTGAGCCCTGTTACTACTTCCTCACATCACAACATTCACTGTTCATCTCCTTCTTCCATGATGATAAAGAACTTCAACTCTATATATGACCCTACCTTAACCTCCAACCACTCTTTCAGCTCCACTTTCTTCTCCACCACCACCTTCTTCGAACCAGAACCTGAACCTCAACCCGCTGACTTCGCCACTGCTTTCGCCTCTCAGAGGTTCTTCTTCTCCTCTCCCGGCCACTCCAACTCCCTCGTTGAATACACCAACAAAACTACTCAGCACCACTCGGCGTCCTTGAGAGAAGATGGTGATGTTGAGAAGATGAAGACGAGTAAGAAGGTGTTGTTCAAGGGGAGCGTGGCGGTGGCCACGTACTCGCCGGACCCTTACGTGGATTTCCGGCGGTCGATGCAGGAGATGGTGGAGGCGCGTCCGGAGCTGATGGACGTGAAGTCGAACTGGAATGTGTTGCACGAGCTTCTTCTCTGCTATCTTGCTCTCAACCCAAAGAGCACCCATAAGTTCATTCTTGGTGCTTTTGCTGATCTCCTCGTTAGCCTCATGTCTTTCTAGTGCTGGATCTTCAATTTTTCGATGTAAATTCAAATAATGAAACATGTATTGCTCTTTCCAGATACTCATTGTTTCATTAATTTATCTCCTTCTTCATTGCTCTCACTCGTTTTTGTTTTTCCCTTTATTTTGGTTTCTGTTCATTATGTTGCTAATAGCTACAGTAATAGAATCAACGTAAATAATATAAAGATCTTCTTTCTCACTTACAGCCAGATGGTAGTACGTGCAAGAAATTATGATCAATCTTTACTTAAAATGTGATCATATTTTTCAATTTTAAAAATATAATTATGTGTATGATACTGTGAGTGACAACTTCGGTTTCTTTCCTTTGAGTGTTGGGAACCTCTTCTCAAACTTGGTCCCCTCAGGAATGTCGTTGTCTTTGTTCATCTTCCATTATCCTCCTTATAATCTTTATCCATCAACCTTTCTGTTTTCTTTTACATTTTTTGTATAATACAATATAGTGTAGCAGTACTTGTTTTGTTTTGGAAAGAGAAATTTTGAAGGTTTTGAGAATAACTGTAAACATCCATCTCATTTTGGGTAAATTTGGATGTAGGAAAAATATAGAGAGAAATAAAAGAAAGATATAGAGTGAAAATGGGGTGTATGCTAATTTATAGCCTTATTGTTGGGAACTTTAAGTCGTATTTCTGAGCTTGGTGCCCTGTGACCATCTTATTAAAGTTGCTCTTTGGAAAGTTGCTAATAATTTTCGGGATGTCTAGTCAATATGGAAAGTCTTTGATGCCTCTATAATTTATACTAGGAGTACGCGCCAAGCAACTCTAGAGAAACATGAAATTCCTTGATTTTTGTGATCTTGTAACATGTGGTAGTGTTAGTGTTTCATGTTGTAGTTCGAAAATTAAACTGAATTAATGCTGCATGACCAGTTGAAGAAGTTGCTGCAGACAACATTAGTCAAGAACATTGGCATAAATAGCTAGAAAATGGAATGCACAAGCTGGCTAGGCAATTACATCAATGAAGGGAATGAGTGTGTTTCATGTGTTCGTACTGCCTTTGTATTTTAGTCCAAAGGAAAGAACAAGCACTATTCTCAACCCTGCAATAGCAGAGGAGCAACCATGATGGTGTTTTATTGATTCATTGAAACTTTCAGTGAATGCTTCATTAACCTTTAATTTATGTCAGCTAAGATTAACCAAGATGCAGAACAGTGGTAAAGAAATGGAATCAAACTCAGATGGATCATGAAAGATTCTAACATTTTGTTCATGCCCATAATGTTATTTATCTCTTTACTCCTTTGTGACACACAATTGAACTCCTCACAGACTTTGTAATAACGAAATTTACTTGTCAAAGTTGGCTGCTATATACCATGTGCACACGTTCGTGTAACATTGATTAGTTAATTATAATAAGCCAATACTAATTGTATATATAGTATTGGCTTATTATAATATGCATACACTGATTACTTTTGTTGACTTGTTGCAGTGAAAATTGTGAGAAATCCGTCTCTATAAACAATTGCAACTGGTTGCTTAATTGTTGTTTGATTGCACAGAATCGATGCATCAAGACAAAGAGTGACTCAGAAAGGGCCAAATGCAAATCAGTAAAATATGAATTGGGAAACAGACAGAATCAAGGAATCCAATTTCTGGCCACTTTTCATTTTTCTGGCCTCTTCTGTTTTTCTGATCAGATGACTGGGATAAGCCACGCTGAAGATTCACTCACTGAATATTTTTTTTGGTATTATCCTTCTCTTTTCATATATTAAGATATAGTTCATGATCTGAACTGAGTGCTCAGAAATCACTATCTTCTTCAGCCAGTGCCGTAGAAAAGGAAAATAAAAGTAATAATTATTTTTTGGTTTTGGTTTGAAGTTTTCGTATTTAAATGTATCCCTACATATTTTATTAATTGGATTCAACTCAGATCGACTGTGAAAGCAACCTCTTACAAATTAATTTACTGATAAAACAGCATTTTAATTATTTTTTTTAAGTAACAAATCACATTAAGATGTAAAAAATTATAATTACTCGTTTTCTTAAGAAAGAACGAAAAACACAATCAGACGTGAAACCAGATTAACTACAAATTATTATTTATCAAATCTCCCTTACGATTGTCTCTATATCCTAATAAAAATAAGTATTAATGTTTTATGACATTAGATAATTGTTTATAATTGAATTATAACAGTGTAGCGGTATTGTGGATTGCTTTGTTATGCAAATAAGATTATTAATATTTATAATAATTATTGAAAAATTATATATATATACACAATTAATATATTAATGTATTAATTATTTTATTTTATTTTAAACTTAAAATATATATATATATATTATTAAAATAAGTTATGTCAAAGTATTATTTTTGTTTTTTTTTTCTATCTTTCAAATAATGCAATAAAGTTGTATCACAACAAGATCGATCCAGAACCGATTTACTTCGTTCGACACAAAAGATAAGTCCAAGGCAGGTTTAAATGTAATATTTTAATATATACTTTTATTTCCGTGGAATTTTTATTTTGAATTATATCGAGTAGTTTCTTATATATTGTTTCCCTGGGTTCTTAAAATGATTTAAGAAAATTATAACTGAACTATTTGAAATAACTTATTAAGATAACAAACAAATATTTAAATAAATATAAAGAGAAGACATAAATGATGAAAATGTAACAAATAATAATTTAATAAGAAAAAGATAATATAATAAGAAAATATCAAACATTTGAATAAAAACATATTAATATTGCTCTTCTTCATATCCTTATTGTTTTATTTTTGCATGATTTTTATATGTAGTGTGTTTGTTATCCCAAATTACAAATAAAATTCATTTTAACTTCTCATATCTTCTTAGATATTCTTTTCTATTAAAATTGATACTATCTCTTCTGCAATATATAACATTAATCTAAAAATAATTCAATCAGTTTCTAACTATGAGGTTTGGACACTTTTTCTTAAATATGTATTCGGACACATGTATTCGTGTTGATACTGGTAGGATACTTATTGGTAAAGTGTTTAATTCAAAAAAAATATTTATTGGATTTTTGAAAATTCTAGCAAGTTTTTAACACAATATTAAAATGTATAAATACATTAACTTTCTAAAAACTCAAATTTATTATATAAATTTTTATTATGATTATAAAAATAAAAACGAATTCTTTTGAACCAGTCATGAAAAATATTTTTCTGCTTCCAAAAGAATCGGAAACATATTTTTGCACATAAATATTTATTTTCAATTTATATAATTCAAAATTATATAATATATAAATTTGTGTTCCCGTATCCTAATTTTAGAGATTATACATGTTGTTTCAGTATCCATATATGTGCTACATAGGTTTCTAAACATATAAAGCAAGACTTAGTTCTCATTCAATATATTCATTAAAGAAAATTTCTTATATTTATTTACCCACTAAATATTATCTGGATTATCTTTAATCTGATTTACTTGATAAAAAAATCACCATCTACAATACATATTTTTCATGATGTTAATTTATCCATATATTTTAAACAATTAATATATTAAGCTATCAGTTATATTTTAATTCAAATAATACGTTAGAAGATAAAAAAAAAATTATTATATTTTAAACTTAAATTTATAATTTTAAGTTTGTTCTTAATATTTTAAATGAAGTTTGTCATTTAATTATATAATAATTTAAATTATTTAACTGTTAATGTAACAATTTTATATATCTAGAAGTTATAAAATTAAAATATAATAATTAAATCTTTATATGTAGAGGATGACGTGTCCTCGTCGAAATTGGAGCAGGTTTAGGTAGGTACAAGGTTGGTAAATAAAATCTTTTTTTTCTTGAGAATTGTTTCATTGTACTTATAGTAAATTGTTTTTTCCGCTTTTATTGTGAATTATGATTTCTAGGGTTAACGTCATATTTTATTACTAAATTTTTATATTTTTGTGAAATTTATTAATGAATTTTAAATTTGGTAAATTTTATTATTTAAATTTTAAAATATACATATTTTATCTCTATTATTTTTATGTTAAATTATGAACCGTGTGATGACATTACATTGGCTTTCAATCATACGAAATATTTATTATATTTTTAAATTATATATTTTATCACTAAATTTTTACATTTTTTTAAATTTTATTCCTAAATTTTCTATTTTACAAATTTTACCAATTTTTTATTTTATAAATTTTTAATTAAATTTTCAATTTTGTAAATTTTATCATAAATTTTAATAGATATTTTATTGATATCAATTTACTAATCTATAATTATTTAACCAATAAATAAGATAAAAAAGTAAAAAGTTCAGTAATTTGATTATTAAATTAAACACAAATATTTCATGTTGTATTAATTAAAAATAATTATCCAAATTTTCTACTCTTAAATATTAAACTATTTATTTATAAACTATTATAGGAAACGAGTTTACAATCTTGAAAACTTAATTTATTTAACTACATTCATGTTTAAAATTCCACCTGGTTTATATTTTTAATACTTTATCTAAATTTACGTTCGAATAATGGTAAATTAACTAATATAAAGTTATATAACATGGTAAACTGAGAAAAATATATAAAGAAATTCAAAAAATGTGCGGGAAAAATAGATACAATACAAATAATCAATAATAGTTTATATCATTGTAAATAGCAAAATAAACGATTTTAAAGTAAAAGATATTTTGAAAAAATTAAATTAAATTATTCTCATCTAACACATTTTAGTTAAAAAGATTGAATATATTTTTAATCCTCAATTTGACACAATTGTTATTTTTTAATTCTCCAAAAAATAAACGAGTAGATATTATTTATCCAAAAAATTTGCATCCTCGTCTATAAAATAAAACTTATAATCTCTTAGCACAAACACAGTATAACTAAGGAATAAAACAATTTTTTATTTATTATGTTGTATTTAAAATTATCATTGTAGAAATTAAATTGTTTATCGTCTTATGGTTACGACTTCAATTTGGATCTAAGTCTAAAATATAGAAGTTGTATCAAGATTTCATAACTTTTTGTGTAGATTTGTATATCAAAAAGTTGTTGATACTCAACACAACTTTAATTAGATGTAATGTGAGCAAAGTCAAAAACATTCAAGACGACTTCATAATTCCAATAATTAAAACTCATAACAATATTAATAGAAATTCTAATAATTTTCTATGTTTGAAGAGATAATTATGGAGAGAAATTATATTAATGATCTACATCTAAATATGTAATTTATTATTTGGTTACAATCAATTAATTTAGTAATAAAAAATAAATAGATAGTATTTTAAAAATTAAATTGCAGCGAAATTATCATGATTAATTAAATACTAATATAGTGAAATTATCATGACTAATTAGGTATTGATATGTAAGAATTTAAAGTTGAAAATGTTTACACATTTTTATGCATATTGACATCTTTAAATATAGAAAAAAGCATAGCCAAAAAATATAATAAATCCACCCATCAATCTGAAAATAAATAAGAAATAAAACTACTTATAAATTTCAATCACCCATAATTCCTTTTATTAAAACTCATAACAATAGGAAGTAAAACTCATAAAATAGGAATTCTAATCATCCTCTAATAAATTGTAATAAACACTATTTAGATATTGTTTCAATTGTTAGTGACTAAAAGTTTTTTTATGTAGAAAAATGTTTGTCAATTAATTTTCTACAATCATGATTTTCTTTCAACATTTTTTACCTTATTGACCTCTTTAATTTACGTCATGAGAAATTTGTGAAACACACTCAAATTTTTACAAAAACAGGTCTGATATAGAAATTCAAACTACTATTTACATAGGCATACAACCAAAACATAAAAATAACATAGGTATACAAAAAAAAAAATTGAAATAAATATTTTTTGAGAAATTTATTGTATGGTCATGTCTTTACCTTTTCAAGTAAATAATTGTATGAATTATAGAGATTACATACTATAATTTTACCCACAAAATTCTTTTCTTTGCATGTCAATATCTAAAATTGACAATAAGATCCAATAGCACTTGACAAACATTGTTTCTCAAGGTTATCTAATTTACACACAAAGCTCTAAAGTCATATCTATAGAAAACTCTTTCAACCTGCAATGCACATTCAACCGTATCATTTCTAAAAACAACAATTATTTTTTTTAATCTCTTCGAAGAGTAAATGACTACAAAAGGGAATCAATCAACACAAAAATTATAGTCACATCTATCTATAAGGAATCAAATTTTGCATGAGATAAAAACTAAGCTGCGAAGTACTAAAATTTATTTTCTGAGAAAAGGACTCCTAATTTGAAGAAATTAAAATCAATTACAACTGAAATTATTTACTTAAATATACCTCGCAAGTACTAAAAATTGGTGTTCTGAACCAACTCCAAAATCTCCTCTTCCCTTTTATTTTATGGTTAATGTTGAATGCATCATGTAAGCAATTAATTAAAGATTGAAAGTAATTAAGAATAAACCAATTAATTATATATTGTAAACAAAAAACCATTTGGCATACCATAAGCATATAACATTCTTAACAGATTCTCTTGGAAAACCATTGCATCAAAACTTTCATAGACTTCGTCATGCATACATCTATATATACTGATGGCGAACAAAGATCTCCATGCTGAGATAGTTGACAAACCACAAACCGAATGACCCTTGCTATGAGACTTCAATTCTTTTTTTTGTTTTAAGGATTTTCAACATTTTACAGTTCTCCATAAGAAACTATCAACAGAAAAGATAAAAAGCAGCAGAAAACTTAAAAACTGACATGAAAGTTGGATCAAATGGTCACATTAGATGAAGAAAAAAGGAACATGAGAAATTCAAAAATAAACCGTGGATGAGTAAATAAACAATGGACAGAAAAGATAAATGAAGGCACACCAGAAAGCTAAAAACAAACCATAAAAGAGATTAAGAAAATCGGCACAAAAGATTAAAGCAAGAATTTGTGAACAGAAAATCCTAAAATACTGCATCAGTAAAAAAAAAAAACGAAATTAACAAAAAACCAAAAATATCAAAAACACTACAGAAAAAAAAATCATAAAACGTCACAAAAAGAGAACCAAAAATATGTAAAAAAAAAACCCTAAAACATCACATAAAGATAGCCAAAAATAAATAAAAAATAAAAAACACTGGAGATGAAAAAGTTGTATCAGATGAAGAAATAAAAATTACTGAAAGTCAAAAAATAGAAATAAGATGAAAACATCCTTACAATCCTAGAACACGAACTCAACAATAATAAGGAAAAATACACTAAAAAACAAAATGATAAAAATGAGATGAAGAAATGGTATAAAAGATTACCTCGTCATGAAGAATGAAAAGAAGAAAATCGAACAAAAATGAAAAAAAAAATGATTTTATACAACACCATATATATAGTGAAAAACAATCGTCATTGTAATTTCAAATTTCAAAAGCACGTGTCAATTCTACAAATGTATAATAGTATTTTTGGACAAAAATATTTTTCAATACGACATCTTTGCAGTTGCCGGAATGATGAAAAGGAGTAAAGGAAGATGAGAGAAGGGGGGCAGAAGATTGAAATGGAAGGTCTTTCAGGGTTTAAGAGAAAAGAGAGAGATCGAATTTCACAGAGAGAAGGGTAAAGCAAAATGAAAGTGAAAAATATGAGTTTTAAAAAACGTTAAGTGACAAGTTTTGGTTTGTCGAGATGTGGTGTGGTGGAGGTTTTACTACTTTTGGTATTAAATATTTTGAATTTTTTTGTACGAAATTCTCTGATAGATAGTGGTCATCACCATAACACACGTATTTCCAATTTTTGTACCAACAAATTTTGTCCACTTACATCACTTTTCCATACCAGTCAAAAATTTAGATTTAACAATTGATTAGTTAGCTATTCGCAAAAAATAATCTATAACAAAAATATTTATTGAAATGGATATAAATAATTCTTTCAATATTTGTATGGTATAATGAAATAAGTCTGACGTTATAATTGGTCACATCCAACTGACACCGATTCAAAAGAAAAGTAGAATGGGTTAGGATTTTTAAAATTCAAGAGTTGAAATTTGTGAAATTGAAACCTAAGGGATAAAATTGTATTCAAAGGTAAAATATATAGTAATATAATGCAGATTTATCACACCGCCGTTACGCTGTTAATAATTTAGTAGTTGATAAAAGGGAAAAAAATAATTCTAAATTTCGAATGATAAATATCACAGTTTAAAATTCGGGATAAAAAAACATAAAATATAAATAAATAAAAAGAAAAAATATACAATTAACCCTAATTTATAAAAACGTTACAAATATGTTTTAAGGTTCAAAAGTTTTCCAGAAACATTGTCATAATATGGCTGACACTTCTTAACCTTTACAGTCAACTTGTATTCTCACTTCTTCCGGTGAGAATGTCGTGAGGAGATAAACATAATTAGAAGAAACATAATAAATGATAGCTTGATAAAAATGTTTTTTTTTTCAAAAAATTGATAATGAAGAAGGGAATCTAACATTCCTAATATAAGACTTTTGAGAAACAGGAATTACTAGGAAGTTAAGATCACCCTATTCTAACGGCCAGGATATTTCAAAATACACGTACAATCTCGTCCATCCTTAAGTACAAAGACCAAGGGCTAAACTCCCCTTCCAGATTGCATTGCTAGATTCCCTTTGTTAGTGAATACCTCCAAATATAACCTACTTATAACTACAAATGGTGCACAAATCAACTGGCTTGGTTTGACAAAAATATCCCCCCGCTACCACGAGAAGCACTGCCTGTAGATGCACAACCAGAAGCCGTGTTAGGGCTCCACGGGGAGGGACCACTGTTCCGTTCAGTTTCATCCACCTGCAAATCAGGCTCAGATACCTCTGAAGACCCTTTCACCCAAGGCTTGTTATTGGTCATGTCCTGTGATGTACGGTGCAATAACACGTTAGTGGCGGAAGCACCTTCACCAGAGGCACAATCACCATTAGCTCTAGAATCAGAACCACAAACACTAATAAATTCACTATGTTTTTCTTCTGTTCCCATGAAGTTCGGTGGACCACAGTCCGTGTCGCTTCTCAGTTCACAACTGTCGGAAATTATACATGAATCCTGGTGAATAGAGTCAGCACAAACTTTTGAATCTCTTGTAATACTTTCTGCACCACAGGGTTCCGAGTCTTCGACACTTATGTTATTTGATATAACTTCATTTGATACTTCGACACGATTTGGAAAGTTTTCAGTAACCTCCAACGAAACACTAACACACTGTCCTTCTGTAGCCTCAGTGTTAATACGAGATGTGAGACACAGTCTTTCCTCATAAGGAACCGCGCAATTGTTCAACTGGCTATCTCCAGCTAGGCAACAAGTATCAGTCACATATTCACAGGCATTTTTAATACTGTTGTCCATGACCGGATTCTCATCACCTGTCTGACGAACAACTTGACATGTGTCACCTTTTGAAGATTGTCTATAATCATTAATGTTGCTAGCAATGTCAGGTACATTATTCAGTGAACCCTCAGGAAGATGACAATCAGATTCAGTCGATATGGTTTCATCCTCTATCTGGCATGTATTAGGGCGGGGAGGAATCTCTATATGATTGATCAAATCAGATCCAGATGAGCCCGCTCCATTGCAATTATTTACTATTTGATTGGTTTGAAGATTGAAAGCTACAATAAATCGTATTGGGTAAAAATCAAGTTCAAATTTTTGAAGACAGATAGCAAGTGCATTTGTCTCCAAGCATACAAAACTATAATAAAAGGAAAAAGTGTAGAGGCAAATGTACCGTCTGAAGGAATCGGTTTATGACCAGCCAACTCATGTTCTGATATCTTCTTCTGTAACATATCTACATGAGGAAATACCAATAGATTCATATTATGTATTGTTTGCTTGATTGTTGATTCAAGTGGCTCAAACCCAAAAATGGAAGTCCAAGTTTCTCTGAGTTCTGAGATAGCTGGTATCACCAATAACTCAACATTTAAAGAGCCGAGTCCCTGGAAGTAGGAGAAATAGAACTTTGGATCTCAGCAAAATGGAAGATAAAAAAAATATGAAATCGAGAGAAAAATTGAGAACAAAATGGTGTCAATCCACAAAAAGCATCTATCAAAGTGCAACGTGATTCTTTCCTATGATAAAACTAACCATATACTCTGGGCCCCAATTAAAAAAAAAGCTCTACTGTCTTTGTCAAATAGTTAATATAATATGGGGATAAAAGTATATTTTACTGACTAGTTAGCAGTATTTACTTTTAAGATTCAGTGCCATCCAAGACACTGTTCATTGTTGTGCATGCATATAATAAAATTAAGATGAAAATGTAAGCACAGTAAAATCTACTTTCATTTTCTCTACTTTTCATCACAAATCCAATGTTCCCTTGTTGGTCTAAGACTTTCAAATCCAAAAAAAGAGGTCTTAAGCAAACCCTGTCCAGTATTCAATATTCATCTATAGCAAATAGGCTAAGACGGTATTATCCCACCCTTCAGAAAATATGGCACACAGATCATACATCATTTACTTGTCTTTTACAGAAGATGTGACAGAGTAACGTTAGGGAAAAAATAACAAATTATAGGCTAACAGAACACAGATTTCTAAAAAAGAAAAACAACAAAGTTTTGGCAGCAAAAACTAATGAGACAAAAAATTTACCAATTCAATGGCATTTAGAAGCCTGCGGCACATTCCTTGTCGCCTGTACATATAGCGGGTTCCAATAAATGGCATCTCTGCTAGTTGGTTCCCATGGATCCTATTTGATTAATTAAGATGAAATGTCATCAGAATTTTTCACCAGGTTGGAAGGGAGAGTAGAAAAGCTATGCAAAAGAAATTTTCTAGGTATTTGGCAGAAAATAAAGGACAGTAAACCATCATATCTTATCACAGAAGAAAAAGACAGCCCCACGGAATACATCAATTATCAAACAAGTTAACTATCCTACAAACGGAATGTTAATGCCCATGAAAAATGAAGGTTCTGGAAAAGTAGACCCAAATAGTTAACTGATGGCTGTGTCACATGGATGGATATGGGCGTGCAGTATGGCAAACTTTCTAAAATCTAGGACAAGGCCACAGCAATTTGTTATATACAACAGTATGATGTAACAACAATAAAGTAATTAAAAAACATAAGTATTTTAATAAACTTCTAGCTTAAAGTTTATAGAAGGTTCAAGTTGTGAAGGGAAGAAACATGTTACATAACAATTTATTTCATTTATTAACAAACTAAATAACTTTGTAACAGAAGTTAATGTTTCATATCAACTAACTCAACTTATGGGATACATGGGTGCTTCTATTAAGCAGTAGCATATTATACTCGTATCATGGGTATGTTAGGAGTGTCCATGATCATAAAAAATGTAAACATCGATTACATATCTTGGTGAGATGCCTATATCGCAATTTTTTGAACAAAAAGAATATGTCCCAAATTTGTGAAGTGCCAAAAAACATTGAACTCAACCGTTTGCAGTCAAATACCAACACAAAGTATTTAATCCTTGTTTTGCCACAGAATTTCATAAGCAAATATCAAATTAAGTAGACATTTACCTGATAGATGCAGCAGAAATTATCTCATCCCCTCTCTCTAGAATTGCAGTAACAAATCCACTATAACTCAGACGACTGAAATTTGACCTGACAGATAAAATTGCTTTGTTATTACTAGCATGCATAGTCCTAGAATTATACCAATCCATTCTAATACAATATTAATGTTCTAGATTCATGAAACTAGGTCACCGTTGTTTATTTACTTAAATATAAATGTAGCAACTGTGAAGGAAATTTAAAAAGAAAAAATACATTTTCTGAAAGTTTACTAATAGGATTTGACTGCATCAGAAAGTTTCATATATTATGAAACTGACATGTATAATATTAAAAATGAGCATTGAATTGATCATGGATTTCATAGAAATAATCTTGACATGGATTCAATTGCTTAACATGAATCTAGAAATTATTAATGCAATTTATTTAGTTATATGCGGTCTACCAATTGCAATCATTGATCAACTCCACAATTTTACAGACCAAGTGTAAACCTAGCTTAGTATCACTATTGCACATTACAAATTATCGATTAAAAGGTTGTAGGGATATCAAAATGCCCACAAATGGACTAAACCTTTGGGGTTATAACTTATAAACCCACTCTTTCAAGAGGAACCCCACGTGTAGGTCGCTAAAGCACTCTAGAGATGATAAAACATCAAATATAAATCTGTTATCTGCCAGTTCTACAATTTTCCATTCCAATGACCAAGAAAGGGAATACTATCTAACTGATCATGAATTTCCACAAAGGGGACTCATTACATCCCAATTACATAATTTTCCATTTCAATGACTAGGAATCATACATGTATATTTCATAAATATCAAATATTAAAAATCCAAGGTTATAATCTTTGTTGAATTTCTAAATATGAATGCAACCACTACAAGACAGCCATCGGCTTATGAGAATTGGCTGCACACATAGGAAATAGGCTCATGAGGCACATTTGTTGCAGCAGATTGAATGCAATCAGTAACATCCAAAAAGAAATATTTTGGAAGAGGACATAGGGATAAAAGCACATTAATTAAATGATAAGTCTTTTGAAACATTATATACATGTCATAATTTACTTCCACATCCATACATTCGTCTAGCAAAAAAGCTCTAACATTAATATCCTCTTTTATTTCAATTATTATTCTGCACTTCCCTCCATCACACTGATTTAGTTTCAAAAGAATATTACCAAACTTCCGTTCACAAATCATGTGATAGTTTTTTAATTACCATACCTTTTTATTGAAAAACTCAGACCACATATAACACAATATGTTAATCAATTACACAAACATAAAAGAAGGTGTAGGCATAACCAACCAGGCGTTGCAAAGAAGAAAAGTGGTTAAAAGAATGTGAATAAGAGGGGCAAGATGACCTTACCCACGGTTATAGAGAATACTGTGGATCAGATTGACCCCACTTCTATGATCAATATATGGCATGAAGCACTCATCCATTATCGATAATGCAACAGCAAGCTTAGAATTACATTCAACCATCTGAGGTTTTATCTCAGAAGCATCAATCCCAACATCTGACCGCCGAATAAAAGTCCATGAATATCCATCTTCAATTTCATGTTTAACCCCTAGGAGCATTTCAAGTCTCTCAGATAACTAGACGACAAAATGAAAAAATAAAATTAGTTTGATAACAAATACAAGAAAATGTTTCCAGATTAAGCAACAAATACAATGAACCAGGAAGCAACAAATCATTAAAACAGTGACCAATATTGCAACTCAAAAAGCTTGCCACGAATCAATTTCCTAAACCAATTAATCAAGCAACTACCAATTACAAGCAGCAATCAATATTAAAGAACATGAAAAACAGATCATACCTCTTGACATCTGTTTCCACAAAAGAACACATCACTGGAATCAATAGTGTTGCAATCATTTGCCTCAATGCAGGATCTGTGACCTACAAAAGTTAAGAAAAATTATATTCATTTCAATCGAGGAAAAGCAACTGCTACTCACTTGAGAAAAATGAGCATCTACTAAACAAAAGATATGTATTTATAGGACATACATTTTTGCTCACATAGTCGGCACGTGAGTAATTTTGACACAGTAAGATCATTATCACCATCCTTTTGGTCTGAACATCCATTAACTGACCCACAAAATTTGCAACAGCAATAAATGCAGTGCCAATCACCAGATGGAAACTTCTGCAAGCAGAAAACAAAAAATATCATTTACTTTCCACTACACTATTTTCTATAATGACATGGATACATCAGAAAACTAAAGATATAGAAATAACAATAAGAATTTCCCATTATTTCTCACAATGTTACAGGCATAACCATCTCAATTTTTTCTAATAATAAATATATATCATCAGTAGACGATAATTGAGTTTTCTAGGTAGTGAACCATCTAAGCCACAAATAACCAATATAAGTGACTGGGAACCACGTATTATGCCTTGTACATCTGTCAAAACATGCTGATCCTGGCCATCTTTCGTATTTAAAAACAAAACATACAACAATTAAGAAGCAAAAGGATAGAAAACACACTAGTGCTCAGAAATGCAATAAAACTTACACCAAATTAGCATAAATTCAAGTCATTTATCTGTCATGACTCAAGAGACTCTAAATAAAATGCGACAACTGGATAATGCTTAACACACTGAGTTATCTATCCTAATAAGAAATAAACAATGAAACATATCTACTCAGATCAATTATATAGAAATCACTTTAAAATGACATTGACCGCACATCAAGATACATACTTCTATATCCAAGCAGTCTTGATGGAATGTTGATGGGCAACCATCACAACATATCAGGTCTCCACCATCTCCACAGACCCCACAAGTATCATCATTCGGATCTTCACCCGCAACATCAACAAAATGAAAACCATGACGTTCAGATTCATCTTGCTTATTCCACGAATCTAGCAAACACTTTAAAAGAGACTTTCCTTCCTCCACATATATATTTTGAAGTGGATCAGCGAATTTTCTTCCTGCGTGAACTTCAAATTCTGAAATTGTAATGATTTTATCACAGCAGCCACAATGAATGCCATCTCCTGTGATCTTACCATCCAGTACTTCACTTTTATCTTCAGGTGCCTTATAATGAACCTTCCCATTTAGAAGGACTGTGCCCAAATCAATCATCCAAGCAAGCAAAGTTCTTTTTCCACTGTACAGTACATATCCCTCAGTTTCTGAATCTATCTCCTCAGCATTACGAACCAATGGACCACTTCGCAGCTTATTTTGTGTTTTGTGTCGCTTATGATCCCTCACACGAACTGGCATCCTGTTAGGTGATATAGCATCTGTGTCTCCAAGTGACCGCTTCCTTTTCATTTTCCTCTTCACTGACTTTTCTTTGTTTTTGTTACCACTGACTCCATCAACTTTATTTCCACCCTTTCCCCCTTTCTCTACAGATTTATCTTTCTTTGTTCTTTGCTTGTTAATTACCTTTGTGAGTATTTTGAAATCCTGTGCTGGTATTGGTGTAAATTTGAAGCCTGGCCCATATGCCTTACCTTCACCATTACCAGCTTCATAATACTCTTTAAGCCTTTTGTAGGCCAAGGTGATTGACCAGTGTGTGTGTCCGTCCAGACTAACATACACTGCATCATGGTACTCTCTACCATTCCTAGGTCTATAGTCAACTGTCCAGCCTGCAGCTGAGAGAATTTCCTTTATTTGCTCCCTCACTAACTGCTTTACTCTATTTTTTCCACTTTTTTCATTCTCAGTATTTGATCTTAATGGTGAGGCCACCAAATTGTTGTCAGTTTCCGAAGCCTTACTAAATTTAGACTTCTTGCCAGAAGTGACTTCCTTCTTTTCTAGCTCATCCCCAGCAGATTTCCTTGAATTTGTATCTTCCATTGCATTCACATTAGCATCATGTCTCATAGTTAAACCCTTTTTATCTTTTCGAAGGGCAGTCTTTTCTTTTCTATTATGCACATCCACATGGTTTTGTTTTCCGGCCAGAGGGGGTCTTCCACGCTTACGTGGCAACTGATCAACTAATTGATGATCCACTAATTGATCTTCCACTTTCAAATTTATTTTGGGAGGCCTCCCACGCTTCCGTTTCAAATTCGTCGTGCCATTCTCTTCCTTCTTCACCATAGCCTTTTCATTCTCAGAACTGTCAGCCAAAAATTCATCAGCTTCTTCACATTCCGCCTTAACTTTCCCCCTCTCAAACCCACTGCATTCTCTATCACTCTCAGAAACAACATCTTCATTCTCTCCATAGTACACTCTTTTATCCTTCCCCCCATTAGACCTTGAGCGCAACACGCGACCCCCAACCCGTACTTCATTATTCGAACCTTGCTCCTTCTTTGTCTTCCTATCTACCTCAGCTACTACAGTACCACCCACACCACTAAAACAACCCCTACCACTCCCATTCTCTTCCAAGTCAACCTCTCCACTCGCACTCACATTCAAATCAAAGCCACATTCTTCTTTAACATCACGTGCAGCTTCACCCTTCTTCTCAATCGTTGAGTTCTGCACCTCCAAACCCTCGCCATCCAAGTCAACAGCCTCGCTCTTCACAACGACCTTTTTCTTGTGAACAACTCCTTCGCCTCCAGAAACCGTCCCCAATCGCGCCCGCGATCTCAGCCCCTCTCTCATTTCTCACGGAACCCTAATTCTACAAACACCATATAGTATAGTTATTAGGGTAAGCCAAAAGAAAACCCAAACGCATAAAATACTGATTCCATTCTAACCAGAAAAACTACAGGTACAGTTGCGTAGATGAAGCAAAACGCGTGTAAGGTACGTTTCCCAATCGGCCTCTGAAACTGGCCACAAAAAGAAGAGCGTTAAAGAGAAATCGAATAGAGAGATGAGATGAAGATGAAACGCTTGCAAAGGTTTGGAAGCTTACCAATGTGCGAAAATTTGCAAGAAATTCTACGAGACCTGAACCTCCACGCAATGAATCATTCGGTTCCGTGGCAGTCGAAAGGGTATGGCGTACCAAAATTGCTTTGGAATTCAAGGTTTTAGAGCGAGAAAGAGACGAATAGAGAGAGACACCAAGAGGGGTTTAGGAGAGTGAGAGAGAAGACGCACAATTGACAATATAAAAATAAATATATACGGTGAGAGAGCGCGTGTTCAGACTTTCCACTCTCTTTCTTTCTTTTTTCTTTCTTTTTTCTTTTGAAAACTTGTTAATCAGATATATGGTGCCAAAAAAACACTCATTCAATTTGATTTTCATAATATTTTTAAGATCTTTTGGCATTTTCTATTAAAAACGAGGCATTTAATTTTATTTAAAATAACTTGAAAAATTTAGAAAATGTTGAGTTTAACTGATATTTGAAAAGATATTAGGGTAGAAGTAGAAGATGTTATCTTTCCATATTTTAGTGGGAAATAAATATTTGGTTTGAAATTTGGTTGTTTTGTACGGTGGTGGTGGTGGCGGTGACTTCTTAACTATTGGCGGCACTGGTGGTGGTTCCCATCTGCGTTCTCCAAACCTAAAACCCTCCCTATTTTTTCAGTCCTATTTTGTCAAGTCCAATAATCCTTTAGCTTCTCTTTCCGATTCTGCCATAATTAAACTCGTCATTTCTTTTCATCTTCCTCAATTAATATTATATTTTTTTATTACGAAAATAAATATTAATCAATCAGCAAAATGGAAATGGGTGATAAATGATATTTTCACCACAACATATTATTTGAAAAAAAAAAAGAGGTGATGAATGCTTAACATTAAATCGGTTATTGTAGATATAATCTAATTTCTAAATTTGTATCACTGTTAATCTAAACAAACCTTTAATTATTATTTTTATTGACTTATTTTTATCTTCGAAGTGTGAAATAATTAAAAAGTGATAATTCAGTTATTATATGTGTAACCTTTAATTTATTTAATGATATATTTAATCTTTGTTATATGGGTATTGGGCTCTGGCTTGTTGAACTGAAATAAAAATAAAACAAAACAAATAGGAAGTGGGTGGTAAACTTAGTAAACTCACCAGAAAGTAAGTAAATCAAACTTGGTTCATTCTCCTTCAGTCTTCCTTCTTCGAAACTTTCTTCCTTCTCTTTAAATCCAAAACCCCAAAACTACATGGCAAATTTTCCTGCACCATATCAGTTCTAACATATATATTCGAAATGACAAAAATACTCTTTAAAAATAACAAAAATAACCTTAAATAAAAAGAGAAGTGGATAAATATTACTTCCAAAACTCTTTTGAAATATCAACCTTGAGTTTTGTCTCATTTAATTTTATTTTATTTTCATTGTCATATTTTCCTTTAAGATGACACATGCATGTAATTATGATGGTAGGGAATTCTGAGCTTAAAGTTGGTTTTTGGTACGTTTAATGAATATGTGGTAGCAGTATTGTATTTTGTCATCTTCTCCAAATTCTAGTTTCCTTATAGTTCAAACAAAACTAAGATAAAGAAAGCTAGTTTTCTACTAAGATTCAATTTAGGTTATAAATGATAGCTTAATTTTGTTAATTTGACAACCTTGCATTACATGGAAAATTTTACAACTTAATTGATTATTTTAATATTGAGAAAAAAATATTATTAAAATGCATGAATATTCAACTTCAATTGTGATTCAATTTCTTATATAACACTATTTATATTTTTATTTTTCTCGTTGTTTTTATTTCTCTATTTATCACCTTTTTGTTTTTATTTTTTTATCTAGCACCATTTCAAGAGTAAAATAAAATAAAATTGAATGCATTAAAAAAATAAATCTTTTTAATGTTTAATATAGTTATTAATGAATAAAGAAAATTTTTTTACAAAATAAAAATATAAAAAAAATAAATTAAAAATGTTTAGTTTAAATTTATTTTTTTAAGAATGAAAATAAAAAATTAAACCCTACAACAACATAAAAGTTGAATTTGTAAACATAAATTAGTATTTATTTTTATTATTATTGATGATGTAATCATGTTAATTTTAAGAAAAAATTACAGGACATAGTTATAAAAAAACCAAAGTCAATTAGTATTAATTAGTAGTGGACACACAGATAATATTGAAGTGTCCACCCTAAATGCAAAATCCTAAAAAAAATACAAATGCTACACTTAATACTTAACAGAAACAAAAATAAATAAAGAATGACAGAAAAAATAATAATAATAACTAAAAAATATATAGAAGATAAAGGCAAAACAAAATAAGATAAAGATAAAATATAAAAAAAATAAAAACAAATCTAAACAAGATAAATATAAAACGATTCTAAATAAGTATGTCACACCCAACATCTTTGATTTCTCCATCTTTCCTTTTGTATTACACACCCAACATTTTGTTTGTTATCAACAAATGACTTCATTATATGTCATTGTTCACTATGATGGTTCAATGAAATAATGTTTCATTGAAGGATGTACATTAAGTTCTATGACACCAAAAGTTGTTGTTATCAAAAGGGGAATGACCTAGAAAGAATGAAAGAAGGCATCAAATGATTGTAGAAAGCATTCATGAAATCATCCAAGCTGACCCTTCCACACCAGTGTTAACCATAATAGCGCACATGAAGTCATCCTTAGAGTATACTGTCACATATAAAAAGGCATGGCTAGGAAAACAACTGGCCATAGAAAATGTATATGACAACTGGGAAGAGTCATACAAAAAATGGTCAGCACTCCTAAATGTAATGCAACTTTACGTTCCTAGGTTTATTCAGAAAATAAAGACCCAACCTATTTATGAAGGAAACCAATCGGACGCGGACCACATCATCTTCAACATGGTATTTTGGACATTCAAATCATGCATTGATGGTTTCAAATTTTGCAAGTCGGTGGTCCAAGTTGATGGAACTTTCTTGTATGGGGTCGCAGTTGCGCAAGATGACCGGAAAAAATTATCCATGAGTTTCTTTGGAAAATTTAAAACATTATATAATTTTTGGTATAATTAGGCTGAGATGCTTAAGTTTCATATATGGATTGATAACTTAGTCAGAAAATTGGATTATTGATATTTGTAATTTTCTCTTAAGTGCATTGCTCTAACTTAAGTGATAATGTACTAAAGATAAATTAATTAATTTTAGTAGATATTTTTCAAGTGAACTATCGTCGTTTTAGTGAGGATCAACCTAAGATAATAAGTTCAAATCTTAGAAGTTTTCGTTAAAGTTTTTAAAAAATTGACTTAAGTGAAATCTCCTCGTTTCAACGATACCAATTAAAGAGAAATTGAAGTTTTATTTAACCAATGTCATTTAAGTGAATATACATTGTAAAAATGATATTCCCTTGTGTTTTAAGAAAAATGCTTCTATTTGTTTAAGATAGTTTTAAATGTCTTAAATGTTATACTTGTAGTATAATGTTTTTTTTTCACATAAAATGGTTATGTTTGTTAGTGTATCTTTATAGAATGTGATTTACATGTGTTTGGAATGTGATTTTGATGAAATCATTTATGTAATTTTGTGAATGGTGATTATTGGAGAGGTAACTCAACTTCACATGGCAATTGAGTTATGGAATGTATGAATAGTATATTTAGGCTTTATTGATAACATAAATCATGATGATCAACGTATAAAGTTGTGAAAAGTTTATGATTGTTCCTACATCTATTTAGGAATTAAAATTCACTGAAATTTCATGGGTGAACAAAAAGTTATCATCTATGTGTGAATTATCTCATGGGATTGAAATTGTGGGACAATTCAATGACCATGTATACAATGAAAGATATGATAAATATTAATCTTAGATGTTCGAACTCAATAAAATATTTCATAATCATATAGTCTTATAAATTGTTTATGTGATTTTTTATGTTTTTGGTAAGCAATGAATATGTATGCGTACTTTTATTAAATAAATTGTGAGTTTTCTTATATCAATTTGATGTTAACTTACATTACTTATTTCTTATACATGTCAATTGATCTTGTTTATTTATATGATTACAATGATCATATATGTGTAAGAGAGTTTAAGAACCAAATGTAAAGGTGAGTGCCCTTAAAGATATTTGTAAATTTTATTATCAAACTTTTGTCAACACGTTTACTTTTACATTAGTTGACCTTATGTTTTGTAGTTGAGATATGTTTTATAAATTCACATGAACAATTAAATTTTATTTTTCTATTTATCTTTAATGTCACTTGTAAATTTTTTTTCTCAACCATTATCTTATTTTAAATTATTAAATTTATAATCTTAAATTTGATACTAATTATTAAATTGAGTAATTACCACAATATAAAAAAATTATAACTATAATTAAAACACAAATCTTTACATTTAAGAATATAGTATCGCATGTCCTAGTGTTTAACTTGACCTACTTTAACTTTTTTTTCATAAAATAATTATTATCACCTGCAAGATAGAAGAGTTTTAATATAAATTTGAAAAGGAAGACCCTTTCCTAAATGAAATTCTATCTTCAACAACTTATTGTAGTTATAGGACTTCACCTTCTCTTTTTAGTTGTTTGCACCACCATAAGCATGTAACATCACCTCCTTAGGCTTTAACTGTTTGCATCTTTCTATTCTCAACATATGAAAATGCATCAAAGTTCAATAACTTAATAATTCAGCATGTCTTGTCTCTCATGGCAAGTGACATGATCAACCATTAAAAAAATTTCTATACATACGTGTTACCATTTTGAATTTATAAATATTAAAATATGAATATAGTATTTCAGTAATTCAATAAAAAATTAGAAATATATTGATTTTTTTTTTCAAAATTTAACTATTAAACCATTGTTATTTATAATTTTTATATACTCTTTATAATTAAGTATAATTTAATATTTAAAAATAAGAATCGTGAAAACATGACGGTTTATAAAACATTTACTTTTAACAATACTGCTGTGATATGAAATAAACATTCTGACTATTTATAAGATAATACATCTAAAACAAAATATAAAATTATGAAATCATTATTTGTTATGAAATATTTACTATATAATTACTAAATATTTACTATATAATTTAGTTAATTAAGCTTATCAAATTTAAAATTTATAAATTTATCCAACCCAAATTTAATTTTAATCAGCTGTAGTAAAAAAACTTCATTAATAACTACCCTTTTAACCCAACTAAATTCATAAAAATTGGATTGGGTTTTCAACCCGGTTCACAATTGTTTTCCATTCGCGATGGGTAGGCCATCCTCCACCATCGAAATCCCTCACGAACGCCACCGACACAACACTCGCCGCACACCGGACTTCGATACATCCGACGACTATCGCCGCCGTCGCAGCCCCAGCTATGACTCTTACGACCGCCCTACGGATCGCCGCCGCCGTTCGGAATCGCCTCAGCACAGAAACCCTAGATACGCCAATGGAACTCCCAACGACAACGCTCTGCCGAAGAAATTCGGTCGCCGAAACGGCGCGTATCTGGACCGCGACCGCGGGGATTGGCAGCGTCCCGATTCCGACTCCGACGAGGAGTTGAAGGGTTTGAACTACGAGGAATACCGAAGGCTCAAGCGCCAGAAGATGAGGAAGTTGCTGAAATACTGCATCTGGAACGTCACGCCCAGTCCTCCGCGGCGCGACGACGATGATCTAGAGGATTATAGCAAACCTGATGAAATCTCTGACCGAGACGACGTCGGTGGGAAGATTGACAAGGAGGTCAAACCAAGAGGAAAATCGAAATCGGAATCTGATTCTGAATCTGAAAAATCTATCAGCAGTGAATCAGACGATTCGCGTTCTAAGAAGAAGAGAAGGAAGAGTTCTGCTGGTTCTTCGAGGAGATCGTATAGTGATAGTGGGTCAGAATCTGAATCAGAGTCAGAATCAGAAGAAGAGGATCGTAGACGAAGGAAGAGTAGGAGGAATAGAAGAAAAAAAAGTAACAAGAGCAGCAGGAAGAGAAGATATAGCGATTCAGATGAGAGTGACGTGAGCGAGAGTGGTGATTCTGAAAGCAGTGGGAGAAAGAGGATGAAACGTTCTTCTTCAAGGTCTAGTTCGAAGCGTAGCAGAAAAGGAAAAAAGAAAACTTCTGAGACGGAAAGCGAGCCTGCTTATTCGGAGGAGGAGAATGGTTATGGTTCCGGTGATGCTGGTAAAGCTGCGATAGATGAGGTGTTGAACGCGGAGATTAATGCGGAGGCTGTGAAGTTAAAGGAATTGTTCGAGTCTCAGAAAAAACCCGCTTTGGACAACGAACCGGCTGTTGGGCCAATGCCGTTGCCGAGAGCTGAGGGGCATATCAGCTATGGTGGAGCGCTTAGGCCGGGTGAAGGTGATGCCATTGCACAGTATGTTCAACAAGGTAAGCGTATTCCGCGAAGAGGAGAAGTGGGTCTTTCTGCGGAGGAGATTCAGAAGTTTGAGAGTCTTGGTTATGTGATGAGTGGTAGTAGGCATCAGAGGATGAATGCCATTCGTATCAGGAAAGAAAACCAGGTTTATAGTGCTGAGGATAAACGTGCTTTGGCTATGTTTAACTATGAAGAGAAGGCCAAGAGGGAGCATAAGGTTATGGCTGATCTGCAGCGCCTTGTGCAACGCCACATTGGCCAGGATGTTGGTCCAACTCATGATCCTTTTGCTGCAAAAGCCTCCGATGGTGCTGATGCATGATCCCTAGTACTGATGTATGTTTACATTCTGTTATTTACTCTCTTTTTTCCTTTTTATGCTACTGGCTATGATTTTACATTTCTATGGGATTTATAGACTTGGAGAATAGATATAGATGGCATATTAAGACTGAGAAAGTAGAGGAAATTTACTGTCTTCTTTCTGTGTTATGTTTTGTTCTGTTCTTGTAGCTTGGGTAGAAAGTACATGATATACAGAAAGAAGTTTCATGATATTTTTTTTCTGTATGACTTGATGAACCATTGTTATAAGAATGACATGGCTGTTGTGGTCCCTTAAAATTTTCAGATAGACTTGGCTGCCGTTGTATCGAGCAACACCATTTTCTTTTCAAATTCAATACCCGATCCAACCCTCAATGTGTTTCACTTAACTATTTTGTGATCCCTAATTCATTGGGATTTTGACATATGATCTAATGAAAGTGAATTTTCTTGACCACTTGTTTGATTTTAGGAACCTTTTTCTGTGTAATATAGTTTTGAGAACTATATTACAATAGATTTGAGAACCTTACGTAAAGAAATGTGTGCAGGAGGAGCATGATATTATACCTTTTCTTTTGTTTTTAATATATTTTTGTGTGATGAAATGTTGTCTAGCAAAAATATGAAAAATGCTGCAAAATTAATGGGTGTGATGTGAAGGATGGTTTCTCTCAAATCCATCCTTGCCAGTTCAATAAAGTACTTTATTTTTTGTTCATGCACTTCATTCAAATCCCGTGGTTCAATAGCAAATTTTCACTTTTGGTTTAATAAGGAAAAGAGAAATCAAAGTAGCTTAAATGAATTGGAGGATCATTCTGACTATATAGGTCTGGCTAATGCTTAAGAAGACCAAGTGGCAGAAGTCTTAGGCTGTTACGATAGTAGAAGTTAATTTTTTTTATGCGCAATTTGTATGGATGAAGGAAGTAGATGAGCTGAGGAATCTTATGAGGGTTAATGGGGTGCTGGAGTAAGGACAACGATTTAAGTACACTTTTATATTCTCCAATGCCACAACCTCACTCTATAGAATATTATACCTTTTGGCCCATCATATTAAATTATTAGTTGTTTATGAGATGCTGCCAGAGTAGTATGATGGCACACTGTCAAAATGCACATTCTATTTTAATTATAAAAGTATTCATGCAGAGAAACAAGCACGCATTTTTTAAGTAAATTCTTCAAATGGTCTATAATTGATAGAAAGAAAGCAGTGTCTTGTTTAGAAAGTAGAAAAGTCCGTGCTGCATTAGCTGTACTCGCCTCGTCTGAAATTATTGTTTTGAGCACTTAAGGCTGTAGCTTCTGTTTCTCTTGTCGTTTTGACTGCTGGGGCTTTGCATGCTGGTGCTGTGAAGGTTTATGAGATTGTACTTGAAATAGCTTGCTAGCTGCTGCATGTAGTGGATGGAGTAGGTAATAGTCTCTTGAAGTGGAAGAATTACTTTCCTGGGTCTAATTTAATTGCTTCTCATACAAAACCAATTTACTTTGAATTGGACAATGGGTCACTCTTGCATTCCTATGAGTGCATACCATGCTCCTATATTAGTTTTTCCTAAAATCTGTGTAATGTGAAGCTGGACTGATTTGATTGTAGGTGGAGATTTTATATTAACTAAAAATATGATCCAATTTTAAGATATAAGTTGGTGCAAAAGTTGGTTGTGTGATGTTGAGTTAGATTTAATGGTTACTTTCTAAGTAAAAATCAACACTCTTGTTATTAAAAATCAGCTACGGCAGTGCCATGGTGGAAACCTGTGGTAGAGTTGTAGCTTGCCCGTCACAACATGATGGTGGTGATGAGGTTTTCCATTGCAATTGCTTTTGGCACAGATCAGAATGGCATTGCATAATGGACATGGCAGAAATCATATCTGAAAATTCCTAGGAAGAAGTTTCCGTCGGTGCAACCTGACCTTTAGAACCCCAATTTAAAAGAAAAGCAGTTTTAGGTCCTTTAGAACACCCAAGCCAATAAATTTAATAATTAAGTTTTATGTATCTCATAATTTTAATAATTTTCAAGAATATCTGTTAAAAATTATCATTCTATTTACTGCTTCTAATTTTTATTTTTTTTCGATTAAACACCCTTCCGTTTGATTTTTGCTCGTAACAAATCATTACTTTTGGGTTTGAATTTTGTTGGCAACAAATCATTACTTTTGGCTTCTCGTTTCCAACCTATAAATCAATTCACTCATTTACTCTCCAATCTTTTTCGCTCACAAGTCAATTTGTTTTTTCTCTCTATAAGAATTAGTCAATTAACTCCTTCACTCTCTAATATTTTTTAACTCGCAAGTCAATTTGTTCTTTCTCTCTAGAAGAATTAGTTCACCGATTGGAGAGAAAAGACGAGAGTTGATCGGTGCGATTTGGAGACAGGACGACGACAGCAAAATCAAATGGTAGGTACTTGAATAAAAATAAAGAACATTTGTTAATAGACTCCATTGAAAATGCTCAGATCTATTATGTATTAAATTTAAAAAACAAAAATGGTTTTGGTCAGACCTAATTTTTAAAAGAAGCTATTCAGGGTCCTTTATAATCAGACCCAAGCCCAATAAACTAAAAAAACGAAAACGATGACGAAGACCATGTCCAAAATTAAAAATTTAACTAGCCTTAAACGAACTAGTCGCCGCCGCTCCCAAGCCATTCCAGTGCTACCGTTGAGATGTGGTGCTGCCACTGCAAAAAACTGGTTAAACTTTAGCAGAATTCTAATAGATATATGGAAGCAAAAAACTGTTTTGGTTTAAAACTCGCTTTATTTTTTTAAAATAACTGGGTTTTGAACTTAAACTAGCTTTGGAAGTAGTTTCAGAATATAAAAACTGTTTCTTTGGAAAAAATTATGGATGTGGATTGGATTTTTAAATTCCAATCCTTACCTTGTTCAGGGTACTACCTACATTGCTTCTTTGAAACTAACTTCTTCAATTTGTTAGTTTAATATCTGCCTTGTTGTTTCGTTGGTTATTGGTTAAGGACCATTTTGAGGGGATTATGTAATTTCGAGTTTTGCTTGCAGTGGGTCTGTCTTTATGTTCTGGTGAATGGTTTCATTATGATTTGCTTATTGGGTCACACTTGAACAGTCTTGAGTATTTTATGTGGTGTTGTTGATGTTGCATCCAAGCTTGGCGTGTAATTTCTCTGATATGTCTATTAGACACATGGAGGATCACATACAGCGAAAAACAATCAATAGTTCGGAGTGAATGTTGTCTTTTCTGTCATCACGTCTCTGACTTACTCATTGTAACTCAAGTGTCTGAATGTCTTGTCTTTCGTCTGCTTCAAGAGTAAGGAAAAAATCTAGACTCCTACGATTTCCTTAGAAACAGCAACATTTATTTTCTAAATTATTTTCCAATCGAAACCTACATGTAAGCATTACAATTCCTTGTTTGGTAATCCTCAGTAAGATATCCATGTGAAGTTATTAAAACTATAGCTCAGCAATAGCCCTGGTGTTGTCTAGTCGTACAAGGATTAGTACATTGCCACTTCCTGTTTGTTATTGGATCTTACAAGGCGTATAAATATACGAAATTAAATATAAAAAGCTCTACACTTCAGCCACTATATAGATCGTAGAAGCACTTTCACAGGCAGCATATAAAAAGTATAATACATGAGCTGAGTGAGAAAAAATAAAAAATACGTTAACAACAATAACGATAACGGAAATACTGCTCCCACCGTATTACTACAAGGTTCCTGAGTACAGTTGTTTGTGTGCTTTTATGCTTTGTTTGGATTGAGTAGTGGAAAATTAAGAGTATTCTAATTATCTTTCTAAGAAACAACACATAATTAATTATGTATTCAACCTAATTGATTATCAACTATTTTGAATAACATAATCAATTAAGTGTTATGTTCTTTTTCAGTGGTAATCGATTAAGCATGGTAGAAAACTCACACAATGGTTAACTTGAGATAGAAGATGCAATGACAAACTCATTGCACTCTACTAACTCACGAAGTTTTCCAAGGCCACTCAAGCAAGACAGAAGTCTGTTTGAATAAAATGTTTGTTTCAAATGTATTGTGTGTTTTCCAGAATCATGCTTTTATATAACTTGTGAATGAACACATAATTTATGACCTAACAACAACGAGACAGTGCATTCATTTGTATTCATCATGTTCATGGTGATCAAAGAGATTATCTGTGTAAAGTCAGGAATATCTGAAATGGAATAACTGTGTTGTTGTCATGCATAGCAGTGGTGCAATGTAAAATCAATTCACTTTCAAAAAGTAAAGAAAAAGGAGGGTACAATGGTAGTATTTCACATACTATGACATGACTTTCTCTTCACTTATCTATCTTTTTTCTTCAATATTTAAAAGATTACTCATTCTTCTCTCCTCCCACTCCCTCACCCTTATCTTTGTCCTAATCCAAATGGGACGACACCCTCTGTGTCTCCCCAATCCAAAGAGAATGTTAATCTATTGTTGGACCTCATAAAACTTGCATTCAAGTTTAATCCTGAATATTACTACAATTTACACAATTGGTTTTATTTTATTTTATATAATTTTAAAAATATTTATTTTATTATTTTAATAATTGTTAAATATTTTAAATTGCAATATAAGATTATTTATAATTATTAAAACTTTTTTAAGAAAAAGTATTAAAATTCTCCATCAACAATTATTATTTCGGTTTATGTGTTTCTATCACATCGTATTACTCATCATACCTATATTGTTTCTCTGTAGATGTGATTTATATGTTAGGTGTTCACCTATTGTTTTTCAATTAATTTATATAAAAAGGACTCTTGGGGTTTACTCTCCGTAGTGTTTTCTTCTCCAGAAAGAATCATCTCGTTGAATTTGAGTTAGGAAGATGAGAATATTTCAACAGTCAATGAATTGGATGATCGAATATGTTTAATTAGACAATTATGATCAGATGTCCAAACAGTTCCAATGTAATTAAAATTGAAACTAAGATTAGGAATTAGTCTCTAGATGAACAACCACCACAAAATGCTTCCATTTCAAAAATAAAAACTCCATTCTTTGATAGCTCCTCAAATCCAGCTAGAGAGAGTCAGAGTTGGTGTTTCTTTCTCTGGTTTGTTGGTTTCTACTTCTTAAGGGTTTAAGTCATTATAAATCATATAAAGTATAAATTAAAATTGTCAATTTTTAACATTATTAGTTGAATGGAAAAATGTGACATGGTAGATTTAAAAAACTAAAAAAAATAGGATTGAAATTTGTATTAATAATAAAACGAGGGGCAGTGTGGTGAGAGAAGCAGTTATTCGGTTTGTTGTTTGATCCCGTGAGACTTTTCTTTTTCCAACCTTTGATGTAAAAAATAGTGATTGGGGCCATTGAGGTTTGACTTGAGACATATCATGATGAGGTAGCCAATGATGGTTACTTAGCCAAAAAGATTGATAAAGTTTGCTGGGAATCATAACACCATTTGATTTTGAAATGTCCACAGCATGGCAATAGTAGAAAAGATATTGGGTTGCAATTGCAAGAGATTGAGAATTGGTGTAGCAGAAAGAGGTAGATGAGAGTTTTATGCAGAAAGATGTGATGAACATATTTGATGTGTGGTGGTGGATGGGAAAAAGAAAAAGCCACATGGCATGTTGATGATCCAATTGAACTTAATTGTTGACAACTGCCTTGGATGACTTGGTACTTTCATCACATGGGTAGGCTAGGCTGGCAATACTTGTTGACAAAGCCTTATCAAACTCCATAAAGTCCAACATAACCCATACACTCTTTATTGCTCTTCTTAGAACTCATTGCTTACAAATATGCTCTCTTAGTGCTCTCATTACAAACACTAAATCTCATCAACCATCCCTTTCTTTATGCTTTCTAGTTTAAACCTTTTTTCCTCTCCAAATAAACAAACCATTTACACCACAAGCACACTAGGATATTAACCTCCATTTCCAACCAATGTTTTCTAGTTTATAACCTTTCAAAAACAATTCATGTTGGATCTATATTTCAATAAAAAATTATTGAAAAATATATATTAAAAGACATCAGTTTACAATTATATATTTTGAAAAAAAGTTATATTTGAAAATTATGATCTTATACATCTCACTTACATGTTTAGATTTATGTATTTGCATTGATTTGAAGAGATAACAATGTTAAAATTTGATAATTAATGTTAAATAAAATTTAGGAATTAATTTAATTTTTTTATTAATAATAAAAATTATTTTAATTTTTTTTTTAATTTATAAAATAATATCTAATTTAGTAAATATAATAACTAATTTTTTTTATTTCTAAAATTTACTTGTTATTTAATAATTTTTTTTTGTAGTTGTAGTGTACTATTGAATTTTTTTCTTAACAATAAATATATATATAATATTATCTTTTGTTATATAATCAATTATTTTTAAATATAGAAGGATTAATTTTGTATAAAATATTTTTTATTTTCTCAAATTAAACATACCTAAACCCACTCAACAATTATTTCTATTAATTTGATTTAACTTCCCTATATTCTTTTTACCTTTTCTTCTTCGTATTAAACACACCCTAATTAATGGATATCTAGAACGAAGTTCAAAAAACCATTTTACTATCTACAAATATAAATATAGTAATATTATCTTTTAAAAATAAGAAATTATATATATATATATATATATACTTTATTAACCATTGTGATGGTTTTATTTTTTCATTTTCTAACCCAGTTTGTAAATCAATCATATTTATATATTTTAGTTTTTTTCTCACTATTTTGAATATTTTTATTTTTCTTATTTTTTAAACAAATAAATCAATATAACCCCTTCAATTAAATTTATAGTGATAATATTATTATAATAACACATTGCTCATTCTACGAGTCACTCCTCTCAATAGAAGTAAACCTTATATGATAATTTATTATTTATGTCAGATGTATTTATAAGAAAAATAATAAATATTGTTGAAAACAAGTATAAATTAAATATTTTTTCATTATTATCATATAACACATTTTTTTGACTTAATAAAGTCAAGGCATTGAGTTAGAAGTCTAATCACTTTAATTAATGTATTAAAAAATAATAATATGTGAATTTGTATGTTTAAAGATTATGAAACAAATAAACTATACTTTAATTTTCTTAAACAAACTCAAAACATCGGTTAATTAAGAAAATGATTTAAGTAATCAAGATATTTACTAAAACTGGTTATTGATTTGATTAAAAAGAATCACATAATTTCTATAATGTTTCCGAAGGGTAGCCAGCTGAACTTGTTTTTATTTTATTGGCAGAGAGTTATTCTAATTACTCTTAAAAAAATATATTTATTCATGAAATTTAAAGAGCTATCAATATACAAAATTATTAAATTAAAATTAAAATACTATTTTATAAACTAATATCTAATATAGTTTTTATTATTAATAAAAAATTTAAAAATAATATTTAATTAGCTACTAGTCTATAGTTAATACATTCTTACACCATTGCTCCCAAAAAAAAAATTCTCTTTTATGATTATTTCTCGAACTTTTTTATATTAATTAAATAATCAACCCACGATACATATAAAATTTAAATATTTATATTAATTAAAAAACTAATATAGTAAATCATATTTTCAATATAGATTGCTCATAAAATGATAACACACAACACAAAAGTTTTTATAGTATTAGATAGTATAGTATTCTATCTAAAGAAGTATTTAATGTGCAAGGTAAATAATAAATCAAAGAAAAACTCTATTTTTTATAAAACTGATAAGAAAAAGTATGTTTTAGCAAGTTATATATATAAAAACCAATTATAGATTTAGTGTTAGGACAAGAGGCTCAATATGAATCACTAAAGTTCTTTAACTAAATTTCACTACTAAAGGCAAAGAAAAGACCTTGAACAGGGTTGGATTTAATGTACCGAAGGACATGTTGTGTCGCTTGATGGTGATAAATAGTTGGATTTTGAAAAAATTGGCTAAGAAGATGAACGACGAAACTAAGATCTGGTCGAGTGTTGCTAAGATTCAAAAGTCTCCCAACAAGTCTTCGATAAGATTCAACATCATACAGAGGATCATCAGTGGTGAGGAACAACTTGAGATCCTTCGAAAGAGGAGTATGACATGGTTTATAACCAAACATTCCAGAATCAGTAAAAATATCCAAAGCATATTTTCTTTGACAAAGGTGGATCCCATTTTTGATCAAGCAACTTCTAACCTAAGAAAGTATTTCAATTCCCCTAAATCTTTGATTTTGAAGGTTTTGTTGAGAGCTTGTTTTACTTCTTCAATTTCAGCCAAGGAATTTCCAGGAAGAATAACATCATCTACATACACAAACAAAGTGGTGAAAACAACATCTCTTTTCTTAATAAAAAGGTAGTGATGAAATTTAGATTGAATGAAACCAATAGAAATAAGGAAAAATTAAAGTTTGGCAAACCATTGTCTGTTAGCTTGCTTTAAGCCATATAAGAACTTAATTAGTTTACAAACCTAATTTGATTGACATTGTGACTGGAATTGTCTTGAAGAGGACTTAACAATTTTTGTATCTTGTAAGACGAAATTTGTTAATTGTCTTTCTTGTTGTATAACCAAATAAAACACACAATTTATACCAGGAAGAGGCTCCATTAGAAGAACTTGAGTCTTGATCGTGTTGTAAATCTCATTCAAACCCTTGAGGAAGCACATCACATATTCATATTCCCTATATTTTGTAGTAACTTTGGACAAAGAACAACTGCAAGGGGTCTTGCAAACATAATCAGGTATTGGCCTCAGGAACTCCAATTCTTTCCAAAGAATCTTCAAATCCGTGTAAAATTGGGTTATGTTTTGCTCTCCTTGTTTGACAAGTGAATCTCTTGCAGCAAGTTAGAAATTCTAAAGTAATCCCCTTTAGAAAATCTCTCCTTCAAGTCTTCCCAAAGAACTTTTGCAGCATCAATGTAAACGACGCTCTCGGGTATCTGTGTCGAAAGAGTGAGTTATCCAAGACAAGATCATCATATTGCATCTCTCCCACGCCTCATAGGTTGGATTGTCCTGTTTAGGAATCTTGATATTGCCGTCAACGAATTTTAATTTGTTTTTCAAAAGGAGGGCGTGACACATGCTTCTACTCCATGAGTGATAGTTGATTTCACTAAGTTGAGGTGAGATAAGAATCATCCCTGGATTTTCTCTGGGATGCAGATAATAAAGGCTCAAAAGATTTGTAACAGGATTCATCTTATGAGATTTGGTTGTGGAGGATTCCATTTAAGAAAAAAAAAACAAAAAGAAAGAACCAACAAGAAACCGAAAAACGAAGAGAAGGAAAGAACCGAAAGAGAAGCTTTAAGAAATTAAAAAAAGAAGAAGCAAAAGACACAAGAAATAAGCAAAAGAAATAAGAAAGACATACCACAAACAATAAAAAAGGAAGAAAGGACAGCTGAAACATAAGAAACTTTAACCTGTTATGATATCATATTAAATATAGTATTCCATCTAAAAAAAGTATTTAATGTACAAAGATCAAAGAATAAACCAAAGAAAAACTTATATTAACTATGTATTCCTTCTAATAGAAGTATTTAATGTTTAAGGTCCATAAAATCAAAGAATAAACTAAAGAAAAACTATCTCTGTTTTTGTAAAACAGGAAATATACAATAACATAACTTACAATATTATAAATATTATAGAAATGGATTTTTCATGTAAGTTATAGAACTAATTGACATAAAAAAAAAGTCATATTGTTTATGTTCGTTAGGATTATAATCGATATAAAGGTTGTTGTTTCAAAAATATTTCTTTGGATTTATTCATTTTCTTCCGTCTAGAAAGTTAAAAAATTATACATATCAATTCTCATATAGACTTATAACTTATACACACATTAAATATAAAAAATAGATAAAATTTATATATAAATATAAAACAACTTACAAAATAGTAACAAAATGTATCATTACATTATAAAAACAGTAAGAAAATGTATCATTACATTATTAAAACGTACAAATTATGATAAATATTTAAAAGTACACCATAATATAAAAAGTCACACTTTTTATATATTAGTTATGACATAAAAAAAATCATCAAATAAAAATAATTTTTAGAGACCAAAATAATTAATTACAATAATAACTAAATAATAACAAAATGTATCATTACATTATAAAAATTATAAAAACAGTAAGAAAATGTATCATTACATTATTAAAACTTACAAATTATCATAAATATTTAAAAGTACACCATAATATAAAAAGTCACACTTTCTATATATTAGTTATGACATTAAAAAAAATCATCAAATAGAAATAATTTTTAGAGACCATTGCAATAGTAACTAAATTAAAAACAATTTTAGAAACTAAAAAAAGTTTTGGTTTCTAAATTAGTTTATATTATTGTGAAATAGTTTCTAAATTGGTATCTAGTTAGCTACCAAGGTTTTAACTACCAATTATTTAGATTCTAAATTTGGTAGCAAATTGCTAATTAGATATCAATTTAGAAACTATCTAACTATAATGGAAACTAATTTAGAAACCAAAAATTTATTTAGTCCCTAAAATGGTCTCTAATTTAGTCACTATAACAACTAATTATTTTTTTGTCTCTAAAATTGGTTTCTATTTCATGATTTTTTTTGTAGTGTGATTTTATAATTAATATAAAAAAATATTTTTTTAAAACATTGTATTGGATTCATTTATTTTTCTTCCTATAGACAATAAAAAAATTATACAGGTAAATTATGCACCACAAGAAAATCATTAAATAAAAATTTAATTTTAGAGACAAAAAAGAATTAGTTGTTATAATGACTAAATTAGAAACCATTTTAAAGACTAAAAAAATTATTAGTTTCTAAATAGGTATCACTATCAAGTTTTTTACTACCAAATTTAGAATCTAAATAATTGGTAGTTAATTAGATATCAATTTAAAAATTATTTATCAATAATAGAAACTAATTTAGAAACCAATAACTTTTTAGTTTTTAAAATGTTATTTAATTTAGTCAATATAACAATTAATTATTTTTTATTTAATAATTTTCTTATTTACTATTATAAATATTTAAAAAAGTTACATATTCTCTGTCAGTTATCAAGCTATTACTTTCTAAACATAATGTATTAGTAGAATTAAATGAAATAACATAAACAAAAATAAATTAAAGAATCAGTTTCTTAAATGTTCTCACTTGAACCGTTTACAGAAAAATCAAGGTCAATCCATAATTCTACTTACAGAAGATCTCATCAATCAACTTCTTTTGTGTTTTACCACTTTATTCACTTTTTGTTTTAGTAAATTCATTTAGATTGGAGTCCCTTCCTTTTATATTTTGTTTAAAAAAATAGTTTTCAAATAATTTATCTGAATTTGTTTTAAAATCAATTTTAAAACAGTTTTCTTACACGGTCCGAATTTTAAACAATTCTTTTATGTAAACAACAAAAGACCAACAATTATCTCGGTCACAACCAGAAGCACGTGTAATTGGTGGAATCTCTAAAATTGACAAAGAAACAAATACAACAAACGATGGAAAGGAAAGAAATAGAGAAAAAACATTAATAATTATATTCATGTTTATCTTTGAAATATTATAAGAAAAACAAAAATACCATTTCTATGGATATATTTCTTTTATCATGCATTGAATTTGATTAGTAGAATCCATGACAAGCGTCTTTATTTGTATTGAGAAGGAAATTATCATTAACTAAGCTATACTCAACCTACTAAAGCATATGCTTATTTTTAAGATCCAAATATTGTGATAATCTTGGTATTTCTTTCATGTGAGTGTGGCACCACATGTTTGGAGGCCAATTAAAGAAGAACATATATTAAGGACTTTTTGTTATAACATCTCCAAAGTTTTTAATTTGTTACACTGTTCCAAAAGATTATACCCTCAACATTACGTCCTCTTCCATTTTGAACGATTCTCATTTTTTTTACATAGTTTCGTTTTGTAGTTAATCGTTGAAAATCTAACGTTTACCAGATATAAGAAATTTTCATATTATATAAATATATATAAATCTTATTTTATAAAGGTTGAATTAAACTTAAAGTTCACTTTTTTATAAAGTATGAGAATTATTTATAGAGTTTATCTCAAGTATAACTTCCCTTATTACTCGAAGAACTAATTAGATTGTCCTCTGACGAGTTGGGCGTTGCTTAAAAGAGTTGATTTGCTATTGACTTTTATTATTGAGGATAACAAAAACATCTTTAATCACTCAAAAATTTCATATATTTGAAGAAGTTTTTAAGAAATTTTAGAGTTTTATAAAAAATCGTTTTCTGATATAGCATAGATTGATTTAAAAGTCTAAAAGTATTTTAGAAAGAATGATAACATTTGATACCAAATTCAAAAGAACAATATATAGTCTAAAACAAACATAATTATTAAGAAAGTCTAAAGTTTATCGGCACACGCATTCCCTTCACGAAAAATATGAGTAACCCTAAACCTGATTTTTCTACAGTTACTAAGACAAGTATTCCATCGATTACGAAACACCCAAAGAACATTTGTCCTAGCAGGTAAATGTAGCACAAACCAAGACAGAGTCACATTCCAGTCAGACATTAGTAAGACCCAACTTTTGAGCTTTCTTCAAAACATATATAACTCCATAAAATTCAGCAATTAAAGCCGTTTGAACGTCAAGAAATGCAGAGTTTGATAAGTTGACTAATTTAGGATTTATTCATTGGTATAATAAGCTTTCATCTAGTCTGTTTTTAGAATTCTTTATTAACAGGTATAGTCTATCATGTATCGTTTTTGTTAACATATGAGTTTTGGTCTAGTCCTCCCATATTTTTTGTATTTATTTTTTTAATAATATTTTTTTTCTTCATGTGATGGTAAATGATTGTTGTTACTTGAAGTGTTAGCCTAACTGAGATGTCAAATAACTTAATAATACTTAAGATGAAAATTTTTTATAATAAAAAAAAAATCTAAAGCTTATACTAGAAAAAAAAATCAGTATTATGATTAATTTATCACTGTCTTAGAAAGTTATTCACGATTATCCTATTTCACGAGTCTTGTCAATCTGGCATCTGACTTGTGTTTCACAGTCGTGTCTGTGCAATATACCCAGCCTGCCAACTAGGAATCAGATTCAAGGATGACATTTTGTGGAACACACTTTTGATGATGAATTCTTGCCATGGCAGAATTTCCCATTTGTTTTGCCATTACGATTTTTCTTCCCTCAAAGTCATTCCAATTTCGTGGTGATCAATTCATGATTTAAGAATGAGAACCTAGTAAAAAAAAGCATTCAGAATATCTACCAGCACTAGAGTTTTGTCTGTTTAGTGTTACTACAAAATTAAAAGATGGGGCCAATTCCCATATTCTAGTACTTCTCAAATCATCAACACCCATCACATTATGCTTATAACCCTTCCCCCACTTTCCTCTTAAAAGGTAAAAAAAGGTCTCAACAATCAATCAAACACTTCACTCAAGATTTTCATTCAATAAAACAAGGTTAGTAGGGAATATATGTGTTTATTTTTTTAATATAATTAAGCCTTGAGTCTGATGATAATTAATCTATATTAATATGATGACAATAAAATATCAAACAGTTTGTTTGGCCATTTTCTGAAATATAATTGTTTTTTGGTGGGACAAGTAATCCTAGTTTGGTAAGACAAAGATGTTTCATAATGTCATGAAATTAATTATTGGACATGATAGTCAAACGGTCTGTGGCACAACACCTTAAGAAGATCTTCGAAAAATAGTCTCAATGGGTGCATTAAGGTTATCGCATAAAGAGATGGTTTCTTGTGCAAGCAACCTTGATTTATTTAAATTCTAATTAGGGTGAAACCAAACTTCACCCAATTAGTTATTTATGGGATTCCAAGACTTTGAATACATTATAGATATATAAAAACATTTTATGCAAGTGAGTATAAATATAATTTTATTGATTACGTAAAAAATACTTCAACATAAAGTCTATTTCTTAACATAATATCCAAATCATTTAGAGTTTATCATAACAAGAATTAGAATTTATTGATCTTATTAGATCACCGCACATCACTTACTATTAAAATAGTAAAAAAAAAAATGTATTTGCAATTTAGGTGCATATTTGCAATTATCTAATTTTATAAATCTAAAAATTTATAATATAGGATTATGTCTTAACATTTTAACTTTATTCCTGTTTTTATTTAAAAACTGGTTCTTATATTTAAATCAAATTAATTAATTTAAAATTACGGTTTAGTAAATGTAAATAAGCAAAAATTAAATACAATATATTATAACAATAACCAATTGTCTCCATAATGGATTATTTAAATAATTTAGTTTTCATAACTATATTTTGGGTAGGTCTGGAGATCTTAAACAGTGTCACACTAATTATGTTTAAATTCTAGATTGATTCTGTAAATGATGCCTAATTCAGATTAATACTTTGAATAAAAAAATTATGTTATCGTTAGGGATCGAGACCTAGAAATTTATTAAGATGACTCGTCTTTTTTCTTTTTGTCGGTCGGTCCAAAATAGAGGAAACTTGGACTGACCGGCTTCATCAAAGAAATAGTTCAACCCCTCCGGACAGACGAAGACTCTAAAAAATTTCTGCTTAAAGTTTTTTTGAGAGGAGGAGAAGGAACCATAAAGGAGGTTTCTCGACCGACCGACTAGTGAATGCCACAAAACCGATTTGGCCGGGGTAGGAGGCATAATAGCTTAGGAAAGATGAAGGAGTAGGAGACAGACGAAACACATCACAAATGATGCGAAAGGCTTGGATAGACGCTTTGGATGCAGTTGGGTGGGAGACACATTGAGTGCCCGAAGGACACTCATCGTGAAATTATCGAAAGGGAGGGAGACATGAAGGTCAGAGAACAAACAATAATACATGTAAAAAAAGGGTCGCTCAATAGGAGACCGAGCGGAACACACCACATCAGTCATCCAACAAGGTTCGATACCAATGGCATCTATACTAACGTCATGCTTCAGAACACCAATGGCATCTATACTAACGTCATGCTTCAAAAAATTGGCAATCCCGATCACCTTTGGATCCACCCAGTCAAGCCCCTACGGGGGCGACTATCCAGGGGAACTCGACAGATCAGAAGCACTGGCTGGGTCATCTCCCCTTACCACCGTTTGAATCGCCCCGACCGACAGAACCTCGATCGTGGAAGACTTGGACGAAGTAGAAGACGGAAGAGGAGAAGGGGGAGCTGAAGAGGAGGACGTGGGACGAGACAGAGAAGACATGACTAACCTTTTAGAAGACTCAAAGGGAGGTCGACAAAGAAGAGCGGTCGGGAACACAAGAGATCACTCGGGTGTTGGATCGAGAAAGCGCAAGAGCAGTAACTCGACACTATTAGGACCTCTATTTATAACCTGAGGGGTCTTGGAATACGGAACGTCACAGTCATCTCAACCGTTAGATCCAACGATCTGCGTCGATTGGCACAAAAAAAAAACCCTCATTAATGAGGGTCACGTCATGCGCGTAGGCATCGCCTAACATCACATCAGACCTTGAAAAATACAACCGTCACACCAGGCCCAACCGAGGGATCCAACCGCCACCACAAACCTCAAGAAGATCAACCGATGCATCAATCTCTTCGGATTAACCATCCTCGAGCTTGGGGGGCAAGTGTACTGGGCCGACTGAGTTCCTACGACCTGTATCTATAAGGCCGACCGACACCATGAATCCAATTACGCTCAAGCAAGATCTGCAAGACTAATCAAATGATTAGGAGTTAGGTAATGCAACCCTAATCGCAGTCCAACTCCTTAATTCAGCCCAATAAGGAAAGCCTACTAAGGTAATGTAAATAGGTACAAAATCCAAGAACCAGGTACGTCATTATCTACCGTGCTCTAACTATCGAGTGTCGAACCCCTTTGCTGACTTAAGTGTTGGAGTGTCTTCTGTAGGTACCTCCATTCGATGCTCACGAGATGATCGAGAGCCAATGAGTATGGATTACCAAAAGACCAAGGAATTGAGCGAGCAGAGGAAAGGAAGAAGCTTGTGGGAAGAGTAATTAAAATACACGTCGATCGACCAATGAGGAGTCTCAATAGTTCTCTCGACCAACCCGTACGAAAAGAAATTCAAAATAAGTGACATTTTAACCTAAATTAAGTAATGCTTTGAGTTTCAACGAAATGATAAAATTTTATTCTAGTTTTATCTCTGATAAATAATTAATAAGATGATTTTGTATTGCTGTGTGCATTAATTTTTCTGCAACTAATAGAGATAATTTAGTTAAATTGTTTCATTCATTACGTTATCCATTATTTTTTTATCATCACGAAAAATCTTTAAATGTAAAAATAGATGGAGTTTTATTGATATTTAATACGTGTGAATTTTCATAAAAAAACTAAAGTTATTATTAAACACAATCAGTATAAAAAATTATATTTTGACCAATTTACAAAAGTTAGTTCATATACATGACAATTCTTCGGGAATGTATTTAATTACAATCTAACAAATTAATTGGCAAATAATTATATTCGTTAAACATAGTTATTATTAACATTAATAAATATAATAAAGACTGAATTGGAGTTTGAAATGACGAGTTTTGTAAATCATAGTGACAAAACCTCCAGTAATACAAATAACGAAAATATTGCGAAGATAGTAAAAAAATGTTAATTAAAGGACTATGACACTTTCTCTTCTTTTTTTTGTGTGTGTTTATTAAGGATGTAAAAATAAATTTGAAAATACAATGGAATTTACTTAATAAATTTTTATGTGATATGCATTGTTAACCAATTTTTTTTTATACAAAATTCAAGAAGAATTCATCCAATTACTACATCATATAATATTAATGAACAATAGTGATATTAACCATAAAAATGATGCAGAAATCTCCCAAATGATAGATTCGACAGTACCATTTTGTTTTAAACTATTGTTGACTAATGTAAGAGTTTAATGAAGAAGTATTATAGTGTAAACTAATTTTATATGGCCAATTAATAAAAAGTCATTCATGATATAACTTTTGAAAGAATTAAAGTAAAGGTTAACAAATCAATCATATATAATAATTTGTGATTGAATAACAATATATTTTTAACATTAACTTATTTTCAGTAATGACAATAATAGGAAACAAAATTAATTCCTCGATATTTAAGGGCTATTTTTTTTTATACAGACTGTCTTGTTAATCATACATCTAATGTGATGTTTAAAGAGGAAGATTATTTTTCAATTAGCATGTCTCACCATCTTACTAAACTAACTTAATTCTTTTAAGTAAGTTTACTTTGTCTTTTAGACGAAAAGAATTGGAAGAGAAAGAAGAGAGTTGAGTATGGAGAAAATAGAAACATCACAGAATAAGGAGAAGAAAAGTCAAAATTTACCTTACAAGTGTTAAGGATCTTATGAAGCATGTGTAAGGGTCACAAAACTTGTAGATGAGACTTCTGGTGTATGATATTGATATCTCAATATTTTTATTCAAACTTGCTAAGCATAATTTAACTTCCGTATTAGCATTAAGAAAGGGACAATAAGATAGATATTTGAAATCCATTTCATGAATTTTCACCTTGATAATTACATCTCCTTGCTGGGCCACGGTTCCTGGTGTAGATAGCAGTGTTTGCCATTTGCTTGACTCATGTCATGCATAGCCATAGCAATGGCAATAGCAATAGAATGGGGTCAATTGTAGCCTTTTATTATCCTTGGTACCCCATGTGCTTAAAGCAACGTTTCCTTTCACTGACTCTTCCTTTTTGTGTTCCCTGCAAAGTTTTTTTTAATCACTCATCCTTTTGCTTTGGTTATTACTTCACTTAATCTCCATACACAATTCACACATCAACCAAATCTAAATCCCTTTCTTTGTCCCCCACACCCCTCCCTCCTATGTCTTATCCCATTCTTAAGAAACACAATTAGAAGCACATGTTCAAACTCAACTCTTTTGGATCCAATTGTTGTTGTTGGTAGTGTTGCCATGAAGGAGTTTCCTTCTTGTTTTGGAGAAAATGGGGTTCAGGTTGCCGACTCATCCTCATCAAACACCACAAGAGCGGCTCAAAATGTTGTCACGTGTGTTTACCAGTGCAAATTCAGAGGCCGTTCATGCTTGATCACGGTCTCCTGGACCAAAACTCTGATGGGTCAAGGCTTGAGCGTGGGAATTGATGGCTTGGGAAATCATTGTCTCTGCAAGGTAGAGATAAAGCCATGGCTATTCTCAAAGAGAAAAGGGTCCAAGAATTTGGAGGTTCAATCTGGTAAAATTGATATTTTTTGGGATTTGAGTTGTGCCAAGTTTGGTTCCGGGCCTGAGCCACTGGAGGGGTTCTACTTAGCGGTTGTGTTGAACAAGGAGCTGGTGTTGCTCCTAGGGGATCTGAAAAAGGAGGCATGCAAGAAGATTGACAGTGATTGTGCTTTTTCCCACTGTGGTACCGTTTTCATTGCAAAAAGAGAGCATATTTTTGGGAAGAAGTTTTACGGTGCCAAGGCTCAGTTTTGTGACAAGGGGCAAATGCATGATGTCACAATTGAGTGTGATACTGTGGGTTTTAACGATCCCTCTCTTGTGATTCGGGTTGATAGTAAGACAGTGATGCAGGTGAAGCGTCTCAAGTGGAAATTCCGAGGGAATCACACCATTTTGGTGGATGGGGTTCCGGTTGAAGTGTTTTGGGATGTGCATAGTTGGCTCTTCGGGAATGCTATGGGCAATGCAGTGTTCATGTTCCAAACATGCATTTCAAGTGAAAAGGTGTGGGAAGGCCAATCAGTTTCTGATACCACACTAACATGGGCTTCTTCTCAGCAGTTTAAGGATTCCCAGTTCCAATGCTTTGGCTTCTCTCTCATTTTGTATGCTTGGAAACATGAGTAGTCAATAGAGTTGTTAAATCTTGTTCCTCAATGTTAAATTTATATTCACAGTCACATTTTTCAACAAGGAAACTAATAAACTTGTTCCTTTTTTCTCTTCTTCATCTTACATAGCACGCTTTTTAACTTTATTTTATTTTAGTATAACTTTTGTAATTTTATCGTTTTTTTCCAGAATGTGTTAGCAGAAATGGGTGCAAAACATATGGTCTGCTAAGAAAGTAAATGTGTTTGGTAAATAAAATTTCTTAATGGTGTGACTATCAAGAATGATCTTCTGTTTCCAAATGAGAATAAGAAACTCAATAGCAACGTTGTTGGATTTTCTTATTTTGATTGTCTGCAAGCATTTAAATTTTGAGGCAGTGGACTAATATGAAATATAAAGAGAAATGTAGCGTACAACAGATTCAAAGTACTGGATAGATTACAGCTATTATCTGATGCTTAGTTCCTACCTATGTTTTTATTTTTTTATCGTAGATCCAAGGAACACTTATTCATCAATTCTGATCCAACACTCGAGCAAGAGAGAGAGAGAGAGAGAAAGAGTTATCAAGAATGTCTCTGAAATCTATGATCTCCCAGTATGCAGCTGAATTTGAATATGAAAATGCATGCAGAGGCAGAGACACGAAAGGGAAAAAGCAAGCAAAACTTGATGGTAGGAACAGTGCAAATAACTGATGCTTCCAGCGACCAAATGTCTCATCCACTAGCGGATGTTGTAACTATTTCTTTACTGCATTTGAATTGAATTTACGTACGGTGAAGCCTACTCATAGGTTCCAAATAGCAATCCCCATGGAGAACACAGGTGATTTTGGGCAATATATCTGACATCTCATTATTCTTAGTTTTGGGAAACACGAATAATGTGTCAATCTCAAATAACATTCTTTCAAGACTTACAATATTCATATTTGCATTTGGAAAATAAATGGCTTCATTCATCCAAATAACATATATGGTTGAAACTTACAGATGGATAATATTTGTTGTATTTTCCCATCACATCACATTGGTGTTAAAAAATTTACACGACTATAGCTATAGGAAAAAAAAAATAGAGCTGTACACTGTGCAAGTAGCATTACATTTTAGAAAATTCTAATTTTCAAGTCTTTAAAATCTGAGAAAATTTTGCCTGTCGGGGCACAAACAGTACAAAAGAATAATATAGTGGAGAAATTTAGACAGTTAACACACAAGCCTCACACTTCACACCACACACATTAGACGACATGTAACAATCTAAGATGTGTAGAGATGTAATGAGTTTACAATCGAGTGATGAAAATTCTATTTACAAAAAATAGTCAGAATAGTGCCGACAAGAGATCACCGTATATGAGTAGTAATAGTGTCTTATAATCAAACATGCATAGGCATGTAGTTAAAATCTAGAAAAAAGATAAAAACCCCCAACAATTTCAATATTATTCAGGATTCCTGTGCCCAAACCCTCACAGTTGCATCAAGAGCGAGACCAGCGGAAGCAATTTTGTTCTCTGTGGGGTGACAAGTAACAGATATTACAGTATCTGTATGGCCTTCAAGTCTTTGAATCATATTTTTCTGCTGAAGATCCCATAAATAAACGCAGCAATCTTCAGAACCGCTAACAATATATCTCCCATTAGTCACAGAAAATGTAGAAGTTATGCAGTATACTCTATTCACATGCCCAGAATAAATTTTTAAGAACTTCCCACTCCCGTAGTTCCAAAGCTTCTGCATCCAGAAAAACTGTTTTGTCAGGGAAACTATAAAAAAAGACCACCAATATGCTAAACTAACATGCAAATTTAACTAAAGGAATGTTAAATGTCTCCAGGGAACATAGGTTCCAATATACTCCCATCAGCAATGTAGTCAAAATTGCAAGGAAGATCATGGTATCGCACAATTCCACGATTTTGCCACCATGTCCAATTTAGTACCCACGCAAGATCACAACAGAGCAGATTGGTGGGATCATCATCAATGAAGATCATGAAAACATTTGAATCAAAGTGTTTTAGTGTTGCATTGTTACATATATTATGTTTGCCTTTGTATTTATTAGGTCCACACCAAGAAAATAAATCATTTAAAACAAGAGACTAGGAATGATGTTTATGTCATATGATTAATTCAGTATTGGCTAAGGAAGGAAAGGCAAAAGAAAATTGCTTGAGGAGTTTGAACTTAGATGATATTCCATCCAATAATGAGTAGGTTATGGAAAATGTTGAAGACAATGAAAATGTAGGTTTTAATGATGCTCCAAATTCAAATGAAGATGATGTACACTTGGTTGAAGGTCAAGCCTAGGATGATGTTTTTGTCGTCCCACCACTTGGAGGAGGATGTTCTTATTAATGTGCTTCATTAAGAAGATATAGTTAAAGATAATTCTTTGAGTTTTGGTTTTAATTTGAAAGATTTATGTTGATGTTTACTGATTAGGCTTTAGCCATCTAGGTGCTCTTGGACTTAGTAGTTGGGTTTTTATAATTTGGTATTTTGTTTAGGCTACTTACACTTAAGCAATTAGGTATTTAGGTTGTTTTGTTGTGACTCATGAGTTATGACTTGGTTGACATGTTTTCTTTCTTAAGGTTTGTATGATGAGCTCAAGTGTGATTAAGTATTTTAAAGTGACACTATGAATTTTTTTTTTAAATTGTTTATTCTATTTTATTAGTGCATATCTCATATTTATGTAGGATCTACTATCTATATTACGATTCCACTTACAATCTAGTGAGTACCTTACAATACCATTGATAATCTCGATTTTAACTACCTTACCCATCACGACTTTCAATGGATAATTCACCACGATTTCTAACTGTTTCTCATGCAGAACCCCTTATCTTAAATGATACAGAGCATGAACAGAAGTAACTTCTTCATCAACCCAGTCTCAGGAGATAATATATGTCAAGTTTCCAGCCTATATATCTACACAATGCCAGCAGCACAAATGATCGATACTTTACTTCATCTCAATACTTCTTGTTGCAGTTGATAAAGATAATAATAGAAAGATAAATTTCATTCAGAACAAACAAACAATATTATAGCTAATCTGGGTAATGGTTCGAATTAAAATCAGCAATTATTTAATTTGGGTCTTATGGCTAAGTGTAGGTGGCGATCCAGATGCTACTTAGTATAAATCATTGTCTCATAAATTTGGTCCTTTGGGATCAAAGGCCTTTGAATATACGAGGCTTAAAATAGCAACTTCCATTTGCCGGAGGGATATATATGTTTGTCCACTAGAGGGACATATGTTTGTCAGATAGTGTTTTAATATTCTTCAGCTGCTCGGTCATGGTTTTTCTTCTGCAGTGATAAGAAAGCTAAGAATCAGCTCGACCAGTGGATTGATAATGGGGTGTGGCTCTGGAAATGCATTTGGAGATAGAATATATTTGTTTGAGAGGAAGAGACTAGACTAAGTTATCTACTTTGGTAAGCTCTCCGAGTTTATGCTAGCGTGTGATGTGTGATGAATGCGTTTGAAAGGAAGAGAGTTCCATGATCTTTTCTATTAAATCAGCTTACTCCTTCCTTTTTGCAATCTCTGCTGCATTTCTGGCCTTCTACTAGACTAATAGTCCAGTAAATACTATGATAAAGCATTTTCCGAAGAGTTATGTTCCTCGAAGGTGCGGTTTACTTGATAAGATGGAGACTAAAATCACTCTTTTTCTAAAGAGTTTGTACAAGTCTAGCAGCCGAAAGATTGATTTAAGATCATTTCCTCCAACATGGTGGTTTTGAGAGGTTACGTTAAGAAGAAAAAAATCATGTTTTTTTATATGTCCTTGCTTGATCTATTTGGTTGATAGTAATAGCAATAGTAATAGTAATAGCTTTACATAAAAAAAAAATACTCATATAAAACCAATACGAAGAAGAAAAAATGAGAAAAGAATGAAAACTCACGAGGATGTCATTGAGAGTGGCGACCAGGATGAACTTGCCATTGGGGGAGAATTTGGCGAAGGAGACAGCAGGGACCTTATCGTCGATGAGGGTCTTCAATGGAGCAAAGGTTTTGGTGTCCCAAACTTTGCAAGAGCCGTCGTGGCTGGCGGAGAGGATGAGGGTGCCCTCGCGGTTGTAGTGGACAGAAGTGACGGGCATAGAGTGGCCGTTGATGATTTGAACGCATTTGCCGGTCTTCACATCCCAAACCCTAATGCTCTCGTCGAAGGATCCGGACACGATGTAGCTTGATTGGGGATTGAAGTTCACGCAGAAGACCGCATCAGAGTGGCCGCGGAGGATCTTCACGCAATCGCCGCCGGTGGCGTCCCAGATGCGGAGGGTACAGTCGTCGGAGGCGGAGCAGATATAGTGAGAGTCCGAGGACCAGGCCAGGTCGGAGATGCCCTCGGAGTGGCCGACGAGGTGGTGAAGGAGGGTGTAGGTGGCGGAGGACCAAACGATTAGGGTTTTGTCGAGGGAAGCCGAGGCTAATAGCGTTCCGTCGTTCGAATACTTCACACACGATATGGCGTTTTCGTGGCCTCTTAGGGTTTTCAGGTGACGGTACGGTTTGTAGGTTTGGTTGCCGCCACCTCCGCTGTTCGCACTCGTCGCCATTCAGAAACTTTCTGAATTCCGAAAGCAATCTTGTTCTCGAATATTGCTGTCCAACCAAACAGAGAATGTTGGGAATTGAGAAAAACAGTTGGAAAGAACTGAATTCAGTGCAAAAATTATTTTTAGATAATTAAATTTATTACTCTACCGATAGATAAATATTAGGAATTAAGTCCCGGGTCTCTATACTAACTGAGAGTATGTATGATTAACGCAGTATTTCTGATTTTATTATAAATACTGATGTAATATTTCTGATTAATATTATAAATATTTTTTTATTATATCACACTATTCGGATTATATCTCATAAATGTTCTAATTTATTTATCTAATTTTCTTTATTATATTATATAAATGTTTTGATTATATTATTTGATATTCAGATGATGTAAAGTGATCATAATATGACACATTGATGTTTGGAGGAACCAGAGTAAAAAATCAAATCACAGACAATATCTCAACTTACATCTTTAGAATATATTTTACCACATATACTATATTTATAGGAGTGTCGCAAGTGGAGTCTCTCTCGTCCCTAAAAAATCGATTTACTGAAGCTTGAATATAATTACTAACTCCTCATCCAGTTGATCGACCGAACAACAAAAACAGAAATTCGAGAAAAACTCATCCATACTTCGAACGATTTTGAAAGGTGTATAAGAATTACTAATATCATATAAAAGGATACATGTTTTTGTTTACTGTTTTTAGGAGATGTGAGGTGGAATCCCTTGAGGTGATTTCTTAGTTGAATTCTTTGTTAAAGGGTTCTCAAATGATGTTAACTTTGATTATGAGGACAGAATGGTAAAAACATAGATACATCAGAGTAACTAAGTCAATAAGAAAGTAGTGAATAAGTATTTACTGAGACTTTGTATTTATAGCTTTTTAGGTTCATATACTTTGGGCCCAACTATGGAACTGGCAATTGTTTCCCACACCATATCAATTTTAATTTGCACCTTATCATTTTTTTTAAATTTTCAAAATTATTCTTATTCCAGATTTAAAATCTAGAATAATAAATATAATTAAAAATTAAAAAATACATTCTTTAAAAAAATTCAAAACACAAAATTAAAAATACATTCCAGATAAAAGTTTCGAAAATTCAAAAATATGTTCTGATAAATTCGAAATATTTCTGGACAAAAAGGTTTTAGAAGTAATTTTTATCTACATTCTTCTTTTATTTAAGGTTATTTTTGTCATTTTCTTAAAAATAATTTTGTCATTTTCTATAAAGATTGGGTGCATGGAATTGATATGGTGGAAGCAGAATTTGCCTATTATACTCTTCAATATTTTTCGGTACTAAGTAGTTAAATAATGATTAAGTTTTATTGAAACACATAACATAAAATATATAATAAATAAAATTTAAAAATAACATAGAATCATATAAGAAAATATAATTTCAAATTTTACAAAAATAAATTAATAGATAATATGAAATTAATTTAATTAGTAATTTGTAAAAAAAAAATACTATAATATAAAAAAGGGTTTTACTATGGAATTATTTTATTTCTATATGTAATCGTAATTAAATATTATTTAATTGATTGATTAACATAATTATTTAAATACTTTTATAATATATTTATAATTTTAATCTTATCGTACTGTGAAATATCCATATTCTTTTGCATATAATTATTCAATTGATGCCTATATATATTACATATGTTTATATTTATAATTTTTATATTGTCAAAATGTGTGGGTTTTGTAAAATATAATATATATAAGGGTGTTTTTTTAATAATAAATTATTTAAGCATTTACACCAGATATAAATTATCTTCCAAACCTAACTTTGTTATATCCCACCTCTTATAGTATGAAAAGTGCTTATAGAACAAAAAATTGATGGGGGATATTTTTTTAGTAATATTAAAGTATAAAAATATGTAGAGATATTTTATATAAATTATTTGATAAAAATTTAAGACAGATCGTCATGTTATTTATGATTTAAGAAAATCTATTGTCTTGATATTTTTAAAGAAGTAAATGTTTTGATGATAAAAATCGATCCTAATAATATGAAATAAGTGATTTCAATAAATTGTTCTCAATAAATGATTCCAACATAAGGAAATCGAAAAAATTTTAAAATAAAAAAAAAATCATCTTGGGAAAGAGTAAGGAATGCGTCATGCATGGATAGTTAAAGCAAATGCTACGAGAAGTAGAACTTGGTTCATTTTAAAACAAGTATTACATGTTATAATATAATTCTATAAATAGGATCTTAATCATATGAAATAAGTGATTTCAATAAATTATTTTTAAGAAATTATTTCAACACAAGAAAATTAAAAAAAAAATCATTTGGAAAAGAGTGACACGAAGGTTGCTAAAAGACAAGGAATGTGCCATACATGAATATCAATTAAAATAAAATTTAACAAAAAGTTGAACTTAGTTCATTTTCAAAAATAGCATTACATGTTATCCTCTAACTTTATGAATAGGACTTAATGGACATACTATAATACAATAATACACATCCCCCACCCCCAAATGAAAATAAAGAGGATTTCTTCCTTTAAATACATGTATCTTCAACTTTCTTCTCTCTCTTAGACTTCTTTTTTTATTATTCCTTTATTTTTTATATTGTTTTTTTTATATAAATAAATTTTGTTGCATTTAATTGTTTATAATAAAACACAATTATTTCAATTAAGAGAATGATAATATTGTTTATAGAATGATAATATGAATTTATATATGTTTTTTTTAAAGATCAATTAGTACTTATGTGTATTAACTTAATTATTATGTTAAAAATAACATAATATAATTAATACTGAGTTGATTTTTTATTTATTTACGTTGTTAGTCATTGTTAAAAAAAACACATTAATGTACAAATACAAATTAAGAATACGTTAATTTAAAACAAGTGATATATATACCAACAAGTAAGTTTTACCTTCAAAAAAATTATTAAAATTTGTCACTTTAATAAACTTAAGTTATTAATAAAACATTTTTGCCTTAATAACTTTTCTTCACAATAAAAATGTAATAAACTTTTACTTAAATTATATCACTTGAACAACATACTTAGGAATTACAATAATTTTGTGTTTGTGAATATATATACTTGTGATATGATCTTTAAGAGAATTACAATAATACAATTTAAACTTTTATAATTTAATAAAACAAAAAGACTTAAGATAACAAATCTTTGCCATCAAATGGTGATTAAAAAAATGTGTAAAATAGAGTTTTTCATCTGGCAAATGCAATTTCAGTCAACTCAACGTCAATAACTACTTGCTCTTTTTTTGCCTTCAACGACTGCAATAATGACAAATGAGGCAAATTCATCACCGTTTTTTTGCAAACATATCGCTTCCTCATCACCAGTGTTAATTATTCCTTGCGATTCCTACCTCTAAACGGCGTTGTGCGTGGGACAACTTATTTTGGGTGGTCAAATAACAGTCCGATAGCAGGTGGCACAATAGGTCCAACAAACAATCACTAGAATAGGCTCGAAAATGGCTCGATATCATATTAAGAAATGAACTTTATGCCTAACTCAACCTCATAAAACCGGCTTATATGGTGAGGTTTGCACCCACTTATAAAGAATGAAATGTCTTAATCTCTAGTCGATGTGGGATCTCCAACACCATATTAAGAAGTGGACTTTAAGCCTAAATCAACCTCATAAAACTGACTTATAAGGTGAGGTTTACACCCACTTATAAAGAATGAAATGTCCCAATCTTTAGTCGACGTAGTATCTCCAACACACACCCCTCACGCAAAGAGTGACAGCTCGCGCGTGGGACAACATTTTATGAGTGGTCCGATAACGACCCGATAGCGGGTGACCTAATAAGCCCAACAAACACTCACTAGAATAGGCTCGAAATGGCTCTGATACCATATTATGAAGTAGACTTTAAGCCTAACTCAACCTCATAAAACCAGATAATGAGGTGAGATTTGCATCCACTTATAAAGAATGAAATGTCTCAATATCTAGTCAATATGAGATCTCCAACAACTGCAAATGACCTTCAGTGAGACATACTCCTCGATGTTGAGTAACAAGTTAGAGCATTCGTCGTTGGAGAAATTCAATTTTCACTACTCACCACTAGGCTAAGTCATGCGAACTTGGCCTTCTTATGATTCTCATCGAGGATGTGGAGGGGATGTAGCTGGAGAAGTTGCAGTGGTGTTTGCAGCGGGGTTTGTATCATAAAGTATTTCATAGATTAACGAGTCTCTAGTATACACATCTTAACAATTTCAACATGATATTACTTTCTTGAAAATATTATGTCTTGATCACATTTTATATTTCACATCACACATCATTACACCATTTAATCACACAAATTTTTTTTATTTTTAAACAATCCAAAGATATAAAAAAGAATCACATAAACTAATTGTTTCAACTACATATAACATGAAGCTTCATTGAAAAATAAAAGTAAAACAATAAAAAATTATCAAACAGTATTTCAAAATAAAATTTCAAAGTTTAAGTTTATTTTAGCTTAAGTGAAAATAATTTTGTTTGAGCAAAAATTGTCTCACTTAAGTAAAAATGAGGACAAAAACATATCTAGTTCAAGTACTATTTTCGCTTGAGTAAGAATCCCCTCGCTTGAGCGAAAATGGACTCAAGAACAAGGTAAATTTTCCTGTTATATTCTCGCATGAGAAAAATATCAAAAGAAACTTTATAAAATTGATTACTTTTCAATCTTTCATCTAAAAATCAATACTCCAATTTGTATTTTATAAAATCAATAAGATAAAAATGATATCACCTTACTTAGAATTGGACAAGTACTCTCATTAACCTCGTATGTCAACATATACATCTATACATTCCTAATTTCTAAACAAAATTCAATCAAATTCAAATTCAAAAATCCAACATTCATTACTATTTGCACTTCAAACAGTTGAGAAAAAAATTCAATCATATTCAAGAACTTCTTCAATATCATAATCGACATGTAAATTACCAAAATCATCAAAATCTACTATTTATACTTTCATAATCAATTGTGACCAAACCATTCTATTTCACTCAACAACAAATCCTGCAATAAAATTTGATATTTGTGATCACATCACCTTCAGATTCAAATCATCTAACTTGTGGTTCTATTGAAAAGTAAAACTAACTTTCCGTAATTGATTAGAAGTAGACGTGCCTACAAAGAGCTCAAACTCCTAAAGAAAGAAGGGATACTCTAACTCTAATCAAAATTTTGACCAAGTAGTTTTGATTTATTCACTGTCAGGAGTCCAAATGTGATCTACAATTGACAGTCGGATGAATAATGAAGCTGTAAATTTAGAAAGAAGAAAAAAAAAAGAATTATTTTTTAGAAAGATAATGATTATATTAAATGAGATCTGAATAACTGATTTTTTTTAAGTAGATTAAAAAGCTAATTTTACTAAAATAGAAAAAAAAATCATCTTAAATTAAAAGGAAGAGTTTAAGTAATTATTTTTTGTAGAATATATGTGAATGAACATTACCAAATGTAAATATCAGTTCAAATTGTAATAAAAAAATCATTTAAATATTTGTTATTTTTTAATTTGATTCATTAAAAGTAATATTTTAAAAGCTCAAATCGATGCACATAGGTTAGCAAAACCATTATTTTTTATATACTTATTTAAATAAGGCTTGCACAAAAGCTATCCATGTGTTTTTTGTTTTAGATGAATATGCTTAACAGATTTTGTTACGATTTGAGGCAAAAAAAAAAAAAAGAGTTGATGCATTGAATTGTATTGGCCTGTCATTATTTGTTATTTAAATGGGTTGAAGTTAATTATTTAATAAAGACTTTAATTAAACACACAAACGGTGTGACAGCATTTGTTCCCACCAATGCAAGGTCTTTGTGTTTTCTTCTCCCTTTTCGCGTCTACTTAGCTTCTGTTATTGATTGTTTTCAAGATTTCAATTTCTTTTTATTATTATGCCCTGATTTGGTTTTTTTAAGCCTTTTAAGGCTAATCCGACCTAATACTCGATAGGCTCGAAAATAGTTTGATACTATATTACAAATTGGACTTTAAGCCTAACTCAACCCCATAAAATCGGTTCATAAGTCAGAAGGTTTGCACCCATTTACTTTAATTTCTAGTCAACGTGGGATCTCCAACACTTTTCTTGTTGAATTTATTGTACATGCATGCATCTTTGATACACTGGATGAAGAACCGGAAGAGAATCTTTGGTTCCTGTTTTTAGGCAGAAGACAAGAAATATCTGAGACGAGGACATATGCACCAAACCAGTGTGAGGAGGAGCCTTTCCTATTCCAATCAGAAGGAGACATTTCAGGTTTCTTCACGTCAATGATTACACGAATCAAATACACTCACATAATTGAGAAACTTAATATTTCATGCTACGTATTTAAATCATTTTATGCACGATAAATAACAACGGTTGAAAATAAATAAATAAAAAAACAGTTGTGCATATGCTCATGTCATGTAATTTTTGTTAACAATTTAATTATTTCATGTTTAAATATCTGTGTATTTGAAGATTATAAGTTGGGTCAATACTCTCAATATATGACTGTGATCCAATTGTATTGACACAGTTTGCATGTTTTGTCTGAAGTTACTGAGGTGTCGCAATTAGTCTCAATTTGTTTGAACAACTCCACTTTTGTGGCACAAATTTCTGCCTAGTTAGATGCACGATGATTCTTGTCATGAGGATCACCCCTTTATATATATATTCCAATTCCTTGGACAATGATATCAAAGGAGACATTACAAGCATCTGAAACACAGCAGGACCATAAATAGAGGAGATTCTCTTATCCAACAGACAGAGTGTCACGTTATATAGATCATTTGGCACATATCATGTCTAAACTTTGATTCTATGTCGACAAAGGAGACTGTAGTATTAGGGTCAGCCTTGCTTTCAAACCTTGCACCGTGCAACGGACCCGTCCCTTCACGGCAAAAAAGTCTGAAATAAAAAGCAACATATGCTTGTACCAAAGAAAAAGCGACATACGAGAAAGGGTCTACATTTGAAAAATGACAACAGATAAGGATCATCATCTTACAGGTAAAGTCACTTTCTTTCACTTGGCATCATCATATCATGTTTTGGTGTTCATAACCGGGGAATGCTAGCTGCTATGTTTTCAGGGAATTGAGGCTGCATTGAATAAAAAATCTAAAACAATACGGAAAAGAACAAGGAAGCGCCAAATAGAAAAAGGGAGGAACCATTCCCGGGAATTTTGCATTCTCATTTGTTGTGTTCTCTCTCAGGTCTCAGTCTTTCGATATCCCAATTATCCACCCTCTCTATTAACATCAAACTAAAGAGAAATAAGTGCAGGTTTTTTCATTAAAAAATGAATTTAAGTACATCTTTTGCTATGGGAGCTAAAAAAAATCATCATATATTACACATATATAGAATTCCCTTAATATGTCAACTTAATTAGATCCCACAAGAACTTAAAGGCCTTCCAGAAGCTAACCAACCAAGAAATTTGACAAGATAATGCTACCTACTATTTCAAAATTGCAGGCCTAATGGATCCCAACTTCCCACTCCTTTGTGTCCCACCAGCAAATGTCATACCACATGCCCTCTAACAATAGTGATGTTCAGATGGCAGCATTGGTTTTACACCTCTCATATCATTGCCACCTCAGAGGCAAGCAAAAATCCAGCACCTGGCAGCTGACACGACCATTCGTACCAAAACCACAAGGGCGGTAACAAAACCCATGAATTGCAGCTTAAAACATGAAACAGAGCAGCAAGGGCCTCCAAAAGATATGATGATTACAAAAGAATAGGAGTACAATTGTAGGTAATTCCTTGTGCAGCAAAGTGATACGGTAACTAATATTTTAGCTCTGATAGGTGGCTGGTGCATGAGCTTAATATTGATGGGACATTTCTCCCACAGACCGGAGAAGATTTTTGGCCATTGCCAGCAGAATTTTCAGATTGTTGAAATTGTGAAGCGTTGACTGACGAACTAACTTTACTACCTTCCGAATTTGACTTCATATTGCCCCCACTAAATGGAGTTCCTTGAGCAGGTGCACACACAGGCTGGTTGTTATTGAGTACTTGTTGCCCTTGGGGTGGCAGGGACGCTATGTAATTTCCACCAAAAGAAATTTGCATGTGACCAGGCAAACTTCTCCCTTGTTCCTGGGAAAAACTCTTGAAGGTTGGAGTATTGGGTGTCATGATAGATGAGTGATGTGCATGAGAATCTACAGTTCTACCCGAGGCCTTAGCGTGAGAAGCTTGGCTAGAACTTTTGCATTGAGTAAGAGTTTGTGAGAAAACAGGGGCATTGTTTGCAAATTTTGTAGTCGGACCAGCAGAGCTATTAGTGGATGATGTTTTGTATCGATTTGCCAGAGTGGGTTGCTGCTGTTGCCCAGAATGCTGCTTCGGAAGCTGAAGCGAATGCTGTGGCTGTTGAGAACTTGAAGCATTACTTGAAAGAGGCACACTTGTTATTGAAGTTGAAGCAACGGGTTGACTAGACCAGTTTCCATTCGCCGTAGATAGCATGAAGTTAAGATTCTTGGATGAATTATCAAAAACAAGGGTGGTTGGTCCGTTGCTTGAAGACTTGGCATTTGTAATTTTATTTTCATCATCTTGGTGCGAAGAATTTCCTCCACTCTTCGTTTCAGTAATTGAATAATTCATCTGCTGAGTAGTGTGAGGTGCGCTTGCAGCTTGAAATCCTTGCCATGCAATATCAGGCATGCTGTGAAGTATCACAGGATTTTGTGCCATGGATGAGAAGTTAAGGTTTGATGGAACACTGGGCCCATTAAATGCAGTAAATGATATTGCAAATGCTTGAGATGGTATATTCTCTACCGCTCCTTTTAAAGCCTGTTGCTGCTGTTGTTTGTCACCAAAACTTCCACTATTGCCAACAACAATATCTGATGCTGTAGATGGCTTAAAAGAATAGTTCACTGGCTGAACTGGAATTGTAAAGTTCTGCCCATGCACAGTTTTCTGAGGGAAAGATGTTCGAGTAGTAACAGAATGTGCATTCCCTCCACCTGTCTCAGTCTCATGCTTGCGAAGATGAGAGAGTCGCTTTTGTGACTGCTGCTCCATAGTTGTAGAGGTCAAAATATTACTGCCATTAACTTGTGACTGTTTATGAGATGATGAACTACTTGATGTGCTTGCATTATGATAACTTGGTTGTACCAGTGCTTGTGACTGAGGATGCTGAAGTGGATGGAACATTTGAGAAGAGTAGAAAGGCCCACTAACTACATGTGTTGCTTGTGGAGGACTTGCACCTCTGATTGCCGCAGCTGCTCCATGAGAACTTGAGAAAGGAAATGAATACCCATTGTTGTGAACTATTGTCATATACGGAGAGGAACCATTGGCTGAAAAATTTGGGTAGCTAAAGCTCATTGCAGGAGCAACTACTGGCAAAGTTGACGAGGTACCAAGAGATCCGCCTACAGAACTATGGGATATATTATATGAGGAAGTGCTGTTAGGAGAGTTCACAGCTCCTGCCTGATTAGTAGTTGCCGTAACTGAAGCTTGATGCTGCCCTGGAGAATACAGGAAAGCAGGACCATGCTACATTCAAAATTAAATCACATTACTTTCCAAAATAAGAGTCATCAATACAACAACACAAGCTATCAATAAAATCAGAAAAATAGACAACACTTATTTTTAGTAGGATATAATCAATTAAATGAGAAGACCATACCATTGGATTACAAGGTGGCCCAGGATTAGGACCATGCTGGAACACAAGCTGCACCCTATGAGTTGAATCCATTGGATTGGCATTGCTAGAAGATTTGGCTGCGGTAACACTAGGATTACTGGTTGCGGCCCAACCTTTCTCTTGTGCAGAGTTTTGGTTTACAATTGGCAAGTGTTTTTGAGATTGCTTCCCAACGGCCATACTTTCTGCAGAGGGCACACACTTGACATTGTTGGGTTTTGTGCCACATAGAGAACCAGAGCCAATAGCTGCTGGCAAAGGGGGGTTCATCTTTGTAAACTGCTGGTGTAAGATGTTACAAGCAATGTAGTAATGTGTTGCACATCTCTTCGGTTGCCTTTGAGAGAGGACAAAATTCACATGCTGCAAATATGAAGCATGAAGGAAATGAGTATGATATCGTAAATACAGATAGGTTGGAAGTGATTATATTACCACTCACAGTAAGAATAAATATTGAACTCGCATACGTACAACTAGAAAACAAATTATATGAAAAATTATAATACCTGCTGTGTCAATGATCTTGAGGTTTTCTCCGTCTTCACAACTGGCTGCAAGGGCAGCTTGTATCTGCCAATTGTAATTATCGACCTTAGCTAATTCACATTACTAATATAACCAAACATAAAGTAAAATTTGAGAAGTATAAGCATGAAGAAAAGGCATATGCCTAGGGAAGTGATAATCTAATAATAGACTAATACCCAGTGGGTGAGAGACTGCTGGACCGTCCTGATTCAGCTGTTGATGAAGGCATTGAAGTAGATTGAACTGAAGAGGGAAACTTGTAGTTAACAAAAAGGGTCGCGATCAAAATTGACATATGGTTCGGAATAAAAAAAAGCTAAAAAAGTCAAAGACATCAAATTAGTTACCGGATTTCTCTACTTTGGGATTTGGTGATACGGTAAGCAGTTCCTTATTCCTATCCCTCTCTTCTAATTTTTTGTTTGTCTTAATGTCATTGTTTGGCTTCCCCAAATCATGTTTTAAGACATCCAACTTCTCCTTAAATGTGACCATTTTTGCCTTTTCAATTTCTTCTGGAGTTCTCCCCTTCTTCACCGCTGTTTCCAACTTGACACTGTTTCCCTTCTGCACAAGAATTTTGACGAGTTGGACCATGAAACAGAAAAATGAACAAGCAAAAATAATTTCAAGATTTACGGTCAACCTACTCACCATTTCCTCATCCAATGCCAAAGCTTTAGTTTCTGATGACAATTCATCCCGTTCCGGGGACAGCGCCATAGGAGGAGGAGCCTGTTGAAAAGGCACTCTTCAGATATTTGACAGCAAAAATCAAGGAAAATAGAGCAGGAAAAGCTAGGATTCTCACCATCAGATCTATCTCAAACTTGCCTACTCGCTGGGTGTTGCCCTCTGCAACTGAGATCCTAATAAATCGAGCCACAACGAAATGGGGACAATGATCAGTATCAAAATATGTTTATTCAAGAGCAAAACAAAAAAACTATTGTTCATTAACGCTCACACTCTGTTTGAAGACGATTCTTGTTTATCGGAATAGAACTTGATGTGCGATGGCGTTTTCTTTGTAGGGAAAACCGATCTTCCATCCGCAGAAGCATCCCCAAACCCAGCACCAGAATTCATCTTGTCTTCCCCAATATCCTCTTTTGGAGCCTCTGATGATGGACCATCGTGACAATCCACATCAGTAGGTTGCTCAATCTGAATCCTGACTAACTCTTCACTTGAATTATTCGAAAACGCGATGGAATAATTGATGTCATCTTCCATTTTCTTTTTCTCTGATAAAAAACCAATGAAAAGAAAAGGTTAAAAAAGAAGAAAAGGGAAGAGTAAAAGAGAAAACTTCCAGAAATTGAAACCGACCAATATCCTCAGAGGGACAAGGTACAGTGGCGTTGTGGTGAATGACACCTGCTTCATGCTTTTCCGAAGAAGACTCGTGGTTCTTTGAAGTCTTCAAACCGTACAGTAGCTCAGCTATCTCAATCTCGATGTCTGATGAAGACGATGTTGATGTCTTAGGAACAACTTCAATCTCTTTCTGCAATATAACACACAACTGAGAACCCAATCCTTCGAGAAACAAAAAAAAACAACAAAAAAGTCATTTTCAAAAAACTGAAACAGAGATAAAAAACAAACTAGCACAGACCATCTTCTTCCTAAGAGAAAGATTCGAAGAAGAAGGCGAGGCCACTTCAACACTTGGTCCTCCGGGGGAATTCGACCGTTGCCGGAAATTCTGCTCCTCCCCGCCGCCGCTACTTGCCGAGACTAAACTTTCATGAGACCTTTTCGCAGAAGCTGCGGAAACACATCAAACACAGAATAACAAAACAAAGCAAAAAGGGGGAAAAGTAAAAGTAAAAGTTAGTTCCGGGAGACACCAAAATAAAAGTGTAAAAGGAAAATAAAGAGTACTTATATCGTCGCAACCTGAACGAGCCTTCCTGGGAACTGTAACGCCGATCATCTCCTCCGTTATTTTAAACGGAGGCGGTTTCGACGGCGTGAAGACCCGGCGATGGTTCTGATCGGAGGAAAACGACGTCGGATTACTCGGAGAACGGATCTTAGAAACGCCAACGTCTACAACATCATCGTCTTCGTTTCCAACGCTCTCTTCGGTGCTTTGCGAGTGAGAGCCTCTCCTCCGCTTGCTCCTGTTCACCGAATCCCTATCCCTATCTCGATTCCTTCCTCTCTTATTCACACCTTCTCTCAACTCCACAGCTCCTTCCTCTATCACGGAACAGAAATAGTGTAAGAAATAGCACAGAAGAAATAATAGAAGAAAATGAAGAAGAGAGCGTGTTAACACCGGAAGAGTCTCTGAGAGCAATAGTTCGATGTCTGCGTCTGGTGGAGGAGGCCACGGATGGTCTTCTGGATTCTCTGGTTCTATCCATGAGCTTCTTCTTTCTTCTCTCATGTAAACAAAATCACAGATAAAAGCTTTGGAAAACCGCAACAGCTAGCGAGTCACCGGAATTCCGCCATTAACCACCGTTTCTCAAAATTTGCAGAGCCTTACACTTCTCTGCTCTGTTCAATGCCCTCTCTATATATTTATTTTCATTTCATTCACTTCACTTCATTTAAAGGAATAATAATTATTAAATGCCATAATGAGTTAATTCATTATTAATTAATTAGTTAATTAATAATCTGATCTTTCCCTTTTCATATGCTTGTGGAAAAAGAGAAATTGGTTGAATGTTTCCCTTTCACTATTCATCATCACACTCGCGCAGAAAGGGACGGCTCAGATTCGCGGGTGAGGCTTTCGGCGCTAAGAGCCCCGTTGGATCATTCCCTATCGGACGGTGGCGGCTTGCTAGTGCCAACATGGCAGAAAAGTTGTTGTCGATGGAATATGGAATGCCAACTTAAAGTGGTCATGTCTCACTTTACTTATATCTTTTCCTCTTTCCATAATAATAACATAAATAAATTATCTTTCCGTAGTCCACTTTGACGCGCTTACGATGCGCGTGTAGACAAAGCGCACTGAGGCCCCAGCTCAGGCGTAGTGGGGTGCAGTTGGGTGGGGTGAATAATATAAAATAGAAAAGTAGTACTTTTATTACTAATTTACCAAAACTGATTAAACTAATATGTAATAATTAAATATTATTATAGAAATGAGATGAGGATCACTGATTGTCACAGGATTCTGTGTTTTCAGTTTTTAATTTAAATTTCAACATATTTTTATAGGTATAAACTGAATACACGTTTTCTTACGTTACTTTTATATTAAAATTCAATTACATTGAATGAATGATACTGTGTGAGGTTTTTTAAAAACTGTTCTTAAGTTACATATTATATTATAGATGATAAGTTCATTAATTTTATAACAATCATTTTTAAATTAAAACATATCTCTTATTTTACTCCAAAACTACTTATCTCTAAATTATTAGTTAACTCAATGTCCATTTGAAAATTGGAACAAAGACCAAGTGGGTTATATATTATAGTCAAACATATCAAAGCAAGGATTCAAAAAACAGAATGTAAAAAATGAATTAAACTTTAAGCAACCTTGTGTCTGTGTATGATATAGAAAAAATAATCTATTATTATGATATGAAAGAAAAATAAAATGCAAATCAAAATAGAGCAACGTGTAGTGGTTTTCAATTTTGGTAGAATTGAAAATAAATTGTTGGAAGAAAAACTTGTATAGAAAGATAATGCAGCCAAAACTTTGTGTTTTCTCAATGAATAAATATGAGTATAACCAGATTTTTTGTTATTGAAACAAATAATTAACCAATTTTTTATTGAAGATATAGTTTTAATAATTGTAATATCCAATATAAAAAACATGGAAAAGATAATATCTACTAAAGGGAACTAATCTGCTTATCTCGATAATATTAGAAAGAAAGTAACTAATTTATCATCTTTAAATAAGTTTAATATGCGATAATGTGGTGCTGACATAAGTTGCATACTTGAAAGTCTCTTTCTGTATATACATATCAGTATTTTGAACATTCAATACTTCCACTCATTATTTACTCACTCCTATTTTCTAATGTTTACTTATTTTAATATTGAAAAATCTTTCATAAATAAATTATCACTTAACTTTTATCCACAAGTGTCAATAATCCTTTATAAAAAATTAACCAACTCGACTGTAACTAATTCTCAGTAAGAAGAATAATAAAATATAGAATCTAAATCAGTCAGTTTTTTAAAGTTCACTGACTAATTTGAATTATATTTAAAAAAATAGTTATATTTAAAGATAAATTTAGGTGCAAAAGTATGTTTTATGATAAGGAATTGGAAATACTTTCTTTTGTAATTTATTAAAAACTATAAAATAGAAAATATTAAATAAATCACAGAATATAAAAAAATTGTAATTAATGAGAAATATTTTAAAATAGTATATTAGAATTTATGGTCATATATATTTGAACCGAATGACTTTAAAATAACTTAAAATAAATTTTAGAAACTGAAAAAAAATAAAAATAAAAATTACTTTTTTTTCTAAACAAGTAATTTGATCTGGATTTCAAATTAAAAATAAAAAAATTGAACGAAAATTGTATCCTTCCAACCAAACTTTATTGTAGAAATGGGTATAATATATACATTTATCATGTAACTTGGAGGCCACGAAATAGACAAACAAAAAACTTTAATAAATAAATAAACCGTCAGAAGTTTTCACTCGTTTTCTTCAAACAAAATATATTTTTATCATTATCAAGACCGAGATAATAAATTTAAACCAATTGTTATACTAAATTATCATCATTTATAATACAAATGAATTTACAATCAATTATACAATGTATTATAATTAAAATATAAAAAATTGACTCAAGAGTTTATCTTTTTATGTTTTTTTCATTTAAATCTTACGTTTTGTTTGGATTAGGAAATAAAATTTAGAAAATAAATTTTAGACAATTTATTGTACTATGTTACAACTAATTTTGGAAAAAATATAAATGATGTAAATTTTTTTATCATGTTTACAATTGTCAGAAACTTTATTTAGAAAAAATTGTTATTGTGAATTATAGTTGTATGTAACTAAAAGATTATTTTTCATAATGTGTTTGAGTATATTATTTCCGGTGTTAGAGTAAATTATTTTCTATATACTGTGTTGGAGCTATAATTTTATAAATAAAAAAAATTATAAAATAAATATTAATACAGTAAATTATAATATATTAAAGTAAAATTCATAAATAAAGTTCGTACATAATAAATATTAAACTTACAAAATATATATATATAATAAATAAATAAATAAGTTTCAAAGATGGATTTACTTCAAATAAAATTAAGCAAAATCGATTATGGTGATTGCGAATATCGATTATTTTAATTAATTTAGTTCAACATCAATTCTCAAACACTTAAACATCGATTAAACATCGATTATCAAGTAAAAAAATTAGAGAATCGATTCTCAATGCACGATATCAATTATCTGAAATACTGAAATAAACGAGATTGATCATGTCTTCTCAAACATTGATTATCCAATGCAAAACAATTATCACTTTTGATTTGGACGACTAAAAATGAAATTTGCACTGTGCCACACGTAATGTCTTCAAGACTAAAATTGTCTTTCATCGTTCCACCTCGTGAGATATACAACACTTTTTTTTTATCTTTTCACATTTTCATTTACATGCCAATCATAAAAAACAAACAAACTATTTATTGACAAATCAACAATGATTATCCGAAAACAAACAAAGCATGTTACATATGTATGATTTACGCACCCATACCATTTTATATATCTCATGATTTTCCTGAAAACATTTTTCCCAATACCATCACTAACCGTGATCAAAATCTTGGAGATATTGTTTTAACCCATTTAGCATGATATCTTTAAATTCTGAATGAAGATAAACATGTTATTCTTAACTCTCCTATTAGTATTGACAAGTGTCATACATCGATTCTAATCAATATAAATATAATATTAGTTTTATAAGACAGTTTATCCCAATAAAGAAACCTTCTAGTGCTACCATAAATTATAAACAATCTACAAACTTCCTATTTATTTAAAGGATTACCAGAATTATCTTACATCCTATACCACAAATTCAGAAGTAGAATAAGAAGATAATATGAATTTAAGAAATTTATTATTGTTATATTAATTATCATATATATAACTTTGACTTTGAAAGTTCATGTACATTGAATCTTACTTTATTAAATTGTGAAACTAGCCAATTCTTCTGGTTTCTTCCATGTCTTTCCAAGTTAGCAAGATTTAAGATTATTTTTAAAATTCATTTACTTAATCTTGGTGCTTGAATTGTCATTGTCACATAAAAAAGTATTCATATTGTATAGTTTCCAATTCATCATTTCCCTTATTATTTTATATAATTATTTTAAAATATCATGATAACAATGACATGCATGAATGACTAAATAATTAAAATATGAATAGAATAAGACTGAATTTATTTAATTTTAAGTAGGGGTATCGGTGAACGATGAATGTTATCATTTACATATAATATATAATATAGTGCTGTCAAAGAAAAATATATAACATATATTAAGATGGTATTATTATTTAATCATATAAGAATGAGGCAGCATTAATGGGGAGAGGAGATAGAATAATAATAATTAATTTGTTAATTTTAAAGATAATGTAAGTGTTTGTTTGTTTATTTAATTCATGCAAGAAAGGAGGTGAGAGAGAAATATCTTGTGGCATAGCAGAAGGTGGAAATTGAAAATAAAGATAAAAATTGAAAGGGACATGAGGAGAATAAGGAGGAGGGAGATGGAATGGTGATTGATGGTGAAGTGGGTGGTTTGGTTTCTCTTCCCAAAGTGAGGAGTGAGTCAAACATATATAGTATATATAATTATTAATAATAAATTATATATTATATATTAATTAATGATGAATAGTAGCATTATTCTTTTCATTTTATAATATTCTTTTTGTGGGACTCAGTGGTCTGGTTAAGGTTAGGGAACCAAAACCAATTCATCTGCAAATTCGGGACCCACCACTTTAACATCCCACGTAAGACTTCTCTTCTGTTTTTTTTTATTGTCGTCCTACGTGGCACCGCAACCATCAACATCGTGTTTCAAAAGGACTCTCATCGACCGTACGATTACTGCCTTCAGAATCGGATAGTCAGAAATTAAGATTTCAGAGAGGCAGCCACATGGGTGATAGTGGGCCACCACCCATGCAAACCAAGTACAATAGTTCTTTTCAGTTTAAAAATATATTATGATTTTAGTAAAAATATATTTGCAAGGGTTGAAAATATACTATTTTTTAACTATAAATATTCTATTGATGTATACTTTTTTATGTTTACTAATTAATTAATATATATATATATATATATATATTATGGAATTAACCTTAAGAGAAAATTGTTTCTTTCTACACTTTTTTTTCTAATATATATTAAGACAACTTTTTTAATATGTAATAAATTAAGTTTTTTTTTTCTTTCAAACCTCCAATAATTAATTTTACATGCGTCCTAATTAAAAGCATGAGATTTTTGAAACAAAAATTAAAAAATAATACATTCTTTTTAGTTTAATGAAATGTAAAAATAAATTAATTGGCCCACCTGATATTTCTTTAATAACTATCTCAGTGGAAATTGAATAGAATGTTTACTAATATATTAATACATAATTGACAGAGAGCAATTCTTTCTCTTCAGTGGAAATCAAACTTTTAAATTGTGATTTCATCTACCTAATATTTTTCATGGAATAATTGTATAATCTGCAATAAAGAAACTCTGCCCGAAAATTCAAGATTTTTGTTTTGGCAAATGCAGCATAACACCTTGCCTACCAATTAGAAGAGGAAGCACCTTCAGACTGAATCTTGTGACAGATGTTCTGCACTAGCACATGACTGCTCTTGCTCTAAACATATCTGGTTCAAACTAGGCCAAAAAATTCTTATGTCATTTAACCCTTTCTTCTTTTTTCACTATGTTATTGCTTGTGCAGAATTAAAAGTAGTAGCAGTGTATGTAGACTGTTTGGAAATGGACAAACAGAGTGATTTTTGAAGATAAGAAGTGGAAGATTGGTTGTGTTTGCAGCCAGATATGGTTAACCAGTGCAGAACTTCAAGTTTTAGAATCCACTTTTTGTTAAAAGAGAATGTGCATGAAAGTTTTTTGCCCCAAGTATCTCACATGGTTGTAGGTGCCATTTTTAGAGAGGATATTGGAAGATGGCTTGGATTCTCATGAATTAAAAGAGAATATGAAATAATGTTACTAAAATTTATTTATAGCTTCTTTATTATAAAATGTATTTTTATTATTAGCTAAGATTCATTAAAAATGTCACATTATATATACAAGTTGTATACCTTTATTCAAATTATAATAATTTTATAGTTTTGCATACATCTCGACTACTAATAATGTGTATTGCTAACATCTTTCAAGAAAAAAATAAATAATTGTGTTAAATATTAAATTCTATTTATATACATTAGCAGCAAGACGCTCATCAACATGTGTGTATTCATATTTTTTTAATCATTATCATATATTAAATAATAAATACAAATAAATTTATGATACATATATTTATAACTTTAAATAATATTTTTTTAATTTATATTATTCTGGTATTTTTATTATTACTATATATTAAATATGTTATAAGATTCTTTTAATTAAAGAAAATGTTAAATTATTTATCTTTCTTTTGTGATAAAAAGTATAACAACTAAACCAAATGATAAGATAAAATCTATAAGTTTTATGAGAAATAAAAATATGAAAAAAAAACAAAAACCATCACGTAGTAGTAAGCACTCTTCCACGTTTAATAAACGGTTTCCAAATTATTTTTTTAAATCAAAATAAAAAATAAATATGATGAAAATAATAAGATAATAAAATCTATAATATATCTAAAATAGAATTGAAAACAAATCTTCTAAAAAAATATGAAGAACAGCTAAAACTAAAAATAAAATTCTGAAAAGTTAGAAACTGATGAACTGTTAACAAAATTTGAACCAGAATATTTTTTCCGAGATCTTTGGAGTAGGAAAAATAATCAATAATCAACCTTCAAAGTTTTGACAACAATGTTTGAAAAATATAGTATTAGAGTTTTCTTAGTTTTTATTTTCTTCGTTGTAATCCTTTCCGGTTGCCTTTGTATGAAAGACTAAACATCTTAGAGTTTATTATTTTGTGATTTCAAAATTATTGAGTTTTCTGTTCAATAAAGTTTTACTTTTAGATTCTCTATAGTAAATTGTGTTTTACTCTTGGCCTTTTTGAAATGGGTGGTGATATGTTAACACCAAAAACAATAAAAAACATCCACCTCACAAACCAACAAAATAATATTTTAATCATATATAATTTATTTTTTAATTTTAAATATTATTATATTATTATAATGTGATGTCAAGTATATGTTTTAATAATATTTTAATCATATATAATTTATTTTTTAATTTTAAATATTATTATATTATTATAATGTGATGTCAAGTATATGTTTTTTCTGTCTATGCTGTCAAATAAATCTTTTTTTTGAAGTATGGTTTAGGTCAAAATAATTATTTTTGAACGCTTTTTCACAATTCAATTCTTTTCTTTATGAGATGTTGATTAATTTGTTATTGAATATATTATTTACTTAATTCAATAGGTAGAAAATAAACATTTCATCTCATCTCATGAGTAGGAACTAAAACTAATGAGATACTTAATTCATCAAAGAATCTTTATTTTGTTTGATAAAATTATGTTATATTTGATTGACGTTTAATTTAATTAAGTTTAAAATAGTGCATAAATAAAATATAAAAAATCTTTAAAAAATCAATAATAAATTTATTGTATAATTTTTACTTTATTTTTTCTGCAAACAACTTCAATTTTCTTCTACTATATTCTTATGGATAACTTTTGTTGTTTATAAATAGATTCTGAAAACCATATATATAAGTTTCCAAGCCAAGATGCAAACTTCAAAAATTCATATAATTTTAAGCGTTTGATTGTAAATAAAAAGATTAGTCTTTCTTTTTGTTGTTTAAAGTTCAGCCACCCTGTTTATAAAAATGCATATACATTAATTAACTCGAACGGCAGAACACTTATTTATTTGATATAAAGTTTAATGTTTGGTAGAATTTTTTATTAAAAATAGTTATTTTGTAACGTTCTTTTTAAAAGTAAGTTTGATATAGAAAGTCTTTCATTAGGTCCGTATTCTACGTTTTCTATAATTTATTTGTTATAGGGACAAAGTGTGTCCCATCTTATCTTGGTCACATAAAAAATCAAAAGAAAATAGTTCATCACTTTGCGAGGTGAAAGTAAAATTTGGTTCCAATCATAGTTTAATTACCATCGTTAAACTATCCATTTCAAACACAATGAGAATTAAAATAATAATAATAATAATAAAAGCTCTACTTATTCTTTCTTTTACTCACGTAAAAAGGTTGAATCTGAAGTAACTTAAAAATACCCTAATAAAAAGAACACACATATTAGTGATGAAAAGCATGTTCCTCGATGCACAAAGATGCCTTTATCCCTTTAAAATAGCTTTGGTTGCAATAAAACGATGGATTAATCTTTGCATCCTTTGGAGAAGAGAAAGGGGTATTATTTAATCATTTAATTATTTTATTAAAAGAGCGATAAAAATGAAAGCAAGTGTATTTTGCTGACACAAGGAAAAGCGAGCACAATATTTTATTGAATAAAAGTAGACGCTATGAAAGTGTATTATTATAGAAATATAATATATAATATAATGCATGAAGAAGTTATAGTATATATATAGAAAGCATAAAAAAATAAAGAGCATAATAAATAAATAAAAGATGGTCTTTCCGACACTTTTATATTTGCATATAAAATGTGATACGAAAAGCTACTAGAGCTATTCTCTTCTCCTTCCACTTGTCTTATACTATTAATTTATTCCTAATGCCCTAATTATTAAGATATAAAACTAGGTTTATGCGCACCTTCAATCAGATTTGGTCATTAATTAATGGACTCACTCTACCTGCACATGACCAATCACGATTTGAATATTAATATAATAATTATTAAACTACCTAATTGAGGTTATAGTATATATTTTGACCTAAGCTAGTTACTATGTCTAATAATTTTTTTAACGAACATGCACAACTCATCATAAAATAATACGATGTATTAGCGGGTTAAGACAAACCCACTCATTCACCTTAAACAAATAATAAAATCTAATCTTAAATTTGTTGGATTCAAGTTGTCTTCATACACAAAAAAGTAGCAATATTAATTTTATTTGGACTTATCTGTTGACGTGGCATGCAGTGGTTGTTCCACGTCGGAGTTGCGTTCTTGAACAGTGAAGAGTTTCGGAAATGTGAATTTGTTTCGTAGCTAATCGTGGAGATCGCTATGATTAGGAAATACAATGCTATTTTAATTACACTACCAAGCAACATCGATAAAATATTCATTTCTAATGTACTACTTACTGTGAGACTAAATATTTTATTTTTCTTATAATATGAATGAAAAATTCTTATAATGCTTTCTTTTCTTTCTTTGGAGATGAGTTTGGGATGACCAAACTGTTTAATAATGTTTCTTCAGATTCTAGCAAGCTGTAAATGGAACACTCTAGACCAATGTTCAAAATTTCATAGCTTTGTGGCTTTTTTTTTCATTCATTCAAAGTGTGTTTTAACAAGTTTTTAAAACTGTTATCAACTTTCTCCACTACACCCCAAATTTGAATATGTTCGTTCCGATTCCAATTTCCAACCAAGTAAACAAATATTTGGTCAATTCATAATGACAACTTTAAACACAGAAAATACATTTTTTATACGATTCTTGAAATTTTATTTTAGTTTTAATAAATTTTATATTTTTTACATATGTTGACGGGTCACTTGACATGTATATTTCTTTTAATTTGATTTCTAATAAATTATTATATTTTTAATTTTTGTTTCGAAGAAAAAAATAATTAATATTAAAGACGAAATCTAAAAGAATAAAGAATTCTGACAAATTTATATATTTATTAATTTTTTCTTTTTTAAGTTTTATCATTAAATAAAGAAGATTGGAAAAAAAAAACAAGAGATGAAAATCCTAAAAAAATAAATGACATTTTGATGAACTTTAAAAAAAATTAAAAAATACTTATGTCATCTTATTAAGTGAGTATATTGTTATTTAAGGAAAAAAGTTGTTTAATGCTTAAAAGCATATGCAACTAAGGAACGAAAAGCACTTTCCTCGTGCATGCCAGAATGGTGTATTTACAAATCAAACTACCAGTATTAATCTGCTTTGATTAATTTATAAAATTAGAGCTTGTTGGATAAAAAAAAAATTTAATAATTATAATTTGTTTTATACGCTACTTAAATTAGAAGTTTAGCCTCTAACCTAATGATAGTATCACGAGTGACACTATTCTCTGGGAAATAGATAGATTAAAAAAATAACGATAGAAAAAAAATTCAACAAGTAGGTTTATGGAATTTAGTTCACATTTATTTCAACTTTTTTCTCCTTTATGGAATTTGAAATACCAGTTTTGAAGATTTTGTTTAATGTTATATGATTTATTTCAACCGAATATTGTACTTATTTTAAAATTTAATTAAAATATATATTATCACAAAAACAAAATTTGATAGATTTAAAAAGAAAAAAAAAATCTATTCGCTTAAATAATACGAATAATTTTTCACTGACTTCTACAAATTAATTTTGTCAAATGCGCCCCATTCTTGTAACCTTGAGAACTTTACATGAGTTTTCTTCAGTCAGATTAATCGTAAATATAAATTATTTCATTGAATTCAGATCATGCCATTTCAATTTTTTGAGTTAAAAATATAGGGTTCAGACCACCTTGACTTGAATAGATCAAAAATGAATTTTTCAAGGAGAAAATTTGTTAAAAGTGATTCTTCCTCCACTCCTAATTTTTTTTCATCCACCTCATTTTTTTAAATATCTAAATTACTCCTCATTGTTTTATTTGAAAATATAGTTTTCATGGCAATTGTTGATTGGCTGCTTCTTCCTGCACCTCCAAACCTGCTTCTGCCACCCCATAAGTTAATTATATTCCAAAAATACCCTTTTTAATATTCCGAATTACATAATCCAAAAGTCTTTTTTTAGTTTTTGTGATTAGCTTTCGGATTACATAATCCAGAAGTCTTTTATATGCATAAGATTACCTTCCGGATTATGTAATCCATAAGTTTTTTTTAGATGTGTGATTAGCTTTCGGATTATATAATTCAATTTTTTTTTCAAAATATCAGATTGACTTATGAATTAGGTAACCCAGAATATATCCGGATTACATGATCCATGAACTATCCAAGGGGATAAAAAAAAGGATAAAACGGTATTTTCACATTTAGTATGGGGTGACACAAGAAGGTATGGAGGTGTAGGAAGAAAGAGTCTTGTTGATTTACAGGTGTGATCGTTGTGTGGTTGGTGTAGCAAGTGTTAAGCTCAGGGTTTGTTTAAAAAATCTCAGGATTATTTTAGTCCTTTCACATTTCTGATGGGGAGCAGGAAGATAAATGTACAGGGTGCAGGAAGAAATAACAGGGACCGTAACAGCGGCAGAGGAGGCTAGTCCATTGTAGTCCAGGAATAGGACCTTACATGGCCCATCTTTGCAATAAGAGTTTTATTATGGTTTTATTTTATTCAACAAATGGGGAAAGTTAATTGACTAAAACTATCATAGTTTCATCTAAAATATGCATTTCAAACTTTTACAAATAAACATCGCTAATTATGTTGTTGTACTTGATTTCTAAAATCGCAACAAGAAATGCGAGCTTTGAACCTAGCGGAAGAGAAAATATTATTAATCAGTGGAGATTAATATTATGAAGATCTTTAAAACATAATACGTCTAATGAAGTAATATTAGTCATTACATAAATAGCAAATTTTTAAATTATTACTAAATCAGAACTGTTTCCTAATATTTTGGTAATTGTAGTAAGGCACTACTATGAACACATAAAAAGAAATATATGAAGCAAATAAGGTAAATACCCTTTTAAGACTTTTGTCTTTTGTTTTTAAATATCTTCAGTGAAAGTTTCTTATGAGTTGTTCATCAATAAAATTAATGCTCCACAAATCTGAATTTCATACCACTGAAGACAATTTCTTATACAAGAGCAACTCCAACTACAAACTCTTTATATGGGGTCTTGTTTAGGGTGTTTGTCACTGCACCCTATCAAAATTCTTCCTGCACATCCCATCAATTTTCAAAAATACTGTTTACTTTTTTTTAATGACTTCTGAATTATCTTTTATGAAACATACTATCCAAAATTCATGAAATGTTTTCTGAAAAACGTTTTCCAAAACTTTCAGAATATATTTTCCAGAACAGAGTTTTTTGGAATAAACTTTTCAAAATGTATATACGTTCTGAAATGTATTTTCTGGAATAATTTTTCCAGAATGTGTGAAAGAGCTTTCTGAATTATTTGATGAGGGTACAAAAAGAACTTTGATGGGATGTAGGAACAAACACTGTCTATAAACTTCAGCCCTTACAAAAACCTGTCATTGAAGTTTGCTGAATTGACATGCAAAGTTCTTAAAATAAGATTCAGCTTTTATATAAGAAGACTCTTAAGAATAAAGAAATAATTATAATAATTAATTTGTTTACTTGTTTAGTTCCTTGAGTGATACTTGTACTGTAGTTCCTGTTCTCAAAGCCGATTCCAACAAAAACTAAGATGACTTTTGGTAAAAGTTATTAAAATGTGAATTTTAAGTCTTATTCTCTCAATTTCTGAATTTAAATTTAATCCACTTATATAATATAATATAATTTTTAAATAGAACTATTAAACTATGAAGGTGATTTGTAATTTTTTTGTTGTCTCTTAGTTGTAAAATTGGTGAAGAGGTGCATGCCATTTCACTTCGAACAAACAAACTCACTCTCCATTCATTCCAATAAGCTGTTAAAAATGACTTATATAAACAACCTATTCAAAAGTACTTAAAACTGCTTAATCAAGTTCTTTACCCAATCATACCCTAAGTTTCTCACAAATGAGTTTGACGGTGAATTTACTTGATTTCTATATCTAGAATCATAAACTTGCAAGAGTTTACAAGTAGAGTCAAGAGTTTCAAAACAGTGATTCTTGAGGGTCAAATTTCAGTGAATTATGTAAAATAAATCCAATTTACAGGCACGAACTTACTTTTTCAATTTGAAAAAAAATGTATTTGATTCAAAAGTTTGTCTTCTATATTACCAATAAACGTTTGCATTAATCATCCAACCCCAGAACAAAGTAGATACAAAAACTTGACCTTCTTTAGATAGAACTCAGCATTTACTCTTTTGTATCAAAGCATCAAACCGTCAGCAACTCCTGAAATAATGGGAGAAGTTACTTTTCAAATCCCAAATAATTAAATAAAAATCAGGAAGTATAGAAATAAAATTTTGAAAACAGTTAACATCAAAGATGGATGAAATATTGTATAATGAGGAAAAGTCAAGTTACTCCAAGAGTAACTATAATAAAACAGAATTTTTCATCCTTTAATTTTCTTTTAATCAAAGAGTTCTAATAAGTAACTCATCTTAAGGCTATTAGATTAAAAGAAAATTAAAGATGAAGATGGATATTAATCAACCATCTGTCATAAGCCATTAATACACATAAGTTAAAGAAGAAATATATAGTACCTTTTCTTTCTGTTTGAGGATGGTCTCAACTTTCTTTATATAATCATCTGTCAACTTCTGCATAACAAAATAATTACCATGAGGAAAATAAAGAAAAATTTCTATTCTAGTATTGATTATTTGAAATGATAAGCTTGGATTCTCAATCCCATCCTTTACTAATGATGAAATTACATTAATTATGCCGTAGGAGAAAATCATCACACTGATACTGAACAAAAAGGTGGCAAAAATAGACAACAGTGGGGTTTGCTATTGTTCCCTTTCACACAATTGCCCCATCCCCAAGAAAAATAGAAAAGGGAGATGGAAATTGGAAATTCAAAATGGAGTAAAAATACATACCTGCAAATCACTTGAAAAATCCTTCACATTATCTTCGGAGAGCTTTTTCTCCTGCCAGAAAATTCCCAACAAAATGATTAATACAAGAAATCTAACAATCTGAAAAGGAGTAAAATGGCCCACAACACAAGAAATAAATCACTGGAGTTAAGGTGTAATTAGAGGATTCGAACCTTCTCAAGTTTATCATAAGCTTTCAATGCATCTCTTCTTATATTTCTCAAAGCCACCTACCAAAAAAATGAAATTTCACAATGATTCAAAAGGAAATTACAAATACTTGCAGTTTAGTCAAACTATTTATTGTTTATTCTAGAAGCATACAAGATACATAGGTATTTTCATTATATGATTTACATAGGAATATTACAGTACTATAACCAAACAGTATGTACTCTTCACAGGTTAGTACCGTTAATCATTCACGTTATTAACTCTTATTCTTCACCATATTACAACTACAAGTTTCAGAGTAACAGGGAAAGGAAACAAAATTTGGAATTTACATTTAAAAAATTAGCTGATGTTTGTTCGTTCTTAACCATGACAGATGTTTTATCCTTTTAAGGAAAATAAATCCTCAAATTGGCAATAAACAAAAGCGAATCCATTATCACAAATGTAAAGTATTTAGAAAACGTACCTTCCCTTCTTCAGCTTGTTTAGCCACTATTTTCGATAATTCCTATAAAGAAAAGCAAAATAAAATAAAATAAAAATTATGGCTTATAAGCTTGTTTGTTTAAGATTGAACAAAAAAGGTGAATCTATTATAAAGGTTTTCTTTTCCAGAAGTCTATTACTTTTGGCCTCTACGAAACTAATACACCTTTAGGGGAAAAAATAACAAAACAAAAACAGACCCTGATCTGTTTAAGATCATCAGATGACCAACATGAAATCAACATATTCATCCAGACCTTAAAAATATTCACTAGAATTATGTATATAGGACCTATATAAAAAAATGGTAGAATTTCATAAACGAAATAAATTGATAACTAAAAAAATTCTATTGGAATTATGGCCAGCAATATACTAAGTCAATTTTTTTCTCAAAGTGATCAGTTTTCTCATACCTCAAGAAATTAGAACCAATTAAGAATACTTCGTTAGTGAGAGTAAGAATGTAATTTACAAAGAGAGAATGAGTGGACAAAAGAAATCTCATAAAAGAGTGAACCTAGACACAGCAGCATCAATGGAACTGGAAAAATACCTTCCTCCTATCAGATGTCAACTGTGGGATGCTCAATCTAATTGATTCTCCGTCATTATTTGGAGTCATACCAAGATCAGAGCTAACTATGGCTTTCTCAATAGCCTTCAAGCTAAAGAAATATACAAATAATTAGGAATTTGCTAAGTATTACTCTATACAGGATAGCACATCAACACGTTCAATCACAGTTTTAAAACTTGTTTTATGACATGTGAATGAAGAATGCCTTAGATGGGTACATATATTCTCAATCAATAAGTAACATACAACAACTAAGGGAGAGTGCAACCGAAGTAAGACATATGGACCATCACAAGTATGCCATACATGAAGTAGATGGAATTGTACAATAATAAGCTTGAATAAGATCGGTTTGTTTGTTATCTATTTCAACCCTCTGGTGTGCCATGTAAAAGTGCATAATATACCTTGATTTGTCATATGGCTGTACCAAAAGAGAACTGGCATCAGGAGAGCTAATTTGAGCGATGCTCTTCAAGCTAACTGGAGTTCCATAGTATTCCACCTAAAAACACGTTATGAAACTGCTCATCTACAGGGAAAAAACTCTAAAAAATAAAGCTAAGACATTTGATCGCTTTGTATTTAGCATTTAGTTAACAGGTGAGTATACAGTGATATATGAACTTTCATCATTGTGAAACTAGGTATGATCTTGCGAGCTATGCTAGTTGAACCAAATCAAAGTAGAGAATATAAATTTGATGGGGCAGTTTCCTATGGCAACTGGAGGCTACTTGGTATTATTAGCATGAGTAAATAACAATGTGATAATCAGACCAGACATGGAGTAAATGAAAAATACTCAACCAATCCAAATCAACCGAACAAAAAATGTGAAAGCAAAAGCTGATAAATAATATAGACTTTCATGCAAGGAAAAGTAACCATGAAAGACAAACGGAAATCACTGAGCTTTAACTTAAATCATCGATACAGATGGTATACAATACAATTTTAAGAACACAAAGACATGTGTTATTTCAGTTTGAAATCAGATAACCCTTCCTTCGAAATCATTAAAATGTAAGTTCATATGACTAACAAGGGAATCGTTTCAATTATAAAACTAAATGACTAAGGCAGTAGTACATAGGTGATATGGGTCTAATTAAGTAAATTTCTTAATAGGTACTTATATTATAAGTTATATCAGAAAAATTAAAAGATAAAACTATGTATAAGTTAAAAACAATCTTTTAGAAACACTATCGGGACAAAGTTTCTGCTAAATTAGTTCATACATAAAATAATTTTAGTTTTAAGGTAAGAAGTTTCCCAAAATGGACGTATAAGAAGAGAAAAATCTCTGAGCAACCCAACTGGCCAAAATTGGATGCATTTTTGTAGAATGTAGTAGAGAACATGGTAGGAGGGAATTAAAAAATACCTCGATCTTGTCAAGCATGGCGGGGTTTGCTCTCCCTGTCCTTATGGAATTGAAATTTGTTCGGACATTATCAATAGACCTCTCCATCCTGCTTTTCTAAGAGAGGGAAATGGAGAGAGAAAGATTAAAGAAGTGAAGGATGCTAAAAGAAAGATAAGATTTTTAAGAAACTTACAGCATCATTCTCAATTGCTGCCTTTTCCGCTTCTATTTCTTCAATGGTAGCAGCCCTGATAAGTGGCGTTCTCCTATGCGAGAACCCTTTGGAAATGAGGGGTGTTCGAGAAAGAGAGAAGCCAAGAGGGAGCTTGAGAGTGGCATAGCTCGCAGAAGAGGAGAAGGAGAGTTTGACGGCGTGAAAGGAGTGGGGAAGGGAGAGAAGGGCTTTGGGAGGGTTTCGGATGAGGGAGCGGACAGCGGTGGTCGGAGAGAAAGAGGTTGCCATGAGAGAGACACAGAGACACCCTACGCCTTGTGTTGATGTCGTTGTGGATAACAACTTCCTTTGCTCTTTTCAACACAGTCTTCGCCTTCGTCTAAATTGCTAAGGTGATTTCATGTTCATTTTAGGTTCTGCTTTTATTTTAATTATAAAGAAAGTGTAAACTAAAATTAAACACCCCAAATTTGTATAACTTTTATTTTTTACACAAAAAATGTTTAATTTAAAAAAATAACTTTTATTTTCATGTTTTTATTAATAATTATGACAATATACATAAAAGAAAATAAAAATAATGAGATACACGTGTGACTAATAAGAAATTACTAGAGAAATTAATAATAACTCAATCCAATCTCATAATTGGGTTAGACATTGGTCATATGATCCGTTAACTAACAACAAATATATCACATTTAAATGAGAAAATCTTAAAAAGAATAATTTGTGTGAAATAGCAACCATACTTATAACATATAATTCAATAATATTTATATAATGATATATAAAAAGTAGTGAAAATAGTATAATATTAATAGTTTTATTTTATAATTATTATTGTGAGTTAAGTTATATTGATTTAATTTAAAAGTCATAAACTTATTTTTCAAATTTATTTGAATTGGACGCCTTAGAAAAACTTATCAATTAAAAAATATAATTAAATTGAGTTCAATATAGATTAAATATATTTTTCAAACACTCTTAGTTAACTTTCTTGTAATTCATTTTTATAGTATTAACTATAGTATATCTTTTAAAAAAATTCAAGATTAAATTTAAGGGTGTTTGAGGATGAATTGGATCAAATGTGATCAAATTCATTACTAATTTACAAAAAAAAAAAAGGATTGGAATGTGTTAGGTTTTCTATTTTTTATATAAATTCAAACAAATATACTTATAATGAAAATAAAACAATTTTGTTATTTTTTATTTCACTGCCATGATTTCATCATATATATATATATATATTAATGAAAATTTGAATATTGCATATCAGTCTCTTTATCAAAATATATGCTAAATCTAGTATTATCATAATAAAAAATTGTACTTTATGCTAAGTAGAATGTCAGAATGTACATAATTAAAAAATTACATAACCTTAATAAAGCTTTTATGCAAGGATTGAAGATCTGCAGTGATTATATAAAAGTTTTATTGAATTCAAGACTTTTAGACTATATAATAGAAGAATCTTATAAAATGTGTACAATTTTTTGTAAGTATATAAAATTGTCGAAAGTAATAAATATACAAAAGTTTAAGTATCCTCTTCATATATTTATTATATAATTATTTAATAAAAAATTAGTGAGTTATTTCGAATTTTGAAAATAAAAAAAAACATTTAGATAACGCTAATTTAAGGTTTTAGAATAAAAAAGTAAATAATAAATAAAATAAAATATGTAATATCTATACCTAAAAAAGTTTATTTTTATTAATATTTTATTTTATTAATTTATTTTTATTATTTTGTAATTTAAGCCGTTAACAAAACAATTTTTCAGTTTTAAAAATTTATTTCATTTGTTTGTTATTTAATCGTTGCTAGGTGTAGATCACGATATTTTTGGAGAGAGTGAAGAAATTGACACACTACTATGTTACATTATTTTTTTCAATTATTATACTATTATGAATTTTTTATTTTATTCTTATTGATATTTTATTTTGTAATTTCAACATAACAAAATAGTTTTTTTAGTTTTAAAACTTTATTTTATTTATTACCACTTGATGGTTGTTAGATGATTGAGAGATTTGTAAGCGGGTTGTTTTAAACTTATTTTTTCAATTGTTATTATAGAGTTCTAAATTTATAAAATTTGTGATTGGTTGTACGTTGACTGCTTTTAATGACATAATGTTTCTTATTTTTTTTTAATTTTCAATTTGATTCAAATTAATCAAGAAACAATTTGATTGAGTTTTGATGAGTTTGTTTTAGAAAATGCTTTTATGTTTTAAATTGATTTTCTTATCTGGCGATTATGTTTCTTTCATAATATATCAGTAGGTGCACTTAGATAATTTATGTGTATTCTTATTAATATTAAAATATAGTATAAATTTATATTATTAATATAAGTGTGTGAATAATAACATTATTTATTTGAATTTTAATATTAAACATAAATATATAAAAAAAATAAAAAAAATATGATACATAAACCTGAGAGTGTCTCTGTTCCCACTAGTATCTTAGTATAAAAGAATGAATTTACGTCCTCTTTAATTTTAAAAAATTAATAAAATGTTAATTTACTCGTCTAATGTTTGAATCTTACTATATTCAAACAGCCTTTTGTTTTCTTTTAAAAACACGATTTTGACATATTATTGTCATTTTACCCATCACTTTATACAGTTTATACTTTCTATTTTTTCAAAAACTATTTAATTTTCACAATTTAAAATATTATATATAATTAAGAAAATCTAATAAAAAATGGTGTATTTGACTAGTTTCATTATAACAAGATACTTATTTATTTTAATAAAAATGTTATAGTTTTTAATTATTATAATTTATGTTTGTTTCACATTATAACAATACAAATTATACCTGAGCACGGCACTACATTTTCTTTTTGCATTTTTGTATATTTGTTAAATTAATTGTGTTGGTATATTATAAATCTATTTATATATTTAATTTAATCAACATAAATTTCTAGCTTCACATACAAGCATATTTAAATATATATTTAAAGTGTAAAATAAAAAAATGTATAATTCTTACTTACAATCAAAATTATATTTGATTAAATTATCTATCAAGCCAAACAAAATTCTTAAAAGAATTTTATTTAAAAAGTCAAAATTTGTTCTTTTAATCATAATATGATACCTGAAAGTTAAGTAATAGTTGTCAATATCTTACAAGGTTAATATTAATTTTTTTTCTTATTAAAAATTGAATATTTTTATATTGAATTTATTGTGAGATTAAGATTTGTTATCTCTTGATTATAAGTTGAGATGTGAGGCATAAATGAGAGTTGATTATAATATTGAGCAAAGGTATACTTATGAATTAAACTCTGACTTTCAAGTTAGTTGTTAGATGGTGAATAAGAAAATAATGAGTGAAAAGTAATTGTGTATCGAAAGAGTTGAAGCTTCATTATTCTTAGTGTGACAATGCAATTATATGTAGGTTTTGTGACTTTGTCTTTTGTTTAATATATGATGTATTTTATTATGTGAGATAATTTCAAGTTGTTATAATCAAATAATATATTAGAGATAGGAGTTTATATCTATGTGTAGGTCAATAGGGTGAACATGTGTGTGATTATTATTTAGTCATCTACAAATTATGTGGGTGGATGGGTGTGTGTGCATGTATGCGTTTGTGGTTGGGTGAGTCTGTGTGTAGTTATTTATGTTTCTACAAGTCTTAAGATTTTATTAAGACATTGAATCTAAGTCTAGAGTGACAAACCTATTGTAATTTTAGTATTCTTAGTTGTAAGCAAAGTTTGGAGTGACTACCATGAAAATAATAATCCGTGTTGTGAAACTTGGAGAAATTTGTCAAAAAATACTCATATGGATGATTTGAAGAGGTTATTTAAAAGAACATACATGTTGTAAAGGTTTGAGAGACTTGTCAAAGAACACTTATAAGTCAATAATGACCTTCAATAATACTTGTTTTAGTGAAACTTAACTACTTAGTTAAGAATTATAGTATATATTATAGACGAATGAACATAAAAATTTATGCACTCCTTGTTTGTATTATTTTTTTATGTATCATTTATGTTGTCTTGTTAAGAGATTATGAAGTTCTAATTTATAAATAATTTTTATTTATCATTTTTCCATAAGTCAAACTATAATTTTGCTTTCTCTTTTAAAATATTAAAACAAATGCTCTTAAGGTCTTTGGAACGTTTTGAAATATTCCTTAAAAATAATTCATTTTCTTCTTCTTGTATTTTCTCTTGTTTTCTAGTTGCATCACATGGTTGTGATTGTTGCTAAAAAATAGTGTGATTGAGTTTTGATACTAAAAGTGGTCATGCATTCATTGTTACTTAAAACAATAAAAAGGATAAAAAAAATAATATGAAAAATAACAAAAAAAGAAAATATTGTAAATTTGTTACATTAAAAAGTTTGAGAATATGGCAGCTAATAGATCACATTTATCTTAAGTGTAAGATAATATTTGGATGGTACATTTTTCTTTTCTTGGAAATATGTCATTGTGCTTTATCATGACATCATATATTAATTAAACATTTAGTTGATATAAAGTGCATGAAAATGATTTATTGGTGTTGTCTAAAGTGATATACATACTATAAGAAAACCATGAAATAGAAATTAATTTTAGAAACAAAAAATAATTAGTTGTTATAGTGACTAAATTAGAGATCATTTTAGAAACTAAAAAAAATTGGTTTCTAAATTAGTTTATATTATTGTTAAATAGTTTCTAAATTGGTATCTAATTAGCTACCAAGGTTTTAACTACCAATTATTTAGATTATAAATTTGGTAGCAAAAACCTTGATTGCTAATTAGATACCAATTTAGAAACCATTTAACAATAATAGAAACTAATTTAGAAACCAAAAATTTGTTTAGTCTCTAAAATGGATTCTAATTTAGTCACTATAACAAATTATTATTTTTTGTTTCTAAAATTAATTTATATTTCATAATTTTCTTGTAGTGACATAGAGTCAAGCTTTATTACATCCATTATCAAAGAATGAAAAATAGATACTCTAAGTCATTATAAAGACCCCGCCAAATATTAGACGGACTCACTAGAAGAAGAACTTGGCATAGACCAGAACATCAACTATTCTTTCTTCTGGTCTTCTTAAAGACAAAAACATGTTTGTAAATAATTTTGGCTCACTTTAGGGGTCTAAATAGCAAAATAGGCTAGAGTAAACCCACTTTTTCAAGACAAGACACTTAGAATTAGGGTTTTTAACCTACCTTCTAGAAGCTTTGCCTAATGGTGTAGTTTTGACCATGGTCAACACCCTAAGCAGCCCTCTCCCTTGCCATTTCTACCCTTCACCCATCTTGCCCACCAAGGCACCCCTTCCTATAAATAGGGTGTCTTGCCTCATCTATTTCAACTAGATTTTGAATATAGTAAAGAAACTTTGCTTGAGTGATTAGTGAGCTTTATCTCCTAAATGTTTTGGGTCTTACTTGAGTGTGTGAGCATTTCAAGTGGCGGCTCTTCCTTCACTTATCCTGAAGTTTCCCATACTCCAAGTGGCGTGGTCATCTTCACCATTCTTCACCATAAGCTTCCTTCATCTTATCTCTTTTTTCCATCATTCCTTGCGCCATTTATGTTACTTGTTTATGTTCTTGTTTGTGTCATTTTCTTTTGGTCTTCTTCATTCATCCTTTACTTCCATTATTCTTAATTTCGGCCCCTTGCATCATAATCACCTTATTCTTGTCTTTTTATCTTTGTCCTTCTGAAGTGAACATTTACACTTACTTAACCACTTGGTTAAGTTCGTGTCCAGTGGGAATCTTCTTAGGGTTCTCACCTTAAATTATTAATCTTAAAATCATAAACAAGAGCAACTAATTAAAAATGTGCAATCCTAAAATCAACTCACATCACATCTTCCATCAGGATCACCTCTTGTTGGTTGTAAATGGATTTTTAAAACCAAGCTTAATGTAGATGGCTCTCTACAACGGTGCAAAGCTTGCTTGGTTGCCAAGGGATTCAATTAAACAGATGGAGTTGATTATGTAGAAACATGCAGCCTGGTTATTCGTCACACCACAATTCAGCCTATTTGCCAGATTGACATCAATAATGCCTTCCTAAATGGTGACCTCCAAGAATGTGTCTTCATGCAACAACCACCAGGTTTCAACACTGTTGCTCCTCACCTTGTTTGCCAACTTAACAAAGCCATGTATGGGTTGAAAGAGGCGCCTCGATCTTGGTTTCTTAAGTTAAGTACTATTCACCTTCATTTTGGTTTTAAATTCACTAAGAGTGATACATCTCTCTTTGTAAAATACACTTCTACTTTTTCTCTTTTTGTATTAGTCTATGTTAATGATATTCTGATCACTGGTTCCTCTGAAACTGAAATTTCTTCTCTTATTACTCAACTTCACTCTTATTTTCCCTTAAGGACCTCAGGCCTCTATATCATTTTTTGGGCATTCAAGTTTATCGCACATCATGTGGGAACATGCATTTGTCACAGTCTCAGTACATTTGTGATCTTCTCCAACATACAAACATGTTGGATTTTAAGCCTTACCCTACCGGTATGGTTTCCAACACTTGCCTACATTAGAATTCATCTGAAACATTCAGTGATCCAATCTTGTATCGTTCTGTTGTGGGCACCCTGCAATATCTTCTTGTCACTCGTCCTGAACTTTCATAGTCTGTCAATAAGGTTGCTCAATTTATGCATTCCCCTCAACTTCATCATTGGCAAGCAATTAAGTGTATTCTTCGGTACCTAGTTGGCACTATTGATTATGGACTTCTTCTATATCAACAATCTCCCTCTTTCATCAAAGCCTTCTCTGATGCTGATTAGGGTGTAGATCCTGATGACTGAAAGTCCACCACTGGATTTTGCATATATTTCGGCACCAATCTCATTTCTTGGTCAACACACAAATAAAAAACTGTTTCAGAAGTAGTACAGAGGCAACATATAGAGTTGTTGCAACTGTCATGACCGATATTCTATGGCTTAAGTCTCTTCTTCATGAGCTTCACATACAAACTCCACCTCCTCAGATATTTTCTGACAATCTTGGCATTGTCCTCTTAAGTGCAAACCTGATCATGCATTCCAAATCCAAGCATTTTAAGCTTGACCTACATTTTGCTAGAGATAATGTCCAAAACCATGTGGTTCAAATTATTCATATCCCTGGTCGGTTTCAAGTTGTTGATCCTCTCACAAAGTCTGTCTTTGGTCCTACTTTTATTCGTGTCAGACATAAACTCAATGTTGCCCCCAATCCAACCATGAGTTTACGCGGGGGGGGGGGGGGGGGGGGTGTTAGGCAAGCAGTTATGTAATTTGTTTTCCACCGCTTCAGTGTATCTTTATATATTTGTTTCTTTTCTCTGTAATGAATCACTTTTGAAATACATAAATAATATTTTGCTTTGTTGTTGATAATGGTCATCTGTGATTCATAATAAGAGTAAAAGGAGGTTCCTATGATTAAGTATGTGGTAAGAAAAATAACTTTAGTAGATAATGGAGATTTACCTTGTCATATGAGTGAATTGAGTTCCTATTCTTGCAACAATTGTTGGCCTTTCTCTGTCCAAATTTCTGGATGACTCTTAGGTTCCTCCTCGCTTCCTCCCCACCACCGATGATGATAGTCCTCCTTAAATCAACCCAGATTTTCTTCTCTACCGTCAATAAGATAATTTGATCATTGCCTGGATGTTGGCATCAATGACCCATCCCTTCTTGACAAAAATGGTGGACCTCCAATCGTCGTCTCAAATGTGGCAAACCCTTCATACCCATTTTGCATCTAATACTCATGCTCATATCAAGAAATTTTGTTTACATCTCAAGACTCCAAAGCAAGATCAACACCTATCTTCTCGACATCAAAAAGATCGTCGATTCTCTTACGAAAATTGGTGCTCTTGTGTCCATCGACGATCAGGTAGAGGTCATTCTTGATGGTCTTTTCGAGAATTACGATCCTTTTGTTGCCTCGATTGTGTCCAGATATGATGTGAGTTGATTTTAGGATTGTTCATTTAGGTGACGCTTTAGATTTATGATTGAGATTTTTAAGACAATTAAAGGGTGAAAACTTAAGGAAAATCCTCACTGGATATTAACATAACCAAGTGGTTAAGTAGATGTGAAAGTTCATTTCACAAAGGCAAAAAGAAAACACAATTATATGGTGAAAATGATGACAAATATGGTGCAACAACATATAAAGAAACAAGAATAAGAAGAACACAACCAAATTAACTTATGGAAGCAATTAAAGGACAAGGAAGATAGGAACATGAAAAAGAATGGATAAATGGAAGAGATGATGAAAGAAAAACTTATGGATGTGGAGCTATGTTGGATCACACCACTTAATGGGATGGAATCACCAAGATGAGTGAAAGGAGGCCACCACTTGAGAGCATCATGAACCCAAGATAAGACCAATTTTGGAGGAGACTCACTCACAACTCACACAAAAATTGTGCAGAATTTCTTTACTATAATTTCAACTTGTAAAATACACTAGGTTGGCCTCCTATTTATAGGTGAAGAAGCCTTGGAGAACAAGCTAAAGGGGTAGGATGGGAAAAGGGAAAAAATGGGCAACTTTAGGGTTTGACTAAGTCAATCCCGCATCCTTGGCTTGTCCTTCTAGAAACTAGGTCAAAATGCTTTCAAATCGGCTAGGAACAAGCTAAAATGCTACTCACACTCCCTATTATACTAAAGGTACCATATTCTAGCCTATATTTGCTATTTGGATCCCCAAAGTGAGCCCGATTATTTAGAACATATTTGTAATCATTTTAAAAAGACCAGTAGGAAGAACTTTATAGGCTCTGGTATATGTCCCATTCTCCCTTTGGTGAGCTCTCCACTTTGAGATGACTTCTCATTGTGTAAATTAGCATATTTGGGCATCTCCTTGTTGACTTGATTTGCACCTACACCATCAATGAAATAGAGACGTTGCTGCTAGTTTAGGAAGAAAGACTGGAAAAGCACCATTCTATGGATCCGCTTACCTATTCCCTTGCTGCTTCAGTTTCTTCTTGGAATCCATCGCATTCTAAAAACCGAAAATCATATCACCGTTTTTCTTCCTCACGTGGTGGTCGCGGTCAATATCGTTCCTCTTCCTTGACAAGTTTGTGATCCTCTTCGTCTTTTCGTTCTACTCCCACCCAACCCTAGAATGCTTGGACAACTACTCGTCCTACTTGCCAAATCTGCAAGAAATCCTGTCACACTGTCGAACATTGCTGACACAGGTATGACCAACTTGTTCCTCCAACTCCTCATGCCAACTTCTCTCAACTGCCCATTCATGACCCTGCTGTGAACATTGCCTCACTTTTAGGAGCCTCTTCATATGTTGATGACACATCTATCTTTGCAAAATACACTTCTACTTTTTCTTTTTTTGTATTAGTCTATGTTGATGATATTCTGATCACTGGTTCTTCTAACACTGAAATTTCTTCTCTTATTACTCAATTTCACTCTTATTTTCCCTTAAGGACCTCGGGCCTCTATATCATTTTTTGGGCATTCAAGTTTCTTGCACATCATGTGGGAACATGCATTTGTCACAGTCTCAGTACATTTGTGATCTTCTCCAACGTACAAACATGTTGGCTTCTAAACCTTACCCTACTGGTATGGTTTCCAACACTTGCCTACATCAAAATTCATCCGAAACATTAAGTGATCCAATCTTGTAAAGTTCTGTTGTGGGCACCCTGCAATATCTTCTTGTCACTCATCCGGAGCTTTCATACTCTGTCAATAAGGTTGCTCAATTTATGCATTCCCCTTAACTTCATCATTGGCAAGCGGTTAAGTGTATTCTTCGACACCTAACTGACACTATTGATCATGGACTCCTTCTACATCAACAATCTCTCTCTTTCATCAAAGCCTTCTTTGATGCTGATTGGGGTGCAGATCCTGATGACCGAAAGTCCACCATTGGTTTTTGCATCTATTTCGGCACCAATTTCATTTCTTGGTCAACACACAAATAGAAAACTGTTTCAAGAAGCAGTACAAAGGCAAAATATAGAGTTGTTGCAACTGTCATGACCGAGATTCTATGGCTTAAGTCTCTTCTTCATGAGCTTCACATACAAACTCCACCTCCTCAGATATTTTCTGACAATCTTGGCGCTGTCTTCTTAAGTGCAAACCCAATCATGCATTCCAAATCCAAGCATTTTGAGCTTGACCTACATTTTGTTAGAGATAATGTCCAAAACCATGTGGTTCAACTTGTTCATATCCCTGGTCGGTTTCAAGTTGTTGATCCTCTCACAAATTTTGTCTCTGGTCCTACTTTTATTTGTGTCAGACATAAACTCAAGGTTGCCCCCAATCCAACCATGAGTTTATGGGGGGTGTTAGGCAAGCAGTTATGTAATTTGTTTTCCACCGCTTCAACCGCTTTAGTGTATCTTTATATATTTGTTTCTTTTCTCTATAATGACTCACTTTTGAAATACATAAATAATATTTTGCTCTGTTGTTGATAATGGTCATCTGTGATTCATAATAAGAGTAAAAGGAGGTTCCTATGATTAAGTATGTGATAAGAAAAATAACTATAGTAGATAATAGAGATTTACCTTGTCATATGAGTGAATTGAGTTCCTATTATGTAACTTTGTTGTGGTAACAACTTAGTAAAAGTAATATGACAAGTGTAAATCTATGAATCTAATTCATTGTATGAGTCTAGTATAGTCAAATGTTTGTAATGTTGATGTGAGTAACTTCTGACATACGAGGTAGCCAAAATATTTAGAGTTTGAATATGATACATGTTAATTATTGATTTAAAAATTGTAGTCATATAGATGAGATGTGAATACAATGTAAGTGTATGAATTAATATACAAATGTAAGAAAACTTTCAAAACTCTAACTTGCTCTATTTTATTGTGTATTGTTATTAATTATCACGATTGTGTGTTATACCAAAGTAAAAAATGTTACAAGAGAATAATATATATATATATATATATTATTGATGTTGAGATATTGTTTGTTATGTAATTGTTAAAAAATGATATTAAATTCAAACAAACCATAATAAGTATTTGAGTGATTTAAAATTTGAGAAATTTTATTTTAATTACGTTACTCCATGTTGAATTGTATTTTCCATCTGTCTACCCACATATTCTACTTTCAAATGATAAAGCTTAAGTATATTGTAAGTGTTCTCGAACGAGTGTTGGGGCCTAGAGAACGGTTGCCTGCTCCTCTTTTTGGTCGGTCGGTTCCACACTCAACTTCCTACTCCTTAAGTCCCCTCCTCCTCCTCTCGGTCGTCTGGTGACACAGGCTCAGATGGTACATGCAGAAGGTACTCTGACGATCAAGTCAGCAAAAGTGTCGACACTCGGTTGTTCAGAGTATTGTAGATAATGACGTACCTGATTCTTGAAATCTGCGCTATTTATATTACCTTAATGGGCCTTCGTTGGTGGGCTGAATTAGGGGATTGACTCATGTTTAACCTTTAATTATAGATTAGCCCTGCTGACTTGGTCAACCCACGGGTCGGTCGGCATCGTGTTACCATGTGGCCTTCCTTACCGTGGATGAATGGTCAGACGTTTTGGAATTATGACCGACTCAGATGGTCGACCGACCGTTATTTTATTTAGTTAACCCAATAATACAACATTTATGTGATCAACAAAATTATTATTACTTTCTTTCACTAACACTAATTAATAACATTAACTTCACCTATTAAGAATATTATTTTTTATGTGCTCTTCTAATAAGTTTATAAGATATATCTTGTGCGGTGATAATAATTTTAAACTTAAACTTTATAAAACATTTTTAGTAAAATATATTCACATGACATAATAAGACTTTAAATTATAAAAAAATTATTGTGTTAAATTTTTTTTAACAATAAATTAATAAAAAATATTAAAATATAGATATAGTAAATTTTTTGTTTTAAAACATTTACAAAAAAGTTTAAAAAGTAATGTGGTTCAATGAAACTGAAAAAAATAAATCAGACTAGATTATTTCCACTGCAAAGATACTTGAGAATATAATTTACTTTTCTTTAGATTTCACTACCTTATTTCATTCTAATAAAATTTTCTTATAAATTTAAGAGAAAAATTACTTTTAAAATAAAGATATATTCTTAAAACTTAATATTTATACGGTGAGTCTTGCATTTGTGATGACTTGATTACATGAACCCAATACTCCACCAGCATATCTGAGTGAAGAGATTCCCAGTGTAGATGCACATAAAAGGAAGCAGATAAATAAAATAAAATAATATTAACATTAATGAGTAATGAAGATATGAAGAGTGAGATAAAGGAGGGGGAAATATTAGTGCGGCTGCTGGAGATGATGGGACTGCGCTGACTTCCAGACCAAGCGCAAGCCGAGCCGATTCATAGGCCGAGGTTCGCGTTACCCGCAACCCGATAAGAGCACGCGCGGCCGCACGTGCATACATACACACTCTTAACACGTAAGACTCTCACGGGAGGAAACAAAGAAAAAAGAAATCACGGTCATTGACAATAATAAGAAAATAACTAAATAATAGAGAAAAGTAGGAAACTGTAATAAAAATAAGGGACAAGGACAAAAGCGTCGCGTATATAACTACCCCTGTTCCCAAACGCACCTTTCTGTCCTTTCTTTTAACTCTCACCAACTCTATTCAGAGCATAGAATCAGAGAGAAGAGAAGGCGCATCCTTGAGTTAATTAAGAAATTTATTCCTCTCACCACCAAAGCGTGACACACTCTTTGCTTTCTTACCTTCCATTCTTTTATTCTCTCTCTTGAATTACACACCTGCAACACACACTATCAGAATCGTTTTCTTTCTCAGAATTAAAGCCAGGAACTAGCGTACAGACCCACATTGAGAGAGGAAGAGAGAATGGAGCTCAGTAAAGTCACCCTAGAGATCTTCTCCAAACTGGAACACAAATGGCTCTCACATTGTAAACCCAACAACAAAACCCGCATTCTCAGCATTGACGGCGGAGGAACCACCGCCATTGTCGCCGGCGAAGCTCTCATCCACCTCGAGGATCAGATCCGTCTCCGCACCTCCGATCCCCATGCTCAGGTCGCTGATTTCTTCGACATCGTCGCTGGCACTGGCATTGGCGCCATCCTCGCCGCCATGATCACCGCCGGCGACAGCTTCGGCAGGCCGCTCTACACCGCCAGAGAAGCCGTCCGTCTAGTCTCCGAGAGGAACTCCGAGCTCTATAAGTTCAAATCCGGTGGCGTATTCCGCCGACGCCGGAAACTCTCCTCCAGAAGCATGGATAACGTTTTGAAGCAAGTGTTCCAGCGGAAGGAGGACGGACGGTTGTTGACCTTGAAGGACACGTGCAAACCTCTCCTTATCCCTTGCTTCGACCTCAAGAGTTCCGCGCCGTTCGTCTTTTCGCGTGCCGACGCGTCGGAGTCTCCGAGCTTCGACTTCGAGCTCTGGAAGGTGTGTCGCGCCACGTCAGCGACGCCGAGCCATTTCAAGCCGTTTGACTTGGCTTCCGTCGACGGCAAGACCTTGTGCTCCGCCGTTGACGGCGGCCTGGTGATGAACAACCCTACGGCGGCGGCCGTCACGCACGTTCTCCACAACAAGCACGATTTCCCGTCAGTGAACGGCGTGGATGATCTCCTAGTCCTTTCCTTGGGGAACGGATCTTCGAACACCAAAGCGTGCGAGAATCGCACGTGCTCCACACCGTCGGTTGTTGACATTGTGCTCAACGGTGTTTCCGAGACCATTGACCAGATGTTGGGGAACGCCTTCTGCTGGAACCGTACGGACTACGTCAGAATCCAGGTACGAGATAGAGTGAATGCTTCTGCTTCTACTCTTTTTTTTTTTCTTCTTTTAAGTCTCTGGTCTCTGCGTTCTGTTCAGAATTCAGATTCATTCCAGAGAGTGTTTGGTTTGGTTTTACGAAATTGATGACGTGTGACGTGTCACAGGCCTCCGGTTTGGGAAGCGAAGCAATGAGGAAGGAGGAGGTGCTCAAAGAGAGAGGACTGGAGTCGTTACCGTTTGGCGGGAAGCGGTTACTGACGGAGACTAACGGAAACAGAATAGATAGCTTCGTGCAACGTCTTGTTGCAACCGGAAAACCAAGCCCGCCGTCTAGTCCGTGCAAAGATTCCACCGTCAACCCTCTCGCTAACGGCCGCTAGTTCTTTTCTAATATTTTTTTTTAGATTTTAACGCTATAGAGTGTAACTAGTGTTTTTACCTAGTTATTCCAGCAGCGTAGTTAATACTAGCATTTAATATTTCACTGCTGCCACCTGGTATATTTACTCATTACCTTCTTTTATAATTTTCCTCGCTTCATCTTTATCATTATTTCTTCGAGTGAAGGGAGGTTCAGTGGCGTAAATGATCGGCGTCGTATTACTCGACACAGACACAATGTTTTTCTTTTTGTTTTTTTCTTTTCGAATGGACATTGTCAAATTCTTAAAAAAACTTTTTTTTACATCACATTATTTATTATTTTTTGTTCTTATTTGTCACGAGGTTTTGCTTTAAAAATAACTTTTTTTTTCCTGAAGGCCAGCTTGAATTTTAAACTAAAAAATATGCGAGACTGAAGTGTTTGTCGGGTCATGTGTTCGAGAGCCTTTTTTTCTTTTCCAGACTGAATATATGGTACATTCAGCATTTATATGACGGTTCCATGTAAAAAATTGAGCAGAAGTGGAAAAGCTTGATCCATATCGTAAAAATGTATTGTTTGTGTTGTTGTTTCTTTCTCTGGAGCTGAGTGCTATCATTTTATGCCTGAGAGTTGTCGTGTGTGGACACGGGACCATCAATACGCAATTCTCATTAGTCAGTACTCACTTCGCATGGTGACGCATGCCATAGTGCAGGGGAAGGCAAAACTATAAGCTGACGTTTCAGGTTTATTATCGCAAGGGTGTGTGTAAAATTGATGGCATAGGATGCTACACATTTTTTTTTTTTATGTAAGTAGGAATATAATGTCATGTTCACGACAAATTCAAAATATTTTACCATTTCAAAGTTCAAATAATAGAATTGTAGATAAACAATAAAGCTGTTCTTTTTCAAACAACCGTCGTCATGATTTCTTTTAGGAAATTTAAAAGAGCTACCTTTTATTTCTTTAAACTTGGTATTGACGTTTTAACAAATGAAGGAAAACAGGACTGATGGGGGGAAAAGGTTAAGTTTTTTTTCTCTTAAAAATTAGTTTTACTCTCTTTACCTATTAAAAAATTCTTTGAATCCTTATTTTGTTTGTCTGCATCCACAGATATATTTACAGCGTTGAATTATATATCTTGTGGCTGATCTGGTAGTTGAGTTTGGTGATTGCAGTGTAGTACTTCTCATCTCTCCCACTGTTGGCATCACACAACCATCCTTTGGTCGCTTATGGCATAGCATTAAACAGCCTGTAATATGTGTACCTTTTATGTCACAGTCTTCCTTGGTTTTCCTTGTGGCAACTTTCTATATTTTCAAAACTTTGTTAATTGCTGGGGAAAGCTTAACAGGTTAGGTAGCAGAAGGCCTTGGCACAACGTAGCATAACACTATCATTAAACTGAATCGATTACGACATTAAGGTAACTTGAGACCAATATTTACAGTTAGCTCCTCAACCAATATGAATGAGTGTTCTGACACGGGTTTTTAGCCAACCTATATGATGTAGACTGGCTCAAACTTCTCAGCACAATATGGGATTCCACGACATTCACACTGTAATAACTTCTAGTTTTCATCGGGGGGACCCTAACCTTTATATCAGCTACTGTCCTTAGGCTTTTGTCCATGTGGATGGGAATTTCATGAGGGATTTCCTCTGCTTGTAAAAACTATTTTCATCCTTTCATACTTTTAAATCACTTCCCACTTCACTACTTTACATACACTGTGCTCTGGTTTCACCAGGATCTGCATTTCGTTTCACATTCAGTCCACCATTTTCCATTCTCATGTCACCCAGTAGTAAATATAAAACACCATAATTTTGCACTTTTATTGATTGGCTTTGTTAGATATTGTTTTGGTTATTGATTTTGAGTAGTCCGTTAGTTATTATGAATTTTCTGGGTACATCTGCAACTAGGGACAAATAGTTCTAAGAAAACAAAAATGGATCTATTTTCATTATGATTTTCTGATATTAGAGACATCAAAGTTTTTATTAGGTGGGGCGATAGAAAACTATATCCATAAATTTTGAATTATGATAACTAGTTAGGGAAAATTTTGACAAAGATTTGGATGGTTGAGAGAGTGATCTTAAAGATCTTTATCTATATTTGTTATGAATTTATGATTTAATATTTATTATAAATTGTTCTCGTTCATTGGAATCCAGAGAACTATTGTTTAATGCACTTGTCGATCGGTCATTCCAGCCTTTAATATTTTTCTCTTACTACTTTTCCTTCCCTTCTCGTCTCGTCTCGCGGTTGTTCAGAAACACAGGCTCAGATGGTACCTGTAGAAGACACTCCGACAATTAAGTCAGTAAAGGACTCGACTCTCGGTTGTCAGATGGTAAATAATGACGTACCTGATTCTTGAAATTTGTGCTATTTATATTACCTTAATGGGTCTTCGTTAGTAGACCGGATTTGAGGATTAGTTCGTGTTTAAGGTTGCACTAAATAATCTTTAATTATGGGTTAAACTTGCTGACTTTGTCAACCCATGACTCGTCGCCATGGATCACTCGGTCATGTGCTACTTCGCGGCCTTCGTTATCACGAGTGAGCGATCAGATAATCTAATATTGACCGAGTATAGGAGACTGTCCGACCATACCAGTACATAAATTATTTTCAATTCGGACTTGAAATGACTAAGATTTGTTGAGACTTTATTTAACTTAATTTAATTATGAGATTATTGACCGAAATGTTTATTATATAGACCGGACCAGGATGATACAAATATCTAATAAAAATCTTCTTCCGGATTTATTTCTAAAAAAATCCTAACAAATTCCAACATCAACCTAAGTGAGTAACAAATGATTTCTTGCTAGATTTTAAAGTACTTAATGATACAAATATATCCCGTAACAATTTCGGCAAAAATTTAGTAAAAGTAAGACTAAATAGTAAACTACAAATGAATGGAGGTTAAAATGTTGTGAAACATAAATAAAAAATGAGGCTTGTAATAAGTTAAAAGAAATAAGAACAATTTAAGGAATAAGAAGGAAATTCAAGAAAAATATATTATGATTGATAGAAATCGAGAATAGTGGTGATCGAGAAGAAGAGTATCGTTGTATTTTTGCATAAGAACATCTTTTTGTCATTAACCAATTTAGTGTTATAGAATTTTCAATATCACTTTCTGCAAGGAGACTTGTCCACAATCGGTTCCAACTCCTTCTAAATGGTTCATATCATCTTTATTGATTTGACAATAGATGAATAACTTCTCTTTTACTTCATTTTGATAAATAACCTACTTTTGAATATTTAACCCTCTTTCATAGATCTTTATAAATATACAAAAAATACAACCAACCTTTCAAACCTTCAACAAATAACCTCTCTTCCAATACAACCAAGTCCTGATTTATTTATCGTTCTCGTAAGTTATCCTTTCCTCCCCTCCCCTAATAAATTATGAAGTTTTATATGAATATTAATTCTGAATCTTTCTGCTGCATAAAAAGAGAGAGACAACTTCAAGTTGAATCCACTAAACAAATATAGGTGTAATGGAGATTTGTTTCTCTCCTTATTTAACGATACAATTGTCAGAGAATCCAAATCCTGCTGAATTTCATTAAAACAGTAAGAAATATCCAAGATTTCATAAAGATGTTGTTTTTGCTCAGTCCTGTCCTTTTTTATAAATCTTAAAGCTGTAGAGAAAAAAGTGGAGCGAATATAGAAGAAAAAATAATAATTTAAGAACGCAAAAGAATCAGAATTTATAATTAAAAACTGTTTTAACAAAATAATTGTAAAATTAGTTAGTTCTCAAAAGGAAATGAAGCCGCAGTCGAAGACTTAGCGGCTTCTGGTTGACCCGTTTGGTAAGCTCACCCGTCTGTCATAACTATCTACTCACATATTAGATTACACACACTTCTCTAATATACTTCTTTTTCAAAAATAATAGTTTTGAAATTAGTATTTTAGTAATTCCCTGTTCTGTTTTTTAATTGTTGTTGTTCACGAACGGCTTGAAAACTTTATGCTTCTTCGTTCGGTCCCTATCGTTCCAAGTTTCTTGTTTTTTCTTTCTCCTCTCGATCGTCTGGTTTCACAGACGGGAATGATACCTGCAGAAGACACTTCAACGCTCAAGTTAGTTAGGATATCGACACTCGAGTATCAGAATACTGTAGATAATGAAGTAACTGATCCTTGAAATTTGTGTTATTAATATTACCTTAATGGACCTTTGTTGGTGGGTCGAATTAGGAAGTTGGTTTTGGTTCCTGTTTAGAGTTGTGTTAAACCGTCCTTAATTATAGATTAACCTTGCTAACTTGGTCAACCCGTGACTCATCATCATGGGTCCATCAATCATGTGTCGTCTCGTGACCTTCTTATTGTGGTTGAGTGGTTGAATGGTCAAATTCCTGAAAAATTCATTGGGGTCGATTCGATTGTTCGAGTAGAGTTATAATCAATAAAAGAGATAATTATTTTCAGACAAATTAATTTTAGGAAAATGATTATTGATCAACACCTCATGTACATACAGAGGGGACAAAAATTATATGTTTATAAGATATGTGATCTAATAACATAAGAAGAGGGAGATATAAAGAAAAAAATAAATGTTGAATAGTTATCTATAATAAAATGATATTGACCAAGAATTTGAACACACTTTATTTATTAAACATGATAAATAGGAATTTGTACATTGAAGGTGGAAGTTGATAATTATTTGAAAGAGTTGAACAGGTCCAGAAGTTTGCACTAAAATTAAATCTTGATCAATGCAAGTTGGTGGTCTTAATGTGTTTTTATCCATGCTTATTTAAAGGGTTAGTTTCCTCCTCTGGCAAAGCACATATTCCGATTTGCTATATTTTGTCAAGACAAACTTCACTGACAAGAATTGAGAACATTTGCTTAATCATAAGAATCAACTATTAAATGCTTGTTTTGGGTGGTGTCTCTTTAAATGCTTCCTTACCCGTCCCTTCAATTTATCTGCTTCATCATTCTTTCTTCATTATTAACTCCAAATAATTATTAATATTGAAAAGGTTACTCAGACAACATTCGAGAACAAGATTTAGCTTAAATAATTGGTTGGTGAGCAATGTGGTTCACCACTCCTAATTTCTTTTATGACCATTAATTTCACGAATCGTTTAAAAATTTAAAGCTGAAGATGCCAAAACCCAAAGGGAATGAATGAGAAGAAAAGCCAATGTGAGGTTGAAGTGTCCATTAGGGTGGGGCAGTGTAGAACCCATTTAATTCAGACCCAAGTTATGCTCTTGTTAGTACTAATATAACTTAATGATTTAATTATTCACATTTTTATCCTTTTTATTCATAATTTACTAATAAATTATTATCGTTCTTTGTAAGAAAAATATGATTACAATATTTTAGGATGTGCTCAGATCAATATTTTTATAATTATTGATTTTATAATAATTACTTTTAAAGTTTTGAAATATTTGTAAATTAGTTAACTGTATGTATAATGATAAAAGAGACGATGTTGAAAAATGATAAGAATGGTTTGGGCATGCGTGCACACAACTACAAATTAAATATAGAGAGCCACTTAGATATGAGTGAAGGGTATAATGAAGCATACAAGAATTTTGTTTTGTGGCTGACGAGGGATTAAAGGTATTGTATTACAAAAATATCTTATAAACTATAATAAGGTAAATGCTAACTTGAGGAGAAAGAGATAAGATATCCCGGAGAGTTTCTTGGTGGAAAAGTTTAACTATACTTCATTACAAGTTTTTCATTGTGCCAGATTATTTTGTCTTATATTTTTGTTTTTATTAGAATTTCAAGTTACGATACATCTATAATTCAGTAAAGAGTTTATTGTTTAACTGTAATATTTATACTATCTATAACAATTTGTAATTAATATATAATTCAATCTATAATATATATATATATATATATTTATATATATGGATGTAAACATTGTTTTATAAAATTAGTCTTACAAATTCATTTTTTTACCAGAAAAAATAGTAAATAAATATAAATCAAGCGGTGATCAAACTTTTATAAAAAAAATAAATAAAAAAATTCAATCTTTATACAAGAAATAAGAAAAAAAAAATTAGGACTTCACACGTTAACTTGTCACAAACTCTAAAAAAACTATTAACTATTTTTTACCCAATATCATCCAAAGAAGTCTGCCCTTCACAATAATCAGAGTATAACAATTCGTACAAATCCAAAATACATAAAGACATAAAAAAACACAAATAATTAGCCTCCAAAAAATAAGATTTTTTTTTAAAAAAAAAAATCTTTACAAAAAGCACAACATCTTAAAATACCACAAACTTTTGTCCTCTATGGAGTCTCTTTCAACTAATGTAAAAAGTCTTAAATACATTTCTTAACATGATATCAAAATCATTTAAAGTATATTTTAACGAAAGTTTATTGAATCTATCGTGATACCGGTTATCCTATCACTATTAGACTACTCATAAATATATAATTACAAACATAAGTTGAAAGATCTAAACATGTGTTGGAGATTTTACATAAAGTAGAAATAAGGTCAATTTACATTACACAAGTGTATGAAAACCGCATATTGCAATCCAATTTTGTAAGATTGAGTAACTTTTCTTTTGTGTTCTTTCATCTTATCCACATATTTTCTTCCTCTTTATAACTTTTTTTTTTCATACTAATTCTGCTGTTTGTACAATTACATGTGGTAAAAATAATATCTCTTCTCTTTTGTGAGCTTAAAAGTACTGTAGGTACTGTCCTATAAGATGTACATGTCTATGTAACAATTGATGTTATTTCAGGGCATGCCTGGTTGTGGGAGACAAAGGCCATTGAATCTTCTGTCTCTTCGACTCAAGACTTCGTAAACCTAAATCCATTCACAGTCATACATATCAACTTTCTCTCCATATTTTTTACTCTAATGCTATGTTTGCCAAAGTGAAAAATAAATAAAATGTATGAAAATAAATTAATTGAATGTAAAAATAACAACAAAATTAGAAGAATCTTCTCGTTTTCACTTTTTTCTTCTCTTTATGTTTATGTTATAATGTTTAATGTGAATAATCAAAATTACCTTCCCCTTTGAAACCTTTATTTTACGCAATTAGTAAATACTTAGCATAATAACATTAAACTTGTATTTAACAAAAACATGATGTAAAATTTTTTAATATCTTTCTCTAATAAAATATAATATTTATGTGTGTTTACAGTAAAATTTATACTTTCTTTATGTAACAATTATTAATTAATGAAAGCATTAAAAATATTTTAAATTGTTAACTACTACTTCTTCCTTCCTACATCAATTTGTTATAAAAAAAAAACTGAGACGATATTTTCACATCCTGCTTTATCCTACACTCAAAATAAATATTAATATTTATAATAAAAAAATTAAGAAAAAACCTTTTTAATGAAAATAAAGAAAATAAAATGTTTCAAAATTAAAAAAATTATAAATTTTTATAAATAATTAAAATATTAATATTTATAGAAATGTAAATTAGAACATAAATGTCAAATAAACATTTTTGTTTTGACATATAATAAATATTTATTATATAGACAATCACTTTTTATTATATTACATTTTTTTTCTTAATCCACATAATAAATTGCTTGACTGTAATTAATTAACCTAAGAAGTTTATCAAGCGTAGCTTTTTTCCACTAATGAATCGGCTTCATAATATATAAAATCACAAAGTTTTCTTTCTACTACGTAAACTCGGAAGGTTAACCATATTTGCGAGTCTAAAAAATACTCATTTTAAAAAAATATAAAAAATATTTATAACTGCAATCAAATTCTCACTTATTCGTATTTTATTTAAATACGTAATGAACCATAACCATTATATAATTATTCAGTATATAACAGCACTGATAGTTTATCAAAAATATCATGTTATAATTAATAACTTTCTTAAAGGTTATTATATATTTCTAAAAGAAAACTGAAAACAATACATATAATATAATAATCTTTTTTTTATTCAATCACAAATTTATTATCTAAATTTTTAATTAGTCATCGATAATTTGAAACATAAAATTATATATATTGAAGGTTAATTACTTGGAAGTATGTATTATTCGGTTTTACACAGGGGTTGCTTGCATGGATCCAAATTGGAATCATCGTAAGTATAAAAGTAACTGCATGTGTGCCACATGTCTCCCAGTAATCTTCACTCATTCAACACATCAAATTCAACAAGTAGAGAAAGAAGCTATCACTAAGCTAGTCTGTTTCCTGTACATGTTTTTCACCAACTTTTTCATGCCAGAAGAACAGAATAATCACTTTGATTTCCACACCGAGCCATTACCCAAATTCTTGCAAAAAAAATTTCCTATAACTTATCCTGCTACTTAAAAATATAATAAATGGGAAATTACATTTTTTGGTATACACATTTGACTATTATTTTACCCTGTAAATTCGGACAACTGTTTTATTGTAATGCTGTTCTGTCTTACCAAGAAAAATGAAGATGAAACAGTGAGTTTGTAGAGTGAAACAGAAACAGAATAAGAAAAGTATTTCCATTAGAATAATAATAACTCCTTTAACTTTGACATGTATATAGGTTCAACAACTGAATTCCAATAAAGCAGGGACAAGGTAAGAGCAATAAGCAGTGAAAATAACCTAAAAAAACTGGGAGTAGGGCAGCTGCAGCACGTGAACTCCAAGTAACTCAACTTCAACACACAGCTGCGAACGACAAAAAGAGTGTGGCAATATCCGTGTTTGGATTAGTTAAAATGTGCTTATCACGTGACACCTTCGTTTCATGTCAGACTATGTTCCTACGTACCTATGTATTAGGAACACATTCTCATCACAATTACTTCCTTCTTTAATTCTACTTTTATAATGATTCATGTATAAACACAACAAGTACAGCTATTGATGAATGGTACACAATTCGTTCGTTGGTCGGGATATCTGCGATTGTACTACGACATACTCAAGTGAGTGTTAGTATATTTAGTGTGTTTTCTTAGGATATGAAAAATATACATTTTCCTCCTTCAGAAGTTTTATTTATAGGTTGAGTTGGGACCTCTACCCGTGTGGGTCAGACAATCAATTCATCAAGACGTATGTAGTGATCCATAATTTATGTGTAGTGATTCATAATTAGTGTGTAGTGACTTCATAATATTTCAAGAATATATTTCAAGGTGTGACTTTGACTCATTCAACTTCAGTTATAACTAACTTTTTATCACATATTTATTATGTATTAGTTATTTAATCATATGTTTGATTGTCCGAATCCGACCAAAACACAACACAATGAATTAAAAAAATTATATTCATTTATATATTATAAAATATATTAATATCTAATCGATATCACCACATTCACATATAATAGACTAACACCTAATTAACTAACTATAGAAATAAATGAAGAAGTATGTAGGGAAAGAATAGGCATGTTATGTCTATGTCCGAACCTCCATTGCTGCATGAACCACTGCTACAATAGCTAGCTGCTACACTACCGATACTAGCAGTAATTCTAATTAAGTCTTCACACACAGCTATGCTATACTGCTACTGCTACTGCTACGTAGTCTCGCACTACTTCACTCACGTGTGAGTCACTGCTGTTTTTTCCTTCTTTCTTAACATTGGGAAATGCCATTTTTGTCTACCATATGTAACCATATCTTCCCACAATCGTACTTCATTTTCGTTCTTCATCGCCTCATTATCCATTTTTCTCCATAAAAAAAGCAACTCATACCGGTCATATTATTTACTCATAAATTCGTTTTATTTCTAATTCTGTCAATAATTAATTTTTTTAATAATTTATAAAAAAACTAATACTAATAGTAAATAGTTGATCCTACCAAGTGATTATTAACATTTGTTTTACGTCTGTAAAAAGATTGACTACATATGAGTGACTGGTATGATCTTTCCGTTTCTATTAGGATCGATTAAGCATTAATTGGTTACGAGGATGTAATATTGACTTGAGTAACTTAAAAGTTATAAAATTTATTAATGGACAGTGTCAGATAAGTTACTGCTAATAAAATATATTTTTAATATTAATTTAATTTGTATCAGTTTTGGTGAATTATATTAAAAAAAAATTAAAAAAAAATGAAAAAAAATATTGTGGATGAAGGAGATAAATGTAAATGAAGAAAATGAGTTTGAATGAAAGAGATGACTAAAAGAGTGTGGATGAAGAAAATGTATGTGGATAAAGGAGATGAGTGTAGGTGAAAGAGATGATTATGAGTGAATGAAATGAGGGTGAATTAAAAGAGATGAGGATGAATAAGGGAGACACATGAACAAATTAGACAGAGATAAGAGTGTGGGTGAATGAGATGTATGGAAATATAGTGTGAGTGACAATATTTCACGTTTTAAAATTTTACAAGTAATTTAGGGTTCGTATCTAGTTGTCACACACATATTCATATTACACAAGTTAAAGCTGACTTAGCCTACGTTAATCAATGATCATAAATTTTTAAGAAGTCAAAATGGTCAAAGAAACTCAAATATATGCAAAAATAAATAAAAAAATTTGAAATTTTTTCATTTAGGTTCAACAATGATTAACCTTTCTCCTATGTATTTCCATTAACAATGAAAAATTAGGGTCTACTTAGTTCTAAAATTAAATTATTTTACAAGTATTTTTGCAAGTGTGAGTTTGGACTTTAAAAAAAAAGTGAAACTGAAATTTAGGAAAAGGTGAATTCAACAAGTGACTTTGCTCCTACATATTTTGTTCATAACAAGAAAACTGAGGATCACATCAGTTTTGGATCAAAAGACTATTTGTTGTTAATTTTATTTTTTGAAATATATATTTTTGGAATTTTTTTGTCAAAACTATTTGTTTATATTTTTATTAAATTTATTTTATTGAGAAATTTAAAATAAAAGGGGTTGCGCAGGTAAAAGAGGTGTGCAGCAAGTAAAAGAGTATTTGGGCAAGCGAAATGAGCCCAGACTTTCTTTTATAAAACGAGAGGGAGTATGAAGGTAAAAGAGGGGTGCAAAGAGAAATAGGGTAGATGGGTCACCGGAATGGGCCCAAACTCTTAAAAATGTTTTGGACATAAAGGGAGTGTGGATGCGAAAAAGGGTGCCAAAAGTACAATGCTGGCTTCGTGGGCCAAATAGGTGGTGCAAGAACTAAAACCGATAGCAGAAAGACAATTGCTTCTTGCACCCGATCAATTGTGACTGGCACCCGACATATTTTTAAAAATCCTACTATGCCCTTGTCTTCTTCACTTTTGAAAACATTGAATGGTGAGGAAGAGGAAGTTCATGGATGTTTGAAGCTTTGCTTTGAGCTGCAAAAGATGAGGTTGTGCTTCGTTCATTGTTGCTAAGTTGAGTGTAAGCTTCTTTTGCCAAGTTAATGAGGTAAGTAATCCATTTTCGTTCGTTTCTGGTTTTTGTTCGAGCTCAGCTGGTCCCAGATATCGGAATCCAGAATTCTGTTTTTATGCTTACGGATATTAATATTCGGAAGTAAAATTTTCAATACGGATATTAATATCTGGAACTGTAGATCGTTGCTTCCGGACGCTGATATCCGTAGTTCATCATTACCTTACGGATGTACATATCCGAAACTAGTTTATGCAATCCGGATATATATATATATATATCCGGAAGCTAACTGTTGATATTTTTTTTGTTATGGATTTATTTATCCGGAAGCTAAGTGTTCATTTTTTTCAACAGCCGAATGGATACAACAGAGTCATACATGGGAGTTTTAGGGGAGATTGATGTGTGGGATGGATTAGATGATGTTGATCTGGAGCAGTCAATAAGTTATAACGCATTAGATAATGAACAAAGGGCACATGAATGTAGTGAGGCATTTTCTACAAATGAGGTATGGTCAATGTTGGGTTGTGAATGTTTTTTTATGAATTATTTTTAAATTTGGCATATGTTATTGTAGGTATTTCGTGATCGAAATGAGTTGTTAAAGTGGGCGAGAAGTGTTGGCTATAGTTATGGGTTTGTTATTGTTATATTAAGGTCAGATACATGGACGGGCCAACGAGGAAGGATGACCTATGCATTGTTAGGTTGTGAGAGAGGAGGTAAATACAGACGGTATAAAAAAGAAGTAGATGTCAGTCGAACTGGAAGTAGGAAGTGTGAGTGTCCTTTCAGATTGCGAGGCAAACCAGTCAAAGGTGGTTAAGGGTGGATGGTTGAATTAATTTGTGGTTCTCACAATCATGACTTGGCAGAGACAATGGTGGGTCATCCGTATGCTAGAAGGTTAAATATAAAGGAAAAAGTTATGGTTGAGGATATGACTAAAACTTCGGTGAAGCCAAGAAATATTTTACTAACCATGAAAGAGAGAAATGAGAAGAATGTGACAACGATTAAGCAGGTTTATAATGCAATCACTGTTCACCGAAGATCACAACGAGGTCACAAAACAGAAATGCAACAACTGATGTTGTTACTAGAGCGAGACAGGTGCATTGGTGTAGGTGTGATGAGGTCTCTAATATTGTGCAAGATATATTTTGGACACACCCAGATTCAGTAAAATTGGTGAACTCATTTAATATTGTCATATTAATGGATAATACGTACAAGACGAACAAGTATAGGATGTCGTTACTTGAGGTTGTTGGGATTACGTCTACAGATTTGACTTTTTCCGTTGCATTTTGTTTACTAGCAGCAGAAAAAGAAAATAATTTTTTTTGAGCCCTTGACAGACTTAAAGGGTTGTTTTTAAGAGTTGATTCATGCCCTAGGGTGGTGGTATGTGATAGAGATGTTGCCTTAATGAATGCAATTAGAATGGTGTTTCCTGAAATTTATAATTTGCTCTGTCAGTTTCACATTGATAAAAATGTGAAAGCAAAATGTAAAATGTTGGTGCATCTAAGAGAGGCATGGGATCAAGTAATGGAAGTGTGGGGATCTGTTGTGGATTGTGATATTGTTGAGGCCTTTGAAGATCGTGTCAATGCTCTTCGAGTTGTCTGTTCTCCATGGCCTATATTTGTTGATTATGTGATGGATACATGGTTACGTCCACATAAAGAAAAATTTGTCAAAGCATGGATAGATAAGGTGATGCACTTAGGAAACACAACAAGTAACAGAGTTGAGGCGGCACACTGGAGCCTAAAGAGAGTTTTTCAGAATTCGATGGGGGATTTAAGTTTCTGATGGGATTCCATCAATAAGATGATTATTTTACAACATAATGCAATCAAAGCTTCATTCCAAAAGAGTTTGCATGTGGTTGGACTTCGGTTTAAGGTTATAGCTTACAAAAAATTGTTAGGTTTTGTGTCTAAATATGCTTTGAACCTTATTTCGGAAGAGCTTGATAGGGTTAAATCAGTGGGGTTTGATAAAAGTAGGTGTGGATGGAGTCTTACATGAACTCATGGTCTTCCTTGTGCATGTCAATTGGCTTCATTTGGTGTTGGTAGCATACCACTTAAATCAGTACATGTGATGTGGACTCGTTTAAGCTTTGAAGACATTGCAACTGAACAATCTTCATCCGAGTTGTCAATTGATAAAGAGTTTGAGGTCATCACGAAGCGGTTTAAAGAGTTGGATGTTGCAGGTAAGGTTAACATCAAAAGTAAATTGCAGGATATTGCCTTTCCAGTGGAGACATCTATTTACGCACCAGATCATAAGGTGAAAACAAAAGGTGCTGTAAAGATGTCTCGTCCTACCAAATTCATGAGATCAACTAAGCGAATCCCTTCTTATTTTGAACATGTGGATTTCTTACACTCACAACATGATAGTTGTGCAAGCAAAAAATTCTAATGAAGAAAGCTTACCAGAAATTGTACCAGCAAAATGTATTCCTTTCCTTGATTAGTTCCCTGTAGGGTATATATTGTTGATGTTGTTGACGTTAAGGCTGATGGCCATTGTGGCTACCGTGTTGTTGCTGCCCAATTGGGAATGGGAGAGGAGTCATGGGCTGTTGTTCGAATGAATATGTTAAAAGAACTAAGTGAATGGAGACAAGAATATGTTCAACTCTTTGGTGGTGATGATAGATATGAATACTTGAAGAAGTCACTTCTAGTGGAACACATGTCTATGGTACGAACCACTAATACCATTTCATTTTTACAGTGCATTTCTTTATTTAACTTTGTTTCTCAATTGTACTTGCAGGCAGGAACAGATAAGTGGATGACAATTCCAGACATGGGATATGTTATTGCAAATCGGTATAATGTCATTCTTGTTTCTTTGTCCATGTTACAATCATTGAGTATTTTTCCTTTAAGAACCCAAGCACCAAGTAACTTCTGTCATCACCGAATCATTGCAATTGGGCATGTCCACGGAAATCATTTTGTGGAGGTATAAACTAAACCAATCAAGATTTATGTGCTAAATTAAGATTTATGTACCTTATATTTATTACCTTTATAGGTCAAGCTCAAAGATGGTTGTCCAATTCCACCTACGGATATATTGTGGGCATCACTTCGTTATCTGGCGGCCCAAACTTGGTCAACATACTACACTAGCCGGATACAAGTTTATAGCCAACTAATGTCCATTAGACGATATTTGTAATCATAACATTTGTAATAGCATAATTTAGGTTTATGGATGTTTAGCGTAATTGAATGTACATTTGCAATGGTAATGTATTTAGTACATTTGAAATGGTTATGTATTAAGTACATTTGCAATGTTGAATAGATTTTGGAGTTGTCCTACACAATTAAGTGAAGTGTTTGTGGATATTAATATCCAGAACTCAAACTTTAGTCTACGGATAAAAATATCCAGAAGTCTATATGCTGTCTGCGGATAAAAATATCCGGAAGCCACATTTTAGTCTGCGGGTAAAAATATCCGGAAGTCACATTTTAGTCTGCGGATAAAAAAATCCGGAAGTGAGTGAGGTGTCTACGGATATCAATGTCCGGAAGTGAGTGAGGTGTCTACTAAAACAGAAGTAACGTGAAGCAAAAACCGATAAGGTTCAATTATAAAATCCATATTGAAACATATAGATAAGGTTCAAATACATTGTCATGGATAAAAATATTACATAAAAAGAAATCCTAATAAATCTGACATAAAAAGAAATCCTAATCAATCATTCCTACGTGCATGTCTCCTGACATAAACAGTTTTTTCATCAGTCGCTCCTCGTGCTAACATAATGGCTATTTGTACGCCTTCCGAAACAGGGCTGCCCTCCACGACATCGCCATGATCAAGTAATGGTTGCAATGTCTCGGTAATTCTACGACAAATACCCTACAAGCATGAATGACATACTATTAGAAAAAGATAATACAAATTAATACGTTAACAAAGTTAGAAGCATATCAGAGCAGGATGTGACTCCTCAGGATGACTTGGCACTGCTTCGTGACCACGTGCATCTGAGGGTACCGGTACAGGACGGTCATCCTCATCTGTATTAATCACATATGGATGTGATACAGATCTAAACCAAGCCATGTACTCTTGAACGCAAGCGTCAGGATGAGGTGCTATGGCATAGTCATGTATGACATAATCATTGAAATGTAACCATCGACGGTCCATTTCATTTGTATCCGGATGACCATGTCCAAGTACAGATGGGTTGCGAGGGATGATCTGTGTATAGCCATACTGATGCAGAACACGTTCTGGCATGGGCAACTGTGTCCAATTTCCAAGCCTCAAATAACCACAGAATAAGGAAATCCACTCGAATGGACGTTCTTCCTTATGCTCGTTGTATGGACAAAACCGAATGGAAGCTGGTGTCAATGTATCCAACTGTGATCGAACAACAACAATTGAAGTACCTTTTTCAGCATCATACAGCCTACACCGAGGTTGATCTTCAGAATACAATACTTGCATACGTCTCATCCCTATAGACCGGAAATGCTCATAAATCCACCCCTGCAACAATGTTGCATAACTAGCTAGTTGCTTTGTGTTTGCATAACTACAATCTCCTAGCTGCTCATACATGTGAGTTTGGGCAGCTGCTGCCCAAGAATATCCCCCGGTAAGCCTCAAATCAATAAAAAATCCAAGATAAAACACACTTACTGATGTAGCACTCTTGTCCGCAAAAATAGTGCAACCGACAAGGTGAAGTAAGTATGCTCTGGCAGCCACAGTCCACTGCCTCCTTGAGCATGCGTCTTCATACACATCTCTTAACCAGCTCAGGCGCACATGAGCTCCCCGGCAGTGTCTTGTTTCTTCAGATGCAAGTGCACGGTCAACACGGAGGGATTCTACCAATAAATCAGTCACCGAATCAGAATCTAAGGTTTCCTGCGTGTAAAAATGACCGACAAAGGGTAAATGTAACAAATTTGACACATCATCAAATGCAACCGGTAAATGAAAACTATTTGTCTCTGCATGTCACCTCTCTACAAAAGCACACAGCAGTCCTCGGTCTAGACTCTCATAACTAGCATGAACCATACCACCTAAGCCAGACGATTCTACAGCAGCTTCTATGCGCTCATGAGGTGCTCCTAACTTATTTATCTTCCTCCCATGTGAAACGACCTTCAGCTTACCACGATCCTACAATAATCAACATATATCATCAATAATCCGGAATACATAACAAATACAAAAATTTATTTTTCATTACTTACCAAACCATCCCATAACTGTTTGGCTACATGATGTTCATAATTAACAAGTAAGGACTTATCCAATGGCCCTCCTGGATAGCCTTCATCATCAACTTCAACTTCTTCTTGTTCAATATAATCTTCAAACTGTTCATTTGAAATTGAAGTACTAGGCCCACCCCGTTTTCTTCTAACCGATGCAGTTGGACGCACACGATCCAAATTAGAACTTCCTCTACCTCTAGTCCACACCATCTTACATTTCATAAAAGTAACATTCAATCCAACATATATAAAAAAATTATAACACATATAGTCTAAAACAGTTGTGAAAAATTTCACACTAATACGGATATTAATATCCGCAGAACAATAAAAACATTCCGGATAAAAATATCCGCAAATCAAATGTATCTTACGGATAAAAATATCCAGAACTCATTATTCAATTACGAACAAAAATATCCAGAACCCATTATTGAACTACGGACAAAAATATCCACAAGCCACTATTCAACTGCAGACAAAAATATCCAGAAGCCATTATTCAAGTGTGGATAAAATAATCCGGAAACTGGTGAAGTGCGGATATAAATATCCAGAAGCCAATATTGATCTGTGGATAAAATTATCCGGAAGTCACTATTCTACGGATAAAAAACAGCGATGAAGGGTACCTTGACTTCTTCGAAGATGAAGCTCACTCACGACGAAGCAAACGAACACTGCGAAGGTGGCTCACGGTGTTGAACGGTGGCTCACGGTGACTCCCTGCAACTTCACGGTGGTTGAAGGTGGCTGCTGCTTCACGCTCAAAGGCACAAAGGAAGAAGAACAACCCTATTTGTTGGGTGCTTACATTGGGTGCAGATCACAATTTATGTGTTTCTTAATTTCATTAAGGGTAATATGGTCTTTTCATAAATCAGATTGGGTGCCAGTCAAAAAGCATCGGGTGCAGGGAGAATCTGCCTAGTAGGAATGGCGGAGCCCGCACATGGGCCCATGTTCTCTCTGTTTTCTTTATTTTTTACGTGGATTGCATGCTAAGTTTCAATACGAAGAAAGAAAACCTTTAAGTGAGGGTGGTGGTGCAGCGACCGGAGGCGGCATTGGTGGTTGGCATTGGTGGTTGTGGGGGTGCAAAGGTGGTGGTGAGATGGTTGTAGTATAAGGTATTTTGGATTGTAAGATAATTTTGAATTTAAAAATATTTTATAAATTACACAATTTGGAATGTACCATAATAGACGGCATAATTCAATTTTTTTTTTTTATAAATTTGGAATTAATTTTTAGATTGTACAATTTAAAATGTGTTTTTTTAAACCCAATATAAATTGTACAATCCAAAACCATATTTTCAAATCCAAAAACACTTTACACAATCTACAATGCAAACAATCCAAAATATATATATATATATATATATATATATATTTATTTAGATTTCACAATTCAAAATACATAAAATCAAATTTTGTATATTTAAAATCTTGTAACCCAAAAGGTCTTTCAGACTCCACAATATGAAATTGATAAAAGAAGAATCATGGAACACTAATCAAAAAGGAAAAGCAGCAAGCTACCAACACCACCACCGACCACCCCTCACTACCAACCACCAAACCAAGAAACACCACAAAATTTGTTGTTTCTTTGGGTATGTATAAATCTCACAAGAGTATTATATATTATTCAATGCAAAGAATGACTTATATAAGACTTACAGACTCTGAAAAAACAAACTAACTGCAACTGCATATTAAATGGCACTAAACTAGGAGTAAATAATGCAACAAATAAAGACCTGTTCAGCCCTATATTTCAGGGGCCTTATTGACACGTAAATAACTAACATACCCTCCCTTAAGCTTTAGCTTATTTCAGTAACTTCAACTACACCAAGCATGTGTCTGAACTTCTCAAACTGATAGAGCTTCACAGCCTTAGTCATCACGTCAGCCACTTGTTCATTTGTATTGTAGTATTTCAGTTGAACTACTTGTTCATTCACCAAATCTCGTAGAAAGTGAAATCTTACTGCAATGTGTTTACTTCTTCCATGGAGAACAGGATTTTTGGATAATTGAATTGTAGAATTGTTGTCACATAGAATTTTAGTGGCTTCATTTTCTCCTAACCCAAGGTGCTTGAGAATTCTTCTAAGCCAAATGCATTGACATGCACAAGATGCTGCAACAATGTATTCAGCTTCTGTAGTAGATAAGCTAACTACAGGCTGTTTTTTTGAAGCCCATGATACAGCTGTAGTTCCCATCATAAATACTAATCCAGAAGTGCTTCTTCTATCATCTAAGTCCCCTGCATAATTGCTATCACTGTAGGCTGTGAAACCTATTTTTTTTTCCTTTTTGATAGAAAAGACCGTGGTCTATGGTGCCTTTTAAGTACCTGAAAATCCGTTTTGCTGCAGCCCAATGTGACTCCTTTGGATTGGCCATGTACCTGCTGATTAGACTTACTCCATACATCAAATCTGGCCGTGTGGCTGTCAAATACATGAGACTACCAACAGCTTGTTTAAACTTTGTGACATCTACTGGTGCTCCTACATCATCCTTAGACAGTATAGTTCCAGGTACCATAGGATTGCGAACATAATTACTTTCTAGCATGTTAAACCGAAGTAATATCTCACGTGCATACTGTCTTTGACAGATAAAAATTCCTACCTCATTCTGTATAACTTCTATTCTCAGAAAATGTCTCATTTTACCCAAATCGGTCATGTCAAATTCTAACTGCATAGAGCTTTTGAACTCTTCACATATATCCTTGCAATTTCCAGCAAAAATCAGATCATCAACATAGAGACTAACAATTAAGAACTTGCCATGGACCCTTTTTGTAAACAAGGTGTGTTCACTAGAGCAACGTACAAATCTTTCTCTGGCAAAATAGGCTTCTATCTTACTGTACCAGGTTCGTGGAGCCTGTCTAAGTCCATAGAGAGCTTTCCTGAGTTTGTATACGTGATTTTCTTTGCCCTTTGTGATAAATTCAGCAGGTCGTTGAACGTATACCTCTTCTTGAAGTTCACCGTGTAGGAACGCGCTTTTGACATCGAGTTGGAATACTTCCCATGAGTATTGAGCTGCCATGGCTAATAGCACCCGTACTGTGTCAAGTCTAACTACAGGAGCAAATACTTCTGTGTAATTGATTCCATACTACTGGCATAGCCTTTGGCCACTAACCTGGCCTTATATTTCTCTATCTGGCCATGTTCATTGAATTTGGTTTTGAAGACCCATTTCATGCCAATGGGTTTAACACCATCTGGAAGATCTACAAGCTCCCACATGTTGTTCTTTTCAATTGCTTTCATTTCAGTGTCCATTGCTTCCCTCCAGTTCTGACTCATGTAAGCTTCTTCAAAGGATTGAGGATCTACAGAATCGGTTATCATCATCGACAGTAAGCTCTCCTCTTCTACAGATAGGTTGGTCTCATAGTCAATCATCTATGATGGTTGTCTCCGGGTCCTGATTGCCCTTCCTTCAACTGCAGGATCAGTGAATGCTGAATCTGAAGTTGGCTCGAGTGTTTCTGGTTGATCATGGATGACTGTTATTTGTTGAGATGCAGATTCTGCAGTTTCAATTTCTTCTTTGTCTCCCAAATCAAGAGCAAGAGGTGTGCCTCCATTTACCTGGGCATTCCAATTCCAACTCTTATTTTCTTCAAACACCACGTCTCTGCTTACAATAACCTTCTTTGTAATAGGGTCATAGAGTTTGTAAGCTTTTGACTCATCACTTACACCCTAGAGAATACATTGTTGGCTCTTTGCGTCTAGTTTGCTTCGCTTTTGATCTGGAATGTGAACATGTGCAACACATCCAAATGTGCGAAAGTAATCAACACATGGCTTCACTCCACTCCACACTTCTTCCGGAGTCCCTTGATCTACCGCAGAGGTTGGACTTCGGTTTTGGACATGAACACACCAGCGTACTGCCTCAGGCTAGAAGGATTTTGGAACTTGCTTGTCATGAAGTACTGTTCTGACTGCATTCATGATGGTACGATTCTTACGCTCTGCAACTCCATTTTGTTGAGGAGTGTAGGCCGCTGTCAATTGTCTAGAGATACCATGGTGATTACAAAAGGTTGAAAATTCCTTGGAATTGAATTCACCACATCGATCAGTTCTTAAACACACAATGTGAGTGCCAGCTTCTTTTTCAACATATGTTTTGAAGTTTTTGAATGCATTGAACGTTTCGGATTTTGCATGCAAGAAATAAATCCAAGTCTTACGAGAATAATCATCAACAAAGCTTAAAATGTACCTCTTATTGCTGTGTGAAGCTGGCGAAATGGGACCACATACATCAACATGGATTAATTGGAGTTTCATTGCTGCTCTCCATGAACTTTGCTTTGGTATGACATCTCTATGTTGTTTTCCCATGAGACAGGTAGTGCATATATCCTTGGGAGTTTTCAGAAAAGGTAGACCAATTACCATTTGCTTATTTGCAAGTGTGCTGAGTCCTTTAAAGTTGAGATGTCCAAATCGTTTATGCCACAACAAAGCTGCCTTATCAGAATCATCTTCAACTTGGAGGCACTGAGAATGCTGGGAGGTCATTGAGACTGTCACATAAAACATCCTATTTCCTCTCATGTTTGTATGAATAATCAATCCTCTATCTGGATGGAATATCTTGCATGTATCATTTTGGATTAAGATAGTCAGGCCTTTCTCTTGAAGTTGTCCCAAACTTAAGAGGTTGGTCTTAAGTTCTGGAACGTAGTAAACATTGGATATAACATGTGTAACACCATTGATTTGAACCCAAATATTTCCTCTGGCAACAACATTCAGTGGTGTGTCATTTCCAAGTTTCACATTTTTATTGAGCCCTTCTTCATGAATTTCTGTGAACCACTGTTTATTACCAGTCATATGATTACTACATCCAGAATCTAGAAACCAATCTTCTCTCTGAACAGATTGTGTCATCTCTTCATATGCCACCAATAGAATCTCATCTTCTGCCTTTGTTGCACCCTCACATGTTGCATAATGAGCCTGCTTCTCTACTCCAGGGCATTCGTACTGAAAATGTCCTAGTTTGTGACATTGGAAGCATTCAACAAGCGCCTTGTTGAAGGGTTGTCTCCCATGTCCTCTTCCCCGTTCACGATTTCCTCTACCGCGACTTGCTCCCGAACGATCATCATGAATGATTTTCAGCACTTGTTCGTCAGGTTGAAAACTCTCCATTCTTTGCTCATGAACAAGCAAACTCCCATGAAGTTCATCAAGACTTAGGGTGCTCAAGTCGTTGGCCTCCTCAATGGAGCACACCACGTAGTTAAAATTTGGGGTTAAGGATCGAAGTATTTTGCTGACCACTGTGCTCGGGTCCAATGTTTCACCATTTACCTTCATTTTATTGACTACGGTGAAAGTACGTCCTAGGTAGCTATCAATTTTCTCACCGTCTTTCATGTTCAGCAATTTGAACTCCCGTCGTAGTGCTTGAAGTTGAGCCCGTTTAACTCGTGTTGATCCTTGGTATTTCTGCTGCATGGACCTCTATATCGCTTGTGACGTGCTTTTGTCTAGTATTGTTTCAAGGACTTCTCTATCAATAACTTGAAACAAGTAGTTCTTTACTTTCATATCTTTCAGATTCGCCTCAGTAGCATTCCTCCGCTGTGCCTCAGTGGGTGTGGCTCCAAGTTTCGGTGTGCCTTCTTCTACTAATTGCCACAGTTCCTTACTGCGCAGAAAGTTTTCCATGGTCATGGACCAGAAATCATAGTGGCCATCGAACTTTGGAATGGCCGGTTGAACAAACTTCTCTGGTGCAGACATTCTTACTCTCACACTTCTCACTGATATTGCCCACACTCTGTACGAGATTGCTCTTCACACAAGATCTGGATAATTTCTCTCTGCACACGTAACTCACTTTCTGGATTAGGCCCCTTACGGAGCTCTGATACCAATTGTTGTTTCTTTAGGTATGTGTAAATCTCACAAGAGTATTATATATTATTCAATGCAAAGAATGACTTATATAAGCCTTACAGACTCTGAAAAAACAAACTAACTGCAACTGCATACTAAGTGGCACTAAACTAGGAGTAAATAATGCAACAAATAAAGACCCGTTCAGCCCTATATTTCAGGGGCCTTATTGACACGTAAATAACTAACAAAATTCACCATAAACTCCATTAAACTCCAACAATCATAACCTAAATCTATTTTTCAGAAAGGTGTTTTAGAGGTTTAGAGCACTATGGGGTGCAAGAAGAAATTATGGGGATGAAAAAAAATCCCTCATTAAGGATGATCTTCTTATTGTAAGTATCATGTTTCCTAGTTTTTTTTTTATCAGCAACGAATTAATGAATTAAATGGGACACTTGAGGGGTGTCCCAACCCTTATACAAAGAAAACAACTAAGATACACAAAACAAAGGAAAGCTAGAAAAAAGAAAAACAACACCCTGCCAAAAAAGGTTAAAACATTCTTACACCGAATGAATCCTAGAAAGAACTAACCGCCTACAAAGAAAAGTCCAGCAGCATGTGCTGTCACTAACAAAACAGATGGCCACATTTACAACAACCCAAAAACCCCACTTAAGACATACCCCTTTGCCACCTTCACCTAACTCTTTGCCACTTATGACATTAGAAACTCTCCCCCCAGCACACCACTTCCTTTTAGAACAGCAACAACACCCCTCATAAAAACCCCTTACACCATACCTGCGTCATACAGAGACCAACTCATGGCTGAGGGTGCACAACAGTTGCTCTTGGCTATAAGGTACACAATAGTTAGTCCCTCACACCTATGTGCCAGTTCCAATTCCATATTTGTATGCCTAGTTTAGATGAAAGACACACTTCCTTTGCCTTCCATTCAGCACCATATCAGCATAGGCAACACTACTTCTCTTAATGCAGTGCCCTCCCACACCTTACTTTTATTCCTTTTGCCTTACAACAGCTCACACACACTCATTACCTCTATCTCCTACCCTTCAAACACCTACCCTTATACCTTCCATTCTACACCTTTCACCTTGCAATGAGTCCCTCTATTGATTCGCAGATATCCATCCAATACAGATACCTCCATCTATTCCTCTGATCGGATTTTCTCTACCTTAGCAGCCCCTATATCCTGCCCAGCTAAGAAGTTCCTGCTGCTAACATGTTTTAACAGGAATAAGTAACATAGCATCATCACAGCTGGACGAACAAAATTGTTCCTTGAACCGCCTACAGGTTGTTTTCCTTCATCACAAGGTTACCCTTCATAGCCTCTATATCACCCCTTTCAGCATAGGTAGTGTTAGCTCTTCATACAGTGGATTGGGTTCATATACCATTCCGCTAATGAGTAGTTAAAGCACCTCAGCCTATGTTTCATCCACAACCACGCTTTGGTTTGTGCCAAGTGTAGTATTTCATCATCATCCAGTACTCCTTGGTTAAAGATAATATTATTCCTCTGTTCCCAAATGCATCTCACCACCGCTACCCACATGCCTTTCCACAACAAGTTCTGATTGTGATTAAAGATAGGGAAGTGGAACTGCTCGAAGTGATACATTAATTCTCTGTGCTGGACCAAAACTATTCCCATCCATCTGAGAAATCTATTCCATACACATTGCGCAACTGTACAATCCAGGAACAAGTGTTGTGCTGACTCAATTCCGCCACCACACATCACACATGGTTGGCTATTAATCATCACCCCTCTAGTCATTAAGTTTGCCTTAGTTGGAAGTCTATCTAGTAAGGCCCTCCATGCAGTTACCAGCACATTGGGAGACGCTTTAACCTGCCAAAGAAGCTTAAAGATTACATTTGGCCTACCTCTGGTAGATTTTGCAAGGCAGTCATACGCTGTTTTCACCGAATACACTCTAGATGCATCCCCTCCCCACGTCTGGATATCTGTAGTGTCCCTTCTCGGTTTGACCCTGTCTATCACTCTTAGCAACTCATCTAGTAATTCAGACTCCCATTGAAACCTTGACCTTCTCCAACTCAACTTCCAGGACCATTCTTCCTCCTCCCATTCCCCCACCTCGGCCACCTTTGATCCATGATTCAGCGATATTGAGTAGAGCCTCGGATAGATGTCTCATAAGGCCCTGCTGCTAGCCCATGTGTCCTCCCAAAATCTCACCTTATCCCCACTTCCCATCTTCCAACCCATTTCACTATGGAACCAGCTTACTTCTTCTCCCTCACCGCAACTCTTGCATAAATCGCACCACCACCAATTTTTTTTTTTCTGATTTCTACCCCTTTGATTTAGCTCTGTGCCATACTTAGACAATAAAATATCCTTCCACACTCCCTTTTCTCCGCTCATAAGTCTCCACTTCCATTTCGCTAAAAGTGCAGCATTAAACTTCCTGACATCTTTAATCCCCAGTCCTCCCTCCTCCAAAGGTCTGCATATATTGTCCCAGCTCACCCACGATATCGGTCTGTTCTCCCTTCCCCATCCCCATAAGAATCTTCTCTAGATACAGACAATACTATCGCAAACCGCTTCAGGAGCCTTAAAGAAAGAGAAATAATATAGCGTTAGAGATGTAAATACCGACTTAATTAAACAGATTCTGCCAGCCATAGACAAAAACCTCCCCTTCCAAGTATTAAGTTTTGTGCTCAGTTTTACAATTATCGGCTCCCAAAACTTTTTCTTCCTAGGATATCCTCCTATCTCCAACCCAGGTACTTAAACGGTACCATCATTACAGTACAGTGGAGACTTTTTGCATAGACTTCAAGGGCCCGACTTTGGACGTTGATTCCAGCGATCCTAGACTTATGGAAATTGATCTTCAGTCCCGAGGCCAACTCAAAGCATCTAAGTATTGCTTTTATAGTGACTATGTTAGAGTATGAGTCTTCACAAAAAAAGAGCGTATCATCAGCGAATTGTAGCACACAGGCCTCAATCTCTCTTCTTCCCACCTTAATTCCAGCAAGCTTGTTGGTTCTAAGTGCCTGCCTAACGAGCCCAGTTAACCCTTCAGCAACCACAATAAACAAGAAAGGGGCTAGAGGATCTCCTTGCCTCAACCCTCGCTTGACTTTGAACTCCGTAGTAGGGCTTCCATTAACCAGGACTGACACTGTGGCAGAATCCAAACAACCTTTTATCCATAGAATCCATCTCTTATGGAATCCCAGTTTATGAAGCATATCCAATAGGAAAGACCAACTTGCTGAATCGTATGCCTTCTCGTAGTCAATTTTGAGGCATAAACCCATCCTATTACTCCTCCTTAGATCCTCGATGACCTCATTAGCTACTAACACACTATCAAGTAGCCCTTTACCCATCAGGAAGGCAGATTGACATTCGTCTATTACCGAGGGCAGCACTTTTTTCATACGACAGGACAACACTTTGGCTACAATTTTGTAAAGCGCCCCCACAAGAGATATGGGTCTATATTGTTCAAGAACTACTGGATCCCTCGTCTTGGGCACAAGAGCTATGAACGATGCATTGCGCCCCTTGGGGAAGCGTCCAGAGTCTTGGAATGAATGAACTGCGGCTAAGATATCCTGCTTAAGAGTCTCCCAGTTATGTTTAATAAAGTTGAAGTTATACCCTTCTGGGCCTGGACTTTTGGACCCCTCACACATCCACACAGCTTCCTTCACCTCTTCTTCCGTAGCAATAGAGATAATACTCAAGCTATCTTCCACAGACAACGTTCTAAAATGAACATTATCTAACCTGACTCCAAAGTCACGTTTGGCCGCAAATCTTTCTTCAAACAACATTTTAGCTTCCCTCCTTACTACCTCCGACTCCTCACACCATTGACCCCCCACACTTACACCCTTTACCTCGTTCTTCAACCGTCTCCATCTGATCGCAGCATGATAGAACTTAGTGTTAGCGTCCCCGTGCGCAAACCAATTGGTCCTGGCTTTTTATTGATACAAAGACTCACTCTTCTTATTGATCAACTTCAACTGGCCAACTAGATCCAATCTCTTCACCCTGTCCTGGTCGTCAAATTCAGTGCCATCATCTTGGTTGTCTAAGATATCGATTTCCTTCAAGACCCTCACCTTCTCAGTAGCCAAATGACCAAACACATCTCTGTTCCACACTTTGAGATCATACTTGAGTAATTTCAACTTGTCTTTTAGCATTGTTATGCTATCACCTTGAACCACATATGAGCACCACTTCATTTTTACCATATCCTTGAATCCAGGTTCCATTTGCCAAGCATCTATTGTCCTGAAAGGTCTGGGCCCCCAATCTTTTGAGCCACATTTCACCACTATTGCACAGTGATCTGACACCTCTCTTGGTTGGATGTATTGTTTTCCCGTAGGCCATTGTTGTAGCCATTCGTCCGATACCAACACTCTATCTAATCTACTTTTTGCTGTACCATTTGCCTTGAACCATGTATACTTCTTGCCCACTAATGGCAGTTCCACCAAGAAATTTCTTTCTATAAAGTTGTTAAAACCTTTGATCTCGCTCTTTTGACTACCCCTTTCGCCTACTCCTTTCCTTTCACCTGCACTTCTGACCGCGTTAAAATCTCCACAGAAACACCATGCCCAACTTGGGTTAGTGTTTTTCAGCCTTGTTAATTCCTCCCATAATGCCACCTTGTCACCCATGTTGCAAGCCGCATACACATTAACCACCACACATTTTAATTTAGTGCTCACATGCTGGCCGAAAATCGCAATAAAACCTTTTCCCTCCATATGCCTTTCACAAATGAGAGTTTGTTTATTCCACATTACTAACGTACTTCCCGCCCCTCTAACACCTTCATTATGTAACCAACCCACCTCATTGCTCCCCCACAGTGCAAAGCAACGGGCATCCGAGAACTCAGTAGTTTTGGTTTCTTGTAAGCATACCACTTCCACCCCCTCCTTCACAATCATACTTTTCACGTATTTAGCCTTGATTCCTCCTCCCACTCCTCTTATGTTCAAGCTTGCTATGATCATATATAACTCCCCTTATTCCCCTCCTCGTTCTTCTTCACCATGTCACAGTCTCTTACTTCCATACTTTCTATTTCCTTGACCGCGTCATTCTCATCCTTCCGGCAAACAGCCCCAAGCGTTTTACCTAACTCCCACAGGTCAATTGGTTCTTCCACTTTTTCCTCCTCCTTACATCTACAATTACCTGTACCTATATTTCCGTCAGACAGGATATTAGACATATTACTGACCTTTGAATCTGTATGGCAACCATCAGATACAGCTGTTGCACAAAGGCTGGTTTTTCCTTGTTGTAGCCTGCTTGTTTCTCCCAGTTCCCTCATTCCTTTACGCCTTCTGTGCCTAATTGGTATCGTTCTGCTAACCTCCTCCACCCCTATCCCTTCGCCCACATCTTCGATTTGGTCATCGTGGTTACCACTGTCCCTATGGTTAAGGCTAGCACCAAGATTAAAGACTGAACAACACGTCTCTCCCTGCTCACAACCCTTCACTGATTGAGCATCTTTCCTCCCTGGCCATCCGGATTCTGTTCGCCTGTTTTCCTCCCTAGACTTATCTTCGGGGTCCGCTTCACACAGTGTCCCTTCAATAACCCCATCTTTATTCGCCTTCATTGGATGCACCTCTATTTCCCGCATCTCTTCTGCCTCTGGCCGATCTGATGCTGATGACGAACGGGCTGGAATCTCAGTATCCGAACATGGGCCAGATTCTTTCCACTTGGGCTTTACTTCTCCCACCCGTTGGACCATTTCCCCGCACCCCTCATGGCCCACACACTCATTAGGATTGCTATAATTCGAGGCCTCCATAACTACTAGTAGGTTGGTCAATGCCACTTGGACAGAACTACTTTTGCACGCAATGTTGGCCATATGGGTGACAGAGAAAGCTGACTCCCCTACCGAGACCCCTTCACATACAGGCTGCATCTCTCTTGCCTTATTCGTGTAAAATTGGCCACCTTTCTCCTGCCCCGGGTTACCTTTCGTTTCCCTTTCCTCTTCCTGATGAGATTTTGTCTTGTTTGTTGTGCTACCTTTTTCTCCTCCCTCTAATTTCTCCGACCACCGTAGCTCCACCTCCCCTGGCCTGCCTTCTTCTTCACCACTCTCCTCCGATAGATTCGTTCCCTCCACAAAAGATTCCGAAGAGGTTACACTATCTGAGGAAGCATAGTGATTATACATGCATTTACACTTGCCTTCGAAAAAATTTGGTTGCTCTTCTTCAATGTATATGTTAAAAATCTGACCATTAATCTTCATTCCCTTCGCTAAATTCGCACTACCCGTTTTAAGGATACGCACCTGTAATCTGGCATACTCGAGGTTATCCCAATCTTCTGTTGCTTTATCTACTTCCACCAAGGAGGCTACCTCACCCACCACTTTCGAAAAACAGTCCCTGTTCCATAAAGTGATAGGGAGCCCATAACATCTAACCCAAATGATTTTGTGCCCTGCTACGAGTGCGTCAGACCATGGTTCTATAGCTTTGAACACACTCTCGAACCATTGTTTATTACCTCGAATAATGTCCTCCATTGTTACTCCCTACCTAGATGTTAAGAGGGCCATATTATCCCCCAGGTATCTCACTTTTACCATGTTCATCCCACCCAAAATAAAATCTTCACACAACTGGTTATAGCTCCATTCTGCTGAAAAAAATCCAACAACATTGTTGTTCATCCAGGGGAAAGTTTGTTGCTTTGTTTCAATAATGGGCCCCTTCCATGCACTTGGTATATCTTTTTTCACTACACCCGCATAAGTTTGCTTCTTGTTGACCTCTCTCCATTCCTTTCTTTCCTTTCCCTTGTACCATCTCCCCTCCTCTTTACCATTCCCTTCCCTTTGTTCATACCTGTCTCGTAACCTTTCTTCCACAACTCTGCAATCCGAACGCATCTCTTTACCTCTGGAATGAAACTCTGGGCGTGGCAGTTCCGCTCTTCTATAGTGTGGAACATTAACATACAGTTTCTTTTTGCCAACCCACGCTTGGTCCATCTCCCTTTCAAGCCCGCGGACATTCTGTACATCAAACAGTCGAACAAACCCATATCTTCTCCCCCACCGATTTAGCCTGCGAGATATGAAAACTTCTTTCACCCTTGCCCAGTGCTGGAACACCTTTACCATATTATACTCACCATAGTTATCCGGGAAGTTTGAGAAGAAAAAAGTTGTGACGCTGTTTGTAGATTGTTGCGATCTTTGAACCCTACCGTGTCTTTGAACCCTACCATACCCTACCATTGAACCCTTCTTCCACCTTTCTGTTCTCAGTTGTTAACTCAACAATAATCTTGAACTTGCACCCAATCAATTTCAAATATATCAAAATTGTCTTTCATTTCAGAATTTGAAAAATACATTATGGAAAAAAATATGGAATAGATTTTTTACGTTCCAAAAATAAAATTTCAAGAAAACAAAATCCAAAAATATATTCCATAAAAGAAATTCTGAAAAACAAAAAAAATCTTATGAAAATTTAAATCCAGAATCCAAATCTGAAAAATCCAAAAAAGTATTATGAAAATCCAAATCCAGAATGTATTTTGCCCTTCATCCTATTCTTCTATAAACTTAAAAAAACATTTTCGTTATTTCACGTAAGTCATTGATTGCAGGTCCAAAAAGATTGGGTATAGGAAGTAATTGGCTTGCTGACTATTTTGGTTGAAATTGAAGTCCATGTCAAAAAGGCCCAAATTTAGTGTAGCGCAGAATTTGGGTTGAGTTTAGAATAAAACGTAAAGAGGAGGGTAGGATTGTGATTGGAGGAAATAAAGTGGAGAGAGGAAGCGGAAAAACCACGCTTGGGTTTTTTGAATTGAATGGGCCTACTGTAGAAAGAAAAGTAGGGTTTAATGATTGCGGTTTTCGTTTTCCATCATTTCCCTCCCGTTTTTCCACATGCTGCTTCCCATATCTGTATATTTTTTTTAATGGAAAATATTTAGCCTGCATTAATTTTATTTTTATTTTTCCCCGCTCCACCAGATTCCACTGCCACCTTTAAAGCCTCTTAACAACCAATTCCAATTCCTGTCAAATCCAATTTCCGGACAAAAGCCCCCCAAAACCTCTCCATTTCCCTCTCTGCTCCACACTCTTTCTAGGGTTTCACTGTTTCTCTTCGTCATTGCTTTCTCCCTCAGGTTCACATTCCCTTTGATTCCTCCTTTCTCTCTATTCACTGTTTCATCTGGATGTGCTTGTTATCAAATTTATTTTTCTCAAGTTTTAGGGTTTTTCCCATTTTTATTTTAACTTTCTTTCCGCCCTGGTACCTTTTTTTTTGCTCTGTTTTGTTACGTGTAAATTTCAAGAACACGAAACAATGTCCCCATTGATGGATATCACCCCGAACTGGATCTTTGTAATTTCATTCGCTGCTATTTAGCCTATTAGAATGTTCAATATCGATGTTGCAACAACATTTATCTTTGAAACACTGGATACTTACATTTTTAGGTCCATGTTATGTCCCTTTTGTTTTATGCGCAAGGTCGTTTGTCTTTTGGATTTTATACCTAGTCGTTGACTTTAGCAAATAATTAATAGGTTTTAAGTTTTTTTTGTTAATTTTTTGTGACAATCAATAACTGAATTTTGCAACAGTATATCACACTATTCATATTACGATTCTTTGATTTAAATTTTGCAGGGTAGATTTTGTTGTTGGCATTATTATTATTATTATTATTATTATTATTAGTGGTAGTTGTAGTACTACTACTAGTAGTGTTTCAAATTCAAGATTTTCCATGAGCAGTTTTTGTCTTCTATTTATTTTATGGTTGCAGTGAAATATATGGTTTTTGATAGAAACATTTAAAATTTTCTGCCACGCTTGTTTCCAGGTTGTCTTGCAATGGATTCTTCTGCGCAGACATACCAACATCGTCCCCTCACAATCAAATTATGGCCACCTAGCCAGAGTACCAGGATTATGCTTGTAGAGAGGATGACCAAGAACCTTACAACTCCTTCAATTTTCTCTAGAAAGTACGGACTGCTTAGCAAAGAAGAGGCTGAGGAGGATGCGAAGCGGATTGAGGATGATGCTTTTGCTACAGCAACCCAACATTTTGAGAAGGAGCCTGATGGTGATGGGAGTTCTGCTGTGCAAATTTATGCTAAGGAGTCAAGTAAGCTTATGTTGGAGGTTTTGAAAAGAGGGCCAATAGTGAAGGAGGACGGAGAATTAATATCTGACAAGGCTGGTGCGACTGCTGAAACTGTTTTTGATTTATCTGGCGGCCGTAGAGCCTTTATTGAGAGGGAGGAAGCAGCAGAACTTTTGGAACCATTGAGGGGACCAAACTCTTATACCAAGATAATTTTTAGTAATAGAAGTTTTGGCTTGGATGCTGCCCGTATTGCTGAACCCATCCTATTATCAATCAAGGATCAATTGAAAGAGGTAGACCTTTCAGATTTTATTGCTGGAAGACCAGAAGCAGAAGCTCTTGAAGTGATGACTATATTTTCTTCTGCACTGGAAGGCTGTGCTTTGAGGTATCTGAACCTGTCAAATAATGCCATGGGTGAAAAGGGGGTTCGAGCTTTTCGGTCACTCCTAAAAACGCAAATTAACTTAGAGGAGCTTTATTTGATGAATGATGGTATATCAGAAGAAGCTGCAAAAGCGGTTTCTGAATTGCTTCCTTCAACTGAGAAGCTCAGGGTTCTTCATTTCCATAATAACATGACTGGAGATGAAGGTGCAATTGCTATTAGTGAAATAGTGAAACATTCCCCAGCTTTGGAAGATTTTCGGTGCTCATCTACACGAGTAGGCTCTGATGGTGGAGTTGCCCTTGCTGAAGCACTTGGGGCTTGTAAGCATTTGAGGAAGCTTGACTTGCGTGACAATATGTTTGGTGTAGAAGCTGGGCTTGCTCTTAGTAAAGTTATACCTGCATATACTGATCTTACAGAGATATACCTCAGTTATTTGAACTTGGAGGATGATGGTGCAGAAGGCCTTGCTAACGCCCTCAAGGAATCTGCACCCTCACTGGAAATTTTGGATTTGGCTGGGAATGACATTACTGCAAAAGCTGCTGCTTCTGTGGCTGCCTGTATATCATCAAAACAATTCCTCACTAAGATAAATTTATCTGAGAATGAACTGAAGGATGAAGGTGTAGTTTTGATCAGCAAGGTACTGGAAGGAGGTCATGGCCAATTACTTGAAGTTGATTTGAGCACAAACTCGATCACATGGTCAGGTGCTAAGGTAGTGGCTGAAGCTGTTGTGGGGAAACCAGGTTTTAAGTTGTTAAACATAAATGCTAATTTCATTTCTGATGAAGGGATTGTTGAGTTGAATAATATATTTAAAAACTCACCTGATATGCTGGGTCCTTTGGATGAGAACAATCCTGAAGGAGAAGACAGTGATGAGGAGGCCGAAGAAGATGGTGATCATGATGAATTGGAATCAAAATTGAAGGGCCTTGGAATTTAGAAAGATTCATAGGAGCAAACATGCAGATTTTACTTAAGATTAATTTGTAGGCCAATTAATATTTTCTACAGACGTACTTGTTTCAGGCATAATAGCTAGCTTTAATCTTTGTGTTTTGGATATTCTATTCCATGACTCGACTTTTAAAAGTTTACCCGATATATATGCCCTTAATATATCTGGCAAAACAAGAAGTGGTGTTAGCTGCAGAAAATTCTTGGCTCTGACGCCACTTTTGCTTGTAATTTATTTTAGTTTATTTTCTTCGATTGCTGGGTCTCTGCTGTTCTATATTTTAGCAATGATTCTATTACTTGAATAACCTCATTGCTGGTCCTGTCTCGTAGCCTACAAACAACATACTGTATCCAAAAGTTATTATATTAGCATAGGTGCGCCACTAACTTGAATGTAGTTACACTGCCGGTGCTTTTATCCATGATTTCTTAGCTATCTTCTCTTTTTCTTTTTGAAATTTGTACGTTTTCTAATAAACACAACACTTTTGAATGATGGGTCAAGTTGGAATCGAAATGATTATCTGCACACTCTTTAAGGAAATGTCACTCAAGTTACTGTATGAAAGTCATGACGGCAGGAAGTTACAAAATTAATTTTCGTACTTCTAAAACTAAAAAAAAATACACGTCTCAATAAAAGTGTAATGAAAGAAAAATTCTTCGAATGAAATAAAACTAAAAATCTAAGAAAAATTGAGATTAATGTTTTAATTTATCTAATAAACTATACTTAAAAGTTTACATGTTTGAATACTCGAAATTGATATTAAGTTATTCTTATATGACAAAAATAAAAATAATAAAAAGGAGAAAAATAATAAAAAATGTGCCATTGAAATAATTCAATAAAGTGGAGTATCTCAACTACATATTTTGAAATAAATCGCACAAATGAAAAAAGAGAATAGAATTGACGTTGTAATGAGAGAAAAAGCACCTAAATATTGAATGAATGAGTAATTGAAATAATGAATGAAAAATTGAGAATAGTTATTCAAATGAAAGGGCTAAATATGTTTTAATAATTTAAAACAAAAAATATGTATCGAGATAAGGTAAAATATGTAGGTATCCATCCAATCTTTATATCCCTATATGGAACAATTGAAAACCCCCCTTCAAAATGAGGGTGATTGAGAAAATATCCAAGATTTATTTTCTATCCCTTCTCACCATGCTAAAATTAATTATATAAAAATATTTCAGACTCCTCATTATATTATTAAAACAAAGATTTTTTACGTGATTTTTTAAACACTCAACTAACACTTCTCATTTTATTTATCTCTTGGTTTTTTCTATTGCATTTTATTTTTATTTCATGTCTGAAATCAATTGTTGTATTAAAACTATCCAACTACACGCCACTTTTTTCTGAATATTTTCCTGGTGGTTGAACTTTTATTGTGCACCATAGTTGGTTATGTTGGACGATGGTTTTCTTCCTTCTAGCAAAGCCCCGGATTTATTTTTAGTTTAAAGGTATAATCGGACTGAATTTGGAATGAATAGTTATGATATAAGCATCACAAGTTTCTTCCTTTTTATGTTAATAACTCATCATTGAAATTGAGATACAAAAGATCTTACGACAATCTTGTCTGATATGTTTTATACATTTGGGATATGAATGGATCACACAGACACAGGAACCTTCAATGCCTCTAAAATCTTATCATCTACCTCAAACTTGATGGACTTCTTATCTCTCCCGATCTTTACGTACTCCTCAAACCGTTCTTTTAGGTCTTCAGGGAGGTTTGTGGTTGATTCCCATCCCAATTTACTTTTGGCTGCTCTAGGTTCTGCATAGAAGTGCTGCATAATACATAAATACCGTCGTTAAATGGTCAGGTCATAACCAAGAAGACTGCACAACTAAAACTAAATGCATCAGCTTGATAGAGCATTCTAAATAGCTCTTTGTTGCAAGAATTCATATAGCTATGTATCAGCTTAATCCAATAATCCGTTCAGTGATTTATGTTGTTAAACAAGATATTCTAAGTAGGTATTTTGTTGCAAGAACTCATAACCATGTATGTGTAATTGTTTTTTGCATGCAAACAAATCGTAGAAGTGATTAACAAGGGAGCACCCTGTCCTGTTAATCACTTCAATGATTTGTGTTTAGCAATAGGGTGTTTCCATGCATTATGATCAGGTTTGGAGTATATCAGAAGATAGGGTATTAGTAGGTACATGGGTGCGGAAAGGGAAAGCTTTCTTTGCATCAACTCCAACAGCTTTTGGATCATAATGAACTATGTTAACAGGGCGTCCTGCAGCTTGAGCACAAAGTTTGGCGATTCCGTCTAGAGTCACCGCACGGTCACTGACGCAGTTGAAAATGGTACTATTTGCAGCCTCTGGCTTCTCAACAGCTAGAGTAAGCATTGAGGATAAGTCCCTAGCATGAGTTATGTTACTGAGTTGCAACCCCGAGCCAGGAATTGGCACAGGTCTGTCCCGAACAATCCCTACAATTATGACAATGCACAGTTTTTTCTTATACTAGAGAAGAGTAGTTGTTGAATAATAGAGTTTACGAAATGTGTTCTTACTATCAAAAAACCACTCCTCGCAGTCTTTGTTGTTGCCAGACCCAATCATGTACTGTGGCCGGAACACTGCCCAACTTCCAAAAGTTTCTTCAATGTATTTCTCCACTTCAACATGACCAGCATCTGCTTTAACAACATCCTACTCCACAGTGCATGCTACTTCAATTTTATGCAATTGCCATTGGCATAGTGGTTTTACAAATACTAATGATGAATATAAGAATTTTCAACATACCCCTTCAACATGTGGAGGTTCATCTGTTTGTTTGTAGATTCCAGCACTACTGATGAACAAGAATTGATTGACACCTGAACTCTTAGCCCAATCAATCACCGGCCTAAAAGTGGAAGATTGATATTTATGATGTCTGTGTTAGACATTGCATCTACTAATGTCCATGAATGTTGTTTCTTTAAAAAGAATTCTAAGAATTGCACTGTGCTAGAATGTAATTAGAACAAATTGTACGTGTTGCATGCCACTGAAGACAAGCATTGCAGAACAAGAATGAATACAACAAACCTCACAGTCTCAAGATCCTTTCCATTGTTGTCCAAGACCACATCAAACACTTCCCCTCCTACAACACTCCCCACTTCAGAAGGATTTCCCCATACCGTGCGCCCTCCAGCACTCACAATTTCCTGATTGTTTCTCAAATCATACAATTAAATCTTGACTCAGTGGTTGGAATTAACAACATTCATTCAATGCAAGTAGCTAAATCCCGAAAACATGAATAAGTCTAAGATAAAAGAATTTATTAAAATTAAGGATCACTAACTGAGAATCTGTTAAAAGGAGGTTTTTTCATCTTGTCTGAGCCTTCTTCACCAACAGTGAGTACGGTGACTGAGTGGCCAGCACCAAGAAGCTCCTTTGCAAAGTAAAAGCCAATAATGGCATGCCCGCCACTGTTGGTATTCACGATGAGCACCTTCTTCTTCTCAACAGAACTGGCACTGACGGAGAAGGCAGATTGGTTGACAAAGTGTCTCGAACTTGAAGAAGCGTGTGATAAAAAGGTAGGAGAAATTGATAGAGAGGAGTAGGAGGAAAGGGAAGAAGAGAAAGAGAGGCGCGAAGTAGAAGGGTGTGAAAATGGAAGGAGGTTGGAAGAGGATGCAGAGAAGAGCACAGTGGATGAGGAAGAAGCAATGGTGGCCATTGGTCGTTAACTTCTCTGCTTTGAGAGAGTGAGAACCAGCAGTTTCAGATATACCTTCCATCCTCATTTCTCACTATCAACATGTGTGGATATAAACACTACAACAATTTAATGTTCAACCTTCACCAATTTTTCTAATCAAAGAGGCTAAACTAATATGAACATAAATTAAATTAAAAAACTATGATGTTTTTTTTGCTTGATTGAAGAGTTTTGTTTTTAATTCGTTATAATTAGAACTGTTTATCTGATGGAATGATTAAATTCAAATAACATGTCACATTAATTTTTTATATCTAAATTTAATATTTAATGATAAATTTTTACCATCACAAAGTTGTTAAAAGTAACCAAATTATATTTTTTAAGAACTATTCTTAAATGAGCCTAAATTAAAATCCATGTTAGTTATAAACTCTGCATGTGGGGAGCGTGAGGTGTTTGATTTTGCGGCTGAAATTTATTTACATATATTATCCATTGAAATTGTATGTTAATAATATATTGCAATGATTAAATAAATTAGAGATAGTAAAATGTAAACAAAACCAAACCAAACACCCTAAAATCATGTGTTTGAGTTTGGACATTATTTTATGTTCCAAACAACATCCAAATTAATAAAAAAATTATATATTTTGGAAAAGATAAAGTTTATTATTTGTTAGAAAAATAATACAATTGTGTTTGATTTTGTTGGTTTTTGATGATAAAGTTATGTAATAAAAAATAATTTAGGTGAATAAAGAAATGAGGTTGATGTAGATAGTGGTTGTTGATAAAGAGAGGATAAACGAATGAGATTTGAGTGAGTGAAGGACAGTGGAATGCGATAGCGCAATCTGCCTTCTGGTGGTTGAATTCCAGAATCCGATTCATGCCATGGTACCTTGTTCCGTCACAGCCCCTTCTTCTTCACTTGTCGCCGCAATCATCCCACGCCACACCTCCTTCTCTCGCCCTTCCTCTCTCCCTCTCCGCTTCTCGCGTGCTTCTCCGGTCAATTCTCTCTCCAATGGCTCCTCCGCCCCATTCAACTCCCAGCTCTTCAGCCCTAACGACCCGCCGCAGCCCCGAACCCTGTTCCCTGGCGGCTACAAGCGCCCCGAACTCAAGGTCCCCACTCTCGTCCTCCAATTGGACTCCGACGAAGTCCTCGCCGCCGACAACCACGCCTTCGCTTTAATCGACAAAGCCGTCTCCAAGTGGTTTGGGATTGTCCTTCTTTCAAGCAAGGAACCAAGCGGTGGCAAGCTCTACGAAGCTGCATGCTCCTTGAAATCGCTGCTTCAAGATCGCGCGTATTTGCTAGTCGCCGAGCGCGTCGATATTGCTGCTGCCGCTGCCTGTAGTGGAGTTTTGCTCTCCGACCAAGGTTTTTTTAACTCTCTACTTACTCCAGAAATTAGTGTACAGCGTCTGTTCGGAGGATCATCTCCAATAAGGACTTCTATTTTGAAAAATAGATAGAAAAATTGAGATTAGATTCTTCTCAAGCTGAATAAATTAATTTTTAGTTTAGATTTTTAGTTTAGGCTGGGATGGTGAATCTGGGCATATGGAACACAATTTGACTCCAACCAATTAAAATTTGTACCATTTAATATTTTGTTTTTTATGTTGTGGAATTTTATGATTGTATAACTTTTATGTCGTGTAACTCTAGTTCTGATTTTTTAATTATTCATTAATTTTCTTTCATTGTATTATGATTTTCCCCCCCTTTTCTATCAATATTTTCTATTTTTTCAATGTATTTTATTTTTCATTGAGAGACATAATGACCTGACCTGACCTGAATCGCTCTGGTAAGTTTGGGTCAATTTTTCCTAAACTCCACCCATGTCTATGCCTATCTTACGTTCCACACGTTATCTGGGTTTTTCAATTTACACAAAAGGAATGGATAAAACTCGATAAATGTCACTAAAAATTGACCAGGACCATGGACTCGTGATGGTGTTGAACATATAATAAATTCTCTTTCTCTCTCTTAAGCATTTTGTCTAGCAGCTTTGTCTGATTTAATGTGAAATGTCTTTGAATATAATTGTGCAGGTCTTCCCACTGTTGTTGCCAGGAGTACGATGCTGGATTCAAAATCTGAATTGGTGGTTCTTCCCTTGGTTGCTAGGATTGTCCACACTGTGGATGCTGCAGTGAATGCGTCTAAATCAGAAGGTGCTGATTTTCTTATATATGGCGGTGGTGACCTGGAGCGTGTGGGTAGGGAAGTTGGTTCTGTGTGTGAGAGTGTGAAGATACCTATTTTTGTCTCATGTGGAAAAGATAGTATGTCTTATGCTGACATGTCAGTTTTGCTTGCCTCTGGTGCTAGTGGTTTTGTAACCAGTTTGGCAAATTTTGGTCTGTATGGTGATGAGTTCTTGCACAAAGTTTTTGGCAGTGTGTATGCAAGTAATGATGGCGGGAATGTGAGTGAGATTAAGTCGAACGTAGATAATGGTTTTCAGAGTGGGACAGAGATTGTGGCTGGGTTTGTTAAGCTGGAGGATAGGGAGAAACAATTAATAGAAACAGAGAGATTGGTGTTGAATGAAGCTGTTGAAGTTATCAAGAAGGCTACACCTCTGGTGATCTTTTAATTAAAAATTTGGTATTTGAAGTCATTCTTTTTATTTTGTTATTCAGTGTTTTGACCAGTATATTGTTTACCTTTTGTTGATTTGGGGTTGTTTTCAAATGACAGATGGAGGAGGTTTCACTTCTTAATGATGCGGTTTCTCAAATAGATGAGCCGTTCTTACTGGTTATAGTGGTAATTGTGTGCTGAATCTCAACAAATTCTGGTTCCTGGAATATACATTGGTATTAGCTCTAAATTTCAAAAAGAAATCTTCTCTTAATACATCTAGATAGAAACTACTTAACTAATAAGTGCTATTTGTTGTGAAAATTTTCTACTTTTAATTCACCTTAACGTCAGATTACCTTATTACGTAATAAGTTCTGATACTGTTTATCCACGGTTTACTTATGGGGAGTAGTTGGTTCTTCTGTCTTTACAAACATCATAAACATTATTGTTTTCAGGAGAGTCTTTTTTCATATTGTTTGTGGTCACGTTCTTTGTTCTTATTATTCTACTTGGAACAATGATATATGTTTGGTTGGTTTTTACTGTTTATCCTGTTCCCCTTTGCAGTTTATTCTAATATTTCAATTATAACTCAAAAGGGAATTAATTGGGTGAAATGCCAAAATCAGCTGTTTGCTATATGAACTTTTCGTATAGGTTTCAAACTTGATATCTCACCTTTTGCTTTTCTTTTTTTAAAAATCTTGATATTACCAGGGGGAATTCAACTCTGGTAAATCTACTGTGATTAATGCACTTCTTGGAGAAAGATATCTCAAAGAGGGAGTTGTTCCAACAACTAATGAGATCACATTTTTACGATATAATGATTTAGATATAGAACAACAAAGGTGTGAAAGACACCCAGATGGTCAATATATTTGTTACCTTCCTGCTCCAATTCTTAAAGAAGTAAGTCAATTCGTTATGGTTTGTTCCAGTTCTTTATATATTTCAAGACTTAGATTTTCTTATACTATCCCCTCTAACTACTATCTTCTGCTTGTAATTAGAAATTTAGAATGCTCTCAACTGTTGTTTTGTTCTTTTGATAACAGATGACCATTGTTGATACACCTGGAACTAATGTGATTCTTCAGAGACAGCAGCGTCTTACTGAGGAATTTGTACCCCGTGCAGATTTACTTCTTTTTGTCATTTCTGCTGATCGCCCTTTAACTGGAAGTGAGGTATGGTCAGTCATAGTTAGGTCATACTTTCTCACTTTTTGTATTTGTTATCAATGGTCAGGCAGGGTCATCATGTGAAGTTTTATGTTGTTTTCAGATTGCTTTTCTTCGTTATTCTCAGCAGTGGAAGAAGAAAGCGGTCTTTGTCTTGAATAAAGCTGACATATATCAGAATAATCAGGAGGTATGTGTTGTGTTTTTATTCTTATTAGTTATTGGCATACTGATATGATATCAATGAGTTCTTTTGTAGTGAAGTTGCTGAACTAGTTTTAAATTATCTTTTTACAATTCAATGCAGCTTGAGGAAGCAATGTCCTTCATTAAGGACAACATACAGAGATTGCTGAACACTGAAAATGTCATATTGTATCCTGTATCTGCTCGGTCAGCTCTTGAATCAAAACTTATAGCTACCTCCAATGTTGGGAGACTAAATGAAGAACTATCAACCTCTGATTCTCATGGTGCCAACAGCTTCCTTGAACTTGAAAACTTCTTGCATAGCTTTCTAGATGGGTCAACAATCCCAGGAATGGACAGAATGAAGCTCAAACTTGAAACACCTGTTTCAATTGCAGATAGACTAATGTCTGCATGTGAAACTCTTGTGACACAAGACTATCGATATGCCAAGCAGGATTTGGCTGCAGTGGAAGACATTGTTAATAGTGTAAATGATTTTGCTTTGAATATGGAAACTGACAGCCTTTCTTGGAGGAGACAAGCTCTGTCTTTGGTATGCTATAAGATGTTTATAATTTTTTTAAATTCAGGCCGATTTGATTTTCTCTTGACGGGTATGTTCTTAAATATGCCTCGGTACACATTATCAGATTGAAACTACGAAATCACGTGTTGTAGAGCTTGCTGAAACTAATCTGCAATTGGCAAATTTTGATATTATTGCTTCATACGCTTTCAAAGGAGAAAAAAATTCAATGCCCACTACCTCAAAGATTCGGAATGACATAATTGGTCCTGCTGTTTCAGCTGTCCAGGTCAGTTTCTGGATGTAACCTGTTTAGGATTATAGTTTTGGTTTTGCATTGTTTATCATCTTGTTTGATTTGGAACCTAGTGATCCTGATCATTTTGCAATGATTTTTACTCTTGCTTATCAGAGTGGTTTATTCAAGTATTCACCTGATTTCGATTGGTATACCTATAACCCCAATAGGACCAAGACATTAAATGACATAGATGCTGGGTTAAATGAATAATGTTTTATGAGTAGAAGTTAGGTGGGTATGTTATGCTAAAATAGTTTTTTTTTTATTCATAGAAAATACTTGTAGAATATGAAAATTGGCTATATTCCAAATATACCCAACAAGGGAGATTATACAGGGAATCCTTTGAAAAGCGGTGGCCCTCCTTGAGGCATGAAAGTAGTCAGATGAATTTTGAGACAGACCAGTTGCTAAAGAAAGTGGATCAAGCTAGTACTCAGGTGATTGACAATTTCAGCAGCAGTGCAGTTTCAAAGTCATTTGAGCAAGAAGTACGGGAAATGGTAAGCTTAGACTTCTTTGTAAAATAATTTATAACTTTTAGGTCTTTCAGTGTAATTTGGTTTCCTTGTTTGAGAGAAGTTAAATTTTGGTCCTCTTATTTCAATTGCTTTAGTTTTGCTCACATGATTTGAAGCAGATGCACTTATTCATCAGACTGCCTTAAATTGAAGGCAATTGGACTAATGTGGATTTGTTCTATGCGAGAAAGAATACGGTCATGTCATTAAAAGAAAAAAAGAGGGCTCTTCGATCTCCATATCAGCAAAGTGTAATGGCCATGTAATCTTAACTAAACAATGAACTGACAGAGTAACATAATTGGATCAATTTTAAAAATACCTGGGAAATATTGCCAGTTACTTGAGGACCAAGCCAAGCTTATGTGGAACTAGGGACTAGATGTGCAATTAACTTCCCATGCATTTTAAATGGAAATTCCACAATTGTGTGCTTGGATGAGCATGTGTAAAATTGATTTTTATGAAATTGATTTTAGTTAAAAATGATTTTCAAGTGAAGTGGTTTTTGTCTGGACGTTTTTATCTTGAAGGCAAGTTTGCTATATAAAACTTGGTGTGAAATTTTCAACTTACCGCAAAGACTACTTTTGATCACTTCTAGTCAAACTGAGACAAAATCAATTGTCATGATTTGCATCATGAAACTAAACCCACTAAAAGCAATCTGGCAAAATTCTTGATTTTTCTCATTTAAATGTGGCAATAATTAGGTGGTGAGCCCTGATGCAATGGTAAAATTGTCCTGGTGACGGTTGGTCATGAGTTTAATTCTGGAAACAGTCTCTTTGCCTATGCAAGGGTAAGGTTGCATGCAATGACCGCTGGGGTATGTTAGGCTTTTAAGTGTCAAATGATTTGGAGAGTGGCATAATTGACTTTGCTGCTGTGTGAAATATAATTTTTGTGGAAGAGCTGAATCAACTTATAACAATGAGTTTGAAGGATGTCTTGGCTATTCTGAAAGAGTCATGGTTAAATGTGGTGCTACGGTGCTAGTCAGTTGTTGTAAAAGCCTCAAAACTACATGACTGATTATAGGCATGTTCAAAAGTTGAGAAATAAGTATCACAACTACATTATTTTAGGTTGCTGTTTTGTCTTTCCATTTTTATTATAATTTTGCAATGACACAAATGATGCAAGTTGTCCCTAGAATAGTTTCTGTGATACGGCATGAGCTATAATAAGTTAGTAATAGTTTTTGTGATCTCTGCAAATTGCTCTATTTAATCTGTGCTGATCCTGCAATCCATATACTAATGTGAAACATTTCTGAATCTTCTCGAGTTGTAAATATTATATTTTTATTTTTTCTTTGAGATTTGAGTTTTAGTATCATGTTATTATTATTGTTCTTATCGTTGTTTTTGTTAGCTAATGTGATCTAAAAATGTTTTCCTTTTAACTTAGATCATAGGGACTTTTGGTCAACTGGGTGTGGCCGGTTTATCTGCTTCGCTACTGACATCTGTTCTGCAAACCACCTTGGAAGATCTTCTTGCTCTTGGTATTTGTTCAGCTGGCGGGTAATATATTCAATTAGGGTTCCTTTCTGATTGCACTGGTTTTATTTCAAACGTGTGCGTACATAGTAATTGATGACACTTCGATCTTAAACCCTTTATAAAAGGAAAAGATATTTAGACCGATCAGAATATCCATTACTTCAACATGAACAATTACCGCAACAGGCTCTTAACTTGCTTCAAATCATCGATCATAACACAGTATCTATCTATCTATATAGATAGATAGATAGTTCACAAACTGATCAGTTTACTAAATTCTTTTGTAATATATGTCAATAACAATAATTGTTGTTGTTGGAAGTACACTTAAAATTCTTTTGCTGGGTCACAGGTTTCTGTTTATTTGACAATGCTGTGAATTTGGTTTTTTGAAATCTTCGTATGGTGGTTAAAGATTGTTCTAGTTGGTTGCGTGATTGGTTTTGCTGATTAGCTGCTAGTAAATGTCTGGACTGACAATTTTTTTTTTGCAGGTATCTAGCTATATCAAGTTTCCCTGGTCGCAGGCAGAGGGTGATAGATAAGGTGAAAAGAAAGGCAGATAACTTGGCATATGAACTTGAAGAAGCCATGAAAAAGGATTTAACTGAAGCAATAGAAAGTTTGGATACCTTTGTGAAAGTTCTTAGCAAACCTTACCACGATGAAGCGGAGAATAGACTCAACAAGCTAGTAAAGGTTCAAGAAGAATTATCAAATGTTGAGAAAAAACTTAGAACACTACAAATTGAGATTCAAAATCTTCATGTGTCGTGACTTTGAACTATCCTATTCAGTTAGCGTCCCTTCTAACAGTTCTACCTTACCATGATTCTTAGCCTCACAATTTTGGAGTATATTGTTTTTTTTAATTTGTCAATGATAAATTGTCAACTTGCAGGATGCTTCTCCCATTTGTTATTTTTAAAAAGCTTAAGTTTATTTTTAATATCCGTAATTTTTTCCCTATCCATTTTGTTTTTAAATCTTTTGTCTAAATTTCCAAAATGGCAGTACTATTAAGAAACAGTTGACACGACCACTGTCAAACTTTTATAAATAATTATGACATCAAATATTATGTCATGATGTTATGGAAGTATTAAATTAACAAGTGTTATGCGATTTAAACAATGTCATGTCATAAAAAGAGTATAAATGCTCAATTAACTATTTGAATGTGAGACATTTTTAATTTATTTTTTAAAAAGGTGAAAATTCGTTTTAATTTTTGGATGTATAAAATATGATGACCTAAAAAATATGATCATTTTGTCGTTCAACAATTTATATTTTTTTACACATTTTTTTAATATTTTTTTTATTGTTTAAGGCTAAATTGATACTCATTTAATTTTTTAATTGTGTTTAATGTCTTTTTTCAGAAATATATATATATATATATATATATATATATATATATATATATATTTACTTAATCAGATATGTATAAGCTTCTTTTATTATTTTTACATGGCATTAAATGTGACACTTAAAAAAAAGAAAGAGTAACATCGAAAATAGAATTAACTTATCATTTACGTAATATTGTGTCTCATCAAGTATTATTTCATTAAAATTATGTTATTAAAAATTAGAAACAAAAAAAAATATTTATTGATATTATAAATAAAATGGTAATTTATGGATTTAAAAAAAAATGTCTATAGAAGGAAAAACAAATGTTTAAATCTTAAATTAAATATTTTTCCAGTATACTTCATATTTTTCACACACTTAGTACCCTTAAAAGGCATTTTTATCATAAAAATTTGCTCATATTATTTAAAACTCTCACTACAGAGAATGTTAGTTCGTGCATCAACATAAAAATGATGACGTTAAGATGAATTTTGATATAAACTTATAATGAAATTGATTTTTCATATAGTACTTGAATTATAATTAATAAAAAAAATTTACTCACTATGTAAAATGTGATTTTTTTATTATAAAATAATTTGATAGATTAATTATTAAAATATAATTTAAAAAAATTATGAAAATAAATAAATAGTGTAAAGTTGATACAATTTTATTTATTTTATTATGAATAAGTTGTATCATTTGATACAACTTTAGTATATTTGAATTGAAATCATACTTATAATTTTTTTAAAATTTTATTAATTTTAATAATTAATTAGTCAAATTTGATAAATAAAAAAAACCGCAAAATTGCAACATAAAGCATTAGAGAGAAACACATTTCAGTAAGTGGCGCATGTCTTATTATTAAGAATAAATTTTAGGTATCTATTATTAACATATGCATTGAAGGTTTACTATGGTTCTTCGATTGTGTCTTAGATGCTTTTCCGGTGAGAAGAGTTAGGTTTGAGAGTAATAAACATTTTGTGAGAAATTTAAATGAGAATAGGAAAGGTAGGGAGAAATATGCAAACCTTAAAGACGAAAACGACAGGACCAAATTGCAAGCATGGCTGTGGTATCATGTGGCCTACTTGCTGATGCAAATTCTGAAAAACGTAGACAACAACAAACAAAATAAAGAACAGTATCTGTGCCAATCTATAAATACATATTCAACACAGTAATCTAACGAGAATAATTTTGTCCATACAAAATTAATTTGTCATATAATATACGAATACCTGCTAAGTCTACTGCACATTTTATTTTATCGTTTGCAAAGAGCGTGGCGAAGCCAAGTTAGGGATTCATTCAATACAATCGGATCAAATACGTCATTACCACCCTCCCAATGATTTTAGGAATATTTGCTACGTTTTGGGTTTAATTTCACAGCTTCGAATATTTAAACATCACTCTAAGAACAACATCTTGGATTTGAAAAGATCCTTACATTTCCGAATATTTATATATATATTATAATGCATATTTCGTTGGAGACCTCACGCATACAAGAAATAAGACTAAATTATAAGTATTTTTAGTTAGACTTTAAATTTATAATGTAATAGAATACTTTTAAAGTTTTTCTTTTTCTTTAAGTAGTGTTATTATGTTCTTATTACTTATAAATTTATAGTTTTGTCTATGAAATACTATTAAGATTAATTATTGTATTTTGATGTTTGGTCTCTTGGAATGCAAAGTTTCATTTTATCATTAGAAGATATCTCAAAGGGTTAAGAGAAAGAAGTTCAATGATAAGCGACATGAGAATATTGTGGGTATCGAAACAAATCCCAATTAATAACTAACGGAACAAGAATTCATCTTTAGAATCACTTCACATACGACACCATATTTCGACATCAAGTCCATTGAGATGACATCATTATAATCAATCACCGCATCTGAAGTATGGTCGCTTTGGAGATCGGAACTTTGTCACAGTTTTATTTTTAGGAAGTGCCTTTGAAACCGGTCCAAGTTGACCATGATTCGGCACCCGGTCCAAGTTGACCGACACCACGAAGACCATTACGCCTAAGCAGGATTAACAAGGCTGATCAGCGATCAAACACTAGGTGATGCATTCCTAAGCATGACCCAACTCTCTAATCCGGCCCAATAACAAATGACCCATGATAACCATATAAATAGGCACAAATTCCAATAATCAGGTACGTCGTACAATATTAATAACACCGAGTACCAAATACTAAATTCTTACTTGAGTATCAGGTTCCATTCGAGCCTGAACTTTGGGAGTAAACGAAGTAAAACGAGAATGAGAAGCTCGTTTTAAAAAAGAAAAGAAAAGAGTTAACCAACCAAAAAATATTTGAATCGTTCTCTTGATTCCAATTCAAAGTACTTCAAATACCATAATTAACCATAATTAATCTAGTGATGTAAAAACATCATTTAGATACATAGCTACCTATAATATTTAAACGTATACAACAAAAAACAACATCCAAAATGTTTGGGTATCCTCTCTATTGTTAGATTGAGGATTCACATAAATGGAAAAGAAATATAGTTTGATAGTGTTTTCGAAACTGGTATCGGATTTGAAGATATTATGTTTCAGATACGAGCAATGTTCCACAATATTCATCAACATCAAGTTCCTGTCTTTTTGGTGCGGATTTAATGGCAAAGCATGGGATGCCATCATCTGTTCACACTCTTTTCACATAGCGCGTGAGATTTTTGTAATGCTGAATATGTTCGGAGGAAATGTTTTACCATTTTAAATTCATTAAATTTTAATTATTTTTATTTTAAATTGTTTATTTATTAAATTTTAAATTACTACTAAATTTAATTTTTTTAATGTTAATCTTTTTAATAATTAAAAAATAACACTGAATAATGTTGATCACAGTTTTTTTTTTCAAATTTTGTCAAAAAAATTCACCTAATATTAATAAAAGTTTTTTGCAACTAAAATTTAGTCAAGTTATTTTTTGGTTGATGTCCATTGTAATTATTTTAACAAGTTAAACTTTTTTTTTATCGAATTTTAATTAATATCAACTAATAAATTATCTTAATTGTGATGGAAAAAACAAATCCTAAATATATAAAACCTTAATTAAGACTAAAATAAAAATAGCATAATTTTGAAAGACGAGAAAATATCAATAATTTCAAATTCTTATTCTTTTCTAAACATAATTTGATATCCTTTAATTTTGAGAAAATAAATTATTCTTGTAAATTTATAGAACTTTATGTAATTTTCGTTTTCTTACTTAGAAATTAGATGTAAAAATGAATTTTTCTTTAATTTCTTATTCTGATTTAAACTTTTTTTTTTATCATTATTTAGTATTGATTTTTAGGGTCAAATAAATTACTTCAACAACTTTATAAATTCTTTGGATTTACTTTACAAATCAAAGTTGCTAAGAATAAAACATTTGTTTATATCATACAACATGATTTCTATCATGTTTGAGAAACATTTCCAAATGTAATTTCAGAAACAAATATAACATTTTAATTTTTGAGTAAACAACTTCACATCAAGATTTACTGACAAAAATCCTATTAAAGTTTTGTTTAACATTAATGACTTTATTAATGTATACAACAAGAAAACATCTAAAATCAAGTTAACACATTAGTTAAAAATCTGTCCTTCTTACTGCTTCAAACATTAAAACTCTTTCAACCTTATTGTTGTTCTCATCCCTATTAGTACAAACAGGGGAAGAATATAGACTCATTCATTTCTGGATCAAATCTTAGTAGTATTGATGCAACGTATGCAGTCGCAGAAAAAGTTGATTAGGACTTTAATCATAGATACTCCACTTTGTATTATTAATAAAGTAAAATTGGTTTCCTTAATAACAACCTAGGTGAAAGTACAAACATGATTCCCAAATACCAAACACTAACAAATGTACGCAAACACCATTCCGAAATCGAAACCTCGATTAAAGTTTGTGATTACAATTGAAGACATGCCAGAAGTGGAAGAGCAGAAGCCTCCGTTTTGATGAACCTGAAATGTGCATGAATCTCATGTTTCACGAGTGAAAAAGGTCCCACGTGTCGTTTATTGCGGGCATGGTGAAGATTCCACTGAGTCTAAGTATGAAGAAATGGTTGGATGAATTTTAAGGTGATGTTAAGAAAAGGAGAAATTGTTTTGCGTAGAGAGAGTGACAATGAAACCTCAGAAAGAAGCATTTAGCGAAGTAAGAGAGTAAGTAGCGAATCGAAGAAGAGGGGGAAAATTTGAAAAGGAAGTCACTTTCCTCTTTAAATTATCTTTTGGAGATATTAGCATTAGTACCTCCATGTGCATTTAAAATTAGGGGACATGGTGATTTGGGCAAAGATTTTTGTTGGTATGAGATGATATGGTGAGAGAATATGTGCTTAAAGGACCTATATACCTCACAAGACAAGGTTCCTATAGCACATGATGTTTGGGACAAAATGATGCATGTGAGGGTTGAAAATTGCGTTTCACTGTCATCCAAACCCTCTCACCAAAACAAATGGATACCCAAACTCCACGATTAGCCACTCCCTTCCTCTCTTAAGGAATTCATACCCAACCTCATCGCCTTCTCTCTCTCTCTCTCTCTAACCAACCATCTTCCCCATTTCTTCTCATTTTTCAAATTCTACCAATCATCCTCATAATATTCTCTTTTTATCCTCTCTTTTCACCTTTCACAAATTCCACCTCTTCATTGCATATCTACCACTCTTCAAAACTATATTTACCTCTTTACTCTATCACTTCTACATTTCATATATCCTTCAACAAAATATCTCCTTTAACTTTTAACTTCGGCAAGTTTTTATAAAAAAAATAGGATAAAGATTCATATGGAATTCTATAAGTGAATACAAATATTAATTTTATAAATTGATTCTCTTTAAAGATTGAATTAAATTTAAAGTTTACTCATGTAAGATTGAATTAGACTTAAAATTTATTCTTTAATATAATATTTAAGTGTCATAATCACATTATTTATAGTTATTATTTATAGTTATGGAAAAGTCAATTTCAATTGGTGTTCATCATTAATTGTTTACTAAATTGTATTAATTGTTTGCTAGATTGTATTTTAGTTTGTTAGTGGTCAAATCAAAACAAAAGTTAGAAGGTCATAAATCATTAAATATTTGTTTCAAATTTAATATTACATTCAAACTAGAATATATATTGTTTAGGTTTAATGATTCATTTATTACTTTTATATAGTTGCAGTTATTTTACTTTATAGTTTCTATATTTAAAAAAAGTATACTTTAGTCCTTGTACAATAACTTTTAGTTTCATTTTGTTATTATTTGTCATTTAAAAGACGAATGTTGTCATGCATATATATTTTCTTTATATTTTTAATCTTTTCTTCCTCCATCTCTTGTCCTTTTTTTTTTATCAACACCCACTACAAAAAAATCATGAAATAGAAATCAATTGTTAGAAACAAAAAATAATTAGTTACTATAGTGACTAAATTAGATATCATTTTAGAGACTAAAAAATTTTGATTTCTAAATTAGTTTCTATTATTGTTAAATGGTTTATAAATTGGTGTCTAATTAGAAACCAATGTTTTTGCTACCAATTTTTTAGACACCAATTTATAAACCATTTAACAATAATAAAAACTAATTTTGAAATCAAAACTTTTTTAGTCTCTAAAATGATCTCTAATTTAGTCACTATAACAACTAATTATTTTTTGTCTCTAAAAATTGATTTCTAAAAATGGGTTGCGTTAAACAGCTAAAAAATTGAAAATGAAGATATTATATGATATAGGAATTAAATAACATCTAGTGAAGTAATTTATGCAACAAGACTAAAACAATTCCACAAGTCTTTTTCACTATGAAGAGTGCCAACACAAATTGTTACTCACGTACTATCTCGTTTCTCCAAGAAACACGTCTCACTTGTATAACTTTAAAACATTTCAATTTAGGGTCAATTAGAATTAATTTATATAAGTGGATGTAGAAGAAACATAAGTAGAGTAAAATAAAAGAAAAGGTGTTGACCAAGGAGAAAAAACAGCAAGAATAAAAAAGGATAAAAGGGAAAAAGTCTTGTTAAAGAAAAAAAAGGTTTGTAAGGAAATTAGAGAGTAGTTAGTAGATATACGAATTAAAATGTAAAGGTTGAATATATTACAACTGAAACGTAAAAGTAATGCAAATTTTGAAACTAAAACATAGCATGCAATACAATTAAACATGATATCAACTATTGTAAACAATATTAAGTTTTCTTAACATCAAAGTTCAAACCAAAATACAAAGTAGTTTTATGGGGATTGAAATAAATAATATTAAAAAAAATACCATTTTTATATAAAAAAAATGAAACCTAAACAAACCAAATTACTAATCCCTTAGTTTTTAAACTACTTAAACATTTTTTAACATCATCGTACACATTTTAGATTTGACTCTTTTTAATATCTTGGTCCTCATTGGCTTGTTTTCCGGCCAAGTTAAATTACTCTAAAATGAAGCTTGATGAACTATAATCATGAAAAAGATGTATAAAGTTTACTCATTCTTGATTTGAATTGAAAACACTAGTTAATTTAATTTTTGAGTAATATATATATGGAAAAATAATTCTTTGACATTAAAAAACACTATTCCTGGAGAAAATAATATTGGAGAGAAATCATTTAATAATTACACCTGACAATCTTAACAATTATATTATGAAGATTATTATTAATATTATTATTGTTAATAATAATAATATTAAAATTATTATCTATAACATATAAAGAGGATATACGTTTTTTTAGGATACACATTTTTTATGCATAATTTCTTACAACTTTTATCTTTTAAATAACCATTTTTTTAAAATTTAAATAATTACTCACAATAAAAAAAATTAACTATAATAAGTTAAAAAATTTATTTATTTTTATAATTACTTTTAATAATCCTTTTATAATTTAATAATATTTTTTTTAAAAAGTGTGCAATATTTAGATTATTTATCTTTTAATAAATAAAAAGTAATTTATTTATTTATTTAATAAAATAAATAATTAAATAAATTCTTTTTATTTCAAAATAATTAAATAACCTCTCTTTATTTTAAAATAATTAAATAAATTCTCCTTTAGAAATAACAACTAACCTTTAATAAATATAATTTATCTTTTAATAAATAAAATGTAGATGTTTAAGTCAATACAATATATTTTTAATACTATTGTTATATAATTATTAGTCATAATATTTGTCACAACCACACAACCCATATATTTAGAGCATAACATCAACCTTTTCAAATATGTTCCTAAACCCTAAACCCTAAAGGCATGCTATGATATATAAGTTGATGTAACTTTTTTCAAATATTGCAACTCTTTAAAAAAACTTGAAGTAGAAGTAGAAATAAATTATTAAAATACCTTAAACTAAATTTTGGTGATAAAAGTTTATTATTGATATGGATTCACGGTCAAAGTCATTGAACACCCATGACCAACAAATGTGCTTTAGAGGAAAAAAGTGATGATATTAGGAGGGAATTTTCGTCAGATACTACCAATTGTTCAGAAAGGTGCAAAGACACAAATGATTCTGCATATATTATTAAGTTTGCTTTGTGAAGTAACACAAAAGTACCACATTTATGAAAAAACATGTGATCATTACAAGATCACAATTTTGTAGAAAATCTCATGCGCAATGGAGATGAGATTGAACCTACAAATCTTGATGACATGGTAAAAATACCTTAAGAACTAACAATATCATGGGAAGGAGAGGGTTCAATACAAAAATTTATACAACAAACACTTCCCTAATTAGAATTTTATAAATGTATACATCTTACATAGTTTATAAAGTCATATTGACTCCAAAAAATGAAGATGTTGAAAAAACTTAATGACATAATTATCGATCATTTTCAAGGTGAACAACATAATTTCTTGTCATTTAATGATGTTGAAAGAGATATACATGTTTATACCAACAACAGTAACTTATACTCCATTAGTTCAGGTGGCTTGACACATCATGTTTTAAAGGTTAAAAAATGTGTACATTTTTTTGTGAAACATAGACCCTAAATATGAGTTATATAATGGGACAAAATTATTGTTGTTCTCGCCGAGATGAGTCCGAATGATCTGAGGTGGTCAGTGAGATGATCTCTTTGTTGTAATAAGCAACTCTTGATGTTGTAAGTCACAAAGTGATGAGGGGGCTCCACATATAGAAAATTCTCTAACGCTCAAGTTAGTGAGACCATTAAATATTTGAGTATAATATTTATTGAGAATATCTAAATTGTCTTAATTTCTGAGGGCCTCCTCTATTTGTTTAAGAGAATAAAAACTAACACAACGTAAATGAACAACCAAGTTTTATCAATTAATATATCTTTGAATTTTCCATATCTCCATGAAATCGAAAGACTAAATCTCTTATATATAGACTAATTAGGAGAGATAAAAGGGGCATACATAGGTTGTATTAAGAACTTGCTCTTGTATCGATTATGAATCCGAGTCGAGCTACATCAAGTACTAACCTGATTAAGATCACAACAATATATATACCCAATTAAGGTCACATCGGCACATGTCCAATTTGACCAAGAAGTTACAACTGTGTTTTGGGTTATCCATGAACATGTTGGATGTTGAAATATTGATAGGTCATTATTTCGGAAAAAGATTCTTCTTACCAAGAGTTAAACTTAAAACTATAAAAAGTGTTGGTATCCCTTTTATGTTGTGAAGTTAAGTTTTGCAGTTATTATAAATATATCACAAGGACAAATTATACTCAATGTTGGAATTTATATTTCCGTTCATGTTTTTAGTCATGATCAACTATATATTGCTTTATCAAGAGATGTTTCTCAAACTTTCAAAAAAATCCTTATTAAATGACACCTTGAAAGAGAAGATGTAAATTTACAAACAATATTGTTTATAAAGAAATCTTGTTATCTCAAAATATGTATTATCCTTTTTTTTTATTTATGCGGGACATATAAACATATGTTTATCTTAATATTCTACTTAATTACACATTAACTAGAGATAATGATATTTCATAATATATAAGTGGATGCAAACATCAACTTATATGTTGGTTTTGTAAGATTGAGTTAGACAAAGTCCACTTTTTAATTTTTAATAATTGACATTCTTAAATAGGAAATTGAATTGAATTTGTAAAACAATTGAAAAGATGATTAATCACTCGCATTGATTAAGTCAATGGACAACAATGTAATAAAATTAATTTAAATTTACAATAATATATATGATGATTACATATATGCTATTTTTATACGATGATTTTATATAATAATCACAACAATATTTTTTATTCACATAAATCATGTTTTTTTTTTATTATAGGTTTACAAATTTATTTTATTGAGTGAGATTCCCCAGTATAATAACAAATAAAACTAAATTCTCAAATCTGATAAAAAGAGAATTACTATGTGAAAAGATAAACAATAATATATATATATATATATATATATATATATACTTTCTAATTTTTTTAATTGTTTAAATTTATATATATTAATGCATATATTCTATTTCATTGTTTCCTCTAACCGTGTATGTAAGAAAATTCAATATCAAATCATAGTCACTATAATAACAAACTTTTTGTAAAAGAAATATCTACATTCATAAAGTTCTTAATATTTATTCAATATTTTATTATAGATTATATATTATTAATGTGTCTAAATACATGACATTAATTTTTATTATGTAATTTTTTAAACTTAGAAAATTATGAATAACTTGTTTTATAAAGGATTAAGAAGACTTGTTAAAAGATAAATTATGTTTTCTATTTGAATAATATAAATTTATTCAATTTTTACAATTTAATAAATAGATTTATTAATAAAAAAATCACTTCTTACACATTACATGAAATGCTCGAATAGGTCCTTAACACTAACTTTTGTTTGGTCTTTCCACTTAGAAATAATTTATTGTTATAAAATCATAATAATGTAAATTGTTATTTTCTTTTCTAAAAGTCGTGTATAGAAATATATATATATATATATATATATATATATATTAAAATTTGTAATGACATTTATAAATTTATCTTATATATCAATTTAATAAAAATAAAATCATTATAAATTTATTATATAATATTTATAACAAAAGAAACGCAACAAACTTTTGAAAATTGTAAACAAGTTAGTAAGAACACAATTTAATATCTTAATTATTTATAAAGTACAGAGATATTTTTAAAAAAGTTTTGTATACACTAACTTATTGATTATTTTGAATAAAATGTGTAGGAAAACGGTAAAGAGAAATAAAATAAGATGAAATGAGTAGTATTTTGGGTCCCCTCCGTCCTTGTGATAGTTACTAGGCAATGGTAGTACTTAGTCCGTACGCCACAACTTGTTTTAGGTTTTCTCCTTTGTGGGAGAGAGACACCACGTCAATAACTTATTTTAAAACGCGTTTTCTTCCATTTACTACCTCTTTAAGAACCACTGCATTTTCATCTCTCTCTGCAAACCAAACCTTCCATCACCCATTTCCTCCTCCTTTAACCTACACTGCTCTATGCATCACTCTTTATCTCCTTGCTTCGCTAAATTCATCAAAAGTTTTCAACATAAAACATGGCTATCACTTAATTAGACTGCGATCACTTAAAGTACTCCTCTTTTTTGGCAAAACTTTTATTAAAGTCACCTCCTATTTCTAACAAAACTTTATTTCCACAAACTATACCAACCAATACCTGTCTCCTAACTTTCAAGAAAACAACACATGTTTCTGTATAGAAACGATCACACCATCAAATATGAAAAGCTCCATCAATCATAAACGCTTTTATGTTTCTCTTCTTTGTATTCCCAGCTACCATTTAATAAGTATTTATTAAAATAACACGTACTGTTGAATTTTAAAAAAGCTTGTGTAGTTTTGTCTAAGTTTTTTTTTTTTTTTTTTTTTTTCTGATTGGCTGTGTAAGCATAATTATATCTCAACAAAGTGCCTACCATTATGGAAAGGTAGAAGGAAATGTACTGTCCCACTCAGTTGTGTAATTTGAATTTCCGACAAGTTTCATAACCAAATATCTAATCAAATCGGAGGAATTAAGGTTTGGGCCCCATTGTTTAGTTAGTAAATTACGTACCGAGATCAACTTTTCTCATCTTCTGTTTTATTATTATTATTTTTGGAAGTGTATCTCTGTCTGTGGGAACATCAGTGTTTTCCCCCTCTCAAGGAATTATCCCTGGGAGTTCTAGAAACATAAAAAGTGTAATGAATAAAATAAAACAGAAACAAGGGAGAGAGAACAGAGGAACACATCCGATGTAACTAATAACTATAATAACTACCCTTCAGAAATTTCAATCACCAAACTTCCAATCATAAAAGCCGAAATCCTAACACCAAAAACAAAGGAAAAATAAAATAGTAAAATATAAGTTCTACTCTGACTAATATCTCGGACCATAGACATGTGACATCCTCAGACACCACATGTCACATTAAGATTAATATAGACTCTGATCACGTAATAATCTAAGATTATGTAATGGTTTATCATCAGAGACAGAGAGATAGAAGGGGGTGCTCAAAGTATCCATCGCCAAAAATGACTCTATTCCCACTTTCCTTGCATCTGCTTGGCCTCACAAACTTTGTCATACCCATCTCATCCTCACCATTTCCGACGTACTCTTCCAACTCCTCTTCAACCACAACACTATCTTCTTCACCACATTCTTCTTGCTTCAAGGCTTCATCATCACCATCTTCATCATCATAACAAGAGGCCTCACTCTCAAAGAGTCGAAGCCTGAGCCTGCCATTGCCACGCTCCGCTTGAAAATAGGGTTGAGGAGAAGAGGAAGTTACAGCTTCCAAGATAAGCCTACCATCTTCACGATGAGACCTAACTCTGATCTCTCCCATCGAAGACAAGGGAGGTGGAAAGGTGCTAGTGCTACCTCGGTTCAATCTTTTAGACTCGGAATTTTTGTTAGTTACTATTGGAGTGTTGTTACTCCTTAAACTGAGGCTACTTTCAAGTGAAAATAAAGACATGTCATCAGTGTCATCACTGGCATTACTACCAGTTTCGCAGCCTAAGCTTTCGGTGCACAGTTCCAAGCTCTTTGCACTGAGCATTGAAGAGGAGCGCTTAACAGAAGGGTGGACGTAGACTTTCTCAGTTTCGGGGTCCTTGCAATGAGAAATGTTGGAGAGGGATTGAAGGAAACTCCAGTTGTTACAGCCGCCAGGTTCTGAGCTTTTGTTTCCATGCTCATGGCTTGGAGTGTGTGCGAGAGTGTTGCTAGGGCATTGAGAGGGTGGAGAATGGTTGGAGTTGGATCCTGGTGGAGCCAGTTTGAGCTTTAGCACACGTGGTTCCAGAAGGCAAGGTTCCACACTTGATTGTAACCCTTGACAGACACTTGAGTAAGACATTTTTGCTTTATCCACAATGGAAGTGTCCAAAGGAACAGGGAAGAAACAGAGGAGTTCTGTTTAGAGGAGTGGAGTGAAAAATTGGGCAAAAACAGAGGAGATTAAGTCAAAGTGATCAATTGGTTTGGCTCATGCAGAAGATGAGTTCCTCGGAAAAGAAGAAAAGAGATGGAGAAGTGAGGAATGGACATGAAAGAGAAGTGTAAAGGGTGAGTCTCTATATATACACCTTCTCTTTTTATACACCTCCAATTAATAAAATTAAAAGTAAAAGCAAAAACGCTAAATTCATAACTTTTGCACTTTTAACTAAAAAATATTCTTTATATATTCAGTCCACAATTATAACATTAATTTGATCAACTCCCTTGCTTTAGCTAGGACTATGACTCATAACAAAGATGAAAGAGTTTTGCAAGAAAACTTGAGCTTGAAATCAAATTGACAAATTCCTACTGGATAATTAGTGGGGGATTTTTTTTAAACCTCATACATTAATATCACTATTCCCTTTTCACATTCACTTTATAACCATATTATAATTATTAAAAAAATGAGTTATTAAATAGATGTATTCTCCATGTGCTTAATTGAGGTGGTCAGGTGAAAAATATACATCTGAAGCAGTACTCTAATTTTTGAATAATGAGGAACGAAAGTGAGTAAAATAATGGGCACATCCACATTTCAACAGTGTCAGTCTAAAAGTAAACTCTACTGGATTTCGGATCTAAAAAATTTGTACTATTTCATTGAAAATTTTAGAATAACGACTCGTCTGAGATCAAATTGCAGGGAATAAAATAAAGGAAAAGGGAGAACAAGTGGGGGGAAGGAATTCTTGGGTGGAACTTGGTAGTTCAGACAAGCGAATCAACCTAGGAAATGTGTAAGATTATGCTAATAATGATAGGTACATTTTTAACATGGCCTATATGAGCTTAGAAATAGAGGTCTAGAATTTATGTTTTCAAATTAAGGTAAAATCACGGGAAATGAAGAAGATGGAGTTCAACAATATGTCTCTTTGTGTGTCTCTAAAAAATAATAGTATTCTGTTCTGCTTTTGATCACCACCTAGTCCATTTTTTTCTGCAAAGTGTTAGTTTATTCACTCAATTGAATCCCCCATTAGAGAAACCAATTGCTGACATTTTTCTGAGTCAGAAAATTGAAGGGAGAAATGAAGATGTGGACAGGCTTAATAGCAGCAGTAATAAATTTGGTGTTACAATGTCTTTCCTTTGAAGATTGAAATAACAGGCACACTCAATTTGTGTTGAAAATTTTGGGTAGGTCCTTGCTTGTCTCCACTGAGTTGCAATATAAGAAGTGGTAGTGAATGAATGCGTTTCTGGTGTTTCTTGAGCTCTCTTATTTTCTGAGGGAAGCCATTGAGCTTTTGGTTGAATATAATTCAGATTGTATTCTAGTTTTTAAAGTCAACCGACCAAACAAAAGGAACCAAGGAAATAGATAAACAGTGCCTCACCTCAATTGCTTTCTATCTATTTATCTAAAACAAGCATCTTATTATCTATTTTGTTAAATGTTTAAAATATATAAGTTATTATCATATTATTTGTTTAACATACCCAATCCTTAAATATATATATATATATATATATATATATATATAAAATTAATTAGAATATAATTATTGGGAGAATGTTAATTATAATTTTTAATTCTATGCTATTTTTTGAAATAATTGATCTAAAATCTTTGAACAATCTTCATTTTCATGACTTCTAAGCCAAGAGATATCTCTCCAACTTTCCTTTACTTTGTCCTTAATCATGAGACATAAAAGCTGAGGCATCTTTAAATTTCTTTTTATTTCTTCCATTCATCAATAATTCTTAATTAACATTTTTCAAAGGGTTCTATAGAAAAAAAATACGAGAGATTTTGTTTAAAACTATATTAAAAATTAATTATATTTAATTGCACTATACTATTTTTAAATAAGAACTCATTTTTTTTTAATTTTTATTTTTTTTATTAGTGCCTAAAAAGCCAAAAAAAAGTTTATAATTTAAACAGATCTTACATTATCATCTAATGACATTGTCATTTATGGTAAACTTGTTGATAATGTTAAATATTTTTTTTACTGTACGTCTATAAAATAAATTCACCCAAAAAATTATAAATTATTGATAATGAGTGTTCTGTAATATTAGAAGTTAAAAAGAACATTAATTTCATTTTTTAACTAAACACTTCTAAATGACCTAAAAAAAATATGTATTAATAAAATTTTACTACTTCAATATAATTAATAAATATTCTTAATAAAAAAATTTATTTTAATTTTCTTAATTAACATGCCTGTTTAGTAAACTAAAAAATAATTATTATTTAAAATAATTGTTATTAATAATAAAAATTTACAAAATAATTTCTAAATTAGTGTTTAACATTAGTTATTAAAATTTTAGCTGCTATTATTTTAAATTATAAATTAATCATTAATTTAATTAAATAATATTTTAAAATTAATTAATATTTAATAATTTTTTACTGTGACCAATTTCTATTTTTCCTTGTACTTTTAGGTTTTCCATTGGCCAAAACTGGACTTATAAAGTTACCTAAAACTGTACGGAAAAGGGCACGTGGGTGTATTTTTTTGCATTAGAACATTCAGGAAGATTGGCATAACAAATAAACTCTTTCAAAGGTCCATTTTCATTTTCATTGCAGACTAGGGCAAATTTTGGCTCTCACATGCAACATTAAAGGTCACTAATTAACTGTACACGTCACTTCCCAAACACCATAATATAATTACGTGAAAAAATGGATTGAATCAGCAAAATAGTAAGAGAGTCTGTCACAAATTTACTGTGTTAATGCATCCACACATTGCACTACGGTATGAGGTATCATGGAGTATAAGTTGTCCACTTGCACCCTACAAGTCCTGAATTCACACAAAAGGACCAAGTTGCATATATCATGCATCTGTGTGGCTCTTATATTGTGAAGGAGCTTATGCAATCTACCATGACCTGCACTACCTTTTATCATGCTCAAGTATTAATGACAAATAGACGACTCAGTTCATATTATTGCACATGTTATTAATGAAACAAAATGCTCTGCACTCCTGTGAATAATCCTTCACCCTATGCTGAATGTGCCAATACCCAGAAAATACTGCACCTTCACTACTCAACATGAAAAACTAATCAAATTCATAAACATAATCCACCAATTTTACATTCATTTTCAAATTTATATTAAAAGAGATAATATATAATCTTCTTTTTTTTGGAATACTAATACTCATTTCTTATATGATGCCCATCTAATTTTTGTTATGTGATATAGTTGGTTTGATAAGATTAATAAATCTCTAAATTTTAAATCATCTTCATATCATATTAAAAAGTAAATTTTATGTGTAATTTAATATTATAAAATTAATGCTTATATGCTATCTTATGTTGTTATTTCTAATCAACGTACTTTCCATATTGATTGGCCTTTTGGTACTGATATTGCAATAGTGATTCATTAGATTTCAAAAAGGTTGAACTCATGAACTACTGCAACCTACAAAACTTCTTACCATTAACCTAAACTTAATTGTTTCATGTCCTTTAAGTTTTTACACTGATTATCAGTTGCTCTATACATATATAAATGTCCATTTCACCTCTGAACTTGCAAATGCTAGTTATTTACTACAAGCATTTACGAATAATTTAGTATAAAATCACATGCCTTCAATAGTAGAGGTCAACTGAGCACAGATTATAGACTGACTGATTGTTCGATTCCCCTTAACTTTTCAAACTAATGCCTTAGTGGTCAGACAAAGGAAGACATGAGACATCAATTATATACTGTACCAAGATTAGTTTTGAGACATATACAATGGTGTCTGTTGAGGAATTTCATTCGAGTAATGCTGAAACTGGCCAAGACAAGAAGAGAGGGCCTAGTATACCCTGCTGGTTTTGGCACAGCATACTCACAATGTCTGCTTAACCAGTTCCTCCATATATAATAAACATTTAATGAAAGAAAAAGAGGAAGCGAAAAGTAACACGAGAAGAGGCCAACGGAAGCAACAACAAATATGAATAGGGAAACAAAGAGGGGACAGTAATATATGCGGCCATACAAACTTTCTCCAAAAGGTCACATCCTCTCCATCTAGTATGCTTCCATGACACTCCTTTCATCATCCTAAACCACCAATAATGGATAAAACCGTGAACCCTAAACCTACATAGATATCATTATCATTCTCCAATTTTACTGTACTATGTTACTAAAGCACAGACTTATATTTTTATTCTAGGTTTTATTCTACGAAGAAAGACAATGGATTCTCTTTTCATGAATCAATTAGATGTAGGCCCGTTGATCAACAATTATTTTAGATTTTATTCAGTTGAAACATATTTTAAATTTAATGTTATAGAGTTTTGCAAAAGCAGTGAATCCCACACAAGTTGAAGAACAAAGGTTTAAATTTCTGTTAGGAAGAGCATTCTTGTACAAATGGCGTTATATGAGCAGAATTGAAAATTTTACAAGTTAAGTTGATGCTAATTATACATTAGCAATAACTCACAAAGCTGATCATTATAAAACTTTCGAACATGCATTCTGGTGATTTTTTTAACCGATCGAGCTGACCATAACCATTACCACCAAAAAAAGTTAACCCAGAAATTTAAAGGGTGATGATATTTAAAAGCCAAATAGTAAAACACATTCATTTAACAGCACAAAAAATTATTATTTTAATTATATTTATTTTATTTTTTAATTTAAAATATTATTATATTATTATAATTAGTTGTCAAATGTTTGTGGTTTATATTTTTTTGAGTATGAAAGAAACTTTTCTCAATTTTAAAATAACAAAAGTGTATCGTTGGGATCGAGTGAGACACATTACTTGATTTCGATAACCGACTGACCGATTGGGTAACCACATTAAAACCACAGTTACCATAAATAAAAAAAAATATTCTATAAATCATGACCACATCTCGTCAAATTTGGGTGACACTCTGATAAATCAACTAACACTGAATTATTGAAGATATGCTCCAAATATACCTTTATAGAAATTTGGATGACTCTTAGAAATCAACTAACATTGATTTATTAACGATATGTGCTAGATACAAACCATCAAGCAAATAACCCACTACCAAATACTACAAATAAGCTCTCTACAATGGAGTATGGTACGTTTTTATCAGTTTTACAATATACTTTTTTAATACAGAGTATTCACTTGATTGTCGAAGAACCTTTTGCAGGTTTACTCTCGACCGAGTATTGAGGAACTAAAGAGAATAAGTGTTGAAGTCTAAAGGAATGAAACACTAAAATATAGAGACACGAGAAAACACGACCGACTGGCGCCTACATCAACAATTACAAGTCAATCTCAAATACTATTTAAACTTATATTATTTATGCAAATACAAGTGAAACGCAACCCACCTAGATAAAAAAATTAAACGGATAAAGAGTAGATAAATAACAAAACAAAAAGAATTGTAATCAAAGAGATAGAATAGTCATGTCTACCACTCATGACAAAATTTCATTGTTTCAGTATTACTTACAAAATAAATCATATCTACTACTTTGCTTTACGCAAAAGGTAATTATGTTCCTTAATTTGATCAGTTTCCAGCACACGGATAATAGTCTTGCTAAAACTTTAATTATGCAACTCATTATGGCAAAAATATTAGACCCACTTAAATGAGAAAAAAGGACAATGTTGGAAGAGTTTTATATTGCATGCTCGTAGGAAAAACTGTATAATACATATTACATACATTAATTTACGGTACACAGCATGACATCGTGTGAAATTGGAGCACGGTTTCACACTGCCGACAAAAGGAGACATGTTTGTGTTATTATTGAGGGAGAGAATGGATACTCGTGGCTAAGGTGCCTTTGGAGCCAAACCTTAATCACTAACTTCATATAACACATCAAACAATTAAATCTCCCACATATGTGATCGCCCGTGTGCTCAATCTAATAAAAAAATTCGGATAACATAGTTTAGACAATTATATTCCTTCTAATAATCAATTTTGATAATTTATTTATTAAAGTAAATATATACTCTAATAAAAATCAATAATAGGTGAATTAGGTTATTAACGAGACTTATTCACATATAATTTAATTATCAGAAGAAAATAAGATGAAATCTTATGATTATGGTTAACATAATATAAACAAGAGTTTTTACAACTATGAATATTCTAATTTAGAAGGCTTTTATATCTATGGACTAAAGTACTAATAAACAATAAGATATAAGATTGTTCTTTGATGATCGGTGTTAGGTAGAATTTTGGACTACTTTGAATAAGTTTTGTCAGTCAAAATTGAAAAGTTGCGTACTTGATAAACAAGATTTCAACCAATCATTCGACTATAAAAATAAATAAATTATGAATATATTTTTAATAATAAGATACAAATATCAGTAAATAAACTAGAGTATATTTATCTTATATAATTTTATCATAATCAAAATAATCTAGAAACAAACAGACAATCTAATAAATCTTAATAAAAGTAATCAAGAAAAAAAATCGTTAAATTAAGATAATAATTAATAAAATAAAATAAAATCAAGAATACAAAATTTTTAATCCTTGGAAAAAAAATTACAAGTACATGAAAATAATTTATTATAAATAGGATTACAAAAACCAATAATAAATAGAAGATACTAAATGTTATAGCTAAAAAGATATTTATATTTGTTGACTAGATTTTTTTTGTCAAAAAAAAATAAATTAAAAGAAATATTTAAGGGGTGTCCAACTCTCATGTAACATTCGCACGAAGATTGTAGACAACCGAAACAACTATTACAAACAAGATGAATCGGTATTCAACACTTTGGTTTGAATATTTTTCATGCCTTTTGCCATTCTCTTTGTTTTAGGTTCTCTTCGCCCAATTGTTGACTTTCTTCATTAGTTTTGATAGCTTAGTCTTTAAAATTTTTTCTTTGAAGTCGCATTCTCTAACATTAACGTGTTAAGAGCGTCTGAGATAGTTGATTATGAAGAACTTATTTGTTTGTTTATTTCTTACCTTAATTCGGAGCAAATGTCAACATGTGCAATAGTACATGTTGAAGAAACATAAGTGTGGACCATCATTATCTCGAGAAACCAATATTATTAAATATGAGAATTGTAGATTATAAATGTGCAGTATTCGCCAACACATGTTTTATTTATGAAATTATAGAGAATGGGAGTAACGAGTGCAAATTTGAAGTTGAAAGTATTTTATAGTATTTGCAAATTATAGTGAGAAAAATTATAATGAAGAGATTTTTAATTTAGCACAATTACAGGCTTGGTCCTGGATGAGGAGGAAGATTAAATCCTTCAGTTTTTGCGTACTCTGATTGGGTATTATATCCTCTAAACTGCTTATATTCCTTATGATATTTATGCTGATTTATGGTATGTTGATGTACGGTAGTGTTTGGCTCGGTTAGTTGTGATTGCTTATGTGTAATTAGTTTGAGAATTTTTATTAAAATGGTGCTACACAAGGGTTTCTATTTATGTATGCAATATAAGAAAGGCAGCAGAAAGAAAATAAGCATGGAAGGGAATGTGTGGTATGGTTGGAGAATCAGTTGACAGGAAAACTAGGGAGCTTCCAAAAGGAAATAACAGTAAGTAGAAGAAGTGCCTTGAAGGAAAAAAGGAAGGATGAAGGACTTCATAGAGGAAGGAAGAATCTTAAGCTTGTCGCAAAGCTCTGCAACTGTGCAGGAACCAGAAATGCAAGATGTTGAGTGCAAGGTCAAGAAATAGAAATCAAAGTTGGCAGGGGGAGGAGATTAAGCCTCATATGCTTAAATTTTCTTAAGTTATATTGTTGTTCAGTAGTTAACACCTCAACTAAGCCTACCAACTTGGTCACTCTGTAGGAAATAGAAACCAAAATTGGTAGGGGAAGGAGATAAAGTTGTGACATATAGTTTCACAACGTGTTAAATCTGCAAGAATTATGTTTTTGTGTTTCTAGGGTCCTTTGTAACTATGGCTTGTTATTGTAGCTCTAGTTAATGGGATTCACGTTAATAGTTTCTATTAACTAAGCCTACCAACTTGGTCACTCTGTAGGAAATAGAAACCAAAATTGGTAGGGGAGGAGATAAAGTTGTGACATATAGTTTCACAACGTGCTAAATCTGCAACAATTATGTTTTTGTGTTTCTAGGGTCCTTTGTAACTATGACTTGTTATTGTAGCTCTAGTTAATGGGATTCACGTTAATAGTTAGTGTAGTTGCAGGTGTTGTTTGGTTGCTTTGAGCTGGATTCTTGGTTTGTTATTATAACTCTTGGTTTTTGTATACATATTATGATACCCTTAAAGTATCTCATTTTATTCATTTTATCATTTGTTTATAAAAAAAATAGTGAGTAAAAAATGAATTTATAGTGTTCTCTAAAATTTATATTTTTTACTAAATACATTGTCTCATGGATTTCTTAACCAAGACTTTGTCTTAGTATACACTTGTTGAAACTCTTAAATTAGACGTTAAAATAAAATCAAAAGTTATATATGTAAGGTAATGATCTTGTAGGATTTTATTTGAGACCCAAAGTTCTTGTTTTTTTTTTTGGGCAATACCCAAAGTTCTTGTTGATATTAGAATGGAAGAGATTTTTTTTTTCTCACAGGGTGTGTTTGGATTATGGAGGAGAATTGAAGGAGTGAATTTGGAGTGATTTGAGAGAAAAGTGTGGTTGTTTGGATTGTGATATCTTAAAGTAAATTTGTAAAGAAAATTTATTGAATTTTGTGATTCATATGATGATTGTGTAGAAGTTTTTAATTTTTTTAAAACGTGTAAAATATAAATTTACAAATTTACCCTTGCTTTTAAAAATACATGAATAATAAAAATTAATTAATTAATTTATATATTTATTTTATAATTAATAATAATATTATTATATAAATAAATAGATTTATTTATATTATTAATTTTTATTTATAACTATTTTAATTATTTATTATAATATCTATTTCATAAATTTATCATTTATTATAATTATTATTTTCTAGATTTATTAATATTTTTATTATTTTAATAATAATAATTTTTTTTATATTATATTATACAATTAATTATATTTATTTTATAATAATATAAATATTAATAAATTAATAATATGAAAATATAAACGTATATATAATAAAATATATATTCTTATGATTTACTTTCTTGCAAATCTTCACCATTATGCGAAGAAAAAAGGCCACACAAATTTTGCCTCATTTTCTGTTTTTAAATAATTTTTTATTTATTGAAGTGTCCATTCTTCACCATTATTTCCTCGCAAAATTGTCGAAAACAATCAAAGCATTAATGAAATATATACAGATATCTAATAACCAGTATTATGAAATATTAATTTATTCTATATTTCCTCATTATTTTCTATATTATTATTATTATTATTATTAATCTTATTGCAGAAAATTGACCTCAGATTTTATGAATACAAATATAATCTCTACCACCACATCAAAGAGTTTTTTTCATTATACTATGATTATTATTATTATTCTTATAATAATTATAATTATAATTATATTATTATAATTATTATTAATAGTAAAAATAATAATAATAATGATAAAAATAAAAATAATAAAAATAATAATAAAATAGAAATAGAAATAATAATAATATTAATATTAATATTCGTAGGTAATTACCTGGAAATATAAATGTGTAGAAAATTACTTACATATTTAAATGTAGTATATGTCGGCATTGATAGATAATGTTAATAATAATATTAATATTATTAATAGTAATATTAATATTTTTTTAATAATACTAATAATAATTAATAATATTAATAAAAATATTAAATTTTTTAATATAATAATTATAAGATTATTAATATTAATAATAATAATAATAATATTCATAGCTAATATCCACATGTAGTTAATAATTTTTGTTGTTAAACTAATCCACTGTTACATACAAAATAATCTTTAGACATGAGTGTTTATTACACAAATGATAAATCGATAATAGAGAGAATACAAGGTAAATTAAGGAACTACAAGAAAAAATTACACACATAAATAATGTGGTTTTGTCGAAGTGTTAATGGATTTCAATATATAGAATTCACTACGAGATTACAACTCAAGATTTCTTTCTCAATAAACTCTTGTTCAACTCTCATAGTTGTACAAACTCTCAGATAACAATTTATACAACATAACAACCATAACTAACTTCAGTGAAAGATGTCTAAAATAATAGAGAATATATATGAACAATATTTCTCGTTATTAAGTTGAAACCTAGTTGAACAGCTTCTCAAGATAACTAGTCTTAATAGAAGCTATATAAAAGACTAAAACATTCTTCTAAGACTATTCACCGTATATGTTAAAGTTACATATCTTTTATTAGATGGTTTGATTTTATAAACTTTAAAAAGATTTTACTGGATCTTTTATTTTAAATTTATACCATTATAATGGGATGCATTTTTTTAATGATATTTTGTGTCATTTTTTATAAGATAATTGTATCCTTTAATAATGTACACCATTATACAAAGGGAGTATTTTTTTAACTACCTTATTATGATTTTTAAATAAAAAATAGATTTTTAATAATAAAAGATAAGTTTTTTAATTTAATAAAATCTTTAATTACATAATTTTTCTCTTCAAAATTGTATTAGTTAAATTAAAAAAATAACACACAAAATGTGAGGATTAAATTTATTTCCACTAATATATATGTATATGCAGGTGTATATACAGACTTGATTAAATTTGGAGTTTATCATAAATTTGAGTATTTTTACACTACATAATATTATTAAAGTGAAAAGTCTATATAAATAGAAATCCAATTATTCAGGTCTCATTTTAAAAGAATAATCATCTCTCTAAAAACTTATTTTTCCTTTCCTTTACCTTCTCTAAGAGATTCTAACCTCCTAGCTCATCAGATCAACTATCGGAATCCGCCATTGGACTCTTGGCAATGAACTCTACAAGATTGTCTGAGCAAAATCTCAGATAGAGTAAGTTCATTTTGACTCCTTTTCCTTTGAGTTAGTTTTGATCTGGTTAGGTTTGCCTTTAGTTTAAGCTTGCATGTGATGCTTTTATATTCATAATTAGAACCCTATAGGATTTGGAGCTCTTAGTGAGCATTTGTTCAAATTCAGGTAAGATAAGCTAGTTTTAAATTTCCAATAGAACCCTAGGCTAGAAGATCTGGATGTGGGGTGACGTGGTCACCAGTTCCAAATTTGTTTGCAAGATTGATTGTTTATGAGCAATGCAGGGTATTGTTTGAAATATAATGTGAATATGTTGATTTTGATATGGATGAATTATGGTAGATGTTTTCGTTTGAATCGGAAAATTTGGTTCATTTGTATAGTTGATATAGTGTAAGTTACTCTTGAAGTGAATGAGTTGTTGAAATTGTTTTTGTTTGACTCTGAATGACGGAATTAGGCATAATTATGCAGATTTTTCTGCATATCTCGCTCAAGCGAGATAATTCTCGCCCAACCTTCAAACTCGTTCACAACCTTCAAAATATCCTCTTTTAAAATCTCCCAACATAATTTTAAAAAGCCAAAAATTAAAGTTGTCAGGACCAGGACTCTTTGAACTATCACAACTCCACACTGCAAATTTTACTTCTTCTTCAAATATATCTTCTACCAACATTTTGTTATCCTCCCCAGAAACAGAGCTAAAACTAGCATTATCCAATCTGACAGGAACCCCGTCGACCCCATCAAACTGATATTTAAAAAAATTCCTAACCTTATCCTTTACCACCTCTTTATCATCACACCAAAGACCGTCCACGAAAATACCATTTCAACCGTTCCTCACCCTCTCCTCCACTTAACATCCGAATGGAAAAAACTTGTATTAAGATCTCCCTGTTTCAACCATTGATGACAGGCTTTCTGCTTCAAAATGGCTTCTTGCTTAGAGAGAAATCGATTATGTTCTACCAGCAATAATCTCGTTTCTTCCCTTCCTTGCTCATCAAGCTCACTTTCATTGTCTCTTGCATCCAACTCTTGTATTTTCTTTAGCATCTTGTCCCTAGCAAGGTTAACGTAACCAAAGACCTCCCTGTTCTAGATTTTTAAATTGGCCTTCAACTTCTTCAATTTTTCTTTAAAAACAAACATAACGTGTATTGATGCGTTAAATGAAGTATGCAATGATGTGAAAGTGTGATCAAAACATAGTATTTTCAGGCAAAGAAATATCGTGTTGAGATTTTTATTAGGGTGTATTAATTGTTAGGTCCTGCTAATGAGACGATCCTGACTCTATCGATATAATGAAATTACATAGATCAAGTTATTCAGTTGGTAAGAGTCAAAAGATGTTCATATGACTTTGTCTGCGGTTTGAAATATAATATGGTCTTTCAGGTCATATGAATTTATACCATGTCATATGAGATAGTGAGATATTGAGATGTTTATGTGTATGGTTGTGTGGATTCACAACTAGTAGTATGACAAGTGCAAGTGTCAAGATGCTAATTTCAATACACGAGTCTTTCGGAAGTAGAGTCAAGTGTCTATATGTTGTGAGTTAGTAGAAATCTAACATGAGAAAGATGAATTATGATAAACACTTGATAGTTTGTGAAAATGTATGAGAATTGATGTCTTTATGTTGATATTTAAAGTTATAATTATATTATAAGTTTTGAAAATAGCTAGCTTACACTTTATGAAAGAGTTATATATATTGCAAATTATGGTTGTTAGATATGAAAAAAATATAGGGATGTTACAAATGAAAATAACTAAGTAGAAATCAATTTTAGAGATAAAAACTAATTAGTCCCTTTTGTTGACTAAATTAGTGACTAAATTGTTTTTATCTCTAAAATTGATTTCTATTTAGTGATTTTCATGTAGTGTAGTTGATACCTATTAATTTTATTTATTTATTTGGTACTAAAACTTTTTATATTTTTTAATTTAGTCTTTGTCATTTAATTTTTCCATTAATTATGTGACGTGATTGCTATCTTAACCCATAATATTATTTACTTTGTTTTTATGTGTTAAAAAATGTGAGTTAGTGTGGTTAATATGAAACAATATTAAAATTAATGTACTGAATAATAAAGAACGGTATATATCACCTACATCAATGTTGGTGACAGATTATATGTCGCTTTAGATGATGATGTAAAGGAACACAATTACCTTGTTATCTAACTCATTTTCAATGAAAGTAATAAAACTTTTGTTATTCTATATAACAATAAAATTATTTTATATTGACCATACGTTAACACGTGGATATAAGTAAGTAAAATAAATTAAAAAATATAAATTTAATTAAAAAATATATAATTTATGTACTTAATAGAAACAAAATTTCAGAAATTAAATTAAAAAAATATTTAAATTTTTGAAAAATTTAAAATTTAATTAAGTGTTATAAACTATGTAGCACATACACTGACACAAACACTGATACGATACGGATACGAAAATACGTACAATCTCTAAAATATAAGACACGAAGACACATATATATATATATTATATAATTATAAATTATATAAATTGACAATAAAGATTAATGTACACTAAATATGTTTCAGTTTTTTTTGGAATATAAAGATATTTTTCATGACTGGTTCAAAAATATTTGTTTCTTATTTTTATAATATGATAAAATTTTATATAATAAGTTTGAATTTTTTTAAAATAACATATTTCTCCTTTTTAAAATTGTGTTATACCTATATTATAATTATTATAAATTTAATAAATATTTTTTAAATTAGACACTTAATCAATATATATTCACAAATATCAATTTTCAATATGTATCCCTGACCATTTATAAAAGAAGTGTGTCGTCTTCAAATAGGTTATAAATATATAAAAGGAATGTAATAATATGTATTAAGAAGAAACCGAAAACACATTAGTGATACCAGAAGATGTATCCCCACTTAAGAGACACATAGACACGACGTGCTACCGGTGTTAAGGAGAACCAGGTGAACACGTATCCTTCATTCATATCTTATCATTCTATCAACTACACCATCACAAATATTTCTTCATTCTGAAAACCATAAATTCTATTTCCCACTCTTAATTCTACTCTCCTTGTTTGACACGTGTACTCTGAATCCAGGGATACTAGGCTATGAATCCTATTGTTGGATCCATGTCATAGGCCAAATCTACATTCCATTTGCTTCTGCCATTTCTTCAGGGGCTTTAAGTGTCCTACATATCACCATTGAATTCGATTTAGATCAAATCCATTACCAAACATCTCTAAGACATATCCCCATCTACCTCCTTTCTTCATTCAACTAAATGCATGCCCAATATCAGAGAACTGGACATGATTAACCAACCATCTTAAGCCATATAATTATAAATTGGAGGACCACATAACGATAACTTATGATATCATCCAAAGGAATAATAAGATAAGAGCCATATATCCTCGGAAAGGACATGGCCCGTCAAGTTGGGGCTGCCTACCTTAGCCACTATCGATCATACAAGCCTAAGTGGGTGGCGCTGATCGAGATTTTCCATCCACCCTGTGCTTTTCTGGGAATTTATTTTGATGATAACTTTATTCTTATTCATAACTGTTTTTGGATTTAACAACTCATTAGCTTAATATCATGGAAATAGCAGAATACACCACAGAAAAAATGTGTTTCATTAATTATGTAAGAAAAACATTGAAAACCATAATTAGAGAAATGGGTCGTTATTGCCTACCCTACCCTTCCCAGCCATTTAGAAAACTAATTAATCCAAGCTCGCGTGTTAGGATGCAATTAACGAAAAGAAAAGAAAATATAAGATATAACGTCATTAAGATATAACAATATAACATCAATATAAGATATAACAATATAACATCAATATAAGATATAAATATATATACGACACTATACATAGATACGACACGATATTGGGTAGTTGTTCTGTATATTTATTTACGTGTAAGGTAAGAGTAGTGTAGTATTTGTATGGGAGGAAAAGAAGTTAATCCATATTACCTTGCAACATGTGAAAAATAGACCTTAATGGTTTTGTACGGAAATTATAAAGTAAAACTATGCTTAGTTTGAGTATATTGTTTTGACTAGCTAAAATTATTGATGAAGATTTGTCATTAAATATCATTGTAAAAGAAATGGTTGAGTATAAATATTAATTTTGTCCTTACCAAGATTTAGGGGTGGCAATGCGGGCTGGCTCGCCCCGCATAGGTCCGTCCCTCACTTGGCTCGTAAAAAGCGGGTCGGGTTGGCCCGCCCCCTATAGAATTTGCGAGCTGATTTTTCTAACCCACCTCTTATAAGGGTTAACCTGCGAGTCAACCCGCATAATAAATATTTATTAAAAAAAATAATTTTTTAAATAAAAATTTTGAATTTTTTTATTTAGATGCATTAAGTAAATTGTCTCATAATATTATTTTCACGAAACATGCGTAATTATTAAAAAATTTGGAATGTAAAATATGAAGCTACATGAAGAAAATATGGGGTGTAGAAAAAAAATTATACATTTTAAAGTTATGTGGGTCAGCCCGCCCTGCCCCACACTTGGTGTACGACCTACGGGTTATGCGGGGTGAGCTAGCGGGTTGAAATAAGCAACCGCCCCATGTTTTATCCAGTGGGCCGACCCTGACCCGTCCCACTTTGCTACTCCTATCGAGAATTGATAATTCTTGTACCAACATGTGGATGAATTTTTTTTATAAAAGATTATTTGAGTACCAAACATATATAGGCACACAAAAGACTCTCTAACACTCTCGAATCAATTATGAAAATATATACTTTAAGTGTTGATTTATTAAATTATACTTTCTTTTAGTGAAAACGTTATTAAGGATTTAGAGCTTTGGTAAATATGAGTATATAAATTAAAAAAATTATTATGGTTAAAATAGTAAGTTATCTTTTAAGTATAATAATTGAGTTGTTGGTTGGTATTGGCTTTTGGTAGATGATAAATATTTTGTGAAATACTTGAATTTGGATAAGTACACAAAATCCTCAAACATAAAATATGAATAATTTTTTTTGTTGAGTAGGTGAAAAATTTGATTAATTCCTCAATATGAAAAAACTTTACCACTTTTGTAAGTTTTTTTACTTGAATTTCATTTTGGACCTTTCTTTAAATAGCTTATTTTAATGTTCATTTTGAAAAGATTGTAGTAAAATATTTAGTCCACATTTAGAAATATTGAAGCACAATGTTTATTGTTTGCTATAATAAAGATTAAGTATACTTATTTAGTGTTTACTTATAAAAATTAAAATATTTTTCTAGTGTTTGTTGATAAATATTGAAGCACAATATTTAGCGCTTAATTAATATGATCTTTCTATAAAGATCAACCCACAATGTTTAGTATTTTTCTAAATCTTTTAGATTATTTTCATAGAGATCGGCACATAAGGTTTAATGCTAAACCAATAGTTATCAAAATCTTTTAATAGGATTCACACACAATATTTTGTGAAAATTGCTCGCAATTAAACTCTTTGTATAGATTTGTGTACAATAAATAATATTTAGTACATAATAACCTACATATCAGTGTACACTATTTAATACAATCTGAGACATTTTTGTATAGATAATCTATAACACTTAGTACATAGTAATCAAGCTCTTTGGATATATTTACGTACAACATTTAGTATAAACCAAAAAAGATACCACTGTTCAACATTTTGTATCAAACGATCAAACTTTTTGTATAGATCAATTTACAACCTATATTACAAACCAATAGCGATTAAACTCTTTACATAAATTAGTGTTAAATATTTAACATAAAGCGATATCAATTAAGAGTGATTGATCTCTTAATGCAAATCATTACAACTATAAATATTACTTAAGAGTTATTATACTTAATTTACATCATTCCACACTTTTTAGTACAACTTAGAACAATTAAAGTTTTGACATAAATTGTCATACAAATTTTGATACAGCTTATAGTAATTAAACTTTTACTAGAACTTTCTACGTCAAGTATTATGTCCAATGTAAATTTATATCTCCTACATCCATGTCGAAATATTATTTCACGTAATTAATCCTAAATACTCAATATAAAAAATCTCTTTTGTATTGGTGAATATTAAAGTAGTTAAACTCTTTATATAAATTATTATATACAACTTTTAGTATGACTTAGAGAGATTACATGTATAACTTTTAGTATAACTTAGACCATTTAAACTCCTAATTAATATAATATATATATATATATAATTATTCCAATCATAGAGCGATTTAGTTATCCATAGCATAAAAATATATGAGATGAAGGAAGTGGAGTACAGGAATAATGAGAATTTTTCTACTTAATAAATATGTTCATTCTTAAATATAACCTCTCATAAACTGAGTTAAAATTTAGCTATTTGCGATAGTTGGAACAAAAATTATTGTTTTTTTAAAAAAAGAAAAAGTGGCAGTTTTATCTCAATTTAAATTTACTAAATAAGTCTAATTTATTCAACGACATTGGAAAGTGCGAGATGTGTTTTTAGGATAAAAAATGATGTTTGAGGTGGTGTTTGTCTTTTATTAAATGTATTTTTATTTGCTATTACTCTGGGGATTTTTGTAAAAGATATATAAATAATTTGATGGTATAATTCAAGTTGGTCTCCCAAACCCAAGTAGATAGGTTCTTCTCCCTTCCTCAGTGGATGACAAATTGATTCCAACAAAAAATCTAAAAGGGTATGGCCCTACCACCATCAAAATATACAGCAATTATTTTTATTGACAAAACTTTATCCACTACACAATTAAAAATTAATCATTAGTTAAACAAGTTATAAAAGATATATATTATCATTCTAAAATTAGTGTTAGGAACGGGTTTAAACCCAATCTATGAGACCATGTTAATTAGTCCAATGTGTAAATGTACAATTGAGGATTGAAGTCAACATCTAAATAAGCTCAAGGTGCAAATCTTGTCCATAAACTTGGTTATCAGTATTCCAAGAATTCATATCAAGTTTAAATGGTTCCACGAAAAATAAATAGAGTTTAACCAATTATTATTTTCACTAAAAGTCAAACTTGATAGTCACATCATTCAACATAAAGTGTTTAACGTGCATTTGTGTATGAAGTAAAGTGATTTAGAATGAAGTAAACCTTATCATTAAAATAGTTCAGGATATTATTATTACCCTCAGGAGTTCCGTTCCTAATAACATAACTTTATTTTCAGTTCAAGTGAGGTTGGGGTGTGGAGGGAAAGAAAATCGTTTGGATTAGTTAACATTTGTAAATTAAAAAAGGAGATGGGTTTGGTATAAGATGCATTGACCTGTTTAATAAGGTACTCTTGGCAAAATAGTTATAGAGAATGAGATCCCTTCCGTCTGGAGTGTGGAAGGATGTCTTAGAGTCCAAATACGGATCCTGGAGGATAGTAAACTCAAGTACACCGGTTCGAAAAAATGTATAGATCTAGATGGTGGAATGATTAGCCTCTCAGATCAGGAAAGCAGTTGGTTCAAATCAAATATGGTTTGACAAGTACAGTCCGGAGAAAAGTTCAAATTCTGGGAAGATGTGTTGGAGATCCCACATCGACTAGAGATTAGAGCCTTTCATTGTATATAAGTGGGTGCAAACCTCAATCTTATGAGCCGGTTTTATGGGGTTGAGTTAGGCTTAAAGTCCACTTCGTAATAAGATGAGTGGTTAGCAAATTCTCAGCTCAAAGAGAGCTACCCCAGAAAGGAGAAGGGAGTGGTTCGAGTGGAAAAAACCTATGGTAGAAGATTTCATGTCATGCTTGTCACAGGTTTCCCTACTTCCAGAGAAAGAGGATTTATAGTTATGGAACGACCCCCGTCCTATAGTTTCTCGGTAAAATCTGCTTATAAAAAGTTAGCAAACCATGGAATTGAGGGTGTAACCGAGTCGTTTGCACATCTTTAGAATCTAAAGGTTATGTCATCGACTCAGTTTTATCTGTGGAGGGCCTTATCGGATAGGATAGCAACTAAGTTGAACCTGCACAAAAGGGGTTTGACGTTGAGGGATACATTATATTGCGTTATGTGGGAGGGAAGAAGAGTCGACTTCACACATTCTTGTTTCATGTAAGGTATCAACTACAGTTTGGAATTTGTGTAATAATTGGCTTGGAATTAGCTTGGTGAACCACAATGAGTTGATTAATCATTTTGAACAGTTCTGATGTATCTGCTTTAATAAAGAAGGAAATAGATTATGGAAAAGCCTATGGGTATCTGTGATATGGTGTATCTGAAACAGAGTTATCTTCAATCAAGTAAAGATAGATGCAGTGGAAATCCTTACCATGGCACAAGTTCAATCATGGGCATGGATGAGACATAAAGTAAGGAAAGTCAAGTTCTCTTTTTCTGATTGGATCTTATTCCCCTTAATCTGCATTAACATGGTAACAAAATAATTTGTTTGTAGTAAAAACTTTATTTGCTCTATATTTAATTGTTTTTTTACCATTTGGTGTTAATGGTTTTGAATGAGAATTTTGTTGCATGTATCATTGTTATGAAATAATTATGGTTATGCTTTGACACCTTCGAACTGGCTGAAAGGTGTGGAAGGTTGAGCTTTATGGTGCAGGGTATGCTATAAATGAGAAGTGTTTTACTGCAAAGAAGTCATCAGAATGTGGCATTGGAATCATAATGTTAAAATTCATCATAAGAAGGAACATTATGGAAAGGTGAGGTTGAGAGGTGCATGATGATTACAAGACTTGTTAAAGATGAAGATAGATAGGCATCGAATCGAATGTAGACGTTCAATTTGGATGGTTAATAGTTGTTTAGTTGTGAAAAAGTGGTGGCAATGCAGGTTAATTTAAAACAAAACTATAAAACAACTTCAATATGCTCTCAATAATGGTGCAAAATTGGGGTGAGAGGAACGGTAGGTAAAGATGGAGAAGATATCTTATTGCATATTATTAGAAAGACAATCTTGTTTTTCTCCTTTAGTTGTGTAGAATGAAGGAATATTAAAGAGCATGATGTAGGTTTATTGAGAAGTATTGTTAGTGTTGAGCAAATGATCAGATATGGGTCACCAAATTTTACATATAAAAGGAGCAAGCACACCTATCTGGATTTATGAGCTGTTGAATTTTGCTTATTATGTTTGTTAGATCTGGTTTGTAAGCATGTATCTGGCTGGGATGACTTTCATAACACCAAAATTAGTGTGTAATATGTCCTGCATCTTTATGTATATTAGTTAGGATAATGTAAATATTTAAATATTTTTCATGAATTTGATTCTTGTATAAGGGTTGGGACATACCTGAAGTATTCCTTTTAATTTTATTTATTATTCGCTGAAAAAAAAATAGTTGATAAGTTTCTGGCATATATACTTTATAATTGGTATAGGTTTATGGAAGCCTAAGAATTTCAGAGGTTATTTTTTTTATAAAAATTGAAATATCCTACGGATACTTCAATCTATTTTATTCATACACTAAAAAAATTATTAAATACTAAGTTTAAAAATTAAAATAATTAATTATTATTTAACTAAAATAAAGATAATTTTATAAATTAAAAAAATTATTAATATCTAAAGTAGTTTATATTATTAATAAAAAATTATAAAATAATTTTTAAATTGTTATCTAACCATTAGCTACCAAAATTTTAAGTACTTACTACTTGATATTCTAAATTAGATTTTATTCGTCTTTTAAAGACTAATTTATAATTCAAAATATTAGTAGTTAAAATTTTAGTAGTTAATTTATATACCAATTTAGAAATCATTTTATAAATTTTTACTAAAAATAGAAATCACTCTAGATACAAATACTCTTTTAATCTCTAAAATAATATCTAATTTAATCAATATAGTGACTATTATTTTTTATCTCTAAATTTAGTTATTATTTTTAGTGAGATAATTTTTTTTATAAGTGTTTCTTACTTTTGTTTAGTTATATTAGTGTGAAAAATACCAATAAATTTGTTAATAACTATTTGTTTTAAATCTTATTAATCACTTTCGGAGAAATCTGTTAGTCCAATCACACTTTAACAATTTAGGATTAAAGTTGGACATATTAAAGTGCACTTTTTTTTTTGCCAAAAAGACTTTATAAATTAATAGGTTCACTATAATAAAATATTTAATAGTAAATAATTTAAAATTAAAAATAATTATTCAATATAGATATTATTTTAAAAACTAAAATATTATTGATATTTAAAATAGTTTTTATTATTAATAAAAATTTATAAAGTGATTTTTAAATTTGTATCAAACATTATCTACCAAAGTTTTACCTATTTTATAAAATTTTATTAATAATAGAAACTATTTTAAATACTAATAATTTTGTAGTTTATAAAATATTATTTAAGTTAATTGTAACTAATTATTTTTTATTTCTAAAACTAATTGTTATTAAATGATATTTTTGTAATGATTGTTTCATATTTACAAGTAATTCTGAGTCTTATTACTTACTAATTAGTAAGCTTTAAAAATCACTACGGCTGAAAAATAAAATAAAAAGTAAAATAATATATATTATGTATTACAATAAAGTTCTTAAATATAAATCAATTTTGTAGACACAAAATAATTAGACATTATATCAATTAAATTAGATACCATTGTAGAGACTAACAAAGTTATTGGCATATACAATCCTTTATATTATTAATAAATAATTTTTAAATTTGTATATAAATAGTTATCAAAATTTTAACTATCAATTATTTAACTTCAAAAGTTGGTAGCTAATTAAATATTAATTTAGAAATTACTTATTAATAATAGAAACTACTTTAGATATTAATAAAAATTTTTAGTCTCTAAAATAGTATATAATTAATCAATATAGTGACTAATTATTTTGTCTTTAAAATTGATTTCTATTTAATAATTTTCTTCTAATGAGAATAGTTTTAGATAAAATTAAGAAATATAATATTTTATTGATAGATAACATTTATATATATATATATGATGGAAAAGAGAAAAAAGAAAATGACAAATTAAGATATATAATTATTAAGAATTAACATACTTGTTATTTGGTGGTGCAGGTCTTATGCTTTTTTTCAGTAGTAAACAAGGTTGACCTTTTGGATATGGGATGTACTATTTGATTCGGATCGGAGACCTCATAATAATATCCTCATAATTTAATTTTATTCTTTGCTGATAAAAAAACATACTTGTTGTTAAGTAAAAGTAGTAATTACAATTTTTTTCTCGAATAAAATTTTAATTTATTATTATTAAAACTATTTAATAAACTGAAAAATATAAAGTTATGTGTTATACTTAAAATAAATATTTAACACTCTTCTTTATTTTAATATTGTAACCTCTCTTTTTTCTTTTAAGAACCCAGACTTCTCAATGGATAGTGACTTAGTAAAAATATCTTTAATTTGTTTTATATTTTGTATTAAATACTAGTTCTATTTTGTTCTCTTCTATGAAGAAATATGACTTAATGTTGAAATATTTAGTTTTTGTTTTCATTAAAGATGGGATTATGGGATATTGCTACTTGGTTATCAATTAGAATATCTAAGTTTTCCTTGTGCTCAATCCTAGGATTAACTAAACTCTTTTTCAACTACAAAGTTTGGTTAACACCTAATTAATTCAATTCAAAGTTAGATTACGCAATAATTTTTTGTTTTTATAGAGTTTAGTGTAGAAAAACTCATTCAAAGTTAAAACAGAATCTTAATTTTTTTTTATCGGCTCTTAATATCTTTCTCATATCATCAATTTGATCACCTCAATCAATATTAAACAAGTTTATTAACTTGATATTTGTACTCAAGACTAAAGTTGAATGTGTGTTTTTGACATATTTAAATACCTTTTTAACAACTTTGAAGTGCTTTTTTACACAATGTATAAATGAAGATAGTACTTACAAAATTTAAGATGTCAAGATGAATGGCTCTAAGATTCATCATGCAATCAATCATGCTTCTAAAATTTATTTATTTTTTTTCAAAATATCCTTAACATTTATTTTAACAAATGAAGACTTCATTATCTCCTCTTTGAATTTCATTACAAGAAAGTCATTAGATTGAGATTTTTCATCTCAAACACCATCATCATTTGAATACCTTCTCAACAATGAGTTGTTTCCTTTCAATAGAGTGTTCTTTGAGGCTCTACAACATATGTATAAATAAATTGCAACTTTAAAGAGTTTTTTTTTCTTTTTTCAAATTGTCAACCTTTGTAATTGGAAATGTAATCCTCAAGCTTAGTGACATCAAGTACCAACCCTTTTTCACTCCATTGCATCATTCCACCCTTGTGATGTTGAGGTGCTTCACTTTTTTCTAAAATTTTATGAGATTTTTCTTATGTGAGAAAATATTTTTCTTCTCCAATATATTTAGAATAAAACTTTTTCCATTCATTTTCATCTTAAAGATTTCTTTATCATTTATATCTTTAACCTAACAATATTTACCTCTAAAGGAAACTTTAAATCCGCATTCAATAAATAAGTTGATTGACACTTTACAAGTTTTACTCAATTTCATAAATAAAAAGAATGTCATAAAAAAGTTTTGTGTTTGTACAACTTGTGATTGCAATTGTTTACTTTCCTTTGACATGAGTACAATCATTATTGCCAATTTTGACTAGTAAGATTGGTTTACCTCAAAGCTTTGAAGAATCTCTTATCAAAAGTTATTGATTGTTATTACTAGTATCAATCAATTAACCTTCACTTGATTATTACTTAATAAATAAGGGACCATACATTTTTTTCTTTCTCTTAATTAACAATTTGAACTTCTTCATCGTGATGATTTTTGTTGTTTCAAATCAAAGCTTCATGTCCATTTGATTGCAATTGTTGCATTTTGCATTTGGTCTTCTCCAACATCTAAAAGATGGGGATGACCTTTTTTCCCACAATGTTGACAAAATGAATAGATTTTTCTTTCTTTTAGTGTCTTTATTTTGATTGTTTGTTTTATTGCTTAATATCCAATTCTACTCAAAAAATTGTTCTTCTCAAAATCATGATGTTTGGTTAACAAAACACCTTCAATAATATGATCTTGTCTTATCAATATTCGTTGTTCTTGAACTTGCAAACATGTATCACTCTTGTCAAAGTGATTTTGGACGACAAATCTTTAGTATTCTCCAACAAGATTATAAATTTGTTGTATCTCTCTAGTTAGTCTAATTTCCTAACAATTTTAAATCAACAAAATCTATATATAACTTTATCTTGTTCACATATATACTCAATAATTAAGTATTGTGTTTAATTTGTCTCGTACTCTTTTATCATTTACCAATCAAAGTCCTTTACTAAATTAAACATTTGAATGTTTCATATTCTTTCATTTCTTTCAAATAATTTCAATTTTTTTTTTGTTGATTTGAAAGTCATCATTCTTGTGAGAATGGTCTTATACTAGAAAAAAATATTTTACTTTTGACTTTCTTATTTTTCTATCATTATGATTTTTTTTTATTTGGGTTTGATAAGACTTTTGCAATGAAAGTAATTCACATTTACTTTTACAACCCAAATATCAAATTTCTCCCTATAAAACTTCACTTTGATTGCCTAAAGTTCATAGTTTTCTTCTTCATCAAAAGATACGAAGAAGAGTAATTTAAAAAAAATCACTTTACATATTTTGCCCTTATATGAATTATATTGGAATTAATATTATTATAAAATCATTAAATAGAAACTAATTTTTGAGATAAAAAATTTAATTGTTATATTGACTAATTAGATACTATTTTTAGAGATAAAAAAATTATTAATATCTAAATTATTTTCTATTATTGATAAATAGTTTTTAAATTGGTATTTAATTAACTACCAAAGTTTTAGCTACCAACTTTAGAATCTAAATAATTGGTAGTTTAAACTTTAATAGCTAATTAGATACCAAATTATAAATTATTTATCAATAATAAAATTAATTTAGATATCAATAATTTTTTTAGTCTATATAATTAGTTGTTATTTAATATTTTTTTATAGTGTAAGTTAAAAAAAAAAAAAAAATAGGAATGAAAGGGAAATATAATATTTTAGAATAACTTAAGTTGAAGGCAAGGAATCTCATCAACAATATTTACATTTATAACAATTAAAAAAATAAAATCTAACAAACTAAGAAATACAATTATTAATAATTAGTTGTTATTTCTCAATTAAAAGTAATAATGGGTAGACTTACTTGTCAATTAACTTTTATGATAATTATTTAGGTAACTCAAACAGAAAAATAGAAGCACATGTAATATAATATAATATATAGAAAATATTTAACAACTAAATTGTATTAATCGAAGTATAACATAGTCTCAACTCAACTCACTAAAATTGAAAAAAATTCTTGTTCGACATAATCTATCCCACCATAAAGATTTTCATCAGTAATCACTCTCTTTCACAATTAAAAAAAAAAATCGGCTAAAATAGAACTAAGAAAAACAAAAATATACAATTTTCATTGAGAAATATCATCAGATTCTCTATATTGAAAAAAGCGTTTTTATTGGATTCACTTTGATGTATCCGAACATGCATGTGGGCCAGTAGTGAATGTAAATAAGGAAATGAAATTTGACAGTTTTCAATTTAAGGTAAAATGCAACAAAGGAAGAACCATGCATGAAACCCCCACCCCTGCTGTCTGCCATGCAAGAACCATCATGCCATGTATCACTGCTCTCACTCTGTCTTTGCTCTAATTCAATTGTCATAAACAAGCATTTGGGTAGTTAAAAATTGTACTAAAGTTGAATTCATGTTGTTGAAAGCATGGTGAAAACCCAAACCCACTTTCTCTACTCCAAAAATAGGCTTAATACCTAAAGTAGCTGCCCTTCAAGTAGACGCCAATTTTCTGATAGACTCAAGCCCTTTATCTTGTCTGTTTGGTGCTGTTCTGCTGCTAGATTCTCCGCCAGAGTTGAATTATGTGGACCACATACTTTATAAAAAGATGTACACAAATTCATCACAAAGCACTAATTCAAATCCATCAGAGACTGGTACAAACTTCTACCAAATTAAGTAATGTGCTCTTTACGTGTCGAAAGCCCAGGGTGGTTCTGCAGATTTTCATTTGGATTACTATCATTTTTTCCAGTTCTCTTTATGCATCACACCTTAACCAAACAGGAAAAGAGATCGTTTTCCGCAGCCACCCGAGAATGCCATCCCATCATATCCTTCTTAATTTGAATCATTGAACCCACTTCTTACATTCTTTTTCATTTTGTATAAAAGGGTTTAAAGCATTTGCATGTGTACCTGTGTGGATGACGAGATCTGAGTAATGTTGATCTACTTGATACACAATTTGCTGTCGTGCTAGTAGTTTCTGAATCCTTCAAAGTTCTTTCTCTCTTACGTGCGTTCTGCCGGTCAGGTACCTGTAATTGTAGTCCGATGCTTAAGTCAGTGCTAGTGATTAGTCTGTCATCTCCAAATATTAAAAACATACATTTTTTCCTTTCAGAAGAAGTCATTTTTATGGGTTAACTTGGATCTTTCTCCCCATGGGTCAGGTAGTTGGTTCCCTAGGACGTGTGTAATGGTCACTAGGTTGTGTGTGATAGTCACCAGGTCTTGTGTGGTGACTTCCTGATATCATAGGGGTGTCTTTTGCAGTGTCATTGACTTATTCAACACCATTTATAACCACTTTATTACCACATTTTTATTATGTTATATTATTAATTCACGGTAGGGAAGCATGTAATATTCTCTATACATACAATATGATATCCACTGCATTTTAAATTTTATTATTTATTAAAACTGCACTATGAAATAGAGTAGGATTTAACCACGACAAATTAAAGTGAGATAGGATTCACAGCTTCAATATGAGATCTTCAAGTTGAACACTTATTGAACTATTTCAGATAACACTTGATATCTTTCCACATCAGCCCTTTGTCTAGTTCTTCTCATCTTTCTCTAAATTCCTCCTATCTATCATTGGAATTCACTTTCGGTAATATATTTGAATTCTATAGGCTTGCTTTCATGCCCAGATACACCATTGCTTCTATATATTAAAGGGGAAAATTTTGTTATAAGATCACTGTTATTTAGCTGTCTACAACGATCATACAAGTAGTTGCAGAAAGCAGAAAGCAGTTTTCTTAACTTTTTACAAACAAAAGTTAAGTTTGATTAAATTTGATAAACTCTACATATCAACTAAATAAAATCATCCTAAGCGATGTTTGAAGTAATTATTGTAAAGGGAAATAATATTACATATATAGTCATTTAAAAGATAATATTTTTTTAATGTATAAAGGTTTTAGTGAGAATATATAATGTTTGTAAGAGAGGAAGAGAAGAGTAGATTTGTAGTGTACAACATATATGAATGGTTAAAATTAAAATGATTACTTGGTAAAAAGTCATATAAATCTTTCATAATTGATCCAATATTGGTAATGGTTTCCTTTTCTCACCATCTAATAAAAGTCCTCTTATTTGAAATGAGAGAAAGATGAGAACGTTTTTTCAAAAGTAAACTAAAAAATGATACTTCGAAAATAACTTTTAAAATCATTAGTTTTTATTTTTTTTAATCTCAGTCAAAGATTAACTACTTCTTAAATTCATTACATTAAAACAATAAGGATAAAGACGAAGAGTAGCATTATTTTCATTTAATCTTAATATAATAATTTTGATAGATAAATTATTTTCAGTTAGATTAAAAAAAAATAAAGGATAAAAATGTGATTTTTTTAAATTACTCTTAAGATAAATTAGTCTTTAGTTTCTCTCTCTCACTCTTAAGATAAACAATAAATTAGTCTTAATTTGATATTATATTTCTAATAACTTATATCTAATTTTACGTAAATTAAATACTGATATATTACCATTATCATTATTCACTATAAAAAATTATTAAATTAAAAAAAAATAATCACTATATTCACTAAATTAGATATTATTTTAGATACTATAAAATTATTGGTATCTAAAGTGATTTCTATTATTAATAAAAATTTATAAAATAATTTCTAAATTGATATATAAATTAGTTACCAAGATTTTAACTACTAATATTTTAGATTCTAAATTAATCTCGAATTATATATTATTTAAAATAGAAGTAATGGTCCATTCCTACATAATACATAATAATCATTACAATAAAATCATTAAATAAAAACTAATTTTAGAGACCAAAATAATTAGTCACTATATTTTTTAAATTAGAGACCATTTTATAAATCAAAAGAATTATTGGCATTTAAATTAGTTTTTATTATTAATAAAAATATATGAAGTAGTTTTTAAAATATGCATTCCGGATTCAGAAATCCATAATTGAAAAAAATCATTCTGGATCCACCAATCCGTAATAGAAATTAGGCTTCCGGATTTAGCAATCCAGAAATCAATAATTTATGCAAACTTTGCTTCCGGAGCACCCCTCATCCGGAATGCAACATGATTCACTTCTGGATTGATGAATCCGTAGCACACTCCCAGATCCCGAAATTGTGGTGGTCAGTTTCAGAATTTACAAAATTGTGGGGTGCAGGAAGAAAACTGTAGGACTGCAGGAAGAAACTGCCACTCTTTAGTTGGTTATTTGATGTACGCAGTGAGTTTTTTATTGGGAGAGAAGTGGCATAGATGTTTTTTTTTCTAGAATATGTATTTTTTTTTTTGACAGATTAATGAATTTGTAAACCAATATTATGACCCAAATTTAGAAATTTGTTATTGATTTTTGTGTTGTTTTTTTCCCTGTTTTATGTGTTGTTTTTGTTGGCTGAGGTTATGTGCCATTTTTTTGGTTGGATGAACTTGTGTTTTCGGATGATAACCTTTTTTTTTAATGATTACTTGCAGATTGTTTAGTTCGCAATACAATTGCGGAACCTAAATTTTAAAAATCTCTAAACCCCATAACCACCCAACCCTCTTGAACATATCTCAGTTTTTATCTCCAAAAGTCAAACAACATTTCAAGACAAAGGTCACACCTCTATCCTTGCTCTGCATAGCTTAAAGCAATCTCTACCAGTGTTAATAATCAGCCAACAAAAACAAATGTAGCCATGAAAATCATCAACAGTGTCTTTTCAAATAAAAATGATAAGGTTAATTTTGGTATTTTCAAAATGTAGGGATATAGAAAGAAAATTGTAGGAGTGCAGGAAGAAACACTCTAAAAGTTAATTTTTTTATGGATTTTTGAAATTATCATTACTCAAAATCCACACACTGTTGGCAATTACTTTCTCCAACCCCCCTTTTTTAATATGCACGCCTCAATTAGGTGAAATGAATGAATTATCAAAATTATTTCTCCCTCCCTACACCCTCATGATTGTTGTCGTCACCATTGTCGTCACTTTTGCAGCATCACCGTTACAGAAGAAGAAGAAGAGAAGGAAAACGTTAGAAAAAAATTATCGTTTCAAAAACTTTTTTAGAACACATGAAATGTGTTTTGGAAAGATTGTTCTGAAAAACTCATTTCAGAAAATACATTCCAAAGATATTATGTACATTTTGGAAGTTTCTAGAAATCCTATTCCGAAAATTTTATTCCAGAATGTATTTCCTGTGTTCCAGAATTTTTATTCTAGAAATCTTGTTCCGAAAAAATTATTCCAATGTATTTCATGAATTCTAGAGAGTGTGTTCTGAAAAAATATTTCAGAACAGGTAATCTAAAAATCACTTTAAAAGAAAGGTAAAATAGTCTCTGTAAAAATTGTGGGGTGCAGGAAGCAATTGCCACTATGGTTACATCAATTAGTGTCACACTCCAAGTCCAAAAGGTTTGGGCCTTTAAGGAGGAATCCTTAATATGCAAATAGGAAAAAAATAGAGTTTATATACAAGCATGTTTTATTATTAAAAATGTTAAGGGACACATTCATAGATGGTGATAAGGACAAATTGATAGGAATGGTTATGTTTGAAAGTGCAATTATATAAGTTAAGTGCATACATGTTTTTGAGATTGTGAGAAACATGCATTATTGAGATTGCGGATAGAAAAGGAGAGTAATTTTTTTTTTCTTATATAATGTTCTTGTTTGGTTTGTTTCCTACATTTTCTCTTCAGCACTTGGGAAAAATTTCACTAATAAATCATTCTTCACAACATAAAATATTATATATTATATGGTGATTTTAGTTGTAGGAACCATTATAGTATTTTCGTTGACTATAATGGTGATGATCACACAAATGAAGGATATTGTTATTGCCTTTAAACGAGTAGTAAATGCTCTCTTATTCTATGATGAACAACATCACAAAATTTAGCAACAACTAGATGTTGAAGAAACTTTTAAATCCTTCTACCATATTTTGGATACTTTACTTGATCCTTAATTGACTCTCTTTGCAATCTCAACTTGGAGTATCATTTTCGGTATTAAGTTTTATTTGGATAATGAATTTGTAATCTTACAAGACAACACTTTTTTTTATTAACATCCATCACCTTAAACGTTTTAACCACTATTGTTATTGTTGAATTGTACATTTGTTGGAGATCCCACATCGACTAGAGATTAGAGTCTTTCATAGTATATAAGTGGGTGCAAACCTCACCTCATTAAGCTAGTTTTATGAGGTTGAGTTAGGCTTAAAGTCTACTTCTTAACAACACTTTATCTTGCATTAATTTAGAACATATTTATTTGCCATCTAATTCACCTTCAAACTTCGTTGCCATGTAAGTTTATTGTTAAAGATGTTTGCAATTTTGAGGGGTGTGATACCCTCATGCACTCAAGATCATTCCATTCCACTTTAAGAGAGTTGTTTCTTTTATGCACCTTAAGTCATATAGTTATTCCTTCTCTCAAAAGTGTTAGATTGAATTGACTTGTTTAAGTATTAGCCTACTTTTAACTCCCATTATTTTAATAATAGAAAGATAGTTCATGATGCTTTTGTACTAACAATTGGTTGAATACCATAATAGTGAATAATTCTTTGTTAATACCAATAGTGAATGAAGTATTGGATGAACCTAAGATGTTTAATTTTTTTCCAAGCTGGACTTACGTTTAGGGTATCACAGAACATTGGTCAAACCTAAAGATCATGTTAAAATTTGATGGGTTACCTTCCGATGAATTTTTTGTTATCATTTAATTTTTTTTTAAATTAAAATAAATTGTTTCTCATAATATATGAGAAGTTGAATAGTTTAGTACTTGTGGAGTAAATGTGAGCACTTTTTTAAGTCTACAAAAGTAACTCTTAGAGTTCATTTTGAGTAGTTTGAATTTCTTGTAATTGTGAAACATTTTCTTCTGATAAAATACTCTACCTTCTTTTATCTATCTAATATTATTTTGCATTTACTTTACACATGATTTATAATATCAATATCTTTAAAGTTAGACAAGACATACATGTTTAAAGTCACCATAAGAAATGGAAAGCATATAACAGTGGTAGACAAAGAAGTTATGTCTTTTGAGACTCCCTCAGGCATTTCAAATATTTGATTGAGTTTATCGAGTGAGGGAAAGATGTTAGAGAAAAAGTATTCTCTAGTTTTGAAAAAATGAAATTTAAAATATTTAATCCATTTGGAAGTGAGTGGATGATTGTTTAGATGAAAGATATTTTTTCCAATTGAAAGGAAGGAAAAAGAGGAACAAGCATTCACAAACAAGGTAGAAGACTCGTATTTGTGACACAGAAGACTTAGTCACTCGAATTTTTTCACTCTGAAAAATATGAGCTCAAAATTACAACAATTGAAAGTCATGAACTCAAAGATAAGTCATGATATGGAATCTACAAAGTAGAACACGAGCATCTCAACAAGAATTTGAAAGAAAATAAGGTTCTTCATGATTTGAAAAAAAAAATTCTTAAGACGTTGCAAAAGAATGTCATGAAAATTAGCTATAAAATATGTTGAATCTTGCTAAAGGTCCAAGAAGCAAAATGAAAAACTCAATGCTAAAATCATTCACCTTTAGCAAAAAAAATCAAAGGATAGGAAAAACAAAGTTAGATGGTTTGTAGGAGCACCAGTTCATGGAGTCTCACTTTGATAATTTTGTCACATTTGAATGAAACAAAAGTTTTAGTTCCACAAGCTTAAACATGTTTTTGAAGAATGTCATGAAGAAGAAGATGAGGATGATAATAAAGATAGTGAGGATGATGATAATAATGAAGATGGTCAGGGTATCGATGATGAAGATGATTAATATCATAATAATTATGATTTGAGTTTTAAAGAAACATATCTCAAGAAGGAGTGTTAAAACTTTTAACATATGATAGGTTACTTCTCATGAGTTTAGTATTAGTAAGTATAGAGTAAATGTGAGCACTTTCTCTATCTCTATAAAAGCAACTTTTAGAGTTCATTTTATATAGTCTGAATCGGTTGTGATTGTGAAGCATTAATTCTCTTATACTATACCTTACATTCTCATGTCTAAATTTATTCTGCATTTACTCTAATAATATTTTCATATTTTCCATTGTTAACACTTTAACAGATAATCATAAAACTATTTTCACTTTCATCACGGACATTATGAGAAGTACATCTTGCCCTTTAGGTTAACCAACGCCTCACTTACTTTTCAGTCCAACATGACTAATGTCTTTCGTTGATTTCTACATAAGTTTATGCTAATATTCTTGGATGACATTTTTTATCAATATCTCCAAGTAGAACCTCCATCTTGAACACTTAAGTAGTGTTATACAACAACACTTACTAATTGCTAAGCTTTTAAGTGTTTCATTTTACCAACACAAATTGGAATATTTAAGCCATAACATTTTATATCGAGGTATTGAAATCGACCATTCTAAGGTTTTAGTTTTTAATTGGAGCCTGTCCTACTAATGTTATATAGCTTCATGCGAAACTTTATCTAGTCTTTCATGTTTGACTACTGAAGTTGTGACTTTGTGATCCGCAAGATCAGCACATTCCTTGTTCTAGTTTCCCTCAAGTCCAACTACATTATACTTTTTTTTTCTTTTTTTGTTAATCCAGTCGACAGGCTCTATGTGCGTACATGGGAATCTCTATATGACATTAAAAGCAATTTAACTTGGCATTGCGGACAATGTTATTTTAACGGGGAAGGTAAGATATAGTTAAAAATATTAAGGATATGGCCTTAAAGGGACACGATGATGGACATAACTAATCGAAAAAACAATTGCATGCGTAAAATGCCTCCACGTTTTCAGGATTACGATAATCATATATTATTGTAAGTAGAAAGAGGATAGGTTGTAATAGATTTTCCTTCCCCTTGCGTAACATCCCTGCTTTGTTTCCCTGTTGTCAACACTTGTCTTTTGTACGCTAGAAATTTTATCCAATAAATCACTTCATTCAAATAACAAAATATTACTTGAATATTGTGTGGCTAGTTTGGTTTTAGGAACCATTACAACATCTCACAACAAACCTTGTTAGTTAACATCTTCAATAATTATGTTAAACGTCACATTTGACTGGCTTTCATGTTTCCTTACCTACCTCCACAGGTTGACTCCAAAGGGGTGTTGGAAGGGATAAAAAATGAAGAAAAAAAAACATGGCTCGGGAGAATAGTAAAGGACTATCAAAACGTCTTGAAATTTGATCTTATCAGAGAGGTTATAATGTACATCCAATGGAAACCAAATAAAAAAACTAGATATAAATCATATTGAAGAAGCCTTGTTAAAACATGCTTACAACAACAATGAAGATAATCTGTAATTGCTATACATCAAACATTTAAATTTAGGTAGCCCAAGGTTAGAAAGCAAATTACTGGTGATGAAGTCAACTGTTAATAAGTTCGAAGCAATAGCATAACGGTTGTTTGGTTGCTAAGCAGTACTAGCATTCTTCTTCGCTGCACGCACGCGACAAGCTGTCAAACCGGCAACCGCCATAGCAGCCCCAACTGTAAATTCAAGGTACGAAGTTATTTAAATGGTTTAGTACGTAAAATGGAAAAAATAGATGTTGTGGAAGTTTGTAGTGTATGCGTTAATATATCGAGTGTGGATAAAATAAACGCACCCAAGGCAAAAATAAGAGAGCGATGAAGCTGGTGGTGTTGCTTCTTTCTTCGTGAAATCTCAGTTTCTGGAATGCTCAAATGAGGGTGTTCTGCTGCATTAACAATTTTATTATACACATTACTCGAATCACCTAGTTTCATACTGACGTGAACAGGTGCCTTTATTCCCAATTCCTGGGTAACCTATATAAAAATATAAAAAAAAATACGCAACTTAGTTAGACATTACAGATAATCATCGTGTATGCAACTATATTGTAATCATGAGCTGAAAACGCGTTACCTTAAATGAATCTAGTACTGCCCTTGGTAATGGAGATAAATCATCCTTAGCAGCGACGACAAGGCAAGGGGTTCTATAACCAGTTAGTTCTCCATGTCTAACAACCTTCTCAAGCAAATCTCTGGATTTCTTCCAGGAATATTCATCTGAGCTGTAAAACAGGACGCATTTTAAATATTGATACGGGAACGAAATGCAGGAAATAGTTGTACTACAAATATGCAATGAAGATTGAGACAGTCATTCTGCTTCGACAGCATTAATGTCCATGTAATAGAACCACAAAAGCTGATATAGTGGATGTTTGCTTGATTATTTATGAGAAAACATTTTTTCTTAGAAGGATGAAAAAGAAGAATAAAATACAAATACTTCTCCAAAAATAAGCTAATTTAATACACCAGATTATCTTTTGCAGTGTAAGATGAATTTTGTTACAGAATATAACATCACCTTAATGGTATGTTTGGTTGAAGAGGGTGGAAATAGGGGATAAAAACGGGATTATTTGGTAGGATAGAGAAAAAATTGAGAGAATTAAAAAGTGAGTAGGTCTCACTAGTACTTGTATACTCTATTTGTCATCTGTTTTTTCTCATTCACTCTATCTCTCTTCTCTCTACAAGACTCTAAGGAATTACTGCATTACAAAATAATGCATGCAAAATGGGTTAGAAGATTATAGATAATTAACCAGCTCTTAGGGAAACACAACATGCAATCAACCACTTTAAGTGAATCATAAACATTTCTGAAAGATCTTGCATTACTTGTGTTTCCACGTGCAAAACAAAAGTCTTGCTAAAGTAAATCGATAATGCAAAACAAAAATCTAGCTAAAGTGAATCGATAATCCTGTAACAAATTATTACCACTTAAAATCATTTTGCACCCCACCTGTCATACACAAAAACAGCTACATCGCACGCAGCCAAACAATCCTGATTTGACAAAAATTCCGGTAATCCATCCTCAGGTATCTCACGCAATATGAGAATTTTCCGAGTTACCTGTATAGCTATCATAAGGTTATAAGTATACAGAATCCATCTTATACCCATTTAACTTCCACAACAACGTCTACCATGCTTCCTAATATGGTAATCAGCAATAGAGTATACTGAGACAAAACATGAGAGGAAGACAATTCTGTTTCACAAAATCATTAAAATGGCATAAAATAATATCATCCTCACCCCTTTTAGTTCAATGACATTTGTCGCATACTGCTCAACTGTTGTTGGAGTATAATTATTTGAGAAAGGCCTGTGAAAATGACACAATTAATTGTTGCTTTGGAGGGAGAAAACAATAAAAAGTATGAGTATATCAAATTTCACATGCTGATATGGATAAAAGAAAAGGAAACAACAAAGACAAGGAATTGATTATGAAGATTGGTGCAGAGGCCTGCCTTCCCAGTAAGGAGTACAGCAAAGCAGATTTCCCAGCATGTTTAGAACCAAAAACATAGCATTGGAACACATTTCTTTCTGTCATTTGCTTCTTGCGATCTAATGATCTTTTACGACTGACACGGAGTGCTGCTGCAGGATTACCCTTATATCCGATGTAAATCAAATTAGCCAAGCTAAGTTTTGGATCGAGTAATGTCATGAGGGCCCACTGCACCATATAATTTAAAAGATACATCAACAAAAATACCTCAATTTCCAACTAAATCTGAAGAATTGTAAATAAGATAATTCTTTTCAATTTGTCTGAAATACAAAATATAAATGAAGGAACCAAGTCACGTGGCTAGAGAAAACAACAACCCATCCCATCCAAAAGATGAAGCAAAGAGAATAAACATATATATCAAGAGAGAAAGTGAGGAGGGATTAGCAATCTCTGAAAAAGTTACTCTCATTCCCACCTTTAGTATTTTTTTAATCTAACTGTTACAGTGAGTAACTCATCTTTAACCATTAAAAAAATGAGAATGAGGAGTAACTATTTTAGTGTTACTCATAAAGTAACTTGATCCCTCCTTAGGTAATACACATATATAAGGGAGGTTTTATCCCCGCAACAAAGCAATAGTTTTTAAGTAACAGATGGAACTCAGGGATAGCCGTCCAGATTATCAAAAATCCAAAATTTTCAAACCCGAACAATAATAACAATAAGTAACTTCCTTTAATGTATCTTTCCAAGCAATTAAAAGAAGTAACAACCTCAAAAATTGCTATTCTGAATCTTCATAGCTAGTGATAGACATGTCAATAACGGGTTGGGTTTCAAGAGTGGGAAACATTACAATCCCACTCACTAATGCTAGACAAACAATTGCACCAACTCATTGGGAAAAGTGATGACTTCTAGGAAGAATCATTAGTTGCCATTAAAGATAGAGAGAGGACAAAGAAGAACATGTTATGGTTTGGATCCTAGGGCAATTGATCATCAAGAAAGAGTCCATTCAGAGACCATTAAGTTTAAAGGATTGCTGAATGATTATCCCATATTATGTTGGTGGATAGTAGAGCTCATCACAATTTTATATAGTTACATTACAGAGTTAGTGGTTTATTTGGGATTGAAGGTGATTGACACAAACTTACGGAGTATGTTTAGGAAATGGAAGTAGGTGCAAGGCAAGAGGAATTTGCCTAGCTATTGAAAAGTAAAGGTGGGAAGATATAATATAGTTGTGGATACATGTGTGTTGGATTGGAGTTAGGGGGAATGGACGCTACTTTTGTGTTGGGTGGGCAGTGACCTTGGGGAAAACTGCAACAAATTGGAAGAGGGAGACAATGAACTTTGAGAAGAATGGTCATTTGATTACATTAAGGGATATCAAGTCCAAGATAGAAATCATACTGCATCTTTGCGAGAAATATCATACAAAATGTGGCTATAGAAAATGAGGACAACATGATCAGCTAGTCCTCCTTTTGAGAGTAAGGAACTTGAGCAAATCTTAATCAACACCAATTAGCCTTTCAGAATCCAAAGGTGAACAATGATCACGCCATCACCTTGAAGCCAAATAGTAACCCAATGAGTGTTAGATTGTACAGTCATGCTTACCACCACAAGGATGAGATTGACAAACAATTGGAGGACTTGTTGGTTGAGGGTGCAATCAAGCATAGAACTAGTCCAATGATTTTTAGTTAAGAAGGACAAAACTTGGAGAATGTGTGTGAACTCTAGAGCGTTGAATAAGGTAACTATTCAGGACAAATAACCTATTCCAACCATAAATGTGTAGTTAGATGAGTTGAATGGGTCATGTTTTTTTTCTCTAAGATTTCTGTTGCATAATCAGGAGAATTATGTTATAATTAAGTGCAGATTCCATTTTATATTTATTAGGACAGATTTGGTAGTGATTTGATTTTATTTGATTTGTACAGCTTTAAACACTCATTATTTCTGGCTTTCATTGTCTATTATTTCTTTCTTTAATTAGGTTGTAAAACAGTCTATAAATAGAGACTGTAATCACATTTGTAAGATATCTCAGAAATATATTTCATCTATTTCTTTCCACTTGGTATCAGAGCCATTTAAAGCCTATCCTAGCGAGTATTTGTGTTGGGCCTATCGTGCCACCCGCTATCGGGCCGCTATCGGACCACCCATAATATATAGTCCCACGCACGAGTTGGCAGTCTCGGCGTGAGGGGGGTGTGTTGGAGATCCCACATCGACTAGAGATTAGAGCCTTTCATTGTATATAAGTGGGTGCAAACCTCATCCCATTGAGCCGGTTTTATGGGGTTGAGTTAGGCTTAAAGTCCACTTCGTAATATGGTATCAGAGCCATTTCGAGTCTATCCTAGCGACATATCCTAGCGAGTGTTTGTGTTGGGCCTATCGTGCCACCCGCTATCGGGCCGCTATCGGACCACCCATAATATATAGTCCCACGCACGAGTTGGCAGTCTCGGCGTGAGGGGGGTGTGTTGGAGATCCCACATCGACTAGAGATTAGAGCCTTTCATTGTATATAAGTGGGTGCAAACCTCATCCCATTGAGCCGGTTTTATGGGGTTGAGTTAGGCTTAAAGTCCACTTCGTAATATGGTATCAGAGCCATTTCGAGCCTATCCTAGCGACATATCCTAGCGAGTGTTTGTGTTGGGCCTATCGTGCCACCCGCTATCGGGCCGCTATCGGACCACCCATAATATATAGTCCCACGCACGAGTTGGCAGTCTCGGCGTGAGGGGGGTGTGTTGGAGATCCCACATCGACTAGAGATTAGAGCCTTTCATTGTATATAAGTGGGTGCAAACCTCATCCCATTGAGCCGGTTTTATGGGGTTGAGTTAGGCTTAAAGTCCACTTCGTAATAATTTCTTTTATTTGGGTTCCATCAAATAAGGATGAGGCAAGAAGATACACACAAAATTGCATTATGCACCCATAAGGGATACTATGAGTATCTTGTGATTCCTTTTGGAATCATAAATGCACCTTCAACCTTTCAATCTACCATGAATTCCATTTTCAAGCCATTATTGAGGAAGTATGTGTTGGTATTCTTTGATGATATATTGGTGTATAGCCCTACTTGGAGGCAGTCTCATCTCTTAGTAAATGGGTTTATGTCTAACTCAACACAAGCTTTTAAGTTGATGTTTGTACCCCACTTATATATTATAATTTAGCTTTATTCCTAGTTGATGTAAGATCTTCAACACACCCCCTCACACTAAGGAATGAATATTTTTAGCGTGAGATTAGATATTTGTAGATGGTCTAAAAGGAGTTCAATAATGGAGGCACACTAGCCCCAATAAACTTGACTATTATAAGCTCTGAATGACTTTAATATCATCTTAGTAAGTAGCTTTATGTCTAAGTCAACATCACAATACTAGCTTTTAAGCTGAGGTTTGTACCCGACTTATATATGATTTTATTGTTAGGAATCCAAGAGTGAGTCTAAGTCCCACATTCAGTAGAAATGAATAAGTTGAACAACATTTAAGGAAAAAAACTCACAAACGCATTACCTTAAGATTTTGGGTTGAAGGTGGTGTCAATTCCTTATGTGGTTTGGCTCAATTCTCATTGGTTTGATCCTCCCTGATGTATCATCTCAAAAGACCTAACGTCATCTTTTCCATTTAAATTAAATGGTCAAAGTTTTTGGTCCAACACTAGTTTGTTGTAAATAGAAAAAAAAAATATTCCTTCAAACAACCAAGATTATAATATATTCATATTGTTTCAACACAAGGAGTGGAAATGGACCCTTCAAAGGTTCAAGCTATTTGAGATTGGCTAGTCCCTTGAGATTTCAAGGGAGTAAGAGGGTTCCTAAGGCTCACTATGTACTACAAGAAGTTCATCAAGGATTGTGGGAAATTAGCTTGTCCCTCTAACTAAAAAATATTGGTTTCATTGGGGAAGGAGGCTCAAATTTCCTTTGATATCATCTCAAGGGTTGTTTAGTTTCCTTTGTTGTACTAGTTTTGTCTAATATCACCAAGGAGTTTGTGGTTGAATGTGATTCTTTTGGTTATGGGATAGGTACAGTACAGTCCTCATGTAGGACCAAAGACGGATAACATACTTTAGCAAGGCTCTTTCATCAAGAACAAATTTATCCATGAAAAGATTATTATGGCACTTGTTCTTGTTCTTCAACTTTAGAAGCACTACCTTATGGGAAAAAGTTTCAAGGTGTTTATCGATCATAGGAGCTTGAAGCATTTACTCCACCAAAGAATTATTATTTTTCCGCAACAAAGTTGGCCATGCAAGCTTTTGGGGTACTAATTTGATGTTGTGAATAAACACGGTCCTGAAAACAAAGCCGCAAATGACACACCAATAAGACATGCTATTGTTGAATTGGGAACCATATGTATGAGTCCGCTCTGGTTGGACTTTTCTAAGTAAAAGAAGGAAATACAAATAAATCTAGATTTGATTCAATTGCAAAATACTTTGCAAGCTGACCCAACAAGCAAACCCAGTTATAATTGGTAGCAAGGATTATTTTCTATGAAGGGAAGTTGTTATAATTATCAAAAAAAGTTCATCGTTGATCATGTATCATTACAATAGTTTCATTCCACCCTTTTGGGAAGGCACTTTAATCCCACAAAAACATACAAGAGGTTGGTTAGAAACTTTTACTAGAAGGGAATGAAGAAAAGTGTTATGGATTTTTTCATGGGTGTGATGTATGTTAATGACACAAATACCAAACATTGTCCCCAACTAAGTTGTTACCACCAATCCCAAAGCAAATTTGGGAAGAGATTTCAATGGACTTTATCATGGGCTTCCATAGTCACATGGGTATGAAGTTATAAAGGTAGTAGTTGATTAGTTATCTAAATATGCACATTTTACCACCCTTAAACCCTCATTTACTGTCAAGACTCATTGAAATTTTTTCCCAGAAAGTCATTTATGGATTTATCTATCACTATGCCTGTGACATGCTTTTCTTGAGCAAGTTTTGGAAGGAACTATTTTTCCCCTAAGGAATATTGTTGCACACGAGTACTTCCTACCATCCTCAAATGGATAGCCAAACAAAGATGGTTAACTGATGCCTTAAAACTTACCTACATTGTTTTTCTTCCAAAGAGCCAAAACAATGACATTTTTGGTTGTCATGGACCGAATTTTGGTATAATACATCATACCATACAACAACTAAAAAGCACCATTTTAAATTGTGTATGATAGGCCTCCACCAATTGTCATGCGGTTTTTTAATGGGGAAACCTTAGTTGAGTCAAAGTGTGTGTGTGTGTGTGTGTGTTTTAGTTGAGAGATACGAAGCTTTTTGTCAATTGCAACATCATCTACAAAGAGTTCAACAAAGTATGAAGAAACATGCAAATTCTCGTCACAGACAAGTGACATATGCCAATGGTGATTAAAATGTACATTAAACTGAGACCACATGAATATATACTATAGCAAAGTGGATCAATCCAAAATTGTCTCTATGCTACTTTGGTCCTTTCCATATTGTAGCCCATAACAAGGGAGGTAGCATATAAGCTACCATTTCCAGAAGTAGTCAAGGTTCATTTTGAGTTGAATGTATCCTAGCTCAAGAAATCTTATCAAGGTAAAGCAATAGAAATCACAATGCCCCCTGAGATGGAGGTTGAAGACACGAATCTAGTTACTCCAGAGGAAGTTCTAGCTTCTAGAGAAAGTAAGTGTAATGGCAAGTAGTCACATAAAGGCTCATCCTTTGGAAGACTAAACCAATTGAAGGAGCTACTTGGTAAGAACCAAAGGGTATCAAGGAGAAGTTTTGTACCTTTTACCTTCAGGACAAGGCAAGATTTATAGGAGGTGGAATTGATTGGAACCCAAACCCAATTTCAAAATCCCCTAAACCCCTTTAGGTGTATACATGTAGACATAAGATTAGTTAGGCCCATTATTACAAAACAGCTCATAGGTTAGGTCTGGGGAAAGTTAGTTAAAGAGAGAGAAATGTTGTTATGAGGGGGATACGCAAATACTAACTGAATTGTCAAGTCTAGATATTCTTCTTTGAGCTGGGAGCTACTGCTCTTTGTTATTTCTCTTTCTTCATTTAATCATACAGAAATATATATAATACTGATGACAATCGCTAGCAGATAACCTATGTCAAGTCTCAACTTCACCCCCACAATCTATTCACTATATTAGCAAGGAAAAAAACCTTTGTAGACCATTAGCATCAATGATGCTAAAGAATCAGGAATCACAAAAATCCTTTCAGACATCCAATCATGAAAGTTAAAGAATAAAGAAAAGTATAAAATAAGCACCTGAGACAGAAATCCATTTAGAGATATATAGCCCATATCAGTTTTCTCTGCAGCATCCTTATATGGAGCATTGTTCCATGGACTGAAATTGAGAAACAAGTGAAAATTTTAGATGCAGAACATAAGGTGGAGACACTTTTGTCAAAAACACATCACACTTGAACATGGATAAAAGGTTTAAAATTAATACTACTCCTATTCGTTTCAAGTAATCAATCTAAAAGGAGTAAGCATCACATTTTTCATGTTCAGATTTCTCAAATAAGTGAAACAATCCATTCCCCAAAGTACTGAGTTTTTTTTTTCAAGCCATTATAACTACACTAGTATAAAATGCTACAAGCATCCATACTCACAATCAAGGTTTTTCACAAGGTCAATGACTATGATTTTGACCACAATGTTAAGGTTTTTAGAGTTATTGCAACCGTAACTTCCGACAACAACAAGGGTCGAGACAAAACCACAATTTAAATTGCTCCTCACAATCAATATAAACAAGACACTAATAAGCCCATAGGGCTGATTCAAATGAAAGAAAATATATGCTAAATCAACCTCGCATAACTAGAGTCGATGAATTAGACAAAAAAAACTTACCAGCCCTAAGTTCTCATCATTGTTGGATGAGCATTACCAACCAACGAGAGAAGGATCTTAATAATATAACCTAAGAAAATAATTGAATCCAAACATCCATTATTATTAGCCTAGAACTATTTGCTTGATATTTAGCTCAACATATTTGACCCTTGCTTTTCTTTCAGCAAATTTAAGCCAGTTCCAATCTATCTCTCAAAGAAGTTATGATGCATGTTATGAAACAATATATTTACAAAACCCATTGTGGAGTTGCACAAAACCCCCAAAACAACACATAAAGTGCTAACATTAGCAAGTTCAAGAAGCAAGTCGTTTATATATTCAGCACAATATCTAATAAAAACCTAGGAGTGATTCTCAGCAAGCACAACTAGCATATTATTAAGGAAGTTCCTATTGCAAAATGTGTTAGGCACCCAAGAATGGAAGAGCAGAGATATGGTGGGGAAGAGGGCAAGATTCAATAGAGGCTAACGATAATAGTTGAATCTTTACGACAAAAGGAGATTTCTCCTTCCAAGAGTTCCCCTTTGATAACAAAGGTGCAACTTGGTTTCGCGATGTTAACCTTCAAAAAGGATCCCTCTCCTACCTCCTCCTACTTATGCATGACATCAGGTTGGGATGAGACAAACAACTCCACTCTGTTAGTTACTTCTTGGATACCTGCAGATATTTTTAACCTATGAATTTTTATAGATACTCATGGATATTTTTTTTTAAATTAAGATTATTAAAAGTAATTTTTTTAAATATAAACTCAAACAAAAATTTGATCTTAAAGTATAATTCAAATAAAATTGCATAATAAAATATCAGTACAAATAAATTTAGTCTTCTAAAAAAATAAATTCAAGTACGTTGCACCCGTTTAAAAAACATTAATCTCTTTAAAGACAACTTTAATTTCTAAGTTGAAGTAAAAAACACAAATCTATAAAATCAAATTTTAAACAATTCTTCAATTGTTAATGTTTCTCTCATCCATAACTTTATTTTTATCACTTGATTTTCAAAAAGTATACAAATAATAGGTATCCGCAGATTGGATAATATGATACATGTACCCATCTCATTAAAAAACGGGTAATTAAAATACCTATTCTTGTTACCCGTGAGTATCCATTAAAGGTACATGTTTAGTACCCATTATGGATTTTACCGGCAGATATCCGCGAGTACAAAATTTTGTGTCATCCTACTATTTAAGCTAAGCCCTTGAACTAAGTTTGTAAATTATTGCGTCCTCAAGGATCCTATCAATATGTTATTGAGTTTTGAACCTAGAAGTTATCTAAAGCACTCCTCTATCTACTAAAGCAATACGCCAAGTTGTTAGAGGTAGTCAATGAGTTGTGGACTACTGATGAGAAAACGGAAGGGGAAATGTTCTGACATTCAGTTTGTGAAAGGATATTAACGTCACACTCAAGAAAGATGAGAAGGTAAGTGATAAGTCACGGAATTGATCGCCATAAGTTACCCTAATAAGATCAAAATTTGGATTCTTATAACTTCGAACTCCAATTTAAATTTTCATAAACAGAAAATTTTATTTTCTTTAGAATTCATATATATCCTTTTATTACATTACAAATACATCTTTTTATAAGCTAAATTATGTACCCCTCTAGACAACCATAATAAGACTTGCTAAATTCCACGTTAATTCCTACTGAGTAGTTTTTAATGTCCACTAGCAATTAACTCCCACTAGTATTGCTTTTAGTTTCTACTATATGCATCATTATTTCCCACCATGAGAACATAAATGGTTCACCTTCATATGTGGGTTTTTTATCTTTCCATGTGACAATTCAACCACTTAATTAAAAGAGAATAACAAAAATTACAAAGAAAACTCAAAATTATATTCATCAAGGTAAGAAATTACAATTACAATAAACATAAAATTAGGATGATACTACTGGGAAAGGTCACCTTTCTGGTGCAGTATCAAATAGTTTATCAACTTCAGCAGGTCGTAGGGTTAGATCCTAGAAAAGTATCAGGTTTCCAAACCGAAAATTAGAAGAGTATATTGATGTTATTCATGGAAAGCCACATAAAGGGGGTGTTTAAAGCACATAGTAGTGGTCAAGATAATCCAAGAGTTATACATACTTTATCTGTATCTAACAATTGAAAGATTTCATTCAGAAACTCTACAGCTTCACCTGTCAGCTCCACACTCTGCATGATAATGTCTAAGAAAGTAAGTTCTTACATATCATTTGCAAGCTATATAGCAATCATAAAGAACACGTTCACAAAAATGTTTGTTGGGACTTAATGCCCTAAAACAAGAGGATGTGCAGTGATTGGTAAAAAGAGAAAACATGTCTCCTGATTCTGCGAAAATGATCATTTGACTGAAGAAGCATGCATCACTAAACTATACCATCAAATATTTGCATCCTTTTTCCAATTCAAAAATGAGAAAAGTGGAATAATATTATAATATGTCAAGTACTAGCTGTAAATTATTACATTCCAAACTTCCATACATTTATAGAAAAGGAAATATTTGGAGTCTGGAAAATGAATAACCACACAACATAAAAGAGCTAAATTTTAGAACAAAAATAAAATCTAGATTCTTTGTAATCATCGATCTAGTGATGTGAGTAGTTCACATCTGTCAGCTAACATTTCCTACTTGTTTGGTTTTGAGCAATCATCAATATTGATACAGAATTAGTAATTAATGGCTAATGTTACTAGAACAAGTACCACTCATAGATAACATTTTAGTTTTCCTCATATAACAATTACACAAATTTTCTGTTATGATCAATACAAGTGTAGAGATTATAACAATTGAATGGTTGACCCAATACTCTAACCTCTTCCAATTAACCCAAACAAGAAGATCGAAATGGAATTTCATAAACAGCCAAAACCAAGAGAAAAAAGAGTACAACCTGATCAGAAGCATGCGTAGATGGAACTGGAATGAAGTCATCCCGGAGTTTTAAATCATTATCATATCCAAATTTTCTTAGAACAGCCCACAATGTCTCTGTTCGTCCTTTCTTTAGAAACATGTTATGGACATAAATAAAGCCTGGAAAGGTAAGACCAATAGAGTTGACTCCGTCAGGTACTTTCTGCTGTACAATTGTTTTGACTTTTACTATTTCAGATGGCTGCAATGCTGTATTGAAGCATTTAACCTGTTGAAATATGAATTAGCAAAAGTAAAGGGGATAAAAACAAACTAAATATTCAAACTAAAAAGGGCAGGGAGGGTAATTTATCAAAACCTGAAACTTATTTAGTTCTTCATCATTGAGAGCTTCATCCATGTCATGATCGCATAGAATAAATATTCTTCTTAACGCCCTCACACATCGATCTGTTAAACCATGTCTTTTATAATCAAACAATGGATCAACTGGATGCAGTACTGCTTTTAGGGCAAAATAAAAAACTTCAGGGACCTAAAAATAATCAAATATAACGCACCTGAGTTTTACTAAATAGGGAGTTTAATATAATTCCAATATCATCAAGAAGGTATCCTTATATGCCTAAAGCCAGACCTTGCACTATCACATCAATGCACCAGTTTCTTAGGATTATTGTAATGAATCACACTCTAAGGAAAACAGGAATGAGTGATCTTTAAAAATCAAAAATATGATCCACTCATACATTTTGATGCTGTTTTCTAACCATATAACAGACTAACTATGTATACACTTATAATTTACAAGACTAACAATAGGTAAGCATGACCAAGACTTTAAAACATGGTTCTGCAACTGTGATTTCGCCCACAACAACAAAGTTTCGGAGGTGTACGCAACCACAGTTGTGCCCACATCAGCAGCATATGTCCAAATTTCCAACAATATCAAGAAACACATAAAACTACGACCACAATTTAAAACCTTGAGCACAACCAAGTAGCAATGATGCAGCAAAACAACATGCCTGATAAAGTGTAGCAGCAGAGCATTCAACACAAGTGACAATTTCAGTGAACTGTTGCATGATATTTGTGGTGAGACTCTCTAAGCTCACTAGATGATTTTCATTCCGCAGGTCAAGCTTGCAGCCAACAACAATCACAGGTGCCTTCACCTGCATAACAGTAAACAATAGAAGGCAAACATCAGCTTCACATTCACTTCACACTTTATCACTAAACAGAAAATTTGTCAGTAGCTAAAAGAAGCAAAACTAACCTGCAACTTCCGCAGTTCTGGGAGCCAGTAAGCACTCAAACGCTCAAAGCTCAACGGTTCATCGCAGGCATAGGTTAAGACCACAGCGTCAGCTCGCTTCAATTCTTCATTGCGCGCGTCTTGCTTTTCGAAGCTAAAACAATACAAATCACACGTCGCGACGAAAGTGTTAATTCAAACGAGATAACTCCTACATGAAGTTTAGGTTAAGAAAATTGAATGGCATTCCTTTCAGTTAAATCTAGGGCTTCCGATTAACCAATTATTTACAAAAGTATTATTACTGTCAGTTTTCTTTAGTTTTTCTTGAATTGAATGGTGATGGTGCGGAGAAGGAATGCGAGTGTGGCAGAGACCTGGAAGGTGTGTCAACGAGGGTGAGAGGAACGGAATCGGGGTACAGATTATGGGGCAAGCGAGTGGGAGGAAACACGGGCGGGACGGACTTGGGGAAAGATTCGGACGCAATTGCGGCTACGAGTGTAGATTTTCCGGTGCCACCGTCGCCTGCAACGGCGATTCTAACCACCCTGCGATCGTCGGCGCTGAAGGGGCCAACCATTGCAGGAAAGCACTGAATAGACGAGAAATGTTGGACAGGTTCGTATGGAAACGCGGCGCGGTGTGTTTTTAGACAACTGATCTAGGAGCTTGGAATCTATATATTCCTTGCCAGTTCCGACACAACGAATTTAAATTTGAGTAAATATGAAACATTGGCCAATAGATCCTTAAAAATATGTGTTTATTGTTGAACCAAAATAAATTTTTTATGCTGTTGATTAGGTCAAGTTAACCATTTCTATAACTCCGCTTAAATACAGAACAGAAAAAAAAAAACTAAGGACAAATTTACATAAAAAATAATAATTCAAAACCTATTAACAATTTTTAAGAATCATATTTACTATATACATTATATAAAATGAAATTAGTTTAATTATTTTTTTCTTTTTTTAAGAACTTTACTATATAGTTCTTAAAGCAATAAGACCATGGCCTAATAATTAATCCTCTTAGTTTGTTTATATATTAATATATTATGAAGGTTATCTATTTAGTAAAAAAATAATATGCCGATTTATACTATGAAAACTCGATGTAATCACGATGATACAAGTAAAATTAGTTTTTTTCCCAACTTTTAATTATAAATTACTTGTATAATTTTATTATTTTAAAGATTATTGAAGAGAAAACACAGTATTCTATGAACTAAATTTATCAATTTGGTCTTTATAAAATCATACTACCATGAGTAATATAATAAAAAGACGTAATTATAAAATTGGTTGGGGGTTAAAAATAAATGTTATTTCAAAATTTAAAATTATTTCAAATTTTATTTTTAGTTATATTTTTAATTATTAAAATTGACATTTATTATGTAGAATAATAATCCATAAAAGTTATACCATTTTACTAATTTTGTTCACACATGGATACAAAAGTTGTCTTAAGTGGGATAGGAAGTGGTTATAACATAATTCGGGTTTCAATTGATTTATATTGGAGGTATGAATAAGATGGGGATAAGGTAATGGAGACAATAATGATACACGTGGTATGAAATTTTATAGTGAAATGAAGGAAGTAAAGGCTCTTCCAAACCCTTTGCAAAGAGTCTTTATCATAGAGGAATGGGTGCTATTATTTTAGGGTATAATTCAATGATTAAAGAGATGGAGCTGCTTAAAAATAATTCTTTAAATAAATAAAATATGTAGATGATGAGTAGGAGATCAATCCATGTCCTACTATTGAAATGATTTGATTCAGTTTAAGGAATGGTGTGATAAGAAAAAAATCCATTAATGGTAAATGTTCTTATACATGGGTTGTCTTGAGATGATTAAGAATAAAATTTATAAGGAATGGATGACAACACATTTTGCTTGGACATGCCAAATGACTTCTTTAAAGTGCAATTTGTGAAGTAAGAGGTTTAAATGGACGAATTGTTTAATGCGCAAAGTACATCACTATTCTTTGTATAGTGATCATAAAATATATGATTATTTTATATGATTAAAATGATGGTTTATATAAAAATACCATAATTACCTATTGAATTTTATATCGTTCACTTGAGAGTCGGAAACAAAATTTAATTCATTAAAAATTGATAAATTAATGTCAATTCAATAAAAGTTGTGCTCCAATAGAATTTGTATGAAAATCAATATAAAGACAAAAATTTGATCTATATTTAAGGTTATGTTATTAAATTGGAATATGAGGGATTTCATTTTGTTTTAAATGGGATAAATATGGTCTTAAACTAAGACAATATATGAAATTAGTATCAGTAAATGGAGATATCCGAGATCCAGTTAGCTATGGTAGATTAATAAAAATGAAAATTGAGGTGGGGAAGACAATAGATACTAATAATTTTTCGTATGTGTTCTATATTTTGTTTCAACACTAGAACGAGCAACTAAACTCTATTTTTGACTTTCAAAAGAAGTGACTAGATTTCCTAATCATCCACACAATCAAAGGGACTTTATGATCGTGGATCGTGGATCATCAAACAATTATTCATATTACTAAATCAAGATGCCTACAACAAAAGGAATTAGAAATTCTTGCAACAAAAGGAACTAGAAATTAATGAAGTTCATAATAGTAATGGGAAACTATTCACAACTTTAAACATACAATGAATCAATTGTAGAAAAAGATAAAAAGTGGAGGGTTCTAATCAATTCAAATAAGGGGTTAAAAGTGGAATAAGTGAAATCTCAAGTAATGTGTAATAATGATCAAACAAAAATGTTGACAAATGTCATGAAGCATTACATGGAACCCAGGAATTTGAAAAAAAATAAGTCTACATCGATTTTAAATATTGATAATAATAGACGTGTTTGCAATAGAGTCTAATCCCACCATCATTTATCAATGAATAGTTTAAGTTGGAGGTGTAGAGGAATGAATGCATTATTATGAACTCTAACATCTTAGCTAACTAATACCTCATACTTCACCAATCATCTGTCATTACATGAGTTAAATCATATGATAAAAAAAAAGATAAATGACCATGAGTGACCTACACCAAATGTATGTAAAGAAAACAACACAAAAATTCCTAATATTGGAAGTTGAAACCTATGTGGAAAAAAAATCAAACTAATAATAGGTGGCATGACAAAATACCATTTAAAATCAAACCTATTCTTAATCCCCAAAATGACTAATTTATCAACAAAATGGTATTAAGAAATACAATATAAGTATTTTACATATTTTGGAGTATGAAGGACTCCATTCACATTATTAGTATGTGCAAGGACAAGATTGGAGGTACTATATGTGAATGATAATAAAAAAATGGAAAGTGGAGGAGATAGATCAATTTTCACTTTCTTATGTGGGATAAATGATGATTTCTATAAGTAGTTTATGTGAATCTCCATTTGCAATTTATATTTATCTTTTGAAGGAATTTATGTCAAATTGTGTATCAATTAAAGGAGCCTTGGATCCGTCAGGTGATTTCAATGTAGAGTTTCGTGAGCATGAAAGAAGATGTGGGTTCCACATCAAAAGAGCATGTTAACTCTACAAGGGGTTTAATATAACTTAAAAATGCTTTTAGAAAACATAATAATAAAAGTAAAGAAAACTTGTTTTTTATATTGGTTCACTTTAAGTGAGTTATGTATAGTTTTTTCTTTAAAAAAATTTTAAAAGGTTTCATTATAATTAGAAGATTATATAAGTATTTTTCACTACCACTTTTTGATTTCATGAGTGCACAAAGTAACTTCTAGCTTACACATAAATATATAAACTTACTCTTAACTTACATGAGTGTACAAAGTCACCATCAACTTACACAAGTACATAAAAACATTTATGATTATCCCTTTTATCTTCTCCTCAGATAAAGCACACAAGTATTACTTTTCACCTAGTTACTTATTCTTTCTCGAATTTTATTATTATTAGCAACAACAAGAAACAAGGTTGTTTAAAGTACAAGTTAAAATCTATAAGAAAGGATGTGAAATTTAAGTATTTCTTATGTGAGACAACTTCACATGGGTGAATGGTTTACAAATAATATTCACTAAATTTTTTTCAATCTGATGGTCTAATGATCCAACACTTGAAAAAGAAAAAGTAAAGCAATATGCAAGTTTCATCACATGTTTTATATAAGATTGGTATATGTTCTACATGGCAAGGTCCTTCTATTTTCATAAACAAGATCATTGATGGTTGCATGCTAATATTCTTTCAAGTGTCAGAACTTGATCAAAAGTCAATTATTTTTTGACTTGACACATTTATTGTTAAACTCAACTTATTATGTATAAAACAAATTTTGTTTTTGAATATTATTTTCGTGTAATAACAACATCATGTACTACAATAAAATTATCAAATTGTAATTAATTTTAGAGACCAAAATAAGTAATTACTATTTGACTAAATTAGAGACAATTTTAGAGATTAAAAAAATTATTGGTATCTAAAGTAATTTATATTATTAATAAAAATTTATAAAGTGATTTTTAAAATGGTATCTAACCATTAGCTACCAAGGTTTTAGCTACTAATATTTTAGATTTTAAATTAGTCTATAAAAAACTAATTGAGACCAATTTAGAATATAAAATATTAGTAGCTAACACCTTGGTAGCTAATTTAGATACTAATTTAGAAATTATTTTATAAATTTTTATCAAAATAGAAATCACCTTATATAAATAATTTTTTAATTTCTAAATTAATATCTAATTTAGTTAATATAGTGACTAATTATTTTTTGTCTCTAAATTTAATTGTTATTTAATGAATTTTTGTGGTGATATTTATCATATATTAAGATGAAAGTTTGATTATTTATGTTAATTGATATTTATGAGTCAACTATTAAGCTCTTCATACCGTATAACAAATTTAAAACTGAATTTATGTCTTGTATAACATTACAAATATTATATTATGTAACTTAATCTAATGATACTCAGTGTTAAAACAGTATGATGTTGTCATATCAAGTAAATATTTTAATGCTTGATAATTTGATAACTATAAAATTGTTTTATTGATTGGTTAAAACCTTATGTGAGTTGATTTTTGGATTATTCATTTTTGGTGTGACACTTTACTTAGATTGAGATTTTAAACAATAATATGGTGACAACTTTAAGAAGATCTTCACTGGACACGAACTTAACCAAGTGGTTAAGTAAGTGTGAATGTTCACTTCACAAGAGCAAAAGGATAAGACAATTATAAGGTGAAAATGATGCTAGAAGGTGCGAAATTAAAAAACAAGGAAAGGAAACCAAATAGAATTGTCGAATGGATACAAGGAAAACCAAACAAGAACATGATACAAAGAGTAAAAATTGAATGACAATGGAAGAATAGATGAAGGAAGGAGAAAACTTATGTGATGGATTTGAGAAGTGGAACACGCCACTTGGAGTGTAATTGGCCTCCAAGATAAGTGATGATAGCCGTCACTTGAGAGCTCTCAATACTCACTAGATAAAACCTAAATGCTAAGAGGAACTCAAACCTCACTAACACCTCACACAATTTGTGCAAAGTAACTCTTCTTCTATTAATTTCAACTTGAAAAATACACTAGGTAGGCCTCCTATTTATAGGTGGAGGAGCCTTGGAGAACAAGCTAAAGGGGTAGGATGGAAAAAGAGAAAAAAATGGGCAATCTTAGGGTTTGACTAAGTCAAACCCGCATCTTAGGCTTGTTCTCGTAGAAACTAGGTCAAAATGCTTTCCAAAAGGGCTAGGAACAAGCTAAAATGCTACCCACATCCCCTATTATACTAAATGTACCTTATTCTAGCCTATATTTGTTATTTGGACTCCCAAAGTGAGCCCAAATTATTTACAACTTGTTTTATTCTTAAGAAGACCAACAGGAAGAACTTGAGATGCTCTGGTCTTTATCCATTTCTCCCTCTGGTGAGGTCTTCACTTGAATGTTGAGATGACCTTTCATAGTGTGCATCCTTGGTCATCTTCTTGTTGTCTTGGTTTGTATCAAAACCCTCAAATAAAATTATTAAATTATCAAAATTTGATATTATTGGTGATGAAAAATATAGTTTCATCTTTTTAAAACTCTCTGCTACACATTTAAGACTAGATTATCACGAATGAGAAATGTTTTGTTAACACCCTCTGTCAACTAACACAGACTTGACACCGTAGACGTGGCATTGGGTGAGGATGTGGCAGTGAGTTTTTTTGTAATTCTGATGGGAGTGATGTGGCAGTTTTGTAAGAGTGTAAGAGTTTAGCTTTTGAGTGCGGAAGCGGAAGCGGAAGAGTTTCGAACGAAAAGGAAGGTCGAATGAAAGGGAGAAAGAAGCAACGACCTCGTCGGAGGGAGGGAGGGAGAAAGAAGCAGTGGGAAGCACAAACCAAGCAATAGAACAAGCGAAACACAAACCATAAACATCTTTGTTGTGCGATCGTTGCTACTTCTGTGTTTGTTGGGCCATATATTACACCCACCCTATCACAGGTTCCTCCACAGGTACTGACACAAGCAAAACTGGTTACTCGTGTACTTGTAAGTGGTTACTTCTATGACGTTTATGTCCACCCACTCTTCATGAAAAAAAAAATCATTTTTTTAATATGGGTCATATATTACACCGGTTGGATGGTTTAACCGGTGTAATATGAGTCACATATTACACCCATGGTAGAACTGAATACGCACCCTATCATAACTGGTTACCCAACCACAAGTTCCTCCACATGTACTGGCACACAAAAAATTGGTTACCCGTGTGTCTGTAAGTGGTTACTTATGTGACGTTTATGGCCACCCACTCTTCATGAAAAAAAAATCAATTTTTTTTAATATGGGTCATATATTACACTAGTTGGATGGTTTAACCGATGTAATATGGGTCATATATTACACCCATGATAGAACTGGATACCCACCCTACCAAAACTGGTTACCTAGTCACAAGTTCCTCTACATGTATTAGCACACGCAAAACTGTTTACCCGTGTGTTTGTAAGTGGTTACTTATGTGACGTTTATGACCACCCACTTTTCATGAAAAAAAATTCTAAAAACTTTTTGAATATGAGCCATATATTACACTGGTTAGATGATTTTAACTGATGTAATATGTTCTGAATAAAAAAATAATATATTACACCGGTTGCTACAACGAACCGATGTAATATATTATTTTCCCCATAATTTAAAGCTCACGTCTCACTGTTCATTCACCTTACTATCTTATTTTTTATTTGTCACGTTACCAAACACAATCTTACTCTGTCACGTCATTGTCATGTCACGTCTGCAGCGTCAAATATGTATTAGTGTCAGACCTCAATATATCGTAACTCATCACAAATATATTTCAAGATATATCAAACCCCAAGTCTAACACATGTCATTTCTATGTCAAGAAATAAAGCATTTCGTAAATGCATGTGATTATCACTTATTTGACATTACCTTTTAAGGTGTGTCATACACTTGGGGTTGGTTCAATTATATAAGTAGATCGTTCAATATTTTTATTTTCTAATCACAGTTTCACTTCTAGAAATAATAACTTTTATTAAAACTAAATAAAAAATGTATTAAAAATTATTTTTATACTGTTATCTAAGAATAAATTATCATAAAATTATTATCTTAATTTTATAATAATTTTTTAAAATTTTAAAATTCATATATAAAGTAATATTAATTAGTTAATAGTATTTTTGCAATAATAATTTATTAATTTTTTTTTAAATATATTACACCTTGATTTTTGTGCTAACGATGGAATTCCTGAACACATCTTGATCCACGTGTGAGTTACAATATTGCAAAAAAAAAAAAATTAATTGCAAAAGAAAATAAAATAGCAAAGGAAAATGGAAACTCATTTCCTGTTAGGGTTTAGGAGCTCAAATCAACTCATTGATTATGATGCAGTGGAGTAAAAGGGGAATGTTAGTGCGTTTTCTCGCCGTCATTCGCCACTTTTCCGCGACTGCCGTGCCTGTTCGTGCCGCCGCAGCCAGTTCTAGCAGCGGTGGAGATACTCTAGGGCGGAGGCTTCTGAGCCTTGTGTACCCGAAACGTAGTGCCGTTATCGTCATCAATAAGTGGAAGGAGGAGGGTCGCGCGCCACCCCGCAAATATCAGCTCAATCGCATTGTTCGAGAGCTTCGCAGGGAAAAGCGCTATAAACACGCACTTGAGGTTGGTTCATCATCCCTTGGACTCTGTAATATATGTTAGCTTTAACCTATTAATATATTCAATCCTGAATCATGAGAGATACACTACTGGTTTTCCTATGGTTACTGTGCTAGAAAAGTTTTATGCTTGGTATCTGTAAGAATGTTGAATTTGCAATACTAATTTTAAGTTACACATACTAGTGCTTGTTGGTATTCACTATTTTAGTGTGTGTTTGGTTTTAGTTGAATGTTCACGTGTTTTGTTTAAAAATGATTTTGAGTTAAAAGAACTTTGGATAGTTTTTAATTTGAGATTCACTTTTAACTTATTTTCATAATTAATTTTAACCTTGGTCAATTTTGCAAATTCTATTTCAGTCAAAATAATTTTTTAAACACTGGTTCAAACACACGTTTAGTTGATTGCTTTAAAAGTCTCTTAACTGAAAATGCATGAATTATAATTTGCTTCATTTATTCGGTGCAGCAATTCTGTTCTTATTTTGGTATTAGACCCTGCTAGGGGAAGAGTAGGGGAAAAAGATGTTCCAACAATATTTCTTGAAACCCGCTTACTTGCAATTTCAAATGCCTCAACCAAGTTATCTAGGCTTTGGGGGATTAATTGGTGTGATTTTTTTACTGGCCTTGAATTTAAAAGGGTTGATCCTTTTTGTTTCTGTAGGTATGTGAATGGATGACCTTGCAGAAAGATATCAAGCTGGTGCCAGGTGACTATGCTGTCCACTTGGACTTGATAACTAAAGTTCGGGGTTTAGAGAGTGCGGAAAATTTCTTTGAGGATCTTCCTGATCGTATGAGGGGCCAGCAAACCTGCTCCGCACTTCTCCATTCCTATGTCCAAAATAATTTGGTTGACAAAGCTGAGGCCCTCATGTTGAAAATGTCAGAATGTGACTTTTTGAGATGTCCTCTTCCTTATAATCATATGTTAACTCTCTACATATCGAATGGAAAGTTAGAAAAAGTTCCTAAAATTATTCAGGAATTAAAGATGAACACTTCTCCTGATGTTGTCACTTTCAATTTATGGTTAACTGCTTGTGCCTCGCAGAATGATGTTGAAACAGCAGAAAGAGTACTGCTTGAGTTGAAGAAGACAAAAATAGATCCGGACTGGGTAACATACAGTACCCTGACCAATTTGTACATAAAAAGTGCTAGCATTGAGAAAGCCGGATCTACTGTGAAAGAGATGGAGAATAGGACCTCTAGGAAAACTCGAGTTGCATTTTCCTCCCTCCTTAGCTTGCATACAAACATGGGGAATAAAGATGACGTTAATCGAATATGGAAGAAAATGAAAGCCTCCTTTCGCAAAATGAATGATAATGAGTATATTTGCATAATATCCTCAATGGTGAAGCTTGGAGACATTGCTGGAGCTGAGGATCTTTATAGGGAATGGGAGTCTGTTTCTGGGACCAATGATGTCAGAGTTTCAAACATACTTCTTGCTTCTTACATTAACCAAGACCAGATGGAATTGGCTGAAAGTTTTTGTAATCAAATATTGCAAAAGGGTGTCATTCCTTGTTACACTACATGGGAGCTATTTACATGGGGGTATTTGAAAAGGAAGGATGTGGAAAAATTTCTCGATTATTTTAGTAAAGCTATTTCTAGTGTGAACAAATGGAGGCTGGATCAAAGATTAGTACAGGAAGCATTTAAAATCATTGAGAAGCAAGCGCATACTCAAGGAGCGGATCAGTTGTTAGTTATCCTTAGGAATGCTGGTCATGTGAATACTGATATATATAATCTATTTATCAAAGTTTATGCAACAGCTGGTAAAATGCCTCTCATTGTCGCCGAGAGGATGAGAAAGGACAATGTGAAGTTCGATGAAGAGACTCAGAGATTATTGGATCTAACCAGTAAAATGTGTGTGAGTGATGGGACGTAGTGTTTGTATGAGAAAGGACAATGTGAAGTTCAACAGAAGGGTATTTCAAGGATTTCGTCCTAAGCCTTGCACCAAATAAAGGAGTCTTACGTAGTGTTTGGTTGGTGAGATAGTATGGGACGTAGCTTAATGTGAGCTCTATTTTATGTGCAGTGCATGGAAAGCAGCCAATTTTGTTCTGTTGAAAGGCATGAACCAAGGAAAATGGAACGTTCCATTTCTGTTCATGCGCCAATGCCTCTTGAAGATTGAGTGGAAGACTTTGAACGCTTTTAGGCCCTGCGATTTTTTTGTAGTGTTCGTTCCATTTGTATGTTTGTGATGCAACCCAACTTGGCAACACCAATTTTGATACCAATTTTGACTGAACCTTGATTTTGTAGTTAGAATCAGTAGATAATCCGGTTGAATACTTCAATCAATTCACGCCATTAAAATGTTAAGTGGACAACATATCACGTTTTTGCTTTCGTTACATGGCAAATTCTTCCTCCACTACCAAAATTTCTAATTGCACTCCTATATTTTTTTAAATGAAAAGTGATTACAGGATTTCTTGTTCTAGAAATTTTTCAGAACAAGTTTTTTTGGAATTTCTAGAATATGATTTCGGAACTTCGAAATAGAATTTCCAGAATAGAATTTTTAGAACATAAGTTTTAGAACAAATATTCGAAACACATTAAATGAATGAGTTTTTTGGAACGAGTTTTTTAGACAAAATTTCTTGAATGGCTTTTTTTGGAATGTAAATGATGTTATTTAGAATGAGTTTTTAGGAATTAGTTTTTTTCTTATCATGGTGTAGTGATGATGTGGTGCAATGAGAAGGGTATTTTAACCATTTTCTGTTAGCGTGGGAGTTCGGTTAGTAATAGTGGGGGTGCAAAAAGTAAAAGCCTACATTGGGGGATTAAGCCCAACTTATCAGAATTTTGCAACCCTTTGATGTGTGAAATATATATTAATTTTGGGCATACGTACCTAAGAAACTCAACCTTATTGATTCAGTGCCACCGCAACCATTATCCATAGCATAATGGTAAATCTTCAAAATGTTCATGTAACAACTTTTCTAATGATCTAGTGCTTCTTAATGGGACTAATTAACTGCTTCACAAAAATCCCATTTACAATATCATTACCATTAATATTGATTATTATGCTATGTTGTGATTGAATGAATATACACGTTGTCAATAATTTATTGTCATTTGTTATGATTTATCTGTCTCTTGTTATAAGTTGTGATTGATTCACGTGTAATCATCAATTTATTCTCTCCTCATATCTCACATAATAATGTGCATTAAGTATGTTATGAACTTCATTAAAATAACATGGAAATGTATTTAAAATATTGTTTATTTTGAAATTTAAAGTTTTTGTTATATTTTATATATCAATGAATGAAAAGAATAGACTATATGATTAGTTTGACTTGATCTAATCAATGTGAAATTCATATTTTTTTTATTTATTTTGAAAGGGAATATTGTTGCTTTATCTTCTTAGTATATTGAGATAATTTTTTTTTCCTTTAGAATATGATGCTCCTCTCACAATTTCACGATTAGTCAAGGGAGTAAAATGTTTATAAATTATTGTTGATATGAATTCTTTTAAGTGTTATGAAACTTTTGGATATACTAAAATAAACTCATTATCTTAACACTATGGAAACACAATTAAGTGGTATGAATTCATATTTTTTTTATTTCTATTATGTATCTGTATTTTTTATTTTTGTTATTAATGTGTATCTTTATTCTTTTATTAATATTATTATTATTATTATTACTAGTGGGCGCTTTTTATCCGCATTTTTTTATTTTTATCATTTATATATATCTATATTTAATATTAAAATTTGAATAAATAATATTATTATTCACACACTTATATTAACAATATAAATTTATAGTATATTATGAATAAAAAATAACATTATCATCATCATTATGTAAAATCATTGTTCCTCTCCTCCGTTTTCTCTTTTTTTTCTTATAATATATCAATTTTTCACAAAATGTGAGAAGTATGGTAAAAAAAAGAATGTGGACGTGGAAGGAAAGAGAGAGAAAGTGAGAAGTACGGTAAGTGATTTATGTGTAGTGGAGAATCATAACAACTGTTTCTTAAATAAATTTTAAAACTGCTACAATAGTGGAGAGTAATTAGGAATAATAAATGTAATGCATATCTCAAACAGTTCTTTCAAATTTAATATTAACTATTTTTTAGTTTTAAATTTAAATAATTATAAAATGACGAAATAATCAAAATAAAATAATAAAATAAAATATTGATATAAAGATCAAATAGAAAAATAAATTTATATATATATATATATATTTTAAATTAGCTTCCTTCTTTAAATAATATTTTAAAATTTCTTGTAAGGGTAAAAATGTCTTTAAATTTTCAATTGTTATATGCAAGTGATTATGTAATAATTGCACTTAATTGAGTTGAATGGAAATGTAACGTTGAAAAAATTAGGTTGAGAAAAACTATTGAAAAGTATTGATTAAAAAAAAGTTTAAAGTGAGTATCATTCAAAATATAAGAATTCTTTTTGCAAATCAACTATAGCTGTAATTATGTAATGTGTTAGTGTCTAATGGATTTGAGAAAAAAAAAATGTGGCACGATAAATTTTTTTTGATATATTCTTAAGGTAATCATAAAAACTATCAAATTTGTTGTAACGTAAGAATTTATGATTGGAGATAATAATTGTTTTTACACTATTAGTGTATAAACAGTTCACTCTGAATTAGATAGGACACATATGATTTAATATTGATTTATCGATATCCTCAATAAATAATAAATATTAAAGAAGGTCCATATCTCCAAAGTGGGTGAAATATAAAATGAAAGGCATAAAAGAAGAAAGGAAATATATAGAAATAAAAAGAAAAAACTTAAAATGGAGGGAGACATAGACAATCAATAATTTAAAAATGTGGGAGAATTTTGGTGTGGTGGTTTAGAAAGTTAGTTGAGAGCCTTCACGTACGTACAAAAAACTCAGATAACATACGAATGCTTTATTTTACGTTTTTCTTTGACTAAAACCATCCATCAGTGTGTATTACTTTTTTTTATAAAAGTCAAACTGGGATTATTAGATGCATCTCTAAGGTTGATGACCAAAATAACAAACTAAGAAGATGACCAAAAACACATTAGAAAAGAGAACGAGTAACTGCAACAACTAGATACGTGGAGGGGTTTACCCAACCCAACCACATCCACGTATAGACCCAAAGACACCAACGTTGTCATCAAATGACCCAAATCTCCCTCCTTATTCCATCAAGGACCTCAACGCCAACACCACGTGAACACACGCGCAACTAAACGACTGTCGTTTTAAGATTGGGTGGTAGTGGACAACAGCATGCAGAAAGCACGCGTGGTCTAAGGAGCGTAGTGACTGTGTCTACGTAGAAAACTGCAGATGCTCACCCACTAACGCCACGTAAGTTATGCAGTTTGTTGCATTGCAGGGCCGAAGCGAAGCTTTAAAAGCCTCTCAAGTCTCAACCGTTTCAGAATAAGGTACCAAAACTGAACTGTCTTCGAAAATCAACCGCTATAACCAAGGTTTCTTTCTCTTTCTCTGTGCCCATGGCTGCTATGCATGACGATGGTGAAGTGGGTTTTGAAGAAGGAATGCTCTGGTTACCTTCTCATGTTCTGGACGAGGCATGCGGCACTAAGGTTATATCTTTTTTCTCTTCTTCATCTTTTTCCTTCTTCTCTTCCTTTGCTCACGTGTCTTGCTTTCTACTTTTGGATTTCATTTATAATTTATGATGTAGTTTCTAGTAATTCGACAACTAGCGAATTGGGTTATATATGTGCTTCAATTGATCTTCAGGAATGTATGAGAAACCGATACCAGAAGGTCCAAACCCATCACCAAATGCGTCAACTTGGTCATCAGAAATCACCTGGAGAACCAAAACCGCAGGTAAATGCTTTACTTAGTTGCATCCATTTGATTCATCTTTGCTTATGGCTGCTGGGGTTCATGAGACAGAGTCTGCAACACACGATACCTCTTTTTTTGTCTGTGTGTAAAAGTTGGTAGGAAAATGCAGGGTATATATATATATATATATGAATTTGAGAGAAGGGTATATGATTAGGTAGATTAGCAAGTAGGCTTAAAGATTGATTAGGTTGTAGCATGGTACTTTAAAAGAAGTGTACATGTGTTCCACTTGTCCCACAAGTGGCATATGATTAATCAAACAACATCGTTATATTCAGGGCATTTGACCAGCTACATATGATTTGAAGATTTGGCAATTAGCAGTATAGGCTCCTTTTGCATTTTAATTACTTTCTCAAAATTACTTGAATTTCTTAAACAAAAGTTGAAACCGAAAAGATTCACATAAAGATTAGGCAGTAACTTTAGTTAGTGGCTTACCAGAAAAGTTCTAAAGCACATTAAATTAGTACATTTCAATATGCACGCACTCAATCTGGTGTATGGAATTCGGAGGAAGTGTGACTGTGACTGTAAAAAATCAACAAGATCGGGTGAAACACTAAAAAGAAACGAGATTCGGTATCTATTCATATATGGATAATTTGTTCCTACACACTCATCGAATGTACTTCACTACTACGTATTTAGAATTTTATTTTTATATACCTAACTAATAGTTTCTTCACTCTGTTCTTTCACTGAAATGTCCTTTCTAGTTCTCAAAATCTACCTCAAGATCTTCGTATACAAGACCAAAACTTGCCAATGGTGGACCAGGAATGCGAGTTATTTTCTTGGGATCCGCCCAAAGATCCTGTGGCACTGGTGTATTCTTACCACAAAGAGCAGGCACAAACTTTCAACCAAGCAAGAGGCCAGGTTAGAGAACTTGTATTTCCTTGCAATGAAATATATATGTGCATTTGTGCCTGGACTACTTTCAGAAAAATTAAAAATTCTTGCATCCAAAATGAATTGTGTTTTTTCTAGGTGAATACTGAAATTCATCATGTCAACAATTACGTAGTCATGATGCATAATATAATTTGCTTTTAGTGATTACATATAGAGCCAATGAAATTCAATTATCTGAATCACATATATTTTCTGTTGTTTAAATATGAGAGATTTTAAATTCAATTATAAATTAATATGTATGACAAGTTTTTGAATTTTGCCTCCATCAAAGAATTTATCTGTAATGATTACTAATTATTGCGTATACATATTCCAAATTTATGCATGTGTATGTCTCGAATTCTAACATGAAACAACATGGTCAAAGTCAATGTTGCAGCTTGAATGTTTCCACTTGCCTAATTTGTATTTATTTATACACCTAATTGTTTTGCAGCTTGTGCTCCTGTCCTTCTTCCAGCTCGTGTTGTTCAAGCTCTAAATCTTAATGCCCGTACATTAGGTGTGCAGATTTCACCACCGCAAGGTATTAGATATATTTGTACAGGAACTACCCTTATAAATTTTGTATTTTTCACAGTGATATTCTTGAGAGAAAAGTTAATTACCCTGGCCTTTGATCTGGTTGCAGTTCAGAGATATAACCCAATAATATGCAGAGAGGCATGCAACAATAACTCAATAGAAACGAAAAGTGGTCAGAAAGATGCGTCCAAGCAATGTAGTTTTACTTCTCAGAATCGAAGTTCTTCTCCAGAGATATTTCTCCCAAAGGAATGGACTTACTAGCTAGCTTTCATTTGCAAAGGAAACATTGTACATAGAAAATAATAACAAAAAATGAAAATCATGCATATCATGCAGAAAATGGATTGGTTTAAAGCTTTAAATTTTGTTGCCAGTGTTGCACTGTTAGATTCGTTGATCATGCATAGGTGTTAGTTTGAAATAATAGCATCCCAAGTCTCACGAGGGTCATGTTTGTAATTGCATGCTTCAGTATTAATATAAGTTTAAGTCCTGTAGTATTATTATATTTGATGGATTAATGGATGTCAATGCTATTAAATGTTTATAGTGATTTCAGAAGGATTTTTTTTCCTTTTTTCACCCTTGTTTAAGGGTATCCATTGTTGAACTTGAAAGTGTAAATTCCATTAAGTCAAGGATTGAGGTTAGTAAGAGCAACTTCACTGAATTAACACAGGGGAAGGATGCAATTGATTATGTTTATATGTTGTGTGTTCATATATATGATAAGAGCACTTATGCATGACAATCATCACACACAACTCAAACAATGTTAACTTGTTAACTCATAAAAATATCAACCAATATGTTATCTAGCCAATAGCCAAGACATAGTGTGGAGAAGCTTACCTCAAGCTAAATCCTGGATATTGATGGATGAGAAGGTTAGAGTTTTGACACCTTCACAACTTTGTCAAAAAGTTATAAAAAGGTTTGACAACTCAAGGTCACTTTCGCAGCCCTAAAGTGGTTCATGGGTGAAACAATTGGAGTTTCAAGAGTCTTAAACGTATTCACAAATGTAATGAAGTAATGAGTAAGTGGTTGATGAATAAGTTATATTGAAGCTCTAACAATCACATCACTCATTGAACTAAAGATGAGGAAGAAACAAGGAGGGTCACTGTAATATTAATGTGGTAAGAAAGAAAGAAGAAAAAGACTCATGTAACAAACAAATGCTTGAAGAAGATAAAAGTAAAGTGTTTTTCGCCAATATCACTCAATCATATTTTATGTCCGTTGAGTGCACAACTATAATGTAATGCTTTTATTTTTGGTTAAAAAGAAGGAATGTGAGTTCTACAACTTTTATTATCCTAAGTGTAAACAATGACTAAGTGTAATATATAATAATTTGATTCTCATTTAAAGTATATTATCACAATGTTTTGTATTAAGAAATACCTTATGACACATCAAATATAAAACAATTAGTTGAGACATTAAAAATGTGTTGATGTAACAAATAACTAAAAAGAGACATTGAGAAGGTATGCGAAAATCAAATTTTCCTTTTAAAAGCAATCCCATGGCCTAACTACACCAAATATCTTCCATGATGTTTTTCTTCTTCTACTTATTGTTTTTTTTTTTTATAAAATGTATATTATTCTAAGTTATTCCTTTGATAATGAATGCATAATTCTTCATTTAATTCTCAAAGTGTAGCACTACAAGAATGTAACAAAGTAGAGACCAAAGTATAACGTTGGTTCAATTATGGGCATTGTTAGAGACGGTGAAAGACACTTTACTGCGACACAACTAAGCTTTGTATGAGTCATGAGTTACCTAGAAATACACAAATAGAAATAAAGTATGTGATGTTAGGGCTTAGTCGTCGCAAGGTCTTGGGTAGGGGATGCTATGACTAAATTGTCACAAGTGTTAGAGGAGGGTGCGAAGACTTAGTCGTCGTATAATGTTAGGTGAGGTTGTTAGGGCTTAGCTGACGCTAAGTAAGGCTTATAGAGCCAAAACAAGTCTCATTTCTCCACGTGGGCCATTTTTTCCAACTTTCCTAAATTCCTAGCTTGTGCATCCCCTCATTCCATGGTGCATTGTTGGCCACAGTGAGATGATGTGGAGGTTCTTGTTGCAATCTTGCAAGGCTCCTTGTTGGCTAAACTAGTGTGGATGTTTGGGTAGAAGTTGGAGTAACTAGTGCTTCTAATTTATGTTATTGGTTTATTTTTGGTTCTTGGTTAAAATGTGAGTTTGTTCTTGGTTATGGTGATTTCATTGTTGAGTTTGTGTTTAATTTTTATGGTTATGAGTTTGGATTATGGGTGTGGAATGCATACATTACTCTACATGCAACTAGAATCTAACCACGTGAAGTTCATTTCTTATGGTTGTTATTGTTGTGGGCTTAATACATGTTACTTGTAGATATCTTTCAAATTACATAGGGCTTCATTCTCATGTTTTTCAATTGTGTGTGCCTTTGATTTAAGTCAATATTTCAAAATAATATTTGACAAAGCGTCTAACTTTTAACCCACTATATCAATTTTTTTTATTGGCACGACAAGGAAAACAAGATCTTTCATCGACCAAAAAGAGGTGCGAATAAGCAAAAACCGACACCTAATCGTTGGATTTACGTCGCCCAACCATTAGACAGAAAACTCGTGGAAGCAAAGTAACATTTTCGTTGGTCAGCGCATGCGACACACATTGCGTGAGCCAAGCCAACGAAAAACGGACAAAAATGTCGTCGGTCATGCCGACGTAAAAGCGACACAATATTGTTGGCTTATGCGTGTGCCAAACTGACGCAAATGTATAAAAATGCCTATGCGTCGATTTGGCTGACGAAGAGGAAAAAAAATTAACATCAAATTTTGCGTCGGCCTGATCGACGTAAAGGCCGATGCACAAATTAATATAAAAAACATAAAAACTTGGGTAAGCTTGACCGACACATACATGACAGCAAAAAAAGAACATTTAGTTTTTGTTCTAGCCATTTTACCCTGTTACACAACAAATACCAAACCAATCAAATTCAAAATTGAACATAACAAATTGTTATCATTCACACTACACTACATTCACAATACAAAAATAATTCAAATAGTTAAAAAATTCATTCAGATAATTTCATCCATCCAAATATTCAAAGTGAATATAAATATATAAAACATAACTTAAAATTAAAATTGTACTTTAGAAATTAACTAAAAGTACTAAAACTTAAAATGTTGGATAATTCAATTACATAAAAAAAAGTGCAAATGAAAATATAAAATGGATTCCATGAAGTAAAAAAAACAGTGATGTGATCTATGAAAAAATTTGATCTTTTACTTAGAAATTAGAACTGTTATATCATTAAAAATAAAAATACATATTTAAAAAGTTTGAGGTAACCTATGAATGATAATGAAACAATATTTTGGTAGAATAAGGTTCTCAAATCCTTTACATTTGCTTAATTATTGAGTTTATAGTAGATTTTAAAAGATTTTTAATACGTCCATATTGAATTAACTTGCTCAGAAATTTTGGAATTTTAATTTCATACACGTGTATGATGACTAACACATTAGGAATTTAAGTTTTGGTTAAGTTAAAATGTGTGTCACATTCACACAACAACAGAGCAACAAAACAGTAATCCCAACAAAATTAATAAAAAAATTATGAAATTTTAAAAGTTTACCTCCGGCGTTGGAGCAGAGACGGTGAAGGATATGGAAGCTAACCGTTGTGGAGCAGGAGGTGGAGCTCAATAGTGGAAGCTGAAATGAAGAATGAGAGAAAAACTTATAGCGGAAATGGAGAAGAAGAAAAAAATGAAGACCAAAACAGAAGAAGGGAAGACAATCGGTGAACAATGCCGAACCAGTCACGACGACATAGTGCAGTTGAGCGGAGACGACGACAACGACAAATGGTGGAGTGGATCGATGACAAACGGTGGAGTGAGCAACGACTGGAGGCAAAGTGTGAAAAGGAGAAGTGAAATTAGGTTTTTTGATTTGGGAGAGTGGAAACTGAGCGGGGCAACGAAAAATTTGGTTTAAATAGGGTAGAGTATGCGTTGGCCACGTCCGATGCATAGGTGCTTTTATAAAACTTTATTTTAATTTAATTTAAAATTTAATTAAAAATTTAATTCAATTTATACAACAAATAAATTAATTTAATGTATAAAAAAATTCATTTAATTTATCCAACAAAAAATTTCTTTAATTTATACAAAAACAATTTAATTTAATTTATACAACTAAAAAATAATTTAATTTATATAAAAAATATTAATTTAATTTATGCAAAATATATTCATTTAATTTAAAGTTACTTTAATTTTATACAAAACAATTTATACAAAAACAAATAATTTAATTTATACAAAAAAAATTTAATTATACAAAAAAAATTATTTTAATTTATACAAAAACATTAATTTAATTTATACAAAAAATAATTTAATTTTTACAAAAATAATTAATTCAATTTATATTTATACAACAAAAATAAATAAATAATTCAATTAAACTTTGGTTTGGAAACCATTTATCCTTACAAGTGGTCTTTCTATCTACTATTATCTAAAAATAATCAATTTATTAATGTTTTGACGAAACCAAAAAAATAACTCTCAAGGTGTGATATTGAAATAAAGGTTCCCTTTCATATCAAACAAATCCATCAAATTAAGTGTAATTTGTATGTGTCATTGCATCTACTATCACAAATATCAATGAACCATATTATTGAACTTGTTGATGATACCCTCTTTTAGCCTTTACAATGTAGTTCTTAGTTTGCAATATAAAAAAGTACATATGCTCCACCCAAATGGCAATGGGCTAGGGTTACGAACTTATAATCCAAAATCTAATGAAAAACTATTTCATGATTCTAAGTTCATTCTATATCGGGCTCATCTGAAATGGAGTCATACATGTTACATTTATTAAGAATTAAGTCTACTAAAATTACTATGTCAAAGACCTAATATTAATGTAATGAGAATTGTTTTACATGGTACACCATTTATGTTCCTTAATACGAGGTCAATGACATACAATAAAAGAAGCTAAATCTATGAATTTGTTCTTTAGTGCATTGGAAAACTATATTAACACACTTATATGGAATATTGCACATGTGTCATCTCGTGACTCAAAACTTACTACATTATTATGTGTTTAAGTTTGAAAACATCAATTTCTTTTTGACATCATATTCAGTAACTACACTACAAGAAAATTATGAAATAGAAACCAATTTTAGAGACGAGACTTAAAATAATTAGTTGTTATAGTGACCAAATTAGAAACCATTTTAGAAACTTTTTTTTTTGTTTCTAAATTAGTTTCTATTATTGTTAAATAGTTTCTAAACTGGTAATTAATTAGCTACCAAATTTTTAACTACCAATAATTTAGATTCTAAATTTGGTAGCAAAAACCTTGGTTGCTAATTAGATACCAATTTAGAAAGCATTTAACAATAATAGAAAGTAATTTAGAAACCAATTTTTGTTAGTGTCTAAAATGATCTCTAATTTAGTTACTATAACAACTAATTATTTTTGGTTTCTAAATTTGGTTTCTATTTCATGATTTTCTTGTAGTGCTATAAGAATTGCATTATAGAACATGTGGTCAAGTTTGGGACACTTTGAGTATTGTAGAGATCTAAGAATTAAGAATAAGTTACTTTTTTTTATCGGCAATAAAAAATAAATAAATGGGAACCACTTCAGGGGTGGTCCAACCCTTTTACATAAAGAGCTAGCGCCTTACCAACCTCCAATCAAGGAACACCTTCCAACTTAAATAAGGAACAACCAAACCAAACTCAAGAAAGCATTAAACAACCAGCCTCATACAATCCACTGGGTTCAAAACCCAATTGGGGTATGTAAAGGAATTACAACAGGATTTTGCAAAAATCCAAGACCAAACATTTACTTGTACCAGTGCAAATACCTCGAGCGCATCTACCACGCCCCTGTCGAAGGTCACCGAGTTCCTATGTCTCCAAATTCCACTCACAACTCCAACCCAAATCGCCCCCCAAACGTCATTAACCACATCAGAAGCCGAACACAACCTGAATTGTTGAAACTTTACCAAAGGGTCCTTGTGAATAACAAACGACACTCCAAGCCACTCAAAACAAAGACACCACACCCGCAAGGTAAACTCGCAGGCGGAAAACAAATGATTGGACGACTCTTCCACCTTCCCACACAAACCACACACCAGATTCTCTACCACCACCCCTCGCCTTTCCAAATTCACCATAGTAGCAATCTTATTCTCCATCACCCTCCAAGCAGTGACCAAAGCAGAACGCAAAGCTTTGCACCTCCACAACTTACTGTAAACTAGAGAAACCTCCCCAACTCTATCCTTCCTAACCTGAAAATAGGTTGAGTTAACCGTAAAAGTATGAAACCCCCCTGCCTTCCAAATTCAACAATTTGCCTTCCCCGATTCCAACTTCGCCCCTTGCAGTAACTCAAAGAACTGCTCCACCAAAGGTTTCTCCCATTCAAAAAAGGGTCTACGCCATTCAAAGTGCCACACCCAAACACCATCAATCCAATTCCCTAGTTCAACCACCTTTGCACCTTTTGTCACACTAAGAGAGAAAATTCTCGGAAAAACACTCTTGAACGCTCCACAACTCAACCAACTGTCCTCCCAAAAAAGGATAGCCTTCCCCTCACCAACTTGCCACTCAAACCCATCTTCAAAACTTCTTCCCCAACCCTCCGAAGCCCACACCTCCTTCAAATCTTTCCACCAAAGAGAGACTCTACCAACTTTACCTTCCTCTCTCAAGCTTCTCCACCCACCGTACTTAGAAACGAGGATCTCTTTCCACAGACCACCCTTATCCGTACCCAACCTCCAGATCCACTTACCTAATAGAGCCAAATTAAACAACCTTAGGTCAATAATACCTAGCCCCCCATAGTCACGAGGCTCACAAACCTTTTTCCAAGAGGCCCAAGCGATCTTCCTACCATTTGAACCCCATCCCCAAAGGAAATTCCTATGTATTCGAACTAACTTCTTTGCCACCACAGAAGGTAACTTAAACAGTGACATAAAAAATAACGGGATTGAGGAGAGAACTAATTTTAACAAGCAAATCCTCCCAGCCAACGATAGGCACCTGCCTCTCCATCTTGACAATTTACCTTGAGCTCTCTCTATCACCCTGCTCCAAAACGCACCCCGTTTGTGACAACCTCCTATCGACAACCCTAAATAAACAAAAGGAGTTACCATCACTTTACAATTTAGAATAGCCGCAAAATTCTGAAGCAAGCTTTGATCCAACCCCAACCCACTGATAGTACTCTTCACAAAATTGACCTTAAGCCCAAAAGCAAGCTCAAAGCAGAGTAAGATCGCCTTCATATTGAAGACACTTTTTGTATTAGCTTTACAAAAGAATAAAGTGTCGTCAGCGTATTGTAACATATTTACCTTCACTTTATCCCTTCCAACCTCCAGACTGTCAATCAAACTCTTCTCTTCTGCCATCCTGGAAACCCCAGCCAACCTTTCCGCAAGTATCAAAAAAAGAAACGGTGCTAACGGATCACTTTGACGAAGTCCCTTCCCAGGAGTAAATTCCCTAGTTGGACTACCGTTCACAAGCACCGAGACTGAAGCAGATTCTAAACACCCCTTAATCCAACGAATCCATTGAGCGCAAAAGCCCAACCTTTCTAGCATATAATAGAGAAAATCCCAACTTACCGAGTCATATGCCTTCTCATAGTCAACTTTCAAGAAAACACAACTCTTCCTTTTCCTTTTATATTCTTCCAAAACCTCATTCGCCACTAACACACTGTCTAACAAACCCCTACCTTCCAGGAAAGCCGACTGTCTAATATCAATGACTTTACTAATCACCTTTTTCAAGCGTAGAGACAACGCTTTAAAGATGATCTTATATAGGCACCCGACCAACGAAATAGGTCTAAATTCGCCAAGTTGTTGAGGGTTTTCTACTTTTGGAACAAGAATAAGTTACTTACTCACATACTTATGTTTGTATCATATACATTCTCGATAAATCTTTAAGATGACCTTATGCTTCATTTATGAGAAGTATCAACTTTTAAATCACAATGGATATTAAAGCAAAATTACCAGTTCATTCATCTATTACACATATATGACATTCAAATTTATGAAAAGTTTTATCTAACTTTTTATTTTCTTAAGTTTACTTTCAGATTTTAAGATAAAATTGACTCTCTATTTTTACACATATGTGTTCAAATAGGGGATTCCGGATGCTGAAGAAATTTTCCATTCAGCTCAATTGGCCACGTGGCTATGTCTGAAATTTGGTACGGCTCCTTTTAGGTTTTCTTTCTCAGATTGGATTCTTAATCCACTAATTTGTATAAAGGATTTCTGATATGAGGGTAGAAGCTGTGTTGGGGGTAGTTTATGCAGACTTGTAACAACAGAGGCTAGATCGTTGGGCACTTCCTAGGTGGTGGAACCGCTGCACTGTTGTCTTATAAACTAAGAGAAACCCAACAGTTTTCTTCAACAACTTGTGACACATTTGGTCCAGCTGCCTGCATGACGTTGGAGTTAGCTGAACTCGGAATATCCTTTATCACTTTTTTTGTTAAAGGTTTCTGACATAATGCCTGCATTGTCAGCTTCTTCTGTCCATGTCTTCTTTTCTGAGCAATTGCAGGACATGCAGTAAAGAGTTGCACCGAGGTTCCAGGCTGCATGTTGAAGTTGGTTTTTGACCACAGAGAGGAAAAGCTAGCAGTGTAGGACTTCAAAGAAAGAGATGTTGGTTCTGATCCTGCTGATTGGGGCTGTTGGGGTATGAAGAGGTCTTGTTAAGGGATGTAAAGATGTGGAGGGCCTAGAGTTGATGATGGTGGAGCGCTGGGAAAGTTGTGAGGCAGAGCTTTTTTACAGCTGGGATGCTATGATGTGCTTCATACGGAGGTGCATCTCCTATGAAGTTTGATTTGGAGAAGAGCTCCACTGGAAAATCAGCGTTGCAGAGCTTTCTTTCCAACTGGTGGTTGTGCCTGAACCATCTGTGGAAGAAACCTTTGAATTTTGAAAGGGTTGAGTATTGTGGTAAGAATATGAGGCCCTTGTTGCTGCTCCTGCCTTTTCAAAGATGCACATCAGGTTTAGCTCCTTAGTCTTTAAGCTATCTGTTGACAAAGGCTGTGTGAGTGCCTCGTTGGATGTGGAGGAGTTGGCATGAGCTCAGCAGATACATGTGGTATGGAAGCACGTGCAGACCGGATCATGGAGTCCTAGTAGTCGGGCATAGCAGGGGAGATGTAGGAAGTGGTTCTGTTATAACTGCTGGTTTTTTTTGTGTTTGTTGGAAGTTCAGGTTGGTGATTGTCATCAATACACCACGCTGTTGGTTTGCTTGTTTGTTGGATTTTCAGGCTGGTGATAGTCACGGTTAAACCATGGAGAGGCGCAACTGGTAAGTTGCTGGGCATGGTTTTGGGGCACTTACACTGGTGTTGTGTTGAAAAAGTGCTATCTTGATTACTGTTATGTTGCTCATTCTTGTTATTATACGCTACATGCTTAGCAGGTTCAGGGTGATCTAAATAGGTTAGGAGAACATTCGATGAGTTTTCCCTTTTTCGTACTGTTTACAACACCTTTGGATGTATACGGGTTGGGACACCCCTGAAGTGTCCCATGTTTATATTTATTAATTCTTTGCTGATCAAAAAAAAAAAAAAAACATATATCCATTACATTTTACATTAATTATTTACTTCATGTTAAATTTATGTTCCTAAATTTATGTATATTTTATATAATATTTACAAAATTTAAATACATATTTTTTTATACATTTTTAATTCTTTATAAATATTTTAAGATAATTTCTTTAAATAATTTTAAAATTAAACACTTAATAAATTTAATAAATTTAATTTAACTAACTTATATCAAAATTTTCAAAATTAAAATATTATAAATTAAATGAATTTAAAATAAATAATCTTTAAAAAATTAAAATATTTTATATAACATTTACAAAATTTAAATATGTATTTTATTTACTCAACTTTTATTTTTCTACATTTTTCAATTCTTTCTAAATATTTTAAGATAATTTCTTTAAATAATTTTAAAATCAAATACTTAATCAATTTAATAAATTTAATTTAACTAACTTATATAAAAAAAATTTAAAATTTAAAATTTTATTATAATATTAAAAAAATTAATTTTAAAATAAATACAATAAACAATTAAAAATTAAAATATTTATTACAATATTATACACTAAAAAAATAATCTTAAAAAAATTAAAATATTAAAATATGACAACGTTGGCTAGCGACACAACATATTTATTCTTAAAGGTATCGTACGCATAACTTAATTTAGACGTTGGTCGTGGACGACACAAAATCAATTTTTTTTTTCAGAATCTCTTCGTGCATCCATTATACGTGGGACAGTCTATGAAAATCAAATTTGTGTCAGTTTTGTGTGAATTTGGCAAAAAAAAACATCTTCCCACTAAAATGTTCAACCTATTTTTTCATTTGAGGACTTAACCTACGCTAATAGCTTCCCCTTAAAAAAAAAATTAGCCTAATAACTTCTCTTTTTGTAAAGATTGAACCCACTCTATTAGTCTTATACCGACTCTACTTATTAGGTTCCATGTATAAAGTGTAGATTTTTTTGAGCCACAACTCTAACGCAAATTTGGCTGCAGAGTTGATTTTATTTTATTTTTCTATTTGAGACGCAGGTTTTCTTGTAGTGTAGAATTACAAATCTATAATTTTAATTAGCCAATATTTTTTCAACAATTAAATTTATTAGTAAGACTAAATAATTTCATTATTAAATTTTTTTGCTTTTATCATTAAAATTGAAATATAAATTATTTTTAATATTAATAATTAAATTTTTAATTAAGAAAATTATCGGTATATATATATATATGGAATAAAAAAATGGTCCAAATTATTTTTAATGCTATATATATTAATTTGTTTTGATAATTAAAAATATTTTACAAAAATTAAAAATTCATATGTATTCTTCTTCTCCCACAATCCTTTACCACTATAATGAACTCAAACTAAAATATTGTTTTCAACAAGAGATTAAATAATAATAAAATCAACAAATAGTACACACAAAAAATCCAATCTTCATAAATTCAGAACATTTCAAGAGATTAAAAAATTATTGAACAGGAAAAAGTTTACAGAAAACTTAGGTAAAAGAAATTCTACTATATATGACATTGTGAAACAAGGATAATGATACGTTTATAACTCATATTTCTTATACAACCACATTACAACTCTTAATATTATTATTTTAATATTTTTTTATATCATTTAATTTCACATTCAAAGTTGTATACACTCTATGAGTTGTCAAACTATAATTTTCCGTGAAACCAAGCATGGATCTATTGATTCGGCGGTTGTTTTGTAGCGTGGGAGACGAAGAAAAAGAAAGAACACCTTGATTGCAAAGACATGCTACTTGAACCATAAAAAAATACACAAATTACATCAGATGTTCTAAGAAAAATAATGTATACCAAATAATCTGCTATATTATTATTGTTATAAATAGAATAGATGGATCATACATAACTAGGAGACTAAATAGAATGTGAACTAGTTTAATTAATAACTAATTAAAACTCTAATGACAGCATTGGTTCCTAGTTTGTTTTTAGTTCATGAGGGTTTGTGATTATTCACATCTGGCTTGAATCTTAGATACACATTAAGCCATTGTGATTGGCTATTACAAGAAAAATGAAAGAGCAGTTAAATTCATGAAGTTAAGCCATGAAAATTCGAAGAATGGTTTTTCAGTGGACAGCGTGGGGAATGATTCGGTTGAGTGCCTTCTTCACTTCCACAATGCTAACCTTCTTCCCGTTCGCATGTTCCTTCACCTTTGCCCTCAACTCCGCCATGAACACCCCATTGTTAAGTGATGATTGCACCCCAATAACCTCTATCCTCACCTCCCTCAGCATCTGCATCACGTCAAGAAGCAACCCTTCTCTGTGGAGGCACTCAATCTCCAACAGTGCATCGCTCTCAATGATCGAAACTTGCACTGATGTTGCCGCCTCAGCCTCCACCGCCGTCGCCTTCGCAGCCACCCCTTCCACGATCCTCACCTTCCTCTTCTCCATCACTGTCACCCCACTCCTCTGCTGCTCCTTGCTCGAATTGCTACTCGTCCTTTGAACCGTTACCTATTCACATTCATCAACACATCCACAAATCATGTCACCAAAATCAACTTTATAACATGGATAATCTCATTGTTTGTTGATTCTAAAATCACCTCAGGGAGCTTGGAACGGTGTTCGGCCTCAGTGTGGCGGTTTCGCGCCTCCAGCTCCTGGATCTTCCGCCGCAGCTGCTTTACATACTCGATGGTGTCACCCAGAATGGATGCCTTGTCCATTTTCGTGACGAAGGGGACCAGTGACCGCAGGATTACGAACCGCTCGTTCAGCTTCTCGCGGCGGCGGCGCTCCGCGAGCACGTGGTTGGCGCTCAGCTCGTCCTGCGGCGTTCCCTTGCCGCGCAGCTTGGGGTCTGCGGTGGTTTGGGGAGAAGTGTCGGCGGGGTTCTTGGCGTGGAGGTAGGGGACCGTGAAGAGAATGTACTTGAGGAGCCACTGGCTGGGGCCGTCCACCGCCGGCTGGAAGAGGTGGCTGGCGCGGCTGCTCCACTTTGCGAAAGCTGAATGCGGGGAATATGTGATGTAGCCAACGGAGGTCGGCGAGGTTGGCCACCGGCTGGACTGGTTTTGGAGGATGTTAGATACAGTTTCAGAGTAGTGATTGTCCTCTTGAGTTAAGTCTTCTAATAGATGAGGGGCTGCAAAATACATCCACACATTTAACACGTGGAAAATTATGTGTAAAATTAGTATAACTAAAGAAAAAGAAAAAGAAAAAACATTACATTGACAACTTTATAGGTAGATAAACCAGTTTATATATTTTTTTTCCCATCAACTCACATATGATATGCATGTGTCTCTCTCAGTAAAAAAAATATTTTTTCTTTCAATTTTAACAGTTATAATATTAAATCTACTAACTAAATTATTAACACTTTCTTATAATATTATTATTTTTCATATCAATTATTGCAAGTTTTAAGGAATGTTTTTAAAATTGAATCCCTAAAGTCTAAATTGATTATTTAACAAATCTAAGCATTCCTTTCAACAGAAATTTATCATGATTCAACTGGTATAAATAAAAGAAAGTAGTAAGAATTATACAATATGAGAGTTAAAAGATATAAAAACACGACTTCACAGCATGCATTCCAAAGCATAAGGTTCTACAGTATATACACATGTTTTTTTTATAAATGTATTCAGAGTAATAATAAGTCTCAAAATTCAGTATCGATTGTTATTTCTCTCAAAATAAAAATATGCTTTATAAATTACAAATCTCGAGTATCATATATAGGTCTTTTTTTAAGATAAGGATATGTGTCTCACATAAGTTATTATTTGTCTGAAGGTTAATGTAAAAATAAAGTACAAGTTAATATTGATATCATAAAAAATATATATAATAATGCAAGTCAAAATATTAAATGTGTACAAGTACAATAATAATAAATAGTTTTATGAAATTACCATTTTAAGTTAAAATATTTAAAATTCTTTTAATTAACCCATTCAACCAAATTAACTTTTGCCCTAGTTTGTTTTAATACATAGAATATAAAAATAATAGTTTAAACATGTTTTTAGTTAATGTAGATATTATTCCATCTATTTTTAATCATTACAAAAATATTTATTAATTTAAGTTCTTGATATTTTTTTTAATTTTTATTTTTTAATCATATCACTAACTATAGTTAAGTTTAAGCTAAGAATGAAAAAATATTAATATAATTAAGATAAAAAAAATTCACAATTAAGATGATTACATTTTTCTAGACACTCAATCTAATTAATTAATATGCACATTATCATTTCTTATTTTAATCTCTATAAATTTTGTATCACTTTTAAATCTTTGACGATTATGTTAGTGTGTTTTTTTTATATTTATTAACATATACTGAATTTGGTAAGCAAATATAAAAATATTAATTAAAATAATTATATTAATTTTAAGTTCATTATTCAATCAAAAAATATATTTAATATTTTTTATTAATAAGATAACCACTTATATTTTTAATATATTATGAAATGTAATTTTTATTTTAGAATAATAATGATTTTTTATTAATCAAATACTATTTAAATATAATTTAAATATATTACAGTTGATAATTATAAAAATATAAGGCATATTTATATTTATCTTTTTAGAAAAATTCAAGTTATGAAACTATAAAATAAGTCATGTTAAAATTAAATTATTGAAAAAATTAGAAAAATATATATAATTATTTTATTTATATTAATAGACAATATATTACTATTTAACTAAAGTATGCATCTAAAAAATATATTCCTGTTTTTTTTTGTTGTATTAATTAATATTTTTTATTTTAACATTAAAATAATCAAGAGTTATAAGAAAGTATAGAACAAAACAATTAGAAAATATTAGAGTTTTAATAAGAAGATATTTTCATAAGAACTAAAAAAAGACATACTCATATTTAATTTATATATATATATATATATATATATATATATATATATATATATAAACGAGAGATAAAAAAAGTTAATTATAAGAATAAAGATGATAGATATTTTGAAAGATAATGGAGATAAGATTTTAAAGTTCTAGAATAAATGTAAAAGTTAAAGTATAAAGAAAATTCAGGTTTACATTTAAAACAATCATCAACAAAAATCAAGGATTATAGATGTGTTTCAAGCTCTTAATTGTATACGGATTCAAATATCCTTAAAATATCTCCTTTTAATTTATTTTATTTTTTTTATAAAAAAACAAAAATCAAGGATAAAACGGTAGAGAAAAAAAATATCAATAAATAAAATAATAAATAAAAAAATGGTTGAGAAAGATGTATAAATACGCTATAAGAAATTCATTAAATAAAAATCAAAATTAGGGATTAAAAAAATTATTGGTATTTAAAGTAGTTTCTATTCTTAATAAAATTTATAAAGTTTCTAAATTAATATCTAATTAGCTATTAATTTTTTAAGTACCAACTACTCTAAATTATATGGTTGGTAGTTAAAATCTTGATATTTAATTAGATACCAATTTATAAATTATTTATTAATAATAAAATTAGTTTAGATATAAATAAATATTTTAGTCTCTAAAATAGTATCTAATTTAGTCAATATAACAACTAATTATGTTTTGTTTATAAAATTGATTTCTATTTAAAGATTTTATAGTAGTGTAATATATAAAATTGTTTTTTAATTTTTAGTATACTTCTTAATCCATCCATGTAACACTATTTTGTTTATTTTCTTCTACTTCATATATTCTCTTTCAAACACGGGATAAAATTAATCATTTAATTGAAGTATAATTTATTTTTATAACTTTTAAGTTATTTTCTCCCTAATACTACATTTTGTTTGTATTAAGAAATATATTAAAACTAAAATATATTAATATTTTATAACAATACAATGAGAAATATTTTTTTTATATACATCTTACCTTCTAATATAATCTTTAATACATATTTTGTTACTTTTCTTATCTCAATCTTATTTTTAAATAACTTCTAATTGTGGCAGAATGTCTAACATGTCTAGGTGGAAAGTGATGGTCATATGAAGATTATAAGATATTGAAGTTGGAGCAAGGAGAGTAATGGTAAATATGTTACAATTCACATGTGATACTCTATGTGCAAGGCGAAAAGAAAGAACGTTATAACTATTAAGAGCTATTTTTGAATTAAGTTTTGGGTTGACAACCAATTCTATAAAACTATGATATGTGATATATATTTGTGTTGATCAACATACTTTGGACATGTTTTATCTCTTGCTCAATTACAATCAGATGTCCATACCTTTCACATACCTGGGAGGTAGGGGAAATAAGAGATATAAACTCACTTCTAGAATGATATGTTAGATAACATAAAAAAGAGGTTAGCTAAGTGGAAAGACAAACACCTCTCTTTTGCGGGAAGAGTAACCCTCACAAAGTCTGTTATCACAATTGTGTCTTTGCTCTATATGTTTGTGTTTAAGGTACCCCTAAAGTTAGGAATAAAATCCAAAGAGAATTTATTTGGGGTTGAGAGCATAGTAATAAGAAAATTGCATGGGTTAAATGAAGGGATATGTGTAAGTGAAAAGAGGACGGGGGATTAGGATTAGAGATATCCATACTTTTGAAGTAGCCTTATTAGGTAAATGGAAATGGAGATTGAAAATGGAACATGGTGTGGGTTGTGGAAAGAAGTGCTAGACTCAAAGTATGGTTCTTGGAAAAGCCTAGATAACCAAAATGAACATAATATAGAGTCTTGGTGGCGGAGATATATAAGGAAAGTGTGCGGGAAAGGGACAAGTAATAATTGGTTCAACAACAACATAACATGGTCTAGGGGAGACGAATATCATATTAGATTTTGGAAACATAATTGGATGTGAGGACTCACTTCGTGATAACTATCCACATTTTGTTTGTTAACTCTTGTGCAAAAGAATGTAGCTTAAGGAACATGACTATCTTGGGTGGGAGAGGTAGGGAGTTGAATCTAGAATGGCACAGTGATTTGATTGGGCGAGAGATCAGGTAGCAACATTTATGATTGACTTGGGATGATGTTATATCCACGAAGGTAAAATAGACACTTGGGTTTGGAAGATACATAATATAATACCTATACTATTAGGTCAACGTATAATAGAGCGAGAGATATCCTGGTGGGGAATGAAGTTCATACAGTACAAGAACTATGGTTGATTAAGGCTATGCCATCTGCTTTGCATTTTGTCTGAAAATTAACTATTAGTAGAATTGCCACTAGAGATAATTTGGATAAGAGAGGTGTGAGTGTTGTGTGTCCTCTTTTTGTATTGTGAGGGATGAACACAGAGTCAATCCAACACCTATTTCTTTTGAATGTGATGTATCTTGGAGGGTATAGAAATTATGTGATAAATGGATTGACATAAACTCTATTTATCAAAACTCTGCCTATCTCAATTTCCTATGTCAGGGATGTCCAAGGAAGGAAAAAAAAGTATGGAAATCCATGTGGGTTGCTATAGTGTGGTATATTTGGTTACATAAGAACAACATCATCTTCAAGAGTTCAACTCTGGATATGAGACAGTCTTTGTCCACTATTCTGCATAAAAGATTCAGTAAGTTAAATTTCTAATCTTGGTAAAAATTATAACGTCATGAATCAGTTTGGTTTTGAGGGTGGTTAACACAACTCTTTCATGTCAAGTTTTGCTATGCTATTATTTTTGGAAATTCCTATTGTGTTAGCTTGTTTAAGTATTGCAAAGTAGGATTAGGGAATTTTTACATGGTTATGTAGGAGGACCTCTTGGATCGTGCATCATGCTCTTGGAAAGTGTTATGTCCTCCTCCTGCAAAACCATTTTGGTGTAACTATAACACAACAAAATGGGTATGCATTAAATGTTGGGAGAGCTTCTTCAAATGATGTCATAGTTAGGGGTGGCAAAATGGACTAATCTGTTTCGTTTTGACTTGACCCGTCACTGGCTTGCCAGGTTATACGGGCTGATATTAGTAACCCACCTATTGTAGGGTGGGTTGGTGGGCTAGCCCGCCACCTTTCATTTTTTTTTTCTTTTTCTATTTTGAATCTATTTACTTGGTTGTAGTCCTTGATATCACTTTTTGAACAATAAAAATGCAAGAAAAAATAATAAAATTGAATCAAACTTTAATATTCTAATAAAAGAATGTTTAATGCCTAACAAAATAAAGTAAATATCAACAATACTTCAATGAATCAAATGATATATAAAGAAATTATTGTAAATAAAGTTTTATTTAAAACATTGACTACCACCAATTTTAATTTAAAAAACATAGTCTTTGTTGAAACGGTAAAAAACATAATCCTTCTCCCTTTGACATTCCTAGCCATAGTCTTTATTGAAACCATAGATTAATAAAGTTAATCATACTTTGTTGTATCAAAGAAATGATACTTTTGTATTATCCTTTCACCTCTTAATTTTAGTTTGAGTTAATGTAGTTACTAATGTCTTGCTCTTTTTGTGGATTGAGCATCATACACACACATGTGCAACATGCTTTTTATGATTGGCCTTTTGTGTATATTGATTTTATATATGAGTTAGCCAAATACTTTATTTTATTTTTTATTGTTAATAAAAAATTATTTAAGATTCAAATTATTTTCTTTGACATTTCAATTTTCTTTATGTATTAAAAATATATTAAAAGTGATATATATATATATATATATATTAATATGTAAATAATAAAAATATAACAACAATTAAATTTAGTTTGATAATATAGAATAACACGATAAAAATACGTATGTATTTCCAATTTGATTTATATAAATTATATTTTTATTTTTATTTGTTTATAATATTATATTCTATGGTGAGAAAGAGAAAAAAAAATTAAGTTTATTAAAGTAGAAGTGTAATTGTACGGGATGAAACTTACTTTAAATTTTAAAGAAAAACTGTTTTATTTGAAAAATACATAGTTAAAATTAATATAAGTATAAACAATAGAAAGAAATCATTAAAAATCAATTAATTTAGAGATAAAAAATTAATTAATATATTAGTTAAATTTAGTACTATTTTATAAATTAAAAAAATATTAATATCTAAAATAATTTTATTACTAATAAAAATTTATAAAATAGTTTTTAAGTTATATCTAAAATTAACTATCAAGATTTAACTACTTACTAATTTAATTTTAAATTAGTTTCTAATTAAAAGAATGATTAATTTTATTATTTAGAGACTAATAAATTAATTTCTAAAATACTTTCTTTATATTATAAAATTTAACCAAATAAAAATAATACAGTGTGAGACAATGTGGACATATCCTAGCACATATGTTTCCACTGTTATTTAATAAATTAAATTTACTCATTTATACACACCTTGATATCTTTTAAAGTAGATAATATTTGGTGTCCATTTATGTTCACTATCTTGAAGATGCATTACTAAGTCTAATAAAAGTTTATTAAAAATCAAGGACTTGTAATTTATTTGTTGCGAAAAGTACATCTTCTTTTTCGTTTGCAGTCTGAGATTTTGGAGTCTATTGAAATAGTGGCAATGGCTAGAAACTTAGACATATGTTGGTTTTTTCTACCTAAAACAAGGGCAAGAAAGAATATTCTACACTCAACTTATTTGATGTCTTTTTGTTGACATTATAATATCTATAATGTTTTGGATTTATCTTCCAACATGTCCAATGATCAGGTGTTGATTGATTTTGGAGATTTTTTTATCCAAACAATGCATATCTTTACACAAACACATCTAATCATTAAACAATGCTTTAGTTCCTCTTTGCCTGCAACCACTTATATATTGGTGTGGTTTGAGAAGAAATTAAAAGAATAGATTTTCTGTATTAAATTTTATTTATTTTTGTGATTTTATTAATTTCATCTCTATTTATCTTCAATAAGATACTTTTAACTTTTTTTTTACTCATTCAGTCTATTTTCACTCATAATTTTTTCCCGACTCCTACAGAATACTCTCAAACCATTACTATTTAACAAGTAGTAATATTACCTAGGCATCTCTCTCTCTCTCTCTATATATATATATATATTATGCATTATCTCTTGTTACTATTATGATTATAACAATTTCAATATTCTCATTTTCTCTCTAAAGATAGATAATTAATTAAAAATAAGTAGTTATATCTTAAAATTTCAAAACGAAAAAAATAAAAATAAATAAAAAGAAATACAATTTTATATGTATGTAAAATAAATTGGGGGCCAAACCTCTTCAAACGCCATTAAACTCGACCACTCCTCATAACAATCATCATTATTATTATTAAATTATGAACACCATATTTATTTATTATGATCATTAATTAATGTGTGTGTCATGGTTATCATTATTATCAACATCTTGTATTGTTCTATTGTAGTCTATACTGTTATAGTTTATCGTATTGACAGTAACTAGTCCTAAAAATAATGTAAGAGAGAGAGAGAGAGAGAGGTAGATAAATAGTGATGAGTATAAAATGATGATATATGGTATTTAGTTTACCAGTAAGAAATTACTGTCCAAATGCATTAATAATGGTTGAATAAAACGATAGCTTTAATTATGGTACTTGTTGGGTGTTTTATTTACTTTGAATGCACCGTATACTATTTTTGTCTTCTTTTTTTGACTACGCATAAACTTTCGCTTTTCTTTCAGTTGTAGCAGTCATATTTTCGTTTTGTAGTGTGTACATGGACAAGGGTCTTTATTGTGACATATTTGCATGGGGATCACGGTGTTTGTTTACGTACATATATACTGTGGGATCACTACTTTCATGCGTCAGCATTCAAAACCAATTTGGTAGTTTAGACTTTTGGGGAGGACCCGGGGACCCTCCCTAAATGCTTTAGACAATAAATCTTTTAGGATAAGGACCACATGCCCTAGCTAGCTAGTGACAAACAAACTATTATAGCTCTAGATCCTTTAATTAATAATAACTCATAACTACCTAATTAATATCTTTTTTTTCTTGGTGAGCTCCTAACGTGGTCCACACTATGTTTATGTTGTTGTGTTACAAACTTATTGAACTTAGCATACACTATCATGTATTTTATTTTAGGTGTTGAATGTTTGGTGAGTGGCCGTTGTAATGCTATATCAAGCCTTTTATCATTCATATCTATGCATCACTGTTTCTGCAGGACTAAATAACTACCGGTTTACCTGAAGCTGGTAGTTGAACTTGTAATGCCTCTTGACTCGGGCCCCATCTCAGGGTCGACTCAGCTTGCCCCGCCGCGCTCCCTCCTTGACTCACCGCCAGCAAATGGAAGTCCGAGTCCAAGTTGTTCGATCCGTCGTTTGGAGACCCGACCCGGATATCCTCCGGCATCTCCAGCTGCATCAGCTCGCTCGGCTCCGCCCCCGTGACGTCCTCCATCTCCGGCGTCGTGACCTGCCCGGGAATTCGGCCTCCGGTTTCTTCCTCAGAGGCGGACTCCGCCTCCTCCTCTTCCTCCTCCTCCTCCTCCTCTTCGTCCTCTTCCTCCTCCTCTTCGTCCATCTCGTCGTTTTGGGTAGGATTGGGTGGGTCTGCGACGGTGTACATGACGGCGGGGTTGTGGTCGGAGGAGGAGATGGGGTTGGAGGTTGAGTGCTCGGACAGGGCGGGCTTGGGCGGCAGAGGGTGGTGGTGGTCTGTGAAGAATGTCTTCACGTGGTGAATGAAGTTAAGGTCTTCTTGAACCTAAGCAAACAAATGAAGATATCGAAGACAAAGGTTGTTACGTTAAGAGTGATTTGTTAGTTTAGGAGGGAGTGAAGATTGGTTAGTTACCTTATCCGTTGTACCGAACTCAACCACTCCGTCCAATAAAGGAATGCACACCACTGTCTGTATGTTACAAATGACAAACCCATCATATTTTATTATATTTATATATTCTTATTCACTTTAATTTTCCTCTCTTTTTCTGTTTTTTATTGGACTTCAATGCATTTAGATGCAGAAGTACACAATGAGAAAGAAAGATAGAAAAAGAATGGTTACCTGTATTCGAGCACTCTAGGATCGTGGAAAATTTTGCAACCAGAAACCAGAGGAAAACACAAGGTAGTTAGTAAATTAATAAATCACCCTTCATGTTATTCAATAAATTCAAAACCAAAAGCAACTCGTGTAACTTTCTTTATATCCAAAATGAATAAAGTTTCTTTTAGAGTATAATACACTAAAAAACAAGCATTCAACAATCGATTTTATAATTATGGAGTTAATATTTCAAAAAATTAAGTAAATGTAACTGAAAAAGCACAGCACGAGTACAGTAAGTGTGAAATTATCAGGTTGTTTAAATTAAATCAGCGACTAAGAAAATCGTTAGACATACATAATACATACATAAACTTTGAAGGCATGTATGTTTATGTTCTGCATTATTATCCTTGTTAGCTTTCCTATATTATATTCTGCACTCCCCTTCATCGATGCTGTAGAAAAAATGTAAGCTTTTCCCAGTTAAAAAAAGTAAGGTTAATGTTTATGGAAATTGATTAGAATTTAATTTAATATATTAATATTTTATATTTTTTAATGTAATAAACTCTTTTCTTTGGATACTTTCTACTTTTAATAGCATTTGTCTAAAATTTTTATATTAACTGTTTGGTACATAGAAGAAGCACCTTGGCTAGAATAGCTCGTGAAAATGTTTTGCTGTCCACCTCGTTTGCACCAGTGAGCCAAACATGCTGCCTCCTAGCATATGCCTTTCCAGGCAACCTTATAGTGCAGTTCAGTAATATGTGTCAAATACAAAAAAAATAAATTAAAAAATAATCATTTTTTTTGCAAATTCCATACTTCAATTATTATACCACTACAAGGTAATTAAAAAATACGTTAATCTAGGAATACAACACGTTTGCAGATTATTGTAACCTGAGTAGTTAATTGTAAATTTCACTCTTAATTTATTATTGATTTTTTTATCCTATGATTTACTTTTGCAATGTCAGCAATACTATACTTATTGAAACAATTAAATTGATATATTTTATAATAAACCAATAACGAGAAATCATTCAATGTATGTTACTAAGATTCCCATAATTGTAGAGAATCTAAACAATAGTCACAAATAATCATTTGCTTCATACAGACAGATGAAGATCCTGATATGTTAAAAGCAAACATAATAATGTCCTACATATTAGAGAAAGATACAAAATCAGTTATATATAGAAAGGTCTACAATTATTTATATATAGTTCCATAATTTAATTTTATATCTTTCTCTCTTATAACAAACACAACATTGTCATGTTTCTTTCTAACATGAAATAATCGTAATCGCACAAAATCTTATATGCCTTTAACATTAGTGCATTATTATTAGATTCCTAATATAGTCCTGCTCCACTAAGCTCTATTGAACTTTTTATTTGTCCTTCTCCCCACCGTAGCGTCTCTTACAGAAAATATATATATATAAAAGCAAAGGGATGATAGCTTTGTGTGTGTGAATGTAGACCAGCCTAAATTCACACCCTATCTTTTACATAATTGAGAACTAAACAGTTTACTGCAACATTTGATAGGAGCATGCATCCATCTGTTATATAGGGAGCAATTGATGTTATATATCCGTTTGATGATAGAGAAAATGGTATTAGCAATTTAGGAGAAACTAGGAAGGTATACATGTATCACTCAAACACGGATTCCTAGTAATTTATTTTCCAAAATGAAAATATGATGGTGGAAAAAGTTTGATCCTGGCGGAGGAAGAAGAAAAGGAAGATGGAGGTGTGATTGCAAAAAGTTCCAAATGCAGGATGCTAGCAACAGTGGAAACTTTTTGCAGCTATATCGCTTTAAATTTGAACGCTTTAATTTGTCTGGTTTCTCAAAATAGGCAATTCCCTCTAGCAGCAGTCCTATTCAAGCATATAATGCGCAACTAAATATTGACCAGCTCAGCAAATTCTTTTTTGACAGAATGCTCCGAATATATTCCCCAACACATTCTAACATAACTCTCAATATCAATGCTGTCAGTTTGACAAATTTACGTAATCTAACTGTGCTTCATTTACTCCTGAAAGCAGAATCTGAGAAACCTTCGAATAGGAAGAAGAAATAAAGTCCCTCAACCACCTTTTGGTACGTAGAGACAAATGATACCATACGTGAAACACTTCCAACAAAAAAGTGAAATTGCGCAAGTTTTACCGTCTCTTCTCTTTTTCCACAAAAAATATCAAATTCCTTTCAGTTTAGAATCCGCACTGAGCAGCATCTCTTTAATACAATATTTTCAATAAACACTTCTTTTTCGACTCAAATGTGTAATCATTCATAAAATGACACGAGTTTTGCAACTTATTTAATAAATATCTGTACAATATTAGAGAGGGAATCAAAGAAAGCTTGTTATATACCTTTTTTACTGACACTTCATAAATTCGAAGCTACTCAGATTGCATTTAAACTACACTCACAGAAGCCTCTGGGCTTGCCTTCATGCCTCACCAAAATGCACTTCTAGGTGAGGGAAGTTGCATTGATGCTTCATTGAAAGCCTCTAGCATAACCTCTTTATGAGAAAAGGATTTAACATCTTTAATTTTCTCTAAACAAAGTAAGGAAGGCACTTGTTTTCAAAAGCCAAGTTAGCAGAAATGGAAAGTTATTAAATTTTTGCAGCTGCTATCGTTGCATTTAAATTCACAAGTCACAGTAGCTAGTCTCTCCCTCTCTCTTTTACTAAGGGACTCTAATATTTCTCCTCACCCTTTACTAAAGCTACCGTTCCACTTATCTTCAAAAGGTAATTAACTCAAATTTTGAACTGAAACTATACATATGTAGAAAATGGCCTATCAGATAGTAAAAATTCACCAGATCAAATATAGTTCAACATTTAAAAAGAGTCTTAAAGAACTGATAAAGTTAAAGTTATTAGATTTCTATGTAAAGACATAAAGAGAGCTTTATGACAAATAATGAAACATGACTTACCCAACACCAGGAGGAAAGGAGAATGAGACACACATCAAATAGAACCATTCGGATTCTGTTAGGTCCTCTGGTGACAAGGCGGCGCAAGGCCGGCGAGTTGGCGGATTTGTCTCTCCGGCAGACAATGATTCATAGAGTTCTCTAAGTTGCTGGCTTCTTTGGAGAGATGCCTCCTCAGCACTCACCTCCATTGGTTGCACCGTCTTCCTAGTCTTGATTGCCCCATTGTAGTACCCATCACCCCAAACCAGAATCCTAAACCAACATAATTAACATATAACACATGACCTTAAAATAACAAATTATAATTTAGTGGCACACTACTTACAAACACGCACATGTGTCGGTTAGAGAGATTGAGAAACATTAATTAGAAGACTATTAGTCATTATATATCATATGGGACAATTAGTGTGGACAAAGTGAATTAATAACCACGTACACTTGTTGTGGACAAAGTTGCCAGAAGAGGCTATAAGTCCAGTGAACAGATTGCACCGCAGCCTGCAACATGCTTTGGAGCCTATTGCCTAGTGGTGCAGCCATTGTTCCCAACAGGGTTTTGGAACAGCAGGCTTTTTGGTTACTTCTGTGGAACCATGTCTACCTTGCTTCAAAAAACTTACCCAAAAGTGGGAAAAAGTTGAGAAAAAGGAAAAAAAAAAAAAAGGGTTCTTGGTTTTGATGAGAAGTTAATAGGCAATGAAAAAAGAGTGGGATCTGAGCCGAAAATCAAAGCATTAAGTTATTCCGAATGAAAGGAAGGGAGACAATAAGGTAAGAGGGAGTTCGAAAGGGAGAAGAGAAGGTCAAGAAATGCAGATGGATGTGTGTGTTGCGTATTGGAGAGAAAGAGATCTTAAAAAGGTGTATGACTTTGAGGTGGATACGCGGGCGATCCAAGAATTACGATATCTCTGTAAGGAGAAGATCTAGGAACGTTTGTTGGTTAATGATCAGAAAGAGAGAGATAGAGAGAGAGAGAGAGAGAAATAGGGTTTTGAAACTCAAGAAAATATATGGTTTTGACTGGTTGGTCTACCAGACAGTTGTAGCTAGCTATGAGGTTTGTGAATGATTAGGCTGAGGGTGTGTTGTGGTTTGTTAGTTGTGTTATTTTGGACACCCCTCCAGGATTCTGGTGCTAAGAAAGAAAACAAAATTACTTTTTAAAATCTATTTGGGTATGTATACTTGATGAGTAAAAGACACATAGAAAGGATCCATGTGTGTGTGATAGACTTTAGGATAACAGAGCAACAAATACTAACAACAATACTTATAAATGACACAAAAATCAACCACCGGTGTTTCATAAAAAAAACGTGGGATTATGTCAAACCCCTAAATTCTAATCATAAACATAAATGAATTAAAAATTGAAAGAAGTGTTCAACCCTTATACAACTCATTGTTAACTTTTAAATTATTGGTTTAATTTTCAGATAGGACTGATATAAAGATTTTGAGAAAAGTTAGCAATATATTAATTTTACATATGAAAAATAAGGTCAAGCAAGGAACTCAACAGTAAGTACATGTATCTACCAATAACATTTTTACATCCACCGTTTATTTCTTATCAATTAGACTAATATATTTGTTGATAATAACATATTGTTTTTCAGATATCTTTTTTATTTTATTAAAATTAATTTGTTAGAGTGTTTTTTTTTTGTTAGCACTCTCAAAACAATTATACTATTAATATTTAATAAAAACTTTAGATGTAAGTTAAAATTAATTACAAAAAATAGAAATGACAATTTATTACTGAATGACGATGAAAAAATAATCATACAACCGTTGTGCTTTAGTGACAGAAAATAATTAATTAACTAAATTAGAAACTAAATAATATTGGTTTCTAAATTAGTTTCCATTAATGTTAAATGGTTTCTACATTGGTATCTAATTAGCAACCAAAGTTTTTGCTACCAAATTTAAAAACTAAATAATTGGTAGTTAAAACCTTGGTTGCTAATTAGATACCAATTTAAAAACCATTTAACAATAATAAAAATTAATTTAGGAACCAATTTTTTTTTTTAGTTTTTAAAATGGTTTCTACTTTAGTTACTATAACAACTAATTATTTTTTGTTTCTAAAATTAGTTTCTATTTTATGTTTTTCTTGTAGTGTTTAATTAATTTCTTTAAATTTTTATGATATATATATGAATTTTTATGATATAATTTTATGAATGTACACTTGCATACTTACTCAAGCTAAATAATTGAATTTAAAATTACTTAGCAAATTTCAAATAATTTATATCAACTTGTTTATGTGAGAGGAATTTTTTTTAAGTTACTTTAAAACTTAATTATAAATTAAGAATTGAAAATTTATTAGCTATTTGACAGTTTTAACTTAAGATCCCTATCAAGCTGTAGTACATCTAATAAATAATTCTGATTTTTTAAGTATGTATAGTTAGTTGTTTAGTAATTAGATTTGTGTGTATGAAAAAACATTTTTGAAAAAAAAATCAACTTCTAGTTTCTACCAGCCGGTTGTGTTGTTTCAAGCATCTTTGAGTGAATGTGAGTTGTTATAGATATTTTTTTTTTCAACTTTTGGCCTTCACTATATTTCTTTTTCAGATTCATAATTTTTTTTCTTGATTTTGTTCTTTTCATATACTCCAAATTTTGAACACAACTCATAAACAAGATCAAATTTTCACTCTCCTTCAACTACAGATGCATGTACCATGTTAATGAGAGAAATTCAACTTTACAAACTCCAGATATATGGCATGGAATGACATGATTTTACTGCAGGTTTTTATGGATTTATTTATTTATTTTTCTTATTAACTAAAAGCAAAAGAACTTAAACAACAACAAAAAAGTTGTTTTTGAGAGGAATTTTGTGTAAAGCAAAAAAATGGGACAACTTTTAAGAATTTATGACATCTAAATGACTAGAACATGCAATAGGAAATCCTAATCATTTATTCAATAATGAAGAAAATAATTACTAGAAAATCATTCAATAGAAATCAATTTTAGAGACAAAAAATAATTAGTTGCTATTTTAGAGACTAAAAAAATTGTTGGTATGTAAATTAGTTTCTATTATTAATAAACAGATTCTAATTGGTATTTAATTAGCTACCAAAATTTTAGCTACCAATTATTTAAATTTTAAAGTTGGTAGCTAAAACTTTGATAACTAATTATATACCAATTTAGAAACTTTTATCAATAATAAAAACTAATTTAGATACTAATAATTTTTTAAGTCTTTAAAATAGTATTTAATTTAGTTAATATAACAATTAATTACTTTTTATTTTTAAAATTAATTTCTATTAATTTATTTTCTTGTAGTGAAGCAATTGAACAAATTAAGCATGGAGAAGTATTGATATAAAACTACCCTAAAGAAAAGTAAAGATGAACAAGACGAAAATTAAGACAAGAAAAAAAAACTTATCTCTGAAAGACCTCCTTCAAGACCACCAAGAAGAATACTTCCATTTTTAAGTGATTTGGAAAAGCAAGAACACAAGGAGGGGGTAGACCTCTATTTATAAAAGGAGATACTCAAAACACTTCATTCACTGAGGAATGTGGGACTAATTTTGTAAAGCAAGTCCCACATTGTTCAATTCTTTGATTTTTCAAGTGTTTATAAGCTTCAATGCTCCTCCATTTGTTGATTGGGTCATGTGGCCTTGTAGGTGAACATGTAGACTCTTTTTTTACCTCTTTAATTGAGTTTTTGACTCCAAATCAAGGCCTATTCAAGTCAAAATTAGGTCCATTAGATAAGTACCATGAATATTATTATTAATCATATTAATATCATTATTGGTGTTATTATTATAATATGTTTGTAAATCATTAGGTAACAGATGACTTTATTTACCTACAATCCAATTATTATTACCTACGAATGTCAAAATTATGTATAGAGTTTACCTTAAATTACTGTTGTCAAGCTACTTTATGTACGGACAAAGTCAAGCTATTTTATTGTTATGCACAAACAAAGTCGTAGATTACTCTATTTTACTGTTCCCGCCGGCTGACCGGATTATGCTTCGTGCGTAGCTAAGAATCGCGTATCAAGGACTCCCTCGTCTTTGCTCCAAATCTCCACCCTTCACCGCCGTGAGTACCTGAAAGAAGTGAACAAAGGGGCGCCCTCGCGGCCATTTTCACTCCGACGATCAAGTCAACAAGCGAGAAACATCAAAGACACACCTCCGTATCGGAGCATCGTGAATGAATGCTCTGAAGGTGGTAAAATAACCGAGTAACTGATTTCTCCCTAATTGCCTGTGCGTACAGTGGGTTCGCGAGCAAGCAACTAGAGTGTGTGTAAAACTGAGTCTGGATCCCCGTCTCAAACATCTAAAGCCTCTTTTGAACGTCTAAAGCATTCAAAACGTCTTAAAGTGCATTTAAAGCGTCTTAAAGCGCATTTAAGGCGTTTAAAAACGTTCAACGCGTTTAAAACGTTCAAAGCATTTAAAGCTTTTAAAGTGCTTTAAAGCGTTTGAAACGTAAACTGAATAAAAACGTACCTTAGCAAACTTTCAGGGAAACTTATATACCTTGACGTTTCAATGCTTACTGCCATGTGTTCTTCTGACTTGATCGCTATTCTACGTGGAGGGCCTTGCAGCGCCGTAACCCAACTTAGGGATAATCCATCGTGTAAGTCCTCCTTTCTCGAAGTGCATCTGGCGCAAGGGGTGACTTTCTGGGTGCTAACTTATGCGCCCCAGCCTCTGGTCACTTGCCCTGAGAGTGTATCTACCTTTCTCTCGTACTACGCACATGGTTCGCCCCTGGGCGTGGCCCTCTCCTGGGTCGTATCTATCTCAGGGGTCTCCCAAAGGTGGCGTGGGTACTTCACAAGTCAGGTTACTCCTCACTAGTACTGGGAATATGGCCTTGAAGCCACCTGTCTCTTACTGCTCTGAGGTACTGAGGCCCCTCGTGGTGTCGCTCCCTCCACGGTCTTTCCTACCCGTGGGTATCAGGGGGTGACACCGTCGATGCCTTAACCTGGCGACGCCTCATCCTAGCGACTCCTACACCTGGCGACGCCTCATCCTGGAGACGCCTTAAGCGGTCAACCTGTTGACTTTCCTCCCTGGGCTCCCTGGATGGGTCCCACCTTATGTCTGACTTTGACTTTGACTTTGGTCAACGCCCGGGGACGGGACGGTACATTAACCTATGAATTATAATTCGTATATAAATCCTAATTTATATAGAGATCTAAATTTGTATGTAATTATCAGTAGGTAATAACAATTTTTCTTGTAATGCAAGTCCAACTACTTTTGCTCCTTCATAATCACATGGCTCATGTGGAAGCTCATCAAAATAGTTATGGACCCCTTTCCCCTTTCCTCGATCAAAATGAGTCAAAAGAAACTTCTTGATGGTTAGGAAAGAGAAGAAAGGAATCCATGACATACCTCCCAAATCTTTGCTCAAACAATCACAATCCGTCACACCTAATGGCTCACTCCCGCTCTTCTAACGGTGACCAAGATACTCTTGCGAAACAAACACCCAATTAGAAGTAGGTAGTGACGAAAATTGAAACAACTATGAAGGGAAAATGAAATTAATCAAAGTCAAGACTACAAAAGAGTTAACCAAGTCTTTGACTAAATAAATCGAGGGGAGTAGAGGAATTAATATACACCATTATCTACTAGATCAAATTCAATGCACCAAAGAGAATCAAGGTTAGTCACACAATCTACGAGCAATTATATCTCTGATAGGAAACATTTTGAATTGTAATAGATTGTTTTGGATTAAAATGATACTCTTGAAGCGTACAAACGATGGAACATAGGAAAGGAATTGGGGGTTGTGTATGATGGTAAGGAAGATACAATAACAGGAAAATTTCAAGAGATGGAAGAGAGAGATAAGATTCTAAAGAAGAAACGTGAAGAGGGACAATCTAAAGTTGCTTAAATGAAAATTCTATCTATGAATATTAGAGGCTTAGGAAGGTTTATGAAAAAGATATATTTAAAGGAAATGCTGGCAAAGGAAAAACCAAATTTTGTATGTGTACAAGATGTTGAAGAAGAGCTTTGATGACTCCAAATCTCCATGTATTGCTTGAAGGCTGATTGTAGCTTAGTTGAGTGTGTTATGAGGTAGTTTGAATTTGTTAATTCACTCTTAGTTTGAATCCAAAAGCTGGTTTATGAAGAAGTGAAAAAACAACCAGTTGTTTTATCGTTTCAATTGGTTGTTTCATACTTAAAGTTTTTGAAACTGGTTTTGGCATATTTGAATTTGGTTGACTATGCAGTCAAACCAATTCAATCGGTTCTTTCGACAAAACAACCGACTGTTTTTTTAACTGCCTTAACAAAATTTTGTTAAGTTTGTTAAATCTGCTTTAAATGATTTGAAACTGATTTGGCTTTTATAATAAATGTTTTCAACTTCTAATTGGAGTATAAATGTTCCGTTATACACTCCTAGCAAATAAATTACAAGATCAGTTTTTGAAATCAAGTTTTCTCCAATATTGCTTAAAGCTTTGAATATTTCTCTGAGTGAAGTAGGACTTGTTGTGTACTTTGATTTGATTTGTACCAGGTGCGATCAATCCTATTTCTTCTTGATTTGTAATTTTGTAAAGTACTGGTGTTCACAAAGTCAGAGGGTGTTCTAATTTGTGGTGTGTTTGTGGTGTGCCAAAGGAAGTGTGTGTTCTTGAGAGGATCAAGATCACTTCTTTGATGGTTGTGTGTTTGTAATCTGGTTTTTGATTACTTAGTGGATACCCAGAGGTCTCTGGGAACTGGATGTAGCTCTTGGTATAAGAGTGAACCAGTATAAAATTGCTTGTGCGATTCTTTCTCTCCCTTAACTCTTGTATATCTGATTTTAGTTCTTTTTACACTCTGCTGATAAAAACAACCAGTTGAATCGCAGAAATAACCGGTTGAATTTATGGAATTCAAATAAAACTGATTTCTATTTTGTATTCTTTTATTTCTTTGGCTATGACTCTTCTTTGACTTTCTTCATACCTTCAAAACTTTATGAAAAACGTTTGAAAACAATTCACCCCCTTTTGTTTAAGGCCTACAATTCTAACAATTGGTATCAGAGCTAGGTTCTTGAAAGATATTCAAGTTGATCAAAAGTTCTGAATTAACAACTGATTGTTTTTTTAACTGCCTTAACTGAATTCTGTTAAGTTTGTTAAATCTGCTATAAATGATTTGAAAATGATTTGGCTTTTATAATAAATGTTTTCAACTACTAATTGGAGTATAAATGTTCTATTATACGCTCCTAGCAAATAACTTACAAGATCAGTTTTTTAAATCAAGTTTTCTCCAATTGTCCTGCAAATTGTCAAAACAACATTCATATGTTCATTTTAATAGAAATAAGCCTTGTAGTGCTTGTCATCTATTTGTCCTTTTGCATGTTGATATTTGGGGACATTGTCCGAATATTTGTTTGCATGGTTATAGCTACTTTCCTACCATGGTAGATGAGTGTATTTTTCACTTGGATCTATGTTATTTGTAATAAAAGTGAAACTGGAAATTTGTTAATAAATTTCATCACATATGTGGAAAAATAATTTGAAAAATATGTTAAAATTGTGAGATTTGATAATGGCCTAAAGTTTGTCCTGAAAATTTATGTTGATTCAAAATGAATCTATATGGACAAAGGGGGGCCCAGATAGTACCGAAAACTAGTTGTACAATTGTTGATGTGCCAATTGCCTCCTCGTTCCTTTCTTCAAGTCTCCTCCTTTAATTGTTTGTGCTCGGTAGGTCGGAGGGGGTACCTGCGATTGTACTCCGACAATTAAGTCAACGCTAAGATTATAGGTGTATTCTAGCAAAATGTAAAACGTACCTTACACTTTCGCCAATGGTTTTATTTATAGTGTTAGTTATGGACCCTTGCCATGATGAGTCGTATATCAGTTATTGACTAATATGCATCGTGATCTCTGATTAATAAGGAGGTATATTAGTATATAGGTATATTGGAATATTTAGAGAATATTTGTAACATCTTTCGGTTAATCAGTATTTAGCTGATTTGTCGGAGATATTTCCCGCATATCTCAGGATATGTGACTCATTAAGTGTTATTGTAACCGTCATTACTCTTATTTATTGTGTAATTTGAGGTGTTATTTGAATCGGTCGGTCGGTCACCAAGCCTGAGACTGGCTCGTCTGGTACCAACCGGTAAACTTACCCCTCAGGCTCGAAGATGAAATTCTGAAGAGTCGTAAAACAGTCGTTGGGCTTCCCAAGTTGAGATGTGATAGTTGGGTATATTTAATATTTGTCAGAGGTGTGACGCATGCTTTCTTGAAAAACTACAATTTTATGAACATTAGTCGGAGAGATCTAATGGTTGAGAATTAGTGACGTTTCAGATGTCGAGTGGCATGAATCCTTGGATGATTGAACACTTAGAACATTTGCAATGTTTAAATCCCCTCTGAATGATAAAATTTCGATATTTGACTCTGATTTCTTTGCGATAATGTCTTGAACTTGGTAAACCAAGTCTTTTGCAATGTGTTTTTAATAAGTTGTTGTTAAAGCTCTAGCAATGCTTTTCAATCACCGAAGAAATAGATGGTGTGGTTTTGACAAAGTATAATATAATAATTTGGTCGAAGCCGTAATCATAAATCGATGTACTTGGTAATGGCTGATCGAGCCTATAAGTTTCCTCAAATAAATTGTAGTTATCGTAAAAAATAGGAGATATGGCTAACGCTAAGCCGAGCCTTTAAAGTAGAATTGATGAATTCGATTGAAGTGAAAACTTCTATTTTAATCTGATTGCATGAGACGATAGTAGGTAACATATCATAATTGCACTGGTCGAGGAGTTTCGATGAATTCGGTTGGAGTGAAGACTCCTATTTTTATTCTGATCGCATGAGGTCATAGTAATTTTAGTTGGTCGAGGAGTTATCCTCGATGAATTCGATTGGAGTGAAAAATCCTATTATACTGATCGCCTGATATGATACTAACTTGAGTTGGTTGAAGAGTTATTCTTAATGAATTCGATCAGAGTGATACTCTTATTTAATTCTGGTCGCGGGGCGAAGATAATTTTGATTGCATGGGATGATAGTAATTCCGATCACACACGGTGATACTAATATTTTTCTGGTTGCACGGGGCAATAATAATATTTTCTGGTCATGCGCGGCGATAATAATTTATTCTGGTCGAGGCTTCGTCCTCGATAAATTTGGTTGGAGTAAAAACTCCTATTTGATTTTGGTCGCGCGGGGCAAAAGTATATGTGCGATCGATAGGTGTCGTTACCGAGTTGGTACGATCTAAGGATTCGGCAAAGTCAGTCCGTTTGAAGAAGTCGTGATGGTCGAGTTGGTCCGATCTTAGGATTCAGCCAAGTCATTCCATTTGTAGAAACCGTAATGGTCAAGTTGGTCTGATAATAGGAATAATGATTGTAGATCGTGAACTACTACACCAGGTAAGTTTTCATGAAAGAGAGGTGGGTTACCAATGGACGTGCTTAAATACCAAGTCTTTCCTTGCCAAAACTTTCCTAGACATGTACTTTTACGGTAACAAGAATAATTTCTCTCATGAGAGAGATCATGATAATGATGACGATGAAGCGACATCTCAAGAATCATTACAAATTTAAATGAGGTAATCATAACAGATTTAAATAACAATTATATTTGTTATTTTCATTCAGGAATCTCAAAAGATTTAAATCGTGATAGATTTAAATAACAATAATAATTCTCAACAAATTTAAGTAATAATAATAATTCTCAACATATTTAAATCATAACATATTTAAATAATAATAATTCTCAACATATTTAAATCATAATAAATTTAAATAATAATAATAATTCTCAACAGATTTAAATCATAATAGATTTAAATCATAATAATTCTGGTGATTATAATCATAACAAATTTAAATAACAACAATTATATTTATTTTCAGAAATCTCAAAAGATTTAAATGATGATTAATCTTAACAATAATTATCTCAACAGATTTAAATAACGATAATAATTCTCAACAGGTTTAAATCATATTTAAATAATAATCATTTTTCTTATTACCTCACATCGGGTTTGTATCTGATTAAGATCATATCGGTCAGCGTTCAAACCTTTTCAATTAAGAGAATGTTGGGCTTCCATGATTTGATTAGTAAAGGAGTGTTAATTGTTGGTGCTCGGTCGGAGGGTTACCTGCGATTGCACTCCAACGCTAAAGTCAGTGCTCAAATTTTAGGTGTATTCTGACAAAATGTAAAACGTATCTTACACTTCCGCAAAAGATTAGTTATGGAGTTTTGTCATGATGAGTTGTATATCAATTATTAACTGATATGCATCGGGATCCCTGATTAATAGAGAGGAATATTGGTATATAAATATATTGAAATATTTAGAGAATATTTGTAACATCTTTCCATTAATCAGTATTTAACTGATTTGTCGGAGATATTTCCCGCATATCTTAGAATGTGACTCATTAAAGGTTATTGTAACTGTCATTACTCTTATTTATTGTGTAACTTGAAGTGTTTTTTGACTCGATCGATTGGTCATCAAGCCCAAGACTAACTTGTCCGGTCCCGATCCGATCGATACAAGATGTACTTAAACACCTCAATAAAATGATTTTTTAAGATAGAAGATCAAGGGATAAAAATATCACTGGTAATATATTATTTCATTCTAATGTCACTTCAAATTTACGATATTTTGTTCAAAAGCATGTTATTTATTTGATAAATTTCATTTTTACTTTTTACTTAAACAATAACTTTGATAACAAATATTAACATCAAATTAGAAAATACATTAAACACTATTTTTATATTAATCATTGTAAAAGTAAAGAAAAAAAGAAAAAAAAGAGAAGAGAAAGGCAACATAATAGAAAATAATCTTATTATCAAAAAATTATATATTACAAAGCCATATAAAGACTCTGTATATACAACCAGAAGAAAAAAAGAAACAAACAAAATGAAAGAAAAACTTAACACAAAATATGTGTCCGATACACACTCTCTACACCTGAAGCAGACTATTTATACCAAAGAGACGATCTACACCAAATGTTATACTTTGGTTAAATAATGACTAATCTCACATATATATATATAATTACAGGAAATAGATTTGTTGTAAATAACATTATTCAACAATCCTTTATAATAATACTATAATATTTTAAATTAAAATAATAAAAATATTAATTTATTTGTTAGAAGTATGTTTTTAATGTAGGCGGTTTCAAGGTATCAGATCCACGATTACACTATCAATTCTTACACATGGTCTCAAATCAATCGTGAATCAAGTCTTGTCACTGAAATTGTCACCCCTAACGCTCTACCTCATCGAAACCAGATGAAGCAAAGGTTGTAACAATGCAGTTGAAAAGACATACCATTTAATAAATTTTGGTACGAAAAATTATTCATAATTAGTATAAAATTCATTTAGAAAACAGTTTTCGAAACCAATAAAATAACGGGTAATCATATATATTTATTATCTACATTTTATATAATGCCATTACTACATTTAATGTTATTATTTTTTTTAAAAAAATATTATTTAATTTTAAACTTATTTTTTATTATATATTTATTTTTAAATTTATCCTATAAAAATTATGTACCAAACTAATTTTAAAAATAAAAAATAATTAATTATTATAATAATTAAATTAAATATTATTTTAAAAATTACAAAAAAAATTAATTTTTAAATTAATTTTTAAATTAATTTTTATAATTATTAAATGGTTTTTAAATTAGTTATCAAAGTTTTTCTACCAAATTTAAAATCAATCTAAATTAAAACTTTAATAACTAATTAAATATCAATTTAAAAATTATTTATCAATAATAATAAAAATTAATTTAAATTTTGTCTAAAATTAGTTTAGAGATGAAACATTATTTTTCAAAGAAATAAAAGTCCGTAGCTCCTTCTCAAAGAATCAATGTATAAACCCACAAATGCATTATCCATGATATAAAATTAAGTTTGTTGTATATTCACAATTTTAAGATAAGTATATTTTTTTTTCAATAAAAAAAGAAAAGAAAAGGTAACCGATATACAAATATCAAGCCCTCATCAGATAGACTTAGACTTCTTATACCAAAACAGATACAGCACCATACAAACCAAAACAACACCAAAAACTGCACACACAATGATAGAACAATGACAACCTTAGAAACCTAGCACTCATCCAAATTATTCTAACCATAAACATTACTAATGCTGCATTGCTAGACTATCTACAACATGGTATAGCTACAGCTTAACCAAAAAACAGCACATAACCATACAACTTTTTAAGATAGGTATATCATAATCTAATCTAATACAGTTTGTTCCATATACACAATCCACAAAACATCTTTAAGGAAACTCTTCTAAATTATCTTATATACAAATTAATTTTATTATTTTCTTAAATTTGTTTATAATTTTTTTTTTCAAATATAAACTCATATTTTGAGTTCATTGACCATAACTTTTTAAAATATGAGATTTTTTTGTGTGTCGAAGAACATTGTTTACAAACAAGTTGGAATTGAGTGTTTTAATGAATCTTAGTATTGCATATTTGTACAATTCAATGGAGATGAATCGGGACTAGGTTGTTCTGGTTTTTATGAAGGCTTTCTATATATAGAGAAGAAAGACATTGGAAGCATTGACACCCAGTAGCTCTCTATTATTCAGGATATGAGAAATAAGATTAAAACTAAGAAATAGAAAGCGAAAAAAGGAGATGGTAATTTTGAAGAGACAGTGAAAAAAGAAAGAAAAAAAAGAAGAAGATCTTATGATTGGCATTGGTGTTGGCCCCATGTTCTTTTTCAGTGTAATGAAACTTACTTGGTTGTGAGTTGCAGGGAAATAGCTGTGGAAGGTGAAACATGGTCTACCTGTTCCCTCATTAAAATTCTGGTAATGGAGCTTCCTTTAAAGTCATAGTAGTCCTTTCGAGAGAAGATGATCGATGAGAGAAGAGATGTTGATATTGCCCATCAGGATTGTCTTTTCTGGCTCTTTCTGGTGCTAATTAATGGAGGATGGCTCCATGGAAGCAGGTGAAAATGGCTCACTCAATGCCAGGGGACCCACCATTATCATGCATTACGATACAGACCCTGCTATTGCCATGGTAAATACAAATTAAACAAATGGAAAAACCCTTTATAATCATATTATAATACTTTAGAGTAAAAATAAAAATAAAAGTAATTAAAATATTAATTTATTTGTTTATTAAATATATGTTTGTGCGGTTTACGGCGTGAAGATATCAAGATAAAAAAAAGATAACATCATGATGATGTATACATCTTTGTTCAAATCATGACAATTGCTTTGCACCTTATCTATCTCATTTAAGACATGCACATTCTGCATTTATGAAGAAATATGCCAAACATCACAGGATCTAATCTTGTCTACTCCTTGTCTAGGAGAACAAAGGGTTTCAAACTAAACCTACTCAAAAATTAACACAAAATTGAGATAATTAACAACATGTTACAGTTTTAATAGATATTTTATTCATAATACATATTTAATTAATCAAAAAAGAATTTATGACTTGATCGATACAAGATGATGTCTCTGATTACATCCTTGTTTGTCTGGTCAACAGTATTTCATCTCCAAAAACATCGATCAAGCTAACGATAAATGTGTTTTATATCGATTTGAGCCATACAAGATAGGTAGTTCTAGTTAGTTGATACAAATTCACGTTGTTTCTATATTTTTTTTCATTCATTTCTTCATTAATGCATAACCAATATATATTTGTCGGATTTCTTTTAGTTTTCGTCCGTTTTTTATTAACGTAAATCTTTATTTTTGTTATATGATAAATTTAAACATGATAATAAGTTTATACTAAAATTTTATCTATTTATATTATGTAATTTATTTCTGTATATAAGATCAATTTGAAAGTAGAAATATAATAGCAACTACAAACAAAATTAATAATCAAATCTTTTATTTAACAATTTGTTATGTTTAACAATTTTTTTTTAAAATATTTAATATTTCATAATAAAAATTGCAAACATTAATCTAAATAAAATCACAAAATATTGGTTTGATTTAATAAATTAAAATTTAACTAAAAAATATATAATTTCTATCTTTGGTTGAGATGATTTTTTGATAAAAATCCAATCAAACCAATTCACAAATACCTTGATTAGTAGAACTTTATATCAGAAGGATGGTGCTGATGCATAAATGCTGCAGAAATACTGCACGATTGCAGAAATACGAATAATTTTTTTTATAAAATAATATCTAATTTAATGAAATAATAATTAATTATTTTAATTTTTAAAATTAATTTCTTATTTAATAATTTTCTTAAAAGATCAAGATATAATTAAATAAATTTAATAAAATAAATATAATTTAATAAAAAGGACAGTATGCAACTCAAAATAAATTATACAACACATATATAAATTAAAAAAGAAGACCAATAAAATAAATTAGGTTGTAAAAATATATAAAAAAATAATAATCAATCAAGAAATCGATGTGCTACAGACCTCACTCTCTCTTAACCTTTTTCTGGTCAAACTCTGGAGAAGATATAAATTGCAATTTAAAATAACAAGTGGAGAGAGAAAGAAAAAATAACAAAAAGAATTATGGTGGAGAAAGATGGCAGAGAGGGATGAATTTATTATTAATATTGATATATTATTATTATTATTTATATTTTTAAGATTAATATCTTATTAATTTACAATATTAATATTATGAATATTTATAAATTTTAGTATGGAAGTAATATTCATCCATTTCAATTTATAAATAGTATTTTTTTATAGATAATATATACCAGTTTTAATTTGTGAGTGTTATCACGTGAGATTTGTAAGTAATACTTATCAACTTGAGAGTCTCTAGGTAATGTCTATCCATTTTAGTTTGTGAATAAATCTGTAGGTAATCTTGTATAATTTTATTTTATTTTATTTTTTTATCTTTTGTTATTATTTATAATTATTTATCACAAATATTAATTATAATTATTCTTTATGAATATTAGTTATAATTATTATTTATAATTATTAATATTATAATAATATTATTCATATTATTTAGATTATTAATATTACGCATGTTAATATTATTTGTATAATAAGAATATTTTTAAAATTATTAACACTACACCAAAAATCAAAATTAGTTTTAAAAAGAAAGTGAAGGTGTGTGAACACTAAATAGTGTCCACTAAAACTTCATTATTAAAAAAAAAATGGATAAACGTGGGTTATATGGACATAAACTAAAAAAAAAGAAAAAATAATTACTTAGAATGATCACAACTAAAACTATAAATAATAAATAATAATAAAAATTTAAAATTTTGTAAGTTATGCCCACACAAACATAATATATATATAAAAATTAAATTTAAATATGTAATAAAATTATGAAGGTTAAGTTCACGCTTGTTTAAAACTTGTGTGGTCAATCCGTTGACTAAGCCCACGCTTATTTGAATAGACAATATAAAATATAATTTTGTGTGGGCAACATGTAGGCTAAGCCCACGCTTATTTAAAAATTATGTGCTCAATATGTAGGTTAAGCCCACGTTTCTTTAAATAAACAATATAAAATATAATTTTGTGTGGGGAGCATGTAGGCTAGGTCTACGCAAAAAAACACACAACTTGTGTCCCACGCAACCGTCACTATTTTTATGTCAAGCATATTAACTTCTAAATTTTAATGATAACTACATTTTTGCGTCCATGCAAAGGTAATGTCTCTTTCAAGCTTTTCTGCTATTGATGATTGTTCGAGCGCGGGTGGTGAATCAACTGGGCGAGTGGTTCGAGAAGAAGATCATCCAGACTCAAAGTCTTCATCTGCTACTCCTTCTTGCATGAACGATTCCAATGGAGCCCCTACTGTTGATGTTCCTCAAGAAGTCGAATTTATATTGCCTCGGAAAAACCTTCGTCCAGGTTATCAGTGGGTTAACCCTAAAGTTCGAGAATTTTTTTCGAAGTATCGTTCTGCTACTGAGCTTCGTAGTTTCCTTTCCCATTCTCAGATTTATTATTCTGACATTGAAAATGTTATTATTTCTTTTCGGCGTGTTGGAGATGTTGATAATGTTTGCCATGGCCGAGAGGATGATAGTTATGAATTTTTTTTATTTTTATGCTTGTTTTTTAGAGACCTTCATATTCGATTGCCTTTGAACAACTTTCAAATAGACGTTCTTAATTTCCTTAATGTTGCTCCTACTCAGCTTCATCCTAATGGTTGGGCTGCAATGCAAGCATTTAGTATTTTGTGTAAATTACTGTCGCTTTCTCCTAGTCCTGCTTCTTTCTTGTACTATTATAGCTCTCGGCCTGGTAAACGACCAGGATGGCTATTCCTTATTAGCAAATCCAACGTTTGCTTCCTTAAACCTTTTACATCATCATATAAGGATTTTAAGGGAGGTTTTTTCAAAATTCTAATAGAGCCGATAGGAAAAGAGTATTTTTTCAATGGAGATTCTCCAAAATTTCCTCTTTATTGGACAAGAGATCCCGTGAAGTTTAACTCAATATCTTTTCACTCAATGGGTACGGCCGATCGTCATGTTATTGAAGTTTTCAGTCACCTCTCGTACCAAGTTCCCACTCGCGCCTTGCTACAATTGTATACTTCATCCCATCCTCGAGAAGATCTTATTGGTAGGTGGTTGTTCTATATTTTCTTGTTTTATAGGATGAGTTTTTTAACTTTGCTAAGTTTTTTTATTGATTTTCAGCTTTGATGGCAAGCACAAATCCGAAAGCTCGGTCTTATTTTTCGAAGTTGCTAAACAAGGTAGGTGATGTAACTCCTCGACGTGAAAATGTGGTGAATCCTGTTGTTGAAATAGAAGGAGCAAAACGTGTTGCGCCTGTTGAAGTGATTGAAGTTACGCGCAATGTTGATGTTGTCGGTCCTTCGAAAAACTCAAAGAAACGAGATAGAAGCAGCAAGAGATCACATTCGTCTTCTCGGCGTCATCACCACGTTGAAAATGTTTCGTCTGAACCGCTCTCTGAAACAATTTTTTGTGCATCAACGAAATATGCGAAGTTTGTCCAAACTTCTTTTAACGAATTGTCTTATAACATGTTGAAAAATATGGATTTTGCTTCATTAGCGGATTCTATTATTGAATTGTCGAGTAGAAGTTTGTTGATTGGGAAAATGATGAAAGAGAAGAATGGAAACTGTGTGTCTTTATCTGAGTTTGAGAAATTGAGGACTGATCTTGCTGAATATAAGGAAAAAACGAGCTCTTTGTCCGAACAACTAGAAGAGATGAAGAAGCAGAAAAATGAACAAGAAGTTGCAAAGGAAGATTTTAGAAAAGAAATTGTTGAATTGAAGAATGAAAGCTTGAGATCTAGTGAAGAAAATGCTCAACTTCTTAAAGAGAATCAGTTGTTGAATGAAAAGGTATCAGCGTTATCTTTTGCGAACGAATCCGACAAGAGCACCATCAAACTTATGGATGAAGAGATAAATCAGCTGAGGGCCAATGTTTTTGAAGCCGAAAGCTTTATATTTGAACAACATCAGCTTGGTTTTGAGAAGGCTCTTCAACAAGCAAAATATTTTTACAAGATTCCAATTGATGAAGGCAACTTTGATGTTAAAAAGGATTTTTATAAGGGTGAATTAGTGCCGGCTAACGAGATTCCAGGCACTGATGTTGAATATATTAATATCGAGAGCTAGGGGGCGTAGGTTTATTTGTCGAAAGCAGATTTGTTTTGAACTGCTAATCTGTGTATGGATGTTTTTGGAAATGCTAATCCATGTGTGGACATTCGCATTGTTAATGTAATGTCTTTTTGAGCACCTTAATACGTATAAAGTTTATTGTTTTGTCAACTGTTATCTTGTGTTATTGATTGGATACTTTGTTTCTGATTCGCTGATTTAATGTAATTGTGACCTGCCAGTTTGTATGATTGAAGTGTTTTAGCAGACGTTTCGGCGTTTACATCTAGATGTTTACTTTTTTGGTCTTTTATCATGAAACATGTTTCTAACTACCTATTCTTTTCAATTGTAATATCTTTAATACGATTACGTTTCGTTTGAAACCTCGAGTACCTTTCGGCTGCCAAGACTTCAAAGCACAAGTACCTTTTGGTTTTTATCCGAAAGTTGTTCCAAAATGGTGGATTCTTCGCGAATTTTGTAATCTATTAAAAGAATTTCTTAAAAGACTTCAAGAATGCTTGTGATCGAACGTATAAAATTAAGTTTATGCAGAATATTATAATGAGTTATTAATTTATAATTTTTATAGTGATCGAGAACATTTCTTATTTTTTCGGCTTTCTTATCCAATTTATTATCAACATAAGTATGGTATGCGAGTGAGTTTTTACTTGGAATGAAATCATCTGAGACCAATAGTTTTATGAATGTACGATTTTTCGGGTGGGTTTTCACTTAGAGTGAAATCATCCAAGACCGAAAGTTTTATGAATACATGATTTTTCGGGGGGTTTTTCACTTAGAGTGAAATTATCCAAGACCGAAAGTTTTATGAATAGATACTTTTTCGGGTGGGTTTTCACTTAAAGTGAAATCATCCAAGACCGAAAGTTTTATGAATAGATGCTTTTTCGGGTGGGTTTTCACTTAGAGTGAATTCATCTAAGACCGAAAGTTTTATGAATAGATGCTTTTTCGGGTGGGTTTTCACTTAAGAGTGAAATCATCCAAGACCGAAAGTTTTATGAATAGATGCTTTTTCGGGTGGGTTTTCACTTAGAGTGAAATCATCCAAGACCGAAAGTTTTATGAATAGATGCTTTTTTGGGTCGGTTTTCACTTAAGAGTGAAATCATCCAAGACCGAAATTTTTATAAATATATGTCTTTTCGGGTGGGTTTTCACTTGGAGTGAAATCATCCAAGACCGAAAGTTGTGTAAGTGAACAAGATAAATTGTTACTGGATAATGTTTCTTCATTGATGGATAGATATATACACGGAGTCCTCTTTTTACATCTTCCAATTCAACTAAAATAAAACTTTAAATGACTTGTATTCCATGTTCTTGGTACTATTTTTTCTTCTAAAGTTTCCAATCTGTATGCTCCATTTTGTAAATTTTCGAGTATCCTGAATGGACCTTCCCAGTTAGATGCCAATTTTCCATGTCGTGGATCTTTTCGTGCATCAGTTCGCATTCTCCATACCAAATCCCCCTCCTTAAAATCTCTGAATTTTACTTTCGCATTGAACCTTTTCATTGCTCTTCTTTTTACTGCTGCCTCTTTTATTTTCGCTCACTCTCTAAGTTCTTCAATAAGATCAAGGTCGGTTCTCAAGCATTCATTGTTAATGTTCCAATCTTCTATTTGCCTTCATAATGTTGGTTCATTTACTTCTACAGGTAGCATTGCATCCATCCCATATGTGAGGTTGAATGGTGTTTCTTCAGTTGAAGTTTGTGGTGTGCATCTATGTGCCCATAAATTTTTTGGTAACTTCTCTGCCCACAAACTTTTTGCACTTCCTAACCTCTTCTTCAATTGTCCCAAGATAACTTTGTTTGCAGCCTCCGCTTGTCCATTCGTCTGTGGATGTTCAACTGAAGTGCTTGCTGACTTGATTCCCAAATCTGCATAAAATTTCATAAGTTTTTTGTCAATGAATTGTCGGCCATTGTCAGTTATAATGGTGTGTGGGATTCCAAATCGACATATTATATTTTTCCATATAAACATTTGAACTTGCTGAGCTGTTATCTTAGTCAATGCTTCTGCTTCTATCCATTTTGTAAAGTAATCTATAGCTACTATCATGAATTTAGTTTGTCCCCGACCGAGTGGGAATGGACCAAGTATATCAATTCCCCATTTTGCAAATGGCCATGGAGAAATAATTCCTTGTAACGCTTGTGTTGGTATATGATTTAAACTTCCAAACTCTTGACACTTCTTGCATGTTTTAACATAAATTTCACAATCTTCTCGGAGTGTTGGCCAATAATATCCAGCTCTGCAAACTTTTGTTGCCATTGTTCGAGCTCCACAATGTAATCCACACATTCCTTCATGGAGTTCTTTCACCACATACTGAGCTTGCTCTTTTGAAAGACATTTTAATAAAGGTATTGAATGTCCGCGTTTATAGAGTTCATCTCCAATTAACACGAAACTAGCTATTTTTTTTGCCATTTTTGTATCCAGTTGAACACCTTGCTCTTGATTCTTTATGGCTTCCATATATGTTTTTATCCATTCATCCTTTGTTGTGGTAACATTGCAACATTCCTCGAAACCGACTGTCGGATGACTGAGGGTTTGTTGTATAACTGAGTTGTGTTGGAGTTGCCGTTGTTGACTTGCTAATTTGGATAATGAATCTGCTTTCATGTTTAGTTCTCTCGGAATATATTTTATTTCAGCTTGATTAAAACATTGCATGATATTTAATACCTTATGATAATATTGCATCAATAATGGATCTTTTACCTGATAATCTCCTCGTACCTGTCCCACTGAGAGCTGAGAATCACTTTTGCAAATGACATTTTCAACTCCCATGTCTCTCGCCAATAGTAATACTGTAATAAGAGCTTCGTATTCGGCCTGGTTGTTGGATGTTCTGAACTCGAATCGCAATGCCATCTCTATTTGGAAGTTGTTTGGTCCTTCAAGTATTATCCCTGCTCCGCTTCCTTTTTTGCTTGACGCGCCATCTACATACAATATCCACTGTTCCTGCTGTGTTGTTGTCGGCATCTGGATGATGAAATCCGCGAGGGATTGAGCTTTGATTGGTCCTCTTGGTTCATATTTGATTCCATATTCTGAAAGCTCCATTGACCATGTCACCATTCTACCTGCAAGTTCTGGTTTTCTCAAAAATTTTGATATTGGATAATCTGTCCTCACAATTATCTGATGATTCTGAAAGTATGGCCGAAGACGTCTTGCGGCGTACACCAGGGTTAAGGCAACTTTTTCTACCTTGGGATATCTGGTTTCGGCACTTTGGAGGGATCTACTTACAAAATATATTGGTTTTTGGTCCGGGTTCTCTTGGATTAACGCTGCTCCTATGGCTTCATTTGAAGTTGCCAAGTAGACTATGATGGGTTGGGTCAACTCAGGTTTAACTAGGATTGGTGGTTCAGCTACCATACTTTTGATTTGAGAGAAGGCTTGCTCACATTTTTCATTCAACTCAAAGGTTTCAGATTTTTTTAACAAATTTATTATTGGTTTAGTTTTTTCAGCTAAGATTGGTAAAAATCTTGACAATGAATTTAGTTTTCCCACTAATCTCTGCACCTCTTTCAAATTTTTCGGATTTCCCATCTTCATAATTGCTTCGCATTTATCAGGATTGGCCTCAATCCCTCTGTTGGTTAGCATAAAACCCAGAAATTTCCCACCTTTGACGCCGAACACACATTTTTCCGGATTGAGACGTATATTGTACTCTCTTATGCGTGCAAACACCTCCTCAAGATCTCCCAAATGTTTCTCTACTTCCTCCGACTTCACAACCATATCGTCCACATATACTTCCATGTTTTTTCCAATTTGATCTTTGAACACTTTATCCATCAATCTTTGATATGTTGCTCCAGCATTCTTCAAGCCGAAAGGCATGACTTTGTAACAATAATTTGCAGTATCTGTGGTAAAAGCTGTTTTTGGCACATCCGGCTCATACATTTGTATTTGGTTATACCCTGAATAGGCATCGAGAAAACTCATCATTTCTTGTCCAGACGCCCCATCTACCAATCGGTCTATGTTGGGTAATGGATATGTATCTTTCGGACAAGCTTTATTCAAGTCTGTATAATCTGTACACATTCTCCATTTTCCATTCGGTTTTTTGACAAGCACCACATTGGATAACCATGTCGTATAGTGAGCTTCCTTAATGAAACCAGCTTGCATTAACTTCTCGGTTTCTTCAATTGCTTCTTTTCGTCTCTCTTCACCCAACTTTCTTCGTTTTTGAGATATCGGTCTCGCTTCTCGACATACCGACAACTTGTGACAAATTACCTTTGGATCTATTCCAAGTATATCAGATGGTGTCCAAGCAAACAAGTCTTTGTTGTTGCGTAACAATGTGATAAGTTTGTTTAACAATTCTTCGGGCAAACTTCCACTTATATAAGTGCATTGCTTCTCGTCTCGGCCCAATACTACGGTTGTAGTCTCTTCTTTTGGTTCTAATCTTTCATCATTTAATCTTAGGTCCAAATCTGTCATTGCCACCATTCTTTCGGTATCTTTGTGTGCCTTCAAATTCATCTCCAAACCTACCGCATAACATTCTCGAGCATCTCTTTGATTAACATAGACTGTTGCTATCTCCCCCTTTTCTGTTGGAAATTTCATTGCTAAATGTGGTGTTGAAACTATTGCTCCCAACTTATTCAAAGAAGATCGTCCTAACAACACATTATATGACGTAGAAGCATCCACCACCAAATATCTGATTTTGATCTTTTTAGTCTTATTTCCTCTTCCAAATGTGGTCATCAAATCAACATATCCTTTCGTGCTAACTCTCTCCCCTGAGAAGCCAATTATTTGTTCTCGGAAAGGCACAATGTCTTCTTCTTTTAGATGCAACCTTTTGAAAGTATCCCAAAATAAAATATCAACTGAACTCCCTTGATCAACCAAGGTTTTCATGACGGCATATTCGGCTATTTCTACTGTTATCACCATAGGATCGTCGTGATCAGGATCAATTTCTTGAAAATCCTCATCTGTAAAAAGCATTGGTGGCAAAGTTCTTCTTTTGAAAATGTGGTTAATGGTCCTGATACTTCTCCAATGTTGTTTCCTTGCTGATGACGATTCCTTTCCAGAGAAACCACCTGAAATAGTATTTATAAACCCCCTGACAGGTCTCCCCAAACTTTGTTCCCTACTTCTCCTTACTGATTGTGTGTTTTGGTAAGCTCTATCATTTCTTCCTTCTGACCTCCCACCTCTTCTATCATCTCTCTTTTCTATTCTTTTTTCTCTTTCAAATCTTTCCGCCCTTCTCTCTCCCATCTCAACCCCTCTCAATCTTCTCTCCGGACTTAACCTCAGTCTAGCATTTCCTCCTTGAACAAAACGTTTCAACTGCCCAGCCTGAATCAACTCCTCTATTCTATCTTTTAACCCGACACACTCCTCTGTATGATGGCCATGATTTTTATGATATTCACAATGTTTAGTGTGGTCTGCCCTTTCCGGTGTTCGTGCTTTTCTAGGTGGTGGTATTATCTCTGCCGCCATGGCTTCTTGTAGGACTCTTGTTCTGTTTGTATTCAAGGGTGTGTATTGCTGGAACTTTCGGCTTCTGAATTCTTCTCTGGCTCTTCTAGCCATAGGTCCACTTTCTTTTTCTATCACCTTTCTTTCACCTCCATCAATCCTTGCCTGATTTTGAAACTCTCTCAGTTCTTCCATTTGCATGAACTTCGACGCTCGCTGTCTTAGTTCATCTAAATTGGTCGCAGGTTTCTTGCAAAGACTATCAGCAAACGGTCTTGGCTTCAGTGCTGTTATCATATGATGCATGGTAACCTCTGGGCTGAGATTTCGAATTCCCAGGGCAACCCTTCCAAAGCGTTCCATGAACATTCTTAACGACTCTCCCTTCTCTTGTCTTATATTCACTAAAGTAATCGAGGTTAGATGATGGGGACGACTGGTTGCGAACTGAGCTCCAAACTTTTCCACCAATGTATCAAAACAATCTATGCTTAAGGACGGAAGACGTGTGAACCAACTTAATGTTGCCCCTTTTAACGTTGTAGGGAACACTCTGCACATAACAGCATCGTTCCATGTATATAGACTAATTTGTGTGGTATATACTGCAACATGTTCATCAGGGTCCGTGCTTCCGTCATATTTGTCAACAGTTAAATTTTTTCAATTGTCAGGCAATGGAGTATCAACGATGACATCATAGAAGGGATGTTTTCTTGAAGATGCTCCTGCAAAAACTTCAGAATCTCCGAGCAATCTTCTTTTTGTTTGGGAACTCTCATTATGATAAATCCTCTCATTGACTTGTGCTCTTGGCTGAACGGTTTCAAAATATGAGTTCAAAATTGTCTCCTCTTGTAACTTTCTCCTCATGCGTGCGTTTTCGGCCCTTAGCACACTCAATTCTTCTTCATTACTCTTTTTTAACATCTCAAACTCCTTCTGCAGCTGTATCAACATTGTCATTGGCATGCTAACATCATCTGCCTGCTCTCCTCCTTGTTCTTCTCTTTGATCCATCTTGTCTTCTACCTTTTTTCAACTAGTTCTCGGCCCCACGGTGGGCGCCAAAATGTTCTTACAACAGGGACCAAGAACACTCGAACCAGATTGACAAGACGACCTTTTATACAAATCTTCCGGTCTTGGGCTGGACTCTCGGTTTCCTCTTGGGCTGAACTGTTTCTTCTTGGACTGGACTCTTGGCTGGTACTCTCGGTTGCACCTCTCGGCTAGTATTCTCGGCTGCTCCTCTCAGCTAGCATTCTCGGCTGCTCCTCTCGGCTAGCATTCTCGACTGCTCCTCTCGGCTGGCACTCTTGGCTGGTACTCTTGGCTGGCACTCTTGGCTGGTACTCTCGGCTGGTACTTCTCACAGGTGGGGGGATGTACCTGCAAGTCGCTCCGATGCCAAAGTCAGAAATAGTTCAATAGTTTTCAGATAAAATTACTCTTACCTTTTTCTTATGCTGACCTCCTATTTATAGGGTTTCGTTAATGGGCCTTCTACATTACTTTTGGACTTTCTTTTTACACCTTTTTATTATTTTTACACCCCCTTATGCAAGTTTCTTATCTAAATTGGGCTTTATTATAATGTCTATTATCCTTTCAGGTTTCGGTCCAGACCTCTCGGTTTTAACTTATCACTTTGGTTATTTAATATGTAGTTCTCGGCTTATACCTCTCGATTTTAGGCTACCAGTACATTATTGTATTTTAAAATATTTGTTTTTTAATAGTCTCTCCATTTATAGGTTTGAAAAAAATATCAAGTAAATTTTGTAATTAGTTTTATTCAAATGAATAATTTCATCTTAAGAACATCCTTCGATTAATTAAAATTTTCATTTTTTTAATATCAAGTTTAATAAATGATATTTTGAAAAATACTTATAGATATAATTAGTAAAATTAAATGTTTTAAACAGAACAAAAATTGGTTATTTAGTTGGAAAATATATTTGAGTTTTGGAGAGAGGGTCTTTAACATCTGTCAGTATAAAAAAGTAAGGGATTGAATATGGTAAACCGTGTGAGAACCGTGTTTGGCTGAAGTTCAGTTCAGTGCACTATGCTTAGTAATAAAAAAATGGTTAGTGCACTAAGATGTTCGCCATACTTTTCATTTTCTTAGTCATTTTTTCAGGGAAGAATGCAATTGGACCAGCACGATATCCACAATTTGGTTCCATGTATGCTTGTTGCATGCTATAAATATGATCGTAGAAAACCCTTCTAGTATAGCCGCTGAATAATCAAAAGGGTACAAAACAATGGAATCAACTCATGTAATATCCATTACAAATGGTGAAGACAATGTTGCTCCAAGGAAGAATACTAAAGCGTTTAAATTTTCACTTCCACCCCTTTTTTCTCGTCTTACAGAAAACAAAATCCATTTCTGGGATAAACAAAAGAAAGACGCTAAAAAAATTATCCACAGCATCAAAGTTGGAATCTCCCTTGTTTTGATTTCACTTCTGTATCTCTTGGATCCTCTTTACGAGCAAGTTGGAGAAAATGCTATGTGGGCTATTATGACTGTGGTCGTCACCTTCGAATTTTCTGCAGGTACACTTTCATCAGTAACACAGATTAATATAGCTTCAACTGTTACTCCTTATTGCCATGACTTTGTAACTTAGTTGAAGCAATATACACATAAACTAATTTTATCAACATGCAGGAGCTACTCTAGGCAAAGGTTTAAATCGCGGGATTGGAACTATATTAGGAGGTGGACTGGGTTGCATAGCAGCAGTTTTGGCTCAAAATCTTGGTGGAGTTGCCAACTCGATTCTGATTGGTGCTTCTGTGTTTATCTTTGGTAAGTTTCTAACATAAAACCTCTCAACTGTTGGTTTATTATTCTCAAATTGTTGTTACAGTTTTACGTTTAATAAGAGCAATGGTAAAAAGTTTCAGATAAATGCAGCTGCAATTGCATTAAGCGTAGATAGATTTTCCTGAGTCTTCTATACGTGGCTATAGTTTTGCTGCTTGAAGTTGATTTGGATCAATATTTAATTATAAAGTGATTAGATTTAAGCAGTTAGTGACAAAGTCTAATTTCAGGAACAATTGCTACATATTTTCGACTATTCCCCAGCGTGAAGATGAGATACGATTACGGAGTGATGATTTTTATTCTCACTTTTAATTTGGTTGTGGTGTCTGGTGTGCGCACTGAAGATCAGAAAGTTTGGGAAATTGCACGTGAACGCCTTTTAACAATTGTGATGGGTTTTGTTGTGTGCATTTGTGTGAGCTTGTTGATCTTCCCCTTGTGGGCCAGTGATGAACTTCATGATTCCATTGTCTCAAGATTCCAACACCTTGCCGATTCATTACAAGGTAGCAGAGGTTTAGTTTCTTCTTTTTATAGTACAGTACTTAATTTTCTGACTCAATTTCAATAACTATCATGTATACTAACTTTGGAACTACTAGAATATTGGCAAAACATAATTGTTATGGAATGTTCATGGTATGATGAAAAAAGTGAGAAAATAAAAAATGGAAAAAAAAGAAAAAGGATTGAAATACAAACTTAGAAAATAAAATTATTTGGATGAGTGAAAGAAATAAAAAATAAAATATTGATATTTTATTTGTATTAAATATTTTTGTTTTTATTTTATTTTTTAATCTAGTTTTTCAATAAATTTATTATTATTACATTAAAAAAAAGTTACAACTCACTTTATTTTACACTCAACTTATTATAACTTGCAATACTATTATTTTAATATTTTTTACATTATTTAATTACAATTTTAATGTATTCATTTGTATATAACTCTTTGAGTCATTAAAGAATAATTTTCTAATAAAAAAAACTTATAATTGATTGAGTCAGAAAAAATTGTATAAAATTATCTAATATTTTATACACATTTAATTATGTATATATACTTCTTAAGTAAATATTCACTCCTCAGTGTGCAATTTTTTTTGGTTTTATGTAAATCATTTTAAATTCCTTAAAATAGATAACATGTTATTGTTATTTGTAATTACCAAACTCATATTGACAAAACCTTTTTAGTTCTATTTATATTAAAAGTTTAATGTATATTCCTCTTAAAAACAAATTATCAAGTAACTATAATTATTTTCCTAACATTATATATTACCCTCCAGCACATATCCGCTTTTTAATGCATAAAAGTTCAGTTTAATGATTTGGCACCCAAACTTTATTGATACAAGATCACATGAAATTAATTCTTTATTGTACATGCCCATGACATATTGTCTTTTATATAAAACTATTATTCTTTTTTATGTGGTGGGACTTATTGCCAAAACCCCACCAATTATTTATTTATTTTTTCCATTTCATTTTCATCTTTTTTTTTTCATCATATTAATTATATTATATTTTTTTTCCATATAATTTTTTCTGTCCATCCCCTCTCTTCACCCTAATTCCTCCCATTTTGAAAGTGACGTCTATAATAGCTTAATTAAGATGCAAGTGTTGTGATTTGTAAAATAGGGTGCATGGAGGAATATGTCAAATTTGCTAGTAAAAAAGAAAATAAGTCTGGTGCTAGCTTCAGTGTTTGCAAATCGTTGTTGGACTCCAAATCAAAGGATGAGGTTCTGGTACGTATTACGTTTAGATTCTGAAAGCATTTTATATAAACTGAGAATATCTTTCTGAAACTCTGATTGCATGTATATTTTTATCTAGTGTTGTGTAATTTTTATCGAGAAAAAGTAGTGATACAAGTGAATAATGAAAATATATGGGGTGTTTCAGGCAAATTTTGCAAAATGGGAACCCTGCAGGCATGGAAAATTTGGATTTTTCTATCCTTGGGAGAAGTACCTAAAGATTGGAGAGGTTCTTCGAGAACTAGCTGCAATAACTCTTGCTTTGGGAGGTTGCCTCCAATCCTCAGAAACGGTAGGCATTTAGAAATCTGTGAACTACTTTTGCACCCACATTGGGTCCATAATAACGCTATTTTGGGTTGAAATGGTTCATTGGTTAGGCCATGAAAGTGGAACCAGTGAGTCAAAGTATCCAAATGGAATCGTCTGAAGCAATTGGGTCAGGAATTGTGTGGATTCTGCGAGAACTTGAGGAGAGCATGGAGAAAAAGAGGAAATGTGAGGCTGACATATCAGAAAAGTTGAAGACGGTGAGAGAAGAGATAAGCTTGGTAATTTCCACGTCGAAAGTGGCAGCAATTGATAACATGGATGCACTTGCAGTAGCTAGCTTTGTGTTCTTACTGAAGAAAGTGGTGGAGAAGGTAGAAGAACTTTTCAAAGAGGTGGAGCAACTAGGAGACCTTGCTGGTTTTCGTGCTCAAACTTAGTCTAGACGCTATGTATATGCACATAAAGTTTTTTTTACCACTTTTTGGCTCACCACATTTTAAACGAAGGAGATTCAAAACCGAAATTTTATAATATCTATCTTTTATGTTTTTTTATTTCCACTGAATTAGCAATAACTAGAGTGTTATGTAGCCCTAATAATTCCTGTATCAAGGTTCTTTCAGTCTCACATTCGTAAATCTTAAAAACTGTCTTATTAAAAAGTCTTAGACCATGTTTACAAATTTTTAATTTTCTGAATTATTTTTTAGTTTGGTGATTGAATTCTTATACTTTTTAAAAAATAATCGGTGTCATAAATAAATTAATCGATGGTTAATTAATACTTGAATAATATACTTTTTACTTAATGAGCTAAAATACCTCTTTAAATTCAGTAAGTAAAACGACCTTTCGTGAGCCTATGACTCTTTATTCCTTTTGACAGGATGAAGTGAATTTTTTCTTTTTACTCAACATAATGAATGTAAAAATTATAAAAGATAAAACAACTTAATGCTTTTATGAAATTACGTATTTAGTTTAAATAATTTTTTTATAAAGTTATTATATATTATATTTTGTTCCCACTAAAACAAATGGATCCGTTTCCTCAAATTTTAGTTAAGTGCCGATGAACAGAGTCATGAGACATTCACGTCCACGTAAAATAAAGTTTAAATGGCCGGCAACAAGCAGACAACAGATATCTTATTGGCTTTATTTGAATTAAAAATTTTGACTTTTGCTGATCATTTTTGTTTAACTTTTTATATAATGTACCTATGTATACCCTCATATTCAACAATTATAAAAAAAAAAAAAAAAACTTCTTAGCCAAAACTACGCTTTATCTTCTTAGTTAAATTCATTACTGCTTTGTTTGGATTAGAGAGTGGAAATGAGAGAGTGGATTTGAGATGATTTGAAGAGAAAGTGTAAAGAAAGTTAGGATGTTTGGATTAAGGTAAAGAGAAAGGAAAGTGTGAGGAAAGTTTATGAAAGTTTGTGAATGATGTGATGGGTATGATTAAAATTGTATTTTTTTTAATTAATAAAAATGTAACTTTACATATTTGTCCTTATATTTAAAAATTGTTAAAAAATTAATTTAATTTAATTAATTTATTTATAAATTATATTTATTTTAATTAAAATATTATTAAAATATTTATAATTATAAATATTTAATAAAAACTCATTTTTATATTAAATAAAATTATTTTTATCTTTATTTTTTGTAATTAATAATTTTTATTTAAATTTATTTCTTTATTCTTAAAAATATATTTATTATTATATTTATAATTTATTATATATATATAATATAATTAATTATGTTATTTTATAATAATATTTTTTTTAATTTTAATTATATTTTTTATATTTAAATTATAATTCTACTTAAATAAAAATAAAATAACTTAATTTAAAATAAAAAGGACAGAAAAATAATTTACAATTAATTAATTAAAGAAATATAAATATATAGAAATTTCTTCACAAATTTGAGAAGAAAGTTTAAAGGATAAAACTTTTTCGATTTTTGTGTTTTAATATATTTTATTACTTGATTTTCTATGTGAACAGTACAACTTCGTCTTTCTCCGAAAAAACAAACGGACCTACATGTATGGTGAAGTGAGTGAGGAGTGATCAAATTGCTGGAAATTATATAAAAAAAAAATTACGTTGTCTTTGTTTTGAAAGGTTTAAAAATCTGAATGAAAAAGAGAATAATAATTTGTGAACATTTTTTTTTTCAATTATGAAAAGCTTTTTAAAAGATAAAAAACAAAATTAACCACTATGCACATGAGTCCCATATAGACTAATAAGGTTGATCTAGTAAGTTTCCTACAAATAGAAACTGATTTAAACCCTAATAGAAAGCCTTATCCTTTATCTCCTACCTATACCTTCATCAAGTAATCTCTATGTGTTTGAAACAATAACTTAACATCCATTAATGTCATCTTATTATGCTTCTTATCATCAAATTCTCCACAAACCAAAATTAAGTTATTCGCACATAAACTTTCAAAGTTTTGTACCATTAACTTCATTCAATATATCAAATTTCTTAGTACTTTTTAAGATAGATCAATATAAAACTCTATGTATGTACAATATAAAAGAGGGTAATTTTTATAAAAAAAATATTAATAAATAATACTATAAAAAAATGTGTTATGAATCTAAGTATAAATTAAAAATTTCAATGTTGAATAAAAATTTTAAAAAAAAACTGAGTAACATATAAAAATATTTACGAATACAACAGTTGAAGATGATGTCATATTATTTTATATAGACGCACTACAAAAAAAACTTTTATTAGAAAGGGCCAAAGGCGGACACTAATCACAAAAAGCCCACGCAAAGATGCAATTAACGTGGGTTTTGCCTTCACACAACTTTGAAGCTAATATCCTTGTCGCAAAAAAAATTGTTGGGTGCGTGGCGTCGCAATAAGTTGGCTTGCGTGGGCTTTGACTACAAGTTGCCAACACAAAAAAATTACAAATATTAACTTAAGCGGGGGCTTAGCCTTGGACAGAAAGTGAGGGCTTAGGCTTAGCTAGGGGGACAATAAAATTAGCGTGGGCTTAGCCTTGGATAAGGGGACAATAAAATAAAAAATAAAGCGTGGGTTTAGCCTTAGACAGGGGGACAATAAAATTAGAATAAAGCGAGGGTTTGACCTTGGTAAAGTGACAATGAAATTAGAATGGGCTTAACCTTGGATATGTGGACACATAATTTTTTTTTTGTATGCACTATTTTTGGCAGCTATTGAACTCCACTTTTAAATAAAAGTTTGGATTTTAAATATTAAATATTAATATTTTTTAATTTGCTTTTTTTTTTTTGCAATAGCATTAAAAAGAAAAAAACATCAGGGAATTGATAAGTTAAAAACTAAAAAACAAAAGTAATGAATAAATTATTATATTGATGAATAAAAAGTGTTTAAGCACCGGAAGATGGACATTAATTAGTTAGCTTGGTTATCTTAGTGATTTCATTATTCTTCTTCTTCGGTTTAGGCTTTGTTGAAATGTCTTCCATTTGCGCTACTTACTAGTTATGTTTTATCGAAACATATGCAATGAAAAAACTATCATTTTAATACATTTAAGAAACTTTGTTCTATAATAAATATTTTTGCCCATCATATGTTTCTCTGGACACATAACATAGTATCTAAAACTGGGGATCGTACAACAGCAACAAAGGTTTAAGGATAGCTACATACATAAACATTTAAATCATATGGTATAACATCTTAACTTTTATATGTTAAAGAGAGGATTATATTCAAAATTGTATATTGATCACACAGAATCCTCTATGGAGTTACTAATTAAATTGCAGATATCACTGGATATACCCTAAAAGAGAATAGCCACATTTACAAACTTTTTCTGTTTCACTGTAGATGAAAGAAGCCTTAGGATAGCTCCATATACAAACTTTTAATGTTTTATGTAGATGAAAGAGGCACAGGCCTAGGTCAAAAACCTGTTCAGTTTTAAATTCTAATCAATATCAAAACTAGCTGAAAAGGTATGGATTATCCTGCACACACTATATTGGCCATATCATTGGTCAACATGAAGTTTTCATCATGCATGATGTATGTATATTGCATAAGGAATAAGAGAAAACAGTGTTGAATTGATGACATAGTGCAGGAGGCCAATATAAAACAATAACTCTTGAACAACAAAACAGATCCATGCATAATCCATTTCTTTCCCAAATCTCCATGGTTCCAACAGATGAGCATTTGTAAGTACGAGACCTTGACAGTTTAGTAAAACACCAGATGCCCATACTCCATCACCAATAGTATCAAGACAGACAGAAGTCATTGCCTTCTCAATTGGTAATGGTGAGGAACTACCCAAACATAAATGGTCACGTTTAATCCTAGAGCAAAATCTAATTTATCAGTGTCAGAAAAAGACCCAGTTCCCGCAGCATTAAGGTCACCCCCTGATCATATAAACCTTTCTCTGTATTCTCAGGCCTATTGTGCAGCACGCCACTAGAAGCACTCACAATGGCCTCCCATGGAATCACCAGCTGTTACCGAATACTATAGTTTTGCATGATGTGTTAAATTGGAGGGGGCTTAAATAATGTCAAAATAAGAAGAACGCAATCAAAGTACCTGGATTTCCGCCCCATATGTCTTCTGTCTCAATGGTCTGAGCAGGACACCAGTAAGACATGCATGTTCACTGAAAACTGGACTCCCTTCCATTCCTGGTAGACAGAGAGTATCAAAATTGAGCCATAACCACTTCCATAAATGACCAATGGATTATGCAACAGAGAAATGGCTCACACCAGGAAGACACCGTATGTCAGCCATCAGCAATGATACATCAGATGAATGGGAAGGATAGCTGTTTGCAATGCATCCTACAGAGATGCTAATTCAAGCAATTAACCATACCATATCAAAGGATTGAATGACACAAAATTCCCAAACATTGGCATCGAATTCACTGCACTGTCTACAGTAATAGACACAATAACTACGTATACAAATCAACAGAGGCAATCCCAATAGCTCAAGAAAATAGTATGACATAAAGTGACACTAACAAGCGATAAAAGTTTAACCATTTTTTAAGTAACTGCCAGACTTTTTTTCTTTTATCGAAACAATAATATATATACATACCTGTTAAAAAAGTGTATAGGTGACGGGACTCCAAAAGGAGACCCAACTGCCAGAAGAAAATCACCCCTTTTATTCATGGCAGATACTTTACTATCCAGCAATTCCTGATAAAATCACCAACAAGTTATTTTCAAGAGTCTAATTGGACCAACAAAGAAATCCAACAGAAAAAACATTTCACATGTAACTAGTATGTTACAACAATAGTTTGTATAAGGAATTCAACTAGAGAAAAAAAACAAAAAAAAAAAACAAAAGATACCCTGAAAGATAAAGAAATACTCAGAATTGCCATTCTAGTAAGTGATTTGTGCACAAGACTTGCACTGCCAGATCCTCCCATGGCCAATCTCTCCTGTAATATCATTCAAATTCATCATTCTTCATCTGAAAATATTATTTTTGCTTCTGCATATCATGATCCTGGAGATGTTATTCCGAAGGCAATTTATACCATCAAGAAGAAGAATGATACTTTAATAAGTAGCAGGTTATAAGTTTACAAGGATCAATTTTAAGAAGAGGTGTAAATCCATTTACAAATGAACAATTGGATATTTTGCAGTTGCACCAACAAATTTTATTACAGACATAGTTACAATTACGGTTGTCTGAGAACCAACTTTCCCATAAGCTTGAGTCATTAGCTAAAGATAAATACCCGTGAATAGCTTTATATATGCCCAAAAAACCCCCTTTGCACTTCAATCATTAACAAAGTAAAACCTCACTTTACCTTGTTCTGTCTATTCAACTCTTATTTAGAATGAAGCCAAAAGCATCACTCTAGTAGACTACTACGTCATAGAAGGTATGATACCGTGTTGAGAAAAACAGATAGATAGAAACGAGGAGCATATGCTGAAAATGTGTTTCAACTACACATATATGTACCATAAAACTATTTAATTTATAAATTTAATAAATACAACATACAATTTTTCTACTATTTACATAAAACAATGAACCAAGACATTTAAATAAATAATACATATTTTTGACAAAGGTAAATCCAAAATACCAGTGCATCTAATACAGAGATTATGCGTAATCTATGTTATTTTCAACCACAAACATAATATGAATATTAAACATATTTATCAATGCATACCTTTCTAACCTTTAACCAGAGTCTTTTTCTGTTATATGATATCAGCTACATGGATGTTTTATCATAATTTATGTATATAAATAAATCATTGACCTCTAAATTTTTCTTACTGTTTGGTTATAGTTTTTCTATAGCAATTGAGCTTCCGTTCAACTGATTTACTCTCTCTACAAGGCTCCAGTCTCCACACATCCAAAAACCAGAGAAGACAAGTTTCTACCATCTTTTACAGTAAGTACTACCCCAACTTTCTCCATGATATATTTTTCGTTTATTCCTAATTCTGTCTTGGCTATTATGTTCACTCACCCAATGCCTCATTCTCATCTATCAAATTGAATTAATTCTCTTGGTGACTTTCTCCACCCAACATTCAGTTCCACATAACGTAGCAGACTAGCAGGTATTTAAAGGAGATATGAAGGAGGAAAATAAAGAGGAAAAAATTGCTATTAAGGCTACCGAATCTATGACGTGGGTGCTATTAAGGCTCATCGATTTTTTTCTTGACGAGTAATGCTCCATCAAGTGCCACATTGTTCCAATTTATTACTCCATTGTCATTTCATTTTCAATGCATTAATTTATCTAACAATATCCCTCAATGCCAATAAAACTCAAAACCTCATTCAGACTCAATCACTCCTGCACCTCTTCTCTTTATTTCTACACTCATAATTAATCAAGCGTATGCCCTTATTTCACCTTAAGAGATGAAGAAAAATATCAGAAGTTGCTGCTATAGTGAAGGTTCAACCTCCACTCTCAACAAGCAAGACGATACTAGCAAGGTAAACTCTCTAGCACTGCAGGATCTCATGTTACAGGCTAAGTTTAGTAAAGGGATCAATGGACCAATTTATGTTTTTAATTAGTCAATTATCCTCATAACAATAAGCTTTAAAACTAATAGTTCATTTAGAAAGAATAAAATAATTATAGAATGCAGTTTTGAAAGTAAAACCTTGATGGGAGATGAATTGCTGCCAGACCCACTAACCGGTGACCTTGGATTCTCTGTCAAGTTAGCTGCATATATTGCATATACATAATGCTCAAGATCAAGTTCCAAACCCACAAAAGAACAATTATGGACCAAAAAAATAAAGTATTGAAGTGCATACAAATGGCATTATGAGTGATGTGCAATAAGTGGACTAAAACAGAATCTAGTTAATACAAGGAAAAACAAGTTATATGGTAGGCCAGTCTTTGGATCACGATACCTATATTATTCCAGAGATAATTCCTTAACAATATGTGGGTATAGTGGAAATAGACTAAAGAATTCCTTAACAGGAGATAACATAAAACTGATTGTTCCATGCAAGGAAAGCATATCCAAACTTCCCATCCTAAAAAAATACTCAAGTCCTAATAACATAAATAACAATAATACAAGCTATCCAAAGACAATTTTAACCAAGAACTGCAACATTAGAAAAGGAAAATGCAAGAACTACCAAGTTGATAAATGAGATCTTACTTGGCAGGCAAACCAGTAATCGAGCAAATAGGTTGTTCTGGATTTGAAACAAAGTATAATAATGTTACTTGAGACATGTTTTGCATGATTATCAAAAACAGAAGGTTAAAAAACATACTTCATAGAAGCTCTATCTTTGAAATAAAGCAAACTAATCAGAAAAGACTAGGCACGTTATTCATTCCACCCTTTCATCATAGTGTTTGGTTGAGGAGGTGTGAACTATTGCTTAATTATGTTAAAATTACTCAAGGTATATATAACCTCCTCATTGGTTCAATTTTAACTTAGAAAATACCTGCAGCCTTTAACTATAGCTCCTCATTGGTTAAATTTGTCTTTTAATGTCAAGTAATCGAGATGAAAACCTAGGGCAAAACCGCGGAGACTCCGTTTGCGTTCTGGCACGGCTACTCCATCACGGTGACACGCTGCTCAAGCTCAAGCGTTAACGGTGACTACTCCCCTCTCTATATGGACGACAGGGGCACGGTGCTCACGCTCAAGCTGAAAGGTTGGGACGATGAAAATGAGTTTAAATTTTTTTCATCTTGATGCAATCCTCTTAAAAAGGTTGGGACCATGAAAATGTATGTACAAATTTAGTTCTCCCGTATCAAATGCAATCCTCTGAAAAAGGTTTAAATTTTTTTCAAAATATTCAAAACCTTAACAATTAAAAATTTTTAAATAAACAAAAATTAATTGTTTGCGTGGGTTTCACCTTCAAAATTTAATTCTTTATTTAAAATGTTTAATGTGGGCTAAACCTTCAAACTTTTAAATTTTTATTATTTTTATATTTTCAATAGTGGTCGTTTCACCCCGCAACTTTTTTTTTAATTTCTTTTTAAAGTTTACTTGGGTATAACCCACGCTTTTCTCACATTTTTTTAAAATTTTGTGAATAACGTAGGCTTTTTTGACACTATTTAGTGTCGACCTAAGATCTTCGCTTTTTTTTTTTTTGCAGCTAAATAAGCAATTTCTTGTAGTGACGAGAAGTATTTGTTTTGAGTATTCTATCTCTATTCTATTAACAAAATTTTCAATAACAAATTATTAAAAACAATCTATTTGTAACTAAAAATTCAAATAACTTGGAAAAAATATAAGGTGAATGGATGAAAAATATAAGGCCAATAGATAAAGTATTCAACAATGAAGTGAACTTCAAAATACACTTCATATATTACACATCCATATATACACTTTCAAAGTTTTAAGTAATACGGAAACTTTTATAAGTAACCAGTAAATACCATTTTCGTTCAAAGTTTTAAGTAAATACGGGAACTTTTAGAAGTAACTAGTAAATACCTCTTTTCCACACGAGTTAATGCGTATTGAAATTATTAATATTATTGTAATATTTTATTTTAAAAGTTTAAACAGATTTAATTTTACCATAAGTTATAATATAATAGATAAACTAAAAACATGTTATGTGTTCATTAAGGACCTGTAAAAAGACATAATCCAAAATTTTGGAAAGGTGTCCATAAAAGAAAGAAGTCACTTAAGTAATGGATTACCTTACTTTTCTTATATAGATGGTAGATGAAAACGGTAGTGTTTGTTGGGTTGAATTCACTTCCTATAGAGGCCAGTCCAATATTAATCTTTAAGATTTTTTTTTCGAATAGAGTGACGGTCGTCGGTAGAAACAGAAAAAAAAAGGAAAAAAGAGTAAAGATAAAAAGTTTTCCCAGAAACTTCCATTCGCCACCGACGCTTTGTTCATCGTTGGATCGGGCTGAAATGTTTTCAGTAGGTTCATACTTTGTGTGACTTCAATCTGACCGTTCGGATCTTGCAAAAGTTGTTTGAGAAGAGAGAAATCCATCTCACATTGCAGCATCGTAGCGTTTTCAGCGTTTCTATTGAGGACAAAAAATTTCGGATTGCTGCTGATGTTTCGTCCACCGCTGGATCGGGCTGAAAATTTTTCAGCAGATTCATATTTCGTGGTGCTTCAATTGCACTGTTCGGATTGTTCAAAGGTCACTGGAACAGTGACATATAGGCCGCATACAGTAGCTGTAGTTTTGTGAATTTTTCAGGTTTCTTGTTCTTTGTTTCATCTATGTTATATTACTTTGGCTGGTTATTGAGCACAATTTGTATTGTGCCCGTGGTTTTTACTTGTTAAAATTTTTGTGTCTTCCTGAATTGTGTTTTTGTTGCTGCCATTATTTGTTATTTCTCCTCACAGATTCTTGCAAGTTGGGGAAATTATTATCCGCTGCATAATAATTTCCCCAACTTGCAAGAATATGTGAGTAGCAATAACAAATAATGGCAGCAACAAAAACACAGGAAAACACGTAAATTTTAACGTGGAAAACCTTATCAATGTTCACGGGTCAGTCAATCAAACACTACTATGATCAAAGTTATGGTTGATAACCAGCCAAATAGCAATACAAAAGAGATGAAACAAAGAACAATAAACCTGAAAAATTCATAAAACTGCAGCTACGGTACGCGGCCTATATGTCACTGTCCCGGTGACTTTTGAACAATCCTAACGGTCCAATTAAAGCACCACGAGGTATCTGAAAAGTTTCATCCTCAATAGAAACGCTGAGAACGCTGCTTCAGTGTGAGATGAATTTCTCTCTGCTCAAACAACAACTTCTGCAAGATCCGAACAGTCAGATTGAAGTCACACAAAGTATGAACCTGTTGACAAAATTTAAGCCCGATCCAACGGTGAACAAAGCGCTGGTGACGACTGGAAGTTGCTAAGCGAAATTTTCTCTCTTTATTCTTTTCTCTTTCTGTCTTTTCTGCTGACAAATGTCTCTCTGTTCGAAAAAACCCTAAAGGTTAATATTGGACTAGGCCTCCACATAGGAAGTGAGCCCAACCCAACATATTACTCTTGTTGAAATATTATTTTTATTGTGTTGAATTTTCGAGTATTAATTATTTTCAAGCCATTATAGAAGCTTCTCTTACCTTCCTTATGCGTAAATTAATGATGCTTAAAAAGTTTATGTAGTTTGCTTAAGAGATTAATAGTCAATAATCAACAATTAGTTTGTCAATCATAGTACTGATCGAGATTTCGAGACGGTAAGAGTTGAAAAAAGTTTAACTCAATTTAATTAAGAATATAAAATTTCATATTCTTTAATTGAATTTTAAGTTTAAGTTAAATTTATAAGATTTTTAGTTAAATATATTACAATCTTTTTTTAATAATGAGATCTCCAATCGAACGAAAGAAATATAAGAAAAACAGGACAATGAGTCGAATTCCGAGAAAGGATTATTAAGTACTTACTATTGAATATGGGAACGAGAATGAAGACAAAACACGCGAACTGCAACTTGATCAGAAGAGAAATTAGAAATAAATTGGTGAAGAAGACTCAAACCTACTCACAAAATATAAAGTGTGTCGTTGAAATTAATCGAAGGGCATAATATTAAGATGGGCATTTGTTCAGAAATTGCAGCGGCTACGATTGTTTTGCTGTGCCTGTGGAGTGTTGCTGACAGTGTTCTCAACACCAACATCACTACCATTCTGTGCAACGTTGGTGGGTACACCTCAGGTGATCCTTTTGCTGTCAGTTTATCATATGTTGTTGGAGAATTGGAGACAGACACTCCAACGCAGAAAAATTACGATTACTACAATATTTCTCCATATCCTAATGCCTTTGCCTACGGACATGCTGCTTGCAACCTAAATCTCACAACCTCTGACTGCAAAACCTGCCTTGGTGTTGCTAAAACAGCCATGTTCAACGCATGTCCCAAACGTATAGGAGCTCGCTCGGTGCTGCATGATTGTACAATCAGGTATGAGCAGTACCCATTTGACGATTAGAGATACAGAACTGTTGGAGCTTTGCTTTCATGTTTCCACCACAACCCTTTGTAACCAATAAATCTCTTTGTGTACCTCAAATATCCTTAGTAATAAAGTCAAATACTATCTATTCTATTCGTTCATGGTCTTAACTCTCATTTTGATTTCAATTTGCTTATGTATCTTTGGGTTATGATTAATTTACTTAATGTCGAAGGCTAACTTAGTTACAAGCACAAATGTAAAGCTTCAATAACTTAATTTGATATGAAATATATATTTTTAGCATATATCAAGAAAAGGTCAAGTAGGATAAGTTTATATTCCTGCATTAATTAGTATGACAGAAGATAAACATTTGAACAAGTGTTAGATGACAAACATATGATTAAGTTTATTCGGGAAGTTAAACAAGAAAGTAGCTAAGATAATGATTTATTTTGGAGAAGATTATCTCTAAGTACGTAAATTGGTAGGTAAAGTGAATAAATTCTCATACAAATTAAAACAAGTTACGTATTTCAAATTTTGAAGAACATAGTGAAAGAGTTTTCAACAGTCAAACATTTTGGTATACCAGCTCCCGCTGATACTCTCAATTTGCAAAAGGTTCGAACCAAGAAGCTGTCATTGCTTACTTACTTTATTTGGAATGTTATGTTACATAAGAGGAGTGTGCCAAGTTGATAATGTGCTAGATCAACATTAGCTTATTTCAGTAAAATGAGCAATGTCTTACCACATCACAAAACATAGTACCAGAATGTCATTACAGCAACAATGCTACTTAGAATACAAATTGTATCAATCCTACTTTCGTTTCTAATCTTCTCCTCTTTTAACTTATTTTGAACTTTTGAGTATGCAAGACAAGATTCATGTACTTCACTATAATTTGTACTTCTTCGACAACTAAGTGCTTTCTTAAGAATAAGCAAACTGTTCTTCCCATTAACATGCGCACCTTCCATGTCTTCCAACTGCATACTCAGCTCTGTTGATCTAAGAGTTGTTTGAACCCCCTCTTGTTCAGTGTGAACCACTCTAAACTTCATAATGAGGATGCACTGCACTACTTGAGAAGGAAGAACGTCCTTGGCAGAGAGAACAGATCCAAAACGGAAGATAAAATCCTTATCTGTTGGCCAATGTCTTTGCCCATCTAGAGGGCTCCAGCTAGCAAGATTAGCAGATTGCTTAATTTTCTTGTTTACTATGATCCAACTAAGCAAGAGACCATCACGAAGTTCCCGCCATAGCTTCCCATCTTTCTTTTCCCTTTCCATAGATGTAATTGGTGGCAGTCCATCAGAAACAGAAAGGGTAACCACACCATCATTGTTATCATCTCTATCAGCACAACTGAAAAGATCAATCCGAAATGGACAGTTGTAGAACCACCCATTACAGCCATTTGCATTTGGAATTCCCCATAGAACTTTGGAGCAGATTGGTTTCTCCTTAAACTTAATATCCACAATGGAAATAAAATCGGATGGAGAGATGCTTTCCAATTCATTCATTTCCCCATAATATTCAGCCTCAGTCCAATCATCAGGGTACTCAAGATAGCTGTTCCATTGATACTCTCCAACCTCCTTAATAACAATAAGAGGAAAACAATCTGCACAGAATTTTCTGAATCCACCAATAAAAGATATTAACATTTTGACATCTTCCCTGTTTGTTGAAGGCCATATAGACGAACACACATTTTCCCATAAAATCTCCTCTTTTGAGATGGAACAAAATGATGCACAAGTGCAAGCTGCACAAGCCAACGTAGGGCCGTCAAGACGTCGTAATATATCGTAGAAGAGATCGTTACTCAACGAGGCAATACTCTCAGCAGGAGCAACTGCCATAACAATAATCCTGTGACTGTCAAAGAACATAATTCAAATCAAAATAACTAACACAGAAATGTGGAAAAAACAAGTTAGCCTTTTTAATACATTAGTCAATAATGGAGAATACAATTAATGTTTTGGTAACATGGCAATCTCAATTCTGTAAAAGCTAGTGCCTAATATAGTGTTCATGAGGACCAACGAAAACCAGTTAGTTTATCAGTGCCAACCACCAAAATCAACAACTACTCTATCCAAACTCCATCGACGACTACAAGATACCATAAACTTGTCATATTAAAATTAGCTACTACTTCAATTTTAATTTAAAGGAAAACATCAGTACGGTGATATTGTGGGAGAGTAATTGATCTGCTGAAGTTTCTAAAAGTAATAAAATTTCAGTAATCTAAGAAACTTAATTGCGAATTAAAAGGTTGGAATTCAAAATAAATCTGAGCTTTCCTGGACATAATAAGGCATGTTGTATCAATACACCCTGTAATATAGGAAGAATTGTAGATCTTGCTATTGTCAATAACTAATAACGTTTCTTTTAGATACTCCAGCACACAACATCCAAAGGAATGTAAACTAGTGACAGATACTACTTCAAAGCCTGCAAGAAATACTGCAAGGGGAGCTTGCTATTTAAGTGTCTATTATTGACTAGTAAAGCCATAAGTCTATTGTAGAACTTGTGAAGATAACATCAGCACTGAATTAATTCTTGAGAAAGTAAACTAGTAATAGAAAAGTAGCACAGGTACTATATCCCTTTTAATAAACATTCTCTTCTCATCATATATTGCAGAGAGTATAACATATCATTCAATACTGGGCAGGCAGGCAGTCAAGGTAAACCACTTGGAAGCACTGAAATTCATTCTTTGGACCAGATACTTCGTCATGATAGTACATTACTGGTACAGAGTATAAATAACATACTAAGCACCGTAAATTACAAGAGGAAAACTCTTTGATATCCTAAATAGCCGGAGATCAGCATTCTGTCTATTTAGCACCAAAAGTGCTATACAAAAGTTCTATCCGTAAGAAAACCATCAAGCTAAGTATATGTCTGAGCTACATTTAATACATTAAGTTTAGAAAGTAATTTTTACAGCGCATTTTGTTTTCCTCTGGACTCTATAAACTACTCCTCGAATGAAAGTTCTGAAAGACAAGCATTTAACCAATGAGTCTTAACCATTGACGAGACACGCACTTAGGAAATAACCTGCAACCCTTTATATGACTGCAGAATACCCTTTTACTTTAACTGTTCAACATTAAAAATTGATCAACAACAGGACTCCCTCCTAATAAACACAAAACATAAACACCAAATAAAGATATGCGAAATAAACAGAAATGCAGTCAAATTCAGAATGTAAAAATTACTGCGATATGTAGAAAATAACAGAGGTGCTAATATCTAACTAAGCATACCAAAATTAGAAAGACGAAATATGGGTTGTTAGTAGTCACCTTAAATATCCCACATGAGTGATGATCAACGAAAGAAGCTTCTAAGAACTGAAAAAGCGAGACAAGAACAAATGGGGCAGGGGAAATATTACAGAACGAGACAGAAAAAAAAAACTGATTTTGAAGAAAACCCAGATGAAATTACTAGGATTTGGACAATTAATAATGTAAGAAGATTGGTTTAAGGGTCACAATCCATTGGCTTTGGGGTACTGTTCTTGTGTTGTTCTGGTTCTTAGTTGTTCTCAACTAATCCTTGAAATGACAGGAGCAACAGCACGAGAGGTCAACGATTTCCTACTCAACTCTTGAGGTGAACGCCATGCACTGCCCCTTCCATTCACCACAAAGATTTTGCCACGTCCCAAACCACTTTTAGCAAAAAGAATCTTGTAAACGCAAGTTGTCACTGTTCATTTTAGGTGTACACGAAATCATCAAGGGGACCATTAATTATTCGATTGATTAAATTTGAATTTTACGGATTAATTTTTTTTTTTTGGAAATCAGCTTTTATCTTTAATCTACTTTTATCTTTAATCTAAATTTCAAACCAGATTACTTAGTATTAGATATGCTTCAAAAATGGGCTTTTGGGAAATCAGTTTTGGTGGGTTGACTTTTCTTTGAGTTGAATGGGGTTTAGTTTTGGGGGATTCTTCATTTTCCAAAGTGGAGATAAGAAGGGTGGTCGAAAGTTGGATCTTTTAATCTGGGGTTGCCGATTATAACTCATGCATTCTTTTATTAAGAAAAAATTGTATAATTCATTTCTCACTGTGACTTTGCTTAAGTTTTTTTTTCTATGAACTATTGTTGTGATTAATATGAAAAAGGGATGGTGTTTTAAAATAGCCTTAACAAAATTATTTAATATAATACTTAATGCTACTAATCTAAAAAAATTAAGATCAAGGGAAAGTATAAACACTCATCATTAAATTATTAAATAAAGCAAAACTATAAATGATGCATGGTGATAAAAGACAGAGAGGCGTGGAGTGGAGGTTTCCCACACTCTTACTCAGTAAAAAAATATATAAAAAATGTTCGAAGTTATAGTATGATAGGGGAAACCATACAATTGTATAACGCATGTGTTTACACGTAACTATGCAGACTCAAGTTACACAGCTAGCATTTATTATTTTTATTTTTGCATTTATTATCGAAAAGTTCCTTCTAGAGAGTGGAGGTAAAGTTGAAGTTTGCGCACGTAGTTCGGCTTCCAAAGAGCAAAGAACTGAAACCCAATCTTGAAGTGGCCAAATCGAACTGCAAGAGATTATTCTCAAGTTGATACCCACCAATCACAATCGAAGTCCTCAGCTTTTCACCACCATTCACAAACCCCAGACAAAGTATCTCATCGTTCACACTCACCACCGAGTTCGCTCCGAAAATCCTCCAGATCTTCTGGTTCTGCAGAAGAAGCTCAATGGTTGGCACCGACGCCCCTAACCGCGTGGCCAACACGTTCTCACTGCTGAAACACACTTCAAACGGTGCCACACCAGCCACCCTCGTTATATTCCTCGCAGCAGACGCTTTTACAAAAGCCTCCGTCACTGCTTTGAAGATCGAAGCCTCCAACACAGTGTAAGGGTTAACGGAACTGATCTTCGTTCCGCCAACGCCGTCGCTGTTTATGGATAACAAAGTCGTGTTAACGAGCACAACCTTTTCGTCGATTCTGATGGATTTCACGCCGATGAAATACTCGGCGGAGGGTTCTCCCTGGGAGAAAGCGGAAGCGGTGCTGACGGGGTTGATCAACAGAGGGGTGAAGGTGAGTAACTGAGAGGCGTCAACGTTGGGGAGAAGAACGTAAGGGCCGTCGCCGAAGAAAACGACACCTTTTGAGGAGGAGAGACAGACGGCGAACTTCCTGTGGAAGCTAAACGCGGAAGCGAACTGTGAGGGAAGACCTATTTTCGTTCTACCGAGACCGGCCATGCCGGAGACTCCAGTGGCGAGTCCTTGGAGTAAGAAGGTGGGGGCGCAGGAGAAGAGGAAGCGGGAAACGGTGACGTTTCGTCCCAGGTTGAAGCCATTGGTGGATTGGACGGAGACGGTATCTTCAGCGAGCTCGCCGACGGTAGCGGTGTGGGTGATGGTGTTGTCCGGCGTGAGGCCGCACGTGTTGTTGTTACAGCCGGGTCTGGGGGCAGAAAAGCAGTCCCCGCAGCCGGTGGCTCCGGCAAGGGAGCACTGAGCGGAGCGGCACCGTGCATGGCGGTAAGTGGAGGAGACGTAATTGGTCTGGCAATCGACCCAGAGGAATTGGCCTCCGATATCAAGCACAAGGTTTAATGGGACAAGAGGAGTTCTTTGGTTGATTTGAGTTACGTATTGGAGAGTTGATGCGTGTTTTGTAACGGGGACAACAAGGGCTTTGGGCCTGAAAGATTGTTGAGCGAAAGAGGGTGCAATGAAGAAAAGTTGGAGGAGGGTGATGAGAAGCAGAAAGTTGAAAGATTTATCCATGGCTATGTATGAGAATTAAAACAGAAATGAAGTTTGAAGAGATGGTGTAGAGGTATCTGTATTTATATGTGAGTGGCAGTTGCCACCTTTGATTGGTTTATGCGGTGCAGTAAGCCAAAGACAACTCACGTATTAGCTTGGTCAAACAAGACTGTCTCAATCTAACGTTTTGACAATGGTACAAACATAATTGGTAATTGCTAAAACCATACTTAAGTTTAATATAATTTTATAGCGAGGATGGTTTAGTTTTAATCTCTGTTCTTATGTTCTAATCCTTACATGTTTATAATGTGCTTGCAATAAAAGTCAGCTGCCATGAAACTGAAGTTAGCCAACTGTTTATAGAGCTCCCAGTTTTAAGATAGTGGTTCCTTTCTGTAGACCACTATCTAGAACTAGAACACGCTTGTTTAGTTGATTTATTTTGGAAGAAAATGATTGTTTCAAGGCCAAATTCATGAAGAATAGTTTACTACGAGAAGGCAATGAATAGAATAATCCATAAAATAAACAGAAAACTACAACAAGATACCCAACCATACCTCTTATTAATGTTAATGTTGTTAATAGGCAAACCAAATAGTGAAATTGTGCTATTTGGGATACTTCTCATTCTTGTAATTCTTATGTTAACTTTATATAATAAAGTCTTCTTTGTGTAGTTATAACATACGAATTTCCTCTGCTCTCTCTTTCTCTTAAAAAGAACTTAGAATTGTACAAAACAAACCACTGCTGATCATTACTTCGATAGTTTTCACATCACTCACCTTAATATAACACTAGTGCTGTAGTCTAATTACATTTATATGATAAATAGTTTCATCAACTATAAATAAACCAGAGCATATCATATATAACCTTAATTTTATAACTTATTTGTCAAAATGGATAAAATTTAAAAAAGTATTAAAATAAATAAGTTGTATCACTTTCACATGTAATTAAATCTTAAATAATATTAAAGTTAGTGTTAAGATAACATAATTTTAATTAAAAACTAATTAAATTGATTGACACAACTTTTTCATATTGAAATTGTGTAAATTAATTTATCTATTTTAATAATTTTTTAAAATTTTATTATTTCAATAATTAACCAATAAAATTATCTTATTTTCGTTAAAAAGTCCTATTCTGATTGAATAAATGTAACAGAAGAAGGAAGGAATACATAATTTCAAATATATAAAAAAAAAAGACATAAAGAAATTGTCCTCTGCACCATTTCTGTTCACAGATTTTTTTTAACAAATAGTACATGTAAGATTTAAAAAAAAAAATTCACACCATGATTTTTTTTTTTAATACTAAAACAAAAACCGTGCACCTAAGCTATATTTGTCCAAATAAGTAATTTTTAAAATTTTATGCATTCATGTAATAATCAACCAAAATTCCTATAACTTTTATAAATAAACTTAATATATATAAAAAAACAAACAATGATAATGTAAAAAAATAGAAAACAATTTTAATATATTTTACCGAAAATTATACTGTGCTTCGTTTTTAATAAAAAAAAAAGTAATCACTAAAGGAATTTTCTCTTGTAAGACTTCTGATCTCACAAAAGTATTTCTCCAATTTATATAAATCATCAACTTGAGATTATAATTCAGGTATATCTGACTATTAACCCAATTACATTTTCTGAGTCTATTTTTCTTTGCAATGTTAAAATAACATTAGAGGTCAAATCAGAACACACCCATCCATGACAGTTACAGCATTTCCGCGCATCAGTATCCTTTTGCTCTGCTCATCAAAATGAACATGAACAACTCCACTTCTTGGTGATGCCTGCCCAAAAGTAACCCACAAATTTACTATGACAATTAACAATAATATTCCAAAAGGTGAAGAGAAAAGAGTACCGCATAAGCACTGAGATCACATCTCCCCAGCTTTTTGGCCCAGTAAGGTGCCAAGGCGCATTGTGCGCTTCCAGTGACAGGATCCTGAAGCGAATCAACAAGTGCTTCAACATCTCCCTAGCTAATTCTTTACAATAGATGAAAAGATTGGAACAATCCTTTCTCATACACGTAAAACAGATCATTTTTCAAATTACTTATGTAAAAGCCACTTTTCAGTCAGGTAAGCAAGCTGGATATGCATCTGTCTCATTCATTATATATATAACTGGGTGCAAACCTCACCCTATGAGTCGATTTTATGGTATTGAGTTAGGCTTAAAGTCCACTTCATGATATGGTATCAAAGTTATTTTAAGTCTATCTAGCGAGTGTTTGTTGGACTTATCAGGTCACCCGCTATCGGACCGTTATCAGACCATCCATAATATGTTATCCCACGCACGAGTTGTCACTCTCAGCATAAGGGGATGTGTTAGAGATTTCACATCAACTAAAGATTAGGACATTTTATTGTATATAAGTGGGTGCAAATCTTACCCCCATAAGCCGGTTTTATGGGGTTGAGTTAGGCTTAAAAGTCTATTTCATCATGATAGATATCAAATGAGAAATAAGAGAAAATGACAATTTAGCAACTTCATGATTAAGAAGTATGCAATCTCTAACTGTTGGTTCTCAGTAGTATGGCTGTAGCAATCTTACTAGATGCATTGAATGTTAATCTAATGTATTGTAGATTTATCAAACACTTTGTTAGAGATTTTATTATTTCAGCCACTTGACAACACAAGCTAGCTCGTGCTTACCTCATTGATTCCACATTTGGGAAAGAAAGTTCGACAATAATAATCAAATCCAGACTCTGGAGAAGCAGTCCCAGTAACCAGGATTCCCCCTCCAGGGCATTTTGCTATTGCACCAATATCTGGCTGTAGTTCTACAACTGCTTTTCCTGAAGCAAGTTCAACCTAGGAAACATCATTAGCTTCATCATTCACACAATATGAAATTTTCACCATTCAACTCCAACATGCCATTTCCAATATACAATATGATTAATTAGCACATCAAATCCTTGAACAGAACATATTGTTACTCAAGAGAATGACTTAGCAGACATAAACCAATGAGCGTGTTTGATGGTGTGCCAGAAAACAAAACAAAAAATCAGAAACAGATACCAAGAGGTTATCTTCAGCGGTTGTCCTCTTTACATCAATAATAAGGGCACCATTCAAAGCGGCCGAAATTTGTGAAATGTCAGCACAATTGAACTCAGCAACTGTATCAGCAGGGAAATCCAATTCAATGAAAAACCCATCATCTGAGGCGCCTGATTCATTGATCCCTGGGACCTTTTTGGCAGTTAGAACTCCAGACAGAGTGAAAAGTTCAATAATATTGGACTTCACCAAACCACATGAGAAAAGAACATGCGCAGATGCTAAAGTGGCATGGCCGCAAAGTTCAACCTAGGAAGACAAGACAAGACAAAAAGAATGTGAACATAATTTACACAAAAGAAAAGGACAGTGAATATGAAACAGTAAATTCACCTCTGTAGTTGGAGTGAACCATCTGAGGTTGAAACGATCAGTTGAGGATCCATTGAGCGAGATATCAGATCTCTGGGAGTCTGCAATCCGAGTCAAGTAGCATGTCTCGGAGAGATTGAACTCAGTTGCTAGGCTTTGCATCCATGTTTGGTCCCTCTCTTCTTCTAACAAACACACTGCTGCAGGGTTCCCCTTGAACGCCGAGTCGGTGAACGCGTCCACCTGGGTGTTTATCCAGACATTAAGGCCAGAAGATAGTTGACAATAACAGTAAGAAGAAACAAATTAACAGAGCTCATGCACAGACACATATACCACAAAGTACTTGACAGGTTTCTTTGCCATAGAGGACACACACGATGCAGTAGGAAAAAGAAGCGGTATGAACTAAACTCCGAACTGTTAAAACTTCTCAAAATCACAGCTCTTACACAGTCCAGATCCAAACGGGTCAGTTTGATTGTATTTATATTTTGGTAAAGAAGCTATTTGAGCTGACTCAGTGCATACATCAGCTGAAAAGAGAACACACTCTATGAGAGGGAGAAACTTATTGAGAGGAAGAGACTCACAACTTTAATTTTGTTCTGTTAGGACCTGGGGAGAGGATAGGAACGAGTGAATGTTTTAGAATTTCACTTATTGAATTAAGTTGTTGAATGTGTTTCAAAAGGTTTTTAATTTATTTTAAAAATATAAAATAAGTTTAAAATTTTATTTTTATTTTTATAAAAAATTAAATAATAAAATATGAGATATTTTTTATAGATTTAAGTTAATAAATTTTTTTGAAAAAATATCACTGTAGAAATTCTCATAACAACAATGCTATCTCAGCTTATATAAATTTATCCTTAATTTAAATTAATTTTAAAAATATATTATTTATATATTTTAATTATAATTAAATATTATTTACTGTATTGGGTAGAAACTCAGTTTTAAAAAAATACAAATAATTTAATTTTGTAACATAAAAAGTTATCAAAAAATAATTCTTTTAATTATAAAAAAATAATATTCTAAATTATAAAAATTTATAAATGAAAAAATATGAAAATATGTAAAAATTTAAAATTATTATATATAAATAAATAATTTAAATATCAGTAATTTTATAAAAGACAATTAGAAAGTAATTTTTTTGTTTTAGTTGAAAGTAATTTTGTAATTAATTTAAATAACAATATTATTATTATAATAATTGTTATTTATGCTTGTGTATATAAAGGGAATTTCTCTTTATAACTAAACAGATTTTTGTGTACACAAATTTATTCTCATTTTATCCTTATATTAATTAATTTTGATTATTTTGTTATTTTATTATACTCCTGCCATTTTTTTATTTTTTTATAATTCACTTTTATTTTTTAACTTTATTATCTAAAAATCAAATAAAATTTGTCACTCCTTTCTCTCTTAAAAAAAACTTCTTACTTTCTTCTTTACACAAAAAAGTCCTCACTTCTCTTTCTCTTAATTGTCATTTCTTAAACTTATTAGTTAGAATGTGTCTCAAGTCTCACTCAATTCTCTCACAATATCCTTTCCTCTCGAGACACATCTTCAATTCTCATTTTTTTTCTCTTTTCTCTCTTCTAACGTACTCTTATCCTTCTTATTTTTATGGTTTTATTTCAATTGTTCCATTTTCTTTACATGCATTACATTTTCGTATATAGGGTTCAAAATCGACTATGACAACAATAGAAGAACTCAAAACTCACCACATGACAAGCCTACAAAAAATACTTGCAGTGACGCATGAATTCATATCATTTAGCCATCTTTGAGTGACTTCATTGTTGCAACACCAAACCAGTAGAAATCTAAAATTCTAGAATAACCAAAAAGTGTTCCCAACGATGGCAAAACACTTCCTTCTTTCTTTTTCTATTTTTACCAATATTCAATTAATTTTTTTTTATTATTAATAGTTTGACATAATTAATCTGTATATAAATTAAAAATTGTTCTGTGTAATTCTCCTTAGTTTCCTCCAATCTCAAACAGTAAGTTTTTCATAGTGTATAATAATAATAATAATAATATAAAAATAACAACAGATTTTATACCTATATACATATAAAGAGAATTTTCCTTTTAAACTTTTTTTTTTACACATCTACTTCTCAATTTTATCCTTATAAAAATATTTATTTTATTATTTTATTTTGGACATCTCAATCATTTCATCAATTCTTTAAGTAGTTACTAAATGAATGTACTGTTCAAGAGGAAGGATGTGAGTGGATATCCATGGTTTGGATCAAGGGATGTGCAGGGAAGTGGAAGAGAGGATATACCTGTGAACAGTAAATATTCTCTCCCCTCAAAATGAAGAGATGTAGGGGGAAAACCATGTCAGCATCCCTTATTTCCAAATTTACCCTCATTTGAATGTACCACAATACTTCATTTGAATGTACAATGTTTAAAATATATATAACAAAAACATTTTATAGTATATGTTTAATATTTAAAGAAATTATTTGAAATTCTGTTTTTATTTTTATTTTCTAATTATAGTTTTAATATTATACATATTTACATTTAACATATTTTTTTTTAATTATAATTTTTAAATCTACTCAATGTGTGAAAGTTTTTCATTTTTAAACAAAAACAACTCATTTTATTATTAATTTTTTTAATAGGCAAGGATTAATCTGTAAAGTAACATTTCACACTTTTCAAAAAAATTAAAATTCCCTCATAACCATCACATCACTCACAAACTCCCATAAACTTTCCTCACACATCCATCCTAACATACCCCAATCCAAACACCCTTATTTTTTTTACACTTTCCTCACACATCCACTCCCTCAAATCCTCAGACATCCACTCCCTAATCCAAACAGAGCCTAAGTCTTCTTAGTTATGGTGTGTTTGGATTAATGAGAGGATTTGAGGGAATGAATTTGAAGTGATTTGAGAAGAAAGTGTGAAAAAAGTAAAGTTGTTTGGATTAGGGTATATAGTGGATTTGTGAGGAAAGTTTATCGGAATCCGTGAATATGTGATGGTGGTGGTAGAATTTTTTTTTAAATGTTTAAAATGTAAGTTTACAACTTTATTCTTATTTTAAAAATATTTGAATAATAAAATATGAAGTATTCATTGAATTAATTAAAATTTCATAAATTATTTTACCGTTGAACAATTATTTTTGAAAAAAATTATGAACTACTTATCATTGTTAGAACATAAAAAATTTCATTATAAATTAAACTATAATATTAAAAATTATAAAAATTATTTAATAAACAATTTTATAAAATAAATATAATTAATTAGTTTTTTAATTAATAAAAAATAATAGTATAGTAAATTAAAAAATTACTTATTTATATATAAACTCTATTTTAAAACATTATTAATCAAATATTTCATTTTAAAAAAAAATATAAATTATCTAATTATAAAAAAAATGTAAAAAATGCATTTTATTAAAATAAATAATATTCAAATATTTAAATTATAAAAAATGATTTAAAATTAATTCTATATTAAATAATATTATTGTTTCTATATTTTTTTATAATTAATACTATTATTATATAAATTATCTTTTATTATAAATAATTACATTTATTGTTATTATTTATCATTATAATTTTATCATTATAATTAATTATCATTAATATTATTAAATATTTTAAAAAAATATTTAATATTTAGTATTTTATTTTTAAATATTACAGTTTTGATTTCTTTTACATGAATAGGTTTAAAAATTATTCAAGGATAATATGGTTAATTATGATAGTCTATTTCGCTTTCTTTGAAGATCTTTGGTTAGTATGAAGATGAAGAAAACAAGTTTCAGTGCATTTCTTCACTCACAAGTCCACTTTAATAAGTGGATATAAACAAGCAAAATATTTGCCTTTCATTCTTCGTCTACAGCGATTGACCAGAAACAAACAAAGCATTAGTGACCACTTTGTAATTTCATAACAAAGACATTCTATTCTTCACTGCATTATAATTCAAGCTTTTCTAACTTTTTTTTCTTTGCTTTATACTACATTTATAAAAAATATCAAAATGATAAGTTCTCATACTCTAATTCTACTCGTGCAACTAGAGAATAATGTTTTTTCATCTTCATTCTTGAACACTAAAATTAGTATGTAAAATGTTATAGTTTTTTATTTTATGTATTATCTTATTTTGGTTTATAATTTTATTTATGAAGATCTGATTTTTTTTTTAACTCTATGAAACATAATTTAATGGGAGGTCTTTTAAAATCATTGGGTTAACCAGAATAAACATAATTTTACTAAATATAATGAGTTTTAATAATTTTCAGTCAATATGCATTTAAAAAAAGAATATTTTTATGGCATAATTTTCACTATGTTAAAAAAAAGGAGTATATATATTATTGTCTATATATTTGATTTAGAAAGTTAAATATTACTGTAATCACTAAAAAATTATTAAGACTTAAATTTCTTTTAATTTGACATACTAATTGAGATAAATAAATTAATAAAATATTTAAATTAAAATGATTTTTTTTCAGTTGCAAAATTCAATCAAGTAATTTAGGTAATATTAATTAAGATAATCATATTTTTTTATTTTTTACGATACAATTTATGGCAATATAAAAGTAAAAAAATAGATATAAAATTAAAAAAATCATTAAAAATATATGATAAAAATATTTTAATAGATTAATATCTTTTAAAAATTTTAAATTTTTTTAAAAAAATCATTCTAAAAATGTTTTAAGTCACATCCGATATAAAAAAAACATATAATTGATATAAAAAAAAATATAATTGTATATGTGAAAAAAACACACTAATTTAGGTTTATTTGAATAGTTTTATTTAAAGAGGAAAATTGTTGTTGCATCTTATAAAAAGTTTAAAAAAATTCAAATAGGTATAAATGGAATATGTAGAAGTTTTTATTTTAAAAAATATGATTTTTTATTGAAAGCTGAAAGTTTTGTTGTGAAGCTTGATGGGGAATGGAGGGTAATGCATAAAAGAAGAGTAGAGTCGAATAGTTGTTGAGTTGGTTAATGGAAATGTGGATATGAAGCCTAAATATTTGATAATTAGTTTATAGTGCGTTAATTATGAAAGATATCACTTCTTAATTCTCTTTATTTTTCTTTACAATCTTCTAATAATCAATTTCACGGTTAATTAACCAAAATAAATCATTCATAATATTCTGTTGCATTCAATTTTTTTATATTATTAAGTAAATTCTTATACCTTAGAACGTGTGATATGCACCCGATTTTTTTTTAAATTACCATTCATTTCATTAAAAAATACATTTAAAAAAATCAAAATAAAATTAAAAAAATGATAAAATAAATTGTATATTATGTATTAATAACTCTCTTTTAATATACATAATTACACTAGGGATATGAAATAATGATAAAAATAAAAATATACAAATATACAAATATACATGTTAATATTTAAAAAATACAAATACACATATCATAATGATAAAACTAAATAATGCATATATACAACTTAATATTTAAAAAATACAAAAATACATATATTTATGATGAATTAGAATGTTTGAGTATAAATTTATAATTCATTTTAATAAATACAAATACATATATGATAATGATAAAAATAAAAAATAAGGATAAATAGTAATGATAGAAATAAAAATTATGGATACATAATAATAATAATAATAATAATAATAATAATAATAATAATAATAATAATAATAATAATAATAATAATAATAATAATAATAAATAAATAAATAAAGATACACATTAATAACAAAAATAAAAAATACAGATACACAATAATAGTTGAAATAAAATATTGGATAAATAATAATAATAATAATAAATACGGATACACATTAATAACAAAAGAAAAATTGTGAATACACGAGCGCAAAAACGTTTGTGTTTCTGCTAATAATAATAATAATAAAATACGGATACACATTAATAACAAAAATAAAAAATTGCAGATACAGAGGATGTGTATGTTCTGGTTAGTTATTATATATTTTTTTGTATTATTAATAACTATATATGTTTTTTTATATTATAATTTTATTTTATTATTATCATTATTTATTTTTATTAATAATATTATTAAATATTTCTAAAAATAAATTTACGTAATATTTAATATTTATTAGTAATCTTTAAATATTATTTACTGTCATTATATTGTACTATATATAATGAATTATATTTTATATATATAATAATATTAATAATAAATTATTATTATTATTATTATTATTATAAAGAAGTTAATATATTTTAAAAAATCAATATTAAATATTATTATTAAAATTTATTTTATTATATATATAATTAATTATATGTTATCAACTTAACATATAATCAATTATATATATATATATATAATTGAATGTTATAATATATCTATATATATATATATAAAATCGATTTTATATACGTCACATATAATCGATATATTTTTGTAAATATATGTTTGTAAACGTAATATATAATTATAATCGATTATATTTATATATAAAAATAAATAAATAAATTTTACAATTAATTTAATATTTAAATTATAAATAAAACAATTATATGTAAAAAATATTATAAAATTTGAATCCATAATAGAATAAAAGAGTGAAAGCACACATCTATGTACAGAGATATCTTGAGGGTAAAAATGAGAATGAACACTACCACCTATATATGTTTCCTCTCTTATCTCTATTTTCTTGCATCTCAGCGAGAAAGGAATATCTACATTTTCACGCTCTCTTTTAAGTGCGAATCAGGGAGTCTAAACTCACATAAATTTTTATTCATTTTTCTATCTTCGAGCATAGTAAAATTATGAAAACAAACAATGGTTATGTAAATATAAATTAAAAATAAATATTTGTATGGTTATGTGAGTTAATGATAAATATTTATAATTATGTAAATATAATTACTTAATAATAAATATTTTATAATTATGTAAATATAATCAGATAATGATAAATATAAGTCTATAAATACAATAATGATAAATATGTAAATATAATTCGTTAATGATAAATATTTTGATGGTTATTATAGGTATTTTTATGATTGTGTAAATATAATTACTTAAAGATAAATATTTATGGTTAGGTAAATATAACCATTCAAAGATAAATATTTGTATGGTTATGTTAGTTAATGATAAATTTTTATATGCTTATGATAAATATTTTTATGTTTATGTAAATATAATCACTTAATGATAAATATTTTTACGTAAATATAACCAGATAATGATAAATACAAGTCTGTAAATACAATAATGATAAATATGTAAATATAACCCGTTAATGAGAAATATTTTGATGGCTATGATGAACATTTTTATGATTATGTAAATATAATTACTTAATGATAAATATTTATGATTATGTAAATATAACCATTTAAAGATAAATATTTGTATGATTATGTCAGTTAATTAATGATAAATCTTTATATGGTTATAAATATTTTTATGATTACGTAAATATAATCACTTAATGATAAATATTTAATATTTATGGTTATGTAAATATAATCACTTAATGATAAATATTTTTATAATTATGTAAATATAACCAAATAATGATAAATATAAGTCTATAAATACAATAACGAGGGAGTACTTTTGATTTACTTAATGATCAATATATTTACTTATTAATCATATATCTTACCATCTTACTCTTGAGCATCAGGGAGGTGGACTTTCACTCGGTTTTCATCGCTAAAGCTGGACAATCGTCAAGACAGAGATTGATCTACCTGATCACCTCGGATTCACCACCTTGGACGATTCAACCTCGAACCTGGTAAGAATGTTCATTTAAAAAGTATAATATATTATACTACAATTAATTTTTAATTTGCTACATGTTTTCTTTTATTCATACATTATTTTCATTAGATGAATTTATTTGATTTTTATATTAAAGTAAATTTATTATATTTAATTTACTTTTGTTAGGAAATTAAGATGAATATACCTAATCAAGCTATCGAACAAGAAGATGAAACAAAACCTTTGTGGAGATATGTTTCAAAGTTAAGAAAAACTCCTGGTGGTGGAAATAATATGATCAAATGTAGTCTGTGTAATTTTTCATTCAACGGATCTTACACTCAAGTAAGAGCTCATCTGTTAAAACTTACGGGAGTAGGAGTTAGAATTTGCCCAAAAGTAACTCCGTCAAAACTTGTTGAGTTTAAAAAATTAGACAATGAAGCAACATTGAAAATAGAGGGTTTGAAACAAAAAGAGGTTCATCTACCACCTGTATCTGATGAAGGAAATCAGACAAACAGTGATGATAACCCAAAATTCAAAGGTTCTTTACAAGCTGCTTTCAATATTCAAGCGAGAGATACTCTTGATTGTGAAATTGCGAGAATGTTTTATTCTTCCGAACTACCATTTCATTTATCAAGAAGTCCTTATTATAGAAGTGCATTTTCTTATGCAGCTAATACTTCTAATCTTAGTGAATATGTACCGCCAACATATAATAAACTGAGAGGTCATTTACTTTCAAAGGAAAGAAGTCATGTAGAAAATCTTTTGCAACCTATACGAAACTCATGGAATCAGAAAGGTGTAACAATTGTTAGTGATGGGTGGAGTGATCCTCAAAGAAAACCACTTATAGATTTCATGGCTACCACTGAGAGTGGATCAGTGTTTTTGAAGTCAATAAATAGATATGGTGAGATAAAGGACAAAGATTTTATCGCTAAACACATAAGAGATGTAATTATGGAGGTTGGGCAGAACAATGTTGTACAAATTATAACTGATAATGCAGATGTATGTAAGGCAGCGGGTATGCTCATAGAATTAGAATTTCCTTCAATCTATTGGAGTCCTTGTGTAGTGCATACCTTGAATCTTGCATTGCAAAATATTTGTGCAGCAAAAAATACTGAAAAAAATAGTGATATTTATCATCAATGTTCTTGGATCTCACAAATTGTTGATGATGCTACCTTTGTTAAAAATTTTATTATGGGACACTCTATGAGATTATCAATGTTCAATAACTTCAACTCATTGAAGTTGCTTTCTCTTGCTCCAACAAGATTTGCTTCAACCATAGTCATGCTAAAAAGGTTTAGAAGTTTGAAAAAAGGACTCCAAGAGATGGTTATTAGTGATGAATGGTCTTTTTACAAAGAGGATAATGTGGATAGTGCACAATTTGTAAAAGAAACTTTGTTGACTGATCATTGGTGGATGAAGGTTGATTATATACTTGCTTTTACTGCTCCTATTTATGATGTTCTCAGAAAAATAGATACGAATATGGCTACTCTTCACTTAATATACGAAATGTGGGATTCAATGATTGAAAATGTGAGAAGGGTCATATATCATCATGAAAGGAAGACAAAAGCTGAATATTCATCATTTTTTGAGGTAGTAAAGTTAATATTAATGGACCGTTGGACTAAGAGTAACATCCCTCTTCATTGTCTGGCTCATTCTTTAAATCCAAGGTAATAAATTATATAGTTAAATTATTTCATAATTATATTTTGTTGTGTACATATTATTTATAATATCATCAATTTATAATATTATATTAATTTATGTTTATATATTTTTAATTTTGTAGATATTATAGTCATGAATGGTTAAATGAAGATTCAAAAAGACTTGCCCCACATCAAGATGTTGAAATTACTCATGAAAGGAATAAATGTTTTATGAGATACTTTGATGATGCGGACGTAAGAAAACAGGTAAATATAGAATTTGTAAACTTTTCAAATGGAAGGGAAGATTTTGCCGATGTTGACTCTTTAAGGGATAGAAGTAAAATGGATGCAAAATCATGGTGGATTATTCATGGAACTCATGCACCAACACTTCAGAAGATAGCTCTTAAGCTATTTGGACAATCATGTTCTTCTTCTTCATGTGAAAGAAATTGGAGTACCTACTCTTTCATACATTCTCTAAAAAGAAATAAGATGACATCTAAAAGGGCAGAGGATCTAGTATTTGTCCATAATAATCTTCGTCTTCTCTCAAGAAATTCTTCAAAATACAAAGAAGAGGAAACTAAATTGTGGGATATTGCAGGAGATGATTTTTCATTTGGTGAAAATGGAATTCTTGAGATTGCTACTTTATCTCTTGATGAACCAGAATTAGAAGCGGTATTTTTCAATGAGGATGAACAAATGTAAAATTCAAACATTATAATTTAAATAAGTTTATCTTTTGTTGGATTTTTTTTATAAATGTTTCTTTTAATTTTTTCAAATTAGGAAGTATATTAATACATTTTAATAATATATATCGTGTTGTGTGTTTTCTATTTTTTAATTTAGTTATATCTTCGTGTTTGGATATGTTTTGTTTCCGTATTTTTAAAATAATTAATTTAAAAAATATCTTTCATATAAGATTTATTTATTTTAAATAAGTAAATTAGATAAACATATTTATTTCCGTATATAAAAGTTCATTTAATTTATTAAAAATAAGTATACATAATCAAACCGGCTCAATAATTTATCATATAAGAGACTTTTTTTTATATGTTTACATTGACTTTAAGTCTAATGACATATATTTAGATCATAAAAGGTAAAATATTGTGCGTTTTAATATTTGATTATTTTATTTTGTAAAAACGTTTCAATTAATTTAAATATCTATAAATAATGTGAGAAACTAGAGTTCTCTATGTGCATCAAGTAGAAGCTTTACGTCTGTGTCGTGTATGCATATGGGTTTTGTTAGTTTGATAAGTCCTTTTCTCTTACGCCCTTAATGCTTATTCTTTTCATGCAAGTTTCTTCTGTTTTCTTGTACTAGTTTCTTCTTGGTTTTGTCTACCTTTCGCACACAGAAGCTATATTTTCGATTTTGGCAAAAAACTTTAAGAGAATTCAACATTTTGGTAATATTAACATGCATATACTTTTATATGCTTCTTAAACTTAGAACATAGAAATTATTTTCATAAAGATTGTTTCAAAGATTTTCTTCATCATACTCTCTCTATGTGCATATTGTCTCACCATCATTGTACACAGCGTTGATCAGAATTTTTCATTTTGTGGGGTGTTCTTACAACAAGGACCAAGAACACTTGAAACGGGTTAATCAAGACTAATCCTTCAATCTTGGGCTGAATACTGCCTTGGGTCGGGTACTTCTCTCCTTGATGGTGCTCTCGGCTTCTCCTCTCGGCTGGTGCTATCGGCTGGTGCTTTCGGCTGGTGCTCTCGGCTAGTGCTAGCGGCTTCTCCTCTCGGCTTCTCCTCACAGCAGGTGGGGGTTACCTGCAAATCGCTCCGATGCCAAAGTCAGAAAAGGTTTAACGTTCATCAGATAAAATCACTCTTACCTCTTTCTATCTCTGAACTCCTATTTATAGAGTTTCTTTAATGGGCTTTCCCTTTACTCTTGGGCTTTCTTTCTGCACCTTTCTTATTATTTGTGCACCCCTCTTGTAAGTTTTTATCTAATTGGGCTTTTACAACTTTTATATTTGTTTTATTCTTGTCTTTATTACTTTCGGTCAAAACCTCTCGGTTTTAACTTAATCATCTTAATTGTTACGCTATGTAGTTCTCGGCATGAACCTCTCGGTTTTACCCTATCAGTACACTAGCCCCCCAAGACAGGAATATTTTAAGGTCTTGTAAAATATTCATGTCTTAATAAATTATAGTATATTTGACATTTGATTTGATTTGATATTGAATGCCTCGGTTTTTGGGCCTTGCTGAATTAAGTTGATTTGACGTGAACTTGTTGCAACCGTTAGATTATACCTTTTTGAACGGTTTCAGATTGCTTGCAACGTTTCAAATTCTAGGGTGTAACTTTGGGTTATAAATAGGGTCTTCTTCCAAATTTTTACGAATGTGTTTCGTCGTGTATTGAGAAAAGCAGCTTTCTTTCAATCTGTAACCAGTTCGTGCAAAGGTAATGTCTCTTTCAAGTTTTTCTGCTTCTGATGATTTTTCAAGCGCGGGTGGTGAATCAACTGGGCGAGTGGTACGAGAAGAGGATCGCCAAGACTCGAAGTCTTCATCTGCTACTCCTTCTTGTATGAATGATTCAAATGGAGCACCGACTGTTGATGCTCCTCAAGAATTCGGCATTGTATTGCCTCAGAGAAATCTTCGTCCAGGTTACCAATGGGTTAATCCTAAAGTCCGAGAGTATTTGTCCAAATATCGTTCTGCTATCGAACTTCGTAGTTTCCTTTCCCATTCCCAGATTTATTATTCTGACATTGAAAATGATATTATTTCTTTTCGGCGTGTTGGAGATGCCGACAATGTTTGTCATGGTCGAGAGGGTGACAGTCATGAGTTTTTTTATTTTTATGCTTGCTTTTTTAGAGATCTTCATATTCGGTTGCCTTTGAACAATTTTCAAATAGGTGTCCTTAAGTTCCTTAATGTCGCACCTACTCAGCTCCATCCGAATGGTTGGGCTGCGATGCAAGCGTTTAGTATTTTGTGTAAATTATTATCGCTTTCTCCTAGTCCTGCTTCCTTCTTGTATTATTATAGCTCTCGGCCTGGGAAGCGGCCAGGGTGGTTATCCCTTATTAGTAAATCCAATGTTTGTTTTCTTAAACCTTTTACATCATCATATAAAGATTTTAAGGGCAGTTTTTTTAAGATTCTAATAGAGCCTGTAGGAAGAGAGTATTTTTTTGATGGAGATTCTCCAAGGTTCCCCCTGTATTGGACGAAAGATCCTGTTAAGTTTAATTCTATTTCGTTTCATTCGATGGGTGTTGCCGATCGTCATGTTATCGAGGTTTTTAGTCGGCTCTCGTACCAGGTTCCCACTCGCGCCCTGCTACAACTGTATACTTCATCAAATCCTCGAGAAGATCTGATTGGTACGTGGTTGTTCCACATTTTTGCTGTTTTTAGGATAAAACTTTTAACTTAGCTAAATGTTTTATTGATTTTCAGCTTTGATGGCGAGCACTAATCCGAAAGCTCGCTCGTATTTTTCGAAATTGCTGAATAAGGTGGGTGATGTAACTCCTCGTCGTGAAAATGTGGTGAACCCTGTGGTGGAAGAAGTCGTGGAACCTATTGTGAATGTGGAAGCGGTTGATCCGGTAAGCCATGTTGAGGCTGTTGGTCCTTCAAAGAAATCAAAAAAGCGTGATAGGAATAGCAAGAGGTCGCATTCGTCTTCTCGGCGCCATCGTCAGAGTGAACATGTTTCTTCCGAACCTCTCTCGGAAATGATATTTAGTGCTACAACAAAGTATGCGAAGTTTGTTCAGACATCTTTTGGTGAATCGTCTTATAACATGCTGAAGACTATGGATGCTGCTGCTTTGGCAGATTCTGTTATTGAATTGTCAAGCAGAAATCTTTTGATTGGAAAGATGTTGAAGGAGAAGAATGGGAACTGTGTGGCGTTATCTGAGTTTGACAAATTGAAGAATGATTTTGCTGAGTATAAAGAAAAAATGAGCTCTTTATCGGTGCAGCTAGAAGAGATTAAAAAGCAGAAAATGGAACGAGAAGTTGAAATAGAAGGTCTTGAGAAGAAAATTTCTGATTTAGAAAACGAGAACTTTAAATCTGTTGAAGAAAACGTTCGACGGTGTAAAGAAAATCAAGGTTTGAATGATAAGGTATCGGCGTTATCTTCGGCAAATGATTCCGATAAAAACACCATCAAAGCTATGGACAAGGAGATACATCAGCTGAGAACCAATGTTTTTGAAGCCAAAAGCTTTATCTTTGAACAACATAAGCTGGGCTTCGAAAAGGCTCTTCAACAAGCAAAATATTTCTATAAGATTCCTATTGATGACGGGAATTTTGATGTTAAAAAGGATTTTTATAATGGTGAACTAATTCCTGTGAATGAAATTCCGGATAATGATGCCGAAGATATCAATATCGAAAACTAGGCAGATGTAGATGTTAATATTTTGTTTATAGTGCCTTAGTTTATGAGGAGGCTGTTTTGATGTTGAAATGTCGAACGTATATGTGGAAGTTTTGAATCTTTTTTGTAATGTCTCCATGAAATGTTATCAGAAACTAACGAATATTATTCCTTAAAGTTGTGTTATTTACTTAGTATTATTTGTTGATTCCTACGTTCGACTGTGTGCTAAATGTTTAGAACTTACTGGTTTGGTCTTCTCGGTTGTATGATAAACCTTTTGGTCGAACGATGTGAGGACTGTACTTTGAATTATTTTAGTTAAACGCTGTTTAGTTAACTTGGAAACGTGACGAGTATTATTTGGTTTTTATTAACCATTGTTTATTTTTCGGTTTTGTATTGCCTTGGTATTGTTGTTAGTTTTCGGTTTGTATTACTTTTAAAGTAACCAAAAACGTAGACGTGAGTGAATAAATGGAACTTGTCTTTAGTTGCCGACGTTTGAGTGAAAACGGCATGAACCTCTCGGTTTTATATCTATTGCTTGGAGATGTCTTGTGAACCAATTGAAGAAAGAATCGAAGACCACCTTTTTCGGGAGGGATTTCACCTGGAGTGAAAGCATCCAAGACCGAAAAGAATTATGTCTAATTTTGTAGGGAGGGATTTCACCTGAAGTGAAATCATCCAAGCCCAAAAAGAATGGTGTAAAATTTTTTCGGGAGGGATTTCACCTGAAGTGAAAAGCGTCCAAGACCGAAAAGAAAAGCATGACTCTAATAAGATGATGTTTACTGGATAATTCTTCTTGATTAGATAATTGATATGTATACAAGTTTCTGACTTACATCTGTTTCAACTGAAATAGAACTTTAAATGACTCGCATTCCATGTATTCGGTATCACTTTTTCGTCTAGAGTTTCTAATCTATAAGCTCCGTTATGTAAGTTTTCCATTATCCTGAATGGTCCTTCCCAGTTGGCTGCCAACTTTCCATGTCGTGGATCTTTTCGAGCATCAGTACGCATTCTCCAGACCAAATCTCCTTCCTTAAAATCCCTGAACTTTACTTTCGCATTAAACCTTTTCATTGCTCTTCTTTTTACTGCTGCTTCCTTTATTTTTGCTCGTTCTCTGAGTTCTTCAATAAGATCAAGATCAGTTCTTAAGCATTCATTATTGATATTCCAATCTTCCATTTGCCTTCGTAATGTTGGTTCGGTAATTTCTACTGGTAACATTGCATCTGTTCCGTATGTAAGGTTGAATGGTGTTTCTCCTGTTGATGTTTGTGGTGTGCATCTGTATGCCCATAATATTTCTGGCAACTTCTCAGCCCATAGTCCTTTAGCACTTCCTAACCTCTTCTTTAACTGTCCGAGAATAACTTTGTTCGCGGCTTCAGCTTGTCCATTTGTTTGTGGGTGCTCAACTGATGTGCTCGTTGCTTTGATCCCCAAATTTGCATAAAATTCCATAAGTTTTTTGTCAATGAATTGTCTGCCATTGTCAATTATAATGGTGTGCGGGATTTCGAATCGACATATTATATTTTTCCATACAAACGATTGGACCTGTTGAGCTGTTATCTTAGTTAACGCTTCTGCTTCTATCCATTTTGTAAAGTAGTCGACAGCTACTATCATGAATTTAGTTTGTCCTCGTCCAAGTGGGAATGGTCCAAGTATATCCATTCCCCATTTTGCAAATGGCCATGGGGAAACGATTTCATGCAACTCTTGTGCTGGTATGTGATTTAGACTTCCAAATTCTTGACATTTTTTGCATGCCTTGACATAAAATTCACAATCTTCCCGGATTGTTGGCCAATAGTAACCGGCTCTACAAACCTTTGTTGCCATTGTTCGAGCTCCGCAATGTAGCCCACAAATTCCTTCATGAAGCTCTTTAATTACATATTCGGCTTGTTCATTTGAAAGACATTTTAACAAAGGCACAGAGTATCCTCTTTTGTATAATTCTTCACCAATCAACACAAAACTAGCTACTTTCTTTGCCATTCTTGCATCCGGTTCAACACCTTGTTCTTGGCTCTTTATTACTTCTATGTAAGTCTTCATCCATTCATCTTTTGAGGTTGCAATGTTCAAGCATTCTTCCACACTCACTGTTGGCTGACTAAGAGTTTGCTGTATGATGGAGTTGTGTTGGCCCTGTCGTTGTTGACTTGCTAACTTGGATAATGAGTCTGCTTTCATGTTTAGTTCTCTTGGGATATATTTCATTTCGGCTTTATTAAAACATTGCATAATATTTAACACTTTATGGCAATATTTCATCAGTAATGGATCTTTTACCTGATACTGTCCCTGCACCTGTCCCACCGAAAGTTGAGAATCACTTTTGCAAATGACGTTTTCAACTCCCATGTCTCTGGCTAATAGTAACCCTGCAACAAGAGCTTCATATTCGGCTTGGTTGTTGGATGTTCTGAACTCAAATCTTAGCGCCATCTCCACCTGGAAGTTATCTGGTCCTTCAAGCACTATTCCTGCTCCGCTGCCTCTTTTGCTTGATGCTCCATCTACATACAATGTCCAGTGCTCCTGCTGTGTTGCTGTCGGCATTTGAATAATGAAATCTGCAAGGGATTGGGCTTTGATAGGTCCTCTTGGCTCGTACTTGATTCCATATTCTGATAGCTCCATCGTCCACGTTACCATCCTACCTGCAAGTTCGGGTTTTCTCAAAATTTTGGATATTGGGTAATCTGTTCTCACAATTATCTGATGATTCTGAAAATATGGCCGAAGACGTCTCGCAGCATACACCAGGGTTAAGGCTACTTTTTCAATTTTGGGATATCTAGTTTCGGCACTCTGTAGGGATCTACTCACAAAATATATTGGTTTTTGCTCTGGGGTTTCTTGAATCAAGGCTGCTCCTATGGCTTCAGCCGAGGTGGCTAGGTAGACTATGATAGGTTGGGTTGACACTGGTTTAACCAAGATTGGTGGTTCGGCCACTATAGTTTTGATTTGAGAAAAGGCTTGCTCACACCGCTCATCCCACTCAAAGGTTTCGGATTTTTTTAACAAGTTTACTATTGGTTTGGTTTTTTCGGCAAGGATTGGTAGAAATCTTGATAATGAGTTGAGTTTTCCCACTAGTCTTTGTACCTCCTTCAAATTCTTTGGGCTTCCCATCTTCATTATTGCTTCGCACTTGTCGGGGTTTGCTTCAATGCCTCTGTTTGTCAACATAAAACCTAGAAATTTTCCACCTCTTACCCCAAAAACGCATTTTTCTGGATTAAGCCGAATTTCGTATTTTCTTATCTGTGCAAACACCTCCTCAAGGTCTTCCAAGTGTTTCTCTATCTCTCCTGATTTCACAACCATATCATCAACATACACCTCCATATTTTTTCCAATCTGATCCTTAAACACCTTGTCCATCAACCTTTGATATGTTGCTCCAGCATTCTTCAAACCAAAAGGCATGACTTTGTAACAATAATTCGCAGTGTCTGTGGTGAAAGCCGTTTTTGGAACATCTGGCTCATACATTTGTATTTGATTATACCCCGAATAGGCATCAAGAAAGTTCATCATCTCTTGTCCAGACGCCCCATCCACTAGTCGGTCTATGTTGGGTAGTGGGTATGTATCTTTCGGGCAAGCTTTGTTTAAGTCTGTATAGTCTGTGCACATTCTCCACTTTCCATTTGGTTTTTTGACAAGCACTACATTGGATAACCATGTTGTGTATTGAGCCTCTTTTATGAAACCAGCTTGCATTAACTTCTCGGTTTCTTCTATTGCCGCTTTTCGTCTTTCTTCTCCTAACTTTCTTCTTTTTTGAGAGACCGGTCTTGCTTCTTGACATACAGACAATTTATGACAAACTACTTTCGGATCAATCCCAGGTATATCAGATGGTTTCCAAGCAAACAAATCCTTGTTGTTACGTAATACTGTGATGAATTTACTTAACAACTCTTTTGGCAAACTACCACTTACATAAGTGCATTGCTTCTCGTCTTGACCCAATACCACAGCTGTGGTTTCTTCTTTTGGCTCTATCCTTTCGTCATTTATTCTTGGGTCCAAGTCGGCCATTGCCACCATTCTTTTAGTATCATGGTTTGCTCTTAAATTCATCTTTAAGCCTGCTGCATAACATTCCCGAGCATCCTTTTGATTGACATAAACCGTTGCTATCTCACCTTTTTCTGTTGGGAACTTCATAGCCAAATGTGGTGTTGAAACTAATGCTCCCAGTTTATTCAAAGAGGACCGTCCTAATAACACATTATATGATGTAGTAGCATCCACCACCAAATATCTGATTTTGATTTTTTTAGTTTTATTGCCTCTTCCAAACATGGTCATCAAATCAATGTACCCCTTAGTGTTAACTCTTTCTCCCGAAAAACCAATGATCTGTTCTCGGAAAGGTACTATATCTTCTTCTCTTAAGTGTAATCTTTTGAAAGTATCCCAAAACAAGATATCAACTGAACTCCCCTGATCAACTAAGGTTTTCATAACAACATATTCAGCTATTTCTACTGTTATCACCATAGGGTCATCGTGATCGGGATCAATCTCTTGAAAATCTTCATCTGTGAAAAGCATTGGTGGCAGGGTTCTTCTTTTGAAAATATGATTAATTGTTCTGATGCTTCTCCAATGTTGTTTTCTTGCTGATGAGGATTCCTTTCCTGAAAAACCTCCTGAAATCGTGTTTATAAATCCTCTGACCGGCCTACCCAGACTTCGTTCCCTACTCCGCCTTACTGACTGAGTGTTTTGATGATCCCTATCACCTCTTCTTTCTAGCCTTCCGTCTCTTCTATCACTTCTTTTTTCAACTCTTTTTTCATCTCTTCTTTCAAATCTTTCAACTCTTCTCTGGCCCATTTCTCCCCCTCTCGATCCTCTCTCAGGACTTACCCTTATTCTCACATTTCCTCCTTGGACGAAGCTTTTCAACTGTCCAGCTTGAATTAATTCTTCTATTCTATCCTTTAACCCGATGCATTCTTCTGTATGATGGCCATGATTTTTATGATACTCGCAATGCTTGGTATGATCTGCTCTTTCTGGTGTTCGTGCTTTTCGTAGTGGTGGCATTATTTCTGTTGCCATAGCTTCTTGTAAAACTCTAGTTCTGTTTGCATTCAAAGGTGTGTATTGTTGGAATTTTCGGCTTCTGAATTCTTCTCGGGCTCTTCTTGCAACAGGCGGGTGTTCTTTTTCTGTCATCCTCTTCTCACCTCCATCAAACCTTACTTGATTTCGAAACTCCCTTAATTCCTCCATTTGCATAAATTTTGATGCCCGTTGCCTTAGTTCATCCAGATTGATCGCAGGTTTCTTGCACAGACTATCGGCAAATGGTCCCGGTTTTAATGCCGTTATCATATGATGCATGGTGACCTCTGGACTAAGATTTTGGATTCCCAAAGCAACCTTCCCAAAACGTTCCATGAACATTCTTAAAGACTCTCCTTTCTCTTGTCTTATGTTCACTAAGGCGATTGACGTTAAATGATGGGGACGACTAGTTGCAAATTGAGCACCGAACTTTTCTATCAACGTATCAAAACAATCTATACTCAACGGTGGGAGGCGTGTAAACCAGCTCAATGCTGCCCCTTTCAGAGTTGTAGGAAATACTCTGCACATAACAGCATCATTCCATGTATACAAGCTGATTTGAGTAGTATATATTGCAATATGCTCATCAGGATCCGCACTTCCATCATATTTGTCAATGGTTAAGTTCTTCCAGTTGTCAGGCAACGGAGTATCGACTATAACATCATAAAACGGATGTTTTCTGGAAGATGTTCCTGCACAAACCCCAGAATTTTCAAGCCATCTTCTTCTGGTTTGAGAATTTTCATTATATATCCTCTCGTTCACTTGTACCCCCGGTTGGACAGTTTCGAAAGATGAATTCAAAACCGTTTCCTCTTGTAACTTTCTCCTCATGTGTGCGTTTTCGGCCCTTAACATACTTAATTCTTCTTCATTATTCTTTTTTAACATCTCGAATTCTTTTTGTAATTGGACCAACATTGCCATTGGCATATTAACATTGTCTTCCCTATCTCCACCTTGTTCTCCTCCTTGACTCATCTTGCCTTTAACCCTTCTCAACTAACCCTCGGCCCCACGGTGGGCGCCAAAATGTTCTTACAACAAGGACCAAGAACACTTGAAACGGGTTAATCAAGACTAATCCTTCAATCTTGGGCTGAATACTGCCTTGGGCCGGGTACTTCTCTCCTTGATGGTGCTCTCGGCTTCTCCTCTCGGCTGGTGCTATCGGCTGGTGCTTTCGGCTGGTGCTCTCGGCTAGTGCTAGCGGCTTCTCCTCTCGGCTTCTCCTCACAGCAGGTGGGGGTTACCTGCAAATCGCTCCGATGCCAAAGTCAGAAAAGGTTTAACGTTCATCAGATAAAATCACTCTTACCTCTTTCTATCTCTGAACTCCTATTTATAGAGTTTCTTTAATGGGCTTTCCCTTTACTCTTGGGCTTTCTTTCTGCACCTTTCTTATTATTTGTGCACCCCTCTTGTAAGTTTTTATCTAATTGGGCTTTTACAACTTTTATATTTGTTTTATTCTTGTCTTTATTACTTTCGGTCAAAACCTCTCGGTTTTAACTTAATCATCTTAATTGTTACGCTATGTAGTTCTCGGCATGAACCTCTCGGTTTTACCCTATCAGTACATGGGGAGTAGTGGAAGATCTGATAACTAAAGTACTGACTCACACCATCACTGTACCCAGTACATGCATTATTAAACTGCACAAACGATCAGATTTGTGGGTAACTGTATCATATACATATTCGCTGGGATAAAGCATAATAAAAATTCAGTACTCCAATTTCAATTCTGGTTACATAATCTGCAATGCTAGAAATAAAACTAGACCAGAATACACCCCTCCATCACTGTAACTGCTTTCCCACGCAAAAACACTCTTTGGTTCTGCTCATCTAAACTAATATTGAAAATTCCTCCTCTGAGTGATGCCTGTTACAAGTGTAATTACAGATTAGTATGAAAATGAGACAGATAATCCCAACGAGTGAAAGGAAGTACCTGATAAGCATTCAAATCATATTTCCCCAGCTTCTTGCTCCAGTAGGATGCTAAGGAACAATGTGCAGTCCCACAAGCAGGATCCTGAAAGTTCAGACCAGTAACATCATCTCTTTTCTATTTTTGATCAAATAAACTCTAATGAAGATTTATTTTGCTTTTAATATCCTTCCTGTGGACCTTGTAAAAATACGTAGCACATGAAATAGTAGGTATCTTGATCCATAGTTCCTTGCTTTGTTTAATTAAAACAAGTGAAATGTTTGTATGTATTATAAAACTAGATCCCAGATCTGATACATGATATAGCATTAGGGTAAAACAAAAGGAAATAGAACAAGTGTTTTAACGGATAGTGCAGTTCAAGAATTGCATCAGTATAGTTGAGTTAAAAATCAATCAACACTTTACCTTACTGTCTATATTTACTGCACAATAATTAAGCAGAACTTACCAATGCAAGTAGAGAAATATAATATAATAATCATAATATCTCAGCCACAAACCTCATTGATTCCAAATTTTGGGGAGAAGAATCGACTGTAGAAGTCAAATCCAGATCCCGGAGGAGCAATCCCCGAAACAATTATTCCCCTTCCGGGACATTTAGCTATTGCATCGAACTGTGGCTTTATTTCTGTGACATTTTCCCCAGATGTGACTACAACCTAGGAAATTAAATAAGTCTCATAATGTTCAGTGCGCACCAATTGCTCAAAACACACACTAGCTATTTTGCAGAGAAAAGTAACAAGAGATTTGTTCTTCATTAATCAAGCAAGTTAGCTGATAGTAGGAATGTGTATAGTAAATAATAAATATGGAACAGATTTAAGAATTACTAGTAAGTCATCTGCAACTTGAGTCCTCCTTATGTCAATTATGGAAGCACCACTCAAGGCCCCAGAAACTAGTGAAGTTTCATCAAAGTTGAAATCTGTTACAGGATCAGCAGGAAAATCCAGTTCAATGTAAAACCCATCCTCAGTTTCATCATTTTGCAAGTTTGAGGCACTGGAGATATTGATTGCAGGGATTCTTTTTGCAGTTAATAGCCCAGATAGCGTTGCAAATTCAATAATATTGGTATCCACTGAACCGGATGAAAAGAGTATGTGTGCAGCAGCTAATGTGGCATGGCCACAAAGTTTAACCTGCACAAGGGTGCCCCAATAATGCTATTAATGGTTACTCTCAATCATTTTGTTGGTGATGAGTGTTATATCTAGGAACCATTCTTCATCCTTGAAAAGGCATCATCATCATCATAATAACTGTTGGAATAACAACGCTACAGAACCAACTTAAATAGAAACTATTGAAGAAATAATCCACATTATGACTATATTTTGCCAACTATCCGTAAAAGAAATTATAATTATTAGGTTGAGAAAAGGTGTGAAAAAAAATGAAAATACAAGTTATGAAGAGCTATGAAAATAGAAGTTTTTCAGATTACTGTTATGAAAAAATCTCCTAATAATTAAATCCTTTAAAACATTTATTTCATCCAAGTTCTGAACATAGGGATAAAATAGAGCACCTAATTAGTCCTACACAAGTATACACTAATCCAATTTGAGAAAACTGACCTCAGTAATAGGAGTGAACCATCTGAGGCGAAAACGGGGATTAGAGGTGCCATTGAGCGAGTCAAGAGGGTCATCAGACTCAAGAATCCGGGTTAAGAAACAAGTCTGAGAGATGTTGAACTCGGCGGCTACAGCTTGCAACCAGTGGTGGTTCCTCTCTTCCTCTTCCTCTAAGAAACACACTGCGGCAGGGTTCCCTTTGAATGGTAACTCAGTGTATGCGTCCACCTGTTTATAAACTCAGACATTTGATTTGACCACACTGCCCAAAATTCACAACAGTGCTTTAATAACAATTAACAAACACAGCAACATACCAGAAAGTATTTGACAGGTTTTTTTGCCATATTGAAGACAAACCTCACAAAAGAACACAACAGAATTTGTAATGCAGAAAGTGGCTCTCAGTTCTCTAGCAGCCACTTACATATTGTTGTAGTACTTTCTCGGGTAGGTAGGAAAGAGAGTAGGTAGGAAGGTAGAAAACTTCAACAGTTTTGTCCAAATCAAACATTACAAATTCTTCCAACACTTAGTGGGTATTCCATACTTACAAAACCAACTGCATCTTCGCTAGAGTTACAAAAACATCTGCATCATTGCACTTCCGGTCGTGTGCGTGTATGTATATATATATTTCTCATATTTTTTATTATTTATTTAGTTTGTTCAAATTAATATTTTATTAAGGAATTTTGGTCAAGATTTTCAATTTTAAAAATACAATAATAGTCTTTTTAAAAGTTTACTTAAGTGAATTTAAATTATAATGATATTTTTTTAAATATTCAATCATATAGTTTTTCAACTTAAAAAATGTGTAATCATTTGGTAAGTTAAATTTAATATTTGATGATAAATTGAAATATGTGTAAATTTTAGGCTCAATTCCCTATTTAGCACCATTTATATCTTTATTTTCTTATCTAGCACCCTTTTGTTTTTATTTCCCTATCTGGCACCCTTTTGTTTTTATTTCCCTATCTAGCACCCTTTTGTTTTTATTTCCCTATCTAGCACCATTTTAAATATAAATAAATAAATAAATAATAAATTATTATTATTTTTTAATAATTTTAATTTTGAATGCATTAAAAAATAAATATTTTTAATGTTTAAAATAATTAGAAATATAATTAATGAATAAATAAATGAGTTTTTACAAAATAAAAATAAAAAAGTAATAAATTAAAAATGTTTAGTTTAAAATTAATTTTTTTTTTAAATGAAGAAAATAAAAAATTAAACTATACAACAACATAAAAGTTGAATCTATAAACATAAATTAGTATTTATTTTTATTATTATTGATGATATAATCATGTTAATTTCAAGTAAAAAATATAGGACAAAATTATAAAAAAATCAAAGTCAATTAGTATTAATTAATAGTGAACACATAAATAATATTGAAGTGTCTACCCTAAATGCAAAAGTCTAAAAAAAAGCTAATGCAAATGCTACACTTAATGCTTAAAAATGAGACCAAAAAAATGCAAAACTAAATAAGTATAGAAAATAAAAACAGCAACAATAAAATAAAAACAAAAAATATATATAAATAAAGAATGACAGAAAAAAAAAACAACTAAAAACATAAAAGATATAAAATAAAGGCAAAACAAAATAAGATAAAGATAAAATATATACAAAAAATTCAAACACGATAAAGATAAGAGATATAAGGCGATATTAAATAAGTATATGTTGATCATAAAAAGAAAAATAAATAAAAGATGATCATTCATTTGATATTTTCTTCAGTGGTACATTAAATAGTTTGTGCAAAATGAAACATAATTAATGACGAGAATTGCACAATCCAGTAATTTTTTTTATAATTTTAATTTTGAATGCATTAAAAAAAATATTTTTAGTATTTAAAATAGTTAGAAATATAATTAATGAATAAAAACATAAATAGAAATAAATAAAGAATGGCAGAAAAAATAATAATAACTAGAAACAAAAAAGATATAAAATAAAGGCAAAACAAAATAAGATAAAGATAAAAGATATAAAAAGAAAAAAAAAATCTAAACAAGATAAAGATAAGAGATATAAGGCGATACTAAATAAGTATGTCACACCCAACATCTTTGATTTCTCCATCTTTCCTTTTGTCAACAAATGGCTTCATTATATGTCATTGTTCACTATGATGGATCAATGAAAGAATGTCCCATTGAAGGATGGACATTTAGTTCTATGACACCAAAAATTGTTGCTATCAAAAGGGGAATGACCCTACAAAGTATGAAAGAAGTCATCCTTGGAAAACTGCATAGGGAAGTAGAAGAAAGGGTCGCAACAATTCACTTCCGCTACCCGACTAGACTTGATGGTGGGGTAAGTCATTACACCGCCATCGAGATGACCGAGGATGATGATGTTGAGGCGTTCTTTGGCATCTACGACTCCATTCAACTACAAACCAGACCCGAAGTGTATGTCACATTTGAAAGGTTTGCATCTTCATCAACACAATGTCAACCCACACACTCCTCTCCCTCTCCTTCCCTAAACATTCATTTTGAACCATCACAAGAAGTTCAACCTTCATACCACCACCTATCACAACTATTGTCCCATGAAACACCACACCCTTTCTCATTAGATATGAATGAACCCACCCATCAACATCTTGGGGAATGGGAAAAAGACATGCAGTCATATACCCAACTATTAAGTGGTTCATATATCAGCCTAGGTGAACACGAAAATCAACAACTCGCTCAAGAACCACCGCAAGAGCATGGGGTTGTTGGTCTTCCCAATGAAGTCTTCGATCCTTTTAGTGAGGATGAAGACGAAATACTTACAGCTGCTGATGATGAAGAGTCAGAAGAACCACATGCACACCATACAAACAATCAACAACATGAACATTACTCATCCTATGTTCCATCAGAGCATTTTTTGCACTTTCCACCTGAATCACCTATGTATGACTCAGCATTTGGTAATGCCTTTGATCGCGACACAGTAGTGTATCCTCCAGGGACACTTTTTGTTGGGCAACAATTGAACACCAAGGAAGAAGCTCAAGATGTCATCAATCGTTTTCACATTATCAATCAAGGCTCCTAGTTCGATGTGTTCATGATGATTGCGCATGGAGGTGTAGAGTGATTTTGCGAACCAAGAATCAATTGTGGGAAATTATGAAGTTGTAAGGTGTTCACACTTGTGTATCCCCTATGATCTCACAAGACCACAATAAGTTGGGGCATCGAATGATTGCAAAAAGCATTCATGAAATCATCAAAGCTGACCCTTCCACACCAGTGTCAACCATAATAGCGCACATGAAGTCATCCTTGGGGTATACAGCCACATATAAAAAGGCATGGCTAGGAAAACAACTGGCCATAGAAAATGTATATGGCAATTGGGAAGAGTCGTACCAAAAATTGTTAGCACTCCTAAATGCAATGCAACTTTACGTTCCTGGGTTTATTTGGAAAATAAAGGCCCAACCTGCTTATGAAGGAAACCAATTGGACGCAGACCACATAATCTTCAAAAGGGTATTTTGGACATTCAAACCATGCATTGATGGTTTCAAATTTTGCAAGCCGGTGGTCCAAGTTGATGGAACTTTCTTGTATGGGAAATATAGAGGAACGTTATTGGTCGCAGTTGCGCAAGATGGTCAAAACAACATATTACCAATTGCCTTCGCCATCGTAGAGGGTGAAACTGCTGATGCTTGGTTCTTTTTCTTGCGATACCTACGAAGATATGTTACTCCGCAACATGGTCTTTGTCTCATTTCTGACCGCCACGAATCAATAAAGAGTGCATACTCTAGAGACGATAGTGGTTGGAACAACAATAACTCTATGCATGTGTATTGCATTCGGCACATAGCACAAAACTTCATGAGGCGGTTTAGAAATACAACACTAAAGAAAGATGTTGTCAACATGGGTAATTGCCCTCAAACATTAAGTTAATCAACTTTTTCAAATTATACATATTGTTTTTGTCAATTTTAATTACTAACTACATTTGCAACAAATAATTACAGCATATGGAATGACATAGCCACGCTTTTTTTACTACTACAACATAGTTAAAGAGGAAAATCCTGAGGCAACTCAGTGGCTGGATGATATCCCAAGAGAGAAGTGGACTCTTGCATGGGACAACGGTAAAAGGTGGGGACATATGACAACTAATCTGGCTGAGTCGATCAACTATGTTTTGAAGAAAACAAGAAATCTTCCAATATCTTCCATGGTGATGGCAACATACACCCGTTGCAATAAATTCTTCACAGATAGAGGCAGGCAAGTGGAAGCCATGATGGCTGCTGGACATGTATACTCTGAAGTTGCAGCAAAAGCATTGGAAGATGCACAATCAAAGGCAAACACTCATACAGTGCTTTCCTTTGATAGGAGGAACACTAGATTTTTGGTAGAAGAAAGACAAAATCCAAGAGAAGTACGACCACCAGGCCGATTTGCAATTCGCTTGGACGAATTATGGTGTGACTGTGGGAAATTTCAAAAACTACACCTACCATGCTCCCATGTGCTTGCTGCATGCAAATATGCCCACCACGATTTTGCTAGGTACATCTCACCTGTGTACACATTGCAACGGGTCTTTCATGTTTACGAAGGACTATTTGGTGAACTCAGAAATGAAGAGTATTGGCCTGTATACTGGTCAAATACTATGCCCAAGTCCTGACATGAAAAGAACCTCAAAGGGGAGGCCTAAGTCAAGGCGAATAAGGACTGATATGGACATAAGAGAACAACATGATCGAGCAAAAAAATGTTCATATTGTCAAACACCAGGACACACAAAAAGAATGTGTCCCAACATTACTAGACCGTCCACTTTTCGTCATTAATTATGTTTTATTTCGCACAAACTATTTAATGTACCATTGAAGAACACATTAAATGAATGATCATCTCTCATTTATTTTCCTTTTTATGATCAACATATACTTATTTAGTATCGCCTTATATCTCTTATATTTATCTTGTTTTGATTTATTTGATTTTTTTATATCTTTTATCTTTATCTTATTTTGTTTTTCCTTTATTTTATACCTTTTATGTTTTTAGTTATTATTATTTTTTCTGTCAATCTTTATTTATTTATGGTTTTTGTTTTTATTTTATTGTTGTTGTTTTTATTTTCTAGACTTATTTATTTTTGCATTTTTTTCTTCTCATTTTTAAGCATTAAGTGTAACATTTGTATTAGTTTTTTTTAGAATTTTGCATTTAGGTAAACACTTCAATATTATTTATGTGTCCACTATTAATTAATACTAATTGACTTTGTTTTTTTTTATAAATATGTCATGTATTTTTTACTTGAAATTAACATGATTACATCATCAATAATAATAAAAATAAATACTAATTTATGTTTATATATTCAACTTTTATGTTGTTGTAGAGTTTAATTTTTTATTTTCTTCATTTTAAAAAAAATAATTTTAAACTAAACATTTTTAATTTATTACTTTTTTATTTTTATTTTGTAAAAACTCATTTATTTATTCATTAATTATATTTCTAATTATTTTAAACATTAAAAATATTTATTTTTTAATATATTCAAAATTAAAATTATTAAAAAAATAATAATTTATTATTTATTTATTTATTTTTAAAATGGTGCTAGATAGGGAAATAAAAAATAAAAGAGTGCTAGATAAGAAAATAAAAACAAAAGGGTGCTAGATAGAAAAATAAAAATGTAAATAGTGCTATATAGATAATTGAGCCTAAATTTTAACCGTCAAGAACTTTTTTTTCTTTTAAGAATTTTACCGCTTTTTAGATTAATAGTGGTCACGTTATAGAACTCTTTTAAGCTTTAAAGATTTGACTGAGTATTTTTCTTCGTGACTTCCAAACATACTCCATACTCATATTAACTTTTAAAATAACTAATTTACTCTTTTACAGATTTTCAAATATTTTTTTTGGGAATATTTATTTTGTAAGAAAGTTTTTTGAAATTTTTGAAACATAATTTTCAAAATAAATTTCTAGAACACAGTTTCTATAACATATAAAATACATCATGAAACAGTATTTTAAAATATAATTTCTAAAACAAAATTTTCAGAACATATATGATAATTCTCGAACGAATTTTTTAAAATAAGTTTTTGAAACACATATATAATAGCTTTCGTAACGAGTTTTTTTTTTTCAGAATTCACTCTATTTTTTCTTCTTCCTCTCAAAGAGTAAAAATGGAGAATGTGGCGATGGCACACGGAGATGATAACAGCGGTGACCTGGTCCAGTGAGGAAGGATGTTTAGCCTTTTTTTTCTTTTTTTTTTAGTATGGGATGCAGTTACTTTGATTGAATATTTTATTTATATATATATATATATATACCAATTAAAATAAAAAGTACAATATTCACTACAAGAAAATGATGAAATAGAAACCAATTTTTAGAGACCAAAATAATTAGTTGCAATAGTAACTAAATTAGAGACCATTTTGGAAACTAAAACAAAAATTGGTTTCTAAATTAGTTTTTATTATTTTTTATTATTGTTAAATAGTTTCTAAATTGGTCTCTAATTAGCAACCAAGGTTTTAGAGACTAAATTTAGAAACTAAATAATTGATAGATAAAACATTGGTTGCTAATTAGATACCAATTTAGAAACTATTTAACAATAATAGAAAATAATAAAAACTAATTTAGAAACCAATTTTTGTTTTAGTTTTCAAAATGGTCTCTAATTTAGTTACTATTGCAACTAATTATTTTGGTCTCTAAAAATTGGTTTTTATTTCATCATTTTCTTGTAGTGATTAGAAAGGTAATTGAGTCATATCTTTTTAATGATTACCATAAGTACAAACTAAAAAAAAAATAGATAAAATAATTTAAATTTAATGAATTTATTTTAGATAATGTATTTTGATTACCATCAAATATTAATATAGTGATTTTGAAAACAAAAAACATTCGTCTTGAAAAATAGTCTCACTGATATTGGTTGAGAAAATTTTGACAAAATTCAACTGAAAAATAAAAAACTAGCCTACAATAAGAGATAATCTCAATAATAAAAATAAAGAATAACCTCTATCAAAGTTGACTAAAACAATTATAAGTTACATTCATAAAAAAATAGTTTTATTGAAAAAAAGATATTTTGATAGGAGAAATAATTTTGTCATTGTAGGCATAGAAAAAAATAATGTCCTAACTAATGTTAGTTAAAAAAATAATTGAGACATAACTAAAAAGACTACTAATGTTGATAAAGAAAACATGGACTAATAACAACTAAAAAATAAAATTTGTTTTGTATCATAAATAAATATTGGTTATTGTGACTATGAGCGAAAAATAACCCATAATTGATTTTAACCTAAAAGAAAATTTGGTGGACATTAATAACATCTTAATCAAAGTCAACTTAATGATGTCCTTATTCATATCAAGGCAAAGAGAAAATATGAAGATGAAATTCATAGATTTGAGATAATAGAAAATATGAATAATTTTAGATTCTTATATTTTAGATGAAATTTTAAATTTTAAGTAATCAAATTACTATCATCAATTTCTAAAATTTCAATTTATCTTAGCACCTTCTTTCTATTGTATGAAAAATAATATAATTTTTTTTATTCAAGTTGAGCATAAAAAGAGGTCTTTAAAATAATTTTGTAAAGATAAAAAAATTAAAATGTACAACAAACCTAAATTGTTAAGTATGAGGAATATTTTGAGAAGCATTTATTTGTTAACATTTGTTGATGAGAAAATAATTTCAATATATGGTTCATATATAGATAATAAATGCACAAATTATATGACCCATAATACTAGTATTTTAAAGAGACCAGTTATGTTGATCTCAAAAGAAGAGTTTTTGTTAAACTCTAACAAATACCTATTATATTCCAAATGTTTTATTCGTGTATGAGATAAATCAAAGTTGGTGTACAAATGCTAAAAGAAGAATTACTCCTTGTGTTTAAAATAGTTGTATCATATTTGAACCTAGTGATAGAATTTTATGCCTATTCAAATGAAAATAAAAACTTTTTTTAATGTAAGAGAAAATACATTATGTTGAAAAAAAATATGTCATTTTTTTATAAAAGAAACGCGTAAATATTTTGGTTGAAAATTTTATTAAAATTATCATATTCTTTATGATGTTAAATTCTAAAGATGGGATAAGATGTCGATAAAGTAGTTGGAATTTCATAATTTATCTTATTTGAATTAAAACTTTGAAAGTCCAAATTTAGATCATATCCATATTCAATAAATATGGTCATTTTTTTGGTAAAAGAAACGTGTAAATATTTTGATTGAAAATTTTATTAAAATTATCATATTTCTTATGATGTTAAATTCTAAAGGTGGGGTAAGATGTCGATAAAGTAGTTGGAATTTCATGATTTATCTTATGGTGATTTGGATTAAAACTTTGAAAGTCCAAATTTAGATCATATCCATATTCAATAAAATAGATTGAATATATTAGAATTTTGAAAATCTAATTTAGATCCAATTCATATGGAACAAAATAGATTAAATATAAAATATAGATACATTTTAATTAGATAAAATTGAATTGAATTTTTCAGTTTCAATTTTTTGAAAATCAAATTTAGATCCAATCCATATTGAGTAAAGTAGATTTAATATAAAATGTAGATACACTTTAACCGGATTAAATTGAATTGAATTTTTCATTTTCAATTTCAATTTAAATTAGATTAAATTCAGTTTGCATAATTTTATCAAATTAGATTTAAATTTATATTTGAATTAGTTTGATTTGGACTTGACCCAACCACATCTAACTTAAAATGGGCCAAATCCCACTAGACCTAGCTCGACATAGGCTCAGTCAAGTCAAACCCAACTTCATTTGAACTAGAACTATCCATCTTGACTTGAGCTCAACTCAACCCTACCTAGCCTAACCAAAGTTAGGTTTAGTTTGACCCATCCTGGTGGGCTAGGCCAAACCGAACTTACTTAGGATTCATTCAACTTAGTCTCTATTTGACCTTGACCTAACCTGAGTTAGCCCGACATAGACTCAAGCCAAGTTAGCTTAGTGGTGCTTATGTCTTGCAATAGTGGCTAGATGCATTTAAAGTTCAACTATGTTTAGAACTTGTATACATTTAACGCTTCTACTACATCTGTTGGTCTTTTACACTTGCATTTAGTAAGAGTTGTGTCTTGTGTAATATGCGTCTATTGTTATAGATTGCATTTTTTCTTTATAAGTCTTTCCTTGTGTTGACAATACCTTCATTTGAGAATGTGTTTGTATTTATTGTGCTGGTTTGATCACTTATTTTGTGTTTGAAGTGCGATTTGCATCTTATCAAAATCTCGTGCAGTGTGCATGATTTATAACATTTTCTATTTTTTTTTTGTCTAATTTATGTTTCAGAATGAGTAGCTTATATTAGATGGATCAAAATTATTTTGTTTGTTGATTAATAAAACTATAACCTTAAGTCTTACACCTTATTATAACTTTAATTCATTTCGGCCTTAACATCTTTTACAATTACTTTTGCATTGTACTTGAACTTTAGCATAGTCAACATCATAATAAGATACTAACATGAAGTTTTCTTCTCTTAAAGTACAAACCAAGGTTAGTTATTCAAATTCAATTCGAAAAAAAATTTCTTTAATTATTGTTAAATTAGTTTATCATGGGTCAAATTGAAAACAGACACAAAACACGAGTCTTCATTTCTTTAGAACAGTCCAACTTGAACTTTCTTAAAATGACATTCGTAGTTTTTGTTTAACGTATGTAGTTAGCATCATTTGTTTGTTTAATCTAAAGATCTGAGAAAAACCTCAATTCACCCAATACTCATTTTCATATTATTATGCATTAACTTTGAAAATTTCTCATACAAACACTTATAAACACTTATATGAGGTTACGAACATAATATATTATACGGAAATTTGAACATTAAAAATTATGGAATTGAATTGTATATAGTTATCCTATTGTAAAACCATCTTCTTGTTAAAAGTGAGATCAATCTTTTATACTAAGATTTAAGAGTTTGATTTAAACCATAAAATAGTTTTGCTAAATTTAAAAATGACTCAAAAAAGTAATACTCTCAAACCCCAAAAAATATTTTATATAACCTTCCTCTTTTATGTCACTTTTAATAAGTACATTTTTTTTTTACATGTTACTAAAAGCAAAATTTTAATTGTTTATAGTCTTATGATTAGTGCATAAGCTTTTATATAATCGATATACTTTTGTTGTAAGTAGCCTTTGACTATTAATCTCACTAGTCAAGATTAGTGAAAAATTAATACTAACAAGACTAAACCATCTTACTGTGAGGGATAGTGGTTACCCTCTATGACACTCAAGGCCACTATACAGAATTGGATTAAAACAAACATACATAAAACGACTCAGAAGGTTACTGAGTGATAATAAAAGAGTATCTCAAAAGTGTAGTTCTTGGTGTCATCTGAAACATCATGCTATTACATACTCTGCTATGCTAACAACAGGACTAGACCAGCACAAACCCTTCCATTACTGTAACAGCCTTTCCACGCAAAAGCACTCTTTGGTTCTGCTCATCAAAATGACCATTGAGAACTCCCCCTCTGGCTGATGCCTGCACAAGTGTAATCTGCATGTTAGTATGACGGTAACAACTGACAAAGATAATCATTAGTCACAATCAGGGGAAGGAGAGTACCTGGTAAGCATTGAAATCACACTTCCCTAGCTTCTTGCTCCAGTAGGGTGCTAATGCACAATGTGCACCCCCACAAACAGGATCCTGAATGGAAATATTATAGTTATTTGATATTATCTCCCTAATTCTACTTTCATGTATCCAACTGGAATGTAAGATTGGTCTTGCTTTCCATAATATCCTTAGCTTTATTGATAACGATCCAACAATTGACATGGTAAAATTAGGTAGTAAAAAGAATATTACGAGCCTTCAACTAAAGTTTTTTCTTTCTAATATAATTGAAAACAGTGAACTGGTTGTTGTAGGTCGTAAAACTTGACCACAGATCAGCTAGAAAAGCTGAGGGTTGTATCATTTATAACAACATTATGCAGTTCCAAAATTGCATCCACAATGATGAGTTCATGATCAATTTGAACCCCAAGGCAATTTTGGAGGAACATTCTAGACTAAATTGTCAACCACTTTTTCTTATAAATACAAATTCTCAGACACTAACCTCATTGACTCCATATTTTGGGCAGAAGAATCGACTACAGAAGTCAAATCCTGAGCCTGGAGGAGCAATGGCGGAAACAATTATCCCCCTTCCAGGACATTTAACTATTGCTTCAAGTTGTGGCTGTAGTTCTTCAACAGCTCTTCCAGATGTGACCACAACCTAGGAAGATTTGCAACTTTCATAATGTTCAATGCACACAAATTGCATAAAAAACATAGTGGTTATTTTGCAGGTAAAAGTGAAGTTACATACTAACAAGAGATATATACTGGTCTTATTTCAATAATCAAGCAGGTTAACAAATATGGAGATTGATCCATAAAAAGAACGATGAAAAGATAATAGCAATAATAATAAAGGTATGGCTGATGTGTGCTAGACAATAACAGAAACCGAAGAGAGCACACAGGAATTACAAATAAGTCATCTCCATCTTGTGTCTTCTTTATATCAATTATGGAAACACCATTCAATGCACCAGAAATTTGGGAAGTCTCCTCAAAGTTGAATTCTATAACAGGATCAACAGGGAAGTTCACTTCAATATAAAATCCATCCTTAGCTTCACCCTTTTGCAAGTTTGAGTCACTAATGATATTGATCGCTGGGATCTTTTTGGCAGTCAATACTCCAGAAAGCGTCACAAATTCAATAACATCAGTATCCACCAAACCAGATGAAAACAGTGTGTGAGCAGAAGCTAAGGTAGCATGGCCACACAGCTCTATCTGCAAAAGGGTACATCAATAAGATAAAATAATTTAAAAAAATCATGCATGTTTGACAACATTCATTCTGGTGAAGCCAGTAACTTTACCTCGGTAACAGGAGTAAACCATCTGAGGTGAAAACGAGGATTGTTAGAGGTTCCATGGATCGAGTTAAGGTTGTGATGGGACTCGGTGATGCGAGTTAGGAAAGCTGTGACAGATAAATTGAACTCAGCTGCCACTGCTTGAAACCAGTTTTTGTCCTTCTCCTCTTCCAAGAGACACACTGCTGCAGGGTTTCCTTTGAACACTGACTCAGTAAACGCGTCAACCTGGTTATCTAACTCCAACTCAGCACAATCTGATTCATATTAAGGATGTAATAATGAGAAAGGGAAGAACTGAGTTCAAAGAGAAACAAACCAGAGTGTATTTCACATGTTTCTTTGCCATTGACATGCTAACAGATTTCTCCAGTGCTCAAACCAAGGAATCGTGTTTCGTTTGGATTTCTCGCAAGATCCTCCTACCTATGATTTTTTTTTCTTCTTCTTTTGTAGTGTTCACAAATCTTTATTCAATTAATTATTGTCCCACTAAAAATATAAAGGGTAATGATTTACAAATTCAATTTTTTATATAATCATATTATAACTTTTAATATTATTATTTTAATATTTTTTAATTATTTAATTACAAATTTATTTTTTATTATATATTTATTTTTAAAAGAATTGTATATAACTTCAAGAATTTTCAAACGTATAACTTTTATAAAGTGATAATAATTGTGGTTTGTTTATTACTAATTTGAGAAATGTAATACCCTTTCGCTTGGTTATTTAAATTACCTTTTGGTATTACATATAATGTTAATAATTATTCTAATTTTTTCATTTAGTTTTAATTAAAAAATGCCATCGTTTGTATAATCTTATGGGTCGTATTTCTTTGATTTTTTTTATTTTCCTATGTTTTATAGATTTTTAAAATATAATAATATTTTAATTATTCAATTTGATCCAGACCAACTTACTTAATGTTGTTAAATTGATTTTATTTTTATTTTATTGTATTAAAAACAAATTCAATTTAATTTCACTCAGTTACATTTTATTTTATTTTATTTTATTGAGTTAGATGTTCAAAAATTACTAAATTAGACTGTTATAATGTCTTTATAAATGGAAGTTATAGTTTGTTTGGATAGAAAATTTTAAGAAAGTAATTTATTTTTATAAAAAATCTGAAAGTACTTTATAAAAAAATATTGTTTGTTTGGATAAAAAAATTAAAATTGAATTAACTAAAATTAAAAATTTCTAAATTTTATCTAAAAAAAATAAGAATGTGAAATTCTTTATATTCTCGAATTCATATTTTTTCTTCGTTTTTTTTTCTCAACTCAATTTTAATTGGGATATTGTCCATTTAACGAAGATGAAAATATTATTGGGGTAACTACTTTTTGGATTATGTCTAGTAAGATTTTTATTGATATTAATAAAAGTTATTATTATTTAAATTATTATAATTATTTTTACTATTGTTATAAATAATTGTAATTTTCATTTGATGGTTATATGTTTGTCAATGTCTATGTTGATTATTTCTTTTTTTATCATAGATCCAATGTTATTTTTTGTTAACGATTTGTTAGAGACTTTTTTCGACGTAGACTAAAAAAATTTCTGCCAAATTAATTAGAATTATTTTTTATCAATATCGACTAGAGAATTTTTAGTCGACATCGTTAAAGAAATTGAGAAAAAGAAACTTCAACTATTGTAAAAATAACTTTAATTAGTGTCAATCTAATTAATAATTGTAATCGATATTAACTAAAAATAATTTCAATAAATTTGAGAAAAAAAATTAATCAATATCACTTGAAAAAATGGGGATGAACTTTGATAAAAAAAAGACAATGTGAACAAAAATCGGCTAAAAGGAATATCAGCATTGATACTTTTTAATTATGAACAATTATTTTATATTTTAAAAATTATGTATTTAATAGAAATTTAAATATTGATTAAAAAAATTAAAATTTAATAAGTTTAATATCTTAAAAATATTTTAAGAATAAAATAATTTAAAATGAGATTTTTTAAATATATTTTAATGTTTTAGAATTTTTTGTAAAAATATTAAAAAAAATATACAACACGGGCGTAATTAAGTAATTAGTGAGAACGGATTATGTACTCGCATAAGACATACTACAATCATATCTTTGAGTGATAATTGGCTTTTGGAAAAAAGTATTTTGATACCTTATATTTTCTCTTACATCTACTAACAACTATATATAATAATAAAATATTAAATTAAATTGATACATCTATTTAATAACAACAAAATAATAAAATATTTAATTAAATTATTTAATTAAAATAGAAATTAAATTATTAAATGGAAGTATGAATTTGGAGGAGTTTCAAAGTATCATCCCTCTTTACTCTTAAAAAGCCTAACTTGTTTACTATTCTCGTAGTCAATAAAAATTGCCAGAAAAGTTACTACTCCAACCATGTTTTTCAATGACAATTTGTGTTTCTATAATTAATTGTAAAATTATTCTCAGTTATTTTAATCTATTTTATATAATTGATTTTCTTAATGTATTATCATTTTAAATTTATCTTTTCATTTTTATCTCTAAGTTGAATATCAATTATTTTTTAAGGAAATGATCAACATTTAAAACTAGCCTTTTACTCAATGTAAATTTAAAATAGAATTTAATAAAATTTAAGTAAAATCATATTATAGATGAAAAAATGTCTTACACGAAAACTAATTCTTATATATAACTTTCATAGTCAATAAAAACGGGTATGCAAAGTCATTAGACAACTATATTTCTTTGACAAAATAGTTCCTGCATACAAACTAAGTCATCTTTAAAAAGAGTAATTGATCAAACTAAGACTTTACTTTTTTTTAAATGAACGTGAAGATAAGATTTGTCTAAACATGATTTTAATAACCTATTTTCTCTTATCATTAACTTATTGGATTTGTTAGATCATGGGTATAGTTTGATCTTTGGTTATTTATGGGTCGGTTTTTCGATCTGTGTATCTAGTATGAGTGAGCACAAGTCAAGAGATCTCAATCAATTAAACTTAATCATCTTTAATGACCCAATTAAGACATAATTATGACTAAAGGCAGAGAGGTTACAATTCAATTTATATATACCTGATTATACTCTACAGAAAAGATCACATCATCTAATCTAATCTAATAAACAACACCAGAATACTTTCAACTCCTATTTTATATTATGTCATTATATTTTATGATTTTACTGACTTGAGCATCGGAGTATCATCGCAGGAGAAGTCTCTCATTCCCAAGAGGTGTTTGAAGGAAAACTCATCTAGATTTCGATCGACCTCAGATTGGTCAGAACAGGATTAATCATCATTGATAAATGCAATGATATTGTATTTCTTTTAATTAATTTAATAATTTATTTAAGGGTCAAAATAAAACGTCATAGTTAAAATGGGTAAGAATCATATTCTATGTCTTTATAGAGCGGAATGACATTTTTTTTGAATTTTTTAAAATATTCTTATATTTTAGAAGTATAGTAAACTTTTAGAATTTAATCACTAGCTCTTGCTCTTAATAGTTTCCAAACGATTCTTCACTGAAGAATATTGACTAATATTTCATAAGTTGCTATGTTAATACGTAAATAAAGTTGGCTAGTTTTTCTCCAAATTTTAAAATTAGTGCCATAAGTAGAAGTAAATATAATATACATAATTATTTTTAAGCTTATGTAAGTAATAATATCTTCAAAACCACATTTGTAAAACACATTTTTTTTATTAAATAAATTCCACGTACATTTTATTAAATTAACTAACTTTTACTTAGTAAAACTCACATGATTTACTCAATAAAAGCATTACTAAATTCATCTATTCCATAATTCAACCTATTTAAGATTACGCAATTCACATTAAAAAACAACTGTATAACCCTGACAGTACACACTCTTGGATTAAACATAAGCAACCTATCTATGCATAGGCTCATGCCCTAATACTTATTCTGACAAAAAAGTAATAAAAGAATTAAGCTGCTGTTAAACTAATTTGGACCCTGATTCCATATCTATATAATGATTTACTATACCACTTTATCTTAATAGATCGAAATGTACCTCTGATAATAATAATAATAATCCAACCTTATAATATGGAATTTGTTGAATTTAGAATGATCAGATACAACAATGTAAACCAGCAATCAACAACTTGCGTTGACTGATGGTATCAACCAATCAAAATACATGTCATGGAAGCAATTTACAATGATATTCTAAAGAAATACTAAATATTGTACATTGTTCATCCTTGTACAACAACACTCTGCCCGAAGAAACTACCAACTTCCTTCCTTGGACATCTTCAGAAAATGAGACAGAGTGATGTTTGGGAGCACCGGAGAAGCCTTTTTCTTCTTCTTTATCTTCGTCATCTTCGATGACTGCACACCATCATAATCTGTCACTGTATCCGATGCCAGATTGTAGAACTGTTCATAGAATGTTGACGAGTTAGAGTACAAGAGTAAAGGTGGTTCGAATGTTGATTCGTCCATAGGAAATCAATTGGGTGTAACAATATAAATTAAGCGCACTCTCTCAAACAAAAGTCCTAGTTTGCTTGAAGGAATACATCCTTACGGAAAATATCATCTGAGTTTTGGCGTGTAAATCATTTTCTGTTGTTCAAGTAAAAATAATCTGATATTTGGGGTAACATTCAAAGGAAAAACATTTTCCATGTTACAGCACGTTGATAATGGAAAATGTTCTTATTTGTGCTTGCAGAATTTTCAAATCTTACTTTTCCGTGCAAGTCATAACGATTAATAATAGTAGAGTATTTAGTTGTGACCATTAACAAATGGAGCAGAATATTACCTCACAAACTCCGTGCAGAAGCAATCTATGGAAAGGATCCTGAATTTGCAATTCAAGAACATCTCCATCTGTGCTTGCTGTTATGAATGTACGTAAACATTCCTAAAGCAAAAGGTTCCGTAAATGCAAAAATGTATATTTGTAATTAGTTACAGCAAATGAAAAAAATTAAGCACCAATATTGGCCCCTTTTCTGCATAACATAATGATTTGGTGATGCAGAGGGGTAATATCAATCACGAATAAGATTTATACCTCATAATTGTCGATGAGCTCAGAAAGAGAACTGCGGCGAAGTGCATCTCTTGTTCTACAATCGATTCTACGCCAACAATTCAACACTGCCATCTTGTCAGCATCAATGGGACCTTTCCTTTTTTCTATAGTGTTTTCCAGAGAATTAATTATGGTAACCTATCAAAACAAACAAAATCTATTATGAGATGCTTGCAAGTTGCCACCACACCAAGTGAAGTGCTGGGAAAATTCATAATAAATTCTTCTCTTTGGTGTAAATACAAAATGGGCACTTGCGGAAGCAATAAGCAAATAATAGAAAATAGAGCAAATAGAATAATGACTCAGAATTTTTAACATGGGAAAACCTTCCGCAACTTGAGAATTAAAACTCACGGGACCTAGTTCAGAAAATTTCTCCACTATAAAAGTAGTATTACAATATTTTTTCTTCTCACTCTATGAGGATAACACGCAATCTCATCCAAGGAATACAATGTCTCTCTAGCATCCACCATATTTTTTCTCTTCCACAGAAGTTTCCTTTATACAAAGAATGAGAGGAAGACTTCTTCGTAAAGAGATTAATGAATGATCATTACATTTCCAAGAGAGTTACTTTTAAAAAAAAAACATTTGAATGGTCATCATTGGTTACCAATATTAATTGGTCGTAATCTCTCATTAAATTAAGGAAAGATTCCCAACAATTCTCCACCTTAATTGACTTAATTGAGGGGTATCAATAATTTAGCTCTCCACAATAGTGTTACCAATATTCATTGGTCATAATCTACCATTAAATTAAGAAGGGATCTCCAACATGAAAATATATGCCAACCCAGGAATCAACAATGAGCCACAAGGTTATACTTTCACCTTGATCTAAACTATACTGATCCTCAGGTGTACACACATAGCTTCACATGAACATAGTACCCATACAAACCATTAAATATATACATGTCAGACGTGCCATGATTGAAGTACCAGGCTCTCAAGCACAATTACAACAGAAACAAAAATCACAACATAAATGAGACCAAGACCCTTTTAACTAAATGCTAAAAGAAAAGTGGGAAATTGAAGTTATAACTGTGATCAAAGACAAGTCAAAATCCAAAAATTAATATTATTGATTTGATGCACGTTTGTTCAATTGACGGTTCACCAAAATGCTTTCTTGAACAGTAAAAAATTTCAAAGATAGAGTCTACAAAAAAAGAGAAGTTAAAAATATAACTATGTGACCTCTTTGTCCATGTCTATATTCCTGAATCGGTCCCACTCCTCTATGTTAGTCATGGAAAATGTAGAAGGCGGAACTTCATCACCTGTAAAATGAATCCAATCACTGTTAACATATAAAATAGGAGCAATCAGTGGACACACAGAAGGAAAAAAAGAATACATCAGAAAATGACTAAAACAATTATAGCAAATATCATTGCTGAAATTTCAAAGTCACTTCACTTTCAAAGTGTTTTATGATTTGATGTAAATTTCGAATGTGCCTCTTTTATTCCCATGCAAGTTTAATAAATAATGTGCTAAAAAAGAAAACCATGTAATTTAGTAAGATATCTTGCACTGTGTGGAAGAATTCAATTCTTGTTTGTCTAAATGCAATATTGCCTTAACAAAAAAGAAACAAGACAGTCAAGAAAATGCCTGAATAACACATACAGCAGATGAGTCAGATAATTACCCCAAGGTGGTGGGGCAAATAAGCCTCTAATTTCTTCTGCATTTAAACGTGGTACTAATTCCATCAAGAGACGGTCATTTAACCACCTACGGGACCTTCGATTTGTGACCTAAAACAGGTAGCATAAGTATCAATAACCTAATAGTCAAATCAAAAAACTAATATGAACTGACAACAATTAGCAAAGATCAGCCTCTTAGGAGATCCACATACAATGTAAACAAAAAAGTAAAATCTTAAAATACAAAATCCTGCAGTACCTAATTAACATAAATGCTGTAAAAAGAGATCCACAAAACAATAATTCATATTTCATACAAACAATCGCTCACATGCAACCTTCCTTATCCACCACTTTAAAATACAAGAGTAGACAAATTATTAAACCGTCTTAATTTTAAAACATTCACAAATACAACTTTTGTGATTAGATTTGTTATTTAAACTTTTGTCCTCCAAACAAAAACTACTCAATCATAAAACACCATGCCACTTAATGAAAACTGCAATAGCTGGTTTTCATAATGCGATTACCAAATTTAATAATGTTTGCAAGTCAATTCACAGAAGAAAACAGATATTTAGCCAAGAACCAAAAGAAAGTGACAACATTAACCAGTTTCTCAGAACTATCCATTTCGTTTCCATATCAAATAGATGAGAAACACCAACACTTACTCACTGATAACTTAGTAAAATCGTATATGTAATATATACAGCATACCAACCTTTCCAGTTAAGCTCTCAAGGTACTCTATCTTCTTTTCGACGGACATGCCACTGGATTTCGACCCATCTAATCATTTCCAACAAAATTACTAATTAATTTAAGAACACGAGCAACATCGATCTGGCGACACAAGATTCAATCATTGAAATTCAATAAGCTCAAAACCATCTCCAAGAGCATGCAATTTAAAAAAAAAAATGCATTTTTTATTTTGAAAAAAATAAAAGAGTTACCTTTGGGAGGGTCGGTGAAAGGGGATAAAAAGAGATGGTCGAGTTCTCTGTGGAGAACCATGATTAGTTGATGATGGAAGAAGCAAACAGATCTAGGAGATGGGATCGAAGAGAAAGATTAAAAAGAAAGGGATTTTTGGAATAGATAGAAGATAATCAGAGATTCATGAAGGCAAAGCTTGCAGATAATAAATTTGGAAAAAACAAGGAATATCCTTGTATTACTTGGATTCTCATATTTTATGCCTCACATGATGGCAGGTGTCCTTGGAGTGCAAGTAATGGACCGGGCCACGCATCTCATCAATAGAAGGCAAATGCTTCCTACACCCAATTATTTTTAACCTGCACCCAAGATATTTTTTTAATTTCTAAAAATGTCTTTTATTCTGAAAATAAAAATCTAAAATTAAAAATAATATATTTTGGAAAAATAAATCCGGAAGAGGTTATTGAATTTTGGAAATAAAAATCTGGAAACAAAAATTAAAATTATATTCCGAAAAAAAAAATTTGGAATTGAAAATAATACATTCCAAAAAAGGAGATCTGAAAGAGAGATTATTGTGTTTCAAAAATGAAAATCCAAACACAAAAATGCAAAATCCATTCTGGATAAAAAAATCTGTAATACAAAAAATTCATTCCCAAAAAAAATCCAAAACACATATTTCAGAAAAGAAAGTCTAGAATGTATTTTTATATTCACCTCATTTTTTTAAGGATATTTTCATTTTTTCGCTGAAATCGGGTGCAGTTATATGGTGCAGGAAGCAATTGCCTCAATACAATTGGGCTAAATTTTGGGACTGTATCTTCCTCATTGCACCTTATATTGTTGACATACACCTACACGTCCATCATACTGTAAAAATAAAAATAATCTTTTAAAAATCTGTATAATGTGTTCAAGAATTTAATTTACTGATACGTTAAATTCTCCCACACCTTAAAATCAACAAAATAAAACATTAAATTATACATTTGGTGTGTTCCATTAAATTATACATTTGGTGTGTTCGCTTTAAGTTGCAAGCTTTTAGTACAATTTCAAGTGGTACAAAGATGAAATTTTGCACAAGTGCTCCACTTTTTTGTATTCCGAATAGGTTTTCTGAAAAAAACTGAGAAGATTTCAATTTTTGTGTGTTTTTATAATATATCTTAAATTATTTGGAACAAATTAATACATAAAGAAATTTTTTAATAGAAGTGTTTCAAAATTATAATTTTTTTTATTTAATATATTTTAAAATATATCTTTCAAAATGTTTTTAAAATATGTAATTCAAAAAAAAATTGATACCTTCCAAAAAGTATTGTTAGAAATAGAAAGAAAATATGAGATACAAGAAACATTTGACTTATTTTGATTGTGTTTTGTTCTCCTTATTATGAACTTTCTTGGTGTTATTAATGTTTTCTTCCTTCATTAGAAGGATGGTTGAAATTGAAGATTCACACAAGAAGAAAATTGAATGTTTCCAATTAAGTTTATACACTTTAATTTGTAATTGAAAGTAAGACACAGTTGTGAGAATGAAAAGTGTTAGTAATAAGAAAGAGGGGCAAATGAGACTTTTGGTGAGTTAGTTATGGACAACCACGTAACACAGGACAAGGAAAATGAGAAGATGTGCAAATCCCAAGAAAACAGATTCACTGTTTTTTTACTTTTTCAAAACAGATTCACTGTTTTTCTACTTTATGTTTGTTATATTAGTTAACATTGAATTTCCATTTCTAAGGATTTTTAATAGAACATAGTGATAATATCAACTTTCTAAAATTTAGAATTATACATTTTTATAATATTTTTTATTTTATTTCAAATTTAATTTATTATATTTAAAAATAAAGTTACACCTAATTATTTTGCAAAACTATTATATTTAAAAATAAAGTTACACCTAATTATATGTTTAGATTAAAAATAAAGTTACCTCCACACATACATTAGATGTTTTTTTATGACTTACAATTTAATCTATACATCCCATATATGGATTTTTTATTACAACTTCAATTTTTAAAATTCGTATGTGGAAAACTTTTGGACATAGTTTGTAATTAATTATTTAAATGTATTTAATTTAATTTTTTTAATATTAAATCATATTTTATAAATTAATTACTTTATAATTAATATTTTTTAATTTTAATTCATACTTATTCTTATTCAATTAAAGTAAATATATTTTTATAATTTATTATCTTACCTAATTAATATGATTTTTTATCTACTACAAAATTTCACTTATCTTCCTTCTCTCTAGTATTTTATTTTTAATCTAAACAACTTTATTTTATATTTTTTTTCTATTTTCTTGGTTACTCTCATCCTAAATAAAGTTAAGTATAAAAAATATTAAACCATAAATTTTAAATTCAAGATAAGATATTTGGATTAAAGTAAAAAGAATGAGAGATAAAAAAAATAGAAAAAGTTTTAAGTTGATTTGTTTGATGTAATAAATAATTTTATATTAATATATTTAGAAAATTATATTTACATAAAAATTTTAAATTAATTTGATATAAAAAATATTTTTTTTAAATATAAACTAGAGTTAAAATAAATTTTAGTAAATGAAAAATTTATATTTCAAAATAAGAACATATTAAAAGAAATTAGTTTACAAAATATGAAATTTTTAATTAATTAATTTTGTTTTGTTTTTTATTTTAATTATATATTTTATTATAATATAAAACAAAACTATTAATAAAATATTAAATTTAATTATTTTATTTTATTTTTAATCTATTATTTTTTTATTTTTTATTTATTTCCATAATATAAAATACATATTAATAAATTATTTTATTTTTTATTATACTATAAAATATTCATGGTATAATTGATGATATAGAAAAGTATACTTATAGTTATTTTTTGAATTTTTTTATTTTTCAAATTTCTGCAATTTCGTGTAGTTACATATTTTTATTTTATTACAATATAAAATACATATTACTAAAAATTAATAACATAATTATTTCAAAATTATTAATGTTTATAATTTATATGTAATCAGCATAATTATTATTGTTTTACCAATTAAATTATGTTATAAGTATATCATTATTAAAAGTATCAGTTCAACAAATCAAAATTGTATATAATATAAATTACAAATTGAACCTATTTTAAAAAAAAATGAGAGAGATTGGAAAAATATTTTATAAAATCTTTACATGCTGCTAAACACATTTTTAGAGTTGGTTTTTAATAAGCATTGGAAGATCATTACAATATCGTTTTCTTGTATTGAATATTATCACCTTTTCTAATGCGGTATACAAAAATTTGAACTTTTGACTTTTTGTTGTTTGTTGTTGTTTGTGTAACTAAAGGGTGTTTTGATTTTTTTTTATTGTTTGTGCAACTTGAAGAAGAGTTTAAGTGTACTTGTAACACATTTAGCAAGTGATATTAAACAATGTTGTAGGATTTATATTTTGAGTTGAGTTGTGTATTTTTTTTTTCTTGAAATATTAACTAATTGACTTAATCAAGATTATTAATTTTATTACAAAAGTGAATCAATATAAATTTATATGTTTTTTTATTTCTTTATTAATTCACCTCTCTCAAACTCATCATATTATTTAAACAAATATATCTTCCTAATGAGGAGGAAAAGGATGATGTAAAATACATGTCAAACACAATTCTTAATAGAATGAAACATCTGGTAGAATAATTCTCATTGTAGAATGGCAGAGAAGAATTATTGAATCTAAATTATATAAAATAAATATGTCAAACTCTACATTTTAAAAGAGACAAACTTTTTCGAAATAATGGTTGAGTATTTTAGAATAAACATTCAGAAAGTGTATAAAATAAACATCATTTGTATAATTTTAGATAAGATATTTAGGTAAAAGTTAATTCTAAAACTGATAATCTCAAGTAATATTTCTACCATTCCAGGTAACAAAATGGATCACCCATTTCCTTTAGGCCCCGTTTGGATCCAGGGGTGCTACTGTTGTCGACGACGGAAGTCACAACACCACCCCGTTTGGATCCATGCATTGTTGCGGGTGAGGGTGGAAGGAAAGAGAAAGGTGAGTGAATTTTGTTTCTCCTCAAAGATGAAGAGAAAGTTGCACTGTAGAGTGGGAGTGCCAAATCATCCACACGAACTTACAATGTTGCCCTTGCTTTTGTGCTGGAATCAAGAATAACAGTGGCCCTGCATGCATGCCACATGAAACCATGAGATTCCTGACTTGGCTCAGGAATCGTTTGACCGTGTGTGAAACTGTAAAAGGTGAGTGAATGCAGTGGGTGAGGTAGGTGGGTGTGGAATGAAGCTGGCTATATAACACGAAGCATGAAGGTGGTTCCTCCATTCACAGAAAAGCAAAGAAAGCGAGCCATCAAAAAGTGTAGTGTAGTGTAGTTGGAGAGATTCGTAAGCCATCATAGTTTGTGTTAGGGGCTTGAGTTACGTATAGCTTGTTCATCTCACGTCCTGGGTTCATCTCTGTGATTCATCTAGGTTCATCTGAGGTGAGAGCGTGTCTTTGAATGGTGCATAATCGATTATGGCTGAATTAAAACTGGTCAGATAATCGATTATGGTGAAGATAATCGATTAAGCAAAGTTAGTAATCGATTATCTGTAAAAATTTCAAGTCATAATCGATTATCTGAAGTGTGGAAAAAGGGTCATAATCGATTATTTATTGCCATAATCGATTATGCTTGATTTTTGCCTACTAACATAATCGATTATCCATAGATAATCGATTATCCTATGTATATAACTGAATGCATAATCGATTATGTTCTAAATTTTTTGAAATTCTGTGTTTCTTATTTTTTGCTTATCTTCAGGTTTTTAAATTTTTTATGTAAAGTTATTTTTTTTTATTTCTGTTTTATATTTATGTTTGGATGATTATGGTTTTGTAATATAATTTGTTTAGAATTTAGTTTAGTTAATTATGTTAAGGAGTTAGTAAATTAATGTTGGTTGTAATATAATTTGTTTAGACTTTAGTTTTTAGTTTAGTTAATTATGTTAAGGAGTTAGTAAATTAATTCCTTTATTTGATTTATTGTTTTAATTTTTGTAGATAGTTATAATTTTTGTAAGATTTAAAAAAAAATATTTATTTGTATGAAATGAATGATTTCCATAATGGAAACAAAAATTCGTAAAGTTTAGGTTTTTTTGATTATAGTAAACATAAATTATTGATGTTATAATTAAATCAAATAAAAAAATATTGTAGTGATTAAAGAAAACTGAAAAAGTTTAGTTAAATATTGTTTATAAGAGAATAGATTTATTTATTTAAAATGATTGGACAAAAATTATTAATATTATCATTAAAACAATTAAAAAAAATGTTTTAGTTATTTTTGTTATAAGATTTAATTGTTTATAAGAAAAAAATTAATGTTTTTAAACTGAATATTTTTACAATTGGAAATAGAAATTTGTAATTCGTAGGTTTTTTAAAAAGTAATTGATATTTTAGAAGTTGTATTTTTAATTGATATTTTAATAATAAATGTACAAAGTAATTATTTATTTAAAAATGAATTGTTTATAAAAAAGATTTACAAAATTTAATTTAGACAGAATGAAATTCAAAATTTTAAAAATATTTTTATAGGGTTTTATTTTTGTAGATTTAACACAATTTATTAATGTTATAATTAAAAACATTATAAAAATGTTGTAGTAATTAAAAAAAAAAATCAAAGTTTTGAGTAAAAATATAATTTTGACTTATTTTTTTTTAATTTGTATTACACATTAATTATTGGTGTTAGAATTAAATGTTATAAAAAAATATAGTAATTTAAAAAGTCAGAAAAACTTTACATAAGAAATATGAATTTTTAATAATAATTTTAGATAGTTATTAGTGTTTCAAAATTAAATTGTTTATAAGAAATAATATTTTATTTGTAAATAATATTTTTATAGAATACAAATAATTTTTTTTGATGTTTAGTTAATATTTTTTGAGATTGTACATAAATTATTTGGTTTGTTTATATTTATTTGTTGTTTGATTAAATTATGTTATTCAATGATATATCCCCGAAATACCGAACTTTGAGGAGGCAGATGACTACGTCCCACGATCACCTGGTCCTCAATTCCAATCTAATGACACTCCTTCAGACACACCATCAAACACTCCTTCTATGCCATCTGCTGGCTTTGCGGGCACATCCTCATCCCGAGGATCAAAGAGAAAAGGCCCCAGTATGGACGACATTGATGAACAATTTGCAATGTTGAATACTAATCTTCAACAATGCGTGTGATCAATGAAGGATGTAAATGAAAATGTCTCTCAGTTGGTGAATATTGCTCGTGCACAGGCAACGACAACTCAAGATATAGCTGCCGAAATTAGACGAAGAAACGACCTATATGTTGAGCATGTACACCACCATCGACGCCATGCCTCATACTAGTACTCAGAGTCTGATATTTGGGCAATGCTCGTGGAGCTAAACATTCAAGATGAACAACTCATGGATCAATGCTACGAGTTTTTATGTGACCATTCCGGAAGAGTTAAACAACTATTTGGGATGTCATATGAATGTCGAATGACAAAATTGTTTGGATTTATGACTAGACATTAATTTCATATATGTGCGTGGGGTTACCTTTAATTATTATTAATGTAATATTTGATTGGACATGTAATATTTTGCTTTGTGAACTTTTACTTTCATTAGCAATGTAATATTTTGCTTTCTGAACTTCCACGATTGCTTTATGATATTATGTTAACTTCTGTTTACTTATTTATTGTAGTAATTGCATTATAGATGACATCATCATCCCACAAACGTAACAGAACCCGTAAGGCTAAATCTCCAGCAGAAGATGTTGACGTTCCTCCTCCAGCAACGAGGATTCAAGAAGTTATTGATTATTCAAGATACTTCAGTACCAGACGTCAAATGGTGGTTTTTGAAAAGAACTTTCACGCAAGAGCAGTACTACCACCAAAAGTGATGCATACTCCATTTTTTGCTGGTCCATGATTTGAATTCCAAAATCTTCTGAATTGGCAAGGTTTACAACTTTTCCTTGGAATTAATCTTCCGTATTATGAGGATTTGGTAAGAGTATTTTATACAAATGCAAAAATCACACCTCTTGGTCACCTTGCCATTGAGATTTGCGGAAGAATGATACACATTAAAGAAATTGATTGGATGACCATTGCTCATCTACAGTATGACGGTCTTAAGTTAACCCCTGGGACGATCCCTGAGGAACTAAATTTTGATCGAGCACTAGCATTATCAACCATGATTCGTGAAGATGTTCAAGGTGAAAATCTGAAAAATGTCGGTAGTCTGAAAATGAATGACCGACTGTTGCATTACACATGGGTGCATATCTTGTGCCCTCGAGGAAGCAACTATGCACAACTAATGAATGAAGACATTTTCATGTTGTGGTTAATGAAGAATAATGTACGCATTAATTGGCCTCATTACATCATGCAACACATCATCAAATGTCGAGATAACAAGATACCTCTCCCATATGCAAATTTGATAACGAGGATCTTGCAGGTGTATGGCTTTGACTTGTCGAATGAACAAGCAATAATGCTAGGCTGGAATAATTACTTTGGCAAAAAAAGTATGACAAAATTAAATATATTCCAGGTCAATGGCATATGGCAACTTGGTAGACCTCACCATGCACACCAAGAAGATGATGAAGAGGATGAATTGCCAGCACAAGATGTTGAAGGTGATCAACCTGAGGAGGCAAACCCCACTCAAAGGGAAATGTTAACTCAAATTTTGTCCGACATACAAAATTTGAATACCCGAATGGACAGAATTGAGAATACTTTGAGTGACATTCAACGTCATCAAGGCCATTGAGTGTGTTATCATTATGTTATTGTCATTGTTATTTTTATTTCTAATTTTCATGTTGAACATTAATGAATTGTTATTGTTAATTTTGACGTTGACATTGTTATTGTTAAGGTTTTATGCTACTTTTCATGCTACTTATTTACATAATCATATTGTTTTTAATGCAACTTTTTTACCATCTTATTACTTCGACAACATTGGTTAAGTGTCATTCAATGTCTGCGTATCACAACACGCCGTCATCTAGTTGTACTGGTTGTAGTGTGCAAAAAATGTTGGAAAATTTTTTTGGGTTGTCCCAACTATAAGGTAAAATTTATTCAATTAGGTTTGAAACAAACTTAAGAATGTTATTTTAAACTTATTCATTGTTCAATTTTATTGTTTTCTTCAAAACATATTAGAAGTGGCATGGTTCTAGGCTGTAATTTTTTCAAATGGTGCATTGAAGACGTTGCCTATGAAAAAGATGAAATTATTATCATACAACGGAATAAGATATGTCTTCTAGAAAACCGTTTGAAGGTCTCCACAAGAAGAATTCAAATGTTATTACTAAGAATGTCTTTTCTTTTTCTAATTAACATTATTATGTTCTTCATGTAATGACTTTATATTATATATTTTGATATCTACTTAATATTCATGTTATATTCTAAATTTCTATTTTTTTTAAATATATTCATTTTGCTATTCATAATAATGAAAATTATTATTAAAATTAATTTTATATATATTTGTGTATATATAACATAATATAATTAAAAAAGTCATATATAATATTAAAATTATGTAAATAAATTAACTTAAATAAAAAATAATTTTTAATTCATAAAATATTAAATAATAAAATTATACTTTAATTTAAAATTATAATTAACTAAAATATGAAATATGATTAATCATTATTTATTCTTTTTTTATATAAAGGGTAAAATTGTAATTTTACAAACTTTACTATTCAAAATAATTTATAATATTCTTACAATTATCACATCACTCACAAATTTCAATAAACTTTTCTCACACATCCACTCTAACATACCTTAATCCAAACAACCTCAACTTTCTTCACACTTCCACTCTCACTCACCCTCAACTTTTCACTCTCCTACACCCTCTAATCCAAACACACCATTAACAAATCCAAAAGGGAAATTTTAAGTTTCAAGAAGATGGTGCAGAAATAAAAATATGAAGTGGAGGGAAAAAAAAGTTGTTGGATTACAAATTGAAGCTTAGAGAAATACTGACAAAAAAGGAGGCAATTTCTTCGTACCTCCATAATTTCTTCTTGAACCTTCATAGAAGACGTGAAAACTTTGTCACTTTTTTTTTATCTTCTTTATTGATATTCCTCTCTTTTTTTAGATTTTCAAAATTCTGAATTCTAGCAAATTCGTTCTATATACATCGGGGCTCATATTTCTTTTTATCAAGAAATCAAAGAAGTTCTACAAAGTTTGTGCTGCCCAATTCATATTATATCTAATTGTATTTAAGATAAATAAATTTATGAGCGGTGTAAATTTAGGTTTTCATTATTTTACAAATTCAATTTTTCAATTTTTACACTAATTAAGATAAAGAAAAGATGGTTTTTTTATGAAATTCACATACATTCGGAGGACCGTTATAATATAATTTTTTATATAATTGAAGGCAAGGAGGAAAGATTTCACCATATCCTATTTGGAAAACAGGTTGATTATTTGGGAAACAGGTTGATTATTCGGGTTGTTCTATTATTATTATGGTAGGTATGTCACTTTCACTTTCATTACATTAGATGTGAATTTTCCAACAAAATAACAATAAAACTTTTGCAAACATTTTTAATCTGTGGTCTTTAAAATACAATATTTATTTGAATTATAGAATTTGAAAAGTATTTTTTGGATTCAAAAATACATTATGAACTCTAAAAATCGAAATGCATTACTCCAGTTAGAATTCATATCTATTTCGAATTCTAAGATTCGAAATATATTTTCTAGATTATTTTTTTTTTGGATTCAAAAAAACTCTTCATTAATTTTTGACCAAATAGTTCTTATAACATAAATCCTCACTTTTCCTTTCTAACTCATCTGGTACACTTTGTGATTCTTCCTCTGAAACCTCACCTCCTCTCCTCTCTTTAAATAAAGTTCTTTCATCATCACAATAATGTGTTACAACATCACAACATCTTTCTTTCTCATTTCTTTCTTTAAGAGTTGATCTTCGTGTTCCTCTTATTTTTTCTCCATTTCTACACTTACAACAACTTTAGAATTTGTCTTATCTTATTCTAAGTGATTGTTAAAATGTCCCAGTCAAGTGTAAGACTCCTTAAACTAGACCATTCAACATAATAGATATAGTTTTCTATAAAGTTTTAGGGAGTTATTGTATTTCTTTAAATGAGTTTGGTCTAGTTATCTATGGTTGTTTGTTTTTTCTATCTTTGAATTTTTCATAAAATAACAAAATTATTGAAGTATGAAGTGTTAGATTGATATAACTAATATGAATATTTCTTATTATGTTTATAATCTATCAATTATCTCTTGCATTAGAAATATTATAAATTATGTTATTGTACTAAATGACAACTATCTTCTAGTAATTAAAATAAAGTATCCTAATCTTATTTTTTATATATATTTTTTTTCATAAAGCATTATTATCCTAAATGACAACTCTCTTCTAGAAATATAATAAAACAAAATGACAACCTTCAGGAGATGTGTTTTTTCTTAGGGTACATAAAAATATTAGAAATCCGTAATTTCAAGTCAACAAATATTTAGGGGTACTTTCGGAATTTCTGTAACAAACACGGTCACCAGCAGAATCACAGTACTATTGGCAGCACTGCACAATGCACATTGCGTGAGTACGTACCTAGCCGGCAATAACAGAGCATCAGCATGCAGAGCAGAAACAGAGCACGCTCACTTTCTTACTGAAAACCCTACCGCGGTTACCCTTTCTCCTCTTCATTTCTAAAATATCTTCTTTTTTTTGTTAACAAAATCGAAACCACTATTGCTTTAGCTGTGAAAACATTGCAATATCGACACGTTCCTTGCAACCCTTTTTATTTACTGTGATCCTCTTCAGTTGGTAGTGTGAAAGTTCTTTCCTTTACCATGTTTTTTTAGTTACGGAACATGTTTACTTGCAGATGATAAAATTCTATTTCCCCCCTCTTTTGTCTAACTTGCAAGTTATGGAAGAGCAAAGTAATGAAGAGAGCCCTGTGCAACTAACATCCTGTGACACTGGGGGAACAACCAATGATGTCTCTCATTCAGCTGAGGATCATCTCATTCCCAACCCAAAATTTTTCATTGCAGCATCATCTGGAAGAAATGAGAGCCACTGGACTTGCTTTCCAAAACCATCTCATAACTATGTTGAGTATCTTTCAGAATCCTCAACTTATCTGCCAAACACTTCCACTGATTACATGATGGGAGTTAGTTATCTACCGGTTGGCAACATCAATGATGGCGACGTGGTTAATGGACCAGACAGAAATTTCTTTTACAATGATCCAGGAAAAGTCTGTGCCTTTAAGCCTATTGGTTCTTCAAGTAATGACCTTGACATTAAGAAGGTAAGCTCTTTAAATAAATATATATATGTGTGTGTGTATCAATTTAAGTAAATTAGTAAAGACGAATATCATAGCATAGTGGGTTTTATTTTATGTGTCCCTTGATTCCTTTATGTGCGTTTTCAGCAGGTGGGGTTTTGGAGAGCTGATGAAGGAGAGGAAGTGATTAAAGTCGAAACTGAAAGTAGTCAAAATTTTCTTTATGCTGAGGTCGGTTAATGTCTTTCCAGCATGCATGTATCACATGAAATGTGCCTACGGCATTTGTTAAAATATTTTGAAGATTCTGAAGTTTATGAAGTTTATGAAATGATTTATACTCTAATTTTGTGACAGAGTCATGCTTTATGGACAGCAGATTCTCTTGGAGATAAGCATAATGCTTTGCATGATCCAATGGTAATGGTTGGTGCACCTGCTTTACTTCCCAAATCAGGATGCAGCTCCTCAAAAGAGAAAGCACGTCTCACTGACCGTGTAAGTAGAACCTGCCATTTGTCTCAGTAATGGCTCTTCATCTTATTCCATTCCTTTAATACAATTGGGGTTCCTCACACATGTGATTTTCAATTTAGAAACGCAGGCAACGTATCGCTGATAACCTGAAAGCCTTACACGAATTGCTTCCAAATCCAGCAGAGGTAATCTGTTGTTTATGAATAAACATTAGTCAATCAAAAGGATGTTTCTATACTACGTTGTCAATTTATCATTAATAGTGTGACCGAATCACCAGAAATGGAAATAAACTGTTTCTTTGTGTTTTAATTATGAATATCCCGAGACATTCTCATCATGCTTAAGTGGAAATAAAACATTCTCAGAAAGTTTTACTTTCTGTACTGTTTGGAGTTACACACTTGCATAGCGCATTCATGTAGACTGAATCTTACATTTACTTACTGAACTAAATTTTAATTTGTAGGGAAGTCAAGCGTACATACTGGACGATATTATTGACTATGTCAAATATTTACAGCTTCAAATAAAGGTACCTTTTAACTCCTAATATTCTGATTATTATAGTTGTATTACACTGTAATGTCATAAAGGACATGCATAATAGACGTTCTCCAATAAGTTGGGACTAGATAGATGATCTGCTATAACTAAGGAAGTTGTTCCTTGCAGGAACAAAGTGGAAGTAGATTGCAAGAGGAATCAACTGCTATACCACTAGTTTTTCATGAGGTATACAATTTATAGTTCATATCAGTAAATACACAGAATCACTGTGAATTCATGTGTTTGCCCAAATAGTGATGCAATCAAATAGTTCCTCATATCAGTGTCAAATGATTGAGTGCATACCCTTCTATGTTCAACATTGCAGGGTTACGGTCATTATATTGACCAACAGATGCTGAATGAACCCCTCGAAGAGATAATGGGGAAACTACTTGAAGAACATTCTGCAGCAGCTGGTCAGCTACTGGAGAGTAAGGGTCTTTTCCTGCTGCCTATGGCTTTGGTTGATGATTTGAGTGAGGCTATGCAAATGTTTGGCGAGAGTGCCCTGGTCTGATAGAAGCTTTCTTGTATTTATTTTAGTTTTCATTATGGATAATTTCTACTAGACAGTGGCAGTAGTATGGTTTTTATCTTTGTGTTACAATAACATCTATGACTTCTTCCAACGTTCAAAACTTCTGCCAACTGAATTTAGCATAGTATGATTATTGTATGAAAACCCTACTATGTTTAATGATTAAGGTAACTGCTTTCATGTCCACACAGATATCTATTTTAAGACACTGACTATATGTGGTTGAATATGGTTAAGTTCATTTGACTGTTAATTTATTGTGATTGTAATATTCAATTCAAGGGGTATTAGAAAATGTGTTTTATGTGAAACACACACTAACTTCAACATATTAAAGCTGTAAAGAAATGGCTCATTATCCTTGAATTCAGTGCAAAATTGACTGAGTGCTGGCTATGTTTGCAGATGAACTTGCAACAATGGAAAAATCCATAAATTAACAAGTGAATAGAAACAAAAATTTCGTATATTCTTGTTAATCAAGTAGATCGCTATGGGTGACTTTAAAAGTATTATCAAATATGATATTTCATCATTTATTATATGTGATAATCTATCATTAGATGAGAATGTAAAAATAAGATATTTTAATTAAATTATTAAAATTGGTCACCATTTTACAACATTCATCAAATTGGTTCCTAAAGGGCAATTACTGCCAGCAGTTTGGTCCATGATTCATCTAGTGGAACTTTAGAGATTATACCACGTGTAATACATTGTTTTGAGAGTTTATAACAGTACTCTGTAGTCATGGTAATTTGGGAGCAAATAATTAATTCCTGTGGATATTTGTATTTATAATAGTAAGGTTTATAATGACAACTCTTAAGCTTATTTAAGATTTTGTATTATTAAACATCCCATTAAAACTTTGAGCTTGTGCCACTCCTTGCCCAAAGAGGTTCATTATATACCTGTTAAAAGTAATCTAACTTTATTAATAAATTATTATAATAAGGATTCATATTTTTCTTCACATGACCTGCATATTTACTGAAAACTTCAACCATTTTATCTTTGTTTAATCTTTCATCAAATAATAATAATAATAATAATAATAATAATAATAATAGTAACAACACACCATAAAAGTAATAGTAATGAGAATGATACCTTCTTATTCTAATTTTTTTTTATTAAAATAAAAAATAATATAGAAATTAAATAATATTTTCAATATTCAAAAGTTTAATTCAATTTTTTGATTCGTTGTTGTCGGAATAACAATAATAATAACATAACCTAGTGGATTAGAAGAAACCCATTGCATAAAAAAAGACAACATACTCTAATTTTAAAATACATATTTACTTTCATCTTGGCTCAAAATCATTAAATTTGATGCATTCAACCATCTCATGTCAAATGATTATGATTTTATTTGGTTGTTTGGTGTTATGTTTAAAGTTATAATCTTGTGTTTGGACAATCATACATATACAATATTTAAAAAGGTAATATCTATAATATACCTTTTGTTTTTTTATCTCTCTTCTCTTATCATATTGCATAAATATTTGAAAAGTAATATCTATAATACACTCTCTTTTTTTATATCTCTTCTCTTATCATATTACATATCTTATAAATCTTTTTTCTTTCTCTAGGCGTAGATAACAATTTTAGGTGCTCACGAAACATTTTCCTTTATGTTAAATTTTGTGTAAATGGTTTTAAGTCTTTAATCATGCAAGGTTATACAGAGAAATAATTTTGGATTGATTTGTTAAAGGTTAAGAGGGAAATGTTTTTAATGGATTAAAAATAATTTTAACTTATTAAAATGTTATTCTAATTGGAGGAAAAGCAAGAAGAGTTTTTTAGTTGATTAAAATCACATTTTAAGAGATTAATTTCATTAAAGTACAATTAATATACTTTAACATTTAAATTATTAGAACAATTTGTAATGAATTAAAATAAATTAACAACAATTGTTTGAATAATTTTAATGAATTTAAAATCCCAATGGATCCAGTCAAAGGTGGAGGAACATTTTAAAAGATTAAATTAAATTTTAATGAATTAATTTTGTTAGTTATATAAAAGAGTTATCTCAAACTACTTTGATCCACAAACAAATAAATTAAACATTCAAATCATTCAAACATTATTGGATAACATTCTAGTATGTAAAAATGTCAAATTATCAATCTAAATGAGTCAAAATCATTCAAACATTATTGGATAACATTCTAGTATGTAAAAATGTCAAATTATCAATCTAAATGAGTCAAACAGTTAATTGATCATTATGTTTTTGGACATTTGTTAAAATTTAAGAATATTGACTTCAACCACGTACTACTTACATCATTAGTGGAAAGGTGGAGAACAGAGACCCATACCTTTCATTTTTCTCTCAGTGAAACAATTGTTACTTTGGAAGATGTGGAATTGGTATTGGGTTTACCTGTTGATGGAGAGGTGGAGAACAGAGACCCATACCTTTCATTTTTCTCTCAGTGAAACAATTATTACTTTGGAAAATGTGGAATTGGTATTGGGTTTACCTGTTGATGGAGAGGTTGTCACTGGGATTACTAGTGGTGATTTAGTATCCTTGTGTGAGCAGTTGCTCAGATTTATACCACCCTCTACAATGATAAAAGGAAATGCAATTAATTTGTATTGGCTTAACAAGACTTTTCAGGAACTGCCACATCATGCAATCAATGATGTTATTGCTTAACATGCTCGAGCCCACATATTAACACTTATTGGGAGCCTATTGATTAATGATTCTTCAGGTAGTAAGGTACATTTAATGTATCTATTATTGTTGGCTGACTTGAACAACGTCAGGAATTATAGTTGGGGGTCAGATGTATTGGTTTCTCCGTATCGTGCGCTCGATCACGGAATAGACTTAATCAAGATAATATTGGAGATTGCACGGTGCTTTTACAGTGTTGGGCATCGGAACGCCTAACATGCATTTCTCCACAACTTCAACCATTGATCGATGAAGAAGTTCAACAAGGGGTTGGTTTCCCACTCGGGAAAATGTATGTTCGAGACAAGAAAACAAAGTTCTTAGTATTCCTTTGCTTACGTTAGGTGGACTTGGAGGGTGCATAGGACGCACACAAGAGGAAAAATTGTTCCACAAATACGAACAATGTTTGATGGCGTTAAAGCTAAAGAGGTTGTGACCAATATATAAACTAACATATCATTTTAACTTAAAATTTCATATTACTGATGTTTCAAACATTTATTTACAGTTTCTTTGGACTCCATATTGATTGGATTATGTTAAGTGTTTGATCACTATTGAGGTTTCCTCAATTGCACGGGTGGTAGTTCCTCCCACATGTTTAGCTACAGTTGAATTTCATCAGGTTGATAGGGTTATGCGTCAATTTGGATTTCGACAAAGTATTCCAAGTGACTCATTCAACCTTGATCAACTTCACAAAGAGGATATGAGAGGGTGAACTAATCGATATTGGCCACAATATCATGTCACATGGATAACTATGTGGAATCACCGTCATAATCGTCTAATTCACGGAAATCAGTTTAACGAAAATGGTCATTTGCATGACAAGTCAACATACATGCAATGGTACATCAATCATACTATCCGCTACATCTCGCCTATACAATTACAAAATTATATATTATTCTTCATTCACTCATCCAAAATTAACACATATTTTCAAAACATATGATATGCGACAGGAGACTACACAACCTCACTATCAACATCATGTCGGGTCTTCTTCTCAAGTTGAATCGTTTCAACAACAATCTTTTCGTCCACCAGGTGTTCAACCGACCCAATTGTTCCGATATACAGATCAATCTCACATGTCATTCCCGTCGTCATTCCATCACCACCTTTTAACTACTCAACATTTCCATCTCAACAACAATTTTTTGTTGGTCCATCAAATCCCTTTGCAACATCTACCATGACCCCCCCCCCCCCCCCCCCCCGTCCATCTACCTACAATTCAATGTCATTCATGCAGTATTATCGACCAACAATGTCTTCACAGGTGTTCGGAAATCTGAATGATGACAATGAAGTTGAAGGCGATGACATTCCACCTCCGTCCCCTCCTACCCTTCCATCCGAACAATAGCCACAAGGACACGAAGACAACAAAGAAGACCACCATATGGCACAACTTATCATAGATGACAACTTTTCATATATTTCTTTTTTCTAATAATGTATAAATTGTACTTATTTATCATTTTATAAATATTATTTAAACGTTACCCTTTTATTTATAATTGTATCAATTATAAATGTTACATCACGAACATAATTTTAATTTTTTAGAAACAACAAAAATATTTTTAATTTTAATAATATTTAAAAAACACTAAATATTTTACATTTATTACACAATCTATTTTTAATCCAATTTAATTTTAGGTAGCGACCTGATGCTAGCAGCGGAGGACAACGAGAGTGTTTTTGGGAGGGAACGATTGTGTGAAGGAATAAAAATAAATTCACACTATATTACATCGATTCTATAAGTAACCGATGTAAATTTCACTGATAATATAAAAATATATATAATTCAAAAGCACTGCATAATTTATCTCCAGAAATCAATGTTAAAGCATACATATTAAGTTATCCTCTCGCAACAGTTCCCTCTCAACAGACATATAGTATCATGACGTTGAAAATGTTCATTTCCTACTAGTGATAACAATAATATTTTAAATATAACTATGTAATGTTGGTAAAATGAATTCTATTTGATTTTCTTAACCATTATACTTTTTAAAAAATATTAAAGTGAAATATTTAATCAATACATCTATAGTAATTCCAAAAAAAAAACATTTATTTACTACGGTATTTGAAGACAATGTCAATGAATATATACTTACATTCAATATTGGGAATGGAATATATACTATGCCTAAATTATGTACCGCACTAATAGACAAAGAACATCAACAACGACACACACGAAGCCAAACAATTCTCACTGGAACTAACTCATTTCTTGGCATTACTTGAAAATTTTAGAGTTTTGGCTATTTTCAACTTTTAATTTGAGAATATATAACACTTGCTTCAAATATTATTTCTGTTATATATGAAGTGTTTTTGTTATTGTTGTATAATAAATACTCGTTTGGAGTATTAAAAATATTATTCTTATTCCCAAAAATATACTTTGTCCTCCTTATTGCTTGATTTATGTGAATATTTGATATCTGGAGCCAAAATAAGGTGTGCATTTATATAATTCGACCCTAAATCACTTGGGTGTAAACGAATAAGAATCTGTTTTAGGGTTTTTGGATAGGAAAAAGTAGTGTATGAGTGTGTTGGAGAAAATAATAGGTGGATTTATGTGATCATGGATTCAGAAATTATATAAGGATATTGAGATGGAATTTGGAGGGGAAAATGACGCTTCATACTAATTTGTATGGATCAATTCGAACACTGATCCATGCAACTATCGTCTGGGAATCTGAACCCATATATTGCCATGGCCAACCTTCGTTTTCATGCATCAAAATTAACAGCAGAGTTTGCTTAGGTCATGCTCCCATTTCACATCACCATTTCTATGTTATATATGCATGCAAGATTGCAAGATGAATATGGGGCACTAAACCATTTGGTCACTATGTGTGCAAGAACAAGACATTATCAACTAAACAAGTTTTTATGGCTAATGTAAATTTAATTTTATAATGAAACTCCACGCATGATTTTGTAAAGTAATAGAGAATATACTTGAAGAAATACGTTATGTTACTACACTCTTCTTATCCAATAATCAAATTTTATGACGGCTAATTATTGGAGGAGCCAAACAAATATTCATAAAAGAAAAAAAAAAAGTTGAAGCCACTAATTCAATTGAATCTTGTAATCTTCAGTAAAATATTCTTACCCACAGTGACATTTTGAAATATTGGTTCCAACACAAATAATTAAAGGGAGGAAATGTTCTCCCGTCCAACATGAACGAGTACGAAACTCATTTTTTTTGTGGTCGTGCTATTTGATTTACCAGTGTGATCATCGTGCTAAGTAAAGTTAAGCTAGTTATTTGTATAGTGCCGACTTCAAAGGAATATTCACTAAACCCTAACAAAAGTTGAAGCGAATAAATATTTTTTTTATTGAATTTTTTTATACATTTGAACCATGTAACCATGTCTTGGTTGAATTCTTACACACCTTAACGTTTTAAATAATGCATCTTTTTATCACACGAATGTTTGAATGAAGAAAGGTTGTCGCATCGATCCGACATGAATGAACTCGAACCTTTTTTTATATTTTATTTTCAAGTTAAAGAACACCCGTGTTAAGTCAAGTTAGTGGAGTCGATATTTGTATAACTTGTACATAAAATTTCATTTGTATATACTAATCCAAATGCCCCCAATTAAAATATAGTGAACCAAGAATTGTGTAGAAATTCATTTATTATAAAAGAACTTTGTTTTAATGTTATGATGCATGAAATATGGTCGGAAATTAAAATATTTGATCTTGATTGGAATTGGAAAGTAAGAGAAGAATAGTTTAGGCTATGATGTGAGAGAAGATGAGTGGAAAAGCTGCTCTAACCACTAAACGGTAGCTAGCTATTAGCAGAAAAGAGGCAGATACATGTAGAGACAAAATTGAAAAAAAACAAAAATTAGGGAATAATAAGAAAGACCTTATCATAGAGATATATATTCTTTATGCAATTTGGCGCTCCTTGCCATATAACCCACTAAGAATAGAACCTACCGTGCCCATTGGTTTAGCAGAAACAAGATGACTTTGAAGAGCTTGGTTGAGCCTTCAGTGGACCATTAACATTTGTATATAAATATTAGCAGAATATTTGACGACACCAAGTTGACAATCAATAATTCCTGTACTACTTTATATTCACCAACACAGAAACACAGAAACATAGAAACAAACGGAGAAAAACAGAGAGAGAGAGTTTTGACATCTTCCCATTTTGTCTACGCTATAAATACTCCACACACACACTCTTTCATCCTCAACTCACTACTACTTGAGTTGTTGTGTAGGCTTAATTCGGAAAAACCCTTGTGTCATTCACCTTGTATAATCAATCCCATCTTGTCTTGTCTTAGCTGCCTCAGCTTTTTGTCTAAAGAAATATTCTTTCTTCATAAATCGAGTTGATCTTGTTAAGTCACGATGACCATCTCAATGCTCATGTGCAGATTAAGACAACCCATAATAAACATTCCTTGCAGTGGGAAAAGACTGAATGTGAGACAAATTGAGAAAGAGAAAGTAGTGGTTGTAATGGGAGCCACAGGGGCAGGGAAGTCAAGGCTGTCGATTGACCTAGCCAAATGTTTTCCATCAGAAATCATAAACTCCGACAAAATTCAAGTCTACCAAGGTCTCGACATAGTCACAAACAAAATCCCAAAGGAGGACCAACGTGGGGTGCACCACCACTTACTAGGAACAATAAACCCCGACACAGACTTCACACCCACTGATTTCATTGACACGTCATCATCGGCCATTGACACCATCACCAGAGCCCAGAAGCTTCCAATAATCGTTGGCGGCTCCAACTCGTATCTCGAGGCCTTGATCGACGACGACGATTACAACTTCCGGTCACGCTACGATTTTATCTGCCTCTGGGTTGACGTCGCAATGCCCGTGCTTCAGTCCTACGTGGCGGAACGGGTTGACGACATGTTCCGTAACGGAATGGTTGATGAGCTGAGACCCTTTTACAGTCCCAACGGGGATTACTCTAGAGGGATTAGAAGAGCCATTGGGGTTCCTGAATTTGACGAGTACTTTCGGAGGGAGGAGTTTGTTGACGAGGAAACGAAGCAGAGGTTGTTGGAAGATGCGATTAAGGAAATCAAATTGAACACGTGGAAACTTGCGATGAAACAGTTGAGGAAAATTCACAGGCTGAGGAACGTTAAGAGATGGGAGATTCATCGGTTGGACGCCACGCCCGTGTTTCGAAGGCGTGGGGAAGAAGCCAACGAGGCGTGGAAGAAGGTGGTGGCGGAACCTAGTGCTATGGTCGTTGCTCGCTTTCTCTATGACTCCAAAAATAACCACAACGTTGTTTCTGGACTTAGACTGTTGCCACCTTCAGAGAATGTTATGGCTGCGGCAACGTGCTAGTTTTTTAGCTCTGCTTTTCTTCACCCAAGATTTTGTTCTTTTCTTCAGTTTTGGGGGAAAGCACCTGTAATCACTGTGCGGATAAAGAGTTTTATGAAACTAAATTCATACACAAACTAATCATTTTTCTTTCCTTTCATTTATCACACTCTCTGCTCACACTTCTTTTACTTAACGTCCCAACATAATTAATACTAAAAATTCATATAATAAAAATACAAAAGTCGAAATCATTTTTCATATAAAATAACTTGTCATTTATTAATTATACAAACGCATGTTTTAACTAAGAAACCTAAAATAAATATATTCCAAATTTTATTCATTAGGCTCGTGTGAGATAGGAAAATGAAGTAACAGAAAACAGATAATTGTAAAAAGTGTTATAATAATAATAATAATAAATACCGTTCAAAACTAATAAAAAACTATTACTTCTTTTTTTGAAAGTAATTGTATAATTTGGAAGAAAAAAAATAATATCATTATTACTTTTAAGGGTGAATGTTGCCTTTTGTAAGTAAATGTTTTAAACATTATTTTTATGAACGAATGGATGGTAAACTCATCACACTTGTCATATTTTGATTAAATTTATTATTACTTGCTTCTTTTTATTTATAAATACAACTTATTCAACCTAGAAAATATAACAAGAAGCACAGCAATTCTCATAAAAAAATATTTAACTCTTTCTATTAAACTCTTATAGAGATATTTTACAGTGTTCTATTTTATGTTATTTTTCAAAGGCTGTTCATAAGTTTGATAAACTTGTTGAATTCCATTAATTCATGGTCTTTTTTGCTAACACTCTTTCTCTCTATATGTAGTTAATGGGAGTGGGAGAGGTGCAATCATCGAGTATGAGAATTAGTTAATATAGGGTGCTATAATTTATTTTATTAATTTAAAAATACCATAAATCACATATTTAAAAAAAGAAAAACTCCTTATACATATATTCTCCAAAAATTTTAATCCAAAATATACGTTTTCAATCTAAATATTTATGTTTATAATTTTTTTTTAAATCTAAATAGTTTGTAAGGCTACTTCGATAATTAGAGACTAAATAAATTTTTGGTTTCTAAATTAGTTTCTATTATTGTTAAATGGTTTCTAAATTGGTATTTGATTAGCAACTAAGTTTTTTGCTACCAAATTTAGAATCTAAATAATTGGTAGTTAAAACCTTGGTTGCTAATTAGATACCAATTTAGAAACTATTTCACAATAATATAAACTAATTTAGAAACCAAAAATTTATTTAGTTTCTAAAATGGTCTCTAATTTAGTTACTATTGCAACTAATTATTTTGGTCTCTAAAAATTGGTTTCTATTTGATGATTTTCTTGTAGTGTTAGTGGTAAATTTGTTTAAAGCTTCAATGAAGAATGATATGTTAGATTTCAACGTGATTAAGTTTTTTGCTATTAATACTCGTAGTGGTAAAGTTCTTCGTCCTCTTCCTGTTAGATGGGAGTTTCCTTTACCATGTTGGGTTAAAATTAATACTGATGGGGCTGTTAGGAGTATCCTAGTCTTGTACTTGTATTTCGTTGGAGTATGAGGGAGTTTATTGATGTTTTCTCTGCGTTTCTTGAAGTTTAGACTGCTATTGTTGTTGAGTTATATGAAGTTATATATGCTATAGAGGAAGCTCAAAAGATGAGGCTTACTTACTAATGTTTAACTTGAATGTGATTTTGGTTTGTTTTGCGTTTATTGTTAGGACTGATGTTCCGTGGATGCTTCGTAATCGATGGAATACTTTTCTTAATTACTGTGCAAAAATCAGGTTTAGGGTTACTCATATTTTTTGTGAAAGAAATGTGTGTTGATAAGTTGGCTAATTTAGGATTTATTCATAGAGAATCATTTCATTGGTATAATAGGCTTCCATTTAGTCTGTTATTAAAATTCTTTATGAATAAGTATATACCTAAGTAGGAACTAATTGAAGGAACTAAGAGAAGGCAGAAGGTTGTAGAAAACTGATTGAAGGTAATTGCACAAGATTGTAAAACTGTTGATCTTATTCATTTTGATTTACTTCAATAATATATATAATAAAATTACTGGAAGCTATAAAATAGAAATACTAACAGGCCTGTAAACTGACCATTAATGCAATAATAACGGTAAAATAGTTTAAGGGTAATAAAATCAGAATTAATAACCAACATCCTCCCTTAATTCTGATTTGGAACAACCTTCTTGTCCCAACAAATCTCTTAACTTGATGAAAGCATGGATCTTCACTGGCTTAGTGAAAATATCTACAATCTAATCTTCTGATCTGCAGTATTCCAATTTGATCATGTTCTTCCCAACTTGGTCTCGCAGGAAGTGATATCGAATATCAATGTGTTTACTTCTTTGATGAAAAACTGGAGTCTTTGCAAGATTATTTGCAGAGACATTGTCAACATAAATCTTAATTGGAACATCTAGATTAAAACCAATTTGAGTCATGATATTGTTTTTCTCAATCGCCATCAATTCTTCATTCATAGCCTCTTGCCATTTAGGGTGTTGAATGGCATCTGCAAGTCTCACGGGTTCTGATTCTGCAAAAAAAGCAAAGTGAACTAAATCTCCATTGTCATCAACTTCATCATCAAGATGAAGGTGTACAGGTTGTCGTTGCTGCCTTCTTGGTCGCTCCATCATAGTTGCAATTGGAGTTGCAACTTCAGATTGAACTGCAGGTGCTTCAAGAGTGACTCCATCTTCCACATCATCGTTCAAAACGTAAATATATCATTTTTTTGAATCCATTTCAACTGTTGCATTCCATTGTCATTCCTCATCTTCGGCAAATGTAACATCACGACTAACAATCACCTTCTTTGTCATTGGATTGTATAGCTTGTATCCCCCATGCTTATATCCAATGAAAATGGTCTTCACTACCTTATCATCCAACTTCGATCTTGCTGCCTTGGGGAAGAACATAAGTAATTAACTCAAATAACTTCAAGTGTTGCACATTGGGTTTGAATCCGCTCCATGCCTCAATCGGAGTTGTGTTAACAACACTCCGAGTGGGTGATCTGTTTATCAAATATAACACACATATTACGGCCTCAGCCCAAAAATAATTTGGCATACCTTTCGCTTTAAGTATGCTCCTCGCCATGTCCATGATTGTTCTATTCTTTCTCTCGGCAACTCCGTTGTGTTGAGGTGTGTAGGGACATGTTATGTTATGTTGCAACCCAAGTTCTTCACAGTGCCTCTTGAACTCATTAGACTTGTACTCACCTCCTCCATCACTACACACCATCTTAATTTGTCTATCACTCTGTCTTTCAACAAATGCTTTAAATATTTTAAAGCAGTGGAATACCTCGTCCTTGCTTTTCAATAGATAAATCCAGGTTTTCCTAGAAAAATCATCAATAAAGGTTAAAAAATACTTATTACCCCCAACTGATGATATGTTCATCGGGCCACGAACATCTGTATGAACAAGCTCCAAAGGAAATTTCGCACGCCAAGGCTCCTTAACAAAAGGTATCCTGTGATTTTTTCCAAAAATGCAAGCCTCACACAATTGATCAGGGTTATGAATATGGGGTAAACCATTCACTAAATTTCGTTTGGAGAGATTTTCCAAACTCTAAAAATTTAAGTGCCCAAAGCGTAAATGCCACAACCACGATTCATTATTCATTATTGCATTCAAGCACTTGAAATCACCCATATGAATATCTACTGGAAACATACGGTTTTTTGATAAAAAGGTTTTAAGAATCTACCTTTTTTTATCAAAAATTGAGAATTTATTTTCAACTATGTGCATCACGTAACTCTTTTCGGCCAGTTGTCCCATACTCAATAGATTACTTTTCATATCAGGTACATAGAAAACATCATAGATGTACCTGTGATCATCGTTCTTCAATGTGATAAGAATTCGCCCTTTTCCAGTCACTGGAATGAACTTGCCATCACCAAATTTCACTTGTGTGCGAAATGAGTCATCCAAATCTGCAAACAGCTCCTTCTGACCACACATATGATTCGTGCAACCTGTATCCAAATACCAAGTCTGATTGTTTGGAGTTTCATTTGATGTGGCTGCCATTAGTACTGCATGATCCTCTTCATTTTGTTCGTGATTACTATCTTCTTGAGCACAATTGGCAGCATGATTATCACCTTTTGGTCTGCACTCATTTGCATGGTCGTGTTTATGGCAATTATAACACTCAACATTTGATTTATTATAAATTTCTTCTAGTCCTAATGGCAGAGTTCCCTGCGCCAAGAGTTATTTAAACTTGGATTGTGATTGGAACCAGTGTTGTTTTGCTCAACGCCCCATGATTCTGGCCACCACGACCTTTACTACAATAAGTACCATGTTTATGATAGGAGCTACCAATTGAGGCTTGTGTTTGTAAAGCCTGTTCAATTGGTTTTTCAATCTTATTGTCATTCATCCGCTGCTCATGCGCTCGTAGGGAACCAGACAATAACCTTACTGTCATTTTTGAAATGTCGTTGGCCTCTTCAATTGTGGCAACAACATGTTCAAATTTGGGAGTTAAAGATCTCAAAATCTTCTCCACCTTTGCCTGCTCCAAATGTGTTTCACCATTGGTCTTAATGTGATTTGTTAAGACAAGAACTTTATTTATATAGACATCAACAGTCTTTGTGGTTTCATCTGCAGCAGTTCATATTGGCGTCTTAGGGTTTGAAGACGCACCCTCTTGATCTTGTCATCACCTTTATAATTGGTTGACAAAATTGTCCAAGCCTCACTGGCAGTTGTTGCTCTTTCTATTTGCTCAAACGTCTCGTCATTCATCCCTTGATGGATGAGATACAAAGTCTTATTGTCCTTCTTCTTCTGATCACGATGTGCTACTCGTTGCGTCTCAGTTGCATTAGCCGCTAATGCAGACACTCCACTCTTGACGACATCCCATAACTCATGATAATCATACAAAACTCTCATTTGCACACACCATCGATTGTAATTTTTTCCATCAAGCATAAGGACTGATAATTGGGTAGAGTTCATGATAACAGATTAGCTCTTGATACCAATTGTAGGAACTAAGAGAAGACAAAAGGTTGTAGAAAGCTGATTGAAGGTAATTGCACGAGATTGCAAAATTGTTGAGCTGATCTTATTCATTTTGATTTACTTGAATAATATATATAATGAAATTACAATTAATGAAAGCTATAAAATAGGAATACTAAGAAGCCTTTAAACTGACCATTAATGATGCAATAATAACGGTAAAATAGTTTAAGGGTAATAAAATCAGAATTAATAATAATAAAATATGAATTAATAACCAACAACCTATGTATTTTTTTTAACATATGAATTTTGATTTAGTCCTCCATATATTTTGTATTTTTTTTTAATAATACTTTTTTTTTTGTGACGACAGATGATTGTTGTTACTTGATAAGTTAGCCTAAGTGATATGTCAAGTTGTATAATGATGTCTAACATTAAAGCTTGTATATATAAAATAAAATTAAAAATTATATCAATTATAGATAAAATCAAATTATAATATATAATTGGATACTAATTTCATTTTACACTCTAAGTACTAATATTGTATTTTCGTGTCCTTTGTTAAGAATTTTTCAAGTGGTTAATTGAAAATAATAAGAAAAATTGGTGTCATACCATAAAGTTCTGTGTGATGGCATAAGTTCATTTTTTGAGCAATCACACTTGAATTTTCCTGAATGATAAAAAACTATGCATGTGATGAAAGTAACGCACTAAAAAGTATTTCATTAAATTTATTTTCAGTGAATTATCTTCCAAGTTTTAGGACTTGATGAAGTAAAATTTGAATGAAACAAACACAGTCTTAATATTTGATTTGTTGGTATTGGGATCCCTTATAGAAAAAGAACGAGAAAAAATGATTCGACCGTCTCTGACTTTGATAAGCACGACGCAAAGGAATAATTTGAGATATGAAACGCGATTGCATCTTCTTCTGGTTGTGGAGACTATGCACTGTTAAAAATGAAGAATAGTGTGCACTGCTCACACCCTTTGAATAGATTCCATCAAATAAAAAAGTGCTTTATCTCCAATCCAAACGCATCCTTACACTTTCTTAGCATCTTCCATTTCAGTGTCCTTCAAATCACACCAATCGCCGCTCTTTCCGTACCATTTTTATTTACATATATAAATTTTATGCATCATTATTAAATATTTCTTTTTTCAATTAAATTACTAAAATTAGAGCATCATTTTCAATCGTTGAAAACTCACGCTAATTTTTAAGATGCCACTTCAATAATGATTGCAAAGTGCACCCTTTTATAGTTACAAACAAACAAAAATAATAAAAAAAGTTAAAATAAAAACAAACAAAATGAAGCCCCAGTTTTTGGTTCAATCAAAACTTATTCTAATTGAATAAAAGGACCATGATATAATTTTCTTTTTCCAAATGGTCCAGAGATAGTTTATCCTTTGAAACAATATTGAATGAACATTTGGCTTTATGTTGTTCCTCCAAAATATTGGCTTTTGTTTCACTGTTGGGTTGGATTCTTAAATAGCTCAGCTTTTGGTCAAAACAGTGTCCCACTGTCATTCCAAACGTTTGTTAAACAAATAAAATTGAACGACACAGTGTCCCTACCTCAATCCTTAACTATGTTATTGCTCCTATACACCTATAAAATCACCTTATATGCCTCATCGATGGACATTTTTATTCCTTAAACATGTAATTAGACTTATGTGTGTGTGAATAAGAATATTTGTTCTGAAATATTAACTCTTTTAAAAAAATTTAGTATCACAGAAAATTATTTGCAATCAAGATATATCTTCAATTAAAAGAATTGCCTATAGAATAAAAAAGAGAGGCTAAAGTCAAAATTCTTATACTCAAAAAATCTAGACATCTATTTCTCTCTCTCTCTCAATAATCATATACTCTTCATTCATACCATTCCTTTTTCTTTAATTTATCTGTTCTAAACAGAGTATGTAACTCATTTTTAATCATAAAATTTAAAAATGAAAAATAAAAAAAGTTATTAGTAAATAAGAGTTAAATGAAATTTCTAAAAAATCATTATTATATGCAATTACTATGTTGAAATAAAGGTATACGAATAAAAATGAATAATCATGGTTTGGTATCCGTTATAAAAGAGACATTGAAATTTCTATCGAACGAGACAATACTAAGTATATAAGATATGAAAAAAAAGAGATAAATAACTCACAAGATTGGTGATGCAAGGTGATTAAAACAAAAGGTATATAAGCATTACGTTGAAAAAAAAATATATAAATAATAACTTAGATTATAAAGATATAGTTAGAATATATAGTAGAGATAAAAGTGAAGAAAAAAAGAAATTAAAAAAAATGGGGTTAAGGCAGAAAAGAACCTATTCTTAGAGCAAAAGTGTTTCCACTACATGATTATGCGTTCTTTTCCCATATTATATATCTTTTAGATCAATGAAATGCAACCAAAAATCAAAATTTTCGAAAGAGTATAAAAACAAGAAGATAATGTTTTTATATAAAAAAAAAATATTTTCTTTAAAACCTTATATTTACTTATAACAATAAAACTCAAATCCACTCCCTCCTTTTTCTCCACTTCACCCATTCACATTCCTAAAAGAAAATTACCATCAAACATTTACCAACATTCCTCCACATAATTTAAAAATTAATATATTAAATTGTAAAATATAATTTTATGTAAAAAGGTCTTATTCAAAAATAATAGTGTGATTTAGCATATAATAAAATACTCAGAATTTTTAAATTATAATGAATAATATAAAAAACAAATACTTTAAATTTTAAAATTATAATAAAATATTTAGCAACATATTATTGCATTCATTTTATAGCTTAAAAACTATGCAACCTTTAAATTTTCTTGCATGATATATAAGAGATTAGATGCTTATAATGTATATTTTACACATCACATTTTCATATAATTATGAATTAGATGGTGGTGATAGGTTAAATAGTTATTATCTAGTTATGGATTATACCATTATTATATACTTTGTATTAGACGATTATCGTGTATTATGTGAAATCTACTCTATATATATTTTTGCTTCTAGCTTACATTCATGTTAATGAAATGATACAATTATTTTTTCTTATATGGTATCAAGAACCTCTAATGGCTTCTTCTTTATCTATCATGCTCAATTATGAAGTTTTTTCATCTTTTAAGTTTGTTGGATTGGTGGATCATGGTTTTCTCATTCGCAAAAGTAAACACTTTTATATCCTTGACTTGAGTGATATTGATTGGGGTTCTAATGTTGATCATCGCAAGTCAACTACTAGGTATTGTATTTACTTATGTTCAACCTTGTCTTTTAGTCTTCCAATAAGTAGAAAGTGGTATCCCACAATAACACTGAGATATGAGTATTATTGTGACTCTTACTGAAATCAAATGGTTATCTTTTCTTCTCACATAAATTCGTGTTTCATCCTCTGTTCTAAAGATATACTTTGATAATTTGAGTCTTGTTTTGCTTGCAACTAATCTCATTTTACACTCTAGGTTGAAACATTTTGAACTTGACATTTACTTTGTTCGGGATAATGTTCAACAAAAACAAGTTTAGTCATCTTTTGTTATCAGGTTGCTAATTTACTTATTAAACCTATTTATGTGACCTCTTTCCTTATAATCATGATAAACTTATTGTTGCCATACTTTTTATTCTACTTTTTTGAGGAGTGCAAAAGAGGAAAGAGTCCACTCGTCATGAATCAAAGTGAACATCGAATTTAGGATGTAACTGCCCAGCTAGGAACACTGTCATCGTAGAGTAAACACCATGTCATGTAAGTATAATTTTGTAAGCACTTCACATTGTCTTTCACTCTCTGGCTAGACCTGCTACAAAGTTGTCTAAACAATGATTTATCCAATAGCCTCAAACTTTGGTTTAAAGCACTATCTAAATTTATACTAACCGTTTGGTTTATAGTGTGCCACGCTTAGGAAGATGGATCAGAGATTTCAAAAGGGTCGTGGCTTCTTCTGTATTATTATGTCCTTTCCAGTGTGAGGAAGGGTTAATATTGTTGTTCGGAATGTAAAAGTCTCTTTACAGATTTGTTTACAATAAGCAATACCTCCCTACAGTAAAGAAAAAGAGAAAGAACGATTCCTTTCTTCTACAGTTGCGTTTGATTTTGCCTGGGGAGGGAACTTTTCACGAGTTTAAATTTAAGACATGATCAGTAGTAATCAAACAATAGATCTACGTTTTTGTGAGCTGTTGGCAAATGTCCAATAGCCTTGTATCTTAGTAATATCTATCTTTATTAGAAAGGCAAATAGCAGTTCTTTTTGTGGCTCTTTATGAGAGTATTACAGTACACTTTGTTTCTAACACACGATGCACAGGGAACGAATCAGAGGCCATAACCATAAGTTCAACCCTTAAAACCGAAGACAAGATTTGATTCTTTTCCACTACTTAAATTTTCTGGCATCAAAACGTGAGTTTGTCAATTATATTGGCCCACCGCACGAGTAAGTGACGTTACACGATTCTCCAATCATGATTGAGTACTGATGCAAAGGTTTAGTAAGGAAGGGTGGCAGTCGAACTAGGACTTCACATACACATTGGGTGTCTATTTCCTTAGCCCACCGGCAACAGTTTTCTTGAAGAGTGTAGTGCTGATTACCCCTATGACCATGATTATCAGGGGATGGAGAGGGTGGAGGTGGTGGTGTTGCGGTGAGAGGCAACCTTGCACAAGCATAGCTTACTAATGCTAGTTGGGATAAACAAAGTGGATGAAGAGATGGTGATGTCAAAGGATGAATTGGTGGCGAAATTTGACTCTCCATCTTTGGCACAATTGCCAGAAATGTCATAGCAAGAGCTATTAAATTGAAAACCTTGACCCTCTTCATTTTGTATCTCTTCTCTCTATCTTCAGTTCAGTTAATAGGAACCCTTAAGTGTCTTAAGAATTAGAACTGCTTAAATACTTGCAGATTCATGAACTTGTTCCAAGTAGGTTGTTAATCAGATGAATCATGATTTTATAAAATGAAATTACCAAGAAGATGAGTGAAGATCCTGCTTGCTTAGTTACTATTTCTGTATTTCTCATCCATTTAGTGTGACGACTCTGTAGGTGACAACAAACTATTCTAAATGAGGGTTAGAATCACCAACCTTGTTCCTGAACAATGTTTAGAATAACTCATATCACAAAGGATGAGAAACGTGGGCAAAGGATGTATTAGATAATTCGCAAATTACTAACATGCAGAAGTGGTGGACCTTTCTAGCTGAAGGTCATATAAATTAGAATTTTTTTAATGTGAGAAATATATCTAATCCAGTGCATGAGTGAAACTATTCCTTGGACTTGAACCCGTAACCTACAAGCCACAAGGCAACAACTTTACCATTGCGTAACATGCATGATTGCTTAACAAATTTCATTTCTGTACGCTTTCCTCATGTGTTCCTTGAAACATGAAAAGATACTTCATTGCCGCTCTAAGCTAATTTGGTAACAGAATTTGATCATCATCCAACAATGCAACTTATTCTTTCCATCCTTAGCACATATATAATGTATTTTTTTCTCTTTGAAGGAACCTCCATAGGAAATACTGTGTTTTCCACATCTTGTTGCATCCAACTGATGTACTGCAGGTTTGATCTGATGCCAGAAGCACTATTTGGAGCACTGTGTTGGTAAATTCCTAAATTTTAAAGCACACTGAATTTAGATTAATTCACAACCTCCATCTACCAAGTCTAACATAGATATCATGCATCTCAAAGATTGATAAAGTTGATTGTTAAATAGGCCAAACACTCATCTTCCAACATTTTTAAGTTGAAATCAAAATATTTCAAGGAATATAATGTACACTCTGATTTCTGATATTATGTTAACTGAGAACCAACATCACAAGTAAAAGGGACATTATTTAAAGGGAAAAATGATCTATAGACATATTACTAAGCCAAAAACTGGTAACCGAAGCATCTTTCAATAAAAGAGTCATAAGAGGTAGCCATTAAATTTTTCTACAACAATTCATGCACCTTAAGACTAACTAACAATCATACCAAGTGAGAAGGCTTGTACCAGCCAGCAACGGTCCTCACAAAAATCTTCAAAAATTGAAAGCTCTTCATATCAACACATATACTTTCAATCACCAACTTTCGAGGCCAATAACTGCATACCTTCCTTAATCTTTTCTTGCTTCAACCTCAATTGCTCCTCTCTCTGCCGCCACCCTTCCTGCAACAACTCAACAAATTTGTCTTTTATCCGAAGCAACGGATCACGGTCAACCAACTCCTCACCTCTGTATGCTTCTCTCAACAATGCCGTTTCAATCCCACCTTTCAAGGACAAATAGAATATCCCCGAATGCCGGGTAAAAGTGCTGGAAAAAGCATTGGAAAACCTATACTCATCGCAAAACTTTCCAAGGATCGGGATAGGAATCCTCTTATACAAGGAAAGAGAAAGCAGTTCATGGAACACTCCAACGGATCTCTTCTCCATCTCTCTGGAAGCCTGGTCCAAATGGGACACATCCTCATAAGGGGATACATAATCAAGCTCCATCCAATCCCTAACCCACTCCCTCATCTCCTTCTTCATCACAAACCCTGGCGGAAGCTGCACATTGAAACTTGGCCTGACCCTAATCCCCATACGCTCACTCTCCTCCTCAGCCCTTTTCTCAATAACAGATTTTGCAAACTCGGGGTTCCAATCAACCAATTCAAGAAACGATTTCCCCTCCCCAGGAGACCCAGTTAACCTGAAATATTGCGGATACCGAGGAACCAAATCAACCAAAAAATCATTAGGGAACCCGAACTCCCTCTTCACGTGAAGCAACTTATCAGCACTAAGAAACTTGCTCTTGGACATCATTAACAGTTTGCACAACTTGGAGACAATGAAGGGTTCGTTCTCGGAGAAAATCCGTTGCTCTTCCTGGAGAAAACGATGAAGGCGGTCGGTGGGGCGGATGAAGCGGACCGGTTCGGTTTTGGGTTTGATGCGGTCATAGTAGACATCGAACAAGCCGGGGTTTTGGTGGATAAAGGTTTCGGCTTTGACCTTTAGGCGCATCCTTTCGCGGCGCTTCTCGAGGTAGCGTAGAGAAATTACTTGGCCTGGTTCGTTGAGGACTTCTTTGACGACGCGGGCACATTGCTTGTAACGCTTGTCGTGCTCTATGGCTCGGTCCAGTGCTGGGTCCTTGCGCCACACTACTTTGAGACTTGATATACATCTTGTGTTGTTATGGTAGATAACAGTGCGGGTTTTGGTTTTGCAGAACATACCTTGAACTTCAACCAGCCGCACAGGCACAGTCAGAAGCACCACACTGCTATGTGATGAGAGCAATGCTGGAACTTGCGACTGTTGCAAATTGACACACCAAACTAGGGCCTGTTTACAGTAATGGTGTTTATGCCACTATTCACACCACTTTTTGCTTCTTCTCACTCCTCCTATAAATTTTATTAAAGGCTTTTGATATATTGTTTTACCACCTCTACACTACAATTACAATAAATATTAATATTTATAATAAAAAAATAATTATTATTTTTAATAAAAGTATAAGCAAAATGTAAAATGTCAAAAAATAATTAAAATTAAAATTAAAAAAATTTAAAATTTCTATAAATAATTACATATTAATATTTATTGAATTGTAGGTAAAGCAACTCTTAAATAAACATTTTTGTTTTATTAAATAGGAAAATGTTTACAAGAAAATTGTACTATTTAATTACCACGTAATTTTTTATAACAATTTTTTGCTATAAATTTTTTTAAAGCAGTTTTATATTGTTATAAATTGTTGATTGTTGTTAGTCTCAGTGGCTAAAGATTAATTATGCATGTGTAAGAACTAAAGCTTAAAATTTGTTCAAAAGAAAGATTATATAAGACCAAATGATTACTATAACCTTTCTTTTACTATTTACTATAAATCTAGTCCAATAGGGGTTTTATTATTTTTTATATATAAATTCCATATATCAGCCATAATAATGATAATTGGTTTTTATTATTTGCTATAAATCTAGTCCAATAGGGGTTTTATTATTTTTTATATATAAAATCCATATATCAGCCATAATAATGATGATTGGTCTTGACTTAATCATTCTTTTAAATGCATTTAAATGAGGATCATAATGAGAATATGAATCCAATGCATTTGTTATGGTTTATAACTAGGCATATTTTATGATTAAACTTTCCATATTGCCCAGAAAATGGGCATTGGGCTTTTCTTTTGATCTTCTTCATTTCACATTAATTTTTTTCTATGAATATATATACTTATTAAGTTGTTAAATGAAATGCGGTTCTTTAAAGAATGAAACATTGAGATAGTTCAGTGATGTGAAACGTGATAGAAAATGTGTGGTAATCTATACTTCTTCACAATAGAACTTGATACAGGACCCAATTAGTCCATAAATTATAAATTTGGGCTTGATTACAAATTTTAGTTTTTTGAAACCTTGTGAGCAACTCCATTTATAAATAGGATTTTCACTGTGTTGATTCCTGCGAGAAAAAATGTACTTCAAATTTGATTTTAATGACATAGATTTGAGTTTTGGAGCATGTATTATTCCAAAACACCTTATACTATGTATTCAAGAAAAAAACGTAAGCATTCTTAGTTTCAAAGGTGAAGTTAAAATATATGGCCTTAAAAAAGAAGGGAGGGGGGGAAGGGGGGTGAATTGTTTAAAAGGGATTTTTGAAAACTTTTTCAGGTTTAATGAAATTCTTTGTATAAATCCATAACAGGAATCAAGTTAGCCAATAACTCAAGCAGATATACAACAATACACAGAAAAACAATTGGTTGTTTATATCAGTTAAGCTTAAAACATAATTTAAATGAGTTCAGGGTAAGAGAGAATAACACAAATAGTTTGTACTGGTTCACTCTTAAGCCAAGAGCTACATCCAGTCCCCAAAAAACCACTGGGTAATCCATTAAGCAATCAAACCAGATTACAAAACATAAATCACCAAAGTAGTGACATTGAACCCTTTAAGAAACACACTACCTTTGGCAAACCACACCAAGAGTATTGATCTTGAACACCTCAAGAACACACAACACTCCTTGACAACACAACACCAGAAATACAGTAGGTTTAGAAAGGATTACACCTGATCACAGTACAATCTGAATTGAATACAATTGCAATCTTATTCCACTCTCACTTGAAAATCCAAAGCTTGAAGTGAATCTTGAAATCTTAGAATCAAATCTGTCAAACTGAATTTCTCAAAAATGTTTCTTACTCGTTTGAAAACATAAACAAACCATTTATATTTTCCAAAGATTGGTCAAAGTATTTAATGAAGGAGCGTATTCAATTAGAAAACATTTAAAACAGATTCACCATTCAAAACTGAATTCTGTTAGGATTTTCAAAGAAACAATCGGTTGAAACAGTTTCAACCTTTTTCAAAACTCCTAGGAGTAAAACAACTGGTTGATTTGACAAAACAACAGGTTGTTTTTTACTTAGTTGGAAAAACACTTGATTTCAAAAAGGTTTTAATTCACATTAGTTTTAGATTCAACAAATGAGTGAATCACACTTTAATATACCCAGATCCCACCTAAACACAGCAACAACACCAGTCTTTCATCAAACACCTTAGATTTGGATTTTTCAAAGCACTTGATCACACTTGATCAACATTGTATTCTATTACATGCTTAGTAATATCTATATTGTATTTTGAACAGTAATACATATAGTTTTTTTCATGATGAAAAACAGGTAGTCACTTTATGATTTGTTACAAGAGAAATATGGTAACTGATATTTGAAGTGTGTTTTTGTGTAAATTGTGTACTTTATTCTTTTGTTTTGAAATTTAAAGAACCACATTTACTATGGTGTCTGATTTTTGTTTTCATTGTGCAGGGTGCATGGTATGATGTCCATGATGTAATCTTATTTTGTTTTTTTTTATACTTGTATAACAAATTTAATATAGATGTAGTTCTTTTTAGACTAAGAGGAAATGAATACTTGACAAGTGTAAGTTGAAAAAAAAAAAGAATAGAAGACTAACATCATATTGTAATTACAAAATTTGGGGAACATTTTATTCATACTTAAGCATTTGTTAAGTTTATTTTTGGAATGTATTTGCTTTTTGGTGTTGTAAATCGATAATGATATTTGTTTACTTCACTATTGTTCGTGTTCAAATTTTATTCATATAACAATGTTTAAGCAATGATTCATCATTTTTCATATTTTTTTATTTATGACATGTTTTTAATTATATTGCACATAATCCACCACCAATGAGATGAAAATTGTAAATAAACACCACTCGAAGGCAAATCATCTCTTTCTTTGTCGTGCTTGATCCTGAGGGTCACCTAAGTGGAGTGTATGAATGTGAGTTGGGGGAAACCATGTAGTGGTGGTGATAGGAGACCTTGTAGTTTAAGTGGTGACCTAAGTGTGTACAAATGGTGACCCATGACATGGTTTTTGCATGGTCATGTGTTTCATGTTGGTTATTGGGATTCAATGATTGGCAGTGTATGATGTGTGTCAAGGCACCTAGGTGGAGCGTATGAATGTGAATTGGGTGAGGGAAACCATGTAGTGGTGGTGATAGGAGACCTTGTAGTGTAAGTGGTGACCTAAGTGTGTATAAGTGGTGACCCGTGACAAGGTTTCTACATGGTCATGTGTTTCATGTTGGTTATTGGGATTCAATAATTGGCAATGCATGATGTGATTCCAGGACCAACTGGTAATGTGCAAGTCGTTATTCTAACACCACTTACCTCGACTCACCACATTTCAACCCTCACAACACCAAAACACCACATCTAAACATTCACTTGGATGGTTACATGATAGTGAACAAAGTTGTTCATAAGTCACCACCAAAAAACGAATGGGTCACCATTTAGCTTGACATACCACATTTTAAGCTACCCTTAGAATATTCAATTCTCAAACCTCCAATGAGCTTACTAGGCTCCCATCTCAACCCTCACAACACAAAAAACACAAGATGCAAACATTCACTTTAATGATTACATGACAGTGCATAAAGTTCTTCATAGGTCACCACATAACAAGGAATGGGTCACCACTTACCTCCACACACCACATTTTAGGTACCCTTACAATATCCAATTGCCTAACCTCTAATGAGCTCACTGGACTCCCATCTCAACCCTCACAACACCAAAAAATGACATGCAAACATTCACTTAGATGGTTACATCATAGTGCACAAAGTGCTTTATAGGTCACCACATAAAAAGAAAGGGGTACTACTTAGCTAGACATACCACATTTCAAGCTACCCTTAGAATAATCAATTGTCTAACCTTCAATGAGCTCATTGGACTCCCTTTTGAACCCTCACAACACCAAAAAAGGACATGCAAACATTCATTTGTAAGACAACATGATAGTGCACAAAGTGCTTCATAGGTCACCTTATAAAAATGAATGGGTCACCACTTGCCCATGTTAGTGTGACTAATTGAGTACATTAACATTCACATTAAAATCTATCACCAGTAACTCAGAAGACACACAAAAAGTTCAAAACCAGTCCCAAAATCGCAGAGCACAAAACCCTAAACAATAAAATCCAAACTAATTCAAACTCCAAAACTCAAAAAGCACAACACCAAACAAACAAATGAAATAACACTACACTGAAAGCTAAAAAATGGAAATCAAACCAAAAGCAAAACAATCAAACAAATAACCCCAAAGCAAACGAACCAAGAAAACATACCTCAATCCAAATCGCACTCCCAATCCAAAACCCTAAACCCCTCAAAATGGCAACACACATCTCCTATACTTCCTTCTCCCTTCAAAATGGCAATGCACCTCGCCTAAAATTGTAATATAGAATGTACTGGAGTTTGAATCCTCTCTCCAACTCACACTCCAACACTGCTCCAAATGTAGAGGAACCCCCAATTTAAATTCTCTCCAATTCACGCTGCAACAATGTTCCAAATGTATAAGAAGCCTCAATATTACGGTCATTGAATTCTAAATTTTAAATTTGTCCACAATAAAATATGAGTACCACACTATAATAAAAAAATTATTTTTTGCGTCATGTCAACAGTTGTATCCTGACGCAATAATATTGTGGTTGTCTAAATATCAGTACTCTATTAAATACCCCTTAAAAAGTACTCCACCAACAATATTTATAAACAATAGATTTATTGGTATTTTTATATGATATTTAACTTTGATATTTTTATTGAATATGGAATTCAAACTCTAGGAAGGTAGGTATTAAGCTTTTTGGTATTTATCAAAGTCTCAATTTAGTTAGGTTATGGAAAAAATTAAACTCACAAAGACTTTTTTATTTTCCAAAAGGGGTAATCATAATCTATGTAGGACTACAATAGAAAAGATCTCGCAATAATTATGGGAATGTTAATTTCCAAGAAACTTCCATTGAAGGAAAGTACACAACTAATAGTTTGAAAATAAAATATTCAAGGTCTATCATCATCTTTGAGAATTCTCTTATTAATATTTATTATATTTTACTTGCAGTTTTAATTGATGGTATTTCTATTACTTCTTTAGATCCTCGCCATGTTAAACTTTTACTTATCTTAATGTATAGAAAATATTAATTATTAAAAGTCAAGTATATAAATAAATACAAATAAAATGAAAATTTGAAAGAATGGATATAATATTGAATGTTAAATATATAATATTAGGATACCATATTCGGTATAATAGTTTTTGTAAATAAATAAAGGAAATACTAAATCTTTAATAAGTATGAGACGATAATGGACAAGATAGAGAGGAGATAAATTAAACTTGGATAATTTGACGGAAAAAAAATACAAAAAGTTTGGATTGTGTTGTATAAGAGGAAGGGTATAATGAGTATTATACTATTCAAATATTTTATTTCTTGTTAATTTATTTAAGTTATATAATTTTAAAATTTTATTATTATTCATCTGCTTTTGTTACATCAAACAATAAAATATTTATTTGTTTCATGTTATAATATTTTTATTTTTATTCTCTTTATTTCTATTTTCAGACTAAATAAATATATAAATAATGAAATTTGGGTGTTAGGATTTGGATTTGGCCCTATTCTTTTGCATTTGATCTGAAAAACCCTTCATTTGGATGAAATTGACAATAATATCCAATAACTTAGCTTGGTGAGTTTTCATATTTCCAGAAAATAGGAAATTGCGTAATTTAGGTATGCTCCCCAATTCAATTCTACTTTCACACTGACTGGTCAAGATCACTCATCTCTTCTCCCTCTTCTTCTCTTCCATCCTCAATTCTTCTCTCTCTTTCTATTTTTTCTCTTCCCAATTATCTTAACCCTATTCAAAATAAGGTATCTTGATGAAGCTTTTATTTTTATTTTTCGTATCGTGAGTGACAGGGTTTTTCACTTTTAGCATTAGCAAGCCATTTTTGCTTGCCAAAGGGTTTAGCAAAAATAATGAAAAGCGGTGTGGGGGAGACGGAAGAAAGAGCCTTTAATTTTGCATATTCAAACAGCTGGCTTGGGGTTATTTGATGTCGTTTTTAGCACGAAATCTATTCATAATTTATGAACCCTAATTTCATTGCTTTGAGGTTTTAACCGTTTACGTGTTTTTTACTTTTACATAATTAAAATATTAATATTAAAAAAATCTCTTTTTTAGTTTTGCAGATTGTCCATCTTGATCATGGGTTTCAATTCTGTTTATAGAAGCTTGCAGGAGTTATTTCCGCAGGTACAATTATTTACTTTTTTCCCCAAAAGTGTTATTGCACATTAATACATTGTTATTTTGTTTGAAGTATAACTATTAGTTGCTTTGTGATCTAGTAGTGTTTTTTGGATTATAGTTCTGATTTGTGAAGTTGATTTGGAATTCCAATATTATACTAATAAAATAAAAATAAAGATTATTGGACTCTGTAGTTGAGCATTAAGTGCATGAACATGTATAATTTGAATGAATAGATATTGTTTCGATTGTTGCTATTAGTTTCTCTGTTTTTGGTATGGGAGACTGGATAGTGGTTGTATTTCGTACCAGTATTAGAAGTACAAATTATATTCAACTGTTAAGAAATTCCTTGTTGTAGTTGACATATTCTTGAGAATGAACTTACTGGTGCCAAGAATTATATAAATCATCAAACATTCTGTAATCTCAAGTATTTATATAGATGTACTAATCTGGGAATGTGTCTAACTTGTTATCCATACTAAGTCCCGACTGAAGTTGTTTATCAATTTTCTCCGAACAGGTTGATGGTAGGTTACTGAGAGCTGTGGCTATTGAACACCCAAAGGATGCTGATCTCGCTGCTGGAATTGTTCTTTCGGAAGTCATCCCGTTCATGTCCAAAAAATTACCCCATGCAACTCTTCCCCAGGACAATGCCCATTGGGCTACACTAAATGTTGAAGGTGGAGTTGCTTCTTTTGTACATTCATTTCTATATCACTGCACCTTGTTTGCATTGATCCGGTTTACTAATATATCTCTTCCGACATGTTTAAAATGTAGCTGAAAGTGAGGAGGAAGGCAGTAGTTTGAGGCATCGTCAGCTTGTTCAAGACATAGATGTGGGGCCTTCTTCTGCTCCACATTCTATATATACCAAAACAGCTGATTATTCTTTGGTACCAGATTTGAATGAAGCTCTGGACAAGTCTACATTGTTGAATGTCAGTAATTCAAATGATGTTACTGAAAAGTTTCTTGGAATGGATGATATGAAGGAGCTAGATGTTTTTCAGAATTTTGAAGATAACTTCACTGAAGAGATCTCAAACAAGATTGCTTTGGAGACATCAAATGGATTTAGTCAGGAAGATAATGAAATTTTTTATCAGAGACGACGTCATGTTGATGTTGAGTCTGAAAACTTTATTTCTTCTGGTATATGTCAAGAGATGGAACCTGAGCATAATTACCATATCAAGGAGGCTACTTCCACTAAAAACAATGGAAATGGGACTGGAAACCATTTAAATGAGGAGTGGGTAGATTTTGTAGGTGCTTCAGCTGATGATTATAATGCCACTACAAGTCACATACTGGAGGATTCTGAAGCTAACTTGATTGAGTTAAAAAGTTCTGAGGCTCAAGCAGTTTCCCTTGCCCAAGGGAATACACAAAATTCTATAGATAGTCTTCAATTAGAATTGGATGCTGGGTTTTCTAGTGTTGGTGACAAAACTAGTTATGTTGAAGATGATATTGGTGGGAAGAATGAAGTTAGCCAATATAGTCAAGTATGCAGAATTGATCTGCTTGAGGAAATCATTGATGACGCCAAAAGTAACAAGGTATTAGTAGTCCTAGATTTCATTTTTGGATGTTAGGAATACTAGCTTTATAACAATATATCATATGTGACAGAGGTTATGGAGGTGACGTTAAAATCATTGTTGTTGTACTGAATGATTAAACAATAGAGTAGATATCATAGTGATGTATAAGCCTTGTTAATATAGAATGATATGCTTATAGTTTGGTGGTAACTTTAATACTTGTGACATCTTAAGATAATTTGACATTGATGCAGAAAACCTTGTTTTCATCAATGGAATCTCTTATCAACTTGATGAGGGATGTGGAACTTCAGGAGAAAGCTGCAGAGCAGGCCAGTATGGAAGCTGCTACTGGAGGGTCTAATATTCTAGCCATGGTAGAAGGATATAAAACAGTGCTGGAACAAGCTAAAGAAGCAAATGACATGGTTGTATCAAAGTCGCAAAATCTTTTGCATTTATTGTTTTGTATGAGATGAGCAAAAAATATTTATTGTCAACTTGTTCTTGCAGCATGCAGGAGAAGTTTATGGAGAAAAAGCAATTCTGGCAACTGAACTGAAGGAACTTCAATCACGGTTACTCAGCTTGTCTGATGAACGGGATAAGTCTCTTGCAATTCTGGATGAGGTGCTTTGCACTTTAGCTTTTTCTTAGAAATTTAATCATCATACCTTTGCTGCACATATTTCTGCATTTCAGAATACCTTGAACACCATCCTAACTAGTGTAATAATCACTCTTCTCTATTATAGCATAATAGCTAAGGAAGGCATGTGATTTAAAAAATTGGTTATGATGCAAAAATATTCCTCTGTGCAATTGGATTGATTAACTAGACGATTAAGATGTAAAATTGCTAGCATCTTATTTGGTTAATTTCTTTGTTCTGGCTTCCAGATGCGCCAAATTCTTGAAGCACGACTAGCTGCAGCAGAAGAATTGAGGAAAGCAGCTGAGAATGAAAAACTGGAAAAGGAGGAATCTGCACGAAAGGCTCTTGCTGAAGAGGAAAAATTGGTGGAGAAGGTACTACATGAATCAGGAAGACTACAGCAGGAGGCAGAAGAGAATTCGAAGGTTACTTGTCTTTCTCATCCTTCTGAACCAGTCCATTTATTCTACATGTAATATTTGGGACAAAGCTCCTATAAATGAGCTTGTTTTTAAAGTGAACCAGGGTTAATCTGCACTTAAATCTTGTGGTTTAAGATCATAATCCATCTTAAATTAAATTAAGGAATGGTACACCCTTATTTATTTTAGAGGCAAACTCAAGTTTTTCGTTGATATTTTATGATGTTTATTTTGACCTTTTAATCTCTGCAGTTACGGGAGTTCCTCATGGATCGAGGGCAGGTTGTTGATATGTTGCAGTAAGTTGTTTTTCAGTTTAAACAATGTTGCATTTTTCTGCCTGTTTCGGGTATTAATATTTTTTAATCCAATTCTCTTAGATGTTAATTATTAATTCCTTTTGAAAATTACTGTCGGTTCCAGATTATTAGATTATGACCAATACGTTATACTTTTAAATGGTCATTGTCGTACTAGAAGGCATTTTGTTTAACATCATTTCCCTGAAATTGTTGTTTCGATCTTTTACTAGGACTTGGAATATTTTTTCCTTTCTTCCCTCAACATGCATATCTGTGTATTATGTTATCAATTGACCGTTTGTAGTTGTAGTATTTTTGTACTTTCTAATCTAATATATTTACTTTTGATTTAACTTTGCAGAGGAGAAATTTCTGTTATTTGTCAGGATATTAGGCTCCTAAAAGAGAAATTTGATGCAAATCTTCCATTGAGTAGATCCTTCACCTCAAGCCAGACCACTTGCAAGTTAGCTTCATCAGGTACGTCCCACAAAACCATGGCATCTGACGTAGGTTCTGTGCATAGTGATTCATCTGAAAGAAGAAAGACAAGCCGGGTAACTTCAAGTGAAAGCCTTTCTTCCAAAAGTGGGCACGACGAGGAAAAATCCAAAGCTGATCACAATGCTCTTCTTGATGATGGGTGGGATATTTTTGAGAAAGATGCAGAGCTGAATTCTGAAGTTTACTGACTGTTTGGTCTGCTGAGGGGGAAAAACACAGTAGTTCGTGCTATTGTTTATAGAACAAAATAAACGTTAGAATCCATGGATGTCACTGATTAGTTGTGATCTGAATATTTTTGCTATATATATATTGTTATGCAATTTTTGTATATAAAAACGTCCTTGAGAATTACTTGATTTCTTCTGTCACCTGTAAAATGGTTATTGCTATATCTTTATCTTCATTTAATTACAGAGAGGGCTGTGCAGGCAAACCACATGAGCCCTGTGTTTAGATGTGAAGAAAAAAAAGAAATAGAAATTATGCAAGTTGATAAAAGAGAATAAAATTATATAAATTGAGTATTGAATTGTTTGATTGAAGAGAAATATTAAAGAAATTTGATTAATTGTTTTCTAGTAATTTGGTTTGATTATTTGAAAGGAAATAAATTAGTAAATTTATACTTTGGTAGAAGTTACAGAAGCCCAGGGGAGGAAATTGGACTCCCAAGGTGAAGCATTATTATCAAGTCTCATCAAGCTAAACATTTGAAGGATAAAAGGTAATTTGAAAACGAAGTTATGTGATTTTCACCATTTACTCAGCAAACAGATGAAACTCATAACTAACATTTTATTTCAATGTTTTTTTTCTTCTCCAAACCAATCACAGTATCAGAGTGTACATGAGTCAAATTCATCTAGAACGGTCAGTTTGGGTATATACACACGCAAGGGCTTCATTCAATAGACCAAAATTTTATAATTAAAACAGTGAAATTTAGGAGAAAAAAAATATAGATATCAAATTTATGAAATGATAAATAGTAAAGAATTTAAAAATTGCAATGAATCCAGTTTTTAACAAACTCCAACATTTGAAGCTAACAAATCATTGATTATATTATACATGTCCATTTGATTGTGCGGTGAAATGAAAAACAGAAAAAGACAGGAGGGAAGTAAATAATGTTCTCTTATTTTGCGCGTTAGGTTTTTCCACTACCAGTTCACGTGTCTCACCATAGAAAAGGTTTTCTTTTAAGAAACATTCTTGTTTTTCCAGCCTTTCTACTATTTGGCTCTTTACTACTTATGTCTTGTGTGCCATCATCTTCCATTCCATGACCAATTAATTTTGTATATATTTTATTGCAAACTAAAGTTATGGTCGCTACTGATATATGACAAAATCACTATGCTGCCCTTATCAACTGTTCTAGATTTTTAAATCACTAAGCTCAGTAACAACTAACACTTTACAAACAAATATTTAATATAAAAACCAAATAGTCTTACTAACTATACATTCTATAAGAATAAATAAGATTTAACTAGTATTTTAATATGGACATTATGCATAATAAATTTTTGTTTTTATGTAACTAAAATTTATAATAAGTTGATGCTTCTAAATATATAAATTATAATTAGAAATGTTATAATTTTAAACTGATAGTTTGCAAATAGAATTGGACAGAACTGTTTAATTATGTTGAGTTGAACATTTACCAGTATATAAATAGTTTTAATTAATTAATTAATAGTGTCAATGGTCTGTTAGAATGAAACACATTTTGGAATAAGAACCAACAAATTTGATTTCAAATTAGGGAGTAGTGATCCTTATTGAAAGAACTAGAAATTGGCACTAAACAAGTTAAATGTCCATCAAATCCATCTGGAATTGGAGTCCCATTTCAATTTAAAGAGAACACAACATTTCAGATTTATTCAATCCAGGAAAGATTAGTCAACATGAGGTTGTTTTCAGAAGTAACAGAACAGAAGAAATTACTATATCAATCAAGTTATTCTTGTGAGTAGAATTTTTTGTTGCAGACAAAGAGAGAAGTAATTTAGGATGAGATTTTCTACAACAGCAGGATCGTGAAGTGTGTCATCATGAATTGACAAAATGTAGTTATGGCCTCTTAAATAGGCCATATTATGAAGAAACTTCTGTAAATAAGTGTTGGTGAACTCTCTGAATAAGTCAACTAATCATTAATAATGGATTGGAACCTTTTACTCCAGAAAATTTAGCCTGGTTTGTATATGTTATTGTGTGAGTTTTGTTGTGTGTGTGATATCAAAAACACTTAAACATGAGACTGAGTTGTATCTTCATTTTGAATTATAAACAGGCTGGTTTGTAATTTACATGTTGAGAAGGAACTCCTGCTTCATATAGCCCCTTTAGTTACCTACTCTATCCCCTAAACTCTCCCCTTTTAACAATACAAGTCTCACTTCATCTCTTCACACTCAGTATGGTGTTCAGCAAAAATGGAAACCTAACTTCTACTTAAACATAGCTCTAGCTCTGCCATTTCTTCAACTTGTAGTGCCACCAAGATCAAACTTTGATGATATTTAATTTCACTCGTGCCAGCACAAGAGTAACACAGTGCATCTCCAGATTATGTAAAGTCGTGTCCTCTGCTGCCGAACTTGTTTGGAACACCTCTCCCATGATCGAATCTTTGAACCCCTAACTGAGAATACACTGGCTGCCATTTTTTCTCTACTTCAAATTTGATGCCAAGTTTTTCAGGACTTGATGAAAACCTGTGCTTGCTGTCTGAATACTGAAGGGGAAGACTGGACCAAATATATAGGGGAAGAATTTGAAGATATGAAGGAAGCAAATTTGCGGTGGATGATTTATGTTCTTCTGGCCTTTGATTGCAGCTTTGGGACATGTCCCACTATCCACCTAAGATGACAAAGTTACACCCATGAGCCTGTCTCCTTTGCCAAACACGCTTGAGAGGGACTACTCATCCACTATTACTGACCAAGGGTTAACCTTGTCGCCCCATTGTTAATGCCTATCTCTTTTGTAGGATGTGTCTGCATCTAATTTGCTACAATGTTTGTTATCTTCTGTTTTGTTTTATTTTCTTTTGCATATTTAAATAAGACATCAATGGAAACCCCTTGTATCTATAAAAAACAAATGGTGATAATGTAAAATAATGAAATACATTGGTTGCTGCAACTTGTCAGCAAATAAAGACATTCTTAATGACAGTTATAAGTAGTAGGTCATAGGCCTAACCATTGTTAACCTGACTATTTATAGGTCAAATAAAATACTAAACCAGTCGGTGGATGAAGCATTGTAGTTCTAATCATGACTCAATAATAACGATGCTACAGTGTTTAAGTCCAAGTCATGGTTGACATGATTCATTGATCATCATGACAAAACCACTATTAATCATTCTGCTTCAACAAGCTGACTCATCAACACGATGCTTATACAATACGGACGACACTGTCTCTTGTCCCTTCTTTCTATGTTAGAATATTCCTTCTTCCCCTCAGAAGAGTTAAAATAACCTCAAATTCCATACCATGTTTTATGTACAGAAAATAAAACTGTCATCACTCAGACTCTATAACCCGCAGTGAAAGACTAAAAGACACAAAAAAACTCTACCTTTTATTAGCATACCATCCACATTACCCTTCCCCCCAGAAAAAAAAGGTATAAAAAGGGAGATTTCACATAAATTTGTGGGGTGATAAGTAAATAGAATACACCTGGATACTACTAGTAATGCAGTTAATGTATTCCTCCTGGGTTTGATGTTGAATACTCCTAAAATAGAACATGCCTTTCCGCACGAGGCCATAACACAATCATGTGTTCTGATTTTTCAAAGGGTTGTTGAAGGCAAAGTTGTGCCCTCTAGTAGTGGCCATGATCACGTGTACTGTGTTGCCTCAAAGCAAAACCAAGTCGTTGTCGTTGTCGACCTGACATGCCTTCCTCTTATCATTGCCGGCACCAGTAAACCACGTCAAATTCCTTCACATTCACTTCATGTTGAGGACCTTCCTTTCCTGCTGAATTTCATCTTCACAAATCGTGCTCTCACCCTCACATTTAAAAGATTAGTCCCACATCGCTATGTCCGCTATTCTAGAAGTGGACAGCGTCAACATAATTGGGCCACCCTCCATAATGTGATGCATTGGTTCAAGTACATTCACTCTTACACGTGTGTCTGCCTATCAATTCTCTGTCATGGGACCCGACCAACAACAAATTGAAATCTGAAGTTTGAAATTTTCATTGCCAAAAAGATAAGAAGATTCATTCTAGATAGAAGTGTAAAACAAAATTATGAACTGTTGTCAAGATGTTTGAACAAATTACCAACAAACACTTAGTTACTTTTACTATAAATTTTAAGCTTAAAAGGGTGAATTGTTTTTCCAAAACAAGAATATACTCTTTTATAAGAAAAACTGTGACAAACGAGTCCTTAGTTAATTTAGTTAGTGTAGTGAGATTAAGCATGCCAATAATTAGTATAATTTTACCATAAATGTCCTAAAAACTATTGAAATTTCATTCTTATGTCCCTATCTACTATTAGGAGGGGTTTTTTTATTGGAAGATTAGAAAGGAAGAGCCAAAAGTCTTAACTTGAAAAAATTGAAAGAGAATTTGTGTAAACATGGTTTGCTGTCCTTTTCCGAAAGACAAGGATGAGTAAAACAAACTGAAAGGATAAGATATTTGTGGTGCAGTGTGATAGTGTACCCCATTTGCTGCTCAAAACTATAACACAATAAAGTTTTAAATTTGAAAACTCATCTCTCTCTTACAATAAAGCTTCTCTTCATACAAGAATAAAGATTGTCTCAAGAGTCAAGAAAAAAAAACATAATAATAATTGAGGACACTAACTGCAGAAATAAAACAAAATACAGATGAGGGAGAAGGAATTTATCTGAAATAAAGATAACGATATGTTGCATGTATGCTTAGACCATTACTTGCAATAGTATATGTTATACATGTTTCTCACAATTGATGACAAGGAAATCCTACCTACATCTTATAAACAATTCAATCATTTTCACAATCATCCCTTTCACTCCATTTAAATAACATTGCATTATAAATACTTTATGTATTTGAAGTTATTTATGCCTTCTTTAAACTTAATTAATCCACCATACTTCATAAAAGTATAATTAGAAATATATGTATTTACATCTTCAAATTGTAAAATAATCAAAGTTTTGAAAAATAAAAAAAGTTAAAATAACTAAGCTTCAAATGGGAATATAAAATTAATTGTAAATACTATAAAAGTTAAGTCAACGTTTGACCGGTATTAAATTTCCATATAAAGTGGAAATGAGGTGTTTTTTTTTAACCTTAAGTTTTTGTTGGATATAATGACATAGGTGTACTTGCCAAAAACAAATTGAATAATATTTTCCTTGGAATAAAATTTAACAGAATAATATATATCGAAAGGCTGAAAATAAATTTCATACAATGATACAACATGAGAAATGAGAAGTAAAACCATGAACATAAATATAAGCTAAATAATCAATAGAATAAACATCAATCAAATCATCTTTTCTTTTCCTTTTTTTATTAGATATCTTGAACATGAGCACTAGTTTGAAATAATTGAAGAGGGGTCTTTCATTCCAAACGCAAGGCTTTCTTGATGTCATTCTGTCGAAGAAGAAGAAGAAGAAGAAAACACACAAAAAAACATGATTATGAGTAATTAAGTAAAAACTAACAAACATTGTGTAAGACTATTTATTTGAAAAGAATATTAAAAGTTCTGGAAAAGTATGAGAAAGAAAAAGGTTATTACTTCAATGGCTAATGGCTGAGTGGTTGGGCTATAACGGTTAATGACATGGCCTTCTTCATCAACTAGAAACTTAGTGAAATTCCATTTGATTCTAGAACTCACAAACCCAGATTTATTTGCTTTCAGGTATTTGTACACCGGTGTACTATCTGATCCATTCACACGCACCTACATCTCATCATAAAACATCAATTTCTCATATAAACTATATTTCCATACACAACTTTTTATTAAGATTTATATAAATTATAACTAAAGTAATAAATGTTAATTAATGATAAATAATATGTTTGAAAAAGTGTTTCAACATGCATAGTGAAATTATTGACTTGCAAAATTTGTTCATTATTTGGATTATGCAAATGCAATTTAAGTGAGTCAAGAGTAGTCTATACCCATAGCAGCAAGCTCTATAAAACTTCACCAAAAATTACATAATTCATAAGAGTGATCAGCACCAAAACATAACAACTATTTGTTTACCTTCTCTTTAGTTTGAGGGAAAGATAGGACTATAGTTGGAAAGCTTTCCATGATAAGATTTTTTTTTTTCTGTTTTACTCTAATAATATATTCTAATAATATATTGTACTAAATAATTACTTAAATAATATTATTTATTGAAATAATTTAAAATTTAATTTTTGAAAAATCAAATTTTGAACATAATTAAGTGAAATTTGAGCGAAATATCAATTGGAATTTAATTTTTGGAGAATTAAATTGTGATTTTTTTATTATTTTATTTAAAAGTAAAGAGAAGATAATTTTGAAATGAATATTATTTTAAAATAAACAGTTAAAATTTATTTTTAATAATATTATAGAATATATATATATATATAAATAAAAATTTAGAAAGATAATTATATTGAGGGGAAAATATGTTAATAAGAAAATTTAGTAGTAAAAATTAACATTTATAAATTTTGTAATAATTTTTTTTAATTTTGGTTTGAAAAATGTTATAGATAAAAGACGAAAGAAAGAATTTTTTAAAAAAGTGGGAAATCTTTATTGATCTCTGAATAATAAATATAATAATTAAAATATTTGTAATAAATATTTTCGTAAAATTATTCGAGATTTTTTTTTTTTTTTTATAAAAGACAGTAGTTCCCGTCTCCTATTGTTATTGTCACAATTATTTTAATAATTACGTGTATGATTAAAAATAAACTTAACATTTTATAAAGTAAAAGATTGAAACTTGGTTTGAAATATTTTTTAGCATAGGATTTAGTTTTACATTTACATCTATATTTTATTTATAAATAAATATTTATTAATATTACATTTTTTTAATTTAATACAAAACTAAATCACTTTTAAATATTTAATTTTATAAAAAATTAAATTTTCACATTTTCAGTAATTAGTAAATGCTTACATTTTCTAAATATATAACATTTTTTAAATAATTATTTCTGAATATAATTAATTTTCACTTTTTATTATATTTATCTTTCTAAAATTTATTCTTCAATATAATCTTTCCAAACTTTTACTTTTTAAAAAATATATTTTTCTACAATTTTATTCAAAAGATTTAATTTTAAGGATAATACCTTTTATTTTCCTTCAGTTTTAAATAAGAAAACAAAAACATCCAGAATACAGTACACTGGAAATAAAATATTCTGATTGTTATTTCTACCTGATTTCACCTAATCACGATTTAGAATTCAGTTGACATTAGGTTAAAATAAATTAGCCTCTAATATTCAGGAAAATATTTTACTATTACAGACAATATCATCTAATCTTCCGACAAACACCCAACATTTTAGGCTCATTTTCAAATGTGTGTGTCGGTTTGTTCCATTTCAAATGCAAAATAAAAGAAAGAAGTGCCTTAGAACATGCAAAAGAAGTTCTTAGAATAAGAAAGCTCTCTAATTATCCTTTGCCAATGTAACATCCTCAACAATATCTGGATCAAATTGCATTTGGATTAGAAAAATAAAAAACCAACAAATATCTCTTATGTTTCATTCATGTTTCTCCAAATACCAAGTAATGTCAGTTCCACAGAAAGAAGAAGCAAAGTACCTTTCCAAAAATGGGATATTCAGCTTTATATCTTGTACATGCAAAGTCATGTGCCTCTTGGCTAGTTCCAGGCTCTTTCTTCAAAAATTGGTTGCAAGGAAATGCCAATATCTCAAGACCTAAACATCAGTAGAACAGTGATCACTTTCCTTTTAGGCCAACCAAAATCTGAATAACTTCAAAATGAATACCATACCTCTGCTTTTGTATGTGGAATAAAGCTGAGTTAACTGGGTGTAATTGGCATCAGCAAATCCACTGTTTGTTAAATGTGCATCACTTCAGTTAGCCACCAAAGGAGTAGAAAAAACTATTTTGTGCTTTCTTTTGCTCATTAAGAAAGAAAACAAAAGAATGTTGTGCTAAAAAGTAAGACCAACCAACCATTTTGAAGCAACATTAACCACAAGAAGAACTTTGCCCCTGTAGGCGTTCAGGTTCACATCTTTGCCTCTGGCATCCTGTACCAATCACAGTCAATAAACTTATGTGAACATCTTCTATAACCCTCTTCTTTCTAAATTGATTTTTTTTCAGTATTGGTCAAAACTTACAAGATTTTGTACATTTTACTTTTTTTGACACATGATTTTAGACTTTTGTTTTGGCTGAGACATGGTAAGAAAAAAAGTGTACCTTGACAGTGAATTCATGAATAGAATTTTCTGAGATTGATTGAGAAGCACCCATTTTGTCTGTGTTCTAAGATGTGAATACTCTTGGTACCACTTCTTCTCTTTTCTTTTCTGATCTATAAGTAAGTCTGTTATATGTTCATGTCTTGCAGAATCAGAGTTCAAGCATTTATAGCAATCTGATTCAATAACTTGTTGGCACGAAAGCTCTTTCCCTTTCTCTTGATTCTAAATCTACTCTTACAAATATTATATTTTACTAGTATTTTCTTCTCATACGATTACAAAAGATTTGTTCTTCATGTGAATGAATTGGTGTTGCGCACCTCAATGTTTTTTAAAGTATTGAGTGGCCACCTTACACCCTGGAAACATAACATGGTTTGCATGACCTAAGAATGAGATTCAGTTCAAAAATAGTTCCTCTTATTGATTTGCACAGGATTTTATATACACTACAAAATTCAAAGCTAAAAAAGCACTACATATGATAGAATATTACACCAACTTATCTACTTGTTCACAGATGAAAAATGATAAAATCATGAAAGATGTATACACAATTTAAGTATGACCTAGATTAAAAGAGAAAAATATATTTCAAATGATAAAATGATGTATGTGAAATATCTTATCATCAAAATGTTCTAATTTATGATGGTTTGTTAGCTAAATGTGATATGAACTATTTTATTGATGTCAGTGAACCAATAATTTAATTGTTTTGTGACATGGTATATATATATAATATGAACAAACTTTGAAGTAAAAAATTTAAACATATATATTACCATTTAAAGTATTGAATTAAAATAAAATCTTTTTGCGTAGTAACATACTATTTTATTTCTTAATTATAATTAAAAACATCATATTAAGATTTTTTTATATTATAATATCGTTTTAAATGCAATACATTTAAAATAAATTATATAAATCTTTATCACTATGATCTAAATATATTTTAATTTTATATTCGCATTAATTATTTCCATCCCTTGTTACATTTAAAAAAATATACACTAAATTTAATTAATATAATATTAACTATATTTTTTATTTTATTATATATTATTTTTAGTAAATAAAATATTTAAAAATTTATGAATAGTAAAATTAATTTTTTTAAATATGTGGAATGTTTAAAAATATTATATTTAGTAAATGCAACATCTAAATATTTCACCAAGTTATTTGTTTGGCTATATATTATATTTAATGAATATAATATTTGATGTTAGGGCGGTTAAATATAATATAAGATTAATAAATTGATAAGTATATCTGGGAAGGTCACTTCTACTTATAATAATTAATTATGATAATTATTAAATGTAATATATATTTATAAATAAATAATGCAAGTATTAAAAGCGTAAAACCATTTTACTTGTCATTTACTCATCATCAGATTTTCATGATAATTGTTTTTATTATAATCACGTACTTATTCTTTACTTCTTAAATTTTGAAAAATGCCATGTTTCCGTAGATTATTTTTTCTTTACTTTCATACCTAATATTTTTACTGTATTTTAATGTGTTTGAGTCTTTGATAAGTAATAATTTGAATGTTAATATATAAATACAAAATAATTTATCTCACATTTTATTCCTAAATAATCACTACAAATCATAATTAAACCTAAAAATAAAAAATAATTAATTATTATATTAATTAAATTAGATATTATTAACTAAAAAATTATTTGTAAATGATATCGTACACTGATGCTTTCGATGTTCTTTTCAAATCTGTTAATATGCATTTGGTGACTGCGTCTCCTAGTGTTAGTAAAGCTACTAAGCTTTGGTGTTTGTCGATTCCTAATCTTGTCCAAAATTTCTTTGTCAATGATCAGTTTATTTCTGTAAATTGCCTTCTGCATGATAAATGTTTTAGCTTTGCAGGTGTTTATGTTGTTAATACATACTTGGCTAGATGGTTTTTGTGGAGGGATATTAGGTTCTTCACAGGGCCTTGGTGTATTCTGGGAGATTTTAATGTTATGCTCTCGGCGGATGACTGTAAAGGGGGTTGCTCCTAATCAAGTTTTTTGTAATGAATTCCTTAATTGGATTAATATTAATGATCTTTCTTGTATGCCTTTTACTGTATCTTGTTATACTTGGTGTAATGGAAGGAGAGGATTGCATAGAATTCATAGAAGACTGGATAGAACTTTATGTAATGGAGTGTGTCTGGATGAATGAGATTCTTGTACTTATCAAGTTCTTGTTAAAAATTGTTCTGATCATTCCTCTATTTTTTCTATTCTTGCTAGTAATTTTTTGAGGAAGGTTAACAATTTTCGTTTCTTTTCTATGTGGCTTCAGGACACTTTATGTCTGAAGCTTATTCATGATTTCTTCAACCTTTGGCTGATAAAGTCAAATTGAAGCTAGCATCTTGAAAAGGTAATATCTTAGCATGATGGGTCAGATTCAGTTGGTTTTCATCTATTCCGCCTTCTAAAACTCTAGTACTCTTTCATGGACAACTTCCTAGAAATCAACATATTTAGGATAAAGGTTTGCATATATGTTCTATGTGTACGCTTTGTGAAAAACATGAGGAATCTATTCAACATTTGTTTTTTTTAATGTTCTAATGCTTTGCATATTTGGAGTTGGATTCGACAGATTTTTCTTATTTCTCATTTCTCTAATAAGGATGATCTTCTTTCTTTTTTATTAAGAGTGGTGGTAGTCCTTTGGTTAAATTGATTAAGCTTGTTGTGATAACCTTTTCAATTTGGATGATATGGCGTGTGAGGAATTATGTTAGATTTCAAGATAAGATTGAGGTTTTTAGGGCTATTTCGGTAATTAAATATTTAACTTGTTTAGTGGAAAATTCTTCTAAAGCTTCAACATAGAATGATATGTTGGAATTTAATGTGATTAAGTTTTTTAGTATTAATACTTATAGTGACAAAGTTCTTCGTCCTTTTCTGTTAGTTGGGAGTTTCCTTCACTAGATTGGGTTAAAATTAACATTGATGGGGCTAGCTATGGAGGAAGTTCAAAAGATGGGATTTACTAATGTCTGTGTGAATCGATCTTGGTTTGTGTTGTATTTACTACTAGGACTAAAACTCCATGGATGCTTCGTAATCGATGGAATATTGTCTTAATTACGGTGAGAAAATCAGGTTTAGGGTTACTCATATTTTTTGTGAAAGGAATGCGTGTGCTAAGTTTACTAATTTAGGATTTATTCATAGAGAATCATTTCATTGGTATAATAAGTTTCCATCCAATTTGTTCTTAGAATTCTTTATGAATAAGTATAGTCTACCTATGTATCGTTTTTGTTAACATATGAATTTTGGTCTAGTTTCTTATAATTTTGTATTATTTTATTTTTTTTGTTTTTTTTAATAATAATCTTTTTATATGATTATTATTACTCGAGGTGTAAACCTAGTCATGGGGATGTCTAACATGAAAGCTTTTATAAAAAAAATTATTAATAAATAATTTTTAAATTGGTAATTAATCTATCAACATTAAATTTTAGAGTAATTGATAACTAATTAGATATTAATTTAAAAATTATTTATTAATAATAAAAACTATTTTAAATATCAATAATTTTTTTAATCTCTAATTCAATATAGTAATTAATTATTTGTTATTTATAAAATTAATTTTTATTTAATATTTTTTTATAATTAATTGAATGGATATTATTAATGTCATTTTATAGCAAAAAATAAGTTTTAATATACTAATTATGATATTTCTTAGAAATTAAAAAAAAAAAAATTCTAATTCAACCTAAAATTTAAAATTTTCGTCTAATTATATAATATAATTTATTTTATTATAATATTCATTCAATTCAATATTCTTGAAATGTGGGATCCATTTAACTTTACAAAATTAATTTACAAATATATAAAGTTTGTACATACTTATAATATAATTTAATCATATTGAAGAATATTTTCCAACAACTGTGATATATTATTTTGATTATTGTTTATAAGAAATAGATTATTAACATTTTTAAGTAGAAGAAAAAATTTAAATATATGATAGTAATAATAACACTAATAATTTTTACAGCAAATAATTAATTACATATTATACTTAATGAAATAATATTTAATATTGTATGACAGTCAACACAATGAGAAATACGTAAACATATGAGTTATAATTTATTTTATTCTAATTTTTTATATTTATATTAAAATATTTTTATATATAATTATTATGTTTATGAGTTATAATTTATTTTATTCTAATTTTTTGTGAAATTTTTTTTTTTTATTAATTATGTTATATTTTTGTTGTTATAGTATTTTTTTTATTTTTCATTTCTAGAGGATTTTTAATATTAAAAAATAATATCTCTTTATTTATATAAGATTTGATTTATTTTTTAATTTTATTACTTGAAGTTTTGTTTTTATTTAATTTGTTGAATATATTTTTTTTTTCTATTATATTATACATATTTATATTTAACATATATTTTTTTAATTATAATTTTTAAATCTACAAAATATGTGAAAGTTTTTCATTTTTAAACAAAAACAACTCATTTTATTATTAATTTTTTTAATAGGCAAGGGTTAATCTGTAAAGTAACATTTCACACCTTTTTAAAAAGTTAAAATTCCTTCATAACCATCACATTACTCACAAACTCCCATAAACTTTTTTCACACATCCACTCTAACATATCCCAATCCAAACACCTTCACTTTCTTCACACTTTCCTCACACATCTACTCCCTCAAATCCTCACACATCCCTCCCTAATCCAAACAGAGCCAGCCTTAATTACAAAATTAAAGGAATATCACATATTTTTATAAAATGAGAATATAAACATTTAATTAAAAATATAGTAAAAAATAAAATATTCAATAAATACTTCAAGTGACTGTTGTGCTTTTTATATTTCATTTTTCAATTATAGTGCAACTAATAAAAGTTAGAAACGTGTGTTATTAATCTTAAAAAAATACACGTTCTTCTCGCTCACTTATTTTAACAAAATCATATAGATTAGGGTATTTACACATTCTCAAAGATTTCACATTCTCACGTTTATGTTTATTAGGGTATTTTCATTTTCTTTTGTTTGTTTTACTTTCCTAGTATGATCTTTCATTTCATTTTCACCAAACTAATTCAGCACTAGTTATAATTAAAATATTTACTATATCTTAATGTCTTATATTTACCTTAAAATAATTAAAAATTGATAGTATCTTCTTGAAAAACAATGGGAGTGGAGAATAGAAAGTAATCCAAACAAAGAGAAATTGCACGTTTAATTGGAAATTTAGAAATCAGAAGTTGATGATTCTCAACGGTGGCACTATTGCTGAATAAGCCAACTGTCCCTATACGACAGCACGTTTATGAAAGGGGGCCCAAACAACCCATTTTAAGTTGGCGGCCACTAAGAATAAGACCATATACATATGGCAGGGGAAGAATTTCAATATACTAAGAAGAACAATTTCAAGAAACATCCCTGAAATTTGTGTATATGTTATATATATATTGATCTAACTTCTGTAAGGGCTTCCCCATAAAATAAGTTATAAAATTTGGAGCAAAAAATTTGACACATGAGAAACCTAAATAGGCTACCCCTCTCCAACAACTCTACAATTTTACTCATCCTGCCCTGCATTCTGCAGAAGAGGCTAAAATACATATGTACAAAACCTAGCAGACACACGTCCTGTGCAGATTCCGCCGAACCCCCTCCAAGATTCATGCATGTACAGAATGGTAAATCACCTTTTCCTGAACAAGGCCTGATACCTAGCAATCAACAAGGGAAACATGAGTACCCACAAGAATACTAATGGTTGAAGGACAAGCACTACGGTACAGATGATAAATAGAAATATACCAGCCATGGTTTCTAGATATTTTCTGATCACCTAGGCTGCCAAAAGCTCGGACCTGAAACATAAATACTAAGCGTTTACTATTTTCTATCCCAGAATTCAATAGGAGCAAAAGACATTATGAAATAAAAAATTTGTAACTACAAAAGTAAAAATGTTTAGTAAAAAGGGAAAGCACCTCTGTTTGAAACTGGAATTGCATCTTCAAAGGGTGGTCTAAAGGGCATGGAGTTTCTCTGATTCATAGAGCGAGGAGGAAATCTCCACCCATGATCTGGTATTCTGGTTGATTCACAAGGATGACAACCATAAGGAGCGGGCACACCTTTTTCCTGATATCGAGCACCTACCAAAGAAAGACACTTGATTTCATTTCATATGAATACAGCAAACCATGGCATGATTTATTAAGGACTAAATATGACTATACATGACAAATATCACAAGAATCATCAGTTATCCTAATCTTACCGGGAAAAGGTGCAGGAACATTCCATCTCTCATGGTAATCATAAGGAGGTGGCCTTATTCTCTCATGATTATTATAGAAGTTCTCTCTCTCCATGTTCTGCACAAAGTGCTGCCTACTGGAGTAAGGAGGGGGTGGTGGAATCTCCCTTCGATGCTTCTCATGCCGCTCCCCATTAACAAAAGAAAACTGATTGGACGGCACATGTTGAGGTGGCCGAATAGAATACCCCTTATTACGCATAGCAACACCATCAGTATGTCCAAAATTGTCTGGAGGAGGAGGTACAGGAAAACTGTTGAAAGAACAAGTAGATTCTGGCATGTGCATGTCTCTATATTCAGGGACTTGATGGTGCACTGCATCACTGATAGGTTGGCTATGCCTACTAGGGGCGGTCATGGGCTGAACCATAGAGGGAAGTGGGTTGTCTTTCAAAGTCTGCAAACAAGCTCGATTAGTAACGACAAAGTAAGCTATGAGTTATTTATTGGTGGCCAAATCATATGCAGAAGTTGTGAAGCTTACCTGTGAGACAGTATAACCTTTTGAATTAACTACTGTGTTATATGGATCAGAGGTAGATGACATGTGGTGTAGCACAGGGGGTGGGGGTGGTGGGGGTGGAGGAGGTGGTGGGGGAAGGAACGATGGTGGTGGTGGTGGTGGCGGGGAAGATGAAGACACATCCCAGCATAGAGGAGCAGAGGGCAGTGGCACATTCTTATCAAACTGCTTGGCGTTTTCTCCACCAACATCAGAAATTGAATTGATTTCAACTTCATTTGAGGGAGCTACATCTTCCATTTCAAGTTCACCATCAACATCTTCTAAGATATGCCTATGTTTTTCAATTGCAGAAGTCATTTCATGTACTTCAGAAGTATGCTCCGGCGTGACAGCCTCAAAGTTCCCACCATCAGAATCACTCCATTCATCATCATCTTCATCTTTAAGCATTCGGGGCATGCAGAATCCAGGCAACTGAAAAGTCGAGTTGCTACAAGATCGAATGAACAATAAGTGAACAGTTCCAGCAGTATCCAAAATAAATGATAATCAATACTAGCAAACTCAAACCTTCCATATTCATCAAGCATGCCCTCCATTTCTCTAACCGGGTCATCCATTGCCCTCTCTGTTCTCATCGATCGCCGCAAAAAGACACCAGCTGCAGCTGAACTGCTATATAAATCCAGTTCCCGGATATGACGGCGAATTATGTGCTCTGGTAGGATTTTTCTCTCCAACCACAGCCTTAAAACCTATTGAAGTTCAAAGCAAAGGTTAACAAAATATGATGATGCAAAACAGATATGTAAGGAAAGAGCATTTTGTTTGACTTCATTAAACATGAAACTTAATTTACTTGCCTTGAGACACTGTCTCCGGTTTTCTTGTGCAGTATTTCCAGGAGGAGCAGCAGCAGATAATAGTCGTGGAAGGACTGCATGGATTGCAGACGAATATACTCCACAAAAATCACCTGCAAAGTCAGACATTTTATATTAGAATTAATTATTATTTGGCAGACATTTTCTTTCTTTTCTTTGCTAGAATCAAGATTAGCAAAGCATCAAACACGTCACCTTTTAAGCCACGAGAAAACTGTGCAATAGAGTCAACAAGAAAAAACAAATCCACCCTCCGATGCATGCTAGACTCCATTTCCAGACAATGAGCAAGAATTTCCATGACCTTGAACAATAGATATGTAAGCAATTTGTAACTAAAGTTCAACAATTTTAAATAGGAAATAACTGCAGAGTCTATTGAAGGAATTTAAGTCTCATCAGAAGAATGACAATACTAAATACATGTGTACACTTATTAGTTAGATTCACACAAACAAATTTAATTAAACCTGATATTTAAAGAGGTGTCACCATAGCTTGTTACAAAATAAAAAAAACTACATATGTAATGAAATTAAACTGCAATTCATAAATATTTAAGAAAAAAAGTTTCAACTAAAAAATTGCAAATGTGTAATTGGATATGCATAAATTTTACCCTCTCCTGCTAATAGTAATAAAATTTAGGGGAGGTACCGAAAGACACTATTAAGATCCAATTGCAAGGCTTTGAGTCATTGGAAGTATGGGATTCTAGTGAGGTTTACAAGGCTTTCAACCTTCCCACCACAATAACACCACCTTTCTGGTGTGATTCTTCCCAGGTTATTATCATATTCACAACTAACATTTCATAATCGAAGATAGGGGGGATTTCTTAATTTTAAAGAATCATATTACCTTATCTGCAATACCAAACTTTGCACAGTCAATAGCTATTCGTGTTGCTCGACCAATACTTTCCTTTGTCCTTGTCAAGGTCCCAAGCATGGCTTCAAAGTACAACAAAGCAGCTCGTCCTGCTTCAGTTGACTTCCCTATACATCTTGACTGTTGAGTTGCAACATAGCCATCTTTAGATCCATCCAGAGGACCAGATAAAGTTTGCTTCTGGTGTAAATGTACATCAGGGCTACAACTTCCATTGTGAAGAATATTACTACTGTCTGATGTAGAAACATTGCAAACAGAAGTAGTTGGAGGAGATCCTTGTGGAATGCAATCTCCTCCATCTGTCAAGGATGGACTTGACCGAATGTCTGAAATACCCTTTTCACCCAGACAGTCATCAGATGTTGAGACGGAATTCATATCCTCCTCTGGACCTTTACATTTTACCTCTTTCACAACCTCATGCCTGAAATTAAAGAACAGACAGAAACATTCTTAAATTGAAAGAAATAAAACGAAAACAACTTTTGTTTGACAATTGATCTCTTTCATATTCACCATCATTAAAACATGAATTAAGAACATCAATTTACCCTGAAGAACTCCACCAAACTGAACCCCACAATTAGTTTGCGGTAGAAAAAAAACACTTGCATGATGAATGATCTAAATGAGAAAAGTGGTTCATCCAACCAAATTAGCAAACTCTAAAACAAGATGTTATAACAGAAAAATAAGCTTATAACAATAAAAATGTTTTTCTTAATTTTGTTTTCCTTTACTTTTTAGGATTTGAATAGGAGAGTTAAAAGGCTAAGAAATATAACATGCCATAACTAAAGCTTACATATCATTTGCTCTGCCAATATCATCAACTGCTGGCTTCAAGCACTCAGTATCCTCATGTACCGCAACCTCATTCCGAGGCATATCAACATTATGAGGTAAAAAAACATCATTTTCATCCACACCCATCGCATGATCAAGGCTTATTCCATTTTTCTCTGATGCATCCGATGCTGAATTTGAATGACTTGAAGTTCTAACGTCGTCTTCATTGTTTGGCGGTAATGATGGATCAGGTGAATCTTGAATGCTTCCTTCATCACAACATTTTGAATCAACAATAGGAGAATTTTCTCCATTTGACTGAATTTTTAAATCAGCTTTTAGACAAACCATATGATCACTAAGCTCTTCAACAACTTGAGCGGTGACACCTGGGAGAACATCCTTGCCAGTTTCATGCTGTTGCTTACCCACTTGAATAGGTGATTTATTCTCAGAAAAAACCATTGGATTTGAACTGGTTGAATTCACATTAATATAAGACGAATCAGAGTTGAAAGTATCCAACTTTTGCAGCCCAAAATCATTACATTCTTGATTAATGGCAATACTCGGACATCTTCTCACAGCAGATATACAGCACATACCACTTGCTGTCATTATGGTGGAAGATGAAGCTTCCATATGAGCTTGGCCATGTTCAGCAGCATTAGCAGACATGGCTTCTAAGGCTCGATGTAGGCGTTTAGATGGAGGTAAAGCAGCTTCACCATCCACAGAGCTGAAGGTTTGATCTTTCTTAGTATTACATATCTGAATATTGGAACATGGAACTAAAACTTTTGGAGAAACATTATCCAAAGCTCCATTCAGTACAGATGAATCTCCATCAGCAGGGCTACCATTCTCAAAATTTGAGGATGTGATTATCTGATGCGCTGAGTTAGTATCTTCCTTACAGTTATTTTCTTGAGATTGGAGAATGCTATGAAGTTCTGCTTCCACGGATGATTTACCCATCCTGACTCTTGCTCGTTTCACAAGGGGTAAGTGCTCATCCCCATCTTGTTCAAAGCATCTTTCTTTTGAATTTGCACAAATATTCTGTGAACTTTGACTGGCATTCTGCAAACGAGCCTCCTCCTCTATCCTACTGGTTGGCTTAGAAGCATCATTAGTTGCCCTTTTTCTATTGGGTTTTCTTTTTTTCTTATTGACTACAGGTTTTATTTTGAGATCAAGCCCTTTATTCAACTCAACTTCTGGACATTCAATAGCTTCCGAGAGTTCAAGTTTAAAATTTGAATCTATTGTACTTCCCTCATTCAAGCTAAATGTATCAGAATCAGTTGTTATAATTTCAGAACTGTTGTCCTCCATGCTACCATTTGACACAAAAGCAGATGACTCAAAATCATCACAGCCAGAAAGATCTGGTGATTTCCTAACACGTTTACTCCTTCGCGTACATGCACTCTGGGCTGCAGTAGTTGATGGGTCACCAGAACCCTTTGCACTGTCATTATAAGGGAACACAAAGTTTTGGGCACGTGATGGATTTCTTGACCTTCGTACTGAGGTATGTCTCTGTGTTACACAACCCTGCATGCACAAGTCAGCCACAGACCTTTTTCGAGAAGAATAAGTAACTGGCTTAGGAGATTTTACTGCAGCAACCTTGTCAGTAGGCTCCCCCAACATTGCCTCCTTATTATCAGATTCATCTTTAAATACAGCAGCTGACTCATCCACAGCTGCACATACTACCTCTTCATGTTTAATAGAATCTGAAAAATTCATTGGTAATGTGTGAATCAACTCGAGGGTATCTGTCCGATCCGTGGCAGATGAGTTAACAAGATTTGACACATCTGCATTATCAACATCACCAACAAGGCCAGTTTCATCAAGCTGAGAATCCTTTTTTGATTTCTCAAAACTATCAATTATCTCCTGAACAGCACGACCAAAGTCAGCACCCTTTCCATGACGTTTGCCAAGAAGAGACTGTTTTTTCTCCTCAGTAAATGCTTCCACATCAGAAGGATTGCAGAATGCTCTACAAAAAAACATCATTTCAAAACTAAATGGAAATAAGATGTAATGTGCAAGGGAACAAAGTAAATGATAGGGAGCACAAAAGCTTCAATGTAAGACCATAAAACATATTTACCCATAATAATTATAATTACTAGCAAAAACACATGTATTGTCATGCCTTTGTCCACATTTTCTATTACACTGTCTTATCATTTTTGTAAATAAAATATATATGTATTATAATTTTGATGCATTTTATTTATTTATATGAAAATAAGATAACTAAATATATTATTTATTATACATTGACCAGAATTATAAGAAAAAAGTTTGATTATATAGAATCAAACATTTTAAACACTTACAGCTTAATTCTACAAAAAACATGTATAGTTCGGTAGTTTATTTCTGTTTTCTATTTATTTACTCCACCATGTATTATTTATTTATTTATTTTCATCTTTTTACGTAGGTGTCATTCATTATGAATTGTATTGTGACTTTAAACTATTACTAAGGATGAAATAGGAAAACAATTTGTGTACACCAAATGGGGAATCCCCATTATAGAATGTTTGATATCAAAAGTAGTCAAACTACCCAACATTCCACATTGCAACACAATGCAATAAATAAGCCTTACATAGAGATTCCAACTCCAAAGTAGGTTAAGTTTAGAGCGTTTCTATTTGAATCAAGCCTGGATGCATCTTTACTTTCTCACTTAAGAGGAACTAAATCCTTGGCCAACAATGGAGTCAGAACAAAACATCTAACAAAAACCACGTGATAGAATACAGATACCAAAACATCAGGGGTCATGAAAATGTTCATACTCTTGGCATGGGATTCAATACCTAAAACATTTCTAACCAATAAAATCACCAGTCACAAAAACTAGTATTTATATTTTCTTCAAAATTAATGCAGAAAAGTCACAATTACCTTTTTCAATAATTCATTTTCAAAAAAGTGTCATGTTTGGAACTGTCACTGCAAAATGGTGAGGACCTGTATATATTTATATATATATATATGTGTGTGTGTGTGTGTGTGTGTGTAAATTACTCCAAAAGTAATTCTAAGAGTCATTATTTATCCTAACCCAACATTTTCTTTTAATCCAACAGTTAAAGGTGTGATACATTTTAGAGTCATTAGATTAAAAGAAAAAAATAGAGTTAAAATGAAAAAGAAACTGTTGCTTCATTTATAAGAACAAGAGAGAGATGCTTAAATAGGCCATTTTACAAGACAGCCATGATTACAGAAAAAGATAAGATTGTTCACAACTTTTAGACAGTCCAGGTTGAAAGGTTTATGTAATTAAAATCTGGTTTGCCTATCTTTCACCGGTTTGCCTATCTTTGTGCCCATGTGGTAGCAGTTTCTCCCCATTCTCCAAGAGTATTCTCAAACGACAAGATGAATTTGTCCCCTCTCTTCTTTATTTATAGGCAATATGCTTTATTTCTTTTATAATATCAATCTACCCAACTAACCTAATGAACTCCATCACTACCAGACACCTAAACTAACAGATACCATCAATCACACAGCCAATACATGGAGAGAGGTTCCTGGTTTAGGGTTTAGACAACTAGTGTGTTTTCAAAACTATGATTCTGAAACACCACTATTATCATTCAAAAAGTAAAAGGGACCTTTCTTCAATTAAACTTCAAATAATTTCCTTTCCAATCTTCTTCAGAAATCATGCTATCAATTGCCAAAGGCCGAGGTCTTTAGCACAGGAATCGTGAATGTCGGATTCAAAATGCTAGACCTTATGTAATCAAATCAGATAGCTAGGAGAAACCTACCACAGTGGTATAACATATTGCAGCAGTCACTATACCAAAGATGCAATATACAGGGTAAATAATTAAAACATACAACATATTTGCAGTACAAAATACCCGATGCCCAAAAATAAAATAGAATACTCAAAAGTCACAGCTTGAATAAAACAATAATCTTCGATTTAAATCTGTAAAACTCTTTTAACATATTTCAATGGGTTAACTTGTTCGAACATGGGACATCATCCAATAAAGCGACATGAATCTAACAACTATTTTGGCATCAACTCTTCCATGTTTTATTATCTCCCCATGTCCTAAACTTTTGCATGATCACTTGGGTCATCAACATTTATAAAAATTGAAAAAAAAAAAACTATTCTTGACCTTAGCAAACTTCAAGTCCTAGAGCGTCACTGACTAGCATATGGCCACAGCACAATATTCGCCACCCAGTTATGGTGCCACTAGTTGGCTTGATCTACAACTGTTGCTAAATCACATCAGATTTGGTATGGAAAACATATGCAGTCCCAAAAAATTATCATAAGTTAAACCCATAAACTATTATTGTGATTTAATCATACGAACCTCAACTATTTAGGCATAGTACACGTTATATTACCAGATGACAATGGGTTAGACCAAGGTAGGTAATGGCAGAAAGCAGTGCAGCACAGTGCACCCACCCAAAACATGCTACTGTGACTTAGGTGTATACCGGAAGGCAAAGTTGCATCAAAGATAAAATATCCTATACAAACTTAATGAATTTGTATCACACCCAACTGATACTTAAAATTTAAATTACTGAAGACTCGTGACATGCTCGTCATTCAAATAACTAGAGGAAACAGAGAATGAAACTATCTTAATCTTGCATATCAAATTCTGGCTGGGCTTGAGGGACAGTGAATCTTAAAAGAAAATAACAGAATACACACCTAAGAGTGTGAAGAATAACTAAGATCGAAGCTTCCTTTACCATCATATTTTATCCCTTTAATATGTATGGATACACCAACAAGAAATAAGGTTAAGGGAGATTAATAAATCACAATGTATTTAAATACCATGTCGTAGTAAGTTGCAACTCCACGCTGATTCTCATAACCAACACACATTGTAGTTGATAAATACTACTATTATTAACTTCAATTACAGAAAATATTTATCACAGTTAATAATATTCTAAAGTAGGGTTTTGACCAAAATATACAGATGCCATATAACATCAAGCAAGCTAAAACTAAACATCTCAACAGCATTATCCTCATAAGTGGCATTTGATGACTTTAAATCATTTGCCTGCACCTTCCTAAAACAATATTGAAATAGGCAATGCACTCTCAAATAATCCAATAGCAGATACAAGAGAAATTAATGATAAACATAAAAGAAATAATAAAAATAACATATAAGGCCTGCCTAGTTCTGGGGAACAATGTTGGTAAAAAAGAAGGGAAATTATTCACTAATAATAATTAGAAAATATCACTCATTGAGATACCGACAAGACAACCATAATTGAACCTTACTACTTAGCATGATATCCATAACTTATCATGATATTGTGGATATCTTACATCTGAAAACAAATTAGTGGTTACAAGAAATGTGATAGGATGGGATAAACTATAGTAAATTTTAATCAACTATGTGGTGAGCTGATAGGATACAGTTAAGAAAATAGAATGACTTAAGATAAAATGCTAAAGTGTTAAACTGCACTCAGCAACTGAACACACTTATATATAAAAAAGGAGTACAATTTATGAAGAGGGGACAAGTTCAAACAAGGAGAACCTGCTCTTACACAGGCTTTTGATAATACAATAACAAAACAAATTTTTCTGTAACCTATAAAAGACTATGCTGGCAATACATAAATATTGCTTTTCTAACGGATAGAATAAGTTTATCCTGTTTGATTCTCACATCCTGTTAATCAGTTCAAAAGTTGAGCCAACCGGAGATGGGTTAAGAACAAATAGGATAGGAGAAAGAAACCCCCTTCCCTCACACTTATGAACTTTTTTATTCCATTCCACCACTACTATAATCGTGGACGCTGCTGCACCATCACCACTGTTGGCACTACTCCCCTCTACCACCATTACAGCAACAATGCCATTGTAACCAGTGACCCACTACTATCACCACCTCCATTATCACAATCCCAATCACAAACACCACTTTTCATAAGAATAACTTCGTCAGTTGCATACAATTTATATTATTATCTATCAGACTACTTGGCGGGCACAAAAACATACAATATTATTCGTCATCTTACTTTTTCCATCCTATCCTATTCACATTACCAAACAAGCTCTACGCTTCACAATTACCTTGATTATGGAATTTGAACAAAGTATATATGATTCCAAAAGTTAAGCTATGCTAGACATACTGTTGTCATTCAAGCAATCAAATGAAACATTAGTTTGAATACTTACATTTGTTGGGTTCCAAAGAAGTAAACAAGCACCTTCTTCCAATCAGTAGAGTAACCCCACTTCTCCGGCTCACTTACCTGCCACCAGCAAAGAACTGCACAAGTTAAATGAAATAGCTACTACAAAAAAAGAAGGAGAACAAAAATAAAGAAATAAGTTTGATAACCTAAGGCCCCTTTTTTTCCACCATGATTAAAGGTGAGTTTGGTCAGAGTGTAAAGGGGTTTGGGTAGGGACAGTGTGAAAAAAAAATCCATGGCAACCCATCACAGCCTCTTTGGGTGTCACGCAATAGCATCGCAAAACCTACATGCAGAAGTTGCAGAATGGCAGCAGGGTGCCTGTGAGACACGAATGAGTAGTGCAGCACTTAGCGAAAAGGAGGAGTAGCAGCAGCAGCCGTGCAAAACAAAGTACTGGTGGTGGTTGTGCAAAACAAAGGTCTAGCGGCAGCAGTAGTGCGAAACAAAGGACTAGGAGCGGTGATCGTGCAAAACAAAGGGGAAGAAGCTCAGGTCCGCATGATCCAACCCGACCCAAGATAGAGAAAACCCTGATATTCTTTCTTTACTTCTTACTTTTCCAACAGAGTCGGCCCAAGTGTTTTTTTCTTTTAGAAGGATGGGTTGGGCCATAAAACCTGGCCAAAATTACAACAGAATATTCACCTGGGCCACCCTAGCCACATTGAACCAACGGTCACCTTTATTATTGTGCAGTCTCACCACTGCTTCCATTGATGTCGCATTGCTACTGTTGGAGCTGCTACAGCAGACTGCAAGTCTACCCTACCGACATTGAACCAGCAGCTCCATCGTTATTTTATTTTTTTGTATTTTAAGTTTTGAACTTGAAATTTGGGGTGTTTTAATTTGATTTTATTGTTATTTGAATTTCTTAGACATGATATATTATTAATTAGTTATTGTCTTTCGATAATTTTTAATTACAGTTATATTTTTGGATTTTTTAAATTATTTATATCTATATGTTGTATTTCTTTTATTGTCTAGATGGATTTATTTTATATTATTTTTATCCGCAATGCTTCCGGCATAACCCATCATGGCTTCCAATATATTTTTAAAAAAGATTTTGGGTCTCCGATATTTTTGGTTATCCGATATCAGTAACACTGGGTAGGGGTGAAATTCAAGAGAATAAATTTCAATATGTAAAAAGCAAGTTCAATTAGAGTGAAAAAAATAAAAGAAATGTTACAGAAGTAACTTCTTTTCTAAATTTAATGAAGTGTAAAACTTACACTAAGCCTAACAGGTGGATAACATTTCCAAATCTCGCACGCTAACCTCCCTCACACTCTTGGTTACATCTCTCTCACACTATTGCCTTACAATCTCACTTTAAATCCTTCACTTCTACATTGTAAGGATCTCTTCCTCAGCCAAGTTCTCCCAACAACTAAACGGGGGGCATCAAAATCCCTCTGTTATCCTCACATTGTTGGGAAACTGGGTTTACAGACAGGAGACTTTTGGTTCTCAGGTACGGTGTCAACACTCGGATTCTATATAAACATGCCTAATGAAAAAAAGTAAAAACAAGATGAAAATGGCCTAAAAATCATCTTATTTATAAGCATACCAAACCCAATGCAATAAAAGCAGTAATTATTCAAAATTTATTCCTTTCAGCGAGGAGGAGAAACAGGAAAGTCAAAGATCCAGATGGTTTCAGCCTATGTTTACTATTTTCCATCTTCTCCCCCTTGTTACCGAAGAAATCAAAAGTCGCCTTCTCCGTCAGAAGCAATAAAAACTTCAGAATTCACAATTAAAATCTGAAAACCTGCTGAGCACATTCCAGTTATGCACAACATATTCAACTAAGCAAACCAGAACGCGTATAATACACATATATGACAAAGAAAGTTTCTTTGAGGTGAAGAAGCCGGGAATATCCATCTTCCATAACCATAATCTAAGAAAAACATAAAAATACATGGAATTCAATCATGGATCCACAATCATCGCGGAAATTGTCACAATAAACCAAAACTCTAACCCTACTCAACATGCAAACCCCGATGCAACCTCAAAAACAAATTTTAAACAGCACAGTTAAAAGGAAAACACAAACTTCCACTTCAATTCATAAAGTAAAAAGAGGAACTAACCGTTGCAGGCCATGCAGGGAAGCCCTTGACTTTGGCAAGCACAAGATCGCCCACTTTCCACTGGCGGCAGGCGGCCGCCGCCGCCGCCGCCTTACTGACGCCCTTTCTGCGGCTAGGCGCCATGGGAGGAAGGGTACAGTTAAATGAGGGGAAGAAGTGATATGAAGTTAATCGAGCGCCGAATTCGGTCGATAATGCAGCGGTTGGGCAGTGTTTGGTGTTTACTGACGGATTTGGCAGGCATTGAAACGCAAGGGATCGGGGGGAAGCAGAGGGAGAGGGACGGTGTGGGAGAGAGTGTGAAAACGCAAACCCTAATTGAGAGAGAGGTAGAAGGGATTTTGGGGACGCTGTAGAGTTTTTTTCAGAGATATGAGTTGGTTAGGTGGAAGCAAGACACGGAGGATGGGCTTCTGGAATGGGTGAAGTGGGCTAACGTGCGCTCCGTGCTGACTATAGAAAATTGATAAAGATGAGATATGTTTTGTGATCATTCATTTTGTTTTTGGTATACTTCCCTGCACGTGACTACACCATTTCCAATATACTCCATCCCACGGGCCCTTCTCCCAATTTCAAACTTGAAATTACTTTCTGCACCCATTATATATGAAATGATAAAAATATTCTTAAATAAAAGTTCAGATAAAAATACGTTTTGAAATAAGTTTTTAGATTTGAATTTTCAGAACAATTTTCTGAATTTTAATTTCTTAAGAATATGTTTATAGATTTATTTTTTGAAATTTATTTTCTAAAATAAAATTTTGATTTTCGGAGTTTTATTCTGAAATTTAATTTTCTGAAACACAATAATTTATTATAAATTTATTTTTTATAAATTTATTTTTTCAAATTTAAAATATATAGGGTGCATGTTGAAAAAAGTTGGGTGTAGGAAAAATGTGGCTTCAAACTTTAGACTTTGAGCCTTCTTGGACTTTATGAAATTTCAATAACAATGACAGTAATTACTTCTTATAACCAAATTTTCTACCTGCACTCCCTTGTATTCAAGTGAAAGACTAAAATCCCCTAGTCCCATGCTCTCACTATCAATCTGACTTCTTCAGCTCTTTTTTTTTTAAATGAAACTCAACCCCTTAACCACCAATTCCACCACAAGAGGTATTTTTTATGTTTTCCGAATGGACATTCTATAAATATATTTTAGAGTAACTTATTTGAAAATGTATTCTAAGTGGCATATCTTAAAATTACTTTGATCTTTGATTCTCATTCTTGTGACAATTAGTGCAAATTCAAACATCATTGTTTCCAAAATAGCTTCAAAGGGCGCCGCAATATTAGATAATGTGTTAAATTATTTGTTTGATATGTTACATGCCTATATTCAAATAATTAATTAGTTTTTAATCTTTATGGCACCCACTCTCTCAACTGTATCATACTTATGGTGCATTGGGAGACCATGAGAACCCATAATTTGTTTATCAATCCTTCAACTTGAGTTTGGAACTCCTTTGTTTCTTTAGGTTTGTTTCTTGAGGGTTGTTTCTATAAGATGACTTATTAGGCAAATATGCTCCCGGAAGAAGGTCAATGTGGTGTTCATCCCTGTGGGAGTCCTTTAGGAATTTCATTTGAAAACACATCATTGATCTACTGCAAAGGAGAATCAACACTAAAGAAAAATAATTATGTTAGAATGATCAACAACCAAAGTGTTGCTTTTGTAATAAATAAAGAGGTTTGCTAGAAAGTAACAACTTCATTCACTTTTTAGTAATTCACTCATTTTTCTCTCATGTGTTTCTTTTTGTTTAGACTTTTGCTCTGTCTAAGTGTTTCACTCATCTCTCTTTTCTCTTGAACTTTCTTTTCTCTCAATTTCATTTCATCCTCACACACCTATCTAGAAGATAAGGGTTTGAGAATTATCTTCTTGTTATTGTGTATGAAAGAGACTTTATTGGTGAAACCATCACGACTAGCTTTGGTGTCAAACTGTCATGGCCTTCATAACAAAATGTGAGTTGTCTCCATTGGAATCAAATCACATAAGACATTGTCATTATATTGTCCTATGGATTCGTTCACCTTCACTTACTTGCTCACCGTTATCTCTCCATCATCACTAAGCCATTGAAACTTGTATGATCTTGGGTGGGTTTTGTCTTCAAATTCAATTTGGTAACTAGTCTTAAGCTAGCTACATCGGTGTAACCTCTTCCATTAACTATGAGTGAACATATTTTTTCTTGAATAAAACATCTAGTATTTTCCCTTTGGGTTTGGTCCAAAGTTTGCATTTTGCTTCCCATAAGACTTCAAATCATCAACAAATCACCCTCCAATGCATCCAACTCCACATGTATCTCTTCCTTCTCTTCTTCAATTGAAGGTTCACTATCTATTTGTCCATTTGATAAAATGATCATATTCTTTTTTTATGGACATTCTAAAGCATAATGTCTTCTTTCCAAACATTTGAAACATTTACCTCACTTGTCTTCCTTTTAGGTGGTGAATTATTATACTTATTAGGTGACTTCACACTTGAAGATGTGGTTGAACTTGAGGGAACTCCTTTATCCTTCATAACCTTATCCTTCCAACTGAAATTATTATTATTGTTAGAACTCCTCCTCTTGATTCCCTTACTCTTGAGTTGTTGTTCTACTTAGTTAGTCTTGTGCAACAAATCCTCCATGTCATCATACTCTTGCAACTCCACAACATCCCTAATATCATGGTTCAATTCATTCAAAAACCTAGTCATGGTTGTTTCGTTTTCTTCATTCATTCCAACTCTAATCATGGTCACCTCCATCTCTTTAAAGTACTCTTCCACACTTCTATTCTCTTGAGTCATTCTTTGATGTTTGAGTTGCAACTCCCTATGGTAGCTTGCTGGAATATATCTTTCTTTCATAATCTTTTTCATTTCAGTCCAAAAGTCCATCATGGGTTCCTTATATCTAATTCTCTCCCTTTGGTATTTATTCCACCAAATTAAGGCATAATATGAAAATTCAACTGTTGTCAACTTCATCTTTTGCTCCTCACTATACTCATTACAAGAAAATACATGTTCTATTTTAATCTCCCAGTTCAAGTAAGCTTCAGGATCACTCTTCCCTTTGAATGTGGGAATATTTAATCTTATCCCATCAAATTCCATTTCTCTTTGTTCTACTTCATTCTCTTTTCTCCTCCTATCTTCCTCTCTATTTTCATGATTTTCTTGTTGTGTCTGCTCCATTTAATCCAACCTCTCACGGAGTTCATCACTTTGTTGTTTCATTAGTCTCTCCAAATGTTGTTTCAAGGCTTGTATTTGTATTTGTATTTGTGAAAGTCCACTATTTGGCTTTTCCTGCCATGCTCAAGTAAACAAATTAAAAATAACAATAAGCTAGCCTTACACCACTTTCTCACGTGTTTATACTCAACACTTGTTTCACACAATAAGATTTTTTTAAAACCTTTTACCACTTGTTCTCTAACTTAAAGTTCTTACAAGAAGAATCAATCAATCAATAATCAAGAATCGCTTTTAATGGTAGCAATCACAAACTTAAAATAATTTTTTTAACATCGATGAAGAAAAAGTAGTGAAAAACAATTTCACTACCAACAAAACAAGCAAGACAATTACAATATATAGAGAAAAAAATATATGTAGACAAGACACTTAAAACTTAAAACTTTTAACAAACAAAAAATATAAACCGGATGATTGTTATTTTTTTTCTTTATTTTTTTTTGTTTCTTTTTTTTTCTGTTTTCCCTTCTTTTTTTGTTTTTCTCTTTTTTTATTTCTTTTTTTTTTTAAAATAAACAATGTCATGAATCCCATGAACAGTACGTGAACAATGATATGAACAATCACGTGAACAGTACCATAAACAGTGATTAGGGGACAAAAATCAGGATGCACAATTGTATTATCACTCAAATGATATGATTCTAAATAAACTAATAGTAGAATTAGGAATTTAAGGTTACGGAATTGAATCAATTAAAAATAATAACAATAAAAACTGGATCGAGGAAGACGTTACAAACAAAGTTTGATAAGTCTAAGGATGTAGGAAAGAAAACAAGCATAGATATATTCTCTATATTAAATTGTCAAAACATTCATCCTCATTCTGAATTTCAAAAGTGCATAAATACAAATTTAGTTATAGATCTTATCTTATTTATAAGTATATAAAATAAAAATAAATCCCTATACTTGTACTTATGATCATTTGTCCTTGTTAATATCAATAGTTTAAATAAAACAAATGTAACTACTTTGACAAGTTTGATAAAAGAAAGTCCGTTTCCAAGTTGTTGGACTTGGTCAAGTTTAATTGCTAAAATCAAGAAACAAAAGAACTTTTTATAATCTTTCAAACGATATGAAACAATATTATGCCTTGGTTTTTTCTTATTTGATATGGGAAGTGATTTCCTATTTAATAGGAAAAAATGGTTTTCTAGTTGATAAGCATGATTTTTCTATCATCAATAAAAAAAATCCTTGGGATAATCTTTTAAAACAGTACACAAAAACCAGTTTCTCTCTTTCCTTCACAAGCATAAAAAATTTAAAACTTATTTATGATATTTTAGTTCCACTTTTCAAAGAGTTGCTAACCCAAATTAATTTCGGTATAGATACACTTAAAATCTGCACAAAATTGAACACAAAATTAATTTTCAAGAAGTGATATCCAGGTACTAAATGCAAATGTTGTGAACATCCTATTTTTCCTTCACCCCTTCACTTCTTCACTTTGACGTAGAATAGAATTTACAAATATATAATGTAGCAATTCTGTCTCAGTATGACACTACTCATGTTTATCATCAAACCATATGTTTTACTACAACTAGAATGCCACAACAGAGGTGGTTTAATAAAACTCTAAGCTTATTTCAAAATTTAACTTCAAAGTCTTTGATTTAGAAGTACTAGATCAACAAACGTACATTAAGGTACATACGTACATATATTGCCTTGGCTACCTTTATTGTATGTCCTGGTTTTTCCTTTTTTGGTTGGTACTATATTCATACGTACATCAAAAGGTAAAAAAGAAAACCATGAAAGGAAGCTAAGTTGGGTTGCAAATTGCAGTGCACGCCAATTCCTATTCACAACTATGGACTGTCGGATGACTCTAGCAATATGAATCAAAATGCAAGCTAGGACAAAACAGTTACCATTTCAAACCAATGGCTAAATCTAGAAGAGCTTCAACTTGGCGTATTGTTTGTTGCTTCTCCTGTTGTTTCAGTCTATTTGCAACAGATTCAAGATCAAACCCTGATTCATTTTGTACTTTATTCTGTTCAGAACGAACCTCTCGCAGCAATTCATCCACCTCCCTTACGAAGTCCACCCTCAAAAGGGTCTCATCAACTTCAAGGGATGGTCGTAATGGCCCGTGATGCTAATTCCACACAATTTAAAACAGAAAATTGTCAGGAGATTCAAAAAGGTGATTTTCAACTTATTTTTAGACATAATCTGGACTTTCTCATTTCTAGTTTTAACCAAACTTTTGCATAAACAAATAAACTGGAATCAATCAAACAATTATCAATGTTTAAACAAATAAGCTTGAATTTAACCAATATATTTCAATTTTTATTTGTGTTAATAATTTATCAATCAAATAAACTACCTAATTTAATATGGTGAAGTGGACTAACATTCCGTTATTTAATTACAGAGTCAATAAAGCACTGAGTGGTATTGACCCTTCCAACTTCATCTTACAACCCACTTAATAATATAGTTATATTGGAATTGCTGCTTCAGTTATTTTCACGAGAGGGAATGGAAAACCTCAAATTAAAGGAGCAACAAGGTATCACTTGACTAAGGTCTAAGGCATGTAATCTAAAGGTGCATCTCACCTTATCTATGTCGAATGACTCGAATCCTGGTGGAACAAGAATACTAAATGGATCCTCCTGAGGAAATGCATCAATCATTATCTTTTTACATTTCTTTAGCCACACTTCAAAATCATAGCCGTCATACATAACCAAAAGATCATTGAGCAATCTCATCGCGGGGGTAGCCTCTCGTTTCAAGATCTCAGTCTACAATTAAGAACAAAAAAATAAAAGAGTAAATACACTGAAAAGAGTAATAAGGTAAAGTTAAAACAGTGCTGACCACTAAAATTGTTCTAAAGAAAATGCCAGGACAGTATCAAACACTTTCTTTTTGGTTGAAAATTATTAAAAATCAGAAATTTCGTGTGTTCTACATCTTGCTTAGTTAACTTCTAATAATTTTATAGTTTTCTATTTAACATTTTAGAAAGAACGTGTTCCCAATGCTCCTCTTGTTTTAAATAGAAGAGAATATAACAGTTTACTTGAATCTAATACAGGAAGGAAAAAGGTCTAAAATATCAATGGTATTTTTAAAAAAAGGAATACAAAACCATAATTATATATACTTTAGCACTAAATTCAGCAAAGATTCAAATGCATAGATGGAAAAACTGTGGATGGGAAGGTAGACCCTCCTACTAAAGGTAGTCAGCTATGTTCCATAACAGAAATTAGTTGTCAGCAAAAGTGGCGAATATTCTGCCCCAATAACATAATTAGGAGTGTCAAATAGGATTCAAACCGTGAGCCAACCTAGCTCACCACAGGTTTGACCTGGATTAGGTTGAAAAAATAACTTTTTAAATATAGACCAAAATGAACGCAGCTCACTTAACCCATGACTTAAAAGAGTTCAAGTCAGGTTGGAGGTGGGTTGACCAGAAACTTGTTTCTATATGAATTATGAATCTGCTCGCTCAACTCAACAACACTTTTGAACTCAAATAAATACGAGGGTCTCAACTCAACAACATTTTTAAACTCAAAGAAATACGAGGGTCGAGCCAACCCATGACAAATTACTCTTGATTGTACAACAATGAATAGGTTAGTCAAGCCAACCCATTGTGATTCTACTGCAATAAATATATAAAATAAACTGGGGAACAAAGCATACTTAGGTGAGCCAACCCACCTAACCCACTAAACTGTTGTGGTCGAGCTAGGTTGCAAAAAGTTTGGTTCATTATATGACTTGTTTTTAACTGAACGTGTGGTGAGTCAACCTGTGTGAGTCAGGTTGACTCACTTTGACACCCCTAAACATAATTGTAATTCAACAAAAAAATGTTGAAGTATAAAGCACTAATATAACATTAAATTCAACAATGATTGTTCAAGAATGAATTACCGATACTTTAATTTGCCTCACATATCAGTATTCAATAAATATCTAATATATACGCTTGAGTATTTCACCCATATGTATTTGTGAAGTATCTCAGACTTTAAAACAAGTACTGAAACAAATGAGAATAGAAGTATGTAAAGTATAAAAAAGAAGCACTGTTCCTTGATCCAAAAGTGGAAATTTGTCTTCTTTATGGATGATTTGAGGAATGGGATGAGGTTTATATTGTTCTTATTTGTAGACAATAGAAAGCTATGTATGATAACAGTGATTTACAATTTTTATTTTATTTTAAGTAAGCTTACTAAGTATGTTCTTAATTTGGATTTGCAAAATTACAACTGTATATTTATTATGTTTTATGAATTTCGATACATATCTAGACATGAATCTTACAAGTATAGTATCCCATATTCCTTTTGAAAAATTGTATCATTGTATTGGATATGTATTGTGTCGGATACTCAGATCATATTTCTGCATCATAGACAACTGCATTAGTTATTAAAACTAAAATACCTTACATCCCAGGTCTGAGAAAAGCTAGGAAAACTTTCTAAGTGGTGGTGCACGTGACAGTAGAATGACCGTAGCAAAATAATTAAAGAAAGGATATTTTGGGCAAATCATCCAATTCTAACATCTATCATGACCACAGGGAAATGAAACCACCAAAGTACCGGGGGGCCTTTTCAGTAAAGTAAGCTTTTGCCCTTACTGTGAATTAACTATTATTATTTATTAATTGAGCTCTCCAAAACTGAAATGATTCACACAAGAGCTGGTACTCCTAACTAAAAAGGAGCTATATAAGGGCAGTTGTTAATTGTTACCTCAACCCTTCTGTATAACAGATCCAGACTTCTAATGGCATCCTTTTCTTCCTGCAAAGAAGAATAAAATAATGTATAATAAAACCAGTTCATGATAGCCAGAGGATGAAAAAAAGTATACCACATACTTGCAGAAGTAGACACTACTAAATCGAACATTCACTCATGATAATCTCTTTCAAATTATCATGACAATATCCAACACAGAACTAAATCTAAGATTTACTTACAATAATCTCCTTCAAATTATCATATGATAATATCCAATACACAACAATACATCTTAAAGCTGCTGTAAAACAATAATATACAGCTTAAATCTTTGCTTAATATGTATAATTTATTAGGCTTAATAATGTCTTAAACACAATATAGGTAAGGAATCTGCCAAATGATAAAGGCTGCGATCAGTTTACAGCTAAAATGAAATAGCAAATTTAAAGTTGGAGAAATCCTCTGGGCAAAAACACCAATTAGATTATATTTATCCACTCTTTCACCGACCAAATTCAAGGATTACATGACACACTTAACCATTTTATTCCTTCTTCTTTTCTGACAGTTAGCTACTAAATTGGTCAGTTACATTTATAAAGCAATATTGAAATTTGGTAAGAAAATTTGTCAAGTTTCATTCCAAAAAATTGTGGCATGATATAAGTTCCCTATTCAAGAACAATGCAGTGGCCATCAGTTGCTGGCCAGCTGCAACCTCCTGTATTACAAACTTCCAGTTTTCAAAAGAATACCTCACTCTTTGCATTTAATCAACTTTCTTTTGTGATGTGGGAGAAGTAAATATTATTCAATCTTAATTAAAAAGAATTAGTAATTTTTAGTTATAACTTTAATTCTAACAAAATTTGATAGTATTTACAAAATGTTAGTGTATTATGTATAAATATGGTGCCCCTGAACTTTAGCCTGTAATAAAATATAATTGTGGTTCTAATTCTCAAAGCACCAATTTATTGATCATAAGCTCTCACAAAATTTGATAATTTGAGACTTAAAATCTTCCTCAATGCAAATGATTACCTAAATAACTCTGATGAAAAAAAATTATAATTTAATTGTTAGGTCATTGAATGCCTACTTCTTTTTCTTCACAAAATGAAATTCTTTGCACAAGTTAATTGGCCTAGAATATTTAAGATGCTACAATAGTAACTTACATCACGCCGAGCAAGATCAAGCCGATTCCATATGACCATTAAAACAAGTTCCGTAAGCTCTCCTTTCTCAGCAGCTTCCACAATTCTCTATCAGAAAAAGGACAGTCAGATCTCTGAATACACACACATACATGAGAAAAAATGTACAAACCAATCAATGGAAGAAATTAAAAGGCCCATGCCATCTAGTGTTAAATTATCTTCTTTATATAATATTACTATTTTCTTATTTATATGCATAAATGATGCGCAGACTATCAATAGATAAAAAATGCAGACACACTATACACAGAATATTATTGACCGAGAGGGAATTATGCAAAAACACACTTAAAAAGGCTATCGTGATGAATTTCATTACATTCCTTTCTTTTTCATCTTGCTTGTTCTTAGAGTTTTAATTTTTCAGTGTGAACTATATCACGGTTTCCTTCATTTAAAAATGAAGATTTTCTATTTTTAATACGGGTCAGATTTCCCAGCCCAGATGTCAAATTTATAAAGTTAAGAACAACCTGTGTTCTTCAATTTCAAGTTTACAATGTCACTTCTCCCTTAAATGTCATATTATAGTTAGTTAGTGTCAATCAAGTACGTTGATTGCAGTGCAATTGGTTTCTTGATGCTTACCAGAAGAGAAAGAAGATCCTTAGACCAAGTAAAAAGCTAGCTTGGTTACCCAACATTTTATCAAGATGAGCCCTAAACATCCATCCATTGGGCAACATGCAAAACCATTTTTATGAGGAATGGAGATGTAATTGTGACTTGGTAGTTGAAAATACACATTAACTCATGAGGGAATATTTTTATCTGCACGCCATTCAGTATATTACTGCACCAAGAAGTTACCTCTTCAACTTCTTCAGGAACCTGGAGAAAGCTTGAAACTAGTTTCCTTGCTTTAATGAGTTCTTCTTCTGGGTATTCCTTCAACCGTAAGCCAATTTCACGATACTCTCCCATCTTTCTTTCTTCTTCCTCTTCTTCCTGTCTGCGTTTCCGTTGCAACTCCTTGGTCTTCTTTCGCTGCTGGGCTTGCCATTCCTATCCTAGAGAAGGTTAATGAAACTGCCCAAATAAAAACATTCCAAGTCCAGCTATAACATACATACAATGATAGACACACATGCATTCCACGGCTCAACCCTTTTTATAGTCCATATTCATCAGCCAAGACATGAACGCGTCCACCCATCATTTTAATATGATAGTTAATCAAACAGAACACAAACATGAAATCAGAATTGCATCAGGCATTAAAGATGTGATGATATGTTTGAAACGCAACCTAATAATTGACAGACAAAACAAAGCAGCAGCATTTTCTATTTTTCCTAAAAGATATACTCAATCAGGGCCATGCAAGCAAAATAGAACGAGAAATAGAAACAATTTCAATATAAAAAACGAAGGTTAAATTATTTGTTTGATTCTTCTATTCATTTAATTGGTTCAATTTAAATGAAAGTTCAATTTAATCCAATAGTTTTAAATTGATGTAATGCTGTCCTTTACGTCTAATCACGAGAATCAACACCATTTTCTATATGTGACACACAAAATTTACTAGTAGTGGCCACATAAGACAGACTAGTAATGTAAACAGCGCTGAAAGAATGGACAACGCAGCATCCATTTCGAAAATTAAGCTACCAAATTTAATAATAAGGAAACAAATTAGTAATTTAGGGTCTAGAGTAAACTTTCCTTTCCGATAAAAAATTTTAAAAGAGAAAAATAAAATTAATTTTTCACAAGCTTATGCAAAATTAAAAATATGATTTTTAAGAAGCTAATAAAAAAAAGGTTATGAAAGAGCTGATTTGAAATTTCGTTTTGTCTCAGTTGGAAATGTTTAAGGAGAATTAGTCCAAACATACTCTTAACCAGAAATGAATAGTATTAAAATTACAAGGTGTTTAGAATGCATACATCGTCATAGTACTCCTTCGGCATCCCTTCTAGAAGCTCTTCCCCCTTTACCCCTTTGCCACATCTCCTTAAAACTGGAGAGAAGCCAGAAACACAAGAAATAAAATAATCAATTTTGAGAGCTAAGAAGGGAGTGGTAGGATGCAAAATAGGTGGTGACAGTGACTAACCTGCGCCGGATGTGCATTTGTATAAAGAAGAAAAGGTGGGAAGTGTGGTTACAGCAGGAAATGAACAATAATAAAGCGAAAGTGGCGATGTTAGAGAGAGAAGGTTCATCCCAACGAGAGAGAAGAGGAATTCTTTCTCTGATGAAACGAAAGAGAAGAATGAGTAATTAAACTAAGCTAAACTGAGGTGTTATATTAGGGCTCAATTAGTAGCAGTTACGAACTACCAGCAAGACAATGAGGGATTCAGAAGAGAGGGGGAAGTGAAGAAGATGACCCAAAGTTTCGCTATTGCTATCTGTCGAATGCAGGGTTTTGGGCGAGAGGGTTTTGGAAAGCACCTTTACCCAATATTATCTCTATTCACAATTTATAACATAATGTCCAAATGTCAAAATATCAAAATAGAAATTCAACCATCATTTAGATTACTTCTTAATTTCAATTTCAATTTTCGAAAAAAATAATAATTATGAAAGCCAAATCAAGATTGGCAAAATTAACAAATTGTGTAATTTTAAAAGAGTGAATACAAATTTAGTTTTTGAAGTTACATTATTATGATAAAATTGTAGATCTATCCGTGCAAGAACCAAAACGTTAAGTATGTAAATCAAATTTAATATCATTTTAACCTCCACAAATGACTGACTAATTTGTAAGTGTTTCTCGGTACTAAGATTAAAACTGAAAGTTTTTCAGACAAAATAAAAAAATGGTGTCACGAAAAAATACTAAATTTTTAACTTTCGTCTTAATTAACATGTACCAATTAACAAATAATCAATCATTATTGTAATTAATAATAAAAAATTGCTTATGTAAATTTACTGGAAAATAGTTTTAGGTAAAAAAAAGTATAGCATCGCTCAATTATAATAAAAGAAAACAAGTTTTACGTAAAAAAAAACGTGTAAAAACTTAATTGGCAGAGTTTACTTCTATGGAACTCGGACACCTCTTTTATGAAGTTTCACACTATGAAACTCGGACACTCCTCTTAAATGAGGTGTCGAATACTCGTTTGAACCCCGACACTCGTATGACACTTGTAGAACAAGCATCCGTGAAGTATCCAATTCAAAAAGTATTTGTTGGAGTTCTGACTATTCTAATAAACTTCTAACACAATTTAAAAAGAAAAAATTCATTAATTGTATAAATTTTTATTATGATTATAAAAATAAAAAACAAATCATTTTGAAATCATCATAAGCTCCAAAAAATAATCAAGAACATACTTTGTACATAAATCTTTATTGTTAATTTATATAATTCATAATTATATAATATATAGATCCGTTACCGTATCCTACATTTTATATATTATACGTATCTTCGTGTCCGTGATAACTTTGTGTCCGTGTAGTAGGTTTTCCCTTTAAATTGATCAAATTAATCATAGAAATTGGTCAGTTTGTCACTGGTATATCATTAATTTTATCAAACTAGAATTCTCATTAAACGCGTTCTCTTCATATTTATCATAAATTTATCATATTTATCCATTTCCACATAATATTCATATCCAAGCAAATACCTCCGTTCAGTTCTCACAGGAATACGTGGGATGCCAAAACACAATCTAAGTAAAGAAAGCAAGAGAGAAAAAAAGACATGACAATGATCAATAATTTCTTTTAAGACAGGTTTTACGAGCAGTGTTATCACAGAACCCTACGCGTGACAGACCTGCAACAGCACCAAAACAAACTACATTTACATCTTCTAGAAACGAAGAGTAAGCTATGAAAATTAAAAATAGTCACTAATCCTATAAGTGCTTATAATCTCCCTCCATCTGTGGCTCTCACTGGAATTTTTAAATGCGAGGGGTTGAGAGTTATACAGAATATTTGTCAGTGTTCGTACCCACTATAGCCTTTGCTTCACCCTCCTTCCATTTATGTCGCTGCCATCAAGTATTGCTTCATTCCTATGCTTGCACAAGTAGTCTGAATGCTTGGTAAATCTAGCCACATACTCTAAAAGCTCGGTCAAAACAGATGGGCAACTTTCTTTCAAGTACTCAAAACCATCGGTTTGCATCACAGCTGAAGAAACAAAAGGGAAGAGAATACTTCAGCCTGTAGATACATAATTATAGTTCTGGATGAAGAATAAGAAGATACAAACAAATTTTGATATCGCTGCTGTCAAAGATCCACTCTAAATTTTTCACAACAAAAGATTTGGGTACAAGCCATCTTCTCATCTTATAAACCACCAATCATGATAGGTTAAGAATTAAGACCGTATATAAAGAATTCTTGAGATCACTAAAATTAAATTGGCTGACTATTTTTTAAAAGAAATCATTAAAAGCAACAACAAATGAAATCCTTCACAGCCTAGGATATTTTTCTTTTAACATTCAAACTGGAAGGTACGAGTGATAAACCTAAACCAAACTATTTTCAACACCAAACGGATTAAAAAACAAGAACCAATCCAACAATTTTTTTCTTTTTTTATACTTGGGTCATTTACAGGTTCCTATTGTTAATCATACCTTTACTCATATATAGTTATACTGATTTTAGAATTATGTAGTAATATATTGAACTTTTAATAATATTAGTATGTGATTCCACGTATTGGATACTTTGGTTATGTTAAAGTATGAGTTTAGGACATCAAAAGTACATGTTATGCATGTTCTGTAATGCACTTTTTAATAAAAAAGTTTACAGTGTAGTTATTATTATGTGTAGTTTTTTATGACGTTATTGCTTTTGTTTATTTAAATGTCACTTTCAAGGACTAATAGTGACTCCATTGAATGTTAGTTTGTATGCTAAGCAATATTGAAAGTCATAATTTTAAATAAATAATTAAACCAAACTGAACACAAAAGACTCATCTGGTTTGATTCATACTAGACATGACATTCAAACCATACAGGGAACGCACCTAAAGGTCAGCAACAAATTTAACTTTCAATGATAGTTAGATGCTCTTTAAGAGACCTTCAATCTCCCACAATTAACCCCTAAATTTGCACCCTTTTTAGCTGTGTGTGTGTTCAAGAAAAAAAAACAAGTTCAAAGAACAAAAATATACCTCTGAGATTTTCAGGCTGTGCAATGAATTTAAGACAGACTGCTTTCAGTTGGAAACAATGGTGCTGCTCTGCCAAGGCCAGAGTCGTAGCAACAGTGTTTATTGCAACATCTTCACAGAGACTTGTTTCACACATCAGCCTAACTCTCTCTAAGCCATACCGATCAGCAGCTGCTAGCAGATGCTGAGCCATCAAGGTAGTGGCCCCTTTTGAGCTCAACCCAGTAAGCTCTAGCATGTCAGGTAGTGAGTCCCAATATATAACATGAAGCAATGCCTACAAAATATTGAAATATGGTATATGGTAAAGCAGAAATGTTGCAGTTCTTTTGTGATAGAATAATATTGAGCTTCATAAGTCAAGGCAAACAACAACACAATCTCATCACACACAAAGTTCTGCTTGTAATAATAGCATGTAAATATGAAGCCAATAGGACTTTAAGAATCCAAATACAAAACTATACAAAAGGCACGAGTGTGTGTGTGTGTACATATAAATGAACAGTTACTGCTATTCGGACATATTTGAATATGCATTAATAAATAGCATAACTAGGACAGTTCTTCTTAAGGTAATAAATATAAGAAAGTAGAAAAAATAGAAAAGATTTAATTACACATTTGGTTTCTATAATTGCACAATTTAAACGTTATAGTCACTAACTATACCTAGAAGCTAGACATTGTAGTCCTTACATTGCTCTTTAATTCCGTTTTCCTCTGTAGTTTTTAGTATGTCTTAACTCTGTCAGGCAAAATCGCCAGAAAATAGAACTAGCACTGTAAAAGCAACACAAATCTTCTGATGGTTGTTAAACTGTCCCAAAAATGCCCAAGTGACAGATTTTGGTGGTTTAACAACGGCCAAACTGAGTTTAGACACATTAATAGGAACCAAGACGAAATAAAAGTGCTTGTGTAGGGACTAAAACCTTTAGTTTCTAGATATATGGACTAAAATGTAAAAATTGTACACAAGTGTATACAAACCAAATGAGGAATTAAACCAATAAAAAAAGTAAACAACGTACAGCAATCACCCACTATTGTTATTTCTTATCAATTTTCTATGCACAATTAGGAAAAGAAATGAATCATATCATATCAACGTTTCTAAACCTCAAGATCAAAATCAAGTAGACAAGATCTAGGCATCTAAAAAAATGGAAATGTTTATAGATTTTGCAAGAATAAGTTCCCAATTCAAAGCATAAATTATAGAAAGCATTTAACTAAACCAAACAACAGCCATGTGAATCTATCATTCTAAGTGCAAAAAAACACATTATAAAGAGGAACCAAACACTAAGGAACCACATGGCAGTGATCAATACACAAAGAAACCAGAACCAGCTGGAACAACTTGCCAAAGAGGAACCAAACACTAAGGAACCAGAACCAGAAAAGAACTCACAACAGAGTCAATTTATAAAGAACTAGTCTATTTTTTTAAAAAAAAAATTACGGGTTCTTTCAAAAAAGGTTATAGGATTTCAGTCAAAACTCAGAACTGAATCAAATTAAAAAGAACTAGTATATGTTCAGCTATTCCCGAATGAGAGGACCACATAGAATTTTTAAACATGTGTTCTTTTGATCTTGTTTATAATAATAACAAAAATTACAAAACTGTTACAGTGAAATGTGCTTATTTCTCGTTAAAGAAATATACAACATAAGTTATGTGGATCATAACAATCATTTGAACCTTTTTTTGCGGACACATTTCAATATAAAAGACCAACTAATGCAAGAAATGTACCATTGAGTATTAAGTCAGTTGCAATAATATGCATAACAAAGGTAATGAGGGGAAAAGCAAGGAAATAACTTAAAAAATCATGAAGTACATTGTATATACCAGGCCATAGACAGAAAGAATAACCAAAACATACTTTCCAACCACATCACAGGCATAAATCAAAGAAAGAAAGCACATAAAAAACATTCATTCCAACCTTGAAAACTGGAGCCTCCATGTCTTCAACTTTTATACAACGAGTATTGTGATCTTTCATAGGACCAAAAAGTTGGGCCCTGAAAACTGGTGAGCGAGCAGCTAGTACCAATTTATGGGCAGCAAAAATTTCTCCATTCACTTCAAAACTTACATCACTGTCTTTCCCACTTTCTAATAGCTTCCCAAATTGTTGACCAATGTTAGAAGGCATAATTGGAATTTTATATATTTTAGGGCCCTCTGTGTGTGATTTCACAACACCAACACTACAATTAACACTAAGGCAATCGTCTTTAAGATAATCTGATGTCTCTAGTGCTGTTCTCTTAAAAAACCGCTTGTAACCCCTGAAACACCCAATTTCAAACAATTAGCATCTTGACCAAACTATTCAGCTTTCTTGTCACAAAAAGTTATCAATGAGTATTTGACCAAAGCAAAACCATACATTAACATCTTCTATATATTAAAAAATACATTTAGAGGTGGAGGGAGCACAGTTAAATTCACTTTACTTACACATACTCCCGAAGCGAATAAAACGAGTGAAAAGAGCTAATTTGGATTTTTGACCATCTAATCTTACACAAATGATCGAGATTAGTTTCGAGTTTTACCATCCATGTATGGTTGTGTGGTCAAGATTAGCTCTTATCACCTTTCATGCTCTGATTCGAAGGTATGATCACATTGTGTTGTTTAAGTAAAGAGTCATAAACAAATCCCCACCCACATGCAATCTGAAGAATTAATAACTAAGCTTCAGTTTAGCAAGACAGAAAATTATGAAAAGATACTTCTTGAACAACATGAACCCTCCCCCTGCCGAAATAACAAAACCCAAACCGTTTGACTTCAAAAAAACAAAATTACCATTCATTCCTTCAATCCCTCCTCCAACAACATTTAAACCCGCAACATATTCCTTCAACGTTTAAGCAAATCCCACCAGCCACTCTCTAATTTCCCTCATACAAACACAATACCCAGCAACATATTACAACCAGAACCAATCCAAGTAAATAAAAAAAATTGAATTATGGACAATAAAAAATAATACAAGTCGCATATCCAACGTGCTCACCACATGCTACCACGGTATTTTAACGTGTAGGGTCCACTCTCGAGGGTCCTCTCGAAATGGCTATGCACCTTATGCCTCTCCTTCCCACTCTGATCCAAAAGGGTTAACTCAAAAAGCGCCCTAACATCTGCCCCTTCGCTAGCAAGCGCGATGAAGAGAGAAACGTACGTAGCATTGTCCTCCATGCTCTTCCCATCAGGGTAAAAATAGATCGCCCAATCGTACCCTCCCACCGAAAATATATCCGACGGTATGCACTTCCCAATCCCAATCCCCTTCGACAGAGCATACCCCGTGATCTTGAACCGGTGCGATCCCCTCACCGTGTCAGTCACCGACGTCGACGACGTTGTCGCCGGCGGTGCTGACGATGGTGACGCCGATGAACAATTGAAGGACGGCCTTGCGGTTTCTCTCAGAATCTTACCCATGCGCAAGCCAGGACAGCGGCAATGCCTCGGAATTTTGCGTAATTGAATTTTCTTCTTCAGAATCCAAACCCGATCGGGGACGGAAAAAGAATTAACGGGATCTGCGATCTGGGCGCGGAATCCCAAGAATGGGGAGAAGCTTTGAAAAAAATTCAGGGAGGAAATCTAGGGTTTCGTGGGAGGGTCTAATTTTCTAGGGTTTGGATTCTGAGTGCGATGGAAGAGGAAATTATAATGGTTGGTAATGAAGAAGATGACTTTAAATGGCTTTGTGATTAATGTCCCACGATTGAATTCTGAATGAAGTAGTAATGAATAGTGCGGTATGACAAGCTTGCGCGTGGTTTTCAACAATGCCTTAGCCGACTCGCTTTCCTTCTGAGACACGTGTGCATTACAACGGTACGCAAAATCTCGGAAACTTACGGCACCAACAGCACCGTGAGTGACACAGTAAATTTTAGTCACATTTGGCGGCGCCTCAATTTCCTCTTCGCTGTTAAAACAATAAATAAAAGAAGCACCAGCACTTTAGCTTTGAGTTTTTTTTTATTTAACACTTTAGAAGATAAATAGGGTAAACGAAATTAATATTTGGTTTGGATTTGGAGGTGGTGAGGGGAGGAGAAGAAAATAAGGTTGTCTATCAAGGTAATGTAAAGGATTTTATTTTTTTAATCAATAAAAAGATTAAATTATAATTTTTATTTGTTTAAAAATAATAAAATAATATATAATTTAATTATTTATATATTTATATATTTTAGTTGTTTGTTATTAAAACATTAATTTTTTTATTGACTTTGAAAAAACATATGATCACTTTTATTCATGGAACATAATTGATTCACATCCACCTACCAAATTCATAATCAATTATTCATGGAGTATACTCAGTTAACATATGGAAACATATCAATGTATACATTATCGATTATCACACACAATATTTATGTATAATCGATCACTCCTCCTCCATAATTAATTATGCTTACTGACCCACACCACCTCGACGATGACTAAAGTCACAAATCCAAGTACCACGAAACCATTTTCAACCACTTACACACATCACTATCTTTCTTCAACAAAGACCTCATACAAATAACTGACACACGGATACCCCATATAACAAAGAAGATTGTATCACCAACAAAAATAAGAATGAGAACTCAATACACTCCGACGATTATTTAATTTAGTTTTTAAACTTCATATACCCCATCTACCTATGGTCAAGGAATCACGAATTATTTCGTTTACTTCATAAATCATAAATCATATTGTACATGCATCCAACCGTGAAAAGCAAGTTGTCATGCATAGATAAAATAAGATTAATTTTGTATTTTTATATGCAAATACGTAATTTTTCTCTTGTTTCTCACCATGTGAATAAGACTATGATATTTCACAAACCACGTTTTTTTCGTCACATTTTCATTTGTAAATAGGTTGAAGAAAACACAATTAAGATATGATAATGCTTTAATCTGATGGAAAATTCAACACAGTAAAATGATAACTCAACCAGAGCAATAAGCAGCGAATAATAATTTCCCTAACTAGCAAGAATTTCTGAGGAGCAATAACAAATAATGGCAGCAACAAAAAACACACTAAAGGAAGACATAGAAATTTTAACATGGAAAACTTTCTCAATGTGAGAAGTAAAAACCACGGACACAAGCCATTCAATCAAACTCCATTGTGATCAAAATTAATATTACAAGAGAGTCTCGAATCACAACACAAATTGTGCTCAATAATCAGTCAAGTAGCAAGACAACAAAGATGAAATAGTGAATAATAAACTAGAAAATTCACAAAAACCGTAGCTACTGTACACAGCCTATAGGTAACTGTTCTGGTGACTTTTCAACAATCCAAATGGTCAAATTGAAGCACCACGGGTTATGAACCTACAAACAAAATCTCAGCTCAATCCAATGTGAACGAAGCAACAACAACGATCGAAAAAATTCTGTCCTAAAAAACGTTGCTACAGTGTGAGACAAATTTCTCACTGCTCAAACAACTTATCAAAGATCCAAACGGTCAGATTGAAGTACCACAATTTATGAATATGCTGACAAAATCTCAGCTCGATCCAACGGTGGACGAAGCGTCGGCAGCAGCCTAAAGTTGTTGGATGGAACTTCCTCTCGTCATTCTTTTCTCCTTTTCTTTTTCTTTCTCTCAGCTAACTGCTCTCTCTACTCAAGACAAAAAAAAACTAAAGGTGATTAATATTGGGTTGAGCCTCCACATAGGAAGTGATCCCAACCCAACAAATCTTCCCCTCACAACTATGTGGAGATGATCGACAAACCGAAAATCTGACAACAAGTTTCAAACTTTCTTATCAGTAGTGTCTTGGTCATCCTATCAGCACAATTATCATATGTATGAACTTTTACCAACTCCAGTAACCTAGCCTCCAAAGCATCACATATTCAATGATACGTCACATCAATATGCTTGGACCTAGAATGGAAAGTTGAATTCTTACCAAGATGAATTGCACTTTGACTATCACAAAATAACAAGTACTTGTCTTGAACAAAACTAAGCTCTTGCAAGAGTTTCTTCACCCATAGCAACTCCTTGCATGCTTCTATAATGGCAATGAACTATACCTCAATAATGGATAACGCAACACACTTTTGTAATCTAGATTGTCATGCCACAACTGCCCCTGCAAATTTAATCACGTAGCCTGAGGTAGACCTTTTAGAATCTATGTCTACACCCATATCAAAATTAGTATAACCCGACAAGGGTAGGCATATCACCTCCAAAACAAAGCTTCAAACAAGTAGTACCACGAAGATACCTTAATATCCATTTCACAACATTCCAATGCTCTCTAACTATTCCAATGCTCTCTACCTGGATTAGACAAAAATCTACTAACTGTACCAACATGTGTAATATTTGGTCTTGTACACACCATTGCATACATCAAACTACCCACAACAGATGCATAAGGAACCCATTGCATATATGATTTTTCAATTTCATTATAAGGACTCTGTTTTGCACTCAATTTAAAATGAGTAGTAAGAGGAGTGCTTACCGCCTTAGCATATTCCATCTGGAACCTCTGTAGCACTCTTTTAACATAATGCTCCTATGACAACCAAAGCTTTTTCTCTTGCTTATTACGCATGATTCTTAGACCAAGAATTTGTTTAGCATCTCTCATGTCTTTCATAGCAAATGACTCACTCAATTGCTTCTTCAACCTGTTGATCATGGAAATATATTTTCCAACAATAAGCATCTCGTCAACATACAACAACAAGATAATAAAATCATTATTAGCAAACTTTTTAACAAAGACACAATGACCAAAAATAGTCTTCTTGTAGCGTGGCTCACACAAAACAGACTCAAACTTCTTGTACCATTGACGCAAAGCCTGTTTCAAGCCATATAGACTTTTTCTCAGCCTACACGCATGATATTCCTTGCCTTCAACAAGAAAAGCATTAGGTTGCTTCATGTAAATCTCTTCCTCCAAATCACCATGAAGGAAAGCAGTTTTAACATCCACTTGCTCTACCTCTAAATCAAGAGTAGCAGCCCAACTCAACATAATTCTAATGGATGACATCTTCACCACATGGGAAAAAATCTCATTGAAATCAATGCATTTTCTTTGTCTAAAACCTTTCACCACCAATCTGGCTTTATACCTTAGAGATGTAGAATTTCCTTCTTGCTTTACCCTGTAAATCCACATGTTTTTCAAAGCCTTCTTGCCTTTTGGCAATTTCACCAAGTCAAAAGTGTGATTATCATGCAAAGACTTCATTTCATCTTGCATTTCATCCAACCACTTTTTCTTTTCTTCACTCGGCCTCAAGATAACACTCAGGTTCTCCTTTGTTTGTGAAGGTAACATAGTCATCAGAAGGATACTTGGTAGATGGTTCCATCTACCTATTAGACCTCTGAATTTGAACTTGAGGTGGTTCAGGAGCATCACCAAGATCCTCATCTTGTGACATTTCATGTTCCTTTTCAACGTCATCAATAAGAACATCAAAATCATCTCCAAGTTGTTGATCATCAACATCATCATGTTGCTCATCATTCTGGAGATTATTCTCAATAGTATCCATATCATGTAGAGGCATTCAAACTAGATCAACATAAGACAATCTATTATCTATCTCAGATGTCGTCTTCTCTATCTTATCAATATCTTCAATGGTTTGATCTTCCATGGACTTCACATGACGACTTTTAATTGCCTTCTTCTCAGCAGGATCAAAGACCTTGTAGCCAAATTCATCCTGACCATAACCAATAAAGATGCATTGCCTTGTCTTCGCATCTAACTTGGATCTCTCATCCTTTGGGACATGCACATATGCTTTACAATCGAAGACTCGCAAATGATCATATCTGACATTCTTGCCAAACCAAATTTTGTCTAGCACCTCACCATTCAAAGCAAGTGCATGACTCAAATTAATAACATGCACCGCAGTGTACAATGCCTCACCCCAAAAATGCTTAGGCAACTTTACTTTAGAAAGCATACACTTAACTCTTTCGATCAATGTCTTGTTCGTCCTTTCTGCTAAACCATTAAGTTGAGGAGTTTTAGGAGGAGTCTTTTCATGTTTAATATTGTGTTGCTTGCAATAAACATCGAGCAGTCCACAATACTCACCACCATTGTTAGTACGAATGCATTTCAGCTTCTTGCCTGACTGTCTCTCAACCAAAACATCAGAATGCACCAATTCAAGCAACTCTGACTTCTTTGAGGGAGGATGCTTCTTGAAGGATACTCTGGTTTGCTTACCAGCCATGCAATGAGAACAGTTCTCCAACTCTGCACTCTTCAATCCTGGAAGTACATCCTTTTTAGTTAAACAATTCAACCCCTTCTCACTGATATGACTAAGCCTTAGGTGCCATAAAGAATTATCCATATCCATGGCGTTCACACTGTCTTTAGCAACCAATGTTTTTGTCCAATACAATTTACTAGTTTTCTTCCCTTTGGCCACAATTAGATTACCTCTGGAGAATTTCCACTTTCCTGAACCAAAGTGATTTTCATAACCACTATCATCAAACATTTGCACAAAGATCAAACTAAAGTGGATATTTGGAGCATGTTTGACTCCTCTAAGCAACAACTGCATTACCATATTGGTCTGCAAGCAAACATCACCAATACCAACTACCTTAGACACACCATCATTACCCATCTTCAACACTCCAAAATCACCAAAAGTGTAAGATGTGAAAAACTTATTCCTTGGTGTAAAATGCAGTGTAACACCATTATAAATTATCCACATGCTCTCATTTGATACAAGATTAATTGAATTATGGTCATGGAGAATAATAAGATCATCATTACAGGTAGCGGTAGTGACACGATCATCATTGTCATGATGTTTCTCCTTCTGCTTCCCTTTCTTATCCTTGTTCTCCATTTTCCATAGAAAATAGTTTCTCTGAATGTGCCCTGTTTTGTGACAATAATGACACTCCACATTTTCCTATTTAGACTTTGACTTACTTCTATTCTTTTGTCTACACCCTTTCAATTCCTTTCTCTGACTTCTCCCCCTATTTTCAGTGACAAGTACCTAGGAATGAGATCAAGTATCATGGGTCTTCCTTCTCATCCCCTCGTTAAGACGATTTCCAAGGAGACAACACCATCAAGGGATGAGTTTGTAATTGAAACCCGAAATGTTTCCCAACAATCTGGTAGAGTATTCAGTAGTCATAATCTCAACACTTCATCATCAAACTTGATGCCCATTTCTGACAATTGATCTCGGAGCCCCTAAAAATCATTTAAGTGATATGAAATAGAAGTCCTCTCCTTGTACCTCAAATTCATCAAAGAATTCAACAAATATAATTTATTGTTTCCTGTACTAGAAGCATACAAAGTCTCAATCTTCTTCCACAAGGATTTTGCATCTTCCTCATTAGCAATGTGATTATAAACAATGTCTTCAACATACTAACGAATAAAACCACAAACCTGCTGATACTCAAACTTCCATTCCTCATCAGTCTTGTCTTTTGGCTTTTCAATAGCAAACACATGAAGATGCAATTTCTTCACAAATAACATATTCTTCATTTTTCCCTTCCACAAGTGATAGTTAGTGTCGTTCAAACAAACCATCTTATTTTTATTTGTCTCCATCATTCAAGCAGTCAAATAGCTCCAACCAAGGAGCTCTGATACCACTCTGATGTGTAAAATAATAACTCAACCAGAGCAATAAGCAGCGAATAATAATTTCCCCAACTTGCAAGAATTTGTGAGGAGAAATAACAAATAATGACAACAACAAAAAACACACTGAAAGAAGACACATAAATTTTAGCGTGAAAAACCTTCTCAATGTGAAAAGTAAAAACCACAGACACAAACCAGTTAATCAAGCTCCACTATGATCAAAATTAATATTACAAAAGAGTCTCAAATCACAACACAAATTGTGCTTAACAATCAATCAAATAACAAGATAACAGAGATGAAATAGAGAACAAGAAAACAGAAAATTCACAAAAACCGCAACTACTGTACGCGGCTTATAGGTCACTTTTTAGGTGACTTTTCAACAATCCAAACAATCAAATTAATGCAGCACGAGTTATGAACATCCTAACACAATCTCAACGGTGGACGAAGCAGCAGCGGCAATCGAAAATTTTTCGTCCTTAAAAACATTATTGTAGTGTGAGATGAATTTCTCACTGCTCAAACAACTTCTCAAAGATCCGAACGGTCAGATTGAAGTACCACAATTTATGAACCTGCTAATAAAATCTTAGCTCAATCCAATAGTGGACGAAGTGTCGGCAACAACGTGAAATTGTTGGACGGAACTTCCTCTCTTCACTCTTTTCTCCTTTTCTTTTTCTCTCTCTCAGTTAACTGCTCTCTCTGCTTAAGAAAAAAAAAACTAAAGGTGATTAATATTGGGTTGAGCCTCCACATAGGAAGTGAGCCCAACTCAACATAATCCTCTACACTTAAATATAACTAAAAAATTAATTAAAAAGTCAAGTTAATATAATTTTATTTTATTAATGTCAATTAAACATATATTTATTTAAATATCTATTATCTTATCTTAGTATTAAATTATCTCTATTATAAGAGTAATTATAAATGATTTTATTTTTTTAATTATGTCACACTATTTTTAATTTTTAATTTTTATTTTAATATAAAATTCAAATATTTAATTTATTTATTTATGTTTGTGATATAATTATTTTTAATTCAAAATTTTAAATTTTGTATCATTTAGCATACTTTTTATAAAGCAAGTTATGCCAATCAATTTTTTTTGTCACCTAAAGTTTTAGCTTAATTTTCTTAATTTATTTTATATAAACTAAATATCAGTTAACTTGTTTAGTCTCCTTTAAAGCTAACCTAGTCTTTTGGAAGCCTAGACTGTGATTGTCTTTTCATGTTTTTTTGTTTGAATGATTAAACAACGTTCATCTAAAATTTGTGTGACTGTTTTTATATTTTTTACCAGTTATTTAGCTTATTAAAAAAACAGTAAAATAATACTTATTTACCAAATAAATATAAATTCAAAAGCAACTTCATAAGGTAATAGAATAATTGCTTAGAAGATTAATTATCTTTGCATGTTTGTCTAATAATAAATTGCGATATAATTAATTTTGAAAACTTTTTATAAATATGTCTCACTATATCTAGGTTATGATGATTTAGTTTGTAAAACAATTACACTAACTCTTTTATCGGATGTATTTTATTAAGACTCATCTTATTAGTATGTAGTCTCTGCATCATTTATCTGTTATAATTTTTCATTTATTCTAATTATTGATGAGACTTGTAATTCTTGCAATAGACTATATCTAATGCAAGTTTGACCACAATTAGTTTAAACTTTTGACACATTTTCATTAAAAAAAATCCAGCAGGTTTCATGCGATGAAACATAAAGTGACGAGGTTCATCCTATCTTATAACAAATATAACCAAACAAACATATTTGAAAGACTTATTTCATTTTGTGTCTTTCCAATCTACACATCAAACATAAATTTCACAACTTCTCAACTGATAGATCATAGTTCTTATGTTGACCAACATCTCCAAATGCATATAATTATGTTTTAGAAAATACTCTCACAATAATTATCTTTCTTGGATTAGTACAAATGATAATAACATTTAATGTAAAAGAAATAAGGAGGAAAAAACACATACATAATAATTTATGCTGGTTCATCTATCACACAGACTACATCCATTTATTGGCCAACAAAGTCAAGTTCAATTAGGTAGATTAATGTTGTGAAGTACATCAGAGTATTCATTGGTCTTGCAAACACTCGTGACTAACCCCTTAAATATTATTTTCTCAAACCACTTTATTATAAAATAGAACAAAGATGAACAAAAGAGAAAAAGGAAGGCAAATGATATGAGAATGAATATCTCTTTTTATTCTGCTATTGAAATCAAAACAAATTGTCTGAATATATACAAATAATACACTCATTATAAGTCTAGCTAACGAGAGAGAATGAAAAACAAAAAAGTCAATCAATAAATAATAGAATCAGAAAAGACAAAATAAAAGTTATACAACTCTATAAAGGGAAACAACTAAGAATTAGAAAATACACAATTAATATTAGCATCTTCCTGTAACTCTTGTATCCATGTCCTAAGCAAATAGATGAGACTTTTCTTTAATTTTTCCCTAACAACGAACCTATTTCTATATGTTCATACGCTCGTGAAAAACTGGATTTGCTGCAATGTATCTTGGTGAGTCATTGTCACAGTATAAAAGAGATGGTTGCTCAAATGGAACTTTGAAATCTTGAAAAAGATAAGTTAGTCATTGAATTTTACATGTAACAGTCGCCATTGCTCTATATTCAGTTTCACGAGAACTCTTTGATATTGTCCGTTGCTTTTTTGATTTATAGGATACGAGAGAATTCCAAAGATACACACTAAAACTAGTCACTAATTGTCTTGAATTATTGTAGGTGCCCCAATCACTGTCACAAAAGGCTTTTAGATGAACAAAAGTGTTGGAAGGGAAAAATAAACCAAGACTTGGAGCTCCTTTAATATACCTGAGAATTCTAATTGTTGTAGTATAGTGAGCAATTGTAGACTTAGTAAGAAACTGAGAAAGTTGTTGCACAAAAAATGTTATATATGGTCGGGTATCAGTGAGATACATAAGTCTTCCAATTAATCTTCTACAGGCTTGAATATCTGTGAAAGGAACGAACACTTCCAGTAGAAGAGATTTTTTCATGATTATCAATAAGATTGAGTGCAGGTTTGCAGGCTAAAAGACCTACATCTGTTAACAATCCCAATACATATTTGATTTGATTCACCATTATTCCTTTCTTACTTCTTGCTACTTCTAGACCAAGAAAATATCTTAAATTACCAAGATCTTTAATCTTGAATGTCTGATTCAAGGCTTGTTTAATTTGAGCAATCTCTTCTTTATCACTTTCTGCCAATATTTATATCATCCACATACACCAATAATGTTGTAAAAAATCCTTCAAAAGAATTAATGAACATGGAATGATCATTCATAGATTGAGTATCCCGAAGAAAGCAAAAATGATGACAGTTTGGAAAACAACTATCTGTTAGCTTGCTCAAGGCCATATAAAGCCTTTTTTTAATTTACAAACTTGTCATTGTTGAATAGAAGTCAATCCAGGAGGAGCAACCATGTATGCATCTTCTTTCAATTGTCTATGTAAAAAGGCATTGTTTATGTCTAATTATTTCAATTCCCAATTATAGATAGAAGCTATAGAAAGAAGCAACCTTATGGTGGTCATCTTTTCTACTGGAGAGAAAATATCAAGGTAGTCAATGCCTTTTGTTTGTGTGTATCTCTTTGCCACTAGTCTTACTTTATACCTTTCAGCTGTCCCATCAGCCTTTAATCTTTTTTAATACCCATTTGCAACCTATGGCAACTTTGTCCTTAGGCAAAAGAGCAGTCTCCCAAGTTTGATTTTACTCTAAAGCAAATATCTCACATTGTATAACTTTTCTCCAACAATCATGTTTCACATCTTCAGAATAAGTGTTTGGCTCAACATGTAGAGAAAAAGATATAACAAAAATTGTGTAAGAAGGTGAGAAATTGTTATAAGAAAAAACAAAATTCAAAGGATATTTAACTCTTGAAGATGTATTGGAAACATTAAGATTAAAATGATATTCCTTTAGATACTCAAGTGATTTTTTTATTCTTTGTACTCATATGGACAGATTGATCTGATTCAGAATTTTGTTCTATGTCATGATCTTCATTGAGGTTTTGATCTATACAGGAACAAACTTCTTTTGGAATCTCAACGTTTAATTCCCAATTATCATCATTACTATTACTTTTCAACATTATCATAGGGTGCAAGAACGACTTGTGGTGGCTGACTCAAAACAGGTTGATCTTCAGTAAAAAAAAACTTTGATCGTGAATGTTAGGACTGTTAATTTCATTGTTAGTATCTTGAACCCTTTGATATGGAAAAACATGTTCATAAAAGACAACATCCTCAGACATAAAAATTTCTCTTAATTGAATATTCACTAAAATATATTTTTTTGTCCTCCTTTTAAAACCAATAAAAACATATTTTGATGTCCTTGGATCAAACTTTCTTCTATTTGTTGACAAAGTTATAGCATAAATAAAGATTCATCCACCTTTAATCCATTAAAATATGTTCCGATTTTGTAGAGCATTTCATGAGAAGAAAAATAGTTTAAAATAGGTGTGGGAAACATGTTTATAATATGCGCAATATGTATCGCATAATATGACTAATAAATTTTGGGTAAGTGAGATTATATCATGAGAGTTTTTGCTACATTTAATAAATGACCATGTTTCCTTTCAACTATACTATTTTGTTATGGACTATTGACACATGATGTTTTATGTACTATTCCTTTATTGACAAAGAAATTACTCATGAAAAATTCAGTCTCATTATCACTTCTTATTATTTTTATTGTTGTCTCAAATGTGTTTGAACAAAAACAACAAAATTTTCCAAAATCTTTACAACTTTAAATTTTTGTTTTAAAAGAAAAAATTTATGGGTACCTTTTATAGTCATCAACTATGGTCAAGAAATATTTATGACCATGAATTGATGGTATTGAGTATGGTCCCCAAATATCTACATGAATCAAATCAAAACATTTTTTGACTTTATGTACTAATAGGAAATGAAAGTCTTTTTTTTGCTTTGCAAAATGACAAACATCACAAACAAAAGATTTGTTATATTTAATAAAATGAAATTTATTTTTGAAAACATCAATACATTTATTTTAAATATGACCTAATCGAAAATGTCAAAGTGTTTATGGATCATTGACATTAATAGTATTGATGGCGTGTGTAGATTTGATGTGTTTGATTTGAAATTTATGATATGATGAGATTCTGAGTATATAAAGTCTATCTTGCATCTTAGCAGAACCAATCATCTTCAAGGAGTTTTTGTCCTGAATGTGACAGTCATTAGAGTCAAAGGTAAGAACACAAGATAATTTATCAATCAATTTTGCCACTGAAAGAAGATTAAAATGAAGCAAGGAATATACAAAACATTGTTTATAACATGATTTTCATTGAGAACACTTCCAGAATAATTAACAATGACTTGATTTCCATTTGTTAATTTGACATAAATAGGATTAATTTGATGATATGAAGTGAAATAAGAAACGAATGAACAAATGTGATCAATAACATCACTATTAATAATCCAAGAACTGGAGGAAGAAATAAAGTTATTATCAGTTTGTGTTGTCATGTTGGTAGTAATTATTGCTGATAAAAAAAAATGTTGGTAGTAATAACAAAGACTTGATTAGAAACATTGTCACTGGATTTGGATTGTTGTAAAAGAGCTAACAATGTTTGATATTGCTTAGGAGTAAAACCAATTTGTTGAGACTACACTTCTGACTTTGAACCTTCATGATTCTGCTCATCATTATTAAAATTTGTAGTTTGAAAAACTGCATTAGTATGACTTTAATCATGGTTTTGATTTTTAAACTTAAAATGAGGTGGAAAGTCATGTTTTCTATAACATGCATCAATGGTATGTCATGTCTTTCCATAATGACTGCAAAATTTGGAAGTATATCCTCTTCCATAGCCAACTCTTCTTCCATAGGTTGTAGCATTATTTTTATAACCTCCCTTGCTAGTAGCAATCATTGCCTTGGATTGATCACCAAAAAATTTCTCTCTTGTTGTGTAACAAGAGAGAAAACTTTATTCAAGGATGACAAAGGGTCCATTAGTAGGATTTGAGTTCTCACAGTCAAATAATTATCATTTAACTCCCCTAGAAATTTAATAATCTAGTATTGTGTTTTATATTTAGAAACATTCACAAGAGCATTGTAGGTGCATTTAGAGGGACACGAACAAGTAGGTAGCGGGCGAAAAAGATCAAGTTCATCCCAAAGAATTTTTAGTTGAGTGAAATAGGTTGTAACAGTCAACTCACCTTGTTTAAAAGAAGAAATCATCTCCTGATCATCAGAAATACGAATCATGTCGAACCTTTCCTTTAAATAATTCCATATGTCAAAGACATTGTCCATACAGATGATGCTCTGTGTGATGGATTGAGAAACAACCTTGAGAATCTAGGAAACAACCAACATATTGACTCTCTGCCATGTTGAAAATAATGAGTTGGTATGATTGGGAGGTTCTATGGTTCCATCAATGAAACCTATTTTATTCTTTGAAATTAGGCTCATTTGAAACAAACAAGATCAATGATAATAGTTTGGTCCCTCGAGAATAATAGGGACAATGAAAAATGAAGATTATCTGATGAATTAACATGATAAGGTGAACAAAGATCTTGTGATAGATCAACAACTTTACCCATGGATAAATGTAGCAATCAAAGCTCTACAGAGATGAACAAAAAAAGAAAAAGGAAGACAAATGATATGAGAATGAATATCTTTTTTTAATTTTCTATTGAAATCAAAATAAATGGTCTGAATATACACAAACAGTACATTCATTATAGGTATAGTTAAATAGAGAGAATGAAAAATAAAGAGTCAATAAATAAATACTAGAATTTGAACAAACAAAATAAAGGTTATACATCTCTAAAAAAAAAAAAACTAAGAATTAGAAAAGAACACCACTAATATTAACATCTTTTTCTGTAACTCTTGTTTCGATATCCTTTAATACACTTCTAATTAATACCAAATAATTATGGATTCACATTGAAATTTTGATTGTCCCATTCAACAATCCCTCGACTCGTGATACTATATCGTTTTAAACAATCTCAATAATACACATGTTAGTATTAGTTCAAATATTCTCAATTTGTACAAATTCGTCTTTCAAATTCTTCAACTCAAGTCAATACCATTTTGAATATTGTAAAGCAACACATATATTAAGAGTTTGTGTATATCATATTTATCCATCAAAAGAAATTATCTAAAGACAATCATCACGAGACTAATTCATTGATAAGTATCTAATATAAGATTTTGGAATTTTACATCAATTCTTATAATAAACTTCACCGAACTTCATTTACCTTGAAATTCTAAATTATTAAAAAAAAACTAAAAAATCCAGACTTAGTTATACGGAACCTAATTCAATAATCACATATATTATTACAAACTTATACTAATATACTAATTGTGATATATCTATTTAGATTAGATTGCACATGCAATTACTATTCCCAACTCATGAACTAAAGACGAAGATAAAATATATGAGAAAAAAAAAAGAAAAACTCATTTAAATGAAAGATTTGTTCGATTAATCTTGACTTAATATTGCCAGTGTTCAAGATAATATAATTTTTTTTGCATAATTTTCATTTTTTTTATAGAGAATACAATTTAGAGAAATAAATATTTTATTAGAATTTTAGGTTTTTTATTTACGATCTTTATAACATAATATATTCATTTATTTTAAACCCATATCTCTAAACTTACAAAATTTAGTCTTTGAAAAATTAAGAACTATTGACAACCTGTTACCTTAATTTACTCAATCTAGATATTTTATTTTTTAATATTTATTGGTGCTGTTACTTTATTTTATATACTAGTTACCTATAAGAAAAAAAAATTAAAATTCTGTGGCATAACATCAACTTGCAGAATTTACACAAAAAACTTCCAAAAAAGAAAGAGGAAACGTGCAAAAGCCGGGCCCATCGAGCAGAGATTTTTTGAGAAACTTATGGTGTATGATGTGCCGTTAGGAGCTTGTAGGGCATGAAAATTATGACACGTGGACCATGGGAAGTCACAACTCAAATCGTATGTTTCTAACGGCCCAGATAAAAAGTGGAAAAAATGAACGGTCAAGATGAATATGAAGTGGCAGCGTAGGTGAGACTGAAGACACACTAAAAAACTACCCAACATATGTTGAAGAAGAGACAACATGTATGTTTTCTCATCCCGCAGAATGATGATTCCTTCAATTTCGGTAGTTTTCGGTTCAAACAAATGGATCACATAAAACCACTTTTATTTATTTTTTATTTTAAATTTCTGGTACCACTCAATTATTCAATTGGGGAAAATCTTTGGAATTTCTGGCTCTGGTGGGGATAAGTCGATGGGGGCGTAAGTGAAACAGAGCCAGGAAAGGAGAGAGTTTTGGTTTCCAAAACCTCGTTTCTCTCAACACAGAAAAATGTTGCAGAAACTGTGTTTGATGGCTTCTCATGGATGCCCTCCGGGTCTTGCTTTGCAGCAAGAATTGCCCATGGTTGGCTGCACCATTACCAAGGTAAGAATCTGGTTTATGATTTGGTGGTAGCAACTTTTTATGTACTTATGCCCTAATCCTTTAGGTGGATCTTTGAATGAAAAAGTTTTTTTTTTTTTTACTTTATCATCCATATTTTAACAATTTGTTAGTATTAATGAATTGCTTCTTAAAATTTCTTAGTTTATGAATCAATGAATAATTTTGTGTATTGAAAATCATGCTGGAGTTTTTTAGTGATGGTCCTGCTAATCAGTGAATTCTCTTCATTTTTTTTCCTTGAATTTTTGTGTAAGACAGGGTTGTCTACCATTATTGCCTTCTGTACTGAAACCAGAAATCATCAGATATGGATCCCCGCTAAATCCATTTCAGTCAACCATACCCCAAAAGGAGTGGTTCGGTTCTGATCAGCTTGTCGACGTGAACTCGTCGACTCAAAGGCCCATGCTTATTGGTGTTCAAGGTGTGCAGGCAGCTCACTGAGTTGTATTTGATCCAACTATTTGATTGCTGACTAGTTCTTCAATGTTACATGATTGATTGCTCTTCCAACTTTTCTAGCTCGTAGCCGCATAAATACTATTTGTTGGTGATGTAATAACTAATAGTCCTGTAAATACTCTTTCAGTTTTGTTATAAAAGGTTGTATGTAAGTGTGGATGTCTTGGGCCTGCAGTTGAACTCCCTGGCAAACAATCACGAGGTACAACCAGACAGAACTTTTGAGGCACTCCCTGTAGCATGGACAAATAAATATGTTGTAATCAGTAGTTAGATTAGATCATAGACTGCACTAAATCTTCGCAACTATGAAGGTTCGGGTGTATTGGGAACAGGGTTTGAGAGTTGAGAGATTACTCCTTGTAATTTTCATTGATCATTCATATCAGTGAATTTTCACTGTTTTGTTGGAGGATGTAAACCTATTGTGTGCTGTAGGTTGAACATTATTGATTTGTTCTTTTAGTGCTATGGTGGGTAAGCACAAGGTATTCCAAGAATGGAAATCAAGGTGCCAGTAACAAGCTTGATGTCTAAGAGTGGCAAGCAGAGGCTCAGTGGCCAACATAGAAAATTTACCTCCAAGGACTTTTTTCACCCTACCTAAAAGGGATACTGCTCAACTAGCCTCTAAGGGGAAATGTATTTCCTTGGAAAGAGATGGCTGCCAAGCAAGGCTACTAGTCAAGGGAGATTGGAACCCATCCACATGGATCATTGAATGTGTACCCGATTCGAATAGTTTCTTCATTATGTGTTATTTCTCTCAACTTACACTGTTATGAACAGCTTGTGTTTGTCTCTTTTGTATTGGTTACGTTTCATTCTTTCACATGTTAATTTAGTAGTCAAAATGTTAAATCTGGTGATCATTTTTCATGTTAATTTAGTGGTGAAATGTTAAACCCGATGACCAAAAAGACTACAGTAATACCTAATCACTGAAGGTTGGTTTTCTTTCTCAGATATGATGCATTCTAGTTGCTAGAATGATGTAAGTAATTGGTGAGAAGATGGTGGATTTGATTATGGAGCCTACATTTACTTCTGTGATGAATGTTTATTGTCTTATGCGATTAAATTTGTGTTTTATGCCACGTCATACTAAGTAATTTCCTTAATTTCGGTGGCAGGAACTTATCCAAGCCCAGTACATTTTGGCTTTGGCATCGTTGAACAATGCACTGAGCAGGATAAAATTTTTCAGTGCATCAGTGCTGAAGCTGGGATAGGTGGAGTACATATATCTTTGTTGTCTGACTTGGTGGATTTGCAATTATCAGGCATTGATGAACCTCAAAAACCATTGACACCTATTATCCCAAAAAGCAAATTTTTCATCCCAAAGCTTTTGCTAGATATTTTTCAAGATTCGGCCTTTAGTTCAAAGGTTACAGTTCATCCAGATGGTCAAGTCACTTTTATGGGTACTGCAATTGAGATGAAAGATCTTCTTTCTGTAGTTTCCGACTCGTACTTATTACGGAAGGGTGAAAAACAATTTATGCTTGTCCCACATTTCAGCAGGTATACATATTATTTGTAGCAGTTTAATCGTCAAATATTGATCACATGAAATTCTAAATCTTCTGGTTAATTAGAATTACATTTTCATAGTAAAACAGAATTATCAACATTTTGTGTGTAAAGACTCTTGTTCTATGGATTAAGTAATATTTAATTAGATTTTCGATGTCAAAATTAAAAGTTTGGAAAATATATGTTTTTAAATGTGTGTTCTTCTTTGATGTATTGGAAGATACTGGAATTTTTGCAATTTGCATGATTTTGCCTTGACATTGTTGACTCTGTTGTTTTGCATTCATGAAAACTACTTCAAGAATTTTATCCATAAATGTGCTAAATTGACAATTTAATCACCTTACGTATCAGGCATGGTTAATGTATGGTCGAGACTAAGTTGTAGGCCTCTCGGTATATTCTCTAATTAAAATTAGTTTCACTTTGTTAATTCATGTAGTAATGGTTGACATTGGTTACGAAGGTGATATTCAAATTTTGATTGGAAACCAAAAACAAAAGCCCATAAATTTTGTTCTTAATGAAGTACATATTTCTGGCTCTATGAAGAATTACTTACCATAACTTTTTTTTCTTCAATTTCATTGGAGAAACTGCTATAAGTTTGGGAACTTTTATATAAGTTAGCTGAAAGTTGGTCAATGTGAAGACAAACTTCCTTCTTCACTTGTTCCCTCCACTTGTGTGTGAGCGCATGTGCATGCATGTTTGAAATTGTTTATTTATACTAATTTAATTAATGCACTTATAGTAACTGTTAATTTTTGCGGAATAGTTCTTTTTAGTTTAGATGACGTTTTCAGAAACTAATAAAAGAAAAACAAATTATTTCTCTAAGATATGCTCTTCTAAAATAAACACTAATACTTTTGTCTTCTAATTCTGCAACAAATGTAAAATCAATAAATAAATATATGGTAATTAGTATTAGTTACTGAAGTTAAATTATTTGCTTTACTAGTTTGTGAATAGTGATTCCTTGAATCAACTGATTTTCAAACTTTTGATGTTGCAATTAAATTACTTTTGTAATGAACTTTTAAAATCTCCATATTTAACAATCTATTTTTGTTTGTCTTTTTACTGTTAATTTCTATGTGCAGGATGAGTATCAAAGAAGTAGAAGTAAGAAGTCTTTCATCCTCGTTGGATATTCATTCTACATTGACTGTTCCTTTGAGGAGGTATGCAAATATGTTTCCCTGAAAACTTGCCTCTTTCCTCCTGACTTTGAGATATGCAAGATATACTTGTCTAGGAGTTACTTTTATTAAAATAATAGTACATAATCATTCTGTTCTCTATAAAACAAATGCAACTTTGGTCTCAGGGCTTTTCATTTCATCCCTGTTATGCATTAGGTTTCTCCCATGCTATGACCTATGTGGATAATCCAGTCCACAAACTGATTTTTCGAATAGGAGTCTGATAAGGGAGAATTATCTTCTCGTAAAACTTCTTTAAATGCATATAGACTCATGTAATTTTTCAATATCATGACAGAGGAATTATGTTCTATAGTTGAGCTGCATTATTGCTTTCATTGATGCTGACTGTTTCTCTCTCTGGTTGTGGATACTCATAAACGTATTATGTTGTTGTTTTTCTTTTGCAGTCCTGAGAAAGTCAAAGTCAAGCCTTCACAAAAGAAGAACAAGAAAGTAGCCAAAGAGAGGGATCTCTTCAAGAAGAACTACTTGCATGCATGTGAAAGCCTTCTGTCCTTAATGGTTGACAAGAGGCAACACCGCAAAACAGCAATTCTCTCCCTCAAGAAATCTGGCCCTGAACTTCCTGAGCTCCTTTCACAGTTTTCTGTTGGCATTGCTGGTACTGGTCTTGCTGTCCTGCTATCTGTGATCTGTATGCTTGCCTGTGGAAGGGGGATTCCCTTTTGTGCTTCTAAGCTCCTCAACACAGGGTTTGGATTTGGGCTGGTTTGGCTATCTTGGGCAGTTAATAAGCTAAGGGATACCATTGTTGGCATTAATAAGAATGGTGGAAAGCCAAGACCGAAAGATGAGGAAATAATTCGAAAGGTCGACAAGAGTCTAAGAGAAATATACTTCAGATCCGCTGCATTGCTGGCAGTGGCAGTGCTAAGGCTTGCTTGAGTACTATCACTGTAGAAATGATCGCATCGAAATTGAAGTGCTGCAAGTGTCACATGCCCACACATTGGAACAATCATTATACCTGATCAATTGGACGTCCATGGTCAAGGCTTTTGGGGACGTGATAGCAAAACGCAATCTTGGTTTCAAACCAAATGAACCTTTGCTTGATCTTGGAAGCACATGATTGTGGATGACTTGAGCAGCACTTGGATGCTGTACTTTAGGTAAGGATAGTATATTGTTTCATGAACCAAAGCAAGCAACATACTTGTTTGCTTGGTATTTGGGCGGTAAGACAATTGTAAAGTGTAATGTGAAATTTTGCAATGAAATACTGTTTTGGTGAAATTGTTCAGGTTGTATATCACTGCTACCAAATGATGCATATCTCTTTGCATGGAATATCTCTGCAAAAGTATTCCAGCTCCCAGGATCTCATTCTGCAAAAGTCATTTTGTGCACCTTTACATGGGAGTATAATTCCACAAACTGGGATCCATATCATATGGATCAATATACTGAATGACCAATGTCTAGTAATTTCCTCAACAAAAATGTTTTATTAACACCCTCTGTCACTAACATAGACTTGACACCACTTGCGTGACATTAATTGACGCAAAACGCAAACGCAAAACTGGTTCCTCCACATATATTGGCAAATGCAAAACTGGTTACCTGTGTGTCTGTAAGTGGTTACCTATGTTACGTTTATGGTCACCTACTCTTCATGAAAAAAATCAATTTTTTTAATAAAAACCATATGTAGGTTTCTCCACATATACTAGCACACACAAAATTGGTTACCCGTATATCTGTAAGTGGTTACCTATGTAACGTTTATGGTCCTCCACTTTTCATGAAAAAAAATCAATTTTTTTTAATAAAAACCATATATTACATCGGTTAGATGACTTAACCGATGTAAAAATCATATATCACATCGGTTAGATGGCTTATTCGATGTAGGTTTCTCCACATATACTGGCACACACAAAACTGGTTACCCGTGTGTCTATAAGTGGTTACCTATGTGACGTTTATGATCCACCCACTCTTTATGAAAAAAATTCAATATTTTTTAATATGAGTCATATATTACATCGGTTAGATGACTTAACCGATGTAATATGGATCATTTTGATGAAAAAAAATATTATACCGGTTGTTTCTAAGAACCAATGTAATATATTCTTTTTTATCCTATTTTGAAGCTCGCGCGTAAATGTCTCACTCTGTCACATCATTGTCACGTCTGCAACGTCAAATATGTGTCATGGACGTCAATATATCAGAATTCTTTCTTAAAAAAGACATCACAGTGCATCTCCATTTAGCTCATGCTATAATGCTGGTGCCACTAACGTTCATCACATATAGGAGTAGTCTTCGATAAGATGTCTGAACTAAAACAGAAAATTTTGGTTTTTTTACTTGCTAAAATCTAGTATTTAAGAGAGTAACATTGATTGTTTAAGATTCTGGTAGCATTGATGTTAAAGATAAATTAATTTCTATCTTCAAAGCATATCTCATGTCACATTTTGTTTGGATACCGAAAAATTTGTCTCATTTTTTATGTATTGTTATTTTATACTCAGTTAAATAACATTTATCTTAATTAGTTATTTAAAATAATTATTATAAATTCAACACATTAAGCGCCACAATTTATTCTTAAAAGACATTTTCATTTCATTGTCTTCATAAATACGTTTTTTCTTTTTCTTTAAAATTTAACAGATTAATTTTAATATTAATATAGTGTCAGTGTAAAGATGCTTATATGACAATTAATGAGTACGTCATAGTGAAGTTTCTTCTAATACTGCTAGTGGATTCTAATTAAATTAAAGTCTATCGACTATAAAGTAAGTTTTGGCAATCAACTAATGTATACAAAATAATTTGTTTAATGTTTTTTTTACAAACTAGTTGTATCTATATCCATAGCTTTTTTATGCAACATCTATAACTTCGCATTTTCTTATGATCTTGTGAAAATTTTAAAAATGAAGTAATAGTTAATGTTATGTTAAAGTTTTAATAAAGCAAAAAATGAATAATAATAAGAATGTAGTTTTGAAATGGCAAATAAAAAAGAGAGAAAGGTATACAGCTGTATATGTTGACGTGTATGGATAAATACATATTTTGTGAAATATTATATTTAAGTCAGTAACAGTGTTCACTCATGCTGTTGTGGCACTATATTTCTCCATATTTTTTTCCACAAGAAGGTTATAAAAAAAATTATATGCCCCTTTTACAGTATATTTTATTTATCAATTGTGTTAACTTTTTATATTATTAACAAAAATTAATTCATATACCAAACAATTATCAATTTTATTAATAATTAGCTTTATAGGGGATTAATTGATTAAATTTAATAGTTTTTTTTTTACGATAATTTGACGCAAGGGAATGTTTTTGATTTTGAGGTAGGAAAGGAAGGAGCCCATAGCACGCAGGAGCAACACTGTCCTCATCTTTCTTTTGCCCTTTCCTTCACTTTACTCCTTGCATCCAATTCCAATTCTCTCACTTTTCTCCAATTCATTTTTCCCTACAACAAATTAAAAAAGCAAACTTTTGAAGCCCAACACACAATCAAATCATATATTCATTTCCCAATCCCAATTTCCTTTTCAATTGAAGCAATGGGTTTGGACGTTTAGTGTTGGAAGGATGAAGATGATTCCTTGGGGTGGCCTCAGTTGCTGTTTGAGTGCTGCTGCTCTTTATCTTCTCGGCAGAAGCAGTGGCAGGTATACATCCATTGCTTCCACTTTGAATTGAATCACGTTTGCGTTCTGCCGTTCTCGAACAATACGTATAAAGCTTCATTTTTTATCTGACAGGGATGCGGAAATTCTTAAATCCGTTACGAGGGTCAATCAGTTGAAGGAACTGGGTTTGTGTTTTTTTTCGGGAACTGAATCCTCTATTGTCCGCATATTTGGTTTATTCTATACCTGTGCAAGTTTAAATTTTGTTGTTGTTGCTTTGAATAACATGATCTGAGTCACTAATCGTTAAATGCATTGTGGTTTCATAAATGACTGGTGGAACAGTATCTAGTTTTAATGTTTTTTTGCCAATGACCATTGGGGTTTGTCACTTTTGCAAGTGGCATGACCAAAACAGTGTATACAAATGCCGGATAACCCTCATTCCATGAATTAGGTCTTGGGGTTGAGTTTGATTTAAACTCAAATTTTGAGATGATTTCATAGCCGATCTTAGTGTTTATTATTTGGCCTATCTTAGTGTTTATTGTTATGCTTATCGGGATATCCATTATGGGGTTATTATTGAATCATACACAGCTGTCCAGATTTGCAAACCTTTTGCTATATTAATTAGTAATATGGCCAAAATAGCGTATGCTTTGGAAGTTTAGTTAGGACTAAACCTAAATTTTAAGAGGGTTGTTTCAAATGCCTTGTGCTGCTATTTGTAAATTGGTAGTTAAACTGGTTGAAGAAAGCTATAGATGATTCTGTACAAGTGTTAGGTAATTCCATGCAAGTTGATGGTATTGTAGCATAGGCAAGTGTTAGTTGCTTTAAATTGGCCTTATTTGGCTAGCTGATAATCATTGTCATGATATGTTCATCCTTCTTGTTTTGCTGTTTGTTGCAAGCGAGATACTTTTTTAGTTATCATTTTGGAAACAATGAGTTTCTGATTTCACATTCATTTTATGCTTGAGACACTATCAATATGATACTGTCCTCCGATATGTATTCCAATTAGTACTTGGTATTAAAAGCAAAATAAATTTACATTTCTATGGTGCAGAATAGATGAGGCTAGATGTTCTTTCATTGCAGTAGAGTTTACTAGATAATTTGTGATGTTATGGTTTCTGATCATGCGTGGAACTCCTCACTTTTCAGCTCAACTGTTAGATGCCGAAATATTACCCTTGATCGTTACAATTTCGGGAAGAGTTGGCTCTGAAACCCCAATTAGCTGCGACTTCAGTGGTTTAAGAGGTGTAATAGTTGAAGAAACAGTACGTATAAGTTAACCATGAATATCTCCATTTTATAAGGGCATTGCTTATTTTTTCATTTTTTATTTTTTTTATCAGCAATAAGGGCATTGCTTATGCCATCTTATTCCTGTGTTTAATATTGAAAATGTTTTACATTTTTTCTTTTAGGCAGAACAACATTTTCTTAAACACAATGATGCTGGTTCCTGGATACAAGATTCTGCTTTGATGCTATCAATGAGTAAAGAGGTTCCTTGGTATCTGGTGAGCATTTTGCCTCTGTTGAGTCTGTTCCTATAATAAAATGTTTTTTTAACTTTAAATTATTGTTATTATTTCTATCAGACTCATAGGATATTTATTTGTTAGAGTAATCTTTAACCTTATTAAGAGAACATTCCTCTCCTGCTGCCAATTATTAGAACTGATATATATATATATATATATATATATATATATGAATGAATGAAAACCAAATTCACTTGAAGTAAATATTTAGGATTACAGTTCCTTTGTGTTTATATATTAGGATGATGGGAGTGATCGTGTGCATGTGGTTGGAGCTCGGGGTGCCACTGGTTTTGCATTACCTGTTGGAAGTGAGGCATTTGAAGAGTCAGGTCGGTCACTTGTACGTGGAACATTGGATTATCTCCAAGGTCTCAAGGTGGGAGTCTTTTCATCTATCCAATCCTTTTTGCTCCTCTCCCTCCAAAAATAAAAGATAAATTGAAGCATTGAGCTGCTTATTTTGTAAACTGACATACTTGATATCATGCTTTTAGATGCTTGGAGTCAAGAGAATTGAACGGGTACTTCCTGTTGGAACTTCCTTGACTGTTGTTGGTGAGGTAATGTAATTAATTTCAAGAACATGGCTACTTACTTTCTCAATAGTCAAGAGTGTCATTTCATTACAATTGGTATTAGCATGGTTGCATATTATATAGGTAATGCTAAAAGATATAGCAGGAGTAATACTTGCCCTTCTACTTGCTGGAACAATCATTTCACTAAACACATGCTTAAGTGATTCCTGAATCCTTGTGACTTGAATGCACAAATTTTAGATTGGAAAAACTTCTAGTAGATTATTTGATACATTTGAAGCGCAATGAACTCTCCTTAGTTTTCTAATTCATTTCATAGGCATTGCTGTTTCTCATAAAATCAAACACATTACAGCATATGTTAGAGTAAAAAACTATCCCTTTCTATTTTCAATTTGTCAAGTCTAGTTCATTTTTGTGCCTATAAGATATTAATCCTTTACTGTTTCATTTTTTTGAATTTAATTTTTATCTTTATTGTCAGGCTGCTAAAGATGATGTTGGGACCATTCGAATTCAGCGACCCCACAAAGGACCATTTTATGTCTCTCCCAAAACAATTGATCAACTAATTGCAAATCTAGGGAAATGGGCAAGGTTGCTTTACAAATGTCTGGATGCCTGTTGAGAGTTTTGGTGTACCATATTTTTTTATTGACTAAATTTTCTTATTAGGTGGTATAAGTATGCCTCTATGGGCTTGACAGTGTTTGGTGCTTATCTGATAGCTAAGCATGCTATTCGGTTCATATTGGAAAGACGGCGCTGCAGCGAACTACAAAGAAGGTACTCATTACTAGTGATTCTTCTCGTTAGTGGTAAATAACCAAAGGCCATTGAAAGCTTTTAATTAGGAAAAGAGTGATACGACGTTGTTTTAATTATTAAGAGTTCACCTCTCAACTTTAGTGGAATTATTGCCACTGTTCTATGCACCTGTCTTATTTTTAATTGGTCTTAACAATTTTATCCAGGGTTCTTGCTGCTGCTGCTGCGAAGAAGTCAGGACCAAATAATGATGGTAAATTTATAGCTCAATTATATTTATGTTTGCATCGCCTATTTCAATATTTACTATAAATTTGTGGTTCTTTCTCAGTTGAAAAGGCCGACAGCTTATCAGATGTTGCTAAAAGGGATCACTTAATGCCGGATTTGTGCGTAATATGCCTTGAACAGGAATATAATGCTGTTTTTGTTCCGTAAGCTATCAATCTCATCCTCGCTTATTCATTCTAAATTATACAAAACAATGTTTGGTAGCCAAAAATATTATTGTTAGCCTATATTTGAAATTTAGTTCAAGTTTTACAGGCAAAATTAAAAAAATGCAACATTGCAGAAAACGTTTCCCTTGAGTTAACCTCCTACCAGTGTTCTGTGTGGAAGCTTTGATATTATTTGTATCATATTAATTATATTTGATTATTATATACTATATACACACTATTTGTATATGGATGCTACAATCATTCAAACTGAGATGTTCAAAAGCAGAGTTATCTATTTAATTCCATACTCTATTGAAAAGCCCTCTAAGTTTTATGTTATGTTATCAGGTGTGGACATATGTGTTGCTGTACAGCTTGTTCTTCACACTTGACCAATTGTCCTCTTTGCCGGCGGCAGATAGAGAAGGTTGTCAAGACTTTCCGTCATTGAGTATGAGCATACATAGAAGCCCAACTAAAATAAAGTCACTTTAGAATGAGGAATTGTGCCTTAAGAATCCAAGTGCAACAAATTTGGTCACTGTTCATTATATGATTTAGCACTTTTTCATCGTCTATATTTTTTACAGGCTTTGTCTGCGAGCAATTATGAAACCAACGGCCTTTACAGAAATATCTACACGGTTTTGGCATCGAAACTTGTAAATAGTTATCAGAACAAGTTATGTTACTTCAGTCTGTATTATACTTTTCTATGTATTATTTACTATGTATTATACTTTTTGTTGAATGATTCCCTTCAGATGTGGTGTGAAAACAATTTATTAATCATACCAGGAGCTTACTGTATCGAGTTCTTAACTTGCGTATGCAGATGGTACTGGATTGTTGTCTTTGTAATCACTAGTTTATCAATGATAGTGACATAAATTCTCATTAATGAACATCATTTAAGCTTTTGTAATTTTGAATAAATTTTAATCAGTAAAAACTGTTAGTGTTCCAGACGGAAACTAATTTTAACTTCTACATATTTTTCATAACCATTGTTTAATGTAATGTGACGTGTGCCTACATTTGATCACTACGTCACTTTAGTTTGTGTTCTTTGTTATCTTCTGGGGTGGGTACAAAAAAGTGAAAAAAGGGTTCTTTAGCGTGTTTATTTGAACTAAATTGATGGCCATACTGTGAACAAGGTTCGGAAGTTAGGAATATATCCTCGGCTTTCTAAAGGATGGTAAGCAATGTTCATCAGTGATTAAAAGAATAAACGGTAAATTAGGGAATATTTTTTTGTGAGTGGAGAACTAGAAAGCTTTTAGCGTTGAGAATAAAGGAGTAAAACTACATTTTAGGTCAATAATTTGTGATTCTTTGATTCACAAAACTCTAATAATGAGTGACTTTCTTTGTTCCTTGAAGGGCTTGACAAGTCGAAATTCCTTTCTACCTTGGCCCGACAAACCGTGAGATTGTTATCAGAGCTACCACCCCGTGGTAGAGAATCTGGCTAGAAGCCACAAATCCTGTAAAAAACATCAGAATCACAAATTATTTTTCCTTTTTTCTACAATCATCACAACAAAATTTTAACCTAAAATGTTTTCTACCTAAACCCTTTATCACAAGTTTGACTCTAGTAAGTTTACAAAATTCACTGTTTGATTTTTTTTATTTATCCATCTTATATAAAAAATTATAAATAATTTATTCTGTTCATATACTGATATATGCATGTGATGCACTGATATATTAACACATTTATCTGATTATGAGATTGCACTACTGGAAATGTTATAGTTATCAATGACATGACTAAAATAATGTCTATTAGTAAATATAATCCAAACATAAACTAACTTTAAATGTTGAGTCAGCAAATTTCATAGTCTTAATAGCCAAGGGTGTTAAAAATTCTAGACCAACTGTGACACAACTAAAATAATGTAGACAAGTGTAAGATAATTCTCTTTTATAAACCAGCTTTTGAAATTTAAGTTAAATATTGTAAGGTTCAGCATTACCTTCAAGCAATGCAATCCAATTATTAGACTTCATAGGTAGTAACTTTGGCAAGAGTAGAGTCTCCCTTTTTGTATAACCAATACAAAGTTAATTTAGCAAACATTAAATAACATATAAAAAGCTGTTGAAGTTATTTCATTTCCATGTTAAACTTCATTTTTATTAGTTGGTTTGGATGGACTCGTGTTCATGCAAAGAATTGATCCATTACAGTATGAATGCAAAGTTGTAGGCGCAGCCTAATCTTCAAGCACGACATTCAGAAAACTTAAAATGATGAACAAGCACCTGAGAGACAAACTATTAAAGAATTTCCACCTGCTCTCTTCAGATTCTTTTTATAAATCGGAATAGGATTCTGGTTGTTCAAGAAACAATAATATATATTGTAATAGTACCATATTACATATCACATGAACCAGTAGAATCACGTTTGCTGTGAGGGAAGCTTATGATTCTTTGTTGCAACTAGGCTTTGATTATTTCTCCATTCTACTACTTGGGAGACAACTGAATCCTATACCATTCACCAGGTGCAAGCTCCCTTATTTGTTATCTATACTAAGATATCAAATGTGCGTTAGTTTTACTAGTTTATTTCAGCTCTAGGTGGATGTATAATAATTATTAGGGTGAGAAGAAAGTGGTGGGAATTGATCCCTGCCATGGAAACTAAGAAAAGCAACCTCATTAGTAGCTTGTCTAGCTGTTACGAATCTTATCCTAATGCTTCCTTCAATAACAATTGGTTCTCTCAAAGGATCACATTTCAAAAGATATTTGTCTTTATTTTTCAAATATCCTTGCCTTTTCATTTTTCCTTTCCACACTCAAGATAAACGGTATAAAACATTAACACAAATATCATCACCATCAACACCCCACAATATTCTGAGCTTAACCCCATTGAGTATCACACCATGGACAAAAACAATGGCTCAAACTCCTCTGTGTGCAACAAAATCCGTCAAGCACTTGCAAGCAACCTGGCTGTTCGAGCCGTTCAACGCATCACAAGCTTCAATCAAGAACCTAAACCACTCACCAAACATCCAAAAACACCTTCTTCCATCACTAATATTCCTATCCAAAACAAACCACATCCACATCATAAGGCTCACGAAGAAGGATCAAAATCAGGAGCAATTCCCATGAAGTTTGACCACTCAACCCCTAAGGTGAGAAACGGAAACTCAGCAGTGTCAATTGCAGCAAAAGGTGCAGAAAGAGCTAACAAAGGGGCTATTAAAGGTGAACCTCATCCACAGCATGTTCCCATGCAAGGGTATAAACAACATGGTCATGGGGTGCTCACAGAATCACCACAAGGTAAGAAAATGGATGTTAATGACCATTTCAAAGATTTCATTCAACAAACCAGGGAGAAAATGATGAGAAGCATGACGAACATTGGTTGGGGTCAGAACAAGCATGCGGCTGCACCAGATCATGAGCCTCAGCATGGTAGCAACAAAAACGAAAACCATTTTTCAGACTTTATTCAGCGTGCTAGGAAGAAGCTCAGAACTACAACAAACGTTCGAAAGAATAATTACACGAAGAAAGAGTGAGAGTCTGAATATTGAAGAAGCTTAATCAGTAGTATTGCTGGTGTGGTGTGGTAAAGTATGAGTGGATGCAAGCATCATATTTCTTTCCTATATACATACATATATATACCATATATTATATGTTGATGTCTTAATACATTGATCTATATTTTGAATTCAGTTGAATATTCTCTATAAAAAGATGTTCTTGTGTGAATTTTCTTCCCCAGTAAACCCAATTTTTTTAAAAATTACGAAGAATTACAAGTGTTGTATATCAGATCATATAAAATCCACAGAAGAATCTACACACTACATACTAATGCAGCTATAATTTACACGAGACATTTTGCAAATCAGAACTTATACGAAATATAGAAAAACAGAACAAGATTCCCATCTAGTATACGACAATAGTCTTAAGTGTTTCAGTGATTTGATTATGCTGAAAGATAAAAAGTTTAACTAAAATTATTTCTTGCAAGGATCATACTCCAAAAATATATTTAATAAGTATTTGATTTCATATAGTTCTTCTTTATTTTGTTTCTGTAAATGCAAGTTGTTGATGAAACATTGGTTAAGCTCCGAAATTAAATCAAACGCATTATGTATTATAACAATTAAAAAGCTTAATTTTGAAAAAGAAAATTAAAACATGTCATATAATATTTTCACAATTCACTTGTACCTGACAGCTAACGATCCTATCAATGACAACAATCTTATATGTTGTAAGCTTCTTATGTATTAAAAATTGTCACCTTTTTCATCTCAGGAGAGTGACTTAAATAATTTCAGCTTACTGAAGCAGAGTTATATTATTGATAACTAAAACAAGTTAATGTTGTTTAATTAGACTATATTGTTCTGTATTGATCACATAGTCTTGGATCCATATTATATATTTTTAGGGAAAAACCTTTTCTAAAGCGAAATTATTTTCAAAGTAAATCAATAAAATTGTACTTGTTCTTAAGTTACTTAGTGAATGCTTTAGGTGAGAAGTTTCCCAGGACCTTTATTAGAGCATTCCGGTTACTGGAATTCCTTTATTTATAGAATTCATTCCCCCGCTTTGGGTCTTAATAGATTAATGAAAAACCAACTCCAAAACAACCCTCAAACCCAGATGTGATGTGGCAAAAGGTAGTTGTGAAAACGAAGTTTTCATAGACGATTTATCAATATAAAACGACAATCACATTTCTAACTTTCACTTTTACTAAAGTCTTTTTTACATCACTATGTATTTATATTTTCTCTCACAACTTCATGATAATACTTATGTCTTTATTTCTTGTTTATTCGATTTATCTGGTTTAAATATAATAGTAACAAAGTCAAAATCAAATATAACATTTCTTGCCTACTTCAAGATATTATCATGAGTAGTAAATATCATTACAAGAAAATCATTAAATAGAAACCAAATTTTATTGACGAAAATAACTAGTTGTTTTAGTGATTAAATTAGAGACCATTTTAGAAACTAAAAAAAAATGATTTCTAAATTAGTTTCTATTGTTGTTAAATAGTTTATAAATTGGTATCTAATTAGCTATCAATGTTTTAACTACCAATTATTTAGATTCTAAATTTGGTAGCAAATCCTTGGTTGCTAATTAGATACCAATTTAGAAACCATTTAATAATAATAGAAACTAATTTAGAAACCAAAAATTTATTTAATTCCTAAAATGATCTCTAATTTAGTCACTATAAGAACTCATTATTTTTTGTCTTTAAAATTAATTTCTATTTCTTGATTTTTTTTAGTGTATCTTAAAAAACTTATGACAATTTCATAATTTATTCACCAAATATGCTTTATATATGTAAATAGTTTTTGAGTAAATACCTCATCTATATAACATAACTACATTTATGTACATTCATTATCTAATACATTATCTAGCTCTAGACAACCTCATCTAATATTCTCATACCATAATACTTTTGCACTTTTGCAAAAAATTCAATACATGTTAAAAAGAAAATCACACTTAGTACATTCCAAAAATTCAGTTAACTTTGCTTATTCTCTGATTAGGAGGGATTGTGAGGTGGATCCTTCTCCGATTTTTAGTAAGTTACGGAGTTGTAAAGCGGTACCTTCAGCTTTATTTACGGCTTGGAGGGTGATGCAGAATAAGATCCCTACTAGGGTCAATTTGGATAGAAGAGGGGTGATGGTTGAAAGTTCATTGTGTTGTTTGTGTGGAAAGGAGGAAGAGTCCTACCGTCACTTGTTTTTCGACTGCAGTTTTGCTTGGCGGGTATGGTGTTTCTGTTATAAGTGACTGGGAGTGTCGTTCGTGTCTCACAATGACCCTATGTCAAATTTTGCCCAGTTCAGGATGAACACGTCCTCTGCTTCGATTAATGAAATGTGGAATACAATTTGGGTTGGGGTTGTGGGGGAAATCTGGATTCACAGAAACTCTATTATTTTTAATAGGGAAGTGGCTGACGCGTCTGAAGTCTGTACTTTGATGCAAGTAAATGTTTGATCTTGGATTTCTGCAAAATCTAACACTAATTCGATCTCTTTTTCCAGCTGGTGTTTGGAACCTTTGGAATGTATGCGTTTGGTTATTTAATGATATTTAAGTTCTAGTGTGGTTGGTGCTTTTGCTTGATGGGTTTGGAGGGTCCTTGTAGTTGTTGGATTATGTTTTTCCTTGTATAAGGGTTCGTTTTTTTTTATATATATATTTGTTATTAAACATTCCAGAAATTCAATTCCATAATTGGGAAAAATGAACTCTAGATCCAAAGTCTAGAATAATTAAGATAACTTTTGGAAAATGCAATTCTGTCTGAATTAGATTCTAGAAAGTCATGTTAAGTGTTATCGATTTTGGATTCCGAAATTCATTTCTCAATTCCAGAATTTTGTGGTGTTTGGTGTTTGCCAATTTTGGAAAGATGACTCTCGAATACAATGCTAAAAACAAAAAACTATTACAGATTGTCTATTCTAGAATGTACCACTCTATTTTAGAAACTCAATTTTGGAGTGAAACTGGTGTGTCCCAGAAACACGTTATAAAATGCCTATTCGATAAGTGTTTTTGGGACTTCGATTTTTAGAAATGCCATTTTCTCCATTTGACCCAAAACTATTAAAAAAATCACCACTTCATACCTAAAACCAATTGCCCGTGCTTCTACATAACATAACATCACATCCACCACCCCTCGTTGAGGTATCCCTTGCCTCCACCACCACCTTCAGCCAGCAAAGCCCAAGCTCTTCCATGGAGGTTTCATCTTTGAAATAAAACTTGCAAGAATAAATTTGGTATTTCAGAATTTCTAGGGGTGCAGGTTAAATTGAGGGGTGCAGTAAGTTATTAACTTTTTCTTATTGGATGTTCTTCTTCAATTAACATCAACAAGGCCCATAACTCAAAATAATTTTAAATCTGAGTCGGATCAACTTTATAATGTTGTTTTCTTTTTTTTCATGTTTCAGTTACGATATCATAAATAATTGAAAACACAGATTACGTACTACTAAAAATATTTTTTAATTACTTAATAATGTAATATATTCTATGTGATGATGCACAACCATTGATAGTAGATAATTTTGACTTGGAGAAAAATAAATAACACAAACTCACTCGACAAACTTAAGAATAATTTTTTAAAATTTAAAAAAATAAATAATACAAAGGAGTGGTATACATATATATAGATTGATTGAGTCAACTTAATTTTTTTTTATTTCATTACTTTATAATACTATGTTGGCATGCAAGTTGTTTTTACACACATATATATATATATATATATATATTATATATATGTATATATTATATATATATATATATATATGGAAGAACAAAGTTTTTTTTTTCATTGGAACTAGTTGCTTAAAGTTATAAAGTGTAGATATTGAATTCTTATTCTACATAAAGTACAAGTCATGAAAGGGACGTTAATATATTTTGAAGAAGAGAAAGAAAGAAATTTACTATAAGATATTTAATGTGGTTGAAAAGGAATAATATTATGAAAATAATGTTACTAAAATAAATAATGTTCAGTATAAATTTATTTTCAAAAGTGGAAACTGTATGCAAAATAAGCAATGTTTCTCTTTTCTTTATAATTTTTATCCAAGATGTGGCGTAGTACCCCATGCCTGGTGATATTTTAAAATAAAATATTATCATTCAACCAATAAATAATATAGTGATATGCATGCTCTAAGAAACTAACAATTTTTTGTTGCATTATTTATCACAACTGTTAGTTAAGTCAACGATTATAATGAAATTTTATAATAAAACTCAATTTTTAATTAATTAAATGTTATATTAAAGTTTAAGACTTTAAGTGATATTCTAATACAGTAATACCGATTAAATTATCACACCAGAGTTTGTCGTCTTATTTTAAATACTAATTTAATTATATATTTGTTGACATCTCTTCATTTCTTTAATGGTAATGTAAATAATTTCAAAGTATTCAGAAGTTAAAATTAAATTCAAGAATAATTATATTTATTGACAATACCATCATTTAAAAATGTAATGTATTATGGATTTTAACTGCTTTATATATTTCTATTTGCACCAACAAATATTATAATAAAAAAATATGATTTTTATCCATAATTATATATCGCTTGTTTGATTCAATAATGTTATAAAAAAAATTTAATTGAAAATGTTTTTATAAGAAAACAATACCAAACGATTATTACAAACAAGTTTAGAAATGGATATCTTTAAATTGTACCTTGTCTACGGATGGAGTGATTATTAATTTTAACTACATCTTAATATGTAATTATTCACAGATCAATTAACGATATTAGTGACTTTATTTCAACATTTTGTCTTTATCAAAACTCAACATCTAATTAATTTATAAATTTCTTTTACAGGAGTTATATCATGAAGTTTATAACAATTCACACGCATTGAAATAGGTCTCCTAGCAATTAACTTATGAGTTAAAACCTTTTTTTAACTATTTTTTTCACATTTCATATGAACTCTCAAAAAATAAAAATATTATCTACAATTATAATGAGGACTTATTTTGTTATTTAAAATTATAATTAGCTAATGTACTTTACTCTAAAAACTATATTTCATCTAATCTGTTGACCTCTATTGACACACGTTTATTATTTCATCTAAGAGTATGATTGGAGAAATTTATCTAGAATCACTTCTATGAAAAAATTAAAAAATAATATAAACTTCTTCATAAACTAAATTATCTTATGCATAAGCTCTCGTATAAGTTCTCTGTTATAATTTTTCCAAATTATCAATCTTAACACGTGCACATCCTTAAAAAAAATGTGGATATATTTTTTTTTTATAGAAAAATTCATCTTTTTTATTTTATTTTTCTGTCCTAAAAGTATTAATGAAAGAAGTTTGTCTAAACTAGTGTTATTTAAAAAATAATTTTGAACTCTCATTTAATCTTAAAAAAATTATACATAAAGTGAGATGTATACTCTAAATTGTTTTTATATCTAGTGAATTTAACATCTTCAACCTATTTTGAAAAATTTGTTTATATTCTTTTTTATAGTAATTTGATTGCTAATCTTTCATAAATTACATAAAAGAATTTTAAATTACCATCTAATAACAAGAGTTTATTATATATAATAAATTCCTAAAAAACTATGAATGTTTTTTTTCATTTGATTTTTTTAAATAAATTTTTTTATATTAAATATTATTATGCAATTGACATCTCAACTATACTGCCACTTCAAGTAACAACAATCATTTGTCGTTACATAAAAAAATATTATTAAAAAAATAAAATATATAATAATATGAAGTAATAGATCAAAACTCATATGTTAACAAAAACAATACATACATAGATTATACTTATTCATAAATAATTCTAAAAACAGATTAGATGGTAGTCTATTATACCAATAAAATTTGATTATTAAAAGTTTTGATTGTGATCTGAAAAATGAGATTTGCATCTAGCATTAACAACCAGCACAGAAACTTATCCTTCACAAAAGTATTCAGAGGCTTTTATCGAACACAGTAGGAATAATGATCCTCCTAAAAATGAGTTGTTACTTTGGGTTGCACAATCTTTTTCAGTTTTGTTTCTTTCTCTCTGTTTTTCTTGGCAAGCATGCAGTTAAGGGAAAATTCTGAAGAAATAAGTATCTTTGGAAAGTTTCCACTTAGTAAATGAATGGTTGTGATGAAGGATTGTTGAAACTATATGTACTTATGTTATATGGTCCTTGTACAATTTTGATCCATACAATAGTTGTGTGGATTCTTCATCCCATAACAAAGTTCCCAAAAGCATATTGTGCGTGGATGTGAGTGATTCGTGCATGCACATTTTTTTATCTTATGGTTTTTCTTCCTAAAGTTTCCATTGCGAATTTATACTCTCATTCATCAAAAAAGAGTAAAGCAAAGTTAGGATGAAAAGAGAGAGATTCCTAATAGATTAATACTACTCGGATAACAAAACAATTGCCTTTATTTCATTTCAAAATTATCCTTATCAAAATAACTATATGTTTATTATCATCAGATTCATTAGAGCATCTTCACTGCAGGACCACACAATAGATCATAACATTAAGTCATCAGTTTTATAAAACTTTTTCATTCAAATAAGTTAACATAACATAATTTTAAATAAGACTCCTAGTTATAAAAATACAAAATTATTTTCCTGTTTTAAAAAAATATATTTTTGTCAACAATAAAATAAAATATTAACAAGAGAGTAAATGTCATAAAATCTTTCTATTTAAATAAAAATTAGAAAAAAAAGAGTGAAAGTGACATGACACATTAAAAATAAAAACTACAAAAATTAAACTAAAACTTCATAAAAGGATTCTTGTAATAAAAATTATTTTAGACAATAGCAACTATATATTTTTTCTAGTATTTAATATGTTTGAATATGTTTTTTATTTTCTATAAATATGACATGTTTTTGTCTTTCTCAACAAAAAAATCATGGTTTTATTTCTCAGCAATTTCAAAATTAAAAAATTAAAAAATATTTATTTTTTCACATAATAATGAGTAAGGATATAATCACTAGTGAAAAAGAAGTTTTTTTACATCTGCTATCTAGGATTTTTTTTTTATGTATTTTAATAATCCAACGTGGATGTGGATGACATAAATTTATGTCGGACGAAATCTTTGACATAAAAACTTATATTTTAAGTTAAGTACGACATAAATTTGTATGAAAAGATAAGTTAAAAATGTCCAAAATTTACATCGGACCATACATATTAGGTGTATTGGGAAATATAAGTCGAAATGTCCAAATCTTGATAGTGTATTTGAAACATTAGGTTCACTGTAAACATTTCTCTTAAACCAAGCTAAAAGGGTCTTGTTATATTCATTCAATGTTCATTTTTCATTCATCTCGCAGTGTGTTGCTTTGATTTCATTAATGTGTTGCAAAATGTAGGGGATAACTCATTAGTGTTATGAATGTACAAATGGTGTGTTGTTTTGATATGTACAAATGTGTTTGGTCCATTTCGACTTATATTTCTAATATTCACATTTCAAACACCTTTATCTTCATATCTCCCATCATGTTGAGTATTATGAATTCCTATTAATTCACATATTTGGCATATGTCCCGAACTTAACTCATTAAGTTCTTCTGCAATGTACCTTTAGACAATTGAAACTTCTTACTGATATTGATTCTTGACATATCATTTCAATATCTTCATGTATCTCTTAAAAGGGTACATTTCCAATTAACACAAGATTGTGACTGCTTCATTTTCCAACTCATCTAACATTTAAGGATCTATTATTTTCTTGCAAATGGAATTGAAAACAAAACCAACCGTAGCTATTGACAAAAGTTGTTGCATTAAACACATGACAATTGTGAGATTTAAACCAACTAACTTCAATTCTTGCATAGATGGAAGGCTCTTAACAATTAAGGAGTACTCCTGTGACACTTTCACACTATGTAAACACTAAGAAAAGTTTTGTTTTTCTTTTTTAAAAAGAGTATGACAAGCTGGAGGCAAAGTAAACACTTTTTCATCAAATTGTGGATGTAACTTAGAATGTATACCCATGTTAACTATATTTTATCGAGCTTTAACTTCATCTATTTTATTTTTATTTATGTTGAGAAATGTCTCAATTACACTATCACAAACATTTTTTCTCAACATGCATCACATCTATATAGTATCTAACATCTAGTTTACACCAACATGGAATATTAAAGAATATTGATAATTTCTTCCAAATTTTCTTCTTAGTGGTCTTCTTCTATGTCTTTTCGAACACAATATTAATGTTTTGTACACACTCATATACTTATTGACCATTGCAGGTGTTGATGCAACTCTATTCTCCTACCATCCATTAAATGTTTTCTTCATTATATGATAAGGATTACTACGAGGAAGAAACATTTGATGTTAGTGTATTTTGTCCATGCTTCAATTAAGTAGTGGTCCAATATCATCTAAGTGTTGCTTAATAAAAGAGATATTTGTTGAAGTTATGTCCTCTGGTGGTTTAATTATTTTTTGAAGGTATTTTAAATATTATTTGATGATTAGATTGATATAAATGTTTATGATTGCAATATTATTTAAATAAAAAAAATATGTATAAATATTGAAAACTGTGTTGTTGTATTTTATTGAATTTGATAAGTGGAAATGATAATTAACTAAGAGAATCAAACTCGTGACTTTGATTTGATATCAATTATTAGATCAAGTGTTTATTATTAAGCTAAAAGTTATAACTGAAAGTTCGGGTATAACTCTTTGATGAACATATATTTATTCACACTCAATTGTTTTAATCATAGATTATTGGACTATAATAATTAATAAATCTATTGTTTTAATTAATATTCTTCTAATTGGGTTTATTTGAGCATTTATTATTATTTATGTTAATTTTGTATTTTTAACCTAAGTTGTTTCTTTTGGATCAAAACCGGAAACAAATTCTTAAATAAAGAATTAGAGAATTAAATCTGCAATATCTCTCACAACAATGTTGGAATCAATTACAATCAATGCATAAATCTGAAGAAAATTGGAAACAATATTCCTGGAAGGGAAGCAAGAATAAAATCTGAGACTATTTGGGAATGAAGATATATGTTTAATAATTTGAAACAGTAAAGGAAATATCTGATAATTGTAAAACAATGTCATAGGGCAGATTTTTAATTTGATTTAGTTCAAGGAAAAGAAGATTATAAAAGAGACTTCAAAGGAATGAAGAAACAAGTTTTTGGATCGCGTTTTAGAGAAGCAAACAAATTCTAGACCTAGTTTTCTTTTCTTCTTTGTAATTCTTTTGTTTTGCCTTCGCATGGAAGGCTAAACCTTTTTTGTTCATTCCTTTGTAATTTCTCATTGAGTTCCGAGGTTTTGGGTCAATAAAAGTTTCATTTGTAATTCTCTATAATAGTTGTTTTAATATTCTAATCTCTTGGAAAATTGGTTTTTGTGAGAGATTGTACTTGAACGCATGATTGAAAGTTTTCCTTGTCTTAAAGCTTGGTTTCTTAGTTAGTTTGTATTGTTCTAATTAATTTCTTAGGCGCATGATTCACGAGAGAGGAGATAAGCATACCCATTAAGTATACGCATGGAACAAAGTGGGTATTGATTAAATCAGTAAACACATGTTTTAATGGTGAACGCTTCAATTGAATTAGATTGATGCATGTTCAATTTAGTTTAGCTGTATTGGAGGATTGAAAAATGAATAATCTTTAGAGAACTTGCGAAGAATTCAATGGTGGAAGAACTTTTGTTGCCATATAATTTTGATTGCTAGTTTTGTAGCAAAATATAGTTTTTATGTACAATGAGTAAGAGATATCAACTATTTAAGCTATGTGTTGTTGATCTAATTATATTAACAAGAGATGAGATTACATTCTTTTAAAATATTGGATAAAGTTACATGTTAAATAGTGAAATGGTTGATGTTGTGTCCTCTCAGTCCTAAGGGGGTACTTTTGCAAGGGGTACTTTCAGCATGAGCCTCTCGTGTGGTGTATGTGTGTGCACCCAACTCTTCACTTTTGACTTCAAAAAGGGTCATGTCATGGGCATGGGATGATACATGAGATGAGGCATGCATGACTTCACTCTTTCTTTTTTTCCCTTCTCATTATGTCATACTTTTTATGGCCATCTTCATATCTCAAGAGTCACAACAGACCAAGAAGGACCAACTATTTTATTTTCTTAGTTTTTTGCCTACTTTCATTTTTTAAATACCCACCTAAGAATACAGAATATAGTAAAAACACATTTTTTTAAGTATCGATAGAAAAAGAATATAATAAAGCGTATAAAGTCAGCGACGGACAAATATATAAAGAACAAGAATAACAAATATTTTCCCTTTTTATCATATTAATTAATTTCTTCTAAAATATCACATTCCTTTTTCCTTTTAATAACCCATTTTTGTCAATAACCCCATAAAATCATTTACCTTAATACAATAAGCTTTTAATATATGTAACATGTCAACACAATTTTTCATTGAGACTTTTGATATATTTTAGGCTTAGACTTTTTCCCTCACAAAAAATAATTCATATCAAATGCATCACTTAAAAAACACAGTGTGATGAAATTAATGTGATATATAATTTTGGGTATGCGGAGAAGACAACACAAGGATTTTTATTTTTATTTTTTGTAGTAAATTGAGTTAATAAATGAAGATGAAATTAACAGATAAAAAGAAATAAAATGAATTGTTTTGCATGTAATATAAATTTGTAGAAGTTGATTGCGACTAGAACTCTCTTTGGTTGGTGCAATGGTCACGAGAATAAAGAAAGCATTGGCTACAACTTTGTCTTTCGTAATAAATTGTTTTCTTTCAATTTAGCCTCTTCACAATGCAATGTTCGTTTTTGCCTATTGGCATGCCTTGTCAATTTTGGTTTCCACATTTGAAAAGACTGCTCATAAATTTATCCAGATACCAATTTTTAAATCACATCCAATTATAAATCATATTAAGGATAACAAAATTATTATTTTGATGCTGAAAACAATCATTTAATAATTATATTATATAGTCATATAATAGACTGAATCAAATTAAGTTTTCATCTGATTAATTCTTTTATATATTAACCATATAAAGATACCAATATTTTGTTTTAAAATGTACAAGTGCCAATAATGTATACTGCACCGACAGGTGGCTCCTAGAGTCGAATAAATAATTGTAAACTATAAAATATTAATAGACCTCAAAATTTGGGTTGGTATTCCATACTTATATATACATTTTTAGATATTTTATTGGAGATAACTTTATAATTTATTTCGATATATTTAATAATTTTACATAGTTTAGAAATTGAAATCAATAATAATATAAATATATATTCATTTTTTTAATTTTTTAAAAGTGATAAAACTTTATTTTTTAAAATAAATAATATCTTAAATGTAATAATTGACTCATGATAAATGTATTATCTATTTTTTCTATAAAATTTATGATATTCAATCCAAATTTCTATATATACAAAACTAGGAATAAGTTAGCATTTCTTTCTAATGTTAATAATATTGTAACTTTAAGTTCATTAATATCTTTAAGATTTGGAAGATGGTGTCCGTGAATCTAAGAAATAGAATATTTATAAATTATTATAAATATTAACACCTAAAATGTATGATTTTATAATGATATGCCAAATAAATTTAGATAATTTTAAGAAAAAGAAAATTGTAATCAGATTTATTTATTAGTTATTAGCCAGCATTAGACAGCAATGCTGAGTATTGTTAATGTTGATTAGGTTTGTGAAAGTATTTAAGTATGATATATTAATTACATGAAAGGAAAAGAATCTTCCATCTTTCCGCAGGAAATATTTGTTTTTTGTTTTTAAGATGGTCCACAAAGAAAAGCTTGTTGTTGGTTCCCTCTCTAATTTCGTATTACTAGCATAGTGGGAGATATCTTTTCCGAACACTTTGGTTTCATTAGCATTTGGGTAACCTTTGCCTTTCGATAAAGCTTAAATCGAAAATTCCCAAACTTTATGACCTAAAACTTAACAAAGGGAATAAGAGACAGCAAATCTCTTTACAAGAAAGAATCCCCTTTAAATAGGGTAAAAGGATAGAAAAGTAATTTGGTGCTTGCATAATCTATAAATTGAGCCAACCTAATCTTTATATACTTCTCCCTTATAATTCTTTTACTTTTATGATTAAGATTTTATCTTAAAAATCATAAGTTAATTTTATAAGATTAAATTAGGTTTAAAAGTTTACTTTTTAATATAATTTTAAAATTATTTAACAAGAATTGGTTGTATTTATCACTTAATATCGAATCGTTATTGGATTACTTAAAATATATATTCTCATACTTGAATTAACAATCTCAACTTAAAAAAGTTGTATTAAAAATTCTACATCAACAATAAAAATATTTCATATTATATAAATAAATGTAAATCTTATCTTATAAATTAATTTTATAATGTTAAATTAAATTTAAAATTCCCTTTCTTGTATTTTTTTCATATTTAACTTTTATGTCATCTTAATGAAAAAAAATATTTTAAACACTCACAACCACGTTATAAATGTTAATCAACAATCTCAATGACTTTATTATTTGTAAAAAAATACCTACTATATAATAATCATCCTCATCATGTATAGTTATAATTTTATAAAAGTAAAAAAAAAATATTTATTTCTATAACTTTTTTCTATATTATTTTCTTTCGTATAACTTCAATATAAATAATTTACTAAAATTATTATGATAACATTTAATCAAAAGATTGATATGGGGCACGTGTGTTTGAGTATGATTAATAAAAATGACTAAGATATGTAGGATAAAAAAGTGTTTACCTAGGATTCAGGGAAGTTGTAACAAAAGAGTATAAAAGTATGAATGTCATGTAAGTAAGTAGATGCTTTTATGTTTGTGTAAAACTAAATGTATTTATTATTAATAGAATTTTATTATTGATGATTATGTTAGGAAACCTATATTTATAATATAATTTGAAATAAAAGTGTTAAGTCATGGTGAGTTTACCTTAGAAGGTGTGACCCTACACTGAGTCACCTGACATTAGCCCCACCACTACCTCCAAGCCTACCTTCTTCATTCATGGTGGACCCTAAAACAATGGTTCTATGGCCAAAGGGTCCCACACACATGGGGACATACCTTTCACTTATTCCACCATGTCATTTGTTTTCTCTTCCAACTCTATATATATCATATGTGCTCAATGTCAATTTTGCCATCACTCAACTCTTTGGATCCTTTCAATCACCACTTTTATTGTTTAATAATTCATCAGGTTGGTCATAAAGTTCAGTATTCAACTTCAAGATTTTCTTTTTTTAAATCAATCAATTTGGAAGCACGTGTTTCTAATATCTAATTTACTGAAAAAACAAACAATATAAATTGTGTATTTTTACAGCCAAGAGGAACATTTTATTCTTTTAAGAAGTGGAATGTGTTGTATATCAACTGCATGAATTCCTAAATTTAGTTGGAAATCCCACCTCTAAATATAAAAAAGTATTTTATATTATATAAGTGAATCTTAAAAATTAATTATGTAAAATTAAATTAAGTTTAACATTTATTTTTTAATATAATATTAAAATTAATTAAATTTTATCTAAATAAAATTTATCAAGTCATCTATTATCAAATCGTTATCGAATCCATAGTTGTTAAAGCTCATTCATCAACTAAAAATAAAAATATTTCATATATTAATATATGAGTGGATATAAATAACACTGTATAAATCAATTTTATAAAGTTATAATTCACTTTTTAATAAATCTCAAACAAAATAATAACTGAAAATCATGATGTCTTAACAAAGTATTAGGAATGACATGTTGAGATTTAACTTGAAGTCATGTTTCTGTCGAGAAACTACAAGCTATGATAACGTTTGTGGTGTTTTGTTTGGGATTATGACACTGATTAGCACAAACAAAAAAACTCTTATCATATTATCATATGTCGCGACTTTAAGTATCAGCATGGTCGCATCAGATTTTCATTAACCCATTTTACAAATAAATTAGCAAAAGTAAATAAAAAACAGTTAAAAGTATGATAAAAAAAAAATGCTTATGCGTGTTCCTTAATCAGCTATCTAAGATTATAATATTTGTAAACCTAGGCTATTATTGATAAAATTAGCTAAAAAATTGAAAGCATAAAAAACTCATTTAAAAGGTTTGGTGAAATTAGGTAATCAGCTAAATTAAAAGTTGTAAAAAATAATAAATAAGAATATGATGTCGATCAATTAATATTAAATAAATAAATATTTTTTAAATTATATTTTAATTTTTTATATTAAAAAAATAGATAAATAAGTTTAATGTAATATTTATGTAAAAAAATATTCTTAATTATAATTTAAAATTAATTATTATTTCCAAAAAAAAGTATTTATTAAAATAAAAATAAATAATGGAATAACTAAAACAATACTAAAAAAGTATAACATTAAATCAATAAAAAAACGTAACAATAAAATAATAATCCAAAAGTTATAACTATAAATATGATTTAAACCTATTTTTATTTTTTTATAGATAATATACTAGAAAATAAATATTTTGTTGATAAATTATTTTAAAATGTTAATATAAATAGTTTATTTAAAATCTTAAAATTATTATAAAAGTTTTTTTTTTATAAAAACTTTCATGTTAGACATCACTATGCAACTTGACATCTCGGCTAGGTTAACACTTCAAGTAACAACAATCATCCTTCATCATATGAAAAAATATTATTAAAAAACTAAAAAAAAATAAAATACAAAAATATGGGGAGACTAGGTCAAAACCCATATGTTAAAAAAAACGATACATATGTAGATTATACTTATTCATAACAAATTCTAAGAATAAACTAGATGGAAGCCTATTATACCAATGAAATGATTTTCTATGAATAAATTATAAATTAACCAATTTATATCGATAAATTTTATCAAAATTTTATATATAATAGATGAAATATTTTACCAAATTCACCTAAATGAGTGTTAGAAGACTATATACGATGAGTCACATATAGTGTATAATGTTTTACCAAATTCACCTAATAAGTAGAGAAAGAGTATTTTTTTTGTATCAACGGCAAGAATATTGAAAGAGTATATAGGTGACATGGCATTACCCATCTCATACAGGAACGAGAAGTAAATTCGCCTTGATAGGTATTGTTCAAACCTTGTTTTGATTTTGATGAGGAAGTTTCTACATTAACTATATATATGAATATATATAGGAGTAATACTCGATTTTTTAAATTATGTAGCGTAGGGATGACCATGCAGATTCGTTTGTCCCGCGTTGAGCCTGTAAAATGTAGGTTGGATTGGCTTGTCTGTGTAAGAAATGTGGGTTCATTTCATTGGCTCGTTCGGCATAAAAGGTAGTCCGCAAAATTGTGGGTTAGCCCGTCTAAGAAAAAAAAATTTAAAATAAAATAAAATTTCATTAATTATAAAAAAACCTATTTCTTTTGCTGAAAAGTTAATTTTTTTTATCTATCTTTCAATTTATTCAATTAAGGTAAAAATATGAATTCAAGTATGAGGGTTGTTAGAAGGTTTGATTAAAAATAATTAAAGTTTTGTTTTGCATCTATTTTCCCTCTATATGTATGTAAATGTATCAAAGTATCTTATCAAAACAAAGTTTTGCTACAATTATTTTAATAAAAATGACTAATTTTTTAAAGAGTATCTTATTGAAATCTCTTATTTATATTATTTCTTTTATTAACAAATTTTAAATATAAGACTTTCCTTAAAACTAGATCCAATATTAACTCTTAATATTAACTCATTTAAATGATTAAAATAAAACATTACATTTTTTAGTGCATTAAATTTATTTATTTTGAAATAAAATAAAATAAAGATCACATTACAATAATGAGTAAGTGGGTTATGTTTTGTTTTGCAAATAAAATAAAATAATTATTATTTTTTACTTATGCAGGCCAGTAGGTGAACCCGCCCCACTCCACTGTTAGCCTGTGCGGGTTGCGGGTTATGTGGGGCAACCCTAAGTTGGTCAGTGGATTGGATTAGTAAAATCGTCTTGCACTTTTTGATAGCGGACTACGGGCCAACCTGCATAACTTGCCCCGCATTGTCATCCCTATATACACGAATGAGGATGAGTTTTTTTGTCCTGTCTCATTATCTTTATCTATCATCATTATTGTACTCATCTTCGATTTAAATTACTAAAATACATATTCGTTTTAAATTACGAAAATATTTATAGTTTATTAGGTAACTTAAAAAATTTATATTCACTATTCTATTTAGTCCTTAGTTTTGTAATCCTTGATTTTTTTTTCTTACTTTCGCTACACACAAAAATAATCATAATTAATTATTCAAATATTTTTTAATAACAAGGACAAATTTGTAAATTTACAATAAATCATCCTCACCAATTCACTCTATCATCCCTCAATCCAAACAACCTCACATATTCTCACTCATTCTCTCTAATCCTCACAAATTTCCTCCTCAATCCAAACCGAAACTAAGATCTCCAATATACTTTCCCTTATAACAACCTTAATTATATATATATATATATATTTTATTTATTTATTTATTTATTATTATTATTATTTTATTTTATTTTATTTATTATTTGTGTGATTCATTCAAATTGTGTATTGTGTATAGCATTTTAGGAAACACAAATCTCAATTCCACTTAATGAAATATTTTTTAGGCACAAATTATTTATGCTCCTTTTTAATATTTTTATATATTGTTTAATATTTTTCACATTAGGAATGTTTCCACTAAATCTCAAGTGTCTAGTCGCACAAACTCCTAGTTTATTTATTAGCATAGAAGTTTGTTTTTCTTGTTGTCTGATCCTTAGTTTTATTTTACTTGAGGAATCTTTGTCTCAAAAATATTATCATTCTTTTAGTATTTTTATTCGTTTGATTTTTTACTCATTAAAAACGGTTATATTTAAACCTATTTTCAATTTAATCTTTAATTATTTTTTATTTATCCTGCCAGATATATTTTATGGTACATTAAATTTTCCATGTTTTTTTTTATTTTAGGCAGATGTATGACACAATTGAAATAAATATGGTCAACTTCATATTAGACTAATAGAGAATATTATTGTAACTCCTTCAATAGATAAAAAAAACTCTCTTTAGTTCTTTTAAAACTCTTTGAAATGGTGTAAAAGTTGAGCAAATGTTTACAAAAGACACTTTTTAACTCTCGAATTAAAAAAAAATCCAATAAAATAAATATATGTAATAAATAAATAAATAGTAACAATGCCAGTGCAGTCAAAGTGTTGTTTCCACACTTTATACAATATTTCGACAAAGGTGTCTATAAACACGTTTATAAGAATAAAAAAATATTTTTTATTATAATTAATTTATATATAAACTAACGTGTAGAATTTTCCGTATAATTTCTTTAAATTTTAATGTCACCATATAAGCAAAACTATAATTTTAACCTTTAAAAAAATTATTCCAATTAGTTTTCTTGATAAATAATTACGAAGAAATCTATCTAAACGTGCTTCAAAATTCCAAAACTGTGCGAATAATGTGTTTTAAAAGTATTAACACATCCACACTTTTCGTTGATTTTTAAATAGACTTTTTGAAAACCTATGTTGAAATGAATGATATATGACTTAATAAATACATAAAATACAGAGAGAAATAACAGTAAAATTCATTTCATAATGCATTTATTTTACATTCTGAAATGTAATTTTAACCTACAAAAGGTTGATTTTAGAAAGAATATGACCTAAGAAATGTGTTTGAGAAAGTTGAAATCCTAGTTTTACATGTTTACTTGCAGCCTAATCAGGTTTTGATTTAACAGAGAAAGAAAAGGACGGTTGAAATTTGACACTCATATTTATAGTTAGTTAGGTTCAGAACAGATAGAGTGAAATGAGGCACCCCAGAACCATGTTCCAGAGTTTAATTAATGTTCCTGAATCTCTTTTATTCACAATCAGGAAATGCTAAATTTACCAACATTGAGAATGACATAAAACAATAATTAATGGTAGAAAAACAATAATTTCTCTTTCGCTTCTTCAAGTAATGGAAACCAACTAACCAATTGTTTTTGGTTATATAAGGAGCATGACCAAGACCAACTACCAGTTTTTTTTATATCTCTTAGCATGCTTCGTACAAACTTTTGCCACAAAATAAATAATAACAAAAGAAGCTTTCACTAATATATTATTTTTCAAAAAGTTCATACGTGATTCAGACTTTAGCCACTCCAACCATTCAAACAAAAAACTTTACCATATGTTATTATCAAATTAGCCATAGTTGCTAAAGCCCACAAAAACTAAACAAATATTATTCTCATCACAATCAACTTGCAAAAAAATTGTAACTGAAAGTACCCACATTAAGATTTGTTAACTATGCAAAAAGTAATGATATTACACTAATCTTTTTCATAAACAATTGGATCCTATTATGAAGAGTAAATTTAATGCGCATTAAATACATTTCAAATTCTTTAATAATTATAAACATCTATTTGATATTGACACATGTTATAAATGCAGAAAGCATTTACCTGAGTTAGTAGAATCACATGTAGCGGTATTTGATATTAATGGTTAAAGTGTGTATTTGATAATTTAGTATAGTTAAAGCGCGTGGTTTATTTTAAGAATATAAAAAATAAAATGTGTATAGTTTACATGTAATTAATATTTTATTGAATTTTGAAAATAATATAAAAGTTGTAGTCCTTAATTGGGTATATTTGAATTGTGAGAAAGGAATTGAGATGTATATGATTAAATTTTGTTGTATTAGGATAGTAGGCACGTGAAATGGTATGAGAGGGTGCCACGTTAATTGCAGAAGGAACCTGTGGGAGCTTGGGTTGGGTTGAGAGATTCATAACATAACTACACATACATGCATTCATACATAAGAATATGAGTATATAAATATGAGTATATAAGGTCACTCACATTCACATAAAAATACATATTCATAAACCCCTTCATCATACCTTCTTCTTCTTCATCATCTTCTTCTTCTTCATCTTCTTCAACCTTTTTTTCCTTTCCTTCTATTTGGGTCCAACACAGCACCATTGGCTCCTATAACTGTGCGACTCAAAATTCCATGGCGACAGGCCCAACCGCACCCTCCGATCGACCCACCATGGTTCCTCCCCCAATGCTCGTCTCCGACTCATTCGCCAAGGATGCCATACTCGCATGGTTCCGCGGCGAGTTCGCTGCGGCCAACGCCATCATCGACGCCCTCTGCGCTCACCTAGCCACCTCCGCCCATGACTACGATGCCGTCTTCGCAGCCATCCACCGCCGTAGGCTCAACTGGATCCCTGTCCTCCAGATGCAGAAGTACCACTCCATCGCGGATGTCACCCTCGAGCTCCAAAGACAGTCGGACAGAAACCACAACGCTGCCGCGGAGGACAAATCCAACGAGAAAACTACGTCGCCGGAGAGTGTAGTCGGAAATGATGCAGCTGATGAACACGAGTATGAATCACCACAGAGCGAGATTACTGATTCGGGTAAATAAATTAAATAATTAAACTTTTTTTTCTAGTTTTTCTTTTCTTTTTAATTCCATGCATTCTAAATTAATGGAACTTAATTCAATTTATCAACATCACACGGTGTACAGTGGGTCGTGTTTTTCCAACTTTTTCACGGATTCCGTACTTTCCTTTCATTCAAAATCAAAGGGCGGAACTTTCAGAACCTGGAAAAAATTAAAAGAAGCTTTTGGACTATTATTTATTAATCACTGATGAAAAATTAAAAAGTTTTGGGATCACATGTTAATAGCTGATGGTAAATTGAAAAGTTCTGAGGATCATTTATTAATTACAGAAAGAAAATTGAAAAGTTTTATCTGGGTCTATTAGACTTAAATAAAGCATGAAACTTTATATGTTTCTCTTGAAAAAAGAACTATTTTTTTTCTTTTTTTATGGTTTGAAATTGTATCTTTGGTCAGATGGTATAGTATGCATCAACAAATCCTATGTGGAAATTTGTTTTACTGTTTCATTTTGTGATAGTAAATTTCTGTTGCCCAATAGTAGGTTTAACACTTACCTGCTTAATTTTGAAACAAGGAAAATCATAGGTTAAGATTTTGTTTTGTACTATTAAATCTTTTTTTGGATAAAAAAAGAACAGGGAGAATGTTATAAAGTAAAGGAAAGCAGTTAGCCAGGCAGAGCATGTAGTTGATAATTTCGGTATTACTTAAATGGGATGGTTTAGAGTTTTGAGAGTCAGGAGTCATGAGAAAGGGTTGGGTGTGACTGTTAGTTTGGGAGTGACAAATACTATTAAATGGCACACTTGGTTTAAGGTTGGAATTGAAAGCACAGATCTAGAACTGTGTGCAATGATTTTTATTACAGACAGAGGGACCATCATCATGATGGCGTCTTTGACGTCACTCTTCTGTGTCGGCGGGTATGGGATATGGGCATGGGCTTGGCGTATTTGAGTTTTGATCTGTCCTAGTTTGCGCGTCAACCTTAACTTGTGTGCTTCTTGGTCCAGGGCTTGTGGGCTTGATGTATGATTAAGTTGCATGACTTATGTATACATATTACCAAACATGCAATGAGTTATGTCTGATAATAATTCTAAACAATGAGTTATGTACATTATTTGAAATATCAGTAGAAAATAAATAAACATATTGGTAAAACATCCTACTATACAAAGTTTGGTTGAAGAAAAGAAAAGCAGCTGCAATTGCTTGAGCTAAGAAAAGAGAGAATATGTTGAGTTGGTGGGTTGTATTTATTTAGAAAATAGACGTTATTAATGCTTGCAGTGACCTCTTTTTGGCACGATATACGAAATGTGCTAGTGGACTAATATCGGTGGTGGATGCCAACGAATAGCAAATTTGTTAGAAGACGACAAATGTTTCTTGACAGGTGTTGCTTTGTGAAATCTCGGTGATATTTGTTCAATGGTAAGGTCACGGACTCATAATGTTTTTAACCATGATAAGAGTTGACTAAATCATAATAATAAAAAGACGACAATAGTAGAAGGGCGTGTAATCAAAGATTTGATCATTCATTTAAGTTATCTGGGAAAATGTGGCCTGTGTATTCAGTAGTGTCAATTGTATTAATGCTTAGGATGGAAACAATTTTGTCATTTTCTGAATATTGAAATTTGCATGGAATTTTGTTTTTGGTTTCATGTACAGGATCTCAAGAAATGCAGGCTAATCCCATGAACGTTAATATATGTTCCAATCATGAAGACTGTGAAGGACGTTCTTCACAGTTTAAGTTGACTAAAGGTTTTACAGCAAAAGAGTCTGTCAAGGGACATATGGCAAGTTCTTTATGTCACAAACTTAAAACACTTTCGTTTAATTAAAAAGAAGCTGATTACGAACTGATTGATATTGCAGGTGAATGTAGTAAAAGGATTGAAGTTATATGAATACATTTTCACAGATTCAGAACTGTGCAAGCTGACAGACTTTGTAAATGAGATCCATGTTGCTGGCCAGAATGGAGAACTATCTGGTAAACTGACATTGATCTCTGAGTGTCCGTGTGTATTCTTGTCTATTCTCTTTTTGTCATAAATTATGACAATTTTTTAGGTTAACTTTGTTTTGACAATCCTAACTTGTCTCTTGTGACATTTTGCTATTCTCTTTTTGTCATAAATCATGACAAATTTTTAGGTTAAGGATTGTTTGTCTCTTGTGACATTTTGTCGTGACTATGTATCGTATCTTCTTTCTTGTTTTTTTTTTTTGTCTTCAATAGCATAACATTAAACATATATAATGTCTAATGCAAGCTATTTTTTTTGTCTTCATTCTTAAAAATACTAACTGATTCTCCATGTATGCATATAGGTGAAACTTTTATATTATTCAACAAGCAGATGAAGGGGAATAAGAGAGAGCTGATTCAGCTGGGTGTTCCAATATTTGGACAGATAAAGGAAGATGTAAAGAGTAAGATTATTAAAGAAATAGTGATTATTTATAACTGTTCTACTTTACCAAATCAATTTTGTTCTTTTGATTTCTGATATTTCATAAATGAATTTAGTGATTCTCTTTTAATTATGTTTTACATTTTCTAATTTTTGTTTAAAGGCAATATAGAGCCAATTCCTGCTCTTCTTCAAGGTGTCATTGATCACCTCATTCAGTGGCAATTACTTCCCGAGTATAAAAGACCAAATGGTTGTATCATCAACTTTTTTGAAGAGGTAGACATTGCATACTTTCCCCGCTTCTCTAAGTTCTACTATAATAACAGTGAACAGTGGAATAACCCTTTTAGAAATATCTATGTAATTGCATAATTTTTAGGGGGAGTTTTCACAACCATTCCTCAAACCACCACATCTGGATCAACCTGTGTCCACTCTTCTTCTCTCAGAATCAACTATGGCTTTTGGACGTATACTTATGAGTGAAAATGATGGAAACTACAAGGGACCTCTCATGCTCTCATTGAAGCAGGGGTACATATTAAAGAACTTATACTCTTTGCAGTCCTATCTTCCATTTATTAATTAAGATTCTAGTCACAATGCTGGATACAATGGAAGAAGTACCTTCAACATTTATAGGACAGAATGTAAGTGAAAAAGGTGAAGTGTCAATTTTTTAGAGGATGCAACTGTATATGTATAGCATACTCATAATTGGGTTAGATTGCATCTTTGCTTTTCTTTTCTTTTTGTTGGCAAGAAAATAATATATTAAAAAGATACAAGATGTACCAATACATATACATATATAGGTATAGTACGAGGTATAACTAAAACAGGAGCCTCTAAAACTAATCTTATTAGGTTGCACATCTACGCACATACCAGAACATTATCAGCTCTTCATTTCTTTTCTTGAGTGACAAACAAACTTTCAGACAATAAAGGTAAGGACAAAAATAGATTGTTTGTATCCTAGAAATATCAATTATTGTTAGATTGTGATTGAACTAAAACCTAGTATACATTCCTTTATGTCACTCGTGGAGTAAGTATATGTGTATTAAGGTTTTGCATTTAAGCAGTATATTGTATCTACGATAGCAAAATAGTCTCATGTTCTAAGTTTAAGCATCATCGACTTTTAATTGCTAAATGTCTGATTAGCAGCTGATTTTTTTTTGGAAATGAGGTATGATTGTAACATTTGGCAGTTAGTCAAAGGATTCATACCATTCTTAGAATTCAGTTTCATGCCTCACCAACAACATAAGACTTTTGTTATTGTTTTAGTATTTGATTCCATCTTCCAATTAGCTGCATCAACATTTGCTGATAGGATTTACACCGAGGAAAGACTTCAACCTCTTTGTTTTATTATTATTATTATTATTATTAGAATGTCACTAGTAAAAGTACTTTTTCATTTTTCTTTGTTTTATGTTCAAAAAATTGTAGAATGTTGTCCTTGTCTTGTGCAAGGAGGTTGAGCTTATCATACACGATAATGTCTTTTAAACTGAGTAACAATATGCAATAACTTGGACTAAACACCTTGCATTTTGCAGATCACTTTTAGTGATGAGAGGAAACAGTGCTGACATGGCAAGACATGTAATGTGCCCATCCCCTAACAGAAGGGTCAGCATCGCCTTCTTCAGAGTGAGGCCAGATTCCAATCAATGCCAGTCACCAACTCCTGCCATGGCAAATGCGATGACTCTGTGGCAACCTAGCTTTGCTAGTCCATATGCTTTGTCAAATGGTGCTATAAGTAGCTACGAGGGTATGAACATGATGCCAAAATGGGGAGTGCTTCGCGGTCCAATGGTGATGCTAACTCCCATGCGTCATGTGGCATTGAACTCCCGCAAACTTGCTGGTGGTGGAACTGGGGTGTTTTTGCCATGGAATGTGCCATCTAGAAAACATGCCAAGCATCTTCCCCCACGTGCCCAAAAAGGGAGGCTTCTCACATTACCTTCCCCAGTTGAATCACAAGTGGGAGAGTCCACTTCCAAACCAAACATTTGTGTTGAAGGATAATGATAAGTTTAATTCTGAAGCAGCTTTGGGTTTGAAGAAATGTGAATCAAGAAAGGAGGCTTCACGACTCAGCTCAGCTATTTGCTCAACAATATGGAGCATTTTATGTTGTTGTACAAACACGCCCCACCCCAGGTGCTGCAGGAGCAGTTTGGTTCATTTTGTTCACTCTTTTCCCTTTGGATATATTAGAATCTAGTGATGTTCAAAACGGTTTTTCCATGTCAGACAATCAGGACAAGAGCTTTAGTAGAGTACTTAAGCCTTTTAAATTTGAAGAGTGTGAATTATATCTGGTTTTTCCATGTCAGCCAATCCGGGCAAGAGCTTTAGTAGACTATCTGACGGTAGCATTTTGTAAGAATGATATTCTAAGTTAATTATCTTTTGAGAAAAATCAATTTGCCTCCAGCATGCTTAGTTAAAAGATTATCTACTTGTTGTTTTTTGTGGAATGTAAATTTCTTTTATCTGTTAGACAAGTAGCTACCTCTGGTCTTTTAAGTAGACTACATCTGGTCTTTTAAGTAGACCCTTGACACATTTTCAACCGAACATTTTCCATGATTTATATTATTCATGCAACACTCTTTATAACCTTATCACCTTTTGTACAGAAGTTGAAATTCTACAATAATAGACTAAGGTTCCATTTCTCATTTCCAGGATATCCCTGTTATTGGTAGGCAGCTTGTGCCTTACTGCCTTTTCCTGTGCTGTAATATAATTCATACTAATGTGAATTGTTGACTGACTGTTATTAGCTAAAATTTATGAAATCCCGTGTTTAATACATGAAACTGTGAACAACATTTTGAATGCTCGTCATGCCATATGGCAGTCCAATTTGAAAAATACATGACAGGACTTTTGGTTTAGGAGTGCCTGTGAGATGTACTCTATGTCTGTTTTTTCTAATTTGATTTTAGTGGTCTCTTCCTTTTGATTTGATTATTACTCATGTTTCGAGATAAAGTGATCATAACCCAATTTCATAAAAGAATATAGGTCATGCTATAATTAGTACTGATTCATAAGTTGTCAAATAAAAGGCAGAGGCAGACTTAAAAATGGGATAGGAATTGTGTCTTGCTGACAATGGTCACCATATATTGATGAATAACCAAAATAAGAAACGAACAAAGAAAGAAACAGTTACAATTCATGCGTTTCAGGGATAAAACAGATAACAATACAACCTCCATCCCGGCTTCTAAAACGTATAATAATATCACTGACAAATTTCTTTATGTGAAAATGACACTTACACCATACACTTCCATTGCATCAAACATTTCAAACCTTGGCAGGCTCATCATCGTCATCATCTTCAATGCCCCAACTCAAGTCTTCCTCTTCTTCGGCAGCACTAAGTCTTTTCCGCAAATCAACTTTGTTTGTGCCACCACTATGCGATGTTTCCTTCGCATCAATACTGCTAAGATCCTCAATATCATCCCACCCAAGGTCCTCATCGTCCCCCTCCTCATTTTCCGAGTGCTTAATTTCAACCTCATTACTGGAAGATTTCTCATCACCACCCTCCCTTTCCTTCACCTTCTCAACAATTTCAGCTGCAGAATCATTCTTGCTCACACCAACATCCACTTTTGACGCCTCATCAACACCACCCATCTCACCAACAATTTCTGATTTCACAATATGTGGTTCCTCAAACTTATCTATCTTGCTGCCAACTTCCTCACTTTGCAACAAATTCTCTCTCTTTTCTACTTTAGACTCTTCTTCCACATCCAATTTCTTCGTTCCCCCTTCATCGGAGCCAACACGTAACTGGGTATCCACACTGTCCCCACCAACCTCTTTATTCATAACCACAGATTTAGCGCCACCTCTATCCTCATCATCATTATCATCTTCAACTTCCCAACTCAAATCCTCATCTTCCCCAGAAATTCCACTTACAATCCTAGCCCTAACGTCTTCAGCTTTCTTGAGCTTATAAACCTTATAGTAATACCTATACCAGAAAGTTTCGTGATCCACACTGCTCGGAACAATTCTTTTGTAAACACTCTCCATATTATCGTTCTCTCTGAAAAGCCCCTCCATTTCATCACTTTTCCCCTCCAACAAAAACCCTAATTTCCATTCATTGAACTCACTCAAATCCTCAGGCTCCTCGGAGTAAGTGCTAACGTCACCCTGAATCGCACGAACCTGAGCGTCGAATCTACTATACCGCATCAAATCCAGGCTCTTCCTATTTGCGCTATTATTATCAGAATCAGAATCGAGATCGACAGCGAGGATGGCGTCCTTACCTTGAGATATGATCTGAGCCGTTCCTTTGACGACGGTGTTTCCGAACTCGTCAATGACGTGACCCACGGTCCCGAGAGAGCCCTGCGCCACCTCAATTTCCTTCTTCAAACCGGTGCTGAATTCCTGCAGATCGCGACGGTAGGTCTCGATTATAGATTCCGATTTGGATGTTAGGGTTTTCATGAAGCCGCCGACGAAATTCCAACCGTCGCTGACACCGCCCCCGGAATTGGCGGTGGTCGATCGGGGCGGGGAGTCGGGATCCGGGTCCTGGTCTGGCGGCTCATTACTCGATCCAGATTGAGGTCGCGGTGGATCCTCGTCCTCAAGGAAAACGGACTTGAAGAAATTCATGCGGTGATGATGGAGTGATCAGTAAGTAAGAAACACAAGTATAACTAATTTATCATTCTAGTTTGAAAAAAGTGCGTTCGAAGCTTATGTATTGTTTTACACTTCTAAGATCTAGAAGAACAAACCAACATGCAATTCTAATATTCATTATTTCTTTATTTATTTGATTAATAATATCCTAATAGATTGTGTGTTATCAGCTTAGTTTTCAACTATGGATATTGAAATATAAGATATATTATATTAAATTCATTTTTTTTATCAAATTTATGTTTATAAAAGTTAATTCAAAAATAGTGCAGATTTTTATTGATTTGTTTTTAATTTCTATATTCTATGACATTTTCAAAATAGATTCCATTTGCAAAAGGTGCTTTTGTACATTGTTTCGATTCTATGTAGAAAATATTATATCTTGACAATTATTACTTGATAATCTGTGATAAATATTTTTTTTATAATAAAAATTCATGAGAATATATTTGAGAGAAGAGAAAATCCCACAATTACTTTTCAACATATCATACCCTTTTAGGTAAGGGAAGAAGATGAAAGGAGAAGGAAGCATTTGAGTGGCAGTAGAAACCGTTTTGTTTTACGTTAAATGTAAGAAAAATAAATTAACTAACAAATGGAGAGAATAATTTATTTAAGACTTAAATATATTTTTTTATTATACTATAATATAAAATTGATTTTTATTTTTTCTTAAAATTTTAAATTATGTGAATATAATAAAGAACTATTGAATTACGTGTCAAATAAATTTTCATCATATAATATATAATAATATTATAACATTTACGTTACATGTTAGCATGGAAATAAAGTAACTAAAATCAATTTTTTAAACTTTATTTTTTAAATAAATTTTTTTGAAAAATACACGACACAACTTTGTTTCCACTTTCCATTTTCATCTCCTTAACCATATTCTTAACATTCAAACTTTGCTTATTATTAAAATAAATTCTTCATCAACAAACACTCTCGAGATCTCTAAGAGAATCTTCATAAATAGTAAACATATGGTTAAACCAAATGCTCAATATATCTCTTGTATTAGTCAACCTAACTCTCTAACTTATTCAACAAAACGTATTCACCCAAAAGCTTAGAGTTTGGTTTTTTAACTTCAACTACGGTTAAAAATCTGACATCGACTATAGATTAGAAATTTTCATATTATATAAATGGGTGCAAAACTCACCTTATAAGTCGGTTTTATAAGGTTGAGTTGGACTTAAAGTTCAATTCTCAATATGGTATACGAGTTTTGATTGCTACATTGACCCATGGGTGAAGTTGTTGATCCCTTACAAATTTCGTTCTCCTTATCATGATTTCTTCTTTCAAACAAGACTCTAATAATCATGAGCAAAATCATGAAGGCTTAAAGACAAAAGTGCAATCTTAGAAAATTGGTTTTACTCCTCAGCAATATCAAATATTGTTATCTCTTTTACAATAGTCCAAATTCAGTGGCAATGTTTTTAATCAAGTCTTTATTATTCCTTCCAACATGACAACACAAACTAGTAATACATTTCTTTCTTCCTTTAGTTCTTGGATTCTTGATAGTGGTGTTATTAACCACATTTGTTTAGGGGTGACAAAACGGGGCGGGTCGCACGAGCCGACCCGCAGCTCGCACCAAAAAACGCAGGGCAGGTTCCCTTTTCTGACTCGCTAACCCACTTACGACGAGGCAGGGCGGGTTGACTTGTCAACCCACTGCTCACTAAATTCTGATGTGTGTTGTGCATGTGCTGTTGATGCCCTTTTTTTTCTCCCAAATTTACATTCAATTTGAAACCCTAAAATACAAACGCATATGCGACTGGGACTGTGAGCGACATCTGCGACTGCGACGGCGAGCAACATCTGCCGTCGTGCCATTCTTCCTCCACGAACACCTTTCCGTCGTCCTCCACTGCCAACACCACCATCTGCGACCGTCGCCCTCCACCACCGTCTTCCTCCAGGTTCTATCCCTTCCTCCTTAACCTTCCACCATTTGCAACTGCCATTTTTACTCATGAGAATTAATTTTTTTCCATTACCTTTTTCTACAGTTTTAGGATTTTAGTAATTCAAGATTTGTGGAGCAACAACTTGTTTGTATCTGTTATAGTATTGGCTTTGTAGTTGACAGCTTTCTGATTTGGGGTAATTTTTATATTCTACATCATGCTGGTTATGTTGCATTTATCTCTTTGTATCTATGATTATGTTTATATAGGTTCTTATGTTTATGCTATTAATTAATCAGGATCTTAATTTTGAAATTGGAATGGCTGAAGAAGAGGATATTAATATTCCCGAATGTGAAAATGAAATTGAGAAAGATGATTTTGAAAACCAATCCGAAACTATTGAAGGTGACAAAAAGAAAAGGGATAAGACTACCACCTCTGATTGTTGGAAGTACTTTACTAAGATTGGTGTGGATAAAGATGGAAAAGAAAGGGCAAGGTGCAATAGTTGCAATAGAATATATCTAACCGGTGGAAGAAAATATGGCACTTCTCATTTAAATCGTCATATTATGAAATGTGATAAAAGAAAAACTGAAGATGTGGGTCAAATGATTTTAGATATGCAAGGAAAGTTGAAAGGAAAAAAGATAGATCAAGTTGTACATCGTGAATTGTTGTCTAATCTAATTATTAGACATAATTTGCCTTATAAATTTGTTGAGTATCCCGAACTTAGGACTTGGATAAGCTACTTGTGTCCTGATGCAATTATGATTTATAGAAACACTGTTAAGGCTGATATTGGGAGAATGTATATCAAAGAAAAGACAGTGCTTAAGGAATTGCTTGTTTCTATTCCTAGTAGGATATGCTTAACTTCTGATTTATGGACATCTATTAATACTGAAGGTTTCATATCATTGACTACTCATTTTGTTGACCTAAATTGGAAGTTAAATAGCAAGCTACTCAACTTTTGTCATATGCCGCCCCCCATACAGGTTTTGAGTTGTCTAAGAAAATTTATGAATTTTTACAAGATTGGGGATTAGAGAAAAAAATATTTTCTATCACTTTGGATAATGCTTCTACTAATGAGTTCTCCAAAATACTCTAAGAAGCCAACTTCTTTTACAAAACGGTTTGATATGTGGTGGTGAATTCTTTCATGTTCGTTGTTGTGCATTAAATTTAATTGTTCAAGAAGGATTAAAGGTGCTTGGTGGGGCTTTGAACCAAATTAGAAATAACATCAAATATGTGAGGGGTTCAGAGAGTAGAATGGTGAAATTCAAACAATACATGGAAAAGTTTAGTGATATTGATGCATCATGTGGTTTGTGTCTTGATGTCCCTACAAGGTGGAACTCAACTTACTTGATGCTTAAAAGTGCTCTTAAATATCAACGTGTTTTTGGAAGCTTGCACTTGGTTAATGAATCTTATAAATATTGCCCTTCAGAGGAAAATTGGGAGAGAGCAGACAAAATTTCTAAGTTCTTGTTACCCTTTTATGATATCACTACCTTGATTTCTGCTACAAGTTATCCAACTTCCAACTTGTATTTTTTACAAGTTTGGAAAATTCAAAGCTTGTTGATAGAAAATGTGAAAAATGAAGATGCACTAATTAAGAATATGGTTGAATCGATGATAGTCAAATTTCAAAAATATTGGGATGAATATAGTGTTGTACTTGCATTTGGTGCAAATTTAGACCCAAGGATGAAGTTAGAAACATTGAGTTTTTGCTTTGAAAAAAATTGATTCATTGACTTGGGAGTTGAAATTGGAAAACATCAATAAAAAATTATACAAACTTTTTGCCGAATATTATAGCAAAGGTTTGAGAGCAACAACATCAAATAATCTAAAGCGTAAGCAAGGACAATCTTCATTCCCATCTATTTCTAAACCAAGTCTTTTTTATGTAAGTTGTTTACTTGAATGTACTTCAGTTTATTTTTTAGTTTTTGTTGTACTTGCCCCATGTTACTAACTTATTACATCTATAATAGGAATTAAAAATGCACAAGCTTCAAGTATCTAATCAAAGTGGAAAAACACAATTTGACACTTATTTGAATGAGCCAACTTTGGATTTTGATTTTTTGGAGCACATGGATGTGTTAGAGTGGTGGAAAAATAATAGTCAACATTTTTCAGATCTTGCTTTAATGGCTAGAGATTTGTTGAGTATTCCTATAACCACAGTTGCATCAGAATCTGCATTTAGCATTGGTTCTCGAATTCTTAACAAGTATAGGAATTCTCTTTTGCCTGAAAATGTGGAAGCAATTATTTGTACTTCTAGTTGGAAACATGGATTTTCTGAAGGTAATTTATTTATTTTAACCAATTCTATTGTTATTGTATTATTTTTGGAAGCAAGGATTTTTTTAGGGTAAATTCATTCTTTCATTGTCATTGTTCAAATGTATGCAAATGATGGAAATATTATAATTATCAAAAAGTAGAAGATGAAAGCTCTTCTAAGGTTGCATCTAATGTTCTTGAAGTGGAAGAAGATGACATAATAGTAACTGCATAACAAGTGTTTGATGTGATAACTGCTCTTGATTGTTAATTGATATCAGTTGCTTATTTATTCAGTGTTGTTTTTGAATTCATCAAATCTTTTGTAACTATTGATGATGTGTACTTGTTTTTTGGCCACCTTGTATAATCAATTTCAAAATTTGTGAGGTGTATTGGTTTGTCATACTTTCTAGTACACCGCAGGTTTGATTAATTCATAATTTCATATTACATCTATATATAATATTTTATTTGTAAAAGTTATGCGGGTCAGCCCGCACACGAGGCGGGTCATGAAAACTGGCTCGCGGGCCAAAGCGGGGCGGGTCAGCATGCTTTGCCACCCCTACATTTGTTCATCCTTAACTCATTTTACTTCATATAATCAAATTAATTTATTTATGTCAAATTACCAAATGGAAATCAAGTCATTGCCAACTATTTTGGAACTACTTTTCTCAATCAAAATCATGTCATAGACAATGTTCTATATATACCTTGTTTCACTTTTAATCTTCTTTCAGTAGCAAAATTGATTGATAATTTATCTTTTGTTCTTACCTTTGACTTTAATGGTTGTCATATTCAAGACAAGAACTTCTTGAAAGAAATTGGTTCAACTAAGATGCAAGATAAACTTTATATACTAAGAATCTCATCCTATCAAAAACTTCAAATAAAACCCATCAAATATGCACATACCATCAATATTGTTAATGTCAATGCTAGTGATCTAGAAACCCTATGGTCATTTTCAATTAGGACATGTTTCAAACAAATGTATTGATGTTATCATGACTAAATTTTCTTTCGTTAAATATAACAAATATATTGTTTGTGATGTTTGTCATTTTGCAAATAAAAAAGACTTTAATTTCCTATTAGTACATTTAAATCTAAAAAATGTTTTGAATTGATTCATGTATTTGTATGGGGTCCATACTCAATACCACAAATTCATGGTCATAAATATTTCTTGACAATAATTAATGACTATTCAAGGTATACGTGGATTTTTCTTTTAAAACAAAAATTTGAAGTTCTAAAGACTTTGAAATTTTTTGTTGTTTTTGTTCAAACACAATTTTAGACAACAATAAAAATAACAAGAAGTGATAATGGGACTTAATTTTTCATGATTAATTTATTTTTCAACAAAGGAATAGTGCATCAAACATCATGTGTCAATACTCCACACCAAAATAGCATAGTTGAAAGAAAACATGGTCATATATTAAATGTAGCAAGAGCTCTCATGATACAATCTCATCTACCCAAAATTAATTGGTCATATTTTGTGATACATTATGCACATATTATAAACATGCTTCCAACACCTATTTTAAATTATTCTTCTTCTCGTGAAATGCTTTACAAAACTGCAACATATTTTAATGGATTAAAGGTGTTTGGATCTTTATGCTATGCTAGCACTTTGCCAAGAAACAAAAGAAAATTTGATCTAAGGGCATCAAAATGTGTTTTTATTGGTTTTAAAAAGGGGACAAAAGAATATGTTCTTCTAAAGAATCTTTTACAACATTATTGGTATATGTGGATGATATAATATTGGCAGAAAATGATAAAGAGGTGATGGAGCGAATCAAACAAGCCTTGAAATAGCAAGAAGTAAGAAAGGAATAATGATGAATTGAAGGAAATATGCATTGGAATTGTTATAGATGCAGGTTTTTTAGCCTGCAAACCTGCACTTACTCCAATTGATAATCATACAAAATTATCTTCTTCTGAAAGCGTTCCTTTCAAGACAACTAGTGAATGGTTTTAGTGTGTATCTTGAGAATTTCCTTATATCTTGGAAATCAAAGAACCAGGAAACAATATCAAAGAGGTCTTGTGAAGCTTAATACAGGGCAAGGGCAATGACCAAGATACATTGCAACAAATCCAGTGTGTCACGAGCGTACGAAACACATAAAAATATATGTCACATTGTTAGGGAAAAATTGAAGAAAGATCTCATACATTTGCTTCCCATTTCTACCAAAGAGAAATTGAATGATATTTATACCAAAGCCTTACATCCTCAATCTTTCAAGAGTATTTATTCCAAGGTTGGGTCCCATAATATTTGCTCCACACCTTGCGGGGATAACAAAGGATATCGATACAAGGCTTCTTCTAGAAGGAAGCTAATATTAATTTTGTGTTTTCTAATTCTTAGTTGTTTCTCTTTGTACATATGTCTAGCCTTTATTTTGTCTTTTCTTATTCTAGCCTTTATTGGCATTTTGTTTTACATTCTCTCTCTTTAGCTAGACCTAGAATGAGGTATATATTCAGACTCTTTGTTTTGATTTAAGTAAGGAAACAAAAATAGAATAAATATTCTTTCTCACATAATTTGTCTTCCTTATTCTCTTTTTTTCATCTCAATTCTTTTTTTTTTATAATAACTACATTGTTAACAACAAAAACCCCCTAAACTCTTACACTAATTTCTTCAACGTCATTACCAGAAACAAAAATATGGTCGTTGGGAATCTGATTAGGGATTACCTTATGATCACAAAGGATCTTTTCCCCAGGAAGTTGCGGTGCTTGGTGCAACAGCCGAAATGCACCCAAGTTTGAAATTTTGCAGTGGTAAAGCATGATAGATAAAGTAGGAATGAGGTTCTGCAAAACGGGATGTGGATTTGTTATAATTTGGTGGAAATTTGAGGCTTAGGATTTTGGGGTGACATGAAGAGGGGATTGATTAGTTCGTGGGGCTTGAAATTGTGAGATTGTCCATGGACGAGAGTTAGGGTTCGCCAAAGGTTGAGGGTTTTGTCAACTATCCTTGCGATATTTATAGTATTTTTTTTGGGTTTGTTGTTATGTTTCATTCATAACCCTTCAATCTTTGGAGATCTTAGGTTTGGACAATGCACGAGAGAGATAGAGAGAGAGGTTTCAAGGTTTTAGGGAGAGAGAGATACATTGTTCCTCTCAAATACTCCGCCATTTTCTTTTATTCCATTGCAAAATATTATTAATAAAACTAAATCAAAATGGTTAAAATATGATGAAATCTCAACCTATTTTTTCATATTTTAAATTTGGATCCATTTTTATCAAATATTTATTTCATTAAATATTTTAATAAATACTATTAAAAATATTAAATATTAAAATTGATTTCACTTTTGTATGTCTTTTGTAATTGTGCAAATTTGTTTTCTCAAATTTCTAAAATTCTTTTCGAGTTAAAAAAAAGTTATTTTTAGACTTAAAAAAATGTGTGGTATGATTATTCATATTTATATTAATTATAATATTTATTATAATTATAAAATAATGTTTTTAATATAAAAAAATGATATTAATTATAATCTATTTTTAAATACTTTAAACCTTTTTATATAAAAAAATATATATTACATATAAAAAAGTTAAAATTGATTAGTTTATGTTGAAAGCACATCAAAAGAAGTTAACATCGACACATTTTATTAGTTTTCTTGTTACATTTCGAATAGAGATAATTTCACGTTATAGTAAAAAAAACATATTTAATCCTTCATCTAATTTTTATCATATAGATTAATATCTATAAAAAGAAAATAATGAAAACTGAGATACAATAAAAAAAATATAATTTTCTTCTTAATGAAATATGTAATTTCATGTTAAATTGATTTTTTAACCGATTATTTAATATTCTTTATTATAATTAATACATTTATGATAAATTTTAATTATTTTCTATTAAATGTTAAACATATTGAACGTAAAAGCTCTATTTCCTAATAAATTGTTTAGAATAATAACACTATGAGTATCTAACATTAAAAAAAAATCATTAAACATAATTAAATATAAATTAATTTAAAGATAAAAAATATTATATTACCTTTCACTAAATTAAATAATATTTTATAAATTAAAAATATTAATATTTAAAGTAATTTTATTATTAATAAAAATTTATAAATATTTTATAAATTAATTACCGATGCTAACTTTTTTATATTCTAAATTAGTTAGCAATAAACTTTTCTTAGATTTATCCCAAAATTATTCTTTATTAAAGAAATGAGAGATAATCTTATTTTCTTTTTCAAAATATTTTTAAAAGAGTGATTAGTGTTATTTTAAAAATTTAAATGATAGATGAATGAAAAAATGAATAAATTCAACAATTAGGAAAAGTGAAATCATATTGGACCGAAGCTAATAAATATCACGAGAAAACAATTTGAATGCATGGTAATAATTACATTAATGGTATAATCGGGGTTTTTAATGTCAAGTTTTGAAAGATTTTTATTTATAATTATTTATCTTTTTAATTTTTAATTTTTAATTAATATTAATTGTTCTTTTGTTATAATTACGATACATATTTAGTTTTTATCTAATTTTCAATAAACGTAATAGAGTGGAATATATATACCCATACGGTAAAATACATAGACTCTACAAGTAATAAATTATTGTTTTAATTATATTTATTTTATTTTTTAATTTAACATATTATTATATGATTATAATTGCTTATCAAATGTGTGTGATGTGATATGCTGTTTGGTTGTCAAAATAAACTTTTTTTTCTTTTGTTATTAGCACTTTACCTGCTGTTTTAATTTCTCCCCCTTCCCTCACCTAAAGAAATGACTATATGGCTTTAATATGAGCATATTCAAAAGCCATTGTTAATGTTAGCATGAAAACTGATCCAAAACTGATAATTTTAACCACCTCCTTTTCCCCCAACAACCTTAATCTTGTTCAATCCTCCAAAGCATGAGTGTTGGAATGATAGAGATCATAGGGTGCCCAGAGATGATCAACAGAGCAAGGTCTTCTTGAGTCCAACCTCAACCATGGCTTCCCCTTCCCACTCCAATGCAGCAAACTGATAGGTCCAGGATGCAGACTCCTGCACTTCCCTTCAAGGTTATCCCCTCCCAACCCATGCTGGTTCCACCTGTGGTCCACACTCTTCAACCTCCCAGCCAGAACCAGCAGAAAAGGAGGCAAAGACCCCAAGTGGTAGATCCTCTTCTGCTTCTGCACCGTCATCCACGCCTCCACCTTCTCCCTGTACTTCCCCTCCCTCCATTTCTCCACGTCCATCACCATCACCCCCGTGTTGAAATAGCAGGGCTTCCTTCCCTCGAACGTCCTATTCAGCTCCTTGTCGTTCCAGAACAGCTCCGTGAAATAAACCATGAAATCCGCTTGGCAATACTCCGGCGCCGCCAGCACCTTCCCCTCCAAGTCAACCTCCCACAGCTTTGCAATGTCATCCACAACCACGATATCAGAGTCCAGGTATATCACCCGTTTCACGTACACTGCAAGTTAGGCTCGTCATAATATCAAAATTATTATGTGATCATAACATCGATCTCATGATAAGCTTCTCATAAATCATTTTAAGAGGATCAAAATAACAAAAACACGAATGAATTGGGTTAGACTAATTAATCTTACTTGCAATAATCTCACAGTTGTGGTTAGTTATTATGCAGACAAGAACCTAAAGTAACCCTACCTGGGAGAATGTCGGAGAGGTATATTCGCGCGTAGTTGAGAGGCTGGTCGAGGGCTTGGCGAATGGATTTGGAGATTTTGCCACGCACCCTACTGGATTCGAAGCGGTAAATGTTGAACTTGAGGTAAGGGAAGGTGGACCTGATGGTAGTGAACACCTGGGGCTCGAACCTTGCCGAGAGGAAATGGAACTCAGCGTTTTCTGGACACGAGGAGTGCTGGAGAATGGAGAGGACTGCGGCCATCGTTCCTCTGAGGTAGTTTGAGTCTAACGTCATGCAAATGTGGATTCTCTCTTTGCTGCATGAGTTTCCGTTGCGGAATTCAGGGGCTTCTCGGAAGATGGGGAAGTCGGGGAGCGGTTTTCGCACGACTCCATGTTGAATGTTGGTGGCGGTGACATGCCGGAGTAGGGAGAGAAGGAGTAGGAAAGACAGGAGGTGAAATGGGTAGGGAAGACGTGAAGGATTCCCAAGAGCCATTTCCTCCTGTCCTTTAATGTTATGCTGTGAAACTCAAGGTGGCAAAGGAGGTGAAAGTGTTGGAGCCATGTTGTTTATCAAGGTTTTTTCTCTTGGAAGGAATGGTTGAGGGGGACAAAGGTGCTTGGTGGGATTGTAGAGAAGAGAACAATCCTCGGAGGACAAAGGTGGTTGGTGGTTGCTGGTTGCTGGTGCTGTCCCTAAATCTTTGTACTCAAAATATTGTATGCTTTACCATTCTTTTGTGGGATGATGGTGCAAAATGGTTTTTCTTTAATACCTTACATGTTTCACTTTTATTGGAAGGAACCATATTTTTTTGCTATTTTTGGTTCTCTTTGACTTGATACTTTACTAAACAAACTTGTAAAAATATATTGAATTTATGATCTTTTAAAATTATTATTAATGGATCAATTAATTGTTTTTATTAGTTCATTGTAAGAAAGCACTAAAACTGATGTTTTAGAATTTTGAACTTTAACTGGTGTTAGTCATCAAATTAGAATTAAAATAAATTTCTAACTAATGTCATTAACTATGAGTGAATGAAAACATGTCTAAGGTTAAAGATGTGAGAGAGAAGAGTTTGTAAGAAGTAAATTACTTTTTAATTCTCCTCATTAAATATGCATCACTACCAAAAAGATATATTTACTAAAGCAGTGGTTATACTTTCACATCACTAAAAAGATAAAATAAGATACCAATAAAAAATAAAAACATTTTTTATTTATTTTAAATCTTATATATTATTATATTATTAAAGTTGTTAAGTGTTAATAATTTTTTAAAAGTACTAAAGTAATTTTTGTTAAAATAAATAAGGATGTTGATGATTAAAAACCCTAATTTACCAATTCAATAAATTAATATTTTTGTTTTATTTTTTAATTTAAAATATTATTATATTATAAAGAGTTGATTGTTTTTTTAGAATACAGTGTCAAACAATTTTTATGCAAAGAAATAGTTGTTGTTGGAAACCAATTAAACAAAAGTATGTGACTTTTTGCATGGGAATTTTCCTCTACCCCAGCCAAAATATATGATGATGCACACACATTTAGCAACGTTAAACATTGATCGATCTTGAGTTGGCGTGAGTTGGTGGTGCTTGAAGATTTCTGGACAAGGGTTTTCAATTAGAAATAATTATAACATTTTTTCAAAACTAAAAAATTGCTTCACCATAAAAAAATATTCATTTAACAATCCCTTATAATAATATTTTAAAATAAATAAATAAAATAAATATAATTAAAATATTAAGTTGTTAAGTTAGTAGTATATGTGAAAGTCACGTGTAGTAATTAAAGGTGAAGAGAAAAATAGGAATAATTGTCCATGTTTTATGTACTCAACAATCTTGAGATTGTCATTTGATATTTTGTTAAATTTAATATAGAAATAATTGTTTATATTATATTTATGATGCCAATTTGAATATCATTACTATTTAGTAACTCACATACAACTCAAAATCATTAGTCTCATCAAATGATTGATTAGTGTTTTCCAATTATTTGTTAGAGAAGGTCTTTAATAATGTAATTTATCTTTAATAATGTATAAATAAACTGAAGATTTAATCTCACTTCTGATTACCTGATGATTTACTTGTTGAATAATTTTGGTATCGTAATATTTTTTTGAATTTTAAGCCTTTAAAAATTACATAATAAAAGGAATAAATTTGTGCCGCAATTTAATTTCCTGTCTAAACTACAGGGACACTTTAAACTTTTTAATTATTTTATTTTCCATTAATTTAGTGAATGTAATTATCACTAGGGCATTTAAGACAGTAGATTTTTAATGCACTGTTTTTTAAATATTTAATTTTATGTTTTAACAAATTATATTAATATTAACATATTTAATGTGTTCAATAGAAAGTCGTGTAATGACTATAAACTTAAAAAGAAAGATTCTTAATGCCTCCTGAGGAGCTCAAACAAAGAAGAGATGAACCGTCATGTAGATTTTTTTGTATGTAACTTGGTATGTATATTATGTAAATGTAAATTGGTAACCTAAACATTTAGAAGAAACAAAAAAGCCTCATCCAAATTAGATCAGTAATAAATCAGCAACATCTGAACAAACTTTCTCAAACAAACACCATAAACAACATTGTATAGTACACACTGTTCGATTATAATGACTAGTGAGTATTTAAGGGGAAGGTAGATGATTTTATTTTTTTTTCATAATTTAGTAAGCTTTGCTTCATCTCTGTTAAAAACTTTCATGGTTTTAAAGCGGAAATAGGATGGCAGCTCAAAAGTTTGACATTGTTAACAGCGTCCTAGAACGATTGTTGGATCCACACTTAGATTCTGTATCCAAAGTTATGCATAAGAGCTGTATGAGTACCAAAAATTGCTATGCAACCATCCATACTCGCATAATCATCTGGACCATATTGTGGCAATCATTTAGAAACGACTTAACTGCTCCTGTCTTGAAAAGATAATACTAGACTAAACAAAATAAGATTGTCTTCATATAGCTTTGAATCTCTTGCTAATAAAACACTCAGTGATAGAAAATCTCCAGTAATAAAATGTGTAAACCTTGACTACCAATCATAGTTCATCTTTTGGAGATTCCTTATAACATTGCTCATCCCAGTAATAGGGGAATTTCATTTTCGCTGCAGTGTGTGGCATTGACCAGTCCTCGTATGCAAACCTAAGCATAATAACCAAAACATTCATAATGAGTATTAAGAAGACAAATGATGGAAAGATTGCATCACTGTCCCATATAGGGACGTGTTCAAAAAATATCAAAAGGAGTGTTATCGAGAGTAAAAATAAAATAAAAATGACACATATAATTGCATTACTAAATCATACGACTGCATTGTGAAAAATCGAGAATATATATGGGGTCCGTATTTAATTTTGAGGAGGGAGTGGCCAGCCCTACCCTTCCATAATAAAAAACAATTATATAATACATCCATGTAGAAAGAAGAGACGCATTTCAGAGGGAAAATATTCCAAAACTATAAAATTTTGATTGATCAGAACTTAGCCCATAGTTTCTGTTATTTTGTTATGATATTCTGTTATTATTTTCATCTATAAGAAGCTTAATGTGTATTTTACATTGTGATATTAATCTTATATTTTTTTTATTCTTAATAAGATATAAAATGGTTTGTACCCAGTTTCGATTTATATGATATGAAGTCAAAGTCATTCTTAAACAAACTACTTGGACATCCGAATTCAATCTTTAGCTGCACAAGAACCAAAGCATATAAAATTCTTATACAAACTTCACACTAATAATCTCTTTTGGTCGACTATAGAACACATTATGTGAAGTCAGAGCAATATAAGCATAAAATCGCAATTCAGATTTCAGTTTATCCATTTAGTATGACTTCTTAAATTTTGTTTTAAATAAAACCAATCAACAGATATAAGAAGCTTGAGAAGAAACCAAAGTAGCCAGCAGAGAATGAAAAACCAAGTAGAATATGCATTTTTGCAGATATTGTCGACCGAGTTACTTGGAAATAAGAATGTATTTACTAATCACAGTATTCAGCAGTTTGCCATGTTTGGTAGAGCCAGGATAAGAGTTAGTAAAGTATGAAACATAGAGAAGAAGTACATACAATTTAACAGGTGGACGAGATATTATAACAAGCACTTGTAAATCCTCGTACTCATTGGTGTTCCAAAGCTGCAACACAGACTCTTTTAGTAATTTAAAAATCCACGGGGTACCAGAAGACCTTGACTAAACAACAGATATCACCACCAAATTGACACGAGCTAGAGTAGAATATAAACAATGGAGATGGAACTAAGAAGTTATAACAAACTCCCAGGAGTTACTTCATTCGCCCAACTTGCATTTCTTTGAACATCATTTGACATGGCACACAGTCCTAACCAAAGCTAGTACTTTTTCAACAAGCTCACACATTGCAGTTTACAACTGACAAGGAACGGCTAGCCTTACATGCCAGCCTACTATATTTTCTCAAGTAAAAGTTTAAACTTCTTATAACATGATGCTCCCTAACAAGCATAACTGACAATGTTACTTATAGCTCCATAAATGCCAAGTTATCATTATCCAAATTAGAAAAAGTATCCATGACATCTTATATTCCCCTTTATCAATATTTTGATCTGTTAAAAACATATAGCTCCTTGCTTAATGCAAATGTAACAATTCTTTAGATCAAGTGATCAACAACCCGTAAAATTTAGAAAAGTTGGCACTTAACATTCTAATGCTTATGACTTGTCCTGAAGATATTATTCACAAGAATGTTTATAATTCTAAACCTTTTTTTCCAAAATCAAATTAAATTGGAGACTTCTCACAGTTGCTTAAAATGGTTTACCTGATGAACATCATTAACAGGAATATGAAATGTGCTATTTGGAAAGATAAAGTGCTCCTGTGGCTTTCCAGGGTTGTTTCCATGTGAAACTGTTGCAAGATAAAGAGTGCCACTCCCTTTGAGAACAACAAAAACCTCTTCACAGGAATGCCTATGAATTGGGGTGTATGTTCCAGGTGAAAATGTTTGAAGCCATACTTCAACCTGTTCCAGGAAAGTTTGGAAATATGATAATACACAAACATTTTGAACATCATAGACCACACAGATGGCTGCCAAGAGGATTCAATACCCAAAGCGTGAGCAGTTTTGGACTATGAATTGTCCTAGTAAAAACTAAGTTTTTCTTTGTTAAAAAAAAAGTATAATAAAACTGAGTCTCTTTGAACAAGTTTCTTCAAAGGGATTTCTAGGAGAGAGAAATAAGAAATAAAATAAAACTTTCCATGAGCTAAAATTAACTAATGTAAAAATTAAAAATAAGAATTTAAAGAAGTTATGTAAAAGAGTTCCTACAAAATAGCTTATGCATAAGTTAATTTTAACTTATAACAAAACTCATTTCAATTTTTCTTCTTATTTTTGTCTCTTAAAAGTCCTTCTGGAAAAGTTGATCCTAAGAGCCCATAGATAAATGACAAATCTATTGTTTCATTAAACAAACAGCACAACAATTAAATACTGTACACAGTCAGCTACTCCTTCGGTTAACTCCCTTCTTCACATTTACTACTTGATACCTATCCTTCAATACAATTTGGCATCATTTTTCTTAATATAATATGTTTGTAATAACATCATTTTACGATTGTCATATGATATATTGCATCAAATAAAATTAAAATGGATACCTCCTTCAATCCATGCAATAATGAACCTGCAACAGTCAGGTGAGAGAGTCCCGCCCTACCATAGTTATCCTGAGGAATCTCGCTGATATTTCTCACTAGTGGTAATCCTGTATATTTGTTGATTTAAAAAATGAACCCAGAATATTTTAATTGTGCAAAAAGGCCAACACTGATAACACTTTATCATATCTAACAATGACTTTTTTCATTAAAAAAAGCGGCACGCGAGATCGTAATCATCATTTGATATCCAAAACAAACATCTCGGTAAATAAATAAATAAATAAAGTCATGTACATGTCATGATATTAGCTTAGACTACCTGGATTAATTTCTCGGTATGTACTTATAGGAAAAAATTAAGAATGCAAAATGAATAGAACTTTTCTATAAGTCAACTTTAGTTTATGCACCTCAACTTTTGGAGAAATTTCAAATTAGATAGGATAGTTCCTATAAAAAATAGCTTTAGCTTATGGGAAATGTTCATTTTACTTCTTTTTTTCTTTCTTCTAACTTTTTTTCTGTATAAGTGTTTAAAACAGAAGCTTATTAATAAATTTATCAAAATAAAACCCTAAACTCACTCATAATTATTAACAAGATGTTGGTTCGAGTACCACTAGACTATGTCCTATTAAACAAGATTTTGAGTTCGAGCTTTATAGATAGTGAGCAAGTTCTAGATTTGAGCATTGGAGCTGGACAAATGTAACTGAGAAAGGAAACCTTCAAAAGGTGATCAGGTTCTCTTACGTAACTTAGTCATTGGGAAAACCATGGCAACTCAGTTCCAATAACATAATTACCAAAACAATTCTCACTCACAATGTTTTTTTTATCCATTTCACATACAAAAAGACTTAATAGCAAGGAGTTGTATAACAACAATACTTGTACTGCAAAATGAAGAGCCAGGTAACTGTTTGCAACAATCCAACTTAGAAATGCAAGCTTATGTCAATAATCAAAGCAAAGAAGAAACAAATTAGATTGAACTAGAATATATCCATATATGTACATATAGCTAGCACGAGTTAGTGGTGATGCGAAGACAAATCGTCGAACACACACTGTGCAAAGCATAGTGAGCAACCTATTCACGTCGAGCGCATCACACTTATGCCGGATGAAGTGTTTGGTGAGAAGGAACACGATTCAGAATCCATAAAAATAACAATTACAAAGCTAAAAGACCGTTAAAGAGGAGAAGAAACATCGATGTAAGCATAAAGGGAGAAAAGGGAAAAAGAGGATGGAAAGAATGAGCATAAGAACTAACCAGTAACGGGGCATGGCGAAGAAGCTAGAACGAGTGCAGAGAATGAGAAGAGACAGAGCAAAAGCAACGAAATCGCATAGCATTCTACCATCTTCTAACAACTTCTTGTAATGACGACGTGCACACACCACAAACTGCTTTTCTTTCTGCATCGTGTGACAACCACATAATGATAATTTCTTTCTGCACCTCCTCCATATATAGTTTCCTCCAACACCTTCATATATTTTTTAATTCCTAAACTACCCTTGTCGAAGTATTCCTTGGTTAAGGGGAGGTGTATGAGGTTAGTGGTGAGTGTTGGTGCAATGCTTTGGTTGAGGACAGTGTTGTTTGTTGTGGAGTTGGTTGTTGGTGGTTGTAGTTGGTGCGTTGTGATGGGTGTGGTGTTTAGCGGCGGTGGTTTGTGGTTCAGCTGACTAGATTTTGTAAGTAAGGTGTGTTTATTAGTTATGAATTGTATAATACGTAAATGTTGTGAATTGTAGAATTCGAAGTCGAATTTTGTGTTTTGAATTGTAAAGTTTAAAATATCAATTAGTATTTTATGCATTTTATAATAAGGAACGCATTTATTTTATAGACAATACCTTGGGAATTGTATAATAAGAAATATTATATAATCCGGAAGATTGTTGTAGAATTTGGAATACATTTATATTTTGAATTTTACAATTTATAAGCTTTAAGTGGAATTTTTTTTTTTCTGAATTTTATAATGTGAAATACAAATTTGTATTTCAATTTGTAATTTGGAAGGTGATTTTTTTGTAAATAAATCATTTTGAATTATGAAATTCATAATAAAATTTTGTATTTCACATGTTATAGTTCGAAATGTAATAGTTTGTTAGATTGCATTCCAAATTGTAGAATACAATTTTGTATTCCGAGTTTTATAATGCACAATTAATTGTATGAAGAAAAAAACTCATTGTATATGGTTAAATGCAATGGTAACTTCTATTTGGTTGTGCAGTGAAACATTAATTATGGAAAAGGAATGAGAACTTTGGAGCAAATATGAAGTTGATAAAAAGTTCGAAATGGACAACGAGGTAAGGAATTAGGTTCACAGTTAAGGTAAAAAAATCCAAATTTTCAAATTCATATTATTTTTTAATCAATTTAAATGGAATTGTCTCAAATCAAAATTTATATTTTTTATTTTAAGTCCAATCCATTTAATTGGATATGGATTGGATACATTTTTGGATTATCCAAAATGAATTTTTGGTTGGATTTTGACTTGCCCCCGTCCTAGGTTGAGGCGAGTCAATTTAGGCCCAAGTCGAGCAAAATCAGTCTGAGTCCATGTTGAGCCAAGTTGGCCCGGGCCAAAGTTGAGCCGATTCAGTCCAGGCCAAAGTTGAGCTGATTCGGACCCAAAAAAACTCGAGTCAAGTCGGCCTAGGCAAAAGTCGAGCAAAGTTGACTCAGGGCAAAGTCAACTTGAGTAAACACTGACCCAAGTCAAGCTGAGTGGGCCAGAGCCCAAGTCGAGTCGGACCCATGTCGAGTCGAGTTGGCCCGAGCCCATGCCGAGCCGACTTGGCCAAGGCCCATGTCGAGCTGAAGCGGTCGGGCCCATGTCGAGTTGGGGCGGCCCAGGCCAATGTCGAGCTGAGAAGGTCAGGCCAATCTTTCACCGAGTCAATCCTGGTCGATGTCGAGCTGAGTCGGCTCGGGTCGATGTCGAGCGAAATTGGCCCAGGCCGATGTCGAGTGAAGTAGGTCCAGGCTGATGTCAAGCCGAATCGACTCGGGTAGATGTTGAGCTGAGTCGGGCAAATCCCATGTCGAGTCAAGTCGAGTCGGTCCGGGCCCATGTCAAGCAGAGTTGGCCCGAGCCCATTTATAGTCCAGTCAATCCAGGTTGATGTCGAGTCGAGTCAATCAGGACTGAAGTTTAGCCATGCAACCCGGGCCCATGTCGAGTCAAGGCGGTCTGGGCCCATGTTGGGCTGAGATGGTCCTGGCCAATGTCGGGCCATGTCGATCTTGGCCAATGTTGGGCATAGTCGGTCCTAGTCGATGTCAAGTTGAGTCTGTCTAAGTCGATGTCAAGCAGAGTCGGTCCAGGCTGATGTTAATCGGAGTCGGTCCGGGCCGAACCGACCCGGGCAGATGTCGAGTTGAGTCGGTCCAGGTCCATGTCGAGTCGAGTCGGCCCGAGCCGAAGTCAACCCGGACAGAAGTCGACCTGAATCGACCCGGGCAAATTTGGAGTCGAGTTGGTCCGAGGCCATGTCGAGTCAAGTCGGCCCTAGTTCATGTCGAGGCGAGTTGGCCTAGGCTCATGTCGAGCCGAGTTGGCCCTGACCCATGTCGATCCGAGTCAGTCGTGGCCGATGTCGAGCCAATGTTGATCATGGGCGACGTCGAGCCGAGTCGGCCCAAGTCCATGTAGAGCCGAGTCAGTTCGGGGTGGTGTCAAGTTGAGTCGGGTCGGGCCTAGATCGACCTGATTCAGCTTGGGTCCAAGTTTAGCCGAGTGGGTCCGGATATAGATCTAGCCTTGTTGGTCCATGTTCAGATACGGTTCAAATCAAAATGAATTTAATCTAATTGATAAAGTGGATTTAATCCACTTTAAATAAATTTAAAAAAATCTATATAAATTTCATCTAATTAAAATGAATATGAATTCAATATATTTATTTAAATTTGGATTAAATTTAAATTGGATTTTAAAAAATTCAATACATGATCACCCTATTTGGCATTTTATAAGAAGTGAGGTAAAGAAAATTGAATTCATGAAGTTTTTTTTTAACTTTGACGCGTTATGTAAATATGTTGTAAGATACTTGTGTAAGATTATGAGGTCACACACTAGAAATCAAAGAGAAGGTAGGAAGACGTTTATCTTGTTGATAAATTTTTACCTGAAAATGAAGTTGATAGATAGTTGAAATCTTTATACTACATTTTAGAAAAACTAATAAATATTTATTTTATATTTATGAAAAATGTTTTTTTTTAACTATAAGAAGATTTCATAAAGCAAAAATTTATATGAAAATATCTTGAAAAACACATTTATCTTTTGTTTAGATATTTATGTTTTCTTTAGACATTGTTTAAAAGTAGATATGAAAAGAAAGTGTGAAAAAAATAAAGTTGTTTAGATTAAGATAAATAAAATAAAAAATAAAAAAATTGTGAGTGATTCGATAAATATAATAATTTTATAAAATTATAAAATAATATAATAACTAAATTATTTATATTATTATAAATTAATTTTAACTAAATATTTAATAACTAATTAACAATTTTAATTTTACTATTATTTAATTTATTTATTTTACCATCATTAATTATTATTTATAAATTTTTTAATTATTTAATTATAGTTGTTATTTCATAATTTATTATTAATATTTTTATTTTAATTATCATTTTATATATTTATTAATATTTTAATAGTTATTCTTATTTATATTGTATTATGTAATTAGTTATACTTATTTTATTATAATAAAAATATAAATATGAATGGATTAATAATATAAAAATATAATATATATTTAATATAATAATTATAAAATATATATTTAATATATAGATATATATTTTTTAACCGTGATCCTATCCAAATATTGGTATACTTTGCGAAGGAAGAAGTTTGAAATTTTTTGCCTGGTTCAAACGAATCATTAAAGTTTTTCATAAATAATTTTGTAAAAAGCCGAAATGTCAGTCATACGAAATTAGCTAATGGTGTTACACCTTATACTTTTCTCTAAGATGGAACTAAACCTAATTAAACCTAATAAGTTATGTTTTGTATAAAAAAAATTGATTATATATATATATATATATACTTTGTAATATTCTTAATATTTTATCCATATATAATAAAATAAGAGTAAAACAAACACTATCTACTTAACATATGAATATATATAACTATCTCATAATTGTATCTAAAAAAAATACCTCTCTTCATATGGATTTTAATATATACATCAAAACTTTTAAAAACAAACAGAGCATTCAAATTAAAACTATCACATCTCTCTATGCTCTCGTGTACAACACAATCATCACATATAAAGAAACAAACACAAACAAATAACAGTTAACATATGAATATATAACTATCTACTTAACATATGAATATATATAACTATCTCATAATTGTATCTAAAAAAATATCTCTGTTCATATGGATTTTAATATATACATCAAAACTTTTAAAAACAAACAGAGCATTCAAATTAAAACTATCACATCTCTCAGTTGTTCACTTAGGAGCTTTATTACCTGCAATCTCATCCTCCTTTGCTCTCGTGTACAACACAATCATCACATATAAAGAAACAAACACAAATAAATAACAGGGTAAACTAGCTATAACAAAAATTTCTATATAATTTAAATTTCAAATTGATACACAAAATTCATAAATTCTTATACAATCTCTCAAACATTTCCCATAACCAAGTGTCTATCAAAATTCATAAATCATCTTTCACATGTCAGACTTCTACTGACTCACAAAACATAGACACTTGACCCTATTTCCAGAAGACTCGTGTATTGAAATAAGAATCCTGAGGCTTGCATCTGTCATACTACTCATTGTGAATCCACACAGCCATGCGCATAAACATCTCAATATCTAATCATCTAGTACGACAGAGTAAATTCATATGACCTGAAAGACCAGATTATATTTCAAGTCCAGAGAAAGTCATATGAACCTCCATCGACTCTCTCACCAACTAAATAACTTCATCTATGTGATTCCATTCCATTATAGCAGTAGAGTTAGGATGTCTCACTACGGGCCTGACAGATCTATACACCCTAACAACAATCTCAACACGCTATTTCCTTTCCTAAAAATACTATGTCTTAATCACACTTTCACATCATGTAACACATCAATACACCATTCAATCACACCATATATTTTAAACTTTCTAAACAACCCAAATCTATCTCAAAATTCACTTAAACACATAATTAAGTTTCAAATATATGCTCTCTAAATCAATCATCTTCTAAAATCAAATAACCACTTTTCATCAAACATCTCATTTAAGTAATTCAACAAAATACTCAAAAACAGTTTAACTCATTTATATTATCATCCAAATACTTTCAATTCTCAATCACAAACACCTTCAACAACTTATTCATCTTAAAATCAATATAAAATATTCAAAATTTAACTATTTCAGTCAATATATTACTTTACTCTTCAAAATAGACAATCATGCAAGCAAAAACAATTGAAATTGGTGACCACATCACCCCCACATTCAGAATCTTCTAACCTAGGGTTTTATTTTAAAACATAAATAAAACTAGCTTCCCTTACCTAAATTTGAGTAAATGCTCACTAAGAGCTCCAACCCACCAAAAGCTTAAGGATAACGTAACCTGCACCACAAATCTAACTATATCACTAGGACCCTGATCTAACAGAGACTAATTCTGAAGATAAAAACCTCACATGCAAACTTAAACTAAAAGACAACCCTAACCAGATCAAAACTAACTCAGTAAAATGAGCCAATAATGAACTTACTTTATTTGGGATTTTGATTGGGCAATCTCGTAGATTTTACTTCCAGGAGTTTAATGGCAAACTTCGATCATCAAACTGATAAGTGAGAGACTAAAATCTTAGAGGGAAGGGTGAGGAAATGAAAAAGGAACAAAAATGAATCCACTCTCTCAATAGGGTAATCTTGTAGATCTCGCTTCCAAAAGTCTAACGGTTGACTCCGATTGTCAAACTGATGAGCGAACAGGTCAGAATCTTAGAGAGAATGGAGAGGAAAGAAAAAAAAACTGATTATTTTAAAATGAAATCTGACTATAATAAATTTAAACTATTTAAAAAATAAAGTAAAATATAGTAAAAATTTATAATTTGGTATAAAAATATGGATTTCTCTATATATAAATGAATAAAAAGTGTAACTTTTAGGCTAATTAGTATTATTTTACTAAAACATGACTATAATAATCTCTTTAAAATTAACGAGTTTTAGTTTTGTTTCTTATAAGTTTCTCCATCTCATGTTATAAAAATTGAAACAAATGTTTTTAATTTTCATGAAATTTGAAACCACTCTTTTTAATTCTAACAAAGTGTGAATTTTTTGTTTTAGTTTTTAGAAAGTATTTTTTTTATCCCTTCACAATTATAAATCCTATTTTTAGTCCCAAATGTTTATTGTAATTTAAATAATATGATTTATTTTACAAAATTTAAATTTTTTTGGGAGGTCACTACATCATCACCACTTAACTTAAAAAAAAAAACCCTTAAATAATGCCATATAATATTAGAATAAAAATAATCATTTTTTTAATTTTTGAGATAAAGTATAAATATTTTTTTACGAATCAAAATAAAAATTTCTTCATGAAATTAAAAACATATTTAAGAGTTAAGACAATTATTATAAAAGTTAATAAATTTATAGTGGTAATTAGACAATAAAACAACATATTTTGGCAAAAGACACTTCTATCCTTTGTTCCACGAATCCCTGAGACTTGTAGGTTGAAGACTGGTAGGTTAACAAGAGAAAATTTGGTACTCTTGTGGTCCGTTAAAATATTTTTGAGCGCCGAGTAATGGTTTTCAAAGGAAATGTGGCACCAAAATAAAAACGTCTCAAATGATGAAATGACCATATTACCCTGCCACATGACCGGCTTCAGGCACAAGCAACGTGATTCCAAAGCACGAGAATCGAAAACAATTCATTTTTTATTTTATTTTATACAAGAAATTTTCTTATTGGACAATCGCAGCAACCTGAGTCGCATAATTATTAACTTTTCAGCAATATTTGCTTTCTTTCTTCTTCCTCCTTGCGTAGCACGATTTTGGCTAAAAATCGTTTGTTATTTATTTATTTATTTATCCTATAATAATAATTTTTATTTATTATTATCTTGGTGGCTTGTTATTTTAGAAAATTCATGATCAACGGAGCTCTCAATTCTGTGTGTTTTGTAAGAGCATCTTATCTGCAAAAAATTGGGACGAACTGAAACTGTGCAGCGAAGAGAAGAAAAGCGTGAAACCAACATTTCCGTTTTCTTGAGTTGGCGGTAGTTTGCGGCGAGTTTTTCCCATAGCGCCGGAAAGTACTCGCGATTCGGGAAAAACTCATTTCACGAAGAAACGATCGAATATCGTACCAGCTGTTTGATTCATTTGAATCTCGATGTGATCGCCGTGTTTGACCCCGAATTCAATGGAAAAGTTTCTCGCCGGCTTCGTGCTGCCTTCACTGCTTCTGTCAGGTACCGTTATTTGCAATTTGTGTTTTCTCAAGGAACTGAGAGTGAGCTCCTTAGTTGGATTGAATTTAGTTTTGGTCGCTAAAACTTGTAATATATTATATACGAAGTTGGCAGCATAGGTTGTTCGTCATTACTGATTGATTTGATTTTATACAGTTATTGTTTTTAACCTAGTGAAGTTCGCGTCGTCATAAAATCTATAATATTGCACTTGGAAGATTCTGGACTAACTAGATTAGAAGCACTGTGAATTCGTTAATCACTAGATGCTGTTACAGTGAATAATTTATTATTAATTTTGAAGTGAGAGTGAGTAGACACTAGCGATTGGGCAGTATCCACATATATATTTTATATTTTTATTTCTTAGTCTCAAGATTTAGAAGGAAGATTATTACTACTCTCGGTAAACAATTAAAGGAAGAATATTTATTTTTTAAATGTTGTTTTCAATTACCTTTTTATGTTAGGTTTCTTTATGTAAAGTAGACACATGTATGGGATATGTACTCCGCTATTGAAGCATGTGCTGATTATTGTCTGCTCTTCTTGCCTGCAGCTGCTTTAATCAACTGGAGTTTGATCTCTCTTGTTGATTTGGTTGCCTTTCTTCTCATTCTGTACAATGTATCACAATTAGGTAAGCTGCTTAGTTCTTTCTGTTTGGTTTCCAAGTTATTGTTTCTTTTAAAGTATTTAACTATAATTTTAATATTTTACCACAATTTGTAAATGACGACCTTACCATGAGAACTCTACGTTGAAGAGAACTATTCTCTCTTCCCCTTCTCTTTTATTACTGGATAGTTGACAGATTCTGTTTGTCATTTGCAGATTAACAATGAATTTGCCTCTCCTAGTAATTTTTTTAATACTTATAATTGTTATTTGTTAGGCTAGCCCGCACAGATTATCTTCAGACTGAGTTCCTCCCAACATTTTTTTCCAATATTCAGTAAGAAATATAGTCATTTTTATGATTTTCAAGGATTTATGAATAGGAACCAAAGAAAAGAAAAAAAATAAGGAACAGATTGACAATCAATGATGTAATTGTGTCAATCTATTCAATCACACCCCTTTAATTTTTTTTATTGAAACAGAATTCATTCTGAGTGAGTTGGAGTTGCTTCTATTTGAAAGTTGACTTGGTAGATCTCCTTTTGAAAGTTTATGTTTATTAGGTGCTATTGGTCCTTGTGATAGCAAGTACACAGAATTATTCATATGGGTTGATGATTGTTGAAGCTGCCTATTGGTATCTGGATACTAAGGTTTACTAATTCGTGTTGTATTTAATTACTACCATTTCTGTTTTCTTGCTGTAGGATTTCATTTCCGCAGGAGGATTTTGTTACTGTGGCCAATTATTATCTTTTCTGTAGTTGCAATACTTTCTTTAGTGACTTATTTGGTAATATGGGCTGCTCAGCCAATGTCACAGAGTGTGCCACAAGCTTGGTGGGCAAAGTTGATTGGGTTTATGATGTGAGATTATTGTATTTCTCATTTATTCCTGATTTCCCCTTTTATAAGCATACTGATTTGTTAATTCTGGGGTGTGCTCTTGCAGAGTTCAGTCATGGAAATCTCCCTATGTAATTTATTTCTTGGTTATACAACTGCTAGCTCTTCTTGTTGCGTTGGTTGATATATACGGGAAGAGACATTTTCTGAAAACATGGCAAGATTGGTGTTGGGGTCATTTCTTATCAATTATAGAACATATAGGTTTGTAAGTAGTTTCTTTCATCCTTTTGTTTCTTTGTTCTCTTGTATTATGATTGCCATGTATGAGATGTGAACACACAATATGAAATGTCCAGTGTTGGCATATGGATGTCATCTCGTGCTGATGCAAATAAATGTGCATTCTTCTTTGAGTTATTTTTTGTGGCAAACAACGTTTTTCTTGGTTGATGGACGTAAAGGTGCTAATTATTTGAAGTATGCTTTACATTCTAATGGATGATATGCTCATCTCTTCTTAGTCAATGCTTTGCATGATAGGCCCTGAAAGTTTATATGACATGATTATGCTTATTTAGTTTTTTTACTTCTCCCATTTCATTAGATTTGGGTAATGGATCCCATTTTAATATTTGGAAGGTTCTTTGTATACTAATATTCGTCTTTCTCATGCATTTTCTAGACTTTTCATATCTCTTCGTTGTCCAATACCCCTGTTATTAAGTTTTATTCTTTATCCCACTCAACTGTATTGTGGATTTTTCACTTTAGAATTCAAATGATAGGGGATTCTTTGAACATCGGGCTCTATTAATCTCTCTTCTAATTCAAATAAGAGATTTGGTCCCTAGACATCGGGGGTTCACTTTCTTCTAAATCCTGCTTCCAATTCTCCCATTGATGTTTCCTTCCACTTTATAAGTGTATTTGATGCTCATTCCAACTTTAAATCCTTTGTTTGGAGGGTTGTTGTTAATGAAGTGCCAATTGGGTTCTGAATCTTGTTCTCATTTGTTCTTGCATTGCCCACCAGCTTCTAATATATCAGGATTAACTTGTTTGGTGTTTTTTATGAACATTTGGTTTGTCCATGGAGAGAAAAAAATAGTGCCAATAAAAGGAAAGATTTAGATAACATGTGATCCCATGTGAAATAGTATAATTGTATCCAATGTGGTTGTTAGTCTTTAAACTAGGCAAATAGTACGAGATGGTGGATGGAGCATAAATATCCTCATCCAGACTAAACACTATCAGATTTCATCTTAAAACCAATTGATATTAGGCAAAGTTGTCTAACAAATATATAAGCTGTACTCCAAAAATTGACACAGGTGATGTGGGACTTCCCAACACCCTTCTTTGCATATGCCTATTAGGAAGGCAAGTCTATCATAATGAGATTTATTTAAAAGTGGACTTTAAGCCTAACTCAACCTTATAAAACCGGCTTATAAAGTGAGGTTTGCATCTACTCATATTATGAAATGTCTTTATCTGTAATCAATGTGAAACTTCCTGACGAACACATGCTCAATACCCTCTTAAAGGGTTTAAAGAAATCAAGTTTGCAGATAGACCATTTTAGGTTTATATCCTTTTTAATGGTTTCACCTAGTGTTTTGATCACCTTGCATTATTAGGATATTATGTATTTGATCAACCATCATCAGTGGGGCTTTTTTTGTTCTTTTTTATACATGGGCAAACCATCATAGTTTGTTATCGAACCTTATTTTCCTATTAGCATGAATCCTACTTGAATTTATTGTATATCCACTCAGTCAACCGAACATTCATATTTTTGCAACATTTAGCTTATGTGCTTGATGTCACTTGACTGCTCAAAACTGATTACCATGAAGCATAGCTTGTTGTATGGCTGTGATAAGATTTACCTATTGTAGTTTGAGAGACTTCTTTTGATCAGTCACAAGTAACACAAAATACATTCCTCCATTCGTCCACCCCACTTGAATTTTATGATTTACATGTCACCATTTCTCGAATATTTTGGATTATAGATTCAAGATGCTTAAGTTTATTTTTACCTCTAATACAATGCTAGTGTGTGTTTCGCTCAACTAAGATTCCATATACTCTGTTTTACGGAAAATGGAAACCATGAGGCTCCAAAGCTTTCCTATCCTACACAACTCTAGTTTACCATTCAAAGCCATAGTTGTATTATCATTACTTAATCACTCACACATGTTTAGTCGTTTAATACTTGGGTAAGTACTATGTAAGCTGTTTGTAATTGTCTCGTTTTTAACATGTCTATTTTAGTTTTGTTTTGTTGAATCTTTTTATCCCCTCAATATGTTTATTTATAGCTGTCATTCTGACAACCACATATTGTTGCAAATAATGCCATTGAAGACTCTGTTTTTTTGTATTGAAGGTTCTCACCTTCGGGTGGCATCTTGCTTGCTGTTGCCTGCCATTCAGCTAGTTGTTGGAATTAGCCATCCTTCATGGGCCTCACTACCTTTTTTCATTGGTAGCTGTGTTGGTCTAGTCGATTGGTCCCTGACAAGCAATTTTCTTGGGCTTTTCAGGTGATTTTTTTATCTGATTTTTTCTTTATGCACTTTCATAATACCTTTAGGGTATTTGATGCTTTCAGTGTCTTATGGGCTTACGTCTGTGCAATTGGTTCTATAGGTGGTGGAGGCTTCTTCAGTTGTACGCAGGTTTTAATATATTCCTGCTCTACATATATCAGCTTCCCATGGAACTTCCAAGTATGATTCATTGGATGGCTGATTTAATTGGTCTTTACAAAATATCTGCCAATTCTGAGTGGCCTCAAGTTTGTTCCAGCATTTCTCTTTTGTTTTACTATACAATGGTATGTATCTGTGTTATTATTTTATTTTTAATACTGAAGATGGTTGGAAAAGACTAGTTAAGCACATTCGGGCTTTCACATTTTAATATTTAGGTAAAGTAGGTCCACTCTCTCATAAACCACTTATGATATATTTTATTCTTAATGTTGTAGAGGCTGAATCTAGAATTGTACCAAACTTGACAATACCTATGTTGTTGATTACTCTATTGCTCTTTTTTCCACTTGATAGTATTGTATTTCTCTTTTTGCACATTGATAGGCTTATGATGACCTAAAGTTTTTTAGGTACCATTTCACCCCATTTGTTTAACCAGTGTAAAATAATAATGGTGCTAACACAGTGAAGTTGTAGTATTTCTTGAGATGCATTAGCCCATTAGAAATGCTAGAGTGGATTTTCATTTCATAATTTTGATCTGTGTAAATTATAGTTGTGATTTTGATGCTAAAGGGCTAGCTATCATTACGTTATCATTACTTGATTATATTTCATTCAGTAGCAAATGCAATCAGGTAAATGGGGGATTTGTTGTCCTCAGGTTGAGGGAGGTTTAAGTACATAGTAGTAATGGATGTAACAGATGTGGTGACCCTTAAAATTCACATCAAGAACAAGTTAGATATGCCTTGAACTTGATGCAACAAGTAGCAATAGATGGTAGCTTGCATTTAATAATTAGGTGAGGGGCAATTTAGATGGTTTTGCATGTGAAGAAAGACAATGGGGAGGATGTGGTGGAGTGTTCATAGACTCGTTTAAAATGTGGATCACATGTTTTGTTATGAGTATCATACCCACTTACAAAATTACAAGTGTGTTTTGATTACAAGTTTGGTTAAAAGTGGGGTCAGTGTAACTTGATATATAGTAGTCAATATTGGTTGGAGTGGCCACTACAGTGGTGGAACAAAGTGAAGTAATGATGTGCTACTATGTAAATATTGTTGCATTTAAGAGCTTGAGATGGAGTAGTGGCTTTAATCATTGTTGTTAAATTTGAGGATCCTAAGTAGATTGGAAAGGGGATAAAAGATCATAACTTGATTTGTAAGAGTTATGAATATATGAGAATAAATCATAAATATTAATATTCAATTCATAGCACAACTAAAAATAGGTTTTCATGTCATAAAATTACTCATAATAACTAATAAACTCATAATTATTTATCAGACAAACTGTCTAAGGAAATCATTCATATTAAAATTAGGATAATAGCCTACAACATGCAATGCCCTATGCAATTGGTTGTCCCATCTTTGATCAATGATTTCCCAAAGGGGAGTTTAGTTGAGAAAGATAAAAATAATTAATTAGAAAATCAAACAAGTGAAATTTTCCACAAGCACTATATCTTCAGCCTTAACAAATTGACTAGATTGTGACTCCTTGGATCCAAACATTCTAATAAGTGATCCCTTATTTTCATACAAGCATCCCAAAGTCAAATAAGAAGTAACAAAATGAGTATTGTTTGGTCTTATCAAATCCATTCCTTTAGTAAATTTGTGACTAGTCCTCAAATAGATGTTGGTTGTGATATTTTTAGCACTTGCTATTGTTTCTTGATGAAGTGTTTTTTTTTTCAAAATCTTTCAACAATAATCATTGCAATGAGTTGCACAAGGTGTCCAATGTAACTTCTTTCTCTTTCACATCAAGAAGTTTCCAACTACCTTGTCATTTGCAACATTATCAGTTGCAACATCATCCAACACCTTGAATTTTTTTTCAATTGTCTTACATATGACAAAGACATCAAGAGACATCAAAAAGGCAATTCCCTTATGACTATTTACCAAAACGTTTAAGTATAGTCCTCCTCCTTCTATTGGTCCATCTATTTGTCATTTTTGCTATTTTTTTTCTTCATCTGATGCCGTTTTTTTCTTCAAATTCTAAATAGAATAGAATACTCTCCAAGTCTAAAATGGTATCAAGAAAAAAAAATTATAGGATAGAAGAGGGTTGGAGATGGAGACAATAATTTACGACAATGAAAGTAGCGTCAGGGATGTTGAAGATGAAGCAAGCGTCAATGACAAGAACATGAGTGTTGCAATTGTTGACGATGACAATGGTGATAGTAGTGTCATCGATTTGGTTACCTTGGGGAAAAGGGGCCATCCTTTTATTTGCGAGTTTTGGTATCATAAACCTAGCCTAAAAAGCCTAATTACATGAGTTGGGTAATTTGAACCCTATGCTACACAAATGGATCGTGATTTGTCGATTTCATGAGCAAAGGCATGATCTCTCAATCAGTCATGATTCTAGTGATCCATTGTCCCCTACCACCACGTCCTCCTCTAGCATTTCGTCCTCCTCTTCCAGGTGTGGAAACCATGACAGAAGATTCCATAGGTTGTTGAACATTCCTGCTTTGAAGAGTTGGAGCTTGAAGGAGCTGTGTTGTCAAGCATCCATGAATGGGATTTCGTGTCTTGTTAAAAGTTCATCTCTAACATGTTCAAAGTCTGGATATATGGCACGAAGGATCATCACCATATAGAATTTGTCCATCTTCTTCTTGATCTCGTCTAATGACTCAACCTCTAAAAGCATCTTTAATTCTCTAACAACAGATTGGGCTTCACTCATAAAAGACAACATGTCATGGTCTGTTTGCTTAAGAGAAGCAAGCTTATTGGTAGAGTCGTAAAGGTGCTAAATATCATTTGCAAATATATTCTGAGCCTTTTTCCAAAAAGAGTTGCACATTTTAAATGTTCTAAGAGGGTTCCACATATTGCCATAGTAATGCACAAAACTGAAAATCAATTCTCTTCTATGGTTCAGCTTGATCAGATGGCACATTACTCTTGTTTTGTTCAAGGTGATCGTGAAAACCTTGGCCATGGAACCAAAGTTAAATTGATGCCGACCAAGAGAGATAGTTTTTTCCATTCAGTTTTTTAGAGGTAATGGTAGGAGTTCTAGAGTTAGAGACAACAAGTCCAAAAGCCATTTTTATTGACAGAGGAGATTACTAATAAGAGACAAAAGGAGAACCATAGGTTTGACCTTCAACCACGCCAAAAATGAAGAACCAACAATCATAACGAAGATGAGGAGGTTCGATGAGCCCTATGGAGGAGTGTGATGGTGCTTCAGTGTGATGACGACAACACGTGGACGTGGTGGTGAGTGGAGTTGTTTTAGCTTTCAGGACCGACCGGGTTGGCCGTCTCTAGGAGAGACGCTCCAGATCAGGTAGTTACTAGAGAAAACTGCGACAATGGTGGACGACAACGAACATTGGATATTTCGCCGAAGACTGAGATCAGCAAAGCGGGATCAACCCGCTCTGATACCAAGTTGAGATAAATAAAAGAGACTGCTATATTTGAGAGAGCTTAAACACTCATCTCATATGTTCTCATATTTATATCGATTGAATTATGATACAATGAGTAGAGGGAGAAACACAAAGATCAAAACTAGAGTCCTAGGTACAAAGATAGACGCATCTCATAGGTACAACATATAGCAATTTTCCAATACAACTACTTTCTAACTATATTTAATACCTATTCTAATACCCTTCACTCACCACCCCTCTACTCCTTGAGTCTTTGTACTTGTTTTGTTCATAATCTCACTCCCGATTCTGATAATATTTTCACCCTGATCTCACAAATGTATCTTCCTCAACTGCTTTAGGCCCAAAAACATTACAAATGTTTTTCTCCCCCATCTTCACCACTATTTGATCTCTTTAGATGTCACATTCTTTGAATCTATTCCTTTTCACTTTCATCCCTGCATGGTTGTTGTTTATTCGTCTAGCTCCTCCTTGTTGTCGTCCATAGAATTATCAATCAAAGTACCAATATTTCAAGTTCCAAACTGAAGAGTATACTTTTGAACAATCTTCGTTTAAAATGCCATTGGAAATAATTTAATCAATGAAATTGTAAAAAATAAAAGAAATAAAATGTATGTAAAATTGAAGATTGGATCAGAATGGGGATTGTTTGAAATATGGGGACTAAAATTGTAGAAAAAAAAAACAAGGGAACTAAAATCACAGATGAAAAATTAAAGGGGGACCATAATTACAATTTAGCATATTTATTTTATACAATATATATATATATATATATATATATATATATATATATGACAGTACAGTTCCTTTTCCCTTATTATTTTAGTTCACTGATTCACTGATTCACTTTACTCTTTCTTTGACTAACATTCGTTCTTGTGGTGCAGCTGTCTTTTATTAAATCTGATTTGGAGGAGATGGGTTTTATTATTTCCAGAACAGACTGTACACTGACTGAGCAACTGCTTCCCTCTAAGCATTCATTTTTCATTCGTGAGTCAAGGTAATATAAAAGAAATATACTTTTGTAATTTGCTTTACGTTATTTCTTTTCAAAGATATGTTCTAGCACCTGTAAATGATGAGTGTATACTACATGAAGGAAAATTTCCATTCCATTTTTTTGCGAAGTGAATAGAATGGTAGAGATAAATGTTATATGAAATGAAATGGTATAGATTTTCTAAGGTTTCTTTTCATTCCATCCTACACTTAATACACTGCAAAGTGTACCACTAAGGCCATTCCATCTATTTTCATCAATCCAAACCCAGCCTTACCTTTTATTGTGTATGAAAAGAACTATGCTTTAATGAAAACAAACAATGGAAATATTTTCATAAAGCTTAGTATGGTAGGCCTTGAGGTGCGTAATGCAACCTAAAAGCTTCAAGTGTCACACTCAACACTAGAATGAGTAAAAAGGAAAGAGTTTTTCTTGTAACATCCCTCACACCACAGTAAAATGTTGTTTAAACAATTTTTTTTTTCACCTGGTTGAAACAACTCATATTTTTACTATAATGTCCCTCTTCACTTTTGGGATGATGCATTTCTTACAATGCTATTTAATCAAGTGCATGCCTTCATTTGTTATTGAAACCAAGTTCCTTACTTCATCCTGTACCTTTAGTAGGCTCTGTACACTATTTCTCTTCATGGCTTTGGTTCTACCTATTTTTCCCATGATCTCATTCCAACTGAAGACAATTTCTGCCTAGTATTTCAATTGCCTCTTCCCTGGATATGTCGTCTTTCAAAAGGTTATCATTACTTTGGTCTTCAACGACATCTTGTCTGTGTTGATGTTTGCTTAGTTGAGATCACCTATTTACCATCTACTAACCAACCTTCAACGTCATATTTTGTTCCAAATGACTCTCCATCAACGTCTAACTTTCCCATTTGCCATCTTGAAAGGGATTTGGTCATCTCGTAACCATAATTCTTTATATGTTTTTACTTTTAATTATGATTGTTCATCTTATTTTTACTATTCCTTTGTTTCTTCTTTACATTCTATGTCTATTTTTAAAGTCTACAGGTGAATGTTATCTCTAATGATTTGGCCTTTAATTGAGTCTAATATCATTGTGTGATCCATGTAACCAATAGTAGGATAAGGCTTAGGCCTAGTATAATTAAGTCATACTCTAGTCTATGACATGACTCTTGTTTGTTTTACATATTCAATTGGGCAATGTTTGGTTTACTATTTGATCTTTTTGATTCTACATGGACATTTTATCTACGTCTAACCTTTTGAAAAATGAAGTTGAGAGAAATATGGTCACTGGTGACTAATGTGTCAATTTTGCTTATTTTAATTGAATAATATTATTGTTTTACATTTACATCTCACTTTTTGTTTCCAGATTTTTCTTTGGGAATGTGGATTTTGGCTTTAAACTTGCTGAGTACCTTTATTAAATGTGCAGATCTGGTGTGAGACATACAAATGTTTTACTCAGAGGAGCTGTTTTTCGAACTTTCAGTATCAACTTTTTCACGTATGGTTTCCCGGTATATATTCTTAAAACATGTTATAATCTGCTTTCTACTATCGATGATGAATGATCTTAGAGTTGTGACTCTCTTTATTACAGTCTTTCTTTTCCTCCATTGATGTACTTTTATAGCCTATTTTTAAGAGAAAATTGCATTCATATATCCGTGTGTGCACACTTTATGTTAGGTAAATTATCTTGTTTAGGATTGGGGATGACAATTGGTGGGATCTAGGCATACTGAAATGGGTAAGAATGTTAATCCCCAGTCTTGTACCCTCTAGGTGCCTAGATCACCACACCTTCCTAATTACTTGAATTTTAGTTAATTGAAATATGAGTTCCCTTAATCCCTTATTCATGAACTAATAAAACATAAGTGTCATTTTAAAATAAAGAGCACTCATTAAAAATACACCAAACAAGACACAATATTACATACAAAATCATTCTTCTAAAGTTAAACACAACACAATAAGATGCCAAATGACGATATGTATTTTTTTGCATATATTTATTAAGGGTGGTAAAGCAATCCATTTATCCATCATCTATCCTGTCCATATGTTAAAGTTCTAAAGAAAAGATAATCTGAGAGAGAAAAGCAGATTGAATCTTAATGCTTTATTTACTGAACCATAGAAGAGTACAAAGTTATTTATAGAAAATAAGATTGTCTAGATTCAATTTATCTGGACACTAATCAACTAACATCAACTACTGACAGTTACAACCAATAAAAATATGACTTACTGTATAAGAAATACAAATAGCAAACCTATAAAGAATGTTGACACACAACTTTAACGGCTATCTATTCTGACATACCCCCTCAAGCTGAAGAAGTCACTTTCTGTTTGTCTCTGAAAAACTGGAACCGTGTAGGAGAAAGAGATTTGGTGAGGACATTGACATATTGTTGATGAGGTGGTATATGCAGAACTTTTAGAGTGTTGTTAATGACTCTCGAAGGAAGAATATATCCAGCTCCATATGCTTGGTTAGAGCCTAAAGAATGGAATTATCAGAGAGAGCAATTGTAGTCATGTTGTCACAAAATATAGTAAGAACCAAGTTAGTAGTTATTTTATGGTACACGTTTTGTATCATACAGTACACTATTCGTATCTTAGAATACAATACAATTCTCTACCCATGTGATATAAATCGTTACAACACTCGTTGTTCAAGGCCCTATAATCCACACAAAACCTCAAACTGCCATCTTTCTTTTTTACTAGGATTACAGGACTTGAATACGGGCTGTTGCTGGGTTTGATTATCCCTGCCTTCAGCATTTTGTCAACCTGTTTCCCTATCTCCGTTTTTAGCAGATGTGGGTACCTACATGGCTTCACATTAATAGGATATCCTAACTTTAATTGGGATTTTATGATCAATCTCCCTGTTGGGTGGCAATTGCTTGGTTTCTTCAAAAACCCCTGCACATTCCTTCAAAACATCTTTTAATTCTGCTGTTTGCTTCCACGTTAGCCCCACCATCTTCTTGTCACTCTCGGTCTGATATGCATTGGGCTGGTCAACGCTCTCTAGTCCCCATATGAGGGACACCGCTTCGATCTCCGTCTCTTTTTTTAAAGCTTTAGGAGTCACCAAAGTCCTAGATAACTTGGGATCTTCTCTAATTTGCACCTGCTGGCCGTTAATGCAGAAATTCATAGTCAACGTTTTCCAATTGACTTTCACATCACCCAACGTTGCCAACCATGCTACTCCCAAGATCACATCCACCCCTCCTAACTCAGAAAGAAAAAATGTCTCCTCAAACCTATAATTTCCCAACTTCACCTTCACCCCTTGATAGAACCCACTGCCCTTTTCTTATGGCCATCACCTAACCTCACATTATACGATGGTGTGGACTCAACCGGTAATCCCAATTGGCTAACCAACTTGACAGATATGAAATTGTGGCTAGCCCCACTATCAATCAACACAAGCGCTATACTTCCCTTCACTTTCCTTGTAACTTCATGGTGTTGGGTTGTGTTAAACCCCCAACAGAAAAAATGGATAAATCCATATGTAGGCACTCCCTTTCCTCTTCTCTCTCCAAATTTTCCTCAATCTGTCCCCACACACAATGATCCACCTCTGTAGGGCCTCCCTCATCTTCTGCGCAGATGATTACCCTCAAATTCTTTTCAGGGCAGCGAAGCCCAGGACCGTACGCCCCTCCACAATGGAAACGTTTTCCCTCTTCCCTTCTCACATATTCGGGATAGGGAAGGGTCCTAGACCCCCTGTTTCTGGATCCTTCTCCTGGCCGAAACTCTCTATTTGAAGAAGACTCCTTCCTTGCTGTGCTAGCCAAACTAGTCGAGACTGGCTCACTATTCTCCTTATGCAAATCTGTGTGGCCTGTTATCCCGATACCTCCTTGTTAACGCCCAAAAGAAGCATTATTCCTCTGCCCAATGCTGCCAGTTTTTTCTTCTTTGAATGACTCCTCAACATCTAGCGCAATCTCCATGGCTCTCATCAATTCTTTGGGGTCATGCGGTTTGATTTGGTTACGAATCTTGGACTGTAACCCAACAAAAAATACCCCAACAGTTGTTCCTCCCCTGTCTGCTGTGCTTGTGACAACTCAAAGTCTTGAATGTATTCATCAATTCTTCCATTTTGTTTGATCTTTGCCAGCTTCTCAAAAACAGAACTTCTCTCCTTTCCCCCAAACGTCCTATTCAGCGCCATAGAAAACTCTTCCCAAGAAGGATTCTTGGAGTTCTTTCTCCAAAAACTGAACCAAGGACTCGTGCTTCCCTCCATACTGATGAAGGCCAGTTTTAATCTTTCCTCGGCTGTCAAATTCTGCACCTCAAAGAATTTTTCAGCTCTGGCCAGCCAACCCATTGGGTCCATGCCCTCAAAAACCTGTAATTCCACTCTCCTAGTCCACAACTTCATCTCTCCTTCATTCTCTTTTTCCCACTGGTTTTCCTGTCTTGATGGTTCCTCCCTTCTTTCCTCACCATTCACCAAACTCTCTCCCCCTTTCGACCTTCTGTCTCCTTTCTTGAGATCCCGCAACATTTCTTTGATTTCTTTCAACTCCAACATGCCTTCTTTCAACCCCAGAATTTTCGCTCTTATTTCAGAATTCCATTTCTCTTGTTCGCTGGTAAGTTTCTCTACTGCTGCCATCCTTTGTTCCATCTTTTCTTCTTCCCTCAATGCTTTTCAGATCCGGCAGGTCAGACCAAACTGTTAGGTTCCCAAACAGGAAACCCAGAATCTCTCCCAAACACAACAAGAAGAAAGATAATTGTTTTATTACAATACAGATCAACACTCCCAAAGGAATTACAAAGGAGAATAGCTCCTTTCACACAGGGTTATTCCTGTCAACTTTACACAACAATTCAGCTAACCTCTCCCCACAGCAGGTTGGTCCTTATTTAAAGACCCCTTCCTAACAGCTAACTAACCCGCTTAACCCTTATTTTTAAATTTCCTTCCATGATACACCCTCCAAGTGCTGTCCTTATTTTCCTGCCTAACATATACACAAGAAAATAAATGGTGTTAATTGTATCAATGTAAACAACGAGAGATGGGTCACATTTGCTGGCTGGGGATAAAAGTAGACTTGAGGTTTCAAACCATGTTCTAGGGGTCTGTTTTAAATCATATTGAGATTTGTGTAACATGCAAAGAAGAGAATTGGTAGTCTTTTCAAACCCCGAAGGTTGTTACAGATACACCTTTTCATTAAGAAGACACCCAATGTTGTCAAACTCGTAACTCAGAGGCGGATCGGAAAGGGTCTGAAAAGTCGTAACCTGAGGATCGTAACTCGACTCGGAAGAGTTGCTATTCGAGTTACTATTATAGATATCATAATTAAAAATAGACTCGTAATTCATAAAATGGTCCAAATACATAAGGTAAATGACTTGGTAGCTTTTGGGTTCTTGAATAATAAAACAAGTGATGCTATCCTACTTCTTAAAATGTTGCACATTTTATCACTCATTTCAAATTTTTGCACATTTTACTACCTCAATTTCAAAGCTTTGCCCTTCTTTTTTACCCTTAATTGCATATCGGTACACCATTGCCACATTAACATCAAAGTTTCACATCTATAAAGTTGTCGTGTTACCGATTTCTAACGGCAATTGATGGTAAAATAACGATAATGGACAATTGAGTGGTAAAATGTGCAACTAAACCTATATTATGAAATTTTATATAACTTTAATTTTGAAGTACAGTGGAATATTGAACAATTTGTGATTAGAACTTCCAATCGAAGTATATATTTTGAGATAAAATTATCAAATAAGAAGTTATTGTTTACTGTAATAGTTGGTGTAACATATATTAGTGTCGTTTCATCCTCTTTATTTTGTGTCTCTCTCTCTCTCTCTCTCTATATATATATATATATATAATATGATTAGAAACTTTCACTCTAAGTACATATTTTTAGATAAAATTATCCAATAAGAGGTTTTTGCTTAGTGTTATAGTTTATGTAACTTATAACAAAGTCATTTGGTACTACTTCTCTATGTGTGTATATCTATCTATAGAGAGACACACTGGTGAAAGCACAAGATGAACAAATATCGACCATATAATTCAAATGGATGGTTAAGATTATAACTAATTGAAACGACTGTGATCATTTATGTATTGGATGACCAACATTAACTCCTTTTTTCTCGTACATTCATTAGATATGTCCCCCATATTCATTGGGTAAATGGATATGGGTACTATAGTACCCATTGTAGATGTCCAATGGGTATAGGACTCGTGATCTCTATTGATGCATTTGCAGCTACTTATTTCTAGTTTCATATGCATTTATTTTAGTTAATACCAAATGATTTGTTTATTAAATTCCTAGATTAATTTTATTTTGCAGGTCTCCTTGTTTGCCCTTTCCTTTTGGAGCTTCCATTTTGCAAGCTTATGTGCATTTGGGCTACTTGCTTATGTCGGATACATTGTTTATGCCTTTCCTTCCTTATTTCGTTTGCACAGACTGAATGGACTGCTTCTTGTCTTCATTCTTTTGTGGGCTGTTAGCACTTATATATTTAATGTGGCATTCACATTTCTGAATTGGAAACTTGGACGGGTAATCTTTTAGGGTGACAATTTTACAAGTGAAGAACATACATTCAAACTTTTGTAAATGTTTCCTTACATATTTACAGGACATGAAGATTTGGGAGATGGTAGGACTGTGGCACTATCCAATACCTGGATTTTTTTTGCTTGCACAATTTTGTCTTGGAATTTTGGTTGCATTAGGTAATCTTGTGAACAATTCAGTTTTCCTCTACTTGTCTGGTGAGGGTGGGCAATCGTCAAATGACCATTCTTCAGTAAAAGGTAATCAATTACAATCTTGTCATACCTGTTCACAAAAATTTATTAAACCTCTTTAATTTAGAGTTATGTTCAATCACGTACAGTCGTACCCTTTTTTACTGGTGACTATATGCCCATATACAGTGGAACATGTGTGTGTGTATGTATGTATTCATGTTCATTTCTGATAATCATTTGGGATGCAAATTTTTGGCAATAATAAATATAAAAAATTATTATTCTTTTTAAATCCATAATGCATTATAAACATTATGCGCTGTGTTCAATTCACCCAAGTTCCCATCAGTTCTCAAGTCTATTATTGTTTTTATTTCATACTATTGAATTTGGGTTAAGTCTAAATGAATCCCAAAAGCTAGCTCATTGGGTGGTCAATATCAGATCTATGATAGACTATGATACCTAACTCAACTCTAAAAGTTAACTCATAAGGTGAGGATTGCTTAAGCTATTACATGCTTTACTTTGGCCTAATCTATAGTCTATTTGGGTTCTCAAACATTTTTTTACCAATACTTAGTCTCAATAGGTTGGATACATATTGCTCTAAGAATGAGCTTGTTATCAAGATTTTGTACAACTTTTCTGTATATTACCTTAAGAAGCAATATACATTTTGGCTTGAAATACTTTGTTTCGGGGAGTTTAATGTATTTGTTATCTTGTCTTTGCATCTTTTAATTGCCTGGTGGTTCTGTCTTAATTTTTTAGGAGACAAATGCAATTTGTTCAAGGGATAAATTTCATTGTAAAACAAGTAAACCTAAAAATTACGATATGTCTAGATAGGGAATTTCAAAATTCCCAAGAAATGCAAATACATTGAATTAAATTTTCTTTCATTTTTTAAATGTTTTGTTTGGATGAAACAATTCAAATTTACTGATTTTTTTTTAATGTAAATGGGCTTAGCCCATAGTTTATATTATTTTGTTATGTTACTATTTCCATTTGTAAATAACCAACCATATGCATGTATTTTACACAAGGAAAATTGTTCCTATATTTATTCTTTTTATTCTTAATATGGTATCTAGAGCATATAGGATTAAGGTTCAATTTTTTTCAGTGAACCCACTATTCACCAATGTTTTCCCGACCACCATCATTGCTGCTTTGTCGTCGTCGAGGATTGGGTTGGCACCACCATCGTTCGCCTGAGAGGCAATCACGACGCCGCAAAGATTGCGACAATTAGAGCTCTGATGCGCCTCTCCTTGCTGCGTCATCATCGTTGTCGCTTTTCACCATGCGTGGCGACGCGTCTAACACTCAGTCCTACGATGATTACCATCGTCACAATTGTCGTGCTGTCCTCCTTCTGTATTTGCCCTCATCATCCTAATTGGAGTTCGTTTGCTCTTTTTAGGATTTCTTTTATTTTCTCTCTCTTCATTTATTTCTTCTTCCGAAGTGTGATCTGTCTATTTATATTAGTTATGTCACGCTCATCTCTCCATTGACAAATTGGATGAAACTAATTATGGCTTAAGAGTCAATATTATGTTGATCATCTTACCTAGTGTGTTCCCAATGTTGCTAAACATGAGATTTTCCGTTGGTTGAAAATTGATGTTCAATTATGAATTATTATCAAATCTACCATTCACTCATTTCAAACAAATTTTTCGTGCTTATGAGACGTGTTCACAAGTTTGGGAACAAACAAAGTTAATATACACCAATGATACTCAACGTCTTTATGGTGTGTCAAAATCTCCTCACAGTTGTTACTCCTAGATGTCTTGATGGTACAATGGCTGAATATATGGGTAAACTTCACGATTTTACCGAGTTATTGTCTCTTGCCTACACTCTTTCTCAAGAACTAGAGCAAAGGTCCAAGTTCTTCATGTTATTGGGCTTACATGGACTTTTTGATGATTATTTTCATGTTCATGATCAGATTTTGGGATCTCCTTTTGTGCCCAATTCTACTTCCACCTTTTCTACCCTTTTGTGTGTACTAGGTAAACACACCATTGATACACATACTCCTGTTGATTTCTCTTTTGCTTTAGTCTCTCAACGTAATGATTGCACTGGCCCTCACATGCTGAGCAAAGCGTGTCACAAAATTGTGGTAAGCTTGGTGACAAAATTAATAGGTTTTATGCCTTACATGGTCATCCTCCTAGATATGTAGTTTCCCAAAATGCTCCTGTGCAACCTTCTACTGTGGATCCTACTTCATTTGATACCCTCGGCCAGCCTGCCATTTTCAATGAATTTCTTAAATGGTATGAGGATTGTGAGAACTCTGGTTCATTGCTTCTGTTGCACATTCAGGTACATCATTTGATGGCCTTAGTCCAATTCTCTTGGTCCTTGGATTCTAGACTTAGGTGTCACAAATCATATTACTGGTAATAAATCTTTTTTCTCTTCTATGTCTACCTCCGGTTACTTACCATTTGTAGCCATGGCTAATGGATCTAGGGTCTCTTCCTATGGTGTTGGAACTATTCATCTCCTTCCTTCTTTATATATTGATAATGTTCTTTATGTTCTTAGGTCTCTCTTCAACTTTTATCCATTAGTCATCTAACTCGTTCCCTCAATTTTGCTATTTCTTTTATCACAAATTCTATTTTTTACAGGACCGGAGTTCGGGACAGATGATTGACATTGAATGTGAGTCTCATGGTCTTTATCACCTACAAACATTTGCACATGTTGGCATGGTCTCTATCTCTCCTTCATGCTCAACTAGGTCATCATAGTCTTGCCAAGATGCAACACCTTGTTCCAAAATTGTCCAAAATGTCTAGTTTGTCTTGAGAGTCGTGTCATTTAGGTAAACAAAGTTGCAACTTTTTTCCTAGTCGTGTCTCACAACATGTGTTCCCTTTTGCCTTTGTTTACTCTGACATTTGGGGACCAAGTCATGTGAGTCTAATTTTGGATTTTACTATTTTGTTACTTTTATTGATGATTATTCAAGATGTACTCTGCTATTTTTAATGAAAACTTGTTTTGAGTTGTTTTCTATATATCAATCTTTCTATAACGAAATTAAAAATTAATTTGGAGTTTCGATTCAAACCTTACATAGTGATAATGATCGTGAGTGTCTTTCTTATTCTTTTAGCACTTTTATGAAATCTCATGACATTCTTCACCAAACTCATGTGCTTATTTGCTTCAACAAAATGGGGTGGCTGAGTGTAAGAATCTTGTTGAAACTCCTCACATTCTTTTAATTCATGGTGATGTTCCTCAACGTTTTTGGGGTGATGTTGTTCTTAGTGCATTTTATCTAATTAATCATATGTCATCTAACGTTTTAGAGAATAAAATTCCTCATTCTATTTTATTTTCTCGTGAACCTCTTCATCTCTTACCACTTAAAGTTTTTGGGTCTACACGTTTTTTTAACAATTTTTGTCCTGATCTTGATAAATTATTTGCTAGGTCTCACCCTCTCTTAATTGCTATTTCATTTATGCAAATGTCACCTTTACAGAGTCTTCTTTTTATTTTAAGTCTTTATCTTCTCCAGGTGTCTCTTTATCTGATCAAGTACACATTCCGATTGACTTTGATAATTTTGTTGTGTCTACTGTATCTAAGGATTCCCCTCCTTTTCAAGTTTACAATTGTCGTCAGACTTCCCATCCTCCACTAGATGATCCTTTTCTAGTGCCAACTCCTCCTCCCTATCCAGCTTTGATGGTTGAACTTGATCTTTCCATTGCCCTCCATAAAGGTATACATTCTACTTGTAATCCATCTCCTCATTATAGTGCTTAAAGCTAACATCAACTATCTAAACCTTTTTATTCATGTCTTTCATCTATTTTTTCTATGTCCATTCCAAAGTCCGTAGGTGAGTTAGACAATGCTTGATGTAATAAGTGCTCTTTAGAATAGTGGAACTTGGGAAGTGGTTCCTTTACCTTTCGGAAAAATTGTTGTTGGTTGCGGTTGGATTATTGCTACCAAAGTTGGTCGTGATGGTACTATTGATCATCTCAAAGCTCGTCTTGTGACTAAAGGTTATACACAAATATTTGGTTTGCACTATGGTGATATGTTTTCTCTAGTGGCAAAGATGACTTTCGTTCGCTTATTCGTAGTTGTGACCGCTCTTCAAAGATGACCTCTTTATGAATTGGATATCTAAAATGCTTTTCTTAATGGGAATTTGTAAAAGAAATTTATACGGAGCAACCTCCTGATTTTGTTGCTCAGGAGAGTCTTTTGGATTGGTATGTCATCTTCACAAATCTTTATATGGCCTCAAGTAGTTTGCTAAGGCCTGGTTTGGAAAGTTTAGTAGTGTTGTTCAACAATTTGGTATGACTCGCAGTGAGGTAGATCATTTAGTTTCTTATCGTCACTTGAGTGCTGAGTGTATCTATTGAGTAGTATATGTTGATGACATTGTTCTTATAGGTAGCGATTACCGTGACATATTTCAAAAAAAACAACATATTTGTCATCACTTTCAGACCAAAGATCTTGACAAACTCAAATATTTCTTGGGGATTGAGGTAGCACAATCCAATAATGGTATTTTTATTTCTCAAAGGAAGTATGAATTGGATATTTTAGAGGAAACTAAATTAATGAATTCAAAATTCGTTGACACACCTATGGACCCTACTGTCAAACTCCTATCTAGTCTGGGGGAGCCTTTCTTAGATTCTGAGAAGTACAAAATATTAGTTGGAAAATTGAACCATCTTATTGTTACTCCTTCTGATATTTATATTTCATTTGTAGTTAGTGTGGTGAGTCAATTCCTTAATTTTCCATGTGTTGATCATTGGAATGCAATCATTCATATATTGAAGTACATTAAAGGTTCTTCTGGAAATGACTTGTCATATGGTCACAATACTCATAGTAGAGTTGTATGTTATTCAGATTCTGATTGGGTAGGATATTCGTTTGATAGAAGATCCACTTTCGGATAGTGTTTCTTGGAAGAGCAAGAAACAAAATGTTGTGGTAAGATCTAGTGCTGAAGCATAATATAAAGTTATGGTCTCAGTTACTTGTGAGCTTATTTGGCTTAAACTTCTACTCAAAAAATTGCAATTTGGAAGGTCACTCTTATGTGATAAAGTTGCTCTTTCATAAAAGGACCAAACATATTGAGATTAATTGTCTTTTCATTCGAGAAAATATTATATCTGAAGACATCAAGACTGAGTTTGTTAGTTTGAATGATCAATTAGCGGGGACCTATTATTGATTATATTTATAACAAGTTTGGTACATATGATATATATATGCACCAGCTTGACAAGAGTGTTGAATATAATGGCTTAACCATAATTTTTGTTATTATTTCCATCTATAAATAAACAAACTTATAAGGTGTATTTTACACCAGGAAAATTAATCCTATATTTATTTTTTTATTCTTAATTTTCTTGTTTGGTATCATGTATTTTAATTACCACCAAATACAAAATTTATATTAATAATAAACATTTAATAATTCAAAAATCATCCGGTGATGTTTTCCAGTCGAGGTTAAGACTTGAAGATTTTTTTCTCTTCATATCAATAAGGGTTTTTCTTGATTAACATCAGCAAAGATTATTCTCACAGAACTATTATGGTTGATATCGATCATAGGTTTTTCTTTTTTTACATTGTTAGTTAGGTTCTTTTTGGCTCACTTTGGATTGTTGCTTATGAAAAAATCTGCTGGGCTCAAACTGCCCACAACAATCCTGGTCAAGGTTGTTCACTAATTTTCCCATTCGACATTAGAAAAGAATTCTGAAAACCTTTGGACAAAAAGTGACATTCGTTACGTCGATAAAAAAAATCCCTACAAAAATTATAAAAAGTAACCATGAAATATGTCTGTTAGAGATATGGTATGATTATATTACACAAGGAGATGTTATAAGATTTAATAATTGGAAAGATTTGGTATGATATTTCCCTATCAAATCATATCATATCTCATATCTCTAACACTTTCGCTGAAGCCGGTGCTCCGGTGCATACGTAATATACGTGACAATGTTGTTACAAATATCATTAACACAAGACTTCTTAAGATAATCATCTCAGCCAATTGATTGTTGGAACTGATGAAGTAAATAATGACAAATGAGATCTTTAATAATGTTGAAAAAAATCTTGGTACATATGCTAAATGTAGCCCTACCAACACAGGTTGAGAAAACCCCTGCTAATGTTGACTGGGAAATAACTTTGGACTGCTTCGGCGGACAAATAATCCCAAATGTCAAGTGAAAAATAACCGCTATTAATGTCAGCCCAAACTTACATTGGTAAAAAAATAGTCTCATTGTCATCAATAAAAAAACCCTAGCTAACATTGATCAACAAATAGTTTTGTTATAGTTGGTTGAGAAAACCTTAATTAACGATGGTCAATAAATAACTTCAATCTAGATTAAAAAGAATAACTCTAGTCGACGTTGGTCAAAAAATAAACCTGATTGATCTCAACTAAAAATAACCCCGGTTAACATTAACATAAAAACCTTGTTGATGTTGTGAAAAAAACCTTGTCTCGTCGGATGAGAATAACATTAGCATATATTAGCAAAAGTATAATCTTGGTCGTGTCCAAAAAAATAGCCACGACTAACTTTAGTTTAAAAGAAACTCACTAACATCAGTTGAAAAATAAATGTGAAGTTGACATCACCTTTGAGTTGACAATGTCCCAACCAACTTTGAGTTGACGGTGCACTAGCCTAGTGGAGGAAAGAATATGAAGAGAAAAAACATTGGTGTTATAGAGGAGAGAGTATGAAGAATTTCAAATTCATATTTTTGATAATGAATTTGAAATTTCCAAAATGTAATTAATCCAATTTAATTTCTATAATTTCAATTTCTGTTAGAATTCCATACCAAACAATATATTTTATCATAAAACATTTCAAATTTTCTTTGAAAATAAATTACCTTCTAAAATTTCCATTCAAAGACACTATAAAGCTCCCTGAAAACACTTGTGTGTGTAAGTACTTCTGCATCAGATACTCTTGAGTTCAAGCCCAACTGGTTCAAACTCTTTGCACACAGGCATGCACGCACTTATGTATGGCTATAAACCATGATAATTGTTGGCTGAACAACAAATGGAAGCCTAGTAACGAACCATATCCAAAAACTTGTTTTAGCAAAAGGAGCTTTTCCTCCGTATAAGTTGTTGTTTATGTATGAAATTTAACATTCTTGTTTCTATCAGTATTAACTTCAGATTTATATGGCGAGATTTTATTGACCATCACTATATTACTGAGTGACTTGTATAAATTATTTTTCTGTTTATTTTATTTTTTATCCAAAGAACATTTTTTCTGACTACATTTGATTTTTCTCATGTCACGTCATCCCATCGTTCTTATCTACAGTGGAGGGAGAGACTAAAGTATTGATTGTTGCAACAATAGCATGGGGATTGCGGAAATGCTCTCGTGCTATCATGCTGACATTGATCTTTCTGATTGCTATGAAGCCTGGTTTCATCCATGCTGTATATAGTATGTGTATTCAAAATTTTTATGTTCATTTTGCATGGAATCCATTTAAATGATCCGTGGTCATGTACCTTGTTTCTTGTGAGCCATTAATTGAGTTGTAGAATGCAGTTTATTGTGTGACCATATCCTATGCTAGTTTATTGATTAGCTTCTGTTCTGTCTTTTCTTCAGTGATATTCTTTCTTATGTACCTTTTGAGTCACAATGTCAGTGGAAAGATAAGACAGGCTCTGATTCTCCTATGCGAGATTCATTTTTCACTGTTGTATGTTCTTCGAATTAATTTGATCTCAGCTGCATTGGAGAAAAAGGGCTCTTTAAGCATGGAAGTTGTAATGCAATTAGGTATGTAGTGTACTTTAGTTTGTTCATACCTTTGAATTTTATCAGTTCTATTATATCCGTATGTTTTCCCACTTATTAATTGACGTGGAAATGGGAGATTCACAGCATGTTCTATGAAATTGTTGCAGGTCTCCGTGAAGAGGATAGTGCCTGGGATTTCTTGGAAGTAGCTTTACTTGCTTGCTTCTGTGCAATTCATAACTACGGTTTTGAGATGTTATTTTCATTTTCAGCAATCATACAGCATGCCCCTAGCCCTCCTATTGGATTTGGCATCTTGAAAGCTGGTCTTAACAAATCCGTTCTATTGTCTGTATATTCTTCCTCATCTGTGAGAAACAATGATGAGAATTTCTCTCATGGTACATTTCAAAAATCTTTATAGTGCTTCTATTCTGAGTTACATTTTACATTTCATAGTCATAGTGCGTAATTAATTTTGTGTTACTTCATGGTGGTTGATATGCAATTACTTTTGCAGCTGCTGTCTTACTTATTATGATCATGTTTTCTCATCATATTTTCTTTTTACAGAAAGAAGAGTAGCATCATACCTGAGTACAATTGGCCAGAAGTTCCTATCTTTATACCGATCATGTGGTTCTTATATTGCTTTTGTCACTATTCTTCTCACTGTATACATGGTGAGACCTAATTACATATCATTTGGTTATGTATTACTTCTCCTTCTTTGGATTATTGGAAGACAACTTGTTGAGAGAACAGAAAGACAGCTTTGGCTTCCATTGAAAGTGTACGCAATTTTGGTGTTTATTTTCATTTATAGCTTGAGCAGCTTCTCAAGCCTAAAGATGTGGTTGTCCAAATTAATAGATCTCTACTTTTGTTTGGGATATGACTCAAAAGCATCTTCTTTTGACAATGTTTGGGAATCTATGGCAGTCTTAATTGTTATGCAACTTTATAGTTATGAGAGGAGGAAGAACACGCAGATCAGGCAGGATCACTTGGATCAGTTAGGACCAGGGGCACTTGGGTTTATCAGGCGATTTATTATCTGGCACAGCCAGAAGATCTTGTTTATTGCTCTGTTTTATGCATCTTTAAGCTCAATAAGTGCATTTGGTTTCTTGTATCTGATTGGCCTCGTCTTCTGCTCCATTTTACCAAAAGTGTCTACTATACCCTCCAAATCATTCTTAGCTTACACAGGTTTTCTGGTGACGGCTGAATATCTTTTTCAGTTATTGGGAAAGCAGGCTAAAATGTTTCCAGGGCAGAAGTATTCTGATCTATCTCTCTTTTTGGGGTTCCATGTATTCCAGCCTGGCTTTTGGGGTCTAGAATCTGGATTGAGGGGAAAAGTTCTAGTGATTGTGGCTTGTACTCTTCAATACAATGTCTTCCGTTGGCTGGAGAGGATGCCAAATGAAGTTCTTAGCAAAGGACAATGGGAAGAACCTTGTCCTTTGTTTGTTCCCACAGAAGATGCATTCATTAATGATGCTATGTGCAATGAGGAAAGTAAAGGATCATATAATTCACATCCTCCATCTGCAGTAAATGAAAGGGTGCCAAGCAGGTCACTGCAAATTATTACCTCTGGTCTTTCCCAAGCACCTGATACTCCATCCTCTAAAACAGGAGGTTCTGACAGTAACAGTAAAAAATATTCATTTGGGTTTATTTGGGGAAGTTCCAAGGAGAGTCACAAGTGGAACAAGAAACGGATTATTGCTTTGAGAAAGGAGCGATTTGAGACACAAAAGACTGTCTTAAAAATATATTTGAAATTTTGGATGGAGAATATGTTTAATTTATTTGGACTTGAGATAAACATGATATCATTACTCCTGGTAAGCTTTGCCTTGTTGAATGCATTATCCATGCTGTATATTGCACTGCTTGCTGCTTGTATTCTTCTGAATCGGCAAATTATACGCAAAGTCTGGCCTATATTTGTCTTTTTGTTTGCTTCCATTCTCATCCTGGAATACGTAGTAATCTGGAAGGATATGAAACCTTCGAATTCTCATGCTTCAAATGAGATTCATTGCCACGACTGCTGGAAAATATCTACTCTGTATTTCCATTATTGTGAAAAGTGTTGGTTTGGTAGGGCTCTCTTATCCTTCTCTGAGTTGCACTTTCTATGTTAGAAGTCCATGATCATTCTGTTAATATCTAGTTCTAAAATTTTAAGTGTGTGAAGGCATTAGACAGTTTTCTTTTTTGGCTATATATTTGGCTAATTGGTTTTTTACTTGTATTTAGATATTTGAGATATCTAGTCATTTTCTTCCTATGTGAAGCATCTCCCTCTGCGGGTACAGATTGAAACTAGTGATTAGGGTCATCAGTTCTTAAAATTCCCAAGGGCTTCCCGCCACTGAATTTAATATGCATGTATTATTTTAGGATAATGCTAGATTTGATTTTAAATAATTTGAAATATTTAACGTAATGTCCTTAACCAGAGTCCTTAAGTATTGAGACCCTTTATTTAATGAGATGTGGTACACATAAAATAATGTATACAATGTTTTTTCTATTTAGGATTTAGGGTTTAATAAGTTGTGTACAAACTGTTCTATGAAATGTTATAGAAATACAATTTCTCTTATTTAATATATTCTTTTGCACGTTGAAACCTTCAATAACCTGTTCATTTTACTGTCTTTTCTGTTGTAGGACTTATTGTTGACGACCCCAGGATGTTGATTAGCTACTTTGTGGTATTCATGCTGGCTTGCTTCAAACTTCGTGCAGATCGCTTGCCTAGCTTTTCAGGATCATCAACATATCGTCAGATTATGTCTCAGCGTAGGAACACATTTGTTTGGCGAGATCTATCTTTTGAAACTAAAAGCATGTGGACCTTTCTTGACTATTTAAGGCTTTACTGTTATTGCCATCTTCTTGACCTTGTGCTGATATTAATATTGATTACTGGAACACTTGAGTACGACATTTTGCATCTTGGTTATCTTGCCTTTGCTCTGGTATTCTTTCGCATGAGATTTGAAATACTGAAGAAGAAGAACAGAATATTCAAGTTCTTGCGCATATACAATTTCACTGTTATTATCATTTCTCTTGCTTATCAGTCTCCTTTCATTGGGGGACCAAGTGCTGGGAAGTGTGAGACAGTGAATAAAATTTATGAAATGATTGGATTTTATAAATATGATTATGGTTTTCGGATAACAGCCAGATCTGCAATTGTAGAGATTATCATTTTTGTGCTTGTATCACTTCAGTCATATATGTTTTCCTCGCAAGAGTTTGATTATGTATGTCGCTACCTGGAGGCAGAGCAAATTGGGGCTATTGTGCGTGAGCAAGAGAAAAAGGCTGCATGGAAAACTGCACAATTACAACAAAATCGTGAAAGTGAAGAGAATAAACGACAACGTAATTTTCAGGTGGAGAAGATGAAATCTGAAATGCTTAATTTGCAAATACAACTCCATAGCATGAACGGATCAACTAATTGTATTGATGGATTTTCTCACAATAGTGAAGGTCTGAGAAGAAGAAGGAGTGTTTCTCTCACATCAAATAATGACATTGGAATCTCTGATAAAGAAGACCAAGTTCTGGGGAGACTAGATTCTGCGATAAGAGAGGATTCTGTTCATCCCTGTGAACTTCAGGAACCATCTGCTTGTACAAATGTAGAAACTCCATTGACGGAGGAGTACATGAAGCATTCATTGGACTCTCCTATTTGTGAAATTACGGAAATAGATATTGATACTGCTTCTAGTGATTCAGGAAAAAAGGAAAAAGTTAAAGGGCAACCAAAAGAGAACCCTCTCAAGTCTGCTGTACAATTAATAGGTGATGGTGTTTCCCAGGTACAGTTCATTGGGAATCAAGCAGTCAATAACCTAGTGAGCTTTCTGAATATTTCACACGAAGATTCTGATTCACATGAGCGCACAAACATTGAGGATAGGATCTACGACGAGATGGAGAGTCAGAAAAATCGGCACATATATATGGATCGTTCTTCATCTATGCAATCAGATAAGAGTTCTGATGCCGCAAGTCTGCAGTTGGGAAGGATCTTTCGTTATATATGGAACCAGATGCGTTCCAATAATGATGTTGTATGTTACTGTTCCTTTGTTCTTGTGTTCTTATGGAATTTCAGTTTGCTATCAATGGTGTATATAGGGGCTCTCTTTTTGTATGCTTTATGTGTACATACAGGTCCAAGTTACATCTTCTGGATTATCATGCTAATCTATACAGAACTCTATATTTTACTTCAGTATCTGTACCAAATTATCATCCAGCACTGTGGGTTGAGTATTGATCCTTCCCTGTTACGAGAATTAGGTTTTCCAACACACAAAATCACTTCTTCATTTGTTGTCAGTTCATTACCTCTCTTTCTTGTGTATTTATTTACCCTCATTCAAAGCTCCATTACACCTAAAGATGATGAATGGATGTCTTCCACTCACTTCAAGTATAAGAGAAATGATCTTCATGCAAAAGATGATCCCACTAGTTATAACTGGCAAGATAGAGCATGGGATCTGCTAAATCAGATGATCAACATGGTAAAACTGGTTATCAGAAGCTTTTTTAGGTACTGGAAATCACTCACACAAGGAGCCGAATCTCCTCCTTACTTTGTTCAGGTTTCTCTGGATGTCAATTTCTGGCCAGAGGATGGGATTCAACCACAGAGAATTGAATCTGGAATTAATCAGGTGCTCAGAATTGTTCATACTGAAAACTGCAAGGAACAGAATCCAAATCTTTGCTCTTTTGCTAGCAGGGTTAATGTTCAAAGCATTGAAAGAAGTCTAGAGAAACCCAATGTTGCCTTGGTTGTTTTTGAAGTTGTGTATGCTTCACCTGTAACTGACAGCTCTTCCACAGAATGGAATAAGTCTTTAACTCCAGCAGCTGATGTGGCCAAGGAAATCCTCAAAGCTCAGCGTGCTGGTTTGGTGGAAGAAGTGGGATTCCCTTACCATATTCTTTCTGTAATTGGAGGAGGCAAGAGACAAATTGATCTGTATGCTTACATATTTTGTGCAGATCTGATTGTATTCTTTCTTGTTGCCATCTTCTATCAGTCTGTCTTAAAAAATAAAAGTGAGTTTCTCGATGTATATCAGCTTGAAGACCAGTTTCCCAAAGAATATGTCTTTATCTTGATGGTATGTCTGTACTTTTTACTTTTAATTTATCCTTCCATTATTTAAACAGGGCAGGAAGAGTTTTTCCCTAGTATATTAATAAATTAAGGTCTTGTTTGCATCAACTTCTCTACAATGGTATTGTGATAGGGAAGACAAAAAATAGGGAGAAAGGAAAATATAGTTACCGTGTTTTCCTTTGTTTGGTTTAAGAGAAAACAGAAAGAAAAGTTGACTTCTAGGAACAGAAATTCAAATTTCATTTTTATCCTTCTCCACCATCTTTCTCACTCTAAATAGAGGGTAAGTGTTATAGTTATTTTTCTCTGTATTTTCAAATTTGATCTACTTATAGTCTGTTAAATTTCATCTCAAAAACCAATTGGAAATAAGTGATGTTGCCCAACAAATATATAAGCAACACCCAAAGAATTGAGACAGGTGTTGTGGAACTTCCTAATACTCCTTTCCACATATGTCTACCAAAATACGCAATTTACCAAGATTAGTTATAGACCTGATACCATGTTAGATTTCATTTAGTTGACATTGAAAGAAGTTTCCAAATACATATATAAGCAACACCTCAATAATTGAGGCAGGTGATGTCACACTTTCCAAAATAGTCTACTTGTTTTGGTTACAGTTATAAATGTTATTGTCAGTCAGTTATATCTGACACCTATTAGTGATTATCCTTTGACCTATATATAGGACTTCTGTAATAGAGGATTGTCAACTTTGTATCATTTACAGTTTATATCAATAACTCTAATATAAACACTGAATTAACTTCTTCCGTAAGTTAACATTATGCACTTCAGCTTTTACAGAATCTCTCATCTACCCCAAACATTGGGGTGAATAGATTGATTTTAACTTATGAGAGATTTTTAGTTCATCCTATGCGTGTTAGACATCTAATATAAATCATTCATGTTTCTTTACTTACTAGCTTAAACTTCTGGGATTGTTGGTTCATGATTTTATAATGCCAAGAAGTTGCTAGAACATTTTGAAAAATGTTTCTTTTGATTTTCCAAATGGAAGGGTTAAAATTTATAGCACTTTGAAAGAGAATGACTATAATTCATCATTGACATGTTTAAGAAACACTGTTTCTTTGTTACATATGTTAGAATGGCGGGATAATTTATTGCATGCTTGATTTGTACGTGGGGCTAGAGTTGCCATGTCATATAGACACCTAATAAGAGTTTATGCTTATGTTCAGGCTATCTTCTTCTTGATTGTGCTTGATCGAATAATATACCTCTGCTCATTTGCCACGGGGAAAGTGGTTTTCTATATTTTCAACCTCGTTCTCTTCACATATTCAGTCACAGAGTATGCTTGGCAATTGGAGCCATCCCAACAACGTACAGCTCAGTTTGCTCTTCGTGCTATATTTCTTGCAAAGGCTGTTTCTCTAGGACTGCAGGCTGTACAAATTCAATATGGCATTCCTCACCAGAGCACTCTGTATAGGCAATTTTTGACCAGTGAAGTTTCAAGAATCAATTATTTAGGGTATAGACTTTATCGAGCACTGCCATTCCTTTATGAATTACGATGTGTTCTTGACTGGTCATGCACAACTACATCCCTGACCATGTATGACTGGCTAAAGGTACGTGTAAATATTTATTATTTATTTATAAAATCACAATCTTTCATCAAAAAAGTTAAATTTGCCTCATTAAATACTTTTTTTTGGCAACAACTTGATAAACTATCATTTATATTAATTTATCTTTAGTACTACCCGGTTATAGTGAATACCGTTCTCCACCAATGAAAACTGTATTATTTTTAGTGCATATTAAGTGAAGTTCATTTGTCACTGATCATTCAATATGAAAATGGCAGAGCTTGAGAATTTCATGAGATGGCAAGAGTTATCTTATCACTATATATGTTTTGTAATACCAACCTATTCCAAACGGAAGGGCAAAATGAAAAACTACAAATGGTGGTTGATCAAAATTTCATGTCTTTATAATAAAATGGCAATACTTTGTTGAGTATATAATCTGTATTGTTTATTTGGAAAAGGCATATAATTTGAGATGTATGGCACTATTCCTATATTTTTTTTAAAACAATAGTAAACTTTATCATTGAAAATTATGACTTGTTTTCATTATTCTGTGTATTTTAATTTATTTTAGGGTATTAGTGAGCCATATGTTTGAGTGAAGTTTGGTGTTAGCAAAACTTTTTAGATTAACTTTCTCTGTATAAGCACTTGCGGAAACTAATTTGGAAGAGCTTATAAGTCTAATTTCATGTTTTTTTTTTGTTCCAATTTTGCATGGTTTAGAAACTAACAACATCTTTCCCCCATTTTGATAGCTGGAGGACATAAATGCTAGTTTGTACCTTGTCAAATGTGATTCAGTCTTGAATAGAGCTACACACAAACAGGGGGAGAAGCAAACAAAAATGACCAAATGCTGTAATGGGATATGCCTTTTCTTTGTTTTGATCTGTGTTATATGGGCTCCGATGTTGGTAAGTAATGGACCAAACCTAAATATCCAGAATCGTATCTTAGATTGTTTCTAGGATTAGTTAATCAATTTCCTGTTTGTCTCTTGGATTGGCTACTATATTTTATTATCATGATTTGTTTCCCTAATTAGTAAGATATTTATCAGTATAAAAAAGAATTACTGCTCTAGATTCTATGAACATATCAATGTTGTAATATACTTTATTACATAATAGAATAGTATACAATGTCCCTTTTCTCTCAAATGAGAGAAATTCTGGCTGAGCTTGAATCAGTTTTTCCACAGTAAAATGGACTTATTTTTTATATTAATGATAATGAAGATATTACAAAGGTAGTTAATGCCATTAACGTAGTTGTCAATTGTGTGCTTTTGCGCCACAATTGTGAGGTGGTGAGCAAAGTGGTCATCCCTCCCTTCCCCCACTCACAATGCCCTTGTTGTTGAGTGAGCACCTTAGGGCCATGGTCATCATGCTGCTATTTGTGGCAGAAATCAAAGCCAAAGAGGTTTCATTGCCACTTTGTGATTTTTCAAGTTCAAGGACAGAAACACCCTTCAAACCAGTGTTGTTTCAGGAATTTCTAAAGGGTAAAAACATAAGACCAACTGAGTCTTTAACCTGACCAGTCAAATCCACGATTCTCACTTTCTTTTTCTGTGAATCACTCCAATCCTACTCTCTTTGACCTAGGGCTCAAAACTTCTATTGGTGAATCCCTTGCTTCCATCGTCGACTTCTACCACAAATTTTGTGTGCCTTTGTTCTTCAATTTTTAATGAGACCAACAACTTTCAAAGCAGACAATATCTTGGATGCAATGATAACACACACCCCTCACGCCGACAGTGACAGCTCGTGCGTGAGACAATATATTATGGGTGGTCTGATAACGGGCCGATAGCGGGTGGCTTGATAAGCCCACCAAACACTCGTTAAGATAGACTTTAAATGACTCTGATACCATATTAGGAAGTGGACTTTAAGCCTAACTCAACTTCATAAAACCGGCTTATAAGGTGAGGTTTACACCCACTTATATATTATGAAATTTTCTAATCTCTAGTCGATGTGGGATCTCCAATAGATCCTAAAGATATTATCCCAATGGACTTGAGGTCAGAACATTGGTGTCGTATGTGAGAATGGAAAAGTAGTTCGTAGCCCTCGACTGGAGGGCTTGTTTCGATACGTGAAATAGTCTTACATTACATCGCTTAGGAGTCAAGGTCAAAGACAATTTAAGCCTAATTCATCCTTACAAAACCAGGTTGTAAGGTGAGGATGACCCCCTTATACATTGTAAATTGGCCTTATCTCTAGTCAATGTGGGATTTCCAACCGTAATAACCAAAACCTTTGAAAAGGAAATAAAAATATGCTGACATGAATTGGAAGATTATAAAGATATTTCTTTCCTAATTACTATGGAGATATTGAGAATATTTTTTATCTTAATTATATGTTATTTAACAGCTTGGTAAAGGTATAATTATAATTTCTAATGATTTTGTAAAAAGTAATGTTATTTTTATTAATTTTAATTATTTTTTTTCAAATCTAAAGTAATAATAATGATAAGTTTTGAACAACTTTCTCTGAAAATACCCGTGTTGTGCGATATAATTATGAAACTGTTAATATTAAACATATGCTCATGTGCTTGACCATTGCAATTTTTCAATTACCCCAAATAGCATAAAACAAATCATTGAAGCACATCTTATTTTTTTCCTTGCAGATGTATAGCAGTGGTAACCCGACAAACATTGCAAACCCCATAAAAGAGGCTACCTTTCAAGTTGATATCAAGACAGTAAGTGGAAGGTTGAATTTGTATCAAACTACTCTATGTGAAAGACTACGGTGGGATCTACTAGATTCAAATGTCAATTCTGATCCCTTTGGCTATTTGGATGCATATAATAAGAATGATATCCAGTTGATATGTTGTCAAGCTGATGCTAGTACATTGTGGCTTGTTCCACTTGTTGTTCAGAACAGATTGATTCAGTCCCTTGAATGGAATACCGACATGGAAATTTTTTTCACCTGGATACTTTCAAGGGACAGGCCAAAAGGGAAAGAAGTTGTGAAATATGAAAAAGCTGTTGATCCTCAATATCTTCCAACGCAATCTGATGTTCAGAGGGTTTTTAATGGTTCTATAAACAGCTTTAGGATTGATAATGTTTATCCAAGATATTTCCGTCTCACTGGTTCAGGTGACGTTAGACCTTTGGAAGAGGTAATCTGATTCCGAGTTCATATTCTGTTGAGATATACTAGGAACATATTTTTTTGAAATTGTTGGAATTTATTGAAAATTACAATATTTTGAAGCGTACTTATATAGTGAACTTCTCTCATGATTCAAAGTTTTTAATAATTTTTTTATTAATAAATTAGTGTGTAGGAAAAGATGTCAAGTTTCATAATGATACCTAAGATGATGACTTTTAAAGAAAAAATCTGAAATAAAAAAAAGTAGTGTGTAGGAAGGCATAAGAAAATGTTTTTGTTTCTAACATTTTTCTTTTCAGTGCACTCCTTCCCTCTTTTATTTCAACTAAATTTTCTGAGTTTCTTCCTTCAACTGTTGATTGCATATGAATTGAGAAAATAACTGCATATTGTCATTACATGGGTGACCGTTTGTAGTTAATCATCTTTTGTAGCCTATAGTGCTGTAGTTTTCCAGTAAACGCTGGAACTTTTCCTTCTAACAATTGGTTTTAAATTAGAAATTACTATTTCTTTTTAATACGAGATACTCACGACGAGGGAGGAGAGATGGTGTTCATTTTCCTCAAGTGATCCAAATTTACTATTAAAAACTTCTACTTCAATTTGTCAGGCCAATGCTGTTAGTGCTGATCTCATCATTAATCGTGAGCAATTTGAGTGGTGGACATTCCGAGATATTAATCGATCAAATTTAAGTGGACTTTGTGGTGGTTTGACGGGACCTATGGCAATCATAATATCTGAAGAGACTCCACCGCGTAAGTTGGTCATGAAATTATTTGTGTCCATAGTTCATTCTGTTTCCTGATAATATTGCCTAATACAATGTTTCTAATATTTGTAATACTGCTTCAGAGGGCATTCTCGGTGACACACTCAGCAAGTTCAGCATATGGGGGCTTTACATAACTTTTGTTCTAGCTGTTGGACGTTTTATCAGACTCCAGTGCTCTGACTTAAGGATGAGAATTCCCTATGAGAACCTACCTTCCTGTGACAGGTACTGAAGAGTTCTTTCCTGAAGATAGCCCTATTTATGATACATCATGCGGTAAATTACATTACTTCTTGCATGCTTCTTGTGTAGATTGATTGCCATATGCGAGGATATATATGCTGCTAGAGCTGAGGGTGAGCTTGGAGTGGAAGAGGTCCTTTACTGGACTCTGGTGAAGATATACCGGTCCCCGCACATGCTGCTTGAGTACACAAAACCTGATTAAGTTTTTGGGTGTACCATTTTCTGGTCACTAACAGCTAACCAGATTCAATGCTCGCACATATTTTGACTGCAACGCACATTGAAGGAAGTGGAGTTCAGAGCAGTACGATACTGGTTGATGCCCTACATGATAAGATTGATATTGCAACATTTTTGGTGTGGAATTCATTTTGCGATCACAACATTTCTCTGAACAGATTGGGGGGATAACATCGTGATTCATGACTGTTCTTGTACACAACATTGACTCTTATTTAGGGAGAAATCATATATACGGTGTCTATGCTAGAATTATAGTGAACAAAATTTGTATAGTTAACCAAGAAGAGTGGTGTTTTGTTCTCAACCCCTGTTCTCTCACCTTTAAATCAAAGCAGCAAGATTAAGTTAACCGAAAGTTAAATGAAAAATATAAAATCGATTCAATAATACCATTACTGCTCGATTTTATATGCATTAAAAATAACTCTTACATTTCATGGAGAGAACATAGTGTACAATAATATAATTGAGAAGATATAGAAAATTGAAATATAAATTGAGATATATTTTAATTATTAGCTCTAAAAATTAATTTAAAATGTTAATATAAAATTTACGCGTAGGATTTAATATAGTTATTATTTTTAACATAAATATGTTCTAAATAATAACAAAAGTCATTATACTGAACATTTTAAACAATTTATTGATATTTTAATTATTTGAACGCGGTATAAATGTGATGCATTTATGCCTTTTAAGTTCAGATCATTGAGCCGTTATACAATAAAGTAATCAAATCATATTGAACTTTATAAACAAGAAAAATAATTATTATAAGAACGTCATAAAATGTATAATATTTAGATAATGTTTGAAGTTCTTTTATGAATTTATTTTAATAATTTTGCGTATTTATTAGTAATCGTAAGTATTTGTAATCATTGATATTATATATTTCAATTTCTCTCCTTAATTATTAATAATTGACATCAATGTTGTTAATTGTTAACATAGAGAGGAATTTTTCTTTTTCTCAGCAAAGAAAAGATGTATTATTAAAAGAGTACACGTACACAACAAAAATTGAGAGATATTGAGAGATAGGACAACTATTAAAAGAAGGAAAGTGATAGAAGATGTTACCACAATTACGAAACTGAGAATACAAAAAAAGATACGCCATACTTGAGTCTGTCTAACATAAATATAGAAACACAACCACACACCTTACTTGTTTAACCTTGTAACATATTACACGACAGGACTACCCCTCCCTCAACCCCTAAATAGATGTACCAAACACCATCCAAAGCACTACCAACACATTTAAGCAGAGTCCCTTTTTTTCTGAAAGGAGCAATACTTTTTTTCTTAATGTAACTGTAAGAGTGCTTTAGCTTTTAATATAAAATTCATTAAAAAAAAGTAAATAATTTGCAAGGTGAGCATATTGTTTCTTTACTTTATTCGCACAATGATTCCAAGTAATTAACAAATTGAAAACAATGGCAAGAACTCGAGTGCAGGTCCGAAGTCACTTTTGCTGAAGCGAATTTATTCTCAACTGCTTTATGAAACAAAGGGGGATTTTAAGGAATCCTGAAGGTCACAAAGAAACTGGAGGTTGATTAAAAAACGGAAAAAAGAAAACAATAGACGAAGAAGTCTGGTGTGAAACAAAACAGTAGAGGTATAGGGTATAGGGTTTATCATGTTTTATAATAAGAAGAATGCAGTAATATCTTTGGCCTTCCATTCGATGTTTGAAAACCATAAATGTAGCAGTAAATATCTGTTTGGTTTTGGGGTGAATTTCGGTTAATTTTAAACATAATAATAACATTAACATTAAAATTAAAATTAGAATATAATACAAACACATGAACAAAATATTTGTCTGACAGGTTTGGTTTTACAAGAGTCTCTCTACACTACAAACCAACCATAATCAACATATTTTGCATCATGCAAACTTGAGATGATATTCCTCAAACATCGCCTTTGGCTATCTTAGCTTTCTTGTTAGAAGAATCCTTCTGCTCAACTATCTCTGGGATGGTGTCCTGCATTATCTTTGGGGAAGAAAAATCAAAATCTGCAACAGTAACACCTTTGAAATCTGGATTATCTTTTAGAAACGCTCCAATCTCATTGCGGGTTCTCAGTTTTTTGCCAGAAGGTGTGATGTAGTAGGCGTCCAATTTCGAGTAATCTTTTCTAAGTACCAAGCTCCTCTTAAAACCTTGTGGAGTTTTGGGGAGGTTAGGCTTGTCGATGACCCACGTTCGAGTGGAATCATATTCAATATCAGCAGGTTCATCACAGGAACCATTAGCCTTTCTGCTGCAAACAAAAGGTTCCTCGGTGGCTTTACTTCTAACCTCTTCAAACTCTTCCTGTGTATCCATTACTCTCCATTTCAAGCAGTTTTTGCATTGCGCCGCATATATATCCACTGAACCCTGACTTGACAGTGTTCTCTGTTTGGCAGCAGTTAAGAAAGTAACGTGCATTAAATTTTTTTACTAAACAGAATAATAATAACAGTCAAATATGCAAACTTTGGTTTCAATTTTTTTAATCATTATTGGCTGTGCAATGAATTTAGTTTTATTCCTTTTAACAACAGAAACAGACATTAATTTATACGTACGTTTATCAAACAAATATCAATTCCTAACTAAGCTGACTGGTTGCACAAGTTAACTTCAACAAGCGCTTACAACTTTTCAGGCTCTATGCTTGAGGGGCTAAGAGTAATTAAGCCAAACAAGCTGACCTCGACAGGCACTTAGGGAAGCTTTGCCTCAATTAGTTAATAGAACCGGCCAATGATACCCCAGCCAGGTCAATAAACTGAGGATAACACACAAGTTACATAACCACTATCTAATTTGACTCCTAAAACCATAGGCCCAGGAGATTTGAGATCAATGTCTGGACTCTGGAACCTATCAGGGCTTTCCGACAAACAGGCATGAGAAATGAGTCACCTTCTGTCATATCAGATACGAGTGTCACCACAGACGCATACAACGGCAGAGCAATAACGCACCACCTCTGAAAGAACATAGATCCTCTGCTTCTCTGCAGCAGATATATTAACCATTGATCGGTGAATCTGGTGCTTACTTTACTGGGAATCCTAGGATTTGAATCTTGCATTCTCCCCGTAAAATTGGATGAAGCCGAAATCCCCTCAGATAAGTTGATTTAAATCTTGCCACTGTTCTTTTTCCTGGGATTTTTTTCATCAACCCAGGCGACTAAGGTACTACGTGAATATTCTCTCTCTTGATTAACTACTATTGTGTTAATCTTACAGTCATCCAGACTTTGAAGCATCATGGATCTGAGTTCCTTCTGAAATGTCAGAAAGGATGGTTGCCATTACCATGTCAGGAAAAGTTAGGTAACATTAGCACAATAGTTGTCATTACCATGTCCCGTATCGCAACTGTATCGTGTGAATCGTAATACGAATCGCACGATTCCGCGACTTGTTTTGGTAAAAATCCTAATTTTAATTTGAATTATTATATAAAAACCCTAATTTTAATTTTAATTGCTTTTATAAATAAAAGCCCTAATTTTAATTTACCCGCGAACCTGGTGCGTCATTTCAAACGTCCCCTACTCATTTCAAAAGTTCCTCTTCTATGAGGTATATATATGTAGATACAACACTCAGGTTGTTTTGTTATTAATTGCATCTTTGCATTTCTACATATCTTATATATTTAATTATATGTCACATCTTTTAATGTTTATGAATCTTACTATTCACCATACGAAAAGACAGAAAATCAGCTCTCCCATACACTACTTGTATCTCCATTTAACTACCATGCACCCAAGGTCCTCAAATTTGGCTAAAGCTTGCTGAAATTTCTGAAGTCCCATCTCATCTCTCGCCCATTCGAACACTTACTAATCTAAAATTATCAATCAAAACAGCACATTAACAGTTTTTTTTTCCATTTTCCTAGGATAGGTCAATTATATTTTTTTTCCATACACTGTGAATTGTAAATTCCAGAATCAAACACAACATTATATATTTAAGGGGTCCGAACCCTTCTCACTAAACCAATACATACCAGCAAAGTGAACAACAACCTATATGTCATACCCATTAAAAAATAACAAAACATTATAAATTTTGTAGCTTTATTAAATAAAACAATACACAACTCATTGAATGATAGACAGGATAATATGATTCATCTACAATACAAAGAACAAACAATTATTAACAGCGAATCCATGAAAAGTGAAGAAAAATGAATCAAGCGACAAAGTTGAAAAGCAGGGGATCTCGTGCACGGAAAACCCTAACTGCAAAATTATCAGAAACAGAGAAAATGGGTTGAAGAAAAGTACCTTGGAAGAGGATGGTGTTTTTGAGATTTCTTGACCGCCCTTCATATCATTCATTCACAAAAGTTGCTTTCCCTTCAACTCTCTCTGCAAAATACAATTTCCAAATCCACCATTTTACGTCATGTAAGTGTGTTAAGTAAAGAAGGGTAGGTGAAAAAGAAAACACAAAAAGAGAGAGTGAGAGAGAAAAATGTAAGGATGAAAAATTATTTAGTTGGAAATAAATAGAGGAAGTGAAAGGAAAAACAAAAAAAATGTAGAAAATGGTTAAAACAAAGATGGTTTGGTTTGAAAGAAATAGAGGGGCGATAGGAAAAAAAGAAGATATTTTTAATAATTAATAGTAAATTTTTATTTGGAAAAAAAATTAGAAAGCATGAGAAAGAAAAAGAAAGGTGAAAATATAAATGATTTTATTAAACATCAATTAATTTTGAAGACTTTAAAATTTAATAATATGAATAGATATTATAATTTTTATTAATAACTAGCGAAATACACATTGTATATTCATATTTTTATTAGATTAACATATAATATAATTTATAGTTTTATTATGTATGAATAATTAATTTAAAAAATAATATTTAAAAAAATAGTATTAAAAAATTATATAGTCATTATTTAAAAATATATATATATATTTAAAAATTAAAAAAGTATTATTTATTTTATTGAATAAATAAATAATTTATTTTTTATTCATTAGGAGAAAATTACTAAATGATATATATTGTGGTATATATATGTTGTTATTAATATTTTCATTACCAGAAAAATATTTACATGGTTAATAATAATAATTTTATTGTAATATTTTATTATAATTTTGATAAATATAAATATTTTAAAAAAAAGCAATCAAAACAGTGTTATGAGATTGACTTGGTGAGCTACCGAGTCAAAACACTAATCCACTCCAAATTTAAAATGAACTTTTATGAAATGTAAAAACTAATTCATAATTGAATAACACAAGTTCCCAAATATCCAAGATAAAACTAGTAAATATTAATAATCTTTCTAAAATCTATCTATACACAATTTAACATTATATTTATAAATTATTAATGTTACTTATTTAAAATAATTTACAAATATCAATCCATAACATAATAAAAAAATTAGGAAAATGAACCAAAAGTTCAAATTGTTTATCTAAATCAAATCGAAAAATGAAATCTACCTTAAAAAATTAGAAAATAAAATTTACAATATCTCATAAATATAATTGAAAGCAAAATTACTCTCGAAGATATGAAGATTCACGGTTCAAAATTAAATAAGAAACAAAATTCATGAATTCTAGAAAATTAAAAACTGTGAATAAAATCTGAATTAACATATTTTTCCGAGATCCTTAAGTATGAAAACTTATAAAAGAATACAAACTTCATGAAGAAAGGATCGAACTTCAAAGCTTGACAACAACGTTCGAAAAATATAGCATTAGGATTTTCTTAATTTTCTTCTTTATACTTTTTTCATTTTGCCTTCGTTTGGAAGGTAAACTCATTTGGGTTGATTCTCTTGTAATTTCATAATAAATTTTAAGATTCTCTGCAATTAAAATTTTGCTTTTCAAAATTCTATTGTATTAAATGTCTGGTGATTATTATTTATTTATCTTTTATCTAAAAGATTATGGTTTAAAATTCTTTTGGACCAATTTTTTTCTAATTTATCTAATTTTTCTTATCTATAAAGAAAATGTTTTAAAAAAACTAAGTAGGTATGACAAGTACTTTATTATCATTTGTTACTATTTTTTGGTAGAAGTATATTATTATTACTATTTGTTTATATTTTATTTGGTTATTACTATTATAAAAAAATATTTTTTAATATATTATTTTGCATTTGAATTTTCTTTCCTTTTTTTTCTTTCTTTTGCATTAAAATCCAGTTTTATGAGCTTCACTCCCTCCTAAATTTGATATAAATGCATATATTCGGTCATATATTTAAAATTTCATAATTTATACAAGTCATTCAAATCTCATTCATTCTTAAGAATACACATTTCATAAATTCATTAAGTACATATCAAAATTAAATGTGTAACTCTTAGTCTTTGTTACCTCTCATGTCACAAATCACAAACATCATTATCACATACACTTACTTTAATGTGTGCTGAATTATACTTAAAGATCTTCAATTGTCATACTAATTTCATTAAGTTGTCACCACAATAAAGTTACATGACAATAACTCAGTCCATTCATATGACAGGATAAATTCAATTGACTTACAAGATACAACTCTTTTTCACACTGTAAACTAGGTCATAGAAACCTCCTTTGACTCTCATCATCTAATATTTTCCTTTATGTGAGTTTAATATCATTAGAGTGAAGATATCTAATAAAGAATCTCAAATTTAATACACAACCTAATCATTTCAACATACTATTTCACCGTTGAAAATAACTATGTTTACATTTGGTCACATGAAATTCATCACACACACATATAAAATTAATTACTAATCTATGTACATTTATATCTAACTCTGATATTTAATCAATTAAAGCGACAAAAAGAATAGCTTGAGTGAACTTCTTTTAGCTTGAATTTTTGCTTGAACGAAAATAAGGCCGAGAGGATGGATAATTTTCTACTCCATTTTTTCTTGAGTAAAAATGGAGCTGAGAGCAAATGCTAATTTGTTGCTATATTTTCACTCACTTAATGAAAATTTGTCACTTGAATAAAAATACCAGAAAATCAACTTCATGTAGAAAGATCAACTTGTTTCAAAACTTTACCTAAATAAATATAACGAATTTGCAAATTTTAAGCAACTCAAAAGGCTAGCATGACTTCCCCAATACACATGCCAAATTGATGTCGTTCATGTTGTAGTTTTGCTTCATTTTTTCTTTGGCTAATTTGTGTCTAAACAACGACAAAATTTCGTATAAAAAAAAGGAAAAAAAAAAGAGAAAAAGGCTTGCATGACTTTAATTTGCTCAATATAACTCATCATTAAGCTCATATATCAATTCATAATAACTATGAGAAAATGACTATTCTGATTAAAATCACATTCATAACCCAGATTATCAATTTTATAATTTAACATACAAAAGTCTATTCATGATCTCAATATCTCTCAACAATGGTATTAAATCCAAAGTACTATAGAAAAAAAAAATATCTATTAACTAAAATCTTAATTAATACCTTACTCCATTTCAAACATCTACATATATTTTAAACAAAATTGTATAAAGAGTTCTCATTTGTTGCTAGTTGATTTAAGAATATTTATGCTTAAGTTAATACAATTGTATATTTAAGAGATAGTTTGATTGCATAAAGCACCTACTAATATAGTTTTTTTTATAGAGTCTTATACTCACTTCTAAGTTTTAGTATAACTTGTAGGTGGGTACTCATTTAAGGCTTAATTTAGATTACCATCATCAAACAAATGGGGAATTAAAGAGGACAATTCATTCATTAGAATAAGGATGTGTGTATTAGATAATTTGGGTGACTAGGATAAGATCTTGTCTTCAGTGAAGTTTACATATAATAACACGAAGAAAACATTGAGATTACCCTTAATACAACACTATATGGGAGGAAGTGTAGAACACCTCTTTGTTGACACCAAGATGATGAGAATATTATGGTGAGACTAGAGTTGTTGTAGCAAACAACATAAAATATTATATTGATACAGGAAAAGATGAAGACATCTTAAAGTAGGAAGAAATTTTATGCATATAAGAGAAAGAGACCTATGAAGTTTGATGTTGGTGATCATATGTTTTTAAGGTTTTCCTACCATAGGTGTTGGAAGAGAAATAAAGTTTAGGAAGTTGACTCTCAAGTTCATCAAGTCATACAAGATTCTCATAAAGATAGGTGTAATGACTTATGAGGTTGTCTTACCTCCTTTTCTAGCTAATCTACATAATTTTTTAATGTATCGTGATTGATGAAGTATGTGTCAAATCCAAAGCATTTGTTGAAACTTGATGAGGTTCAAGTATTTGAAGATCTATCATATGAAGCTAAACCAATGAGTTTTAAAGATCATTCGATAAGGCAAGTGTGAGTAGAAATATTATTATGGTAAAAAGGTTGTGGAATGTGAAAACTTGTGACACTACTTGAAAATTGGAAGATAAGATGATAGAGACATATTTTTACCTTTTTTCTGATAAGTATTTTTTGTGATATTGATTAAATTAATACATATTAGTTTATGTTGTTGTGATGTATTATGTTTTTTAATCAAGTTTCATACGAGCAAGTTAAAACATCTTTAACTTAACTTATTCTTTAAAATATTTTTTTAAGGATCTTTGAAAATAGGTAAGGAGAATTAATTAATTAGTTTTATTTTAAATTGATCGGAATGTTGGTGTGAGTTGAGAATAGAAGATTTAACTAGTTATTGATAGTTGGTTGAGAAGAAAATATGTAATTTTTATTGTGATGTTAAATTGGTATATATGATTGAATTTTCTTAGTTATTTAGGTGAATGTATATATTGCTCATGAACTTGAGGTAGTAAATTTTGAAACCAGATTCGTGAAATAAATTTGATGTTAATGTTAGAAATATAAACTGATGAATCTAGTAAATTAGTAAAGTTGTGAATGAAACAGGATGTTGATTTTGTATTGGATTTTAGCTAGAAATAATTTATTGATAGTATTTATAACTCAAATGACATTATGTAGCTTAAACAAAAGGGACACATTCTTTTTATCCTTTAGAAAATTTTTGCTAAAAAAAAAATTGCTCAAGATAAATTAAAGTGAGACAAACCTTTCATCTCACATGATTTTGGCACAAACAATTATTTATAAGTTAATTTTTATATAAAGAAAAAATTTATGTTTAAATAATTATGAGAAATTACATGACTTGTATTTGTGATGTATTTTAGGTTGTATATAATTGTTTTAATGGTTATCAACACAATTTAAAATACATAAATAGATTCAAGTGTATGATATAGGATGGTATGATATTTTGAAGGAAAGTATGTTGTGTGCACATACCTAGTGAGGTATCATTTCTTGTATTGATATATTACTCATTGGGAAAGAGTATAAATAAGTTTACTAAAAAAGTTATACTTTTTAAAAATATTTAAATTGTTCTCAAATTAAAAAAATAATAATTTCTTCTAAAATTTTCTATCACAATAATATATTTTATAATTAAAATATTCAATTTTTCTGAAAAAAAATAATCATCTTAAAAATTCAGTATCGAAACAATTATAATAAAAATTCATTACCTAAACCTAACATGTGTCTTTGCGTACATAGAAACTAATCTGCTTGAGGTTTGCATTAAATAGAACAAAAGCTGGAAAAAAAAATATTACACAAATCATGCTAACATGCACAAAGATGTTATAATAAAGAGAAAATGGTTAGTTATTAATTAACATAAAATATATAAAGAAATTAATATTTTATCTTCTATATTACATGTCATAACTCTTTATTTTATATATAATTAAAATGTATAATAAATAATGATGATAGATTGAAAGAGATAAAATATTAAGAAAAAGTTAAAAGAAAAAAAATTCTAAAGAAACTCTTGTTGAAAATAGTTACTTAAAATGCTTTTCTTTAATATATTTATTTTAATTTTTACACATGATGGATATTTAATAATATTTAAAAAAAAATAAAAATCTCAAATTGTATTATTATAAACGAAGAAATTGTGTGAGTGTTCCTCGGTAAATAAGGTCATTTAATTTTCATGTTGAATTAGTCAGAGCTAAATTTATTCTTTTAAGTAAAGAAACGAGCAGAAATTAATTACAGCAAAACAAAGTTAAGAAAATATTAAATTATTTAATGAACTAAACATTATCTTTAAAAAATCATTTAATTTAATCCTCGCAGTTATTAATTATTAAAATAAAATCCAAAAATAAACATTAATTTGTCATAAAAAAATATTCGTTGAAAAAGAACATTTCTTTTAAATAAACCTCAATATTTTAATTTCTTAGCTATTTACTTTGAATTGAAATATACTGTAGATTCATTGAAAAATGTAGTCTATGTATCCCTAACATTTGTTTTTTTTTTTCTTCAAAACTTTGAAATTTGGTGTTTAATGCAAAAAAAAATTGAATTTGAAAATGAAAAGATGCAGTAGATGAGGGTATTAGGTTGGGTATAAAAAGAGAAGAAGGTTTAACCGCAAGTAGAGTAGTTGTTAGCGCCTAAACGAATAGCCGCAGTATTATGTATGAAAGAGGATCATTCCAAAACCCAGAAGAACCCAAAGAAACTTGTGAGTGAGAACTGTGGCTGCACACATACACTGCGTATTAAGCAAAAATCTTGACGCCATAATCGCCAACCTAAATTAATATCCTCTTCCGTAACGTTTCCTATGGAAACAATGCATGCGTCAGGTACATTTGCTTTCTTTGCTGATTCCAAGTTAAAGTTTCTTGATTTTCTGAATTTTTTTTTTGGTTTCTGTTTTCAATAACCCTGTTGTGTGTGCCTTGTTGGAAGGCATCCGTCACGTTTTCATTGTTTGTGTTATGGGTTGTCAGTGTTTGATTGGTATGTGGGTGCACTTGGCTTCCATTCCCTGTTCTGCTTGAACTATATAAGCCCTGCCCACAAGCTGTTTGGTTAAAGAGTTTCAAGTCTAACTAGGTCTTCTTTCTGAGTCTTAGATACAGGAAGTTCCTCATTTTGTTCTCAGTCTTGCGGCTCCTGGCCAAGGTATGGTTTTCTTGGCCTTCTCTTGTTAGATTGGGGTCCCTGGTTTTCTTTTATGTGAAAGTAGATTTTATCAACTGGTCTTGTTTTAAAAGGTTTAATTTTGAATTGGTGTTAATTCTGTATGGATTTTATTCCCAATTTTACTGTGTCAATGTTTTCTTTGAATTCCCCCTCCCCCAACCCCACTGTCAATTTCTTATTCCTTTGTTTACGCACTTTTTGGACCTATAGTTTGTTTATTCAATTGACACGCAAATGTTTTGTGGGTTTCAGTGTAAGTGTTCCTGAAATGGATAAAACGGGTGATGGGGAGGACAGACAGGATAAAGGGTGTAAGAACAAGAGAAAATTAGCTCATCCTTCTATACTTCCTGCTAGTTTACCGTTGTTTGAGTTCCCTCGGTATGAAATGCCGGTTTCACAAAATGGCTTAAATGAATTTAGTCCATCAGAGTGGTGGTCGCAGTTGTTTAGTAGAGAAAATGAACTGCAAATGCGTGAGCTTTTGGATTGGAGTGATCCTATTGCAAGCCAGCTTGAGGAATTGCTGTTGTCTAATTTGCAAGCGATTTTCAGGTGTGCACTCAAAAGGGTTGTTGAATTAGGTTTTGATGAAAAATTGGTTGAAATGTCCCTTTCAAGGAAGGCCCTGTACATTGAGGAAGGAGATCCTGTCACAAATATTGTAGATCAGACGGTGAATGTTTTGAAGGGGAAAGAAGATGCGACAGATTTTGTATTTGAGAGTTTCCAGCATCTGCTGCATTACACCATGGTGGAGATGATCAGTGTAGTTCGTGAAGTCAGACCCTCCTTGACAGTTGGTGAAGCAATGTGGGTTTTACTGATTTGTGACTTGAACCTTTCACTAGCCTGTGCAGTGCAAGACCGTCCAGGTGTTGTTTGTAATGCGGAAAACTCTACCAGTTCTTCCAGTCTACAATCTAAGTCGGAGGTCCAAAGCTCTGATGCAGTTTCCAATTGCAGTTCACCAACTCTCCAGAAGGATTTGTCCTCCAATCACCAGAATCAAAGGTCTGGAGAACCTAAGTTTGGAAGCTTCCTTAATTCACCCAACAACCAAAGTTCTCTTGCTACAGGAGGAGTAAAACTTAAGGCAGAGAATGCATCATTGCCAATTACTGCAGAGAAATCCTCCGGAACATCAGGTTTTCCTTCCCACGAATGTAAATCTGGATCTTGCTCTAAGCGGCATACCAGAAAAGAAATAGCAGCACTTAGGCAGAAGTTCTTTCACATGGAGAAAACTTACAGGAATTGTGGAAAAGCGGGTTTTAAATCAGGGAAGATTACAAGTGTTGGTAGTTTGGTTGTTGAAAAAAGACTCAAGCCGCCATCTGAAATTCCTAACCAGCAAATGAAATGTGGCTCCTCAAATTTGCTAACCACGAAAGGAGTTTGTTCTGCAAATATAACATGCCATATTTCAAGCAGTGATGCATCTGCTTTATCTGCAGGAGGTAACTCTGGAACATTACCTGCAAAGAGTACAATATCTTGTACTCACATGGTGAATGCAAAAACTTCAACACGTGCCAGTACATCCAAACCAAAATCTGAGCTAAGCTGTTCTGTCAAGATTCTTGATTACTGTGCTGATATTCCGTTTGATGAGGCTTTGGGTAAGTATGTCCCGCGAGATGAGAAGGATGAGCTAATTTTGAAGTTGATAACTCGATTGCAAGAATTGCAGGATGAGCTACTTGGTTGGAACAACTGGACAAATCAGAAGGTTATGCAGGTTACGAATAGGCTTGGGAAACTACAGCCTGAGTTTAAAACTCTGAGGAAGGAAAAGCAAGACGCAGAACTGTTGAAAAAGGAAAAGAAACTTGCGCAGGAGACTGCTGTGAAGAGGATATCTGAAATGGAGAATGCCATGGAAAATACGAAAAGGCAAATTGATAGTGCTGCTTCTGCTGCTCTCATGCTAGAGGCAGAAAACTCCTTGCTAAAAAAGGAGTTGGATGCTGCTAAGTTGTGGGTTGTAGAGTCAATGGCAAGCCATCAACAAGCACTGGAGAGTGAGCAGACGGCTCTTAAACAGGCCCAGTCATGGGAAGGCCAGAACAGTTTGCTTCGAGATGACCTTGAGAAAGAGAAGCACAAATTATTTAATCTGCAACAGGAGCTACACAAAGAGAAAAATCTTCAAGCCAAGATTGAGGTATGTGATAAATACGAAACTACTTAGTTCCAAATATCAAGATATGTCTGAAAAAATCTGTGGAGTTTACTTGTATGTATTGTCAACGTCTATCTTGAGTGTCTGCCTCTCTACTTTGACAGTCCTACTCCAAACCTTATGCACCTATGTTGGAAATATTTAGGCACCTTGAACACTCATGGATACTTTGAAATAAATATATATACATTTTTTAGTCTACGTATACGTGGTTGACAATTATAGCCATGTACTGGCAACATGGAAGAGGTGCTAAGTCTAGAATCAGATTAAACAGAAGTATAGTAACAGTGCGCATTCAATAATCTATCGCACAAGTCTTCCTTGCAAGTTTTTTTGTTTGTTGGGTATCACAGAGTAGATTTTGTAGAATGAGAGGGTTAGTTTTTATGTAAGAGTAAGAGACAAATATTAATCATTAAATCTTACCAATAATAGTCAAGATAAAAGACGAAGTTATGTGACTTAATGGTCTTGTGTTGTGTGACCAAGTCTCTTTTAATAATCCCTTGGACGTCAATATTTAGTTTTGCAGCTAAGATTTGCTCCTCTTGTATAGAAATAGGCTTCTCAATAATACACCTCCTTTGTATTCGTCTACATATATATACAAGTGCCTTTTAAATAATAGTTTTTCTTTTATATCCGTGTCCCCTTTGTTTAAAATGGGTACTCAAACAGCTTATTATTCTATTGCTATACCACAATCGGTGGAAATGTTACAGGGTAGATTGGCAAAAGAGAGAGCTGCGAAAGAAAAGCTCCTTTCTCAGGTTGCATCCATTAAAAAGGAGAGAGAACAACGTGAGCTGCATATGAAATCTGAGGAGGATATAATTAGAAGGAAGGCTGCTAGGGATCTGCAGAAATATGTGGAAGATATTGGAAAGGTGGAGAAAGAGTTGGTTGACTTGAAACTAAAATCTGACTCTGAAAAAATAGCAGCACTTCGTAGATGTGTTGAGGAAAGGAATGATAGCTTCTCAAGAACAAAGAGTACTCCAAACATGAAGGGAAACAAGACCTCAAATGAGTCTCAAACAATGGAGAGCTGCCATGACAAGTTGGCTGCTGGAAGTTTGAGGCGTGAGCAGGAGTGTGTCATGTGCCTATCAGAGGAGATGTCAGTAGTTTTTCTGCCATGTTCACATCAGGTTGTGTGTCCTGAATGCAATGAGCTCCATGAGAAGCAAGGGATGAAAGAGTGCCCTTCATGTAGGACCCCAATCCAACGTAGGATTCTTGCTAGATTTGCTCGGCATTAGATGATAGTATAGACTTTCCGAATGAATGGGAATCGTGAAGAAGAAATACATTGTGCTTCCTCCTTCCCTTCCCTTCCCTTCCCTTCCAAAACCAAAAGGAAATAAACAAGAAACAAAAACAGAATAGACAAAGAAAGAACTGTCCCAAGGGACAGTTGAGTGTAAAGACCGTTTATGCTTTTACATTTCGAAACATAAATCAGCACAATGAGTTTTTATATAATAGAGTATCTTGAATTATAGTAGGTCTTCTATCACTCAGTTATTGGAGTCATGCCTCTTCATCTCCAATATCTATTTCTGCTTTCTTTTCTTCGTGCAGGTATGTGAGGTTCTCTCCATTTTTGTCCCTTGATGCATACAATTATTTTGGTTTAGACAATCTATTTCTTATCCTCTAACTTAAATCACCCAGTTACTTGCATTTTTAATCGCATTTTACGAATTTTACCATTTAAGTATTGTTTTACTGCTCATTTTTCCATCGACTTTTTACCTTTCACACATTTTCTAATCAAGGTTTCCCCCCTCATATTTTACTATTATATTTTTTCAAATTTTGCCATTATAGTTTTATTTAGATAAATTTTTTAATTTGTATCTATATTAATTTAAGTTTATTAAAAGATATTTATCTTTTTATATTTTTCTTACTTAAAGGTGTTTAAAGAAAATCTCACATTCTCGCTGCCATATAGATCCTGTTCTCTGTTCCCAATTTACAAAGCAGAATATTGTTCTTGCATGACATGAGAATTTTCTAATATTAAAGTTTTATTCATTCTTTTTTCTGCCTCTAATTTAAATTATACGCAATTTTAGATTTTAAAAAAAAATCAAGTTTCTTTAAATTTTAAATTAAATAACTCAATTTTCCTTTCTTAATTTAATTAGAATGTATTGATAGCAGTATAAATGTATTTTACACTTAAACCCTAAACCCTATATGTATTATATTCTTAATTTAATTAGAATGTATTGATAGCAGTATAAATATACACTATATGAATTGTCATATATGACAACAATTATATAATTTTGTAATGAATATTTTAAAAATCATATTTAGGGTAATTTCTATTGATTGATAATGTCAGATATTTTATGTTGATATATCGAACTCTTTTGCCACGAGCACAGGAATGCGTATATTTTTAACTGTATAAATGTATTTACGTAAACATATTTTCATAAAATTAGTTAAAATAATTTATAAAAAATGTTTCTATAAGAATTACAAACTACAAAAAGAGCACATCATTCTAAAGAACCAACTTGATTGATTCAATCCAAAAATGTGTAATTTTTTTTATGCGGTCGTTATTTATTTATTTCATCATTCACCTTTTAATTTACCATTAAAATCTATGATTTTAGATTTTTAAATATAGTTTAAGTTATAATGTGAACTAAACCATAAACCAACAGTTATTTAAAGAAAAATTGTAATTCAAACATAATAAAAATTTAACATAAATACACCTTCAGATATTAGAAATCACACCCAAAATTAATTTTATATCTAGTCGATGAGAGATTTTTAATACATATCTTTTATATATATATATATATATATATTTTGAGTATGAAACTGAATATTTGTAAGTGATCCGGTTGATTCAATAAATTTTAATACTATATTAAAAAGTAAATCCTTACGAGATGAGTTTGTAAAGTGATTTTTCTCTTATTTATATATTATAATTTGATCTTATTTTCCAAATATAAGATCTTCAATGTTTAATACGTAAGAGATAGTTAGTGTGAGAATAACCTAACATTATTTGTAGTATAAAGTAAATTTTAAATTATAAGACATGATGATAATCTATTAAGTGCTGATGGAGTTTTTTTTATCACCTATTCAAGGATGAAGTGTTACTACAATTTAATAGGTGTCTAATGAAATATATTGTTTTATTTGTGTTTAGTAATTGATGACTCTATATATAATTGATAGATACTAATTTTAAATGTTCAAACTTTAAATAATTTTTTTAGAAATTATTGAGTATTTTAATGTTGAGTATAAATTTTTTAATGTCTTTAATAAACAATAAATAAATGTGTATGAGTTATTTATTAAAAAATTGTGTAAAACTTACATATTATTGAAGTTATGTAACTTTTTTTTTTAGCTTGTCTTTGTATTATAATATTTTTAAGTTTTTATTATATATATATATTATTTTAAAAAAAATTTAGAGTAATTTGTAAGTCTTTATAAATGAAAAGTTAGGTTGTATATTGTATTATATGTATGAATGTTTTATATTATTTTAGTTTGATCGTATTATTATTACTAAAATAGGATGTTACAATTTTCATCGGTATAAAATGAAAATAAAATATAGTGAAATTTTCTTGAAATTAAAATATATTACCTTAAAATGTCACATTATTTAATTACTAATTATACTCTTTAATGAGAGTTTGGTCTTATAATTTAGTGTAGCAATAAATAACAACTTGTCGATATGTCCGAGTGGTTAAGGAGACAGACTTGAAATCTGTTGGGCTACGCCCGCGCAGGTTCGAACCCTGCTGTCGACGACATTTTTTTATGATTTCAGCAGAGTTTAATATTTTAAAACCAAACTAATATTCAGGTTCTAAATTTTTTAAATAATTTAATTTATTGATTTTTTAAGAAATAATTTTTTTTTCTCAACTAATATTTTTTTAACTAAAAAATTTATATTTTAAAAAATAGTCCTAAGAACAATTCTAGCATTACATTTAAAAACATTATACCAACCTTCATTCAATCAAATCAATTATATGTAGTAATAATTTTTTTACTAAATTTCATTATCTTTACATTAAACTAAATATCCCTTCTTTCTATCGTTTACTTTCTCTTTATATTCTTTTATCACTTTGTTTGAATTTCGAAGAAAGTGAAAAAAAAAGGAAAAGGAAAAGTTTGAAAAGTGACTAAGAAAAAGGGAAATAAGAAAAAGGTTTGCAGTATATTTAGTTGATATGATGGAAAAAAAATAATTGAATAATGTTATAATATACTAAAATATCCTTATTTTAATTTAAAAATAATAATTATGAATTAAAATTAAAAGATGATTAATTTTGAAAATTATATTTAATAAAATTGAAAATAATGTTGAAAATTATTTAATATCTTTAAATAATTAATTGCAGATCACGTCAAAATAAATTTTCCACCTACCAATTAAAAAATAAATAAATTATAATACAAAAAGAATTTAAATGAAAAAATAGGATTGGAGATTAAATTGAAAGAAAATTTAATAAGTATAATTATAACACACTTAACCTTTACTACATTATATTAAATTTTTATTTTTTTAAAGTTCATCCTAAACCTTAAACTTTTAACTTTTAATAAGTTCACAATATTTAGTAAGATTTAAAGTTCAACTCTTAATTTAATTATAGTTATTTAGAGTAAAATCTCACTTATAAATCAGGTTTATAAGGTTGAGTTAAGTTTAAAGTATACTTCTTTATATTATTTTTAATTTTTTATTTAGAATTTTCTTAAAGTAGGAAAAATCATCTAAGATGACTAAAAAAATTAAGAAATAACACAAATTTAAATTAATTTTGGATTAAATCACATTCATATAATTTTATTTAAATTTATGTCTTGTATAAGAATGTAGATAACATATGGTTTAATATTAGAATTTTAATATTAACGTGTGGATACAAAAGAACCTTGATAATATACACCAAAGATATCTAGCAATTCAAATACCCAACACATGTGGATACCATTTATTTCTCTAGATTTTATAGAATCACTGTTACACTATTATGCAAGCTCACATTGGCATAGCCCTCTCTATGAATGGGAAAACAAGTGTACAAATCCCACCACTTAAATAAAAAACTGTAAAATCTACTTCAATTTATCCTAGTATCTAAGTCAACCTGTTTTACAAGTTATTAAAGTATTTCAATATTTGAAGAAGAATTTTGGTAGTTTTACTCCACCTTTCTCTTTCAGAATTCTTGTTCTGCTTCTTCTTTTCCTTTAGAAAGTGACTATACGTGATGATTAGTGTTACATTATATGGCAAACAATACATTCCTTTGTCAGTGTAACCGTGTAGGGTACATTGTGAAACAGACCTTCCTGTGTTTATTATATTGTTTTCTATGCATAATATACTTAGGCACATACAAGTCTATTAGTTCAGTATGAACTTCGATTTGAATCTTCTGTAAGTTTGTGACCAAAAATAAAAATAATAATATTTTTGATTTTGGCGTGAAAGGTGGAAGCTAAAAGCAGTGGAGAAAGGTGAGGTATTCCAGCTTTATTTGGTCTTTGACAAGGTGTTTGAGTCCATTCCAACTTCCTAAGTTCATGAAATGGGGTCCCAGACCAGCTCACATTCCATTGTTTTTGATTTTTTTGATCACACAAGAGAAGTTCTCACAGCTGCACACTGAGTCTGAGTCAGAGTCAACAGTCACAACTTCACACTTTTAACTCTTGAGATTATTCTGTAAAATGGTAATGGTAGTTAGGTTCATTGGAGATGGGTACGCCGGGTTTCCTGTTTCCAAAGAAGAATCTCACTCCACTTTCTCTTCTTTCTTCATTTAATTTACTCTCATTATTACCATTAATATTCCTTTCATTCCCTTAATTCCCTTACTTCTCTGTCTCAGTCAAACAAGAAAAACTATAAAAATATGAAACCCATACCTGCCTTATAAGTTATGACAAAGCTGTGAACTTCCCAATTTCAATCTATACATTCAGATTAACTTTTTCCTATTCAAAATGATTAATAAAAATGCACCAAGTTTAAACTACATCCCCAAGTTTTACATGATATTGGCTTTGCGTGTGTTGTGTCCACAACACAACCAAAAGCAGACCAATAATCTTATATTTTTTGGTAGCAGTTGGGGATGAAGATGACAGTGGGCATACCATATCCATAGGCATCTCCCGTTTCTCCTTTTTCCTGTCTCTCTTACTGAATTATGGCATTCTCCTGAGATAACTATTCCATTTCCCTAAGATTTCGTTCACAAATGCCAAATGCCACCATTCCCCTTTTCTACTCAACTCTCTCAACACAAACCAAAGCAAGCCTTCAACTACTACTTCCTAATCTAATCCATCTCACTATTTATTTATTTACTCCGTTTTTGTTTCTTCATTTTTTTCCTTCCAAGCCACTGTATGTTATCCACCTAGTCCTTCCCTTCCCACACGATATCCATGCCTTGCCAAACGTCACCACAATACAGAGTTAAAAATCACAACTCTGCAATTGATTTATGATCTCCCCAAGGCCAGACCCTCTTTTGTCACACGCCCGCTTCTCCACCATGCTCAAGCTCCTCAAGAAGAACCTCCGCCGCCTCCTCCGCCGTCTCCGGTGTCCAATTCGCCGCCGCTCGAAGCCCAAAGTGGTAGTGATCAACAAGCTCGAGAAGAGCGCCCCAAAGGCCCAAACCGAGCCAAGCCCAAACCTTTCCGCGACGGTTCATCCCAACGCGCAATTGGGTGCTCCGAAGCCAATCCGGGTGGCGACGTTCAACGCCGCGCTGTTCTCCATGGCCCCGGCGCTCCCGAAAGGCGCACGCGAGTTGGGGGAGCAAAACGGCGTCGCTTCGAAGGCGAATTCGCGGCCGAGAAGCATATTGAAGCAGTCGCAATCAGTGAAAAAGACAGCAGAGGAGAGCGTTGGTAGCAGACAGAAGATGAGGGTTTCCATAAATTTGCCAGACAACGAGATTTCGCTGCTGCGAAGCCGACAATCGAGCTTCTCGGAACACGACAAGGAGGGGTTGAAGGCGTGGTCGTGGGGGGGAGGTGGGGCCCACGTGAGTAACAGAACGGTAGTTGATGTTCTGAAGGAAGTGGATGCAGATGTTTTGAGTCTGCAAGATGTGAAGGCTGAGGAAGAGAATGGGATGAAGCCTTTGTCTGATTTGGCTGCGGCGCTGGGAATGAACTACGTCTTCGCCGAAAGCTGGGCACCCGAGTACGGCAATGCTGTCTTGTCCAAATGGCCCATCAAACGCTGCGTTTCTCACCAAATCTTCGATCAAACTGATTTCAGGTCAGCTTTTTTAACTAACTTTTCACTTTCATCATTTGCGTTTCTGCAGTTTCTTTGTTTATGTTAAGGTTAAGTTTTTTTGGGTCACTGGAATGGAACAGGACTGAACTCGGCAATGGAGGCACAGTAGTTTTGATTGTTCAAAGAAACACACGAATATTATTTTTACTTATTTTAATTTAGTTCTTTCATTGTTAAACTGTCTTATCAACTAAACTAGTCTGATGATTTTGTAATAACTGTTTTAAAAATGAGATTTGTGATTGGTTAGTATATTGCTAATTCGTAATACATAAAAATTAAATTTATAAGTACATTTATTTATTTATTACATATTTAAACATTTGAATTTGAAATAAATTATTTTAAAATAATTGATTTCTACACTTAATTCTAACCCATTTCCTGCAGAGTCTGAAACGCTTATTAAAATGCGTTTATTATTCTATCATTAAATAAATACATGTAGCAGGTATTGTGAGCACACTAAAATATTTTTTTAAAGAAAAAGAAGTAAAGTTACGACACCTTTTGGTTCTCTGCTCTTGTATGTATTTCGAAGAAGCTTCTTCGTGCTTGTCATTGCAAAGAAAAATGAAAAGATAATCACTTTTCTGCTCATAAAGGAGCAATTATTCTAGCACTTTTGAACCAAAAAAAGAATTCTCAAACTAACACATGGGAAGTTTCCAAAAGCCATACACAAGATTTTCTCATTCACTAACTACTCTCACTCTTTCAAACCAATGCTTAAGCAATGATCCACCTCCATTTAGCTTTACGCAAAAAGTTTAGCGTTAACATCAATTCTAAAACTGCTCTTAGATTCTTTCCTTGTTTTCTTGTACGTGGCAACGGCAATGACAAATGCACGACATGCCAACTGTAATAGCTGTAGGCAGCGATGCAGGTTTCTTCCCCACCTACTCCATATGGGGATTCTCTGTTGTCACCATTCATCAATGTTCCCTTCACACTTATATTTTATTTTCAACCTCAATCGGACTTTTTTAGAGGTGTATAAGTCACCAAATATTCCAACCAAGGAACACCAATTTCACCCTTTTCTTCTTGTTTTATATACACTTTTAGATTCCCCAAATACAAATGGTGGCTTATTTCCCTGAATACTATAAACAACTCTAAAATGTAAATCTATTTGGTTCGTGTTTTTAAAGAACGAAACTTGCACTGTGCGCAGCATAAAATAAGTGTAGTTTGGTGTGGAGTAAGTTTGTCTGATGCAAATGAGGTACAGTTTTTCTGGGGTGGGAGAAAAGTCAGAATACTTTCTTTCTTGCTCAAGTTCATCATAATTATATTGAGAAACTTTTTACTTTCCTCCACCAAAGGCGTCATCTATTGCTAATAATGACCATCTATTCAAATTTTCCAACCCGTGTAAACAAGCTAGCTAGAAGGATTGAAGCATTCTTGATTGAAAGCATTGTGGTTAGAAAATGACTTAACAAGAAGGATGAGCATGAGATGCAAAAAAATGTGACTGATTAAGTTTTTGGCCACAGGAATGTTCTGAAGGCCACTATTGATGTGCCTCAAGTAGGTGAACTTAACTTGTACTGTACCCATCTTGATCATCTTGATGAGAATTGGCGAATGAAGCAGGTAAATGCAATAATCCAATCCAGTGATGAGCCTCACATCTTAGCTGGAGGCCTTAATTCACTAGATGAATCGGATTACTCCCAAGAAAGATGGACAGATATTGTGAAGGTATACATGCATGACAGAAAAGTAAATGCCTCTATTATTTTGTTGCTTTTTGGTCTCACTCTTGATAACAAAAGTAGAAATCAAATTTTTTGTTGGGTCCAGTACTATGAAGAGATGGGAAAGCCAACACCAAAGGTTGAAGTGATGAAATATCTCAAGACTAAAGACTACACTGATGCTAAGGACTATGCAGGGGAATGCGAGTCCGTTGTCATGATTGCCAAGGGACAAAGTACAAACTCAATTTTCAAACTCTAAACATGCTTATTAATTGTTATTGTTATTATTATTATTCTTACTATCATTACTAATGTTATGCAGGTGTCCAAGGTACATGTAAGTACGGAACTAGGGTAGATTACATATTATCATCATCAAATTCTCCATACAAGTTTGTTCCTGGTTCCTATTTAGTTCTTTCTTCCAAAGGGACTTCAGATCATCACATAGTGAAAGTTGATGTGGTGAGGGAAAATGAGAAGCCTGAAGAAAAGGTCACAAAGAATACGCAACAACCAAGACAGAGAGTTGTAAAAATAACACAATCCACTCCTTCAAAAGGTATCTGGAAAACACACACTTAGACACCTAAATTGAGTTCCCTTGGTTTAGATTAGTATGATGATGATACTATTTCGGAATTGGGGCATTTTCTTTAGTTCCTGACCTTCTGTACACAGCTTTCTTCAAATAGATTTAGAAGCATATGACAAAAAAAGAGTGTGTAATGTCATGATGTGTGTCATTTTTTCACAAAAATAATTGTATAGATTTTTATTAAGAACTTTAAAAATCTATGAAGTGATTTCTTACTAGCCATTCCTTGTCTATGTTCCTATGTATGAATTTTCTTTTTTTATAAAAATAATTGTATAGAATTTTGAAAATATACCCAGTGATTTCTTGCTTGTCCTTTTTTGACAATGTTCATAAAATTCAGGATTATGATACCCTGTTTTTGAATTGAAAGTATAATTAGTTCATCACTATTAATATTTTTTTTTAAAAATTAGTAAGAAACAGTATCATTATTTATTATTAATGAGATGACGTTTATGAGTTTTTTTTCTGTCACTTTGTACGTTTTTTGATAACATATACTCGGGGTTTGTTTGTGTAACTAAAGAAAAAAAAGTGAATGCTTGTGTAAGTTTTTCCAAACTAATTTTAGAAAAAAAGTTAAATAATTTTTTAATAAATGAAAAAGTTATCCAATGTATAAACTAAAAAATTGATTTAAAAATTAAATGAAAAACTTCTACAAATCCATCTATACATAAATTTAATTTAATTTTTTAAAATATTTTTTTATTCTTTTCTCCTATAAATACATAAAAAAATTATGATAAGATAAAGACATCTGTAGGCCCCACCTTGGAGATTTTTTTAAAGATATTATGTTTTTTCATAGAGCACACGACCCAGATACAATAAATTTGTAAGAGTTGTTTAGATGATTTTTTTTATTAATAAAAATGACATTTTAATTTCAATTCCACTGAATCCTTTAAAATATAATCTCTTTAATTTCAAAAGATTGTGAAACTTATATAATATTACATCCAAGATAATGATGACGACCCTCCTTTGAATTTATTGCCAAAGCTGGCATTTCCATAAAATAGAAAGTAGCCCAGAAAGAACCAGACAAAAGTGCCAAAAATGTTAAGCAAAGATCAAATAGATGGCTTGTTCTTCCTGCACCCCCACATTTTTCTTCCTGCACCCCCACAATTTTCAATATTCCAACATTAACCTTGAGCAAAAATTTGAAAAGGGCAACGTTCAGCACTTCCACATTCACTGCTCATCTTCATCCTTGGGTTTCAAGTGTTGTGGAGGTTCTTCATAATTGTTGGAAGCAAGGCGGAGGAGTATACAACGTTGCCGAAGTGTTGTCTGGGTTATAGAGGTAAGAGTAAAGGTTTTTTTTAAGAAACACGGTGGTTATGGAAATTTCGGGATTACCGGATATCGGACTCCGGTAATACCTTCCGGATTCATGAATCCGGAATAAATGAAATAATGTGTTCCGGATGAGGGGGTGTTCCAGAAGTAAAATGCAATAATATGTTGTTCTCCGGATTTGTGAATCCGGAAGCTAAAATTTCATTACGGATGGGTTGATCCGGTACAGTATTTTATGTTATGGATTCATGAATCCGGAATGCTTTACTTGCATTATGGAGTTATGAATCCGGAATTGTATTTTGCATTATGTTTTTTTTGTGTTATGGATTCTTGAATCCGGAATAGTCTTTTTGAGTTATGGATTGTTGGATCCGGAATGATTTTTTTCACTTATGGATTCATGGATCCGGAATGCAATAACTTTGTTTTATTTTTTTTATTCGTAGAAGCATGGATAGTAGTGAAGAATTTGAACAACAATTATATGATGGTGTGAATGTGTGGGATGATGATGATATTGAGAATTCATTATCTAAATCGAAGGGATATGAATGTACAGATGCGTTTACTACAGATGAGGTAAAGTTAAGTTTGTAAAGTATTTTTAAGTTGTTTGTTAATTAGTAAATAATTTGTTATGATAACTTTTGTAGGTATTTCGTACTCGGGATGAGCTCCTAAAGTAGGTTAGAAAAGTTGCGTTTGACTTTGGTTTTTGTATTGTGATATTGAGATCGGATACTGCAACTGGCCAACGAGGAAGAAAAACATTTGTGTTATTAGGTTGTGAGAGAGGAGGTCAATACAGACGATATAAGAAGGATTTACAGGTTACTGAGAGTGGAACTAGGAAATGTGGTTGTCCTTTCAGATTACGAGGGTATCCAGTAAAGAGTGGTGAAGGGTGGATATTGAAATTAATTTGTGGGTCTCATAATCATGAGTTGACAAATACATTGGTTGGTCATCCATATGCTGGTAGGTTCACATGTAGTGAGAAGTCAATGCTTATGGACATGACAGACAGTTCGGTGAAGCCTAGAAATATTTTGCTGACAATGAAAGAGCATAATGAGAAAAATATGAGCACAATAAAGCAAGTTTATAATGCACGATATATGTACAAAAAATCAGTACGAGGTGATAGAACTGAAATGCAACAATTGATGATGTTACTTGAGCGTGATATGTATGTCCATTGGTCTAGGTTTGAAGAAGGGACGAATGTTGTGCAAGATTTATTTTGGACACACCCTGATTCAGTGAAGCTATTGAATGCCTTTAACATTGTATTGATGATGGACAGTACCTATAAAACTAATAGGTATAGGATGCCCTTGTTTGAAGTTGTTGGTGTAACCTCAACGGGAGTGACCTTCAGTGCTGCATTTATGTTACTCGCATCAGAACGTCATCATAACTTTGTATGGGCCCTTGAGAAGCTGAAAGGTTTGTTTTTGAGATTTGATTCATACCCGAAGGTTGTGGTTAGTGATAGAGATATTGCTCTAATGAATGCAATAAATGTTGTGTTTCCCGAAGCTGCTAATTTGTTATGTCGTTTTCACATTGATAAAAATGTTAAAGCTAAATGTAAAATGATTGTTCATCCAAAAAAGGCATGGGATCAAGTGATGGAATCTTGGGGAGCAATTGTTGATTGTGAAAATGTAGAGTCCTATGAACATCGTGTTGAGGCATTTAATGTTGTTTGTTCACCATGGCCTATATTTACTGAATATGTGATTAGTACTTGATTAAATCCACATAAAGAAAAGTTTGTTAAGGCTTGGACGGATAAAGTCATGCACTTAGGCAACACGACAAGTAACAGGGTTGAGTCTGCACATTGGAGTTTAAAGAGGATCCTTGAGACATCAATGGGGGACTTATGCTTTTGTTGGGAATCCATTAATAAGATGATCATCTTGCAACATAATGCAATTAAATCTTCATTTGAAAAGAGTTTGCATGTAGTGAGTCATGTCTTCAATGTAACAAGATATAAGAAATTGCTTGGCTTCGTATCGAAATATGCTTTGCAGTATATTGCAGAAGAGAGTGATCGAGTTCAATATGTTGGTTTAGATAAATCTCGTTGTGGGTGCACCATTAGATCTACTCATGGCCTTCCTTGTGCTTGTGAATTGGCTTCCTTTGGTGTGGGTAGCATACCATTGCAGTCAGTGCATCTCATTTGGACACGATTAAGCTTTTTAGATATTTCAAGTGATGATACTTCAGCAGAGTTGTCCATCCAACAAGAGTGGGCTGTCATCATGAATCGTTTCAAGGAGGTTGACATGGCTGGTAAGATTAACATCAAAGCCAAATTATGTGAGATTGCCTATCCAGATAACACATCTTTATGTCCACCAAGGGAGAAAGTCAAAACAAAAGGTGCACTAAAAGGGCGTCAGAGTAAATTTGGTAGATCAACGAAGCGAATTCCTTCTTACTTTGAACATGTTGATGCCATTCTTTCACAACATGATAGTTCATCTAGTTTGAAATGTAGCAAGGGATTTATTTCAGAGACTCCTCCGACCAAATCAATACCAATGCTACAACAATTTCCGGTGGAAATTCATCCTTACATTGTTGATATTGTTGATGTTAAGGCTGACGGTCATTGTGGCTATCGTGCGGTTGGTGCATTATTGGGTATGGGAGAGGAGTCATGGGCTATTGTACGCATGAACTTGCATAAAGAACTTTGTCAATGGCGTCAAGAATATATTGATTTGTTTGGCGGGGATGAACGATTTGAATTTTTGAAAAATTCACTTCTAGTTGACCACATGGTAATTGTATTCATTCTCAATGATGTTATTAATTGTAAAAAGGTGTATAAGTGGATTAACTTGTTACATTTTCTTCTGTTTGCAGATAAGTACAGATAAGTGGATGACAATACCAGATATGGGATACGTTATTGCAAATCGATATAATGTGATTGTTGTGTGTTTATCTCTTAAACAATCATTGACTATTTTTCCATTAAGATCCCAACCTCCAACAAATTTTAATCATCACCGCATCATCTGTATTGGACATGTTCATGGAAATCATTTTGTTCAGGTTTGTTAAACTTCATTATCAATGAATTTTAGGAATCATAGAAAAACATAATTAATGACATTGCTTACAATTTTTAACAGGTTCAGTTGCAAGAAGGTTGCCCGATTCCACCAACAGATATTTTATGGTCTACTCATTGTTATCCAATTGCCAAAACATGGTGTTCATATTATACTAGTCGGATGCAAATGTTTACACAAATTATGTCCATTAGACGACATTTATAGTTGTAATTGCATTTTAAATAAAGTTTGGATTAACTACCGGATTAACTAAAGTTTGGATTTTAAAACATAGTGCAGAATTGTGTTAGTCATTGTTCAAAAAAATCTTCTTTGAGCCAAGGAGATGAAAACCATTAGTGTAAGATTAACTATGCATCCTAAAACTGATCAGACCTTATAAATCAGCGTTACCAATTTACATTTTATTTTAATTTTACAAAGACAAAACAAAATATATATCCAAAAAATTGTAAGCAATCGTGTCATGTGGGTCCAGATCTAATTAATAAAAGTTTAACGATTTTCGGTACTGAAAATATAGAATATCAACATATACTATAGATATAATGTGTAAGTGAAGTGGGTGAAAACCCAGAATAGAAATACAAGAACAGTATCTCGAAGTGGTGGTGGAAACAAAAATCCATCAAAAGAGAAATCCCAATGAAAGAACACAAAAGAAATAAAACAAATTAAATAGTAATAATAAAAATCACAGCCTAAACCTGAATTTACAACTACTGCTCTGAATTCTAATAGTATAATATCCCAACTGTGATGGCAATGGCCACAATCAGAATCAGCAATATGCTTATCAACCAACAGAAAAACCTGCAGCAGCAGCTTCTTCTTTTCTTTGGTGTGACTCTACTTAAACTTCACCTAAATCCGAAACACTACCGGATTCCTAAATCCGGAACACTACCGGATTCCTAAATCCGGAATACTACCGGATCCTTACATCCGGGAAACTAATGGATCCACAAATTCGGTAAACTACCGGATCCCCAAATTCGAAAACTTACCGGATTCTGTGATTTGGAATGTGAAATAACATTTACGGAAACAACAATCCATGAAAAAAACGGATACCAAAGTCCGGAACACATGAATGTACCTTTATGAATGTGAGATGGATGAGATTTGGAAGAAGAAGCTATTGCAAGAGATTGCCACTGAAGAAGACCTCTGCTGTTGAAGAAGCCGGCCAGCCACCACGCACAAATGAGCATCATTTTAAGTTTTTAGGGTTTTATAACATCAAGGGTAATGTTGTAATTTCAAAAATTTTAAAGGGCAATTTTGTCTTTGCACAAGACTGTGGGGTGCAGGAAGAAAAATGTGGGGGTGCAGGAAGAAACACCCCAAATAGATTCTGTTTTGGAAAATTATGTTTAACAACCATAGAGTTGTATATAAGAATTGTTGTGATAGATTTAAAAATAGTATAAAAAATATTAAAATAATATTGTTGGTTGTAAAGTGAATGTAAAAAAACAAAAGTATATAAAAATCTTATTTGAACTATCAAAGTGTTAAAATTTCTAAAATAAATTTTATAATAATTTTCTTTCAAAAGTTTGTAGTCAAATAATTTTAACAATTTTTTTTCTCATTTTCAAACAAAGAAAGAAATGGATCTAAAAAATTTAAAATAAATTTTTCAACTTCTTGGCATAGTTATGTTATTGTGTTTAATGTTTCAGTTAATGTTTTTTTTTTGTGTGTTTGTTTTTCAATTTCGTTTTTTTTTATCTTATATATACACTACAAGAAAATCATGAAATAGAAACCAATTTTAGAGACTAAAAATAATTAGATGTTATAATGACTAAACTAGAGACCATTTTAGAGACTAAAATATTTTTGGTTTCTAAATTAGTTTCTATTATTCTGAAATGGTTTCTAAATTGATATTTAATTAGCAATCAAGGTTTTTGCTACCAAATTTAGAATCTAAATAATTGGTAACCTTGATAGTTAATTTAGAAACTATTTAATAATAATAAAAACTAATTTAGAAACCAATATTTTTTTAGTTTTTAAAATGATCTCTAATTTAGTCACTATTGCAACTAATTATTTTTTGTCTCTAAAATTAGTTTCTATTTTTAATGATTTTCTTGTAGTGATAAATCAAGATTTTACCATATTCTCTAAGATAAGATACAATTCAATTAAATCCATAACTTTGCTTGTTCCTCTCTTTTCTTCTTTGCACATTCTTTCTTTCATCATGAATGCTAACTGTTATCTTGTAGAAGTAAACTAAGAAATAAGAGTTTTATTACATATTTTTTATTTGTGTTTTTAGTGTTTCTTTTCTGCTTCTTGACCATTCCTGTTCCTTTTTTCTTCATCATGTATGAAGATTCAATACAAATCTCTTATGTACATAGTTTCTTATATTTTCACTCATTTGAAAATTCTGCCACATTCCTAGTTTTTCATTTGAATAACTTTCACTCATGTAGTAGGTCTATAATTACTGCGTTGAATGCTAAGAACAAGGTTGAATTTTTGGATGAGACTGTTGATGAATCTATGAAAGAAGATGTCTTTGATCAAGCCTAGAAACACTATAATGATATGGTGATTTCTTAGCTTGTGCATTTAGTTTCTCCCTCCATAAGCCAAAGCATTTTGTAGATGAGATATATAATGATTTGAAATCAAGATTTTTTTTCAAGGAAATCTCATAAGAATTTCATATTTGCAAATGAAAGTCTCATCCTTAAAACTGAGAGATCTCACTATTAAAGAATTCTTTACAAAATTGAAAGTTATATGGGATGAGCTTGGGAATTTTATACATGACCCTATATGCTCTTATGACACAAAATGACCATGTGGAGTGATTACTTTTGATTGCACAGATAAAAGTATTCCACCAATTGCTAAAATTTTCTCTGATGTAGCTCAATAGGAATGACAAATAGTTGACAACAATCTCATTATAGAATTGGAAACCAAGATTAATACATTAACCTCTATTGTTCCCTACATATAGGACGTTGTTATAGGAAACATGGTTTTCGTCAAGCCATGAAACAAGAACTTTAAGAATTCTTCAAATAGAAATATGTGTATACATTTGAAAAAAATGGCGAAGTATGCTACAAGAAGCATGATTTTTCTCCATACATAAATATTATAATGGAAAGAACAATGTTGTCAACCATTTTGATACTAAAGAAGATACAAAGACTAGAGTTGTTCAACATACTGCATTTGGAAACCAAAGTATACATGTATCATAATAACAAATACAAAGCCTTGATGTCTCTAATTCAACAGTTCAACCATGAAAATACTACTAGAATCATTTCCTCCAAAGCACAAAATATAAAACTATTGATTTTGGTGTTACATATAATGTTTCCTCTAATCTTGAAAATTTTCTTTCTTAGAAACAAATTTATCTTATAATTGTTAGATTTCCTAATGTAACTAAGGTTATTGTTACTCATATCGACATAGTTAAATTCAATGATGTTTTTTTTGCTAAAAGATGTTTATTCATTCTTTCTTTCACATATAATTTGATTTTTTTTTCTAAGTTGGTATCTTCCCTCAATTTTAAAGTTCTTTTCACATCCAATTCTTGTGTGACTAAAGATTTTAAAACCAAAGAGAAAATTGGTCTAGTTGATGAATAATATTATACAAAATATTCTCTAATATACTCGACTAGGTCACTTGTGAAAGATTAGTCATTCTGAAACATAAACATCCTTATATACAAAGTATAAAAAAAAAATGGTTGCAATACTTGTTATCTTGTCAAATAATTTTTTTAAATATTTTTTCTAGTTTTTCTCTTGCTTTTAAACCTTTTGATGTGATACATGTTGATATTTAGAGATCTTGTTCCAATATTTCTTTACATGGTCAAGTATATTTTCTTATTACTTTAGATAATTGTTCTCGTTTTACATGAATTTATCTTATGAATCACGAGTTTGAAACTCATACTCATCTTACAATTTTCATTATCCTTCTTAAAAACTAGTTTAAGAAACATATCAAAATTATAAGATTTGATTATGATCCCGAATTTTTCATGAAAGGTTTTTTAATTCTTGAGGGATTATTCATGAAACAATTTGTTTAAAAATCCTCGAACAAAATGAAATGTAAGAATAAATGTCACCCTATATTGAATGTTACTCGTTGTTTTAATCAAATATTTCCATATAATTATCATGTTATACTCTTAAATATATATTCATTTAATAAATCACACACCTACATTTCTCAAGTACTCTTCAGCTTCTTAAAACTTATATAATCTTAATAATATTCGTGTATTTGGATGTTTATTGTTAATAAAAATAAACTTTATACTTGTTCAACTCCTTTAGTTTTGTTTTTCTTGGTTTAAACGTAACACCAAATGATTATAAGGCATTCATGTTTAGTCCATGACAAGTTAATAGAGATTTGACATTTTCCAGAAGTCTACAAATAACATGATTCCATTTTGTTTATCTTAGGTTAAATTTACTTACGAGGATAACTTTTCGTTTTAACTATCAAAATAAATAAGAGTAAATTATATTAATTGTTCCTTTCTAATTGTAAAAACTACAATAATTAGACTCATTAGTATGTCTTGCAACTAATTTTTTTTTAATGTGAACCAACCTATTAAGGTTAATTATTCTGTTTTTGTTACTCTTGAGTATTGACACTATTACTAACTAGTTTTGAACTCTGGCAGTTGACTTTTGCAGTTTGAAACATAAAATAAAGAATTTAAATGAAATTAAAGAGTCTGCATTATTTAAGAAAACATAAATAAATATACACATTTTAAATTTGAAAAACCAAAACTGTAATTAAATATGATATTTTCTTTTCTTAATTTAAATTAAATTCCAACTTTCTGCCTCTTATGATGGAGTTTGGGTTCAGATAGAAAACTCCAACAAGGTCCATGACCAGGCAAAGCATAATTAAGAATGAAGTATTTCTTTCTGCACCTCTACAGTTTTCTTCCAGCACCCTTACATTCTTCAAAATATTCAAATTACTCTTGATATTTTTTGATGATTCTAAAATAGGAGATGTTGCATAAGTAAAAAGTGTTTTCAAAATAGGAAATCTAAAAAACAAAAGAATTATTCTATATTTTAAAACACATTTTTTTGACTTCTAAAACAATAAATCCAAAATTCATAAAATATATTTCAAAAAACATTTCAAAAAGAGTAATTTGAAAGTCATTTCTTAAAAGGAATAAAACATTCTTTAAAAAAAATATAGAGTACAAGAAAAAACATCCTTAAAAATGAGATTTGTTGGCAAATAAAGAGAAAAACATAGATACAATTTTAGAAAGAAAAATGATGTTTTTTCGTGTTTATTTTTCCATTTAACTCACTAGTCTAAACCAAATAGTATGAGGCACTTGCAGCAATGTTTGGAAAAGAGATTTTAACAAATCTCTCCATTACCTAGTGTCACATGAGTAACCAAAAACAACAAAAATACGTGAAATAGAAAATAAAGTTGATGACAAAAATGAAAAACAAACAAGTAATTATTAAAATGAAACCATTTTTTACAGCACTTATTGCTGCAACAATACCCTCCTTTTCAAGCGCAGTCTTGTCCTCAAGGTGTAAACTATTAGGAAACTGTTTGATCAACCATAATAGAACTCTCAAGTAGTATGCTCTATAGGTAAATTTCTTCCACTCAAACAATATCTTAGTAGCAAGAATACCCCTTTTAACCATTTTCCTATTCTCATCCAGAATAGCCTCTGGTTCACCTTTAGAAGGAACAAGTGAATATGGTTGTGGTGAAAGATTTTTAAGTACAAGATTGAGGATCTCTGCACATTTTCAACTTACACATTGTGTATGCCTGAATTAGGGGGAAGTTTCAATTGATTAGTTGTTGCTTCTATACAATCTATTGCACGAAAATCAGCTGAAAGTTTTGTTGTTGATGCATTTGATGTTTAAGGCTTGACTCACCTCAAAGCAAATCTTTTTTTCATCAATAGAAAAATTCATGTTATATAAGGAGCCTCCAACCTTGTACCACCTCCTGCTGTCACAATCATTGGAGTGATGGAGTCTCATTTACTCCCAAACTTCTTAACTAATTCCAAATCTAAGAAATTATGACTGCTAGTGCTTCCAACATTTTCTAGATATATGACCCGCACTGTTTCATAATTATGCACCCCTGTTAACTGTTAAAGCATTCATAGATAATTGAGGATCACTGAATTGAGTACTAACAGTATTAACTGACCCATTTTCTTCTGTAATCTCAGCTTCGCCATCCAAAAACTCTTCATCATCCCAAAATATTTACAAACCTTTAGCTCTTCTATCTGTCAATTAATGGATCAACAGTTTCTTTAATTTTTTGTCCAAACAAGGTCAATTCTTCCTTTACTATATAATGATTAAATAAAAAAGGATGTTTATTTCTATATCCAGTAAATTTCTAGAGTCATGATTTTTTTAGCATAGAGTTTCCAAAGTGTATTTTCTATATATTTCAAGACAAATTGCAGAAAACACTCAAAAGAATCATTATGCTGCAGAAAACACTCACGAAGAAGAGTTAAAAGCCAATTATAAAATAGAGTACATTATTCTGGAATGATAAAATTACACCAATCTATATGTTTTGTCACTGTTTTTATATAAAAATGTTCCTTTTATCTTTTGGATTCGGAATGTAATTTTACATTTTGCCTAATCCTAAGTGAAGCAGGGAAAACGATATTTTGTTTACAGATAGGATGCTGCATATTTTTCATTTATATTTAACAAAAATAATATATTTGATTCTTATATAATTTAAAAAGCTATATACTCAAGGGCCAATTACATTTCTTGGCCGGTCATTTAATGGTACTTGATTCCTTTGCTTTGAGAAAGGTGGTTAAATTTCAAAGGCAAGATTTCTCATTGGTCCCTGGTTGCATTTTCTGCTTCAAATCACTGTATCACAAATGACCAGATCTCAGATTCCCAATTCCCTCACCAGCCTCTCCCTTGACCAAAGAAAAAAAAAAAGCAATGAAGATGTTATTTGAAGAAACAAAAAAAGTTCTCCACTAAGCCATTACTTCAATAAAAATATGATGTTTTTTAATTTCTTATATTTCTATAAATTCGGTCACAAGGCCCACAAAATTATATGTTTTGATATTGTCAATTATTCCAGAATAATACCCCCGTCAAAAGAAGAAGAAAAAGAGAACAATACACCACAAAACCAAAACTCCACTTTTTTTTTTATCATTTATTTTGTTCATCTGTTAAAGAAGAACATAGAATGCAGTAGCTGAACGTTACAAACCTAAGCAATCTTCTTCCCACATATTAATAATTGCCAACTCCTAACTCTGTCAGAGTAATGATTGAAGTTCAGGCTCCATAGTATAATGATATTATATATGAAAATAAAAGTCAAACCAATTGGGCATGTTCCTCAACATAAACAGCTTGATTAACCCACAACAGAAGGGAACATGTGCACTTAACTTTTGAGAGACATTTATGCCAGCTTCTCGTTTTTGAGATTACTTTCCCGTATCCTCTCATGACCCAATGAGTTGACCAAACAAATGGTAATGATACTCCTAAACTTCAACATTTAGTATTGAGAAGTTGTGACACAGGGAGAGAGAGAGATACAAGTGAGAATGGAGGAGCTCAGCTAAAAATTCCATCATTTCTTGCACTAGAAGATTCTTAAAATGAATTGGCAGTTGTTTCTGATAACAGTGACACACTTGATTCAACAAAGCTTGATGATACTCTTCTTCTATTGCCATTATGTAAACTCTAGCAAGAACCAAAATTTGTACATCCAATTTGGCTTTGTAACAGAAAACACTTGAAAAAACAAAACAGTATTCTATAAGCTAAATCTAGAAACAAATTATCCAGACACTATAATCTCATTCTGTACACAAAATCCTGGAGCTGGAGCTTCTTTCTTCCCTAGAATTAGTGAACTGGCTATCACTTTCTATAGTATATGCTTGATAACCCGTTGGACTAGAGAGCTGACCAGAGCCACTACTGCTCACAGATCTCTCAATATCAAGCCTCCCAGCAACAAGAGGGATTGGTCGTTCAGGTATTGAGGGCACTGATTCATCAGACTCCATCATTTTAACAACCTGATCCATTGTTGGCCTAGCATACAACTGCGGGTGAGAGCAAAGTACAGCAATTAACACATACTTCTCAAGAACTTGTGTTGAACCAGGTTGTGGCATGCCATCTTCAATTACATCCAAAGCCTTTCCTGTTCTGACTAATGACCAAGCCCAATCAGTCAAAGCAGAAGGTTGACCATCATTGTTCATCTGAAGCGCCTTCCTCCCACTCAAAAGCTCAAGAAGCACAACCCCATAACTGAACACATCACTTCTCTCTGTCAACTGTCCATACAAAGCATATTCCGGAGCAACATACCCCATGGTTCCAGCCACCCTAGTGCTCATATGCGTCATCCCCTCGGGGTTAAACTTCGCCAGTCCAAAATCTGCAACCTTGGCTTCAAACTTATCATCCAAAAGTATATTACTTGCTTTAATATCCCTATGAATGATTGCAGGCTGAGCCCCGTAATGCAAATAAGCCAGCCCTCTAGCGGTGCCTAGAGCAATCTGCTGACGAATTGGCCAACTCAGTTTCACCCCATTGGAACCAAACAAATGGTCGTGGAGACTCCCGTTTTTCACCATATCACAAACAATAATCCTCTGGTAACCTTCTAAACGAGTAGTGACAGAACAATAACCTCTCAGGGCAACAAGGTTAACATGCCTCACGCTAGCAATAACCTCAACCTCATGAGAAAAGCTGGCATCACCAGCAGCCGAACAATTCTTGAACCTCTTAAACGCAACCTCACTCCCATCAGGAAGCAACCCTTTGTACACATTCCCGTAACCCCCTCTTCCAACTATGTTATCCCGGGAGAAATTCTTAGTAGCCTTCTTGATATCATCGAAAGTGAACCTGATCAAAGTGGTGCTCTGGTCCATGGAGTCCAACCCAGAAGCCAAACCGGTTTCCGCAATACGAATATCCCTATCCCGAGCCACGTTCTTATCAAACTTGCGATACGCCCAAAAGCAGAGAGCCAGCAAGGAGAAGACCAAGACACAGACAACAGAAACAAGCGCAAAAAGAAGCTTTCTTTTTTTGGCGGCGGAGGAATGGGAGGAGGGAAATTCGAGGGAGAAAAGGCACTTGGCGGTGCCGGGGTCGGAGGGGCCGAGGTAGTTGGCGAAGGCGGCGGCGTAGATAGAAGAGTAGTCAGTGCAGGTGGTGAGGTTGCCGACGGACTGTCCCAAGTGCGGGATAGCGGAGAGGGAGGAGGTGCAGAGGGCGCAGGGGGAGTTATTCTCGAGCGATTGGTTGCAGTTCTTCCCCACGGTCTGAAGCGTGGACTGGGGAACGAGGGCTTCGAAGTCTTGTTTGGTGGTGACGTTGACGCAGCCTTGGGAGATCCAGGAGGTTCGGTAGCCGCAGGAGGAGCGAATGTCGTAGGTGGGGTCGAAGCGGTTAACGTAGGACTGGAAGCTGTCCCAGCAGGAGTCGGAGGCGTTGGAGGGAGCGAGGAAGAAGCCACTGCGGCGGAGGTAGTCGGACTGGACGAGGCGGAGGGCCTCGGTGACGACCTGGCAGCGGGAGGAGTCGAAGGAGGAGGGCTTGGTGGTGCCGAGGACGGTGAAGTTGAGGGGACACGTGGCGGATAAGGAAGAGGATGGGAGAGAAAGGAAGCAGAAGAAGAGGAGGAGGATGAAGGGGTTGACAGGAGTCATGGAAATGGAGGGGTTGGTACGTTAGCGAGGTGGGAGTTGGAATGGGAAGAAAGGTAAGAGTAAGAGGAGTTGGTGTTTTATGTTTTTTGACCATGTTCCTCCTCATTCTTTACCCAACAATACTCAATACTCAATACTAATAGCAGACACTGACACAGGGTGGATGCTTCCGCGAACTCAACTCAAACTACTATTACTACTACTTCTTCTTCTTCTTCTTCTTCTTCTACTGCTTCTACCACCCACAATCATTGATCCTTCATCATGGATCGTCGATCCTTTCTCTTCACTGTTCATCGCTGTCCATTCCTAGCCTACTTTTTTTGTTCCTCTTCTTCCCTTTCAACTCTTTTTTCAACATCTAGAAGCCACTAACCAAAATTTTAATTGCCCACTGCCCCTGCATCAAATCTACACGTCACTACCACACCACACCAACATATTTTGCACAATCACCGCTTTCATCTTCTTTTATGTGCTTCTAATTAACAAATCATGAGGTCAATTTTAATATAACCTGTTCCCACAATTTCGACCTACCACAAGTTAAAGTGCCTTTACCAATATACCTGCTTAATTTTGTATCTCATCCACTCCTACTTGTCTCATTTTTCTTAAGAAACCACACATTTTTCATCCATCACTTAACTCAAACAAAACCAAAACCTTTTCTAGTTTCCCTTTTTTGCTAACACCACACATAATGGACAAACTTACATTACCAAACGCGGTCTTAATTCCTGGTGATGCTGACACTTCGGTTGCTGTTTTCTCGTACAATGTTTTATTTACCTCTTGTGTATCCTTTCAAATTTATCTTATCTTACATATGATTAAGTGCTAGTAAGATTCTCCTTCACATCCTTGTTCAATATTTAAAGATTCATAATCAATGCTTTTTTCAAGCAAAGAAGTTTCATAATGCGGAAAAATTCAGTTCACGGGATTGTGAAAAATCTAAAAATGTGCCCACCCGCCACATCAATGTAGGTTAACTTTTATACTTAGGTTAAGTCAGTCTCCCACAACATGGAAGGGATATTCAGGTAGACCAAGTTGTTTGTGAAAAAAAATGTTATTATATATAAAATAATTTTATATAATAATATTTGTGTTAGATTAAATTACTATTTATAATTACTTAAGTAAATCAATCTATTAGAATTATAAAACTTTATAAGTGACGTAAATTTTTGTTTCTATTAATTGATTAATTAATTAAAAAAGTGATTTATTTAATATATAAACATCAGTCACCTAATCTAAATCTGACGTAAAACACACCACAATAAGCCTTCGATAGTTCGTCTTATGTATATGTCCACTCGTTCACATTTCCAATTATACACGCAGCTTTTGCTTGGGATACGAAATTACCTTTTCTTCAATTAAATGAAAAGTAATACACAGGGAAAAAGAATAAAAAGAAGAAGATGATTTATATAAGAGTTTTTTTTTATAGTCATTTAAATTTTCTCTTGTTGACTTTCTCTTAGAATTGAGAAGAAAAGGTATTTGAGTGATCCCCGTTCTTTGCAAGGAGTTATCAATAAATATGCATATTTTTATAAATATATGTTATTCCCACTCTTTTCTATTTTTTTTACAACAATTCTATTTCATTTTATGCTTTTTTTTATTTGTAGTCACCTTTAATACCATATTCTTCTAGTAAAAATAAAATGCTTATAACGTTTTAAGTTTATGTGGTAACATGAATTAATGTATAATACATCAATTAACACACGATTTTGTTAGTATAAAAAAGCAATATCTATTGACATTAATTTCTAATATAAATGCATTATAATATTAGCTTGGACTAATAATATTTATCCAAATAGTTCGATTTCCATTAGATAATTATACTAATATGAATGTGGACCTGAGTGAATGTTGTAATTACAGATGAAGTTTAATAATCAAGAATAATAATGTCTTTTAAGTTACAAAATTATACATAAAATTAAAATAGTTTTTTTTAAACTATCATATCTTAAAACTCGTCCTCTAATTTTCATTAGTATTTTTTTAAAATATTTTATTTTATTTTTTCTGAAGTCACGAACTCAAGTCGAAGGTAAGTTTTTATTATCAGTGGATTAAGAACTCTCTTTTCTCCTTTTTCTACATGTCGTATAGAAACTCAGTGCATGTATGACGAAATGAGAAAAATAAATCTGTATGTTTAAATTTGTAGTGATGTGACTGTGCGTTAAGTTTTGATAGTTGATATCAACTTTGGTCGTTGTTCCAGTTTCATGTTTTCATACAAGTGAACACAAACATTCACACACAATAATCATCTTAACTAATTTATCTTATTCTCCGTTTGACTTTGGGTGAAGATTTGTAAGAGGAGGAGGGAGTGGATTAGAAAAGATATGAAAAGATATGAGGTTATTTGAATTGAGTAAAGTGAATTTGTGATGATAATTTATTGAAATTTGTGAGTGGTGTGATAGTTAAGAAATAATTTAAAAATTATTTTAAAAATGTAAAATGTAAATTTACAAATTTATTTTTGCTATTAAAAAATATTTTAATAAAAAAATATAATATAAAAATGTAAAAAAATTAAACATATAATAATAATAAAAATAAAAAGTAAAGTTATAAAATAAAAAATTAAACCATAAATATAATAATAAAGAAAAGTAAATACATTCAAAAAAATAAAAAATCGTAAACACAAAAAATAAATTAAATAATAAATACATATAAAAGAATATAAAAACATTTATTAAAAATAAAAATAGTAAATATGTAGAAAAAAATGTAAATACATTTTTAAAAATTAAAAACAGTAACCACACTTAATAAAAAAACTTTAAATACATTTAGAAAAAAAAATTAAGAACTTGCGTAACTAGAGAAGAAGAAGAAGAAAAAGCACTCTGATGAAGAAAAGCAAATATCCCGTGCAACCAGACCCAAGATCCAATTTGAAGAAATAAAAAACATAACATAATCGAACACTTTTTTCACACAAGGGACAATCGATTCTTGTTCTACCTTTAAAAGTCACAGAATCGATTCTCTCAAATCAACCTTCACTCGAAAATCAATTCTGCACTATTTGAAAAAAAAAATTGGAAAATCGATTTTGCACTATTTGAAAAAATGGAAAATCGATTATGCACCCTTTGAAAAAATGGAAAGCGATTATGCACCCTTTACAAAATTATGAAAATCGATTTTATACTTGAAAAATTAGGAAAATATGTAGGAACTAATTGAAGGAAATAAGAGAAGACAAAAAGGTTGTAGCAACTGATTGAACCTAATTGCACAAAATTGCAAAACTGATCTTATTCATTTTGATTCACTCAATCATATATATAATAATTACAATTACTGGAAACTATAAACTAGGAATACTAACAGGCCTGTTAATTGACCATTAATGCAATATAACGGTAAAATAGTTTAAGGATAATAAAATCTGAATTAATAATAATAAAATTTGAATTAATAACCAACATCCTCCCTTAATTTTGACTTGGAACAACCTTTCCAATTTAAGTCACGATATTGTTTTTCTCAATCGCCATCAATTCTTCATTCATAGCCTTTTGCCATTTGGGGTGTTGAATGACATCAGCAAGTCTCACAGGTTCCGATTGTGCAAGAAAAGCAAAGTGAACCAACTCTCCATTGTCATCAACTTCATCATCAAGATTTACTTCGCAATCTTGAAGATGTACAGGTTGTCGTTGTTGCCTTCTTGGTCGCTCCATCATAATTGCAATTGGAGTTGCAACTTCAGGTTGAATTACAACTTCAGGTTGAACTGCAGGTACTTCAAGAGTGACTCTATCTTCCACATCATCGTTCAAAAGGTAAATATCTCGTTTTTTCAAATCCATTTCAGTTGTTGCATTCCATTGCCATTCCTCATCTTCGACAAATGTAACATCACGACTAACAATCACCTTCTTTGTCATTGGATTGTACAATTTGTATCCCCCATGCTTATATCCAATGAAAATGGTCTTCACTGCCTTATCATCCAACTTTGATCTTGTTGCATTGGGAACATGAACATAAGTAATCGACCCAAATACCTTCAAGTGCTGCACATTGGGTTTGAATCCACTCCATACCTCAATCGGAGTTGTGTTAGGAACACTCCGAGTGGGTGATCTGTTTATCAAATATACCGCACATGTTACGGCCTCAGCCCAAAAATAATTTGGCATACCTTTCGCTTTAAGCATGCTCCTCGCCATGTCCATGATTGTTCTATTCTTTCTCTCAGCAACTCCGTTGTGTTGAGGTGTGTAGGGGCAAGTTATGTTATGTTGCAACCCAAGTTCTTCACAGTGTCTCTTGAATTCATTAGACTTGTACTCATCTCCTCCATCACTACGCACCATCTTAATTTGTCTTGTCACTCTCTCTTTCAACAAATGCTTTAAATATTTTAAAGCAGTGGAATACCTCATCCTTGCTTTTCAATACATAAATCCAGGTTTTCCTTGAAAAATCATCAATAAAGGTTAAAAAATACTTATTACCTCCAACTGATGATATGTTCATCAGGCCACAAACATCTGTATGAACAAGCTCCAAAGGAAATTTTGCACACCAAGGCTCCTTAACAAATGGTGTCCTATTATTCTTTCCAAAAATGCAAGCCTCACACAATTGATCAGGGTGATGAATATGGGGTAAACCATTCACTAAATTTCTTTTGGAAAGATTTTCCAAACTCTGAAAATTTAAGTGCCCAAAGCGTAAATGCCATAACCACGATTCATTATTCACTATTGCATTCAAGCACTTGAAATCACCCATTTGAATTTCTATTGGAAACATGCGGTTTTTTGATAAAAAGGTTTTAAGAATCAAATTACTTTTTTTTTATCAAAAATTGATAATTTATTTTCAACTATGTGCATCTCATAACCCTTCTCAGCCAGTTGTCCCATACTCAACAAATTACTTTTCATATTAGGTACATAGAAAACATCATAGATGTACCTGTGATCACCATTCTTCAATGTGATAAGAATTCGCCCTTTTCCAATCACCGGAACGAACCTGCCATCACCGAATTTCACTTTTGTGCGAAATGAGTCATCCAAATCTGCAAACAACTCCTTTTGACCACACATATGATTTGTGCAACCTGTATCCAAATACCAAGTCTGATTGTTTGGGGTTTCATTTGATGTGGTTGTCATTAGTACTGTATGATCCTCTTCATCTTGTACGTAGTTACTGTCTTCTTGAGCATAATTGACAACATGATTATCACCTTTTAGTCTGCACTCATTTGCATAATGGCCACGTTTATGGCAATTATAACACTCAACATTTGATTTATTATAAATGCCTCCTCGTCCTCCGCGACCACGTTCCCTGTGCCAAGCGCCTCCATGATTCTCGCCACCACGACCTTTGCTGAAATAGCTACCATGTTTATGATAGGAGCTACCAATTGAGGCTTGTGCTTGTAAAGCCTGTTCAATTGGTTTTTCAATCTTATTGTCATTCATCCGCTGCTCATGCGCTCGTAGAGAACCAGACAATAACCTTACTATCATTTTTGAAATGTCATTGGCCTCTTCAATTGCGGCAACAACATGTTCAAATATGGGAGTTAAAGACCTGAAAATCTTTTCCACCTTTGTCTGCTCCGAATGTGTTTCACCATTGATCTTCATCTGATTTGTTAAGGCAATAACTTTATTTATATAGACATCAATAGTCTTTGTGGTTTCCATCTGCAGCAGTTCATATTGGCGTCTTAGGGTTTGAAGACGCACCCTCTTGATCTTATCATCACCTTTATAATTGGTTGACAAAATTGTCCAAGCCTCACTAGCAGTTGTTGCTCCTTCTATCTGCTCAAACGTCTCGTCATTCATCCCTTGATGAATGAGATACAAAGCCTTATTGTCCTTCTTCTTCTGGTCACGATGCGCTACTCGTTGCGCCTCAGTTGCATTAGCAGCTAATGCAGACACTCCACTTTCAACGACATTCCATAACTCATGATAATCAAACAAAACTCTCATTTGCACACACCACCGATTGTAATTTTTTCCATCAAGGATAGAGACTGATAATTGGGTAGAGTTCATGATAACAGACTAACTCTTGATACCAGTTGTAGGAACTAATTGAAGGAAATAAGAGAAGACAAAAAGTTGTAGCAACTGATTGAACCTAATTGCACAAAATTGCAAAACTGATCTTATTCATTTTGATTCACTCAATCATATATATATAATAATTACAATTACTGGAAACTATAAACTAGGAATACTAACAGGCCTGTTAATTGACCATTAATGCAATATAACGGTAAAATAGGTTAAGGGTAATAAAATTTGAATTAATAATAATAAAATTTGAATTAATAACCAACAAAATCAATTATGCTTCTTTAAAACAGCCTCCATAATCGATTTAAAATAATTCTTAATGCATAGTGTTGTTAATAAAACTGAAGACAAACCAGTTCTTCTGCAACACTGATAGCTCATTCGCACACAAAAGTGCACCACTGCTGTTAGCACTTAGCATTATAACACACGGTAAATCCAATTGCAAAATTGCCCACAGAGTTTATATATTGATGGAAGGGTACGAAAGTAAATTTGTATTTGTGCCTCTTTTGCCAAGTGTAATCCACGCAAATCTTCTTAGTTTAGCGAGGAGTAAAAAAACTTCCCACCCTGCTCCCCCATCCGCACTCACACCCTCAAAAACACTGATCCAAACAGAAACTCCTCCCGGTTGCCCCTCCTTCCTCATTTATCATACCCAAAAACAAATAATGTGTTATGATAGACATCATTAGTTTGTTATGCAAGTAAAGTTGCTTAATAAACTTCAACTTTCCAAAACTTCATACAAGTAACTGAAAGTTCATAATGTTTTTTATACTTTAAAAAATAATATTATATAATAAATGAATAAATTTCTTTTAAAACTTTTTACAACCATTTTCTAAAGATACATTTTCATTTTTCATTACATTTAACTACTTTCTCATAAACTTAATTAGATTAGGTGTTACCCATGTCTTATATGATGTTTATACATTATTTTTTTTTCGAGTTTTTAGTTTACTCTTTCTTCATACTCTTATCATATTCAACCTTATTTTTAAAAAAAAAGTTTCTACTTTTTTCAAAATAATTTTAAAAGAAAAAACAACAAATATACAGTAATAAGATCAAGAAAGACAAAAATATATGATAATGAAAAATATTAACAAAACATTGATAAAATGCATGTAAAATTAATTGATTACAAATTAAAATATTTAAAAGTGATGAAATGTGAAAATTTGCACTCTAATAAAGAGTTGTATTCCGTTACTATTCTTCCATTCATGAAAAGAATCAATTTTATGTTAATAATGTACAAAATTATAAGAAAACCTATAGATGTTTGATGTCTTAAGTTAAGACATTTTTTTGATAAAGTTATTGAAGAAGTGCATAAAATTTCCTTACAAACATTTTTATTATGGAAACATTTGTGATACATGTCATCTTAAACCTAAACCCTAAACAAAGTAATACTTTTTCTTTGAGAAATTTTAATCTCATGCATATTGGCAATGTTGCACTTTGATTTATCTCATGAAGACTAAAAGTAAAACTCAATTTCTTTTATTCAGTTTTTTCATGTATGTCAAAAATCAATTTATGATAACATTGAAATCATTATATTTGATAATGGTAAAGAATTTGATTATGATGAGTTATATGACAAACTTGGTATTATGCATCAAAGCAATTGTGTGGAGACTCCATAATAAAATTTTGTTGCGGAAAGAAAGTACCGAAATATTTTAAATATCACCAGTAGGCTTTTTTTTCAATTTGGCATACCTAAGACATGTTGAACTTATGTTGTTTCTCGTGTTGTTCACTTGATAAAAAAAAAACTTCCTTATGTTACTCTTAATGGAAAATCTCCTTATGAAATGTTATAAAATCTACCTCCTACCTATCTAAATTTATAGGTTTTTGGAAATTTATGTTTTATTTCTACCATAGAAAATAACATAATTAAACTTGACTCCTCAATCTAGGAAATGTATTTTTCTTGATTACAAGAATGATGTTAAAGGTTATGTGCTTCTTGATACAAGAAACACTAAAAAAAAATTATAAATAGAAATGAAAACATATTTCCTTACAAATATTTCAAAGACAATTCCACAATTTTGTTACGTTAGTGATTTTGTCTAACAAGATTTAAATTTTTTACTTGAACCTTTAAAGTACAACAAACAATGATCAATTTTTAACTCAAAATACTAGCATTAGTGAAGATAGTGATATTAGTAGTTCCACCAAAAAAGATTTGGATCATATCAACAACAAAAATAATATTAGGCAAGGAATAAGAGTACCAATGATAATCATGGTCTCATACATTCCAACAAGGTCAAAAGAGCTCCAAAATTTCTAGTAGACTATCATCATCAAGTTAATAATTCTACAATCCCTGAAAGCTATTATTCTTCCCAAGGTAAAGTTGTTTTTCCTATATCATATATTTGGTCTTATAACTCCTTATCTGACAAGAATTTATAATACACTATGGCCATCTCTTCACACAATGAACCTCAAACTTACGAGGAAGCCTATAAATATCCATAATGTATTGTCACCATGAAAAATAAAATTAAAGCTCTTCAAGCTAGCAAGACTTGGTACTTTACTGATTTACCACATGATAAAACAACTAGTGGCTACAAATGGATGTATTAGGTCAAATACAAGACTGGTGGCTCCATTGAACGACACAAGGTTCTTCTTGTAGCAAAGGGCTATATGTAAATAAAAGGAATATTATTTAGATACGTTCTCATTAATAATAAAATTAACTATTGTCAAACTTATTTTAGCTTTTTGGTTGCAACTCAGCATTGTCATCTACATCAGTTAAATTTTGATAACGTCTTTTTGCATAGAAATTTCAATGAAGAATTATATATGATAGTTCCTCTTGGTTTTATACCATCTAAATAAAAATCAAATTTGTGTATTGACAAAATCCTTGTATGGATTAAAGCAAGCTAGCAGACAATGGTTTGCAAAACTTCCTCTTTCCCTTACTTATGTTGGATTTACTAAGTCAAAATCATACCATTCTCTTTTTATTAAGAAAACATCAACTACTTTCACGACTTTACTTGTGTATGTAGATGATGAAGATGACATTATCCTTGCAGATGACTCTTTAACTGAAACTAAAAGAATAAAATATTTCTTGGACAACACTTTCAAAATCAATGATCTAGGAGAGCTAAAATATTATTTTTATCTTGAAATGGCTTAGTCAAAGAGATGAATTCACCTTTTCCAAAGGAAATATGTCTTGGATATTCTTGTTAATATTGAAATGCTTGCTAGCAAATCATGCTCCACTCCTCTTGTTCGTGATGTCAAACATCTTTTTTTTACCATAAGTCCCCTCTTTAAGATGTAGAGTCTTATCGCATGCTTATGGGAAAACTTTAAACCCTAAACACTAAGCTTAATATTTGCTTTTTCGTTCATTTTTTTAGTCAATTTTTCCAAAAGCTTACAATACATCATTATCCAATGCTCTACATATTTTTCTATATATTAAATCTAACCTTTAACAATAATTATTTTTTCTTTAAATTATGAGATACAACTAATTAGTGACTCGAGTATCTTGTCTTAGCATTAAATAATCAACCACAAAATAATGTATATTCCTAAGATCATATCTCATTTTATATATATAAAAAAAAAGATATCATAATTTCTCATTTTTTAAAGTGAAACAAGATAAAAGAAAACTCTTTAAGATTCATTCATTGAAACATACAAATAACTTCCAATGTATAATGCATAAGAAGCAAAAATGAAAAAAAAAATGATATAAAAAGAAAAATAAAATTGATATAACTATATCAATAAAACACAAACATAATACTAGAAAATAAATGAGTTGAACAGAAAATTAGTATCTTAACCGTAACCATAATAGATGTAGAATCCTAAATGTTCTTGAACGGGATTGGAACCAAGAGAATTTTGAACATCTTCTCAGTCGATCGGTCGGCCTGCTCTTCCCCCCTTCCTCTCAAATGAACTCCTTCTATCTCTCTCGCTCTTCCACTCCTCGTCTCCGTGAACTTCGAGCTCGGATAGTATCTGCAAAAGACACTTCGACACTCAAGTCAAACTTCAACACTCGACACTCATTGTGTTTAGTACTAAATGATGACGTATCTAATCTTTTGAAATTTGTGTTTATTTATATAATTATTATGAATTCTTCGTTATTGGACTTGATTAAGGACGTTGAACTTCAACTCCATAAGTACACTAACCTTTAAGGAGCATGGTTTAAACAAGAAATCTCATTCATATATGATTTATAATTTTTTGTGAGTTTTACATAACGGTTCAAGTAAACAAAATTCTAGCACTCAATATTTCTTTTATCCGTTAGTAAATGCTCTTTTTTTAATGACAACATTTTTGTCTTTAGCCGAACACAACCATAATGAATATACACAATTTATTGTTGAATTTAGCTCATGGGCATGTAATATGAAAAGGTTGGGCCATTAAAATATATAATTATGATGAAGTGATGTTTTTTTAGTCAAAGTATACATTGAATGAATGATGATCAAATAACCTCATGGAGTTGGTAAAGGGAAGTAAAATTAGAATTTGCATCTAATAAATTATAGATTCAGAGAAAGTTTATAAGAATTCAATAAGTTAGATCTTTTTTATGAAACAAGTACAAGTCATTTATAAATATTCTTTGAATTCATTACTTTTTTATAACTTTTTCTAAAATATCATTCTTTCACCCTAAAATCCACTCATTTTATTTATTTTTATATGCTATTTAAGAATTATACGTAGAAACCAAGAAATGGAGTGAATTCTTTTATCCTATGAGGTTTTCCATTAACAAGATACATTATAGGTATTTTCATCCCACCATGTGTATTTTCTTAGTTATACATTACTTTTCAATTAACGTGGTAAATAATAGGTTTCAACTTAGCCAAACGCTAAACGACACTAACTAGGAAATCAAAAATAATTTTTTAATTAAAATGAATGCTCTTCTTTATAATTTTTTAATGCATTTCATTATAGTTTCTAACATTTTTTTAAATTAGTTTTCTAAACAACAACTTCACATTTTAAAAAATTGAAGACGAGAATGCTATTACTTTTATCTAATCTCAAATTTGCTAATTATCATACTTCAAATATTATTTATTTTAGAGTTTGATGATTTTGTTTTTAAATTATGTTTCGTTAGGAGAAAAAGATATATATAAAAAGTTTTTTATTATAACTTTTGAAAAGGATATGGAATTTTAAAAGTAGCCCAAAAAATATATTTTAAATTTCATAATTTTGGAATCGAAATTTTAATCCGAGAATGAATTTTTTTTAAGAAAGAACATAATTAATCACTTCAACTTTGTTGGTTTAAGCGGTCCGTTAGAAAATAATATTTTTTTTCAAGTTATTCTGAATAGAGGTAGTTTTTTTAGGATAATTAGGTTTCAAGGGCAAAACCAATACAGAACTTAACGAATTATAATATTTTTTTTTATCACAATACAGAATTACATAAATGGGAGGATTAGCTATATTCTAACTCAGAAAAAAATTCATCCCTAAACAAAAATTGATAAAAAACATAAATCTATATCAATAATAAGATCTAAAGCTTACCTTCGGATAATTAAATAAAAAATAAAACAACCCAAAATACCGTCAAGCATAAAATTATCTTAACATATTAAAAAAAATCTTCATTGAACCATTTTCTTTCAACCCAACAACAAAAAGTTGCATAAAACTATTCAAGGATACAAATACATACAACCAATTTATCTTATCTTTCAAAACATTGCATACCATTCAAGGATTTCACGACCTCTTCTATCATGTTTGCTTTAGCTATGCCCTTGAATAAGAATTTCTTGTACATGATACATGAAAATCATATAAAGGTCATTCAATCAATAAAGTTTAAACACACATATAAATTAGGACACTAATCAGAATAAGAAAAATTTGATTTAAAAAACTTATAGTTAATCCATGCCCAAACCTTCATTTGAACCATAGTAAAATTTTTAATAGCATCAACCAGTGCATTCTTTAAAATAATACAATTTCTCTAATTCTAGATACCCCATATTATAGCCATCCACATGGAGTTTTTAGACAATTAATGTCCATCAAACCAATTTGTTCAAAATATTTTTCACCTCTAACACAATGTAGAAATAATCTACCCACCCACGCATAAGTCATATACCACACCTTAAAAACAACTTTAGAAGTGAAGTATAGATGATTTACACTTTTCAAAATATTCCCACTCATAACCTACATTCCCATTAGTCTGAATCCTTATGCTAATAATTCAATTTTACCTATTAACAACCTAAAATTAATCTTATACAAATCCAAATTAAAGAAAAAGTAATATAGCAGAGTAAAGAGAGAGATTTAGTAATTATTTTACTTAGAATTTCATTATACAAATAATGGTTAAGTATTGATTTATTTATATAAAATATTTTGTTTTTATTAGTTTTCACTGTGAAGATAATATTATTTTTTAAATAAAATATATGAGTATTTCGTTTTTAATAGACTGTTTCTTTTGTAATTCATTTTCTAATTTTTAAATGGTTCTATTTAAAATATAAAACTTTATAACCATTCTTTATACTGATTTAGTAATAAGTTGTAGCAGAAAAATTAGCTATAATTGATTTAATGATTACACTTTAATTATTATTATTATTTTTATTATTTTTTTAATTATATTTTATTTTAATCATTCAGACATGTTTATATATATATATATATAATTTTTTTCTCTCTACCATTATGTTTTCCTTTTTTGTTATTATATCTAATGCTCTACTTAAGTCTCAAGAGCATTAGTTGAATTATGGTGTTGTGAAAAGTTTGAAAAGTAAGCTAAATAAAGTTATGAAGGACTACTAAAAAATTATTTTAACCCATTAGTTTTTGCAACGACAAATTTTTCTATTTTTCTCTTTCTATTTTCTTCATGATCAAAAGATAAATTCTTTATCAAATGATTGTCGACTACTATTATATTAAAAGATAATGTACTTTTTTTAATTTAATGTATTTTTTATAAGAAAATTGTATGTTCACTAAATTTCTTGATGACACGTGAAATAATGATTGAAATTTGCAATCATAATTTTTTATAAAATGATATTTAATTTGTCTTGATATAAAAATATTTTTTTATATGTTTTCTGGACGAATTTAAGGAACATATTAATATAACTATTTTATAAAATTTGACATAAAATTTTAATTGATCTCCAGTAGTTTTGGTTTGAGTTCATCCACTTGAACACACAATAAACAGGTTAAGTTGAGTCAAATTTGAGATAGAAAATTTGTCTTAAATAATTAATTGTTAAAGCATTAAGCTAATAAACTCGTGTTGGGTTATAAAAGTTTTAAAAGCAAAAAATAATAATAACATTTGCAATACATAGTTATATAGATCATCTTTAATATATTGGTTTTGGACATGTTGAGTGAAGGGTTCTTCATTGTGAAAGAAAGTGAAATCATTTCACAGGGTGGGTTGAACAAAATGAATAGGGAATGGCAAATGAAAAAGAAAAATAAAAGGTAGAAATAGCTAATAACATGGTTCTTAAATTTTTTTTTTCCAACTTCTATTATGTTGTATCATTTTTAAGATATTATATTAATTTTTTAATACAAGAGTTTTATAAATTTTTATTTAATTATATGCTATTTATCCTTCAATTAAAAATATTAATATTAATTTTATTATTGATTATTGTAAATTATTATTTGTGGAATATTATTGTGACACAATATTTACTCCTTTTTTTTATAATCCATGTGCTCTTATTTAAAACTTAAGGCCTTGACTTTTAAATTTATTATGTCAGCATACTAGAATGTATTATAAGATTTAGATATCTTAAACTTATGACATAGGATACGATCTTTGAAGATGCTTCTGGATGAAGAGAGTAAAAGGTGGCAATGAAAACATGAGACATTATAAATATAAGGTAGAAAAACGATTAAATTAAAAGTAATATATGGTTTTTATTTTAAAATTTCTTAAAATGAAAAATCTTATATTGAAAAATAAATATTTTCGATAAAAGTGTAAAAAATATATTTTAAAAAAATAAATAAAAATTACTAAATAAAAATTAATTTTAAAAATAAAAAATAATTAATAACTATATTACTAAGTTAAATACTATTTTATAAATTAAAAAATTATTAATATTTAAATTAATTTATATTATTAATAAAAAAAATTAAAATAATTTTTAAAATAATATTTTAGTTAGAAAAAACAACTAACTACACGATATTTAAACTTTATATTTATTAAATAGTAAGTTGAATTATTTGTTTAAGTATATTTAAGAGGAAAAAATCTAAAAATAAGTAGATTAATTATTTATATATTAAATGTTCCTATTAGGGAGATGAGATCCAGATAATTATTGAAAAATTTTGTATTTTTTTTTTGTTGGTCGGTCATGTTACTTTCCAACCTCTTTTCTTGATCGTTTCTCACATTTCATTTCTAGTTTTGGCTCTCGACCGTCTCATGAAAAGGCACTCTGGTGCTTAAGTCAGTAAAAGTATTCGACACTCGATTGTCAGAGCACTGCACTTGATGATTCCTTACTTCTCCCCGATACACTTAACTTCATTGACTCTACTTGAGTATATAGATTTGAGATGTCGGTAACCATTAAAACGGACCATGATATCGATCGACCAGTAATAAAAACCGAAACAAGAAATCAGTCGTCCGACCTCACCAATAAAACATTTTTATTATCTTCCTTTGTTGATTTATAAACAAACTCTTTTCCTTTTACTTTATCTATGATCTATTCATCATCTTTTTCTTATCTATTTGCTTCCGTACTAACACAACATTAAAGTCAAGATGCTATGATATGAGATTGAACTCAATATTATTGTATTTAAATATAATAATATTATATATTCTATTGAACTCAATATTATATTTCTGTGGACTCGAGTTTGATTACTAATTGGATAAGAAAGTTGTTCACCGAATGCTGCACAAGAAACATGTGGAAAGGCCATGAAGTCACCGCTACGAAACATCACCTTCTTCACTTCTTCCAGTGTTTCAAATGTCGTGGCCTTTTATTTATTTCAAAACAAAACAAAATAGTTTAAAGATTTTATCAGACAGTTATTAAGATTTATTGTTCTAAAAGATTAAAATATATATGATTCAATTGTTAATTTATTTTATAAATTAATTTTCTAACATTAGAAAGGTTTAATACTATAAAAATAACTGAATTTCGTTTATATTTTTAATAAAAATATTGTTTTATCGGATGGGTTGTATACCTATTCCTCTTGGATATAAAAAACTAAACATTTTTATTTTTTTTCATTTATTTCACTTTGTATCTTAGGAGGCTCCTTCATGATGGTAGTCTTTTGGTTAAATTGATTAAACTTGTTGTGATAACTTTTTCTATTTTGATAATATGGCGTATGCATAATTATGCTCATTTTCAGGATAAGAATGAGGTTTTTAGGGTTATTTCGGTTATTAAAGATTTAACTTGTCTAGTGAAAAATTTGTCTAAAACTTCAATGAAAAATGATATATTAAATTTCAACGTGATCAAGTTTTTTGGTATTAATACTGATATTGGTAAAGTTCTTCGTCCTCTTCCTGTTAGATGAGAGTTTCTTTCACCAGGTTGGGTTAAAATTAACACTGATGAGGCTGATAGGGGATATCTTGGTCTTGTTACTTGTGAAGGTATTTTCTGTGGGAGTATGTATGGAGAATTTATTGGAGCTTTCTATGCGTTTTTTGAAGTTCAAACTGTTTTAGTTGCTGAGTTTTATGGGGTACATGCTATGGAGGAAACTCAAAATATGGGGCTAACTAATGTCTGACTAGAATGTGATTCTGCTTTGGTTTGTGTTGCGTTTACTGCTAGGACTAATCTTCTTTGGTTGTTTCGTAATCGATGGAATACTTGTCTTAATTACTGTGGGAAAATCAGGTTTAGGGTTACTCATATTTTACGTGAAGGAAATGCGTGGGCTGATAAATTGACTAATTTAGGATTTATTCATAGATAATCTTTTCATTGGTATAATAAGCTACCATCTAGTCTATTCTTAGAATTCTTTATGAATAAATAAAGTCTACATATGGGTCGTTTTTGTTAATATATGAGTTTTGGTCTAATTCTCCCATATTTTTGTATTTTTTTTTTAAATAATTTTTTTTTCATGTGATGACAAATGATTATTGTTAGACATAACTGAAATATCAAGTTGCATAATGATGCATAAACATTAACCACAAAAAAATCATATTAATGTATATCCATATAAATATACGAGTTCAACCTATTTTTATAAATAAATTTATCAACATTATATCAATATACATATTTATATTTATTAATATTTATTATAATCAACTATTAAAAACTAATTAACTTAAGTATGAATTATCTTTTACAAGTATCTCCAAAAACAGAAATTCATATGCAGGCGACATCAATAGATAACATGTTATAATTCGATTATAACATCAAGTGATGGGAACCTTCTTATTTCAAACAGTAAAACACAACTCAACCTATTTTTGTCATGTTAGAGTGAATCAAAATTAGGATGAAGTAATTTTTTGATTAGTAATTGGTACAATATATAACGTGATGGTTACATTTTCTTTGGAAAAATGAAAAATTTGGACGAGAGCCATTTTGTTGTCTGAGTAAATTAGTACACACCTTAAGCCTCAATCAATCGCGAATTCAAGCGTACGAAAATAGATTCATTCATCCATCTAAAGATTCGAGGAAAAAATAATTTTCTTAAAAAAAAAGTGATAGTTGGACGATGGAAAGAGATAAAAATAGTTGAATATGGTGAAATGATTGAGTGCGAAGGCTGGGAGATAATTTGGTAGTGAAGAATGGTGAGTAATAATAAGAAGATGTTGAGTGTTGTGGTTCAGTTTCTTGGCTGAGGCGTTTGGCTTGTGCCTAGTCATTGTGTTAATTACGCTGAAATGATAGCGAATCGAGTATAATATTTATACTCTTCAAGAATTGGTAGGACGTTACGTTCTTTCCAAATAACACTTCATTAGGACATCCACTAAATCAATTAATTAATTAATTAGTAGAGCTTAAACCAAGCAGTGGAAGAGGTATTCATAATGTCAATAATAATGAACAGAATTATGGTGTGGGCACATGTATAACTAACTTCTCTCTTTAATAATTAAAAATGAAAAGGCACAGTTCTTGAAAAGTTCTATTTGATCAATGAGGATTGGTATGTTTCATTGTTTCATTCTTTTTTCTTTTCATATTTGAGTATATTCCAATGGTATAAAATATTATTTTAGAATTATAACTAGAATTTTCCATACACTAAACCTACCTTAGACTTTTTCTTATTTCTTTTATATATTATGTTTGTTGTTTTTGTTTCTAGCAATAGTCTACATGGCAACTTGCGCAACGAAGAGAATAAAATAAAGAAACAACAATTTGCACGTGGCGTATCCTTGAAGAGACCAAGAAGTTCACACAACATAGGCGTCTCTGACTCTGACCAGGATAAGGACGATGTTTTTTGGTCATCACTTTTTTATATCATTAATGTAATTTTGTGGATAATAAAAATATAGGAACAACTTTTTAATAAGTTTTGTCAAACAAAAAAGTATACAAATATTATATATAAAAATCATTTTGGCATGCATGGCCAAAGCCATCTTTTCTTTGCCACCTCTTCTACCTTCTTCTACAATCCAAACCCCAAATAGCATAATCATAGTCCTCACCCTCACCCCAACTTTCGTTTCTTATATCATAAGGTGCCTATTCAAAATCCACAACCTGTAATAATAATATTAATAAGTATTATTATTTATTTATGGGATGCAAATCTGCGTAACGGAGATTAGACTCCAAAATATTATTTAACTGATTTTTTTTCTGGCCGCAAAATGTTCACTATTTTGTTATATGCGAAATTCAAAAGAAACATTGTGAGTAGTAGCGGGACAAGATTGAAAAGGGCAATGATAGTTGTTTGTTGAAGCGGGGTGGCCAAGTAAACCAAACTACCTCTGATGCTTCTGTCTGTGTTCTCTCCACTGTCCCTTCCTCTGTTTCTTCTTTGTTTTTGAAAACAATATTGGATATTTTTCTCTGTGTTCCTCAGCTGCCTAACTTGTGTTTCACTCTTCTTCCCCTTTCACTGTCTTGTATCATCTAAGTTTCTGTGCGATTCACCTAGCGAGTTTCTGAGATGCTGTGTCCCTGTATGGATGCAGAGTACTCTGTCTTTTTCTGATACGTATGTTTTGGGTCTCTTCAAAACATGGTTTTCTCTGTCGCTTTGGCTTATCCCTTGGGCTTCTTTGATTCTTACACTTCAGGAAGCTTTCCTTGTCTTTTCCTTGTTTTTACCTAAACTTGAGAAAAAAAATAATATTCAAATTCCAAATTCCATTATTTAATTTTCTGGGATACAATCTTTTTGGGCAATGTTCTTCTATTTGATACTTTTGCATCGACTCTTATTCTCCTTCCTTGGGTTACCTGCATATTCCTAGAAAGGCTAATTTCATGTTTGATAGGTTGTTCTTAATTTATATTTACTTTTAGTGAAAAAGGAAAGAAACATTTTGTTGTCCGAGAAAAAAAAAAACCCGCATCATGAAATTTCTCACTTTCCTGGTGGGTGTGTGATATCTTTTCTTTTACTTGAGGGTTTCTGTGTTTGTTGGTCACCAAAAATGAAGGACAAGGTGGATTCCCCAGTTACAGTTCTGGAGGACTATTTCAGGAGCTCAGATTCAGAATCAAGTTCTTCCAAAGAGCCTGCAGTGGATTCTGAGTCTCAAGACCTTTCAAAACCTGCTTCTAGGTGGCACGCATTTGTTCAGTTGTTTAGGAGTGGGTCGAAGAAACAGATGAACACGTTGCACCCTCTCAGTGCCATCAAGCTCTCCAAAAGAATGAGCACTAGCATGAGGGAGACCATTCTCCCAAGTTGTTTCTTGGATGCAAATGCATCCCCTTGCAGGTCACCGTGGAAGATCTTTACTCATCATGAGATTCAGGTTGCAACCAATTCATTTAGCCAAGGTATGCATCTTGCTTCAGAATTATATTTCTCATCAAGGAACACCGAATGATTGGATTTCTTTGCTTGGTTTAAATTTTCAGTCTATTTTACGATGTTCTAAACTAAGTACAAATCAGCAGTTTTTGTGAAAAGGAATTTGTATTAGTCTTCGACTATAGTACGTTAAGTTTTGTGTCAGTTTTAGGAAATCGTTTCAAAATTTCACATTAATGGCGAATTAACTTCATATAGCCTTTACCAATTCCTTGTTATTTAGTCGCCTGATGTGTTTTTAAAGCGATTCCAAATAGACTGTTAGATGATAATGTGAAAAAAACTTTATATTATTAGTGTATTTGAATTAAATTCAAAATTTATGCTGGTTGGTGCACTTCATATTGTTACTGTGTTTGAATTAAATTCAAAATTTATGTTGGTTGGTGCACTTTATATTGTTAGTGTATTTGAATTAAATTCTCAATTTCATGTTGGTTGGCGCAGAAAATATGATTGGGAAAGGTGGCTATGCTGAAGTTTACAAAGGGTGTTTGCCAAATCGTCAGCTAGTGGCAATTAAACGTTTAACAAGGGGAACAGCTGATGAAATCATAGGGGATTTCTTATCAGAACTTGGTGTAATGGCGCACGTAAACCATCCCAATACTGCTAAACTGGTTGGCTATGGAGTGGATGGTGGAATGTATCTAGTTCTTGAGTTGTCTGAAAAAGGGAGCCTAGCTTCAGTTCTTTATGGTAATGGTAAATTGGTTGTTAATTTTTCCCTTTATATTTTTTATTGAGTCAATAGTTACGTTTTGTTCAAAATTATCATTTCACTGATCATTAGGTTCCAAGGAGAAACTACCATGGTGTACAAGGCACAAAATTGCATTAGGAATAGCTAATGGTATACTATATCTTCATGAGGGTTGTCAAAGAAGAATTATCCACAGGGATATAAAAGCTGCCAATATCTTGCTCACGGAGGACTTTGAGCCTCAGGTATGATATGAATGCACAAATGAAGGCTTAGGATTCTGTTGTATAATATTGATTCAATAATTGATCACCAGAAGTACCTTATGTCTTTTGCAGTTTTGAATTTACCTTAAAGACAAACAATTTTTGGTAGATTCCCCATTATGTGATGGACGAAACTTCCCTCGTTTCGGTCACATCAGTTTTCCATGTTATGTAGGTTAGAATGGACTTCAAAATATTTCAGGAATAAATTGAAACGTTACGATTTTTTTGGACAGATTTGTGATTTCGGGCTAGCAAAATGGCTGCCAGAAAATTGGACTCACCACACCGTTTCAAAATTTGAAGGAACTTTCGGGTTTGTGACCTTCACAATTACATTCTGGTAAAATGCTTTTCTGATTCCTGTTAACTCTGGTTCCATTTTTACTGCCAGTTACCTTGCACCTGAATACTTGCTGCATGGCATAGTGGACGAGAAAACGGACATATTTGCCTTTGGTGTGTTGCTATTGGAATTAGTGAGTGGGCGTCGAGCACTAGATTATTCACAGCAAAGCCTTGTGTTGTGGGTATAGTATCTTACCATTTACTCTTTTTACACACAGATTTCATCCTCTTCTTCACTCTAGATTCTTATTTTATTTTATCTTTCTCCTAACAAAATTTCAGGCGAAGCCGTTGCTGAAAAAAAATGATATTATGGAGCTGATTGATCCTTCACTAGTAGGTAACTTCGACTCGAGGCAAATGAATCTTATGCTCTTAGCTGCTTCTTTGTGCATACAACAGTCCTCTCTTCGTCGTCCCTCTACAAGACAGGTACGTTGTCTCTCTATCTTTTCAATTCTCAACGTGGATTTTTCGCAGTAAAACTGGTTGTATAGTTTTCTTTACCACACATGTAACTTTACTAAACTTTGAATTGAATTGAGGTTGGCTCTGCTAATAGGAAATGATGTGTTATGTTTCTGACATATGCCATCATCCAGTACTCATGTCTTCCATATGTACTGTGGTCCACTTGTTGTAGTGGCAGAACATCTGCGAGTCAACCACCTACTAACCCTTCTGTGTCTGTGTACCTTAATATGTATGACAAAGTCCATTATGAAGCATGTGACTATGACAAAGTCCTTTATGAAGCATGTGACCCTTTGGTGCAGGTTGTACAGCTTCTGAACGGTAACCTTAGCTGCTTTAAGGGCATGAAGAAAACCCGAATGCCATTCTTCAGAAGAGTCTTCCGAGAAGAACTTCATGATTCCGAATAGTTGAATTGAACATGTATGTACTCACACGATCATCAAGGGGGAAGGTGGTCTCTATGATCCCTTCTTTCTGCTGGAGTTTCTGCAGATAGAAATTGCCTCATCAAACTCAAAATTTTGCACTTCGCCTTGTCCAAAAAAAGAGCATGCTATTATACCCTTCAACAACAACCTGTGTACATAATAGATTCTTCATAAAAAATGGTAGTAGAGCCAAATACTTAGTTACATGAAAGGAAGAAATATGGAACTCCTTATGAGCCTTAACTCATTGAATCTAATTTCTTGTTCCCCTCCCAATAGGGTCTACCTAAATTATTTATTGAATAAAAACAAATACCTTTTCTCTCTCCCTTCCTTTCACGATTCTTACAAATAGGTGGAAAAAGGTGATTAGGTGGAAAGCACAGAAAGAAAGCCACTAGAGGCTTTTGGATGTAAATGAAATCTGTTTAAGATCTGGGTCTCTTGGAAGCATTTGATTGGAAAATTTGATTCGTGTTGCGGAGAAGTGGAAGTGCATAATCTTCAATAATTGTTAGTAGCTCTTGGAATGTGACATACCGATCAACTGCAGCACATTACAAACAGACATCAATATATGCTAAATGAATTGAGGCCGCACAATTTTTATCAAATGCTCGTCACATATGTACTTTTGTTTTAACATTGTCTTCATACACACATACTACTTATTTCTTTGTTAATATATCATAATTTTTTTTTTGAGAAATCAATATACCATCATCTTAGATATATTTTCACAGTCCCATAATTAAGGTGTTTTATATAGATTATAACAATAATTAAATATCATCATGTTGTATATGTTCAACAGTATCCATTACAGTTCCGATCATAAACTATTTGTAAAAATATTAGTATTAAAAAAATTACCAATAACAAGAAAAAAAATAAAGAAAATGGAGAATGTAAGTAGTATAAATTTGACCAGAAATAGGCGACAAAGAAGCACTGTATTTGGATTGGGATAAAAAAGTGGTGGGGGAGGATGAAATGACAGGTATAATGTGGAAGGTAGTTGTTGAAGGAGTGAAACAGAAAAATAATAAGAATCCCCACATCCACGTGTGGGTCGTAGAATTGGTCGCTCCAGATATTATTCTTCCTTCTTTCATCAGATCCTTATTAATAATATTTATATATATATATAAAGACTTTGTTATAAGATGTAAAATTTATTTTCATAATCTTTATGTCCCCAAATAAATCTGTATCTATCTGTCGATTGGAAATACTATTGATAAAACAAAATTAAAAATCAGGAAAAATGACACCAAAGAAACTGAATCATATAACAGACAATATTCATCATATTCAACCATTCAAAGTTCTATTTTCGTAAGTTTTTATATGAATATCAATATATAAAATAAACCTATACAAAAAAAGTCATTAGTTTTTTATATCTTCTCTAAGAAATCATTTTAGTTTATATATAAATTATTTTTTTATAAAATAATTGACGCAGTTTTTTTTTTTTTAAAAAAAATTGATCCATGATTGCCAATTTAAACCATGTCATATGTTTTTTTTTATGATTAGGTTTATATGTGGAGTTTCGATGGTAGCAATATTTGTTAACTATGATATTGATTTCGTAAAATATACATTAAAAGGTACATTTAGATAACGAAAGTTATAAAAATTAAAAAGAAATTTTAATAATTTTCTAATATATGTATCATCTTAATCTGTTACATTTTTATTAATTTTAACTTTCTTAATTCTAAAAAATAATTTTTATTACCAATTAGAACAACATGGCAAATATTAAATAATATGACATAATCCATCATTCCGAGATATAATATCTAGAGATCCATGGAAGAAACAAGGATGGAAAGTATTTTGAAGAAAAAGAAAAATAATAAAAGAAATTGAAAAGAATTAAAAAGAAATTTAAGTGCATTTACTCACATTTAAAACTAATATATACGTTATTTATAACTGTCACGAATAAAAAGGGTGTCCCTGAAGAAGGAGAGAGAAGCATTTGTAAGCAAAAGAAGGTGTAGTAGCGAGCAGTGAGTGGTCAAATTACGAATCAGGGTTCACCAATTTTCATTCTCAGACTCAGACACACACAAATTCCCTTCAATTTTCAATTTCAACTCAAGATCTGACATCATAGAAAATGACCATGGATGTTCATCAGTTGCAGGCCAAGCTGCGTGAACACCAATCCGCCATGTTTCAACAGGTTCGCTTCCTTTTTCTTCTCCCTTTCACTCCAATATTTCTGCGCTTTTTCATTGCTACTGTTCATTCTTCTTTACGTTCAAATATATCGCAACACGACGTCGCCGTTGGTCCCCATGTTTGTTTCCTACTCTACCACTGCCAAGTCATTTTCCGTCCACAAAACTTAACCCTCCCTTTTCTTTTACCGATAATAAAAAAGATTAAAATTTTAATTATTATTATTATTTTGATCACAAATCCGTTCTAAACCCTGATTATTACTGTTTTCAATTTGTATTATTTGCTTCGTGATTTGGATTTGTTTTTGTTGGCGTGGAGAAGGGGTTCTTGGATGATCAATTCAGCCAGCTTCAGAAACTGCAGGATGAGAGTACTCCAGATTTTGTGCTTGAGGTTGTCACTATGTTCTTTGATGATTCTGAGAATCTCCTAAAAAACATGGCACGTTGTCTGTAAGTATTATTGTGGTGATTAACTAGTTTTGTTTATGTATGAATATTATGAATGATGGTTGGGTTTGAGTTGTTATGCAGAGAACAAGTGCCTGCTGATTTCAAACAAATAGATGCTTATGCTCATCAGTACAAGGGAAGCAGTGCCAGGTGTCATGCTGTGTCTGATTTTTTCTGTGTATTAACTGTGGAATTTATGTATCAAGAAAGTATTTCTTTTCATGTGTGATATTGTTTAATTTGTTCAACAGTGTTGGTGCTGCTAGAGTTAAAAGTGTCTGCGCTACCTTCAGGACTTTCTGTGAGACCAAGAACTTGGACGGGTGAGTGTGTTCTTACATATTCCTCTTGAATCTTTGAACGTGCACTTCACGCTGTTGCTCCAACAGTCATATCTCATGTCATGTGAATTATCTTGATTTGGCATTTATTCGTCTGTTCCGGAGTTTATTCGGTGGTCAAGTCAATAGAAAACCTTACATGTGGTTTCTGAAACTTTGTTAAGAGTTTCAGAGATCTACTAATAGAATACATCTTAAATTGGTATGATAGTGGTTTTTAAAATTCCTCCCAAAAAATTTAAATGACAGAACTCTCTAGTATGTATTGCAAGAGTAGGTGAATATCGTTTCTTCTACTCTCTAGTGAAGATCTTTACTACGTCTACTAGAGGCTTCTGATTTTAGCTTTAATTTGGGAGGAAGAATTTCCTTAAAATACTTTTTTTTTGTTTGATGATTTTAAGAAATTATAATAATACAGTCTGTAAACTTTTTAAGACATAAAGTATTGTATATAGCTAATTTTTGGAACTTAACTAATTTTTGAACTTTTCCCCCGAATACTTACTCTTGTCTTGACATTCTTCAATTTTGTATTTAAATATGTAAATTTCTACTGTAAAGATGTAGGGAAAGTGTGGGCAAAAGTTAAGGGAGAGGATTATTGAGATGCTTTAGAACATAATTTTAAAATTTGGTGGTGATTGTCTAAGGTTTTTAATGGTGATTGTGTTTTGTTTGGATTGGAAGAGATGGGAATGGAATGGAAGGAAAGGAGGGAAAAAAGATTGGGGAAGTGAATTGTTTAGATAGAGGAAAAAAGGAAAGTAGTTTAAAAGTTTAAAAGAAATTAATATTAAAAATATTTTTTTAGAAATATAAATTATAAATATAATAAAAAATCATACTCAAAATAATAAATTAAAATATTTTTATAAAATACCAAAATTTAAATTATTTTATTTTAGTTATTATTAATTATTTTAATTATTCATTTTATTCTAATATAAAAACATATAAATATTAATAATTAAAAATAAATTCTTTGTAATAGTAGGAAAATTTAATTGTGATTTGTCTAAATTTATAGTAATATAAAATGATTATAAAATATAGATATAATCATTCTAAAGAAAGAAATAAAAAAGGCATTTAGTTGGAACCAAATTTTCTTACATACCTAATCGTTATTGTTAAGAATTATGAATATGAATGCCGTAAATTGTGAATTTTAGAAATTATACAATTCAGTTTAGTTAGTAAAATATTATTAGTAATATTCATATAACTTTTTTTGGAAATAAAAGAGTAATGTATTCTTTTAACCAAAAACTTTAATATTAAATGATTTAATTTAATAATGGTAAAAATATAACTTTTTACAAAAGAAAGGTTAAACCTCACCTATTTATGGAAATGTTATTGAAATATTTAACAAAAAGTTATTTGAAAACCTTATATTTTTAAAGGTAAACCGAACACACATTTTCTCATAGATTCTGAGAAACTATATAAGGAAGGAGATATTAATTTATAATTGTAATTTGATTAATACAATATTTAAATTGAGTTATTGATATATTCCCAATCTTGAATCAGATTACAAATAAAAAGAAAAAGAAAAATAAATTTAAATTTGTATACCTTAAACTTGTGTCTTTTCATTGTGCTTTCCTTACAAAAGTTGTGTCATTTTATTCAATTTATTTCTATTTTTAATTATAATCTGTTATAGAATTGTTAACAGTATTAAAAAAAAAAACTCCTAATCAGTCTTAACTTAATGAAATCATATTGAACCTTATTACGACGTTGACACCATTTTTTTTTTACATTCCCTTTGCAATTAACAATACTATTATTTTAATATTTTTTTATACTATTTAATTATAAAGATACCCTTTAATTATATATATTTATTTTTAATTTTTAATACTATTATTTTAATATTTCTTTATACTATTTAACTATAAATATACCCTTTAGTTATATATATTTATTTTTAAAGCTGCAGGTCAAGAGTTATATATATGGGTTATCAAAATGATAATTTTGCAATCAAATCTTAGAGCCTGGAAGAAGCAATCTTGCTCTTACATAATTATAGAAATTTAAAATCTCCAATTAAAGTAATGAGGCTAAAAGATTTGAGAATGTTTTCATCTATAATCTTATTCATACTCATATGTGGCATGATTCAAGTAGTCAGTTTATGTCGGCATGATTATACGACAAAGTCTATTTACTGATTTATCTGACTTTAATTCAAATGCAGCTGCTCTTCCAGTTCATTGACCTTCGCCTTTCTGTGTTTTGATGAAGGAGTGTAATTTATTACATGCTTAAAATTTTCTGCTAAATCTTTTGATTTTCTAGTTCAATATTTCTGTGATAAAAAGTATTCTTAATAGTGAACGTGAGCTGCTTTCACATGTGGATATCTTTGAGGAGATATATTCACTAGTCACTATTAAAATAATCTATGCAGGAAAATAGGTTGACAGCTTGTGGGTTATAATATATATACCCTTTTTCATTGAGTTTTAAAATGATAGCAAATATATTTAGTATGGTTACTGCATACTTCGTTATGGGCACTTCACACCAAATTATGGACTATGGCTTTTACTAAGAAAAGTAGTGTTGGTTCAGGTGCATGAGATGTCTGCAACAATTGCAACAGGAATATTCTCTACTGAAGAACAGTCTTCAATACTTATTCAGGGTAATTACCATAATATTTCCTTCTAATTTTATCTGCATATTCTTACCGTTTCTTGCATGAATTTGTGTCCTGCATGATGTTTGAGTACTAATATGATCATGTTAAAATATGTTTCTTGTATTGATTATTGCAGCTGCAGAAAGATATCAAGGCTAGTGGTGGTTCTTTCTCGTAATAGAGAGATGATTGGCAACATATGAAAATGATAACGAAGTGAAGCTTTTGATGGAGCAGCTGAGTTTGTTATTTTCTTTTGTCCTTTATGGATTATTCGTTCACAATTACGTCAAAAGTTTGAACGATCGGATAGTGATGATATGAATAAACATTTCTTGCCTAGTTTGTCTCATACATACACGATACAATTCTTTTCCAATATATGACAAATTTTAAGGTGATAGAGATGTTCTTAGGTGATAGATGATAAATGCAGTAAACTCGTTTATTTTAAATAAAAAAAATATAATAAATCTTTACATAAGTATTCATATATCCAATAAACAAATATAATTAATTACCACCATCTCCCTCTGTATTTCTGTATTTCTAAATATGTATGTGGTTTTTAAAATAAAAGTGCATTACATGATTTTTGAAATATAAAATTTTAAATTTTAAAGGCTAAAACAAGGATATTGTTATTATTATTTTGATTTCTAAACTTCCACAATAGTTTTTTAATGTATCAAAACACAATCAAATAAAAATATGTAACCTAAATTAAGATTAAACTTTTCCTTAAGCTCATGCATAGATTCACTTTAATCCATATCTATTTTTATAATATTACCTTTTTAATTATATTGGTTATCTTTCTTTTTAAATAATGATATAAACTTTACTTTTTTGTTTTGTTTATAATTACATCTTGTACCAATGTCATCTTTTATCTTGATGTCATTAATTAACTTTATCTTTTTCCTTTTTTTTTCTTACTCTCTCCCATGAGGTTATATTTTTTTCTCACATCATCGCTTTGTCTATTCTCTTCTATCACCATTATGTTGGTTGCTCCATAAACCTTCTAATAGCTTTTCAGGTAAGTTTTTCGAATTAACCATCCAATTTGTGAAAATTATGTAAATAACCAATCTGAATAGCTTCTTTGGTTGTCATTCTCATTCCAAGGCCATTGAAATGTCCCTTCGCTTTTGCCTTTTGTTTTCGTAAGGTAAGTTTTGTCCTTATTAGAGTATGGTCCATTCAGATTTTCATCTCTTTTGTCTATTTTATTAATCCACATTTCACACTTATGTTGCTTTTACTCCTACATTGCTCTCTAGTAAGATTCAAACGTTGTTCTAATATCAATCTCGACCCATCCTTCATATTCTACCAACCTCATTTGATTTGCAGTTGTTTTGTTTATCAACAAATTTATGAAGATAATATTTGAAGTTATATCATTAATGAAAATAATACATTAGTTTACATATTATAATGAAAGAAAATGTGAAAATAACGGCAATGACACAATAAATAATAACAAGAAGGATAACCCCTTTTTCTTTCAGCCTTCTTCTTCCTGCTTCCCTACATTTTTCTTCCTACACTCCCACTATTTTATAAATCTTGAAATTGGATTTGACCTTTTATTTGGAAAAGGGTTACGGATTCATCAATCCAGAAGTGAATCATGTTATTTTTTTGGATGAGAAGATGTTCCAAACGCAAATTGTTAATAAATTGTTGATTTTTGGATTGCTGAATTCGAAAGCCTAATTTCTGTTACGGGTTGATGGATCTGGAAGATTTACGGATTCCTCAATCCAGAAGATTTACGATTCCCCGATCTGGAAGATTTATGAATTCCCCAATTCGAAAGATTTATGGATTTCTAAATTTGGAAAGTGAAAAAACCAATGCGGATTCTTGATTTCGTAAAATTACCGAACTGCATTATCTGGAATACTGGATATAAACTGTGAAAACGATAATCCGAGACACTACCGACCACCAGAAACACCTACCTATACTAAGAGATGGAAAAACACTGTCGCTGTTTAGAGAGAAATAGATTTCATGTGTGCAGTCTGTTGACAAAGGAAGAAGAAAGAGTAGTGTGGCTCTTATGTGCATTTTGGAGTTTTTAAAATATATTAGGGTTATATTTGTCTTTGTATAATATTGTGGGAATGCATGAAGAAAAACGTAGGGTAAAGGAATAAACTGCCTTTATTATATTTGGGAAGTTCAGCTTGTAAAGCGATGGTGACGTAGACAAGGCTCCATTCTCCTCCGATGAACACAGAAAATAGCCCAAATCAAGAAAAGGCTGAAACAATTGCTCAGTAAAGGGATTTTACTTCCTGCATCTCTATAATTGCTACTTGCAACTCCATACTTTAAAAATGATCATTCTATTCTTCATTCTACTTGCCTAGTTTGTCTCATACATACAGATACAATTCTTTTCCAATATATGACAAATTTTAAGTTGATAGATGCTCTTAGGTGATAGATGATAAATGCAGCAAACTCGTTTATTTTAAATAAAAAAAAATTAAAAAAAATCTTTACATAAGTATACATATATCTAATAAACAATATAATTAATTACCACCATCTCCCTCTGTATTTCTAAATATGTATATGGTTTTTAAAATAAAAGTGCATAACATGATTTTTGAAATATAAGATTTTAAATTTTAAAGGTTAAAACAAGAATATTGTTATTATTATTTTGATTTCTAAACTTATACAACAGTTTTTTCATGTATTAAACACAATCAAATAATACAACAAAATACAACATATTTTTATAAATATGTAACCTAAAATAGGATTGAACTTTTTAGTTAAGTTCATGGATAGATTCACCTTGATCCATAGGGTCAACCTATTTTCATAAATGTGTTGGTTATCTTTTTAAATTATGATATAAACTTCATTTCGTTATTTTGTTCATAGTTACATCTTGTATCAATGTCATCCTTTATCTTGATGTCACTAGTTGATTTTATCTCTTCCCTAATTCTTTCTTTCTCTCTCCCACAAGATTATATTTCTTTTCTCACTTCACATCATCGTTTTGTCTACTCTCTTCTATCACCATTGTGTTTGTTGCTTCATAAACCTTCTAATAGCTTTTCAATAAGTTTTTCCAATTTGTGAAAATTATGAAATGATTTTAGTGTTATTTTATATGTGCTGTTCTATTATTTATAACTTTTCATATGGTTTAACTTATAAGTACCTTATTTGTATGGTATATTGTTGAATTGATTTACCTTAATGTACAATATCAAACTTAGTTTATAAAGCAATTTATTTCGACGTAAACTACCAATCTGAATAGCTTTTTTGGTTGTCATTCTCATACTACCAAGACTTTTGAAATGTCCCTTCCCTTTTGCCTTTTGTTTTCGTAATGTAAGTTTTGTCCTTATTAGAGTATGGTTCATTCAGATTTACATTTGTTATGTCTATTTTATTAATCCACATTTCACACTTATGTTGCTTTTAGAACATTGCTCTCTCTAGTAATATTCAAACTTTATTCTAATATCAATCTCGACCCATCCTTCATTCTACTGACCTCCATTTGATTTGCAGTTATTTTGTTTTATCAACAAATTTATGAAGATAATATTTGAAGTTATATCAATTGTCAATTATATTATTTTGACTATTGACTATAACTTTTTGATCTAATAATATATTTATATTGATTTTTTTATTTAAAGTGTTGTGTTGATTTAAATGTATGATTACATAATTCATTCTTATTTTTGTGTGGATTTAAATTTTTATTAATGTGTTGATTTTGATTTGGCATAAAAAAATCTTGATTGTTGGATGACTTTTTTTTTATTTGATTTTGTTGGATAACTTTTTATTATTTGATTTTTGTGAGTGTAGTGTTTTTAATCTCTGCTTTAATCTATTAAAAATTATTTTAATAAAAAATAAATTTTTTAGGGATTTTAGTCGATTAAAGTTTATTTCATCGATTAAAATGTATTGAGATACAATATTTTCATTTCTCCTCTTTCTTGTATTTAAGTGTGAATTTACTTCTTAGTTTATATTTCCATACTACTATGTTTTTCTTATGGTTGAAAAATGACTTTTTCTCAAACCCACATAAAAAGAGATTGAATTCTTTTCCGAAACCTACCTAAAAAGAGATTGAAAAGTTTGAATATAATTAGGCATTCTGAAAGCTATATATTTGAAGGCGTGTTATGTAGGCAAAGGTAAAAAGGGCGGATATATTCATCAATCCAACATTATGGAAGAAACTAATTGGTTTCTCCTATGAAGGAATTAATATATGCAAATAGAATGTTTGTGGTTGAATTTGACATGGCCAAAATTAGGGATGGCAAAGTGGGAGCGGGTTGTGCAGATCAGCCTACAGCTCGTTGAGAAAAATGTGGGACAGACTATCTAACCTCTTGGTCCATTTGGGCTCGCATCGCTAACTCCTAATCCGCGTGAGCCAAGTGTGGGGTAGGGCAAGCTGACCCATATGACCGACAGAATTTAAAAATTTAGAAATTTTTTTCTACACCCCCATATTTTCTTCATGCAGCCTCATATTTCACATTTTGAAATATTTACTCACATCTTATTATGGCATTTGTCGTGAGAATAATATCATGAGACCATTTACCTGATGCATCTGAATAAGAAAAAAAATTATTTAATTTTTTAAAAAATTAAAAAAAAAACATTTTTCTTATGCGGGGTGGCCCGCAGACCAACCCTTATACGAAGCGGTTCAACCCGACCTGCATTTCGCGGACCAAATATGAGACGGGCCTATGCAAGACATATCAACCCGTATTGTCATCCCTAATTAAAATGTAGTAAAGTTGGTTTATCCTATCTAAAGGAGGAATTATTATCTCTTGATTCAAACGTTAATAATTTGAAAGATAGAGTATATTGTTGCACTAATATTTTTAAAATTCTATATTTTTTTTTCAATTGAATAAGTGAATTATATTTCTCACATTTGTTTTGAATAAATTAAGTTAATTTTGTTTGTAATATAAGTTACTATTTAGAAACACTATATAATTCTTGAATTTTATGCATATGAGTGTGTTTTTTATTTAGTATTTGAAGTTTTAAAACTGTTTTAGATGTGAAAAATATAACTACTTAAATTACTTTAAGTTTCGATGTAGATTATAAATTTATATTTAATTTAGTTTGACCTTACACTAAGTGTACACTAATATTTTATTTGATAGGAGAAAGACAAAATAGAATGGATATGAATAAATAAATAATTTTATTTACACATAAAAATATAAAAGAGATGTAGAGGAAGATCAAATGAAAATATATGAGAAATAAGTTTCACCAATTTCAAAATTAATTATTCTCTAATTTTAAAAGCCAAACAATTCCAAATTTAGTTTAAAAAAATATCTTCTAAACTAAACAAACCATAAATCATGTGGTGTAAGGATTTTTTTTTCTCTAACAAACAATTATATAAAAGTGCCACTAATAATTGAGTTGTAGATTTCTCAATGAATAAAAAAATATTTTATTTTATTTTTTTATTCCATCAGTCCACCTAATCATGAAAATATGTACTATGTATACTAAATTAACAACATGAAAAGTAATTCGATAAGAAACTTGAATGGATTTATTTGGTTATTTCTACCCTATTCCTTGTTAATTTTTTCCCTTTTTCTAAAACACGATATGAAATAAAATTTAATGAAAACAATACGTTAGTTTACATATATTATAATGAAAGAAAATGTGAAAATAAAGGCAAGGACACAATAAATAATAACAACAAGGATAACCCCTTTTTCTTTCGGACTTCTTCCTGCACTCCTACATTTAGTTCCTGTACAATTTAAAAATCTTGAAATTGATATTGACTTTTTATTTGGAAAAAGGCTACGGATTCATCAATCCTTGTTTTTTTTCGGACGAGAAGGTGTTCTATAAGTAAATTGTTATAAATTGTTAATTTCTGGATTGCTGAATCCGAAAGTCTATTTTTTGTTACAGATTGATGGATCTGGAAGATTTATGGATTCCCAAACCGGAAAATTTATAGACTTCCAAATCCAGAATGTGAAAAAACCAATGCAGATTCCTGATTCCATGAAATTACCGAACTGTATTGTCTGAAATACTAGATATAAACTGCGAAAACAATAATATGAGACACTACCGACCACCACAAAAAAAAACACCTTTCCGTATTAAGAGATGGAGCAATGTGTGCGCAGTCTGTGGACAAAGGAAGAAGGAAGAAGAAAGAGTAGTGTGAGTCTTATGTGCATTTTGGGGTTTTTAAAAAATAATAGAGTTATTTTTGTCTCTGCAAAATATTATGGGGGTGCAGGAAAAAAACGTGGGGGTACATGAAGAAACTGCCTTTCTTTCATTTGGGAGGTTCAGCTTGTAAAGCGATGGTGACGCAGACAAGACTCCATTCTCCTCCGATGGACACAGAAAATAGCCCAAATCAAGAAAAGGCTGACACAATTGCTCAGTAAAGAGATTTTACTTCCTGCACCTCTATAATTGCTACTTGCATCTCCATAGTTTAAAAATGATCATTCCACTCTTTATTCAATGGTGTTTCTTCCTTCTTTACTTTTTCTGGCTTGCGTCTGTGTTTCTTTTACTCCATTGTTACAAAGCTAAGGATTCCAACAAGCTTTGGTGGTGGTTTGAAGTTGATTAGCATCTAATAGGTACAAAAGGTAATATCGATAAAAAAAAATTATTTCTATAATTGAAATTTCCAAAACAAACAGTCGTCAAGATATTTATAAAAAAAGAAATCATTCTGAATAGGATAATCCAAACATGAATTTTCATTTTTCAAATAGAACATTTTAGAACAATAAGATTAGTGTTCCAAATTACTTGACCTAGAAACCTTATGGATCAACCTTCCCAGAACATATATATCATGCACTATTTTAGAACACTTAATATGAAACATTTCATATTCCTTTTAGATTATCCAATTCAGAAAAGTGTTCCAAAATTATCAATTTGGAACATAAACAAACACATTTCTCTTTTCTAGACTGTATAATAAAAAAATGTTATAAATTGAGCAATCCAGATTAAGGTTTAAAAAAATATAATCACCTACTGTGGTTTCAGAGAAAGAAGAAAGATTTGTTAGAAAGGAAGTAAAAGACTCTCATTCAACAATGCTCAGTGACAAATTAAACTAATAGCAAAAGAAGAATTAAGGTTGAAAATTAAATTAATTATACACCAAAATATTTTAGTATTTTTTGCTATAAAGATGGGTGCAAAATGTACAGGAAGAAAAACCTATAAGTCCAAAAGAATTACTAGCCAAAAAGTTTTTATTTTCTTCATAGAAAGAGCTTATACAAAAAATGTTTACATTTCAAATAATAAATATCTTTTTATACATTTATTATATATATATATATATATATATATATATATATATATATATTGAGAGAAAAAGAATATGGACAGAAAAGCTTACTTTGTTAATCACAAATTGTCGTATGATAAATTTCTTTTTAATTTAATATTAATCACTCTAAATTACAATAAAATAGATACTTTAAAATGTAAATCATAATAATTTGTTTATTAAAATGTATATTGATTTATATTATTATTGATTAGTGATTAGTAATATCTCTCTCTCCCCCCTCTCTCTCCCTCTCTATATATATGAGTTCAGCTTTAAAATTACTTAGGTTACAAAATCTAGTACATAGTACAAAAGGTTACTTAAGGTTTGAGAGTAACTTTCTAAAAAATTAAAGGCCTTCCAATCATAAACATGTAACCAATAACATATTATCTATTGTCAAAATTTGTAGCACAATTAGAATCAAAGAACCAACCAAGGGTACATTACAATTGAAGATGAAACTAATGTCATTCATTCCTTTAAAGTATTTTAAGATATGTTTCACGACGTGTCATTGTTCCTTCCATTGATTACTCGTATATCTACCCACGAATACACCAAACTGATTATTCGTGCCAAGTTTGATCTTGTGTACACCATAACATATATCAAGCTTCCAACCACACTCATATAAGGAACACAAGTTATGTAACACTTATCTGAATTTGTTTGCATAGAATTGAACTTAAAAATAATATGGACGTCAAAATTAGGCTCATAGCTTTAACACTTTCCATCCTAAATTCATTTAATCATCTTCTAGATGTATTTCCTTTGACATTGAAAGTGTTTCTTCTGGGTGTGATCCTTGTTTGGACAAGATATTTTAACCATGTTCACTCATGTGGCCAAGATGCATATACCATAGTGAACTAATGGATGTATTAGACTAGAATATAACAACAAACTATGCTATAAACAATCTATAAAGAATGTACATATTTGTTTCCTTGGTTTCTTGCATAACAATAGAACCATCCATCTTCTTTATTTACATCATTACACCTTCTGTGTGGCATGCATAACTTTTCTTATTCATGATTCTAATGAATATAAGGTTTTTCTTCAACTTAAAAACATATTGGACATTGGTTAGAGTTCAAACTATGCCATTATGCATATGTATTTGAACAAATCATATACCTATTGTCTTGGATGCAACATTATTCACATCAACACATTTTCAATATCAATGTTTTTGAACATGTTAAATTAGTCCCTATAAGGACATAAGTGAAAGGATCAACCTAAGTCATGGACTCAATAATCAAACGCATGTTGTTATGAAACAACACAAAACACCAAGTCACTTTTAGATGAGGTTTCATTATTAGTAGTGGTGGCTACTTGATTCTTACTTACCATTCTTATGCAATTTTTCTTGTAATGGGCTACTTGTAGTTGCACATCCTTTGGACTTATTCCTTTCTCTACTTCTTGACTTTATTGTCATTCTTGAAAGCTACCAATATGTTGGATGATGCTTCATCATTATTATTCAATGCCTTTGTGGTGAAGCTCCCTTATACAAAACTTAGACTTAACATCTTCAAGTGTAATGCAATAATTTTCTATACTTGGAGAACTAACTAGGTTCTCATAGGATGGCATAAGAGAGGGTAATAAAATCATTGTAGCATCTTTGTCATCTACCTTTAAGTTGATATCTCGTAGCTCCATCAGAATATAGTTAAGCTCATCAAGATAAGCCTCGAGTGGTGTACCCTCCTTCATACATAATTCAAAGAGCCTTCAAACTTGTTGGGAATTAATTTTGTCATGAAGAGTTTCTCCTATTTTAGCCACAACCCAAACAAAGTCTATTTTTTAACAACTTCATAAAAAAACCTTCATTTTTCACATAAAGAAGAATAATTGAATTCAAAATTTCATCTTGTTGCTCCGATATTAAATTTCCAATGTGTGGCAGTGTACTACAAGAAAATGTTGCTCACAATCCTTGTTCCTTAAGCAATACCCTTATTTTGATCTTCCAGAGTTAAAGTTATTCTTCCTACTGAGTTTCTCAATCTTAGATGTGATGCCCATATTCTTACAACATTATTTTTTATCACTAAGCAATACAAAAAAAAGTGATCAAATTAAAACTTTTAATACTAGTTTATTGTGCAAAAAATCAAAATCAGCGAACAAGTAAAGAGAAATAAACAAACACAGAAGCACACACCTAATGATTGTTATGTCTTTGTCACCATGTATTATTTATAAGTCACCCATTGATGAGATAGCACAATACACAGTTGATTAAAATTGAAGGTAAAACAATAACAACAAATGGTCAGTGACTACTATAATCTACACCTCAAAGACATACCATATGAAGAGAGAATTGAAGACATCATTTAACAAGAAGAAATATAATAAATAAAAAAATAGTATAAAAGAATTAAAGTGATTGGTAAAAAAGGAAATTTAAAGTTATGAAGTATATTTAATTTTTTAGTTTATTTTTTTCTTTACTTTTGTTTTCCAATTTATCATTTCTAATCTTATTTATCTTAGAGTTTTAATCATTTGGTTACAAATGTTTACGGTTAAGCCTCAAGTGTGTCACTTGACTAAGACTTGTTATATGCATACAACCTTCGATCAAATTAAATTCAATCAATAAAAGACCATAAAATTGATTACTCGCAAGAAAGTTATATTGAAGAAGTTAAACAAAACATTTAGTAAATAGTTAACTTTTTTTAAGTATCCTATAGAAATGAAATTCTTGATCATGAAGGACATTTTGAGGGAGGGGACAAAAGTGATGACTAATCCCTGCCTTAAAATGACAAGTCTCTCACTATCATCAATTTGATCTTTATAGAAAATATTAAATAAATTGTCGTATCTATAATTGTTTTCATCCTTATATTAGGTATAGAAACAATGCAATCTAAATCTTGGACATACAGCTGTATTACAGGTTGAATCAAACTACAACTATTTTAAATAACTTCTCTAGTTTACACTCTGAAACCTGGAGTAAAAGTTTCAATAGTAAAACCAAACACATATCCAATGTAACAACACTTAAGTTATACCATCAAACTACATTTACTTAGATATTATATTAGATTGGTTAGCTATGTTGAGTAGGAAAAGTTAGTTGATTGGGAATTAAGAGGGTTAGAGCTAAAAAATGTGGTGGAAAAGATAAGGCAGAGGGATGACAGCAGAAAGCTGGAAGAAAAAGACAGAAGAAGGAAGTTACATTAATAAGCATACGAGATGAACACACTAGAGTAGAGTAATCACCACGCAACTCTCAAAAGGCACACCCTCAAACTCCTTAAATTAGACACTACATGTACCAGAATAAGTAGGTCTTTTGGTTGTTGTGGTTGGTGTACGAAACTTCAAACAGGACCATTTGGAGGTCATGTGGATTTTTTTCCTCTCAAGTGCCTCCCACCATATTCTATGCTAAATAATTTATGTCTCACTGTTTTTAATTGGATACCTACACACACATATACATACATGTATATTGGGACCAAATTCATCAGAGACATTATTCTATTACAAAATAAAAATGCTTTCTAACTTTGTCCGTATGTTGCTTGGCTGGATTTGAGTTTGAGGTGCACACACATCTATCGACCATATCAATATCTAGACAGGTTGTGTTTTGTTACATGCATTCATGTTTTTGTCTGAGATAACTCGCGATTTCCCCAAAGCCATTTTTTCACCCATTTCAACCAGAGGTCATACCCTTCTCAATTTAACCAAATCTTAGTTAGGTATTAGGTTAGAGAACAATAAATTATAGAACATGAAATTTTCTTGTGGGGTTGAGACCAACCTTGCTCTTTACGTAAAGGAGTGCGTGTAGTAGAAAAGATCATTAATAACCGTAGATTTCAGAGTGCTGGGCTATAGTAATTCCTTTCTTTTTTTAGTTGGGTATAGTTATTAAACTAACTCTCCAACTATCAGTCACTGGGTGATTGTTAGAAACATTATTGCTGGAATAATTAATATATCTGAGTCAGAATAGTTAATCTGGTGGTGATTTTAAGTCAGATATTACATTTTACAGTTAAAATACAATTTAGTCACTGTTTTTTAATGAAAAGATTAATCATAAACGCTTTCATCAATCTGAAACTTTTGATAAAATTCATCACATATCTTATATGTAGTTCTACTGCAACCTCAAATTGCTTTATTGGGGTTACTTTCAATTTTTTGGGGGGTTTAAAAGTGTAACTTGATTTTACAGCTGTATAGCTTTTGATCCACGCAAATAGAGCTGAGACAGTTTTAGCAAATGAAAGGGGTGAACAGAGGATAGAAATATAGCTATGGAAGAAAAGGTGAAGAATTTTAGGAAAACGAAACAAACTTTCCCTTGGTACACAGGGGAGCACATGAAGTAGCTGAATTGATTCTGTTATGTTGACTTACATTCTGTACTCAAGAATAAAAGGGGGGAATAAATTCGTTGTTCCACACTGTAATTGGTGAAAGCTCAGTGATGAATGTGGATTATGAAACAAGCTTTGGAGCATGCATATCTTTGACCAAAATTGTCTTTGACTTCGCTTACTTCACCTTCAAACCACCTCCTTTTATCCAAGGGAAAAGAGAGATATTAGTGTGTGTTTATTTTCTTATGAGCAAGAGAGAGAAAAAAAGGGTAAAAAAGTGTTTGTTGGTTTATTCCCACACTGTGCACATATCACAACAAAGTAAAAAAGAGAAAAAAAGATGTATTAATTATTAATAATGGAACTAATGCATCATCAAGTATATAAAACTCCTGAATCCTGATGTATTGGATCGTATTTTGCGTACATGAAATGAAACATGAAACAGAGCTGGAAGCAAAACAAAGGAATACACATTTATTATTTGTTATGATCTGTTTTGCTACACAGTAATAAAATAGTATGGAAGAAGCTTTGAAGAAGAATTGGGTGAAATTAAATAACCCTAACTTCATAGCTTAGCTGTCATTCACTCAAGAGCCCCCACACTTTCTGACAATCTTCCTACCCACTTTTTTTTGGGCTTTTCCCTCACTTCTACATTGGTTAATAATTATTTTAGTGTAAAAAAAAATTGAGTAGGCAGCAAGCAAACCAGAAAAAAGGAGATAGGGAAAAAATTTAATGTTTTTTTCCTCTTATTTTGAAAAGTAAAATTAATTCTCTTCAGATAAACAATTAGTTTCTCTTTAAAGAAATTAAAGAAAATTAATAGATACAAGTGTGTGATTCTCTTTAATTAAATTTGACGTTTATTTATTCTTATGTGTTTGTTTAATTTTTTTTATATTTATTTAATTTCTTAGCATGAGATTAGGTGTGATAAGATAATTAGTAAATATTAGTATTTTATGAAAGAATTGCGTGATAAGATTTAGGAGTAATTTTAATATATTTAAGGAAAAGAGTTGCAGCGTCCATTCTCACATAAGCTTTGTTTGGAGAAACACGTGTGATGTATTTTCCCCGTGTCGAAGCGATCCAATCATTTTGACAGCTGCTGTAGCTAAAGGTTTGGCATGTGGTTGGGGAGAGAAAGAGAGGCGAAGCAAAGGTGCGGAGGAAGATGACGTGGGAGCCGAGGCTGAGGCAGGGATGCCAAATAGGATCGGACAACCGTTTGATGGAAACTGTTCCCAAGAAAGAAAAAAATAATAAAAAATGATTATTATTGATTAAGCGGAGGTTTGGTTGGTTGGAAGAGGAAGAGTAGGAAGTAGAAAGAAAGGAAAAAAGAAGAAGTGATTACCATTGCGCCTTCTCTGAGAAGCCATCACAAAAAGATTCATTCATTCATTCCTTCATTCTGATACAGTGGTGTAGTGTGAGTTGCTTTTCCTGCAAGCCTAATCTCCTTCTTTACATAACCCCTTTCACTATTACATCTTCGTTGATCCACTTCCACTTCCATTCAACCACAAAACAATCTCTTCCTCTTTTCTCTATAAAACCCTTTTTTCTGTTACTTCCTCCGTCGGAGCTTCAATGGCCAACTGCTCCTATGCTTGCGGTTTTCTCCTTTTCTTTTTAGTCTCTTTTCTACATGTGGAAGCTATTTTAGACCCTGCTGATTTCCTCGCTCTGCAATCCATTCGTAAAGCCCTCGAAGACATGCCTGGTTCCCATTTCTTCTCCTCCTGGGATTTCACCGCTGACCCATGCAACTTCGCCGGGGTTTACTGCGACTCCGACAAGGTCATCGCCCTCAACCTCGGCGATCCCAGGGCTGGCTCCCCCGGACTCACCGGCCGCCTCGACCCCGCCCTCGGCAAGCTATCCGCGCTCGCCGAGTTCACCGTTGTCCCCGGCAGAATCTACGGTCCTCTCCCGGAATCCCTCTCCGGTTTGAAGAACCTCAGGTTCTTTGGCGTCAACCGCAACTTCATCTCCGGCGAAATTTCGACCAAGCTCGGCGAGTTACGCAGCCTCAGAACCATCGATCTCAGCTACAACCAACTCACCGGACGCATTCCTCCAACCGTGGGATCCCTACCGGAGCTAACCAACTTGATCCTCTGTCATAACCGCCTCTCCGGTTCGCTCCCTCGGTTCGAGTCACACACTTTAACACGTCTGGACCTAAAGCATAACTCTCTATCCGGTTCGCTACCCCCCAACTCGCTCCCTCCCTCTCTGCAGTACCTCTCCCTGGCCTGGAACAAGCTGACCGGCCCAATGGACCACCTCCTGAGCCGTCTCGACCAGCTTAACTATTTGGACCTTAGTCTCAACCAGTTCACGGGCCCAATCCCGGACCTGATCTTTTCCTTCCCTCTCACGAATCTGCAGCTGGAGAGGAACCAGTTCTCGGGTCCAGTCCAGCCCGTTGATCAGGTGTCCATTCCGACCGTTGATCTTAGTTACAACCGGTTGTCCGGTCAGATATCGCCAATGCTGGCGAGCGTGCAGTACCTGTACCTGAACAACAACCGGTTCACGGGTCGGGTACCAGCTAGCTTCGTGGAGCGGTTGCTGGACGCGAGCATTCAGATACTTTACTTGCAGCATAACTATCTGACAGGGATTGAGATAAGCCCAACGGCGGTGATTCCAGAGAGAAGCTCCCTGTGTCTGCAGTATAATTGCATGGTCCCGCCCGTAGAGACGCCCTGCCCCTTGAGGGCTGGCAAGCAGAAAACCAGGCCTACTACGCAGTGCAACCAGTTGAAAACCTGACCCGACCTGAGCCGACCCGACCCATCAAGTCAAATACTTACCCTTTTCCTTCTTCCTTATTTCTTTTCTTGCCCTTTTTATTCATTATTATTTAATTTTGTGATAATTATGAGGGGATGAATAATACGAAGATTGTGAATATTTTTGGATTAGATTTAGATAATTTAGCTGTTTTGGTGCAGGAGCTTCTCGAATCATATATGTTATGATTATTATCTATATTACTGATGTAATATGATTGGTCCATTAGGATAAACAAAAGCAAAAATTATTTATCATTATTGTTATTTCAATCAGTTAAAACTCTATGTTGTCATCTCCTGTGAGTTAATATTTTCATTATCTTTTTTTTTTATTGTCATCACTGGTATCTTGCCATTGGGAAACTATTTTTTTTCATTCTTCTATGCTCATTTAATAAAATGCTGCCTGCTATGGTTCTAATGATTACACAGTGGTATGGCATTGGCACCTGGTACATATTGGATGAGAATAGTGGTGATGGAAACTTTGGTGAGATGAATGCCAATTGGTTACTGTTCCATCATTTTTTTGGGTTATTTTTGGAAGAGTTGTGTGACACATGATTACAAATTTCAGATTGTATCTATCCTTTTTGGGGGAAATGGAGTGGTGGCCATTCGGTGCAATTACCGTTTCTTCAGCTTTTTAAGCTTTCTATGGGCACGAGTCGCTGCTCCCTACAATGGAAAATGGTTGTAGGGACGACAACCATTTGTGGATATCTTTTTTGCATTGCAATTGTGAAGCCTTTTGAGTCTTGGGTCTGGACTGACACTCTTTCTCTTTTTCCGCCCTCTGTGTGGAGTGTGGCGACAAAGGAATCATCACGGTAAAAAGCAAATGTGAAAAAAACAAGAAAAAAAGAACTGAGATTAGGTAGGTTGGATTAAACTTACAAAAGGGCACAGGAAGCAGCTAACGTCAAAGAATAATAATAGAAAAAGTAAATGTGAATGGAAACAGGAAAAAAGAACCAAGTTTAGCTATGGTGGAATTAGTTTAGCAGAGGGCACACCGTCAAATCCACAACCTCTTGTATTATATTTAACTGTCTGTCTCGGGTTGTTGCCTTATTAGATTGGATGTTCTAGGTCAGGTCATGCGTCAAATACTTTGGCATAATGCATCTCTATATCTGCTAATATATGATTAAATCTATTATCAAGTTCAACTTCTATTTTTTGTAGCCAATCCTTCCGGAATCTTCACATGGAAAATCTTCTGGGGAATGGTACTAAATAATAATCTTTTGCAATTTGCCTTTAAATAATAAATTATTTGTTAAAATTTTATCAGACCGTTGTCGCCAAAAAAAATGAAACATGTAGACTTTTTCTGCTGGAGGCCCCAACCCAATCCTCTATGTATCGTTGCCTTCATCGTACTGGGTGTACTTAATTTACTCGACATTTCACTCATTTTCTTTGTGGAACCTCACGTTTTATCATCTTATAATTTGTCTGTGGCTTAGAATAACATCTTTGCTTTACCAATACCTAGACAGCAGAGAGAGGGTCCCCCATAGTTTTACAATTTGTTAACATAGCGCCTTCGGAAGTATGGCCCTTTCGGAGAAAAAGCTATCAAAGGCCAATAATATGAGACATTTCTCCATTCTTTAAAAGGTTAAAACTCATAATTTTTGGAACACTTTTACTTTTAAAAGGCATGCATAAATAAATCAACCTGCTCTTCTATAACAATTATTGTAAGATCAATCAAAATCAAGGAACCAAGGTATCATGACAAAGAAAATAATACGATAAATCACCAAGACAAGACAACAAAGGATGAGAACCGAGTTAAGATTCTCATGATATCCACAACGGCACAACCACAGTGATATAGGCATCTTGGCAGTGGCGTTTGGGCAAATATATATTCTGTCACTGTTTTTTCTATGCTTTACAGCTATCTGGAGGAGAACGTCCTAACTACGAACTACCAGAAGCATTATTAGCTTTATTCCTGATTTTCATAAAAGGCGACCCAGCATAATTAGGGGTACAGTGTACGTGTAATGATTCAGCCAAAGCACCATGCAGGAGTCTAGGTTCACCACAAGAAGACCGCACCAATTAATGACACATTGTACAATATTAATAATTTGTTCCAGGTAAAGCGTATTAATGAATCAATTCCAATCTCAATTTACATGGTTATTTATGTACCAAGACCTTGTGGCTGTTCATGTCATGCCTTATTATGTCAAAACGTCCTATACATGTTCATTAACAACAGGGTATGCATCCCCCAGATCATTCCATAACTGATTCGACTGACATCATATGTATTCATCGTAAAAGTGTCTTTTCCATGCCCTCTTGGTCAAAGAGGCTGGTCTATCACCACTCCCAGCAAATTCCCATTTCACCACATCACCATCCCAAGAAGAGCTAACGAGCATAGTGTTGAAAGGGTGCCAACTACAATCTCTCACAGGTGATTTATGGTGCTTCAGTGTCGCAACTTGAGCTCCGGTCACCTGTAGTGAATTATACCATTAAAAGAGAACCAGCTTGAACTTTTTTTTGTGTGTTTATTCTTTGTAAAATAAACAGACAGCAGTTCAATCTAACTTCAAAATTTCCTGATTATGTAGTTTTTTCATGCATAGTGCCCAAGAGGATATACATGACGTCACATCGCTCTTCCGCAACAATTTTATTAACAGTAGCCAGGTAGTGGAGTTTTAGGTTGAATCAGAAAGGGTATTCATGTGATCTGTTTCCTTTTATGCAAGCCATTTACGGGTAATGAAGACTCAAACCTTAGTATTATCACTCATGTTCAAATACATAATAATCCACATTTTGAACTTAATAAAAAATTAACAAGGGTAGACATAAAAAGGGTGGATTACCGTTTAATATAATGGTAACTGATGTCATAAAATTGGTTATAAAATATACTTTTTGGTAACTCGTACCTAAATAAAATGCCAATATGGATATAATGCAAGCTAGAGCAGAAGAAATTAAATTACATACCAAATCATATATGAAAACACATGCGTTGTGTGATCCAGTATAGATGTACCTCTGCCCAGTGCTGTAAATTTGAGGATAATATCAGGCTAACATTAATCAAATCCCCAAACGATATAGACGTCAAAAGATACTGCTGGAGAAAACCAGTTTAAAAATACAATAATTAATATGATTAAGCAAGCTGCATGCTGGTCCAAATATGAACCTGACAGAACTTGTTTTTATTCTTCCCCCTCAGAAAACCAAACACGCTTTTACAAACAGTTTGATTGACTTTGACAAATAATTGAAGCTTTAAGAAAAAGATCAAAAGAGGGTCAAGACAAGAAAATGAAGAATTATTACAGAGCAAGGCCACCTCAGTGCTCACCTAAAAGCTGGAGAGAAATAGCAGCGGATAAGAGTGCGCAAGACCGAATGACCTCTATAAGTAGCCACTGATTGATCACAAGGGTGAATCAAGTCTTTTGCTTGGGGTGGATAATCCATCCACCTGTAATCCCATTCGTAACTCCTATACCCAGGATTACTGGAATAGAGAGAAAGTTCTGTTATAGTATGTCAATGAATAGACAACAATTTCATCAAGAAACAACATAATCTCGGAGAGGAACAGACTTCATTAGCTAGATTAAAAATCTATAAATATCACATGCAAGACTGAATTCTGAAAATCATTATCGGAGCTTGAATTACCCACACAGGCATGCAAACACAAATAGAGACAGAAGCATGAGTCCAACATGACACATCATTCTGTAACAAAATTATAAAAAAACTTTCAGTATTTTCCATTGAAAAGAATGTAGTGATAACGCTTCATAGATAATTCAAAAAAAAAAATCAGTCTCATAATCAGATAATATATCATAATTAGCCTATAGATTAAGAATTAATATAAATTCAAATTCCAACATGATACCTTACGATAATTTGGGTACCATTGCAAAACTCATCAGCTAATATTATCCTATAATGACCTTAACTCGTGCTTTTTATTCCACACACGTTAAGAAGAAATGTGCGCATCAGAATATTAGAGGTGGGTCGGTGGGTGGGGAGCATACCAGGTAACATTGGATGACATTTTGCGTATGTCCCAGAGCTTGATGGTTTGATCTTTACCATTTGAAATGAAATAACGCCCATCTCCACGAGTATCAATAAATGTAATGCCCTCAAGGTGTCCCATCAATACCCCTGCTGGCTTGCCTTTAGCAATCAAGCAACGCCGATCCCAGACCTAACCAAACTTGTATATTAGAATTTTTTCTTCACCAACAATCAAAGAGAAACTAAAACAACTCTAATGATTATTCATGGAATTTCTGAAATGAGTGACTATGGTCAAAGAGAAGAACCACCGCACTTAACTAATAACAACTTTCAGGTCCAATATTTATTTAACCTTGTATGACTATGAGATTGACTTCCTGTGTAAAAAGGTGCCACCACTTCCATTTAAAATAAAAAGTTGTGGATATTCAGGGAAAAATAACATAATATCTTGACAAAAAAAAATCATCTTATGGTGTTGAACAAACCTTACAAAAACTATCATCACTCCCGGAGTAAATAAGATGGCTAGTTTCATCAGCAAAACATACAGTGTTCACATCAGACTGCAACATAAAATGAAAACCAAATGTTAGAACCTCTATGATTGGTTAATATTTTTGAACCATCAGAGGTCAGAGCAACAGGAAAATAATTCCTATACAAAAATGAAAAAAATGACATATCACATAAGTCCAATCCAATACTTATTTCGGCTTGGACATTTTTTTTATTTCTTTTGGTAGCTTGGGGGGAGGTAGGGATACTGAGAATAAGTGTGGTTCTCCAGCCAGATCATTCATACCATCTCTGGAATATTATTCCTTTCTTCTACACCAACATAGTGAATCATATTTGTTAGTCTTCCATATATTTCAACGGTAATTCCCTATTTTACAATCAAACCTATTCTCTCAAATGATCTTGAGTTATGCACTTAAGCAAGAAAAGTAAACATGTATTATAAGCTCAAAAAGAAGCTACGAATAAAATTAAGATTCCACCTTAGGATACGAAAATCTACCCACATTCTCCAAATTTATTATAAATTTTAAGTTCTATTTACGAATACATCAATGACACAAAACCTCAAATAGAATTTCACAGACACTACCGTAAAGGCACAGCCAATACATAAAATGGTGTATAACCAGTAGAGCAATCCATCGTACAGAATATAAAATTGGCCCCTCATGTTATGCACAATTAGTTCTATCTGTCGAGACTGCAATTATATTATGAAATCAAGAAACTTAATTCTTTCTGCAACATAATTACATAAACCAATAGATATCAAACAATAGGCCAAGTTATATGAAACTAAATAAATAGTTGTGCCTAGTAGCAATACCGTGTGTGCTAAAATTCGAAGTGAGATCTTATTTGCTTCAAGATCATACACATATATAGAATTATCACTACTTCCAGCAACTAATTCTCTTCCATCTTTTGAGAATTTCACACAGAAAATTCCAAATGAGTAGCCTCCATAATCAGTTGATGAAAAATCTAAACCATCATGTATCTCCTGCATTTAGAAGAAATAAACGTACATTACAGATAGGAAAAGGAATATCACTAAAAAGAATCAATATACCAATAGATAGCTTGAAAATCTAATTTTTCATTATCTATAGCTCTGTAATATTTGATAGCATTAAAAAAGAATTGCAGTATTTATGAAATTCAAAAAGAGGAGTAGTGTTAGATGTGAATACTGTAACATTTGCTAGGGACTCTGTTTCAGCAGATCCGGCATTTACAATGTGCACAATGGGTGACATACTGGCATAAGCCTGAAATTGAAGAGTGCAGATGCCGTAAGAAAAAGCCTGATAATAATACCTTTACAGAAAAAAAAAATGGAATAAAAGGATGTAGACCCAGTAACTTACCAAATAGCGTTGATCAGGTGAAAGACATGTATCGGTGATTGTCCATCTCAAATTTTTAGCTAGAATGTTCTTCTGAACTTTCCAACCTCTGTCCACATCGTATATTCTTATGTGACTTCCCTGCAAAGTGATTTAATTGTAATCAAAACTATAGCATGCATTTAAGGTTGAAGCAAATAACATTTTACCTGGAACCCAGCAATAAAAAGAGAACCATCAGCTGAAAACTGGGATACATATGCCCGACTAGACATTTGGTCAATAAGCCAGGGACCATTTACAGGCAAATATCTGCTCAAAAGATGGCAGCGATCGGCTGAAGAAAACCTTCCCCGTCCTGAGTAATTTGACTCCCGACCTGCCAGCATCTTCACAGGAGAAACAGGCAATTGTGGCCTTCCAGTTCCAACTTGGACTAATTGTTGATGGGGGGTTGACTTCAGCTTTGTTATCTGAGCAATTTCATTGTCCAAAAACGTTGATGGCATTTTAGACTGTCCACTGCTAGAATCTTCATGGATGGCATTTCCATCTTCACAATGATCAGAATCTATCTCCAGTCTACTCATAGCATAACCCATTTCGTCAATGTAGAGGGCACTGGCTGAGGCATTCATAACTATTCACAGAAACACACAAAACTTTGTAATGCTGGAGCATCTTAATTTCTGCAAAATCTTCATAAAAACCGCGTTCGTCAAACCTACAAACAAAGAAGCTATAGCCACAAAAAGTGAGTAAATTTTAGATTTAAATTTTAGAAACCATCATTAGCAAAGGAAAAAAAATGAAACAACGAGAAGTCAAAGATAAATCTGTTTCATTTCTCGCCTTGAAAGTTAAACACTACAGTTGACCCAAGCTAAGCTCTTTCCCTGAGAAAAACATCTGCACTATGACTCTCCTATAGCTTTTCCAAAAACTGATTTTAACTTCTGCTAAACTAATTTTAATTTATGAGATAAGAAAATAGTATTCGTTTTACTTTTTATTTTCTTCTCCAGAACTTGGCCTTCTTCAACTTAATTTGGATTGGTTTGGTTTATTGTGTTTTTAATTTACAGAAATTCAACAACCTTCTGACTACCCATATAAGGTTCCAGAGAGCACGGCAATTTCGGTAAACAGCATAACATTCCTAATTCTGAAGAGTATTTACGAAACTAAAACAAGTCCACCTCGCGGGACTCAAAACCCTTTCCATGTTCCAGACCAGAAACATCGTGGACATCCTCAGAAACTAAAATTTGACGAGAAAGCAACCACAAACAGGAATCAATTAGGAAATATCCCCCAATTCCCCTCATCCCTAACAACAGAAATTCCACCACGAATAGGTAAAATCATCATTAGAACAAAGCAAAAGTCAACTGAAACGTCAAAGAGAGGAATTGGCGTAGAGTGGCTTGGAGAGTCACAATTAATATGAATAAAAATGAATAAGAGAAAGCATTCACGGTTTAATGATGCAAATCTTTGACATAATAATAAATAGTATAGTGAATGGTGACTAGTGATACCTCTTGAGAGCTTTGGCTGAGAGTGATTTAAGGTTTGTGTGGGACGATTCTGAGGAATATATGCAACAAAAAGGGTAACATTAGAGGGATTTTCTGCTTTTGGCACACAAATAAAATGCAATCAATCATCCAAACCAAGATATATGCATAATGTCACTGTTACCATTAAATATTGGATAAAGTGGGTGGGTGAGTGAGGGTGAAGGGGAAGAAAATTCTCTACCTTGCATGTGCAGGGAGAAGAAGCCGCAAAACTCAAAATCCACCACTTTCTTTTTTATTTCTTATTTAATTTAAATAAATTTTTGTTGCAGGGAAAAGGGTGTAATATCCTGTTCGAAACTTAATTTAAATATGTTCAGTAAATTATTACGAACGCATAAATTAGTCATTTCGATTTTAAGTATTGAATTCACAGTTATATTACATTTTTAACAAAAAATATCATTTGTAATAATTTCAGTGAGTTACAACAAATTTAGTTTTGATGGATAAACAAGTAATATTTACGAAAAAAGTTATGTAATTATGATTAGTATGTAAATAAAAAGGATTAATATTTGTAAGAATTGTTTTATAAATAACTTTTGGGTAATAGACAACAAATAAAATCCTAAACTAACATTATATAAAAGTTAAACTCAGTGGTAAACAATAGCTTATGTTTGAGAAAAGAAAAACTATTAAATGCATGTTACTTTGTTAAACATTTGTGGATGGTAACATCCCAACGTGTTTTAACGTGGTGCGAGTGGAAAGAGAGTGAAAAGAAAGGATTTAATAAGTGTGAAAAATTATCTTCTTTGGATATAAGAAAAATGAATGAAAAGTGAATAAATTTGACTAGAAAAATTGTAGAATATGTGATTGATGTGATTGAAAAATGTAAAAAAAATATTGTATAATTTATGAATTTATCTAAATACTCTTATCTTGAAATGGTGAAGGATTTATGAATATTTGTATACTAAGATTGATACATATATTAGTATATTTGTGTTTGAAATTTGTAATTAAAGAAAAAATAAATCATATTTAAAATCAATTATGTATGGAAGGGAGCATGATCTAACCCTCAGCCTAAGCCTAAATGATTAAGTTAACAATCTTAACTGATTATTATAATTATAGGGATACCTTTAATCAATTACTTATATATCCTAATCAATTAGATTATGGGACATAATCCATTATGATCCCTTCCAAAAAAAATTAATAATTTCAACTTATTACAATACTAAATAACGATATATGTAACATCTATTGAGAACAGTTTTTTACAACTAATATTTTTTTTACAAATTTCAATATTATATATCTACCAATTGTAAAAAAAATCAATTAACATCTATAACATTAGCAAAAGCAACTTCATTACCAGAAATTACAAACTATGAATAAATATTTTTTTTTTCAATATAAATAACAAGATAGTTTGTCAAGTATGCCATCTTTAGTCAAACTTAACATTTTATGCAAATCTTAACAATATTGTATAAATCATTCACTACTTAATTTTACACACATTGGGGAGTATAATCTATTACAATTTATGGTTTCGGTTAAGGGTCAAAATCTAATCGATTAATTAGATTACGTTTCAAGAAATACAAAGGCATGCCTAATCACCGACTTTAACCATACTTAATTGACTACAATATGCATTATAATTGATTATCGACTGAAACCTAATCAATTATAACATTTTCCTTTCACACAAACAATAAACCACTTCAAATAAAATGCATGCACCGTGATACATCAAAGTTGTGTTCTTTGATTTCCAAAAATGACCACATTATCAACACTCATTTTCCATGCAAAACTCAATCCATGTTCACATCTCCAATTCCCATGTAGGACCACATAGGGTGCTTCCTCCCTCCCACCTCCCATTTTTTTTTTCAAATCAATTCAAATCCTCTAATCCAAACTGTTAGAGTAACTCATTTTCTCAGTCTCCAATTCCTCATCAACAATGCAACAACATCATCCAAATATGGGCTAAAAGAACAAATTCAATATGTTTTTTTACAAAAGAAGAGTATTTTTACTATTCCTTATTGTCTTCTTAAAATGTACATGTTCATTAAACTATTATTTTTCAACCTACAACGAATTTTATCCACAAATGTTCTATGGTTTGACCTTTGTGTCATACTATTTCAAGAGAACAAACATTTTTTCATTAGAAAATAGTTAGAATTGAAGTAAAAGAAGTGGGAATCAAGAGTTTTTCATCATAATAGTGCAATTTTATTTCGTAATTACGAAAATGAGCAAAAATATATTTTATTATTAGATTAAGTAAGTTGTGTCTCGAGAACACTACTTTATATGAAGAAATCGTGATCAACAAAAACAATTTCAGTGCTAATAAAATTCAAAAGGCTAAAGTTTATGTCATAGTAAATGAGGTTAAAAGTTACACTGAAATCGTATATGAATTATACAATTTCGATATTATACAAAAACAATTGAATTCGTGTATGGGTGACATGACTTCAGTATTAAATGAAAACAACTAAAATCATAACACTCATTCACAACTTACTCAATCTCATAATAAAAATATTTTTTTCTTATTTAAAATCAAATTGCTTGGTAAAAAAACTAAGAATTGAGAATAAAGTAAGGAAGCAAAAGAAAAGTTTCAAAATAATAATAAAAAGTTAATTACATTTATCTTCGTGTTAATGATTGAGACAAACATCAAAATTATGGAGTTTGTACAAATGACGTTATTTATTTGTTAATAAAATATTTATAAATAAATCACTTGTAAATTCACTTTAAGTTTTTGTTTAGCATAGGAAAAGACAACACATGCAGATAAGTGTGTGGATGAAAAAAAAATGTTGTATGAAAGTACAATAGAATAAAATTTAAAACATAAAAATTACTTCACTTTGATTTTTACGTATATAGAAACACGCTGCACGCTTTTTAATATATATATATATATATATATATTTATTTATTAAGTGATTCTTATAGATAATAAATACAAGTATTTTAATTAGTTATTTATTAATGAAAGTATCATACTATTTAACTAACTGATAATAATTGTAATTAATGACTTTTATTTGAATATCTTCAAATTATAAGTAATGTCATTTAAGGAAAAAAACATTAATAATTGAATAATAGTTTATAATTTGATTTTATATATTTATATTTTATTTATACTTATGAAATTAAAATTAATTTTTAAAAAATGGTTTTATTAAATTTGTTTTTTAAAAAATAATTTAATTTATATTACTATTTTATAATTTAACTTTAGATTATATGTTAATATACAACTTTTTTATTTTAAAAAAAAAATGTTTGAGTAGTGGTGGATGAAGTCTAAAATAGAATTGGGAGAGGAAAAACTTACAATCTGTAAGAATAACAAAATGCTCCCTAAAAGAAATATTTACTTATAAATCTTAATAATAGATTTGAAATAGTAACAATTTTACGTTTCTTCACTGTTTAAATCAAGATAGTTTATTTTTTAATAAGTATTGTTTGAAGTTATGTTTTTATAATGATTATAAATCAAACATTTTATCAAGGGACGGTTAGAAGATGAATCCATAAATGTATTAAAGGAGGGTTGATTTTTTACACAATAATCCATTAAATATCTATTTTTGTTATTTAATAATTGGTGAGTTATTATCGTCCAGTAAATAGTTAAAATTGTGCAAAAGCTAAAAGAAATTGAACCTCTATATATCTTCATTTGAAGACAAACAATTTAAACTCCAACAATGTATATGATCAAATCTTATAAATTGGGGTAATAATTTAAATGAATCCCACTTGTGTGTATGTTGAAGTAGGTTACATATCAAATGACAAAGTATTGATAATTAATGATAAAATAATGATGAAGCTGAAAGAAATATAATAATATTATTTGCAAAATTCAATTTTCTTAAGGAAATAGGTTCATGTTTAACTAAATCAAGACTTTAGATTTTTGAAATATAACTTAATAGTAAAAAAGTTAATTTATCATGAACATAAATGTAATAAATACAAGTCAAGTATCTTTAATTTTAGTTCAACATGAGTAAGTACTAAAATGTTACATATTGATAACATTGTCACATTTAACTTCCTTTAAACACTTATAGTTTAATACAATATAATAAAATCATTTACATGTTATGTATTCATATATTTATTATCAACTTATTTTTCATCCTACAAAATAAGATGAATGTAATGGAACAATAAAAAATATAAAATATATAGGTAATGATTATCTTCATGTATATACTATAAATTGATATTATTTTTAGTCGATATGAGATTTAATACATCAGCATCGCGTTAATGCATGTATATCTTGAGTGTAAGACTAAATATTTGTGGATAGTCTAATAGTGGGTAACACAATAGGTCCAACAAATCTCGTTATAGACTTTAATATTATATTAAAAAGTGAATTTAACTCTAACTTATAGTCACAAAACTAGCTTAAGGTGGAGATTGTCTCCACCTATATACAATACATTGACATTATCTATAGTCGATGTGAGATTTCCAACATATGAATCACCAATTTATCATCTAATTATCTACTATATAATAACATATATAAAAAGAATGAAATGACTAAACCACATTTATTGGAGGAAAAACAACACCATTAGATAGTGGTAAGGATTTCATATATTATCTCTAGAAGAATTTGGGAACGTCTAAAGTTGAAGGGAGAGTAGGAATTAGAGACAAAGTAAAGATAATTATGTTTTTATTTTATTTTTATTTATTTTGTTACTTCTATGTATAAGTGAGAAGTTGACAAAGAAAAAAAAGAAAAAAAGGAAGACTATTACCTAAATTATGAGAAAGGGACAATATCATACCTATACTCACAACAAAGAAGTTGTCCTTAAGCAAAAGGGCACAAGCGACAGATTTAGTAGAAGACCAACACTAAAATATAGGCGAATGTATGTTGCAATAATGGCTACTTATATTGAAGGCCAACTATTGAATTTATAATTTAGCAGTTCTCTAATATCAGGCTTCATGAGCTAAGAACATAGTGAACAATAAAAATAGGAAAGATATTTACAAGATTAGGAGGAGAATACAATAGTATAACTTGTGATTTTAATACATAATATATTATTTTGTGTAAAGTGATTAATATGTATGTTTAGAACTCATGTGTTGTTGTATAAATGTGTTAATAGATTAATAGTTTTTTTATTGAATTTGATAAACATTAATTATTTACAAATAAATACAAAATAAATATTTTTTACAAACATTCATATTATTGTTTATATATTTATTATGTTGGTGAAAAAAATAAGTCCTCCAACAATTAAAATATATTTGATGTCTATAAATCCTTTTCAAGGATAGGTTGTACTACAAAACCTCTAAACAATCAAAAGATATATTATTAGCATAATCTTATAAGAGTATATTTATTTGTCCAATGTTGAAAAATTATAAAAATTTGAGAAAGTAAATACTAAGTTATTAACTTGTCTATAGTCATATTAAAAAAGCAACCCATAATAACAAAAGAAGATTATCTGTTAATAGAAATCTATTATGAGTTTACTCCTTAACAATCTTATTGTTGGATTTTTCGGAGAGAAATTCACATGAAAGATCTCACAACAATGAAACCTAAGCCACACAAGGGATTAACATCACATTCAATTCAAAACCTTAAAATAATGGATTTGTGAGTTTCTTCCTTATATGTTGCTCAAATTTCTTACTTCTACTCGATGTGGAACTTAGACTCACATTTACATTTCTAATGTTTATCAATTATAATTTCATTAGAAAATATTTATTATCACCAAAATGTGATACTATTAGGAAAAAAATAACATAATTGTGTTGAAAAAAGAACCCAACTCATGATCACCCTAGGTGAAATGAAAATCCAAATAATAGAATTGAAGAATAGTATCAAACAAACACTAAAATAAAGGAAATGTAGATTGGTTTATGAAAGGGACACAATTAGAAATTTATTATCAATCAAACCTAACAAATTTATCAATTCGTATTGAGTTAACAAATTATATTCCAAATAAATTGTAACAAAAATGGCAATACATTCAAAGAGAAAAGATGGTAGATCGATTTTGCTAATAAAAAAGAAATTTTGATAGGTTGATAAAACATATGGGTGTTTTTATTTTTTAAATCTTTTCTTATCTAGTGATATATAGTCACAGTAATTACTTATTTCGAGAATTGTATCAATTAATGAAGTTCATCACAACTTAAAAATCAATTTATTTCAATAGTTTTAAAGAATTACTAACCATCCGAGAAAAGAATTTCCAAATAATTACAAAGAAAATACTTAAAATTAAAATTGGGTAACAATTTTCTATGATATGTTATATTTGAAATACACGAAGGCGAGATTATAATGTTACACAAGTTCTTTGTGCAAGGTGATAAAACTTAAAATAACCTCTCACTTGCCTTCTCTCATATGAAGATGTTTGACCAATTATAACTTGACTGAAACACAACTTATACTAGATGCATGTCAATTAACATTCTAACCCACTAGATGCTATAGGAAAACCCTTAGGTACACTTACATATGTATAAATCTATATACATAAGAAATATAATTTTAGAGTGTAACAAACCACGGTGAACATTTGATTGGTGCATGCTTAGAGTCCCAATTCATACAAGTTTTAAATGTAGGTTCCTAATAGTCTGTAAAACATTTAAACTTAAGATGTTTTTAATCGTTAGGTTATTTTCCTTTAAACTTTTATTACTTTAGCTAGGGCTTTATGAATATAGTGTGTTGGTTAAAAATAGTCTCACCCACTTTGTTGCATAAACCTAGAGTCGTTGTAAAGGAGATTGATTTTGCGACTGGTTTGTAATTGCTTCAAGGATAACACGCATGATCGCTACCCTCGAATGCGTCCAAATTCAATGTCGTATACTGCCATCAAATGCGTCCATATTTGGTGTCACCATAATGGGCAAGTTTCATGCACATTTTTCTCCTTTTCATTTGTAGCCTTGGGTTTTCTTCAACTATAAATAGGTGTGACTATACTTCTCCAATGCACACACTTTTTGTCATCCTTTTAATTTTTGTTTACTTCTCTAGTTCTGGGTTTTTTATTCTTATGAGCTTGCTTGCTAACTCTAAGTTCCTCAATATTATTTGAGAACTTGACGTTGTATAATGTGAGCTTGCACAATACACTATGGAGAAGTCTTTACGAAGAATGATCGTCATGCTTCAGGAAATCAATCTTTATTGTTTTCTCAGCCTTATTTTACTACAATTATAAGGATTTATGGTTGACGGCATGGATGCTGACAACAACTCCACACTGGACAATTCAAATGGTGTTTCCACAACTTAAACCATCTTTGTGAAACCATTTTTGGATGTTTTGATAATTGAAGTTTTCACCAGTCAAAATTTTCAACATTTCAAGAACGTGTGTCTACTCTGTCATATATGTATGGAATTGTTTTTCCTATTACGACTTCCAAACCTGATTCCAGTAGCCTACAAAAAATTTTTGAAGATTGAACCATGCGAATAAGGTATGTCGTCACATCTTGCTTAGTGCATTATCTAACGGTTTGTTTGATGTGTATTGTTCCTACAAGGAAACAAAAGATATTTGGGATTCTCTTATTCTCAAATATAATGCAAAGATGTCATTAAACAAATGTTCATTATCGGAAACTACTACCAATGGGAGATGATTGAAGACAAAGACACCAAGATTTAAATTAATGAATACCACAAGTTGCTTGAAGATATTAAAGCAGAAAACATAACATTGCCTGATGAGTTCATTTCCAAACTGCTGATTGAAAAACTTCCACAGTCTTGGACTAACTACAGACAATAACTGAAGCACATGCACATACAAATGTCATTACCATATTTGATCACACATACTATCATTGAAGACACCAATAGAAAAGAAAGTGTTTTTGCAAGGGCTAAAGCATTGCGTGTTAAAGCAAATATGGTAGAAGACAAACCAACTCCAAAAAGGTAAGAGAAAAAACATAATCACAAGAAAAATAATAATAAATTTTCTCATCCTAATAGAACTAACCTCAATTGCAACAAAAAGGGAAACTATTTTGTTTGTGGAAGGTCAAGTCATCATGAATCCTAGTGCAGACATAGGGTCAAGAACGACAATCATCCTAAGGAAAATATAGCCAAAGGAGAAGATATAATTATTGCGATTGTTTCACAATTGAACCTTGTGACCAACGGGAGCAAATGAATGGTGGACTCAGGGCTACCAGACACATATGTGCAAATAAAAATGTGTTTTCCTCTTACACAAGTGTGAGGAATGAAGAAGAAAAATTTTATATCGATGATCCCATGACAACTCTTGTCATAGAAAAAGGAAAGATTCTTCTAAAGCTCACATATAGGAAGACTTTAGTTTTAAGTACATGTGCCATATATTAGTGTTAATTTAATTTATGTAACACTGTTGGAAAATGTTAGGGTTAAAGTTTCATTTGAATTTGACAAGATTGTTATGACAAAAAATAACGTGTTTGTGGGGAAGAGATATTGTGATCAAGGTCTCTGTGTACTTAACATTTATGAAATTATCAATGAATATGAGTCTTTTGCTTATATTGTTGATTCTTATGATATGTGGCATGCTAGACTAAACATGTAAATTATTCGTATGTTATGAAATTACAATGAGTAGGATTAAATAACATGCATAACAAACAAAGTAGAAAATGGATTATATATGTAGAGTCTAAAATAACGAAGAAAACATGTCATTCCCTAAAATGTCAAACTAAACTTCTCGATTTAATTCATATTGATCTTGTTGACTTAAAACAAACCATGTCTACAAGTGGTAAAAATTATTGTTAACATTTATAGATGATTATTCTAGATGCACAAAAGTGTACTTAATTAAACATAAGGATGAAGAGTTTGATATGTTTTTTACTTATAAGACTAAAGTAGAAAATTAGTTAAATAGGAAAATTAAAAGGATTAGATCAAATATAGGTGGTGAATATGTTTTGTTTAATGATTATTATATTAAAGAATGTATTATTCATGATGTAACCACACCATATTCACCTTAATATAATGGAGTAACTGAAAGTAAAAATAAGACTCTTAAAGAAATGATGAATATTATGCTTATTAGTTCTAAGGATCATGGTAACCTTTAAGGTGAAACACTTCTTACAACATGTTTTTTTACAAAATGGGATATCACACAAGAAAACTAGTAAAATACCCTATAAGTTATGGAAATGTTATCAACCTAATCTTAAATACCGAAGAGTATGGGGGTGTCTAACTAAAGTGATGTCATTTGATCCTAAAAAGAAAAAAAAAAGGTTCTAAAACTTCTTATTGTATGTTCTTAGGCTATAAGGAAGATAGTGTTGCCCATAGGTTTCTTGTTCTTGATAGTGATATAATTGAACGTAATATTATAGTAGAAACAAAAAAATATTGAATTCCTTGACCATGTTTTTCCCTTAAAAAAGTAATGATACATTTGAACAACTTGTAGTGATGCCATGTGTGAGGATGTGAAGAGAAATAAAAGATAAGGAAAGGAAACTTCCTTTGAGATTATTTTTAAACTTATCTAGTTGAAAATGATCCAACAGATTTTGTAGAAGTTATTAGTGCTCCTGATGAAAACATTAAGATAAGACCATTATGATTGAAATTGATTCAATTAAGAAAAATAATACTTGAACTTTAGTAGATTTTCTTAAAGAAAAAAACCAATTAGTTGTAAGTGGATTTTTAAGAAAAATAACCATCCCGATAGATCCATAGAAAAATATAAGGCGAGATTAATAGCAAAAGATTTTACTAAAAAATACCAACATAGATTACTTTGATACTTTTTTCCCAGATACTAGGATTTCCTCTATTTAAGACGTACTAGCTCTAGCATATATCCATAAGTTAGTTATTCACCAAATGGATGTTAAAACAACTTTTCTGAATGGGGAACTAGAGGAGAAAATTTATATAACTCAACCTAAAAGATGTGTAGCTCCAATTCAAGAGAAAAAAGTATGCAAACTTTTAAAATCTTTATATGGACTGAAATAGGCACCAAAACAATAGTAAAAAAAACATGACAATGTTCTACTTTGTGATAGTTATTCTACTAATGATGTTGATAAATATGTGTACACTAAATTTGAAAATTGTGAATGTGTCATTATATGTTGATATGTGAATGACATGTTGATTTTTGGTACATGCGACTATATAATTTCTAAAACAAAACTTTTTTTTATATCTAAGTTTGAGATGAAAGACATGGGCGAAATTAGTGTTGTTATTCTAGGAGTTAGAGTCATAAGGAAAGGAAATAGTATATTACTATTCCAAGAACAATATACTTAAAAACTTCTTAGAAAGTTGGAGTATTATAACTTTAAATTAGTAAGCATACTTTATAATTCTAACTCTAAATTAAAGAAAAATAAGGAGAATTTATTTCTCATATTTAGTATGCTTATATAATTTGAAGCTTGTTGCATTTAATGAACTTTTCTAGACCATACATTGCTTATGCATAAGTAGATTGAGTAGGTACACCCAATGTTTTAATCAAGATCATTGAGATGCACTTACAAGACTCATGAAATACTAAGAGGTACAGTGAATTATATCATTAAATATAGTGTATTTTTCGTTGTGCTAGAAGAGTACAATGATGCTAACTGAATCTCTTATTCATATGAGACAAAATAACCAAGTGGTTATGTGTTTAGACCTAGGGTGGTGCAATAACATAGAGATCAGTCATGTAAACAATTATTGAAAAATCAATGATAAAATTTGAATTTGTTGCTCTCAAAACGGCAGGAAGTGAAGTTAGGTGGTTGAAAAACTTCTTAGCAAACATTTTGTTAGGAAAAACACAAGCCATTTGTATCAATGTATTGTGATTGTCAATCGACAATAACTATAGCTAAAAATAAAACTTACAGTGGAAAGAACATATATATACAATTGAGACATAATTTGGTAAAGCAATTTCTAAAAAGTGGAACGATTTCCATTGTTTATGTCAAGTCATAACGGAATTTAGCAAATCCTCTGACAAAATCCCTAGAGAGAAAACTGATTCTAGGAATGTCAAGGGGAATGTGACTCAAGCCACTTACAAACAAACAAGTGATGAAAACCCTACCTTTATAATTAGATATCCCATAAATAAGATTCATAAGGATAAAAATAAGTCATTTATTAGTTATGCTAGCATTAAAATTAATTTAATATCGAATTTGTCCATTTATATAGTGTGTGAAAGTGCTAGATATTACATTGTCGAGAGGGTAAAGTTTGTGGTTAAAATTATATGAGGTATAAGAGTTTTAACTTCTAAGTTTTTAATTATTTTCATATCCCTCACGAGTGGTGTATGATTACAACATACAGATGATGAAATTACTTATACGAATGTCAAGTGAAGTCACTTGCAATGAATATTGACAAGATCTCTAGAGTACTCATGAATATTAGAAACGTGCATGGCCTAGTTGTTGAACATGAACTTTGGTGTCTCCAAATCTGTGTGAATTGCTTGAAGGCTTTGTTGCTGCTTGTGTGTGTGAGTTCTGGGTAGTTTGAATTTGTAAATCCACTCTTAGTTAGGATCCAAAGTTGGTTTAAATCAAATTCTTTTGAAAAAGAGTGTTTTCCAAAGAAGTGAAAAAACAACTTGTTGTTTTATCGTTTGAACCAGTGTTTTTACACTTAGTGTTTTTGAAACAGGTTTTGACAAAGCTTAAAATTGGTTGACCTTGCTGTCAAACTAATTCAATCGGTTGTTTCGACATTTCAACCGATTGTTTTTTGAAAATCTGTTTTAATTGATTCAAAACTGATTTCACTCTTACATTAAATGTTTTTAACAACCTTTTGGAGTTTAAATAATATGTTTTACGCTTCTAGTAGTCATGATATCAGATTAAATCTTTCATATCAATTTCTCCGAGATTTGCTTCAAGGATTTTTCTAAGAGCGAAATAGGATTGCACTGTATTTTCTTCTTTTCAAACTGTGATTGGATTAGGTGTGATCATTCCTTTTCTCTTAACGATTGTATTTTTGTAATAATTGTTGGTGTGCAAATTCAGAGGGTGTTTTTAATTCAATGTTGTGTTTCCCAAAGGTGGTAGGTGTTCTTGAAGGCTTCAAGATCACCACTTTGGTGTGTGTGTGTGTTGTAATGAAGGTGTTGTGATTGCATAGTGGAATTCTCATAGGTTTTTTAGGGACTAGATGTAGCTCTTGGCTAAGAGTGAACCAGTATAAATTTATTGTGTGAATCTTTCTATCCCTTGTCCCGACTAGCCCTCGGTCATCGACTCAGAGACTGATATCAGACGTCGCGCACCGATGACTGGTAATGGAAGGGGGGGCACGTGAGGTGGGCCCCAGACTCACCTACCAGAGGATTGGTTAGTCTTTGACATTTGTATCCTAAACTCCGATGTCGGAGAATGATGTCGAACCTCACCAGTAGAGGGAGAAGATCGGACATCAGTCGTCAGGACAATGTAGAGGGCCACGTAAGGTAGGCCCTAGAGTTTTGCTAAGATAACAGTTAAAGACAAGAGATATGTGGGAAGCCTAAGTCACGAGGGATCCATGCACGTGGTGTATGACGCATGAAGGTGCAACACGTGAGGATAATCCTGGGAGGGGTTAAAGCCCATTGGGGTTAAGGTCCCCAGGGAAGCTGCATGCATGGCACGTGAATACTTAGGACACCTACGAAGCAGATGACACTAGAGAATAGGTGCACAAGTTGGTACCCTAACGACCACTCTGATTATCCATTGCACTCCAATTAAGGAAGGTTCCATGTTCCAGATACGCTAAGATTGCCTAAATAGCGGCGCATGGACATTTTCCAAGGAACCCTAGATAAGGGTGACGACACAAAGGTAAACCCTGGTTTCAGCCTATATAAAGGGTGTCAAGAACCCTAGTAAGGTACGCAGTTCTTAAGACTGAAGCTAATATACACACTTGGTGTTTCTTTGCCCTAATACTAACTTGAGCGTCGGAGTGCAAACAACCGCTAGGGCGCCCATTTGTCTTTTGCAGGTGCGAGGTTTCTTGAACAAAAAGGCACGATTCTCAGGCAAGATCGAAGGGCCGCATCAGTTGTTAGAGTCGATCGACGGAGCGAGTCAACCGGCAAGAACATCCCTCATCTCTTTAAAAAAAATTTTGCTTGAAGTTTATAATTGTTGCTATAAACAATTGATTGTTTTGTAAAAACAATCGGTTGATTTTCTGTTGTTTTTGTGAAAGTTGTTATTAAATTCAGCTAAACAAATTTCTGATTAATTGATTCTCTTTGGCCTTTCACTGTACCTCCAATTTATGCGTTTAAGGCCTACAATTCAAACAATTGGCATCAAGAGTTAGGTTCTGGAAAGTCATTCAAATTTTTATCCAAAAATCATTTTTCATGCTTGATAAACTACCCTTTGGGGAGGGTGCATCTATTAATAGACCACCTCAGCTCTGTGGTGTAAATTACCAATTCTGGAAGGTAAGGATGAAGATATTTGTAGAATCAATTGATAAAGGAATTTGGGATGCAATTAAAAATAGTCTTTTTGTTCCTATGTTTGAAAATGATAAAGTGATTTCTGAAAAATCTTGGTCCCAATGGACTAACATGAAATCAAAAGGGCTCAATATGATTGTATTGTAAATAATATTATTACATCTGCCTTAAGTTCTAATGAGTTTTTCAGGGTGTCACAATGTGAATCAACAAAGAAAATGTGGGATACTCTAGAAGTCATGATGTGAAGAGAGCAAGGAAGCATGCTGAAGTACAATAGAGGTTTACCATATTGTCAACCACCTTATGAGTCTTGGGAAGATGTTTGAAAAAGAGGAACTCAACATCAAAAGTGCCTAGACAAATCTTGGTAGCCCAAGGTCACAGCTATCTCTGAGTCTAAGGATTTAACATCTATGACCACAACTTCATTGTTTGGAAAGCTCAGAGAACATGAATTAGAGATAAACAGGCTAAATGTTCAAGAGAATGAGGATAAGCATGTGAGGAACATTGCTTCGAAGGCTGGTGGACACAAAAACTGTCAAGACTCAAGTGATGACAATGAAGGAGAAACATTAAGCTTGCTGACCATGAAATTCAGCAAATTCCTAAAGAAAAATAGCAACAAGAATCAATCTTCCAACATGTATAATTGCAAGAAAATCAATGATTTTAACACTAACAAATATACCTGCTTTGGTTGTGGTGAAGAGGGACATTTTAAAGTTGATTACCCCAACAATGAGAATAAAGAAAGATGAGCAAGCAAGAAAGGAAAAAAGAAAGACAAAGCCAAGAAAGCTTACATTGTTTGGCAAGATAATGAAGTTTCTTCCTCTAGCTCATCTTCAGAAGATGAAGAAGCAAATCTTTGCTTGATGGCAAAAGAAGAAACTGATGTAAGCAGTGTAAGTTTCAGCCCTTCAATTAATTTTGAAAACTACAGCCAACTTTTTTATGCTTTTAAATAAACTCATGAAGAAGCTAGAAGGTTGACCCTTTCAAATAATCGGTTGAAAGGCTTGAATAATTGGCTAGAAAATAGAGTCTAGATATTAGAAGAAGAGCTGGATAATTTGAAAAGTGATTTTGAAAATCTGGATCTGATTTACAAGAACTCTTCTTGCAAGTGTGACTCAAATGTCTGTGAAAATTGTGAATCTCTTGAAAAGAAGGTTCACTATCTTGTGAAAACTGTGGACAAGCTTTCTAAAGGCAAATCTAACTTTGAAATTGTTCTTTCTTCTAAAAAAATGTGTCTTTGGTAAAGCTAGTTTGGGTTTTAATCCACAGAGCAAGAAAAGTGGTGTTTCAAAGCCTTTTTCAACATTTTTTGACAAACAACCAGTTGTTTCATGCTTCTATTGTATGAAAAATGGGCCATTCTGTAGATTCTGTAAAGTTAGGAAATTTTCTGTTCCCAAGGGTATTCTAAAATGGGTTTCTAAGAATTCTAATGATCCAATTAATGTCAATTTACCCAAATTTGTAAAAGGACCAAACCTTTCTACTTGATCATGTTTCTTGCAGGGCTCTTTGACGGAAAATCAACACATGTTGTACCTGGACAGTGGTTATTCTAAGCATATGACAGGGGATAAAACTAAATTTGTTAATCCTCTCCTCAAGCATGAAGCTTATGTGACTTATGGTGATAACAACAAAGAGAAAATTCTTGAAAGAGGAACCATTGGTGATAAGAAGTCCTTCTTGATTCATGATGTGTTGTTTATGAAAGGACTGAAGCACAATCTCCTTAGCATAACTTAGTTGTGTGACAAAGGTTATCAAGTAACCTTCGAGCCCAACATGTGTGAGATACGATTGCCCAAATCACAGGAAGTATTGTTGATTGGTAAAAGAATCAACAATGTTTATCTTCTTGATATCTCACATTCTGCATCTATTGGCTGCCTTCTCACCAAACATGAGGAATCATGGTTATGGCATATAAGGATAGCACATATTCACATGCATCATCTAAATAAGTTGATCTCTAAAGATCTTGTGGTGGGTTTATCCAAAATCAAGTTTGAGAAAGACCATATATGTGAAGCATGTCAAAAGGGGAAGCAAATCAAACATTCTTTCAAACTGAAAAATATTGTTTCTACTTCAAAACCCCTTGATCTACTGCTCGTGGATTTATTTGGTCCTTCAAGAACCATGAGTCTTGGTGGAAACTACTATACTTTTTTCATTGTTGATGATTTCTCTAGGTTCACATGGACATTGTTCTTGGAATCCAAGAATGATGCATATTATGCATTCAAAAAGCTTGCCAAGAGATTACAAAATGTGAAAAATAGTAACATTTGTGCCATTCGAAGTGATCATGGAGGTGAATTTCAAAATGAAAAATTTAGTGCTTTTGGTAAAAAAAATTGATATCTTTCATAACTTCTCTGCTCCTAGAACTCCCCAACAAAATGGGGTTGTGGAAAGGAAGAATAGGTCTCTTGAGAAACTTGCTAGAACCATTTTAAGTGAGTCCTCTTTGCCAAAATATTTTTGGGTTGCTGTTGTTAGCACAACTTGTTGTGTGATGAATAGGGTCTTAATAAGACTAATTTTGAAGAAAACTCCTTATGAACTGTTTAATGGGAGAAAACTCAACATTGGTCATTTAAAAGTGTTTGGCTACAAGTGTTACATTTTAAACAATGGAAAAGAAAACCTTGGCAAGTTTGATGAAAAGCGGATGATGGTAGCTTTCTTGGTTATTCATTAACTAGCCATGCATATAGAGTGTATAACAAGAGACTTATGACTATATAAGAGTTTTTTCTTGTTGTATTTGATGAGACTAACTATGCAGAACAGGAATCTATGAAGAATCATACAGAAGAAGATGACCAAAACATCACTCTGCAGAAATTGGAATCCTATCCAGAAAAACAACTGATTGATTCTGCAAAACAACCGGTTGAAATTCTACAACAGAGTGATCTTCTCAAAGAATGGAGGATTCCTAGAGATCTTTCTGTGGAGAATATTATTGGGCATATTAATAAGGGATTTTCTACTAGAACATTTGTCTCTAATTACTGCAAACATATGACATTTATGTCTAACATTGAACCTAAATTTGTAGGTGAAGCACTCAAGGATAAGAGTTGGATTGCTGCTATGCATGAAGAGCTGAATCAATTCACCAGAAATGAAGTGTGGACTCTGGTTCCTCAATCTGACAACATGAATGTAATTGGAACCAAGTGGGTATTCAGAAACAAACTAGATGAAGCTAGTGTGATTACAAGAAACAAAGCTAGGGTGGTTGCCAAAGGTTACAATCAAGAGGAAGACATAGACTATGATGAAACCTTTGCACTTATGACCAGATTTGAAGTTGTGAGATTGCCGCTTGGCTTTGCCTGCATGAGTGGTTTCAAACTATTCCAAATGGATGTAAAGAGTGCCCTTTTTAATGGGTTCATCGATTAGGAGGTTTATGTCTCACAACCACCTAGTTTTGAGGATCATCAACATCCCAATCATGTTTACAAGCTGAAGAAGGCTTTGTATGGGCTTAAACAAGCTCCAAGACAGTGGTGTGAGATAGAAAAATCACAAGTGAGACTTGTCATCTTCTTGGTTCAAGTTTCATATCTTGGCATAGCAAGAAGCAAGCTTGTGTGGCACTTTCCACTGCAAAAGCTGAATATATAGCTGTTGGTAGCTATTGTGCTCAAATTCTCTAGATCAAACAACAACTAGAGGTTGAAGGTTAACAAAATGTATTTGCTTTGTAATAACACAATTGCTATTAATCTCACCAAAAATCAGATTTATCATTCAAGGACAAAGCACATTGAGATTCACCATCATTTTATAAGAGATAATGTGAGTTACGGGGATTGTGAAGTTCAGTTTATTGAAACTGGAAGACAACTTGCAGATATCTTCCCTAAGCCACTGCCCAAGGACAGGTTTTTCCTCATAAGAAATGAGTTGGGTATTCTTTATTATCATATTCTTACTTAATTTTGTTCTTATCAACTTGTCTCGCTCTATTTAAGAAGACAAATAGGGGGAGATTTATCTGGTTTTATGTGTTAAACTGCTACAATTTATCTGGTTTAAATCCAATGCATATTTGTTGCTGCTTTGCTCTGATTCTACTCCTCATTCACACTGGTTTTTCGCACTTATTTTATTGGTTTTCTTTATGAAAATCACATGGTGAAAACTGGTTCATTGGTGCAAGTGAAACCTATATATGATTGCTCTCTGGTACATGCAATTTTTCTGTTTTTTAGGTGCTTTCAAATTCAAACAGAACAACACAAGCAAACCAGGGATTTGTCTTCATCAAATTGGGGAAGATTGTTAAACATGAGCTTTGATGTCTCCAAATCTGTGTGGATTGCTTGAAGGCCTTGTTGTTGCTTGTGTGTGTGGGTTCTGGGTAGTTTGAATTTGTAAATCCACTCTTAGTTAGGATCCAAAGTTAGTTTAAATCAAATTCTTTTGAAAAATGAGTTTTCCAAAGAAGTGGAAAAACAACCTGTTGTTTTATCGTTTCAACCGGTTGTTTTACACTTAGTCTTTTTTAAACAGGTTTTGACAAAGCTTGAAATTGGTTGACCTTGTCAAACCAATTCAATCAGTTATTTCAATATTTCAATCAATTGTTTTTGGAAAATCCTTAACAAAATTTGTTATGTTTGGTAAATCTGTTTTAATTAATTCAAAACTGATTTGGCTCTTACACTAAATGTTTTTAACAGCCTTTTAGAGTTTAAATAATCTGTTTTACGCTCCTGATAGTCATGATATCAGATTAAATCTTTCATATCAATTTTCTCCAAGATTTGCTTCAAGGATTTTTCTAAGAGCGAAATAGGATTGCACTGTATTTTCTTCTTTTCAAACTGTGATTGTATTAGGTGTGATCATTCCTTTTCTCTTAACGATTGTATTTTTGTAATAATTGTTGGTGTGCAAATTCAGAGGGTGTTATGAATTTTGTGTTGTGTTTGCCAAAGGTGGTGTGTGTTCTTGAAGGGTTCAAAATCACCACTTTGATGTGTGTTGTAATCAAGGTGTTGTGATTGCATAGTGAAATTCTCAGAGGTTTTTTTGGGGACTGGATGTAGCTTTTTGCTAAGAGTGAACCAGTATAGATTTACTGTGTGAATCTCTCTATCCCTCATCTTTTTAAATTTGTTTTTGCTTGAAGTGTATAACTGTTGCTATAAACAACCGATTGTTTCGTAAAAATAACAGGTTGATTTTATGTTGTTTTTGTGAAAATTGTTTTTAAATTCAGTTGAACAGATTTATGATTAATTGATTCTATTTGGCCTTCACTGTCCCTCCAATATTTGCGAAAAAAATTTATAAACAATTCACTCCCTCCTCTTGTTTAAGGCCTACAATTCTAACACTACTATGTGCAACACATCGATAACAACAAGAATTGTATGGGGGTGTATTGTGATTCATAAATCACTAACACATACTAAGTGTATTTGTTCATATAAATTGAATAAGTTAGAAGATGGAGTAGGAAGAAGTGGGCTATAATGCAGACATGGCTCATGATTCCTATTGGTCTCCACATTCATAACATGATTGTTCCAGAGTTTTTGTGAAAGTTTTTCTTTTCATCTGTTTTTTGGTGGATGGGATGGGATTTGCTCAAGGCAACAAAGGACTGAGGATGGTCCTCCTCTCCTACCCACCCACTCTTTCCGTAACACGTTTCATTATTCCTTATGATTAAACACACACAGAGACAAAACTCCTTTCTCTTTTCCATCTTGGACTTTGGTATCAACTTTTGGAGGCGAATCTTACACTCAACCCAACAACAGGGATGCAAAGAATTCAATGTAAAAATCACACAATAATTCGCACGCTTCATCTTTGAACCACTTGTGTATATTCGTACTTTTTATGTTCTACACTTCACCATTGGTGATGATTGAGGATGCTACGGTCTAAACAGCGGGAAAAATTTGTGCCACATTCGGCCATTGCAATAGCCCTTTCATCCTTATTCTTTTGTCATGAAAATAGTCCTTGTAAAGAAAGACAAAAAGAAACTAGGCAACCTGAGTTTTTAAGCAAACCTGTCAGCCAAAAAACACTCCTTTGAAGACCACAATAAAACCACAACCATTTGTGACATCGGTATCAAGAAGAAGGAACTGCTTAACTTGAATTAAACAGGATGTAATATAGTACAACCTTATACCTCTTCCCAAAGCAAAATGTAACTTAAAACAAGCATGACATTTATATAACATACAAGTTCATAACAGGATGGGATTTGCTCCAGTTCCCATTCAATAATATGTTACACAACATAAATCAAATGCATTCACTGAACCAAAGTGTGATCAGCCAAGCAATATCTTGTATCTCCCCTCCTGATATTGAGGTTGAAAAAGTCAATTAGGGTAAGCTTCATTTGCGATTCAGCCGAACCCCACTAATGAACTGAACTCTGGCACTTCAATCTGCCGAGACTGATTCTATGCTACCCTTCAAACGATAAGAGCTGATGACAGAAGGTAGTAGTCTACCAGTCACACAAAGCTCAAATTTACCACCATGGATGTTATGACAGTGAGTAACACTACATAATTATATAATAACTACACACCACCACTATAAAGTAGGGAAAGAGAAAAGGATAAGATACAAAAATAGAAAAAAGATTACCCAGGTGAAATGTCAGGCTTTTAGTTATGTATGGGATCCTGTAAGTAAGGTTAAGTAGTATATTAACAGTTAGAATTGACGAAGTTCTTTATCTCCTCCATGAGGATATAGAAATGATCATTATTAGGCAAGAAGTAGAAACCGATAGTTGCCTCCTTAAGGTAAAGAAGTTTGACATCTTGGCCACAATTCTTGAGACCTTCCACATATTCCAATTGCCAATCTTGGAGAAGATCCAAACCAGCCACACAAACAAGACTTTTGGGCAACTTGAGGCCTGCAAGATTTTTACCCTTGGGGCCAAATGGGTTACAAGCAGGATGATCTCTATCTGCTCCTTCAGGAAGAAAAGCTCTCCAATACCAATCACGGTCTTGCAGCCTCACAAAGTACTTCCCATCCAGTTTCTTCTCTGACTCGGTTCGCTTCTCCCCACCAAACAGTGGGTGAAGAAGAATATTGCCAAGCACTTCAATATCTTCTTCAGCAGCCCTCACAGCCACATGATGAGCAATATTACCACCAGAACTATCGCCTGCCAAGTACACATGAACCTTGGAATCCTTTCCACACTGAAGCCACTTTCTAGACTTAACCCACTTCAGGGCTGCCCAGCCATCATCATAGGCACATGGATAACGGTGCTCCGGCGATCGCCTGTAGTTTACAGAAACCACCACAGCCTTGCAAAGGCTCACAAGGCGGCGGCAGAAAGTGTCATAGATAGCACTGTTAGCGGAAGAATGAGAGAAACTTCCACCATGGAAGAAAATTATAACAGGAACGATCTCTGTAGTGCTCAGGGGCTTCTCCAGCTCTATTATGTTGCACCTAGCCTCCTTTTCAGGAGCTACTTGATACACCCTATTGAATAGGCCGGTGTTTCGATCAACATGATCAAAAGAGAATACCCCATCAACAGGAATTGCGTTAGCCGGGACCTTGCGGTCGAGGAATTCCGCCAATTCTCGATTGAACGTTCCATCAGCACGTCTTAGTAGGTTGTAAGCAAGCTTGAAATTGGAGATAAGCACCCAAGTATTGAGTGGAACAACACTCTACAAGAAAAATTGAACATATTATTACAAGTTAGAACCTTATCTATATGAACTAACACTGTAGTGGCAATTAGAAAAAGACCGTTGATTGATTCCTGTATTCAGATAGATAACTAGGTCACTAAGGTGAAAGGTCCTCCCCTCTAATTAGACAACAGGGGCACTAAGCAGAAAGCATCATAACACTATTAGCAGATCAATAGGAGAAAAGCAAGCAAATATCGAAAGGAAAAGCTGACAAATTAGACCAGAACCAACGATTACAAAAGGGTACGAGCTTTACAAATCTTCAGGAAAAGAGGAATTTTCAACTTGCGCCACCAAATCAAACTCGAATTTCCCAACTTTCCAGAAAAAGAAACAGGAGGCCTACACTACATGGACGAAATACTAAGTACAAGAAAAAACCTAGACAATCCCAAAAACAGCATCATCCTAATCCCACGGGTACCGCAATTATTAACTAAACCCAGAAAGGTAATAAGAGAGAGAGAGAGAGAGAGAGAGAGAGAGAGAGAGACAACCCTCTGTAACTGAGATACGTTTTCAGTCATGGCCCTTTCAATTGAAGCCAAAGATTAAAACTTTCCCCCATAATCAACAAAACCCCTCCTCACGCAATCAGAAGAAACAAACCAAGGAAGACACAGAAACATAAACATAAACATAAACAACCAGGTTCACATAAAATAAAAAGTGAAAAAAAAAGAACCCAGATGGATGTTATTTTACCTTAGATTCACTGAGGTTGACTTCATCACTGCCAGTCATCTCTGTTCTCCCTCTCTTAAGACCTCTGAACCGAAGACGCAAAACCGAATCCACTCAAAAAGCAAAAGTGATCCTCAAGTCACGATGCCCAACCTCTTAAGCCGCCTCATAACAATGAAAAACGGTTAAAGGAAGAGAAAAGGTCCTACCTTGGGCGAACAAAATGAAAAAAACGGTGGTGGGTAACGAGTAACGGGTTATCTCTCCCTTTGGATTGATTTGTCGGTTAAATAAAGAAAACGATAGGTAGGAGGAGTATGTGAAACAGAGAGAAGTGAGTGAGTAACCGAAAGAGATCAGAATAAGAGGAAAAGAACGATAAGAAGGAGTGGTGGAGAGAGAGGGAGGGAGAGAGAGAGAAGGGAGAGAATGAGGAAGAAGGAAGAGAGTCAAACGCAAAGGAACGACGGGGATGGACGGAGACGAAAGAGACGACAAAGCTGGCGGCCGAATTAAACTGTTTAAATGGGACCCACCATTTAAATATGTGAGTGTATATCTTGAGAAATTAATAATGAGGTGTTTTTTAATTGGTTGTGGCGTTTGGGAAAAATCATTTCAGTCGCTATTTTTCTTTTATCCCTTTTCCCTGTTTTGTCTGTATGCTGGTGTATTGAGAGCCAGGGAGAAATGACTTGTGACGTACAAGCTTCTGTACACAACCTTTCTTGATGGCTATTGACAACCCCGTTTTGGCCTTGTTTACGATACCTCTTCTCTTCTCTTCTCTTCTCTTCAACTTTTTTCTTTTTCTTTTTCTTTTTTTTAAATCAAACAACAACAACAACCTTATCAACGTTTCTAATATCGAAAAATATACCTTTTTTCCGCAGATGCAAGGGATGTGTACGTTTCCAATTTTAGAGGCCCAACCATTTGCTATAAACAACCATATCAACAGAATATTATCCAATATTCTTACTCTTTGGTTTAGGAACAAAAGGTAATCAAAATAAATAAAAGTTACATCTTGTTTTGACCTATTTCATTCACTAAATATATAACTACATAAATCTTTATAATAAATAAAACAATTCTTACTTTATTTTATGCCTTTCAAGTTTTTTTTTCTTAGATGTATTTTTTAATTTTAATGGTGATCATTAATAAAAGCTTCACTGATGCGTCTTCTTACAGAGGACTCTTCCAGAGCTGCTCCTTTTTGTCGTGTGCTGTATACCTCTTTTTTGGTGGGCTTTAAGCCACGTCTTTAACAAAAATAATTAAATCATAACATTTATAAATTCACCTAGTAATTTCTATCATGACACTTTTATATGCAAATTTAAAATTGGGCAAATTCTTCATGCATCTTCCTAACTATATAGAATATATAGTGAATATTGGTGATTATATAAGTTTTGTGATATATTTACTAGTAGTAATTTTATTTTTGTTTATTTTATTTTTTTAATTATTTGAAAGACATAAATTGAGTACAAAATTTAAAAAAAAAAATCACACTAGAAATATCAAGTACAACTAATTTTTTTGTGAACTCTCTTAAACAGGTTAAAATGATAAAATTATTTTCTTAAATGCAACTGCTAAAAAAATAAATGTGTTATAACTAATAAATAAATAAATATATATATATATATATATTTTTGGAATGGAGGTGTTTCATTTAGAATTATTTAAGAATTTTTAAAATGTTAAAATTAACTCTTTTTTTATAATTTTAAAATCCATGTGTTTATCTAAATTCAATTTAATTTTATTCTAACATGTAATCGTAAGTTTCTAAATTTTTGTTTTCAAAATTAGAATTGGAAATAACTATATTGAAATACTACTGATGATGCTTAATTCTACGTTAAGAGCATATGCAACACATATATTAATTAGGATAAGATCATATCTAACATGAGTTGTTGGAATAATATACAAGGAAAAGTAAATAAACGTGGTTGCTTATCTAGCACAAGACATTGGACAAATGAATAGACAATTTTCAAATTTTTATATTCTTATTTTAATTATTTCTTTTATGTTCTGCAACTAAAATTAGGTTTGCGGATAAAAGGCTAAAAGATCATAATTATTTTATTCATATAATAAAATAATTTATTTTTATATATTATATATTTAAAAATTAATTTTTTAAATAATTTTTTAAATAATTTTTTAAAAATAATTTTTGAAATATAAATTAGAGTTTAAAAAGTTCTAATAAAATATTAAGTATATATTATTGACTTACGTACATAATTCACACTTTAAGCTGATCTTAATTTTTATAAATTGTATTTATCTTAAAAATCTCAAATTATCTTAAAAACTTCTTAATATACTTATTAAACAACAATAGCATTTGAAATTCAAATAAAAAGTATATTAAACATAAAATTGCATAACAATATATGAAATTGTTTGGAAACAAGATAAAACTACATAAAACATATTCATTAATATAATTGATTATATTTTTATACGAGTTAAATACGTTTAGTTCTCAAATATTGTGGAATATAGAATATTCACATTTAAATTTGTACTAAAGGAGGCAAGTTTGGGTCCACACAAATAACAAATTACACATATAATTTACAAACTTTATCAAGTTAAACTCTAATATGAATTATGAATGTTCAATAAGTGGTGGTATAAGATGAAAAAATCTGGACACAACATGAGATCTCAAATTGTATTAATTTCAACTTGTTATACAAAATAATAGCATAAAAAATCTTAATTTTTGCAATTAAATTAATTCAATAACAAGAGATAATTATAGTTTATTGAATAAATTATTTATAAAATGTAGGGGTATAAGATTGTTTGGAGTGCCCAATAAAAATCCAAAGAGATTTGGATTAAAAATATTGAATGTCTATGAGATATTTAAATTGAAAAGAATAAAAAAAAAGTAACGTGAACAAGTAAAATTTATTTTAAAATCCGAGTTATGAAGACTGAAATAAATTAAACAGAATAACTTTTGTTTGAACTTTAAAAATAAAATCCTATATGACTTAAATTAGTGGATAATCAAACATGTCAAGTCATTGAAAGTGTTTTACTTGTTAATATAGACAAGAAATGAGATTATTGTAATCTCAATTAATTTATTTTAATTTTTTTATGTTAAACGTTCACGCATCATTTATTAAAGATGACGTGCTTAATTTAATCGTATTTAATATAATATTATTAATTTTATTAATGTTAAAATTTTATTCTTGAAATCATTATCTTAAAAACTAATTTCTGAGAAACGAAGTTTCCAATTCACAATTCATTTATCTAATCATAGCCATGGCACGTTAGAAAAGAGTGAAACAAAATTCATTGACAAGAAAAAAAAAATTCCGATTTATCCTTAAATTTGTCAAAAAAAAAATAGTAGAATTTTTTTTCAGGAGAAATAGGAGATTTCGTTATAACAAAATTTTATGTTATAATATCGTATCATCACTTGTTTAAAATTACTCTTTTTTTTTGTATTCAAACCTACAAAGACCCCTAGAGTTAATTACAAATGCTAATAATCGAATAAATCATTTCGAAACTATTACTATTTCTCCTCTAAGAGAATAAAATTGTAGTAAATGATTTCAAAAGTATTAAATATTTATCAAACTAATCTTTAATTTATTTTATTACCGTCTAAGAACTAATTCAAATATTTTTCAATAAGTGAAGGATTTTTCGTATAATTCCTAATACTTAAGGAATTGAATTTGTTTAAAAAATTATTAAAGAAAAAATTTACTCGTTAAAAATTTATACTCAAATTTCTTGCCTATGCGAAAGGTTGATTTCGTTGTTGTTTTTAAGTGGTTTGTTTCATATAATTAGTATTTTATTGCGTGTATAGTTTAAAATAAATTGTATTATTATTAGTATTCTTCTTTTTCTTCATTTATTAGACCTAAACAAGCTAGTTTTTTTTTCAGTTTTGATTTTTTTATTTTGCGATTAAAGAATTATTGAAAAGTGAGTTGGAACGAAATATATTATTCGCAACTAAAAATGATTCAAAATTTATTGAATACATTAACAAGTAATAAATTTCAAAAACAATATTGATACCCACACAAAAGATATTTTAAAGAAAGGACTACAAATAGCTTTATTTATTTTTTTATTGTTGGATATGTACTCATTATTAAAATATATAATGAATGGATTTTTGCAAAATTCTTCCTACACCCAACTTTCATTAACATGCACCCATCTTAACTAGTGTATTATATAATATTTATATTTCATCAAATTCCCTAACTTATACTTACACAATACATCAATAACTTACACATCACAATAATGTTAATTTGAAGATTATTTATACATATTATACGTCTTCCATATCATATCTCATCATAAAAGAAGCAATACATGATCATATACAGTCAAATCTTAATTTACTAATATCTAGAAAAATAATATTGTGTAAGATAATGCAAAATACATAAAAGAATTATGTTTCATATCACCTAACTTATATTTACATCTAAGTTATTTTCTTAAGTAAATTTAAACATATTGAAGAAATTTAATTACTTAAATTGTCTATAACTCTTGAGTTGATGTTCATTGATCAAAATTCCATCCATTGAATGAATTTTACATAATTTGATGATCACCATTCATTGAGAAAAAAATGTCTAAAACTAATCTTGTACTCTTTAGATGAGACTTATTGTACTCTAGTTTTTCTTTGGAATGACCTTTTTGTCAACTTTGATTTAAATAACTTTAAAGTTAAAAAAAAGTTTTTTTTTTATAAAATGTACCTGTGCACTATGATTAAAATTAACCATGAGATTTTAACTTCGTGACTTTTTCTTTGTAAGATTTCAAATTCATATGTTTTAGCATATATTTTATCATAATTCCACAATTACTTTTTAATTAATAGTTATATATATAAAGAGTATATTTTTTAGAGTAACTATTAATTATTATTTTCCTTTCACATTATCTAATAAAATATCACAAACCGTGTATTATTATTATTTAACCTTTATTTTCATTTATTTTATAAAAAATATAAAGGCACATAGTGCCTTTTTTCCACGTAAATATAATAATATATTGCACTTTTTAACGTACCATTACTCGTACATCGAAAAACTAAATTCATTATTAAATTTCAGCAACAAGCTTTATATTGCACTTATATTTTAGCTTAATTTCAATTACAGTTTTAATTTTTTAATTTTTTAAATTTACTAAAAATTACTATTTTTTAATATAAATCACTAGACATAAGTAACTTTGTCATTTTCACACCCCAACATTCAATAATTATATACCATTACATATGTAGATAAAACTCCTCCGGTTTTTTCTTGCTGAACTTATGATGTCGTACATTGATGTTGTCGACGTCCTTTTCAAATCTATTAATATGCATTTAGTGGCTACGACTCCTATTGTTAATAAAGCTGCTAATCTTTGGTATTTGTCAGTTTTTAATCTTGTCCAAAATTTCTTGGTCACTGATCAGTTTATTTCTGTAACTTGTCTTCTGCATGATAAATGTTTTAGTTTTGCAGGTTTTTATGGTGTTAACACATACTTGGTTAGACGGTTTTTGTGGAGAGATCTTAGTTCTTACACAGGACCTTGGTGTATTATGGGAGATTTTAATGTTTAGCTCTTGGCGGATGATTGTAAAGGGGGTGGCTCCTAATAAGGTTTCTTGTAATTAATTCCTTGATTGGATTAATACTAAAGATCTTTCTTGTATGTCTTTTACTGGATCGTGTTATACTTGGTGTAATGGAAGGAGAGGGTTGCATAGAATTCATAGAAGACTGGATAGGGCTTTATGTAATGGAGTGTGTATGGATGAATGGGATTTTTGTACTTATCAGGTTCTTGTTAAAAATTGTTCTGATCATTCCCCTATTTTTGCTAGCCTTGCTAGTAATTATTTAAGGAAGGTTAGCAATTTTCGTTTCTTTTTTATGAGGATTCAGGACACTTTATGTCTGAAGCTTATTTATGATTTTTTGGGCTAATAAGGTTGTTGGTTGTCCTATGTTTATTTTGCAACATAAGTTAAAAAGGTTGAAAATTGAACTCCGAGACTGAAATAAAAATTCTTTTGGTAATGTTCACAATGCATATCTTCTAAAGCAGGGTCTACTCCTTGGTATTCAACAAAACTTAGAGACTGCTAGTTTGTCTGATATTGATGGGCTTCTCTGTCAAGCAAAGATTGCTAAGGAGGAGTTTGATCATGCTCTTCACTGTCAAGTTTTGGAAAGAAATGGCTAAGATGTTATGGTTCAAAGATGGAGATCGAAATACGACTTTTTTTTATGTTGTGGTCAAAAGGAGAAATAATTCTAGTGGGATTCATCGTCTACGGATTGACAATGAGGTTACTGAGGATCCTAAACTCATTGAGAATCATATTTTGGACTTTTATAAAAATATTTATGTTGAGTTTATTTCTAATGTTTCGGACACAAGTAATATGGAGGATTTTATTGGTTCTTATATTCCTGAGCTAGTTTCCTCTTATTAGAATATGATGTTGATTCAATGTCCTGATTTTTTGGAAATCAAGATTGTTGTCTTTAATCTTAATGGTAATAATGCTCCTGGTCCTAATGGGTTTGGTGGTGTTTTCTATCATTCTTGTTGGGACATTATTGGGACAAATGTTTGCAATATTGTTCAACAGTTTTTTAAATAAAATTAGGTTCTCCCTGGAATGAACAGTAATGTGTTATCTCTTATTCCTAAGATTCAGGGTGTTGACTACATTAAAGATTACAGGCCAATTTTTGTTGCTAATTTTAAATTTAAGATTATTTCCAAGATACTAGCGGATAGGCTTACACTTGTGGCTGTTAGAATCATTTCTCCTAATCAATATGGGTTTATGCAGGGTAGACAAATTCAGGATTGCATTGGTATTGCTTTTGAAGCTATTAACATGCTTTGTAAAAAGGTTAGAGGAGGTAATGTGGCTTAAAAAGTTGATATTCATAAAACCTTTGACACTCTGAGTTGGAAGTTCTTATGTTTAGTTTTGACACGCTTTGGTTTTCACCCCTTGTTTGTCGGTTGGATTAGTACAATTCTCCGTTCAGTTATGCTTTCTATCAGAATAAATGGCAGTTTGGTGGGTTTTTTTCCTTGTAGTAGAGGTATCAGACAAGGTGATCATTTGTCTCTTTTACTTTTTTGTTTTGCAGAGAAAGCTTTTAGTAGTGGTATTTCTAAGCTTGTGAATGATAAGAAAATTTTACATATGGCTAGTCCGCAAGGTTATCTCACTCCCTCTCATATTTTATATGTTGATGACATATTTGTTTTCTGTAAGGGGGATATTAAGTCTCTTAGAAATTTGAGTATTTTTCTTAAAACATATTGTGATTTTTCTGGTCAATATGTTAATAACTCTAAAAGTAATTTTTTCACCATGGATAATTCTGCAATATTTGTCACCAAAATTCAACGTATTCTTTCTTGTAGTCATGGTTGTTTGCCTTTCAATTATTTAGGAGTGTCTATCTTTGTTGGTGCTCTAGAGTGTCGATTTTTTCAACATTTGGTTGATAAAGTCAAATTGAAGCTAACATATTGGAAAGGTAAATCTCTTAGCATGATGGATCGGATTCAGTAGGTCAATACGGTTATTACTGGATTTCTAGCTTATATCTTTAATATGTATAAATGGCCTATTTCACTTCTTAACCAAATTGAACAATGGTGTCGAAATTTTATTTGGACTGGTGATATTCTGATAAAAGGCATAGTCATCGTGAATTGGGATACGATTTGTTCTCCTCTTGAGAATGGATGTTTGAAGATTATTAATCTTCGTCGTGAAAATAATGCATATCTTAAGCCTTCTTGGAACTTTGCTTATAGCAACAGACCTTGGTCTTTTCTCTTGAAAGCCAGGATTCTTAAATTAAAATACGAGTTTAGAATGGTTTATAGATCCTCATTTCTTTGGCTTGCAATTAAGCAGTTTTATTCTACTATATTTGATTATACTTCCTGGACTATTGGTACAGGTTCTTTTATTAATTTATGGAATGATAAATGGTGTTCTACTATTTCTTTAGCAAATATTGCAGGTTATTTAATGGTGCTAGCATTCCGGATACAGTCTCTCAGTTTTGGACAGGTTGTGATTAGAATATTCACTTATCTTTACATAGATGCCTCAGTTTTTTAATCATATCATGGTTAGGGAGGAACAGGATATTCCTAATTGGATTCTTGATGAGTCTAGTCGTTTCACTCTTAAATCGGCTAGGACTTTTTTCTGGAACCAAGAGTTCCTTGTGGTTGGGGTAAATTCATTTGGTCTTCATCTATTCCGCCTTCCAAAACTCTAGTACTCTGGAAAGTTTTTCATGGACGGCTTCCTACATATCAACATATTCCGAAAAAAGGTTTGCATATATGTTTTATGTGTACGCTTTGTGAAAAGCATGAGGAATCTATTCAACATTTACTTTTTGAATGTTCTAATGCTTTGCATATTTGGAGTTTGGTTCGGAAGATTTTTCTTACTTCTCATTTCTCTAATAAGGATGATTTTCTTTCTTTTATTAAGAGTGATGGTAGTCCTTTGGTTAAATTAATTAAGCTTGTTGTGATAACTTTTTCTATTTGGATGATATGGTGTATGAGGAATTATGCTAGATTTCAGGATAAAATTGAGGTTTCTAAGGCTATTTTGGTAATTAAGCATTTAACTTGTCTAGTGAAAAATTCGTCTAAAGCTTCAATGAAGAATAATATGTTGGATTTCAACGTGATTAAATTTTTTTGGTATTAATACTCGTAGTGGTAAAGTTTTTCGTCCTCTTCCTTTTATATGAGAGTTTCCTTCACCAGGCTCGGTTAAAATTAATACTGATGGGACTGCTAGGAGGTATCATGATCTTACTACTTGTGCAGATATTTTTCGTGGGAGTATGAAGGAGTTTATTGATGTTTTCTTTGCGTTTCTTTTCAAACTGCTATAGTTGTTGAGTTTTATGGAGTTATACATGCTATGGAGGAAGCTTAAAAGATAGGGCTTACTAATGTCTGGCTTGAATGTGATTTTGCCTTGGTTTGTGTTGTGTTTACTGTTAGGACTAATGTTCCGTGGATGTTTCGTAATCGATGGAATACTTGTCTTAATTACTGTAGGAAAATCAAGTTTAGGATTATTCATATTTTTCATGAAGGGATTGTGTGCTAATAAGGTGGCTAATTTAGGATTTATTCATAGAAAATCATTTCATTGGTATAAAAGGCTTCCGTCTAGTCTGTTCTTAGAATTCTTTATGAATAGGTATAGTCTATTTTTGTATCGTTTTTGTTAACATATGGATTTTGGTCTAGTCCCCCCATATTTTTTTATTTTCTTTTTTAAATAATAATACTTTTTTCATGTGATGACAGATGATTGTTGTTACTTGAGGTGTCAGCCTAGCTGAAATGTCAAGTTGCATAGTGATATCTAACATGAAAGCTTTTATAAAAAAAAATACGAAATCAAACTCATGCTAGAAATCAATGATTGTTCCACAAATGATATAACTAAATAAAAATTAAAAGTTGATATTTATTATGAAAAAAAATTAACTAATAAGAAAAGAATGATTAGAATCTAGTTTATTATCTACTAGGCATATTCAAGATAACATGGACTGACCTAGTTTTTTTTCAAGATCTTGTTTGAATATTAAAGAACTTCAAAATACTTAAGTCATTAATGTCATTTGTTGTATTTTTTAAAAGGAATTATCTAATAATTTGAATTGTCATTGAATAGTGTGTATGAATTTAAACTCTCTTGAAACCTTGCATGATTTCTCATTCTCCTCAACATCCAGATAATATATGCAACAAAATTTCAAAAACCAAATGACTACTTGTGGCCTTAAGAAACTACATAGTACAAGAAGGAGATAATAAAACCATACCTAAAAAAGTTTGCTAAAGTCAACCATAGTTTAATAACAACGTTGCACTAAAAAAAATATATGCAAAATATTCTCGGGATGTCAGTATGTGTATGATGGTTTACAAACTTAAACTTTGTTAAAATTTTACATGATTTCTCATTCTCAACAACATCCAAATAATATATGTAACATTTTAGGGAGAATTCACATAGGAAATTCAACACTAACAAGACATGAACCATATAAAATATTTAACACTATTTTCAACCCAAAACATTAAGGTAAAGAGTTTGTGTCTTCCTTCTTAAAAATTGTTCAACTTTTTTTTTTTATTTCTAATCACATTTTGATTCTTAACAATATCTCCCTCAAGTGAGTCCCTTTTCACATATTGTTAGAAATCAATATGTAAATTATAATCTCATATCCAATAGTAAAAATGAGAAAATTGAGCGATAATATAAAGAATATAATATTACACTTGTTTGCTTCAAGTTTTCAGCTGAGCTACAAAAGACCCAAAAAGAGGCACATACTAATACCTCTAAATAAAACATCCTTGAAAAATTCTCTACTCAATTATGTAATAACTTTCATATAGCAAAATTCAACAAAATCAAACCTTTCCGCTAACAGAATTATGAAATAATATATAAGTTTGTTATGATGTTATAAAAAATATTTTTCTAAATATTTTTATTTTTGGAAAATCCGCATTCCATATTTGAATAAATTTTAACTCCATTCCAACATCTTTCTTCTTTTTTCAGTCATTTTAAAAATTCTGAAAATATAAAAAATGAACCAAACATATTTCGAATTGTGTGTAGGATAAACATTTCAATTACAACCTAATAAGGTTAAACAATCGTGCGCTCGAAAAAAATAATTAATAACTAGTATGATAAAAAAAAATACTGCTGCTCGCGTCCTCACTGTTTCTTTATTAACCTAAGTTCATTAATTCACCAATTTTTTCAATGAGAGGAATTAAACATAACGTGTGATAATAAGTACGAGGGATTTTCACTCAGACTGTAGATCTTTTAAAGTAAATAGTACAATATTTGGTAAAATAACAAGATTACTGCCTAATATAACACTAAGTATAAAATTACCACATCTCATTTATTCTTCATATAGATTCATACTGTTTCCATTTCATTTAAATGCAACATAACTATAAATTCATCTCAATCTAGCTATTGGGATCTGCAAATTGCAGCTTGACACATTGATTTGGATAGGTATATATATACACACGCATATAGAGAGAGAACAAAATGCTATAGTTCAAGTTTGGCAGGAGAAAAGCATGAACACATAATGTAACATACTGAAACGGTTTGGCACCTAAACACAATGAAGTGCAGTCATTTGTAAACGGTTTAACACTTAAGAACTATAAAAATCATCTATTGAATAGAAAAATTCCACACCGATCACTTGCATATAAACAACATCCAGTTGCTAATTTCAAATCCTGTCCAGGAATAACGGAGAAAATTGTAATTGGATTGGTTACTTAGTCATGTTGATGCATGATATGGTTCTTCAAAAGATAGCAATGGCATATAGGTACCTAATTTGTTATAATCCAGTACCCGAGCTTTGGCCATGCTCTACATAGTCTGAAATGGTCTGAAAATAGTCTAGCTAGCATTCACATACCGCTTGGCATTGTCCCCAAGTTATCCGGTACTTTATTTCAGCAGCTTTATGGGAAATAATCATATCCACGAGGTCTTCATAATGTATCTACAAGTTGTATCTGCTATCCAGCCTTTGCCTGAAAGCCAAAAAAGTCGCCATTTATTCCAGTTCAAACTCTAAAAACACTTATGCCAATACAACAAAGGATATTAGTGGTGAATATCAGTAATTCAGTAGACTATTTGCTTAATATGCTGCGTGCCATGGTAGTAGATGACTCGGACATGTATGCCATGGATACGATTGTCTCCTGTTATAAAGGGATGAGATGACCAAATATAATCATTTGCTGCAGAAAAGATAACGTGACTGATGTATCTTTACCAGTTCCAGTGGCTGAATTTCCCAATCCCAAGTATACAAGATTCAATTTAATCCGAAAATAAAAAACTTAGGCAACAGAAAAAAAAAGTGCTAAAGAAATAAATACAATAAATAATCAACAGAGAAATTATTTTTTGTGCATTTCCAATATTATATTTAATCAACAGAAAGAAAGTTTAATAAGATGCTCATCAAAATAGAAGTGAACCACAAATTATGCTTCACAAACAAGGTTAATAGACATCATAAGTTGAGTAATCCTTTGGATTCCCGGGTCAACTCCTTAAAAGAGATGCCTTGCACACTTGGTAATATTCGTGGGAATTCATTTTTCAGACCCAATTATTCGCATGTCAGTTGCGCAGGTGGCAATAAGATAAAGACTTGCATCACTTCGGAGGAAATTCTCGCACACTTCGTTGATTTACTGATTTTTAATATCTTCGTAAATAATAAAAAAGAATTGACACATGGCTGCTGAGAATGACGTCATTGTATTAGAAAGAGGAAAAAAAATCCTTGAGGTTGCAACCACTGCATTATTCTATTAACTACTAATCAAGTTGGTAGTCGCCTTCAGATACGGCCAAAAACAGTATCTGGAGAATATCGTTTGAGGGTTTACACGGGATACCCTGTTTTCACTTTCAGAGGGCACAGTACTAATAGAATGACAATCCAATCCAACTAGTCAAGAGGTCTATTTTCTCTTCCTCACCCATGCCCAACGTTTTGAAAAACTGAATGTGTTCTAGATCAAATTTGCTATATAACTTTTGATCTAGAAATGAACTTAGGAGATCCTTTAACTTATCGTCTTGAACTTCTTTGGTCTGGAATCTCCTATTTATAGCGAAGTTTTCTTCTCTTGTGCGTGTAATTAAGTCACAATAATAAGAAATTTGTCACTCTAATTCCCCTCTTATTTCTTTAATTCAATTATTATGTCTTATTATATTGATTTTCTTGTCTATTCTTAAAATGATAACATGAATAAGATCCCCATTAATAGTCCATATTCACTCCGTAACTAGCATTTAATAGTAAATAAACATTTGCTTGATGGTGAGAGATATTATCGGAATCCTTGAATTCTATGTGATTATCCCTCGTGAAGACCAAATACCTACCAGTAGTACAACTTCAAACTAGATCATTCACAATGAGTTATTATATCAATTTTCCCTTTATTTGTAGATGATGGTACCTAAGCAATTTTTTAGGCAGGGGAATTTGCATGTTCAATGTCTTTGGTTTCCAAGATAGTTGCCCCACACCCTAACTACAAGGGGTCCAAAATCTAGGTGATTCGATTTAATAGAAAACAATTCCAATTTATCAGAGTTTGTTTAGTTTGTGAACACGTACGATGGTACTCGTTCGGCACAAAGACTGACTCATAATCATCGAGTGTCGACTAACCTAGCCACAATTTGTCTGGTTTACAAACCCTCAATCTTGAACCTAGGCGACAAAGATAGAAGGGCTTTGACTACCTAGTTGGAATTTGTCTAAGAGTTATCCTAAAGATACATAACCCCTCACTCTCGAGCAAAGGTGACGAATTAACTAGATAAGCTCCAACTAACCTAGTTGGAATTTGTCTTAGTGAGCAAAATGGAGGGAGAATACCTCTAGAGCATTCATTATGACAGGATACAAGGTCATTAGTTGGGGCGTGATGGGGAAGGAAATGTCACATTGTTCACTTAAAATAGGGTTTCACATAGTGTTTGTACATATGACAAACTTTGATTTGCAAATATTTTGTAATTCTTTGAGGTTAAGGCACAAGAAACAACACAATGAGGCCCAAACTTTGCAAAAAAAGAGAATACTTCACTTCTACAAAAGGGTTGCTACTTGTTTCTCTTATCGTTTTTTACTTCGCAAAACATTTCCATATTTTGTCTCTAAAAGTAAATCCTAGGTACACCCAAATCCTTTCAATTTGTTTGACCTTGTTGTTGTTGTTGCATTGTACGAGTGTTTCTCACACAAATGTATAAAGTATTGTGGAGTTCCACTAGAAGCTAACTCGATAACACGTACCAAGGGTGACTTTGGAAGAATCATCACGTTGCATATGAAATGACAACAGGAGCGTTCATCTTAGACCACATCAAAATCCTACTGTACTCACTCAAGGTTTTCATATCAGGATGTTGTCTTTTGCTCAAAATGAACATTATAGTTGTCTTACTAAGTGTTCGTTGAAAACCTAACATCCATTGTATTGATTGAACTTTATTTATGGAATGTCCACTTTGAAATTAGTGTCAAAATGAAAGAATGCCTTCATAGTTGCTATTTTGTTGGACATATAATTTGTATAGTGATCCTTTGTCAAATTCCTAAATAATGCCAGGATAAGACACCAAGAACAATAAGACGCGTGAGAAATATAAATTCAACAACAACTGAATTAAAATAGTTACATCATCTACTTGATCAAATTTCCTATAGGTTTGAGTTCCATTTGATAATTGTCGTAAAATCATAGCAGATCTCAGAAATCCAACACAAAGGCACAAGTGTTTTGGCAAACTAAGAAATCGCATTTGGTCCTTACACTTTGGATGATAGCCCTGCTTTGATACTCTGATATAAAAATTTAAGGGAATATTGGTTTGAAACTGTGGACATTGGACCATCTAATTTGAGCGTCTTGTTAGGTTTGGTGTCCAAAATCTTTCTTAATTACAAGACAAGACCTATCATTTTGATAGTTTTAATTCCTATTTACAATGTCGTTGCTCAATCTATGTTGAGGGAGAGATCAGTAAAACCAAGTGAAATTTCTTTGATTCCTCGTTGTTTGAATTTGTATAAGTAGGAAGGTTCAGAGTATGAACAAGACAAGTAGGATCAACAACTGAATTAAAATAGTTACATCATCTACTTGATCAAATTTCCTATAGGTTTGAGTTCCATTTGATAATTGTCGTAAAATCATAGCAGATCTCAGAAATCCAACACAAAGGCACAAGTGTTTTGGCAAACTAAGAAATCGCATTTGGTCCTTACACTTTGGATGATAGCCCTGCTTTGATACTCTGATATAAAAATTTAAGGGAATATTGGTTTGAAACTGTGGACATTGGACCATCTAATTTGAGCGTCTTGTTAGGTTTGGTGTCCAAAATCTTTCTTAATTACAAGACAAGACCTATCATTTTGATAGTTTTAATTCCTATTTACAATGTCGTTGCTCAATCTATGTTGAGGGAGAGATCAGTAAAACCAAGTGAAATTTCTTTGATTCCTCGTTGTTTGAATTTGTATAAGTAGGAAGGTTCAGAGTATGAACAAGACAAGTAGGATCAATAAAAGATGACTAAGAATCAATGATTATACAAGAACTCAACAAAACCAAACCAATCGATAAAAGTATTAGAAACATGAAATATAACAAAACTAAGCGATTGAAATGGAACCTCCTTGAAGAATTAATCCATGGCAACCAAGAACACGTGATTTAATCGGTTGAAATATCTTAAATCACCTTGGATGATCTTGTATGGGTCTCGACGATGTACTTTGAGTCTAGGAACTCAAGAACAAATCAATTCCATGAGGAAACAATGAGCAATATTCTTGGCAATCCAATATAGAAATTGGAATTGAAAACTAAACACAGACAAGATCCTATATTCTTGCCACTGAAAAGAATTTAACCAGCTGGTTATATAAGTATGAAGGTTTGATTCTTTGGAACAAAAAGAGAAAAAGAACAAGCAAACACGAAGGAGAAAGGAATGAAGAACAAGCCACTCTAAAAGTGATAAGTGCAAATGACAATCACCACTTGAATTTGGAAAACTCAAGAAAATATTCTCAGGTTGAGGACTTACCTCTTGAACTCAAGACTGGAGAAAGCTCTTGCTATTTCATTAATCTTCTCATGTTGTGTTATGCATGAGAGCCATCATGCTTATATAGGCAAAACTCACATATATGAAGAAACAAGGGAATGTTTGGTTTGTGTGTTAAGCCTCCCAAACAAGGCCCTTACAAGAAGTTGAAGAGTTAGGCCTTGCTTGGTTTCTCTAAGTTGCCAACCAAGGCCCTTGTTTTTTTATACTATCCTTGTAGCCAAACTACTTGTCTTTTATTTATATTCTAAAGAAAGATTCTATTATATCTATATTTTTATTCACAAGGAGATTACAAAAACTATTTATATTCCTTATGTCTTCTTCAAGCTTCTTGTACATTCTCCTTATATGCCTTCACACTCTTGAAAGTTCTTTATAAGGTCTTGTTCCTTGATTTTTTTTCTCTTGGGCCCTTGTAGTGACTCCTCCTTATGGTGACTCAGGTTCTTCTTGCTCTTCTCAATTTGAGATCACATCAGGAACAGTTTTATCTATCCCATGGTACACGCAAAATGTTTAATAGTTCAAAGTCATTGGGGACTTCAAAACCATAACATTGTGAATGAGTTGAGTTACTATGTTAATTTCCGCTTTATTTATAGATGTGGGTATCGTTACTGTTCTAATCAATTTTTTGGGTAATGGAACTTTGCAAGTTCAATATGTTTGGTTTCAAAGATAGTTGCTTGACACTAGCCTTGGGGCTTAAGATCGAGGCGATATGGTATAACAGGAAACGTGTTTTATTAATCAGGAGCTTGTTTAGTTTGTAAAGGTGCATGTATAATGGTATTCAATGACACGTTCGAGCACATACCGATGAACCTAGGAAACTAACTCATAGTCGACTAACATAGTCACAATTTGTTTGAGCATACACAATGCCTCAGCCTCGAGCCAAAGTGAGGAATAGACTAGATAAGCTCCAACTAAAGTAGTCAGAATTTGTTTTAGGTTTTCCTCAGTCTTGAGCCTAGGCAGTAATGAGATTGGATAGGCTCTGGCACACCTAATCAGAACTTGACTAAGGTAGTGAAATGATAGAATAGTTCTAGAACTTTTCCATAATGAGTCATGAACAAAAAAGGAAACATCACATTGTTCACTTCAAAGGGTTTCGCATGTGGCAAGCACACTTAAAGAGATGTAAGGCACATGAAACAACGCAATTATAAGGACAAAACCTTTCTAAAAGGAAGATGTAAGGCACTTCTAAAGAGGATCAACTGTCCTTTGCCTTCTTTTACTGTTTTTGACTTTGCCAGGTATTTGCATATTTCGTCTCCAAGAATCCATTATATGTACGCCCACAATCCTTCTTTCAATTTGTTTGCCTTCAATGTTGTTGAAATTCTTGTCATTGCGTTGTAGAGTGTTATGTGTTTCTTGGTGCTTGTTATTGTGCTCGTGTTCGACTTAAGGAGTGACAGTTATGAGAATAGGGAATATGCCTTGTCAAGCAAATAATGTTAATCATTCTCACACAAATATCTAATGTAATGTGGAGTCCCACTACACATCATTGTTTTAAGTGTTTCTACAAGACGAGTATTTTCATAAGTTAACTTAACAACATGTAACAAGGATGAATTTCGACAAATCACCACACATACATTAAAACAAGAGTGCTCATTATAGACCAGATCAAGATATTGTTCATGTACTCGAAGAAAGTTTTCAGGATGGATGTTCTATGTTGCTCAAACTAAACATTATAGCAAATTTGTTGAGTCTTCAATTGAGAACCTATCATCCCTTATATACATTGAGTTTGCGCTAAATCAAATGCAATGTCCACTTCAACACTATTGTCAAAATAAAAGTGTACCTCCATAATAGCTATTTATTCAAACATATAATTCACAAAGTTGTTGTGTCTCGAATTCTTAAATAATGTTATGATAATACACCAAAAATGATTACATTGTGCGAGAAGTATAAATTTGGTGACGAATAAACTAAAACGTATGCTTCATCAAGAAGCCTATATGACTATGTTTCAATTGATAATTGTCTTGAAGTCATATCAGACGTTAGCTTAAATTGGGTGTTGAATGAACAAAGCATAGATATGACATGAGTGTTTTGGTGAACAAAGAAATTGCATCTGGTGAGCCCCACTCTGATACTTTGGTTTGAATATTTTATGGGAATATAGGCTTGAAATGGTAGACATTGGGTTGACTAATTAGAGAAGGTTTCTGAGTTTAATATCCAAAATGTTCATTGATTATAGAACATTTTGGCACCCACTATAGATGATGGGAACACACTTGGGTTCACAAAGATGACAAGGAAAGTTCAGTACAAGCTTCAAAGGTGCAACACAAGCCTTAAGAAACTAAGCTTCCAAGAAGGTTAGTCGTTGGTTCCTTTCTATGGTGTTTATGGTTCGGCTAGCACTAGGGGGGTAGGACAAGTGGGGCAAGGGTTATAAACTGACCTAGGATGGTTCTTGGTTGAATCAAGATGAGTTTAAGATAGGTTCTTGGAAGGAGTAGACGGTAAGGTTGTGAAACCTAGGTTGAAGAAGAAGTTAGTTCTTGATTATCTTTCTTGGTCTTTTTGGGATACTAGTGAAAGGGGTTTGTTGCAGATTACCTAAGGGAGATTTAGAACTGGGTTTGGTGAATTTTGGAGGTGATTTGGATGATGAAAGGTGGTTTGGCCAAGACCTATAGCTAGACAAGGTACATGACTAGGGGTGTGGGGTTGAGGCTTTGTTGCTTCTTTTGGTTGTTTGGGTTGTCCTTGATAAGCATTAGGTGGTGGAGAGATAAGACATGAAAGCTTAGTAAGATACAAGATAATATGCAAGAAATGGAATGAACAAAGGCAATGGATGATAGAAAAGATGACAAAAGTAAATGAATAAGGATAGGATAGGGTGATGATTACCTTACTAAATATACACAACCTATGGAGGTTGGCTAGGACCCTTAGAGGTCTCTTGATATTATTCTTGAAAGGTCCAAGAAGGCAAGAGAAAGAGATTTCACTTAAGAAAACTCAACCAAGCAAGCAACACTCTCAAAAAAACACAAGAGCTATTCAAAGCTCAAAATTGATTTTTATCTCTAGGGTGATTTGTAAATAGGGTGGTGACCTCCTTTTATAGCTGGAGTCACATCCTATCAAAGCTAAATGGAGATGTAGGATTCCATTTTACACATAGGCACCTAGGGTAAGTTATTTTAACCTAAGTTAGCCTTGTTCTAATATTCAAACAAGTTATTCTAACCTATGCCTCTTTTCAAGATATTTTTGTAATGCGCTAGACTTATGTAATTTTTATATTTTTGTATTCTTTGATGAAGCTTCTTCAAGTTCTTCTCTATTTGAAGAATACATTTCCACGATCCTATCAATGGGGTTGGTTAACCTGTTTCTACTCAACATAGACCTAGGGGCGGCACTATAAACTAAAAACAAAAACTGACAAAATGTGATATGCTATAACTAATGAAGATTTTGGACACCAAACTCAACAACCTGCTCAAATTAGATGACCCAATATCCACAATTTGAAGCCAATATCCGCTTTGATATTTAAACCAAACTATCTAAGCGGGTTGTCAGCCAAGGTGTAAACACCATATGCGATTTCTTTGTTCAAATTTTTTAAGGCCTTGAAATCATGGGCATTGGTTTATCTAATTCAAGTAGGTTGTCAAGCTTGGCGTCCAAAATCTTCATTAATTATAATATATTTCATTTTGTTTAGTTTTTAGTGTAGTCACTCAATCTATGTTGAGATGAAAATCAATAAAGGCAAGCTTAGTTGAGTTTACTAATTTCTCCCTCAACATAGACTTAGGGGCGACATTGAAAACTATAAACTAAAACTAACATAAAAATGGTAGATGCCATAATTAATGAAGATTTTGTCATACTTGAATTAGACAACCCAATGTCCATAGTTTCAAGCCAATGTTCCCTCAAATGTTTGGACCAGAGTATTAAAGCGAGGTTATCTTACGGGAGTAAAGACTAGATTTGATTTCTTTGTTTGCCAAAACATTGATGGTACTGCCTTGGCTTTTTGAACAGCTTACGCAGGTGTAATCAGTTGCTCATGAGCCTTCAAAGATTCTTTTACACGGAGGCGATTTTCCTCTACTTCCCTAAGGAGAAATTCTTCTTCTTGTCGGGTTGCCTATTCTCTGTGACTTGCTGCAAGGTGGAAGTCTCGCCATCATCCTCCAATGGAGTGGTGCTTCTTTGATTCCTAATTGTTTGAATTTGCAGAAGTAGAAACAGTTTTACCTATCTTGTAGTGAGCTCTAAAATATTCTAGTTCAAAGTTGTTGGGAGACTCCAAACCAGAGCATTCATAATTTGCGTTCTTATTGAAAGGAGGCGTCACTATAAACAAGGTGTGAAAAGAATGAAGTCTCCTTTCCAAACTCGTAGACTCCTTGAAAATAAGCTCTGATTAGTTACGAAGAAAGTACTCTTGCAGAAGACTATCGGATGCTCAATCACTATAGGGCTAAAGTAGTAGTAGTAATAATAATAATAAATAGTTGAGTATTGAATAAGTGTTTTCGTTGATATTGATGTACATTTATAGGTTTTAGGATCTCCGATAATAAGATTAAATAATAGAAAATATATTTGGCAGTAAATAAACACTTGAATACCGACTTTTGGTTCATAGTCTAGTACTTGATCAACCGAAATCAATTATAGTATATGCTAAATTCCCTTTTCATTTATAGATGGTGAGATAATTATTGTTCTAACGAAGTTTTTAGGTAGTAGAGCCCACACATTGGATATGCTTGGTTTCTACCTAGGGTTGCCTGACACACCCTAGCTATCCGAGGGCCCCCTAAGTCCAGTTTAATAAGAAACAGTGTATTAAAAGTTTACCTAGTTTGCAAAAGTACGCGGACAATGATATTGTGTGACCCATTTAGACATACCAAAGATGATCTTAAGTGACTCGTTCAAACTCAGACAGATGATCCTCAGAGACCTACTCATGATCACCAACTAGGTCTGAATTTGTCTAAGGCTTTTCCTAAAAATATTTCCAATTAAATTTTTATTGAAATGGAAATTGTGATTAAAAAATGAATAAAAGTTATAACCAGAATAGTAGATCTTACTGGAAAATCAGTCAGCAAAACAAATTCTTTCGAATAGGCAACTCTTGTCCGCGTCTTATGCAATTGAATAAGAATAACATTCTTGAGTCTCGGGTCGCGGCTAAAAATCTTTCAACATATTCAAAAGCGCCGCAGCCCTATTCCACCCTTCTCCATTCTCTCAAGTAGTCATGGTCAACGTCTCCCACCTTTTCTGTCACGGTCACACCCCAACCAACAAACATGTTACACATTATTAATCAACAGATCAGTGTCCAGTAATCAATTCACAAAACCATAGACTAAACAAACAGAGAAAGAATCAATCACCATCGTTCAAGCAACCACCCTTTAAAGTTCAAAGTCAGAATCAATCCATCAATCAACCAGGTTGAAGATGGACAGACTGGTGAAAGCAGAAGCAAAGGAAGTCGAGGTGATGTTCTTAAAGGGCCAAAAGTGCAGCTCCTCCTTCAAGCTAACAAACCTTATGCACACCATGTCAGTTGCAGTGTCTCTAACCACCACAAACCCATCTCTCTTCTCCATCAACAAACCCTTCTCGACAATTCCACCACTCTCTTCTGCATCATACACCCTACACGTCTCCCACACCTCCGACCAACCCCCTCTCTCCGACCCTCCCGACGCCATCGCCGTCCGAGCCACCATGCTCCCCACCGGTAAGGCCACCGTCGACCACCTCCGCCGCCTCTTCTCCAAACCTGGCCCCCACGTCTTCCGCGACGCCGTCTTAACCATCTCCCTAGTCGGACCCCACATCGCCGAAAGCCTCATCTCCCAAAAACCCCAATCCCACAACCTCTTCACCAAAGCCATATCCGGATGCACGAGATCGCAGCTCACGAGACTGCTCAAACCCGCCGTCGAAAACGGCAGCGCAGACGCCGTCGCCTGTTTGCTCGAAGCCGGCGCGGACGCTACCGCAACGGCAGAGTCCCTCATGCCACCCGCAATCAGGGCTGGGAGCCTCGACGTGGTGAAGCTTCTGGAAGCATCTGGTTGCGAAATCGTGGAGTCAGTTCTGCACGAGGCCGCGGCGACGGACCGAATCGACGTGATGGAGTTTCTGTTGGAACGCTGCGACGAGGGTTTGGAGGTCGATTCGGTGGACTCGGAGGGGAGGACTCCGATTCACGTGGCGGCGATGGAGGGGCACGTGAGGGTTATCGAGTTCTGCGTCTCGATGGGAGGAAACCCTAATTGCGCGGACTCGAAGGGGTGGACCCCGCTCCATTACGCAGCGTGGAAGGGACGCGTGAAGGCCGTGGAGTGTTTGTTAGAATGCTCAAACGTGAAGTGCGTGAAGGACAGGGAGGGGAGAACGGCGTTTTGTGTTGCGGCGGAGAGTGAGGAGTCCGACGAGCGCAGGCGTCTGGTGGACTTGCTGGGGTTGGGCGACGCGCTGATGCGTGCGGCGAGGGTTGACGATGTTCAGGGCATAAAGAGGTGTTTGGGGGAAGGGGCGAGTGTGAACGGAAGGGACCAGAACGGGTGGAGCCCACTGCATTGGGCTGCGTTCAAGGGTGGAATAAAGAGCGTGAAGGTGCTGCTTGAACACGGTGCTGAGGTTGATACTGTGGATGATGCTGGCTACACTCCGCTGCATTGTGCCGCCGAAGCAGGGCATTTGCAACTTGCACTCTTCTTCATCGCTCATGGTGCTTCTCAATCTCATCTCAAGTCCTTTCCCTATCTTAACTTGTTGGACTCTTTTCAAAATCAGGTTTTTCTTCCTTCTAAATCTAAGACACTAATGTAACACCAAATCCAAATCTCTCTTTTCTGTACATACTGTGGAATCGTCCCTGCTCGTTGTTTGCTTCATCAAACCAGAAAAGAAGCTCTTCAATATCACTCATTCTCAAATTCATAATGCAATTGTGTTTATCATCAAATTCATTTTTGGAAAAGTAATGTAGATTGGCTTGTGTGAACAAGTTTGATTTCTTTTAGACAGCAACATTTTGTGTTAAATGAACGCTACAAGATGTGGTATTGTTTCATCAGTACTTAATATAATGGCCATTTTTAACTCATCACAGTACTTAATAAGAACCTTCTGCAATGGCCATTTTTATCATTGCATTTAAGTATATACACTACATGAGTCTCTTTCTTTGAAGTTCTTAACTAAATTCTACTTGTTATGCATGTACTTAGGCTTGAAAATAGTTATAAGCTCGGAAATCTTAAAAAAATTAATTTAGTTTCTCAAATTTAATATTTAAAAATAAAATTCTATTTTTTTAATTTTAAAGATACTAAATTTTAAGAAAAATGAAATTTTAAACCAAAGTTATTTCAAATTTTGAAGGTGATTAAAAACACAATTAAATCTTTATCTCTCTCAACTTGAGTATTCCATAAGTACTTGATATCTCTAAACAATATACTAAACGGGCAGCGCGGTAATCTTTCTTTATGTTTTATCAACAATTTATTTATTTATTATGATTATCTTAATTAAGAAGTGGTTAAATTATAGAATTTCTTGTATTACTATTTGCAAAAATAATTTCTGATACAAAATAAAAAAGATAAAACATAACCAATTTTAAAAAATTATATTTTATTTAAAATGATAAAGATAAACACTTACAAAACTATCACCATTTTAAAGCTACCATTAGACCCATAAAATTACATTGAAACAGTAATTAGTTTTGTTGTCCAGAATGTTCCAAAATATAAGAAAATAAAAAAAAAATAAAGACGTGTTTTGTAAATTAAAAAAAAAATCATATGAAAAATAATAACAATAATAAGAAAACATATTCTCAACTTTTTCTTTTTTCAAATTTTGTTACAAATCAAGTCAGAAAATGAGGGAGACACATGCACGTGTCCTAAGCCACCGGGAAAATAAAACATCCGCTTTAGTTTCCTAGTTATTTTGTGTCTCTTTAATAAATTGTTTAACATTAATTAAACTATATGCTATATTATCTGCTATTATTCCTATTAGTAAGATTGCATTTAAAAAAAAAAACTATGAGCACAAGTGTTATTATAAATTATTTAGGTGTGATACTATAATGGATATAATAAATCTCGTGTCCCATAAAATTTCTAAAATATTAAATATATTTCTAAAAAAATTGTATCATTTTTGTCTCTTTAAATCTTAAACACATTTTTTAGATTTTGTTACTAGTAACTATAGATGCAAAAATTTATATGAATAGAAATTTTAATTATTATACACATTTAATTGTAAAATTCACGCATCAAGACAGCCATGCAATTTGAGTGTCGAATTGTGCAATTTGAGTTTTATTGTTGTTTATTGATATATAAATAATTGTCATATAAGGAAGTGGATCGTAAAATTATTTTGAAGTACTTTTTTGTGGTTTTGAAATTGTATGTTGAATATTGAATGCCTAAGATTGAGTTTATAAATTCCATTGGATTATGTTGCTTGGTTGAATTTAAGTGTTGGGAATGAATATATTTAATATTTTGATAAAATTGTTTCCTTAATTTTAAAAAATTAATTAAAGTATACAACATGTTAAAATAATAAAATTATTAAAATGAAAGTTAAAATTTATTTTTTAAGTATATTGTTTTCTTTTTGTTGTACATGTGGTGCTTAAGGAGTAGGTTCATTCTCGAACTACAATGATAGTACTTATTCTAAGTGAAATTATCCATCAATCATTCATTTGTTTGAACATTCATTTGGTTGTTCAAGTGTGTATATTTGGTTACTCATATAATAGAATTCCTCATTCAAACTTAAAATCTGAGTGAGAGACATACTGACACAATTATCTCTCCTCTCGAATTTTCATAACTCAAGTGACGGTTGGTTACTCAAGCAATGAAAAAAAAAAGTTTGTATGAGGATTTTGAAACTCAATGACTTGATGCACGTCACTTAAGTGATGGTGTACTGACACAATTATCTCTCCTCTCGAATTTTCACAACTCAAGTGACGGTTGGTTACTCAAGCAATGAAAAAAAAAGTTTGTATGAGGATTTTGAAACTCAATGACTTGATGCACGTCACTTAAGTGATGGTGTAACACTTAAGTAATAGAGAATTAGTGTTAATTCGCTCTTCAATAGAAGTTTGATCAAACAAATTTTGGTTGGCCACTTAAGTGAGGAAGAGAAAAACTCAATTTTCTCCTTTGTATAGGCATCACTCAAGCATTCAATTGAAGCTCAAGTGATATGTCATATCATTCAAGCAATAAGTTTTTCACTTAAGTTATGTTAGTTGTTAGTTAAGCAACATGCTCACATATAAAATGTCATATTGAATATTTATTAGTTCGTTATTCATGTTTATGATGTATGTAAGTTAATTTAAGGATTTTTAGATATAATCAAAAAGTGTTTTTATGTTTGATGAATCATATATTATGCAAATTATATAATGGATGAAACATGTTGTAATATTGGTAAATAATGATGATAGTGGTATTTTTGTGATTAATAAGATCAATAAATGTGTCTTATAAGTATTAAGTTAGGGGTTTCAATAAGATTTTAAGTTGTATTGATACATTGAATAAAATATACAAAAGTATATGGTGACAATAGTAGATGGAGATTTCCAATATCAAATCAGAATCAAAAGTCCTCAATACTCTCTGAGATATGTAAAAAATTATTTTATCATATGAGATTGCTAACTAAAATGATACATCTACAAAGAGAGTAGATTGCAAAACAATCCAGACATTATAACAACTTTATAAGAAATTATATTGAGTTTAAATTTAATATTGATCTTGTATAAGAAGTATATCTTTATATTGGTATTGACTTCTAATAAACTTAATGTATGACTATACATATATTGATATTGATTATTACGTGTTTAATTGAATAGTTAGCTTATCTTTATATTTTGTTGTGTTTTATTATCATGTTGTTATCTTGTATTTTAACATGACATACTAGGAACAAAATATTAATATAACTTACACTACAAAAAAAATTAGTTTTAGCGACCATTAAATTTGGTAGCTAAAAGTACTATATTTTGTCGCTAAACGTATTTGTTACCGAAATAGTCACCAAATAAAGATGGAAGCGAAAACTCTAGTAGCAAAGCCTTTAACGATCGAATTATAAAGTGGTCGTTAATTTGCAACCGATATTTCGGTGGCGAAATCAATCGCAGAATATTTGGTCACCAAAGTTCAGAAACCAAATTAGTAACTGAAATTTCGGTGGCTAAATCTGTTACAGAAAATTTGGTCACCAAAATTAAGAAACCAAATTAGCGACCAAACTTTTATAAAAAATTGGTGGCTAAATCGGTGGCTAACACAAAGGTGATAGCGACCACCATTTTTGATCGCTAATGGATTAAAATAATTAATTAAAAAGAACTTTTAGTGGCTAAATGGAGACCCCTTTAATGACTAATTTGATTTTGGTGACTAAATATTTTTCTTAATTACAACGATCGATTTTATTTCGGTCACTAAAAAACATTTTTGTAGATACTACTAATTTAACACTTCGATAATTTTAGGGAGCAATATAGTATTTGCTCAATGGTGTCTATATTAAAAAAAAGTACTTTCTACTATTTGTATATGGTCCAATAATCTTGTTTTAGAGAAATAAATATAATTATTTTATTTAACTACCCTCGGAGTTTCATTTGAACATTTTTTAATTTTAGTTTCCAATTTTTCTAAAACTAGTATAGTTTCTTTATTTTTAAAACTAACAAACTTAGTTATTCACACAATCTTTGTTCTTATATGTGCCTCTGTCACTTCTTCCTCTGTTGATATTCTTAAACAACAACCACCATTCTCTATTTTAGCAAATGGTTGCAAATTGCTATAGGCTGAACAGGATTTTAGCACTATGTTCAACTCACATTGGAACCCCATCAAACATAAACCCTTTTGTGATTGCCTACAACGATAACGTGTTTGATCGTTTAGCAATAAACCATCTTTTGCAAGCCTAGACAAAAGGATTGAGGTTAAAATTAATGCAAGCAATCAAATACCTTCGTTCACACCTTCTATCGCGCTTCCGTTCGTCTTTGTTCGCACCTCTGCTCGCCTCTATTTGTACCTTCGTTCGCACCACGACCACCACCCGCAACTTCCTCCTCCTCCGCTCGCACCTTTGTTCACACCGACCACCAGCTGCAACTTCCTCCGCACCTTTGTTCACACCACAACCAATAACTTTGTTTTATGAAACTACGGGTATTTGGTGCCCCAAAAGCTACCTGCAGCTTCCAAATAACTCTAAAGCTTAAAAAAAACAAAGTGATCTCAATGTTTTATCTAATTACATTATTTATTATTGACAATGAATAAAACTAAGTAGCATTTATGTAAAATTCAAAAATAAATATTAAAAAAGTATTTAAATACCCATGATAATAAATATGAATATTTTAATCAATTAATTATTTTTCATACTAATACATTTCATGATTTCTAACTTGCATATATTTACCTCTGTTAATCATTTTTATTTAAACAATTTTTTTTATAGAAACAAGTGATAGAACTGCTATTAATAAAAAAAATAAAAAATTATTTACAATTTAATTCTGGAAATTTATTTATTTTATAAAATAAAAGTTATTTTAAAGAGATCATTTTATTTAAATTTAATTATGTAGCGTAATTTACTTTTTTTTAAGGATTAATTTTGTTAATAATAATATTTTTTATGTAATTTTTTTTATTATTTTTATTTATGCTGATATTTTAAAAAAAATATTTAATAAATTTTTATTTAAATTTAAGAAATTACAAATATAATTGACTTTAAATAGAAAAAGAAACCAGTAATAGAACTAATTATTTTTTAAACGGATGACTACTCATGAATATTCAAAGTGTGATCCTTGTATAGTTTTTTAAAATAAAAATGAAATATTATTATTAGTAGTAGTAGTAGTAGTAAAATAAACAATTATATTTAGCAACCAAAAGAAATTTGGTGGCTAAAAAATAAACGTATTTGGTGGCTGATTCAGTGGCAAAAATAAACAATTATATTTAGCGACTGAAACAAAATCGGTGACTAAAACATAAATAAATTTGGTGGCTGATTCGGTGGCAAAAATAAACATTTATATTTAGAGACCAAAAGAAAATCGGTGGCAGAAAAAAGCAATAAAAGTTAGCGACCAAACAAAAAAATCGGTGGTTAAAAAATAAACATATTCGGTCACTAATTCGGTCACAAATATATTTTTCTCAATTTATTCGAAACAACCACCACTTTATCGACCAATGATTTTGTCACTCTCATGTCCGGTCGTTGATTCAGTCGCAAAACTAACTAACATGATTAATAATTCAGTTGATCGTTATTTCGGTCGCAGATTTAACAATACGGGTATTTGATGGCTATTTAAGTTGCAAATTGCAACTACTAATTTTCGGTCGCTGAATTCGATGACTAAATTGTTATTTTTAGTGTTATAGAATTTTAAAGAGAATTTATTTTTTTTTATTAACTTTGTTTTATTGTATACTTTTGAATTATGTAATATAAGCATATACTAAATATCTACCTGAATATATTATGTGAATTTTTATGTTTTATTATACCTAAAACTACAAATTTTGATGTGTTGCAAAAAAAAGGAAATACATATTTAACTTGTATTTGAGTGAAAAGAAGTTTGCATTATTTAAAATATAAAATTATTCTATCTTTTATTTTAATTCTAAAAATTTAAAACTTAGACAATAAGTAATTGAACAATTATTAAATTGATCTTATTTAAAAAAACATTCCTTATAAGAATTCCAAATATACTTTAAAATATAACTTCATATTATATTTTATTTCAAAAACCTCCACTATTCGAAAGTAATAATGGTAGTGTAACTATTTATATTGATTTTAAAAATAAACTAAAATTAATCAGACAGTGTATAATTATTATTTTAATATATATTGATTTTATCAATGTCACTACTCTAACATTGTTTTAGCAATCCAACATCACTCGAGCTTAATGAGCTTGTATCAAAACTATATAACATAAATGAGTTATATCAACAATAAATAACATTGCAAAACTACCAACTTTCATTTTAATTTTATTCAAAATAACTTGTCCAATTGATTAAAAAACATAAAAAAAAATTATCAATATGTTAAATTTTCAAAACAACTATTCAACAAAAGTTAGAACAACTATATTTAACACATAAATCAATTATCAAACATGCAATCAATTTCATCAATTCAAACTAAAAGAAAATAAAATAAAAATTTCAAAATTCGTATATACAATTGTTCCAACCTCAAATCCATTGAGGTGATATCAATCACCGCATTTGAGGTATTGTCCCTTTAGAACTCGAAACTCCATCACAGTTTTGTCCTTAAAAGGCGTCTCAAAGGGTTAAAGAAGAAAGGTCTATGTAAATTGTCATTGGCATCAACTCTTAAGAGATACAGGATTATATTAGGCATATCAAAACAAATCCCCCAGTTGAGAACTAAGGGAACGAGTTTTCAATCCCCACAGACGATGTAAATGTTCTAGCCTCAAGTCCATTGAGATGACATTTCTAAGATCAATCACCCCATCCAATGTATTGTTCGCTTTAGAACTTGTAGCTCCATCACAAATTTTTCCTTAAGGTTGTGTCTGGATTGAGAAGGGGAAGTGTGAGGATTTGAGGGAGTGGATGTGTGAGGATTTGTGAAGAAAGTACTAAGAAAGTGAGTGTTTGAATTGGGGTATGTTATAGTAGATTTGTGAATAAAGTTTATTGAAGTTTGTGAGTGATGTCACGCTTGAGAGGGTATTTTGATTCTTTTTAAAAGATGTAAAATGTAAGATTATAAATTTACCCTTATCTTAAAAAAAACAGAATAATCAAATATCATATATTTTTGTGTAGATTTAGATGAATTAAAATTATGTAAGTGTTTTCGATATAATTGAATAATTAATTTTGAAAAAAAATACGAGTTACTTGACAAAAATAATTTACATGTAAAATTGTGAATATATGTAAAAAATTATAAATTGTTATATAAAAATAAATAATTTAAGTATTCATAAATTTAAAAATTATATTTAAAAAATAATTTTATATTAAATATAAATAGTATTATTATATTTATAATTATTAATATTATTATATAATAATAATTATATAATTTTTTATTAAAAATAACTAAATATTTTCTATTAAACAAATATTTTATTATTAATTTAATTAATTATTATTTCATTTTATTAAAATATTTGTGTTAGTTAAATTTATGTAATAATTAATATATGTAAAAATGACAAAATTGGAAAAATTAGTGGTGAGCTGATTTTTCCTTACCTTCTCTTAATTTCAGGGGGAGATTATATTTATTGTTCACGGACATATCCTCACACACTCTTCTACGCAAATCTCTAGATCCAAATGAGTAATATCCCCTAATCCCTGCTCGTGAACATCACTAGAAACAAACAGGTCTTAAAAAGCTTCTCGAAGGATTAAAGAAGGAAAATGTATATAAAGTGTCTTTGATCTAGACTCCTAAGCGACGCAGGATTATATTGGGTGTATTGGAACAAGCTCCCCAATCAAGAGCTAAAAGAACGAGTTTTCGACACAAACGATACCAATGTTTCGACTTCAACTCTATTGAAGTGACATTTTTTATCAATTACCACAATCAAGATATTGTCTCCATTATAACTTGAAACTATGATACAATTTTATTATTAAAAAACAATTTAAAAAATTAATATATATATATATAAACTATATTTGATATCGATTCCTAAACTCTAAATCACTATATGAAATTATAATAGGTAAAAATTGGTCTAACCTTTTCTTTATAAATTTTCATTCAAAAATCAAACACATCACTATAATATATACATAAATAAATAAACATATTTTCTCGTCATATCACACCTGTTAAGTTTTGATAAATTAAAATTGACTTAAATTTTATTACTTTCTAATTTATGGATTCTAAGAAAAGAAAAAATCATCTTAGATTTAAAAACAAAAGACTGAGAAAATTTAGAGATATGGAAAAATTTAAACAAATAATAAGAATACAAAACTACCTCTTTAGTTTTTCTATTTATAATTTTTCAAAACATAATTAAATTATCATTCATTTTCTATTAATTTTATTTTTTTCTCATTTAATACTCATGAAGATCGATGCTTACAGAAAAAATATATTAAATAAATTCGTTATTTTAGATATTAAAATTAAAATATTAAAAATGAGTTAATAAAAAAATTGAAAAATAATATTACAATTAATGAAAAATAGAAAAACAATAACTATTGACTGCTCACAGAACTTCCACAACATCGCATAATTTGCAAATCCGTTTTGTACCTAAAATAAAATTGACAGTGAGATTTTAAAGAGTTATCTTATTGAACTAAAATGGCGCCACCAATTCAGAACGTCATTCTCAGTGATAAAGACACAGATTGGTACATTGATAATTTTGACGTGGGGTTCTTATTAGTTTATTTCCAAAAGACACTTTTCAAATTATTTATTTAAAATTCTCAGAATATTTTTATTCAACTTTATAACATTGTTGAGTATGAACAACTCTAAAGATTGTAAAAGAAAGAATAAATAACTATCAAATGGCAGGAACTAAAATTTGCTTTCTCCCCATTCAGTGTTACTTTGTTTAGGGTTTGCTTTTTATAAATTAATTATTATTTTTATAAGTTTTTTTTAAATAATTTAAATATATTTTATTTTATTCTCTCCTTTTGTCACTCTTTCAAACAAGGGTGGAAAAAGTTTTCTATCTATCTATTCATATAATGCTAAAAATCCAAAAATCTTTTTCATACTATTTATTTTTCAATATTATTACCTATTTTGAATTTTCAATTACAGATATTGAATATTATTTTTAGTATTTTTTTAGTTACCTTTTAATTCTTTATGTAGTTCAAATTAAAAAATATTTAACATTACAAATTGAAATAACTAATGTTTCATTAAAAGATGTCATGTAAAAATTACACATAAAAAATAAATACTTAATGTAACAATAGTTTAAATTAAAAACTAAAATATTTGAAAAAAAATAAAAAATAAATTTAATTAATACTCACTACATCAACTAATTTAAATAAAATGTTCAAATCAAATCAACAAATACAACTTCAAAATAAATAAATAAAAGTACTATAAAAGTTTAATTTTTTTTTAATTTGAAAATTATAATTACATAATGATTTTTTAATAAAAATTATAAATTTTATTTATATAATAAATTTTATCTAATTATGTTATTTTATGTGATTTTACCATTATTAAATTATTTTATCAACTAGTTCGTGAAAAAATATAATTTAAAATGTTTAAGATTTGAATAATTGTAATCTTGGAATTTAAAATATTTTAAAATCAATTCAAAATTTTCAAATTTATTTTCTTAATTTTAATGAAGCAATTTAATTTACTTTATGTGCAATTTTGAGATACACATTTAAAACTTTATTGGATTTTTAAGGGTGTTTAATATTAAACTTTATAGAAATAAACATTACTTATTTTTAAAATATTTGATAATTCAAATTTTTTTCAATAATTCAAAAATATAAATTTAAATATTTTTTTAAGTCAGTGATGTTGAAAAGCATAGAAAAAAAAAAGGATGAAGAGACTGAGTGAGAGAAAAATAGATAAAGAGAGATAATAGAAAAATAGAAGAAAATTAAAGAAGAAACACAATAAAAAGATTCATAAGTAATGTTCCTGCACCACCTTATTTTTTTTCTTATTAAAACAGATAAAGCATTAAATGAAAAAAACAAATATATTAAATATTTTGGAAAAAAATAATACGTATTTAAAAAATGAAGTAGGAGAATTAGAAGGAAAATTCATAATTATGCTTATTTATATATTTATTTAAAACTTATCGTTACTGTATATGGTTTCATATTAAAAAAATACACACACTCATACATTTTTTATTTCATCTATCCTTAAGAATGTTATATCTTTCCATAATTTTTCTTTCTTTAAATAAAAAATAAATACATGAAATGTTTTGAAAAAATATATAATAATTAAGGAAATACGAGGAACTATAGTCGGAATATTTATAACCAATCTTCTTTACACATTTCTTTCTTTTTCCCTTTTTCTTAACTATCGATTTTTTTAAAAAGATCCTTAAAGTGCTAAAAATTCTCTAATTGGTGTGGAAATTTATATGTAGTTAATCTACATGCATGTCATTATTAATTAAATTCTCACTTTTAATTATTATATTTTAAAAAAAATTGGTAATTAATGTGTAAAAATAATTGGCCATAATGAACTATTTCAGAATTTAGTCTATTGGAAAACTTGTTTATTAACATTAAGGAATATATTATTAAGGAATGTATTGAAGATTACATCGACTAGAGATTTTATTTTATATTTAGGAATAGTGATTAGTAAAAAAATATGAATTAGACAAAATAAATTAAGTGTTTCATATAAATGAAAAAAAAACATTTAACATAATTATTACAATTTTTCTCTTTAAAATTGAGTGAATTTTTAAAACTGTTCACAATGTTAAAAAGAAAAAAAAAACATAATTACTTTATTTTTCCTTGATTATAAAATTCACTTTCTCAATTCCTTGTGGGTATAAATAATTAGTGAATACAAATAAGCTAACATTCAAATATAGGTTTTTTAGATACACTATCATTTCAAACTGAGTGTAACAATACTTGAACTCATGAAATCCAACTTCATATAACTGTTATAAGAAATTATCAACAAAAATAAAAAATTATATTCTACCTTTGAGTTTGAGATCAAGATCCACTTTATCATTTGTATTTAACCTTTAACTTTTCAAAATGCTTAATGAAACACACGAAAAATGGGTTCAATTACATTTCTAATTACTTTTGCAGATCATTTAGAAAAATAAAGACAATGAAAGCAAAGTTTTTAAAACTCGAACTTGGGGTAGGACAACACAATGGTATCAATAATTTCAAAAATATTTTATTTAAAAAGCAAATCAAGTAAAACTGAAATATGTGGGTCATGTTTTATTTTCATGGTCTAAAGTATATTCAATTTGACATAATTATTATAAGTGGGTCTATATCTTAGGTGTTTTTCTATAGGATCCGAAAATGCATTTGAATCAACATTCTTCTTGTCTATATAAGGTAAAGAATTTTTTTCGTTTAAGTCAACAAAGAAATTTTATTTATGAGCACAAATTGTACCACACTAATTAAACATAATACAATTACTCATACAAGAGATTTACCAAATGCTATAGAATGAAAAATGTTTTGGATTGCTATATCTTGAACTCCAAGGTCACATAGAAAAAAATGAGTATTTCAAGGGAAATTATTCAACAAAGAAAAAAATAATACAAGAATTAAAGATTTGTAGTATTAGTTTTGGTTGAGTAATGTGAGGTTAGGTAAATTTGGTCTTTATATATAATGATTGTTTACTAGGTTCATGTTTTAATGGAGTATGAAATGTGATATCTCATGTTAGGAAAAAAAAAAGACAAATAGATAAAAATATGATTTCGAACAAGTATCTTTATTATCAATCACAGGTAATTTTTTAGACTTAAATCTCCATATACAACTCTAAGTATTACTTTTTTTAGGATTTTAAATTTAAAAACTTTCTTAAATCTATAATGACATGGTGAACTTCTATTTCCTTTTTATCAACTAAAACCATTTAATCTTATGGTATATTTCATTTAATTTGTACAAACATTTTAATTTCTCATAAAATTAATGGATAAAAATAATAAATATGCTAACTAACAAAATATGTTATACTGCATAAGTTGTTTCTTTGTAATAGTAAGACAATATGAAGTATATATAAATCATTAAGATATATTTTATTTATTTATCTGAAACAACATTGTCTTATATTTACTAAATTTCGTCTTCAACCTCTTAACATTGTTTTGTCTTGAAGGTTTAGAATTATAAAAAATGTTGACATTATTAGCAACTATGTAATCAATGTCCTAAACTCTTTTACACAAAATCATCACATTGTCATTGTCCAATTTTTTATTCTCATTGTCCAATTTTTTATTCTTAGAGTAAGTCACTCTATAGGTATAGGCAAGATCGACTCTTGGTCTCTCTAAGCGAGACCCACCTGGCTGCCCGAGACTTGGCCTACCTGACCGAGACTTGAGAGACTTGGTCGAGACAACCGAGACCTGAGAGACTTGGCCGAGACGACCGAGATCTGAGAGACTTGGCCGAGACGACCGAGACCTGAGAGACTTGGTCGAGACGAGCAAGACCTGAGAGACTTGGCCGAGACGAGCGAGACCTGAGAGACTTGGCCGAGACAACCAAGACCTGAAAGGCTTGGCCGAGACCACGGAAGCTTGGCCGAGACGAGGGGAATCGCCACGGTCAGCCTGGCCGGCCGACCCATGCTACCGTTCACGCTCAAACCAAGGTTAGTGAAGTTAATCCGTCATTAAGGATTACGTAATGCAACCCTAAGCGAGATCCACTCCGCTAATCAGACCCAATAAGGTAAGCCCATTAGAATAATATAAATAACACACATCACAAGGAGAAAGGTACGCCATTTATTATTGTTCACCTACCAGAGTACTAATCACCCACTTTACTGACTTGAGCGTCGGAGTGCCTTCACAGGTACCCCACCATCCAGTGTTCACCCAAGACTGAGTGCCGAAGGAGAAACAGAAGAACGAGAAGAACCCAGTTCATCACCCAACAACCTGACCGACCAAAGGAAGGAGAAAAAAACTTCAATAGTTCTCTAGGTACCATCTCCCTAGTAAGAACAACCACTATTATATTTTGTTATTAACATTTTATTCTAGAAAATAATCAAATATAAATTTATGAGTATTCATTAAAAACCATTTTGAAATTAGCCATATTACATTTTTAATGAGATTTTAGCAAAACAAAACATTTTAATGAGATTTTAGCAATCACTAACCACTACAACAACAGTCATTCATTTAAGTGAAGTCACTTGCACCTCCAATTTTTGTTATATAAGCTATGAACTTCTTTAAATATATTACAGTTTTTCTATATCCTTTTTGTTTATTTAGTGATAAATTTGAGTTATATTTTCTTATATTTAATCGAGAGTATATTATTATTTTCTTATTGAATTTGAAATAAATTATAGTAATTCGTCTAAGTACGTAAAATTCTATTCCTATCAATAATTATTTTTGTCCTTTTTTTATCTCTTATTTCACGAATTAATACTTTTGTTAATACAACATGTAACATATAAACTAATACATTGTCACATACATGTTGCAAATAATGTTAGGTTACATTTTTACAAAACTGCTCATTTTTGCATTGATCCAGATCATTAAAATCCATTTATTTAAATTTTATTTTTATTTTGATCCATTTTTCGGATCAGATTTTCATTTTACTTAAACAGATTTTATCGGTGCTATATTTGCATTCATTGTTATATTAAGTTTATCTAATGGACTCATTCGATGCACTACAACAATGAGCCACGCATTGCACCTCAAACGGATAAACTATTTTTAAACTGATTTAAAGATTTTTAACTTCAAAAATAATTTACAAAATGTATAAATATATTTTTCAAATAAATAACGTATTATGTATATAGTGTAGTTTATTCAATATAGAATATAATAATATCATCACAAGCCATGACTACCTACTGGTTAGACATTATTTTTCTCTTACTTTATTTGATTATCTTCAAATTATTTACGTTTCAAAAAGTTTAAAACACTAAGCTAAACTTAGAAATTTATTGTAAATTACATGATAATAACAATAAGAATCAGTGCAAGAAGAATTTTGGGCAACAAAGTCCAATAATATTTATATAATATTAAATTCCTTTTATATATTATTATATTAATATTATGTTAGTTGTTTTAGAAAATGTGGATTTAAATTTAAAATCTATTTTTTTTATAAAAATATGGATTTAGATTGGATTTAAATTTATAAAAATTCAAATTATTTTTATAAAAGATATGGATTTGGATTTAAAATTCAATCCAAATATTTGGATTTGGATTTATAAAAATCCAATTTCTTTTTTTAAAAAATATGGATTTGGATTTAAAACTTATCCAAATATTTGGATTTGGAAATCCAATCCAAACCACCTTACTACTTGATTTAGAAATTATAAATACAAAATATAATATTCAATATTTATCTATATTCTAAATAATAAGATCAAGTGTGATAAATATCAATTAACTTGGAAATATTATAAATTTCCCATTTTTTATGAAAATTTAAATCTAATCATAGGATTAATATTATACTTAGTAGAAAGTTCCTATAGGGTATTATGTTATAAAGTTTGGTACATAATATTAACCAATATTTTAAAACCCTAAAATATATAACGGTAGGTTTAACAAGATTGGTGAAGAAGAGTCTAGCTCTTTAAATATATTAATAAAGAAGCCTATGTTAAAAGAGGCAAAATCCTCTTTACAAAATATTATAATTTTGAATGTGGATGAAGGATATACTAGATTAAAAAAAATTATTTTAAAAAAATCATTAATGATTTAAATGGTCATAGTAACTTCATACTTAAAGGAACGCATACTATGCAAATATTATTTTTGAAAAAAAACTGATTTGATTGTTTTTTTAAAGATGAATTAAAATTTTAAATTTTGACAACAAATTATAATTTACTTGTTTTATAGATAAGTTACATAAAAAGTAACGACTTCACCACTATTTATCGAATCTCACATTATGTACATAGTAGGAAATTTTGGTGAAAACAATGAATTCATACACTAACAATCATACAATCATAGTGCTTGAATAATATTTATAGTGTGATTTTATCAATTAATATCATATATTAAGTTAGCCATAATAAAATTTGTCCAAATCATATTTTAACTCTACTTCATCTACTTTTTTTAATCTAAATTGATATAAGCATTTAAATCTTTAATTAGACAATATCAATATAAAAAATGATATAGATAGATTGATGATGGACAAAAAAATGACAAAACTAAAGCTTTTAAAGAGAAAATCTGTTTTATTTGGTAAATTCTCCAACACGTTCATAACTTATATTGTATCTCCATAAATTTTTTTAATTTCAACAATACTTTTATAAGTATGGTAGTTAGTGTGATGTTTTCTTCAATTGTGATGGTGGTGGCTAATAGTTGATAGTTGAGGTAAGTGGTGTTTTTACTTGTGGTGGTTGTGTTTGTTATCTTTTTTTTATTATTTTGGAAGTCACAAAATCTCAAAAAAATTGACAAAACCTAGAAAAAAATGAGCAATATGTAAAAATGGAGGATAACATTAAAAAAAAATTTATCTTCACACCGAAAACGTCAAATACAACAAATATTTTCGTTAATCCTCTCATATATGTTCAAATGATGAAACTGCTCTCAAAAGTTGCGATTGGAAAATAATGAAAGTGTGACAACTAAAAAAAAATATACAACCGAAAGGAAAACATGAGAGTGCAAAAGTATAACTAAGATTATTTAAAGATTTGATGTTATATTTTATTTATGATTATTTAACTTTTTTAAAGGATGGAAGAATTTGTCATTTTGTTTTGATACAATATTTTTTATGTGTAATATCTGATTTTTTTTTTTGAAAAAACCCTTATCCTAATTTACTTGACATTAATAACATAATATATAATATTGTACATAAACTTAAGCAAAAGACATCTAACTATACATGTTTTTGGTATAAATAGAACTCAACTATACTTAAAACTTTATCTTAGTAGGATTCATGAACAGGTTAATCTTTCAACTCCAGTAAAAAAGAAAAGAAAAGAAAAGAAAAGAAAAAGAACATAAGACTAAACAAGGAGAATCTATTTTATTTTTTTTCCTGAAACAAGGGAGAGGATAGTGAAGGTGTAAACGGAGAATGGATTAAAATAATGAGAAAAAAGGATTGGTAGAAGATGGTTAGTTAAAAGAAACTAACTTTGATGTCTGAAGCATGAAATAAAGACATCCTTTGACAGAGTATGAGGATGAGGAGGCAGTAGAAGTAGAAGTAGTAGTAAATTGGTGAAGTTGGGGGTGTCATGGTCAAGCATTTTGACATTCACTTTCCATTTCACAAATAACAATCCCTGTAACCTTATTTTGACTTGGGCCATGTGTCTTTCCTTCCTTATTCATTCAAAAGGCCTTCTTTGTGTTTGTGTTCGTGTTTTTTTGGCATTGGCATTGCCACAGCATAAATTACCATCATCACTTCTCTGTGTCTGCTCTGTAACTCCTTTACTCCCCAAACCAAAACCCTCATTTTAATCTCTCTGCTCCAATTAATCAAATTCACAATCTCTTGTATCTACCTCTAATCAATTTTGTGATCTAGAAAATTAGACAGGTCAAGAAGAGAGGGTGTACTCTATTCTACTATACTATAAGCTTTAACGGGTCCGGAGGAAGTCCGGGCCCACCACCACAGTTGCTGAATCTTAGGGTTCTTGTCTCTTTCTCTCTGATCCTCAAATTCCTGAGATATTGATGGGGTCGAAACCGTGGCTCTACCCTGCTTCCACCTATCGAAATTTGGAAACTTTCTGGGACACCGATGAGGACGGGCCTGGTCCTCGCTGTGGGCACACCCTCACTGCAGTTGCTGCCACCAAGACGCAGGGTCCTCGCTTGATCCTGTTTGGCGGCGCAACGGCCATTGAAGGAGGATCTTCATCCGCTCCCGGCATTAGTAAATTCCTTCACAAACACTCAATTTGCTTTCTTTTCCGATTTTGGTGGCCTGAATTTCGCTGCTTTAATAACTTTGCAGGGTTAGCTGGAGTCACAAATACTGTTCATTCCTATGACGTGCAAACTAGGAAATGGATTAGGTGAGTTTATTCCCCGATTTCACAATTCTGAATTTTTCTGAATTTAGCTTATTTGTGTGTGTTTTCAGTTTTTTTTGTATTTCTTTTAAGAAGATTAATGATTGATGAATTGGTACTAAAGTAATGATTTTTCTGCTGAGTGTTTAGTATTAAACCGGCTGGAGAGCCGCCTTCTCCTCGGGCTGCTCATGCAGCTGCTGCAGTTGGTACCATGGTTGTTTTTCAGGTGATTGTCAGAATTGAGATTACTGGTGGGAATTGGGACCCATCTTCTTGACTAGTCTAGCCATCTTAACATTTGTTTGACTGGTTCTGTTTGGGTAGGGTGGGATAGGACCAGCCGGGCATTCTACTGACGATCTCTATGTGCTTGACTTGACCAACGATAAATACAAATGGCACAGGTGAGGTTGGTTGTAAATAGATGTTTTCTTTTTTCCTACGTCGAGACTTTTGACAAAATCACGCAATTATTCAATGTTGCAATTGATTTAATTGTAGGGTTGTTGTACAAGGGCAAGGACCTGGACCTCGCTATGGCCATGTAATGGACTTGGTTGCTCAGAGATACCTAGTAACTGTCAGTGGAAATGATGGTGAGACAAATTCAATTCTGGGTTGCCCTTTTTCAAATTTTTGTAATAAAACTGTGGTGAATATGTTAGTTGTTCGAAACAAAACAAGATATGAGGCATAGACTTTATTGTTGGAACAATCGAGTTGCAAAATTATAGAGCATAACATCAATGATGGGCTTGACATACTGTATTTTTTAATTTCTCTTTGGAACCTTCAAATCATGTTTTAGGCAAAAGCTGCCTGAGACAAGCTTATACCTAGATTGACTTAGAGCTTCCCCAATGGAAACCCAATCGCACTTGTGAATGCCTTGTGCATTAGTTTCTTTTGGATCTAGGTTTTCCACACTTCAATAGACTGAATGTCTGCAAAAGAAAAAAACAAGAAAAGTCACAACTTAATCTATGAATAATATGTGGTTAAAAGTTTGACTCTCTTTTATCCAGTTCTTTTTAAATAATAATTTTTCATCACATTTTAATTCAAAATTTTGAAAATAAATACAGCCGTATTGGTAGTGGATATTTCTCTAAGTTGTTTTCCTTTGGCACTCGTATGCTACTTATTTCTGTCTGGATATAGAATGCTTGCCTTTGTTACTCCTGTGATGAAATTGTATGTTGTCTTGTGCTACATTACAAATAGTTTAATTTTTTTATACCATGTGGCAGGAAAAAGAGTTGTATCTGATGCTTGGGTTTTGGATACTGCCCAAAAACCTTATGTGTGGCAGAAGCTGAGTCCAGAAGGTGACAGACCTTCTGCGAGAATGTAAGTTTGTTGTCGTCCTGGCTAAAGAAACCTTAACTGTCTGCATTCTTTCTACCCATATGGATATATTGAAACTTTTGACTATTCTACCTCAATTTATAGGTACGCAACTGCTAGTGCCCGCTCAGATGGAATGTTTTTACTCTGTGGTGGAAGAGACTCTTCTGGAGCTGTATGATTGATTATATTCCTTTAATCAGATCGTTATATTCTGTTGCTTTTAGAAAACTTAATGGGCTAATCTATCATACCTGAATTTTCGACATTCCATTTGCATTGTTAAATTGTAGTGTACTGTGACAAGTAATTATATAAAAGCAGAAAAGTTTACTTTGTTATTGTATTGTTCTGACTTCTGAATCTTTCTTCTGGCCTATTTAGTGAAATATAATAGCATATATTGTATTTATCTTTTGCAGCCACTAGCAGATGCCTATGGACTGCTCATGCATAGGAATGGCCAGTGGGAATGGACCCTTGCACCTGGAGTTTCCCCTTCGCCAAGGTATCAACATGCTGCGGTAAGTGAGAGCTTCCTATTGTAAATTTCTTATATGGTCTACTGTGAGTTTCTTCTTTGATGTTTTTCTTCACAAGGATTCCTTTGTGTCTTTCACATTATTACTTTGAAAAGTGACACTATTTGATTTAATGTCTTAATCTTGATTCTTGACTATTCATGCACGGTAAGCTTCTCTTATTCTCATAGTAAAGCTTATTTTATGTACATGTATGTGCCCAGACCTTGATGGTAAGAATTGATCTTACTTTGATCTAATGATTAAAAAGCTCCAAGTTTTACTGTGGGGTCTCACTTTATACAATAGTAGTAATTGTGTGCTATAGCGGCTTTGTGGAGCATTATGGTTATTGGTCGCCCAGTGGAACCCATGGCATTACAATACAACTTGCTGTTGTGCAAGGAGTTCCGTGAATCATGGTTGATACTGAAGCCTTGCAATTGCTATTGCATGAGAGACTAAATCCCCCCTTTAGTGACCTCAAACATTGTTGTTTGGTGCTGTTTGCAAGAGGGGGGATATCTTGGGATTTCTCTCTTCCCCTTATTTTATTAGAACACACCCTATTTTCCCACTCTCACACGTTTTGAAGGCTAAAAAACAATTGTCTTTTCTCTCTTTGATGCAAACCATCTAACTCGAGATCTCAGCTGCATTTACGGTTAGCTCATGGCACTCTAGCAGAATTTCCAACCAATCCACACATGGAACTGATGTAGTCCTCCCTAGGACTTGTATGATCTATAAAATCTAAGAAGGATTTGAACCAAGAACTCAACCAAGAAATGCCATGGAGTGTCTTGTCCAAGCTTGGGAAAGACAAAGAAACAAATGTAAAAAGAAGATCAAATGGACAAGGTAGAAGATGGAAAAAGAACACACCACCTTGAAAGACTTCAAAGATAAGTACATTATTGATTCGCCACTTGAAGAAACTCCTTAATATACAAAGCTAAGCTAAGAGTACCAAATTCAAGACACTTGAAAATCTCACAAAAACTCTAATTCTCATTTATCTCAAATACATGAGAAGAGCCTTCTGTTTGTAGGATAGGATGATAAGGTGTGTTCAAGAAGTAAAAAGGGTAACAAAAACAAACAATTAGATGACCATAATCATGGGTTGGCCAAACAAAACCAACATGCAAGGAATCTAAGTTGCAACTTCCTTGTCTCGTGTGATAATGAGGTAGTTAGGTGCATGAACCAACTCTAACTACCAATAGTTGGAATTAGTTTATGACTTTTAAACTTTTTGTTCTAGAACATTCTAGAAGCTTCTACAAATTTTAGAATCTTCCAACGTATTTTAAAACAAAGCTTCTCATTATTACAAGAGATTTTATTACTAAGCTCTCCAAACTCGTTCTCTAACATCTTTGTTCAAATGCTTGATGCTCTTCTGTTGTCGTTGTTATAAAGAATTTTTGCATACCATTCTCTGGTCTCTACTCTGTTCACATTCTTTGGGGTCTGTTATGTTCACATGAAAGATTTTATGTTTTGGTTTATATTCCTTATTTCATTCTTTTGTTCAGATATGCAACCTCATGCTGGCCTTTCTCGTTATTATTTTTTATTACTAGACAATTGTTATTAACTTCTTTGTTTTTACCTTAAAATTATGGCTTTTAATTTTTAGTTATGAATATACCTTCAATTATGAGTACTTTTTTATTATTAACATTCTTGCTTATCTAATATAAGTTACTTAATTTATAAATTAGCAGTGGCCATCCATCTATGGGGGTTTTGGCGTCAACTATTCTGTCACCACCCAGGATTGATAACTAAGTTTTATATTTATAACCACTTAAAAGCTATCTTTCGTACACAATACCAAAAATAAAAGTTTTAAGCCATTTACCTCGCATAGTCCAACATGGTCATAAGCTAATTGTGGTTTATAAAGTAGGAGAAACTAGATGGATAGTAGTGGTTGACAAGAAATTAGATTTGGGAAAGTATACTGTCTTTGGAAATATTACTCTATTGCTCACACTTCTTTTCTCATATTGTTGTTCTTCTTCTAAAGTTGAATGTTTAACTTACTTTTCTCTATTTATCATCATTTTGTCCTCATACAATAAATAGAGACTGAAATTTTAAAAGAATCTAAAGAGAAATTTTCTATTAACTATTTAATTCTACATTCCTCTAAAAGTTTTTGATGTAGTTGTTGGATCAAAACGAGATCACTGCCTTAGAATTAGTGTAAGAGTTCTCTACTCCGAAAATGATGTCAATTCATCTTAACCAACTTACTCATTCCGTTTTGTTGAAATTTTTGGTATCTGGGTAGATAAGGAGGAAAAAAGAGATTATTCTGACCAACATTAAATCACTATTGTTCTGAAAGATGTGATAGCAAAGATAAAATACTATGCTCTTGTAGAAAACTCCAAATCCTAGTTTAATATATGTGGAATTTATAAGAGATCATCTAAGAATCTTTGAAGGGCAAAATATTCCCTGAGATAATCATGTGATATATGCAGATATCATATATATGGAGATATCATTTGGATAGTCTAACAGCTTTGAAGATTGTTTTTTGATTGTATTTGGCATTGCATTTTGTCAGGTTTTTGTTGGTGCACGGTTACATGTTACAGGAGGTGTTCTCAGGGGTGGACGGTCCGTGGAAGGTGAAGCATCCATTGCAGGTAACTTGCCTTTCTATGTTATTACCAACTATTTTATTGTATATTTCTTGTCACGTTTTTCTTTTGTCGTTTCCCCCCTTATCTCCATGCCTATGTTTTCTTTTTCTCGCTTTGACAGTATTGGACACTGCTGCTGGGGTTTGGTTGGACAGAAATGGCATCGTGTCCTCCTCACGCTCAAACAAAGGTCATGATTATGACCCTTCTTTGGAGCTTATGCGTCGTTGTCGCCATGCAGCAGCAGCTGTTAGTACTCATATATTTATCTATGGTGGGCTAAGAGGAGGTAAGAACTAAGTACTTGCATTATGAGATATGCTGTTGTAATTGTAGATCTGAGAGTTTATTGAGACTTGAAAAACTGAGTGAGGCATATTCAATTCTTCATTACAAAAACAGTGAAGCTCACAAGAATAGAGAAGTTCTTTCATGTATTTATTACAATGGATTTAGTCTTTTAAGAATTACACAACAAAGGTGCCATTGTTGGAAATTCCACATTACTTGCCTCTATACACCTGCAACCAACTGTGCTTAATACTAATTAATTTTAAAATGGAATTTAATAGGACAATTGGAGCTTATATCCATTGTTTACATGGTTTGTTGATGGTATCTCTGTCGTTTTTGTGTGTGTTGTATCAATTGATCTACCAGTTTTCTATGGAGGGGAGTGGGGGCGTTAGAATCTCCCACACTGCTGACCTCAATTATTATGGTGTGGTTTATATATCTTTTGACAATGTCCCTTAATGCCAATTGGATTTAAGAGGGAATCTAATATGATATTAGATTCTTCGACCCAACTCTATTTTTTCCATGGTTGTGGAGGGGTTCTTTTTCATCTTTTGTAATGTATTGGTTGGTCTAACAGTCAGCTATGGAGGTGGGCTTTTGGAAAGTCCCACTTCACCCACCTCGATTGTTAGGGTGTGGTTCATATACTCATGTACAAATGATTTATTGCCAATTGAATTTATGAGGAATCTACAACTTGTTATGAGAGCCTATGATCCATATCCATTGTTTCTGTGGTTTGTGGAGGGGATCTTTGCATTTTTTGTGGTGGAGTGTTGGAGAACCCACATTATCTGTCTCAATTATTAGGGTGGGGTTTATATACGTGTTGGGAAACTTCAGTTCTTGCTAATATGGTGGAAAGCCAAAAATCTACTGTATCATATACTGGATAGCAATGGAGGCAAATAGCAGTTGAAGTATATGATATTATTGCTCTCTAGGTTGCTCCATCTTGTTTTTATTTTCTATTTCAAGTTTGAATGTGGTCTTACAATTGCAAAAATATGTGCAATGTGGCATTTCCATCTGTTTTGTCTTTGACTTATGCTAGCATACTCGTGGAAAATGGACACATCACTGTCAAGCTTACATCACAGTGAAATACAGGCAGAAAGGACCTCTCTGCGTATATTTTAGCAATTAGAGGATCACCTGAACATTTTGATCATTAAGGACCAAATTAAAAAAATTAAAAAAGAGGGACTAAAAGGGTAATTTAACCTATGTTATATATAAGTATATATGTATAAAAAATGAGTTGTGTGCTAATAGAAAGCAGAAATATTGACATAATATTAACTCAGATATTCTATTCGCTAGAGACTTGCCAAAGATGACTAGAGGTTGCACAGGGAGGTGAACAAAAGCTGACAGAGGGGTGGATGATTCCTTCCTTTATCCTTGCATGACGCCATGAACAGAGGTATATGTATGGGAGAAGTTGAACAGGTTTTAAGTGAGTGGGGTGAGTGAGACAATGGGACTGAGTATGGGAAAAAAGTTATGCAGTCCCACATCCATATCTCAAAATTGTGAACCATATCTTGTGTCAACCATTACCCATAGAGGCCACTATAATCGTTTTGGTGCAAGACACACTGCAGCAGAGTTGTGATTGTGGATCCAAGGAATTCCACAGTGCAATAGTGCTGTTATGACGACTATTTTACAACACTGGTTTTCAGATGAAATCTAACATCATCAAAGCAATCTGCCATACTAATATACAGATTTATATATATATATTTTTAAAATTAAATGGCAGCAGTCATCCCTTTAAGGGTTATTGGCATATTTGTAGGCTTTGGCTCTTTATGCTTTCTTACCAAGAAATATGTAGCATCCTCGTGTCACTTTAAGTCCTACCTGGTTGGCTGTAATTATTTTGATGCAAGTTTGTTTAACTGAATTTCTAGTATATATTCAATGACTTAGTCATATACAACTGTTTCTGATTTCCATGTTATTATCGTAGCAAGAAAAATTGTTTGTCTAGCATGGTCTTATAGTTAGCCATCACAAAATAGGTTTTCATATGTCATGCACTTGTGCTGGTTTGCTGAAAAATCATCGTGCTCTTTTGGAAATATTGTAGCATAATTAATTTTCTTATCCTTTGCCCTCACTTGCTCTTTTATATCCTTTTTCTGAAAATATTCTGATTGCATTGTTGACATTTGGGCTACGCATTATAATGCCTTGGGTTAATTAATTAATTGTCAGTTATCAATAGTTAGGTAGAAGCAAATAAAAGGCCCATTGAAGGAACTAATGTGTTACAATCCTCCAATTTGTATTATGGACTGCAAGTGTTGTGATAATTTTACATTTTATTTTTCTTACACTGATGTTTCTAATATATTTCAAAATTTTGTTTATTTTTTTATCAATACTAATAGAAACATGTTATCCTCTGCAGATATACTACTAGATGATTTCTTAGTTGCTGAAAATTCACCATTGCAGCCTGACATTAATTCTCCTGAGAGAGTTATGAGCTCCAAATCAAGTCAATCTAACTTAAATTATAATGTAACAACACCAAATTTGGATGGTGGACCAGACATTCTTTCATCTAGTGGCTCCGGGTATATCATTTGTTGCTTCCTTCTTTAGAAGCTCAACACTTTTACTTCACTGTCCTTATGCTCAGGATATTTCAGTTTTATGACAACTTGATATGTGTTCATTTTATCAGCATGGACAGAAATTCATTGGAGAAACTGAGGGAAGCATCAGCTGCTGAAGCTGAGGCAGCAACTGCTGTCTGGCAAGCTGTGCAGGCTATATCCAATAGTCCTGCTGAAGAAACATCTGTGTCAGATGACAACTCACAAGCTGCAGAAACTGTTTCAGATGGAAGTGACACAGAAGGAGATGTTCGCCTTCATCCTAGAGCTGTACGTGCTTGGAAACCTTGTTTAAAGTTGATAATGTTCCTCTCAAGCATGCAAAATCATGTACATTTTGTTACAGGTTGTAGTTGCCAAGGAGGCTGTTGGTAACCTGGGTGGAATGGTGAGGCAATTATCACTAGATCAATTTGAAAATGAAAGCAGACGCATGATTCCCATAAATAATGATTTGCCATATCCTGCAAAGAAGTTCACTAGACAGAAATCTCCTCAGGGATTACATAAAAAGGCAAGCATTATTTGTTTTTTTATTCTGCTTTGTTTATATTATCAGTGCCTGGCATAGATTTCCTAGTGTGTACCCACTTAATTGCCATATTGCTATATTAGACAATCTCTTATTACCATTGTCTTCTTGCCAGATAATTTCAACTTTGCTTAGGCCTCGCAACTGGAAAGCTCCTGTAAACAGGCGGTTCTTCTTGGATTCTTATGAAGTGGGTGAACTTTGCTATGCTGCCGAGCAAATATTTATGCATGAACCAACTGTCCTTCAGCTTAAAGCTCCTGTTAAAGTATTTGGTGATCTTCATGGTCAGTTTGGTGATTTGATGCGGCTATTTGATGAATATGGATTTCCTTCCACTGCAGGAGACATCACGTAAGTTTTTACTAATATACTTGGCAGATTGACATTGGTCATGTATCAAAATAGCAAAGTATAGATAGAGTACAAACCAACTCTTCTCTGGCCCACTTGCTGTGATATCTATCATCTAATCCTTGATCTTACTACTTTGCAGTCGTTGGAACTTAGTCCCATCATTTTGATGATGAACTAGCTTATTATGGTCAACCATCCATATTCTTAAAGTTTTAAAATAATGGGTTGTCCTTAGCAAACACATCACCACATTCTTTTTTAAGAGTATTTGTTAGTGTGTGTAAAAACTTTTTGAAGTTTATATGTTAGCTACAGTTGAGGTCTTAAGGGATATTATTCTGCACGTGTAACGGTGGTTCCTTCCTTCTTTTGAAATCGGTTTAAGACAAATTAACTCTTAAAAACATACCTTTGTGTGTTGGTAAGGTTGCTTTTTGTGATGTGGAAGTCACAGTTTCAAATCTTGGTAACTATTTCTCTGCTTTTTGGGATAAGATTGCTGACATTTATTTTGCCCTGGCCCCACTCACTAAGTGGGAGCCTTGAACTTTGGGCTGTCTGTCTTTGCTTGTGGATTTCTCTTCTACTCAATGGATTGTTGTATTTAATTAACTCTATACTGTTTAAAATCTGTTCAGTCCAAAAACCATGTCATTTACTTACAATTTGTTGTGATTTGAAGTAAAATGTGCCAACTGATGGTTGGGTTGGGAGTTAATACGTGTTATATGTTCCTAAAAAATAGGTTTTGTTCTGTGTTAATAATACATTTCTTCTAGTCAATACCCAAGTGAGATTTTTTCAAAGGCATTTTACCCATGCTATCCTTTTTTGTACGAATATTTTGGAATAAGCTAATCAGTGGAATGTTTCAGCTATATTGACTACCTGTTTTTGGGAGATTACGTTGATCGAGGACAACACAGCTTGGAAACCATTACCTTACTACTTGCTCTTAAGGCAGGCTACTATTTAATTTTATGTTGTTTGTCTGGTATTATTGTATTTGGTTTTCTTTGTGTTTGTAATTGACTATTGACATTCTTCTTATTATGTAGATTGAGTATCCTGAGAATGTTCACTTGATACGAGGAAATCACGAAGCTGCTGACATAAATGCATTATTTGGTTTTCGTATTGAGTGTATTGAAAGAATGGTAGAGACATAAACAACTTATATTCATTCAATTTTTTGATTCAACTCCGCAACTAACTATGTTGTTGTAGGGTGAAAATGATGGTATATGGGCATGGACACGATTCAATCAACTTTTTAACTATCTTCCATTAGCTGCTCTTATTGAAAAGAAAATTATCTGTATGCATGGTGGCATTGGAAGGTCTATCAATTCAGTAGAACAAATAGAGAAGCTTGAAAGACCCATAACAATGGACGCAGGATCTATTATTTTAATGGACCTTCTATGGTACCTCTTCTTTGTTTATCCATCTTTTTTTTGTCATGTAGCTTGTTATGTTTGCATCCCCTTCCCAATCTTTTCATTGAGGGTGATCCTTAATTGCAACAGTTGGGAACGTTTACCCTCCCCAAACCCCACTTGGTGGGCATGATGTGAATTGGGTCACCTTTTCTTTGTTACAATTTCTATGGGTTTGTGTAGGTCTGATCCCACAGAAAATGACAGTGTAGAGGGTTTGAGACCAAATGCTAGAGGCCCAGGGCTTGTCACTTTTGGTGTAAGTATATGCTATCTTTCATTGTAAATGGACTTTTCATGCTATTTGTCAATTTTCCAATCCCACCTCCCTTAGGTTATGATGCATGAACATGTATCCTCATGTTTACAGCTAAGTTTACAAACTACTCTATGAATGGTGTGGTCCTAGTTGATGATTTATCTTATTATTATGCATGTCATCCACATTCCGTGTTGGAAGAACCATTGTTTCATCACCCCTTCCCCCTCCGCATTTATCTGTCAAAAATAAATAAACAGAAGCTCCGTTGCAAATTGGACGTTATTCTTTTGAATTTCAATTTCCGTGATTTGATTACTTAACCCTAAGGCTTACTGCTTTGTTGCATCTCTGGAAACTAATTATAATATTACTTTTCACAATCAAATACTAGTCTCTTCTTCAGCCCTAAAGAGTTTATTGATTCATTGTTGATATAGGACAAGTCTTTTGCCCTATCTAGAATTTTTTGCTCACGGTTATTTTAACCTCTAAGTGAGTTCTCATTTCACATATGCCAAAGACTTGGAAGCATTTTCATACTTATGCATCTTATTATGTTCTCTAAACCTCCTCAACCTTTTTGGAGGGTAGATATCTTGTCATCCTGTAACTGTACTTTCGCTCTTTTCTGACAATTTCTTTTTGTAATTATAAGGACCTTTAGTTGTAGTGGTCCCTTGTTGTTAGATGTTTATTGGTGTTGACTTGAAAAAAATTCTTAGGAACAACTTTGAGACATGCTATTTTTCCTTTACATGACCAAAAGGTATTAGTTAGTTCAGAGTAAGCTGACTTACTGCCTAACTAGAAAGGAAAAATCAGTTTTTTGAAAAGGTCTACTAACCCTTTCCCCTCATCCAAAGTGCTCTGTTGTGATATAGATTAAGATCTTTCTTGAGAGCCAAAAAGGAAAAATGAAAACGTAAAACAATAAATTTTAGCTCTCTTCAAGACCAAAAAAGGGGTAGGAGTTAGAATTAGTAATTAAGACACCATTTGATATGCAAAAGTATTATGAAATATCAACTATTGTTTTGGACCCAATTCAAAAATCGTATCTTTTCACTCATTACATTTTATACAAGGGATTATTCAACAGTGGGCATGCCTCAAAGTTCTTGCTATTTAAATGGGAACCTGACACCTATTACTTTTTCTTATTTTATGCAGCCTGATCGTGTCACGGACTTTTGTAAGAAAAATAAATTACAGCTCATTATAAGGGCCCATGAGTGTGTCATGGATGGTTTTGAACGATTTGCCCAGGGACAATTAATCACCCTTTTTTCTGCTACTAACTATTGTGGTAAGCATAATTTCTCAGGTGCGTTCTAGTTTGCATCTTCCAGCACTTATATCTTAACGATGTGTCTTGTTTAGGAACTGCAAACAATGCAGGAGCTATACTGGTAGTTGGCAGGGGTTTGGTGGTGGTTCCAAAACTAATTCATCCTTTACCACCTCCCCTTCAGTCTCCTGAAACATCTCCTGAGCGTGGAATGGATGAGACATGGATGCAGGTGAGCCCCCTTATGCAGTATTTTTGTCTCTATAATTATATTTAGCATTTACTGAAGTGAATTTGTTATACTGTCAGGAACTTAATATTCAGAGGCCACCAACTCCTACTCGGGGTCGACCTCAGCCAGACCTTGACCGTGGTTCACTAGCATATATATGAGACTGAGACAATTCATTGGGGATTTCTCATTGTCGCTTCTTACCCTGCCAACCAAATTTTCTGATCTGTATACTTGCCATTGTTGACTGAATATATATTTTGTACTGTATTTCTTCTGTAGTTGCAGAAAAGAAAACTCTAACTAGCATGCAAATAGCTTGGGAGAGTGCATTATTTTACGTTAGCCAATTAGTGAATGATTATTATGTTGTGGAGATTGGGTTTATAAGGCTTGGGACATGGATAAAGTGGAGGAGATGTTAGTGTCAACATGGGGATGGATGACTTAGTGAGGGAATACCGTTGATTAGTATATATTGTATCATATAGAAATATTTTTTCCTCTTTATATAAATGTTCATAACATTTGGATCAATCATTTCTCAACTCACCTGGATCAAAGTAGGTGGTTCTTAGGTTTATAAAACTATTCCCGATCTACTGAAAAGTAAAGGCACCAACGAAAAATGAAAGGCAAATTATCACTGCAACATATCAATTTCAACTTGAACCCAATCAGTCTTTAAAAATGACAAAATGAGAAAAATGCCTTTTGATAACGAAAATGACTTTAAATGAAAGTAAAGTGTGGGTCGAAAAATACTTTCAAAATTCCTTTTCTGGAATACATTTCTATATTTGAATTTTTGGAACGCATTTTATATTTTTGGATTTTTTTTCAAGATGCACTTTTCTTCTAGAAATTTTTTTGGAATTAGATTTTTGGAACACATTTTTTAATTTTAGAAATTCTTTTCTGGAGTGTAGTTTCAAATTCTGTATTCTGATTTTTTTTTTCTGGAATGTATTTTTTTTTTCAAAATGAATATTTGACTTTTGAATTATATTTTTTAAATTCTGAATTTTCAAATCCGTATAGATTATAATTTTGAAAGATGATAGGGTGCATGGTGCAAAAAAAAAACAGCAGTTTCTTCTTGCACCCCTACACTTTTCTTCCTGCACCACCACAAAGTTGTGCAAAGACAAAACTGTCCCTATATAAAATGTACATTTTTTTTGTATTCCGGATTATGAAATCCGGTAAATTTATGGATTGGCACTTCCGGTAAATTTTCGGATTGGTGCATTTGGTAATCTCCTGGATTGATGCTTCCGGTAGTACATGAATGATAGTGTTAATCTAAAATAAAAAAATGCAAAACATCCATAATTAAAAAGACTATTCTGGATCCGCCAATCCGTAATTCAAAATATGTATTCTGGATTCAGAAATCCATAATTGAAAAAAATCATTCTGGATCCACCAATCCATAATAGAAATTAGACTTCCGGATTCAGCAATCCAGAAATCAATAATTTATGCAAACTTTGCTTCCGGAGCACCCCTCATCCGGAATGCAACATGATTCACTTCCGGATTGATGAATCCGTAGCACACTCCCAGATCCCGAAATTGTGGGGGTCAGTTTCAGAATTTACAAAATTGTGGGCGTGCAGGAAGAAAACTGTAGGGGTGCAGGAAGAAACTGCCAAAAAAAACTCGAGAACGCCATCCTTTCTAAAGAGGCTTGTACTCCTGCACCCCCACGTTTTTTTTCCTGCACCCCCACAATTTCAAATATTCCAACATTAACCTTGAGCAAAAATTTGAAAAGGGCAACGTTCAGCACTTCCACACTCACTGCTCACCTTCATCCTTGGGTTTCAAGTGTTGTGGAGGTTCTTCATAATTGTTGGAAGCAAGGCGGAGGAGTACACAACGTTGCCGAAGTGTTGTCTGGGTTATAGAGGTAAGAGTAAAGATTTTTTTTAAGAAAAAAGTTTTTTGATTTTTTTTAGTAAAATCGGTCGCTCAAGACCTTTGGTCTCTACTCGGATCTGATGAAAAAAATGGGATCACATCTTATGGACTCGTTGAGAATAATTCTGATCTAGTTCGGACAAATTGGAGTATTACCTAATCATGCGCCTATTGCTTCAACTGTTGATATAGGTATTTTGAGAATAAGAGAAACGAAAAAAATCACTACCGTATAAACAAATAGTTTTAGAGTAAGCATTATGAAATCTCCAAGATAATTAAACAACGACAAAGAAATACTCCAAATTCGGGAGTCCAAGAGTTTTATAAAACTAACCCTCTACTTCCTTTGGTATTTTTTCACGAAAAGCAAACATGAGATAATAAATCCAGTCTTTCACTAAGATTTCGAATAGCTGTCCCAGAAAACTTCATTTATTCTGGTGTGGATGGCTCAGAATTCTTTTGGATTGTCAGGCATATCAAAAAGGGAATAGATGGTTGTGGAAATTTCGGGATTACCAGATATCGGGATCCGGTAATACCTTCCGAATTCATGAATCTGGAATAAATGAAATAATGTGTTCCGGATGAGGGGGTGTTCCAAAATTAAAATGCCATAATATGTTGTTCTTCGGATTTCTGAATCCAGAAGCTTAAATTTCATTACGGATGGGTTGATTCGGTACAGAATTTTGTGTTATGGATTCATGAATTTGGAATGCTTTACTTGCATTATGGATTTATGAATCTGGAATTGTATTTTGTTATGGTGCATTCCGGATTCATGAATCCGGAATGGTTTTTTTGTTTTATGGATTCCTGAATCCGGAATAGTCTTTTTGAGTTATGGATTGTTGGATCCGGAATGGTTTTTTTAACTTATGGATTCATGGATCTGGAATGCAATAATTTTGTTTTATTTTTTTTATTTGTAGAAGCATGGACAGTAGTGAAGAATTTGAACAACAATTATATGATGGTGTGAATGTGTGGGATGATGATGATATTGAGAAGTCATTATCTAAATCGAAGGGATATGAATGTACAAATGTGTTTACTACAGATGAGGTAAAGTTAAGTTTGTAAAGTATTTTTAAGTTGTTTGTTAATTAGTAAATAATTTGTTATGATAACTTTTGTAGGTATTTCATACTCGAGATGAGCTCTTAAAGTGGGTTAGAAAAGTTGCGTTTGACATTGGTTTTTGTATTGTGATATTGAGATCGGATACTTCAACTGGCCAACGAGGAAGGAAAACATTTGTGTTATTAGGTTGTGAGAGAGGAGGTCAATACAAACCATATAAGAAGGATTTACAGGTTACTTAGAGTGGAACTAGGAAATGTGGTTCCCTTCCCATGCAGGTGAATCCTCGGTTAGATGACCATCATCTATAATCAACTGCAAGGCGGATTCTATTCTTCTACAAAGACCCTACAATTATAAACAAATTACATTAATTGCAATTGAGCATGTATTATTTAAATAAGCAAATAATAAGTTCTTACCACTGTGGGATGCTCAGAGATAGTATCATTCCCGCCCTGACGTCGTCCATAATGGGTAATCACCGGAGGTCGATCATCCTCAGCCATCTGGATGATATATGGGTGTGATATAGACCGGAACCACTCCAAATATGCAGAAACACAGGTTCCAACATCAGCTGCTAATACTACACCCTGTACGAGGTTAGCATTATAATCTAACCATCGATGGTCGATATCAGATGTGGATGGATCGCCATGATGAACGGTGGTTGGGTGACTAGGGATACACTGTATATATCCAAACTGTCTGAGTACACGTTCAGGCAAATGCATCTGCCTACAACCCCTCAACCGAATGTACCCTGAAAATAATGAAATTCACTCAAAAGGACGCACCGCTCTATGCTCTTCATAGGGCATCCATTGAACATCACCAACACAGAGGCTATCTAATTGCATCCAAACTGAGGCAAGTGTGGACAACCTACTCCCGACCACATATTTCATACACCGCGGCTCATCCTCAACATAGGCATCCCGAAGCTGTCAGTGTCCAATACTCGGAAAGTGCTCATATATCCATGATGAAAATAACGTGACATACCCAGCTAACTGTCTAGTATTTGCATAGGAACCATCTCCCAACTGCTCATACATGTGGGTCAAAGTAGCTGCTGCCCACGAGTATCCTCCGATGTGCCTTAAATCTACAGATAATCCCAAGTAGGATACACTAACCGACGTAGCACTCTTATCTGCAAAGATGGTGCAACCTACTAGGTGTAGCAAATATGCCCGTGCAGCAACAGTTCATTGTCTCCTGGTACATGCGTCCTCATACATCTCCCTCAACCAGCTTAGACGCACATGTCCATCCCGACAATGACGAGTCTCAGCAGCTGCTACTCCCCGATCTACACGAAGTGAATCAACAAGCAAATCGGTCGCCGTAGCTGTATCCAAGCTCGGATACGTGTAGAATTGCCCCATAATTGGGAGGTGCAACAAATTCGACACATCATCCAATGTGATGGTCAACTCATCTACAGGCAGATGAAATGAATTTGTCTTTGGGTGCCACCTTTCTACAAAGGCACACAACAGTCCTTTGTCTATCGTGTCATAGCTTGCCCCAATAAGTGCAGTTAAACCTGACAACTCCACTGCAGGTAGTATCCGAGGATGAGGAGCACCCATCTTACTCATTTTTCGGCCATGAGACACCAATTTTAACTCTCCTCGATCCTAATTTAACCAACCAAAATCATATACAGTTTAATGAATGAAAGTCATATCAAATTAACAATGAACAAGTATCATATTACAACATATTTACTTACCACACCATTCCATAATTGCATGGCCACATTGTCTTCATAACCTGTCAATAGTGTCCCATCCCGTGGACCTCCAGGATAACCTTCACCTTCTATTTCAGGTGCGTCTTCATCCTCCACCTCCATTTGGGGTTCAGCTTCTTCAAGTTCAACATCAACATCTTCTGCATTTTCATGTTCAACATGTTCTTCATCTTCATTAACATGTCTTCTTCTTCTTCTAACAGAGGCTATGGGACGTAGACGATCACCTTGTGAACCTCCTCCCATAGTCTTCACCATTTCTGTTCAATTACACCATTCAAGTTAGATTCAACTTATATTCATAAACCTGCAGAAATTTGCATGTGGTACCCTGCACTAACAGTGTACATGTCATCTAATTCTAATCTTTTATAAAGTATACATGAACATTTGATGAACCTTTCCTTGATTGCCGAAAATGCTTAGCTATTTTTAGAGGTAAAGGAGAAGTTCCAAGCAAAAAAAACGAAGCAAAAAAAATAGAGGAATAGTAAACAGAGGTCTACCGGGTTTTGCTACATATAAACACTATCGGATTCCTAAATCCGGAATACTACCGGATTCCTAAATCCAGACTACTAACGGATCAACAAATCCGGAAAGGTCACGGATCCTCACATCCGGGAAACTAACGGATCCACAAATCCGGGAAAGTACCGGATCCCAAAATTCGAAAATCTACCGGATTCTGTGATTTGGAATGTGAAATAACATTTACAGAAACAACAATCCATGAAAAAAACGAATATCAAAGTCCGAAACACATGAATGTACTTACCTTTATGAATGAGAGATGGATGAGATTTGGAAGAAGAAGCTATTGCAAAACCGAGATTCAATGTGTGTTGCGCCGTTGAAGAAGACGCTGTGCTATCGAAGAAGACGGCCTCCACGCACAAATGGGAACCATTTTAAGTTTTTAGGGTTTTATTACATTAAGGGTAATTTTGCAATTTCAAAAATTTTAAAGGGTAATTTTGTCTTTGCACAAGAGTGTGGGGTGCAGGAAGAAAAATGTGGGGGTGCAGGAAGAAACTGCCTTCAAAAGATTCTCCACTTCATCTTGGATATAACTAAGAAGTTTTACTTCGTGCACCTCCTTCACATTAATGAAATGACATAAAGGCCCTCAAGGATTTGTACTTAAAAAATAGTTTTTTTTTCTTTGTTCCTTCCCCTTGCTGTTGCACTAGTCCATTGTGGTTGCGGTTTTTATGTCGTTTACTTTGCTTTGATCATTTCTTTCCAATCGGGTTTCGATGGTTGTTGGTATCATTGTTATATGAAGAATGTTGTTAAAGAGTTGCAGACTTGAGTTGTATTTTTGTTTTCCAAAAAAGGATGATCCATACGAATACCATAATTTGAATTCCAGAATAAGAGGATGTTTGCATTATTTCTTTGGAATAAGCTTTTTGGAATATATTTTCAGAACAAGCTTTTTAAAACATATTTTTTCAAAGTTGTTTTAGAAAGCTTATTCCAGAAATAATATAAGTTTTTGTTATTTATATTTGTGTTTAATTATTAAATATTAATTTTATTTATGTATATGCAGAGAAACATTGTGAGAACTAATAACGTACATCCAACTGTGTCTGTCAGATGTAATGTTAGTAACATTGTTGAAGAGGTGGCGAAGATGAAGAAATTGTGGTAGTTGAGGAGGCCTAAGTAGTGGAGGAGGAAACCTATCCTGTAAAGCCAATGAATAAGTCATTGTTTGTCAATTATGAGGACGATATAGTCAAACAATTATGGAATGGAGTTATAAGTAATAATATTGACATACTTGAAATTAATGTGTTATTTATTAGACTCCAATTTTCAAATAATATTCATTAACTATTATAGGATTGCAGTGAGCTAAATTAGTGTCTCATGAAAAAAAAACGATTAAGTTGGGAACAATACATGAACAAATAAAAGTTGCAATTGAGTTGCTAGGTTTAGTTGGTTTAGTTCGTGTTAGCTAGAACATTATAGACAAAGAGTTGTTGACAATCTTTATATAGAAGTGACATCTAAATACAAATTATTTTCATCTATTAGGGAGTTAACCATCACATTGGATTATGTGTCAAATTTGTTACACCTACCCATTGTCGAACAATTCTACATGTACTCTATCTTAGATGCAGATGGGGCTACAAATGGTAGAGGTGTTCTATGTTGAGTATGCTATTGCAACTTTAGAGACTAGACAATGTAGGAATGATCATGTGTGACTAAGTTAGTTTAGACAGAGATATGAGGATATATGCAATAATAGACAATGAACCGTTGTTGTTCGAACTTATTTGTTGCACCTAGTTGGTTGCATGATTTTTGCAGATAAAAAGAGTGTCACTTTGGTTGATGTTTTGTACTTGGGGTTATTTGTCAATTTGCATATGGCTAGAATATATGTATGAGTGACAACTACTTTGACCCATATGTATGAGCAAATAACTCATACATATCTAGCTGAGTATGCAAGTTTGTTACATGTTATATATAAAATAATTTTTAATAATATTTTTTTAAGATAATAATAATTTGGTTACTTGACTTTTGTCGGGACATACCAAAATTTACAATTCATTTTCCTATAATAGGTTAGTCTGTTCCGTCCCGTTTGTTGACAAGCCAATAATAAATCGAACTAAAATTGTCGAACTAACCTATTTTATCACTCGTACAATCTAAAATCTATTTTCTTATTCTAAGAACATACATTTTTTAAACTTTTCATTCAACAAAGACAAAAAAAGAAAAAAAGATGGATAACTACTCTAAAAATTTATACATGACAAGAATCATATTGATGTTTCAAATGTTTTATTTTATTAAAATATTTAAAGTTGTGTTATGTTACAATGTTTACAAAATTAACATACCACAATTTTTATTTTTATTTTTATTTTCAACCAAAACCACCCATGAATAGGGAGTGTATTTTTTTTTTTCAGCATTGAGCTTTTCAATTGAGTAATAATAAACTAATGTTAATCTTTAGAAACGAATTTAGAAAGGGGATTAATCTTATATTTTAATCAACCTTTTCTTTGTTTCAAATAAGTAACTCTTCGTCCATTCAAATAATTATACTCTCGTGAATTTTCATTGAGTTATGTTAAATTACAAAGCTTTGTAGGAGGAAAGTTATGGTGAAAATGATTTTGGAATTCAAGATTTAAGTAAAATGAACATTCAGTTAGCGTGTGTTTGGATTGTGCATTGTTCATCATACATATGGATGTGAGGGTGCACCCCCTATTTGTATCAACTAATGCATAAGGGTGAGGGGACGCGAAAAGAGGAAGATACCTCATTTTCTTTGCACTTGCACCATTGCAGAGAAACATCAACGAAGAGAAGAGGAAGTCACGTAAAATATGTGATTTTACTTAGGTCCCCTCTCAGTATATGCATTTTTTTCGTGAATTGATCACTCACTCTCAGTTAATGCCAATGTCAATGTCACTGTCATGCATAGCTACAAACCTCCTCTATTCATGCATGGAGACATTCCTTATTTTTCAGAGAATCTCGTTTAGTGAGTGTGTGTTGAATGAATTGACTACTAGGTTAATATCATAAATACATCAATAAATACACTCATTCACGTTTAAGTTAGACATTTTCAAGAATTTTCATAGTGCCTAATCGACTATGTTTGAAAAAACACATAGAACTTAATCAATTATAGCCTAAAAAATAGTTGATGATTGATTAAACATAAATCATATTTGATTAGCCTATATTTTTATGAGGATAATCGATTATGTGGTGTGTGTTAAAACGGACCTAATCGATTATGATGTAATGATATTCTACATAATCGATTAAGTTTATTTTTTTAAAGAAAAACATAGTCTATTAAACTCCTAAAACAATGCATAATGGGTTATGTTGGTTTTTAAGAGAAAGTATAATCAATTACATTCATTTTTTTTTCTTCAGATTTTTTAGTTTTAGTTTTTTATGATTTTCCCTTTGGGTTTTTTAGGTGTTTTTGTTTGTATTTTTTTTCTATTCTAATTTATTTTTCTGTTTTAATTATTTTTTAAAATATTAAAAAACGTATTTTTTCTTGTTAATCAGAATTAATAAAATACATTATTTAAAATTACAGTTTATAATTTTATTTTTCATATTATTCAGAATTCAATCGATATATTATAGTAATTCAGATTTTGATTTATTAAAAAGAATAGAAAATTAATTTAACTATTTAAATTCTAAAAATAGAAATAATAGAACTCGATATATTATATTGATCCAGATTTTAATTTATTAATGAGAATAGAGAATCCATTTATATATTTAAATTCTAAATAAAAATAATAAAATTTAATTGATATATTATAGTAATTCAAATTTTGATTTATTAATAAAAATAAAGAATTTATTTAAATATTTAAATTTTAAAGATATAAATAATAAAATTAAATTGATATATTATAGTAATCCAAATTTTGATTTATTAACGACAATACATAATCCATTTGAATATTTAAATTCTAAAAATAAAAATAAAAATATAATTATTTTATTAATGTAATTATTAATTTTTTATTTTATTAATGAATATCCATTTTAAAATTGAAAATTGAAAATAATTATATCATTTTTTAATATTTCAATATTCATTATCATTTAATATTCTTTCCATATATATCATAATATTGTTAAATTTTAAATATATACAATTTTTCTTACCCAAATTTTAAATATTCATTTACTTTTTAAAATATATTAACTTTTTCATAATAACAATAATAAAAATGATCATTAATATTAAATTTTTATATAAATAAAAATATATACTTAATATAGATATATATAACATAATATAATATAAATTAAATAATGATAAATAATATTAAAATTATCAAAATACACTAACTTAACTAATAAAATTAATTTAATAAAATGAATAATAATACAATTATATTTAAATAATTTATTTTATTTATTTAAATTTTACATTATTTATTTTTTATTTATAATTATAATTTTACATTATTTTAATTAACTAAAATGTGAAAAAATAAATTTATAATCTTTACGACTATCATATCACATAAACTTTTCTCAATATCTCAATAAGACATTCAACTTTCTTTATAATTTAAAAATAATCATAATAGTTATTATAACTCATAATTATATTTTATATTATTTTTAATAATATTCACAAATCCATATTAAATATGAATAATTATAAATAATAATCACTTTTTTTTTGTTAAAAATAACTTGTATTATATATATATATATTTAAATTACATCGAAATATATTTATTATTAACCAAATTTATCAGTTTTTATTTAAATTTTGTTTTTTATCTATATTTAAAAAATGATAAAAAAAAGAAAGAGTTAGAACTCCGACGAGTTTTATAAATAATGGACAAGGAGATAAATGAGAGAAATTGGTCAATTTTTGATTGTGTACAATAAACTATTTTAATTGAATAAATAAATTGAGAAAGGATTTATTAAAAAATAGTGTTTTATTAATAAATAGTGGTTTTATGGTTTGGAGGTTGAAAGAGAAAGAAAAAGAAAAAGGCGTATATGATATGATGCAGTCTTAAACCCTAAACCCAAGTACGGTGTGAGGTGGAAGAATGGAGGAAGAAAAAGTTGAGAGGAGGTTCCCAGTGAAGGCGAAGCTGAAATCGAAAGGGAGAGGATCAAAGCAAACCCCTGAATCCAAGTACTGGTCTTCCTTCAAGACCCGCCAAATCCCCAATCTCATCTCCGTCCCTTCCCTCACCTTCTCTCCCACTCCCCCTCACTCCTTCGCCGCCGCCCACTCCGCCACCCTCACCCTCTTCAGCTCCAAAACCCTCTCCCCCACCGCTACCATCTCCTCCTTCTCCGACGCCGTCTCATGCGCCTCCTTCCGCTCTGACGCCCTCCTCCTCGCCGCCTCCGACCTCTCCGGCCTCGTCCAGGTCTTCGACGTCAAGTCCCGCACCCCCCTCCGCCGCCTCCGCTCCCACACCCGCCCCGTCCGCTTCGTGCACTTCCCTCTCCTCGACAAGCTCCACCTCATCTCCGCCGGGGACGACGCCCTTGTCAAGTTCTGGGACGTTGCCGAGGAGGCTTCCGTCGCAGAATTCATCGGCCACAAGGACTACGTCCGGTGCGGAGACTCTTCCCCTGTTAACTCCGATGTCTTCATTACCGGTTCTTATGACCACATCGTCAAGCTCTGGGACGTTAGGGTTAGGGGTTCGAAATCGTCGGTGCAGGTCAACCACGGAGCGCCCGTGGAGGATGCTGTCTTTTTGCCGTCCGGAGGGATTGTTGCGACGGCGGGTGGGAATTCCGTCAAGCTGTGGGACTTGATAGGCGGCGGGAGGCTTTTGTTCTCCATGGAGAGTCACAACAAGACGGTGACTTCGTTATGTGTTGGTAAAATTGGGAATGATTTTGGAGAAGAATCGAATCAGTCTAGGATTATGAGTGTGGGGTTGGATGGCTACCTGAAGGTGTTTGATTATGGATCATTCAAGGTTACACATTCTATGAGGTTTCCTGCGCCTCTTCTGTCTGTTGGTTACTCGCCGGATTGTTCAACACGAGTGATTGGGACCTCTAATGGGGTGATCTATGCTAGCAAGAAGAAAGTGAAGGAGAGTGAAAAGGTGGAGATTGAGTCCAGTTCGTTTTGGAGAGTTGCGCCAGTGGAGCTTACTGAGAAGAAAGTGTTGAGGCCTTCTCATTTTAGGTATTTCCACCGAGGGCAGGGAGAGAAACCTTCTGCAGGGGATTACTTGGTTATGAAGCCCAAGAAGGTGAAGTTGGCTGAGCATGACAGATTGTTGAATAAGTTTGAGCATGCGGAGGCTCTGGTGTCTGTGTTGGAGAGTAAGAACCCCGAAAATGTGTTGGCTGTGATGGAGGAATTGGTGGCTAGAAAGACGTTGATCAAGTGTGTCTCCAACTTGGGTGTGGAGAAGCTGGAACTGCTCTTGGTGTTCTTGCATAAGTATTCTACCATGCCTAGATATTCCAGTTTGCTGATGGGTTTGACCAAGAAAGTTCTTGAAATGAGGGCGGATGATATTAGAGCTTCTCAAGCCCTCAAGAGTCATGTGAGAAATCTCAAGAGGTCTGTTGAAGAGGAGATTCGGGTGCAACAGTCATTGCAAGAGATACAGGGTATAATATCTCCTTTGTTGAAGATTGCTGGAAGATGAAATTTTGGGCTTCTCATCTATGAGCTGATTTTGTTAGGCTATCATCTTTATCTTTTTTTATTTTTATTTAAGAATGTATTCTTTATTCCGGAATTTTGTTCAATCAATGTCAGTTTCTCTAGAATTTTGTTGGCAAAATTTGATCCTTGGAAAGCACCAGGAACTGTTTTAGTATTGCTAGCTGTGTTGAAGGGATTCAACTTGCATCTTCATCTATCGTCTAATTTATATAATTTTGTTTTGTATTATGGCTCTCGCATCTTGCGTATCTTCTATCATGCCGTGTATTGTGCATAATATTGTCATGTTTTCGTATCCCTATTTTCCCTTTGGCAAGAAGGTATAAAATCTCAAAAATAGATTGTTGTGTGCTATTAAATTAGAGTTCTATGTGGGCCTATCTAGCAGGTATCCAGTGCTAGATAGAGGTGTAATGTGCTATTATATTAAATCAGTGAACCTTGAATTGCAGTAGTGACAGTACATCGAATTTGTTAACAATTTACTAAATTTGGCAAAGTGACTCTTGAAAATGCTTCTTTGCTATGCTCCTTAAGTTTGCAATATGGCATTACTCCTTTCTTAAGGTGACTCATTTGCGTATGAATGTTTAGATAGACTCAATAAGGCAAGTTGGTAATGAACTCATGGTGATTTTATTTAATGATTAAGTTGACATCACAATTTTAGGCTAGGTGGATCAAGGATATGGCTATAAATAATGTACATAGCTTCATCCAATGATTTAGCAATTATCATAATCAACTCAAATTAAACTATAGAGCATGGAAAATACTGCAAGGGATGTTTTAAAGCTTTACATTGAGAATCTCAACCTTCGGGCTTATGAGATTCTGGCTTCAGTAGTGTCTGTATTTACTTCTCTGCTGTGCCTAAGTGATGATAGAAGGATTTCTGAAGGAATATTTAAATGCTGATGCTGTAATAGCTATAGAACTACACACTGTTGGCCGTTACTTCACTTTGATCTCTAGGTCTGGTCTTCTTTGGAAGCTAATGCCCTCCAGCATTATATCCGAGATACAAAACCTGAGTTTGTGTTATTGGTTTTAACAAAGCTACTGGCTTTAATTACAACAGACCCTGATTATAAGCCAGACAAAGGAAACTGAAACCATTTGAACATAAAGTAATACTAAGCAGTCCATACAAAAGAATATTTGTTATTCCACAGCTATTCATATATTACCTTTTGAAATATTGATTTTGGTTGGTATAAGTGTCATGAGTATACAAGTGGGTGAACTTTGCTAGGTTGCCGAGCAAATATTTATGCGTGAACCAGCCATTGTTCAGCTGAAGGCTCCTGTCTAAATAAAGTATTTGGTGATCTTCTGGGTCAGTGGTGATTTGACGTATATTAATCCTGTTTCATGTTTCATGTATATTTGACCCTGTTTTGGGAGATTACGTTTGAGAACAGCACAGCTTGGACATCATTACCTTGCTACTTGCTCTTTTAAGTCTTAAGACAGCCTACATTTTAATTTTACATTATTTGTCTGGCATTCTTGTGTTCATAATTGGCCTTTATTGTCACTCTAGTGTTTGTGTAGTTCGAATATCCTGAAAATGCTCACTTTATACGTCGAAACTACCAAGCTACATGACTTGAATTTTGTAATGAGTGCAGTGAAAGAATGGAGGAGACATAAACATAGTATTGATTCAATTTTTGGATTCAACTGAATATGGGTAAGGACACGATTGAATCAACTTTGTAACCCTCCTCTTCAGCTGTTCCTATTGATTTTTCTTATCTGTATATGCATGGTAGCATTGGAAGATCTATCCATTCAGCAGAGCAAAAAGTGAATCTTGAAAGGCCCTTCAGGATATATTATTTTAATGGACGTTTTATGGTACCTCTTCTTTGTTTAACTAACTATTTTTTTCATGCTTTCATTTGCATTCCTTTTCCCCCTCTCCCCTGAAACAGCTGAATTTCCAAATATCTCATGTTGTTGAGATACTTGAGGTAAAGAGGCTACAATTTAGACAGGCACTTTCCTCTGTTTATTTTTCATCTTACATCAACATCACCCTTTGTTTTAAGGAGTGGATTCGAGGGAGAGGAAAAAGATGAATTTGAAGAGAAAGATAATGGAAAATGAAGTTGTTTGAATTAAGTGAAAGTGAAGAAAAATGAATAAAAAAGTATTGAAGTTTATGAGTGATTTGAAAAGTGTAAATGATAAAAAAAAATTATATGAAATTGTAATATTATAATTGTGCCTTTGTGATTAACAATATTTTAAAATAAAATATAATTAATTAATTTTTACAAGAAATCCACTTCTGATTAAAATATTGTTATCGTTCAGTCGAAAAAAATAAATACGAACTATTTGACATTGTAGGAATATACAAAATTATGGTGAAAATTAAAAAAAAAACAATCATATACCGAGAGTAATCTAATACTACCAATAAGTATGAAAATGTATTAAAAATATTATATATTACTACCAATAAATCTAAGTAACAACTGATAGATTATATAAATGTAAGGAAATTAAGACTACAAAACAGCTTAATTAGTAGTGAACTTGTTTATGAGTTGACAACGGAACACTTGTTCCGAATTTCTCCAGCAGAGTCAGTGAGGACCTCAATGTTTCCCATTCTCTTCATTGACTGTGCGAACTCTGTGAAGAACTTGTCTTTATCCGCCAACTCTCCAGCTATATCTGCTGACTGATCCAGTGTTAGAAGGGCAGCATCTGATTGGAACAGACCCTTCTTCTGGAGAAGGTTAGGATAAAAGTCACTATCGAAATTGGTAGAGCTTTCAGGGTCCATTTCCACCGTTGTGGTTCTGTCACTCAGACTCTGGCACTTGGTCTTCAAGAATGCAGCATAGGTGTCATTCAAAGATGGGTCTTGATCACCTTTCCCAGTGAAATTATAAAGCCTGTTACTGAACAAGTTGCAATGCCCAACTCCAATTGTGTGAGCCCCTACATATATGAAAATCATTTATATGTACAAAAAAATGCATTTTGGCATGTATTAGCAATTGATATTATGAATGTCACCTGATAATACAACCAGATCGTGCAAAGTTAGACCTTTGCTAGCAAAACTCTGTCTGAGTTGGGTGAGGTTGAAGAAAGGTGCTGGGATATTGGCCAAGGCTTCGTTACTTGTCGATACCTTGCCATCTCTTCTACCAGTGAGAACTTCCCACATTTGTTTATTATTAAACTGCAAAGTTTATATGTCAGTAAAACATGCAAAAAGTAATAAACTAATTGATAACAAGAATATTTATGATGTATGTATAATTAGAGTAGTAGATATGAAGAGTTGGCTTACTTGAACAGAAACAGCGTCCCTTGCTGCCAATGCCAGTATGTCAGCACAAGATACAGTTTTGGGACATTTTGCTTCCACTGCACTTTTTATGGCATCTATGACATCAAACCCAGCCAAAGATAGATTTGGAATTGCATCCCTCTCTGCTGTGTTATTGGCAGTAGAGCTCAACAAAACCGACCCATCACAGCCCTGAAATGTGCGTTTGCAGTGAAACCATGTTATGCTATATATACACAGTTAGCACTTTTGCATGTTGTAACATGCAAAATTTGTGTATCAAAAACTGGATGAAAATATCCCTTAAAAGAAAACATAAATACATAAAACAATGGAATTGATAGTAATATGTATGTATATACCCTGACAAAACAATCATGAAAATGCAATCTAATCAGCTTGGCTGGCAAATTGGGATTAGCAGACACATGCTGCTGTGTTTGGCTCTTAATGATGTCCTCGGCTTGAGGGCAGGAATTTCTGTAGAAATTTTTTGTCAGGCTTCCTCCTTGACAAACCCCAAGGAAAAGTACAACACATAGCAAAATTGTGAATTTCATATTCAAATGCAACCCTTCTTAACTCACTTCCCTATAGTAAGTATATAGTGATATAAAGCTTGAGAAATGGAATGCTTAGCTACAAGGACCTTGATCCCTTTTATAGGCATTACAAGTCATCCTTCTAAAGCATATATTATGTATTTTATAATTGTGTTATAAATATAATTGCATGCATCTCTTCAATCGTTGGACGCAATATGCATGCATAGGGCATAGCTATAGCTATAGTTTCATTCAAATATGCACCTACCAATGAACAGTGATGACACGGTTTTGAAATTAATAGAATATAAACCCAAAGAATAAATCAACTTTTAAAAAAAACTTTTAGTCTGTAGTGGTTAGAACATGCCAGCCTTGTATAATTGTATTCCTTTTTGTCATAATCTTCTTAGGTCAACCCTCTTTTAAGTTTTCTTGTGTAGTGATAACTCTCTGAATTATGCACGTCTCTTAACATATATATCAAAGAGTCACAGTGAGATGCAAATACAGACAGAATATATCTTAAAAGTCTTTAGTTTAGCCCACTACATATGTGTTTTAATATTTAGATTGAGCCGTTTTGAAGCATTAACACTGCTTCCATTATTGGTTTGCCCAAAAAATAATAGTTGGGGTACTGATTACCATTTCATCAAGAGTTATACATAACCAGCTTATATCAGAAAGGTTCATACTTTTGTATTCAATAATCAAACTATGAAATAACTCAACCTTATAAAACCAGAGTTTATAAGTTAAAGTCTTGATTGAAATATGGTAGATGGAAAAAAGTGATTGAAAGATAAGATTTGTTAAAGATAATAAATCAAGCTTTCTTATGGAGACATATATAAAGTCAGTGAATATTTGTCCTGCTGATATATATAGTTATAAGAAAACTAAAGGGAGAAAAAGCACGACATGATTTCATGCTATTACGAGGTTTGTCTAATTAGGAGATTGTTATAAAAAATGGTATATTGTATAGTAAATATATAGAGTTGGTGTTGAATATCAATCCAGTTATAAAAATCAATATGGCTATGCTCATTCAAAGGTTGAGCTGGAGTTTTGATCGGTAATGAAACTGAGTAAATCGAACATGTGCAGATGTTTCGTGTTTATATTATCAAACCAATTGCAGATATATGCCAAACAGTTGCATACATTGCCCTGTTGTTTCTTGTGATAGAAGGTAACAACTGAAGTTATTTGCATTCCAAGGAAGGTTTAATTAAGGGGGAAAAGAAATTTCATTATAACCAAAGTCAATGCTTATCTGTGCATGGTTTTCATGTCTGTCTTCTTGTTAGACCCTCTGCACATGGTTGCTCGATCAGGGCTTTAAGATGTCTTGTCTTTAGACACAAATGGTTTTGGTACATTCATTTCACTTCTCTCAATAACCACGTATATATATATCCTCGTTCTTGCACGATTGGCCTATAAGCAGTAAACTAGTGTAAAAATCACAAAACTACAAGTTTGACTTTATGTTCACATAAAAGTCAATATTCTGCCAGAGGTTGAGATTACTATATCTGACTAGGTACTATATACTAAACTTGGGTTCTTATGGCCTGTAACATGTTTAATCCTTTCCTCTCTTCATTTTCAATGAAAAACTTAAAATTAAGTTAGAAATACGTTTAGTTGATTTTTTTGACTTTTTAAAAATGTTTCTGAAAATAAATCTGTATTTGAAAGAAAAATCTTTTATGCAGATGTGAAGCATGTTTCATAGAAGAGTTTATGGGTATATGTTGTTGTGAAAGCATAAAATAATTAAGAGATGAGAACCAAATAAATGCATGTTCGTTAGTCATTTTATCTTTAAATAAAGTTAGAGTCAAACACAAATAGAATATCTCTTATTTTTAGGCACAACTACAACAATTTCTTATGATAAAACAAAATAAGAACTCTTAAACACTATGTTCTAAGCAACAGAAAATCAAACTTCGACAAACTAGATAAAAAAAACCTGTGTATGTAATTGTTTCAGCACACTTTCAGCATATCCCCACCTTACCTCAATAATTGCAAATACCTAAAAGCTTAAATCTGGATATATGCACCTTGTTATTTTGTTTTCAGGTAGAATAATTTCACTCCTCCTTTGATTTGAAACTCTGAAACTCCTAAGGTTGCTTAAGATAATTTATCCTGCAAGTAATTATTTACAAATTTATATTTCTTATCTATATGATAAATTTTTACTCTTTATGTACAATCACGTCGATATGTTAATTCGGCCCAACCCACAGGGTTTGACCTTGATCCACATGGGTTTGGGTCAAAAAAAATGCACGAGCCAAAAATTCTACATAAAATTTAAAGTTCATAGGCTCAAAATGCCAACAAAAAGTCTCATAGCCGGACCAACCCATGAGTCATTTTTTAAAATAAAGCTGTTAAAAATAAATAAATAAAATATTTTAAAAAATCTTTATACATGATGAAAAACATTTACTTAATCCAAAACTAATTCTTGTATATGTTAAGTGGGTCAGATTTAAAGACTTATTTTAAGTTAAGTCAAAGTTGGTTGAGATCAACTTATGTTAAGTCGAGTTTAGGTCAGGCTAAGATAAATCAGATTTAAGTCAAACCAAGTTAGGTCTGATCCAATCAAGTCAAGTTAGGCCTAATCCAAGTCGTGTCAAGTTACACAGGTTGAGACAAGTAGGGGTGGCAAAGCGGGCCAGCCCGCCCCTCATTGGCCCGCCCCGTGCCTGGCCCGCCCCGCAAAGCTATTGCGGGCTAGAATTCTTGACCCGCCCCGCATAAGAGCTGACCCGCGGGTTTGCAGGCCAGCCCGCGTTCTTTTTTTTTTTAAATTAAATATTTTTTTTTACATTTTGTTCTTAAAAAATTGTCAAATTAAACCTATATATTTGTTACTATCAAACCTAAATGTTTTTTCTTTCTTTTCAAACATAGTGAAACATCAAAACATTAAACATTAAGATAAATATTAAATATCATTATTCTTCCACTTCCAAAACATTAAAAATACTTAATTCCAAAACATTAAACATAAACATAAACATTAATTCAAAAATATTAAACATAAACATTATTGACGCGATTGTATTGTGTTTCTTTCTTTGAAATTTTGTGAAAACCTAATTGCATTGTCTAGCTGCTGCTAAGTGCCAAATTTTTTTTCTTGCGGGTTAGCGGGCCAGCCCGCCCCGCCCCGCGCGGGCTGCGGGCTAATGCGGGTTACGGGTTGAAAAGGTTAGTCCACCCCGTGTTTTTTACCAGCGGGCCGCGGGCCGGCCCGTCCCGCCCCGCTTTGCCATCCCTAGAGACAAGTTAGGTTGGACTGAGTCCAAGTTAAACTAGTCAAGTTGAGTTGTGCCTAGGTCATGACGAGTCAGGCAGAGACTAGGTTTATCCGAGTCAATCCTAGATTAGTATGGACAAGGTTAGATTAGCACAAGTCAAGCAAAGTTTGTTCAAGTTCACGTTGGGTAAAGCTATGTCAAAACCACCTAAGAGCAAGTCGAGTAGGCTCACCTCGAGTTGAGTTGAATGGGTTCATGTCGGGTTGAGTTTCAATCCACATTGGATAAGATTGAGTGGGCCAAGTCAAGTTTGGCCCACATTAGGTTGAATCAAGTCGAATCTACTTCAAGTCGAGTCATTTTGGACTCAGCTCGACAAAGTTGAGTAGGGCTCACCTTAGAGTCATTTGAGTTGGACCCACCTCAGGTTGAGTCAAGTCGAGGCCAAGCCGGGCTCAAGTCAAGCTAAGTCGAGTATGGTTCACATCAAGTTGTGTCAAGTCATGCCCAAGTCAGTGCAAGTTGAGTTGGACCCATTTCAGACCAAGTTGATTTAGACCCACTTCACGTTGCATTGTGTCGGACCCACATCGAGTTGAGTAAAGTCAATCCCCATCGTATCGAGTAGAGTTTAGTCTACATCAAGGTTAAGTAGAATTTAGTTCGAGATGAGTTAAATCCACATTGAGTCATGTTGAATCAGGCCCACACCATGATCAGTCAAGTAAAAACACACATCATATTGAGACTAGTTAGGACTATCTTGAACGAATCGAGTCAGGCCAACTTCAAACTAAGGTGAGTCGGGCTCACTTCAAGGGAGTGATGTCTGTCTCAGATAAAATCTTATATGAATTTGTGTTTTATGAAGAAATATATAACATAGTATTATATGTATGTACAAACTAATCTCACTAATGAAAAGGTGAAGGTGTCATATTTACGGATCACACCATAATAATCCATGTTGGGGAGTGAAACTAGGTCGACAATTACTCAAATTTTTCTGTTCGTTGTCTTTATTCCAAATTGTGATCCACTTGATCCTTTTTCCTTTGGATTCTCTATTTTTCAAATTGCAACCACTTTTTTTATTTTCTCTTTTTGAGTTTTTTTGTTTTCGACTTAATATTGAAATATTTATTCAATATTCTCATTCATCTTAGTTGTCAATCTTGGTTTATTTTCAGTTGTTGTCTTACGCTAACTATAAATTGAAGCGTGGAGTTCTGATTTTACAAAGATCTACAAATTGTCCTTCCCAGGTTCAAAATTCCACTACAGAAGTTTAGACCTTCTCTACATAATTTTTGAACTTTTCTCTATAATTCAATTTTTAATTATGAATCTTATTAGGTGGAATGGTGTATCTAAAAACTTAGTGTAAGATAGTTCATTAAAAAAAGGAAATCTAAATTTAGTTAGCTCCAATTCTTTAGTTTCTTACATAAAAATATTGTTTTTCTTTTTCTTTTTAGTTTATTTTGACTTTTGATATTCTTTTGTGTTCATGGATTCTTAAGTTTGTTCTTATTGAATAATTGCCATGAAAAGTTCAACGTTCAAATTAATTCAAGGTTTAAATGATAGTCAGAATTTTAATTCTATTTTTTTTCTTTTTATTTATGTCTCATTTTCATTTTCTTTTTAAATTTATTTCATAACTATAACTTTGTATTGAGAAATGGATCATGAGATTATGATTGATTAATTTCGTTTATTTAAAATAATAGTGTTAAAATAGACTTGTCTAATCTGTTTTTTTTTTCAATACCGGTAAAAAATGGACGGAATATATAATTATGATTAGATAGATTGACCAACTTACTAAGTTTTCTTTATATATATATATATATATATATATATATATATATATATATATATATATTAAATCTATCTAAAAATTTAAATATTTTTTTAAGTTTTTGATTAATAAATTATAAGAATTATTACTTTTATTTTAATTAATTATAACTAATTGTTATAACTTAATTTATGAGTATTAATCATTTAAATTATAATAATTTATATATATATATATATATATATAACTTTGTTACAAGAAGTTAAAACGAAATGATCTTAATTCTTTTAATTATATATTCATATATATATATATATATATTAAGTGGTAAATAATTGTTTTAAATTTAAAATTAAACTTCATAATCTTTCCAATTATATAAATTTTTAAATATTTGAATATTATTGATCACTTTTAATATATATTTTTCTTTTGTAACGTGTAATCTTCAAAAGGACAAAGTTGACATTTGCTTCATCTAGATTCTCATGTTTCACTCATCCAAATAACATAAAACCAGTTTTGCCAAAAAGAATACTTACAATCTTTAAATATAAAAACTTTTGAAAAGAAGTTATGCTTTTTAGAATTTAGTACTTTTTAGACAGAATGAATTTGATTCTTTTAATTGACAATATCAATTGGCAATTTTTTTAAAAATAATTGTATATTTTAAAATAATACTTATAAGCTTTTAAAGCAGACAAATTTTACAGTTTTCGGAGAGATTACTTTAAAATATTCAAGTTATGATTTTTTTAATATGTTACTCATTCAAATACACGAGACTAATTTTTCTGAAAAATATTTAAAATTCTTCAAGTTATGCTTTTGAATGAGAGGCGAATAAATTATAAGTCTTCCAAATTCACACAGATATTTTGAAATCATCTGACAAAAGTAACCCAATTTTTTTTAATATTCTATTTTATTTAGTAAAGGCTTTTCTAAAACTAATTGAAAATTTAACTTTATATGCTTCCCAACCATAAAAAATTCTTACTTTTTGAATATTGCTACTCATTTTCACTATTTTACTCATCTAAAGGATGTGAGACAAGTTTTTTTTTTTAAAGAAGACTTGAATTATTTTGAAGTTGGACTTTGTAATGACCTAAAAATATTTCGAAACATAAAGGCTATAACCCTTGGATGTTAGTAATTATGCTTATGATAAAGTAAATTTTTTCTACATGTTTTACTCATCTAAATGACATGTGGTCAATTTTGTTAATAAGACAACTTATAAATCTTCAAGTTAGACTTTTGAAATTATTGGAAAAACTTTTTAAATGAAGACATTATATTTCTTGGAAGTTGATAATTTTTTTATGAAAAAATTACAAACAAAACAAACTTTTGTTCTATCTAAGTTTTTTTCTTCTTCATATTTTAATCATCTAAAGAATATGAAACGAATATGTTTTAAGTTTTTCAGGTTAAAATATAATTTTGTTGAATTGCATTTGTTCTCGAATAAAAGGAATTAAGAGTGTTTTTCACCAGCTAAAGAATTGACTTTGTCGTTTCGATCGATTGGAGTTGTTTTTCTTCCTTCTTTCTCTTCTAACTTATTTGCTTTGGACGGGTTATACTTCCCTCCTTCACTCTTGTTTTTTATCTTCGGCTCTCGGTCGAGAGGACACCTGTAAAAGGTGCTCGTCAAATTAAGTGTTTGGTATTCAATGCGTATAATGACATACATTTTTCTTGGTTGTTTTGTCGTCTATTTATATGATTGTGATGTGTCCTGTTACTATTGGACAAAGATTAACATATGGATCGTGATTAAGGGTGTGTTACTTAATTTTTCATACGACTTAAACTTATTTTTCATGCGACTTAAACTTATTAATCATTATTTAATTTCATTACATTTTAAACATGTTAGTCGGTACCAAATACCGAGACATCTTAGAATTGTCCAGTCTCAACCACCACAATATCTATTGTGATTAAATGTTTACATTTTAAGCGATTTTTTTTATGATATATAATATGAAAGAGTATAAAGACAACCATTTCTTTCCTATAAATATTATTTTTTCATGTTTTACTCATTAAATCACATAATAATAACTTTTTTAGAAAAAAGAGTTAAAAATCTTAAACTTTTTGAATGATCTAAAATATTTTTTATACAAAAAAAATATAAATTTCCAATATTTTAAAAGCTGACTTTAATTTTTGTTTATAAAGCTTTATTTAGTTTGAAAGTGTACTGGGATGACCAACCGGTCTATGGACCCGGTCAACCCACGCGTCAAGACCCTACTTTAAGGTACGAGGTCGACCGCGTGTCATATGTGGCCGACCGATATAAGGTGCTCAAGTCAAAGATTGACCCGATTAGCGAAGGCTAACCCATGGTTAGGAAACGACCTAATCCAACCCTAATCGCTAAACAACCCCCTAATCCGGCCCAACAGCAAGGGCCCATCAAGGTAATATAAATATCACGCATTCCAAGGAAGAAGGTACGTCATTATCTACAGTATTCTAACCAGCAGAATACGATACCCCACCAGTCTGAGGAGTCGTTCGGCGAGGAAGATAGAAGGAGGAACGTGAGACACGACCGACCGAGTGATATCTGAAGACAATAGTTCTCCCAGTCCCCGAACTAGTTCGAGAACAATTGGCGCCCACCGTGGGGCCGAGGAGAGCCAGAAGAAACCACAGCAGTAGATGGTATCAACCCGTAGCATAGCAAGCATGACCGAGGCAGACCAAACGGCAATGATGATGGCCCTTCAGAAGGAGTTAGCAGAGATGAAGAAGGCACACGAGGAGGCCGCTAAGAAGAACGAGGAGGAAATCAAAAGCCTCCAAGAAGAAAATAAACGAATGAAGAAGCTGGTCGAGGGGGTGTCGTCCCTCGCCATGACCAACCAGGCCGGCAAGTCCTATGCCACCGGTGCCGGCCTCCAGGCCGAGAAAGAGACGAAAAATGACTTCACTCTAGAGATGGATGGGGAGTCCCATCCTAGCAAAACAGCCAACACTACCGTCACGGCGGGCCCAGATCGGCGTCATCCCTTTACTGACCGCGTCATGGATACCCCCCTGCCGGACAAATGGAAAGGCTTCAACAGGGACCGGTACGATGGGACGACCGACCCCGACGAGCACGTGGACGCATACACAACACACATGAGCCTGTACACCACGGACGACGCGGTCTTTTGCCGAGTCTTCCCCACCTCCCTAAAGGGAGGCGCCCTGAGCTGGTTCACCAAACTCCCTGCGAACTCGATAGATTGCTTCGAGACCCTGATAGCAAAATTCGATGTCCAGTTCGCAACAAGCCGCCCCCACCATCTAACATCCATAGCGCTGGTCGGCATTCGCCAAGAGAAGGGAGAGTCCCTCAGAACGTTCATCGATCGGTTCAGCAAGACCGCTATGAGCATTCGCAACCTCAGCCCCGAGGTGGCAATGCACCACATGCTGACTGCCCTTAGACCCGACCCGTTTGCCGACAGCCTGTGTATGCAGCCTGCAACCAACCTCGATGACCTCAGACGCCGAGCGGCGAAATTCATGCAGCTAGAGGAACTTCGCGAATTCAGGAACAACGCCCGGACCGAGGCAAGTGGAGAAAAGAAGGAGGACAGGGAACGACAAGGAAGGTCACGGACTGGCCGAGACCAAAAAATGGACAACCGAGGACCCCGCTTCTCCCGCTACACGCCTCTGAACGCGGATAGGAGCAAAATTTTGCAAGAGGTCCTAAGTGCCGAGTTGATACCACCACCCCGAAGGGCCTTGAGTCCAGAAAATGCCGACCGCAACAAAAGGTGCCGGTACCACAAGAATACCGGCCACTCCACCGAAGAATGCCAAGCCCTGAAAGACAAAATCGAAGAGCTCATTTAGGCTGGGCACCTCAGACGCTTTGTGCGTGGGACCCGGGAAGCGCGTCACTCCCCATGCAAAGAGCAAACGTCTAGGAGAAGAGATCGAACCCCCCCAGGTCCACGAGAGGGTGAAAGGCGCGGAGACCGACGGGGACGAAGGGACGACCCCCCACAAGCCGACACTCGTAGGGGCCGAGAGGTAATCAACACCATAGCCGGAGGGTTCGCTGGCGGAGGCAGTTCCAACAACGCACGCAAGAAGCACCTACGGGCCGTCCACCAGGTAAACCTCGTCTCCGCCCGGCCGAGGATGCTACCGATTACGTTCACAGATGAAGATTTCAAGGGGATAAACCCAACACAGGACGACCCAATGGTGATATCGGTCGATATCGACAACTTTACGATCAAGAAAACCCTTGTGGACCAAGGAAGTTTGGTCGACATATTATACTGGAAGACCTTCAAAGCCATGAGAATCCCGGAGGAGGAAATGATGCCCTACAACGACCACGTGGTCGGTTTCTCTGGGGAACGCGTAGGAACGAAGGGTTACATAGAGCTATACACAACGTTCGGCCTTGAAGGGGCTAGCAAAACCCTCAAGATCAGATACTTGGTCATAAACGCCAACACGTCCTATAACATCCTCCTCGGCAGGTCGTCCCTCAACAAGCTCGGAGTGATCGTCTCCACGCCCCACTCAGCAATGAAATTCCCTTCCCTCTCAGGCGACATCTTGACGATCCGCGTAGACCAAAAAGTCGCCCGAGAATGCTACGCCGAAAGCCTACGAGTTGAACCTACACAACAGAAGTCCAGCAGCAGCCGCTCACCCAGACGAAAGATTGCCGGCCGTGGAAGAAGTCCCCCACCGGTACTCACCGCAACCAAAGAAAGCCATCACCATGGCAGATTTGGATCCAAGAGAAGTTGAGCCAAGACTCGAAGCCAAGGACGAGCTGCGCCGGGCCGAACTCGATGGGGAGGACCGATACACGAGCATCGGCACGGCAATGGCCGCCGCTGATGCGGATTTCGTTCACCGAACCCTCAAGAGGAACGTAGATCTCTTTGCCTGGACAACGGCCGACGTACCGGGCGTCCACCCGGACATCATCACCCATCGCCTTTCAGTATATAAAGAAGTGCGCCCGGTAGCACAAAAGAAAAGAAACTATGGAGAGGACAAGCGACTGGCGGCCAGAAGCGAGGCCGAGAAGCTCCTAAAAGCCGGCTTTATCGCCGAAGCACGATACTCCACTTGGCTGGCCAACGTGGTGATGGTCAAAAAGTCAAGTGGCAAATGGCGGATGTGTGTAGACTATAAGGACCTCAACAAAGCGTGCCCCAAAGACTCATACCCCCTTCCCAACATCGACCGGCTGGTGGATGGAGCGGCCGGTCACAAGATACTGAGCTTTCTGGACGCCTACTCCGGCTACAACTAGATAAGCATGCACCATAGCGATAGAGGCAAAACGGCTTTTACGACGGACGGCGCCAACTACTTCTACAAGGTAATGTTGTTCGGCTTAAAGAACGCCGAAGCCACCTACCAGAGGCTCATGGACAAGATCTTCAAAGGAATGATCGGCAGAAGCGTGGAGGTGTACGTAGACGACATCGTGGTAAAATCCGACTCGTGCGGCCAACACATAAAAGACCTACAAGAAGTCTTCGACGCCCTGAGAAGGGTCAACATGCGCCTCAACCCTGAGAAGTGTGCGTTCGGCGTAGAAGGCGGTAAATTCCTCGGCTTCATGCTCACCCACAGAGGGATCGAAGCGAACCCTGACAAATGCAAGGCCATAACGGAAATGAGAAGCCCTAAAAACTTGAAAGAAATTCAGCAGTTACTCGGCCGGCTAACAACACTTTCCAGATTCGTTCCTCGCCTCGCGGAGCGGATCCGGCCGATAGCCACAATGCTTCGCAAAACTTCGAAATTCAGCTAGAACGAGGAATGCGAACAGATCTTCGGCCAGTCCCCGAACTAGTTCGAGAACAAAAAGTAAAAAAACACTTAAAATCAACCATTTATTCTTATGTGGACTCTTTGCACTTGAAAAAACAAATCTTAAAACAATTGTTTATATATAGTTATCAAATTCATGAGTTAAGTCTTAAATCATTTGAGTTTACGTTTTCACTCACTCTTTTCGACTTGGAAGTAAATTCGGTTTTGGAGCAAATTTGGTAGAATTGCAAGCAAATTCGGTGAACTTGGTTGAACTCACGAGTTTGTAAGTGAGTTGATGAGTTCATAGGTATTTTTTATAAATCTAAAATGATTTTATTGCTTACATAAGGGTTCAAACACACTCATTTTGAGCTTGCATTAGGGTATTGAGGTCATGTTCATGGTCGTCGGTCCTTGTTCGTGGTTGCCTCTCTCTATATTTGTGGTTATTAGTATCTATTCGTAGTCACTTTTGTTTGTGGTTGCATTCGTATCTATTTTTCGTCGCATTTGTGGTCTCCGATCTCAATTTTGATTATTTGCACCGCCACCACCATTGAGTGGTTACCTCTTTTTATGTTTTTGTTCTCTCTCATTTCAGAAAACACCAAAAAAAAAAATACACACATACTTCAAACAAATAATCAATTAAATGATTTTTAAAAGTGACTTTGTTCTTTGCTTATGCTACATACATTTTTCTTTAATTGAAGATAGTGAGAGATTCAATTAAGCATAAATTTCATAATATTTTATTTTTTAAATTCATGTAGTAAGTGTGAATCAAATTCAACTCTAAGAACTCATGTTTTATAATATTTATATAAACTTGTTTATTTTAAGAATATTTTTGCAATTATACTTTAATTAATCATATTAATAAAATATTTTTTATATACGAGTTTACCAATCGAGTGGACTATAGAATTCTCACGAGTTCATGATCTCACAAGTTCACATACACTCTCGAATTTTGATAATTAAATGGTTGATTACATTGAAAACAAATGCAGATTTTTTTATTTTTTTTATTATAATGTTAATTTTTTTCAAGGCACGTGAACAAATTGGTGTGCTGTTCTGTTTTATTTATTCTTTCCTTTAATTAACAAAAACATTGCATGAATAGTAGTTTACCAAACTCCACATGTTTGACTTTGAGTGGTGGTGGTGGTTGTGAGAGATTCTGAAATGGTGTAAGCAAATGGCATGAAAAAGACACATAATTTTGAGTAGCAACCAACCAGTCAAAAGAAGAGACACTTTGCATAGGATCCAAATAAGTACGACAAAAATGACAAATAGTTTTGGTAACCAATGTTAGATGAATAATCACCATTTCCTTTAATCACGCTAATTACATAAAAAGAATCCATAGTTTTTGGAAATACAAAACTTGTCTCTCCAATAATAATAATAATAATAATAACAATATTATTATTATGAATAATAAAAGAAGAATAAGAGCCTCTCTGACCGCATTAACAAAAAAACTTTTTGCAACGGTCTTCCAAAAATTCAAATTCCTGATTTCAAAGTACGGTTGCAGTATGTCTTTGTGAATTTCTTGGGAATTGCTATTTTCTTAAAATTTGTTTTAAATGTGCATATCTAAATAGGGACACATTTAAATATTTTTTTATTAAATATTTTTTTTTTAAAAAAAACTCAATTTTAAAATAAAGATAAGATGCATTTGTTTCTCTGTATCAAATAATAAATTGTCATTATATAATAGAATTCTTAAGAAAATAACTTTAAATTTAATTTCACCAAATTGATAAGATAAGATTTGTACTTTATAATTTGGTTATAAATTTTCATGTAAAACTTTAAATAAAAATATTAAATAAATAAAGAGTGTCTCACTGATTTAAAATATGCAGTGAATATAAGAATGAAGGTAAAAAAACGAATATATACATTCTCATTATCATAATTAATTTAAAAATTTATATTTTATACATACTAATTTTTGATCAATTCAAATATTCTTTATCAACATTAAGAAGATAAAATCAATATCTGCATACATTAGTTTATTTATTATTCCTAATTACATGATAAAAAAAATACTCTTCTTGTGAGTTTTATCAATTTAGGATAAAGTGCAGGTATAATATATTGATTTTACTTTTATGTTATTTTTAAAAAAAAATGAAAGTTTAAAGTGAATTGGATAATTTATTTATACTTAAATTTTACAAATTTATTTATTATAGAAGATTTATGCTTTTATTAATTTTGATTTGTAAATTAGATGGTAAAATGAAAAGGTATATCATAAAAAAAAATAAAAAATCAGAGTTGCTTTTGAGGGAAAAGGAATAGAATGTGTATGACTTTGGAACAACTATACATTTATTAAATCATATTTATTATTTTTCGTTATTTTTTACTTTTGAAATAAAATATTATTTTAATTTATATGATTTTTTTGTCTTTATTTTATTTTTATTTGTCTATTTTCATTTTTATCATGTAGGAGGTGATTTTATGTTCTTATATGGGTTGAGATAATAAGTGTAATTTAAACAATTGATTTCTTTTATTTAGTCGTTCTTTACTTCTTTCTTTTTTCGCTCTTATTTCTCAAACTTTGACTTTCGGTCAGGAATATATTTGCAAAAGATACTTTGACACTCAAATAAGTGTTCAGTATGCGATATGTAATGGATGTTGTATTAATTGCGTACATTTGCTTTGTCTGATGTGTTTATTTATACAGTACAGTTTGTCATTAACTATATTATTGATGGGTCGTATTTAATGTGTATAATCATAAAAATGCAAATACCTAATTTGTTGCATATTCCTTTTTACCTTAAGGTTTTTATCCCGATTGGACGAATTTCGATATCAAATGTTATTATTGACCGATACATTTTAAATATTAATTAAATATATTTTTAGAAAAGAAAATTAAAAACACATAAACAAAAATATAATATTATTAAATATTTAATGTAAAAGTATATACATTTTATTTTCTTTAATATCTTATATTAAATAATAATAATTATATAAATACAAAAATTCAGGAAGAAAAGTGTTTGAACATGCAAATTGATAGTAGCATTCACATATAAAATAATAAATAAAAATATTATTTGATTCAATTAAATCGAGGCTTGTGTTTTCTAAAACGAAAAATTGTGTAATCAAAGTTGTAATGAGAGGAAATATATTTTAAAATCTAAGTAAACTTTATGAATATTGAATAGGTCAAGCAATTATGAAAGATGCGAAATTTATAATATAGAATTTATGAATAGTTTAGGGTTTAAAATTTATGAAGAGTTTATGATTCACATTTTAGTCTTTATTAGTTTTTAGTTTGAATTTAGTGATTATGTATAAATTTTTAGATTATGTAATAATATCAATGTTAATAAAATTATGAATTAATGTATACTTTCATTAACATTGATATTATTACATAATTTGAAAATTTTATATATAATTACAAAATTCAAACCTTAAACCTAAATGATAACCCTAGAGCATAAACAACAAACATTAAACACTGAAACTCAAACTCTAACCATAAATGTTAAACCCTCCATAAATCCTAGATCACAAACACTACACTTTCCATACAAAACTTAAACTCTAACCCCTAAACAAACATGTCATCTTACAATACTTTCATTTTGAAAATTAAATTTTATTTTTTAATTATTGACACATATATCATATGTTACAAAAATCAAATATTTGTAATTTATGTCATCATAAATTTTAAACAATTTTTTTTGTTTTTAAAAAAAAAATCAAGATTCTCGGAATATGGTGACTTCAATGTAAAAAATTAAAAAAAAAATCATTCATGACTTATGTGTAATTTTTTTTATACTGAAATCGTCATAGAGTACGAAAACTTCGATAAAATATAAAATATAAAATTAATATTAATTAAAGTTAATTAAAATCGTGCTTAATTAATATGATTTTTTTAATTAAATTTCAAAAATTCAATTAAATTTTAAAAAGGAAGGATGTGTGAACTAATAACAACTTCAATATAATTTTTCTCATTCAGGCGAAATCACAACACTGTATAATAATTTAAAAACAATAAATTGTACTAGTAACACAACGACTGGTCCATTTAAGTAATAAATTATAAATCTCTTTTTCTGTAATATACCATCTATCCATTTCTGTAATATACCTAAATTCTTTTGCAATATTTATGCACCACGTTCACGGTTCATTAAAAGACTTAAGAATCATCCATATTTTATATAAACAAAATATTAAGATGCACATTTCATGTTTTTATGAATAAAGTCATTCACATATCTTCTTGAGCTTGGTAGAAAAGTTAATTTTATAGATAAATATACTTTTATATTTTTCTTCTATCTTACATTTTTTTTTTGTAAATTATTATAATTATTATTATTTTCATTCTAAATTATATTACAAAATAAAAAAATTGGAATTATACTCACTTTCTTTCTAAAATTTATGTATACTGAAATTATCTTTTATTTATTGTTTCTCTAAGATAAACTAAAATTAATTTCAATATTTTAATTACTTATTGTAAATTATTTTTCTTTATTATTTTTTTATTTTTTATTTTGAAAACATTTTCCATCCATTTTTTAGAAAATTACAAAAAGAAAAACAAGTCGAAATTTGATTCTAAAAAGAGCCAAACTTCGACCTGTTTTTTTAATAAAAAAACCTACTACTTACGATTCAGAATTGAGAATTGGACTCTTTGTAAACTAAATTTTGAATTTGTAAAGTAAACAGATTTAGTATGAGAAATCAAATATAGTAATATATCTTAAGGAATTTTTTATATTTGATTTATTTTAGTAAAAAGTCCCTAGCAGTATGTAGATGAACAAATGAAATGAAGGCACTCAATAAATGATGGTTTAATTTAAGAAGTGGATTGTTTAATTTTCTAATAATGAAAATTAATGACTATATAATCCAATAGATGCAATTATGAATAAACAAAGTCAAATCTTTCTTTCAATGATTAATAATTGTGATGTGTTTTAGGAAGCAAATCATTAACATTCTTGGAATTGAAGGATTCCCTTTTTTGCAAATCCTTAAGCCTATGATCCAAGAAATAAAATTATGATGTGTATCCACCTAAATCAGTAATGCAACCTAATCCCTTCACTATATTTCTAAATCCAAAACCTAAACTCATAGACAGAACCTACTAATTCTCACCTCCAAACAACAGTCAATTTTTTATCACACAAAACGTCAATTTTGTAATATAACATTATAAAAACTTAGAATTGTATAATATATATACATAATTTTAATTTTTTAAAATTATGATATTTGTATTTTGGTCTCTTAATTTTTTTAAATGTATTAAAATTAGTTTTGTGTCAATTGTCTTTTACTTAAAATATTCTTAAATCCATTTTTGCACTAAATAATTAAACTATTTACACTGTTATTTCCTCACAAAATTCTTCAATCAAAATATTAAGCATAAAAAGTTCTCCTAAGCAAACTCTAATACCATATCTTATAAAATATTCCAATTTTTATTATTTTAACTAAAGAAAGTAATTAAATAATAATCAAATTTAGAAAAAAATAATAATTAATCACTATAAATTAGATATTAATTTAGAGACTAAAAGCTTATTTATATATAATATGATTTCTATTATTAATAAAATATTATAAAATGACTTATAAATTGATATTTAAATTAGTTAATAAAGTTTTAGCTATCAACATTATTTATTATAAATTAGTCTTTAAAAGATTAAAAGAAACTAATTTAAAACATAGGTGATTAGTAACTAAAATCTTTGTAACTAATAATTAGATATCAATTTAAAAATTATTTTATAAATTTTTATTAATATTAAAAATTATTTTAGATATCAATAATTTTTTTAATTTATAAATTAGTCTCTAATTTAATTAATACAGTAATTAATTATTTTAGTTTTAAATTAATTTTTATTTAATAATTTTCTTATTTTTTATATTCTAATTTCACCATAAATTCAAACACACGAATATAAAATAATAATATGAGGCTTCGTAAAATTTGTGTTATTTTAGAATGAAAACTTGATTAACTTAAGAAACATTAAATAAGCCATAAATCACATACATGTAAGACAATTTTTCAAAATATCTCTGCCTCTGTTAAAAGATTTTTTAAAATTATCCTTTGTATCAATTTTTTTTTTGACAAAATATATCTAACTGCTTTATAATATAGTTATGATAACTAGTAGATGTTAGTGGTGAATTAGGTACAGAAATAATTAAATAAAAACTTGAGACTATAAGTCTCAATAATTTTAGGAAAATTTTATTACTACTAACTAAATCAACTAACATTTTGAATGTGTATGAATTAGTTGAAAATATGGATTTGAAAACTGAAATTATATGTGGATAAAGTTATTAATTATGACAGACGAGTAGGAGTAGTAACTGTAATTAAAAGACAATAATGTGACATGTTGTGCAGATAACGCTAACCTTAATTGATGTTTGGATAAGAAATTATTAATTAATTAATTAATAAAGCAGAGTGGCGTGAGTGGTAATTAAGGGAAAGATGGAGGTAAGAAAGAGAGGGTGGAGCAGATTCATAAAGTGAAGAAAGAGAAAAGAATGGCCGTTTGAAGTTTGAACTTTAAACATAGAGAGCATCAAAACAAAACCATATTGAATGCAACCCAACAAAACCCATTAACTCCAATTCATTGTTTCATTCATCCTCAAATTTTTGAAAAACTCTCAAGGCAAGAGAGAGAGAGAGAGAAAGAGAGAGAATGACCGGAGTGGTCATGGTTACCAAGGGAGGTAGATGCGGCGGCGGTGGGAAGCGGTCGAGGGCGGCGCGAACGGCCGAGGAAGAAGAAGAGCAGCAGAACCAGCTCTCCCTCGTGGCGTTTCTCTTGGCGGCCATCAGAAAATCGATGGTTTCGTGCAGGGTGGACCCACCCGACGATGTAATCTCCACCGTCCATCACATGGAGATCGGATGGCCTACTAACGTTCAGCACATCACTCATGTCACCTTCGACCGCTTCAACGGTTTCCTTGGCCTTCCTTACGAATTCCAAGTTGAGATCCCTGCTAGGGTACCCAGTGCTAGGTAACCACTACCGCTTCTCTTCTTCTTTCTAAATCGGGACTGTATTTATGTTAGATTTCAAATGGGTTTTGTTTGAAATGCTATAAAAAAAATTTAACTTTTTTTTGTCTGGGAAGAGCTTTTGGTGTGTGTGTGTGGAAGACAAAGAAAGTGTTAGACTTTCATGAAGGGTGGTGAAGATTAAGCTGCGTCCAGAACTTGTTCTATGTGTGCATGCTAACGAGTTCGTTAACACGAGAATGTTTCAAACTAGTGCATTCGGGTTGTTCATTATTCGTTTGACTTTGGCCCTGATCCTGTAGAGTCTTGTTCTTGTATTAATAGTTGCAAAATGGGGAACTTCTCATTGTTTGGGATTTGGGGCACATGTTGTTTAAATGCTTCGTTAGGCACGGGATAAATAGAGATTGGGGCACATGTTAGTATTTAGAATTCCTTGTACAAGTTCCTGGTTAGCCACGGAATGAACTGTTCAATCTTATTTAGAGTTTATTTTTTTGCTATTTTGTTGCTATTTCATTTTTCAAAAGTTATAATCCAGCCTTGTTTTCTTACTCTAATTCTTCGCTGAACCTATTTTAGCAGGGTTTTTCTTCCTTTTCTCATGTCTTTAGCATCATTTTAACTTGTGATTGCTTGTCATCAATGCTTGCAGTGTAAGTGTGTTTGGCGTCTCGGCAGAATCTATGCAGTGTTCTTATGATTCTAAAGGAAACAGTGTCCCCACTATTCTCCTGCTAATGCAGGACCGGCTGTACTCACAGAGAGGCTTAAAGGTACTGGCTGTATGGTGTGTTTTGTCTTGTAACACCAAGCTCTTGCAAACAGTGAGTTTCAGATTAAGTTTCTTTTTGTTTTTTTCTTTCCAGGCTGAGGGTATATTTCGCATAAACCCAGAAAATAGTCAAGAGGAGCATGTGAGGGACCAGTTGAATAGGGGCATTGTGCCTGATGACATTGATGTGCACTGCTTGGCGGGACTAATTAAAGCCTGGTTTCGAGAGCTACCTTCAGGAGTGCTAGATGGACTTTCCCCTGAGCAAGTTCTTCAATGCAACACAGAAGAAGAATCTGTTGAGCTTGTGAAGCAGCTAAAGCCAACTGTGTCTGCCTTACTCAGCTGGGCCATTGATCTCATGGCCGATGTCGTAGAAGAGGAGGAATTTAACAAAATGAATGCAAGAAATATTGCAATGGTTTTTGCTCCAAACATGACTCAGGTATGCTCACATAATACTCATTGTCTGTTAAAAAATTGTGTTTGCTTGATGTACATCTATTTTTTTTGTAAAGTTGTTTGAAAGAAGATGAAATATGTTATGCAGAGGAGTTTATTGAACTTTCGAGGCTAAAGTTTAACACAAAATTCAAATAGGAACAACATCCTAATTCTAAAATCGAACTATTGACCATGCTCCTTAAGCATGTGGTGAAAGGTTTGATCCCCAAGTCTGTTTGTATGAAAGAATATTTAAACCCCTTAAATAAATCTCTTGAATAGTACCCGAGAAACCAAAATAACATATAAATAGCATAATAAAATTTTAAACATTACATAAATTTTTTAAAATCAAATTATTCATTTTCAATTAGACCCAGTAGTGGAGAGAATGAGAATTAGTTAGTGAATGAATGAGGTGGCATCAGAGACATGTAGGAGAGGAGTCATTATTTGGGGAGAGAGGAGAGTGGGCAGAATCAGGCTGGATTATTGTCTGTTAGGAGAGTTTCTTCTTGTCTTGGACTCTGGGTATTTTCCTTGCTTGTAGAGCCACTGAACTCACTGGTATTATCAAATTAATAATATTATAGCTTCATATTCCTTTGTCTATCACATTACCAAACACAAGCTACTGTTTTTTGGCTAACAGTAGGTTATTCTACCCTTGTACACATTAAAACTATGAATTCTGGAAAATGGTCTGTTTTTAATTCATCTTTGTTTTCTGGAGCAGATGTCTGATCCTCTAACTGCCCTGATGCATGCGGTTCAAGTTATGAACTTACTCAAGACACTTATCATGAAGACACTTCGAGACCGTGAAGAATCAGCAACAGGCGGGTATTCTCCCATGTCTTTTCATTCATCGGGTCGCCACTCGGAGGATGAATATGACAGTCAGCGAGAAATGGAAACTAGTGGTGAATTGAGAGGTGCCAAATCAGATTATGATGCTCACTATGGCCAGAGCAGTGAAGGGGAGGCTGAATCTTTATGCGAGATAGAGGAGAGCTTCTTGAAGCAGTTGGATGAGAACACAACAAAGGGATTCTCACAAGAACCTGCAGGTCATTTGGAAAAGTATGTTAGCACTATAAGTTACTCTGCCTATAGCATGGAACCTTCTATGTCTGTTACTAACAACAAAGCTGGGAATTCCTGCTTTAGGACAACACTGACAGGTTTGGCCTCAAGTGTTGACACAAGTAGTTCATCAATAGGATGTACAAGCACCAAAGATGTGGAGCTGGTGGATAAATTTGCTGATTCTATTTCACCTGTGCCACTCCTTGCTTCTAGCTAAAAACTGGTTTTCTTTGTACAAGTTTTTTAGTACCATGTTTTCCAGATTTTGTCTCTACAAGCAGCAGGTATGCTTGTGTAAATTAATACATGGAGTAGGAACCCTTATCTTGTTCTGTATTGTGGACAGGTTATGTTCAGTTTAGGGCTGAATTTTACCTGATTCTGTATGTTAATGTACTAGACAATTCTAACCATGACAAATGGGAGGAATAGGCTAAGGTGTAGCCAGGACTTCAAATTCAGCTAAGAAGTCAGTGAATTCCTGCGTAACAGGGAGATAAATTTAGCTTGACATGAATGCTTGGGGTACGAATACCTATCACATGTTTAAAGGATTGGAATTCTTGCTATTGGTTGTTCTTTGAAACATCAGTGGTAAGGTAACACAGTTTCATTGGCCATCATTACAAAATCAAACACAAAACTAAATCTATCTTCACCATATACTGCTCACAATAATCCGGAAAATGTTTGAATGTTTCATTTATCTATTTGGTTTGATTGCACCTTCTGTCCTTAACTCTATTTTTTCGTGAATTTGCCTCTAATTTCTATTTTTAACAAATTTGGTTTTCAAATTTTTCAAATGTTACTAATTCTTTTGTCATATTGTCATTACATTTTAAATTTTAAATTGTGCTGACACTTTGGAATTCCCAATGAGACTTAAAATAATTTTAAATGGATATGTTTATTAATGGTTATTTATCGCTTGGGCTTAAGTAGTATTAAAAAAAATTAAAATTATTAATCACGATAAGAAAATCATTAAATAGAGATCAAATTTAGAAAAAAAATAATTATTTATTATATTAACTAAATTAAATATTATTTTATTGACTAAAATTATTAGTATTCAAATTATTTTTTATTATTAATAAATAATTTTAAATTAATTTTTTAAATACTAATTTTTTTGAGCTGAAAGTGTTAGCAAACCGTGTCACTTACTATATCTAAAGAATGATTGTAGAATGTATTTTCTAAAACATAAATTGATTTTCTTTTGCATTTTAATCCTAATTGTGTTTACTAATCATTTTTCTATTTGCACAACATTACTACAGAATTAGAACATTACTTCTATTAAAACTGATGTAAAAAAACAGTTACCTTGCTTGCAACTACATCAGGGATAATGGTGTAAAATTGTCGTTTTTAACCAATGTGAATATATATCGCTTAGTAATATTACGCAATTATAATAAAAAATTATATTTTAATTTTCAGTTATCTTTATGGATAAACCGAAATTGTCCTGCTTGCGAATCATATTATTTGAAATTATGTTCATCATAAATATGAATAGAGATTACAAAATTGTTAATTATAACTAAAATGAATATGTTACATTCTTTATTTTGATTTTATAATGTATTCAATCATATCAATATGACCCTCAAGAAACATGATTTTTAACTAAAATAGACACTATAACAATTATTAAATAAAAATTAATTTTAAAAAATAAAAATATTTAATTGAATTATTAAATAAAAATATCTAGTTACTATATTATGAATTAAGTTACATACTATTTTATAAACTTAAAAAACTGTTAGTATCTAAAATAATAATAATTATTATTAATAAAATTTTATAAATTTATAAATTAATATTCAGATTTTAACTACTAACTCTTTAAAACTTATAAAAAGATAAACAATAAAATTTATAAAATAACTTGAAAACAATTTAATCAACTTATCCAACTATATATTTTTTTTATAGAATAACATATATTCTCCACAAAGGTAATCTTATTTCAGTTCACCAAAAATGTTATGACTTCCAAAAATAAATTCTAAATTTAACACAATATAATATTCAGATTCAAATTTGAAATCGGAAATTTAATGAAATAATCTTTATTTTAGATGAGTTTAATCACATTTTATTTCCATAAAGGAAAAACAACAAAAACTAAAATCAAGTTATGTACAAATAAAAAAATGAAAAATGAAATATTTTTTATAAATTAACATGGTCTAAATTAATCAACATTCATCGTGTTGTTGTGTGCGCTGAAACTTTGCGAAGGAGTATTTAAAAACTATTAGATCTATTTTACTCAACCAACTCTAGTTAAATAAGGTAAAAATGAACAAGTTTATTTTATCAAACACATGTGACTTTTGATAAAAAGCAATGATTGTATGAAGAAATTGACCTAACCAATGTGCTCATACCCACTGAGAGCGAAAACAAAGAAGCAGACAAATTCTGAAACACGGGTCAAAGGTTGCAAACTCACGTATAAGCAGCCAACTTGGAAGCTTATAGTTTTGGTCCGATTAGCCACCTCCATCTCCCTTAATGGGTTGGTGTTGTCTCATCATCTCTATTTTTTTCTCTGCACGAAAATCATTTTTTAATAAATAAGCATATACCAGCAATTTCTTTTAAAATAAAAGTAACTTCTTTTTACACAGAATCATTGACATAAGTTTACCCCCACGTCATAAAATGAATATTCAATAAAAGTGAGGAGAATTAACTCTCAAGAGAATTGGGATGGTAGAGTGTACTGGTGTGTCTGCCCTAATCCGCAAATTCGCCTCCATTTAAGAGTTTATGTCGGTTAAATTAAATTTTTAAATCTAACAATATTTATTGGTTCATCCATTATTGATATCAATATTTTATATATAATTTTATTTTATTTATATTAATTTATTTATGCATTATTTGATTCATTAAATTATTATTAATAACTAATTTATTTTATTAAATATTAAATATTTTTAATTAAAATATTAAAATTTAATTTTTTTTATAAAAAAATTTATGTTAAGCATCACTATGCAACTTAATATTCTAGTTAGGTTGACACATAAACTAACAACAATCATTTGTCATCACATAAAAAAAATATTATTATTAAAGAAAATACAAAAATATGGGAAGATTATATCAAAACCTATGTTAACAAAAACGATACATAGGTAGACTATACCTATTCATAAAGAATTTTAGAAACAAACTAGATGGAAGCTTATTATACCAATGAAATGATTCTCTATGAATAAATCCTAAATTAAACAACTTATCAACACACATATTCCCTTCACGAAAAATATGAGTAATCCTAAACCTGATTTTCCTATAATAATTAAGACAAATATTCCATCGATTACGAAACATTCACGAAACATTAATGTAACACAAATCAAGGCAGAATCAGAATCAAGACAGACATTAGTAAGTCTCATCTTTTGAGCTTCCTGCATAGCAAGTAAGCAACCATAACAATTTGAACTTCAAGAAACACAAAGAAAACACCAATAAACTCTCTTATTCTCTCAAAAAAATATCTTCACAAATAGTAAGACGAGGATCCCCTATTAATTTTAACTCTTTCTTATATTTTACTGTTCAAAAAGTTATTTAATGACTATAACTAAATAAAAATTAAAAAAAAATTGAAAAGTGATGGAGGAATGATAAGATAGATTACCCATTTGAATTGTATAACTTTAATGAACGAGTCTATCCCACCCACTTTTAGCACAGTAGTAACAAATTGGTCCAAAGAGATCCGCAGTGACCCATTTTTGCAACTGGAGCACAAAACATACCTTTCACTTCATACAATTCTAGAAAGAAAAAGAGGTTTGAGTAAACCTTTTGGTTAAATATTTACATTAACATTAACAAATGAAATAAAAATTTAAGGTTCATGAGTGATCCAACACAATCATCAAGATGCCAAGCAAGCTTCCCAGAAGAGCCTGTTCTTTTCCATCTCATCCACAAACTCCTGACTTGAATCAAAAGACACAAAGGACTTCATCTGTTCTTCTTCCATCTCATCATCTTCACAACACGACATTCCATAAACACCACTTTTCTCATCCTCCTCCACCTCTTTCTTCGCAATCTCATCATCATGTTCCTCTTCACAACACTCATTCTCTTCCCCATCCAACACACCACCCTCCCAACCACCACATCCTTCGTAGTTGCAAGATAGAGCATCATCATTATCATCACCACCACCACCAAAGATAGGATGATCACGATCAGCTTCTTCAGAGTCACCGGAGGCTTCAAAACAAAAGTAAGAAGACAAATCCAGAGGCTCCTTCCTCTCCATGCCGACTCTTGTAACAGAAGGAGGCTTCTTCCTTTTTTTTATCCTTCTGATATTGACGAGTTTATGAGATCCTAAGAAAAACGGTGCCTCAAATAAGCTTGTGTTTGTAAAACTGTGGTGTGATGGTCTTCTAGAAGTACAGTAACTGAGTAAAGTAATGCATGCCGCATGCCCAAAAGCAATAGAAGAGGATAAGGATTTATCTTTCTTTTCTTTTGTAGCCACTTCTAGAACAAAAGCAATACCACTCTATGATTTAACGTCAAAGGAGACTTATCTTCTTCATCTACATGGAGGCGTTTTGAATTGGTTCGGTGGTGTGCCTGATGGTTAAATAGACCCCTCACCTTCTAGAACCTTGTCTTATTTGTTGCTTTTGCTGTCTCCTAGGTGTCTGCTATATACTAATGAAACCCACCTAATATCTTTTTAATATTTAATATTACTGTATTTTTATTTTTTATTTTAAATTATGACAAATTCATGTACAGAGTTGGTCCACCTTCGATCAAAACGAGTGAGTGAGATAAATAATATATAAAAAGATTCAGAAACAAAGCTTTTAAGATTTTGAGTTTCAACTTTCTCTGATATAAATAGGCTGATAACTTTTAACCCATTCAATCTAAATATCTTCTGTTAGTTATTATTAATTCTCTCTTATATGTATATTCAAATAAAGATTTATCTAGGGGCATTCTGTTTCTAGGTACTTATGAAGTTGACTTTTATCTTTTTCTTTATGAATTGCTTTTTTGTTTCTATAATTGAACTTGAATAATAATGCTGGTGTTTCTTCGTAAGTTATTTTAATATTAGAGTATTTAATGTTATTGGTGGATCTCTTTGATTTACAAATTGTATTTAAATAAAAAAAAATTACATTTAAATGTTTTGTGTGTATGTGTGTTTGAATTTTATTTAAGAAATTAAGTTACATTCAATTCAAGGTAAGTAAAATTGATTTTTTTTTATTGTATCTTCTCTAAATTAGTTAGAGTGTATAAAAAAATGAGAAAATATAAACACAATGTTTAAAATTGAAAATTAATTTAGACATTCCAATTAATCTAAAGGCACTCCTTATTATTGATTGGACAATTATATATTGATAATTGAGTTAGAAAAATTTTTGGGATTTAAAACTTTTCTAGTATGTCAAATTCAGTGGTCTTAACTCTTTGATGCAAATGGTCCTTAGGATAAATATTACATTGATTACGTGACATGTAAAAGTTTGTGTAATTTAGTGTTGAGTGTAAAGCAAAGTTATGGGGTGCACGAAACTAAGGGTAGAAAAATGTTGTGATGCTTCATTAAGAGCCTTTTTGACTTTATTTACATATTACTTCATCATTGAACGCAATAATAGAATCCAACTTCATGAAGGAAACCCCAAATTGTTTCCACATGTAATGAAAAGTAATAAGATGGAAAGAAATAAGAAGGGGAGTGAATAAATAGATAGGATTTTAAATTATTTGAATTGAGAGGAAAATGAAAAACTTTATTCAATTCAACAATATGACTAAAGAAAGAGACAAGGAAAAAATAGAAAAAGTTTAAAGATGATGGAAGCTAAACTCAAGGAACTTAAAAGAAATATTAGAAAATATAATTTTAAAAAATAAATACATGTTGTGAAAAGGAAATTTTTTGTTTTAAATATTTTTTTATAGATATCTAACATATTACATAATAAGTGTAACTGTTACGGGTTAAATTAGTTGGTTCAATCTAAATCAATTTAAGGAAAATTTTAATACTCGGTTCCCATTTTAAAGTTACTTTAGATATATAATTATTAGAATATCTAACACCCAGACATATATAGTTTTAGGGGGCGGATGTAATATTATTATATGACTCTTTATATTATTCATCACAATTCTTCAAATTTTTTTCAATAATTTTACATTTTTATAAATTTTTATGTTTTATCAACCAACATTCAGAAAAACATCATTAAATAAAAATTAATTTTAAGAGAATAAATTACTAATTAATTAAGTTAAATATTAATTTATAAATTAAAAAATATTAGTATTTCAAATAATTTTTATTGTTTATAAAAATTTATAAATGTATAAAAATCTTGGTAACTAATAATAAATATTAATAATTATTTAGTTTATAAAATAATATTTAATTTAATTAATACAGTAACTAATTACTTTTTTATTTTTATAATTAATTTTAGTTTAATAATTTTTTTAATAATAGTAGGAGGTATGGATAAGTTGTTTTTCAATTTTGTGTAACTTTAGTCCATTTATTAAAAAAATAATAATAATTTATGTGGTCTGAAAAAAAAAAGTATATTCAATACCGTTTATCTATTTAACTCAAAAATTGTATACTATAAAATAAATGTATAAAAATGTTTAAATTCCTTCAACGTGTTTAATGTGTATTTTGTGACGATCCCAAATTGTCAAGAAAATGGGCTATAGTTAGTTTACTTACAATTACAACTCTACCCTTTTACAAAGTCAATAAGGTGTGTTTTTTCATAGTTTTTTTTTATAAAATACATTTTGAAAACAAGGTGTATTATTCAAATTAACCAGAAGTTTACAAATATTTTAAATTTAAAGATAATACTCTTACCTTTTTTTATTATTACAATGAGAAATAAATGTTATTTTCTTGTCAAAACATGAAAAAGTATTCTACAACTCAACTGCTATTTTTTTTAGAATAACTGATATCGTTTATAAATATTCAATTTTAACTAATAACACTTTTTTTTTTGGAAATATTGTATTTCATGTATATTCTTATATCAAAGATTAAAATACACGTTAAAATTTTACTTTCCCCACTTTACTAGACTTTCCATAATAATTTTCTTACTATGTCATTTGAATGTATATTTTGTGTTCTATCTTGTCGACAACATTAATCATGTTAAATTAGTACCTTTTATTTATATATATATATATATTTTTTTTAACATTTTATCTCTTAAATCAGGGGCACGAATGAATTAAAAGAAGGTCAACTTAATGAATAATATTAGGTCTGACTTTTCAAATGTAATTAATATATTTAGAGTGTTTTGTTGTCTACCGTAACAAAAATTAATTACACATTTAATTTTTATTCATACATAAAATAATTAAGTTTAATTAAATTTTGAATATTTATAAATTTAGATATTTTTTATTTACTCTTTATAATAAATATTAAGTATTTAAAATTTTATACTCAAATAAAGGACGAGATTAATCAAAGATCAAACATTAAGTAATACATTTTTAATGATAGATTAAATCTCTAATCAGACTCAATAACAAATGACCCACAATAATCATATAAATAAATACAAATTTAAAAAATCAGGTATGTCATCATCTAATACTAATTACATTGTGCACTGAGTGTAAAAAAAAGTAAAGAAGTGAAGAATGCAGAAAAAAAACATTCAAGAAGAAAATAACAGATCGACCAAAAATAAAAATAATTTCATAATCAGAATAATTGTTATCTAATAAAACTAAAAATTATCATTCATTTAACATTTAATTAATATTAAAAGTTATATAAATAAATAATTGATTTATGGTTGTAAATTTATATGGGATTATACACGGTTTTTCTAAATAGATTAAGATACACGAATATTATGGTTTAAAAAATTGTTTTTTATTTAACAAATCATAATTATATTTTAAAAATGGATGAAATTTTACATTTAAATTAATATTTTCAATTATTTTATTTTTGCCAAATTTGAATTGGACCGTTAAAATTTCAGACTATGTCGGCGAGTTTGTCCATGTACGTATCTCTGCTCATGTGTTATACATGTGCGCTTTAGGCACCACTCTCCATGCATCTACAAATGAACACGTGCTTTCACCAATTTTTTCACACATTAAATAACATATTTCTATTGCTTTATTTTATATAAATACCGACGCCACGTATTTTAATTTTTTTTATCATTATTCTATAATTTATATTGAAAAAATAAAAATTTATTTAAGGATTCAAAAAAGTTAAACAAAATCGAAGAAAAACGGTAGATTATTGTTAATGTTATTTTTTTGTGTACATATCACTATCTATTTTTATTTTTGTAAATACGTTAATTTTATTATTCAATGTAGATGTATTTTTCAATAATCAATATACAAATATTTTTTTTTTGTTTTTATTCTATATAAATATTGCTTTTATTTTATGTTTTATAAATATATTATTTTTACTTAATTTATGTAAAGTCATGGTAAAAAATGTTTGGCAACTACGATTATAAAACAAGTTCCAATGAGAGACTATGAAGGAAGGAAAGATCTAAATGATGATGAATATAAAAAACCAATTAATCTTGAATACAAAGGCTTGTAACCATGAACAATCTTTCGTAACTCAATTTAAATAAAAATAAATCATTGACATACGTGCCTTAATTAATAATAGTTTCTTTTAGTGGTTTTACTTTGGTGGGTGCATGGATTTTAAAATACAAGAAGAGTTCGGTTCATATTCAAACCAAAATGTCAAATCTAAATAAAATAAGTATTTTTCTGGGTTTAGAGTTAATATATTTTAATTACAACTGATTTTTTTAATCAATTTTTTTGCTGATGATGTTTTTCATTTAAATTTTGTTAGGATTTTTTTAATTAATATTTATAAAAAAAATCGATTGAAATTGCTTTTACTTGATGTCAAGTACAATTATTTAGAATGACATTTATTAAAGTTATTTATATGAGTTAATGGTTAGAATTTTTGTGCTAACTTTTTTTCCGTTAATGTTAACTAAAAGATTCTCTTGATGTACATTAGTAAAAAAAATAATTTTAGTTAATATTGATTGAATGAATAACATCTGTGTCTATGATAAAAAATAATTACGACGGACAAAAGGATAACCACGATAATATCAATTAAGAAAACCAAATCCACCTATGAAAAAAAAGTTTTCCAATATTCAATAAGAAAATCCTAATTAATATTGACTGAAATATAAAAACAAATTCTATTAATATTAATAAAAAAATAACCACCTTAATAATATTTTAATCTTAGTCAGCTAATCTCACTCAAAATCGAGTTAAGAAAAAAAAACGAAATCTAGTAATATAACAAATTTTAAATTATTACTTATTTTTAAAGTTAAATTTGAAATTTTATAATTTTTAATTTTTTAAAATTTATTGAAATAATATATTTTATTATAAATAATTTTATTTTTTAAAAGTGGTATACTATCCATAGATGTGTAGAAGATTTGCAATCATACCTAAAATCTTGGATTATGGAATGCATGCGTAAAAGACGGTAGTGGACGCCCCAACTCCAATAAGTAGCCGCCAATGCCAATATATTACTATTATTACATATTTACTATACCTAAACCCTTAAAATAATCATAATTATTTCAGCTTCTTTTACGAATAATCTAAAAAAAATTAATTTAATTATATCTTCCCCCAATTTATTATTTGTTTAAAAGTCTTAACTCATTTTTTTTTTACATATTTTATTCCTAACTTTTTAAAATTACATAACAATGTTGGTTTGAGTGGTAATTGACTAGATTCCTTTAAATGAGATCTATATTTAAATATGGTGGATAATTATAACACGAGAATGAGACTTCGCTGAAAATAGTCAACAAAATTTCCGATTAAGATTCACTGTTTACATATTTTAAATCTTAAACATATTTTTGATGATTTTAAATTATCAATAAACATATAAACTTATATTTAAAATAACTTTTTAATATAATCATGACTTTAAATCAACATTATTAGAAAAAAAACTCTATTTTAATTTTGTACTGGTGATTGTCCTGCCTGTGAAGAATCGATTGGCGAGTGATTATTAAAAGAAAATGAAATTTGTTAATAATGATGTAAACACGTTATTTTTTTAAATAGGTATATTTATTGATGTTTGATGAAGTCAAAAGTGGTTGATCGGTTTTAACTTTCAAGCCATAGTTTCAAGTTACGTTATAAAAATAGGGAAAAATAGTCAAGTCCATTTCAATTCCAATACTTACCAAATATTCATGGCCTCACATATACTACGTTTAGTTTAAGGGAAAAAAAAAAGAAAAAAGAGACGACTTATAAGTTATTTAGTAAAAAAATTAAAGAAAGTAAAGTTAAATATGCATGTAAAACATTATAATACCCTTTTGTAAGAAAAATATACACATAAGACTACTTTAGGTATTTAGTGTATTGACCTATCTTCTTTCTTCCATGTTTTTCATTTTGGGGAGATTTTAAATTTAGGGTGTCACACCATTTTTTCCTTTCTACTTTCTACTTAGAATTAAACATTAGGAAAAACAAAAGTTTTATCACCTTTCCTTGCTTCCTGTTCCTGTTGGGTGAAGTTCATATATTAAACTAAACGAAAATCAAGTATAATATAAAGACATCCATTAAATGTCATTACATGTTGTCGAAATGAAATTCTAAATCTAATTAGAGAACACCCATAATTTTTATAATGCTGCATGTAAACTTTCTTCTAATATAAATATCCACCAAGTCAGATCAAGTTACTCAACTTTCATTTTTTTAACCTATGACTTGATCAAAATGGCTTGATTTACAAACCTAACTTTCGCCTCTCAACTCAATCCAACTTGTTACTTTTTTCTAGGTTCAATTTTGATTTTTCCAAGCTGATCACGTGTTCACCTCTAAGTAAAATATCATTAATTCTCTTTTTACTTATTTCCTATTTAATAATGACTATATAATTTATCACAAACACTGAGATTAAATAAGAATGTTCTAGTCTAAATGCAATAATATTTTACTTCTATTAAAGTATTCTTTAACCTGCATGCATTAACAATAAATACCAATAGTAGAATGGAGGCAATAATAAGAGTAAGAAAATTATCAACCCGAATCCCTCACCCCGCCGACTACTGTTCTACTACCCTGATCCAGCTGGAAATAGTTAGCAAATAATGGGAGGTGAAAACAATAGTTCATGCTTCCTACATGGTAAAACACTGGAAAGAAATAGCAGTGAACTAAGCATAACACATAAACATACTATTGTTTGGTGTCAATGCGACTCAGAATATTGATCTTCTCATACCGGATGAAACCAATAAAGAAATGAACTTCTAATATAATCAATATGTGTTCTATGGGAAAAATCAATAAATTAATAATCAATGTCTAAATGAATTTTCATGTTACAGAAAATTACAAATTGTATTGACAACAGATGGGTCAGGAGAAATGAGAATTATACAGCTTTCTATTATCCACCATCATTCAGTAAAGCTTACTCTGTTTGTTATCCCTCTTAAGCTGCACCTTTAATTTCTTACCACCTAATTGACATCCGTTCATCATACTAATGGCAGATTGAGCAGCTTCTGGAGTATCGAAACTAACAAACCCTGCAAACGGGGGCTAATCAGATACAAGCTCCACCCAAAACTCATCAAATTCATTAACAGGCCTAACAGTCTTACCAAAACATTTGCTTACACCAGTCGCTTTATCAACAAAAATTTTAGCACTCAAAATTCTACCAAACTGTTGGAATGCATTTGCAAGCTCTTGGTCTCCGTATTCTTGAGGTATGTGATAAATAAATAAATTGGCACCAGGTGGTCCTAAGAAAAATTAAAATAATGAAAATAAATTCAATTATCAAGGGACTAACATTTCCCGCTCTAAGGAAAGACATAGGAAAAGGCCTATTATAATAAAGAATAGATAATAACAACCTTCAATCTGACCATTGGAATTTTTACTGGCACCTGAAGATGAATAGTTGTTATTCCCACCTGCAGGTGAAACAGAACCAAGAGAACTACTCACTGGCCTCGGACTTGCAATTCCTCTGGGATATACCATTGGATGCTGTATACCTGGCATGGCAGGATAAGAGCCCATGTAACTTGCAGGAGGCGCAGGATAATTTCTAGGGTTCATACCGTGACCAAGTTCAGGCCTCACTGCATTTACTTGGTTCATGTTCATATTATGAAAACCTGGTTGATTCTGCATTGGTGGAAAACGGTATGGCATGAGCCCATAACCCCCGGGAGCCTATTAAGAAAACATGATTATTCAGACATATACTCCATCAAGAAGTTAGGCATGAAAAATAACAAACATTAATTCATAAATGTAATAATATCGGATATCGGATAAGGCATCATGATTAAACTGAAGAAAGTTCACTGAATTAAGGTGGAAAATGCAACATATTCTACTAGCGCATTACAACATAACTAACCTGATAACCATATCCATTATATGAAGGAACATAACCCATTGGCAAGGCTCCATATAATGAGGGTTGCTGAGGATCAGCATGCGGCATGTTAGAAACTTGGGACTGTGCTTTTTGAGCCCTTCGAGCTTGTCTTTCCTTTTCAGTATCTGCCCATTTAACAACCAAAGGAACACTTGAACCCTGTAGAAAGAAAAATAATCATCAGATTCTATTTGTCTGAATTTATATAATTTTCAGTTAGCCATTTCATTGACAATTTTCACCATGTATGAGTAGCAAACATATCAACCACTAAGGAAAAAAAGTTCTACTGTGCTAACATGGTACAAAATAATTAGGTGTCTAAATGAACATAGTATTTGATTAGTCAACTTCTGCAACATTAGTGACTGTGGAGTGGAAATGTAAATTTGAAGTAAATCCTATGCCAATTAGTTTTGAATGAATGAAATGCACGTCTAACAACACCATGATGCTAGTTTGCAAGTGTGTTAGTTCTTCTTCATATTTATCATGTCATATGCATGATTGCCTATCTGGACAAGTGTGTTCCTGTATAACATTCCCAAGTTTGAGCTATAATCAAGTAGTGCAAACATATAGCAAGCTTCACAGGCCAGGGCTGAATTTTCTCTTTTGCCAAGCTTGAATTCAGTTCAAGTTCAACCCTGTCATATAAACATCGTGTTAATCTAAGCCTACAAATTATCTTACACAAACCAAATGGAGGCCTGTTTCCCTTTCATAAAATTGAAGAGCTCAAAATCAGCTCTACATTTCTAAATCAAGAGAAGGATTAAAAAATTAGAATAATAAACCAAGTACTGGTGCTCCAGCAATAAAATCTGAGACACACGATTAAATGTTCACATCCCTCACCAACAGGATTTTGTGGCTGGAAGCTGCTTGAAGGTCCAAAGTGCTGCAATAACCATTTACAACTAAAATTGTAATTTAGTTTTAAAGCATGCACTTTTCCATTCTACCACATTAGGGACCACAAATATGTTCCTGAATCTAAAACAACTCATAATGCGAAGAATGATCAATAATGTCCAATCCATTAAACTGAAGATCAGTCTGTGTTAATTTACAATTTAGCAAACAGTATCGTCAAAATTGAAAATACTGCTTCCAAATTGGAAATTATCATCAATTGGCTGACCATATAGTGGCATCCACAAGATGCATTAAGTCAATTTCTCTCATTCTCAACGTAACTATCACATAGTAATCAATGAAAAATTCCTAAACACTCATAATATTACACACGTGTTCCACTAGTACCAATAACCACATAAATAAATACTGTCAAATATTCGTCTGATGGTTTTAACAAACCCCAACCTCCATTGTATGCTTTCCATTGATTGCCTCAAGAGCAGCTAGGGCCTGTTCTTTGGTTTCATACTTCAAAAATGCACATCCTGCACAAAGGAATACAGCTAAATAAAGGTTTGATATTAAGAAGCACCAAATCCCAAAAGGAATAAAGGATAGCTTCATTTGTAACATTAGGTACCTTTACTTGTCTGCTGAGAACCTCTTAAAATCTGTAAATCCTTTATCTTTCCATACTTTGAGAAAAGATCAGAGACTTCATCTTCAGAAATATTCTTTGGAAGCATGCCAATAAAGAGTTTGTGTTCTGGACACAGAGACAATACAATATCATTTATGGAGACCCAGTACTCGTCTAAAATTGAGAAGAGGAACTTCTCATTCTTACATAATGCATAACAAAGGAGTTGCTGAACAAAATATTTAACTACAACATGATTTTATCACACCTAATCTTTCCAATTCGCCATCAGCATACTTCACTTGCAACGGACTGGAAGCCTGAATTGGACACAACAAATAGGATGCTTACCAATCAGAAGGAGAATAGTTTTATTGTCAGATCATAGTTACTAAAGTAAAAATGTAACGTGTCATCAATTGTAGCTTGTTATGCAAATATTCTAAATTTGGTTTAGCTTGTTATGCATATTTCAAGCGCAACTATCTGGACCTACAATTAAACAGAATAGCAGACACCCAGCCGGGACACCTAAGTAACCACCTGAAAGTGGAGTATGGTACAGAAGGACCTTTTCCTATTAACAATATCAAAGATGCATGAAATCAAGTTTCTAAAAGAGATCATTGTCAATTCATTGACGCTTATTTTTACTTTTTCAGTTTACAGACAAACATCAATCATTGATTCCCAAACTTTGAAATGAATAAGTATTGCTCACCGGACCACAACTTTGAAAACAAACTTGAACTGTGTACATATAATCTCAGAACAATTGTAAATAATTATACGATTGACTTCAATTCAACTTGCAAAATGCAAACCCTTAGACGACCAATTTTCCCGCTGTACACTCAAATAAGCTTAACAGGCACATATTTCATAATGATAAAAATAAACTTATTTATATTTCTACTCGATCTCTCAAAGTTAACATAGATTGAGGCCTACCCTAATAATATTAGGTGTTTAGTTAAACAGTGATTGGGTGTGTGTGTGTGTGTGTTAGTGTAGGCTGCCCAAATATCAAACATAGCAAGTGCCTAGATAGATAGAAATTGCTAAAAATAGAGAGATGTAGTGGGCAAATCAAGAGGTGGTGGTCAGCATCAGCGACTTTTATAGAAGCAGCCTCTTATTCCACACTAGGATTCAAATTCCACGCCATCAAAACATTCCACTTCGAACACTCTCAAAAGCAGACAAGAAGAAGAAGAAGAAGAAGAAAAAGGAAGATGCGCGAAGGGCACTGACCCCAGGAAGCGTTTTCTTGTTGTGACATGCATTGACCGCCTTATCCGCTTCTTCCCTGGAGGGACAAATCAGAAAGCAGCATCCTGCGAGCAAAGAAACACAAATCCGAAGCATGCCACCACGCACATTTGAATTTGAATTGAAATTGGAGTTTGGGGGCAGTTACTACCTCGGGAGGCACGAGAAACTTTGTCTCTGATGACGTTGACCTCGTCAACCAAGGCGAAGTCCTTGAACATTGCAAGCACTTCATCCTCCGTCATGCTCTTGGGCACTTGACCTACGAACAGCTTCACACTCTCCTCGCTACTGGATTTACTCTCTTCCTTCACCTCCGCCATCAATGACAACCGCAACCACCACAAATCTTTCTCTCTCCGCTTTTCTCTCAGTAACAACACTCTCTCTCGTGTTTCCAAAAATTGGGCGCCTGTGACTCTACGTGTCGTGTGATTTGGTTTGGATTGGAGTGGTCGTAGGGAAATGGCAATTGCAATTGCAAGAACTTAGATCTTCCATGGTAATAACAAAAATAAATTATTATTATTATTATTCTATAGTTATTTTGAAATTAGAAAATAGGATGGTGATAATTATTGTTAATAGTGAATGATTTGAGTAAGGGCTGGAATGTGGGGAATTTTACGAAAATGCCACGAGGTACAGCTGTTGAGGTCGTGGTGGTGGTAGTGGCGTAGTGGGTGCTGCTCGTGGGGTGGGTGCCCTTCATTCTTCAATCTTTATTCTCACTCAACTTATTAATCAAACTTCTAATCTACTACTAATCTAAACGCTAATCATTTTCCACCTAATAATAATACTACTTTTAAATATAATACTTTCATATATCAAATTTCACGCATTTTTTAATTTTTTAAAATTTTAATCATTACTTCTAAAAAAATGAACTGCGCCTATTAATTTCAACTGTCGACTAAATTGCATGAAAGTGACTTGCTTCGGTTTAAATTATTATTTTTAAAATTTAACTCGATGTATTTAAATTTATTCAAATCCAATCATTGTGTAATACCTATTGTACAATCTCTAATCATAATTTTATCTTCCACCCTATTTTCAAAGGTGTAAGAGTTAGATACTCTTGTTCGTGTGAATTGATGATGAGTCCCATAATACAAAACAAACTGATTAAATTGTACTTATAATGTCTCTAGTTTCAACTATAGACTTTAGATTTTTTTTTTCACGTGTTTTGATATTTTAATTTATTGCTACGAAGTATCTTCATTTAGCCATATATATTACATTTCAGATAAACATTTAATAACACATGTGAAATAATAAATACAAAATTTTAATGCTAAATAAACAAATGCTTATCTTACTAAAAACAAATTAACCTAACCATAACTAAATTAATTTAAGTTAAATATTTTTTTTTCCATGTACTATTAGGTGAAGTTGATTTTTATTTTTAATACAAACATTTTGATATTTATATTAAGGAAACTATTGAAATATGCTATAATTACTCATCACTTACAAAATATTATAATATTATAACACAGTAAACTATGAATTGGTTTATTACGTAAAAAAAATTATAATAATTTTCTTATTATATATGCCAAGTATAAAATTTGAATTAAAGATAAAAACTAATAAACCCAATTAAATATACTCAAGTGAAATTTGGTTTTACTTTAAACTCAGACCAATCCAACTCCTAAACATGCGCACTACACTACAAGGAAAAATAAAATATTAAATTGTGATATTCCTTTGAATTATCTTAATACGGTGTTTGAATTTTGAAAAACGCTAATAGACAAAATTGTCTATCCATCTCAAGCTCCGTTGATAATACGTTGTTGCGTTGGATAAAGTTATAATATAATTTAGTTTAAAATGAGTTAGGCAGAATTAGTTTTAGTAATCAAATTTAGTTTCAGATAAAGCTGAATTAATGAGACAAGATAGTGAAAAATACCCCTGTTATTTCTTAATTCCTTGAGAAATAAAGAAAAGAAAACAGCAAAAAAACAAAAACTACAACATCATAGAACAACTCCTACAATATGCTAGTTGGAACATAGACGTTGGAACCTGTCTTGTCAAGAAGCTCATAACTTTTATAAAAAAGTGCACACAGCAACTCCCTTCTGCAATCAATGAGTATTTATAAATCTAAAGTACACTTACATTGCAATTTTTACTAATCATGAGCTTCACCTGAACTTTGCCCTTTTCATGCCAAACCTGTTTGACAAGCCCCTAAACCTACATTTACTTGCTGTTCTTTTGCTTTCTAAGATTTGAAATTTCATTCCTTTCTAATTCATTTATTAAATTTATAGCTAGATCGTGCTTTTTTTACTAGTCTCATTTTGTGGAAAGTTATGGTACCTAAGAATCAAGACATAAAATGATAAAATGTACGACCGACCATAACTATTAACTGAATCAGTAACAATTATTCACGATCAACCATGACCATATACAGTAAATTTATTTTCGCATGCACATGCTATGATGATATGATTTTTTTTTTTTGCTTAAAATATATAGAAATTAGATTCTTAAGATTATGTAAAATAGAAAAAAAAATGTTAAGAGTTTTTGGTATCTTGTCCTGGTAATTTGGACAATGTTGGTCACAGAATTATTGGGATTGTATCAGACCCTACATAACACCATCAATATCATTACATAAAGATTATGTACTGAAGAAACTAAACAGTACGAATGGTTTAATTGATGATAATTGGTGAGTCAGAGGACTTACTTTCCCTTGCCATGCCAATTGATAGAAGATTACACGTAACAATAGGATTGCTAAGAGACTAAAGAAAGAAACTTCCTTAAAATCAAATGATGGTTCCAACCAAAATTCCAATTAGGAATGCCTTTCACGTTATACCTACGAATATGTATCTTGTCATAGTTTCTCCAAAAATGTACTTACTCACCGAAATCCCTCATAATTAAATAGCTCACTAACCTAGAATACAAAACAAGAAACAGAAGTAAAAACGCACAGTATGTATTCAATTTCTGAGAGATGAGAAAACCCATCTAAACATTCAAACCATCCATGCAAAAAATAACCAATATTCAATACCCTTTTCTTAATACAATCCTGAGTGTCTCTAACTGGTCAGGACCACAATGCAGTAAATGGGGAAAGGGAAAAAGAAGCATGGCAAGGCAACTGCATGCTAGACGAATGAATCTCTTAATATCGTTTGCGTTATTGCAGGTAAAAAGTGTAATCTGGTTCACTGGGGAATGCACTTCATGGGGAATGCACTTCAAGTGATCGGTGCAAATAATGAGAATAACTACCAAAAAGAATTTTCCCAACTGGGAGGGATTTTTTCCGCAAAAAGATTAGTTCTTCAGCATTTCATTAATGATAGTGAGGTTAGTTGGTGTATGCACTAGCTACCCGTGGAGAGTCGTGTCACTAGATTGCCTGCAATCCAGCGAGCTTCCTTAGCTCCTCGCATAATATAAATGTAATCGTGGTTTGTGGCCCTAATCTTGCAAAAATTGCAAAGCCCCTGAGACAAAAGTTACCGAATAAGTAAACTAATAAACAGACAGTAGTTGTGATTTGTGAAAAATTTCAGTAAGTCATGGAAGATTTTATATGTGTGAAACAAAGCTCAGGAACACGAATCATGCTGACCAACATAAACTCACCCTTTGTAAAGTCCCCTTGGACCCTCACTGAGCAGTACCTGGTACCACATATAAGAAATGCATTATATAACAGTAATTTTATAGTGAATGCAATTATGCATACATGAATGACATCCTATTCATAGTTGGGGTTTATGGAAGCCATTTCCTTATTATTATTACAAACTACTGTAGTAAATAATTTCATCCGACTTCGATTCTTTAAACCCTTTCAGAGATGTGAGGAAGAGAGAGAAAGATTTAGGAGTTCTTCCTTTTTGTTGTTTAGTATCTTTTACTTTTTCTTGAATAATATTCTTCATTATAGACACAGGAGGGAGGCCAAGAATTTTCTAAACCAAAATACAATGCAATCACTCTTCTTGGACCTTTTAGGTGTTATTACATAAGCAGTCAGCACACACTTTCTCTAACAAAAAAGAATCAGGACAAGCTAGAATTGATTTCATGAATGCATGAAAGTAACATAGAACTTACAGGCACAGTGCCAAATTATCAACAAAAGTCAACCTTTCAAAGCAAGATAAACTAAGAATTTACTGGATTGGCAATATGCTAGCCAAAGAAATCCTCGTTAAAAAGAGTTTAATGAAGGTACCAATAGTACGAAATTACAACAACAGTATAAATCTCACAGGAACGAAGTTCTTAGAAGGCTAAATATGCCCAGCCTCGTGAACAAATTGATTTAAAGGTCAATTGCTTAATATTTCCAAACGATAACAATTTTAAATGTACAACTATGGCCTCCACTCCGGAATTTATCTTTTCTTTTTACAAGTTCCATCAAGGAAAATTAAAAAACTTGTTCCCCAAATCCCTTTAGTCCATCAAACCTGGCAATGGAAAATTGAGGAGTAGTTTCACATAACACTATAATATTAAGCTATGTCCCATTTTAGACAAAAATTGAGCTATGCTCTTTAAATCCTCCTACAATCTAGTAGTCATCGTCATCACATTAAAATGCCTGTTCTCTTGATATCATTTCAGGGTTCGGCCAAAAGTTTGTGAAGGTATGAAGAATGATAAAAATATATTGGGCAACAATGTAATCTAATTGGGTAAAGTAGCAGAAGACTGGTAGAAAAGAAAAGAAAAAAAGTTAATACCTGGTATGCACAATGAAACCCTCCTTTATATATTCTAATTCCCGGGGCTTCTCGTTGCAGCATGAGACGTGTTTTAACGATATCAATGGGTGCAGTTACAAGGGTGCTCAGTATGCCAGCAGCAGTGCTTGAGCTATACAAGGAGCAAACCGTAATTACTTCAGCTAGGTTTACAAAATAATGATAAATTGTGAAAGCACAAGTTCAGATAATCCAGACTTGTATGGTATGCCAATCTAGAAAAAAAAAAGTGTTTCAGTTTGTCAGATGAACAAAACCGGTTAGACAACTTCCATAAGATATGTACTTTAGTTTCAATACACAATCAAATCAATTTGAAAGCAAACCCTCGTTGGATTTATTCAGATTAATAATATAAATTTTTTGTTCAAATTTTTTCAGTCTTATTATTCTAAGGCTGTCCACCCATGATTTCGATCAATTTTCAGGCTTTAACACATACTCCATTTACTTTGAATCAGTTTGTATCAGAAAAGATGTAAAGAAGAAACAAAATTAGCAGCAGTGTCATACATCAGATGTAGGGGAAATCCTTCTTCAAGAGATGTCCACCTTACTAAAATCTGCATAATAACAAAATGAAACAAATGATCAAAAGGTAATAAGAGAGTTGACAGTGAAGACAATAATGAAGGGGGGAGAGAAACAGAAAAACAAAAATACAGATTAAAAGTTTACCTGCTTGGTTTCGTCATATGTAGCCAGCTGGGATGCAGTCAAGACAGCCGCTCTGGCCATGGCAGGGCCCACCCCCTTCCACAAAGCTTTGATTCCCTCTTCAGATACAGTCCTTCGAAGCTCTGAAATTGGTCCACTCTTTGTCATGTCTGGATTCATTTGCAAACGGACCTGATTGTGGGAATATGATTTTGAAGAAAAAAGGAAAAAGTATTTAATTTAATACTAAAAGATATGAGACCTCACCTTGAGAACTTCCATTGGATTGGTCAGCGCAGTTGCAATAGCGCCAGCAAACATTCCCGAAGCAATTTTAACTAAAACATTGGAGGAGCCAAAAGCAAGATCACAGGCATGCTTAGAGGGTTCATAAAGGCCCAAGCGCAGTCCTCCATAAACAACTGACCTTGTTAGTGCAGGTGTCAAACCTTGATACAAAGACTTTGGTCCTTCATTTTTCACAGCACTTAAAAATATTTTTCCCTGAACAAATGCTCAGCTGATAAACTTTTGTATCATAATGTGATAACTAAGGTCTAAAGAGGAAAGATTGTACTCAGCACACTACCATTCCACTCAAAGGACCTTTCTGGCCAACAAGTTGCATTTGTAGCCTTACTTTCAATACATCTGCATAGAACATAGAAACATTATATATAGATATCTTCAATGATTTATTACTTCGTAACATATGCAAGAGCTCAATCTCATGTGATCTTCACCAACTTAATGAAATTTTCATTACAGCTGTAGACTTCACTTGTAGCTTCAAAAAGTTTCTAATCTGGCTTGCCACTTGTGAAGTATGGGTACCAAAAAAATAGAATCAACACCTAACTTAGTCCTCAAAATATATATGCAGCATCACATTGTTCTTTCATTCATAAATATATCAAATCAGTCCTCAAGATATAAAGGTGCATAGACTCACAGTCTAACAAAAAATAATAACACTTATACGACATTATATGCACACTTTCTCATAGCACTTTTAACACACTGGATGCCTACCAGTATTATATAAGTATTGTGGGTGAAAGTAATTCATATTTTTTTATGCATGTGAGTGAATTTTAATTTAGTACCATTCATTCTCAACTTTGAGATTTTGATTTTGTCAACCTCTATACCAACTTCAGCATAAAGCAGATCTCCTTTTAGAGAACCTTGAAACAACCTATTTATTCTTTCATCAACAGTAAAGATTTCTCACTAAATCTAACCATATCCAGTCTCTCCCTATATATACAGTGTCACCTTTAAGCAGATAATATTGAATACAATACAACTCAATTCACTCTCAAACCCCATCTTTATAGGATATACAGAAAATTAAAATTGTCATTTAATGTCACACTTTTGCCATCAATTTGGACATGAGATGAAATCAAATTGACCATTGAAGGAACAATCTGATGCCATACACAGTCAAAAGGAAACAGAAGAGTGATTCTATACTGATACACAGCTTATACACAATCAAATCCACGAATTCAAATTGCAAGAATGCGGAAAACAGGGTCGCAACACTTAATGATGCAAGGTTGTTGGTGAAGAAAAAAAATACAACTTTGAAAATCCAAGTTAATATCCAAACGGCCCTTAGCAGAATAAACACAAATAAAAGTAGTAGCAAGTGACACAGAATCAAAGTACCTAAAGGGTGAGTAATTGCAGTTGCAACCGCCACGGAAAGTCCACTTGTAGCAAAGTGGTTGAAAACAGTGGAAGGTGACGCAGCCCAGTGCTGTTTGTCATCGTTTTCGACTCCTGACACATTTTCTTCTCAATACCCATCATTCAAAATTAAAACTGTATACTTGATCTTGCAGAATAAATCACGGGAAACAAATTTTTTTGACTGAATTTGACATTTGGATAAAAGGAATAGAAGAAAACATAACCTGAAGGTGTGGAATCGTCTGAGGTGAAATTCCCAGACATGTTGTAGCTTTTTCGGGGTCCCTGTTAATGTGTGAAAACTGAAAACTGAAAACTGAAAACTGAAATGTCTTAACAGATCTTCTCTCTTTGATTTGTGATTTGAAACTGAGCACATGCAAAACAAGGTGAAGAGAAAATACCTGCTCCTATGGATTCGGGGAAAAAGAAGAATATGACTAAACAAATAATAAATTAATTAACTATTCATTTCTTCTCAAAAGTATATTTAGAGGATTAATTATTTACATTCTTTTAATCTCTGGGTATATTAATATTTTGTTGACTGTAAAATTGATGCTTTATTCCATAATAAATCAACAAAGAAAGGAGAGAGTGAGAAGAAAATAGATGGAGAAAAATATTCTTAGTAAAAGTGTATACAATTTTTCCCATGATTTTCTCATAGATATGTTCATCATGTGTTATGCTAGATACTAAAAATTGCATTAAGTTGGATGATAATTTAATTACACAGGTTTAATCACTTGTATCAATTCATATATTCTTGTAATAGATTTGTGACTTTATAATAATTATCCTGAAAATACTGTGACTGTAATTAAGATATGCTAGTAATACAGTATTTTAGAGCTCACTCTTTGTTTAATTGAAATTATTAAGACAAAATTTATGATGGAATCCACTCTCCATAGAGTCTCTCTTTAAAATACATGTATTAGATGGTGTATTAACAAATCTTTTTTGTAAGTTTATATTAATTTACAGTAAAACTTTGATAAGAAAAACACTTATATATATAAATGGGGATTGAATTTTGTAATTATTCTTTTATTTTTGTATTACTTTATATTCTTATATTCATTAACTAATTTTTTTTATTATCTAAAAAATTACTAATAAATATTGAAAGTAATTTTATTGTATAAGTATGAAAATATTATAATTTTTAAAAAAAATTAAAATATTTTATAAATATTTATTATAAATATTTTATTATAATTTCATTTTTTTATTTTGATAAAAATAGAAATATTCCTATTATATAACTGTATATAACTATACTATTATAATATTATAAAAGTTGATAAGTTTTTTTTTTTAATTTTAATGATATTTAATTAATTTTATTATAATAGTTAATTTCGTTGAAAGTGGTTTTATTGTATAATTATCAGAATTGTAATTTTTAAACAAATAATAAATATTTTATAAATATTTCTGATTTTATTATATTTTTTATTTTTATTTTGATAGATATTTATAAATATTCCTATTATATAACTATATTATTATGAAGCTGATAACAAAATATTTTTTTATAATTTTAATAATAATTTTTAATTACTTTATTCAAAGTGTTTTTATTGCTTAGTTATCAAATTATAACTTTAATAAAACAAAAGTTAAAATATTTTATAAATATTTCTTATACATGTTTTATTATAATTTACTTTTTATTTTGATAAAAAATATAAATATTTCTACTATATAACTATATTATTACAAAAGTTGATAAAAGTTATTTTTTATAATTTTAAAATTATTGTTTAATTAATTTTATTATTATGTTAAAAAGTATATATATATATATATACCTTTTACTTATTAACAAATGTTACATTTCTAAAAAAAAAATTACACTTCTATTTATATAAAATGTTCTGCAAGAAGATTGACCGGTTCAATAAATTAATGTTGGGTGCTTTTAACATGATAAATGATTTCAAATTCAAATATTGAATAAGCACTGCATTAAATATTTATAAATATTTTGAGTGAGAGTTTCATTAGGTATAGTGGTATAAATTAATTTTAATTATAACCAATGTTTTGGTAGAAAGAAAGAAAAAAGATAAAAATTGCATAATAATTATAATTTATTAAATTGCATAATAATTATAATTTATTAAAGCAAGATTACTTTCATAATACATCATAAGCATATTTAATACTATATGGTCATTAAGATGTTTTTGGTAGAGAAAGAAAAGTAAAAAAACAACAGTATTTCACTTCAATGAAAATCCACTTTCTTTGTGTGATGAAATAAAAAATTAAATTTATTCTCAATACTTCTTCTCACTTTTATGTGTTTCCTTTGGCACTAAATAAACAATACAAAACCTACACTTAAAATATATTTATTCAATAATTAATAGGATGACAACTATAATTACCATAATATAGTTACTTATAAAAGCAATTTTTAAAGTGACTTTATTGGAGTTTGTTTACTCTAATAATATTTAAAAAAAAATCAAAATACTTAAATTTGAGAACTAATCCAAACAATTTTTCCATCATTCAGCAATATCCAAAATTAAACAATACAATTTAAAAAAAAAAAAATCGTATGTAAGGAATGTTAATAAAAAGTGAAAAAATGACACTAAAGAATTACTTTTCTCATCATAGTCTCTTCATTAGTAGACTTCTGCTTAACTAGGTAAAGACCTAAGTCGGTCACTGCTACCACTCTGCCACGCCGCCGTTGGCCACTTGCCACGGTCGTTCCATCGGCCTGAAAAAGGTTTAACTTCACTTCTTACTTTTCTCCTCTTTTGTTGTTCGGTTCCATTTTTTCCATTTTAAATATTCAGTTACACATCTTTAATTTTTCTTACCCTTTTTCTGTTTTTCTTTTCCCCAGTTTGCAAGAAGTCCTATTTGTTCTCTCCCTTTCTCATACTCCTAGTTCCAGTTCCAAGGTTCTAACTAACTAACTAGCCCTTTTTCCCTTTTCCTATGGAGTTTGTTCACTTTCTGAGCTTGGTTCAAACTATACATTGAGTGCTTCTTGCATGTCCATTTTTTCTTGAACTCTTGGAACCCTGTCCATTTGTCTTTGGTTTGATCGCATTATTAGTCTTTCTTTTTTTTAGTTGAACTAATAAATCAGGTTTAAGTCAAGGTCTATGTGGATAAAACAGAAGTTGCATCACTAGAATGTTCAGAGATGAAATAAACCTAAGTGTACAGGAATGCTTATCTTTGAGCAGTGATTTGCTTTATATTGTGCTTTTCTTTTGCTTAATTCTCCTTTGATCTGGACTTAGTTTCATTTTTTCCCTTGGAGTTTTGGGTTGCATGTGAAGTCTTTTGGAATCATACTGTGTAGTAGAATAAGAAATCATTCTCTTTTTAGTTTTTTTAGTTGTAGTGATCGGGTGAGAGCAAAGTCGAAACTGAAACTTAGTCATTTTCTTAAAATGAAATTGGCTGCAGAATGTCATCTGATTTTTTTTTCCAAATGTTCAGAATAAATATTTTTCTTTTTCTAATCACCTGACCTGACTGTCAAACCAATCATCTATAGTCCAAGCTGGTTCAGTTTGGGATCCATACCCAACATTAAGAAAAGTGCTCCCCAACCTGTTACCTTTTGACAAGTTTGAATATTGAACAACTCTAAGTCAGCCAACCAGACCTGATTACATCCCTACTCTTTTGCTTCTTTGTAGGGAACTTGAGCGTCTGTCCAGAAAAGTAGATGGTGGGTGAAACGGGGAAGTTGTTTGGTTTGGGATGTGACCCAGTGGTGGGATCACTGACTGCTTCTAAGAAGAGGGAATACAGAGTTACAAACCGTCTCCAAGAGGGGAAGCGCCCTCTGTATGCTGTTGTTTTCAACTTCATTGACTCCCGCTATTTCAATGTTTTTGCCACTGTTGGTGGCAACAGGGTACTCTCTCTTTTCCTCCACCTCCCTTCTATCTTTTCATTCCCCAACTTTTAACCTTTAACACTTTTTCTTCTTAATTCCTCAGGTTACTGTTTATCAATGTCTCGAAGAAGGAGTTATTGCTGTTTTGCAATCTTATGTAGACGAAGATGTAAGTTAACTGTCACACTCTACTCTCTTCTAGCTGTTAGATCTTCATTTCTCTAGGTATGTGTATACAAAACCGCCTCAACTTTTATATGTTTTTATGTAGACCAGAAGGATGAGTCTTTTTACACAGTGAGTTGGGCATGCAATGTTGATGGGGCTCCATTTGTTGTGGCTGGAGGAATCAATGGGGTAATCCGAGTCATTGATGCTGGCACTGAGAAGATACATAAGGTATTCTGATTACAGTAATGAAGTGATCATTAAATATTTGTACATATTATTTAATGCATTTTATTACCAGTCCTTCTTTACTTATAAAATGATAAATACATATATTTATTGCTATATAAAATTAAAATTGTATGTAATTACCTTCTTTAAATAATATTTTATGAACAAAAATCCAATGATTATTTAACAAAAGTATATAAAACCACTGTTGTTAATATATTAAAAAAAAGTAAGTTATAAGTAATTACCTTATTTAGACTAGTAGAAACATAAGGTTGATGCAATAATGATTATAATATAAGTAATAAACTGAGTCATTTTCTTAAAACAAGGTCATGCTTTCCACATTTGCACATGTGCAAAATGTGTCTTTACCTCTCTTTAGGCGTGCCAAAGATGAAGGGTAGATGTCTAGAGTTTTGATTGGGCTTTATGTGAGTCCAATTTATTACAAGAGACCTATCTACCTCTAGGTTTATTTTTGCAAGCCCATATAAGGCAACCTATACTACTAAAAGACAAAATAATGAGAACAATTTATGCCCTCGCCCAGCACACTGGATCTTGTGTCATGTTCCTCCTGAGAGGCCTGGAGCACTCATGGCTTCATCAAAATGTGTAACCAAAAGCAGTTGTTGAAGTGATTGTTTTTTATTAATTGTTATGGTGTATACAAACAATAAATACATCTCTAAAATAAATTGAGCACCTAAAAGGAACCTAATTATCTTAATTTTAAATATTCTTTATTACCCTATTATTTTACTTTATTTTAATTTTAGGTTTTTAGGGCCAAACTAAGTATAGTTAATGGTAATAAATAAAAAAATAACACTTAAGAAAATGATAGGGATCTAAAAATAACAAAAGAAATTGCAAGAACTAAGAACAAATAGAATCCTATTTGCAGGAACATAAATCACATTTAAGTGTCTTTTTTTATTCAATAATGTTGACAATGTATTGGTTGTGTACTAATCCCTACTACTACTACCTGACATTATGTTGTCCTCATAGCAGAGTTTTGTTGGCCATGGAGACTCTGTAAATGAAATCAGGACTCAAACATTAAGGCCATCGCTTGTGATATCTGCAAGCAAAGTAAATGTCTTCTCCATATTTTCCCTATTCAATGAATCCCTTGTTTTTCATTCAATGACATCTATGATTGACCAGGATGAATCTGTCCGCTTGTGGAATGTTCATACTGGAATATGCATTTTGATATTTGCTGGAGCTGGAGGACATCGTAATGAAGTCTTAAGTGTTGTAAGTGTATTCTTCATCTAATATTTCTCTCCCTTTTTCTTGCTTAGTTACCTATTCTTGTTGATAATATAAGATTTGGATTTTGGAGATTAGCCCAACTAACTTTTTCTTGATTACTTTAGGATTTTCATCCATCAGATATATATCGTATTGCAAGTTGTGGCATGGATAACACTGTAAAAATATGGTCTATGAAAGGTAAGATATTTAGTTTTATTTTTGCTGCACTGCTGCTATTATATCATTGGTCACTCTTGTTTTCTCTTGAATCATCTAGATAAGTTTGACAATAATTCCCATAATGCAATAGATAGTCTCTAAAAAGACAAAAACTGAATCAGTCAAGTTTACAAAATACTATTTCAAAAATAATTTGTACTGTTGTTATCTCTAATAAAAAGGGGACTGGACTAGCTAGTTTGACCAGAGAGTCAGTGAAATAGTTAGGTCTCTTGTCTATACAGCTCATAAAACTGTATAAGCAAAAAACTTGCGATGACCAATTGAACTGGTTCAAAACCACAGATAGAAAACCAGCTTGAAGTGTTTTTTTGTTTTACTTTCTATTTCTTTTTTAAATTAAAAGCATTTTCTTTTGCAAAGGCACTAGAAATAAGGTCCATGTGTGGATTGTTATTATTCAATCTTTATTGTGATTATTTTAATCTTGCAGGACCTAAAAGATGGTCCTTTTATGCTAATTTCAAATTTTACCTAACTCTTTCTTATGATTTTGTGGGTGTTTTTTTTACAGAAGTTTGTTTGTTTTTTTCTCAGTATTTTATATAATATTTAGCATATACTTAATTATCATTGGCTTGATCATAATTGAACCAATGAGCATGAGCTAGTGTCTTGACCGATTCTATTGTTCAGATTTTCAAATATTAGTTTCTTTCTACCAAGTAACTACTATTTGATTATATAAAAATTTGTACTGCTAAGAACCATTCACAAGATTAGTTTTAACTTTGAAGAGAAATATTTTAAATTGAAATGGTTGAGAAATTGATATGCTATAATTCAGTTCAACTTTCCAGTCAACTGGATAGATTCTGAAAGTTGTTTATTGGAATGATAATACAGATAAGGGGTATTGTATAACCTCTTGGCGTTTGCATTTTTGTGCAACTGTTTCACTGTTTAGTGATACTGCAACTTATTGATACTTGTTCATGATGCATATTATTACTGGTTATGTATTTTTTTTTCTAGCTTTCTCCAGCTATAATGATATCCCTTCCGGTAACAAAAACTAATGGAGATAATAACAAGAACATAAATGTAACTATATTGGTACTAGGCTGCCATTCTGAACCAACAATCATAACTTGTTTCGTCAGTTATTATCAAAATAAAGGATTAACAAAAAAGGTCTTTTCCATTAAATGGGTTCGGCTACATGGATCAAATGACACCATTGTATCAATTTTTTCAGAGAGGCTATTAATGGTTCCTTGGTCCTCCTTAACCTCTGTTTATCCTTTCTATCATGTCTTACATGTAATGAACTCTTCTTAATGGATTTGACAAGTTGTTTTTGGTATCTTTGATATTTGTTTCATGATAACATTGAAAGCTGCAGGTAACAATTATTTTGTTATATGTTGGAAAGTTCTTGTGTGGAACATGATGCTTCTTTCTGTTTATGCACTAAGTCAATTAAAATAAGTAGTTTGGTTGACGATTTTATAGTTGGATCCCACCATCATACAGCAGTGTCCTGTGCACAAACCAAAATATATACCATTTATGCTTGTGAAATTTTTTTAGTATACCTACCAGTTGTATTGTCCGTTTCATTTTAATCTATCATGTTCGTTATTTTACTGCAGAGTTCTGGACATATGTAGAAAAATCATTCACGTGGACAGATCTTCCTTCTAAGTTTCCCACAAAATATGTCCAGTTTCCTGTAAGCAACAGTTTGATTTTGGTACATATCATCCATCGTTTCTATTTTTTTCTTAATTCTAATACTAGCTGTTCCTAATTTCAGGTATACAATGCTTCAGTTCATTTAAATTATGTTGACTGTAATAGGTGGCTGGGTGATTTTATCCTTTCAAAGGTGAGTGATTGCTCAGTATCAGACTAGTACCTGGTGCTGGTGGAAATTTAATGTTAGATCTGTTGAGGGAAAAAACGGTTCCTAAATCATTAGTATGGTACTTTTTAAATTATAAGGGGAAACAAAAGCAAACGTGTTTAGGCTAGTTTTCCATTTTTGTTACTACAATGGGCCATAGTTATAGTATTTTTTAATTTAAAATTTCACTGATTCACGAGGTTGCTTACTAATTCCTTAAGTAATGGATTATGTTTCGTTTCCAGAGTGTTGACAATGAAATTGTCTTATGGGAACCTAAAGTGAAGGAACAAACTCCTGGGGAGGTTAGTTATAATTATCATCTTTTCTTAGTTATATTTTAATGTGTAACTTCTAATCAGCTTCACTTTTTCTTTTCTTTTTTCATTTATTTTGTGGATCTCTAGGGTGTAGTTGACATCCTTCAGAAATACCCTATTCCCGAGTGTGATATCTGGTTCATCAAGTTTTCTTGTGATTTCCATTTCGACATAGCTGCAGTGGGTAAGCATATCTAGTTGCATTTTTCTTTTAAATTGATTATTTTCTCACTTTTTCTATTCTCTGAATCTGCCAGGTAACAGGGAAGGGAAGATTTTTATCTGGGAATTGCAGTCAAGTCCTCCTGTACTTATTGCGAGGTTCAGTTATCTATCGAGACTATTTCAATGTATTTTCATTTTATGAAATTCTTAAGCTGAATCACCTTGTTCAGGTTGTCACATCCTCAATCAAAATCTCCAATCAGGCAGACTGCTACATCCTTTGATGGAAGGTATTTCTTCATATATTGATGTTACTGCTCATAATTTTGATGCAATGTTGTCTTTTGCTTTTAACTCCAGTCCTTTATTGTGTTTGTTGTAGCACTATATTGAGTTGCTGTGAGGATGGGACAATATGGCGTTGGGATGATGTTACAAACTCCACAACTTAACCGATCTCTGCTTTTACCAATATGATGTACCAATGTCACTGATTAAATCATTTTGTTTAGCCTGTGAATCCACGAGGACTTCCTCAAGCCATGTTAATGTTTGTTCCTAAGTTGTGTATGATTCTTCGTTTGAGATTTGAAATGCAGAAGAGAAAATTTTGGCAATGCCTAAGTTAATGCAAATCATCATGCCATCAGTAGAAGATTATGAAAGGCTTTGTTTTGTCTAACTCATTTAGAAAGCATTCCCATAAATCACACTTTCCAACTTAGTTTTTCCCATAGAAAAAGAATATTTTCCGTTGGCTTTGAAAGCAAACGAGCATTCTGTTTTTCTAACACCAGCAACCGAGTAATTCCAACCGAGTCAATTTCAGATTTATACATCAAAATAAACTGAGGCACTGAAGTTGGACTGTTTCTTCCTGCACCTCCATTATGGAGGTTCCTTTGTCATCTCATACACAACATGTGAAAATACCTTTTTAACCTTCTTGTGTCATTCCCATAGAGTAGTTTCTGAACACACATTTGGAAAAAGACTTTCGAATTATGTAATTCAGAGTCTAAAAGAGACTTTCGAATTACATGAAAAAATATTACGAATTTGAAAAAAGATTTATGGATTATGTAATTCGGAATATTATAGAGGGGTGTTTTTAGAAATATGAAAATGTATGGAGGTGTAGGAAGAAACAACCCTGAAGCTGGTAGGAATGTAAAGGTCCAACCATCTAGTAGGTTGACCCGGAAACCCAGTTACCTAAGTGACTGTGTGAGGGGAGAATTATGTTGAGTCATATGCAATTCTGTTTTTCTGCTGAGTTATAGGTGTAGATACGCAATCCAATTATGTTTTGTTGTTTCTTAGTATTGCGGGATGCCAATGATTGGCGTTAGATCATTTGTTTAAATATTACTATACTGGTAGGTTAAAACCGAGAAGTTCAAGCCGAGAACTACATAGTAAACAACTAAGAGATGTTAGGTTAAAAATCGAGAGGTTTAGACCGAAAGCGAAAAAGACATATAAAAGAATAAAACAAAAATATAAATATTATATAAAAATAAGAGCCCAATTAGATAAAAACTTACAAGAGGGGTGCACAAATAATAAAAAAGGTGTAGAAAGAAAGCCCAAGAGTAAAGGGGAAAGCCCATTAAAGAAACCTTATAAATAGGAGTTCAGAGTAAGAAAAAGGTAAGAGTGATTTTATCTGATGAATATTAAACCATTTCTGACTTGGGCATCGGAGCGACTTGCAGGTACCCCCCACCTGTCGTGAGGAGAAGCCGAGAGCACCTGCCGTGAGGAGAAGCCGAGAGCACCTGCCGTGAGGAAAGGAGAAGCCGAGAGCACCTATCGTGAAGAGAAACCAAGTGTCTAGCCCAAGATAGCATCCAAGCCCAAGATAGTGTCCAGCCCAAGATTGAAGGATTTGCGTGAAGAATTAATCTTGTTAACCTATTTCGAGTGTTCTTGGTCCCTGTTGTAAGAACATTTTGGCGCCCACCGTGGGGTCGGGAGGTAGTTGAAAAGGGTTAAAGACAAGATGGACCAAAGAGGAGAACAAGGTGGAGAACAAGAAGATAATGTTAATATGCCAATGGCGATGTTGGTGCAACTACAAAAAGAATTTGAGATGTTAAAAAAGAATAATGAAGAAGAACTAAGCATGTTGAGAGCCGAAAATGCACATATGAGGAGAAAACTGCAGGAAGAGACAGTTCTGAATTCGTCCTTTGAAACTGTCCAACCTAGGGCGCAGATGAATGAAAGACTTCATCACAATGAAAGTTCCCAGACCAAAAGAAGATTGCTTGAAACCTCTGGGGTTTTTTCAGGAGCATCCTCCAAAAGCATCCGTTCTATGACGTTATAGTTGATACTCCGTTACCTGACAATTGGAAAAATTTGACAATTGACAAATACGATGGAAGCACAGACCCTGATGAACACATTGCAATATATACTACTTGGATAAGCTTGTATACATGGAATGATGCCATTATGTGTAGAGTGTTCCCTACGACGCTGAAAGGAGCAACATTGAGTTGGTTCACGCGCCTCCCACCTTTGAGCATTGATTGTTTCGATATATTGGTGGGAAAGTTTGGTGCTCAATTTGCAACTAGTCGCCCTCATCATTTAACATCAATTGCTTTGGTGAACATAAGACAAGAGAAAGGGGAGTCATTAAGAATGTTCATGGAACGCTTCGGAAAAGTTGCCTTAGGTATTCAAAATCTTAGCGGAGTCATTAAGAATGTTCATGGAACGCTTCGAAAAAGTTGCCTTAGGTATTCGAAATCTTAGCCCAGAGGTTACCATGCACCATATGATAATAGCATTGAAGCCGGGACCCTTTGCCGATAGCCTCTGCAAAAAGCTTGCAACCAATTTGGATGAACTAAGGCAGCGAGCCTCGAAATTCATGCAGATGGAAGAGCTAAGAGAGTTTCGAAACCAAGTGAGGATCGATGGAGGTGAGAGGAGGGGGATGGAAAGAGAAGGCGGACCTACAGTCAGAAGAGCCCGATAAGAGTTCAGAAGTCGAAAATTCCAACAATATACACCTTTGAATACGAATAGAGCAAGAGTTTTGCAAGAAGCCATAATACCACCACCAAGAAAAGCAAGAACACCAGAAAGGGCAGATCATACCGGGCGATGTGAGTATCATAAAAATCATGGCCATCATACAGAAGAGTGCATCGGGTTGAAAGATAGGATAGAATAATTGATCCAAGCAGGACAGTTGAAACGCTTCATCCAAGGAGGAAATGCGAAAACAAGATTAAGTCCTGAAAAAGTGTTGAAAAGGAGAGAAATAGGACAAAGAAGAGTGGAAGGATATGAGAGAAGAGAAGATAGAAGAGTCGAAAAAAAAGAGGATAGGAGGGAGGGAAGGCCAGAACGAAGAGGTGATAGGTTTTATCAAAACACCCAGTCGGTTAGGCGAAGTAGAGAACGAAGTCTGGGAAGGCCGGTCAGAGGATTCATAAATACAATTTCAGGGGGTTTCTCCGGCAAAGAATCTTCATCAGGAAGAAAACAACACTGGAGAAGTATCAAAACCATTAATCACATTTTTAAAAAAAGAACTTTGCCACCAATGCTTTTCACAGATGAAGACTTTCAAGAAATCGATCCCGATCATGATGATCCTATGGTGATAATAGTAGAGATAGCCGAGTATGCTGTCATGAAGACCTTGGTTGATCAAGGGAGTTCAGTTGATATTCTGTTTTGGGATACTTTCAAAAGATTGCACTTGAGTGAAGAAGATATTGTACCTTTCCGGTAACAAATTATTGGCTTCTCGGGCGAAAGAGTCACCACCAAAGGATATGTTGATTTAATGACAACATTCAGCAGAGGCAGTAAGACGAAAAAGATCAAAATCAGGTACTTGGTGGTGGACGCTTCCACATCATACAATGTATTGTTAGGGCGATCTTCTCTGAATAAGTTGGGAGCAATAGTTTTAACACCACATTTAGCAATGAAATTTCCAACGGAGAAGGGGGAGATAGCCACGATATATGTCAATCAAAAAGATGCTCGGGAATGTTATGCAACAGGCTTAAAGATGAATTTAAAAACAAATAGAGATACTGAAAGAATGGTGGCGATGGCAGACTTGGACCCCAGGTTGAATGATGAAAGGTTGGAACCAAAAGAAGAGACAACAGCTATAGTATTGGGCCGGGACGAGAAGCAATGCACTTACATAAGTGGAAGTTTGCCCGAAGAATTGTTAAATAAACTTATCACATTGTTACGCAACAACAAATACCTGTTTGCTTGGAAACCATCTGATATACCTGGAATCAATCCGGAAGTAATTTGTCACAAATTGTCGGTATGTCGAGAAGCGAGACCGATATCTCAAAAACGAAGAAAGTTGGGTGAAGAAAGGCGAAAAGCAACAATTGAAGAAACCGAGAAGTTAATGCAAGCTGGTTTCATTAAGGAAGCTCAGTACACAACATGGTTGTCCAATGTAGTGCTAGTCAAAAAACCGAATGGAAAATGGAGAATGTGTACTGATTATACAGACTTGAATAAAGCTTGTCCGAAAGATACATATCCATTACCCAACATAGACCGATTGGTAGATGGGGCGTCTGGACAAGAAATGATGAGCTTTCTCGATGCCTATTCAGGGTATAACCAAATACAAATGTATGAGCCGGATGTTCCAAAAACAGCTTTTACCACAGATACTGCCAATTATTGTTATAAAGTCATGCCTTTCGGCTTGAAGAATGCTGGAGCAACATATCAAAGACTCATGGATAAAGTATTCAAAAATCAAATTGGGAAAAACATGGAAGTATATGTGGATGATATGGTTGTGAAATCAGAGGAAGTAGAAAAGCATTTGGGAGACCTGGAGGAAGTGTTCGCACAAATAAGAGAATACAATATTCGTCTTAATTCGGAAAAATGTGTTTTTGGTGTGAAAGGTGGAAAGTTTTTTGGCTTCATGTTAACAAACAGAGGTATCGAAGCAAATCCTGATAAATGTGAGGCAATAATGAAGATGGGAAGTCCAAAGAATTTGAAGGAGGTACAAAGGCTGGTAGGGAAGCTGAATTCATTGTCAAGATTTTTACCAATACTGGCCGAGAGAACCAAGCCGATAGTTAACTTGTTGAAAAAATCTGAAACCTTTGAGTGAGTGACCGATGTGAGCAATCCTTTACTCAGATTAAAAGCATAATAGCCGAACCACCAATTTTAGTTAAACCTGTGTCAACCCAACCCATCATAGTTTACCTGGCAACTTCAAATGAGGCCATAGGAGCAGCTTTAATACAAGAAAATCCAGAGCAGAAACCGATATATTTTGTAAGCAGATCCCTTCAAAACGCCGAAACCAGATATCCCAAGGTTGAAAAAGTCGCCTTAACATTAGTGTATGCTGCAAGACGTTTTCGGCCATATTTTCAGAATCATCAGATAATTGTGAGAACAGATTATCCAATTTCTAAAATTTTGAGAAAACCAGAACTTGCAGGTCGAATGGTGACGTGGTCGATGGAGCTTTCAGAATACGGAATCAAGTATGAACTAAGAGGACCGATCAAGGCCCAATCCCTTGCAGATTTCATTATTCAGATGCCGACAGCAACGCAACCGGAGCAGTGGACGTTATATGTAGATGGCGCGTCAAGAAAAAGTGGAAGCAGAGCAGGGATAGTACTTGAAGGACCAGATAACTTCCAAGTAGAAATGGCGCTCAGGTTTGAATTCAGAACATCCAATAACCAAGCCGAATATGAAGCTCTTGTTGCAGGGTTACTATTAGCCCGAGACATGGGAGTTGAAAATGTCATGTGCAAGAGTGACTCTCAACTTTCGGTGGGACAGCTGCAAGGAGAGTATCAGGTAAAAGATCCATTATTGATGAAATATTACCATAAAGTATTGAATATTATGCAATGTTTTAATAAGGCCGAAATGAAATATATTCCGAGAGAATTAAATATGAAAGCAGACTCATTATCCAAGTTAGCAAGCCAACAACGACAAGGGCAACATAACTCAATCATACAACAAACCCTCAATCAGCCAACAGTCAGTTTAGAAGAATGCTTCAATGTTGCAATTTCCAAAGATGAATGGATAAAGACATACATAGAAGTAATAAAAGGCCAAGAACAAGGAGTTGAACCAGATGTAAAAACGGCAAAGAAAGTAGCCAGTTTTGTGTTAATTGGTGATGAACTATACAAAAGGGGATATTCCATGCCTTTGTTAAAATGTCTTTCAAAAGAACAAGCCGAATATGTAATCAAAGAACTCCATGAAGGGATTTGTGGACTACATTGTGGAGCTCGAACAATGGCAACAAAGGTTTGTAGGGCTGGTTACTATTGGCCAACAATCCGAGAAGATTGTGAACTTTATGTTAAAGCATGCAAAAAATGTCAAGAATTTGGAAGCTTAAATCATATACCGGCGCAAGAGTTGCAAGGAATTATTTCCCCTTGGCCATTTGCAAAACGGGGAATTGATATACTTGGTCCATTCCCACTCGGACGAGGACAAACCAAGTTCATGATAGTGGCCGCCGATTACTTTACAAAATGGATAGAAGCAGAAGCATTAACTAAGATAACAGCTCAGCAGGTCCAATCGTTTGTATGGAAAAATATAATATGTCGATTCGGAGTCCCACACACCATTATAACTGACAATGGCCGACAATTCATTGACAAAAAACTTATGGAATTTTATGCAGATTTGGGAATCAAGTCAACAAACACTTCAGTTGAACATCCGCAAACAAATGGGCAAGCTGAAGCTGCAAACAAAGTTATTCTCGGACAGTTAAAAAGGTTAGGAAGCGCTAAAGGTTTATGGGCCGAAAAGTTACCAGAGATATTATGGGCATACAGGTGCACACCACAAACATCAACTGGAGAAACACCATTCAATCTCACATATGGAACAGATGCAATGTTACCAGTGGAAGTTACTGAACCAACATTACGAAGGCAAATGGAAGATTGGAATATCAACAATGAATGTTTAAGGACTGACCTTGATCTTATTGAAGAACTTAGAGAACGAACAAAGATAAAGGAAGCAGCAGTAAAAAGAAGAGCAATGAAGAGGTTTAATGCAAAAGTAAAGTTAAGAGGCTTCAAGGAAGGGGATTTGGTTTGGAGAATACGAACTGATGCTCGAAAAGATCTACGACATGGAAAGTTAGCATCCAATTGGGAAGGACCCTTCAGAATAATGGAAAATTTACACAATGGAGCTTATAGATTAGAAACTCTGGCAGAAAAAGCAATACCAAATACATGGAATACAAGTCATTTAAAGTTCTATTTTAGTTGAAATACCTGATGTAAGCGAAAAACTCGTGTACATACTTATCATCTAAATCAAGAAGAATTACCAGCTGACACCATCTTATTGAATTTTCATTCTTCTCTTTTCGGTCTTGGATGTTTTTCACTTCAGGTGAAATCCCTCCCGAAACAATATTTACATAATTCTTTTCGGTCTTGGATGTTTTTCACTCCAGGTGAAATCCCTCCCGAAACATTTAAATAATTTTTCGCGGTCTTGGATGCTTTCACTTCAAGTGAAATCCCTCCCGGCGAAAGCTTTCACTCCAGGACAAAGTCACGTAATGCTTTCAGTCTTTCGATTCAGTTGAAATCCCTTCCGGGTAAACGTTCTTAGTTCGATTTTACCAGCTTTTCAATTCGATTCATACCTCACAATGTCTCATAACTCGCTCAAAAAACCGAAAAGAACGGAACGTCCAATTATTACAATCTTAATTACTCTTCAACCTTGGCAATTTATTATAAGCTCTATCTACAATCAATTCAAAAAATAAATAAAAAGTTCAGGACCAAAGCCGGTTATTATATTAGTTTATCTAAACTTTTATCTTTCATCCATAATTATTACTATTAAAATTATCAACTAATGAAATTACGAATAAAGTATATAAAATTATTGTATATACTTTGACACTATACATCCATGTTACAAACCAAAAGAATTCCCTAGTCTGCTCATGATTGCACTTAGGTTGGAAAATCTTCCATTTTGGCACTGTAAAATAAAAACCGAAAAGTAGTTATGGTTTCCGAGTAATAAAAGCCGAAAGAAAATCACTCCTTCAAGGCAATAAAAACCGAAAAGTAATCTTGTTATTTCAAGGTTATAGACACCGAGAACAGTAGTTAAGAATTTGACATACCATTTAGAAGCATTTTAAAAATAACCAAAAGCATAGTCCCAACAGAGTAGGACCGAAAGGATTGTGAAACAGGTCGTCTTACAACCGAGACGATGAAAACCGAGAGGTTTAGATAACATTCAAATGATACACCGAAAGTAAGAGGCATGACGTAATAAAACGAAATAACTCCGATTAAAAAGAAGCTAATAAACTGTCTATGTGCTACAGTTCCAAAAAAGATTACACTAAGAATGCAAACATCCATACATGGATCAACATTCCAAAACCGAATCATTCTCGTCAAGTAAACCGAGAAGCTATAAACAAAAAGATGAGCACCTTTATCCCCCTAATTTTCGATATTGATATCTTCAGCATCATTATCCGGAATTTCATTAACAGGAACTAACTCACCATTATAAAAGTCCTTCTTAACATCAAAATTCCCTTCATCAATGGGAATCTTATAAAAATGTTTTGCTTGTTGAAGAGCCTTCTCAAAACCAAGGTTGTGTTGTTCAAAGATAAAGCTTTCGGCCTCAAAAACATTAGTCTTCAGCTGATTTATCTCTTCATCCATAAGTTTGATTGTCTTCTTGTCAGCTTCGTTTGCAGAGGATAACGTTGATACCTTCTCGTTCAAAAGTTGGTTTTTTGTTAGTAGTTGAGCATTCTCTTTACCAAACCTCGAGTTTTCATTCTTCAATTCAGCATTTTCCTTCTCAAGACCTTCCCTTACAGCATCGTCTTCACTTTTCTGTTTCTTCATCTCTTCTACTTGCCAAGACAAAGAGCTCATTTTTTCCTTATATTCGGCAAGATCTGTCTTCAATTTCTCAAACTCAGACAAAGACACACAGTTTCCATTTTTCTCTTTCATCATTTTTCCAATCAGCAGACCTCTACTCGACAATTCAATAATAGAATCCGCCAACAAAGCAGCACCCATATCTTTTAACATGTTGTAAGATGGTTCATTAAAAGAAGTTTGAACAAACTTCGCATATTTTGTTGAAGCACTAAAGATGGTTTCAGAAAGAGGTTCAGATGAAATGTTTTCAACATGACGATGACGCCGAGACGACGAATGTGACTTCTTGCTGTTTCTCTCTCGTTTCTTTGACTTCTTCGAAGGACCGCCAACATCGACATTACATATAGCTTCACCCACTTCAACATGTGCAACCGGTTCCACGACTTCTACTTCCACCACAGGATTTACCACATTTTCACGTCGAGGAGTTACATCACCTACCTTGTTCAGCAGCTTTGAAAAGTAAGATCGAGCTTTTGGATTTGTGCTTGCCATCAGAGCTGAAAATCCATAAAAAACTTAGCAAAGTTAAAAAAACTCATCCTATAAAGCAGGAAAATGTGGAACAACCACGTACCAATAAGATCTTCTCGAGGATTTGGTGAAGTGTACAGTTATAGCAAGGCGCGAGTGGGAACCTGGTATGAGAGCCGACTAAAAATTTCGATAACATGACGATCGGCCGCACCCATTGAGTGAAACGATATTGAATTAAACTTCACAGGATCCTTTGTCCAATACAGAGGAAACCTTGGAGAATCTCCATAAAAAAAATACTCTCTTCCTACAGGCTCTATTAGAATTTTGAAAAAAAAACCCTTAAAATCTTTGTATGATGATGTAAAAGGTTTAAGGAAACAAACATTGGATTTACTGATAAGGGATAACCACCCTGGCCGTTTCCCAGGCCGAGAGCTATAGTAGTACAAGAAGGAAGCAGGACTGGGAGAAAGCGATAATAATTTACACAAAATACTAAATGCTTGCATCGCAGCCCAACCATTGGGATGAAGTTGAGTAGGCGCAACATTAAGAAAGTTAAGAACGCCTATTTGAAAGTTGTTCAAAGGCAACCGAATATGAAGATCTCTAAAAAAGCAAGCATAAAAATAAAAAAAATTCATAACTATCACCCTCTCAGCCATGACAAACATTATCGACATCTCCAAAACGCCGAAAAGAAATAATATCATTTTTAATGTCAGAATAATAAATTTGAGAATGGGAAAGAAAACTACGAAGTTCGATAGCAGAACGATACTTCGAAAAATACTCTCGGACTTTAGGATTAACCCATTGGTAACCTGGACAAAGATTTTTCTGAGGCAATACAATTCCGAATTCTTTAGGAGCATCAACAGTCGGCGCTCCATTTGAATCGTTCATACAAGAAGGAGTAGCAGATGAAGACTTCGAGTCTGGATGATCTTCTTCTCGCACCACTCGCCCAGTTGATTCACCACTCGCACTCGAAAAATCATCAGAAGCAGAAAAACTTGAAAGAGACATATTACCTTTGCAAGAACTGATTGCAGATTGAAAATGAGCTCCTTTTTTCAATAGGCAACGAAACACACATTCATAAAGGTTTGAATGAAGAACCTATTTATAACCCAAAAATACACCCTAGAATTCGAAACGTTGCAAGCAATATGAAACCGTTCAAAAATGTATAATCTAACGGTTAAAACAACAAATTCACGTCAAATCAATTAAACTCAGCAAACTAAAGCACAAAAACTGAGGCATTTAATATCAAATCAAATCAAATGTCAAAATTATTATATTTTATTAAGACACAAATATTTTTTGCCTAAGCTTAAAGTATTTCTGTCTTGGGGGGCCAGTGTACTGGTAGGCTAAAACCGAGAGGTTCAAGCCGAGAACTACATAGTAAACAACTAAGAGATGTTAGGTTAAAACCGAGAGGTTTAGACCGAAAGCGAAAAAGACATATAAAAGAATAAAACAAAAATATAAATATTATATAAAAATAAGAGCCCAATTAGATAAAAACTTACAAGAGGGGTGCACAAATAATAAAAAAGGTGTAGAAAGAAAGTCCAAGAGTAAAGGGGAAAGCCCATTAAAGAAATCTTATAAATAGGAGTTCAGAGTAAGAAAAAGGTAAGAGTGATTTTATCTGATGAATATTAAACCATTTCTGACTTGGGCATCGGAGCGACTTGCAGGTACCCCCCACCTGTCGTGAGGAGAAGCCGAGAGCACCTGCCGTGAGGAGAAGCCGAGAGCACCTGTCGTGAAGAGAAACCAAGTGTCCAGCCCAAGATAGCATCTAAGCCCAAGATAGTGTCCAACCCAAGATTGAAGGATTTGCGTGAAGAATTAATCTTGTTAACCTATTTCGAGTGTTCTTGGTCCCTGTTGTAAGAACAATTACCATGATGAAAGAAATGAAAAGAAAGAAAAGAATTATTTTTTATCTTCTCTCTTATATGTTTTCTGGAGGTTTCTTCCCTTAACCTCGAATCCAAGGGAGTGACCCTAGCTCTATCAATTGGTCTAAACTGCCCTCTCACCACCTTGACCGAACACAATACGCGCTCCAAAGTCACCTTCGACCGCCTGGAAGAGGTCGTTCTTCGCCTCACCCAAAATCAAACCACCCTCACCTCTAACCAACATGAACTTTCCCTCAAAATCGATTCCATTTTCGAGCAACAGAACTCTCTCAGCACCACATTCAACCCACCCACCCCCTTCCTCACCGGACATTCATAGAGAGGTTCAAGTATTACAACCTTTGTCTCCTCCTCAAGCCATGGCCCTAGCAAAACTCCACGAAGACAAGATTGAGAACCGTCGTCGCGGTTACAGGGGTAAACTTACTACACATGTGCCTTCCACAACCACCAACACTACCACAACCCCACTTCTCCCCACCCCACCCAAAATCCAATTTCGTAAGTTGAGCCTAGAGGAAAGAGTTGTCCGTAGAGAGAAGGGTCTTTGCTTTAATTGTGACGAAAAATTTAGTCCCAACCATAATTGTAAGGCTCGTTTCTTCCTATTAATCGTTTAGGATGATGATCAATATTCTGACCCTGACCCCCCACCTCCTCCCATCATTGAATCCCTCCCTCCATACCTTGACAACACAGACTCCCAAATCAATTTCAATGCTCTTTCGGGTTCCTCTGCACCTGAAGCATTTCGTTTATATGGACAGATTGGTCAATCTCGCGTTACTATCCTCATCGATGGTGGTAGCACGCACAATTTTGTGCAAACTTGGGTAGCTAAATTCCTCGCACTACTCACAGAAGTTACGCACGAGCTAAAGGTCACGGTAGGCAATGAAACAGTACTAGACTATTTGCACATGTGTCCTCACACTACTGTGTCTTTTCAAGGGTGCACTTTTGATGTGGCTTACATGTACTCCCTATTAGTGGTGCGAATATTGTATTGGGGATTTAGTGGCTCAAACGTTTGGGTTCCATCATTATTGATTATGACACAATGACCATGCAATTTATCAAACATGGGGAGCTCGTTCGATTTTGTGTAAATGCTCCTACCAAGCCTGTGGACGCCTCTGCACAAAAGATCAAACGACTCCTTCAAACCAATGCCGCATTTGCATTTTCTCAAATTTCAATCACTGAAACCAAATCCCCAAACACTGACCCTACCCCAAACCAACATATCCCAGAAATAGCATCCCTCGTGACTGCATACCATACCATTTTTCAGACACCTACTCAACTCCCTCCTTCCCGCAATATTACCCACAAAATACATTTACTACCCAATTCTAACCTCGTAAATGTGTGTCCATATCGTTACCCTCACTTCCAAAAGGGAGAAATAGAGAAACGGATCGATGAAATGTTATCCTCGGGTATGATTCAACTCAGCCACAACCCATTTTCTCCCCCTGTTTTTCTGGTTAAGAAAAAGGACAGGAGTTGGCGTTTTTGCGTGGACTACCGGGCTTTAAACTCGATCACCATAAAGGATTGTTTTCCAATGCCGACAATTGATGAACTTTTAGATGAATTGGCCAATGCCTCTTGGTTTTCTAAACTTGATTGAGGCAAGGTTTTCACCAGATCCTTATGGATGAACACGACATCCCTAAGACAGCTTTCCGCACCAACAAGGCCACTACGAATATAGAGTCATGCCATTTGGGCTTTGTAACGCCCCTTCCACTTTACAGACAACCATGAACGAGCTTTTCAAACCATTCTCTCACAAGTTTGCAACTATGTTCGTCGATGACATTCTTGTATATAGCTGCTCATTCGAAGCACACCTTTCCCACTTGGAGTGTGTTTTTCAGGCATTGCGAGATGGACAATTCTTTCTCAAAGATTCCAAGTGCCTCTTTAGTAAACGTCAATTGGAGTATCTCGGCCACATAGTATCCCAAAAGGGTGTGGAACTTGAGCCATAAAAAATACAGGCCATGTTGGATTGGCCCGTTCCCACCACCATTAAGTCCTTGTGAGGATTTCTTGGACTCACAGGTTATTAAGGGATATGCAGTTATTGCTTCACCTCTAACTGTTTTGTTGCACAGGGATTGTTTTCAGTGGAATTCGAATGCACAATTAGCATTTGAACGCCTCAAGAAAGCTATGACAAAGGCCCCGGTTCTTGCTCTTCCTGAATTCACTGTTCCCTTTGTTTTGGAAACCGATGCATCAGGATTGGCCATGGGGGTGTTCTCATGCAACATTAACCTCATATTGCTTTCTTTAGCAAACCTTTTTGTCCTAGATTACAGTGAGCTTCTACATATGTTAGGGAGCTTCATGCGATCACCACAGTTGTGCGCAAGTGGCGCCAATATTTGTTGGGTCACCCATTTGTCATTCTAACAGATCATAAGAGCTTGAAGGAATTGAAGTCTCAAGTAATCCAAACACCTGAGTAACAAGTGTATCTCTCCAAACTACTACGCTATGATTATTCCATCCAATATAAAGTGGGAAAAAGCAATATTGTTGCAGATGGTTTATCTCGCATCTCTGAGCACAATGAGGGTCAATTTTTCGTGCTTTCCATGCCCAATTTTACCTTCTTGGAGGACTTGTGCAAATTCTTAATTGATAGCCCCAATTTCCATAAATTAGTCACACAAATACAGCACAACCCCACCTCTTTTATAGATTATAAAATTCAAAATGGTCTCATTTTCTTCAAAGGAAAGATTTGGCTCGACCCTTCTAATCACTTTAAATAGCTATTGATGGAGGAATACCACAAGACTCCTTTGGGAGGCCATATGGGGGTAGCAAAGTCCTTACATAGGTTGCAAGAACGTTTTTACTGGGCTGACATGCACAAGGATGTTCGACACTTCATTTCTCAATGTAGCACTTGCCAACAAGTCAAGTATGAGACCAAGAAACCGACAGGCTTACTTCAGCCACTGCCAATCCCAACAACCATTTAGGAAGACCTTTCCTTGGATTTTATTATCAGGCTACCACTATCCCAGGGCCATACTACTATTATTGTTGTGGTGGATCGTTTTTCTAAGGGTGCTCACTTTAGCTCACTTCCTCCAAAATATGGGGCTTTCAAGGTGGCTTCTGTTTTTTTGGACTTGGTTTGCAAACACCATGGCTTCCCTCGTAGCCTAGTCTCAGACCGTGACCCCATTTTCATCAGTCAATTATGGCGCGAGTTGTTTAAAATATTTGGCACAAAACTGTGCATGAGCACTTCATACCATCTTGAAATTGATGGTCAAACGAAGGTCCTTAATCGAGTACTTGAGCAGTTTTGCGTTCCTTTGTTTCTGCTAAACCTTCCAGTTGGTACACATTTATTTCTCTAGCAGAATGGTCTTACAATACTGCTTTCCATTCCTCTACTGGAGTTACACCTTTCGAGCTTATGTATGGAAAAAGTCCTACATCCATACCTCACTATTTGCTTTGTTCATCTTCCATTGAAGTTGTTGACAATTTGTTGGCTTCTAGACAATAAATGTTTCTCAAATTAAGGAACCGTTTGCTCAAGGTTCAAGCTGCCATGAAACTACAAGTTGATAGCAAAAGGAAAGATATATCCTATAATATAGGAGATTGAGTTTATGTCAAAATGAAGCCTTACCGCCAAAGTTCTATTTCTAATTTGCATATCATAAATTATCTAAAAGGTTTTATGGTCATTTTCAAATCACAAAACAGATTGGGGCAGTTGCTTATTGTTTGAATTTACCCTCTGGTTCAAAGATACACCCCGTGTTTCATTGCTCTTTCCTGAAACTTCACAAAGGTCCACTCATTCACAATACTGATTCATTACCACCGTATACCCAAGATAACCATCCCTTGGTTTAATTTTTGGCTATTTTGGACCGCAAATGGGATACTTCTACTTCGCCACCTTCTCTCTTGGTATTGGTGCAGCGGCTTGGTTTGGCTATGGAAGACACAAGCTCAGAAGAGATGATCTTCAACACAAGTTTCACCTTGAGGACAAGGTGGTTCTCCCAGAGGAGGGTGATGATAGGAATGCAGAGGTCCAATCGTCCAGACCCATTAAAATTACCCGGAAACCCACTTACATAAGTTACTATGTGTGAAGGGAGAATTATGTTGATTCATATGCAATTCTGTTTTTCTGTTGAGTCATAGGTGTAGATACGCAATCCAATTCTGTTTTGTTGTTTCCCAATATTGTGGGTTGCCAATGATTAGCGTTGGATCATTTTTTTTAATTACTACCATTATGAAAGAAATGAAAAAAAGAAAATAACTATTTCTTATCTTCTCTCTTATATGTTTTTTGGAGGTTTCTTCCCTTGACCTCGAATATAAGGGAATGATCCTAGCTCTATCAGAAGCTCATCCTTAGTTGCAACCATCTCAATCTGCAACACTATACTCACCTTCAGACAGAAGAAGATAGGCAATAAGGCATAATAAATATGAAAATTCTCATTACTGATTATTTAATTAAATTTCAAGTTTTTAACTTCCCAATTAACCATTTCATAACTGAATATATTTTTAAGAAAGATAATAGTTGTGTTGATTTGTTTCCTAAGAAAGGATTAAAGTATGATGATATGTGTTTAGATAATATTATTTTATTACAACATATTGATCTTATATAATTAATGTATAAAATTATTATATTTAAAATTTGAAAAAAAAAATATATAATAACTTAAATAAAAAAGAAATATTTATTTTTAATTTTTATTAAATTCAACTTAAATCAATCCTTATTAAATTGGATGTAGGGTAGTGTTGCTAATCTTGCCAACCCTTTTAAAAATCCTAAATAAAAACTCTTCGTGTTTATTGTTTGTTTCAACATATTTACTATAAAGTGGATATTTGAATCTAGGAATTTGTTCTTATTTAAGTGAAAGGAAAGTAGGGTAAGCCTCCCTCACCCATGAAGAGAAAATAGGTGAAAGTCTTGATATTACAAAATTTCTCTTAAAAATCCAATTTAAAAGAAAATCTTATCTCTCTATAAAATGGGTTAAATATGTTTTTCATTTTTTTATTACAACATCGAATTTTTTTTCTCTAATCCAAATTTTAGATTTCTTAAATATTTATAGTAAAAAAATTATTGAAATAAATCTTATTAATTTTTTTTTTAACAAATGAATGAATTTTTAACGTATTATAATACTACGTCAGTTAATCAACATGAAATTTTTTAACATTCTAATCCACACCGAAAATCTATTGTTTCCTAATTACAAGTATCTATCTAGAAGGTCTAAAGTTTATACTAGAACAAAAACCAACTTCGTATGAAAGTAATTGAACGAAAATTTAATATGGACATGATAGACCACCATTATGCTCAAATATCATAATGGATTATTCATTCCTTCACATTACATTATAATTACAATTTTATTATTTAATATAATTATTTTTCAATCATAACAATTCAATGACTTATTAAATTTTAAATTCTAAAATTAAATTTAAATTGTTTAATGCATTCATTTAAAGAAGATTGTAAAGTGAAATTGTCTAAAAAATTAATTACTTATAAAACCACTCCAATTTTTATTGACATAAACTTTTGCCACTCTTATTTACTCATTATTACTTTGTTTTTTCTTAGTAAAATTTTTATGTAACCATTATAAATCATATAAATAAATTATTTTAATTTAATAAATAAATATAAATAAATTATTTTCATTTAATAAATAATTATTAAGTGTTTTACATTAGCTCTTCTTATTTTTACATGATGTGTTTAAAATCACATATAAATTAATTAAAAAGTGAAGTAAAACAATAGTGTATATGTAGTAATTAGGTATATGCAACCTTTGTCACAAAACCATAATCTATATTGAACAAAATAGGTTATGGTTGTTTACCAAAAAATTGTCATTGAATTTTTTTCAAACGACATTTCCATTTAAATTTGTGTTTAAAAACACTGTCAAACTCTATTTTTATATTATAGTTAAGAAATTTAATTAACAATTTTTAACCTATCAATTAAATCAAATAAGTTTTAAGATAAGAAGTTTGGTTACCTTTTTTTAAATTGGTGTAATGAAATCATTCAACATTGTTATTTTAGCATCATGGAATTAAAGTTGGAATTTGAAGGATTTGATCTAATTAATTATTATTATTAGAAACTAAATGATTGTATACTTAATCACTTCCACAGTAAGAAATATTTATATATATATATATATAAGTTTTCCTTACTAAAACTTTTAGCATGTGTTTACCTCATTCCTTAAATATTACAATGACAAGTTTTTTACTTCTTAAAGTGTGACTCGTCAAAATAAGTCTTAAATAAATATTTACAAATATACTTGTGAATATTTACATTTAACTCTTTCAATCGATTTTTTTTAAACAATCATTTATAAACTAAGTTTTTTTATTTTTCACTTCTTGGATTGTTTAATTTTGGAACATAGGGCTAAAAACTGTATTTTAAAACAATTGCATAACGTGAAAAATATAAAAAAAATGAGTAAAATATTTTGATATTTTTATTACGTAGAACGGTTTGTTTCAGGTAACAATAGTTTGAGATGAATTAGGTTTGTGTTAACAATGATTGAGAAAGAAAAGTAAGGATAATTATTTCATGAGAGAAAAATTATGATGATAAGTTTCATTTAGTGGATTTTATTGATTTATTCACTATGCCTAAATTGTTGTTTCTATGAATGATTTAAGTTTTTTTTAAATAAAATTATGAATGAATTGTATTCTTTGTATATAAGAAAGACTTGAATTTAAAAATCCATTTATATATATATATATTTAATTACTAAAGTGAAATTTTATAAAAGAAACTCACTAAAAAAAGACTCATGATAAAAAAATTAAAAATCCATTTAAATAAAAATGATTAAAAAATCTAAAATTATTTATAAACTTTTCTAGGGATTGAATTGGTATTTACTACATAATAAATTCAAGATCAAATCAGACTATAAATTGTTAGCTCTTCGTGATGAAATCCAGAAACTTCGGTGCTCTGGGCATAACGTCTCTGCTTTAATCGCTCATTGTTTCCATTTTTTTTTCAACCTTTCCTTCCTGAACATCAAGCTCAAGTTACTAACGTCATTCATTCTTCTTTTTTTTTCTTTAATTTTTTAGGGTTTTAAGTTTTTCTCCTTTCACGGTTTTGATAATTTGCTCCACTGCAGCTAGGGTTTTTGGCGGGACTCATTGTCATTGAAACAGTCATGCCTCGGTACATAGAAAATTCTGGATTCCTTTATATTTCAGTTTTCATGAATCCACGGTATTTATTTTTCTTGATCGATTTTGCATTCAGGTATTACTGTGACTACTGCGACACCTATTTGACCCACGATTCTGTAAGTTGTTTCCCTCGTCAATTGTGTTTCCCCCCTTTACTTTGAAGTTAGTTTAGTCTAGTGAATTTGTTCCATTTAGTTGTACCGGCAAAATGCATTTGAAAATAGTTTATTGTTTCTATCAAGTCATAGCCAGCTAAAAAGATTCTACACCTGGCAATAATAAGGTGCAGCTGCAAACTGAATGTTTAGTGTTTCCTATGTCATGTGGAATTCTCAGGTGTAGTGACCTCTTTATTATGGCTAAGGTTTTGCACATGAAACCCTCAAATCTTCATTTTTTAACTCAAATAATTGGGGGTTGGAGAGTAATTTGGGATGAAAAATGAGGTAGAGATTTGAAGTATTTTGTAGGATGTGCCATGATTTTAAGAAGGGTGAAGATTTGTGGATTTCTGATTTTGGGTGAAATATAATATCTTTATTGGTGACTTTTGAGGGTAAGAGGGTTTAAGATGATTTAATAGGTGAATTTGTGGAGATTTTGTTTAGAAAATGATGATTTGAATGTTTTAGGTAAATGAAAACTGATAAAAGATTTTTTGTTGTGGCAATTAAAAAAATTTGGGGGATTAACTTCGACGTTACTGTGGAACCAAATTGCACATTTGTTATGGTAGAGGAACTAAAAGTGTACTTTAATCCTTATTAGTGTTTCATGAAGGTTTGTTAGCCACATTGTTTGTGTCCTATTGCAGCCATCTGTTAGAAAGCAGCACAATGCTGGTTACAAACACAAGGTACCATGAAATTTCTGGCTTCTTGGAATAATTGCACTACAATGTACGCTGTACTCATAGCGTTTAATATCTGATCATATCTTCAGGCAAATGTGAGAACCTACTACCAGCAATTTGAAGAACAACAAACACAGAGTTTAATTGATCAGAGGATCAAAGAACATCTTGGGCAAGCTGCAGCATTTCAGCAGGTTGGTGTAGCTTATAATCATATGATGGTTCAGAGGCCAAACCTTCCTCCTGTGTTGCCACCACCAAGACTGCCTATTCCTGGAAATGCACAAGTACCTGGAAGCCAACCACTAATGCCAGGGATGAGACCACCTGTCTTTCCTAGACCACCACCAGGTGAATTTAATCTTGCACATTGCTTTTGTGAAGTACATAAAACTTCCATCTGCTCTTATGAAACATTCAATCTGACTTGGGCTGTCATATTTTTGTCTTTGCATTTTACATGCAGACATGTGTTCTTTCAATTATTATCTTAACAGTGACTCTTGTTATGCATATGCCAAGAGCTAACCACAAATTACTTTTGGTTTCTGTTATTGCAATGACCTTGTTATTTAAATTTCCTTTAATATGGCGCTTCTTTCTTTGGATTTTCTGTATTAAAAATAATTATTTTGTTAAATATAGAAAATAAGTTTTGGACAAGAACACCTATCTATGTTTTTATCCGTTTCTTCTCTATGGTTAGGAGTTTATTTTTAAGCTGTAACTTCTATCTAATGCTGAAAGTTCTGAAAAACTTGATAGCCAAGTTCAAGCATTATAAATCGGTTCTTTTATTACCCAGTATCTGATGTAAGTGGTTTTCAATTGGAATATATAGGATATGTTTCTGCACCTACCATGCCTCCAATGTTACCCCCACCTGGTGCTCCCCAGATGCCGGGGCAACTTAATACCCTACCAAGGCCCCCTTCACTAGCTCCCCCTCCAACTGCTCCTGGTAGCACTGCTGCCCCAGCTTCCAATGGTGCTCCCTCTATGGTATCGTCAGCAATGTACCAAGCCAATCCATCAGCACCATCATCTGGAGGTTATGATAATTACAATGCCAGTGCTCAAGCACCTGACGGCAATCACTGACCTGGTTAAACTGGTATGATCTTTTATATTAATTGTTGAATTTTATGCAAATACAATAGTTGTTCAACTGTAACTCGGGGAGAAAGCATTGTAGTTGCTGGGCTCAAGCATCCATTGAATTTCTACTAATTACCATTCTTTCCTATTTCATTTTTTTTGTGTTATGCAGATCTCTCCGCATAATGCTATCTCTCTATTGGAATCTTAGGACTAGAGCTATTTGTGCTCTCCCTACCAGCTGTTCATCAAATGAGGACTTTTGGTCATATGTAGAGTAATCATTGGTATGTAGCATGTCCATCAGCTTGACTGCAGGAAAAATCTTATAAGTTACGTTTTTGATGGAAGATTTATGTCAAGTGCCAATTGCTATAACTTTTCCGATGTGGCCTGTTGATGATAGCTTCTGTTCTGCAATTAGTTTATTTTTAAAATGAGTTTTATTAGTGATAAATGTAGTTGTATTGTAGGTTTGGAGAAAAATTCATAATTTCATATTGTGTTATTGGCTCTGAATTTTTTAAAAGCTTTGCTTGTCGATCTACAACAAAAGTCTTATTTCACAATGTGAGGTCGGTTACATAGATCACTTATGCCATTTCCCTCGGTTAAACCAAATCTTCATAGATATTACTTCTTTCAATGTTCTTCTTGGTCTCCCCTTCTCCCTTTTCAAGAATTAAAAAAACCATGCAATCTATTCTCATCACTTTTGTTTTATTTGTAATGTTCTTCAAACCACTTCTACTGAATTTTTGGTCATTTTTTCTTCAGTAGGTGTCGTGCTAATATCTCATTATATACCATTTTTTCATGTCTTATAATTTCCTTTGTGGCCACACCTCCATCTTAACATTATAATTTACTCTACTCCTACCTTTTTTTCACGGTTTTCCTTTAGAGTCTAACACTGATGACAATAACCAAAACATATAACAGTGAGATAAAACTTTCTTGGTAGTTTACTTTTTTTTTTATCACAAATAACTAATGACTTTTTCCCCATTTTAGTCATCTCACCATCATTTAGTAATATTATTGATCGCAAACATTTTAATTTAGAACCAATGGTATGACATGTTTCATTTTACTTTAAAGTTATAAGTCTCGTTAAAATTATAATGCATATACTGTCTTCCTCCAGCTTAGTGAAAACCCTTAGTTTATAAAGCTAACAAGTTCAATTTAACCATTTAACTTAATTATTCTATTAAAACTATATAATTTGTAAAAGAAAACATTAATTAAACGGTAATTTTTGTACGCCCATGGTAAGCACATTTCAATGCTAGATTAAATAAGAGTACGGACTTAAAGTTGAGCTGTAATATTCTCCCTATAGGTCTTGCTTGTTGCATGTTGCATCCCCTTTGAAATTTTAGAAATTATCATTCTTTTATTATGGTCTCAAATTATGAATTTTTTCACTGTTATAACTTTTTCCATTCATTATGTTTTCATTCAGTAATTAAGTTATGAGGGAACAACATTTCCCCTTACTAATTATATTGCTACTTTTTTGCACATCTTTATCAAATTACCCGCAAATCAAACATCAGTTTTAAGTTCCTTTGTCCAATTTAAATCGTATGATATCCTTTGTCCAGTTTGAATTATTTTTTAAAAATTAATTGTTATGAAGACATTTCACCTAGTTGCCCCCTGAAAATTGGGTTCCTGAAAATGACTCTAAGAATTTTAGTTTTCATCTAAATAGGATGTCACATTGATCAATATAGCATGCGTGATACCGAAAACCACAAGGCAATTACTTCCTCTAGTACTCGATTTTTATGTGAAATAAGAAAAGAGTCCTTAAATAAAAGTTAAAGTGAATGTGGATAAAATATATTTTCAGAACCTTTTTTTAAATAGATTTGAATTTTCAGAACACTTTTTTGAATTTTGAATTTTTTTTTCTGAAATAAGTTTTAATTTTTTTTTTCTAAAATAAGTTTTAATTTTTGTTTAGAATTGCTTTTTTGAAATGAAATTTTGATTTTTGAATTCAGTTTTGAAATTTCATTTTTGAGACACAGTAATCTATTTCAGAATATATTTTTTTGAATTTCAGTTTTTCAATCACACAATAAAAGATAATTTTGGAAATTTGAAAAGGGGATTGGGCAGATGTAAGGTAAGGTAAGGTGTGCGGGTGCATGAAGAATTTATCAAATCAAGTGATATTACTAAAGACGAAGTTTCCACTTTGTTCTAAGAAGTAAGTTTTTCACTTCAGTAAAAATGGAGTAAGGTGAATGAAATTTTATAATATTTTAAGAAGTGAAGGTAAATAGTGTTTATGATATGGAAAGTAATAGTAAAAGTTCCCACTTCATTAATTTCAAAGAAAATAGAACTAATGAATGAACACAAAGAAAATGATGTGTTCCAATAAGTTCAATAGGAACAAGTCGCTTAGAAATCAAGATTAAAAATAATATAAATATAAATTAAGATTAAAAATAATATAAATATTTTTTTTTATTACGTATTTTTTAAGGATAAAACTATGAGAACTTCAAATATAAGATAGAGCATACCAACACATTTTGTATATAGTATATCTTCCAAGAGATTATCTTTTCAGATATTCGAGTACAACCAACGTTTTTATTTTGTACAAATGACTAATAAGTAGAAGTATGAATGAAAATTGGTAATACAGTTTGGTGGGATTCTTTTCTCACGTTTTAAATAAAACATTTTCACATTATTAAATCATTATTTTTTTTTTATTTAAAACTTACTTTTGAAAACTGTTTCAAAACAAGTGTTTTTTATAAACTAGTTAGATGTTTTCTATTGTACAAAATGTATTTCAGGATTAAAACATTTTAAAAATAATTTTATTTTTAAAATGGTGAACTAGTATGAAAATGTTTATCTAAATAGTAAATATTATATTAAAAGCAAAGTGGGCATTTGGTCTAGTGGTATGATTCTCGCTTAGGGTGCGAGAGGTCCCGAGTTCAATTCTCGGAATGCCCCTTCTTTTTTGTTATTATTCTTTTCTTTAAAAATAAAAAATTCTTTTTTCTTTCCACTTTACTTGCAATTCAAACTATCCTATTAACTTTATTTTTGTACTTTTACAGTTAAAATAAATTTATATTATCAAACAATTAAAAATTATTATTAATTCAAATTTTAGGATAATTATTGTAAAAATGAATGACACCAGACATTTAAGAAGAAAAAGTGGTTAAATTTAAGATGAGATTCACCAAATTTACAATTCTAATCATTTGAGACAATAATAATAAAGAGAGTGTTGAGAATAAGACATTAGAGAGTTGTTATAAGCATTACTCTTATAAAAATCAATAAACTTTTCTTACATTAGTAATATGAGTTTTAGATAATTATATATAGAAAACAGTTACTACAGATAGTGATTAAAAATAATATAAAGTTATTTTAGCAGTAAATTTAAAAAATGGGTTTAGGTTTAGAACAGTGAAACACAAAAAACCGGTTAAACATGAAAATTAAAATGATTTGTACGTAGGATAGAATTGAGGAGTTGGAAGCTGAGAGAGGATAAGGAAAAGGAACGAAAACATGAAGAAGTAGGAATGGTGCTGCTCCAACACTGAACTCAAACAAACTCAATTTGCAACCTTTCTCTCTCTTTTTCACTCACTGTGTTGTGGAAATGGCTGTTGCACTATCAAGTTGCATTCCCTTATCCTCTGCGCTCTTCTCCACTGTTAAATCCCGTTGCTCATTCAGACAAAGACCCATCATTACCTCTATCCGTTGCAATCACTCGCACCGACTCTCCTCCTCTTCCTCCAAATCCAATCGCCAAAAGGAAGGCCCAAGCCACAAGAAGCAGCAGTCTAAAGATGAAAGGCCTTCCAGAGGGAATGTGGTGGAACCCCAACCAACTTCTTCTAAAGCTTTTGGCTTTCTTAGGAAAAATAAAGACCATGTCTTTGATTCCAAGGACCAGCAGGTATGCAAACAGTCCTACCCTTTTACTTTTTAACATTAAATTGACATGGTTTGTGTCTGGAACAACCTGAAGCTGTAAAATGCTGAAATGGGTGAGTTGTGTCTGTCTTCAAATTTGAGGTGCTACCGTGGCGGCTATGCCGGGAGTTATGTGGTTGCAGTGACATTTAAGAACTTGGGTTTTGCTTTTTAGGAAGGGTGTGTTTGGACTTTGGATAGAAGAATCATCCTTCCCTCCCCTTCCAGCATACTGTAATGTAACTTGGGGTGCTTCAGTTATTGCGTGGAAATTTAATCACTATTTTGTGTTGTGGAAAGTCTAAACATAAAGCAGTGTTTTTGCAGCTGTGCTGCAGCATGTCTGGTTATTGAATTGAAAATACGGTGTGCCGGGGAGTGAGTGTTGGCTTCACTGGTAGGTCTTAACACCATTGGCAAACAGGTTTTGGATTTGATTCCCATTTCTGGTGGCATGCTTCTTCACCTTGGAATGAGAGGGAAACTTTAACAGGTGTTAGTCATTGATATATTTGTCACAAACCTGTATGGCTGTTTTGGTTAAAATATGTTTAGGTTGATGAATTTGTTAAAAAGGCTTGCTGGAATGCTGATTTTCGTATCAAGAATCCCTCCTGAATTTGCCTTCTCTTTAAGTTTAACTTTGGGGTTTAGGCCATTAAAGAGTAATTTTCCATTGTGGGCGTAGAATGCCAACCTATACACGCCGGTGGGGAAATGAGGAGAGGGATATAATGTCAGAAGATGTATTTAAAAAGGATATTAGAAAAGGACATATATTCTATGAAAGTGGCAATTCTTTTTTCTGGTGATATTTAAGATGCTTAGCCAAACTGAATGTTTCTCTTTACATGGTTAGCCTAACTTCAGATAATTATATAATTTCAGGTGGAACCAAGTGATTTACAAGACTCGGCTTTCCTTAATGCTGTTGTGAAGGTGAAGTTCAAACCTTTTTTATTACTGCTTAAGAATTGTTTTTGTCTCGAGTCTTTGGATTTGAAGACATAGTGTAGGTGGGGAGGTGCGGTTGCACCTCAAATTTCAAAGTTCAAAAACTTTAAAAATGTTTTTTTTACTTCATGCATCTATTTTGGTTGTGTGTTCTGGCTAGTTCCCCACCTTGGTGTGGAACTTTCTCAGATTTCTTTGAGTTATCTAATGGTGTCAAGTTTCTGCTTTCTTATTCATTTAATTATTATATGATCTGACTCCTTACCTAGTGTCAACATAGTCTCTTTTCTATACTGCCCATAGTTTTTTCCCTTCAAAGTGCCTTAAAGCAGTATCTATTCTTTTTAGCAACAAACAATCATCCTTGTTAATTTCTTATAATATTGTTGTGCTATACTTTATATTTTCATTGCTCATGTGTGGATTTTCTTTGATAATATATCCTGTTCCTATAACATCTTTAGGTTTACTGCACCCATACTGCCCCAGATTATTCACTTCCTTGGCAAAAACAGAGACAATACGCAAGCACTGGAAGGCAAGATTTTGAAAACCTTGACTGTGGTGGAATTGTAAGAATCCTTACTTCTTAATCTTACACGTCACATCTTGTGCAGTGCATTTATGATTGGAGACAGGAAACTATTAACGAATGCACATTGTGTGGAACATGATACCCAGGTAATTTTCTTAATTATCCCATTTTCAGTAAATTGTTGATTTTGTAATTTGTAATATAAATTAATTAATGGGTTTATTATGAGTCCTTTTAATTTTGTTTCTAAGTGGATCTTATAAACTAGTCAACCAAAAGTGGATAGCTAGGAGAAATTTCCAGATATAAAAGAGGGCAGCCCAATGCATGAGTTTCCAGCTAGTGGGATTCTGGGCACATAACCTTACCCTGGCATGCTGTGAGAGGCTATTTCCAAGATTTGAACTAGTGACCTGACCTCCATGTTACTAAGCAACTACCTTAGTGTTATGATAATGCTCACCTTTATTAGTCAAATTCTTGATGCTTAGATTGAAGAGAGAAAAAAAATAACAGAAGAGGTAATTGATAGAACTTGTCTTTGTTAGATAAATTGGCAACACCTATTGGCTCAATAACTTAATTGTGTTAAATACTAACATTTTACAAATTTGTATAACTGAGCTATTAATAACATGGCCAATAAAACTAAAACTTTAAAGTGGTATCTGTTTGATGTTTCTACTTTATCTGATTATTTTTAAGGTCTTATGTGTAAAGGAAGTTAAGAAGATTCAATGGTTATAATTTTTTTTTTCTTTTGGGATGATTGCAGGTCAAAGTAAAGAAAAGAGGGGATGATTCAAAATATGTGGCTAAGGTAAGGTGTGTCTGGTGTGAAGCCTTAGTTTTTTCTCTGTTCTATTATCTGTTCAAACTTTAGGTGTCTAGAACAATTTTCTTGAAATATTATCTCATTTATCCTTGATACTAAGACCAGAGAATAGTGACTACAGAAAGTATTAGCGAATTAGTTTGTAAAATAATTGTAAGTGCCGAAAAAAAAGGTTATTTATAGGGTTTGCTTTTCTAAGTTATACCTTGCTAAAAACTTTCAATTGTACACTGCAGAGTACAAGTCACCTTTACATGGGCAAAAGTTTATAGTCATTTGTAAAACTTAGGAAAGTATATCCCACCCAATTGCAACTTGGGATGGTAGTGCAATTTTTTGTAAGTTTATGGGTTAATTCAGGTAAATTGCAAACGATACTTTTCTTCTGTTAGAATAGGTATTAAATATAGGTAGTTAGTAGTTGTAGTGGAAAACTGCTAATTGCGGTACCTATAAGCTGTTTACTTGTTAACATTAATTACCAAGATATTCCTGCTGTAATTTTCTTCTATAAATAACAAAGATTAGCTAAGAGATAATCAATTTCTTAAGATCTTTTTTTCATATTTTCAGTCTTAAGTTTTTCAATAAGCATAGTATCACATAAAATGCTTTCACGATTCACAAAAGTTTGTTCATAAGCATAATTTATTGATAATATGGAAAATGTACATATTTGTAAGTAAAATTTGGACTATAAAAGTCTGGCCTTTATTTCATATATTTTTAGTCTCAACTATACACACACACACACACACACATATATATATATATATTATATAAATAAATATCAAAGACCCCTATTAAGTATTTCTAACCAAATGATATTATTCAACTGACAGAAATACTTAGAGACTTCAATATTTAACACTTGTTCATATATTTACTTTACTAATTGATGGAATGTACAGGTTTTGGCTAGAGGTATTGATTGTGATATAGCTTTGCTTTCAGTAGAAAGTGATGAGTTTTGGAGAGATGTGGAACCTCTCAGATTTGGACGTTTGCCACATCTTCAGGTGTAAAATTGTCTTTGTTCTGGTATTTCTTGATTTGTAATCTTCTCTAAAGAAAGGTGTTAAGTAATTTGTTAATGAATTATATGTGAACAGCCTCTGACAGTGTTAGATAATGGATTTAGAGAACTAGGTTGAAATGATATGTTCTCCTGTAGTGTTAGGTACATGATGATAGTTCTATTTTCTTTCTTGCTATTAAGTGTTGGGAACTATTCTGTTTGATATCATGAGGTCAATATTTGTTATCATAGCATAAACTATTACACACCTGTTCAGCAAGATTAACTGGTGCTGGGAAGGGTAAATTTTCTCACTTCCTCCTTTTGTACACCCTCCCCACCAATTCTATTGACAAAATAGTAAGTGATTTATTTTCCTAGTGATCTACACCGACTACTCAAATGATGTGGGGTTTAATATATATATATATATATATATATATATATTAAAAGTGCAATAAATAAATAAATTAACTGGCCAATTTTATATGGTTTGTATAACTTTTCTTAAATATTTCTGTTCAAAAGGTGAAATTTATATGTGCTTTGTTTCTGATTTGAAGGATTCTGTAACTGTTGTGGGATATCCTCTTGGAGGAGACACAATTTCAGTGACAAAAGGAGTTGTATCTCGTATAGAGGTTTGATATATTGAATTGAATTTAAAACTTACCATTTCATCTGTGTCAAATCAATCAATCTTTTCTGATTTATGGTCTTAGTGCTCAGTTAGAATTTTTTTTTTAACTAGGTCACATCATATGCTCATGGATCGTCGGATTTGCTGGGCATTCAAATTGATGCAGCAATAAATCCTGGTCAGTATGTCTTAAAGTGGTTAACTTTAAGTTTTTCCTCCTCTCTAGCAAAAACTTCTCTCTACTCTATCTTTTCCTATTATATAGTATATCTGTCACCCACCATTGAAATATCTCCTTGATAGACATGCTCAAAATTGTGAAATTTTAGGTAATAGCGGAGGTCCAGCATTCAATGACCAAGGGGAGTGCATTGGAGTAGCATTTCAGGTAGATTGTTTGGCAAGCAAGTAGTTGATGTATCATTACTTGGCTTGGATACTTTTCTATGAAAAGTCCTCTTTGTAAGATAATGATTACACACTTGTGAACTTGGACATTAAATAATCCTGTTAGAGAAAATGACTACTTCAGTTATGTTAATTAAGAAATAATATTACGTTAGATGTTGTTAGATATGAAATTATTCATGAGTCTTCTCTTGAACAACTTATGCTTTTGGGAAAGTAGTTAGGTTATCATTCTTTGCTGTCCCTCATTTGTCTAGATTAGACATCGAATTTTAGCATAAGGTATGCAAGGCTTGTACATTGTCCGCACTGAAAGCCTAAAGCATAAGTTGTGAAATATAAATTCATTAACAAGCCTTCACAACTTAAGCTTCTAGGAAAGTTGGTTCTTGACATACCATAATAAGTGTATCTTATCCTAACTATTTGGTCGTAGTAATTAGGGAAATATATACAACTGATAATTAGGGATATTCTCCATTAACTATTATTAGGTTTCCGTATATTATTCTTTGAATAATTATATATAAATGATTTACATGTGTGATTACAATTCACAACAACAGAGAAACTCTTTAATATTGTATTTTCTTAATCTGCGGCATTTTCTTATGGACATTACCTCTAGGTCTTCAGATCTGAAGAGGCTGAGAATATTGGATACGTGATTCCTACAACTGTTGTATCTCATTTTTTGACCGACTACGAAAAGAATGGCAGGTATACTGGTAAGAAACTCTTCTAGAATATGGTTATATTTGATAGATTTGGCATGGCATGTTATTTGAGTAAGAACTGTGCATTTATTACTGGAAACAAAATTTGATTTTTTACAGTAAAGAATAAACAATTTGATTAGTAAAACTACCTTATCAATAACCACATCCTAGCCCCATACACATAATGCATGATGTAGTTACAGTCACCATTTTATAACAGCCTCAATAACTGCATAAGGACAGAAATAGCAGAAATAATAAATCAAATTCATGGCTACCTTAATAGCTGCCTAAGGAAACAATTACCACACAAACACTATAATTTTCACTCCTCCTGAGCCCTGTTTGCATCTTATCGCTTCTCACATACTCTTTCCAAGGTGTATCTCCTGATTCCAGAAAAAGAAAAAAAGCTTACTATTGTATTTCACAAAGCATATTATATTCTATCATAAACTATGCCTCCTGATCAAGCTTAATATGGAAACTGTACTGATAGTCTGAAAATGTACTTTTACTCCTAGGTTTCCCTTGCCTTGGAGTACTTATACAGAAGCTAGAGAACCCTGCACTACGTGCATGGTTGAAAGTACAGTCCAATGAGGTATGCTATGTATGGAGATGATTTGTTTGAATGGTGGTGTTTGCAGATGCCAGTATCCATTAGCCACATGTGTTCTTTTGGAACCTTCTTATCTTCGCATTTTGTTTTTACTCCAACTTTTTAAACAGTACATGCATATACCAGTATGAATTATTTAACTAGTGATATGCTCATAACTCTTAAAGATTACAGTGAGATTGTACATGTGGGGTCTGCTTGTATTAGATGGATCATTCATTAAGGACTTAAAGTCAAAGGAGTTAGTTAAGGCAGGTGGATGGGGGAGAGAATGAGAGTATTTGAATGAACACTTGCAATGATAGTTGCTTGATGATCATATTTGTGATATTCTGGTATTGGCCAAAGATTTTTGACATGGTTCAGTGTCACTTGGTAGGACCTGTTATTATCGAATGTTTCTTGTGATGTTGTACAACTACTTTTGCTCTTATGATATGTCTGATTTTATAATATCATGTTTGTATTTTTTTAGAGTTGTAGAAAACAGCGCACAATATCATTGAAAAACAATTTAGAGTATCCTAGATAACCTCTTAGGAGTATTTTCCACATTTCATCATAATTAGTTAGTAGTCTTACTGCATTTGTGTGCTTGGGGTTGTGCTACTTGCTTGATTTAAGTATCAATGTAAACGAATCAGTAAGTCAGTATTGTGTATATCATTTCACGCCTTATCAATAATATTTTATTATTTTCAAATATTCTTTCTCTTGTTTCTCCACCCATACCTAAACCCTATAATTTCAAGATAGCATTATGGCAATACCATCTTCTGTGTCTTGATTCCATCACTAAAATATAGAATTCCACTTTGACAATTTTTATCTCCGTATTTTTTTTCTCATTGGCACACACCAATTACACCAGTCAAAACTCTGTCTTCTTCCATCTACGTGCAATTGTATCCCTACGTTTCTCTTTACGGTGATCTTCTCCAGGGTGCCCTTTCCAATTTAGTTTATTAAAGTCTTCATCTTTGCTCTCTTTCATTTTTCATTTTGGTATTACTATTGGTTTTCAACACTCGCCTGGTATATGAAATAAAGATGCAATTTTAACCGCAGATGAATCACTGCTGCGATATTCTCCCCTCACCATTAATCATGTCATATCACATTGGTAATTTCTCTTCCTATCATGAATAATAGTCATGGTATTTTCTGTTTCTGTTTAGTGTTCATAACCATTAATTTCAATTTCCGTTTCTGAGTTTCTCAATTATACTACTGCTTGAAACTTCCAATGCTGTTGTTGACTAGCTTGGAGAAGTTTTAGTTATTGCTATGCCAGAAACTTTCTTCTGAGCAACTTTTATTGAGAAGTCTCTTCTTCCTTGGTCATGCAATATTCAAACCAGTTTTTCAAGATGGTGATCATTCTACCTGTCTTGCTTGGTTGTCTGTCTTACAATGCTCATCTCTTCGTTGTTCTGGCATCCTTTCCTTTCCACACTTTTTGGAAGCACATAAATTATGTTATTTACTTTCCAAATTGTTCATTTGTAAATATCTAAAAGATTACTATGGTTTATCTTGAATGAGAATGTAAGAATATATAGAAAAAAATCCCATAATATATTTCTTATATAAATTAGAATATTTTGGATTATGTTAGATGATATCTTAGGAGGGGTTTCCAAGTTTATTATACTCCATGATTCATATCATTGTTTAGTGTGTTGGCGGCCTTGGGCTTGGGCTGGTACTATACTAGGACTTGATCTAATTATTAATACAAACAGAGTATATTGCATTATAACAAAATTTTGTTCTGAGTTTTTTTTTTTTCTATTTTTTCCTTCACCCTCACTTCAACTCTAGAGTTTCAACAATCATTTCATAGCACTAAATTTTGATATTTCACATTGGCATTTGCAGGGTGTATTGGTGCGTAGAGTTGAACCTACTTCTGATGCAACTAATGTATTAAAGGAGGTAATAGAGATATTTTAATTTGCAGGATATTGTCCTTGAATGGCATCTAACTAAAACCTTGAATCATTCCTCTAAAATACTCTATTAAGCTTCTCTCTACAGTCTAGTAGAGTGCTTAAAATGCTTAGTTTATTTGAATTTTACATAAACAGAGACCATAAGGGATAGGCAACTAAAATCTTTGAATAATTCCTCTAAAATAATCCATTAAGCTTCTCTATGGTCTAGTAAAATGGTTAAAATGCGGAGTTTCGTTTTGAATTTTACATAAACAGAGACTGTAAGGTAAGGGGTCAGGCAAATTTGAGAAATGCTATTTGTTTATTGGAATAAAGGATGGGCTAGCTTGGGGGTCTAGATACTGGGTGAGTTTGTTTGTGCTTATTTTTTAAAAAAGTGTTTATTTAATAAAATGAACATATTTTTGCTTTCCTTATTGTGTTTATCTAATCTACTTATTTAATAAGCAAATTTTATTTGCTTCTTAAGTAAGTGATTATTTTAAAAATTTCTTTCTTCAGAAACAGTTACTTTAGGTTTCAACAAACTGGTCCATTATCACAATAATTGCTTGCGTTAAAAAATTGAAAGTTTTTACCCGTGAGGTGTCTAAACTGTCTTGATGTGTGCATGTCGTCTTTGTTATCCTTGTTTAAAAATCATTAATGACGTCTCAGGTATTTTGTCATTGACATTTTAAAGTAAAAAGTGTAGAAAGATGCACGCTTGGATGTTAGTGTGAATTCTGTTTTTCTAAGCCCCATTGATCTATGCATTAACCTTTCTGATTAAACTTGCCATTACAGGGTGATGTGATTGTCAGCTTTGATGATATTCGTGTTGGTAGCGAAGGAACAGTCCCATTCAGAACAAATGAGCGAATAGCCTTTCACTCCCTCATTAGTCAAAAGTAGGGGCTTTCATTCCCATAATCTCTGTATTATCATACTATAATTTGCGAATAAAATTTATACAAATACTGTATTTGTGAGCTGACAACTTGAAAATTTCTGAATTTAGAGGGGGAAATTTAGTGATTGAAAAGATTTTATTTTCTTGTAGAATGTAGTGCATAGATTCTACATATCATCCATATATATAATAGAGAAGACTACCCCTTGGATTATATTAAGTGATTCAACTTCCTAGATTCTAATAACTGTAAGCATTAAACACATCTCAGCATGTGATACTAGAACCACACACTTCAAACAGCAATATCAGCCTTAGGAATTTCTTATTTCAACTTTAATTACAAAAAATGTCACCTTATTTCACTTTTTTTCCTATTTTCAAAGGCTTTTAAAGGAAATAGTAGAAACAAAAAAGAATAAAAAGTTTTCATTGTTTATCTACAAACTTTTGGAACATAAAATAAAGTGAAAATAAGGTGACATTTTTGTAATTGAAAGTTATAAAAGAAAATGTTTTCTCAAACTTAACAACCCCTTTTATACTTTGTTGACCATTCCCCAGCTTTTCTATGCGTTGTAATATAAATGCTTTGCTACATTAAGTTGTGGTTTTTGAGGATATATACTTCAAAATTTTGTGCGAAGATCATTTAAATAATGCTACATTGGATATATTCGTTAGGTGGTTTATTGGGAAGCTTCTGAAATGTTTCATTTGACAATATGATGAGACAAGTTTCAGAGCCTTTGGCATTTGCTTTTCTTGGTTGCTGATGTTCTTAAAATTGAATCCTATAGTAATGGTGTTAAACAGATTTTCAGGTGATACTGCAGAGCTTGGTATCATCAGAGAAGGGACATTTATGAAAACTAAAGTTGTTCTAAACTCACGAGTTCATTTGGTATGTGACATCAATGAATTTTGGTATCAATCGAGTTTATGATACTGTTGATCTGATGCTATTTGTTTTGCAACATTTTTTCCTGTCTTCAAGGTTCCCTATCACATGGATGAAGGTCAGCCTTCCTATCTAATAATTGCTGGTTTAGTGTTCACACCCCTCTCAGAGCCATTGATTGAGTATGTTGTATTTATTATATTTGCAGATTTCACATTGTTTGTTCTTTCGTTTTTTTAGTTGGGTGTTGCGATTTAGTATTTAATTTATTCATCATGAATATTTTGGCAGGGAAGAATGTGAGGACTCCATAGGGGTAACTTCTGAATTTGTATGGATTAATCTTAAAGCAAAAGGTTGAAATCCAATTATTTTGTGACTGAGATTTATTTTATTTTCTTGGTCAGCTAAAATTATTGGCAAGGGCACGTTATTCATTAGCAAGGTTTAAAGGGGAGCAGATTGTAATTCTTTCGCAGGTTGGTTGCTGGATTACTTCCAAAAAACTATGCATATGTATAGCTTGATTGTATTCATGAAATTCTTGCATCACATATGGCATTCACTTTTTTACTTGCCTTGATCTATTTTATTAATTTATTCAACAATGTCATAGCATTTGCCATTTTCTAATCGGATATTTAGTTGCTTTGTGTGCTATAAGTTTGCTTTGCTTCTCTCTATTTGACAGGTCTTGGCAAATGAAGTCAACATAGGTTATGAAGACATGGGCAATCAGCAGGCAAGTCATTTCCATATGTTAGATTGTCTCCCACATACCCAATACTTATGCATGTTTCTCTAAACTGATTTTTTT